>NC_017851.1:1969918-4671052 GCF_000002495.2 Pyricularia oryzae 70-15 | reverse complement strand
CCAGTAGAGCCCGCTCCTACCAGCGCCAACACAGAGCCTGAAGAGCCCGTTGAGCCCCAATCCGACACAGAGCAAGATCAGCCAGTCGACAGCATCGAAGTTGACGGATCGTACGAGTACGAGTCAGTTTCTGAGCACCCAGGAGAGGCGCGAAACCCTCCCCACCAACCTTCTGCCAAAACGTTAGACGGCAGGAACGAAATTCCGAAATTTCCAAGCAGAGCGCCCTCGCCTGCCGCCCAAATGAGAAGCGAAATGGCAAACGAAAGCGAAAACACAACCGGCCAGGCCACCATCACTCAATCGCAATTGCAAGACCTCTTGGCTACTATTGCCCAACTGAAGGACCAGTTGGCCACCCAAAACAACTCCACCAGTAATGGAGCCCGTGGGGTTACACCCTTTAACAGCGCCTTCGGTGGGACCGATTTTAAACCTGTTGGATTTGCCGCCCATGATGCCTTTAGGCCCTACGGAAATGGCCAAATTAGCGTTAACCCCGGGTATGATAGAAAAGCCCGCAAGACCGGCGTTGACCCCGGATCTTTCGAGGGTAAGGACGACACCTTCGACACGTGGATCATCCAAGTCGCCGATATGATGGAAGAAGATGAAAGCACTTACAAGACCGAACGTAGCCGTATGGCAGCCCTTTTTTCGTTAACAAAAGGACCGCCTAACGACCTATTGCGTAGCCGTTACGCCTCGAAAGAAAACCCTTTTAGCGGTGTTGCCGAGATGGTCGCAACTTTAGCTGCGGTGTACCACGACGATAACCAAGGCACTAAAGCACGCCGAGAACTGGCTGAAATGATGTTTGACCCAGCAGACAAAACTATGGACATCCATGTTTTTGTTGGCAAAGTTAACACTTTGGCGGACCGCGCCAACATTCTCAAATCAGAGCGTAAAACCCTACTATACGAACATATTCCGGCAAAATTGAACACCCAGCTTTTCGACGACGCTAAAAATCCGGATATATCGTACGAGTCTTTCGTGAACAAAGTCGCCAACGCTGCACTGGCTAATCAGCGCGCCTACGAGGAAAACCTTAAACGGAAACAGGCTAAAAAGGGGCGCCAATCGCCCGAGCCTCGTCGTCGCCGTTCCCGCGATTACGAACACAGGAGAGAGGTTAAAACAGCGACTCCCACACCCGTTAAGGAAGTAGTCACTCTTTCCGACAAGGAAAGGAGCGCTCTTTTGGACGCAGGTCTTTGTTTTCTATGTAAGAAGGCCGGCCACCAATCCCGTCAATGCCCCGATCGCAAAATTATCGCCAATATGTTACAGGCTCTGGACCATGTGGATTCGTATTCGCAGCCTGACAATTCGACTCGCAACTCGTCGTCGACTTCCTCGTCTGATTCGGAAAACTGCTAAGGCTGCCGGAAGTCTCCTCGGCAGTCTGCATGCCTCAGATAGCTAAAATCGATAGATCACCCAAATTAAACACCTTCCTTGCTCCCATTCAACTGCAAGACAAAGGTCGTGGTCTCAACGCCCAAGCTCTCTGTGACACCGGAGCAGATGTGTACTTATCCATTCGACCGAGCCTGGCGAGAAAGGTCGCCCAACGTTTAGAGCTACCTATCAAAAAGCTCCCCAAACCTTTGGACTTTGGAGATTTTAACGGGAAGGTTACCGCAAGAGCCACCGAATACCTTCGGCTCACTTTGCAAATCGACGGACGACAATTCCCACGGCAGAAATTCATCCTCCTTGAAACGGCCCACGATGTGTTTATCGGACAAGAATGGTGGACGAAACATCGAGTAGGCTTATTCCCAGCTACCCGCAGCTTCGTTTGGCCCAACGACCTGCCCGCCATGGCCCAATACTCACCCGCAATCGTTGTACAACGTTCGAATCCGCCTCTGGACCTTGAGGCCCAAGCTGACGCAGTCCGCCGGGACCGCAAGATGGAACAAGAAGACCGTCGCATCCAGGTCCGCAAGATACTTCGAAGCCCTAAACGCCAACACGAAAACCAGGCTCAGATCGCAGAAATTAACGCCTTCCCGACTATCCCAAAGACCGTTTCCAACAAAGGCCTGCCAGCTAGTATTTGTGCCCTCCTTAACGACCCACGTCAAGATCGATGGAAGCGATCCCCGTTACCCACGGAGCCTATACCGCTGGTACCAGTAAACGATACGCCTACGACCAGCCTCAATGCGGTATCAGCCCTGCAGTGGAACAAGACTCACGATGGACGTCCCATTCCATTCCCTGCAGACGAAGACCCGGAGCACATCGCGCAAGTACGAGCCAAGTTACCCAAAGCACTTGCTCACCTCGAGGGTTTCTTTTCCAAAAAGGCGTCGACGATTCTCCCGCCTAGCCGACCCGGCTTCGACGTGGTTTTGGAACTCGAGAAACCTTTGGAGGGGAGGCCAGCCCGCTATTCGACCCCTTTCGCGATGATGGAGTTGGAAAAGGAAACCATCGACGAACTTCTGAGGATCGATTTCATTGAACGGACAATGGAGGAGACCGCAGCTTCGACTCTGTTCGTTCCTAAACCGCAATCGAAGGAGCAACGTTTTTGTGTGGATTACCGATGGGTAAACAAATTCATCAAAGGACGACAAGTACTTGCCCCCGACGTGGCCGGGACGTTGAGCAGATGTGGAAAAGCCCGGAGGATGACCAAGATCGACATTATTCGAGCTTTTAACAGATTGCTAATGGATCCGAAGTCACGGTATTTAACGGCGTTCAAAACGCGACAAGGCACATTTCAGTGGAAGGTCCTACCCTTTGGACTGAAGGTCGGACCCGCCTGGTTCCAAGCTTTTATCAACGCTCAGCTTAATGAACTGCTGGACGCTTTCGCGAGCGCCTACGCAGACGACGTGTTGATTTATACCGAGGATAAATCGGAGCAAGTCCACTTTGAGCAAACCGAGGAGGTTATTTACAGGCTGCACAAAGCCGGACTCCAAGGCGATATCAAAAAGTCAAGTTTCGGCGTTTTCGAAATCGAGTACCTGGGTTTACTTCTAGAGATCGGTAAAGGTATCCGCATCGACCCCAAAAAGGTCGAAGCCATCACCAGCTGGCAATGGGACGACGTCACCTCCGTTTCGGCAGTACGATCCTTCCTAGGCTTATGCAATTTCGTTCGGACGTTCTGCCATCACGCCAGCGAACAAGCAGAACCTCTGACCCGATTATTGAAAAAGGGAGTCCCGTTCGAAAGAGGCCCCGAGCAGAAATCTGCCTTTGAAGCGCTGAAACAGCTGGTGATCACCGCCCCCGTGATGAGTTTCTTCAAACCCGGTATGCCTGTCAGGATGGACACCGACGCCAGTGGCAGGGCCACCGCCGGTGTCGTGTGGCAGCAACAGGACGATGGCAGCTGGAAGCCAATCGGCTATTCGTCCAAAACCATGTCCCCTGCTGAACAAAACTATCCGATTCAGGACCAGGAGCTATTAGCTGTGATTAATACGCTAAAGGACTTCGAACCAGCCCTGTTGGGTACCAAGTTCTGTGTTTTCACCGATCACCAGGCCCTAATTTATTGGTCGACCAAGAAACTTTTGTCCGCTCGCCAGATACGATGGGCTGACTACCTGGCCAACTTCGACATCACCTTTAAATACCGTCCCGGCAAGGATAATGTGGCAGCCGATGCCCTTTCGCGCAAAACTATCGACAACCCTACGGTTAAGGCCCGAGCTGTGTTAGACCGCACCATTGCACTAATCCCTCCAGAAAAGATCGACTCCCGACCCGGCGAACCTCTTCCAACCATTAGCAACTTGGAACCCTCCGCACCGCAGGGAGCTGACCTGGTGGCCCTTATCCTGGAAGAAAACCTGAAACAGAACCTAGGTCACCACGACAATTTGTTAACGGTACCCGAGACTACCCAGGATGGCAAGATTTTCTTAAGAACGGCTCTCATCCGCGAAGCTCATGAGCCCAAGATCTTCGGCCATGGAGGCCAGAATAAAACCCTCAGCCGCCTGAAAAGAGATTACTGGTGGCCCGACAGAAATCGAGACGTTAAACGCTACATTAAGAATTGTCGCGAATGTCAACGCAACAAGGTACGACATGATAAGACGCCTGGGCTGTTGCACCCACTGGAGATCCCTAGACGGTGTTGGCAGCACGTAATGGTAGACGGCAAAGATATGCCCAAGGATAAAGAAGGCTATAATTACGTCTGGGTCTTCATCTGCCGATTGACCAAACTTTTGGCCACCCTACCGGGAAAAAAGACGGACACCGCGGAGACCTTGGCCATGCGGTATTATCAGACCGTGTACCGTTGGAAAGGCGTCCCCGATTTATGGCTTTCCGACAACGCCGGACCGTTTATATCCGAGTTCCTAAACACTTTAAACGAGTTGACAGGAACAAAGCATAAACATGGAAGCGCCCGCCACCCTCAAAGTCAGGGCAGCGTCGAAATTACCAACGCTGAATTGGATCAGAAAATGCGCTTTTATGTAGACAAATACCAAACGAATTGGCGACGGCATATCCCCGCTTTCGACTTCGGCCACAACTCGTCCGTCCACGCCTCTATTGGCATGGCACCGATCGAAGCAGAAACCGGAGCTCGCCCTAGAGACCCGCTCTCTTTACCTTTACCCGAAGAAGACCTGGAGACCGGTCAGCAATAAAAGGCGCTGGAAATGGTCCGCCAAGCCCGGCAAGCTCAGGAACTGGCCCGCAACAACGGACTCGGAGCGCAAATAGAACAACAGAGGCAGGCTAATAAGAAGCGGCGACCGGTCGATTTTACGGTGGGAGATGCGGTTTACGTTAGCAAAAAGGGTTTTTCCACCGAAGCTCCTACGACCAAGTTGGACTCGCAAAATGCAGGACCATGGACGATTCTCGAGGAAAAGGGCCACAGCTTCATTCTCGACACCCCTGCCTGGTATAAAGGTAGTAAGCTGTTCCACGCCAGCCGATTGCGCAAAGCAGCAACGGATCCATTACCTCAGCAGTATCAAAAGCCGGAACCACCGGTCGAAATTAACGGAGAACCGGAGTGGGAGGTGGAGCAAGTGTTGGCCTCACGTTTATTCGGACGAAAGAAAACGTTGCAATATCAGGTATCGTGGGTCGGACTCGACCCTGATGAGACATGGTATGAGGCCCGCGACTTGAAAAATTCACCAGTACTGCTGGATACCTTTCACAGGGAGTACCCGGACGCAGCAGGACCTCCGGTAAATTTGCAACAGTGGATCAGGAGCGCAGCAGAGGATGTTTTTGCGGAGGACGGACCCGAGGACAATGTTGCCGAGCACGATGCGAAAAAGACACGAGAGCGGAGGAAGGCCCCGAGGAGACACACGTGACAAACTCAAGACTCTGACCGCCTACGTCGATCAGGCCTTAGAGGGGGGTAATGTGAGGATCAGGCCCCTAGACCTACCCTCAGAATCACGTGAGGATCAGGCCCCTAGACCTACCCTCAGAATCACGACTCGGCTCCACACCGAGCCAGGGATCGGACAAGGATCCACTACCTCCGGATTTAAGCGCGTCTCTTGAGCGCGTCGACGATTGTAATTTCTCTCTTCTCTTCAGTTTAGAATTTTCGTCGATAGCGCCTAATACACTGAGGTTCTCCAATGTATGCCTGGCCGTGACAGAATGCACGTAATATGCACAAACCTAACGCTGGGTTATTTTTTATTTTTCAGCGCCTTTATGGAACGATTTGATGTATCAATATTAATTGCAAAAGATAACAATTGAGAAAGGTTTTAGTTTTTCCGGTGCACAAACAGGCCCGGCAGGGTCCGAATTTAAGGGTGCGTGCGTGCAAGTTAATTTGGGCGTGCGCCTTAAACATAGATTTCTATAAATAATATTTATAGCATAGCTTCGTAGTTAATAAGTGTTTTGCGTTCCAATAATGAGCATATTATAATAGGGCCTATATAATGGTAATTTAATAAAACGTTACTGTGAAATAACCATACCCCAGTCTTTATTATATTATAAATAATTTGCTATAATAGAAAGTATTAACAAAAATACTTCAAATAAATTATATTGATAACACATATAGTTTTTTTTTTTTCCAAATTTCGAAACTTAGTACGTATAATATCTAGGAACCCTTGCACAATATGACATATTCCGATTTCTTCTCAAAAAGCGTAGCTGTCAAACAGTAGGTAATTGAAAATTTGGGTAATGATTTTTCCCATACAAAATCGACTGATCCAGAATTTAGATCTGATCCATATTTTATCAACCCACCGTTAGACGCGGCTCACATGGAACAGCCCACAAGTAAGCTGCAGTGCAATATTCTTATCTCCCCATCGCGCATGGATGTCCCTGCCGCCGACGACTGGTGCTTTGTCAGTTGGCCAAAACCAAAGCTGCAATGGTTGTCCAGTGATCCGCAGATTGGTAAAGGAGGGGCTTATTGCTATTTTAGGGCGGCTTTTCATCTTGACCAGGTAGAGTACCTACCTCGCCGACAAGCTGCAACATATTATCGAGAGACAGTGGCTTATGTCGTGTCTCAGCATTTTGTTTCCATTGCAAACCGAGGGGAGGGGGAGGGGGCATGATAAAAGCACTTGCAGCGTCTTGGTGTCTAGACTAGTTCTAGTTCCTTGTTAAGGGTCCCTAATCATGATGTGATGTGTGCTGGAAAAAGAACGCAGGATTGTAACAAGTACTGCCAAACGTCAATTAACATCACAGGTAAGATCTCGATGTTTTTAGTGATTTCGCGCCGCAAGAAAGTTTCCCAACTAACCACACGCCCGGCCCGGCACAGCGCTACTGGATAAGGGCGCAGAAAAAACACGACGGGCCGTTGCTTGTGATGGGTGTCTGCACCGCGGGCTACGGTATGTGGCTGCCGTTATGGGTGATTGATGCCATCATTGTTTCTTGCTAGGTACACAATTGACAATGATCCAAAAAGCCACAAAAAAGGGATGCGAAAGATACACATTCAAGAAAAGAAAACCACAAAGATGCATTCTATCCCCCTCAAGCCCCTTTACTTGTGGCAGCGAGTGCAGCTTAATCGACAACGCCGTCAGCGCTCCGTCCATTGCTTTTTTTAAGCTTTCGCGCCGCGACATTCACCACCACAAGCCCAGCCCGATAGGCCCTTTTCTGCAGGCCATATCGAAAGAAATTGCTTAGTGCGACGCGACGTTTGTCTAGTGTCTAGTGATTTGAGCCAGCGATGAACTCGTCTGGGGAAGTGGAGGTGACCAGACGGATTGGCAAGACTGAGTGGGTACCTTATTCTTGCACCTGAAGCTGGCGGAAAACTTACAGTCTTCGGTGCTGTCCTGTCATGTGCGGGACCGTGACGGTACTTAGGTGGGCTTGCTTTTGTTTTGTCACCAACTAGCTCTCTTTTTTTACACTTTATATAGACTAGAGGCATTCTCTTTACAACTATTCGGATTTAAGGTGCCAGTCTGTTTGTTTGTAAAATTGAGAGATGCTTTTGTTTACAGAATCGACCGATTTGGCTCAGATTCTCCTTCCTTCCTCCTGTTATTATTCCTTTCAGCTCGCGAGAACCTAGGGCAGATTGTCGATTTTGCGCCCCAAAACATACGTGGTAGACAGAAACGTGCAGGTATCTGGCATGTAATAGCCTTTGCTTTCAACCAAGGCTTTTCTTTTCCAAGCAAAGAAGTTTTGGTTGCAGTGCGGTTGCGTTGTTTCAACGGGATCGAACTGGGGAAGGGCCAAGTGTGCTACCGTGGAAATTGGTAAGTGTGAGTGATATGTAAGCATTAGTCCAGCATAACGGAAAGCTCCAAAAATATTCTGCTCGAATCGCGGGCCCGATGTTACTATTTGCGGCCATTTGTGTTATGCTTCGAGTGACATGCGCAAAATTCACGTACTGATTTTCTTGTATTGACTCTTTTTTGAAGGATAATGCCCTTTGTCAGGCAACTTGGTTCCAAATATACTATATATTGTTGCCCTCTGCCTTGGTTGTTGGAATGTCCCTAGTTCAGAAAGGAAATGGAGGGAAGACCGCAGACGCAAGCATTACATCCCTGTAAATGTATTGGGCTATGCTGCCAAGAGATGCTATTTTTGGTCCTGAGCTAGCGGGGAACCCGTAAACATTGGCCCAAAAAAAGCTACCAGGTAAAATTTGAAGACCTGCTATAAGACCATCTGATATATTAAACTTGTTTTCGCGGCCTGGCTCTTGGCTACAATGGGCTAGACTAGTTTCATCTTTTGCTGTTATCAATCTCGTGTCGCCAAGCACCAACTAGAATTTGATTCTTCCGTCACTTTCAAGTCGTCAAAAACTGTGAGGCCAGTCCAAGTTCGGATTTGTCTTTTCAAAGAGGTATTTAAAAGCCTAAACTAACACCAAGCCACATAGTTTGTATACAGGCTGAAAAGAATAAAAACGACCATGAAGTTCGGACCCGCCATCGTCAGTAGTGTCCTGGTTGCCCTCCAGTGCAGCTTCGTCACGGCCGACACTTGTGAGATCAGTCTCTGGAGGACCGATGAAAGTGGAAGGCGACATCGTTTAGAGGTCAAAATGGGTGACGCAGGATCTACCTGTGAATTTAAGGTGCAGGATACAACGTTCAAGGTAAAGCTTAGAGGAACTTGCCAGCCCGAACGTGTCAGTGGATTACTTCCAGAACGTCACCATGTTAGTTACTCAATACACCGCGAAAACCCGATCAGCTCCATTCTCAGATTCGGCAAATGTTATACTTTTTGGGTACCCGGAGATGATTGGTTATGGGCATAGTAACACTCCTCGAGAGTTTGTTGAAATTTCTGTGTTTTACATAGAGGAGGAAACAGGTTTCTAATACCAGCCCTGTGCTTTGCCAAAAAAAAAATCCTTTTCTCTACCATCTTTTTCTGGGAAGAAGGACAACAGGAAAGCAAGTTTGATAATCTGATATAATGAGCCGGTTGGAGCCAGTCAAAGTGTCCCACCCGCTCCTGCAACAGTTTCGAAGTGCTCGTTAGTCTAGCCCTATGTAACATCTTGTCCACAGTCCATACCTGTGCAAGATACTTTGATGCAGTTTAGAAATCTAGAGTAGTCCTTAGAAAGCAGGTTGAAGCACAATTTATACGGCTGTGTTTAGGTCACAGATCTAGAAGAGACGCGTATTATCCACTGGTTGGACTGCCTGCAATCTCTTCAGGAGATATTTGTATCAAATAAGCACCATTTCAAATACTTGACTGATAGTGACAGCGGGCCGGGGGGGGGGGGGGGGGGGGGGGGAGCTGGACAGCTCACGACTGCAGTCACAAACACTTGACTCAAGCAACGGCCTACTCATCGGATGTTGCTAATGACGGAAGAATCTCGCCAAACTGCGCCGAAAAGAAAACTGACAGTGAGCCCGAGCATTGCCACCTATACTAGGGAGTCATCAATTTGCAGCACTTGTATCCACAACTATTCTTTTGGGGGGCAGAATATGGCAACGTCTGCAGAACCACTACAAGACCAGCCACCAGTTGGTCCGCGTCGACAAAACGTACTTGGGTAATCCCGTATGGTACAGGACGTAAGCGAAAGAGTCAGGCTAGGCTATCCTGGCACTCCTCTTGTTCCAAAATAATTTGCGCGGCAGAAACTCGCTTACTATAGCAAAACACAAAGCCGAGTGATTTCCGTGGGAAGTGACATACCACATGCCTTTCACTATCTCGCAGAAATTACAAGGCTTCGGTCCGTTGTTAAGTAGAGGAACGTTTGACCGAGACGAGTTGATTCTTGTTCAAAGCAAGGCTTTTTTTTCAGCTTGCCAATAATCGTACATTTGGTTATTTAAAACTAACATGATTGTATCCCCAACTTCTGCTCGCAGGTCCATCGAGGAATACTTGGCGCGGAAAGAGATCAAAGCATTATGTGCCCATTGGGGACAGAACAAAGACTGCAGCATACAGGATGCGAATAACCCCTCCCCGATGCATTTAAACCACAATATCTAGTCTGCGCATCCAATGAATGCAGTAAAGGCGTCGCCAAGAGAGCTTGGTCCAAGTTTAATCGTGTCGCCCGAGTTCGGAACGAATGCTTTAACATCTCGTCCAACCGGAAATAATTCGAATACGCCATTGTCGCATCCACTTTTCGAGTCAGGGTCGCCCGCCACAGCTTTGGCACTGTTGCTCCTGATAGATTCACACTAAAAAAAAAGAGGTTCGAGCTGGTTTCCATTGCCCCTTGCGGTTTTCAGATATAAATGCGGATAACTCACTGCATAAGCGTTCAAGTTCAAACTCTTGCATGTCCCACTGGTGTCTACAACACCCCTGTTGCAGCACAGCGGGCCGGTCGCTGGTTCGCCGGCAGAGGAGAAGATTTGGCCCAGCACTATGGTCGGGGCCAAAATGAGAATAGAGTAGCGCATTGCTTCCAGCTGACCAGCAGAGAGTTGAAAAGGGATGTGTAAGACAAGGGAGTCAAGAAACTGCAGTAATCGTTCTCGCGATACCGATTTCTTGAAAACGAGTATCAAGTTAAGCGACAGAGGTACGGAAATAGTATCTGAGCCGGGATTAAACCAGGGATCCAGTGCAGTTTATGTAATTCGAGTCCAATGGCAATGGGCAAAGAATATTGTACGGGACAGCGGTCACAAATTCCTTGCAAGGACAGGGGTGCTACGATTCCAGGAGTTCCAAGACGCGATCGGACGGCTGAGTGTATGATCAGCGTCTAAACATGGAACTTTACAAATGGTACAGATCTGTTACAAGCTATTTAATGGTCAAATGCACTGACATTTAGCAAGTGTCGCTTTCACTTAGGCTTTATAGGCGGAAAGCTTTGAGGAAACAGCTGGCAGAGAAAATATACACAAGCTTCGTGGAGTACTTTTGCAATTTACACTTGCTTACAACGGCTCCTCCTTATTCAATTTAATTGCTCTCCCAGCACTTAATTGACCGGGGTTAATATCAAACTTTATGCAATACTTTGACGCTCGACTTTCGATGAGAAAGTTATATTCGCTGCCTGCCCTGCCCCCGACTGTACAAACCAATTCAGTGGAATGAAGACAGCTTCGCAATTGAGGGGAGTTCATTCTTGGTAGTAGTGTGAGGAGCGGGCCGCGGCGGAAATGCCGCTGAGTAATGCGACGCTGCTAGCCAAGGTTTGAAATCGCAATTTGTTGGCCTTTGGAGGATTAAATGAAGATTTGGGCCAAACTGAGTGGACAAGGTGACAAGGTTCAACGTAGCAGGACTTGTGTTACATGTAATATCCAATGGACTGGTCGATGGGAGCGTCAAGCAAATCAACACTGGGGGTTTACCTTTTCAAAACGTCGGATTAGTCTTTCTAGCGTTGTTGGATTGTGTTTGGGTTCGTTATATTTCGAGTAATGTAATGAGCGGGCTCAGGGACAAGTCCCTGCGTATTTAAAGTTGGCCACAAACTCTCAAAATCGGAGTTTATAAACACATACAAGGTTTAATCCCAAGCTTTATGCTTAGTTATTATATGATAAGTACCAAACTACCTGGTCGCTAACAATTATTAATATACTTGCTGTTATACTGTATACATCCCATGACATTTGTGAGAAGTTCCAAGTTGCGCGGAATTCGGCATATATAAAGGCCCGCGCAGGGATGTTTTTATCTTTCAGCCTATTTTAAATCGACATTGGGAAAGGCAGACGCACTTTGCGGCGTTTTCACTGGCCATCCTTCACAGTCACTCAGCCTTTCACGTATATTCTTTACTTTTAAAGCTCACCTGGCGTCGTAATCCCCCTATCAAGCGCGACTCGTTAATCGTTCTTTTGGAAACAAGGGTCTTGCTTGGAGTCCTATCTGACTTACTCGACTGAAACAATCGCAACACGGTCAGTGCTGGTCCCAGAGAAACTTGGCTACTTTGTCCGCCAAGGTTACATACCACAGATCTCCGAGGGAGCTGTTCGTGGGCAAAACACACCGACTCATAACAACCCCAAAGTCCGAAGTTTCAGACGTCCAGAACCTCTTCGACAGGAGAAGAATTTGTCAGTCAGCTACCCCATCACCGTCTATCAAAATGTCACTGAGAATGAGCAGGAGCGCATAGAAGAAAGAGTGGGCACTCAGAAAAAAGGTCTGGATGGGTACGGCTGTCTGGAATGCGCAAGACACTTTCGACGGTATTAGGAAATGGGGCGGCGTCACATTGCGCTTTGGTCAGGACTGCACGCCAATGCGCACATGTATCAAGGGAGATGTTTACAACCATTGTTATTGATTTGTTCAGTAAATATATCACCTGGCTTCTGGAAAGCGTGGATGTATACACGTAAAAGGACTAGGTAAAATGTACATTTTGTTGGTTAGCAACGTAACATGTGCCACGGTTAACAGCAGCCCTGCTGAAGAGAACAAAGAGCTGGTGACGTTAGCGTAGTAGATACCTGAATGGCTATCTCTCATTTTAGTCACAGTCAAAATAATGAACAAGCATCCCCCCTTGGCACCAAGAATCTAGGCTTATTCAATCTCACTTTGGCATCCCGGGTTCCTGGTTCCCGAATAATCGTCCGCGTAGAAGCAACGACGGCCCGGAGATTGCTGTCAACACCATGACTCAGCCCTGTACTTGTGTGCTGTTCCATGTGGGCCCCGTCTGAATCCCATATCTTTTTATTTATTTCTTTTCTTTTTCTTTCTTTTCTTTTTTTTTTTTTTTGCGAAGAGTGCCTTACCCCGGCTGCGTAACTTGCCCCTCGCGAGTGGTCATCTGACACCCTCCACATGTTCAGGGCACTCAATTAGGACAAGGTGATTTAGTAAATTAGCCGAAACTCTAATAAAATCGTCATCACAAGAGCCCACAACGGTGGCGAGCCTCCAACGAGATCTGCCTCGCGAAGTGGGCGCGGGGAGTCCGTATCCGACATGTATCCACTCCCCTTCTACGACCTAAAACTTGTTGGGGGCCCCATCCAGACCTACTCTACTATCTGGCCATGACCAGCCAACCAGCAGATCACGCACTTCAACTCGCAGCCACCGCCGATCCGCCGAGTGTCGTTGTCGTTACCGTTTGAGGCGCCATCGCGTAGCTGTTTTGAAGCCGTGTTAGATATCCTCTGTATGGGGATTGAGGAGTCGGACGTGAGCAGAGCTGTGTGATGGCAGGCCAAGACAAAGCTAGGTGTATGATTGTTGATTGAGACATCAAAGGAGTTTGGAGGCATGAGCAGAGAGTGCTGATACAAAACAAAGAAGAGGAAGCAGAGGAGGAAGAACAAGTGGGAAATAGAAACAAAAAGAAGGCAAGTTTTTCATTCGATGGTAATTCTTCGATATGAGGTGACGCCGTGACGGACATGGCAATTTGGCGACTGACGGTCTTGTGCCGAGTTGACCGCCAGCAAGGTCTAGTTCTAGTATGGCAAGATTGTATATTTTTGTTAGTATTTACCCGACCTTTCACGTACCTTTCGGTTTACTATCTTACATCCCAAAGCTTACTCCAATCACGACACCCCAAGTGCTTTACCTTGCCACTCGGCCAGCTCACGCCCGTCCGCCTGGCGAATCGACCGGAAGCACGGCAAAAGGCGCGTCAGTGAACCTCCTGAAGTAGGAACCCATGCGCACCACAACGGCCGTGTCGGGATCTGCGGCCATGCGCTCACAGTGCCAGCCGACCCTGACGGGCATGCGGTCCCTGAACACGGACTGGTGCTGAATCATGCTGAGGACGATGGTTTTGACCGGCTCGAGGCTGAAAAAGTCCTCCAAGCCGGCGATGCGCATCCCCTGCCGCGGGTTGCATCTGTCGCGCGCCGAGCCGGTCGGGCGGTCCACGTGGCCGACGCTGCAGTCGCTCAGGCCCGAAAACACCCGGCAGAGGCGGTGGAGCGAAGGGTTGGTTATGTTGACAAAGGCCACGTTGTGGAGAAGGGTGTCGTCGGCTGGCAGCTCGAGCTTCTTGATCATGTTGGCCCAGATCATGGATATGAAGTCGGACGCTGGTATGTCGAGCTGGGCGCCGCTGCGGAGTCGGTCCCAACCGCCTTGCGTGGGAGCGTGGTACACGGCAGGCAGGAGGATCCAGCCTGCCTTGGCGTTGAAGTAACCATCGAGAAAGACCATGGGCTCGCTTCGGTCCCACAAGAGGGCGTGGATGGTGACGCGGAATACGTCTTCTGGACTGCTGCCATAACCCCCCACGCGCCAGGTTTGGAGAAAGCTCGTGGTCTGTTGGGTGAGGTATTGAGGCAGCTGTTGTGAGCAGCGAGCGATTTCGACGGTAAAGTCGCCGAGTCGATCTGGTGGAATTTGTCGATCAGCTGGTATTTCGTCTGCGCAGATTGCCTGGATGAGACTAACTAGCCCCGCAAAGCCTGTGATCGGGCCACGAATAGGAATCGGTTCCTGGCGATTGCTGGCACGACTGCCGGCGCGATTGTTTCTGCTGGACATGGTCAGTGTGGCGGGGTGTTAGGATAGGAATCTTACCTAGAGACTTTTGATGCTGGTGTTCTCTCAACTTGGTAACGTGTTCCAGGGTTAGTAGTGGCTGTTAACAAGTCGTCGACTCTTGTGTAAATCTAGATATGACAAGCCACAGGAGCAATTGAGGAGAGCCGCTCATTTTATAAGTATGGTCCACAGTCTGTATCATCTCAGCATGTTGCACGAACAATGATCTCAACATTTGAACATGGCATGGAGACGGCGAAACAATTTCATTATTCTCAATCATCCATAGCATACGCCGCCCTTCTGTCGCACTGCTTTGAGATAAAGGAGAGACAAGGTCTTTGTTTTCCTAAATTGAGCTTTCCCTGTAGTAACAGGCTCTACGCTCAACTCAATCCATTGATACCTTGGAGGAGATTTCGCATGACATAGCTTTTGCCAGCTCAGTCAAAGTACTCTGCGTCCGCTTCGGCTTTGACGACCCGTTAAGTTGAATATTATATATATTAAATGAATACATACAAATCGAAAAATAGTCAAAACATCCATCAGATCTGCACCCTATTTTATAGTAACTTCGCCTGCATGGGTCCATGTCCCCGGATCGTCCTTATCAATATCAAAAATATGTATCGATTCGCAGTTATCGGGCACAACGTATACTTTCATGTCCATCGACAAAGAAACGGCCGCCGTGCCAGAATCTAGACTGACACCTGGGATCGCTTTTGTAGACCTTGGATCTGTAAAAGTCCACCGTTTGTCATCCCAATGTGTCAGGGTGAGACGACCATTGGACGGGTACCTATGCAGAACGGCCAGGAAGAGAAGCCCCATGTCGGGTTTCTCGAACGAGGTCGCGTATATCTGCGGTGGATTGTCAAAAGGCATGGCCGTGCGAAAGATCTCGGGCTCTGGGTTGAGGAAAGCAACATGTTGTTAGTAGATGGTTATTGTTGTCCAACAGAGTAGTAGTAGCACTTACTAGGAGTCCACCACGTCAGGTCCGCTATGCGAGTAACCTCTGTGAAAAGACCCGTGGCGCCTTGGTAGTAGACTTTGGTGCTCGAGGCCTCGTTGGTCTTGTTGTCGAATGTAAGTGCCGTCAAAGCGATGCCGCAGCCCGGCGTGATGCTGTCGGCCATGTCACGGTATCGTTGGCCATTGAGCTCCGTCACCCGTGGATAGTGGATCCGAATCTGCTTGTTCACGTTTTCGTACGCCACGAGCAACGTGTTGGTGCACTTGCTTGGACAGACGTCCCACCGAGCGGCGAGCTGGGCGCGAGGACCGGATTGGATCGCGTACGTTATTTTTTCCCAGCTGTCGCCCTTGACGTTTGACGTTGTCAACTCGTGCACGGAGCCGGACGCTCCGTTGTACACCACCGATAAAGTAAAACCACCGTCGCCGGTATTACCGGATCGTACGGCAGTTGCAATAGCTGTTCCTGGCGTGGCTTCAATCCTGGCAGATCCTTTCAATCTGCTGCCAAGGTCGACAACCTCCCAATTTTGGCTTTTGGAATCCCAGGCTGAATATTTTATGTCGCCGGGGGTTTTTTGAGGTTGCCAAAACAGCATCTTGTAATCGGTACCATCGACCGTATAACTTACCGCACTAATGCCCGACTTTTCCATAACGATTGCGTTTGGGTTTTTGGGCGGCGGTACAGCGATGCCGGTGTTTGTCCCATTGTTGGTATTCGTCCCATTACCGGTGCTTGCCCCGTTGGGGCCGCCGTTGTTTTCGCCAACCGCACCCGTCCCGCCTGGGGTTGTCTCGTTTTTGCGCGAAACCATCATACCTCCCACGACGCCACCAACGATAGCACCGATAACCAGAATGGCCAGGATTATACCAAGGATGATGCATGTCCTCCTCTTGATCACCACGCTGCTCTTCTTTTTCTTGTTCTCCTCCGCCGGGAATATGTGGCTTGGTGCCGGCTCTGTATCCGAAGGCGGCGGGTATGGACTCGTGGTGCCGTTTTGCTGATAATAGGTTATAGAATAGTCCTTCTTGGTGTTTTGGGGAACCGTCTCGGGCGCATCGTTCGTGTAAACTTGGGGTGCATCGTTCGTGTAAACTTGGGGCGCATCGTTCGTGTAAACCTGAGGCGCTTCGCTTGGATAGACCTGGGGCGCATCGTTGCCAGCAACCTCGGGAAGGGTGCTGTACGCCACTGGAAAGGCCTCCGCGTGAGGGCGGGATGACATGTTTGCTTGGTGAGGGCGAGATGACGTGTATGGTTGCGCCATGATTAGAGCTTTGTTGACGTGTTGAGGTACCAAATCCCATTTAACAACGTGCTCGCGCTGTTGCTCGGCGGAGAGCCCACGACCCTCACAGTCGCGTGGGGACTGAAGGGGAATGGCCAGGGAAATAAAAACCGA
Source organism: Pyricularia oryzae 70-15 (assembly GCF_000002495.2). Taxonomy (NCBI): domain Eukaryota; kingdom Fungi; phylum Ascomycota; class Sordariomycetes; order Magnaporthales; family Pyriculariaceae; genus Pyricularia; species Pyricularia oryzae. Next base: position 4,654,220 of record NC_017851.1, on the reverse strand, counting down.
GCAACCATGGGCGGCTAATTGACGAGACTGGTTGGTGATTTTGGCGAGATGTGAAATACGGCGCTAGCAGGGGGTTGTTGGTCTCGGTAGCACAAGAGCTTTGCCGCCAAGTCGCCAATGCCACAGCCTTGCCATGCTTGGAGACTTGGAGTGGGCACAAGCCCCGTGCAGAGTTGGAGACGTAGAGGACTTTTGCATGGCGGCGAAAGATGGCGCCATCCAGTCGAAGCCATGATAACAAGTTTCACTTTGTAGGTGTGTGTAGACACATGTGCCCTGAAATATCGGTATGGTTAGCAGTCAGTTCGAAACCCCAGTGGTTGAATAAAAATACACTTTGCTGGGAATCAGGGCACACATGAAACCTAAGATGTTGTTGTTGGTTGTACAGGGAAGCAAAAAGATCCTTAGGAATGTCGGATGTCACGATCGGTCATCGTGCGTGTTCCTGGCGGCGGGAGATTCCGTGGCAGTGTACAGAGCCTAGATCGAGGCCAAGCAACTGAAGCCAAGAAACCCCCCTGCTTATCTGAACAGCGCTTGCCTCAACGGGCGCTTAGCTGCATTGTCCTTGTGGGGAGATGATTTGCCTCATTGGATGACCACTGAAGTAATTCTGGGGGCCGAAGACGGATGACAACCAACATGAGGGGGGACAGATTGGGAAAGGCTTAAGCGAAACGACAGGCTGCATGGGCGGCCATCTTGGCAACGCTGGTATGTAAGGTACCGAAAAGACTAAAGTGGAGGGCAGAACAGCACGGGCAGCAGAATATCTTGACAAATAACTTGTTTTTCCGAAATGGAAGCAAATTTTTTTGACGAACACAAATTTATAAAAGTCTGCTGACGAACAGCCCTTCTTTCCATATTGAAACACCTGTTGAACGGAAGCAAACATGTGGTGTCGAGAAGCACGAGTTGCGGCCAAACACTTGCGTTTTCGTGGTGACTTGCCCAATTTTGGGTTGTGGGTTGTTGTTGATTTGTCCCCACCTACAAATGGAATTAGGATAGCCCATTATTACCTTCGGTTGCTCGGCAAAGAAGAGGTATTCTTTTCGACGCAAACCAGTCAAAAAAGTCAAAAATCTGTTTGTTCGACAGCCCGGGCTCAACGTATGCATTCAGTAAAAACGGGACACAATGCACAAGTTTTTAAGCTTACCTGATATTTCTTGATGAGGAAAGCGCAATGAAAAGAATGTCGACCGATCTAACTGTCCAACTTGCAACAGTTGACACCACCCCCGCTTGTGAGCAAAGGCGGGTCAAGCCCAGAAATTAGCGCCCTTGTGAGGGGAACAAAAAAAAGTCCAGTTCAGGTCGAGTTTCGAACAACCCAAAACCTGCAATGTGAAAAGAATTTACGGAGCTGCAGCGACGGCCACAGGGTCCTCGCGGTGTCGCACTGGGGGGACCTTGGGGTAAAGTAGGCTTGGGGGTCACATCTAATGGCCTGAATTTTGGGAACTTGGAACCCAAGTTGCTGCTCCCTGATTGTTCCAGTTGTAGGCTTGTGGCCTTTGGAGGCCCGGTAACATGTCGCTTTGGATTGACGAGACCTTGTCGACTAGCCATACTTCATACCTACGTGGCGTCGCTATGTGGAACTCGGCCGATGCGATACAGTACTTACTTCGTAACCCCAAGGGCGGCAGTTCCGACTCATCGCATCCTTTTTGGCCACCTACCTTGGGCATGTCCGGAGGATGAAAAAACTGCAAGTTTTCGTCGACATCCCGTCAAATCACCGATTGCATCAGTCCCACACCCTGAGCAGGGGCAAGGTTATTTATGGCGACCTTTCGCGAGGACCCATATGCAGTCAGCGAACGCCCAGGATATACCTCACCCAGTACAGCAGTACCCAAAAAGTAAGGTTGTTGGCTGCCGGAGCAGGCGCACGTGTTTAGCTGACTACCTATCATACCGGTAGTTGCCATGCGGTTTGTCTTGATTCATGGCATTCAACAGACTCGGTGTATGCACCAATCTTGGGTGACGTATAACGGAACCTGTCAGCTCGCCAAGTAGAGCTTCCCAATTTGACCCTTTTTTTTCTGCAATTGTCAGGCCTTTTGTCGCTGCCTATCATTCCGACCAACGTCGTAGAGAAAAATTTGTATACCTGACCAAGCAATGCTGGAGACGCGACCACTATGAATAAAATATGAAGCCTGAGAAGGAATAACAACCACTGTTGTTGGGAATTATACCTTGTGTAGTACTGAATCTACTGATGCCGATCCAATACCACCTCGATAGCCGCAGCTGTTGTGTCTCTGCAAAGCTGGACCGGCAGCGGGGGTCAAGATCTAAGCTGGCGCATTCGTGCGTACGTTGGAAAGAACCTTGCAAGCATGCTGGACCGGCTTGGGAGATCCACGGCTTTGGTACTCTCCCATGGTCTTCTTCCACAGCTCGTCATCCGGACGGTGAAGACTTCAGGATTATATGGGAGAGGTGGGTCTTCACCATACAGCACTGGCTTTTTTAAGATGCAAAATTCACAAGATTTGGGCAGAGCCTGACTAACCTCGACTTTGACGAGACGCTAAGCCAGATTCTTCCCCTTCCAAGCCCTTTTAATGTCAAACGGTGCAGGGAACCAGACTGGCGGCTTTCCCTCTTCCATCATCTCGACCAGTGCCTCGGCGCTCCGAAAGGCCCACGCCATGCCGTGACCATTCATGCACACCGACGCAAACAGCCCCTCCTCGCCAGGGACAGGGCCCACGACCGGCAGACCGTCCGATGTATAGCAGGTGATGCCGGTCCAGTCGCCCAGAGACTCTGTCGCCTCCCCCCAGTTCTCGCGCCCAAAGCTCACGCGCCCGGCGCTGCGCAGGAAATGCGCAATCTTGTCGTTGACGACCGTGTCGTCGGTCACGTTGCGCTCCCCCGACGGGCTAAACACCTGCCCGCCGCCGTAGATGACGGCGCCGGCGCCAGCGTCTCCGGGCTGGCGCGCCGTGATGTAGTAGCCCCCGCCGGTCGGGTCGTCGCCGTAGCTGTAGCTGCGTTTGAAGACGGGGTTGGCGGACGTGTCGGCCGACGGGCGCACGGCTGACACCTGGCTGCGGCCCGGCTGGAGGAACTGCGTCGCCCTGAAGCCCGGATGCAGGGCCGGGGTGAAGCCGTTGGTAGCCAGCACGACCTTGCTGCCCTTGACGGTTCCGCGGTCCGTCTTGACCTCCCAGGTGCTGGGGTTGGCGTCGTCCGGGCCTGAGACTAGGGTGAGCTGGAGGGCCATGGTGTGTGTTTGTAGATTGAGGCCTTTGGCCAGGCCGAGCTCGAGCATTGCGCAGACCGTCATGTAGGGGTTCTGGGTGTGGCCCGTATACGTCACGGCGCCGAGGATCTCGGGCCATTGCGAATGATCCCTCGCCTCTTGGCCCCGGAGGATCCTGCGCGGGTTTCCCTGCGGCACGTCCTTGGGCCGGCGTTCCTCCAAGGCCTGCTGAAACTCTACAGTCTCGACGGCCTTGTCAAACTCCTCGTGGGTGTAGTACAGATCTGCCGTCTCGACGTCCCGCCACCCGCTCGACACGTTGTGGGAGAGCACAAAATCCCGCACGTCATCTACGCAGTCCTGCTCCAGCTTGGCAACTTTGAGCGCCTCGTCCTCGCCGTACAGCTCGATCCACTCCTTGATCTTTTTGTAGTCGCCCGTCTTGGCGTGGCCGCCGTTCCTCCCCGACGCGCCCGACGCGGCGGCGCGGGCCTCGAGCATCAGGATGGACAGCGACGGGTCGCGGGTCAGCAGCTTGTGGGCGGTGGCGGCGCCGCTGATGCCCGAGCCGATGATGACGTAGTCAAAGGTCTCGTCCGTGGGCAGGTCTGGCGTCGAGCGGAGGTTGGCGATGCGGTGGGGCGGGTCCTGCCAGAAGGACTTGGTCGGGTTGGGCATGGGGAAGCCATCGAGGGAGATGATGGAGGTGTTGCATGTTGGGGGAGATGAGGCAGACTCGAGACGTTTGATGACGTGGGAGAGGGTTGGGGTCAGGAACGAGCTCGAGGCTACGAGGGTTAGGAGTTGAGGGGACCACATGACGGACGACGCCTTTGGGGGTTTGGCAGGTGTGTGAGGTCTGCCTGGCTCTCTGGCGATGCCGATCGTGGTTTGGTCGCCATCATCTTGAGGAAAGAGAAATATATAGATGATGAGGCATCTTCTTGCAGCCTGCCACAGTACCGAGATCGGAAGTGACGTCGGAGGTCATGGCCAAGCACCGACGCCAATACGTTGTTGATCTTCTCCAAGTTCTCTTCTGTATCTTGGACAAGCCTTCTCCAAGCAACATTGTGAGCTCTTCCGAGATAAACAACCCCGATTGAACATGGTCAATCCACCAATAATCAGTTCAATTGTTGTCAATTATCCACTCTGACTATACCCACCATAGGGATGCTCCCAATTGAAACATACTGTCGCGTAGTTGACGGCTTAATTTTCCGCATGTTGTGGAGATAGAGCGATCTCAATGCCGTGCCGATGGTCGTCCTATCTGTCTCTACTCCGCGTCGAGAGCTCACGGCTCCACTTTCGGGCTGATGGTCCGTCCTGGACGATCCTGACCTCGTCATCACAGTCCCACCGCGGGACTGTTCATTTGCCTGCCCATTTTCCTTCCTATCTGGTACACTCATTACAGGTCTTCTTGATTGATGTTCTAAGCTTTCTTGACGTTGGATGTACTGGAACGGTCTGACTCGACCGCTAGTTCACCTGCGATTCTCGGAAGTTTCCTTCGGTTTGATCCACTCGAACCTCCATCTCCACTGCACCATGAAACCACCTACCGACTTACCAAGCTGGGAATGCTATTCCAACAACGCAGGCCACAAACCTCGCCAAGCATAGGCCACTGCTTCTTGTTTTCACAGTTGTTGCAGGAGTAAAATTGAATAGTATAGACACATTCTCATCGGCCCAGCTATGCACATTTTGATTGCTTTGTTCATATTCGCACTGACTATAGATCGCGACTATCGTCTCGCTATCAACTCAGAGCAGCAGGTGCGTGGCTTGATAATAAACATGGGTGTGAGGCCTGCCAGAGTTCGCGTGGCACTCCAGTGTTTTTAATGCAGGGATTTGACTCAAAACGGAACAAGCTTGTTTGAGAACCAAATTTAGACCACAACTGCTATTGTTTGGGGGCTATAGCATGACCCAACTGAGGAGGTTTGAAACCACTCCCAAACTAACAAATAGACTCTCGAGTGCTAATTCCGGCAGCAATACCATCTTCCTGCTGTCAAATCTAGCAGTGTAAAGCATTCCATGAGTGGGGGCTAAGGTTCTTGTCTCCCCAGACTTGTATCGATTGTAACCTACGGTGACATATGCCGTCTGGACTTGTTCGTCCGATGTGGCTTTACAACCTTACAAGGGATCACTTATGCATAATAGAGACAAAATCTCTTGGAGGCGATGCCAAGATAAATAGAGCTTTCGTCCACCTCCTAATCGGGCTTAACTCTCTGAGAACCATCCACTCGACAACTCTTCTTTTCTACAAACCATCTTCTCTTCTTTTTGTATTTTCTCCATTATACCCACTTTGTGCCTTTTTCTCTTCTTTGTATACTCTATTTTATTCAACAGAACCAAAAGAAAACATTGCCAGGATGCAGTTCTCTACTTACTACGCCACCCTCGCCATTTTGGCTGGTCTGTCCGCGCAGGTCGCGGCTATGCCCATCTCCAGCACCGGCGCCGAGCTTCAAGCCCGCAGCTGCGAGACGAACCCCTATGGCTGCGGCCTGAACCCAAAGTCGAACCCGGATGCACCGGACAAGAGGGATCTGGAATCAAAATCCGAGCTTGACGCTCGCAGTTGCGAAACCAACCCCGCAGCATGTGGTATCAATGGCTTTGTCGATAACGGCCACGTCGTCACGACAGGACCCATCCGAGGCAAGGCCAAGAGAGAGGAGGAAGAGGAAGAGGGCGAGGATGCGGCGGAAGTCGACGCGGCGGAACTCGATGCTCGTAGCTGCGAAACCAACCCCGCCGCATGTGGTATCAACGGTTTTGTGGAAAACGGCCACGTCGTTACCACAGGACCCATTAGAGGCAAGGTCAAGAGGGCAGAGGAAGAGGAAGAGGACGAGGATGCCGCGGAGCTCGATGCTCGCAGTTGCGAAACGAATCCCGCCGCATGTGGTATCAATGGCTTTGTCGATAACGGCCACGTCGTCACAACAGGGCCCATCCGAGGCAAGGCTAAGAGAGAGGAGGAAGAGGACGAGGAAGAGGATGCCGCGGAGCTCGATGCTCGCAGCTGCGAAACCAACCCTGCAGCATGTGGTAACAATGGTTTTGTGCAGGACGGCCACGTTGTCGTGACTGGAAGGATTCACGGATAAGATGCTTGGCGATAACGAGGGGAAAAGCTTGTATGCTACCTGTGAATGAGAATCCATCCATTTCCCTGCAAAGGAAGCGCGCAATTTCTTGACATTGACCGACTCGCCATATCTGATGATCTGAAATCGATGGAAAGACGGCAGCTTGTCATGGATGGACTGCAATGTCGCGCCTGGGGGAGGCGGCGGCAGTGAGACGGGTCGCCGGAGAACATTGACGTTGAGCTGTTGCAAAGGTGATCACAATCTGGGAAATTGGGGCTTTGTTTCTCGTATATTTGATCAATGGCTGCTTGGCGTCGTCGATGGCTTCCGGAGTACCACCGGTGAAATGCGCTCGACTCGCCGTTGACTGGGTTCAGGACTGGAAGTTGCGTTGAGGCAACCCCCATCAGTTGTTGTTATTGTTTCCTCGAGTTGTGCTTCAGGCGCCGAGTCATCCTTACAGCTGATGTTTCGTAGGCTTGTTATGGCAAGCCATGTCGTAAGACATTGAGTGGAGAATCAGAAAGCTGGGTCTCCTTGTAGGAAAACATGGTTGAGAAACAGGAATGTAGCCATGAGCCTGTAGGCAATCGTTGAGGGTTTACGGTAGAGCTCCACATCAGCCCATGTGACGAATATCCCTGTCGACCTCCAAGGCACAAGATGGTTAGCATGGAAACCACAAAACTGTACAGCTACTCATCCAGCTATCCGTTAGACTTGGACTGCTCTGCATGGATTGACACTCATAGGGTCACCTAGAAGAGCAAAAGAAAAAGGAATGAACCAGCTTTTTTGGGGTGCGCCACAGGAAGAGTGCTGGAGCTCTACAACGCGGCATCATCCATGGGTATGCTGTGCAGGCTGCAGCCCCGCAACAAAGCGGCCAAAGGACTGTGTGAGTATGGAGCTTGAGTGCAACTGGCATTTGACAAGACGAGCTACCGTGTGACTTCGGGCAAGAAGCTTGCATTAAAGGATGCTGACACTCTCATCGCTCATGATATTGTCCGGGCGCAATGTCATGTTCTGCGTTGGTGCAGCACGTTTGGTCGCGATTCGCCAAACAGATTGTCATCAACCGGGCCCTGTATCGCGGGAGATTCTTTCTGTCTACATCCTGCCGGCAAGTGCTTGAGCACTTGACGAGTTACTGATTGGAAATATACTGCTTTCTTTTTGCAGACGTGTCGTGTGCGCTCGATCACGGCGTCGATGTTGTTTTGCTGATTATCTTGGTGCTCCACAGAGCTTGTGTAGAATTTCCTCGGAGACGTATGTGTCCTAAGCGCCCTTTTCAAAGGCACCTAAAGTACCTTTGACAGCCCTCGGTTTGGCCTTCATACATGTCGAAACCTCGGTTCTTGTTCTTGTGAGCAGGTAACTTGGATAGTGTGTTTGTGGGGGCTGACCTTGAATCTATCCGTCGGCAAGCCGTTATGCTGTGGTTCTGCTTCGTTCCGTTCTTGTGGATTTCTTTTACACATGCTGATTTCGACGGTGCCATTCTAGAGATACTTTGGTCCAGTAACTGGAAATGGTTTGTGGAGGGAGGCTTGCCGGTCGGGTCTTCTCGTGTGTCGCAGTGGCGAGCTGGCTTCGCAAGCTGATCTGGGATTGGAGGCAAGAAGAATGAGCCAATGGCAGGAATCTCCACAAGATTGGTGGATTCTCTGGCTGGTAAGTTAGGTCTTTTGTAGGGGATTAAAGAGTTCCGAAGATAGGTAACTAGAGACCACAGAGGACCTGGAATGTGACGCTGAAGCACTACTTACCATGGCTCGTGGATTGAATAATGCTGCTTCTTTCTTGGTGTTGGGCGATAATGGTGCAAACCTTGAAAATCGAAGAAGTCTGACCTGTCTGGCTCTTAAGCCACGAAATTCCAAGGTCTATTTGTTTGACTGGCCCAAATGTTGCCGAGTGATGGTGATGGTGTACTGTTGGGCTGCTCAAAAATGCTCGCAACCAAGATTTCCCGTCGGGAGAACAATCAAGACGCAACCGATGCTGGCATTGCTAGCAACAAGTTCCTCCATCCGCTCTCGCGCACCAGAAATGCCATGCTACCTCATTGAAGTTGCCCACAACTCCACTACATGCCCCACTCATGACACGCCTTTGACCGCGTCCTGCAGTGCACTAGTAACTAAGAGGGAACTCAGATCTTTGACCTTGCTTTGCTCGAGCACAGGTTGGCTGGGAGACTCGATGGGTACCAATGTCTGTCAGAATGTTGCAAAACAAAGGGTCCTATCGCCACAAAGCTGAGCAATAAGCATCCTTTGACATGCTCCTTTGTCACATTTTCACCACGCACTAATCAACTTCAACCAGTCCAGGTGTCTCTCCCCCTGTCAACACCACATGGATCTGCTGCGAGTCTTTGGATGACAGTCCCCAGGAGGATCATGGTAATAAGTCCGTTAGGCAGTTTCTTGGCCCCAAAGAGCTTCATCTTTCACCGGACTCCTCGTGTGCTAACCAGCATGTATTTCTTCGAGGTATAGGTCACTTGCGGTGCACATCAATACGCAACTCTTTCGCAGTCCTACCAAGCACAACCGCATCGACCGCCGCCTCTCCATGACTGCCTCCCTCGCCCATTAATGGCAGCAACACTTATAAGACTCGAGCCGAACCAATACACGCCCAGATTTCTCCCTTGATATACCTGTCGAAGCTCACACAGCACTCATAAGACTGCAATCACACCGAGCCACGACTTCAAGGCTACGGCCAAGGAAGAGTTGAGCGGTGCCCTGTATATCTCCAGCTGCGTCTTCTCGGAGGTCAAGACTTGCTCGTCACCCGGCTACCCGATATCCTCAAGCCCTCAAATAGGCAGGAAGCTGCTGACATCATTGGAGAGGATTCTAGTCCTAATAAAACAGGCGCTGTAGCACCTTGGAAACTGATAGGATCAGGGATATGTTATAATGTTGAAGGGCTACATGGTAGCTGAAGAGGCACAGGGAAAGTTAACAACCCGCCGGAGCACTATTATAGCAAATACAAAACGGATCTGAACAAGTAGTCTCACATCTGCGCTGTTACTAGTGGAAGTGGTAAACTGCGCCTGAGGCATCTGGAATTTGACCACGCCTGCTTGCCTGTGCATTGAGGAAGGAGAGACGAGCCTGCGGCATCAAGCGATATCGTCACCCCGCCTCTTGTTCAGTTGTGACACAACAGCATGGGTAGAAGCGTGTCCGATAAAATGAAAGCTCAGTTGCCCAGAGAAATCACGATTTTACAAACAGCGCAGGATGGAGTCTTCGAGAGCGAGTTCTCGAAATGCTGTGTTTCTGATCACTAACGTGCCGACCTTTGAGAGCCGTCATAACCATCACGTTGCATGGGCGCAGGGCTCGTTTCTTTGATGAAAACACCATGCCGAAAAGATCGGATTCAGCCTTCTCAAGCGCAGTTGACAACCTGCAGACACTTATGCAATTGTTGAACATGATCAAAACAAGCATGACTTTGGGCCCACTTGCAGCAGCAAAAGCGATAGATTGACATGGCCATCGTCACGAATCAAGCGCGCTGCCACATCCAGCGTCGGCAGCTATTATGACTCAACCTGTAGTGAACAGATCCCATGAGGATCCGCCTCGCTTTTTATTGCATTTTGATACCATCAACTTGTGATCATTTGGTGATCTAGTAACTGAGGTATAAGATGTCAAGTTCTATTCTGCCCGCCAATCAAACCCCTGATGGTGTAGTTGGTTCATCACGTCTGACTGTAATTGCTTGGTTGTAATCAGAAGGTCACCGGCTCGACTCCGGTTCGGGGGAATTACATTTTGCTTTTCTTTTTTTGCTATTTTTGATCAGTCCAGTCAGAGACCAGCCACAGAGATTGTACTCAGGGCGCGTTCGAGACAGGTGAGGTGGAGGCGAGTTGGTTGCACCTTGGGAGTGACAAGGCGACGCAACGCATGCTACAGCTGTTCATGTACCAGACTAGACTAAGCCCACAACCAATAGAAACGGCAAGCAACAGCAAGTCGAGGCTGACTCAACGGCGATAAGGTGCAATGAACACGCAAAGCCCATCAACGCTCCCACTCAGAGTCTACTCACAGCTCTGCAGTTCACCAACCAAACACACGCCCCCTCTACATCGCCAGCTTTCGCTTGCCCCACCATTTTCCTTGCCAGAGGATGCAGGGTCCTTTGTCAGCCACACAACCTCACTTGAATCTCACAAAGCCTTGTTCACGATTCTACTGGAATTTTGCATGCACTGATTGTGGAAAATGTTACGCAACCATGTCCTTGTTGCTATCTACCGGCCGAAACACTTCTCCGAGCGTGAGAAGACTGAGAAAAACCCCAATTCCGGTTCCAAAAACGCCATGCCAGGAAAGAAAAAGAAGACGAGAAATTCCGGGATCTCGTTACTCCGTCTTCTGGACGAGAACCAAAGCGTCCTCGGCAAACACGTCCTCAAGGATCGCCTCAAGGAGATCCAATGATTCCTTTTCATCGGCTTCCTCCAAAACGAACTCGGGAGCAGCCTCTACGGCGGCGCGAATGGCCTTGCGCACCTGCTCCCTCAACTCCGCCACGCACTCATTGGCAATGGCAAAGGCCATACCGTCGGCGTGCTGGTGGTGATGGACGGCACGTTGGATAGCGGTCACCAGCGCGTTGGCTAGCTCCACCACCTCGGTGGTTTGACAGACGGCGCCGGCAAGCTTGGAAAGCTGCTCGTTCTGCTCAAGCACCTGCCGGAGCATGCCCTGAGCGGCTTGGCACATTTCGGCGGCGGTCGCCTGCTGCGCCTCTGCGTTCTCGTAATTGTTGGTCATTGTTGACAATGCAAAGCTGGAGGAAGAGGGCGGTTTGTTAGTGGCTTGACGCTTGAAGTTGGAAAAGAAAGGGCGTGTTGATGGGATGGGTGAAGGCAAGATGAGGATGCTTGGGTCTTGGGTAGTGCATCGAGAGGCAAGGTGGAAGGAAGCATTGTTTGACTTGGAACGCCGCAGGGCCCTACCAGGTATGTCTTGTGATTGAAGTGATGATTGAGATGAGGGATAGTGAGAAGAGCCGATGAATAGAGGGAAGCTGAAGGTGGAAAGTTGTTGTTGTTTTGTGTTGGAGACGGGAGTTGAGGATGAAGGGAAGGAAAGGAAAGGTGATGCAAGACCAAACGAGGAACCCAAGCGGCAAGGAAAAGTGGGGACAGAAACAAAGGAGGGAGTAGAAACAAAGGGAGGAGGGTTTGACATGCCACAAAGGTGATGAAAAGATGAAAAAGAAGAAAACAACTTACGTACCAGTGTGGTGGGTAACCAGGGAATTGGATCTCGTGGTGATGATTGACTGAAAGCCCGAACACAGTAATATTCTGTGTTTGAATCTCTTCGTCACTCTCTGCAAAGGGCCAGGAAAGAACCAGACACAGTATTCTGTGTTTGAATTTCTTCCCCTCCGTGTCTAGGTGTCGGCAAGTCGCGGTCAGAAACAGGTAAAACTCCCAAGAAGGGCAAACTCGTCGGGGTCCTTCGAGTTGCGGTCTCTGGGCGGTAACTTACAGGGACTTGGGAGTTGGTGGCAGAGATGCGGAGGCCAAAGGATGACTTGAACTTTGGAGATTATGATGTTAGTGGGATCAAGAAGAAAGATGAGGATGAGACTTGAGAATAGGTAGAGAAGGCTTGGAAAGTTTGCCTACCTCGGGTGAAATAGCAGTGGTCGAACGAAGTCTGCGAGTCTTCTTCTTGTTGCTGGTGATGGAGGAGGGAAGGAATTTTTTGCAAACAAGATTGTGCCTCGTCCTGATTTATGTCTCTCGCGCCTGGTCTGTGCCCCAGATTACTGATTTGTTTGCCCTCCTGTCACCTTTCTGGCAGAATCAGAGCTTTGTAGAAGTGCATCAGCCAGTCCCATGACGTAGTGATCCCAGAGGCTTACCATTGGGATCTGGCCATTTTTTTAAATTGACAAGTCCCGTTTGACTGCGCGTAGAGTGGCATGTCCTTGGACCCCGCACCGGGCACTGTGGTTGTATTCGGCCAGAGACGGTGGGTGGCAAGACCGTGCTTGCAAACTGCTGAACATTGTCCAGGTCTTCGTCAACCTCTTCATCTTGCTCCTTGATCATGCATTGTATTCCTAGACAGCTGCTGGACTAGCCTGCGATGGCTTCTAATCTACCTTGTGATTTAGTTCCAAGCTTTTGCCTCCCTAACCTTGCCTGGTCAACATGTCAAGTCCTCAAAGATTACCTATAGGCTCAACCGCAGCATCAGACCCAGCAAGGTCATCAAGCACAGCCACAGCCTCGGCCTAAACATCAATGTCAGGCTCAGCTACAGCATCGACAGCAGCGTCTCACTCGACGCCAGACATGGCCTCAGGTAGCGGGCAATGTCCCGGATCTAGCCCGTCAAATGTGCCTAGCTACAGACGCCGGACGACGTGCGGACGATGCCTGACACCCGTCGCCTTTCACGTCTTCAAGTTTTTCTTTCCAGGCGTACCCAGCAGATACGCACATCCTGCCATCTCACAGGAAAGTACCAAGCTCGAAACATTTTCCGTCTTGAGATCTCTACTTTTTGCTGCCTCCTTCCTCGAGTGCCGGTGGTGCAGTACAACGGAGGATGAGCGTGGTGATGTTACATTTTGAACCAGTCCAGTTTGTGCTAATGTATTGATGCGTATGATGACTAGGTATGTAAAAGGAAAATAATGTCGATTGAGCTCGGGTATATATAGTAGATGCAACTGAAAACATACGAAACAATGAATCCCAACAACCCTCCTCGACCATCATATCAAGACCGAAGCTTTCGGTCATGCCGCCCTGTAACAATGTATTGTCTGAAAACAATGCCGACACCCGAGATCTACAAAATGGAAATCAACATTATCGAGTCGATGCACTTGACGATGTGGCCCTACTGGAAGCCACTGTCAAGATCCTGGCCTCCTCTCTGGCCTGTTTTCGTGAGAACTCGTCCATAAGCTTTTGCGTCGACTCGAGCGGCAGTAGAGCCATGTGCTCACGTAGCTCCTGTTGTGCGAGAAGTGTCAGCGTCGCTTGTCTTCTAGGAAGGGTGGGAGTGGGCATGGCTGATGTGAAACGTGACGGAGAGTTTCCAAGGAGGAGAGTTTGGACCGTAGACGTACCTTGGGAAAGATATCGGATTCTTGATACCTGAATTCTTCTATAAACTTGTACACGCGGAGCACCTGCTTCCACGGCAGGATGACGTCGCCAATCATAAAGGCCGGGTACCTCGCCTCGGCGAGTTCCTCCAGCAGCCACCGTCGCTGGAAGTAGGGCCGCAAAAGTATATCAGTAGCCCCGATCCACGACGGCCCCTGGTTGGGCGGCTTCCCGTCGATCTCGGCGGTCCACTCCTGCATGGCGATTCTGGCCCAGCGGTGAGTCGGCGCGTAGTCTTCGGGGTTCTCCTCCTGGTCGCCGGCGTCGCCCCAGCGCTCCGGCATTATCTCGTCCACCTCGGCAATGGCGCCCAGCCCCAGGTCCGTCTCCTCGATCTTGTCGCCCAGCCAGCCCACGACCAGCTCGGCGTTGCGGTAGATGGTCCTGATGGTCGAGTGCTGCTGCGACTTTTCGGCGTCCGACCCCTGGTTGACGCAGATCATGTCCAGCCAGACCCGGAGCACGGCGGCGTTGCCGCTCTCGCTGCTGCCCTTGCTGCTGGTGCTGTTGCTGCTCCGGCCGGCACCTCCGCTGGCGATGCTGCTCCCGACCCTAAACAGCTGCTTCAGCCATCGCGGGGCCCCGCGGGGGCGCCTGCTCAGTTGCGGCTCCTGAAAGTGCTGTGCGAGAACGGGGAAGAAGAGAGCCCGGACGTTGCGCAGGGCGGAGGCCAGGTGCGCCGGTATGATGACCGGGCGGTTGTTGACCGTTATCCTCTCCTTCTCGTTGGGGTCGCCATAGGGAGACGATATGGCGATGTACTGGACCTCACAGGACTCCTTGACCGTGGTGAGACGCGCCTCGATCGGGGCCTTGTCGTCGAGTGAAGGCTGGATCTCGAGCAGCCGGAACTCCTTTTGCGACGGATCCAGCTTCTTGTAAGGGAAGACCATGGCTTTATGTGGCTAAACAGCCTTTTCCAGTGCCTGTCGTTATCTCCCCTTGGTCCTTCTTTTTTTTTCTTATCTTTTTTTTTTTTTTTGTCTTTTGTTTGTCGTAAATTGGGCGGCAGTCGGTCCCGACCAATAAAATGCCAGCGACCCAACAATTCGGCTTGCGCTGTCGCTCACTCGCTTGTCCTGTTGTTACATCAACTGCCACAAAAAGTCTTGTCTGGGTAGACTTGTGCCGCTCGGTCGCATACTTTAAGCCGACTTGAGTTTGACAATGCTAAGGAAGAAAAGTTGTCCATCGCACAACTCTGCAAGGGGGAAAAGTCTCCTTCATTTTTCCTCCGATGTCAAGAAAGAGAGAGAAAAAAAAATCCGCCCAGCACGACATGGTGGAGTTTAGGTTCTGCTGGCTCCTAAAAACTGCACGTGTCCATGTCATGTCCCCGGCAGAGCCAGGATCCTCATGTTACCTGCCAAAACAACCCCTGAAGCGGAGCTGTGAAAGAGAGATGTGCTTTTTGTTTTTGTTGAATTTCCTGCGTACCGACCGACAATCAGGTGGGTTCGTATCTCAATTTCATCGTACCGTGGGAGCGTATCCCAGGCTCCCCTGTGTACAGAAAAAAAGAAAGAAAAAAAGAATCGAAGACTTTTGCATCCTTCTTCTTCTTTGGTCGTAGCTTGTCCCCTTAGCATCATTTCCGTTACCTAGTATCAGGGGTGGTATACCCTGTCACTGCTAGCCGCCCCTGCCCTCACCGCTACCAAGTTGCGGGCCGCTCCACCATCGTGCTGTTCTGACGTGCAAGAGCCCAGAGGGCCCGTTATCGTGAACCCATGGGATTGTTCTCAACTGCCGTAGCTGTCTGTGGCTGACTGCGCCAGAATTGCTTCCTGCCTTGAATATGCGGTCCTGTCTTGTCATTTTGCTGATGACACTAACAAAAGCCTCGTCACACAGATCGAGATTCGTTACGGGTACAACCACCCATGCTAAGATCAGATGCGTTCAACTCAAAAGATCTATCTATTTGCCTTGGGGATCCCGCAAGCAATTATCATGTTGGGTTTTTTTTGCTATCGCCAAAATCAACCCCCAACCTTTCGAGAAGCGAGAAAGGAACAAGTTCCACATTGTGGTGGACCCAAGCGACGCACATCATGCAATCGCGACGGTACCTAGGCTTGCTAGGCATTACGCTTCTGTCGTCAGGGCCTTTTTTTTTTTTTTTTTTAATATTTTTTATACCCAACCCCATCGTAGACCCTGTTTGCCAACATTGCCGCACCGACAACCGACACAACGAATAGTACTATTTCTGAAGTGTACCGGTACCCAAGCCCAAAAACCCCACGGATGAACCCATGTCATATCATCTTTATGGGTAAACCCACCCGCTTGGGAATGACGCCGAGAGGAAATATGTGGGAATACAGCGGTAAAAGCAGTCATCTGACGGTTTCTAGAATTTTTCTCCGCAACTCTGCCGAAAACCTTCCCACCCCTTGGGCTGCGACTACGACATGAGGAGCGAAGGGAGGGAAATACGTAGTAGGTAAAACAATGGGACGCTAAAAACTATGTATCACGTCACAAGTACTCCAGCTGAAGGCTTCCACGCTGATCCGCCCTACCAAAGAAAAGGAGGTTATTGATAACGCCGCGACAAAAAAAACCGTGGCTTGCATGGTTCAGCCGACCTCAAGTGCCGGGACCACCCGCCCTTTTGATCCTCTGGAAGGGAATATGATTGCGGGGACAGGGAATTTCCCTGGGGAACGTCCTGTGATGCCGACGAGCGAACCCGCATCTATCGACTCGAGTCAGCCCAAAGCAAATTGCTGCACTAAAAGCATTCATCCGTGCCCATGTTTGCATAATATGTAGATCTTGTACACATCGGCATGATCGGATCAGACATTGGGTTATGCTGACCAGCCACACCGCCTCACGTACTGAACACCCTTTATTGACATTGGGCACGTAGGGCTGACTGTAACCATCTCCCCCTGTCTGGATTTGTCTCGGGCGATAGAGAGGTGACATTCAAGACGGACATTGTCTCCTCTTCAACAAGGAGTCGAGGGAGATCGTACCACTTCCCCGCTGAGCATTGGTACAATTCAGGCCTAGTCGGTTTTTTTGCGAACTTGAGCAGGCCGTCCTTTGTGGTATGCATCCAGATCAAGCATAAACAGGCGGAGATCCTACCTTACTCAGCAAATGGTTAAATGAGGATAGACGAGAGTACAAGCGAAGGCATGCTCTGGCTAGTCCGACCGACTGTCTTTCTCCTTCAGTCAATCGCTCCTTGACTCAATCGGCTGCTACCCCATCAAAGAGAGAGTACCCTGGTCGAATCTCTTCACAATCTTTGTGCAACATGTTTGTCCTGACTTGTTACACGCACCCATGGTTCTGACTGACAATGGAGCCGTCAAAGCAATCGGTAGGATCTTCGCTACGAAAAAAGAACTTCGAGACGAACGTACGACTGTCGATGTGATTTTCCATGTCTTCCGTAAAGAGAACAATGTCCATGGACTGTGACGCAAGAGCAACACCCGCGCGTCTTCTTGCTTGATAAAAGATGCAACCAGCAGCCTCCTCCTCTTGTTGCAAGAATGGCCTTCGCAACCACACATTGCAATCCTCAAGACAACCGATCTTGAAGACAACCCACCAATCACCTACATCACGTTCAACCATCGTCACAGGACACTCACGCAGCAAAGACTAGGCCTTTGAACCTCCCAACACAAAGACGCAAACGATCTGCTGTCCTCAAGATGCCTGAAAAGAAGACAGAAACTTGCTCCTCCTGCAGCGGCACCGGCCAGTGCACCTGTCTGCGTTGCGGCGGCACCGGCTCCGATATATTTGCCGAGTGCGGCATCTGCCCTCACTGCTATGCGAGGGGCCAAGTACCGTGCTCAGCCTGCGGCGGCAAGGGCGAAATGACGAACTGAGTCCGGTGTCTTTTCGTGGCCTGCATGGGAAAACAAGTCAAAAAGGCTCTTCCCGACCACGAAACCCAAGGTATGTAGACTAGAAGCCAAACATCGTCGTTAACCTCCAGAACAAAAAGGGCGCCAAGATTGTGCTCTCTGGTGTCCCTTCATATCCACGTGACTGTGAATTTGTTAATGTAATCACCGGTCTTTGTTTCGCCCGCAAAGAAGTTCGTATCACTCGGTGGCAACGGTCCAAAAGGAAAAAGAAAAAGATATTGGCGCCGCAGGGGAACAATAAGCGGAGTGAAAGAAATATAATACCACAGCGACAACAATTAGATGATCCGGTCATCGGATTAAACACAGCCCCTTACCCCAAAACAGTCGTCGTCAGCAGGCGGCACGGCGAGCTGTTGTTGGGTTGATGTCTTGGCATGTCGAGTCAGCTTCTCGCAGTGAAGTTTTTTCCCCTGCCCTGTGGTTTTTTGCACTCATTTCAAGGTGGAATCAAGGTATTGGTTGCCTCTGGCTACCTGGTCGTTTGGGTGGTCATAGTGGTATCGGGAACAGAAACCAGAAACGCCAAGTGAGAACATGGACAAAGAATCGCGTTGGTTCATCAAGAACACGAGAATCTTTGTAGCATTTAAACCAAGCACCTTAATAAAGTTGTATCCTGTAGAGTTCCAGTCTATGTAGCTACCTACCTACCTTGGGCACGTCCCTACCAACTTTTGCGGTGTTGGGAATGATAAGCAGAAAACCCAAATTTAGCAACAAATCTTAAAAAGGGGGAACCCGCCATCGACATTTATTTCCTCAAAGGTACGAAGTAAGCGAACCCCAGTTGACAAAGGAACTGCATGCATATGGGCAAAAAGGATCTGACCGAGCCACGGGTCCGGGTCAAAGAGAGAGGCAGAGGAAAAGACCCACCGTTATTTTTTGCATTGTTCTTTCGCCTGGCCCGGCAAAACTGCAACCTCTTGTTCGTCTCCCAAACGGCATGAAAGTTTCCATGTCGCGGAGTTTTGGTTCGGATGGTCCGTGACCCAGCTTCATCTGGGGGGGCGGTCTTAAGCAATCCCGGTACCGGAATTTTTGATCTGTTCTCGCTGCTTTGATCTTCAGGCAAGGGACCACCGACGAACCAATGCAATTCGCCATCGCTCTCCCTTGGGTCCCCTTTGGTCCCTTGGATGCGGCCAGATGCCAGACTTGGAGTCATGTCGTCTGCCAAGGGTGGTACTTGTGTGGCTTTTGATCAGCGAAGCGGCTGACAGTTGCGTCGGCCGGCAGGCGAAGCGCTAAGGTTTCTGAGCAACCCCCCAAAAAATAAGGCATCTAAGCAGTAAGCAGCAAGCAAGCGGGGCAAAAAGGCAGGAACAGGATGAACCAAGAACAGAACAAATGATGAAGGCAATTGGGCGGCTATAAGTGGAGAACTCCACAATCCCACCGGCAGGGGACCGCCAAGTATCGATAGACAAAAAGTTTCATTGGTTCAACGATCAAACACACGCCGAGCTGCAGCAGAGCACCGCCTCCATCGTTCGTCAGCCAGGGAATCCGAAAAAGCCGGCCGTCATCCTTTCTGGGCCTTGGCAGACTACGGACCTTGGGTTGCGTAACCCCAGGAAGGCCAAGACCAGTCTTACGGTCATGACTTTTTTTTTTTTTGAAGGAGGCAATGTCTTATTCATTTTGCCTTGTTTGGTGCTGAGAGTCTTGATGCAGCGCAAGGCAAAGTTGACAGCCACAACCTCTAATTCTGGTCTTTGCGATCGATATGCGTGCATGGTAAGAGAATTTGACTAAGCACGGTAGACCAGCGCTTGGGAACGTGTTTCGAGTGATTTTGTCCGTTTTTTGTTCCATCCGCGTTCGCGGATCTCCAATTCTTGCAGCGGTCCAACGGCAAGGGGCCCCAGCCGCCCAGCTAGGTTCTGATGCGTCCCAAGGATACCAAGACCCGGACTGGACAGTCCCAAAACACAAGGCGCCTTTGCTACAATGTGGCACCGACAAAACGCTGGGTCGAAGGGTAAGAGATGTGAATCAAAGGCTTTTTTTTTCTGTGGTTTTGCTGAATCCCTTGAGCTTACTTTGCTCCCTTTTGTCCCTCTTCCTTCCTATTCAAACTGTCGATTTGTCTTGATTTTTTTTCCTTCTTTGGCTCCGTTCGGTGTCTCTCCTTTATTTTGCTTTTTCTGTCTTTTCTTGTCGTTACATCTTTTTAGACCTTGCATTCCATTGTTTCTTCTTCTTCCCAACCCAAATCCATTGCCACATCATCGCTGCTGCGCCTTCTTACCCGCCAAGAAGGGACTAAAACCCCGACTCCGAGAAGCCCACTCGCCCCGCAAATCCTGACTGGACAACACTTACGTCCCTGCCTGTTCCTGCTGGTGTTGAGTTGCCGCCGTGCCGTGCATTCCCGCTGATCAATCTGATCTGTTCAAAACCAAGGAGGGTGCCTGTTGTGACGTTTGTTGCCTTCTCAGGTCGATTCTACTTTAACTCCTAATTATTTTGATATCTTTCTTTGGGTTATCTGTGACGCCGAGTCGCGTTGCTGTACATTGGGATCATTTTTAGCAAGCCTTAAAAATCTCCCGATACAAACCCAATCGCAAAAATTTCCCCGAAACGGAACCGATCAAATCCGAATTTCGATCTCGCCCGCTCCGGACAACGACTGGGAGCACTATCAACGGCGACTCGATAGACACGCAAGTACGCCGGTGGCCACACAGGAGTTATGAGGTTATTACCCTCCCTGGTGACCACACTGTTGGCAATCTCGGGATACACAGATCACGCATCAGGTACGTACTTGAAATTGGGTTTGCCGTGCAGGACGCGATCGTCGCTGTCAAATTTCGTGGCAGTCCCCACGGTCGCAAATCCGCACCAAACAACCTTAACCTAGCACAGTCCGTTTGCGTTTGGCTCGTGTCAGTAGCGTCGGTCTAAGGTTTATCTAACCATCCTGCAATCTACAGCCTCATCAATAAGACGAAACCCTTTACAGACCACGAACCGCCTAGAAGATGTTCATTTCTCCACAGCATGGCAGCAGGTGCAGTGGTCGTCGCGGTTCGACGCCACGTTCAGGATCAAGTCGGGCGAGGTGATGAAGAAGATACGACTCGCGCTCGAACCCAATAACGATGTTATTTCGCACGAAACGTACATTCAGACGGTCGACGCCGATGGCCGACCGCTTTACGGCCAGCCAATTGCCCGCGACGAATATCGCATCTTTAGGGGCACCGCGTTTATTGCGAGGGACACAGTAGCACCCGACTGGAGGGATGCGGGATGGGCAAGAATTGTGGTGCACTCGGACGGTCGGACGCCCTTGTTCGAGGGCGTGTTCAGCATTGACGGCGATTATCATCACGTTCAGACAGCCGCTAACTACCTAAGGACGCGCCTTGACCAAGACCCGTCTGTGGATGACACCAAGGAGCCGTTCATGGTTGTGTGGAGGGATTCGGACCTGAGTGAAGAAGCGGACCGCGATGCCGAGTTGAGGAAGCGTGGCGACGAGAAGAAGGCAGTCGGTTGCGGTGTCGACTTTGATCACCACCTGCGCGTCGAGGCCGCCAATGAAACCACCAACTCGGAGTTTGTCGTCCGCGACTTGTCAGAGATAGAGTCCTCGTCGACGTCTTTGTTCAAGCGCCAGTCGCAGAACAATGGTATCAACACGATAGGATCCACCGCCGGTTGCCCGACCACACGTAGGGTGGCCCTGATGGGCATTGCGACCGACTGCACATATGTCAAGCAGTTTGCATCTGTGGCCGAGGCACGCGCCAACATCATGACGCAGGTCGCAAGCGCCTCGGCCCTTTACGAAAAGTCGTTCAACATCTCGCTGGCCGTCCGAAATTTGACCATCTCAGAGTCCTGCGCCGCCGCACCTTTCTCGACGGAGAATCGCTGGAACCAGGACTGCAACGCTAACCTCGATGTTTCCGATCGGTTGAGTGCCTTTTCCGCCTTCCGCGGCAACTTGCGCAACGACCGCAACGCATTCTGGACGCTCATGAGTTCCTGCACTTCGGGTTCTGCTGTTGGAATTGCTTGGCTGGGAGCGCTTTGCATGCCGGGCACTCAGACGGACAGCCGGGGAACCACAGTTGCTGGTGCCAACTATGTCGCTCGCACAGGCAACGAATGGCAGGTGCTGGCACACGAGATTGGCCACACATTCGGCGCCGAACACGACTGCATCAGCTCGACATGTAGCTCGACCAGCGGTACCGGGGCGCAGCAGTGCTGTCCTCTCAGCGCGAGCCAGTGCGACGCCCAGCAACGCTTCATCATGAACCCCTCAGCCCGCAGCGGCATCACCGAGTTCTCGCGCTGCACCATTGGCAGCGTCTGCAGTCAGCTTGGAGTCCGGCCCGGCAGCACCAGGTCGCTCGGCCGCTGCCTGGTGGACAACACCAACGTCGCCAGCGTTGCGCCCGTGTGCGGCAACGGCGTCGTCGAGTCGGGCGAGGACTGCGACTCGGACAATCCCTGCTGCGACCGTAGCACCTGCAAGTTCCGCTCCGGCGCCTCGTGTGATCCTGCCACCGACACGTGCTGCACATCCCAGTGCAGCATCGCCCCGTCGGGCGGGGTGTGCCGACCGTCGACGCTCCCCTGCGACCCCGAGGAGAAGTGTGACGGAAAGAGCCGCACGTGTCCGGCCGACGTCAACAATGCGTCAGACAATGGCCGCTGCTCGGACGCCGACAACGTCGGCAACGCCGTCGGCAACTTCTTCTCGCAGAACCGCAACGTCGCCATCGGCGTCGGCGCGGGCATCGGCGGCCTCATCGTCATCTGCCTTGCCAGCTGCTGCCTCAGCAGCATGCGCCGCCGGTCGGCCGTCCGCAAGCAGCACAGACAGATGGTGGCGGCGCAGGCGGCGGGCGCGCACGGCGGCTACCCGAGGCCCAACAACGGCCCCATGCCGCCGCCGCCTAGTTATTATGCCGGTTCGCAACCGCAAATGTCTGGTCCCTGGCCTCAACCTCCTCCGCGGAGCTTGAGCGCTAGATATGCATGATGTTATGGCCATTTCCTTGTTTTCACCTTATTTCCTAATATGTCTCTTCTTGGGGGCCTGTCACAACTATCATTGGACCATCATTTTCATAGCATCGCAAACATATATGCATCGCAATATCATTGGGTTTGGGTATCTAGTAGATAGACTTCTACATAAATGAATGAGCACATGATGAAACACCTAAATACATTTGACCCTTTTGCGTCTGCATAGATGTCGCTTGTGTGCCTCTGGTGGACGTCATCTCGTCATGGTTCTTGCGCCCCACGACGGGACGCCCGCCATGGGAACTGATTCATGATGGGTGATGTCAGTATTTTATTTTTTCGACTCGCGTTAACCGGTATTCCTTGCTCGCACATTTTTCCTCTTGTGCCAGTCCTCCTGATGAAGGGATAAATACCTAGTTTGTGCACGCGAATCGTTGCTTTTTGCCCATTTTCTCTCGGCCCGAAAATTGTTCTATAAACAGAAAAACAAACAAACTATCATCGGCACATGACATACTTTCATCTACAAGACACAAACCTGGCTATTTGTATTCTTCCTAAAAACGGGGCAGGCTTTTTAATATTCAGTACGTCCTCCAGCGAGGCCAGAGATGGTTGTACTAATCACAACGATATTCTTCTGGCTTGGCCAAGGGCGGTTCTTTCTGCGCTTGGTGTATACACGATGTAGTTTGTATGCTCTGCTATGGGAATGACCTTTGTAGAGGAAAGAATGAATATCAAGACGGGTGATCAGAAAGAAGGGTTTCGACAATAGCAGGGAAGAGGAGATCAAAGTGCATCTAGACTAGTTTGGTCGGCTTCCTAATAAGGAAACCAAAAGATCCATAGATCAGGCCTGTGGGGTTTCCGCTCGGGTGGGATTGAAGTCCTGGCCCCGGATGAGAAAGTATCGAATGGGAGTGTGGCAATGTATGATGAACAATACGCTGATGAGATGTCAAGGAGTACCACAAACTTTTATATACATGCTCTTGTAGCCACTTTTCACTTTAATATCTCACCAAATCAACGCTGCATATGGACAAGTTGCCGGACAAGAATAATGTCACAACTGTTAACTATATATATCATGTTTGGTTCGGGCCTCGCATGCTATTTTGCTACTCCAAGACCTTTGCCGATTATTTGAACCAAAGTCTTTGAAACTAGGACTATTGATCTATTTCGGTAGACTGTCGGGGTATTATTTCGATAGGATGGAGGGAAGCTCAGTCTTCGGAATGATAGGGGGATGGTTGATCACTGATGTGTGTTTAGGGACTGTCATGGGGCTTGCCCTTTTAGATAACTCTGGTAGAAAGCATCAATCTTTCTTTGTTGCTCTTGTTGTTGTTCCCATTGGTGTGGATACATGACTTTTGCTTGAGCTTGTTTTGCTTGCATTTCCCTGCTAATTTCTTGACATGTCGCATAGGACGATGCCCAGTTTGTCTTGCTCAGCCTCGACGTGAGAGTGTTGAAACAACCTTCATAAGATTCAAAAGTCACTGGAGGATCGCCTCCAGGGGATCTAGGCCGCACCGGGCTAGCGATGGCGCCGAAGGCGAAGAGTGTAGCAGTAAGAAAGTGAAATCGCATCCTGTTGGGTTCCAAGTTTGACAGTGTCTTTGGTGAAGGAGTAGCAGAATAAATGCAGAGCAAAAGACTGCCAGTGAACAGATTTTGACTATTTAGACTTGCAAACCTCAGTGATTCCCAGGCAGCGAAAGTGTGCTCTATACGGAATGTAATAATTCCATTTAAACAGCTTTCAATTTAATCTTGTTCCAGTTATGAGTTATAATAATCACTTTTAAAATTATGCTTCATCACTCTACTTACTCGGGAAGGTCAGCTATCCAGGCTCGCAAAAAGTACCACCATGGAAACAAACGTACTGGGTAGGTCGGTACCTACTTAGATATCTTGGTTGCACCAAATAAATGCTTACTCGCCCATTACGGGCAGGCCGACAATGCGTCGAAGGTTGCGAGCTGTTCAGGGGACCTATAACTACGTACATGAACCATCTGAGCCTATTGTTTCCTATTCCATACACGAGTCGGGAGGTCTAAACTAAAACTTTGCCTACGACCCGAAGCATGAGGCCACCGCAGGGGTGCTAAGCATGCCATGCTGCTGAGTCAGGCCCTACGAAACAAAACCTAGGCAGCTAGGGTCGCGGGAAGTCTGACCCTTTCCTAGAAAAGGTTTCTACAGTCTAAAGTATACCTCAAACGAGGAACAAAGAGACTACCAACCAGTGCAAGGCAGGGAAAGAACAGCAATTGGGCAAGGACGCGAGCGATGGTCGCTTTATGGCCGGCATATTTTCAAGTTCTTGTCCACCCCGGATTCAT
Source organism: Pyricularia oryzae 70-15 (assembly GCF_000002495.2). Lineage (NCBI taxonomy): Eukaryota > Fungi > Ascomycota > Sordariomycetes > Magnaporthales > Pyriculariaceae > Pyricularia > Pyricularia oryzae. The sequence continues at coordinate 4,629,393 of NC_017851.1, read as the reverse complement.
TGGGTTCATGCGCGAACAAGGCTAGTACCAGCTGTGTGAGACCATTTCGAGTCGGGATCGCATACCTTACCTAGAGAAGTTGGTTTGCTTGGAGACAGTTTAGCGACTCGCCGTGATTCTCTAGGGGTTCGGCCCAGGGAAACTATTGGTAGACTACACCAGCCATCGAAGCTTGGCTGGACATTTGGGTTGTAAACCATGGCTCTCGACCAGGGCCCAGGGCGGCAGATATGACAGCAATCACCAGCGGCGGAGTCCAGCGCCTGTGTTCGGCGTCGATGAAGGATAGGAGAGACTATGCCAGTGCCGTGTGTATCGGAGACTGCGAGTTTTGAGGAGTACTAAGAAGCCCAAATGCAAAGCATAGAGTAGACAGTTACCAAGGTTGAATCGAGTCCAACCAGAATGGCCCCGACTGAGTAGCAGTTTTGGCTTGACTTGCAACGGCCATTACCAGCCGTGTCAAAGGAACTGAACAGTGCTGACGCTGACGCTGAAGTTAGTCAAGTAATAGCCAAATGTTGTCACACCTTGAGAGACATTGTAGGCCAAGTTGGAGTTGAATGGTTTCTTTGAATTTGCCAAAAACGGACTCCCGACTATCTACTTTGTAAGCCAATTATCAAGCCGAGAGATATATGTCAAAGATGAACCATCTTCACTCCGGAATTTTCTCAGCTCCCAAACCCCAAAAGCACAACTGCGCAGTTTCTCCGATTCCCCCGTGGACAAGAAAGAAATCAAATGCAACCCATGGTTTTTGAAAAAAAAGAACGTGAAAAGAAACCGAGGCCAACCGGCTTCCCTTGTGAGGCTGGGATGGAGGATAAGGTGTGTTGAAGTAAAGCAGCGTCTCTCGGCGACAATCAGCCAAAAAGGGGAAGAAAGGGGAGTAAAGATTCTGGGGAACAGGGGCTGGCCTTCAAGCACCAAGAGACCAGCCCCCCGGTTCTAACTGAAGAATCTCCATCCCACAAACGATCCCTTCAACTGAGTTGGGAGAAAGACATTGACATCTCTTGGGGAGCTATCCAGCAGCAGAATAATGTCCTGGCGCAGATGAGCAGCCAATTTAGGCTCCGACTGGGGCCTGGCAAAGGACAGCTTGGCCGGCCTATGTAAAAAAGATATCGAATAACAATCAGCTGGTGTTGCACAAGAGAGGTACCGACGAGGAGAATAAACACTCGAATAATACTCACGAGAGGGAGCACACAGCAGCGAGCACGTTGGCCCAGCGCGGCGCAAATGTCGGTGAAGCCGCTGGCCGAGGTGGGAAGAGACGGGGCTGGCAAGTTTGTCAACGAGTGTTAGCCGGGGAACTGCCACGAAGCTGGTGAGAAGATAACAGAGCCGAGAAAAAAAAGATAGAAACTTACGGACGGCGCAGTCCAGGTCGGCAACGCCGAGGACGTCGGTGGCGCAGCACTGGGCGCTGCTGTAGAGGAGCCCGTTGCCCTCGCACGCGTCATAGTCTCCGCTGCCGCCGCCGGGGGGAGTGGTCGGCGGGGTGGTGGGAGGGGTGCTGCCGCCACCGCCGCCGTTCTTGGGCGGGTCGGTGGGCATGGCCATGGCGATGCCGGCAAAGAGGGCGACGATGAGGGTCTTGATCTGCATCTTGGGATGTAGTGTTACTAGTGTATTGGGGAGGTCTGGCGAGGAGTGCTTTGGAACAAAAAGCTGGATGCTTGGAGAGAGGCTGCTGCAGAGTTGGGAAGCTGAGAGAGATGAGGATGCTGCTGAGGAAACGAGGAGATTGATCGAGACTTGAAGGGGAGAAGAGAGACTTATTTATACACAATTTCTGGGCTCAGAGATGCTGTTGTTGCTGCTACTTTTGATGCCAAAAAGGTCCAACTGTCGTATGCCTTGGGTTGACTAGGTAGAATTCGTGGTTGACGTCAACGAGAACGGTAACGATCACCGTCGAAAACAAGAAACCCATCTCCCCCTGCAGCTGTTCAATATGTCAATATTGTCACCATTCCCAAGATGCCTTGGCAAAAAAAGACACAGGGGGCGTATCCACACATCAGCCAGTCAAAAGGAATGCAGTTGAGACCTGTTGTGTTGCTTGAGCCGCCGAGCCCGTGCACAAGACCCGATTCCTGGAATTCCAAGACCAAAACCCAAGGCCACGACATTCACGTACGATGGCCATGTGCCTAGCCGAAGCAGCCTCGCTGCACTATGACGATCCCTTGCCAGACTGAGAAGGGCAACGAGAGGAGGCAAACAGCAACTACAGCTGGGTTTGGGCCGGTAAAGAGGGCCCGGAACACTTGCGCCGGGGGGATTGATCAGACCTGGTCAGGACGGCAGGTTTCTACATGTGAAGGGGGATGGAGAATCACCCGGCCAAATGGACAGTAGGACTAGGGAATAGGCATCTTCATGGCAGTATGGACATGGCCCGCCTTTTCTCCGGCTACACAGGGGAGCATTTGAAATGAAAGACTATGGCAGTAATATCGCGACTGATGAGCAAAAGTTGAACCCGCTCGCTAGGACACAGACGAGAGCCCGGCATGTAGACTGTCATGAAAACCCAATGGCTCCTCCGAGATGGCTGGACTGAGGGTGACTTGCTCAAACAAGTTTCGATGACGTTTGAGCACATCGGGAGCAATATCGGAGACGGCTGAGGGAAACCTTCAGTTCCTTGGCCGAAAGTAGGCACTATACTATTGATCTGGAAAAAAAGGTGAACGGGGAGTTGATGTTTGATTGGATTTCCTAGAATCACGCTTGATTGGCCAAAGAATCATCCTCGAGTGCCCACATCGAGAACAAATCGATCGATTGGCCGGACCCGCGATGTTCCTTTTCTTCCCCTGGGCTGGGGGTCAAGGGGGGGATTAATCTATTTAGTGGGTGTATGAGTATGCCAGTAACACACCGGGCCCCTATTTGAAGTCTCTGGGCCATTTTACCGTTGCATTTAGCTCCGAGGGGAAGTAAACAACGATCGACGCTTTGTCTGGCCCCATTCGTTCGGCCTGTCCATTGCGGCTAATAACCGCTGAATTATCCCCACAGCGGGTAGAAGGGTGACAGACAGTCTTGACTGGGCCCTTGGGGTGTGTGTGTGTGTGTGTGTGTGTATGTGTGAAGACCACATTTCCCCGGGGTAAGGCGCTTGGCAAATATGCACTGCCATATTGCTTTGTCGTATTACTGCCCATTCTCCCCCGCATTTACGCTGTCTGATGGGAAGTCGTTATGACCTGTCAACTCATCCCCTGTCCCGGCAAACAAAACATGTATGTGGCAGCTGGGCCTTTGTTTTTCTTTGCTTTTCATCCTCTGAACCAAAATGATGATCACTGACCTCTCCCCAAGGATTTGGTCGGTGGTAAGTGGCAGAGTAGTAACAATTTTATCCGGGCCTTCAGTGAATCCCGGCATTTATGTAGTGGGAGAATAGCGAGAGGCACGAGAGGTGGATTGACTGTCTGGACGGTATTAGATCCGCCCAAGGCTATCGCATCTTCATTTCCACTTTGGCCTTGTCGAGTCCAGCCCGTGAACGACTTGCCTCGGAAGCGCCAACATCACTGGTTTCTTTGAAGATGCACGTCAAAGTCCGTTTCTGCATGGGAGATGAACCTGCCGCTCCTCTTGGTCATACATGAGTGAAAACCTCGGGTCATTTTGACACCGATACAGAGCACCTCGGAACACATTAACGCGTAACAAAAGAAAAACAGGGAAAGTTAGAGTCCTAAAAAGAAGATATCAACGTCATTTTTTCTGTAAGTCGCCGAAAAATTGGGCTTTTTCTTTACTCTCCCGCGCGCCACTCTGTCAAAAAACACGAAACCATTGCATGCAGTCACCCGTCGCCAACAGCGACGTTGCGTCCGGCTATCGGTCCCCGCCACTTCTGATGGTTGTTACGTTCTCTTTTTTTTCGTCCCATCTCTTTGCCGCCCCCTCTTGCAGCCCCGGCTTCTAGACTAGCCCACAAGAAAAAGAAACTGAGAACTGCAACACCTCAATGGCCGAACCAGCCGGTGTGGACATGCGGTTCCAGGCCGCCCCCGCCAGCGGAAGAAGCGCGTTACCGACCCGCCGCCCCATCTGCTGCAACATCGATTTTGCGCCTCGCTGTGCCTTTTTTCAGCTTACTACCCGGCGCCAATCTTATCCCGACCGAGTAAATATAGATCGACATCGGGCATCGTACGGGCATATAGCTGTCCCAAGCGGCAGGGGTTTTTTTGAACATTTTCCCCATACTTTCAGCCTTTTAGGATCCCAGACCTTCGTAAAGTTCGTATTATTGAGTTGGCATACCCACTGGCCAGTACTTTTTCACCGACACGGAACCACAGCTAGCTGAGCAATTCCCCCAGGAGCAAATCAAACATTGCAATCATAGTCTGCTTTTTTACCCAGCGTGTTGATCGTTTCTCTTGGCGGAGGCCTGACTTCGAAAGACTTGGTGGAGGACACGATCTGGTCATTTATCACACATTGCATATGAGACATAGATACCCAGAAACGGGTGCATCGGGAAGGAAATCCTGTTTTTTCTTTGTTGCTTTGAAGCAGTGTATTCTATTCTGATCTCGTCAATTTTATCTGGCTCAAACTGCTGACGTGGCTGGAGGCCCGCTCATAACGGCCTAACCATTTTCTTTTTGTGCACGCCTGGTGGCGCGCTTATGACCATCGTCTCCGGATCGAGCCGCTGAGAATACGGAGAACTACCCTTGCAAAGGAAATGTGAAAAAGGGGCAACTGGGTAAAGCATCGTTTACCGTGTTTGGAGTCCTGCTACTCTGCTGCATTTGGAAAGATCAGCCACTCACCACCGGTCTGATCTCGGCCCCAAGAATTCTCCAGGGCTGGCAGCAGCTGGAAGGTTGACAGCAAGACACTCTGTAGCCTGCGCAGATGGGGCGTTGGCAGTGGTGATCTCTGTCGCTTGGGGCAAGATCACCGGATATAGTTACTAATGAGAAATGGGGACTGCGAGACCATGACTAGCCAGCCGAACCAGACGTTAGCCTTAAAGTGGGTTTTGTAAGTGAGTAGTGTTGTCAGCTACTACAGAGAGTCTAGAAACGCCTTCCGCTTTCTCGACCTTCTCGGGTGGTGAGTGTCAAAGCAATCAATCTATGCTGTGGCACATGAGGACTTTTTATGTGGACTTGTTATGTGCCCTGATTCAATTTCCAGGGCGCCATCCGCCTTTGGCCGGTATTGCTGTCATGATGAGAAAACGTGGACGCAAGCCACATAGGTTCCCAACGTGCCATCCGTCAATCAAGCCACCTTGTAACTGTATAGTAATCGCATGTTGACTTCACAATGCTATAGAACTGCCACACCATTTCATGAGGGGCTGCCTGTCCTACCTGACGTCACAGTCGAATCACTATTTCGAACTTGGTGCCTGAAGATTAAAAAGATGTTTTGCAAATGCATGTCTGCAATCACCCGATTTGCCAAAAAAAAGCCCACCGTCCATGTTGGATTTTATCTTATCCAGGCAGCAACCAAGACAAAAAGGAAAATAAAAGGAAAAAAGGCTTCAAAACACCAAGGTCAATGGTACACAAATACTCGAGGTACCTAGAGGCCACGTACCGGTACCTACCTGTGCAGGATCTCGGGGCATCTTGGCCAGCCCCGTTGCCGATGTGGACTGCTACCCTGGCCCCTCGGGGCCCCAATGCGGTAACGGGCCGGTAGCCGAGTTACATACTGGCCCACAATTGGCCGCGGGCTACAGGAAGCTGAAATAAGCTCATGATTGAAAGCGGGGATGTTTGCTTTTCTGATTTTGTTACCCAGGCCGTACAGTACTAGGAAATCCTCGGAAGCTAATAATAGCAAGATGAAGATGGGCAGTTAACTCCAGGGCTTCCAGCGCTGGGGGTGGGGTGCCATCCCATACCTAGATGGATGTTCGTTTGCTGTACATGTATTTCTACATCCCGTGCACACCATTTGTCATGGAATAACCCATCTTGGTCATCGGTCACTTTCCCATTTGTCACAAATCAACATTTCTCCACACGGACTGGAAATCTGAATGGTGGTTTCGTGGTTTACCCATTGAGAATCCCAACGTCCCAGCTTGCTTTCGTCGGTCCTTTCTTCGCCGTATCAAAAACCGACAAGGTCTTGAATCCTGCCTGCACCGAGCCACAAGAGGGAAACTGGGCTCCCGGATACCTGCAGAGAAAGTGGTTCCAGTTGAGAACCTGTAATAGCCAATCAACCCCATCGACTCATCCTCGCATAATCACCCGTTTGTCACCCGCTTTGACCAAGGCCATTTTTGTTCTCCTCACCAGTCAGCAGCCGCTACCTTTCCCGCATCACATCCGAAAACCCAGTTACAGGCTACAGCGGGGTTTGCCAGCAAGAAAAATCGGCTTCGGGGAGTAGGTAGCCGTATCCAATCCTAATTGGGATGCTGCTGACAGGTGGCTTTGCCAATCTCGGCGGAGTTTTCGAGCTTTGTGGAACTTTTCACATCTGGGCAGACAAAAGAAATGCAGGCTACTTATCCTGTGCTGCTTCTCTATGCCCCTGATTAGCTCGAGACTGAGTGGACTGAAGGTGGGTTGCAATCCATGCCAGCAGGCTGCAGCAAAGGATATGACATTTGGTAGGACATTTGCATGGACAAACAAGATGGCAATCATGGATTCGCCAAAACCTTTTGATTCAACCTGCAAAAAACAGGCGTGTCCTATGGTGGGCCATATTCAAAGTGTTGGCTGCGACGTAACCGTGACGATATGCGTCTCGGCGCACTCCGGTACACACGTGATGCAATGTGCAAAATCCCAGACCGGATCTCCTGGATACCTAGGTATGCTCTGGTGGGGTTCTGTTCGTTGGTCCCCGCAAACATTCATTATCGTGAACTCCTCAGGGCGTCTGTAACCCCTAAAGCGAGTAAAAAACACAAATCAAAAACAAAGAAAAAAAAGTGCTAAACGCCAACACCCCCAGCCTCTTCCCAGATGACTGCATTTCTCATACCGTTTTGCGTTGTCTTAGTTGGACTCGGCAGCAGTGCGGCGCTTCTTCTGCGGCCTCAGCTCGCCGGCGTACATCTCAAAGATGGTGTCGAGCTCGGTCGGGCGGCCGCCGGTGACGTAGTGGAAGGCCGAGGTGGCGATGTAGTTGGTCTTACCCTCGCGCACCAGGCTGTAGTACTCGAGAATGTACTCGAGCTCCGACTCGTCGGACTCGGACTGGTTCCGGAGCACAACCTTGGCCTCGAGTCTAAAGCGGCGCGAAGGTTATGGGCGTCAGTCACAAGGTTGCCAGTCTCAAACAGGAGAGGCGGAGATAAGAAATAACTGTTGTAGGGATATTGAAAGAGGGAAAAAAGGAAAAAAAGAGGCCCTTACTCGGGAATGTCCTGGAACTGAAGCTGCGAGCCGACGCCCTTGCTGGCTGAGGTCGCGAGCTCCTTGCCGCTGGCGAGCATGGGTCCCGTCATCACCATCATCTGGCCACGGTGGCGGTCGTCGAAGCCGTGAGGGCCCTTGCCGGTCAGGACGTGGGCTGCAACTTGGGCGACATCCTTTTGCGTTTGACCCAACGATTAGTATCTTCAACTGCAATGGAAAGTCTTCTCAAAAAGGTGGTCAAATTGCGGGAAAGCTTACACCGAGAGCGACGGGCGCAAACTTGTGGTTCTCGCCGATGGGAATCGGGAGTACGCCCTCGGTCGAGGCCTGGGGAGCGTACACGAGGAGGTTCTCAGCGTAGAAGCCGGCACTAGGATGGAACTCAGATCAGCATGTACACCAACAAAAAAGGGTTCCCTTCCTGGACACGGACACGATTCCGCCCCCTCCTCCCCCGCGAAATCACCAAGAGACAGCCCCACTTACCGGATCACGCAGGGCGAGTGCGCAAGCGCATTGTCGGGGTCTCCCTTGTTGGCGAGGACCAGGGCCTCAATGTCGATGAACTCGCGCAGGCGGGGCTGGGTCTCGCGCTCGGCGTAGTCTGCGCCGGCGGAGCTGATGAGGAGTGCGTTGCTGACGCCGGCGGCGCGGGCGGCCTCGACGAGCTCGGTGCAGACGGCGAGCTTGTCGGAGCGGGCGGGCGGCACCAGGCAGATGGTGTCGCACTTGGCCTTCTTGAGCGTCGCGGCCAGGTCGTCGGCACCCGAGCCGGGCTTGTGCTCCACGATGACGGCGCCAAGAGACTCGAGCTCCGCCGCCTTTTCCGACTTGGCGTCGAGCGAAAGTCCGATGACGCTGTCGGCCTTGAACGAAAAGGTCTCGTGCGTCAGGATCAGCTCCGCGATCAGGTGGCCCGTCTGTCCGTCGACGGACGTGACGCAGATGTTGCGGCCGGTGTCGGGCATATTTTGTTTGCTTGCGGGTTGTGGTATGGGGGTGTTATTCTGTTCTCGAGAAGGGTAAGGGATTGTGTGTTTCCCAGTGAATTGAATTGGTGGAAAAAGGGTATCGTGGAATGTGGAAAAGTTGAAATGGTGAGATCGGTTGGTAAAGATTGTGAGATCAATCTGAGGAAAGAGCTGGACGTTTTGATATACGTCCTTCTCCCTTGCGACGCGATTAGTGTGGGGTCACCGCCTGCGTTGCCAACCTGTCGGGAGCCTGCCTTGTCGACCTCTGTTTGTCTGACGGCAGGGTTGCGTCATTGACAAACAAAATCTGTTTGCTAACTCCTCGGGGAAGTGACGGTGAAATGACAAGCGGAGCGAGATTGAGCGTTACGGTGGAGAGAGCGCGGTCGAGAACGCGCCGGACATACATGGATCAAGGGGACCAAATGACCAAATCGACCAATCTCGCGTTTGCATAGCAACCAAATACGTCGATATCAATTAAAGTGGGGTACTATACGGAAACGTAGTTGCGTAGGTAGGTAGGTAGGTACCTCACGCAGAACCAAAGAGCTACGTATGGCCGAGGATGAAAACTCCCCAACATGTCCTTTGCACCAAAACATAGCAAGGATCAAACCGAGCATCAGCTGGGGGAGGACAAAGTAGGCTCAGGCAGGAGGACTAGCTGCTCTTCTGCCTGACCCGTTCCTCCCGACGGGCAGCGATGGTATAGAAGATGCTGCCGTCGTAGACTCCCCTGATATCATCCTTCTTCATGTGTCCATCTTCTGGCCATAGTAGAATATACGTTGCAAGCCCTGTGGGGTTGGCTTCGATTAGCACAGCAAAACGACAAGGAGCTAGGGCTGCCCTGGGAGCAAATGACCGAACTAACATTCAAATACCGCGGCAAACCAGCCAATGGGGTCTGCGTACAGCCGCTGGCCGTGCAAAACCTGCATAACATCTCTCCAGGTGAGGCTGTCCTGTCCGGGGGCGTACTTGGCAAAGATGTCCTCAAACTTCTGCGGCACGAACCGCCCCTCGGTGTCATAGGTGCCCGTATCAGAGCCGTGCTTGTCCTTGTGGATACGGTCGAGGTGGATCCTGAAGAAAGCATCCGGAATCCAGGATGGACTCGTGGGGTAGGAAAAGTTGCCGTGGATGATGAAGACGGAAATCAGCGACAGAATTACACCAAAGCCAAGACGGTAGAAGCCGACAAAGGTGTCTTGCGGCCAAATCACACCGTCTTGGTCCCGGTCGAAAAAGTCACAGTGCTGCTGCAGCACCGTCTGGTGGCTGTGTCGCCTGGCATAGCCGTCCTCGGTCGTTCCGTTTGGATGCTCATACGAGGCGGCAGTGTTGACACGGGCCGTGCCAGCGTTGGGCAGCCTCTGGTCCTCATGCTCGTCCTGGACGAAGGGCTTCCGCTCGATCGTGACAGGAACCCCCGGAACTGACGTACGTACAGTGCCGTTGGCAGTGTCAGAATCGCCCATTCCCATTTCGATTGTTTGCTAGTGTTCGTTTGTTTGCCAGTATATCAAGCTGTAAAACGCAAGACTTTGTCAAGTGTCAGATGCGGCAATGAAATACCAAATTTACAAAAAAAAACTTGACCGTCCAGGAGCAGCGACATGTGCTTTTATCAGCCTGAAGGCATAAAGGCCTAGCTCGAGTTGGGTGACGTCATGATGTAATCAACCACACGCCGTCCCAACTTTAAGAGCGCCATTGCTGAAATGCAATGCTTTATCGGAAACGCGATAAGCCGTTGCCTGTATGACTTGCATCGGGGACACGATAGGATTCCAGTGCCGTGTCGCATTGATGGAGAAAAGAATAAAGTCTGTATTTTACAGAGAAACATTTGGCCGTGCGCGTAACGCGGATCAAGGTAGCTCATGTGTGAATCTCCTATGCGTCCAAAGAACCGTCTGATTTTGCATCCAGATTTCGATGAAGAACCAAGACAAAATAACATAGCACGGATGCGGCAAGCGACCAAAGCTGCGCTACAGGCAATGCAGCCCGCACCTTGGCGCCGTCAACTGCCGGCTTGCTACCAAGGTGACATTCAGGGGTAACACAAGGGTAATTAGAATTTAGCGCGCTAGCATCGACTTGCCAGCTCACGATGCCGCTTTAGCTCTCGTGCTAGTTTCGTAATTGGAACATCGCGGCTGTCCACTCTTGCCGCCGTCCATAAAAGAAGCTTCATACATGGGCCATAGTAATCGATCGGGGCGCCTCTTTGATTACTATAGCTTGTGTAGGTAGGCAGTCTAGGTTTTGGATGCAGATCAAGAACCAAATCTCACATCACTTGTCGTCCCCAGGTGATATCCCTCACACCCTCGTGGGGTCGAGCCTTATCCGCTCAATATCGCAGCGGAAGCAGAAGTCCACTGCAATAAGGGGGGATACGTATGCGAGCAGCGCAAAAAAAAAAAAAAAAAAAAAAACCGTTGAAGATCCGGATACTTTGGGTGGATTGCTTGCTAGATTAGAAACGTACCTAGACCAACAATATCCTTAATTATACATTTGTTGGTTGGCAGAGATAAAAGACTCCCTCACACGAAATACAATCTCATCGGTAAATTTCATCACTGCCCTTAAATGTCAATCACAGCCCTCAATATTCATCCCGCAGCCATGACATGGTCACATATCATTTGTCGTCCTTTTTGAGATGCAGCGCCTCCTTGATAGAGTCCATCTTGGACTTTGAGTGGCCATCTCCCTTGTCAGTCGCGCCCAGTCCCTTGCTCCCGGACTCGACGGTCTCTTGATGCACGCCGCGGTCAAGCTGCGCTTCGGGATGGGCCTTTGTTGTGGTAATCTAGTCAGCTTTCATTTCTCTAGACGAATCGACAATGATGCAGGCCTACGAGGTTAAAGATACGGGCAAACTCTACCTTGTGTTCCTGCTCCTCTGCGCCCTCGATGAATTCGTGAGCGTTGTCGGCCGCCGTGTCGGTGACGCCAGACGGTGGGTGTCCGTGGTGCTCAGGCATGTTGGTTGCTTACTTCTTGAGGTTTCTTTGTATTTCTTTTTATGTTGGATGCCTGTGGAGTCGTGATGATATCTTGGGGAATTCCTTGAAGTAGGTAGGAGTCGCTGCCTTCTCTCCCCTGACTATATACCCGAAGCTCCCTGAGAAACCTTTTGCCACGTCAAACCCCAAAGAAGCACGCCCACGATACACATTCGCTCGAGTTAATAAAAAGATGATGCCGCTCAAACGTCATCTAATACGATTGACAGGTTGACGATTGGCCACTGTTCACGAGAGTGTCGAGCTTTCCCCGCGTTTGGGTCGCTGAGCTGACAGTGGAACAAACAGTACATCATTCAACCAGAACGGTGTAACGTCGGCAAATGCGGGCTGTGTAGCACAGTATATTAATCCAATTTCTCAACTCATCATGGGCGAGAACATCGCAGGCCAACCTTAGGCAAGTCACCAGACCTGTAATATACATTGTACTATGCACTAAACAGACATGGCGCCATCAATTCCAGAGTTTTGGGTGACATGAGTGCGAGGGGCAGTTCTGTGCCTCGTTAGCCTAGGCCAATCATTATGCTTTTCTCGTCCAGTAAACGCCAAATCCTTTTGCCCTTGGCCCCTGCCGAGCCTGCCCCTCGCGCAACCCTTTTGTATGTGTATCTGTTACCAGCAAAAATGTAATCGGGCCGGAAGCTTTAGTTCTCGTTACTCCACTTCTCGTAATCCGGAAAGTATTTATCGTGTATCCTGTTGGCGTACTCGACAATAACCGGATGACTCCGAACCATGCTCCGCGCGACCGGGCCTCTGTGGATAGGGGTCAGCACTGAGCTATTTGTTGCATTTGTAGATGGGCACAAAACACCCCGCCGTGGAAACTTACGATGTGCAAACCATAATGGAGGCCACGAAACCAAAAAGCGTCGCATCTACCTCTGTGGGATTCTCCCCGCCAAAGGCCCAAAAGACTGTATCCGGCCCTTTGGCACCGTCTGATAGCTTTGCCTTGGAGACCTCCAACAGAGCCGCGACGGTCTTCAGGATCTCCCCGCGCAGGACGTCAATCTCCTCCTCCGAGTACCGGCCCGTACCCTGGCCTTTGAGCGTCGCCATCTGGCCGCGGTACGCCAGCAGCCCGACGAGGTTGCGCATAGGCCAAGGGAGGCTCCACAAGATGTGGTCACGCTGAACATGGTAGTTTGCCGTCCACTTCTCCCACCCCTAATTGATTCCCACGAAAGGGCGCACTGGTCAGCACCAGTACGGACAACATCGCACGACGCTGGCAAGAACCGCGCGCCCAACAAACTCAACGACTCACATTGAGAAAATAAAGCTTCTCCTCCAGCAGCGCCCGTAGCGCCAGGTCGTGACTCCTCTGCTCGGGCCGGAGCCCCGCGTTCAGGTCCGGGAGCTCGCCCCGGCGCACCAGCTCGGCGATCAGCAGGGACGAGTCGCCAAGCGTAGCGCCGTCCGCGAGCTCGACGTAGGGGATCTTGCCCTTGGGCCCTTGGAGGGGCCCGCCTGCGGCGAGGCGATATCTGAAGTCGGCGAAGCGGAAACGGGCCTCGACCTTGACGACGAATGGCGACCAGACGTGTTTGTTATCCGCTGGAAAGCCGCGATGGAGCGTGAGCGGGTCTGTTGGCGTGGAGTTCATTGTTGCCTGATGATAACGGCGATGACCGAATTGCTGATTTGGTTGGTGTTTATATGTTTATGAGTGTAAATTTCGACGGTGCTGTGTTATGATGATGATCCTTGGGTCGGATAACCATTGATTGTGCGGCCGATGGCGCGCCTTTAGTAGTCGGCCTCCTCATGTCTTTGGGATCCTAGTGGCATACGATGATATTTGGGTATGATCCTGCGCATATCTCGCCCGCAGCCAAGCGAAAGCGCTAAACGAGAGTCAAAGGTCGGCTTACCAATTGGCGTTTCCAATCCGGTGAGTGGTGCCTGCTCCATCAGCCAAGCGCGAGACTTGCTTCGCGGGGAAAGATAAGCTCGCGGTTCGGGACTAAAAGTGCGCCAAGTTTGGAACCAATTGCATGCTGACTGAAGCGAAAGCATTAGTCACCAAAGCAGCTCGGTTCGGACATACCATACAGCGCAGCGCGCTGAATGCAGCTTGCTGCCCAACCAATTGATTCTATGCCAAGGGAACTCGCGACGAGACGGCAAGACGACCTTGGGCGCGTTCCAGGCAGGCACGTGGTCTGTGCACCGGTGCCTGTCCTGCCCCACCTCTACTGCCTAGAATTCAGGGGATCCCGCCCTGTCAAACAGCACTGCTGCGGCAAACGTCGCTTCCAGACCTTGCATTTTTCTTCATATCGCAAATTTGATAATGCCAACTTGGTAAGGCTGAACAGAAAAGCTTGCGAAAATGCGCTTGCAATGGCCTGGTATGGAGATTGAGTCTATCGCCATGGCGGTGTACAAACAAGCAATCGACTGAGGTTGATAGATACAAGAGGAGGCGGTCCAGTACTATCAACTGGAGATTGTTTTCCTTTCTTCTCTTCAGGTCCTTCCGCCCGTGTGTGAAGATGAAATTGGATATCTTAGCCATTCCTTGTAATGCCTCAAAGATTCTCCTAAACCGTCGCCTGATATCTCTAGGATTTACCATGGCTTCGTCAATATAGCCCGCTGCACGCTATCCGGGCTTTGGTCTGCCCCTCTGGTATTTCCCAGAAGGTCAACGAACATATCGATACGAAGGGTCGTATCCTCTCGGTATCCATCATCAGAACAGCGGCTGCGACTCGGGCATGATCCAGGTCCGCGAGGTGGCCATGATGTCCGTCATGGACCGATTGGCCGATTGACCGACAAGCCTGACCGGTCGCCAAGTCCGATTCGATTGTATCGCAGGATCTCCAAGCCAAACTCAAGAAGGCATTTGACCGCCTGAAAGGAGATCAGGCAGCAAATCCCGACTGGCGTTCAGGCTCAGACAGCAACGCGCTCGACCTGGTTCACCTCTCCATGTATCTGCTCCGTCTATGGACGAACCAGGGTTCTCGAAGAAGAGCTGGTAGGAGTCGCAGATGCCGTGCAAGCCTGGGCCGGCAAAGTAAATGTCATTCCTGGGCATCCTCAATCGCCCAAGCAGGCTGCCGCTGGCTACAGTGGCGTATACTGTAGCCTCAATCTCTATCCCTCCTCATTTACCGGCGATAACTCCCCGTTCTGGCCACACCAGTACCAGTGGCTCTCAGCAACATGGGTTTCCAAGAAGACGGTAGTCTGAAGTTTACCAGTTATATGAACAACCTCCACCCAACCAGGTATCCTGAAATTTACAGGGTAATCGAGACGCTTGCAACCACAGCCTTGCCGCTGTGGGACCAGTGTTTGGCGGTCAATGTCTCTTATAAAAGAAGACTGGGCCCAGAAGATTGTACAGGCGGCGGCCGTTTGAAGGGGTTGAGTAAGTCAAGCGGAGAACCTCAATTGCGTCACGGTACTCCCCAAGGTCCGTCTTCCGATTCAGTGACTAACCATTCGCAGTGATAAAGAAAGTCCCGGAATATGGTCGCCTGAAAACTTCCGCGAAGCCATGGCGACTTGGCAGGTATGCCGGTGACCCAGAAGGAGTCCAACAAGCCCTATCACAGGCCAGCATTCTATCAAGATAGCGAAGAGGACGGACAGGAGGAAGAGGACAGGCTGCTTGACGCTTGGGAAGCCATCCGCAGCCCCATCTTGCCAGATCCAGAGTTCATTGCCGTGGACTAGGAACCAAAGATAGGCGCCAGGCGGGTAGAGAAGCACAAAGACTCGGGCCTCCAGGTTATCGTGAAGACTGCTTCTATAAAGTTGACTCCGGACAAACCCAAGTTTGCTGGTGGAGCCTGGCATGTAAGATGATTTCGATAATGGTCCTGTTCTGGACTCTTTACTAACATTCAGCGTTCCAGGCCGAGAGCCAGATGAACGAACGCATCGTCGGAACCGCTCTGTCCTACCTCGACAGTGAGAACATAACTGAGAGCTGAATTTCGTATGTCAACAAATGCTGTAAATATGAATGATCAAATCCATACCGGGCAGAATGCATATGATTGGATGGAGTTGGCATAGGGAACCAGGCTGGGCCAGAACGCCGCGTCGGAACTACAGGTACTATGAGCCCATCAAAACACGGCACAAAATGCCTCGTCCATGCTGCTAACTCCCTGTCGTCAGAACTACGGCACTGTAGAAACCCGCCAAGGTTGTCTCATCACCTTTCCCAATGTCTTCCAGCATCGCGTTCCAGCCTCGTCTTCAAGACTCAACCAGGCCTGGGCATCGACGTTTCATTGCTCTCTGGCTCGTGGACCCCAACATCCGCATCATAAACACGGGCATGGCGCCTCCTCAGCACCTCGACTGGTGGCTTGAAGCAGTGCTCGGAAGCCCCCAAATGGGCCAAATGGTGGCCAAGTTGCCTCTGGACGTGATCAAATTGCTCCTGCAACACAGCAACGACCCTGGAACGGGCAACAGGGGCTTCAACAGGCTTCCACCAGATTTAGGTATCATGACCACGGAGCATTTGAAGCTTGACGCTATGCCGATGGGAGAGGAGGAGGCCAAGGAGCACAGGCTCGAGTTGATGGAAACAAGCATTGCGTTCGAGCAAAAGGTCGATTCAGAATGGCGCTCGCGAACTTATAGTTTCTGCGAGCATTGAGCTATTCAACCCCACTGCTCGTCTGGACCCCTTACTGCACGTTCGGTCACCAATCTGGACTAGAAGCCATGACGCATTAGCCAGCTTTAATTGCGTTTGGCAAGTAAAGTAGTTCGTCTCATGGGGAAAGCCTCGCCGATTTAGCGGCTAATTCGTCTGTGGGCGCTTCTCTTTTCAGGTATAGCGGATTGCGTGGTTCCCCCATCGACCGTCCTACTTGAGCCGATCAACCACCAGGTTATCCGTCTTGGCGATTTCCTGACCGACTTCAGCTACCACAAGTTGGGACGAGCGAAAACAAAACGAAGCGCTACCACTTAGACCAAGGACACGAACCATCCCCAGCGAACATCAATATATCACAAACATTAATGCCAGGGACAAGCTGCTCGCTCACTTCCGATTTTGCTGCTTTTTTCGATGTGCTTTGACCGAAAAATCTAAATCGGGTGGGCCTCAGAATTGGGTTTGCTGCTTTATTTGAAGAAAAGGCAATACAGACGACGATCGCGTCATCGTCCATTCCTAGGATATTGAGTCGGCGGACAGGCGGGGTCGGATGGTTTTCTCAACTCAAGCTTGTCAAAACCCATCAGATGCTACCTTGACATGACACCTTCTGCCGCTGCGCCCGACTGCAGGTCTGCTGTACCACGTTCACTTCCATTTCGCCAAATTAGAGGGGACAGGAGGGTGCCGGGTAGTCGACAGGGGCGTGTTCAGGGTTTAGTCCGGCATGGACATCACTTTATTTGACCCTATTACTACAATATCTATGCAAGGTACCTCCAAGTACTTTTTATTTCGTATAGGTACGGAGCAAGGCGATCCCAAGCTTGCATGACCCCACCGGACTTCACATGGGAGCTCCTTGAGAGAACGCATGATGATTTTCTAGCGTTGTCATGATGATCGACACTCCACCGGCCTGAATTTAGAAGCACCGAGGATGCTACGTATTGTACCATTCATACGCGCCGGCACGCACTCTTAGCTCCCGTTGGCCTTGGCGGATGGAAAGACTACCTACCGGCAGGGGGAAAGAAAAATTGTTTAAAAACCGTCCCGCGGCTCCTCCTCAACAGCGGTGTTGTCGGGTTTGACCCAGCTCCAGCTCCAGCTCCCTCAGCCCTTCTTTCGGTGTGCCCAAGTCAGTCTCTCGTTATTTGTTGTTGATCTTTTTTTTTGTCGTTTTGCCCATCATGAAGCTCAGTCTCTGCTCTCTCCTGCTCTCAGCGGCATCGAACTTGGTGCTGGCTCTGCCCATCAACGACACCTTTGTGTACGATGCCGTCATCGTCGGAGGTGGTCCGGCAGGACTCTCGATCGCCAGTGCCCTCGGCCGTGTGCGCCGCAACGCTCTCGTCATCGACTCTGGAGAGTACCGCAACGCGCCTACGAGGCACATGCACGATGTCCTCGGTTTTGATGGTATATTCCCATCTCTACCGATCTATGTATTGCTCGACAGAAGCTGACATTGGCTAAATTTTATCAGGCGTCACCCCGGCGTGGTACCGCTACTCGGCCCGGAAGCAGATTGCTGCCTACAACACAATCACGTTCACCAACGGAACCGTGACCAAGATTGATGGCAACGACCAGCAAAACTTTGCTGTCACCAGTACCGGCTTCGACAACTCAACCTTCACCGTCCGCGCTCGCAAGGTCGTCCTGGCGACCGGTCTGAAGGACGACCTGCCCGAAACTCCCGGCATTTGGGAGAACTGGGGCAAGGGCATGTACTGGGTATGCTTTTTTCCCCCTTGTTCCACTAGCCACAAGACTGCTCACCTGATCGCTTCAAAAACATACTGACCCCAAGTGCCCCACTCATACAGTGCCCCTGGTGTGACGGCCACGAGCACGCAGACCAGCCCCTCGGCCTCCTGGTGGCTCAGTTCTCCGACATCCCGTCGTCGGCGCGCGAGGTCATGACCCTCAACCCTGACCTGATCGGCTTCGCCAACGGCACCGACACGCCCGATGGGCGGGCCAAGACCGAGGCCAAGAACCCCAAGTTCCAGACCTACATGGACCTGCACAAGGTGCGGGTCGACAACCGCACCATCGCGCGCATCGTGCGCCTCAAGGACGGCGGCGACCCGGCCCACGACCCTTCGCTGTCCACGGCTCCCGAGTACGACCTGTTCTCGGTCGAGTTCACCGAGGGCGAGCCGGTCCAGCGCGCCGGGTTCCTGCTGTCGTACCCCGAGGAGCAGCGCAGCAGGATCGGCCCGGAGGCCGGCGTGCAGATCTGGGGCAGCAAGCTGGCCGTCGACCAGTCCAAGGGCTACCTCACCAACGTCCCGGGCATCTACGCCATCGGCGACGCCAACTCGGACAACAGCACAAACGTCCCGCACGCCCTGTACACCGGCAAGCGCGCCGCCGTCTTCATGCACGTCAGGCTGGCCAAGGAGGACCAGGCCAAGGAGACGGGCGTCGACGTCTCGCAGCTGCTCAAGAGGGACGTCGAGCTCGAGACCCGCTCGCTCTGGGACCAGGTCAACGGCCAGCCCGGTGAGATTCTGTATGCTGGCGAGTACGACCAGTAAATTTGGGGGGTTCATGATACTTGAGGATACCTATGTACTAAAAACTAAAAAAAAAGGGTGATGGCGCTCAAAATAATGCAATAATGATACCTTATTTTCTCCAATCGGGCTTAGCTTGTTTACTACCTGTCTTCTAGCGGTGATGATCATGTACGCCATGATTATTTGCGCGGACAGCTCAATTGCTCGCAGCACCAGAGTCAGGCCGTTTCTTGCCTAGTGCCAAGAGCCAACGACCGGATACTAGACTAGCACTTGGTCTTCTTACCTTGACCGAAAATACCATCCGACGTGATTTACCTGCTCAACTCAACTCCCACCGAGGCTCCACCGGAGAAAAATTTAGTGTCACGGTTGCATTAGCGAGACTGGTAAGTTGACAAGTATCAACCATGGGTGCTCGACCCTTGGTTGGCGCCGAGTCAGCTTCTAGTGGCACTCAAGCTCGGTCACCAAATCCGCAATGGAGCGTTAACTTCTTCTTTAATCTTGCTCTTGAGGCATTTTTAATTAGGATCTTCGGAACGAGAAGATAATTCTGTTTACACTGCTATTTGACACCGCAGACTTAATCTCGAGCGCCAAACATCCAGACTCCCCATCTCATAAAACTCGCTCAGTCTCCCAGAGGGTAGGCGTGCAAGACCTGACCGTGGTACAGGGTGGCATCCTTGCTCGCCAAAAAGACAAAGCTGGGCGCGATCTCGCTGGGCTGGCCGACCCTGCCCAGGCCGCTCTGCTGTCCAAAGCCCTCCATCTGCTCGGCGGGCCGGCTGGCCGGCTGCAGCGGGGTGTGGACGGGACCGGGGGCGACCGCGTTGACGCGGATGCCCTTGGGCATGAGCTGCTGGGCCAGCGAGCGCGTGAAGGAGACGATGGCGCCCTTGGTGGCGGCGTAGTCGACCATGGACGCGGTGCCGCGGAAAGCGACCGTGGAAGTGGTGTTGATGATGCTGCCGCCCTTTTCCATGTGCGGCAGGGCGAACTTTGTGATGGCGAACATGGCCACGATGTTGGATTGGAAGGTGCTCTGCACGTCGTCGAGGTTGATGTCTTCGAGGTTCTTGCACATGATTTGCTTCGAGGCGTTGTTCACCAAGACGTCAATCTTCTTGAACCTGTTTTGGTGGGGGTTTGGTCGTTAGCTTATTGTCGGGGATGGTGGCACATGCTCGCATGGAGTGGGAAATGCTGCAGGAACGGGAAGCTTACTTGTCGACGTGAGCCTGGACAGCCTTCTGGCATGTCTCGTTATTCCTCAGGTCGCCTGGGAAGAGAAGGCACTGGCGTCCCTCCTTCTCCACCAACTTCTTGGTCTCGTCCGCATCCTCCTGCTCCTCGGGCAGGAAGGCGATGGTGACGTCGGCACCTTCACGGGCAAAGAGAATAGCAGTCGAGCGACCGATCCCGGAGCTGCAGGTGGTTATTTTGTCAGTTACTGGTGTTCTCGGTCGCTGGCCATGAAGACTTGGTTTGGGAGAACGTACTCTCCGCCGGTGATGAAGGCCTTTGCGCCCTCGAGCTTGTTTGCTGCGCGGTACTCGTGGAACTGGTCCTTGCCCTCAAGCTTGGTAGCCTCGCTGGTGGGCTTCATGTCCTTCTCGAGTCTGAAGAGGATTTGACGGCTTGTTAGCATTCATCTCCTCACTTTTTGCTCACCCAAACCCGTCGCACAATGGTCCCTGAACGACTTACCCTGGCAGGTTTTGCTGCTGGGCATCCTTGACCGGCTGGAACTGGCCATCCTTTCCGCCTTGTGCAGACATTTTTCTGGTTGGCTGTGTTGTCGATATCTTCCGTGCTGTGATGTGAATCGGATCGTGGATGTATGGAGTTGCAAGTGATGGTGTGATGAGTGTTCGTCGAATCGGTGTAAAGAGATTTGGGATGCGTGCGATTGAGAACCTTTGCATTTTCCTTTGGCAGTAACTTGAGCTCTGCTCTTTTTATGCGAGCCAGTCCATCGAGCAATTGGGCAGGTCCGATTGTTATCTTTCTTCTCTCTGTCCATCCATCTCGCGGGTGATGTCATGTACTGTCATTCGAAGCTGTGTGCGAAAGTCCATGACGTCTGCTGTACATCTCGATCCCCACGCCGTGTACCACTGCATACTGCTCTCCCCGCGGAAGGAACCCAAATAAAATGCATCATTCTTGACGAAAGAATGATTTCTAGAAAGAAAAACATTAGTTTGCGCTCGTCATTTTTCTGTATTTGAACCACTCCTCAGGCCATTTCAATGAATCCAAGCTTGCCTAGGCAGACGGGCAGCAGTCCATTGCGCCGTTGACCAAGGTCCCCCACTCAATTGAGAAGCGCGCTCTGCCCCACCAACGATGATCGATCCAACTCCTGCTGTTTGTACCAAATAATACGCAGCAACGATTGGATCAGAATTGCACATTCGCGATGTCATCAAGCAAAGATAACTACAGCAAAAAAGCTTCCGGATGGCCATACTAGGTCGTATTAATATCGAATCGTGCTTGGTACCGTATGCTCCCAAAGCCAGAAGATCCGGGTTCAGTTTACCACCCATTTTGCCATCAACCATATACAGTACCTAATACCACGCCAAGAAGGCCAGTGGCTCGTGTAAATATGGAGGATGGATCCTCCCGTAAATACGTGAAAGTAAGCATGAAACAGGTACCTGACGGTCACCCTCACCTTGTTTCTCAATTAATGCTGGTTGCGAGCTTAAATCGACTACAATTACTGATTAGTTTTGCTAATTTAATCGACAAGTTGGATGGCAAGGTCCCCTCGTTGCCTTCGACCTATCTTCTGTCACGCTGAGGTGCAACCTAACTGAGATATGGTCGAATCTGATCCGCGGATGCTCTGGCCTATGACAGATAGAAACCCAGGTCACTTCTTTTCAGTTGACCTCTTGCGATGGCATGCTGCCTGCCGCGTTGCATCTCCGAGTTGGCCCGTGTGCATAATACTCTCCGACGACGCGGGGGAAACAAATCCGCGTTCGAGAGTCGGCAGATGAATGCTACGTTTATTTATGATCACCAGACTCTGGTTGGCTGAACCGCTTGTTCTCCCTCACCATGGCCACCTAATTACCACCTCACCCCAGTCTCTCACCAAGGAGTTGACCCTTACCCCGCATCGAGACTCCCTCTGCCGGAGACTTGGCAAAGGGTCCAAGAAAAGACTGCCACCGCTATGACATGTCGTCCAGCTGCTCTGTCAAGACGATCAAGATGTTTTGTGAATGTTGTGAATGCCACCTCGAATGGGTGATTACCTAAAGCGTGCCACGTAGAATATTCAGAAGAGTTCTAGCTGCAATACCAAAGGCTGATCAGCAGCACATCGAGCTGCTCATCTACATCATGGCATCAGCTCCAACACAGCCTCAGAATATCGTTTCATCGACTACTGCTCCTGATAGTGACTCGACCAAGGGCGTGACTGTCGATAAAGAGGCTGTTGGGGAGCACCTCGAGCTTGACCCTGTTATCGACAAGCGACTCGATCGCAAGTTTGACTGGCACATTCTCCCATTCCTGTTCGGGATATGGTAGGTTCCGGACCATATCCCACTCCCACCCGGACTTGTCGAACCATCAGGCGGTTAACACACTCTCCGCCTGCAGGCTCTTCTCCTTCATCGACCGCAGCAACATCGGCAACGCCGCCATCGCCGGGCTCCGCCGCGACCTCGACATCCAGAGCGGCACGGGCTTCAACGTGGCCCTGCTCGTCTTCTACGCGACCTACATCGCCGTCGACGTGCCCAGCAACTGGATCATCAAGCGCGTCAGGGCCGGCGTCTACCTGCCCGCCCTCATCACGGCCTGGGGCGTCGTGTGCACGTGCATGGGCTTCGTGAAGTCCTTTTCGGCCCTGGTGGCCTGCCGCCTGCTGCTGGGACTGTTCGAGGGCGGCATCCTAGGGGGTGTCATCATCTACCTCGCCATGTTTTATCGGCGACACCAGATGGTCCTGCGCTGCGGGCTCTTCTACTCGGCTGCACCGCTCTCGGGGGCCTTTGGTGGGCTGTTGGCGTCGGGGCTGGGGCAGATATCGCACGGTGGCTATAACAACTGGCCGTGGATCTTCTTCAGCAAGTCTTTTTTTTTTCTTTTTTTTTTGTCCACTGTTTTGGCGCTGCGAATCTCAAACATGCTCTTCTCGAGGGCGATGGGACCAAAAAACCTAACAGGGAGTCTGCTTCACAGTCGAGGGAGCCATGACGGTAGTGTTTGGGATGGTCTGCTTCTTCTTCATGCCCAACACGCCCGGAGACTCGCGCTTCTTGACCCCCGAAGAAAGAGAGCAGGCCCTTCGCCGCATGCGAGAAGATGCTAGCGGGTCGAGCACCATCGATGTTGATGACGAAAAGTTCAACTGGCACTGGGTCAAGATGGCGCTCATGGCGCCGCAGACGTATCTTTTGTCGCTGTTGTGGTTCTTTCTCCTGGTGCCATTATATGTAGGGACCTCAGTTGGCCTTTTTCTCCTTGTGTGCCTTTTTTACAAGTAGTCTTTCCCTCGACTAACCGCCCATCAGAGCTTCTCCCTCTTCCTCCCGACCATCATCTTCGGCATGGGCTACACGTCCACGACGGCGCAGCTCCTCACCGCCCCTCCCAACATGACGGGCTTCGTCTCGGTCATCGTCTGCTCCTACCTCTCCGACCGCTTCAAGGTTCGGGGTCCCTTCATCGCCGGCGGCACGGTGCTGGGCATCATCGGCTACGCCATGCTGCTGGGGTCGGAGCGGAACCCGGTAAAGTACGCCGGCACCTTCTTCATCGGGCTCGGCGTCTTTCAGTGCTCGGCGCTGATGATGGGCTGGTGCTCAAACAATCTCGCGCCGCACTACGTTAGGGCCACGGGCGTGGGCGTCATCATCTCGCTTGCGAACTGCTCTGCCTTTATCGGGACATTTATCTATCTTAGTGATCATGCGTGAGCTGTCCCTTTTTTTTTCTTTTTTTTTGGTTTTATTTCTGAAGCTTCGATCAACCCACAGTCGGCTTTGACCAGTTCTGGAGCGTGCTAACGTTTTACGGCATGTCAGCCCGCGCTATATTCTCGGTCACGCCATTGCTCTGGGGGCTCTCTGCTTGACCCTTGTCCTGACCTGCGTTCTCGTTGCATATCTGCGTTGGGAGAACGGGAAGAGGGAGCGTGGGGAGCGCGACGACAGATTGTTGCAGCCGGATTCGCACCGTCTAGGCCATCGTCATCCCAGGTTCAGATATACATTGTGATGGGTGTTACTTGACAGAGTTCACATGTTGCTGATGGGGTGCAGCAATTGCCCCATTGCCGCTGATGGAGGTGTCTGTAACTATCTCTTGCAATGAGACAGACTGGGTAACGGCCGAATACACACGCAATGGTAAACTATTTTATTTCTTTCTGACTGCGGAAGGGGACTACACCGTGGATCTTCAAACAATTTCACCATCTGAGTGAACCGCTGGTGCTTGGATAAATAGATTAGAGCCAAACCACATACACAGAAACATGGTTTAAAGTGGCTTCAGTTTGTCGGATGTTTTTTTGGCTTGGCTTCCCTCGGGTCACTCGGCAACAAAACGTAGATTGGAGGTACAATTCTTTCACAGGGGAGACAGAGGAACAGCTATGACCAATCGAAAATCGATTTATGTTTTTCGCCGCTTTTAAACCCCATCGGCAAGGCAGAACCCGTTCTGATTCTTCACTCCCCTGGTCATCTTAGGCCGTCTCGCACTCGCTATTTCGCACCTTTTGGTAAGCTTCTCAGCCAATTTAAAACACACAAAACCAGAAAGCTCCATTAACCTAAACACTACCCAAAGCAATCTAAGTCATACCGGTCCTTGTCGTGGTGGTATAGCGACAGCATAAGGCCTCAAGTGAGGACCATCCGATCTGTTAATCGATACATAGCTACTCCTTAATGAATAGGAACAATGGTAGCTCTCCATGATGATTTGTAAACAAGGTCCGCCGCGACGCCTTTAAAGTCATCAAAACGTCTGCCCAAGCATGTTTTTCCACCACTCCATTTCGGAAGGAAAATAAATAGCCTGCTTCCATCCTATCAAGGCCGTAATCTGCAATGGCTCGGGGTCGGCGGGGTCTCCATAAAGGAACTGTAAGCTGTGGCAGGTTTAGTCTCGGGTCACCAGCAATAGCAGGACGAGTCCTGGCAACAGTACAACGTTTCGGTTCGAATGCATAAAGTTCTAAGCGAGTAAAAGTACCTGGGTACGTCAGGAAATGCGACTTATGGCATTGCGACTTGAACAGAAAAAACCGATTAAGCGACTCTTGTTCGTATAGTAATTGTAATCTTCTTTTGATAAAAATATGGAAAATCCGAAGATAACATGGAGTCATGGACAGGGGTGTTTGAATCCCAACAGAGGGCCGAGGGCTACAATAAGCTTAAAGCCGGTCGGAGGTTCTAAATAGAATGGTAATATTTTACCCTACAGGGATGCTGCTTCTGGCATTAAAATACACACAAAAGACCGTTCGTTTACCAGCTCGAATCAACAGTACATAATGCTAAATATATTGTGGCCAAGTCAGTTGTTATGCGTTAGTTGACGAACGCTCGGAAGATTGCTAAATATTATGTAATGCCAGAGTCATGTTATACAACTAATATGCAATTCGCAGCAGCTTGTTTCGCCGGGGCCACTGAATCTGCGATTGCCTCTACTATATAGATTGCCTCCACTATATAGATGGAACGGATCCAGGATTATGATCCACACTGGACGAGGTCACGAGGCTCAGTAGGCCAGGGCTGCTTCAGATTTGGGAAAAGCATCTTTGAAGAAGACAACCTGCGACCCCCGAGATAGTCGCCTCCGGCCTGGGCTTCCGCGGCAATATCTTATCAGTAACGCTCTTTGCTCTCGGGCGCATCCGGGTCTCATGAAAATAGAAATATTATCGACGTTTAACTAGAAACTTTGACGAGGCGGGTTCAACCCGAGTCAAAAACCTCGAGATGATACCTGCAGGGTATATCTCACTTTTAATCCCCCGAGTGACATATTGGTAAGGTTCCTACTGGAAAAGTTGTCGACTAGTCGTTGGCAGTCTTGTCGTTGTAGTAGTGAATCTAGATCAAACACATGTTAGTCATCAACAAGGCACGAAAGCACTCGCACCCCCACCACCTCCAATGACACAACAGAAGAAAAAAAAAAAAAAAAAAAAAGACTCACAGTCTGGTCCACACACCCAGCCGGCGTCTGGTACGCATAAGCACCCGTGTTGACAAACAAGCCCTGGTCCCTGCACACCAGCCACGCGGCGGCGTTTTGCCTCTTGAGCTCGGCGGCCGTCCACACCAGCGAGTCGCCCTGCCAGGCAAACTCCCCAAAGTCGTTCCTGGTCGTGTTGAACCACGTGGCCAGCGCCCGCTGCGGCGGGTCCGTGAGCACCGCGGGCCGCTCGACGTGCAGGTACAGGGCCGGCTCGCCCGCGCCCGTCGCCGCCACCAGCTGCCCGTCGCGGATCGAGAACTGGCCCGCCGTGTCCGCGCCGCCCAGCACCGCCCGCCCCGCGACGTTGGCGGGCTGGGTCTGCAGGTACTTGTGGTAGTTGGGCGGGGCCACGGCCCGGATCCAGTACTGCCCCTGGGCGAGGACGGTGGGCGTTGGTGCGCGGGGGAGGATCGTGTTGGGGTTGGGGCCTGCCGGTGCGCGGGGAACGTTGCGGTTGGCGTCGTCGAGATGGGGCGCGCGTGCCTTGACCGCCGGGGCAACAGTGGGGTCGGCGGCGCGGGGACGGATCACGCTGTACGTTATGCCGTTGATGACGGTGAACTGCGGCGGCGCGGAGCTGGTGCGCGGGCGGATGATGCTGTAGGTGACGCCGTCGATTACGGTGAACTGCGGGTCTGGAGTGAGGGTTGGCGAGGGCGTGAGGTAGGTGAAGCGGGTGGTGATTACCGTCGGTCCAGGGCCGGGAACCACGGTGATGGTTTTCTGGACCGTCGTGGTGATTACTATTGGGTTCCCCGGCTGTCCTATACCGGACTCGATCGGCTGACACTGGGAGTACCATGGGCTTTGTTGGGGGAGACGTTAGCTGTGGTGTTTGCAAAGGAAGGAGGGATTAATCAGTGGGTGCTGATGGGAGAGGCTGAATGTATGTATACTTGGCAGAATAGCAGATTGCAGTGCGTGGGCACTGCCTCGGGCCGTCATAACCGTCACCACCACCTGGTCATGATGCGTCGTCAGTACATGTCCTTCAAGTTTCCCAGTGTTTGGTAGGGAATCATACATCTTCCCCACATGCTTTGGCTCTGTGCCATGACAGCACCGGCCATGAACGCAACCGCCGCCCATGATTTGGTCGTCGGATGCATGGTCCTCTGAAACAACACTGTACTTTGAGTGGCGTTGACTGCAAGGAGATGAGTGGTCGCGGTCAGTAATTCTGGTCCTGGACCGATGGGAATTCCAGTTCTCCAGCGACGCAGTCGCAAATATAAATAAAGCCTACCATGGAAGCCACCAAAGGATCAACCGCTCGCTTCCGTCGATAGTAGCAATTTACCAGCTGAAGGCGGGATATTCGCGAAGCCATGGTATTTCTAATTTGATAGCTCGTACATGCAGCAGCAGATGATCAGCTATCGGTTCCACGGAAGTGACGAAATTGACGTTTAAATAACACGAACCATGGTTTTCATGAAAAGGTACGGTCTACAGCAATGGTGACAATATAGCCGGTGGAAAAGGCCCAGTGTCCAGAACCCTGATATGCATATGCAGCAATATGGGTATGGTAACTTTTCTTGGTCGAGCCCGGACAAACAAAAAGGCTATATGGGTGGGTGATGTTGATGCCGCCGCTACCATAATACAAAGTCTGTGGTTTGGACCATGTTTGCTGGTGGACTTTTTGTACACCAACCAAGAAGCTCATCAGGGCGAAAAGAAAAGACGTGAAGCAATGCACAGTGTCCTGGAAAATATGAGTTTGAGACAACAATCAGACTTGTTAGCTTTTACGTTTACCCGTGCCGTGATGCTTGGCGATGTCCTAGCGCAAAAGCCCGAGGTGTACTACCAAATCGCAAACGACATTGTAATCACCTGGTCCAAGGGCCCTGCTGGACCATTTCAGCATAATACAAAAGTGGTCGCTGTAGCGGAAATCAACAAAAAAATAGGAAAACACGTTATTTTTTGGACTGGTCCTCGCGAATTAATCTGTCATAGTGACAGCCGACCAACGTCCTGAGGATACGCTATTCATAACCTCTTGTGGAGCCAACGTCTGCCAACTGTGCGATGATGTTCAGAGGCTATGTGATTTAATCGTTTGTGCTCAAGCCCTGATCGGCGTTTTAGGGGCGATTTCTGGTATATTTCTAGAAGCAATGGATTGAGAGTGAGAATGAGCGGAGTAATGTTATGGAATGTTTTATTAGCTTAAAGTATACTACTCGTAATTATCATTCATCTTGACAATTCGAAAGGTCGCCAACTGATTCCGGGCATTATGACAGCTAGCATTGAATTAACAGAGAAATGGTGGTCAATGTAGTCCCGCTGTGAAGCAATGTAAAAATATCCCCGATTGACAGGGCTTTCCCTGTTCCTCCAAGTTTAACTACATCGCCTGGGCATTTATTTATCCAACCTCGACACCCATTTCTTCTCTTCTAATGCTGCTCTTTCTTCTACCAAATCACCCCACCTTCGTTCTTTTTGAATTATTTCACAAACTGTTCAGCATTTTATACAAGCCAAAAATCCCTCCCAAGCCCTCATACCAGCGGTTTTACTCCATACATCTTTCATTCGTCACCATGCAGCTCAAAACCGTCCTGTCAACCGCCGCAATCTTGGCCTATCATGCCAGCGGTGTAGTGGCAATAAGAGACTGCCGCCTGTATTATTGCTGGGGGCCGGGTTCGGATAATCGACGAGTTGTGGGAACGGTTGACAAGGGCGGCAGTTTGAAGGACTATGTCAACGGAGAGACAATCACTGTGAAAGCTGGGAAGGACTGCAAAGCGGAGATAATAGGTGGAAAGGTGGAAGAAGGCTACTTTTATGAAGGCTTTACCACAGCCAGCGGCCGATAGGCTCAGCGGCCGATAGGCTCAGCGGCGGCCGCGCTATGTGTGGGGATACGCACGAAGTCAATCGATTAAAGCCAGAAACAAATCTTGAGCCTTATACCTAGAACTTAGAACTTGAACTAGACTAGTCTCAGAACTCCGCAATTGTAGATTATGTCATGATCACAGTGCCTGGAGCCTTTTCGAAGGACAGGATACGGGGCGTCACCCAGCTCTCCGCTTGCACTAAAGTCGACTCTGAATAAATTTTAATGCTGTGAGAGAATTGGAGTCGTTCGCTGTCACCTTGGCCAGACTTGTGACATGATGCCCAGCTTTTCCTGGTGTCTTGTAAACGCCTCCCATGCAACGAGCCCGACACGCGGGGCTCGAGAACTTCCTGATTGGGGCTCCAACTGGACCACGGGAACGCAGCCGCCGCTCCGGGACATGAGCGCCCAAGATTCTCAAACAGCACTCACTAGGGTCATGTACGCCAACTGCTACAAGTTTCCGGGTGTCGCCAAGGCGATGCAGATACTCAAGTCCGAGACTGCCCATGACGCCGCCGAGGCCGGCGTTGCCGACTTCAACAAAGACTAGCGCCAAGCTCGTAAGTGGGTTTTCACCGAGGCGAACAAAGATCCAACCTACGAGTGATGAATTCCGCCAACAGTCCTTTTGTTCAGATCAACACACGCGCACTGGATGGCACTTTTTGTATCGGTGTTAGGCTGTAATCTTCAAAGTTGTGTCAGGGATGGCTGAGAGAGCGTGGGATGCTTCCGTGTGGCAGCATTCCAAAGACAAAAGAATTCTAGTTTGTGCAACTTTATTGACCTCAAGGAGGAATTTGCGGCCCACTTGCACCAGGGTCAACCGTTCCCCATTCAGGAGTTGCCGGAAGCAGTCGATCGTCTAGTTTGTCGGCAGTTTGTAATTCATTTTTTTTAATGAAGTGCTCGAAAATTTACAAAGGAGCCACTTGCATTGGGAACGCGTCTTGCCCATGTTCACGTCGGCATCCAGACGAACAAAGGCGCACCAAGACCATGGCCGGAAACGGGACCCGGCGTCGTCTTCGGCACCATGGTGGTTTATGACCTTTGTCAACAAAGCCAAAGATTTGGAAGAAAAGTCATGGTAAACTTGTCGCAGCCCCAGAAAGAAATGTCATTTTCCAGAACCTCTACTTGATGACGTTTTTTTTTTCGCCAAAAGAAAACACACACACACACACACACACACACTTGAGCCAACTGGCAGGCAACACCACAACACCAGAACCACCATGGCTCCCAAGCGCAAAACCAAAGCATCTAGCAGATCTGGAGCTGCCGCCAGACCAGCCAAACGCCCGCGTCAGGCCAAAGAAAATGGCATACCCGCCGAAGCCCTAGACGTCTACGCCTTCGGTACCGGCGTCGCAGGCGAGCTAGGTTTCGGCCCTGGTCCTCCCCTGTCCTCCGACCCCGAGTCCCACACGCAGCTGCGGGCCCCGCTGCTCAACCCTGCGCTGTCCGGCGTCGTGCAGGTCTCGGCGGGCGGCATGCACTGCGCGGCGCTGACCGCGGCAGGCAAGATCCTGACCTGGGGCGCCAACGACACGGGCAACCTGGGCAGGGACACGGCCTGGGAGCCCGAGGACGGTGATGACGACGGTGCCGTGGTCAACCCGCTGGAGAGCACGCCGATGGAAGTGGACGAGGAGTGGTTTGGCGGGGCTGGGAAGAGGCCCGACTTTGTGCAGGTCGTGGCTATCGACAATGCTACTTTTGCGCTTGCAAAGGACGGCAAGGTTTGGGGTTGGGGGTCTTTTAGAGTGAGTTACCTGCGCTGAGCAGTGACCAAACAAGGCGCAACAAGAAACTAAAGTAAGTGCCACCACAAAAACACAGGACGAAAAAGGCCTCCTTGGCTTCATCAAAGCCAACCTCGACAGAAAACCCAACCCAACCGACGCCGACAAGATCCAGACAAAACCCATCATCGTCCCAGGCCTCCCCGGCAACGTCAAGCAGCTGGCCGGCAACACGAACCACATGCTCGCCCTGACGCACAGCTCGCAGATCTGGGCCTGGGGCGGCTCGTCGACCTGTGGCGAGCTGGGCCGCCGCATCCGCAGCACGCGGTCCGCGAGCCGCTACAACAGCCTCGTGCCGACGCGCGTCGCCCTGCCGCGGTCCGCCGCCAGGGAGGTCCGCGCCGTCTACGCCGGGCCCCACCACAGCTTCGCCATCGACGGCGACGGCAGCGTGTTCGCCTGGGGCGCGAACCACTTTGGGCAGACGGGCGTCGTGGTCCCCCGCGCCGGTGGCGGCGTCGAGGCGGCTCAGGACTGCATCACGGCGCCCACGCTCGCCCCCTTGCTGGGTCGCGGCCGTGTTGTGCACATCGCGGCCGGCACGCACCACAGCGTCGCGTGCGCTGCCGACGGCGGCGTCTGGGCCTGGGGCCGTTGCGACGAGGGCCAGGTCGGGCTGGACCTGTCCAGGTTCCCGGCGGGGGAGCTGCTGGTTGACAGACGCGGGCGGCGGGTGGCGCTGCTTGTGCCGAGCATCGTGCCGTTGGGGGTGGGAGAAAATGCGACACGGGTGGCTGCCGGCGTGGATTGTTCGTTTGCGGTGACTGGGAGCGGGAGGGTGTATGCTTGGGGCTACGCGGAGGGATACAGGCTGGGGTTGCCGAGTGAGGTCACTGGGCTCGAACCGAAGAGGTTGGTCCGTGATGCTCATGGAAACCCGATCCGGAACGACGGGTTTTCGTGGGCTGGATGCGGTGGGCAGTTTGGTGTTATCGCTGGGCCTGTTGTCAAGGATGCGGCACAGGCATCGACTCAGGGGGGCATCGAATCGGCAGATGCAGATATGGTCAAAGCAAAGAATGGTGCCGGCGAAGAAGACATCGTAGACGTAGACCAGGTCGATATGGACGAGATGGAAGACGTCATTTCTTTCGAAAAGCAGACCAACCAGCGAGAGGGTGGAGCTGCAGAAACGGGGGACGGCATGGTCGAGAACGATGCTCACAGCCACAAGGTCACCCATGGCAGAGATCCAGTACAACCTCTCGATGCTGTTACTGGAAGCGGCAACAACATAGACAACAACCTGCCACGCCTAACAAATGCCAATGCTGCGCATGTCCAAGCTATACCCGAGAACCTCCTGCCTGATGGCCCGGTCGAGCGACCCCGCATCACCCGGAACAATATACAATATCTCATCGACAATCCCGGTCAGGGCGACGACGACTGCGACGACTACAGCTCGGACGGGGGATCGTTTGCACCGGAAACCGACGATGAAGATGACACGGACGAGTGGATGAGCGGCAGCGACGAATCGGACGAAAGCGACGATTCCAGCGGCGGCGGTGGTGCAGCGCTTGCGTCCACTTCCTCTGGAGGAGAGTCAACCCCAGATGAAGATGGCGAGTCCGAGGGGAGCAGCGAATCCAGCAGCAGCGATGCGACGCCCGAGCCCCCTTCTTCCTCCGAAAGCGAAGATGTGGATTACAGTGAGGGAACCAACGACGACAACGGCGCGTCCAGTGGTCGCGAGTCGACGCCCGAGCTCTCTTCTTCTTTTTCTGGAAGCGAGGAAAATGAGTCCAACGAAGAAAACACAGAAGACAGCAGCGACAGCGACAGCCCAAGGTTGAGACCTTTGCCAGCGAACCAACTTGTAGATGGGATGGGACTGCCTATCCCAGGGCTCAGCACAAGCATCCTCCTGGAAGGGGATGACGACAACAGCGAACCCAGTTCGATCTATTCCTCCGAAGGCTACGACGACACTGACCACATCGAGCAAAACACCCAACCTGTTCCGACGTGGGGAATGCCCCTTGTTGATGGGAACGGCTTGCCCGTCCCGGGATGGACGAATGCCAACCCGGGCGGGTACGACGACGATGAGCGCAGCTCGCTCTTCTCATCCGAAGAAGAGGGCGAGGATAGCCACGTCGACCAAAACGCCCGGCCTTTGCGAGCGCGGGGGTGGTCTCATGTTGATGGAAACGGGCTGCCCGAACCTGGTCGGGGATACGCACCGGACTTTGCTGTTTATGCCGGCCAAGAAGACGGCGAGGAGGGTGAGGATGCCGGTGGTGCCGCTTTGGAGTAGGTCGACGACTCCCTGTCTGGGAGTGGGGAGGAGTGAAGTCGGGCAGGGCATCAGAAGCGGGGCCGATGCAGCCGCTTTGCTTTGAGAAAGTTTTTCTTTGTTTGGCTTTGGCAAGAGGGTGATCTTTGAAGGTGTGCTGTACAAATGCTCTCTGGGCTGTAGGCTATGTTGAGGGAAACGATGGGGTGATTCGATTGTGTGCGTTTCGAGCTCTGCCGATGCTTCTAGAGTGAACCTTGTTGATTGACGTCGATGCGTCTCAATATGGCACGATGGTTCCTGCTCGGTGACAATCTGCATATCCAGCTTAGCTAATTGTCATATCGAACAGCCAGCATCATCCGTCACAGGAAACGTACATCTTGTGCTTTTTTGGTGACCGAACGGGGATCGACACCATTCCCTTATGCTGAGCCCAGGAATAGACTGATAAACAGAGACATGCACAGGCTGTACACCGTGTTCGTGTATTTGTCGGTTGTATCACGAACAAGACGCAGGCTGGTTGGTAACTTTTCCATGTTTGAACGAGACAGAAGCATCTACAGCTACGATTATTGCACACCAGAGAATGTAGACAACATGGTCTGAATAATATCCTATGGATTGTGTGGAACTTTTTTCACCCCAACGAGTCAGCCGAAGGTCCAGCGCCCGTGCACAAACCAGACGGAACGAAATGAGAGTGTTATGAATAATAGGTCTGTGCCTGTTATTTTGTGTAGGATGAGCCTACAAAGATAATAAGGGAATCATATACATGAAACTGTCCAAAGAAACAAAAAAGAGACTGTGGGTGGGATATCCTGATAGGCAAGGAAAAGATTTTGACTGCTAAATGGCTTTGGAAGAAAGAGTGACAAGAATCTGTAACAAATGAGCGTGGGGGTATGGTTATATGGAACAAAGCAATGAAAATATCGTGAGAGACCCAAGAAATCTAATCATTACGCCCTTTTTCTTTTTTATATAAAACGCAAGCCTCTAACTTTGTGGGTTTGCGATGGGCTGTAGGATTTTTGATAATGGAAAACATCACATGGCCTGTCCAGGGACCGGCTTTCGCTCGATCGACTGTTTGGCCCGGCTGTGGCCTGGTTGGCCGTTTGCCAGAGATGCTTCTTCTTGAGGCGGCGTCGGCGGCATGGGTTTCTCCTCAATTGGGCTCTGCCGCCTCATGCTGCCTACTGGACTCGGGGGCTTGTATCCCTGAGTACGCATGGGGCTCGGCTCGGCTGGGCTCTGCCGCCTCATGCTGCCGACGGGGCTCGGAGGCTTGTATCCTTGAGTCTGCGGGTGGCTAGGCTCGGTTGGGCTTTGTCGCCGCATGCTTCCGACTGGACTCGGGGGCTTGTACCCCTGAGTCTGCATGGCAACCGGGGGGTTGGCTCCCCGGTATGCGTTGACCGGTGGTCCTGGTCGCTGTCCAGGTGGGCCACCGGCCCTAGGCTTGAGTGGACGGGTGGAAAGGCATGTCCTTGGAACGACACCTTGCTGGGAACGGTCCAAACGAATGCACAGCGCCTGAAACGAAGCAAAGTTAGATAATTACTCAGAAGACAGTTTGAAGGATGCATCAAAACTTACCCATCCGTCGTCATACTCAAACAATAGCCGCACTAGAGTGCCGGCCTTGAGCTCCATCTCGTCTTCCATCGTAGGCTTAAAGTCGAGCTGTACACGGTGGACAGCAGATTGCGCAGGGCCACCGGCAGCAGCAATGGCGGCAGCGCCAGGTGACGCAACAGCGGCGACACCAGGCGACATCTCGTGGGCGCTGTATTCGGTACCGGCAGGGCTAGATTGGTTACCGGCAGCTTCTGGTACAGGGGGCAGGGTCAAGTCAAGGGGGTGAGGTGCGTCCTTGCGGATGGACTGCTTGCGAGCGAGCCCAGCGCCCGCAGCAGGGGCTACAGCCGCCTGCTCCATAGTCTCGGCGTGGTTGCCAAAGGGGTTCGCCGGGTTGTTGGCGCTGTTGCCAGTGCGCGGCCTCTCCCAGGCGCTGTCCGAGTTCTTGGGGTAGAGGGGAGGGGCACCACTCAGGTTTGTCGGCAGGGTTGGCTGTCGGTTCAGAGGAGCAAGGCTCAGGCGATGGGATTGGTGGCGAGATGATCGGCGTGCGTTGGAGTTGGGGATCGCGGCAAAAGCTCCCGAGAACTTTTCATCCTCCGCCTGGAGTTCGCGCCTCTCCATCTGTTGCTTGCGCTTCTTGAACAAAAAGAAGATGAGCAGGGAGATGACTAGCAGACCACCGATGATACCAAATGCAATACCAGCCTTGGCGGCAGCACTGCCGGAGTCTTCTGCCTTGCTTGCGGCGCTGGTAGGTGTGGGAGTTGAGCTGGGAGCTATCGGCAAGGTTGGTGTGTCCTTGGCGACCGCCAATGGGGCATCGGTCCCGGAAGCCGGTGACTGTGTCTGGCTGGGCGCAACGATAGAGGCGGGCAAGGTCGGATCTTGCGGTGTGGGCGTGCTGGATGCCTCCGACGTCTTCGACTCACTAGGGGCAACTAGGAGAGGGGTTCCCTTGACCTGCTCATCGGTCTTTGTCACGATATTGCGACTCGTCGGAGTAGGTGTCGATTTGGCGGCCGACTCATGAGTGGTCGTTGCCTGTGTCCTGCCTCCCTGTGGCTTCGTCGCAGGTTTCTCATCGTCCTCGGACTTGGTGGTCTTCGGCGGCGGGGTAAATGCGTCCCTGATACCATCGGTGAAGTCCTCCCAAGCATCCTTCAAACTTCCGCGCTGGCGCTTCTCCAGCTTCAGTGCGATATCCTCCAAGTGAGCCGCCTCAACCTCCTGAGAATTCCTCTCTCGCAGCTTCTGCCGCTGATGCAGCTGCATATGTCTTCGGTGAACCATTTTGAGCTGGCTGTCGTCCTCGCGACCAGTTTAAAATACGTTTGTCGTCTATAGGTGGGTAAAAATGAGTGGCGGGTGCAGGTCAAACGGCCTACACCAATCCCTCCACTGCACACTGTGCGCTAAGCGTCCAAGTATCGAATGCAATCGAATCGTAAATATTGTTTTATCACTTGTAAATTCTATTCAGAACAACTTGCGACTGCCGATGGGCGATTTTGAAGAACAGGTCAGTTTGGTGAATTGATATGCTGCGCCGGCCAAAAAAAGGAATGGATGCGACGGAGCCGAGAAGCTGGCGTCAACGCCTAGTGTGATATGGTACCTAGAGTACCGAAGAGAAAAAAAGAATGTGTAATAAGCCGGTCAAAGAGAGGGCGCAGCTGCGAACAAAGCACGCAAACGGAATGAATGGAACGGCGGAACAAACAAATGTCCTGCCACGAGCCTTGCGACGAACGAGAGCTCTTGGGGGGTGGAAAAGAGATCGTATGTGACCGTGGAGAGTGGAAGAGAGGGTAAAGAAATTCAAAAATCACCCTGCCTTGGGCATTGCCCTGTGCATTGTCCTCAATGGACCTAGCCGGGGTTCTTTTACTGGGGTGTGACCCTGAACGAAAACAGTTGCCGATCTTTGGAATGGTGGGGACACTCAACGTTGCTTTTCTCCAGGGCACGGTTGACGGCTCCTCCTGGCAAGTTTCCCCCTTGCCAGTCAAGGACCAGTCAACAAAGACAGGGTTCATGTGTGCTCGAAGGGCAAAGGCGTACGTGTTGCGGTGCGTTCGCAGGACTGCCAAAAATTTTTGACACTCACTCACTTGACCGCCAACGCAGGAACGAGGGATAATGCAACCCACTCGCTGCAGTCAGAACGTGGAAGCGCCGGCAAAGTCTCCCGTCATCAGTCAATCACTGCCCGATAAAAGAAAACTGCTGTCAATTAAGCTTCCCGTCTGAGTCGTTGAAAAATCGGTGTAGGCAATTAATTGGATTTCGTCACCCGCGCGAAAACTTTGTTACCGTTGCCGGCAGGGCAGCACCATTGGGAATTATCCAACCGATTGTCGAAGACTACGAAACAGAGGAACGGCGCGACAAAGGCTCGCGGCTCCCTAGCTGCATGTTGTCATGTGGATTTCCTTACCGAGTGCCTGGATTGGCTGGGAACCTCCTTGTATCCTTGCTGGGTCTTTCGATCCCTGGCGTATTTTTGGCCGACCGAAATAGCGGGGCAACCAGGGACATCTCATTTTCAATTGGCCGGCCTTCTGGACTTGCGGGGTCAGACGCGCATCGCCGAACAAGCGAAATTAGTTCGTACCGACTCTTTCCCACATGGGATGACGGCCTAAGATAGGAATAAAGGGATGAACCATCAACGTTGTTTTTGGTGCATGATGACTTAATACCTGGGACTTCCAGGCCTGTCAAGCCGTCAGATATTGCTTACTGGTGAGAGACTCGGCATCACTTTTTTTTTTGTCGTATTTGTGGTCACGTAAGAAAGACAATTAGAGCATGCATACGAATGAGAACCTCACTGGCCTTGACTTTGGGATTTTCAATGCAAATAATATGCAAGACAAAGTCAAATAAAGATTTGATATAAGATGGTGAAAATCGAACATAATTGACCCAACTACCGAGTCAGGTGGGGAAACAAAATACAGCGCAGGTTTGTTTCGTTTCATCCCCAATGATTTCCTGATAACCAGGCAAATACAGTAGGTGATCGTCACGGGTTTGGTAAATATTACGGCTACCATCGAAGTCATCCCAACCTCCAGTCGAATTTTGAGTGACTACCATTGTGATGGCCACACTGACGCCCTTGTTTGTGCTTCTGAAACACGCCAAATACCTGGGCGTGGTGGTGTGCTTGCCGATCGTCATTAGCACTCCCCGCCCTTGCTCCTGTGGGAAATCCCGCAAAAGCATACTACGAAGCCAACGCCAAGCCCTGTAAAAAAAAAGCACCGAAGTGACATCAAGAGAATGGCAACTCCCGTAAGAAAAAAAAAACAAAAAAAAAAGCGCCGATTGACTTTTTACGGTACCGAAAGATGCTATTCTGAGGATATGATGCCTACTCGCCTATTCTAGGGGCCCCATACACATTACATTGATCGAGAAATTTGCCCAATGAGGAGTTTCCATCCTCGGCATCTTGGTTCTCATGGGGTTCCCCCCAAGCGAAAGTAGGCCGCCCGTGGACCACAATGACGATGGAAAAAGCTCATCGCTTAACCGTTGCAATCATCGTCAACCGGTCGCGCAAGGACGGGCCAAGGGGTTTGTCCGCCGATCCCTAGAATACGGCTCACACCGGGATATCCCCACGTAAAATTTAACTCAAGACGCGAACAATTTGTAAGGCCGAGTCGGAGATCGCGTTGCGTAGGCCCAGACAAAAAACGCGTGACGAGAAACAAAATTATACGAACTTGCCTGCCTGGTCAAAGCATCGGAAGTTTAATGTTTAGTGTCTTGTGTAGGGTGATACGAGAAGGGATGGCGCGGGACTAGAATTTCATCACGGCGAACTAGAACAGGTCTTGGTTCTAGAAGCTGAAAACTTTCGGGGTATAATTCTAACAAGAAATGTATGTACAACTTCCGTTGCGCCATCTGTCCTGTGCTTTTTTTTTTCTTCCAAAGTCAAGCACTTGTCTTCGTGAAATGCGACATCACCGGGGGGCACCCGGGCCTTGACCCCAACCTGGCTGGCCTTGTGGCGGTTGTTGTTGCTGCGCTTGTCTAAGGGCTTGCTGGAACGCCGGGTTGGCATACAACGCTGCCATCGCTTGCCAATTTGCTTGAGGTTGGCCAACAGGAGGCGCAACAGGCGGAGCATGCTGTCCCATGGGTGGTGCTGGTGGAGGGTTTCCGCCAAACTGGTGCGCCGGCGGAGGGAAAGGGGGAAATGCGAACGGCATGGCGGCGCCTCCTTGTTGAGCATGTTGCGACCCAGCATTGAACGTCATCGGTGGTGGAGGTGGCATCCACTGGTAAGGAGCTGCAGGTTGCGACTGGGGGGCTTGTTGCTGCTGTTGATCATAGTTTGGATAACGGTCCTGCTGTTGTTTTGAGTAGCCGTTCGAGTATCCTCCGCCGTTTCCTCCACGTCCACCTCTGAAGCCGCCTCGTCCACGACCGCGCCCTCGACCACGATCACGGAAGTTGTCTCGTTCTCCGCCACGATCGTTACCAGTAGCTCCTTCAGACGATGAGGGAGCACCCATACCAAAGTTCGCCGGCCTGGAGAGAGGCTTGTAGGGACCGTCATCATCGTCGTCATAGTTCAGCCCGACGTCGGCGCTCGCTGCCGCCCCGCTTGATGGACCATGATGACCAGAGCCCATTTCTCGGCTCTGCGCGCCTCCACGGCCACCCCGAGCACCACCGCGGTTGTTCTTCTTCTTCATCTTTTGCTGCCGCTTGTGCGCCTGCTCCTGTTCATCATCAGAGAACTCCTGATCCTCCATAGGAATCTCCTCGTCATGTAGGTTGCTAGCGTCATATCCTTTTTGCTGGCGTAAGGCTCTTGTCAGGACCACCTGTGCGTGTTGAGGGGAGTAGAACACAGGCATATCCGTGGTGAGACCTTCCTTTTCTACATCCTCAGATGTTGCAAATCGAAGGATATACATAGGACGAAGCACGGAACCGATGACATCGGCAATAGCCGCAATGATTGACCTATCGGCACGGCAGACTGCGGTCTCAATGTCCAAGACTCGTTCCTCGCCGTCATCTCCAGATTGAATCAACACCGTGTTGCCAACAATCCTCAATATAGAGCCCAAAGGCAAAATCTCCATATCTTCGGTTATAGTGACCTCAGGCTTTGGAGGGACCCAGTCAGGCTGTTCGTTCTTAGACCGCACCTGGCGGCCCTTGCCGCCGTTCTTGCCGTCACCGCCGGCATCACTGTCGGCGTCCGAGTCGTCGCCATTCGCCATGAGCATGCGGACTGTTTCCTCCAGACCCATAGCACCGGACTCCGAGTCGTCATCTGAGGAGTCGTCTGAGCTGCTAGAGTCGCTAGAAGACTCATATGGAGATGAATCTGCTTCCCACTCCGCCGCAGCACCCTCTTGCGCAACTGGCTCGGTGGTTGTTATGGGCGCTTGGGCTTGTACTATTGCTTCCGTAGTCGGTCCCAGATCCTCCGGCTTGGGCTGGGACATTGCGAGCAGCGCTGCGTCGAGAGCGTCTGTCACGTGTGCTGAGTCTTGGATGCTATCGTTGGCCTCTTCAGCCCGCGGGTTGGCGGTTGTCTGAGTTGTATTCTTATCGGCAACTGGTGCGGCTGTCGCTAGGTGAGACTGGTCGCTTTGAAATTCGTGTGCTACTGCTGGGGCCTGGATAGCAGCTGCGCCCTGTGTGCTGTTGTCGACGTCCATCGAATCCTCGTTGACCTCAAGGGCCGCAGAGGTGCTTGTGCCGGCGGCGTGGGTGGGCTCGGGAGGCTGAGATGAATCCACATTCATGGCATCTTCAGTAGCTGGCTTATCATCTCCCGCTTGATTTGTGGCAGAAAGCTGTTCTGTTTCGGAGCCTGTCTTAGGGAACGCCTCGGAAGCGAAGCTGGCGACTGGAAGCGTTTCATTGGGTTTTGCTTCGCCGAGCCCTGGTATTACGAAGCCGCCCGACATAATGGATGGTGCCCGTCTTTGAAGACGTGATCAGATATGATTAGTGTAAGTAGCAAACAATCTAGGCACATAGGACTAGAACTTCTGAGCTGGCGCGGAGAGGTAGTTAGACAGGCAGGTCAGAAAGTAGACGAATATGGCTTGCAATTCGAGGCAATTGGTGGGGTCTTCCGACAATCCAAACTTTTGATAGAACTTTTTTTCTTCATTATCGCCGCGATAAGATAACGATACCCCGGATTCCTTTGAGCGCTAATTCCAAAGCGGTTAGCGTATCTGCAGGTTCGAGACGCTGAACTGAATTGAAAGCTCCAGTTGACAGTTGGCTTTGAATTCTGCGCGCTCAACAAAATCGAGCTTCCAAATCTTGACAGAAAGGCACCAAACTTCTGCAGCAGCCACCACGATGCCTCCGACGGACGCCTCACGGCAGCGGGAATTTGTTCATCCCGAGGCAGCCCATGCAAGGAAAAAGTCAGTGGTTACCATCAAATCTTTAGTCAACATTCGGTTGTCGAGTCGAGTCGGTCCTAGCTAGACCAGCACTGACATCATCTTCAGGACCCCACCAAGCCCCTTCGTTCTCCAACCCATCACCGCCTTCTACTTTTTCCTCGCAGCAAACCTCATAGCCGCCGTCTTCGCTCCGATCCAGGACTGCGATGAAACCTTCAACTATTGGGAGCCAACGCATTACCTCACTCATGGCTATGGATTGCAAACTTGGGAG
Organism: Pyricularia oryzae 70-15; assembly: GCF_000002495.2. Classification (NCBI taxonomy): domain Eukaryota; kingdom Fungi; phylum Ascomycota; class Sordariomycetes; order Magnaporthales; family Pyriculariaceae; genus Pyricularia; species Pyricularia oryzae. The sequence goes on along the minus strand of NC_017851.1, from coordinate 4,588,349 downwards.
TACTCACCCGAGTACTCCATCCGCAGTTGGCTTTATGTCTCGTTACACGCCATCGTAGCCAACATCCGTCGCATACTGCCTCAGTCAACAAAGGTCCGCTCGCCCAAACTTTCATATATTTAAGACCTGACAAAGCTTAGTCTTGCTCCCGTGCTGAACGCTGTTTCAACCGTACAGGTCTCGGAATTTTACTTTGTTCGATATGTGTTGGGCTTTATCTGCGCCCTTGCACAGACGCTCCTATACCGATCAATCAGCCTAACAATATCCCCGCGCACCGGGACGTGGTTCGTAATGGTACTGGTTGCAAGCCCTGGAAACTTCCATGCTAGTGCCGCATACCTACCGTCGTCCTTTGCCATGTACGCATGCATGCTCGGTGCGGCTGCCTTCATACACTGGAGAGGTGGTCTAAAGACTTCTCATGGCATCTTCTGGTTTGCAGTAGCTGGAGTCATTGGTTGGCCTTTTGCCGCTGCGCTTTGTGCGCCATTCCTTGCCGAGGAGGGTCTCTTGCCATTGTTTGGCGACGGTGAGCGCAGGTTTGATTGCTTTGTCCGCGTTGGCAGGGGCGTCGTGGCTGCTTTGCTCCTCGTGGTAAGTCCGGAAGTTGTGTTGAGATTCCCTCGCCGTGTTTGATGGGTCCTCGTTTTTTCTGACGGACGCTAACAAGGACTGTTGCACATCAAGGTTTTTGACACATGCATCAACACATTTTTCTATCGCAAGATGGAAGTCATTTCCTGGAACATCGTCAAGTACAACGTCTTCTCCTCGAGTGGGGGACCAAACCTGTATGGAACTGAGCCGTGGACATTCTACTTCAAGAACCTCGCGCTCAACTTCAACATTTGGTTTGTGCTGGCTATGCTATCAATGCCTTTGTTCCTTATGCGGAACCTCATCGTGCCGTCTGGCCATGAACTCAGGTCAGGTTGGCGTACCACCGTGTTCTTGACGCCTTTCTACATGTGGCTCGGTATCTTTACGGCGCAACCACACAAAGAGGAGCGCTTCATGTACCCGGCTTATCCTTTCTTGGCACTCAACGCAGCCGTTGCATTCCACATCATCGTTACTGCCTTGGGCAACGCCAATCCCAAAACTCTGATTGGCATGATCCCAGGAAAACTCAAGTTGGCTGTTCTGTCTATTGCGGTCCTGCTTGCTTTTGACGTGTCCCTGGCTCGGGTCTATGGGGTTTACACCGCGTACTCGGCACCTCTTTCCCTGTACAAGCCTCTGGGGACCGGCGTTTTGGGAGAACAAGGCCTAGGCGGCTCGGGTGACTCTGTCTGTTTCGGCAAGGAGTGGTACCGATTTCCCTCTTCATTCTTCCTTCCCCGCAAAATGCGTGCTAAGTTCATTCGCTCAGAGTTCCGCGGCCTCCTCCCTGGGGAGTTCTCCGAAGCGAGAACAGGCTTTGGCATTTTTGGGGGTACATGGCTTACGCCCAGCGGTATGAACGACCGCAACGAGGAGGACATGGGAAAGTACGTGGACATCAACACATGCGCCTTTCTCGTGGATACGCAATACCCGCTGAGCAGCGAACCCCTACCACCTAACGAACCGGACTTCATAGCGGACAAAGACAGCTGGGAGGTCGTACAATGTATCCCATTCTTGGATGCAGCGAATACGAGCTTCCTCGCCCGGGCGCTCTGGGTCCCTCAGCTGTCCTTTATACCGGATCACATGCAGAGAAAGTGGGGTTATCATTGTCTTTTGCAAAGACGGAAGGGTTCATCAGTATGAAGCAGGCAGGGGAGAAGGGTAACTCGCCTAATGTACGGGTGGGTGTCTTGGCACCCGCTCATGGGACTTCCCAAGACGTATACTGTATCAACGCCGTAGAGTCGAGAGCACCTCTTCTAATATGTTTCTTATTATCGGCAGAGTAACCTAACTAAAATAACAGAAAAGTCTAATATTTCCGCGGGTCTTTACATAGCTTCCCTATACGACTATTGGCATGTACGTAACGCTGCACTATTTTACTCACTGCATACCTAAAAGAGGTAGACAAATGGGGTCATGCTTGTCTTGGCACACGTTGGCATGCAGTATTTTTGCTTTCTAGCATCGGACGAGAAACTTCGGAGTTATGCAGGGTATGTAAACTTGGTCCTCGTGCCTATTCGGGGTACTTGCATTGCGCTGGCTGCTGCAGGGCTGACGCGACGATCATCTTTAGTCAATCTGGGTGAAAAAGAACCGGGTGACTGGGAACCACTATCTTTTATACGGTAAATCGTTATTCCCGCCCATATTCCGAAATGCGGTGTACCAGATTGGAGGGCTAGGGCTCCATCTGCACAGAGCGGTTTCCTATTGGCTGCTCGGCTCGAACAATGTTGTCATAGGAGAGTGACGAAAGTGGCTATCGTTATGTCTTTAGAATCCGAACAACTGCTGCACCTATGCGCAAGAGCGCGGGTCGGAGTTGATCTGTCAAAATAGCGGTCTTGGTAGTAGCGGTGGGTAGTAGTCTAACAAACTCCGCGCAATATATTCTGAACTTGCCTCGTTGATAGTCTCTAATCATAGAGACAGACACTGTATAGATCGACCACGCTTCGCCAGCGGTGCTCTAGAAATTTTTTTACCGAAAGTATAACTCAAATAGTCGTCCAACATGTGTGTTGACACGAAATGAAAAGCATTTGCGTGCACGTCTAGCCAGGGATATACACTCGTTTAAGAAAACCTCCTTCTCATGGAGCTTCGAGAACAAGGAGCAGTTGTGGACTTTGGGTCCTTGCACCTCGGTGCACTGAAGAGAATTGTGACGGGCGGCGTTGCAATCCCGGGCGATCCGGGCTATGAGGATGCCATACGGCGGTGGAGTGCACTCGCTGTCAAGCAGGCAGTGAGTCAAGTTCATGATCATACAACCTGTCGTCTACCACACCAAACCTTGCGCTCTCCAAAGAACTAAACCGCGGCACATAGGGTATAGTGGTGTTCCCCACGACAGCCAGGGAGGTTAGCGGGGCCATAGTCTACGCCAACGGGCACTCGATCCCGTTCACGGTGTGCTGCGGCGGACACGCCACGAGCGGCTCGTCGTCCATCGGCCCGGACGGCATGCTCATCCACCTGCGCCTAATGCAAGCCATCTCGGTCGACGCGCAAGCGAGGACCGTCACCTTCGGCGGCGGGTGCCTGTGGCGGCAGGTCGACGCGGCGACCTCGGAGTACGGGATGGCCACGCCAGGCGGGACCATATCACACACCGGGGTTGGAGGCTTGATCCTGGGCGGCGGGTTCGGGTGGCTGAGCGGGCGGTACGGCCTCTGTATCGACAACCTGCTCGAGGTGGAGGTTGTCCTGGGCGACGGGAGGATCGTGACGGCCAACGCCGCATCCGAACCGGATTTGTTCTGGGCCATGCGCGGGGCAGGCCACAGCTTCGGCGTCGCGACCAGGTTCACCTCGCGCCTGTACCCGCAAGGTGACGTCTGGGGCGGGCTGCTCGAGTTCCCGCACGAGCGGCTGGCGGAGGTCACCGCGGTCGTCAACGAGATGATCAACAAGGGGGACGAGGATCAATGCCTCATGGTCACGTCTACATACGCGACCTCGAAAGACTCGAAGAGCACAGTGCGGGCCAAGGTCACGACGGTTTGCTGCTTTTACAACGGCACAGCGGAAAAGGCAGAGGGTGAAATCTTCAAGCCGCTGCTGAGCCTGCGCCCGCACACCAGCACTGCCAAGCAGCTGCCGTACGCAGAGATGAATAGGGTTCTGGACGAGTTTTTGACATACGGGTCGATGATGCGGCAGGGCGGAACTAACGTCCTCCCGCATCTGACCGCACAAGTGCTGTGTGGCGCCGCGAACAAGCTATTTGATTGGGTTGACGAGATGCTGCGAAAGTCAGACGGGAGGGTTGATGCACGTGATAGCATAATCGCATGGGAGCTTATCCCCTTCGACAAGACGGCGTCTGTGCCGGGCAGCGCGACCGCGACGGGAAACCGTGGCCGGTACTACAACGTTGGGATGGTGGTTTGCAACAGCAGCAGCGACGCGTCGCAAGACGACGAGATGCGGGCGTTTAAGCGAGAACTGTCCGCCAGCATCGCCACGGCGGGGTTCAAGGCTGACATGGTGGGACACGGCGGGGTGGGCCACTACGTGAACTACGCCGAGGAGCAGCTCAGCGCCGAGGCCGGGTTTGGAGGGAACGCCAAGCGCCTGAGGGAATTGAAGACGAGATATGATCCGGACAATAGGTTTCGGAAGCTGTGGAGGCTCGACACAAATGTGTAAGAGGAATTTTTACGTTGCACTTGACTCCATGATCGTAGTGATGATGGAAGAGTCCGTGGATATTGTGACACGTTTTGGGCCATTAAAGTTTACCATGAACCGCCAGTAGATTTGCAGTGGACGCAGGCTGCTTACTATTGCGACAAGGCATTGATCACGCTTGGCCTTGGTTACTCGTTTGCTGGACCCCACATTCGTACCACCAGACGTTGACGACCAACCCTCAATTGTCTTGATTCTGCCTTGGTTGCCTCAGGCTTGGGATTTGCGGGGTTCGGCCAGCTGGTGGGCTGTGACTTCCCATGCCGGTTTGCTTTGCTGTATGAGACGAAAACGAATCCGTCCAAAATCCTTTCGTATTGACAAAGGAAAAAGAAATCCAAACGAAGAAACAAGAAGAAGAGAGTAGAAGAACGCTATGCTCGGAAAAGTCACCAATACGACAGCATCACGAACACAGAGTTCACCATTACCATAGAGATAAGACCGCCTCACATCTGTGATACCACATGCGTTTCTGATCAATAAACAAAGTGCATTCGACCTCCCTGAAGCTGCCTTTTTTCGCCTAGCCATTCGACTTGCATTAGAACCCCGGGAGGGAACGGGTTTCTTGATTGATTGCATGGACGCGGGGTGAGGCCGCACTGCGACAGCCAACGGATTCGCGTTGCGGCAGTGCATTTTTGTTCCTGTTTTTCCTTCGCCCTGTTGAAAAGAAAGCAAAAGCAAAATTAACCATCCATCGCCCTTGACAGCAGCTACTGCAACCATAACTAGCAAATGGAGCTGAGGGCGGCTCCTCTGCGCGCATTTTGACTCATTCCCTCATCCTACAGACCTGCAGGCTCTCCGCCACAGCCTTACCTGGTTCTTGGCCTGTCCATGCTGCCATTGCCACGCTACGCTGGTTCCAGGCAGCAAAGGGGGCTCCGCCTGGGGCAGGCCGGCGCTTGGCCATTTTGTGTCGCCTGACAGCAAGCGCCGTCACTTTTTGGCCTTACCTTTCCCGACCAGAACGAAGCGGCTGGTCGATTTTGGAGATGACTGGGGATTGTACAGGAGTTTGAACCGGCTTGTTTTATAAATTGACATTCTTCGCACAACGCCCTCGCAAGTTTATGCGTCGTGTATTTGGTGGTTTTTATTCAACATTTTATCAACATTTTGGTTTCATCTTTACTTTTCGTCAATTTCCCCCCATCGTTACATCTGTTCCCAGACTTCGTGATCCCCCGCTGATCTCGTGATTTTACCTGAATTGAACAATCACTGGCATTTCTTACGTGTGCTCTCCTCGTTCCCCGCGATCTTGGTGATAAATGGCGTCCGAGGTCAGCAGTTGCACATTAACCAACGGCGATTTAACGCCCGAGCCTAGTTCCCCTGAGAGCCCACGGCCTGCCAACTCGTTTGTCGCTACTCCCTCGACAACGATCAAGAAGCTCTGGTTTGATCCAGCAGTCATGGAGAGGTCGCTCGCGGCTCAGCCCCGCAATCAGGCAACATCTCAGGAACAAGCGACAGCGCTCGCCCAGAATCAAGCCAACCTCATTTCTCTATTATGCCTCATTGCCGGCTCTGTATTGGCTTCATCAACAAACCAGGATGCTACGACAAATGACGGCCCGCTGCGGTTGGAATCAACGCCCAAAAATGCTGCGGTGCCTGATCCCCCAGTGCTGGTGCCCGAGGACGATGGTCGACCTAGTGAAGTCTTTCGGGCGCCGACAGCTGGCACCTCAAAGGCTAGCGACGACGAAGCTATTGCCAAGCCCGATCCAAAGAATGCAGAGGCTTCCATAGAAGGTCCTTCTCCCCAAACACAATGTGACTGCTGTGCAAAGAAGGAAAAGGCCGATGAACAGGCAGCATCTGTCAAGTCTTCAGCAACCTCAATTCAGATTGCTCCAGCTGCAGATCAAACCCCCGAGAGTCAAACCCCAGGACCCCAGGAAGCTTCCGCCAAAGAGGCGGCAGTTGCAGTCGCTGAAGAAGTGGCCAAGGAGAGCCCAAAGGCTTCGGAGGGGGATGGCACTTTATCGGGTGGGGGTCAGACGAAACCGGTCGACCAGTCCAAGCCCGCTGCCCAAATCCCAACAGAAGGAGTCGGCATTACAAACGAGATACTCGAGGAGGATCCATCCAAGACGGGCGAGACTGCTTCAGATGGCACATCCAAAACTTCGGAACAGGACCAAAGTTCTGACAAGCCAACTGCTGCCGGAACTGCCGAGCAGCCAGCGGTCGTGAAAGAGTCCACCGAAACCTCCGAGGATGTGACGCCAACAACTGCTGAGGCAACCACCACGGAGACACCAAAGGCAGAAGAAGCCACGAAAACGGAGCCTGCTACTACCGAGGAAGCAAAGCCAACCGAGCCAGTAGCCGATTTGAAGCTGCCAGAGTGGTTCTTGGGTAACAACGTTGTGTTTTATGAAGATTTGATCAAGCAGCCATCCTCTCTCGAATTGGTAGGAATCAAGCCACCTACGAAAGATGACACTAAGGTCAAGCAAACAATTGCAAACAATGCGAGCAGCGATGGTGACCAGAAAACCATCAGCACATCTAATGACGCTGCATCTGACCAGGCCACTGCTGTTGAACCCCCCAAAAACTCCAAAGGCATCCAGCCGCAGGAGAATACTTGCACGTGCGCTCATAAGACCGGGGAGGGAGAGGCCGAAGCCAGCCAGGTGCCAACATCGGAGGCAAAGCCGGACCACAGCCCATCTCAACCAGCCAAGCCAACTTTCCAACTGCATCGAGAGCTGTATGAGGAGGCACTCGATCTGATAACCACACCGTTACAACCTCTCACGATCAAGGAAAAAGCGGACGGCACAAAGGTCGTCCCTCCAAGGGACTGGGTGACGACGTCGACATTTCTTTTCCAATCCCCAAAAGACGGCTCACTCGGGTTCCTCGACGAGGTCATGCATCAGCTGGGACGAGATACCAAGGCAGATATGATCACAATCGATCTCGAGGATCTTGAGGACCTATGTCACCATTTCTGGAAGGACTCAGACGAGGTTCGAAATGTGTCGCCCATGGAGCTGACGAGCATCACCCGTCTTGTAGGCGCATTTTTCGGATACAGCACTCCGGAGGAGAAATCCAAGAAAGGAGTTACATGCATCCTAAATGCGGCGGAGGCCAAGAGAGAGTCCATGTCAAAATCTGGGGGATCGAATGGGAATGCATCAACGGCGAATAGCACCCCTGCCAAAACGCCTGAAGCAAGTTCAGTCGCCAATGGAGTTAAGCAGCCCCTGGAGGCAAACGCAGTGGCTGTAGAAATATTACAGAAGGGAGTCAAGGACGCATTTGACTCGGCGACCTTGATCCTGCAAGCGGCCATCGCCGAAGCATTCGCGCGCGCATCGACACCAGACGCGACGTCTAACAACAACAAGGCCCAAACACAAAACTCCGAAGCGAAATCACCAAACGGCCAGGTCCAGACAGAGAATGGCGCCAATTCATCAGAGCCTGCAAAGGATGCGAAATCTTCGACGAAACACAGACCCCTCATTATTGTCTTCCGTGGTGTCGATTGCCTGGGTAAAATGACCCCGCTTCAGCGCCTGGCAAACGGCATTAATGATGCTCGACGAGATGAAGGGCGCCCCATTATTCTCATCGGGACAGCGGTTTCCAACAGCACTGCAGACAACAAACCCACCGACGGCATCAGCAAAGTCTGGGATGGGCTCGAGATTTATGAGAGCTGCATTGTCAACCTCGCCCCGCGCAATACACGCCGTGCCGCTGAGGCTCTGAAGCAAAACAGCGCGCGGGCAAAGCCCAAAAACAAGTGGCGAGTGTTGCGCCGTTCGGTGCGCGTCACGTTGGACCATCACCCATCGGTGAGCACTGCTGCTCTATACCCTTCTGGTCCGCCGTCGGGTGAACAGGTTGTCAACGAGGTTGAAGACGAGGAGCGCAGACAGATGCTCGCGAATTGGGATGATAAGTTGTCCGAACGCGTCGTCAGGCAGGTTTCGGCACGGGCTGTCAAGACCGGTGCCGTGGCTCCCTCCGATATCTTTGACGTCATGCAGCGGGTGATGAGGAACAAAGCAATCTTTGACAAGATGAACGATGCGGACGACGATGAATATGTCAACGAAGAGGGCGACAGCGAAGAATGTGCGGTTCAAGTTGGTGGCCCTACCAAAAAGTCCAAGGTTAAGCCACTCCTGGAGAGCATCACTGCAAGCTGCTCCGACGCAGAGAAGGAGTACTTTGAGTGTGTGGTGGACACTGGTAAGTTGAAGGAGCCCTTGCCACTCAAATGCAGCCTTGAGGGCAAGTTTGATTGAGATTATATGTACCGGCGAATCTTGCTAACAAGTCTTGTTCCCTCAACAGACGCCGTATCTTCGGATGCCCAAGACATTCACATGGATCAGAGCCTCATCGACAGTCTAAAACAACTTCTCGACCTTCGTCAAACCAAGCCCTATGGAATTCTCGCCAAGGAAGCAGTTAATGGCGCTATCCTCTACGGTCCTCCAGGCACTGGCAAGACACATTTGGCACGTGTTGTGGCCGCGTCTGCCGGCACAAATCTAATCGTGGCAACGCCGGCAGATATCCAAAACATGTGGGTCGGCGAGACCGAGAAGCGAATCAAGGCCCTATTCTCCCTCGGCGTCAAGCTTGCGCCGTGCGTCATTTTCCTGGACGAGGGCGACTCGGTCTTTGGCAAGCGCAGCGGCCTGGACCACGACTGGCAGCGCAAGGCCATGAGCCAGTTCCTGATGGAGATGGACGGGCTGGTCAGCCGCAAGAAGGCCCCCTTCCTCATGGTGGCTACCAACCGCCCTGGCGACATCGACGACGCCGTGTGCCGCCGGCTGCCCCACTCGTTGCACATTGGCATGCCCACGGCTGCCGGCCGCCGGGCCATCTTGGACATCTATCTCAAGGACGAGAAGCTCGACGCGGCGCTGGACCTGGAGGAGGTGGCGAGCGACCGGATGACCAAGGGCTTCTCGGGGTCCGACATCCGGACGCTGTGCGTGCAGGCCGCGATGGTTGCACACAAGGAGCTCATGGCCGAGAGGAGGAAGAAGGATGGCGAGGGAGAAGAAGACGCCGCCGGGGGGTCCCAGAAGAGGGTCATAACGTTGGAGCACTTTAAAAAGGCGCTCGAGAGGACGAGGCCGTCGGTTACGCGCGAGAGCCTGATGGAGATTGAACGCTTCACCGGCCAAAATGAACAGGGTGATCATCAGGCCATGTATATCTGATCCCCATGGGGACCACCATGGGAGGTTTCTCTCTACTCGTGTACAGCTTCTTTTCCTTGTCTCTGTGTTCGGGGTTCCGGCACTTTCTTGCTAGCGTTGTATTTATCTTTAGCGTGTGACTTCTCTCCTCATTAGCAGAATACTACAATGCCACTCGAGAATTTGTTCAAGCCTGGAGTCAAAAATGCGATTTGCAGCGGAATCGAAGATTGATTAGGATGCTCCCACTTGATCGATTGCTATTTGTAGCTTTTATCATTTCCAGGTCGGCGGGTACGACCGTGAACTTCCTTTTCTTGGTCTTTTGTCGATAAAGTGTGGGCAGTTTTTCCCCCGGGACTCCTATCATCCAGGCACCTGGCTGACAGTGGAAGGGTTACAGCCTGCACAAACTCCCAAGCATTACGATCGATTTCAGCACCCGTATCCCTCTGATATTTGGCTAATAACAGCTGCTTGTATGCAGTCCGGATGCATTCTCTCCTCTTGGCAAACTGCCGAATGGGATGAAGGCAAGCTTTTCCATCTGTCGTGAAGTCTAGCCAACTCTTCTTTTTCCATTATTGCACAAAGTATGCATGCTTTCTGAGGGGCCCGGAAAGCTAGAATGGGAATGAAAGAAAGGAAACACAAATAGAATATTTATCAGAGGATACAAGCGCGATAAAACATCATCTTTTGGGATACCTCCTGGAACTTTGGAGATGTCTATCAATATTACAGCGTCGGGATCGGAAGTCCAATGGCTGAACGATATCGGACTGTTTGGCAAGGCCTTGGTTCAGGCAAGACTCACAGTAAGCCCATCAATAGTTACAGCCCCGTTTTCCCGAACAAGCAGTCTTGAAGGGGATGGCACCGGTGGTAGGGCGAGTGGTAAATTCAAAAGTGCACCCTTTCAACCATCCCGGCCTCTGGTGGTGCATTATCCACGATCAATGCTCAAAGGTCGCCGTGTATATATAAAACCGAGCAGCCGTGTTTAGTGGTATAGTCTCCATGTTTACAGTACTTATAATTGTAAAACAAATTAAATATAGAATATGTTTGCCGTTTTTATGTTTTAAATTTCGAATAACGATATAGTAGATAACGTTGGGCTCCACATCTCCGACCCCCCTAAAGTCCGGCCCCCTTGAAAAATGTAACGACGAAATACCCCTTTTATAAACCGATTTAAATGTAAACCTATCAACGCACAATAATACAATCATTGTCAGGCTCTCCCGGTTCGCTAACCTCTTCTCCATCGTTCAAAGCTTCTAAACAGTCCCTATTATTTTCCTGTGCTTCATAAACGTTTTTTTTGCTGACCAAAAGCTCGTTGGGATCCGGAATCACCCTTTTCCTTTTGACCGGCCGTACCGCCTCCAATTTTGCTTTTAACAAACTGATTTTTTGCTGAGCTTCAGCCAATAAGATATCCTTGGTTTCGAAGCTTTTTTGGACTTTTGCAAACAAAAGCCGTGAAGTGGCGTTACTTTTTTCGGACCGGGAAATTTCCTGTAGTTGAAGTCGAATATCTCGGGTCGTTTTAGGGGTTTTCCAAATAAGTAAAGACTGGTCGTTAATTTTTTGGGTTGGATTTTCCGGTGTTTTATCCCTTTGGAAGCCGTTATTTTTACCTTTTTCGACGTTGGCGTTGCTATTTTCTAATAAAAAAGGGTTTAAAAGTGGTTTTGCCAAGTTCACCGGCCATAACCCCGTCGTACGCCAACCAGATTGAATGGTTTTTGCTATAAATGCTTTTGATCTGGCTTTTCGATAGCAAAGTAGAAAGTTTCGTTTCCCAACAACCGTTGAACAGCAAAACTGGTTTACAAATCCCAGGTGACGTCGATAAGCTTCCTTTAACGGCCCAAAAACCGATAAATCCAACGGTTGAAGAACGTGTGACGAATGAGGGGGTAAATATAGGAGTTGAATATTGTTTTGCAAGCAAAGAAGCATAAATTCGTCCGTTATATGTGATCCATGGCCATCCAGAACTAATAACCGCTTTTCAGGGGTTAAAGGTTGGGTATACGGAATAAACACCTTTTTTAACCATTCGATACCTGTTTCATTATTTGTCCACCCGTTTTCGGTTGCATGAAATTGCCAGGTATCGAAAGGACTTAAATCAGCTGGAAACCATTGTTGCTGTACGTTTTTCCCCTTAAATATAACGAGGGGAGGTATAACAGCCCCCGTAGCTGATACACATTCGATTATGCTCGTCCAACCCCGCGTTCCAGGCTCTTTTCGCTGTAATGGCCGGATTTTATTACGCCCTAACACCAGGCCATTAGATCCTTTGCCTTCCATTATACCTGTTTCGTCCATATTCCAACGGTTGGCCGGTTTTATAGTATCGACAACGGGATTTTTCAAATAGGACCACCAAGATTTAATTACCTCGGTTGTAGCCCCATTAACCCGGGCATTTTCTATTCGCCGGGGTCTTTGGGTTTTCAAAATTGGATATCGGGCTATAAAACGGCTAACCCAATGTTTCCCAAGGCTTTTTCTTTCTCCGGCGGCCTGAAGAATTCGTTCCGCAAAATAGCGTAGTTCTTGATGCGTTGGCGGAAGGCCTAACGCGGCCTGCGCAAGTACCCAATCTGCCAAATAGGTTTCCTGCTCCTGTGAAAGCCTTTGACAAAATCTTTTCGCTTGTTGAATTGACTGGGCCCCCTTTAAACGATCGTGAAGGGTACTCCGAGGAATACCCCATTTTTGCGAGGTTTTGTGAACTGATTTGCCATTTCTTATGTCAGAAATGGCAGCAAGAAGCTGATTTTCAGTGTACTGTTTCATTGGAAAGTTTGGAGCAAGAATCTTCAAAAATCAAGTTCTAAAGTGAAAAATTCGTCTAGATATTTATAAAATAAAACAAAGGGTTGATGTGGCTGAGTAGATATTTTTAGGGGCCGGACTTTAGGGGGGTCGGAGATGTGGAGCCCAACGTTACAAAGTAAAATCCATTACATAGACTAAATTCCAGTATTTTCTGTTCATAAACAAAAAAATAAAAAGAAACACCGTTATTTTGTTATATTAATTTTACCGATCACAGCGATTATACGATTCCTATCCACAGCAAATAGCTTTGTTCTAGTTCTTGAGGCGCAGTGAAACCATTTGCGCTTTTTGTCAGCCGCGCCACCCTTTTTCCTCTCTGCGTTGAACCCATCCCAGCCAGCCCAACCTGCTCTTCGGGTCTGGCTGAATTGCCTCTCATCTCCGTAGTCCGTAGTAACATTGGCGGAAACTAGGTCTAAGTCCAGGAATGGAGTGCGTCCTGCCTAAATTTGTTGCTCATCTCGCTCTTGTATCGCTGGTTGTTTTACACTCGACGCCTTTTCCGTCTGTGCGACGTTGCTGGCATAGGGTCAAGCGTTTGGCATTGGAGCCTTGCCCTTGATACGGTACCTCTGGCTTTCCCGAGTTGGGCCGAGCGGCACATACCAATCTTTGCCAGATTTCATTTCTCCATACGGAATCTCAAAGAACTTGAGCGACCCAGACTGTGTTTGGGGATCTCGATTGTAGCCCTTGAACGCTATGGGCTGGTAGTTGCGCGTCAATGTCACCCATGGCTCTGTCTTGAAAGTCTTGATCCTCCAACCGGCAGGGAAACTACGCTCGCCGGCCAATCCAGCGGTGCAATCTTTCTTATTAGTTTGATCCGCTGCGGTTGCGAACTTGAATTGTTCCTTCTTGTGAGGGCCTTGGCTGATTTCGACGACGGCTGTCTGGCCCGTCACGGCTTTGCTATACCCAACTACAATATCGGAGTTATCCTTGATCCATATGTGGCAGTCGGAATCGTTTGAGTCGGGATTGTTCGCCAATATGCCGGCTGGAAACCCAGCAAGGGCCGTTGATATAGTGAAAAGAAGATTGAATTTCATTGTGAGGTTTTGATTAAGATACGCAAAAGTATGATGGTTTGGACGAAATGAACAAAGTGAAGATGCTTCGAGAATCAATCAGATAAAATGTTCTTGTACCTCATTGTTGTTTATATATTCGATATGATTGCATTTTCCCCATGGCAGAAGTCTACCAATCCTTCTCCACCCTTTCTTCAAAACAGGGATTATTTTCTCTCTCCAGATGATTTCTCTTTACTTCATTATGCCGGCGCTATTTTAATGCTGCTCAAAAATCTCCGTGCAAGTGGGCTGAATAATGATTGCTATTATTAGCAGGGCAATATATTTAGGTCGGATAAGCCGACCGTACAGCATCCATGAAGTTCGACGGAGACAATCACAATTAGAACCAACCCGTGCTTTTTATAGGCGAGGGCCATGCTATTAATTTCTGACCTTGACATGTTTGCCTCGGCGGTGATTATGTTGGTGGCAATTCCGTCTAGCGACTGCAAAATTAGAGTCTGCCCTGGACGAAGCTCAACCTGTAGAATTGTGGAGTCTTGAACAGCATCGTTAGTCTGGTCATTGTCACGTGTGATGATGCCCAGGAGATATTATGGTTGCATTTTCGGGGGTTTGGGAGTGATTTATGTTGGATCTCCTGGCTGAAAGAACAAAGGCAACATACACAGTATTGTTAATAGGGAACGGGCTGCCCAAAGTCATCGGTAGCCTTAAGATTAGGCTGCATTTTCACCTTGCTTAGAAATTCAGTTTGAAAAGAGCCGGCTAGTTTGAGAATGCAAGAGACTTGTTTTCTTTTCTTGCGCGTCAGCTGATGGACGCCATCCATTATTTGGTACAATGCACGCCCGCCTGCTATGTTTGGATGAGAGAATGGCAGGCCTAGCAGCAATAGTTGGGATTCAATCTCAGCATGAATCTGAATCTCGCATCGATAAAACAAACCAAGTACTACTTAACCTTGAGCTATACCTGAGCTGCCTTTCTAACTGCGCTGGTCGCGACAACTAGGTTAGTCTAGGTCTATTATTCCAATGCATTCCAAGGTATCACTGGCCTCTAATTTACAAGCTCGGATTCTTTGGATTGGACCTGATTTGCTACCCAAATTGTTGCGCAACTATTAGTTCAGGTTCTCTGGTCAAAAATACGTTGGAGGCGTCACGAGAAAAAATCCGATCCTAAACGCGCAGTGCGGGTTGGGGAAGTCCTGACCACTTCCAACGTGGCCAAAGTCGAAACTGAGGTTGAAGACAATTTTTTCTCACCCAATTACGGTCAAGAAAGCTTGCATATTGCACAAGACCGACGCAGGGGAGCTTTTTTGGCTAGCGGCGTGAACGATATGAGGTCATCTGGACCAATCGCTTGGACCCTGATCGCCAAGACACGCAATCCGATTCGCGGCATAAACTGGTCCCAAACGTCAGAAGATGCCCAGTGCTCGGTCCGTGGTTCGTCCCATTGCATCTTTTGATTCACTGATGCAAGTAGTTATTCTTGTCCTCGCCCTTCCTGCTGTTTGCGGGATCGGGCGTTCCGGCTTAACCAACATTGTCCCAGAAAGCATCCTCCGAGAATGCCATGCACAATGAACAGAAACCCCGTAAGACAAAACGCGTGGTTTGTTTCGTCGCAAGTTCACCGAACCCTCGTGTAACAGCGACAGACGCCCTGCACGCGTGTCCGGAGCCCGTGGGCAACCCTTGCTGGGAAATCTCTCTCGACTAATCTTTGTGGTCGTAAAGTGCCAAAACTCGATCGGGTTTGCGGAGCCGCCTTTGGGTGTTCTTGGCAAGCATTAGCCGCGGTTCGTAGATCAGCCCAGTCCAACAGTAGATGCACTTGTTATATATAGCCCTGGACCTGCCAAGATCTCATCCGTATTTCTTTTTTTTTAATTCAGACACAGCAATCTTGAGAACTCAGGGACCCTTCTCCGAGGAAACAACACATACCGGACTTGACAAGACACTATTTTCACAACTCCCAACCGTTCAACAACAGCCAGCGACCCAAAATACCGCGCAAACCCTAAAGCAAACCTGTGATAATGCATCTTCCAACAATCACATCGCTCCTCCTGGCCGCTGCCCTCCCGGCGGCGGCACGCAGCCTGACCAGCGCATCATCCTACGGCCTCGCCGCCCGGGCCGAGCTGGCCGAGCAACAACTCGTTCGCCGTCAGGACCCTGCTGCGCCCGGCGCTGCCCCCGTGCCCCCGGTCGAGGGTGGTAGGGGCAAGGGAAAGGGCGCTGAAGGCAAAGGAAAGGGTGGTGAGGGTAAAGGAAAGAGGGGACAGGGTAAGGGGCAGGGTAAGGGCAAGGGAGCTCAGGAGGATTTCCCGCGCCCGGGAGGGGCACCTCGCCCTGAGGGAGCACCCCGTCCTGAGGGAGTTCCTCGCCCAGAGGGAGCACCTATTCCTCGACCGGAGGGAGCACCCCGTCCTGAAGGAGCTCCTCGCCCAGAGGGAGCACGTCCTGAGGGAGCTCCTCGCCCAGAGGGAGCACCTATTCCTCGCCCAGAGGGAATCCCACGCCCAGAGGGAGGACGTCCTGAGGGAGCACGTCCTGAGGGAGCTCGGCCAGAGGGAATTCCGCAACCGGCCCCGCTAGGAGACAAGGAGATAGTCCAGCGTGCAGGCCAGCCAGGAGCCCCTCGCGGAGGCCAGCAGGGCGGCCAGGGAAAGGGAAAGGGAGCCCGCGGTAAGGGCAAGGCAGGTCAACAGGGAGGCCAACGCGCTGGCCAGCAGGGCAACGACGAGGATGAGGAGCCGGCAGCCCCCCGGGCAGCTCAGCCCGGAGCTCAGCCAGGTGCCCAGCGTGGGGGCCAGCAGGGGGGTCAGCGCGGAGGTCAAGGTAAAGGCAAGGGAGCCCAGGGCAAAGGAAAGGGCAACAGAGGGGCGGGAGCTGGCGCCAAGGCCCCGGCCGCACCGGCCCCTGCTCCCAATGGTGGTGACGAGGAGTAGATGATGGGTTGGTCAGTGCGTGTTTATGGGAGTGGGTTGTGGTCAATGGACTTGAGGGAGCCTTTTGTTTTAGACTATCTTAGATATATTTTCCAGTTACTACTATTTTTGTTACTTGTTCGCCACATCTGTTAACAAATTCCATTAGTCTGCCTCAAACCCAGGATCCACACTGTTGTCAGCGGAATACAAAGTTGGCAACGATTTTGAAGAGTCAAAAGGAGTCCCAGGAAACTAGACACGCAATCAGGCTTGAACTGGTGGGAGGTTATTTGGTCGACATCAGCAGTGCCACTAAGAGCCGGTGTTCGATCCAAGAGAAGCAAGTGCAAACGAGCCGAAAGATCTACCTAAGCAACCGTGCCAACATCCCCCTGCAGAGAGAGGCACTTGACGCCGACACTGCAGTGGACCCAGTCAGCCCACTCACCCGTCGACGACATCCACATCAGAGGTACGAATTCAATTCTCCAGCATATTCGTTGCATCGTCTCTTCCACCCAAGCAGAACTCGACGACGCCAAAATCCACTCCAGATGACCGAAAAAGATCAAATGCGGTGGCGCTCAAGAGCTCGAACTCGCTGGCGCCAATATTGAGCTGGTCGTTCCACCGAAGCACGTCCTTTTCGGCTGCGGCGAAGGTGCTTGAGTGAACAGTTCTCTCATTGAGGGTGATGCAATCCCATCTGTCAATCATGTGCGGGGAGTTGAATCGCCCAACGGAGTAGAAGACAAAGAATAAGATAACTGTCACTTGCGGAAGATTTCACATACGACCATACCTACTGGAATATACGGGATCCCGTCCGCTCTCCCCTAGTCAAACCAGTGAGGGCAAAAGTAGTACGGAGAGCATTTGGTGCCATGGTGACCCACATGCGCCGGCCAATGGCTGCCTTCGGTTTTGCGCCGCCCCGCCCTCAATTTGTATCCTTCACCTCGCCGCCACCGGTCTTGCGCCGTCGCCAGAAACCGTTTCCCGTTTTTGGGATGCAGGCCATATCGACGGCCATGGCCATGGAACTCTCGATGCCCCCAGAGGAAGGGTGCCTGCGGTCCGCCGCTCTCTTTTTGAGAAGAGGGCCCGCCACCCTTCTGCCTTCTCTTTCGCCTGTGACTCAACACGGACCTTTTCAACGGCGTCGACAATTTTTGCAATGGAGGCTCCACGCGCGGCAGCTTTTCCCGTAACGACACGGCCAGTGCAGGCCTTCAGGGACTCAAAACTCGAGGCAAGGCGCGCGCTGTTGGAAGCGAAGCGTGTCACGTCCTTGAACGACCCGTTGCCGGACAGGCCACGTGGGGATAGCGACAGTTACCGCCTCGCACAGGAGCGGGCAATGCAACAATGGAGGAGGTCAGAGCCACTATTTTTCTCTTTTTGTTCCTGGCATGGCGTTTCTACATGCGACATGCCCCTAGGCAGCTCACTTGCTAACTCGGCAATTCTGGGATAATCTGAACGAGCAGATACTTCAGCGATGTCGTCCGTGACGTTGATCCTGACCAGATTTGGCTTGATCTTTGTGGCAGAGGCCCCAAGAAACTTGAGGCGATGAACTACTGCAAGTGGTTCCTCGAAGATTATGTCGAGAATTCCGAGCGACAAACTTTGTCGATTGAATCGGAAGACCACTCCGAACGATCGGTAAAGCGGGATTTGACGGTCCTACATTTGTGGAGGACTCTTGTAACGGCAGCCGACAACACCATTCTTCATCGAAAAAGGCAGATCGTCACCGACTATGATCCTAGTCTGTGGACCCTGACGTATACAGACGGCAAAGCGCGGCGTGGATCGGGCCCAGTTAGCGATATTGTAGACGTGAGTCCTATGCCTTTCTTTCTCTGGTCTGTTGGTTCGTCTGTCCACCCATGGCCCTGCTCATTGGTGTCTAACGCCTGGGGGGAATGGCGCAGTGGTTAAGCGCCATGGCTGTTACTTGAGTAACGTAGGTTCGAATCCTGCTCCCTCCACCTCCTCCCCGCTTACCCGTGGCAAGGATAACCCGGCTGGCTATCGACAACAACCACCCGCCTGTGCCGTCGAGCCCACACTTGTTGGGAACTTCGTCTCCATGGCTACAAACGACCGACAGCTCCGCTGTTTGGACACAGGCCCCTCTCGATGAAGAGCCGTCAACTGCCGTCAGACGAATCCTCCGTGCGCCTGAAGGCACGGGGTCGCGTCAGTGAACAAACCTGTAAGCAGGACCGGGCACGAACCCGGTCAGGCTCGATTCGCTTCTATGCCCTTGTTTTCCGCTGTGTAAATAGAGAAAATAGAAAGCGCGCCGAGATACCCCTCGGGAGGTTGCTAACGGCCGGCTAATGAGCCGGGCCGAGCCCGGCGTTAAATAATACTACTACTACTACTACTACTACTAACGCCTATAACCATATAATCCACGACAGTGGATTGTCGTAGAATTATCTGCGACCTACAATCTCGTTCGGGAGCAAACATTCGTCAAGGTCGCGGCAACCTCCACAGATATCATCGTACTTTTAACGGCGCTCTGGACGAAGGCGAAGCACATTCCTTGCAGGCGCCAAAATCGAGTCGACCTCCACAAAGTAATCCTGTTGATGTCTCTGGGCGGGTTCCGACCCGGCACTACCGTCAAACTAAAATACAAACAAGTTGAGGTAGACTTGGTCCGAGATCCACAGTCAACTAGGAAGGAGATGACTCCTCGCTGCAATGTTACTATCCAACAAAACAAGCGGATTCAAAAGAAGGCTCGCACTTCTCAAGATGAAAAGTGAGTAACATTTTTAACATGTGCTTCTTTGTTGCTTCTTGCTCCAGGGGACCTACCGTTACTACGCGCTAACATTCTTAACGACAGGGTCAAAATCCCACTGTATCCTACAAACGACCCACTTGTCTGCCTCTCAACCCTCCTCCTATCGCAGGCCATCGCAGATGATGCTTTCGCCGCCAGTGACTCGATAACGTCTCTGGAAGATTTAGAACGGCCTAGGGAGGCCAAATACGTTAGACTTCCCTGGAAGGAAGAAATGCTCGATCGGGAAATCATCCAGATAGATTATGCCACCCTGCTGAGGCTTTGGAAGCGTTTGGTTAATGTGGCTGGCTGTCGTGACCCGATGCGCCCGTACTCAATGCGAGTAGGCGCAGGCGGCCGCCTCGATAGTAAGTGCAGTTGCTCCCGTCCTCATTACCATGCTGACTAGGGTTCTAGAAGCTCTCAAACCTGCCCAACGAAACTATATACTTTCACATTCCACCTCTGTGTTCAACAAAAACTACCAGCCTAGGGACTTGGGCTATAACCTGTCAACGATTGCGTTCCCTAATTATGCTGGGGGTGACACAACCGAGAAGCTGTCGGAGCTCATGCGCAACACGTCTTTCACATGGAACGAGAATGCCCCAATATACCCTACCCAGGAAGACCTCGATTCTTTTGAAAGGAACTCTCGCATCCGCGCTTACCGTGACGAGTATGCCAATCTTAAAGATGACTGCTCTCCAGAGGCTAAAAAGCAGGCCAACCGTGTTCAGTCGCAAATAAGCAAATCGATCGACATCCTGTGCGCCCGCGCAGTGGAAAGGAGGAGAGATGAATTCTGGAAAAAAGTCGATCGACGTAATGCAGAGGGCAAGGGAACAGACGATCTTCAAACCGAACACATCAACCCTCGGAAGGCCCGGCACCAAGACTCAATTGTACCAGCCACACAGATTGGTCAGATTCTAAGCAAAGATAATGTTGGGTCCAACGTTTTTAGCAATTCACTGGTTGCCTTTCTCAAGTGCAGAGATTGCGATATTGAAACACTACTGGGCGAGGATGTCGGCTCACAACAGCCCACACAGGTGCCGGGATCGACCTGTCTCTTATGCAAAGTTACGTTCACAGAGCGGAGAAACCTGACGCGGCACAACACCAACATTCATCAAGCTCAATTCCAGCGGCCTTTCAACTGCCCCAGCTGCAAAAACCAGTGCGTCATCAACGGTGCTGCAGACTGGGAATGCCATGTCATCACGTTCCATGGCAAACACAATGCTCCACGATGGCCCTCGTCGAAGAAAGCCGCCACGACGACGACGCTAATCACACGTGACCGGCTGGATAATTCAAAACACATGTGTTGCTTATGTGGGCGCACATACGATTCGAAGAAAGCTCTTACACGGCACAACACAGAAATCCACCACGCAGAAGGAAAATTCAATGAACCTTTCAGCTGCCCTGCATGCAATATTGTTAACGAGGAGCCGGATTGCACAATAAATAATGCCGACGAGTGGAGCAACCACGTCGCAAAAGTCCATGGCGAGCACAACGCCCCGGCTATGCCAAGTGCAAGCCGGACTAGCTTTCGTCGCAAGCGGAAAAGGAGTAATGATGATTCAGAGCTGGCGAAGGGGGAAGTTGAGCATTTCGAACCAAACCTGTCAGAATCTCGAGAGGTAAAGAGAGCTAATAAGGGCCGATTGGAAAAATATAAAGGTAAGAAGGCCTTGTGCCTTTTTTGCGGATTAACAACGTCTCCTGGACGCACCTTCTCCGCGCATCTGACTAGGAGACATCGGGAGCTGTTTAAGTCAGAATTTTCTTGTCCCACGTGTCTGAAGTTGGGTCGCGAAGTGTGTATTTCTTGCCGATATAATTGGACACGTTATTTGTCGGAGGATCATGGTGGGGACAACGGTGCATTGCTTGTCGAAGCTGGTAGAGGTGAAGATTCAGCGGCCACCAAAGGGGAAATAAGAGCATCAAACATCCCGGATACTCTTATCGATCCCATTTTGAAATCTGATTCCGTTTGATAGAAGGATTTATATTATTGGCTTTCTCTTGAATTTATTTCTGAAACATATATAATTAGTAGCCACAACGGCTTGGTAGATTTCTCGCTGGGCTAGTGGCAGCAGCCGTAATTACCGCCCCCGTTCTAGAGTGCCAATTTAATTTTTATCAATACTACGGAACTACCGTACGTATGTGCGTGGGCCTTGACCAAAGTAACTGTTCGCGGCGAGCTCCAAATACCTACAGTAGATGTGTTTTTTCTTCTTCTTCTTTTCTTTTCTTTTTGTTTTTTCTCTCCTTTATTCTTTGCTTTTGCAAAGGGATAAAAGTGGGAGCACACACGCCCCGCAACATTGTGCTAAATACTCAAGGAAGGGATTTTTACCCCTACTACAGTAGTATTTGAAGGTGCCATAAGCATGGAGAAAGCATGGAGAAAGCATGGAGAAAGCATGGAGAAAGCATGGAAAAAGCATGGAGAAAGCATGGAGAAAGCATGGAGAAAGCATGGAGAAAGCATGGAGAAAGCATGGAGAAAGCATGGAAAGAGCATGGAAAGAGCATGGAAAGAGCATGGAAAGAGCATGGAAAGAGCATGGAGAGGGGTCCGTATAGATTGCAATATGCACAACACTTTATAACGAAACCCGCGCAAAAATGCGTCCCTGGTCCGTTAGGCATTTAGCACTCGTACCTTTTGGCGTTTTGTAGCGAGGTCAATTTGCATACCAGGTACAATTTGCAACGGCTCTCAAACACTACCCCACAGGAACACCGAAACTTGAAGGCTATTATAATATAAAAAAGCTATAACGTGGTTCATCAGGACCCCGGACATATCAGGACCCCGGACACTTTTCCTGCACAATACTACTTCCAATTTCAATTGCAACGCCAGCGTTGTTCAATTTACCTCAATGCAATCGGATATATGTACATCAGACATTTCTGCATCCTCCTGACAGGTGCGTGCATTATGTCCAGGTTTACCGCAGTTGCCGCAACGTCGTTTAGTCGCCGGCTGCGCACTACTCCCCTCCCCATTTTCATCTTTCTTTTCGTATATTAGACCATCGGCACCATTTGATTGAAGCAAATTCTGACCCTCTTGTATGGTAAATGACCCTCCTTCGCGGATACGTGTTTTTTGAGCCCTGCGCCGCTTGCTAAGCGCTTCGTTGGCCTTCCGAAGGCTGTGGTTCTCCGCTTCCAAAAGTGTGGTTCGATGAGCAATCGACTCCAACCCTTTTGCTAGCTGCTTTACAGCATTAAAAATAGGCGTTGGCGAGCTTCCCTGATGACAGTTGATTCGACTTTTAACAAGGGTAGATTGATTAACGGCTTCTGTCGGGTTGTGCGGTGTTTGAGAGACCCAGGTTTCGGTGCTGGAAAAATCAAGCTCTTTAGGTGACGGCGTCCGTAGCCTAACATCCAGCTTAGATATGACCATTTCCGGGCTATGGGGGATAATTCCCGCCCCTCGAAAACCCCCGGCCATATTTTCTTTTGTCATTGACTTTTTGTAAGCCGCTGCAAAAGCCAAAAAGAAGTCGACTTTGCTGATGTTAGTGATGTGGGCCCGGATAAAATCGTTAATTTTTTGACCGTACGCCCGCTTAAGGACGTTAAACACTCCGACATCAAGTGGCTGGGTTAAATGAGATGAATGAGCAGGCAGGTAAAGTGGAATAATATTGTGATCTTTGCAATAGCCCTCGAATTCAGGGGATCGATGACTGCCGTGCCCATCGAGCACTAACATCCGATATACGCCTTTTGTCCGCGATTTTGTATGGTTGTCGAAATGCTGAACCCAGTCGAGGCCAGTCTCGTTGTCGGTCCATCCATTAACGGTGGGTTTGAGGCGCCACGTGTCCGGAAGACCGCCTTCTGTATACCAATTGGACAAATGGTAAAAGCCTTTGACGATGATATACGGGGGTATATCGTAACCGTCGCCACTGATGCAACAAATTGCAGTCGCCCATTCTCGATTGCCAGGCTGTACTTTTTTCCTTCTTCCGCGTCTTTCGGACCCAGTTACGACCATTCCAGCGCAAATCTGGCCCATCATAAAGCCGGTTTCGTCGAAGTTGTACATGTCGCAGTCTTGGATGCCATATTTGGCCCTCATATTGGCCACCAATTGAAACCACGCGTTTAACGCGTCAGGATCTTCGCAAAGAGCTCTTTGGAAATCGTAAGCGCGAGAAAAACGCGTTTTTAATTCTGTGCGTCGTTGTACGAAGCGATAAGCCCATTGCTTGCCGACCGGTCGCGCGTCCCGCGCAGCGAGAAGATGATCGGCCATTGCGGCCACATCAGCGATCTGGGCTGGAAACCCTCGGGAATCCAGGTCCAGTATATACTGGACAATTACTTCCTCTTCCCTTTCCGTTAGCTTTTGGTTGCCTGGCCGACGATTGGCCAAAGAAGCGATGCCGTTTATTCTGTCGTGTAGTGTCGATTTTGGGACATTATATATTAATGCAACCTTTCGTATGCTTTTCTTTTTGCTTGATCGGAGCTCATTTAGAGCAAGAATGATTCGCGCTTCGCAATTTGATGATTCCATTACTGTTGGGGGAAAGAACACGTGTGGAAAATAAAGGATGAAACTGGGTTGAAAAATGTCCGGGGTCCTGATATGTCCGGGGTCCTGATGAACCACGTTATTAGATATATTTACAGCTGCTGATGTTTTGGAAAACAACTAACGCTGTAGGATGCAGTTTTCGAATCCGTAGCGGTAGGGTTTGAATATGAAGACCGGGATGTGCCAGCAACAGCTGTTCATGCTTTAGTTAACCAGCCATTTTTGTACAACGCAGTTCTTGACCAGTATTTACTCTAAAGTGGATTGCGACTAAGAAATTTGCAATAACTTCCATAAATCCTCCGATTGAAAGGCAAATCATGGTCAAATTCTTTTGTGAGCGCTCTGACAAGTAGCTTGACACGTCTCTTGCATTAGCACTGGAAGGAGCACAGTCCGAATAAACGTGCCTTGGAGGGTGTCTTCAAGAGGTGCCACTAGGGCAATTTGCAAAGCTGCATTTGTAGCCTGTCCATTGTTGCATAACCAAAGGACGAAAGGTGAAGCCTGATAGTAATCTGGACTCACGCAGCCACCACCCAAATTCCCGTATCTTGTAACGTTATCATATTGCGTTCTGATTTTAGCAGTCACTCAAATATGTACGGTATTACGAAGTACGATGGCGTGGTGGGGGTATGGCGCTGTGGCGCGCAGCGGCGCATGGCGTAGTGGCGTAGTGGCGTATACAGTTTCAATGTGCAGCATTGTCCCATCGCTTTTTAAACTGGGCGCTTAATATTAATGTTGATATTGATTTTGATGGCGACGTTGAGATGCACAGTTTCTTCCAATCAGTTAGCCGCCGCTTAAGCGCTTTCGCATTTTCGATTTTTGTTTCAATTAACGAATATCAGGTTCGCGTTTGCCAGGGGATTTATATAAACTGTGCAATAGTGAAATAAAATTATTTGCTCTGACCTGGTGTACGACACTAAAACTCGTTGCGTTTAACACGATTTTCTGAACGAAACGACTGGAAAAATGACACCACCAAATATCAGCCACTTGATCGACAGCCGAAGTTCAAACCTGCTCCGAGAAGCCACAGCGCTCGAACTTGATGGAGTGAAAGTGGCCATTTACATCGAGTATGACGGCTTGACAAAGTGTTTCGTCACCGACGAAAACTTTCAGCCGAATTGGAACGCGGAACCAGACGCGAAAATAACAATTGCGCCAACCCAAATTTCGAACGAGGAAGAGTATAAACATGGCGGTAGCTTGTCGTCCGACTTTGCCTCATCTTCAGCATTTGGCAGCCCTGCATTTTCCGCGCCAAACTCGGATATGGTCCGAGCCGAGTTGCCGCTAGAAAGCGGCTCTTTTACACAAAGCAATCCTTCGATTTGCGTTTTTGGCACCCCGGTCCTGGATAGTGTCGAGTCTCCCTCCAGAGCCGCGCTTTGCGACTCCGACACCTTGCTCTTCGGTTTTTGTGGGATCTCCTCAACTTTGTTCTGCATTGTCAAAATCCGGTTCCCCAGTTGTTTCGCCGCTGCCGAGTTACTGCTCCTCTGTGGAGGCCTTTGTGGAAGACAGTAACCTGGCCCATTCGTCTCAAACCTCGGCAGCAAATGCCGCGGGGCCTCCCCGCCTGCTCCCAAGTTTACTTCCTTTGCCATGCTCGAATTTTGGTCCCCCGGAAACTAGTCCTTCGGTCCAATTCCCGAGCACCTATCTGGCACGCCGGTCTGCTCCGGCGAGTTCAACCATCCCCGAACGTTTGCTCGAATCGAGCTATGTAATTAATGCAATGAACACCCTCCCGACAAACGGAAAGCCGAGAAAAAGGAAATGGATCGAATAAATGCTTGATTTCGCTTGGTGGACATTTAAACACAGCCTTTTCTTAGCGTAGCTTTATAATGGTTAATGGCAATGCCATTAATTGTCCTTAATAACAATGTTGAAATAGTTTTTCCCTAAGCGTATATAATTTGAAGAATTTGAGCTACAACGGCGTTTAATTTAACAGCGCAGTTTAGTAACACAAACCCTACTATATCGTTCTTTTAATTCCGCCACAATACAATGTCAAATCTTGTCATGTTTTAATGCTGCGAAACAAAA
Organism: Pyricularia oryzae 70-15; assembly: GCF_000002495.2. NCBI lineage: Eukaryota > Fungi > Ascomycota > Sordariomycetes > Magnaporthales > Pyriculariaceae > Pyricularia > Pyricularia oryzae. The sequence goes on along the minus strand of NC_017851.1, from coordinate 4,562,491 downwards.
CTATCGACGCCCCGGCCACATTCCCTGCACACAAATCCATGCCCGGAGGGCTGTTCCTTCGACAAACGAAACCTGACTTTTGCCTCATGGTTTGGACGGTTGCCGGGGCGCCTGTCGATAATATAGTTTTGAAGGTCGATTTTGCTTTCAACCACTTCATCGTATGATTTGGAAGGTGTTTCTTTACTTCGAACCCGGGCTGATCTCGGAAATCCTAGCTTTGCAAACTGCCATTTCACTTCTTGTTTTACCACATCTTGAAGATATTCGTGATCAATTTCTCGTCGGTAGGGATAGTTTTTGGCATTGTATTGTATGGGTTCGTGGTATTTTCTAGACATGTTGCTGGCCTTCCTTTCAATTTCCCATGTGAAACATGAATGCAAACGAAGGGTTTCGAATGAAATCTTTATTGGAAGACAAGTTTCCTATTTATAAACAATAATATACTGGTCTTTTGGCGTTGTATACCGCCTTCATCACTCGGCTGACATCGCAACGATGTCGACAAAACAAGGTGAGATGATAAACTGGCGGCAAACACCGCACTGCGGTTTGCTAAAGTGTTTTTTTCGGACACTGCCCCAGCTTTCTTAACTGCTGCCACTTTGTCACACCGCTTTTCTGGTTACAGAAAGTGAAGCGAAATGTGTAAATTAGATAAAGCCCAAGTCAAGGAAGGATATATAAAATATCATTGTCAATTGTGGCTTTCTGAAGCCAGCATTAAGAAATGAAAAAGCACCCAACGTGAAAAGTGAAAGTTATCTTTTGTGCATTGTTTTCCTGCTCCTGCGCCGCTTTGATTTGGTCCTCCTCTTTTTTCAGCTCCAAGAAAAAATCCAGCCTCTTCCTTAGGAAAAGGAAGTCAATTGAAAACATTTTGTATGGCGGCAAACTCTTTTGCGAACGCGTCGTTCCCCCTTTTCTGAGATGGCCCATGTTTCCTTTTGAGCTTGGCGTTGGCAGAGATCGAGCCCAGCGGCGCACGGTCCGGAATAGTCGCTCTTTCAAAATCAACAACCATAGGGTGCTGGCCATCTACCAAAATGTTGCGCGCCTCAGCATCGCCGTGAAGGACACCAAGACGGTGTATTGCGGTAATTGCCTTGGAAATCGAAGCAGTAACGACAAATTTATCGATACGGCCGTCACTGCTCGACAAAGGCTTGCCAGCCCAACTAAGGAGTAAAAAGTGCTTATAAACACCGCCGTCGCAATATTGCGGGAGAACCAGAGACATCAATCCGAGGTATACCGGAACGTGCCTCCCTTGAATCTCGCTAAGGCGGTTATAAACCTTTTCCTCATGTTGCAGGAATTCAAGATTCGCAGTTTCCACACCCTTGGCCACAAGTGTGTAGCCATGCAGCGATAGCCGGACCTTAAACAACGAACCAACAAACCCTGACAGGTATAACGGCGTACAGTCTGCGTCAGGCCCACGGTCTTTGGCTAGCTGTGCTTGAAGCAGACTTAGAAATTCTGCCCTGTCAATGTGTTTCTGCCCGTGGCTACTGGCGTTCGGACAGGTTTTGTCAACAGGTCTACGACATTTCAGCCCAAGAAGACATTTATGGCTGCAGTAAAGCATATCCTGTATTCCTTGTGATTTACCCGCCCGCAGTCCCCCACGACCTTCTCTGCGTCCACCAGAGCCTGGCGTGCCATTCCTGTGAAAATTGGAGGATCGTTTCGGAGTTGGGGAGTGCAGGAAATCATTGTCGTCTTCATCTTCGTCGGACAAGGGCTGAGTGGGTAGCTGCCGGCAGAACGCGCGGGTGCGGATCGGCGAGCGCTTGAAGCCTTGCCAACGGCGGGGTATATAAGGAGAAGCCCGTTCTTTATCCTTGCGGACAGAAGACGGTATTTTGGCCAGCACATCCTCGTATTCGACAGCCCATGTTTCGAGCGTAGCCGCCGCGTCGTGCCACGATTGTGGGGGCGGCGCAGTACGAACAGCCTGCAGGACGAAGGCGAATACTTGCGCGACGGCTGTACGGTGGAGTCTGTTCACGTCATCGTCGAAGACGTCCAAGTTCGGGACGCAGACATGGTAGAGGACCGTCGCGGGATCATCCGGAATATGGAGGAAAACGAAAGTTTGTCCTGTGCAAACATACCCGTGTTTTATGCCCTTGCCAATCATGTAGGAGAACAGCTGCGTGACCACGGCGGCGGTAAGCGCCTTCGACGCAAGCACGAAGCCTTCGCAATCTTGGCCAATCACATCTCGCTTCGGCTCAATCGCGGATGCCAGGCCGGTAACCACCTCGTCCTGGCTTAGTTTGTGCGGCGCTTTGTACTCGATTGCCATTGTCGGGGTGTTCGCTCCGTTCGTTGTCCTGTATATGCAGAACTGGTCCGCTCGGTTGCCTTTTCCTTTGCTTTTCGCGGTGCGACGCGGTTTCCGGACTTTGGCCGTTGCAGATGACGCACCTGCGACGCTGGGCCCAGAGACGGTCATCTGTTCGAGAGGTTCGGATAGGCTTTCGTCCGCCGCGCCGAGGTTCGTGTGGCTTTCGAACGTTACGGTCCCATGCAGGCCGAGGCGCTGTCGCAACAGTTCGTTCTCGAACACTGCATCGACCAGCTTTTGGACTGCATTTTCAACGGTGTTACGCTCAAAATGCCGTAATCCATGCTCGCTGCTAATCGGGCTTATTAAAGAGCGAACGTAATCCACCTGGTGTCGAGATGGAAATGTAGGACGGGAGGTGAAGGAAGGGTCGGAAAGCAGATTCCATATTTCCTCTTGTTTTGCTGCAAATTCGTCCCATTTGGAAATTCGTGATGGGTAAACACGGCCAATAGGATCAGTCGTGTCGCTTTGGGTGGTTAAAGAGCGGTCGGTCAGAACTTGGATGGCAAGACTGAGCGAGTGGCATGCGTCAAGATAGGGTTCAATTGCCAGCGGTTGCGATGCCCTGGCGGCGTCTTCCGCCCCTTCGCGTCGGCGCTGCTCTTCTCGGATGCGTTTCTCGGCGTCTTCGGTTCGGCGTTTGGCTTCTTCGAGCTGTTCACGGAGCTTCTTGAGTTCTTCATCCATATCGGTCATTGATGGAGGATGTTTGCAGCAAACAAAATTAGGTAGACGGGTATTTGCAGCAGATCGAACAGGGCTCGTTGCACAGGCAACCTGTATCGGGCCCTGGGTCTGCCTACGTAAGCACTGCTACGGAGACGCAAGCTAAACTGTGGATCTGGTCACAAGGTGCCATTTCAGCCACAATTTAGACCGAGCGCGGTGGCGCAAACCACTTAAATCCTGGGTTGGTGGATTCAATTTTCAAGTCGGCCCAATATTCACAAAATACGTATTGAGAAAGCTGCAAAAGATGAGATAGAAAACAAAAAGTTTCAAGAGTTGAAGGGACAAGGGAGATATGAAAAAATAGCCTAGGTTTGCAAGTTCAAGGGTTAAAGGAACTAGGGAGAGCATTTGATCGAAATGTGCCACCTACCCAAGGTGATATGCAACATGTAAGGCAAATGGCAATGATTTTATCTTAACGTTATTAAGCATAAGCAGGAAGGATAGTGCAATAACATCAAACTGTTAACTGCAGAAGGGACTTCCCCTCCTTAGTTTCCTGCACTTATGCAGAAGCCACCCGCCACAGTAAAAACGGGGCAAAGTCTCCGGCTGCAGGTAATCAACGACAACGGGGAACAGTAAAATTATACCTCACACCTCGACACTGTGCAGGAGGCCGCCGGCCGCCCATACATCTCTTGAGGTCTGGAAAACGGGTGAATAGCAACGCTGATTTGTTAACGACTGGATCAAAGCTACTTTCGGGGCCTGTAATAGCTACCTGCAAACCAGCTTAATACGAATACCATCGGATTTCGCTTGGTTCTAAACGCCCGATTACGTCAATCGTCGGCGCCGACGCATTGCAGCGACGACATTCCGTGATCGTATGCCGAACCAAAAAGCTCCATTCGATTATCGTCAAGGAAGCAAAGGCCAAAAAGCCTTCACCCTCTTTGCCCAAATCCTGCAGATCCGCGGATCTAACCCATGTCGTCCTGCAACCTCGTCGACCTTGCCAGTCTTCCTAGGGTTGAAAACCTCCCTAACATCTTTTAATTTTCGTCCCCTCGCACCGCACGCATATGCCACGATGCGATAAAAAGCCCACCGCAGGCTGAATTTGGCCACCATATACAGCAGCCCACCTGCAGGCACCGCAATAAGCATATAACTTTGGAAGTGGTGTCCGTAAAACCGCGCTCTACTGATCGTAAATACAACATCGGCCGTCTCGCTCAATTGTGAAATTGATGTAACAGCGGCACGGCGCTCGACCAGTTCCTCACGCAGCCGGGCACGATGCCACGATACCGGAGCCTGGCGGGGTAGGGATAGAAATGTGTGCCAGCAGTGGAGGGCGGTGCTTCGGCGGTGGAATTTGATTGCTCGTTTTATTTTTGTGGTAGCATTGGGTAGTGGGACAACTCTTCAGGGACTCAAGTCGATTTTGGTGTAAAGCAAACGACAAGGTACAAATGGATCAAGCGGTATTACAGACCGAGTTCCATTCTAGTTGTTTTGTTATTATACCTTGGGGGCGGAGCGTTTATTTCGTGTTCAAGGTTTCTATTCCATCTGTTTATTGGTTGACGGACCGCCAGCTCGACATCAGCCCCAGGTTCGTTAAGAAACTCGATTCTTTGCGAAATTCGAATCCGAAGCTTACCAAACGGGATATGATCAACTGCTCCTGGTCACGAGTGCCCGGCTTTAGCCGAGGAGTTTATAACACTACGCGACAGAGTTTACGAGAGCAGGGACCGCTTGCGAGAGGAGGCCCGCTCCGATGCGACTATAACAGTTTCGCAGGCAATTTTCATAGCCAAACCGCTTTTGACGGGCTGGTATCCAAACATCAAAACCTTTAGTATGTGGTCCTTTTTCACGAGGCAAGCAACATTTACGGGCCCAAGGTTGAGCTACCGGCCTGCCTATCCTGGGACGCAGTATGGCTCGATAATTACAAGCAACTAATCGCGCGACACTGGCTGGCGATTCATTGTGCTTTCAGAAAGAAGCGCTCCGAGTTTGGGGTATTTCAACTCGCGTCGTGGTTCTCAGCCCTGGCATTTGCCACTGATTACGACACACGCTCCATGATCGAGGTTCTTTTTGCCATTGCTTCAATCCCGGATGTTGCTTCTGTTGCGCCACCAGCCAAAACAAATCAGTACAATCTGTCCATAGGTTACTCTTTTGTCAAACATCTCATCACCAGCGACGTAGAGAGCGGTGGGTATGGTTATTGTAATTCGGCGGAGGCCAAACTCTCCATCTTTCCCCATGAGGAAGAGTGGGATGCAAGTACGCGTCGACATACCACGTACAAGCGCAACTTTGACTTTAAAGTCAAGGCGTTTATCTCCTACCTGGAGTCTCAGTGGCCTTGTGAAAGGCCGAAAAAGCCAACAGAGAGCGATTGCGCCGGTTTGAGGGCGTATGTGGACGTCGATGAGACAATAACAGCAGTGCGGTCGAGGTGGAAGATTTGGTATCAAAATCACTTATTCTACAAATACCTGACGAAACTTGCTGAGGCCGTATCTCGCCAATCAATCGACTCGTCGATGGGCCAGTTGCCCCCGCTTCCAAAGCTACCAGCCTATACGCTAGTCGCCAGCAACAAGGGGTTCGCTGCCACTGCGGACCTCTTTGCTCAGAACCAGCCGCCGATAATTAGGCCTGAGGACCGTCCTCAACTTTGCCTCAACCTGGGCCGAGCTTGTGACGACAGTGACGAACAGTCACCGTCGTCTTGCATTCGATCATTTTTGAGAGGCCTTAGAGTCGGCACATGCACAGACTTTGAGCGGAAGTACTGCAGGGACCTTGAACTCAGCTTTCGCGCTCTTCGCGATCTTAATATGGACCGGAAGGATGGCACAGAAAATGGGCTTGCGACATCTCCGCAAACAGAGTTGCTACTGAAGTACTGGACTGAGTGCCCACGGCCATCATCCTCATCATCCTCCTCAAGCATCCTCCACCATTCATGGGTCAGACCCACCTTTGTTAGCGATTCACACCCAAACACACCAATAAGCTTAACAGCTGAAGAATTTTCGCCCTCCGGGCGCTGGTCGTCATGGCCTCACCAGAGGTCTCAAACCGCCGCGCGCGCCCGCAGAGCACGCCGCAGGCTTTGCCGCAGGGCCAGGCCGAGTCGGGACACGTATCTCTCGACACGCGCACCGCTAACGCGCCTCAGCCGGCTGGCCGCGGAAGGTACTCCAGCCTCCCGGCCCTGGCCATCAAAACACTGCAGCAGGAGTTGGAAAACGTGGAAACAGTCGGCAGCTGGCTCGAAGAGGTCTTTGCAGCCAAGCTCGAAAGTTTACAGGCCCCGGAGGACGCCGCGCTTAGGAGAATTGTTCTTGAACTTGACGACGTGATCAGCGGCTGGTTCCTCAGTCGCACCCTCCCTGAAAAAGAGCGTTCACGCTCCCCGTCGCGTTCGCCGACCAGTTCCAGCGAAAGGCGCAGCATTTTAATTACGAGGACGGGCACGGCGTCGTCGGCCTCTAAAGGCAGAGGCACGCCCACTAACAAATCGGTCACATGGGCCGAGCGAGCCGCCACGCCACCAGCGGCGGCCCCAACGCGAATTTTAACCCCGGCCACGCGCTCGTACCCGATACGTACGACGCCCGGCAATGCACCTGACAGCTCCGCAACTCCCTCCCAATCGGGCCGGGACCGCTCCCAAGCCCCGAAACGTTTGACAGAACAGCCGTCCAACCGCATCCTGATCCGCGTAAATGACAAATTGCGGATGGTGACGAGGGAGCCATACGCGGTAACGACCAAACTGGCCGAATTGGTCTCGGTGCCACACAGTGAAATCCCAAACGCCAAGCGTACCCCCACGGGCTGGGGTGTTACGGTGGCCTCTGAGGAAACACGGCAAAAACTCCTCAACCCCAGCGCGGTCAAGGCCATTATGGACGCATTGGACGCGCGGGAAGTCACTGTCCCGACAACCTGGCACACATACGCCGTCTCTGGAGTGCCCCGAACGCTCAATTGCCTGGACGGAAGAAAGGACGTACATGAGGTAATCCAGGAGGAGATTACCGTGGCAGCAGGCCAGCAGCCAGTCAACTGGCATATTTCCAAACATGGTTACGACCCACATACGGCTGAGGGCACGTGGATAGTGTCCTTCCTTCAACCCGTAAAGCCCTTTCAGCTTTTTGGAGTGTCGAGACGTGCGCGGAAGGTTGAAAAATCACGCAAAATTACACACCACCACGACGGTTGCCAGGGATATTGCGAAATACGTCGCTGCGTACGGCAAGCGCGTTGCGGCATATGTGGTGAAGCAAAACATGCGACAGAGGAAGAGCCGTGCAAGGCAGCCCCCAAATGCGTTAATTGCCACGGCCATTTCCCATCCGGACATGAGAATTGCCCTGCCCGACCTTTGGTGGTAAATGGGAAGCTTGAACGACCTTCACAGCGTAAACTTAAGGGGATTCGCAGAATCGGACGTGCCAACCGTGCCGCGATTATCAACGACCGGGCCGAAACGGCCCGCCGAGAGCCAGCACCTGCAATCCCGGTCCTAAGCACCTCATCGCAGCATTCGCAAACCTCGAGCTCCCGATCGAGCATTTCAAACAAAAGAGCGCGGCCATGCGAGGCGGCAGGAGCGGACATCCGTAACTTCCTGCAGGTTGAACAGGAACGCGTGCACGACGAAATCGTTTGGGCAGCCGAAATGGAGGAGGACGCAGCGGCTGCCGAACCTTGCCCCGCTGATGGGATAGACTTGGAAGCAACCCGTCGATTAATATGACGAAATACTCGCTCGGCAATATGCAGCGGGAATGCCTCGACGTAGTTTGGGCCAACGTAGGTAAAAGGATGGGTGTGCATCTGAGCCTATTGGAGTTGTGCCACCAGAGAAAGGTGGACCTGGTTAACGTTCAAGAGCCATGGTGCGGGCTAAATACGACTACACAAACGCACCCGGGCTATAATGTTTTTGCGCCAGTGGACGAATGGCACGCCAACACTTACGAAGCCATGACTGGGCTCCGGCCCCGGGTGCTCACCTACGTCAAAAAGGGGGCAGCCCTAAGGGCCGCACAACGACGGCTACCGCAGGGCCAAAATACGCGGGACATACTCTGGCTCGAAATTAACGGAATACTGTTTGTTAACGTATATAGGGCTCCGGGCACTGAAGCCGCGCTGGAAATGGTATGCAATACCGTGCCAAATGGACCCACGGTGCTAGGCGGCGATTTTAACGTAGCGGCTGCTGCATACCAGCCGGGCCGCGCAAACGCACGCGGAGGGGACCAACTGACGGCATGGGCGCAAACCCAGGGGATGAGTTTTACAGGAAATATCGGCGTGCCCACCCACCGCGACGGGGGTTTACTGGATATGGTCTTTTCCAACCTCCCCAGCACAATAACTGTGGTTGACAGCAGTCTTTACACAGGCTCCGACCACGAATCCCTTTATACCACGCTGCGGACGCGCGGCGCCCCCCGCCCGGAGGCGATCAACGTTTCGGTTAGGGACGACCGGTTACCAAAGTTCGCGGAGCTACTTGCTTTTGGCATGCAAGACATGCCGGACCCGGGATCCGCGGCCGATGGCTACGCATTGGACGCGTGGGTAGCTGAATTTACAACTTTATGGGAGCAAGTGACGTGGGTCGTGGGTACGCCGGCGGGAAAAAGGGACAGCTCGGCTCCCTGGTGGACCGAAAACTGCCAGCGGCTCTGGTCCGAATTCCAGCGGGTTAAACGGAGCGCTGTAAATAGGGCAGACGCCTCTGCCGAGGAAAAAGCCTATACGAAAGGGGTGCGGGCCGCGAAGCGGGAGTACTGGAGGCACCGGATCGACCAACTGCGCGACGATAAGGATTTGTGGAACATGGTGGGCTGGCTGGGAGCCGGACCACGCCTCCGGTCCCCGCCGCTGGTTATTAACGGCGAGCAAGTGAGCGAGCCTTTAGCAAAAGCGGAAGCACTGCAACGGGAGGTGCTTGGCCGATTTTCGGCGGAGGATGACCTGCAGGGAGACCCCTTGGAGGCCTGGTCGCCGGACGAGGCTAAAATCCCTTGGGACACCCAGGTTAGTGCGGAAGAGGCGGAGCGCTCCTGCATTGGGGTTACGAGCACGTCCCCGGGCATCGACGGAATAACCGTCCGGCTACTAAAAGCCGGATGGGCTTCGTTGGCCGAGCCGGTGCGCAGGCTCTACCAACGTTGCCTGGAACTCGGACATTTCCCAGCGCCTTGGAAGAAGGCCGAAGTCGCGATGCTACCGAAAACGGGGAAGAAAGACCGGAGCAGCGTTCGATCCTGGCGGCCTATAGCCCTCCTCTCCTGCATCGGAAAAGGCCTCGAGAGGCTCGTTGCACGCCGGATAGCTTGGGCCATACACGACAACGGGCTCCTTAGCTGCACCCACGGCGGTGCCCTACCCAAACGATCGGCGACGGATCTGGTTTGTGCCCTCGCCCACGATATCGAGCAGGCTCTAGCTCGCGGGGAGGAAGTCACCCTTGTCGCATGCGACGTCCAAGGCGCCTTCGACGCCCTCCTCCATAGGCGATTAATACGGAAAATGCGGAGCCTCGGGTTTAGTAAAATGCTCCTCAGGTTCGTGATTAACTTTTTAAGCGGCCGCCAGGCCCGAGTCCGGCTGGAGGGTACGACCACGGGCTTTAGGCGGCTTGGGTGCGGCACCCCGCAAGGGTCTCCCCTTTCCCCGATCCTATATATGCTATATTTGGCGTATCTCGTCAAAAACGGTACGAAGTGGCGGTTGGCATACGCAGACGACGTGCTTACATGGAAATCGTCACCCTCGTTGGAGGAAAACGTACGTTGGCTGGAAGATAAACTCCGGGATATGCACGAAATTGCGGCGGAAGAGAAGATCCATTTTGCAGCGGAAAAGACAGAGGTAATCCATATCACTAAGAAAAGGCACGGTCGCAACCCGGAAATCCGGATTAATGGTAGAACGGTTACCCCGGTCCAACTACCGGGCGGTCGACGCGGACAAAGCGCCTCCGGGGCCGAGCGCTACCCGGGCATGCGTTGGCTTGGTTTTTGGTTCAGCCGACGGCTAGACGGGCGCCGCCACGTGGCCGAAAGGGCTGCCAAAGCAATGGGGGTCGCTGCCCACCTCAAGAGCTTTGGGGCAGTAAGATACGGACCGCCTGCGGCTGCACTTCGCAAGGCAGCGGTGGCATGCGTGGGTTCCTCGGCCACCTACGCAGCCGAGGCATGGTACAACCCAGCGCACAAACAAAGAGGACTTCTCAAAGCATTGAACAAACCGCTGGTTTTAGCGGCACGGGCAATCCTCCCGGCGTATAAAACCACCCCCTCGTCCACTGTTCTCAGGGACGCAGGACTACCCTCGGCCCGCGTCGCGCTGGCCTACACCCGCCTGAAATACGGCGCCCGACTAAGGCTCGCGGACAAGGGGCACCCCCTTGTCAGCCGCCTGCGTGAAACACCTCGTGCCCGCAACTCGGGCCATTCGGCCACGACCCTGCAAACGGCTGCACAACTTCTCCCGCGGATCCGGAGACTAGAGTTGCGCGCACCTCGCAATGCCCCGGATTCTCGCACTGACCCCACCGGAGGAGTCCCGAAAGAGGAAGCGGCCCGCCGCTTTATCAAATGGCTGGACATGGTATCACCTGACGATATCGTGGTATATACGGATGGTTCGGAAAAACACGAAAACAACTGCGTCCAAATAGGGTACGGATGGGCCGCTTTTAGGGCGGGCCTGGAATTTGCCGCAGGCTCCGCATCTATTACGCCGGAAAGCCACGTTTTCGACGCCGAGGCGATTGGCGCCCTAAAAGGGCTACAGGCGGCAGCCAAGGCCCAGCCAGGCGCCCGGATCTGGATTTGTGTGGACAGCACCTCGGTTATTTGGGGTCTTAGAGGCGACGCGCCGCGTTCGTCCCAATGGGCCTTTCTGGAGTTCCATGACCTTGTCGATCTACTCCGAAAACAAGGTACCGAGGTTCGGGTCCGTTGGTGCCCTGGGCACCAGGGAATCCCGGGAAACGACCGGGCTGACGAGCTGGCCAAGGCCGGCTCCGCCGGACCGCCGGACCCAGACCCGAGGGCTCAGCAAACCACGTATAGCGGTGCCGGCACGGTCCTCAGAGCCATTCTTTCGAATATAGAGAAGGACTGGTGGCGTAAAGAACTCTGTGAACGGTCCCCCGCATATAGGGAATGGAAATTCCAATACACACCGAGAAAGGAGCCCGAGGAACTGCGTTTGCCAAGACCCTTACTGGGCCATTATTTGGCCATGAGGACCGGCCACGGCGATTTCAAGGCCTACCATGACCGTTTCAACCACCAGGATGCAAACACCTCGTGTGCCTGGTGCTGGAAGCGGACCTCCCCTGAGCACCCGGTGCACTGCCGCTATTCGCGGGCGGTGTGGAGAAACTGGCCGTGGCCTAATAACGACCGGCCGGCCGGGCCGCCAAATCGCGCCCAACGCTGGAAATTCTTCCAGACAAGCTTCGGGCAACCGAAAAGCTTTGAGGCGTTTTCGATAGCCACCAACTACTTCAGCGCCCGCCCCAGAGCGGCCCGCCAGCGCCCCGCGCGCCACGAACGCACTTTACGCCTAGGGACACCGATCGTAAACGACTCGAACTCTGACGAGGAATAGACTTACTGCCTTTTCACCCACACTTCACGGTACAAGCCGTCAGACGAACCCTCCGTGCACCTTAGGCACGGGGTCGCGTCAGTGAACTAACCCCCTAAGCAGGACCGGGCCCGAACCCGGTCAGGCACGATCCGCCTCTGCCCTCCTTGTTTTCCCCCTGTGTAAATAAAGAAGATAGAACGCGCGCCGAGATACCCCTCGGGAGGTTGCTAACGGCCGGCTAACAAGCCGGGCCGAGCCCGGCGTTAACTAATACTACTACTACTACTACTACTACTGGACTGAGTGCCAAACTTATTTTTTGGCACAGTTCCGCTCCCTGGCTGCTTTCGAGAGCCTCGGGGCTCGGGATGGGGGGCTCGTCAATAGCCCTAGAATCTGCCGCACCTTTTTCTTGTCCCAGCTTTCAACCTCCAACTGGAAGAAGCTCCCCATTGAGTGGAAGCCTGCACTTATCCAGTTTGCTTTGGCTCTACACGATCTTCAGCGTGCTCGGAGACTGCTGCGAGCATGCTCCTCCGGCAGCTCAGTAAATCTTATAAAGGAGCTGAAAAACACCGCTCATTCGAAATGGGACCCTATCGACTATCCTCAGGCTCTGCTTATGGAAGTCGAAAGTGACATCACTATCCGTTCAGTCCAATTCGACATTGCTCGAAAGATGTCAAGCCCTCCGGATAACAGAAACTCTGTCATGCAACTCAACATGGGAGAAGGCAAAAGCTCCGTCATCGTACCCCTAGTGGTTTCTCTATTTGCCGATGGGACTCAGCTGGTCCGCGTCATTGTTGCAAAGCCGCAGTCGAAGCAAATGTTGCAAATGCTTTTAGCCAAGCTGGGTGGGCTGTTGGATGTTCACGTCTTTCAGTTACCTTTCTCGCGGGCTCTGCGCCTCGATCCGGCCCAAGTCAACGACATCGCTGCGGATCTCAATCGCTGTATGCGGAAGGGTGGCATTCTCCTGGTACAGCCTGAGCAAATACTCTCGTTTAAGTTTATGGGCTTTAAGTATCTCATCAATGGACAAGAATCTATTGGTTGTACTTTCCTTGAGGGACAGCAGTTCTTTGACGAAAACTCTCGTGACATTGTGGACGAGAGCGACGAGAATTTTAGCGTCAAATTCGAGCTGGTTTACACAATGGGAACTCAGCGCCCGATTAATTACAGCCCATACCGGTGGAAACTTGTGCAAAATGTCATGGACGTTGTCAGGGATGTCGCACCTTCAGTTGCTCAGGAGGTGCCGGCGTCTCTGGAAATTCACAATCAGTTCGGCATGGGCAGCTTCCCTCGTCTTCGGATCCTCAAGGCCAATGGCAAGCAGGCGCTAGTTCAGGAAGTAGCATTTCGGATCTGTGCAACAGGCCTTTTTGGACTGCCGATCGCTCGGCAGAATGAGAAGTCACGGGCGGCTTTGCTGACATAACGTTGAGCTCCACATCTCCGACCCCCCTAAAGTCCGGCCCCTAAAAATATCTACTCAGCCACGTCAACCCTTTGTTTTATTTTATAAATATCTAGACGAATTTTTCACTTTAGAACTTGATTTTTGAAGATTCTTGCTCCAAACTTTCCAATGAAACAGTACACTGAAAATCAGCTTCTTGCTGCCATTTCTGACATAAGAAATGGCAAATCAGTTCACAAAACCTCGCAAAAATGGGGTATTCCTCGGAGTACCCTTCACGATCGTTTAAAGGGGGCCCAGTCAATTCAACAAGCGAAAAGATTTTGTCAAAGGCTTTCACAGGAGCAGGAAACCTATTTGGCAGATTGGGTACTTGCGCAGGCCGCGTTAGGCCTTCCGCCAACGCATCAAGAACTACGCTATTTTGCGGAACGAATTCTTCAGGCCGCCGGAGAAAGAAAAAGCCTTGGGAAACATTGGGTTAGCCGTTTTATAGCCCGATATCCAATTTTGAAAACCCAAAGACCCCGGCGAATAGAAAATGCCCGGGTTAATGGGGCTACAACCGAGGTAATTAAATCTTGGTGGTCCTATTTGAAAAATCCCGTTGTCGATACTATAAAACCGGCCAACCGTTGGAATATGGACGAAACAGGTATAATGGAAGGCAAAGGATCTAATGGCCTGGTGTTAGGGCGTAATAAAATCCGGCCATTACAGCGAAAAGAGCCTGGAACGCGGGGTTGGACGAGCATAATCGAATGTGTATCAGCTACGGGGGCTGTTATACCTCCCCTCGTTATATTTAAGGGGAAAAACGTACAGCAACAATGGTTTCCAGCTGATTTAAGTCCTTTCGATACCTGGCAATTTCATGCAACCGAAAACGGGTGGACAAATAATGAAACAGGTATCGAATGGTTAAAAAAGGTGTTTATTCCGTATACCCAACCTTTAACCCCTGAAAAGCGGTTATTAGTTCTGGATGGCCATGGATCACATATAACGGACGAATTTATGCTTCTTTGCTTGCAAAACAATATTCAACTCCTATATTTACCCCCTCATTCGTCACACGTTCTTCAACCGTTGGATTTATCGGTTTTTGGGCCGTTAAAGGAAGCTTATCGACGTCACCTGGGATTTGTAAACCAGTTTTGCTGTTCAACGGTTGTTGGGAAACGAAACTTTCTACTTTGCTATCGAAAAGCCAGATCAAAAGCATTTATAGCAAAAACCATTCAATCTGGTTGGCGTACGACGGGGTTATGGCCGGTGAACTTGGCAAAACCACTTTTAAACCCTTTTTTATTAGAAAATAGCAACGCCAACGTCGAAAAAGGTAAAAATAACGGCTTCCAAAGGGATAAAACACCGGAAAGCCCAACCCAAAAAATTAACGACCAGTCTTTACTTATTTGGAAAACCCCTAAAACGACCCGAGATATTCGACTTCAACTACAGGAAATTTCCCGGTCCGAAAAAAGTAACGCCACTTCACGGCTTTTGTTTGCAAAAGTCCAAAAAAGCTTCGAAACCAAGGATATCTTATTGGCTGAAGCTCAGCAAAAAATCAGTTTGTTAAACGCAAAATTGGAGGCGGTACGGCCGGTCAAAAGGAAAAGGGTAATTCCGGATCCCAACGAGCTTTTGGTCAGCAAAAAAAACGTTTATGAAGCACAGGAAAATAATAGGGACTGTTTAGAAGCTTTGAACGATGGAGAAGAGGTTAGCGAACCGGGAGAGCCTGACAATGATTGTATTATTGTGCGTTGATAGTTTTACATTTAAATCGGTTTATAAAAGGGGTATTTCGTCGTTACATTTTTCAAGGGGGCCGGACTTTAGGGGGGTCGGAGATGTGGAGCCCAACGTTACAATTTGGCTCTTGAGAGGTCGAAAAGCTCAGCTGAAGCTGGCGCATCCAAAAAAAAAGAAAAAAAAGGCCCAGCATTTGGTGGCAGTGAAAAATATAGTTGCTATCGAACTTAGTTTTAACTAATTTAGTTGCAACTATTTCACACTGTTATTCTCAACCTAATGAAAAAGCTATGCGAGATTTATCTTGCAGTTTTCCAGCCTGTCTTGCTGTGGGTCTTTCTGCTGCAAGCAACTGTTCAAATCCAGGTGTTGCCAACAAGTAAGAAACTGTGATACCCGCGAAGCTGAAGTTTTGACAATAAAACCGCTGTTCTTCAATTTCATTAATTTTACACTTATACCGACCCGAGGGCAGCAATTCACTGCACAGTTGTAACATACAAGTTTGACATTCTCGTGGCCAGCAGACGAGGAACAGGGTAGTCAGTAGTCGCTAGTAAATAAAACAGCTTGATTAACCAAGGAGGGCGGGTGAAATAATAGATTCTTTTACAGTATTTATACTCAGGAATGCACGAGTGTTTCCCTAGTAATCCCAACTTGGCTCAACTATTGGTTGACGGCTTCACATGCAGCAAAAGCACTTTCATACTTGTGTCTTTTCGAATGATATAAATTGGAATGGCAATCATTTGTCATCTTCGGCAGCTGCCATTCAAACCTAGCGTGAGTTGAAAGAGATCGGTAGCGCCAACACGTAAAACCCTGTCGGCCTTTGCCGGTGCTCGACTAGGCCAGCGGCGGGTTGGTAAGACAGCGGCTTCGAGGTCCAGAGCTGTTCCATAGCGGGCGATGGTGCCAAGAGAGTGGCGGATGATGGTTGTAGATTTGTTCCCGCTGATTGACTTGGTTTAGAGGTTTCAAACTAGTCTAGTGCCAATTTGGTTCTTTATTACACCTGGAATAAGTAACGTGTCATAAAAGCTCCGCCCGAAACTAGTTTGGTTTCCTCTACTTCCAAGAGCTTGTCATTTCTGGCTAATTTACGGTCAAAACTGACGTCAGCTATATCTGTGCAGTTGACACTCTCGGCTTTACATTTGCAGGGGTCAGGGAACATTTTGGAAGGCACTTGAAAGAGAAACACTAACGAGGAATTGGTAACCTCAAAACACTATCCCTTGAGGCTGCCATTTTTGGGTGGAAAAAGATAACAGCTCAAGTCGAGATCCAAAATCTACCAAGAACGCAGCTTATACCAGGTTGCACAACAACTAACGAATCGTGGCTTGACTTGCAGTGTATTTTACTTTACCTTTCACTCAAAAGCCTGCCAGCTGACAATAACCGGCTATCCAGCATCGACCTGGAACCCAACCGCTTTGTACAAGGCGGGACTGAGATCATAGACAGCCGAGACAAGAGAGATGCTCGTTTTATGATAACTTGATAAGGGATAAATGGAAATCTATAATACCAGCCCAACACAAGTTAATCGTAGTGATAGATAGATAGGTTGGACCTTATGGAGAGAAACAAATAAAAAATAAGGAATAACCCTGCTTGACTGATAGGTGTGCAGGATAGAATTCGTTAGTGTTACCTTTCGTTGAAGAAAAATACTATATTTCATAATTAGACCCTCGGTGCTAGTTGGACTTTCGTATTTCGTTCTCACGTGTTACTGGAGCAGCGGAACATATTTAGCATTGGTGTCAGAAGTGCATCACGTCCAGTACGCAGCGGATCTTCTCCGGGAGCAGGGCAGATGTAATTTTGCCAAAGGTAAAATCACCTCTACAAGAGAAAGCGCTCCTCTGCACCTCGAAATAAACGTATATTTTCCACGCATACCCTATACCCTTTGGCTATATAGGGGATAGTCAGAGTCTTGTCCCGGATTTGCCTCCTCGTCGTTCAAAAACTTCAAAAGGCGATAAAATCCAGCACCCAAGGCCGAGCCCAGAAATGGTCCAACCCAGTAAATCCAATGATGCTCGGGAAACTCGAGGCCAGCGTGTTACGATCAAGGTATCGTGGTAACCTGTTCTTATGGTAAAGTACAGTGGGTTAAAGCAACTGAACGATTGACTGGGTAACTGTAGTTTTCAATAACTGGGGGTAAAGTTATAACGTGGTTCATCAGGACCCCGGACATATCAGGACCCCGGACACTTTTCCTGCACAATACTACTTCCAATTTCAATTGCAACGCCAGCGTTGTTCAATTTACCTCAATGCAATCGGATATATGTACATCAGACATTTCTGCATCCTCCTGACAGGTGCGTGCATTATGTCCAGGTTTACCGCAGTTGCCGCAACGTCGTTTAGTCGCCGGCTGCGCACTACTCCCCTCCCCATTTTCATCTTTCTTTTCGTATATTAGACCATCGGCACCATTTGATTGAAGCAAATTCTGACCCTCTTGTATGGTAAATGACCCTCCTTCGCGGATACGTGTTTTTTGAGCCCTGCGCCGCTTGCTAAGCGCTTCGTTGGCCTTCCGAAGGCTGTGGTTCTCCGCTTCCAAAAGTGTGGTTCGATGAGCAATCGACTCCAACCCTTTTGCTAGCTGCTTTACAGCATTAAAAATAGGCGTTGGCGAGCTTCCCTGATGACAGTTGATTCGACTTTTAACAAGGGTAGATTGATTAACGGCTTCTGTCGGGTTGTGCGGTGTTTGAGAGACCCAGGTTTCGGTGCTGGAAAAATCAAGCTCTTTAGGTGACGGCGTCCGTAGCCTAACATCCAGCTTAGATATGACCATTTCCGGGCTATGGGGGATAATTCCCGCCCCTCGAAAACCCCCGGCCATATTTTCTTTTGTCATTGACTTTTTGTAAGCCGCTGCAAAAGCCAAAAAGAAGTCGACTTTGCTGATGTTAGTGATGTGGGCCCGGATAAAGTCGTTAATTTTTTGACCGTACGCCCGCTTAAGGACGTTAAACACTCCGACATCAAGTGGCTGGGTTAAATGAGATGAATGAGCAGGCAGGTAAAGTGGAATAATATTGTGATCTTTGCAATAGCCCTCGAATTCAGGGGATCGATGACTGCCGTGCCCATCGAGCACTAACATCCGATATACGCCTTTTGTCCGCGATTTTGTATGGTTGTCGAAATGCTGAACCCAGTCGAGGCCAGTCTCGTTGTCGGTCCATCCATTAACGGTGGGTTTGAGGCGCCACGTGTCCGGAAGACCGCCTTCTGTATACCAATTGGACAAATGGTAAAAGCCTTTGACGATGATATACGGGGGTATATCGTAACCGTCGCCACTGATGCAACAAATTGCAGTCGCCCATTCTCGATTGCCAGGCTGTACTTTTTTCCTTCTTCCGCGTCTTTCGGACCCAGTTACGACCATTCCAGCGCAAATCTGGCCCATCATAAAGCCGGTTTCGTCGAAGTTGTACATGTCGCAGTCTTGGATGCCATATTTGGCCCTCATATTGGCCACCAATTGAAACCACGCGTTTAACGCGTCAGGATCTTCGCAAAGAGCTCTTTGGAAATCGTAAGCGCGAGAAAAACGCGTTTTTAATTCTGTGCGTCGTTGTACGAAGCGATAAGCCCATTGCTTGCCGACCGGTCGCGCGTCCCGCGCAGCGAGAAGATGATCGGCCATTGCGGCCACATCAGCGATCTGGGCTGGAAACCCTCGGGAATCCAGGTCCAGTATATACTGGACAATTACTTCCTCTTCCCTTTCCGTTAGCTTTTGGTTGCCTGGCCGACGATTGGCCAAAGAAGCGATGCCGTTTATTCTGTCGTGTAGTGTCGATTTTGGGACATTATATATTAATGCAACCTTTCGTATGCTTTTCTTTTTGCTTGATCGGAGCTCATTTAGAGCAAGAATGATTCGCGCTTCGCAATTTGATGATTCCATTACTGTTGGGGGAAAGAACACGTGTGGAAAATAAAGGATGAAACTGGGTTGAAAAATGTCCGGGGTCCTGATATGTCCGGGGTCCTGATGAACCACGTTATATATATATTTTGCTAATTGGTTCTTGTTCGCACTTTGGAACCGCTCCACACTGTACACACCATGGAACATAATATAATCTTGGATGACCTGGAATCGAAATTTGCAGCTCTAAATATATCCAATATTTCTATAAAAAAAGCCACTGTACCCCCACTCGGTCTTGTTACCCCAGCTTCGATTTCGGCTTTTTTCGACTGCTGTACGGCCGTTGCAGAAAGCTGGACAACGTTGTTAAAACACACATCGTTACCAGAAACTATCTCCAGTTCAGATCCCCACATACCAGCTGCTTTTATGGCAGTGGACCATGCTATCAACGGTGGCTCATGTTTACTTTCGAGACTTGCCTGGGTAGAGCTTTTTCGGCTCATAAAGTCGGTCGAAGGCATAGTGAAAAACGAACGACGTCTGGACCTTGTTGAGCGGACCCCGGGATACGGGAACGCGAGTATCGTCGCTGACATGTACATGCGCTTTCACTGCTGCTCTAGAAGGGTGGCTCACGAGCATAAACGAAAGGCCAAACGTTGGACACAGTTGGCCGGCCCGTCACCACTATTATTGTTGGCGCTTTCCACAGCTGCGAACTCGATAGTGTAAGTACCGTTCGATCTCTATGTAACATGCTACTGACTAAGACAGAAGCGACTTCAATCGTATAAGTTAGGCCGGCCTAGACTTAATTGCGGCGGAAACTCTAAGGAGCTGCCCCAACGAGGTTCTGTTATTTTCCAACCGTATATTTTCCCTTTTGGATTTCCCAGCCCAGTCAGGTGGGCCGAACTCTGAATGTATTAACCATGTAAGAAATCTGCTGGAAAAAGCGACAAATTTTCAGTCTGTCGTTTATTTGAATGTTTGCGCCCCTGCCGAGTCGTAGTCTCCATGCAAACAAGTTGCCAGGCAAATACCTCGCTTTGACTAAGTCAGTTTTGTTGCGCCCGCAACAAAGCTGACTAAACTTAATCGCGAACCGTTTCAGCAAACCGATTAATGGTATGGTGGTAGACGTCAATTTACAGCAAGAGTACATAAGCGCCTTACAACTACCTAAACAACTACCCGCGTTTGAGGAACAACCGTGTTTTGGAACCCAAAGCACCGTGCTGGCATCGGCTTGGTAGTTCCACAGTTTGGATGCTATGCCTTCAGACGAGTTGAGCACATTAACAATCATGTCAAGAATAGCTGTGGTCATGCGATTTTCGAAATCGCTGCCGCTCTTTTTCCGAACTAAATATGACGACCTGGACGAGTGGACAAGGAAGGCGAATGAGCTGCTGGGTTGTGCTATGAGGCGCAATCTGGCGCGGAATCTTGACGATTTCTTTTATTATCGGAATGGTGACAGAATGGATTACAATTTACCCTTTATTATATACCATAAGCACATACGGCATAGCTCTATATATGGCGTTGCTTATGGCGTTGCTTATGGCGTTGCTTATGGCGTTGCTTATGGCGTTGTGGATGGTGTTGCGGGTGGAGTTGCGGCTGGCTATAGCGCTGAGTGGGTTTATAAATTGTGCATAATCGTAGTACAATGTTGCAAATAGTGGCAACGCAAAGTTTGTATATTCCACGTGGCATAGTGGCACAATGGCACAGTGGTTTAGAGTGGAGTATAATAGAAACGACGATACCGAATTGTGGCGCGCGTCAATTCCACACAACGTATACTTGACAATTTGTACATTTATTTATTACGCGGCGTGTTTTTGGGGCTGTAACGCCGAATTATATTCAAGGAATAGTCTACATCGACTAAATAATACCAACACAACTATCTGAGATACCAAAATCAAAATGAGAATAGGTTGCCTCCAGTTTAGCCCTCAAATGGCTGCAGTCGACGACAATTTGAACCGCGCCGATGCTGTGCTTAATCGGGCCAACCCGGACGACCTTGAAGATTTGGATATCCTGGTGTTGCCCGCAATGGCTTTTACCGGTAATAACACCACCACCACCACCACCCATACCACCAACTGATCTGACTAACATCGAGCTTTTACTCATTATATTTCCAGGCCAAAACTTTCTTTCGTTGCGGGACATATCGCCATTCCTCGAACCGGTCGGTTCAGGAATCAGTGCCCTCTGGGCTCGCACAACAGCACTCAAATACAATTGCAAAGTAGCAATCGGCTACCCCGAAAAGGCGGATTCCTCATCCAGCTTCCTCCTCCAGGGCGCATTCTTCAACTCGTTATTAATGGTCAACGAAAACGGCGAAACCCTGGCAAACTATAGAAAGCAGCATTTGGATTATGCCGATAAAGGGTGGGCATTCGAAGGGGCCGGAGGGTTTTTCCACGACGTAATCGACGGGCTGGGGCGAGTTACCATGGGAGTGTGCACAGATATCGACCCTTCCGAAACACCATGGCACCAGTTCGAATTTGCTTTTGATGTTCTGGATTCTGAAGCAAATGTCGTTATTGTTTCCATGGCCTGGAGTGCCAGCGCTCTCGACAACCCCGCCTCTTTCCATAGCAAGCCGGACGAGCCCCACATTGCCACGCTGGAGCACTGGGTCAAGCGCATGGAGCCTCTCATCCGTGCCGATCGCGAAGACGAGATCATCTTCGTTTTCGCGAACCGTTGTGGCAGCGAAGGCGACGTTTTATACACCGGATCTTCAGCCGTCATCGGGATTTGCAACGGAGAGGTCAGGGTTTACGGCGTGCTCGGTCGAGGGACCAAGCAGCTGCTCGTTGTCGATACCGATGAGGAGCCCTCAGCTAGGCTCGTTAGGCGGTCCGGCAAAAGAGCTGCCGACGATAGCTGCAATGTTGTCGGCGATGATTTGCTCGGGCCTGCACGCACTGTTGAGGGGCTCGCTGTCCCTCACAGTTCCCAAAACATATGTCCGAGAAGCGAAATTGATACCCGCGAATTAGCGTCAATTCATATGCCGGAAAGCACAGCTGACATTTCTACGAATGCCGCCACGAACATTCGCCCAAAATCGCCCAAAAAGACCAGGCATTTGGCTTGTGCACAGACCCAAATGCCTATTCCCAACCGACCGTATCGCTTTAATTTTGCAATGCGAAAACCAGCCACCGTTTGTTTTTATGTATTGCCAAACGACGCAACAGAGCTACTGTTAGACATTCTACAACGGGTCGACCAACCGATACCTGTGCGATTAATAGATCACCTGCCTGATGAAGATCTCTTTTTGGGGGGGGCTTTCTTCCAAGGCGGGTGAATGGTGTTTCGGATCAAGTTTTTGGGAGAAAATACAAATAAGCCGCATGCAAAGTGAGACGGAAATAATTATCAAGCTCGTTGCAATGTCCAAAAGCACAAGCGACGTAAAATACCAATGAGCACTGCTAAGGGGGAATTATTCTAAATCGCGAAAATTGTAGCGTTGAATTAATAAAGTCAAATTGTCACGCACAAACTACGTAAAACTCTCGGATGTCCAAACGTTTAAAAAAATATATATATAACCTCCATTTCAGGGAAACACGCTTGTGCAAACCATTACCACGCTTGTAACTGTCGAAATCACAGTTGCGGCGACGGATGGCCTCGCACTAGATGATGCGGCTTCGATAAGTGAAGAGCCGTTTGCGCTGGAGGCTGCAGCGCCAGATGGCAATGCGGGAAGACGTTCGGCAGATGACAAGCCATTTGCATCGCTTGATGCTGATGTGAAAGAGCTGTTTGACAGGGGGTTGGCTTTTGGGAATTCCGTATGGGGAGCAGTGGGCGGAAGTGTGGAAGGCGTGGAAGATGTGGCGTCTGTGGTCGACGTATCGGCCGCCGTCGTGTTTAAACTACCCAACCCGGGCCTAGGTGGTGTAGAAAGTCTTGGTCCATCTACCGAGGGCACTGGCACATTTAAGCAAGTAACATTCCCTTCTTGCGGGCCGGACGGGAAAAGGTTGCCAGACCCTCCAGAAATAACAATACGGCGACAGGTTGGTAAATAACCCGGGCAATGCCTGTGGCGAACAGTTAGACTTTTGGTCGAGGGTGGCTAAGAAGAAAAAGAAGAGAAGGAAAAGGGCCAATTTTTGTTACCATATTACAAAAGCGCCGCCGTTTGGCGCGCCCAAAGGAATAAGAAACCGGCCAAGGCTGGAGCCCTCGCAACGGGAAGTGTTGAAAAAATACACGAACTGCTGCAATACTTTAGGCTCTTCGGGAACAACTACAGCAGTACATTCGTTTATACGCGCGCCAATAACCTCTGTTATCAACGACTTGCCAGCATCGAACTGTGCCGGCCTACCCAAACGACAAGCTCGGGTTGGTGGCGGCTGGCCAAAAACGAACGTTGTCGAAGCAAGTAAACTGAGAATAATAAAGCTTTTCATTTTGGACGCTGCTGGTGGATTCTGGTCAAAAGTGAGGACAGCTCGTCTGGTTTTAAAACTTTTAGAACATTGTTCCAGCCCGGAACGAGGATCCGTAAACAAAAAACCTGGACCAGGGCCGAAAATCAGAAGGCCTCAAATTCGAATCCAGGAATCTAATCCGGGATTCCGCTGCCGCAAGTTCTACAACTGGACCAAAAAAAAGAAGAAAAAAAAACCTTGGAACTTGTCACCGCATCCTTTTTTCTTTTCTTTTCTTTTTTCCCTTTCTTCTTTTTCTCTTTTTCTTTTTGTTGGTAAAATGCTTCAAATGCTCCCAGCTGAAATTCTCACACAAATAGCATTCCAATTGCCATCGCGCAATGATGTTCGCCGCTTCCGCCTAGTGAATTCTGCATTTGCAGCGGCCTCTTTTCCGGCGCTTTTCCGCTCCATACAAGTCATCAACACCATGGAATGCTTTGAAAAACTCCAAAACCTGGCGAAATCCCCAAGCGGTTCCCTAGGTGCGGTCAAACATATAACGCTATAACGTTGGGCTCCACATCTCCGACCCCCCTAAAGTCCGGCCCCCTTGAAAAATGTAACGACGAAATACCCCTTTTATAAACCGATTTAAATGTAAAACTATCAACGCACAATAATACAATCATTGTCAGGCTCTCCCGGTTCGCTAACCTCTTCTCCATCGTTCAAAGCTTCTAAACAGTCCCTATTATTTTCCTGTGCTTCATAAACGTTTTTTTTGCTGACCAAAAGCTCGTTGGGATCCGGAATCACCCTTTTCCTTTTGACCGGCCGTACCGCCTCCAATTTTGCTTTTAACAAACTGATTTTTTGCTGAGCTTCAGCCAATAAGATATCCTTGGTTTCGAAGCTTTTTTGGACTTTTGCAAACAAAAGCCGTGAAGTGGCGTTACTTTTTTCGGACCGGGAAATTTCCTGTAGTTGAAGTCGAATATCTCGGGTCGTTTTAGGGGTTTTCCAAATAAGTAAAGACTGGTCGTTAATTTTTTGGGTTGGATTTTCCGGTGTTTTATCCCTTTGGAAGCCGTTATTTTTACCTTTTTCGACGTTGGCGTTGCTATTTTCTAATAAAAAAGGGTTTAAAAGTGGTTTTGCCAAGTTCACCGGCCATAACCCCGTCGTACGCCAACCAGATTGAATGGTTTTTGCTATAAATGCTTTTGATCTGGCTTTTCGATAGCAAAGTAGAAAGTTTCGTTTCCCAACAACCGTTGAACAGCAAAACTGGTTTACAAATCCCAGGTGACGTCGATAAGCTTCCTTTAACGGCCCAAAAACCGATAAATCCAACGGTTGAAGAACGTGTGACGAATGAGGGGGTAAATATAGGAGTTGAATATTGTTTTGCAAGCAAAGAAGCATAAATTCGTCCGTTATATGTGATCCATGGCCATCCAGAACTAATAACCGCTTTTCAGGGGTTAAAGGTTGGGTATACGGAATAAACACCTTTTTTAACCATTCGATACCTGTTTCATTATTTGTCCACCCGTTTTCGGTTGCATGAAATTGCCAGGTATCGAAAGGACTTAAATCAGCTGGAAACCATTGTTGCTGTACGTTTTTCCCCTTAAATATAACGAGGGGAGGTATAACAGCCCCCGTAGCTGATACACATTCGATTATGCTCGTCCAACCCCGCGTTCCAGGCTCTTTTCGCTGTAATGGCCGGATTTTATTACGCCCTAACACCAGGCCATTAGATCCTTTGCCTTCCATTATACCTGTTTCGTCCATATTCCAACGGTTGGCCGGTTTTATAGTATCGACAACGGGATTTTTCAAATAGGACCACCAAGATTTAATTACCTCGGTTGTAGCCCCATTAACCCGGGCATTTTCTATTCGCCGGGGTCTTTGGGTTTTCAAAATTGGATATCGGGCTATAAAACGGCTAACCCAATGTTTCCCAAGGCTTTTTCTTTCTCCGGCGGCCTGAAGAATTCGTTCCGCAAAATAGCGTAGTTCTTGATGCGTTGGCGGAAGGCCTAACGCGGCCTGCGCAAGTACCCAATCTGCCAAATAGGTTTCCTGCTCCTGTGAAAGCCTTTGACAAAATCTTTTCGCTTGTTGAATTGACTGGGCCCCCTTTAAACGATCGTGAAGGGTACTCCGAGGAATACCCCATTTTTGCGAGGTTTTGTGAACTGATTTGCCATTTCTTATGTCAGAAATGGCAGCAAGAAGCTGATTTTCAGTGTACTGTTTCATTGGAAGGTTTGGAGCAAGAATCTTCAAAAATCAAGTTCTAAAGTGAAAAATTCGTCTAGATATTTATAAAATAAAACAAAGGGTTGACGTGGCTGAGTAGATATTTTTAGGGGCCGGACTTTAGGGGGGTCGGAGATGTGGAGCTCAACGTTATGTCAGCAAAGCCGCCCGTGACTTCTCATTCTGCCGAGCGATCGGCAGTCCAAAAAGGCCTGTTGCACAGATCCGAGATGCTACTTCCTGAACTAGCGCCTGCTTGCCATTGGCCTTGAGGATCCGAAGACGAGGGAAGCTGCCCATGCCGAACTGATTGTGAATTTCCAGAGACGCCGGCACCTCCTGAGCAACTGAAGGTGCGACATCCCTGACAACGTCCATGACATTTTGCACAAGTTTCCACCGGTATGGGCTGTAATCAATCGGGCGCTGAGTTCCCATTGTGTAAACCAGCTCGAATTTGACGCTAAAATTCTCGTCGCTCTCGTCCACAATGTCACGAGAGTTTTCGTCAAAGAACTGCTGTCCCTCAAGGAAAGTACAACCAATAGATTCTTGTCCATTGATGAGACACTTAAGGCCCATAAGTTTAAACGAGAGTATTTGCTCAGGCTGTACCAGGAGAATGCCACCCTTCCGCATACAGCGATTGAGATCCGCAGCGATGTCGTTGACTTGGGCCGGATCGAGGCGCAGAGCCCGCGAGAAAGGTAACTGAAAGACGTGAACATCCAACAGCCCACCCAGCTTGGCTAAAAGCATCTGCAACATTTGCTTCGACTGCGGCTTTGCAACAATAACGCGGACCAGCTAAGTCCCATCGGCAAATAGAGAAGCCACTAGGGGTACGATGACGGAGCTTTTGCCTTCTCCCATATTGAGTTGCATGACAGAGTTTCTGTTATCCGGAGGGCTTGACATCTTTCGAGCAATGTCGAATTGGACTGAACGGATAGTGATGTCACTTTCGACTTCCATAAGCAGAGCCTGAGGATAGTCGATAGGGTCCCATTTCGAATGAGCGGTGTTTTTCAGCTCCTTTATAAGATTCACTGAGCTGCCGGAGGAGCATGCTCGCAGCAGTCTCCGAGCACGCTGAAGATCGTGTAGAGCCAAAGCAAACTGGATAAGTGCAGGCTTCCACTCAATGGGGAGCTTCTTCCAGTTGGAGGTTGAAAGCTGGGACAAGAAAAAGGTGCGGCAGATTCTAGGGCTATTGACGAGCCCCCCATCCCGAGCCCCGAGGCTCTCGAAAGCAGCCAGGGAGCGGAACTGTGCCAAAAAATAAGTTTGGCACTCAGTCCAGTACTTCAGTAGCAACTCTGTTTGCGGAGATGTCGCAAGCCCATTTTCTGTGCCATCCTTCCGGTCCATATTAAGATCGCGAAGAGCGCGAAAGCTGAGTTCAAGGTCCCTGCAGTACTTCCGCTCAAAGTCTGTGCATGTGCCGACTCTAAGGCCTCTCAAAAATGATCGAATGCAAGACGACGGTGACTGTTCGTCACTGTCGTCACAAGCTCGGCCCAGGTTGAGGCAAAGTTGAGGACGGTCCTCAGGCCTAATTATCGGCGGCTGGTTCTGAGCAAAGAGGTCCGCAGTGGTAGCGAACCCCTTGTTGCTGGCGACTAGCGTATAGGCTGGTAGTTTTGGAAGCGGGGGCAACTGGCCCATCGACGAGTCGATTGATTGGCGAGATACGGCCTCAGCAAGTTTCGTCAGGTATTTGTAGAATAAGTGATTTTGATACCAAATCTTCCACCTCGACCGCACTGCTGTCATTGTCTCATCGACGTCCACATACGCCCTCAAACCGGCGCAATCGCTCTCTGTTGGCTTTTTCGGCCTTTCACAAGGCCACTGAGACTCCAGGTAGGAGATAAACGCCTTGACTTTAAAGTCAAAGTTGCGCTTGTACGTGGTATGTCGACGCGTACTTGCATCCCACTCTTCCTCATGGGGAAAGATGGAGAGTTTGGCCTCCGCCGAATTACGATAACCATACCCACCGCTCTCTACGTCGCTGGTGATGAGATGTTTGACAAAAGAGTAACCTATGGACAGATTGTACTGATTTGTTTTGGCTGGTGGCGCAACAGAAGCAATATCCGGAATTGAAGCAATGGCAAAAAGAACCTCGATCATGGAGCGTGTGTCGTAATCAGTGGCAAATGCCAGGGCTGAGAACCACGACGCGAGTTGAAATACCCCAAACTCGGAGCGCTTCTTTCTGAAAGCACAATGAATCGCCAGCCAGTGTCGCGCGATCAGTTGCTTGTAATTATCGAGCCATACTGCGTCCCAGGATAGGCAGGCCGGTAGCTCAACCTTGGGCCCGTAAATGTTGCTTGCCTCGTGAAAAAGGACCACATATTAAAGGCTTTGATGTTTGAATACCAGCCCGTCAAAAGCGGTTTGGCTATGAAAATTGCCTGCGAAACTGTCATAGTCGCATCGGAGCGGGCCTCCTCTCGCAAGCGGTCCCTGCTCTCGTAAACTCTGTCGCGTAGTGTTATAAACTCCTCGGCTAAAGCCGGGCACTCGTGACCAGGAGCAGTTGATCATGTCCCGCTTGGTAAGTTTCGGATTCGAATTTCGCAAAGAATCGAGTTTCTTAACGAACCTGGGGCTGATGTCGAGCTGGCGGTCCGTCAACCAATAAACAGATGGAATAGAAACCTTGAACACGAAATAAACGCTCCGCCCCCAAGGTATAACAACAAAACAACTAGGATGGAACTCGGTCTGTAATACCGCTTGATCCATTTGTACCTTGTCGTTTGCTTTACACCAAAATCGACTTGAGTCCCTGAAGAGTTGTCCCACTACCCAATGCTACCACAAAAATGAAACGAGCAATCAAATTCCACCGCCGAAGCACCGCCCTCCACTGCTGGCACACATTTCTATCCCTACCCCGCCAGGCTCCGGTATCGTGGCATCGTGCCCGGCTGCGTGAGGAACTGGTCGAGCGCCGTGCCGCTGTTACATCAATTTCACAATTGAGCGAGACGGCCGATGTTGTATTTACGATCAGTAGAGCGCGGTTTTACGGACACCACTTCCAAAGTCATATGCTTATTGCGGTGCCTGCAGGTGGGCTGCTGTATATGGTGGCCAAATTCAGCCTGCGGTGGGCTTTTTATCGCATCGTGGCATATGCGTGCGGTGCGAGGGGACGAAAATTAAAAGATGTTAGGGAGGTTTTCAACCCTAGGAAGACTGGCAAGGTCGACGAGGTTGCAGGACGACATGGGTTAGATCCGCGGATCTGCAGGATTTGGGCAAAGAGGGTGAAGGCTTTTTGGCCTTTGCTTCCTTGACGATAATCGAATGGAGCTTTTTGGTTCGGCATACGATCACGGAATGTCGTCGCTGCAATGCGTCGGCGCCGACGATTGACGTAATCGGGCGTTTAGAACCAAGCGAAATCCGATGGTATTCGTATTAAGCTGGTTTGCAGGTAGCTACTACAGGCCCCGAAAGTAGCTTTGATCCAGTCGTTAACAAATCAGCGTTGCTATTCACCCGTTTTCCAGACCTCAAGAGATGTATGGGCGGCCGGCGGCCTCCTGCACAGTGTCGAGGTGTGAGGTATAATTTTACTGTTCCCCGTTGTCGTTGATTACCTGCAGCCGGAGACTTTGCCCCGTTTTTACTGTGGCGGGTGGCTTCTGCATAAGTGCAGGAAACTAAGGAGGGGAAGTCCCTTCTGCAGTTAACAGCTTGATGTTATTGCACTATCCTTCCTGCTTATGCTTAATAACGTTAAGATAAAATCATTGCCATTTGCCTTACATGTTGCATATCACCTTGGGTAGGTGGCACATTTCGATCAAATGCTCTCCCTAGTTCCTTTAACCCTTAAACTTGCAAACCTAGGCTATTTTTTCATATCTCCCTTGTCCCTTCAACTCTTGAAACTTTTTGTTTTCTATCTCATCTTTTGCAACTTTCTCAATACGTATTTTGTGAATATTGGGCCGACTTGAAAATTGAATCCACCAACCCAGGATTTAAGTGGTTTGCGCCACCGCGCTCGGTCTAAATTGTGGCTGAAATGGCACCTTGTGACCAGATCCACAGCTTAGCTTGCGTCTCCGTAGCAGTGCTTACGTAGGCAGACCCAGGGCCCGATACAGGTTGCCTGTGCAACGAGCCCTGTTCGATCTGCTGCAAATACCCGTCTACCTAATTTTGTTTGCTGCAAACATCCTCCATTAATGACCGATATGGATGAAGAACTCAAGAAGCTCCGTGAACAGCTCGAAGAAGCCAAACGCCGAACCGAAGACGCCGAGAAACGCATCCGAGAAGAGCAGCGCCGACGCGAAGGGGCGGAAGACGCCGCCAGGGCATCGCAACCGCTGGCAATTGAACCCTATCTTGACGCATGCCACTCGCTCAGTCTTGCCATCCAAGTTCTGACCGACCGCTCTTTAACCACCCAAGGCGACACGACTGATCCTATTGGCCGTGTTTACCCATCACGAATTTCCAAATGGGACGAATTTGCAGCAAAACAAGAGGAAATATGGAATCTGCTTTCCGACCCTTCCTTTACCTCCCGTCCTACATTTCCATCTCGACACCAGGTGGATTACGTTCGCTCTTTAATAAGCCCGATTAGCAGCGAGCATGGATTACGGCATTTTGAGCGTGACACCGTTGAAAATGCAGTCCAAAAGCTGGTCGATGCAGTGTTCGAGAACGAACTGTTGCGACAGCGCCTCGGCCTGCATGGGACCGTAACGTTCGAAAGCCACACGAACCTCGGCGCGGCGGACGAAAGCTTATCCGAACCTCTCGAACAGATGACCGTCTCTGGGCCCAGCGTCGCAGGTGCGTCATCTGCAACGGCCAAAGTCCGGAAACCGCGTCGCACCGCGAAAAGCAAAGGAAAAGGCAACCGAGCGGACCAGTTCTGCATATACAGGACAACGAACGGAGCGAACACCCCGACAATGGCAATCGAGTACAAAGCGCCGCACAAACTAAGCCAGGACGAGGTGGTCACCGGCCTGGCATCCGCGATTGAGCCGAAGCGAGATGTGATTGGCCAAGATTGCGAAGGCTTCGTGCTTGCGTCGAAGGCGCTTACCGCCGCCGTGGTCACGCAGCTGTTCTCCTACATGATTGGCAAGGGTATAAAACACGGGTATGTTTGCACAGGACAAACTTTCGTTTTCCTCCATATTCCGGATGATCCCGCGACGGTCCTCTACCATGTCTGCGTCCCGAACTTGGACGTCTTCGACGATAACGTGAACAGACTCCACCGTACAGCCGTCGCGCAAGTATTCGCCTTCGTCCTGCAGGCTGTTCGTACTGCGCCGCCCCCACAATCGTGGCACGACGCGGCGGCTACGCTCGAAACATGGGCTGTCGAATACGAGGATGTGCTGGCCAAAATACCGTCTTCTGTCCGCAAGGATAAAGAACGGGCTTCTCCTTATATACCCCGCCGTTGGCAAGGCTTCAAGCGCTCGCCGATCCGCACCCGCGCGTTCTGCCGGCAGCTACCCACTCAGCCCTTGTCCGACGAAGATGAAGACGACAATGATTTCCTGCACTCCCCAACTCCGAAACGATCCTCCAATTCTCACAGGAATGGCACGCCAGGCTCTGGTGGACGCAGAGAAGGTCGTGGGGGATTGCGGGCGGGTAAATCACAAGGAATACAGGATATGTTTTACTGCAGCCATAAATGTCTTCTTGGGCTGAAATGTCGTAGACCTGTTGACAAAACCTGTCCGAACGCCAGTAGCCACGGGCAGAAACACATTGACAGGGCAGAATTTCTAAGTTTGCTTCAAGCACAGCTAGCCAAAGACCGTGGGCCTGACGCAGACTGTACGCCGTTATACCTGTCAGGGTTTGTTGGTTCGTTGTTTAAGGTCCGGCTATCGCTGCATGGCTACACACTTGTGGCCAAGGGTGTGGAAACTGCGAATCTTGAATTCCTGCAACATGAGGAAAAGGTTTATAACCGCCTTAGCGAGATTCAAGGGAGGCACGTTCCGGTATGCCTCGGATTGATGTCTCTGGTTCTCCCGCAATATTGCGACGGCGGTGTTTATAAGCACTTTTTACTCCTTAGTTGGGCTGGCAAACCTTTGTCGAGCAGTGACGGCCGTATCGATAAATTTGTCGTTACTGCTTCGATTTCCAAGGCAATTACCGCAATACACC
Source organism: Pyricularia oryzae 70-15 (assembly GCF_000002495.2). Classification (NCBI taxonomy): domain Eukaryota; kingdom Fungi; phylum Ascomycota; class Sordariomycetes; order Magnaporthales; family Pyriculariaceae; genus Pyricularia; species Pyricularia oryzae. Next base: position 4,530,779 of record NC_017851.1, on the reverse strand, counting down.
GTCTTGGTGTCCTTCACGGCGATGCTGAGGCGCGCAACATTTTGGTAGATGGCCAGCACCCTATGGTTGTTGATTTTGAAAGAGCGACTATTCCGGACCGTGCGCCGCTGGGCTCGATCTCTGCCAACGCCAAGCTCAAAAGGAAACATGGGCCATCTCAGAAAAGGGGGAACGACGCGTTCGCAAAAGAGTTTGCCGCCATACAAAATGTTTTCAATTGACTTCCTTTTCCTAAGGAAGAGGCTGGATTTTTTCTTGGAGCTGAAAAAAGAGGAGGACCAAATCAAAGCGGCGCAGGAGCAGGAAAACAATGCACAAAAAATAACTTTCACTTTTCACGTTGGGTGCTTTTTCATTTCTTAATGCTGGCTTCAGAAAGCCACAATTGACAATGATACTTTATATATCCTTCCTTGACTTGGGCTTTATCTAATTTACACATTTCGCTTCACTTTCTGTAACCAGAAAAGCGGTGTGACAAAGTGGCAGCAGTTAAGAAAGCTGGGGCAGTGTCCGAAAAAAACACTTTAGCAAACCGCAGTGCGGTGTTTGCCGCCAGCTTATCATCTCACCTTGTTTTGTCGACATCGTTGCGATGTCAGCCGAGTGATGAAGGCGGCATACAACGCCAAAAGACCAGTATATTATTATTTATAAATAGGAAACTTGTCTTCCAATAAAGATTTCATTCGAAACCCTTCGTTTGCATTCATGTTTCACATGGGAAATTGAAAGGAAGGCCAGCAACATGTCTAGAAAATACCACGAACCCATACAATACAATGCCAAAAACTATCCCTACCGACGAGAAATTAATCACGAATATCTTCAAGATGTGGTAAAACAAGAAGTGAAATGGCAGTTTGCAAAGCTAGGATTTCCGAGATCAGCCCGGGTTCGAAGTAAAGAAACACCTTCCAAATCATACGATGAAGTGGTTAAAAGCAAAATCGACCTTCAAAACTATATTATCGACAGGCGCCCCGGCAACCGTCCAAACCATGAGGCAAAAGTCAGGTTTCGTTTGTCGAAGGAACAGCCCTCCGGGCATGGATTTGTGTGCAGGGAATGTGGCCGGGGCGTCGATAGTTTTGTTTCGCAGCATTAAAACATGACAAGATTTGACATTGTATTGTGGCGGAATTAAAAGAACGATATAGTAGGGTTTGTGTTACTAAACTGCGCTGTTAAATTAAACGCCGTTGTAGCTCAAATTCTTCAAATTACATACGCTTAGGGAAAAACTATTTCAACATTATTATTAAGGACAATTAATGGCATTGCCATTAACCATTATAAAGCTACGCTAAGAAAAGGCTGTGTTTAAATGTCCACCAAGCGAAATCAAGCATTTATTCGATCCATTTCCTTTTTCTCGGCTTTCCGTTTGTCGGGAGGGTATTCATTGCATTAATTACATAGCTCGATTCGAGCAAACGTTCGGGGATGGTTAAACTCGCCGGAGCAGACCGGCGTGCCAGATAGGTGCTCGGGAATTGGACCGAAGGACTAGTTTCCGGGGGACCAAAATTCGAGCATGGCAAAGGAAGTAAACTTGGGAGCAGGCGGGGAGGCCCCGCGGCATTTGCTGCCGAGGTTTGAGACGAATGGGCCAGGTTACTGTCTTCCACAAAGGCCTCCACAGAGGAGCAGTAACTCGGCAGCGGCGAAACAACTGGGGAACCGGATTTTGACAATGCAGAACAAAGTTGAGGAGATCCCACAAAAACCGAAGAGCAAGGTGTCGGAGTCGCAAAGCGCGGCTCTGGAGGGAGACTCGACACTATCCAGGACCGGGGTGCCAAAAACGCAAATCGAAGGATTGCTTTGTGTAAAAGAGCCGCTTTCTAGCGGCAACTCGGCTCGGACCATATCCGAGTTTGGCGCGGAAAATGCAGGGCTGCCAAATGCTGAAAATGAGGCAAAGTCGGACGACAAGCTACCGCCATGTTTATACTCTTCCTCGTTCGAAATTTGGGTTGGCGCAATTGTTATTTTCGCGTCTGGTTCCGCGTTCCAATTCGGCTGAAAGTTTTCGTCGGTGACGAAACACTTTGTCAAGCCGTCATACTCGATGTAAATGGCCACTTTCACTCCATCAAGTTCGAGCGCTGTGGCTTCTCGGAGCAGGTTTGAACTTCGGCTGTCGATCAAGTGGCTGATATTTGGTGGTGTCATTTTTCCAGTCGTTTCGTTCAGAAAATCGTGTTAAACGCAACGAGTTTTAGTGTCGTACACCAGGTCAGAGCAAATAATTTTATTTCACTATTGCACAGTTTATATAAATCCCCTGGCAAACGCGAACCTGATATTCGTTAATTGAAACAAAAATCGAAAATGCGAAAGCGCTTAAGCGGCGGCTAACTGATTGGAAGAAACTGTGCATCTCAACGTCGCCATCAAAATCAATATCAACATTAATATTAAGCGCCCAGTTTAAAAAGCGATGGGACAATGCTGCACATTGAAACTGTATACGCCACTACGCCACTACGCCATGCGCCGCTGCGCGCCACAGCGCCATACCCCCACCACGCCATCGTACTTCGTAATACCGTATATATTTGAGTGACTGCTAAAATCAGAACGCAATATGATAACGTTACAAGATACGGGAATTTGGGTGGTGGCTGCGTGAGTCCAGATTACTATCAGGCTTCACCTTTCGTCCTTTGGTTATGCAACAATGGACAGGCTACAAATGCAGCTTTGCAAATTGCCCTAGTGGCACCTCTTGAAGACACCCTCCAAGGCACGCTTATTCGGACTGTGCTCCTTCCAGTGCTAATGCAAGAGACGTGTCAAGCTACTTGTCAGAGCGCTCACAAAAGAATTTGACCATGATTTGCCTTTCAATCGGAGGATTCATGGAAGTTATTGCAAATTTCTTAGTCGCAATCCACTTTAGAGTAAATACTGGTCAAGAACTGCGTTGTACAAAAATGGCTGGTTAACTAAAGCATGAACAGCTGTTGCTGGCACATCCCGGTCTTCATATTCAAACCCTACCGCTACGGATTCGAAAACTGCATCCTACAACGTTAGTTGTTTTCCAAAACATCAGCAGCTGTAGATATATCTAATATAGCTTTTTTATATTATAATGGCCTTCAAGTTTCGGTGTTCCTGTGGGGCAGTGTTTGAAAGCCGTTGCAAATTGTACCTAGTATGCAAATTAACCTCGCTACAAAACGCCAAAAGGTACGAGTGCTAAATGCCTAACGGACCAGGGACGCATTTTTGCGCGGGTTTCGTTATAAAGTGTTGTGCATATTGCAATCTATACGGACCCCTCTCCATGCTCTTTCCATGCTCTTTCCATGCTCTTTCCATGCTCTTTCCATGCTCTTTCCATGCTCTTTCCATGCTTTCTCCATGCTTTTTCCATGCTTTCTCCATGCTTTCTCCATGCTTTCTCCATGCTTTCTCCATGCTTTCTCCATGCTTTCTCCATGCTTTCTCCATGCTTATGGCACCTTCAAATACTACTGTAGTAGGGGTAAAAATCCCTTCCTTGAGTATTTAGCACAATGTTGCGGGGCGTGTGTGCTCCCACTTTTATCCCTTTGCAAAAGCAAAGAATAAAGGAGAGAAAAAACAAAAAGAAAAGAAAAGAAGAAGAAGAAAAAACACATTTACTGTAGGTATTTGGAGCTCGCCGCGAACAGTTACTTTGGTCAAGGCCCACGCACACACGTACGGTAGTTCCGTAATATTGATAAAAATTAAATTGGCACTCTAGAACGGGGGCGGTAATTACGGCTGCTGCCACTAGCCCAGCGAGAAATCTACCAAGCCGTTGTGGCTACTGATTACATATGTTTCAGAAATAAATTCAAGAGAAAGCCAATAATATAAATCCTTCTATTAAACGGAATCAGATCTTAAAATGGGATCGATAAGAGTATCCGGGATGCTTGATGCTCTTATTTCCCCTTTGGTGGCCGCTGAATCTTCACCTCTACCAGCTTCGACAAACAATGCACCGTTGTCCCCACCATGATCCTCCGACAGATGACGTGTCCAATCATATCGGCAAGAAATACACACTTCGCGACCCAACTTCAGACACGTGGGACAAGAAAATTCTGACTTAAACAGCTCCCGATGTCTCCTAGTTAGATGCGCGGAGAAGGTGCGTCCAGGAGACGTTGTTAATCCGCAAAAAAGGCACAAGGCCTTCTTACCTTTATATTTTTCCAATCGGCCCTTATTAGCTCTCTTTACCTCTCGAGATTCTGACAGGTTTGGTTCGAAATGCTCAACTTCCCCCTTCGCCAGCTCTGAATTATCATTACTCCTTTTCCGCTTGCGACGAAAGCTAGTCCGGCTTGCACTTGGCATAGCCGGGGCGTTGTGCTCGCCATGGACTTTTGCGACGTGGTTGCTCCACTCGTCGGCATTATTTATTGTGCAATCCGGCTCCTCGTTAACAATATTGCATGCAGGGCAGCTGAAAGGTTCATTGAATTTTCCTTCTGCGTGGTGGATTTCTGTGTTGTGCCGTGTAAGAGCTTTCTTCGAATCGTATGTGCGCCCACATAAGCAACACATGTGTTTTAAATTATCCAGCCGGTCACGTGTGATTAGCGTCGTCGTCGTGGCGGCTTTCTTCGACGGGGGCCATCGTGGAGCATTGTGTTTGCCATGGAACGTGATGACATGGCGTTCCCAGTCTGCAGCACCGTTGATGACGCACTGATTTTTGCAGCTGGGGCAGTTGAAAGGCCGCTGGAATTGAGCTTGATGAATGTTGGTGTTGTGCCGCGTCAGGTTTCTCCGCTCTGTGAACGTGACTTTGCATAAGAGACAGGTCGACCCCGGCACCTGTGTGGGCTGTTGTGAGCCGACATCCTCGCCCAGTAGTGTTTCAATATCGCAATCTCTGCACTTGAGAAAGGCAACCAGTGAATTGCTAAAAACGTTGGACCCAACATTATCTTTGCTCAGAATCTGACCAATCTGTGTGGCTGGTACAATTGAGTCTTGGTGCCGGGCCTTCCGAGGGTTGATGTGTTCGGTTTGAAGATCGTCTGTTCCCTTGCCCTTTGCATTACGTCGATCGACTTTTTTCCAGAATTCATCTCTCCTCCTTTCCACTGCGCGGGCGCACAGGATGTCGATCGATTTGCTTATTTGCGACTGAACACGGTTGGCCTGCTTTTTAGCCTCTGGAGAGCAGTCATCTTTAAGATTGGCATACTCGTCACGGTAGGCGCGGATGCGAGAGTTCCTTTCAAAAGAATCGAGGTCTTCCTGGGTAGGGTATATTGGGGCATTCTCGTTCCATATGAAAGACGTGTTGCGCATAAGCTCCGACAGCTTCTCGGTTATGTCACCCCCAGCATGATTAGGGAACGCAATCGTTGACAGGTTATAGCCCAAGTCCCTAGGCTGGTAGTTTTTGTTGAACACAGAGGTGGAGTGTGAAAGTATAGTTTCGTTGGGCAGGTTTGAGAGCTTCTAGAATCCTAGTCAGCATGGTAATGAGGACGGGAGCAACCGCACTTACTATCGAGGCGGCCGCCTGCGCCTACTCGCATTGAGTACGGGCGCATTGGGTCACGACAGCCAGCCACATCAACCAAACGCTTCCAAAGCCTCAGCAGGGTGGCATAATCTATCTGGGTGATTTCCCGATCGAGCATTTCTTCCTTCCAGGGAAGTCTAACGTATTTGGCCTCCCTAGGCCGTTCTAAATCTTCCAGAGACGTTATCGAGTCACTGGCGGCGAAAGCATCATCTGCGATGACCTGCGATAGGAGGAGGGTTGAGAGGCAGACAAGTGGGTCGTTTGTAGAATACAGTGGGATTTTAACCCTGTCGTTAAGAATGTTAGCGCGTAGTAACGGCAGGTCCCCTGGAGCAAGAAGCAACAAAGAAGCACATGTTAAAAATGTTACTCACTTTTCATCTTGAGAAGTGCGAGCCTTCTTTTGAATCCGCTTGTTTTGTTGGATAGTAACATTGCAGCGAGGAGTCATCTCCTTCCTAGTTGACTGTGGATCTCGGACCAAGTCTACCTCAACTTGTTTGTATTTTAGTTTGACGGTAGTGCCGGGTCGGAACCCGCCCAGAGACATCAACAGGATTACTTTGTGGAGGTCGACTCGATTTTGGCGCCTGCAAGGAATGTGCTTCGCCTTCGTCCAGAGCGCCGTTAAAAGTACGATGATATCTGTGGAGGTTGCCGCGAACTTGACGAATGTTTGCTCCCGAACGAGATTGTAGGTCGCAGATAATTCTACGACAATCCACTGTCGTGGATTATATGGTTATAGGCGTTAAACACCAATGAGCTAAATTTTCTAGCCCCACGTTCATCCCTTTGGACTGATCAGCAAGTTCAACGTTGGGTTCAGATATGAATGATGTCACGGATGGTGTCAGATCAGACATCGTCTGAAGTATGTATTGGGCTATATCGATGGCAAGCTTTTCCCCAACAGAAAGTACTAGATACTGCTCCAATAATTAATTGTGGGAACCACAAACAGACTGTTTAAAACTGAACCTTCTGCCGGCGAGTTCAACAAGAAAGTGGGCGGTCTTTTTGAGATGGGCTAGTTTGGTCGCAGCCGGAGAATTACAGATAGAATTACTGGATGTGTACAAGGGAGAAAGCTATCTATGGTGCGCTTTCGCACTGACGAGTGCGGGCCAGCTATATAGACTGTGATTGTCACGTGCTCATGGCTTCGAGCCGGTGCGCCACCGGTATCAGCCTCAGGGGCTAACCCCTAACAGAAAGTAATAGGAAAGTTTTGGAAAGTCGCAATTATGGTGCGTTGATAATTCTACGAATCCTGGTCCATTTCGGGTAGAAAATTCGATCTCTGCTGATTCGGAGTTGGGAGGGAGCGGGTAGTGGGTTTAAACTGATCGCGTATGGTAACTAGGAGGACCGAATGGGAATAGGTTACCTAATACTTTGATTGCAACAAAACTGTAGAAAGCAGAGACAAAAGACAACCGTCAGGAAGAAGGAGCCGTGGTCACAGCGCCGTGTTCGACAAGAAGGCTGACGATCATAGGTGACAATGCCACTGGTAAACCGATCTCTTAAACCGCGATGTTTACCTTACCTTACGTATGCAGTAGTTTGGGTACCTGTTCGTGCAATTGCATTTTGGTGTGGAACTACCCAGCCGATGATTTTCTTAATGTAACATTCAATTATAAAAATGATTCTTAGGTGAAGAATGCTGTTATTTCGCTTGAAATGTTAAGATTGTACTTAAAGCAAGCTATACAAGCAGAATTTCCAGTGAGACAAGACCATTCTATTGCACCAAAAAAACCGTTCAAGTCGAAGAGACTCGACTTAAAATCCCCAAATCGAACCTTTAACGGCGGTTTGGGGCTCTTCTTCCTTATCAATTGAGGGCTGCCCCTGTGTCGACAAGAAGCCTAACCACCTCCAGGTGGCCGTTGTGTGAGGCAGCATACAACGACATTCGTCCCTTATTGCTGGAGATATTTACATCTGCCCCTTTGCCGACGAGGTATTCTAGCAAAGACCGATTGCCTCGTGAAGCTGCCGCTAATGTTGCAATACGCCGTAAACTATTAGCCTAGTTCACATCTGTTCCAAAATTTTCATCCAATGGTGGATTAAATCTGAAAATCCCAGGTAGCCAGCATAGAATAAACAGCTGGACATGATGATGTCGCCCTCATAGTGGATCATCTGGCCGTCGACCACTGTCTTATCGAAACGCTGTCTCCACCTTTCCCAATTGTCATCCATAGGGCAGAAAAAACCTTTCATTTGCTCCAGCACCTTGTCGTAATGAGGACCATCGCTTTTGACATGCTGATACCAAAAACTCGCAGCGTATTCTCGGAAGTTTCCTGGCATTACCTTTCCCTTGCATGTTTCCCCTGCGTCGTCCCAAATAAATGGGAACCTCAGATATCGCAGGCAGGTCTCGGCGATAAGGGAAATTCGTAGCTGGGGCGCATTTGGAGGCGTCCTAGGCATACAGCATTTTCAGACTGTTCAGGTGGCAGTGTAAAAATGGGGTGGTATGTTTTCGAATTGCATTTTCTTGCATGCAGGCCGCTTATGTGAATTACTGGAATGTTGGCAATGTCCGGTTTTAGCAATAAAGCGTCTTGCCAGCATTTTTGCTTTTGTGACCATCTGTTAAATTCCGAGCGATTGATTGTTCTGCTCCTCGTTGCAATTAGGAGCGAACCGCGGGGGGCCGCATCAGGTTAATTTCTTCCCGTAAGCTTGACGGTATCATCAACATATTGGAAGCCCTCTTCTACGGTCGTTTTAATAAGGTTAATTAGCGTACGTCGTCGCAAGGTGATGGATGGAATGGATGCGATATATTCTCCGCCCTACCGGCTGGCAAAATGTCAGGGATCGATCCACTATCCATTCCCACTTACAATCCATGGTTTTCTGGCTTTGCTGGGCCATCTAGATGGCTGATGTGCGATAGTCGTGGAAGTTTAGGCTGGGTTGGATCTTTTCGAGCAAGTCTTCCTGGAGGGGGCTCGTGCGCGACGCGCCAAGGGCGCGTGAATCTTGGCTTGAGATTTAATTGGTTATCAATCGCTGCCAAACCAAAATCTTCAAAGATTGTAGCCACGCTTCCCAATCATACCATGCTTTCTCCATGCTCTCTCCACGCCCTCCATGCCCTCCATGCCCTCCATGCCCTTCATGCCCTCCATGCCCCATAGCAAAGCTCCAGAATGATGATACTAATCCAAGCGATATTTCCTCATGTTTTCGTTGGCATTGTTGACGTGTCATAAATGAGCTAGGTCACTCCCTCCGTGCATGCCCTTAGCTTGCCATTACCTGAGGCTTTTTGTCAATACACAATCCAGCATATTCGCATGGAGGCCATTGCCGCCTACCCGAAAGCCATAATTCGGGAACCATGCACGGGTAAGCATTTCGGCGTTTAAAGCCATGGATTCAATACCAATAATCAAAGTGCTGCCATGAATAGACCGCTGGGGCGATTGGAGCACACCTGCCTGGTGTGTACTTCCAATTTCGTGAAGGTTGTGTGGGTCTAGCTGAAGGAAAACGTCAACGAGACGGCGGGCGCAGGCTTGGCGGGAGCAAAGGGGAACGAAGGCGTCCGTTTTTGGACGCCCCAGCTTCCGTTTCTGGACGCCTCGGATCCCAAAATCCAGGGTTTTTCTCCTCGTACCGATTTAGTGAGGGCAGTCTTGACTGCGAGAGAGCGATGGGAGCCGTTCGACCCCCACCCCCAGCCAATAGATGCCCACCATTTCGCGCCCCGCCCCACCCCTGTCCAGAATCCATGAATAAATGCTCCTGGCCGCCACCGGTTCCTCGCCGTCGTAAGAACAGTTGCCCGTTTTCTGGCCATGCGCGATCATGGCCATAAGACGCTCGATATTCTCCAGAGAAAGGGAGGGGGGCCTGCGTCTCGCCGCCCTTTTTCTGAGGATGGCGAGAGCCCGTCACCCTCCTCTCTTCTCGTTCGCAGCCCATTACCGATTGTTTTGCTTCCATCAGCCATCAGCCATCAGCCAGCAGTGCAATGGAGATTCAATGCGCGGATTTTCCCATCATAACGACGCGGCCTGTCCAGTCCTATAAGGACTCGCAACTCGGGGAACGGGTCGCGCAGTTTGCTTCGAAATATGCCTCGGCTTTGACCTCAAATAAGCCGTTGCGGGAAAAGCCACGCGCGGATTGTGACAAGTATCGCGATTCACAGGAGTAGTAGTAGTAGTAGTAGTAGTATTAGTTAACGCCGGGCTCGGCCCGGCTTGTTAGCCGGCCGTTAGCAACCTCCCGAGGGGTATCTCGGCGCGCGTTCTATCTTCTTTATTTACACAGGGGGAAAACAAGGAGGGCAGAGGCGGATCGTGCCTGACCGGGTTCGGGCCCGGTCCTGCTTAGGGGGTTAGTTCACTGACGCGACCCCGTGCCTAAGGTGCACGGAGGGTTCGTCTGACGGCTTGTGCCGTGAAGTGTGGGTGAAAAGGCAGTAAGTCTATTCCTCGTCAGAGTTCGAGTCGTTTACGATCGGTGTCCCTAGGCGTAAAGTGCGTTCGTGGCGCGCGGGGCGCTGGCGGGCCGCTCTGGGGCGGGCGCTGAAGTAGTTGGTGGCTATCGAAAACGCCTCAAAGCTTTTCGGTTGCCCGAAGCTTGTCTGGAAGAATTTCCAGCGTTGGGCGCGATTTGGCGGCCCGGCCGGCCGGTCGTTATTAGGCCACGGCCAGTTTCTCCACACCGCCCGCGAATAGCGGCAGTGCACCGGGTGCTCAGGGGAGGTCCGCTTCCAGCACCAGGCACACGAGGTGTTTGCATCCTGGTGGTTGAAACGGTCATGGTAGGCCTTGAAATCGCCGTGGCCGGTCCTCATGGCCAAATAATGGCCCAGTAGGGGTCTTGGCAAACGCAGTTCCTCGGGCTCCTTTCTCGGTGTGTATTGGAATTTCCATTCCCTATATGCGGGGGACCGTTCACAGAGTTCTTTACGCCACCAGTCCTTCTCTATATTGGAAAGAATGGCTCTGAGGACCGTGCCGGCACCGCTATACGTGGTTTGCTGAGCCCTCGGGTCTGGGTCCGGCGGTCCGGCGGAGCCGGCCTTGGCCAGCTCGTCAGCCCGGTCGTTTCCCGGGATTCCCTGGTGCCCAGGGCACCAACGGACCCGAACCTCGGTACCTTGTTTTCGGAGTAGATCGACAAGGTTATGGAACTCCAGAAAGGCCCATTGGGACGAACGCGGCGCGTCGCCTCTAAGACCCCAAATAACCGAGGTGCTGTCCACACAAATCCAGATCCGGGCGCCTGGCTGGGCCTTGGCTGCCGCCTGTAGCCCTTTTAGGGCGCCAATCGCCTCGGCGTCGAAAACGTGGCTTTCCGGCGTAATAGATGCGGAGCCTGCGGCAAATTCCAGGCCCGCCCTAAAAGCGGCCCATCCGTACCCTATTTGGACGCAGTTGTTTTCGTGTTTTTCCGAACCATCCGTATATACCACGATATCGTCAGGTGATACCATGTCCAGCCATTTGATAAAGCGGCGGGCCGCTTCCTCTTTCGGGACTCCTCCGGTGGGGTCAGTGCGAGAATCCGGGGCATTGCGAGGTGCGCGCAACTCTAGTCTCCGGATCCGCGGGAGAAGTTGTGCAGCCGTTTGCAGGGTCGTGGCCGAATGGCCCGAGTTGCGGGCACGAGGTGTTTCACGCAGGCGGCTGACAAGGGGGTGCCCCTTGTCCGCGAGCCTTAGTCGGGCGCCGTATTTCAGGCGGGTGTAGGCCAGCGCGACGCGGGCCGAGGGTAGTCCTGCGTCCCTGAGAACAGTGGACGAGGGGGTGGTTTTATACGCCGGGAGGATTGCCCGTGCCGCTAAAACCAGCGGTTTGTTCAATGCTTTGAGAAGTCCTCTTTGTTTGTGCGCTGGGTTGTACCATGCCTCGGCTGCGTAGGTGGCCGAGGAACCCACGCATGCCACCGCTGCCTTGCGAAGTGCAGCCGCAGGCGGTCCGTATCTTACTGCCCCAAAGCTCTTGAGGTGGGCAGCGACCCCCATTGCTTTGGCAGCCCTTTCGGCCACGTGGCGGCGCCCGTCTAGCCGTCGGCTGAACCAAAAACCAAGCCAACGCATGCCCGGGTAGCGCTCGGCCCCGGAGGCGCTTTGTCCGCGTCGACCGCCCGGTAGTTGGACCGGGGTAACCGTTCTACCATTAATCCGGATTTCCGGGTTGCGACCGTGCCTTTTCTTAGTGATATGGATTACCTCTGTCTTTTCCGCTGCAAAATGGATCTTCTCTTCCGCCGCAATTTCGTGCATATCCCGGAGTTTATCTTCCAGCCAACGTACGTTTTCCTCCAACGAGGGTGACGATTTCCATGTAAGCACGTCGTCTGCGTATGCCAACCGCCACTTCGTACCGTTTTTGACGAGATACGCCAAATATAGCATATATAGGATCGGGGAAAGGGGAGACCCTTGCGGGGTGCCGCACCCAAGCCGCCTAAAGCCCGTGGTCGTACCCTCCAGCCGGACTCGGGCCTGGCGGCCGCTTAAAAAGTTAATCACGAACCTGAGGAGCATTTTACTAAACCCGAGGCTCCGCATTTTCCGTATTAATCGCCTATGGAGGAGGGCGTCGAAGGCGCCTTGGACGTCGCATGCGACAAGGGTGACTTCCTCCCCGCGAGCTAGAGCCTGCTCGATATCGTGGGCGAGGGCACAAACCAGATCCGTCGCCGATCGTTTGGGTAGGGCACCGCCGTGGGTGCAGCTAAGGAGCCCGTTGTCGTGTATGGCCCAAGCTATCCGGCGTGCAACGAGCCTCTCGAGGCCTTTTCCGATGCAGGAGAGGAGGGCTATAGGCCGCCAGGATCGAACGCTGCTCCGGTCTTTCTTCCCCGTTTTCGGTAGCATCGCGACTTCGGCCTTCTTCCAAGGCGCTGGGAAATGTCCGAGTTCCAGGCAACGTTGGTAGAGCCTGCGCACCGGCTCGGCCAACGAAGCCCATCCGGCTTTTAGTAGCCGGACGGTTATTCCGTCGATGCCCGGGGACGTGCTCGTAACCCCAATGCAGGAGCGCTCCGCCTCTTCCGCACTAACCTGGGTGTCCCAAGGGATTTTAGCCTCGTCCGGCGACCAGGCCTCCAAGGGGTCTCCCTGCAGGTCATCCTCCGCCGAAAATCGGCCAAGCACCTCCCGTTGCAGTGCTTCCGCTTTTGCTAAAGGCTCGCTCACTTGCTCGCCGTTAATAACCAGCGGCGGGGACCGGAGGCGTGGTCCGGCTCCCAGCCAGCCCACCATGTTCCACAAATCCTTATCGTCGCGCAGTTGGTCGATCCGGTGCCTCCAGTACTCCCGCTTCGCGGCCCGCACCCCTTTCGTATAGGCTTTTTCCTCGGCAGAGGCGTCTGCCCTATTTACAGCGCTCCGTTTAACCCGCTGGAATTCGGACCAGAGCCGCTGGCAGTTTTCGGTCCACCAGGGAGCCGAGCTGTCCCTTTTTCCCGCCGGCGTACCCACGACCCACGTCACTTGCTCCCATAAAGTTGTAAATTCAGCTACCCACGCGTCCAATGCGTAGCCATCGGCCGCGGATCCCGGGTCCGGCATGTCTTGCATGCCAAAAGCAAGTAGCTCCGCGAACTTTGGTAACCGGTCGTCCCTAACCGAAACGTTGATCGCCTCCGGGCGGGGGGCGCCGCGCGTCCGCAGCGTGGTATAAAGGGATTCGTGGTCGGAGCCTGTGTAAAGACTGCTGTCAACCACAGTTATTGTGCTGGGGAGGTTGGAAAAGACCATATCCAGTAAACCCCCGTCGCGGTGGGTGGGCACGCCGATATTTCCTGTAAAACTCATCCCCTGGGTTTGCGCCCATGCCGTCAGTTGGTCCCCTCCGCGTGCGTTTGCGCGGCCCGGCTGGTATGCAGCAGCCGCTACGTTAAAATCGCCGCCTAGCACCGTGGGTCCATTTGGCACGGTATTGCATACCATTTCCAGCGCGGCTTCAGTGCCCGGAGCCCTATATACGTTAACAAACAGTATTCCGTTAATTTCGAGCCAGAGTATGTCCCGCGTATTTTGGCCCTGCGGTAGCCGTCGTTGTGCGGCCCTTAGGGCTGCCCCCTTTTTGACGTAGGTGAGCACCCGGGGCCGGAGCCCAGTCATGGCTTCGTAAGTGTTGGCGTGCCATTCGTCCACTGGCGCAAAAACATTATAGCCCGGGTGCGTTTGTGTAGTCGTATTTAGCCCGCACCATGGCTCTTGAACGTTAACCAGGTCCACCTTTCTCTGGTGGCACAACTCCAATAGGCTCAGATGCACACCCATCCTTTTACCTACGTTGGCCCAAACTACGTCGAGGCATTCCCGCTGCATATTGCCGAGCGAGTATTTCGTCATATTAATCGACGGGTTGCTTCCAAGTCTATCCCATCAGCGGGGCAAGGTTCGGCAGCCGCTGCGTCCTCCTCCATTTCGGCTGCCCAAACGATTTCGTCGTGCACGCGTTCCTGTTCAACCTGCAGGAAGTTACGGATGTCCGCTCCTGCCGCCTCGCATGGCCGCGCTCTTTTGTTTGAAATGCTCGATCGGGAGCTCGAGGTTTGCGAATGCTGCGATGAGGTGCTTAGGACCGGGATTGCAGGTGCTGGCTCTCGGCGGGCCGTTTCGGCCCGGTCGTTGATAATCGCGGCACGGTTGGCACGTCCGATTCTGCGAATCCCCTTAAGTTTACGCTGTGAAGGTCGTTCAAGCTTCCCATTTACCACCAAAGGTCGGGCAGGGCAATTCTCATGTCCGGATGGGAAATGGCCGTGGCAATTAACGCATTTGGGGGCTGCCTTGCACGGCTCTTCCTCTGTCGCATGTTTTGCTTCACCACATATGCCGCAACGCGCTTGCCGTACGCAGCGACGTATTTCGCAATATCCCTGGCAACCGTCGTGGTGGTGTGTAATTTTGCGTGATTTTTCAACCTTCCGCGCACGTCTCGACACTCCAAAAAGCTGAAAGGGCTTTACGGGTTGAAGGAAGGACACTATCCACGTGCCCTCAGCCGTATGTGGGTCGTAACCATGTTTGGAAATATGCCAGTTGACTGGCTGCTGGCCTGCTGCCACGGTAATCTCCTCCTGGATTACCTCATGTACGTCCTTTCTTCCGTCCAGGCAATTGAGCGTTCGGGGCACTCCAGAGACGGCGTATGTGTGCCAGGTTGTCGGGACAGTGACTTCCCGCGCGTCCAATGCGTCCATAATGGCCTTGACCGCGCTGGGGTTGAGGAGTTTTTGCCGTGTTTCCTCAGAGGCCACCGTAACACCCCAGCCCGTGGGGGTACGCTTGGCGTTTGGGATTTCACTGTGTGGCACCGAGACCAATTCGGCCAGTTTGGTCGTTACCGCGTATGGCTCCCTCGTCACCATCCGCAATTTGTCATTTACGCGGATCAGGATGCGGTTGGACGGCTGTTCTGTCAAACGTTTCGGGGCTTGGGAGCGGTCCCGGCCCGATTGGGAGGGAGTTGCGGAGCTGTCAGGTGCATTGCCGGGCGTCGTACGTATCGGGTACGAGCGCGTGGCCGGGGTTAAAATTCGCGTTGGGGCCGCCGCTGGTGGCGTGGCGGCTCGCTCGGCCCATGTGACCGATTTGTTAGTGGGCGTGCCTCTGCCTTTAGAGGCCGACGACGCCGTGCCCGTCCTCGTAATTAAAATGCTGCGCCTTTCGCTGGAACTGGTCGGCGAACGCGACGGGGAGCGTGAACGCTCTTTTTCAGGGAGGGTGCGACTGAGGAACCAGCCGCTGATCACGTCGTCAAGTTCAAGAACAATTCTCCTAAGCGCGGCGTCCTCCGGGGCCTGTAAACTTTCGAGCTTGGCTGCAAAGACCTCTTCGAGCCAGCTGCCGACTGTTTCCACGTTTTCCAACTCCTGCTGCAGTGTTTTGATGGCCAGGGCCGGGAGGCTGGAGTACCTTCCGCGGCCAGCCGGCTGAGGCGCGTTAGCGGTGCGCGTGTCGAGAGATACGTGTCCCGACTCGGCCTGGCCCTGCGGCAAAGCCTGCGGCGTGCTCTGCGGGCGCGCGCGGCGGTTTGAGACCTCTGGTGAGGCCATGACGACCAGCGCCCGGAGGGCGAAAATTCTTCAGCTGTTAAGCTTATTGGTGTGTTTGGGTGTGAATCGCTAACAAAGGTGGGTCTGACCCATGAATGGTGGAGGATGCTTGAGGAGGATGATGAGGATGATGGCCGTGGGCACTCAGTCCAGTACTTCAGTAGCAACTCTGTTTGCGGAGATGTCGCAAGCCCATTTTCTGTGCCATCCTTCCGGTCCATATTAAGATCGCGAAGAGCGCGAAAGCTGAGTTCAAGGTCCCTGCAGTACTTCCGCTCAAAGTCTGTGCATGTGCCGACTCTAAGGCCTCTCAAAAATGATCGAATGCAAGACGACGGTGACTGTTCGTCACTGTCGTCACAAGCTCGGCCCAGGTTGAGGCAAAGTTGAGGACGGTCCTCAGGCCTAATTATCGGCGGCTGGTTCTGAGCAAAGAGGTCCGCAGTGGCAGCGAACCCCTTGTTGCTGGCGACTAGCGTATAGGCTGGTAGCTTTGGAAGCGGGGGCAACTGGCCCATCGACGAGTCGATTGATTGGCGAGATACGGCCTCAGCAAGTTTCGTCAGGTATTTGTAGAATAAGTGATTTTGATACCAAATCTTCCACCTCGACCGCACTGCTGTTATTGTCTCATCGACGTCCACATACGCCCTCAAACCGGCGCAATCGCTCTCTGTTGGCTTTTTCGGCCTTTCACAAGGCCACTGAGACTCCAGGTAGGAGATAAACGCCTTGACTTTAAAGTCAAAGTTGCGCTTGTACGTGGTATGTCGACGCGTACTTGCATCCCACTCTTCCTCATGGGGAAAGATGGAGAGTTTGGCCTCCGCCGAATTACAATAACCATACCCACCGCTCTCTACGTCGCTGGTGATGAGATGTTTGACAAAAGAGTAACCTATGGACAGATTGTACTGATTTGTTTTGGCTGGTGGCGCAACAGAAGCAACATCCGGGATTGAAGCAATGGCAAAAAGAACCTCGATCATGGAGCGTGTGTCGTAATCAGTGGCAAATGCCAGGGCTGAGAACCACGACGCGAGTTGAAATACCCCAAACTCGGAGCGCTTCTTTCTGAAAGCACAATGAATCGCCAGCCAGTGTCGCGCGATTAGTTGCTTGTAATTATCGAGCCATACTGCGTCCCAGGATAGGCAGGCCGGTAGCTCAACCTTGGGCCCGTAAATGTTGCTTGCCTCGTGAAAAAGGACCACATACTAAAGGTTTTGATGTTTGGATACCAGCCCGTCAAAAGCGGTTTGGCTATGAAAATTGCCTGCGAAACTGTTATAGTCGCATCGGAGCGGGCCTCCTCTCGCAAGCGGTCCCTGCTCTCGTAAACTCTGTCGCGTAGTGTTATAAACTCCTCGGCTAAAGCCGGGCACTCGTGACCAGGAGCAGTTGATCATATCCCGTTTGGTAAGCTTCGGATTCGAATTTCGCAAAGAATCGAGTTTCTTAACGAACCTGGGGCTGATGTCGAGCTGGCGGTCCGTCAACCAATAAACAGATGGAATAGAAACCTTGAACACGAAATAAACGCTCCGCCCCCAAGGTATAATAACAAAACAACTAGAATGGAACTCGGTCTGTAATACCGCTTGATCCATTTGTACCTTGTCGTTTGCTTTACACCAAAATCGACTTGAGTCCCTGAAGAGTTGTCCCACTACCCAATGCTACCACAAAAATAAAACGAGCAATCAAATTCCACCGCCGAAGCACCGCCCTCCACTGCTGGCACACATTTCTATCCCTACCCCGCCAGGCTCCGGTATCGTGGCATCGTGCCCGGCTGCGTGAGGAACTGGTCGAGCGCCGTGCCGCTGTTACATCAATTTCACAATTGAGCGAGACGGCCGATGTTGTATTTACGATCAGTAGAGCGCGGTTTTACGGACACCACTTCCAAAGTTATATGCTTATTGCGGTGCCTGCAGGTGGGCTGCTGTATATGGTGGCCAAATTCAGCCTGCGGTGGGCTTTTTATCGCATCGTGGCATATGCGTGCGGTGCGAGGGGACGAAAATTAAAAGATGTTAGGGAGGTTTTCAACCCTAGGAAGACTGGCAAGGTCGACGAGGTTGCAGGACGACATGGGTTAGATCCGCGGATCTGCAGGATTTGGGCAAAGAGGGTGAAGGCTTTTTGGCCTTTGCTTCCTTGACGATAATCGAATGGAGCTTTTTGGTTCGGCATACGATCACGGAATGTCGTCGCTGCAATGCGTCGGCGCCGACGATTGACGTAATCGGGCGTTTAGAACCAAGCGAAATCCGATGGTATTCGTATTAAGCTGGTTTGCAGGTAGCTATTACAGGCCCCGAAAGTAGCTTTGATCCAGTCGTTAACAAATCAGCGTTGCTATTCACCCGTTTTCCAGACCTCAAGAGATGTATGGGCGGCCGGCGGCCTCCTGCACAGTGTCGAGGTGTGAGGTATAATTTTACTGTTCCCCGTTGTCGTTGATTACCTGCAGCCGGAGACTTTGCCCCGTTTTTACTGTGGCGGGTGGCTTCTGCATAAGTGCAGGAAACTAAGGAGGGGAAGTCCCTTCTGCAGTTAACAGTTTGATGTTATTGCACTATCCTTCCTGCTTATGCTTAATAACGTTAAGATAAAATCATTGCCATTTGCCTTACATGTTGCATATCACCTTGGGTAGGTGGCACATTTCGATCAAATGCTCTCCCTAGTTCCTTTAACCCTTGAACTTGCAAACCTAGGCTATTTTTTCATATCTCCCTTGTCCCTTCAACTCTTGAAACTTTTTGTTTTCTATCTCATCTTTTGCAGCTTTCTCAATACGTATTTTGTGAATATTGGGCCGACTTGAAAATTGAATCCACCAACCCAGGATTTAAGTGGTTTGCGCCACCGCGCTCGGTCTAAATTGTGGCTGAAATGGCACCTTGTGACCAGATCCACAGTTTAGCTTGCGTCTCCGTAGCAGTGCTTACGTAGGCAGACCCAGGGCCCGATACAGGTTGCCTGTGCAACGAGCCCTGTTCGATCTGCTGCAAATACCCGTCTACCTAATTTTGTTTGCTGCAAACATCCTCCATCAATGACCGATATGGATGAAGAACTCAAGAAGCTCCGTGAACAGCTCGAAGAAGCCAAACGCCGAACCGAAGACGCCGAGAAACGCATCCGAGAAGAGCAGCGCCGACGCGAAGGGGCGGAAGACGCCGCCAGGGCATCGCAACCGCTGGCAATTGAACCCTATCTTGACGCATGCCACTCGCTCAGTCTTGCCATCCAAGTTCTGACCGACCGCTCTTTAACCACCCAAAGCGACACGACTGATCCTATTGGCCGTGTTTACCCATCACGAATTTCCAAATGGGACGAATTTGCAGCAAAACAAGAGGAAATATGGAATCTGCTTTCCGACCCTTCCTTCACCTCCCGTCCTACATTTCCATCTCGACACCAGGTGGATTACGTTCGCTCTTTAATAAGCCCGATTAGCAGCGAGCATGGATTACGGCATTTTGAGCGTAACACCGTTGAAAATGCAGTCCAAAAGCTGGTCGATGCAGTGTTCGAGAACGAACTGTTGCGACAGCGCCTCGGCCTGCATGGGACCGTAACGTTCGAAAGCCACACGAACCTCGGCGCGGCGGACGAAAGCCTATCCGAACCTCTCGAACAGATGACCGTCTCTGGGCCCAGCGTCGCAGGTGCGTCATCTGCAACGGCCAAAGTCCGGAAACCGCGTCGCACCGCGAAAAGCAAAGGAAAAGGCAACCGAGCGGACCAGTTCTGCATATACAGGACAACGAACGGAGCGAACACCCCGACAATGGCAATCGAGTACAAAGCGCCGCACAAACTAAGCCAGGACGAGGTGGTTACCGGCCTGGCATCCGCGATTGAGCCGAAGCGAGATGTGATTGGCCAAGATTGCGAAGGCTTCGTGCTTGCGTCGAAGGCGCTTACCGCCGCCGTGGTCACGCAGCTGTTCTCCTACATGATTGGCAAGGGCATAAAACACGGGTATGTTTGCACAGGACAAACTTTCGTTTTCCTCCATATTCCGGATGATCCCGCGACGGTCCTCTACCATGTCTGCGTCCCGAACTTGGACGTCTTCGACGATGACGTGAACAGACTCCACCGTACAGCCGTCGCGCAAGTATTCGCCTTCGTCCTGCAGGCTGTTCGTACTGCGCCGCCCCCACAATCGTGGCACGACGCGGCGGCTACGCTCGAAACATGGGCTGTCGAATACGAGGATGTGCTGGCCAAAATACCGTCTTCTGTCCGCAAGGATAAAGAACGGGCTTCTCCTTATATACCCCGCCGTTGGCAAGGCTTCAAGCGCTCGCCGATCCGCACCCGCGCGTTCTGCCGGCAGCTACCCACTCAGCCCTTGTCCGACGAAGATGAAGACGACAATGATTTCCTGCACTCCCCAACTCCGAAACGATCCTCCAATTTTCACAGGAATGGCACGCCAGGCTCTGGTGGACGCAGAGAAGGTCGTGGGGGACTGCGGGCGGGTAAATCACAAGGAATACAGGATATGCTTTACTGCAGCCATAAATGTCTTCTTGGGCTGAAATGTCGTAGACCTGTTGACAAAACCTGTCCGAACGCCAGTAGCCACGGGCAGAAACACATTGACAGGGCAGAATTTCTAAGTCTGCTTCAAGCACAGCTAGCCAAAGACCGTGGGCCTGACGCAGACTGTACGCCGTTATACCTGTCAGGGTTTGTTGGTTCGTTGTTTAAGGTCCGGCTATCGCTGCATGGCTACACACTTGTGGCCAAGGGTGTGGAAACTGCGAATCTTGAATTCCTGCAACATGAGGAAAAGGTTTATAACCGCCTTAGCGAGATTCAAGGGAGGCACGTTCCGGTATACCTCGGATTGATGTCTCTGGTTCTCCCGCAATATTGCGACGGCGGTGTTTATAAGCACTTTTTACTCCTTAGTTGGGCTGGCAAGCCTTTGTCGAGCAGTGACGGCCGTATCGATAAATTTGTCGTTACTGCTTCGATTTCCAAGGCAATTACCGCAATACACCGTCTTGGTGTCCTTCACGGCGATGCTGAGGCGCGCAACATTTTGGTAGATGGCCAGCACCCTATGGTTGTTGATTTTGAAAGAGCGACTATTCCGGACCGTGCGCCGCTGGGCTCGATCTCTGCCAACGCCAAGCTCAAAAGGAAACATGGGCCATCTCAGAAAAGGGGGAACGACGCGTTCGCAAAAGAGTTTGCCGCCATACAAAATGTTTTCAATTGACTTCCTTTTCCTAAGGAAGAGGCTGGATTTTTTCTTGGAGCTGAAAAAAGAGGAGGACCAAATCAAAGCGGCGCAGGAGCAGGAAAACAATGCACAAAAGATAACTTTCACTTTTCACGTTGGGTGCTTTTTCATTTCTTAATGCTGGCTTCAGAAAGCCACAATTGACAATGATATTTTATATATCCTTCCTTGACTTGGGCTTTATCTAATTTACACATTTCGCTTCACTTTCTGTAACCAGAAAAGCGGTGTGACAAAGTGGCAGCAGTTAAGAAAGCTGGGGCAGTGTCCGAAAAAAACACTTTAGCAAACCGCAGTGCGGTGTTTGCCGCCAGTTTATCATCTCACCTTGTTTTGTCGACATCGTTGCGATGTCAGCCGAGTGATGAAGGCGGTATACAACGCCAAAAGACCAGTATATTATTGTTTATAAATAGGAAACTTGTCTTCCAATAAAGATTTCATTCGAAACCCTTCGTTTGCATTCATGTTTCACATGGGAAATTGAAAGGAAGGCCAGCAACATGTCTAGAAAATACCACGAACCCATACAATACAATGCCAAAAACTATCCCTACCGACGAGAAATTGATCACGAATATCTTCAAGATGTGGTAAAACAAGAAGTGAAATGGCAGTTTGCAAAGCTAGGATTTCCGAGATCAGCCCGGGTTCGAAGTAAAGAAACACCTTCCAAATCATACGATGAAGTGGTTGAAAGCAAAATCGACCTTCAAAACTATATTATCGACAGGCGCCCCGGCAACCGTCCAAACCATGAGGCAAAAGTCAGGTTTCGTTTGTCGAAGGAACAGCCCTCCGGGCATGGATTTGTGTGCAGGGAATGTGGCCGGGGCGTCGATAGTTTTGTTTCGCAGCATTAAAACATGACAAGATTTGACATTGTATTGTGGCGGAATTAAAAGAACGATATAGTAGGGTTTGTGTTACTAAACTGCGCTGTTAAATTAAACGCCGTTGTAGCTCAAATTCTTCAAATTATATACGCTTAGGGAAAAACTATTTCAACATTGTTATTAAGGACAATTAATGGCATTGCCATTAACCATTATAAAGCTACGCTAAGAAAAGGCTGTGTTTAAATGTCCACCAAGCGAAATCAAGCATTTATTCGATCCATTTCCTTTTTCTCGGCTTTCCGTTTGTCGGGAGGGTGTTCATTGCATTAATTACATAGCTCGATTCGAGCAAACGTTCGGGGATGGTTGAACTCGCCGGAGCAGACCGGCGTGCCAGATAGGTGCTCGGGAATTGGACCGAAGGACTAGTTTCCGGGGGACCAAAATTCGAGCATGGCAAAGGAAGTAAACTTGGGAGCAGGCGGGGAGGCCCCGCGGCATTTGCTGCCGAGGTTTGAGACGAATGGGCCAGGTTACTGTCTTCCACAAAGGCCTCCACAGAGGAGCAGTAACTCGGCAGCGGCGAAACAACTGGGGAACCGGATTTTGACAATGCAGAACAAAGTTGAGGAGATCCCACAAAAACCGAAGAGCAAGGTGTCGGAGTCGCAAAGCGCGGCTCTGGAGGGAGACTCGACACTATCCAGGACCGGGGTGCCAAAAACGCAAATCGAAGGATTGCTTTGTGTAAAAGAGCCGCTTTCTAGCGGCAACTCGGCTCGGACCATATCCGAGTTTGGCGCGGAAAATGCAGGGCTGCCAAATGCTGAAAATGAGGCAAAGTCGGACGACAAGCTACCGCCATGTTTATACTCTTCCTCGTTCGAAATTTGGGTTGGCGCAATTGTTATTTTCGCGTCTGGTTCCGCGTTCCAATTCGGCTGAAAGTTTTCGTCGGTGACGAAACACTTTGTCAAGCCGTCATACTCGATGTAAATGGCCACTTTCACTCCATCAAGTTCGAGCGCTGTGGCTTCTCGGAGCAGGTTTGAACTTCGGCTGTCGATCAAGTGGCTGATATTTGGTGGTGTCATTTTTCCAGTCGTTTCGTTCAGAAAATCGTGTTAAACGCAACGAGTTTTAGTGTCGTACACCAGGTCAGAGCAAATAATTTTATTTCACTATTGCACAGTTTATATAAATCCCCTGGCAAACGCGAACCTGATATTCGTTAATTGAAACAAAAATCGAAAATGCGAAAGCGCTTAAGCGGCGGCTAACTGATTGGAAGAAACTGTGCATCTCAACGTCGCCATCAAAATCAATATCAACATTAATATTAAGCGCCCAGTTTAAAAAGCGATGGGACAATGCTGCACATTGAAACTGTATACGCCACTACGCCACTACGCCATGCGCCGCTGCGCGCCACAGCGCCATACCCCCACCACGCCATCGTACTTCGTAATACCGTACATATTTGAGTGACTGCTAAAATCAGAACGCAATATGATAACGTTACAAGATACGGGAATTTGGGTGGTGGCTGCGTGAGTCCAGATTACTATCAGGCTTCACCTTTCGTCCTTTGGTTATGCAACAATGGACAGGCTACAAATGCAGCTTTGCAAATTGCCCTAGTGGCACCTCTTGAAGACACCCTCCAAGGCACGTTTATTCGGACTGTGCTCCTTCCAGTGCTAATGCAAGAGACGTGTCAAGCTACTTGTCAGAGCGCTCACAAAAGAATTTGACCATGATTTGCCTTTCAATCGGAGGATTTATGGAAGTTATTGCAAATTTCTTAGTCGCAATCCACTTTAGAGTAAATACTGGTCAAGAACTGCGTTGTACAAAAATGGCTGGTTAACTAAAGCATGAACAGCTGTTGCTGGCACATCCCGGTCTTCATATTCAAACCCTACCGCTACGGATTCGAAAACTGCATCCTACAGCGTTAGTTGTTTTCCAAAACATCAGCAGCTGTAAATATATCTAATAACGTGGTTCATCAGGACCCCGGACATATCAGGACCCCGGACATTTTTCAACCCAGTTTCATCCTTTATTTTCCACACGTGTTCTTTCCCCCAACAGTAATGGAATCATCAAATTGCGAAGCGCGAATCATTCTTGCTCTAAATGAGCTCCGATCAAGCAAAAAGAAAAGCATACGAAAGGTTGCATTAATATATAATGTCCCAAAATCGACACTACACGACAGAATAAACGGCATCGCTTCTTTGGCCAATCGTCGGCCAGGCAACCAAAAGCTAACGGAAAGGGAAGAGGAAGTAATTGTCCAGTATATACTGGACCTGGATTCCCGAGGGTTTCCAGCCCAGATCGCTGATGTGGCCGCAATGGCCGATCATCTTCTCGCTGCGCGGGACGCGCGACCGGTCGGCAAGCAATGGGCTTATCGCTTCGTACAACGACGCACAGAATTAAAAACGCGTTTTTCTCGCGCTTACGATTTCCAAAGAGCTCTTTGCGAAGATCCTGACGCGTTAAACGCGTGGTTTCAATTGGTGGCCAATATGAGGGCCAAATATGGCATCCAAGACTGCGACATGTACAACTTCGACGAAACCGGCTTTATGATGGGCCAGATTTGCGCTGGAATGGTCGTAACTGGGTCCGAAAGACGCGGAAGAAGGAAAAAAGTACAGCCTGGCAATCGAGAATGGGCGACTGCAATTTGTTGCATCAGTGGCGACGGTTACGATATACCCCCGTATATCATCGTCAAAGGCTTTTACCATTTGTCCAATTGGTATACAGAAGGCGGTCTTCCGGACACGTGGCGCCTCAAACCCACCGTTAATGGATGGACCGACAACGAGACTGGCCTCGACTGGGTTCAGCATTTCGACAACCATACAAAATCGCGGACAAAAGGCGTATATCGGATGTTAGTGCTCGATGGGCACGGCAGTCATCGATCCCCTGAATTCGAGGGCTATTGCAAAGATCACAATATTATTCCACTTTACCTGCCTGCTCATTCATCTCATTTAACCCAGCCACTTGATGTCGGAGTGTTTAACGTCCTTAAGCGGGCGTACGGTCAAAAAATTAACGACTTTATCCGGGCCCACATCACTAACATCAGCAAAGTCGACTTCTTTTTGGCTTTTGCAGCGGCTTACAAAAAGTCAATGACAAAAGAAAATATGGCCGGGGGTTTTCGAGGGGCGGGAATTATCCCCCATAGCCCGGAAATGGTCATATCTAAGCTGGATGTTAGGCTACGGACGCCGCCACCTAAAGAGCTTGATTTTTCCAGCACCGAAACCTGGGTCTCTCAAACACCGCACAACCCGACAGAAGCCGTTAATCAATCTACCCTTGTTAAAAGTCGAATCAACTGTCATCAGGGAAGCTCGCCAACGCCTATTTTTAATGCTGTAAAGCAGCTAGCAAAAGGGTTGGAGTCGATTGCTCATCGAACCACACTTTTGGAAGCGGAGAACCACAGCCTTCGGAAGGCCAACGAAGCGCTTAGCAAGCGGCGCAGGGCTCAAAAAACACGTATCCGCGAAGGAGGGTCATTTACCATACAAGAGGGTCAGAATTTGCTTCAATCAAATGGTGCCGATGGTCTAATATACGAAAAGAAAGATGAAAATGGGGAGGGGAGTAGTGCGCAGCCGGCGACTAAACGACGTTGCGGCAACTGCGGTAAACCTGGACATAATGCACGCACCTGTCAGGAGGATGCAGAAATGTCTGATGTACATATATCCGATTGCATTGAGGTAAATTGAACAACGCTGGCGTTGCAATTGAAATTGGAAGTAGTATTGTGCAGGAAAAGTGTCCGGGGTCCTGATATGTCCGGGGTCCTGATGAACCACGTTAATGGATTAAATCATATTTCGGCTCGCAAGCCTGAAGGGGTTGCAGCCCTAGTTTCGGCGCTACCTATTACGTACGCTGGGGTGGAATAAAAAGTTTTGTTGGGGCAAAAAAGAAAATGGGGAAAACCGCATTTTGTCTAATTTATAATTTGCGAGTCGTGTTTCGCGAGTTTCGTGTTTTTCGTGTCTCTATATTAGAACTAGCAATTTATTCCGTACCAGCAATTACAACTGTTCCATTTGTTTTATTCTTCATTTCCCGTATTAACGTTTGATTTATCACGGCCAGGCATACATTGGAGAACCTCAATATATTAGGCGCTATTAACGGTAACTCTAAATTAAGGAGAGAAAAAAGAAATATCAAGTAACGACACGCCGGCTAAATGCGTTTAAGTCCGGAGCCAGTGGACCTTTGCGCGCCATGGGCTTAGCGTGGCTGGTGGGGTCGAGTGGTAATTCTGAGGTTAGGTCTGGTTGCCTGATCCTCACAAAAACCTTGTTTGTTTCCTTTCCTCTCCTCGGAGTAAAATTTTCGTTGGACGATAGACTAGTTTCCGTGCTATGCTTATCCTGGCCAAGGTGACCCATTTCCAGTACCGCTTTATATTTGGGAACATAAACTAGTAAACAAATAACGTGGATGTACAGTACCCCGGACAGGACAGTACCCCGGACACTTTTCCAACGTGGACGATCCTTCAATTGCAATGGCGTGTTTTTCCCACATCAACAATGGAATCGTCGAATCGCGAAGCGCAAATCATTCTTGCGCTAAATGAGCTCCGATCGAATAAAAAACTGAGCGTTAGAAAAGCTGCAACCATTTTCAATGTGCCGAAATCGACATTATACGACAGAATAAATGGCGCGACTTCTTTATCTGACCGTCGGCCCAATATGCAAAAATTAACGGAAAACGAAGAGAAGGTGATTGTCCAGTATATATTGGACCTGGATTCCCGAGGGTTTCCGCCCCAGATCGCTGATGTTGCTACCATGGCCGACAATATCCTCGCCGCGCGGGACGCGCGACTGGTCGGAACTCGCTGGGCAAATCGCTTCGTCCAGCGACGTACAGAGCTAAAAACGCGTTTTTTTCGCGCCTACGATTTTCAAAGAGCTTTATGCGAAGACCCTGACGCGTTAAACGCGTGGTTTCGTTTGGTGGCCAATATAAAGGCCAAATACGGCATCCAGGACTGCGACATTTACAATTTCGACGAAACCGGTTTTATAATGGGTCAAATTTGCGGCCATATGGTTGTAACCGGGTCCGAAAGACGCGGAAAAAGCAAAAAATTACAGCCTGGTAATCGAAAATGGGCGACTGGAATCTGCTGCATCAGTGGCGACGGTTACAATGTTCCCCCATATATTATCGTTAAATGTTGGAATAGAGGGAATCGCGGTCAATTCAACAATAGAGCGATGATCCACGTGCAATGCCGCACAGGCCAATTGCACGTGACTTACCCGCCCAATTGCGGGTATAAGACGGAAGGACGTTCAGAAGCTTACCTCTAAACAGTTTCATAGAAGATGCACAATTAATATCTTTATATCCATATAACAACGTTCTGTTGATCGATCGACATTACGAAAGGCCTATCAACATAAACATTTATAATACTTTGCATTTTAATTTGTGCACCCACTGCCAAATCACTTAAAGATTAAAGCTTTTAGTTCGCATTACTTGACTTATTTTAAAGTTTACCGAAGTTCATATATATAACTTGCCCATTATTCCAAATATAGATTTTCATATAAGTGGTGGCTAAAATAAAATAAACTCAGCTTTCATTTATAGCCGACTCACTTGTAGATTCATGCAATACTAGTATTGCAAGAGTGTATCCATGGATTTGCTCCACCCAATGCTGGATTTGTAGCCTGAGTTTTGGCACGAGGCGGCCAAAGGCTTTGTACAAAGACTTGTTACGGGACCAGGCGAAAGAGAAAACCGTGGCTAACGGGAGTTTATACGTGGGTCTTAACTTATTTAGCTGTCTGCGGCAAATATCAAATACCTTAATTGATTTTTCGCCAATGTTGTTATGGTTTCGTGCTGGTTGCACGTACCTTTAAATGGTTATAATAGCGGGGATCACGTGACCTGTATTGCTTATATATATTGGGAAAGGAAGAGTGCCACCACCTCCTTCTTTCTACCTCCTCTTTTCCTCGGCGTTAATAACAGCTCCTTTTGGGCACCGCACCGTCGCAACGCCGTTGGACTGCCTTATAATAAAATTAATGACTAAAGTCCGTAACACCCACAAAATCCACATCACTAAACTATTGTGCAATGGGAGTAAACTTTTCTTTTACCGCCAGTTATAACCGCCAATAATATAAGATTATTTCCAGTTCCTCAAAGCATAGTTTTTGGCGCATGATGCACAAAACAAATTTTATAATATAAAACGCATAACCTATAACGCAAGCGGCGGCCGGGCCGAATGTGCAAAACTTCTTTAGATAATTGATATTATATAGCCTCCGTCACCATTAGGTTACAATCTTTATGCGTAAAAATCTGCTTTGCTTACACCCTGCGGCTATTTGGGTAAACAGTTTACCAAAGAGTATCAAGCGCAGATAATCGTTATGCGGACATGCACGTAAATTAATTAGCGTTGCATAGCCGGAGGTGCATGCTTGTTAATTCAGGCCCAGTAGTAATACATTACTGTTTGGCATTTAGAATTTAATTTATCAACAAATTATTACTTGTTTTGTCTATTGCCCTGTGCAAATGTAAGCAAATATGTAAAGTATAACGCCAACGCTGTTTTTATAAATAGGTCAAATATGTCCAGCAAATTATCAGGTTTTTTTACTTACTTTCACTACCAATACAGCTTTCCCGTTTCCAATCCGTTTTACCAAACAAAACAGTACAAAACCAAATCAAAACTTGTCTTTTCCAATCCCGAAAATGCGTTCCATCTTATACCTTGTCACTGGCGCCCTCGGCATGGTCACGTTTGCGCATGCTCTTCCAGCCTTATTTTTTACCTCCACCAACACCCTCGATATTACGGGGCGTAGTGTTGGTCCTTTTGAGCCCGGCAGGAACAGCGTCAACGGTGAAACCAATTACCAAAATCACCAAATCCTCCAGAAGCGCGTTAAGCCGCACAAGGTTAGCATTACAAATAATGCTGGCGCCTCCGGAAGCAGAGGTGGCGGTCTCCCCTCAGACACAGTCGATACCTGGATTGAAGCGGCTCAGATCGCCCTAGCCTCCATTAGCTGCAACCAGGGCACAATTACCAACGGTCCGCATAGTGGCGAAGATTCTAGCAGCTCGGACCCAAAGGAGCATATTACGGTGCAGCCTCATAATGGCGGCCCTAAGATGCACGTATATATTGATGGAACTTATACTCGGGCCAAAACTACCCACAAGAAGGGAAAAAAGGGAAAATAAGCGAAGCTGTTTTGATAATAAACGCGTTTTGGGGGAATGGCGCAGTGGTTAAGCGCCATGGCTGTTACTTGAGTAACGTAGGTTCGAATTCTGCTCCCTCCACCTCCTCCCCGCTTACCCGTGGCAAGGATAACCCGGCTGGCTATCGACAACAACCACCCGCCTGTGCCGTCGAGCCCACACTTGTTGGGAACTTCGTCTCCATGGCTACAAACGACCGACAGCTCCGCTGTTTGGACACAGGCCCCTCTCGATAAAAAGCCGTCAACTGCCGTCAGACGAATCCCCCGTGCGCCTGAAGGCACGGGGTCGCGTCAGTGAACAAACCTGTAAGCAGGACCGGGCACGAACCCGGTCAGGCTCGATTCGCTTCTATGCCCTTGTTTTCCGCTGTGTAAATAGAGAAAATAGAAAGCGCGCCGAGATACCCCTCGGGAGGTTGCTAACGGCCGGCTAATGAGCCGGGCCGAGCCCGGCGTTAAATAATAATAATACTACTACTACTACTACTACTAATAAACGCGTTTTTGGGAATACACTATCACGCGCGGTTCAAAGCTGCCATAGTTTTGGTTTGATTAAGGCTGGGGCTGGGACGTGGCCTCTTTGGCCGAATACATTAACTGTCTTCCTTCTGCTTGTTTTTTTTATGTGGTTTGCAAACTTTTCTTCTTTTGGTTTATCTTCGCAACGCTTTGGTTAAAAGCCATGCGATTAAGGCGTTTTTATCCCAGCGGAAGAAATACTCGCCAGTTGCTATCGTTTAGTTCAATTTCGTTATTTGATATATCAATTAAAACCATTTCCATTGGGAAACTGTTTATAAGCCTCGTCTGCGCGTAGGGATTCGAGTTGAAACACATAAGTGCTGCGAGTCGCTATGTCTAATTATTCCTGTCTATCTTCTAAGGTAACAAAGGAAGCTATTTGCAATCTGTTCTGGGACATAAGGGGTTCGTGCGGGACCATGGATGCCTTACAAGTAAGG
This sequence comes from Pyricularia oryzae 70-15, assembly GCF_000002495.2. NCBI lineage: Eukaryota > Fungi > Ascomycota > Sordariomycetes > Magnaporthales > Pyriculariaceae > Pyricularia > Pyricularia oryzae. The sequence goes on along the minus strand of NC_017851.1, from coordinate 4,500,774 downwards.
CATCCCTGGGGCCGCACCTGTTATTTCATGTCGAGATATCTGAAAAGACTTCTGTTGCATTAAATGATTATATAGATCTTATTGTCACATAACAACAAGCGTTAAATCAGCGTTAGGAACACGATAAAAGCTCAGGCACGCGCTTTAACACAGATAGCATTACCTACACCAATATATGGCTTTCCTACTGTTACGATTAAGGTATCGGGGTAACCTGTTCTTATGGTAAAGTACAGTGGGTTAAAGCAATTGAGCGTCTGACTGGGTAATTGTGGTTCTCAATAACTGGGGGTGAAGTTATAATCGTTCTCAAGTAAGTATTGAGGTTAACTAAAGTTTGATTGCTGCTAAGCAATCCTAAAATCGAATCTATTTACATGGTAATGAGCGTGCTTTATATAGTCCGTTATTCCGAATAATGATATGTATGATATATTCCATAGCCAGCATATCACTCGTTCTGATATGATTGATATGCGATATATCAATCCTATCCCTTCCTTGGCATCACGTGCTATCACGTGACTTCATCCTTAGGTAATCTTTTCCCTGCCGGTCGGTGTTCCTCTCTCTGGTGCGTCGTTAGGAGGGGTGTGACCCCACCTGGCCTTTCTGGTACCGGCCCAATTGTCTGGTCGTAACACCTACCCACTAAATCTGGCTGTACGTGTACGTTAGTGTGCGTTAAGAGTCCTGCTCACTTGGATTATCTTAAGATCCTGTTGCAGGCTATATTTACCGAAATCACTGGCATTAGTCATTGACGGAGGCCTTCGTTTTTGACGGTGTTTTAATGCAACAAAATGCATATGGGCCGGGTAACCGTTTCCAATTTCGAAAGGTAAAAATCCTCCGAGAAAGTTATGGGGCGACCACATCATTAACACGATCGTTTTCCGAACTGTTCCAGTCCAAATAAGCCGTCATTTCCTCCTTTGTCCAGTCTCGGGATCCTATTGGTGTGGTACAACAATTTCCCATTTGCTTATAATCAAGGCATCAAACGTAGTTTGATTTGCTATACCTTAAAGGTAGTCCCATTGCCTTACGGTATTGTTGATTAGTTTTAATACTTCCCCAGGGCTGATCTTTATATCAAGCGTCTCTTGCTGCAACGTATCTGTCGTAAATAACTCGTGGGTCGCTGTGTCGCAATGGTGAGCCTGGAGCTGAATCGGAAACTGCTGGTTGCGCAAATTCTGGTTGTGAAGATTCTGGCTGTAAATCTATGCTAGATTGAACGATAATTGTTTCCAAGGTTTCGGTGGATGTGGTTGTTAATATTGTTTGCTTAGCAGTCTTTGTTGAAAATAATTCGGAATACCATTGAGGGCATGCTTTCGATATTATCGTATGGCCTAACATATGGCATTTACTGCATGTAGGAAGCGCTTTTCGTGCCGCTGCTGCTTCAATTAACTCAAACCCACTCGGCTCTCGCCTTGTGTTTAACTGCGGTGCAGTAGATTTGGCAGAAATAGCAGTAATACGCTGACGAGGCTCGAGCAGAAATGGTGGGGAACCACTGCGTTTTAAATGCCACTGTGAGTGAAAATGTTCTAATCGAAGAACAAGGTTTGCATCCGTCAAATCCTTCAAAATATGAGCGTAAGGAAGTCCCATTGTCCGAGAAAAAGCACCAGTGCAGCTCGTTAAGGGGGTAATGATAGGGATAAATTGTTTCCGTTGCTCCTCCACCTTTTTAAGAGCTTCGTGCGACACCCAACCTCGCATTGCACTGTACAAAGCCCCAGAAAATTCGATTGGAATCCGAATTTGCTGCCTAGCTTGATTGGCACGAAGTTTTTTAAGCTGGTTAAGCAGTGCATGTTTAATAGCTTTCCAAGCCTCAAAAAGATCTGAAGTAGACTTCTTAAAATGTCCTTTCAAAGCGCATGGATGCCTTCGACTCGAGAGGTAACCACATTATTGAAATGTGGGTGTTGATCAACCCAAGCTTTAACCAGTTTCTCTTTATAAGGATCCAGCCATGTTGATCTGATATATGCAATTTCGTTGCTATGGCCGGCAAAGTATTGCTTTTCGAAATCTTGGAATCGTTCATTGAATATCTTTTCGGTTGGTAATCGCACAATATTATGCCAGCAGTCGTAAAAAGCTTTCCAATCTTCTAACGTTGCGTACCCCCTGTTCGGCACCCCCCCTGTTCGGCACCCAAAAATAACAACACTTTTATTTTTATCCTCCAACTTCTATTATAAATATCTCGATGAATCTGTCACTTTTGGATTTACTTTTTTCTGATTTTAATTCTCCATTTTCCAATGAAGCAATATACTGAAAAACAGCTTATATCTGCAATTAACGACGTCAATAATGGCAATCCAATTGCAAAAACCTCCCGAAAATGGGGAATACCTAGGTCTACACTTCAAAGTCGACTTAAAGGTTCTCAACCTTATAAAAAAGCACAAAGCCCTTTTCAAAGGCTTTCCACGGAACAGGAAAAGCATTTGGCTGATTGGGTACTTACCCAAACAGCTTTAGGGCTTCCGCCAACGCATCAAGAATTACGCTTTTTTGCCGAACGAATTCTTCAAGCCGCCGGAGAGACAAAAGGCCTTGGAAAACGTTGGATAACTCGTTTTTTGGCTCGTTATCCAATCCTTAAAACCCAAAGGCCCCGTCGAATAGATAACGCCCGGGTTAATGGCGCTACTACGGAGGTAATTAAATCTTGGTGGCTTTATATTACGAACCCGGTTATTAACGCTATTAAACCGGAAAACCGTTGGAATATGGACGAAACCGGTATAATGGAAGGCAAAGGATCTAATGGCCTAGTATTAGGGCTTAACGGGATCCGGCCGTTGCAACGAAAAGAGCCCGGAACGCGTGGTTGGACGACTATAATCGAATGTATATCGGCTACGGGCGTTGCCCTCCCTCCCCTCGTTATATTTAAGGGAAAAAACGTACAACAACAATGGTTTCCCACGGATTTAAGCCCTTTCGATAATTGGCAATTTCATGCAACCGAAAACGGGTGGACAAATAACCAAACGGCTATCGAATGGTTAAAAAAGGTGTTTATTCCGTATACCCAACCTTTAACCCCTGAAAAGCGGTTATTAGTTTTGGATGGCCATGGATCACATATAACGGACGAATTTATGCTTCTTTGCTTGCAAAATAATATTCAACTCCTATATTTACCCCCTCATTCGTCACACGTTCTTCAACCATTGGATCTATCGGTTTTTGGGCCGTTAAAAGAAGCTTATCGACGTCAACTTGGATTTGTTAGCCAATTTTGCTGTTCAACAGTTATTGGAAAACGAAATTTCCTACTTTGTTATCGAAAGGCCAGATTAAAAGCATTTATAGCAAAAACCATTCAATCTGGTTGGCGTACAACGGGGTTATGGCCGGTAAACTTGGTTAAACCACTTTTAAGCCCTTTTTTGTTAGAAAATAGCAACGCCAACGTTATAAAAGATAAAAACAACGGTTTGCAAAGGGATAAAACACCGGAAAGCCCAGCCCAAAAAATTAACGACCCGTCTTTACTTATTTGGAAAACCCCTAAAACGACCCGAGATATCCGACTTCAACTGCAAAAACTTTCCCAATCCAACAAAACCAACGCTACTTCACGTCTTTTATTTGCAAAAGTCCAAAAAAGCTTCGAAGCCAAAGATACCCTTTTGGCTAGCGCCCAGCAAAAAATCAGCTTATTGGAAGCACAACTGGAGGCAATACGGCCGGTTAAAAGGAGGAGGGTGGTTCCGGATCCAAACGAGCTTTTGGTTAACAAACAGAACATTATTGGATTGCAGGAAAATGATATAGAAAATTTGGAACCTTTAGCTGATGAAGAAGAGGTTAATGAACCGGAGAAGCGTGAAAACGATTGTATTTTTGTCCGTTGATAATTTTATATTTAAATCAGTTTATAAAAGTAGGCATTTCGTTGTTAGATTTTCAGGGTGCCGAACAGGGGGGGTGCCGAACAGGGGGTACGCAACGTTAAACCTTAGCCTCGATGAACGAAGGATGGCTGACAATAGCGGAGAACGGCTTTGTTGGCATGCCAGAGACATAAAAGTGATGCTGCACCAGGAAAACAAGCGGAAGCAGCATTCATGCAGGCAAGACAACGGTCTGTTAAAATAACCGAAGGAAGTCGGCTGTTGCAAGCTTCATATAGAGATCGTAGCCGTTCTAATGCCCAAAGATAGTCTTGCTCAGTTTCATTACTGAGAAATGCAAATGCAATACAAAAAGATCGCCGGCAAGCATCGACTCCAATAATATCCAAAAGTGGCATGCCGTACTTGTTAGTTTTGTACGTGCAATCCAATAATAGGATATCCGAGCATCTAATATGTAATTTCGCAGAGAATGTTTGCCTTGAGGAGAGAGGCAATCATCAAGAAACGAGGACAAACTGAAATATAATATCGCGTGTATTTCTTGAAAGAATATATTGGGTTAATAAAAATGCGAAATAAATTTGATAAAAGAAAATAGTGGTAATTCCTGGCGCACAGGGGTAAAGGTTCCGCATATATGTACGTCGTCGTAACAGGTGGTATAGGAGGTCTGTCACAGACCTGAAGGACAGCCACTGGGCTGTCGCTTAGTCATGACCCCTGTCACGTGAAGGCGCGAGGGCCGAGCGCCTCGCGCGCGTATATTTACGCGAAATCTCTGCAGTCTCCGATATGTAGCTCCTCGAGCTACGTCTTCGTCAACAACCACCTGCTACCCTGTACCTGGAAGACTAGATAGCCAATATACTCTGTCCTGTTACCTGATCGCCCGCACCTACCTGTCCGCCCTGCCTGCCCGTGACATTACGTAGCTCCTTCATTAGGTGCCCGCGATGCCTGCGTCACTGCAACCCCCGATCTTAACCGATTCGACCGAGGAACTGATCGAACACCTACAAGGACACCCTGAACAATGGGTGTCTTACATCTCCGATTCCTACCAAAAGCTGCAACTATTGCACGATAGCAACGTCCGCCTGAACTCCTGCCTAGAAATGCAGGAAGCCGAGACCCAACGCGCCCGCGCCGAGACCCAAGGCGCCCGCGCCGAAACGGACCGTGTCCGCGACAAGGCGCAGGCCGACATTCTGGCCATGGCCATGGAAAAGGCCTCCGCCATAACCTCCCGGGATGCCGCTTTCGCCGAATTAGAGAAAACACGGTCCGAACTGAAGGAAGTTCGGACCGTAACGCTACCCACGGTACACATAACCACCCCCGCCCCAACTACCAACACGCCTGTTGAACCCCTTATGGTTACTCCTATGGGAACGACTCCGCCGCCTGCTTCCGAACATCCCGCCTCCGCCCGCCTTTCTGAACGACTTCCAGACCCCGATAAATTTACGGGCGCCCGCTCCGACCTCCGCCGCTTCGCCACCCAAATCCGGGGGAAGATGACCTCAAACAAAGACCGCTTCCCCAACCCCGAATCACGCCTGATTTATATAGCCGGTCGACTGTCCGGTAAAGCGTACAACCTGATCCTGCCCAAAATGGTCGGAGGCACACCCCAATTCGGAGATTATACGGATCTCCTCCAATACCTAGAGGAGGCATTCGGGGACCCCGACCACGTCCAAAACGCACAAAACAAACTATATGCCCTGAAGCAGCGGAACGTAGATTTCGCCGAGTATCTGTCGGAGTTCCAACGCCTGTCTTTGGAAGGAGAAATGCCGGAGGATGCCCTCCCCCCTCTTTTATTCCAGGGAATATCGGAAGAGCTCCAGGACATGCTCCTCCACAACCCCGCCCCATCTCGCCAATACCACGAATTCACCCGACACCTGCAAAGCTTGGATAACCGCTACCGCCAGCACCAGCAGTATAAAAATAGACAGACACGTACCCCTCGGGCCGCAGCGCCCCCCGCGCGCGCGGCTCCCCGAACCCAACCCGACATACCGCGGGCCGCCCCCAAGCCAAACGCGGAGCTTCCGCTTAACGACCCTATGGACCTGAGCAGCCAACGCCGCCACAACCGCAAGGAAAACATGCTATGTTACCGTTGTGGATCCCAAGAACATTTCGTTGCCAAATGCCCGGAACCGGATACCCGCCGCACGCGGCTGCACCAGGCCGGAATCGAACGATCCAGGTCCAGGTCCAGGTCCCCGCGCCAAATACAAACCAAACTCCCTAAAAACCCCCGCCGCGGCTCGGACGCCAGCCGCTCCAGCAGCCGAAGTTCGAAAAACGGAGCCCGCCTGGGATAAGTCGCCCCCAGGCCGCCAAGGCCGCGCATAGACCGCCGGCGATCCGCATCTCTGCCGCCGCCGTTCACGGGTTCCCCGTTGAAGAGGAATATAACCAACGATCCGACCTAATGATCCTGCCTGCCGAACTGACAGTGGGGGGCCAAAACCTCCCAACCTATGCCCTCACCGATTGCGGTGCGGAAGGAAAATGCTTCCTCGACCAAGGATGGGCCGAAGAACGCCAACTACAAATGTATCCGCTGCGAAACCCATTCGACATCGAAGTATTCGACGGAAGGACCGCCGAAAGTGGGAAGTGCACCCATTATGTCCGAGGACAATTGAGAATCAAGGACCACATCCAGAAAAACGCGCTGTTCTTCGTCACACAGCTAGCCCACTACCCCATTGTGCTAGGAATGCCTTGGCTAAAGCAGCACGATCCAACGATTGGATTCGCGTCACACGTTATTACGTTTGACAGCGACTATTGCCGCCGACACTGCAATATGCCCGACAAACCGGAGAAGGTTAAAGCTTTACACGCCGTACCAAAAAAAAGCCGCCCCCAGTACCAGGCTAACCGACCGCCGTCCCTCCGCGAAATGGATATCGCCCCTATCTCCCTGCAAGCCGCGAGCATGTACGCCCGCCGCCGATCCTGCCGACTGTACGCCGTAACCTTGAAACAGATTGATGAGGTCCTAGCCGCCGACCCCCAAAATAGGAACGGGCCGACCCTGCCCGAAACAATCCGGGAATTCGCGGACGTATTTTCCCCGCAAGAAGCCGAGAAGCTGCCCCCACACCGACCGTCCGACCACCATATCCCGCTTATAGAAGGAAAAACGCCGCCGTTCGGCCCCCTGTACGCCATGTCCCGCGAAGAGCTGATAGCCCTTAAGGAATGGCTGACCGCAGAGTTGAAAAAAGGGTTTATCAGACCCAGTTCGTCATCCGTCGCCTCGCCCGTTTTGTTCGTGAAGAAGCAGGGAGGAGGGTTGAGGTTTTGCGTGGATTACCGCGCGCTGAATAACATTACCGTAAAAGACCGTTACCCGCTGCCGCTAGTCCGAGAGACCCTGAACAACCTGGCCGGCATGAAATTCTTCTCGAAAATCGATATCGTTTCCGCTTTTAACAATATTCGGATTAAAAAGGGGGAAGAATACCTGACGGCATTCCGCACGAGATTCGGCTTATACGAGAGCCTAGTCATGCCTTTCGGGCTAACGGGAGCCCCCGCGACGTTCCAGAGATATATAAACGACTCCCTGCGCGAATACTTAGACGTATTTTGTACAGCCTACCTGGACGACATTTTGATTTATAGCCGCACCCGAACAGAACACGAAGAACATTTGAAACTCGTACTGGAAGCCCTGAGGAAAGCCGGGCTATACGCCAACGCCGCGAAGTGCGAGTTCTTCGTGACGGAAACCAAGTTCCTGGGCCTGCTGGTCGGCGTCGAAGGCGTAAAAATGGACCCTGAAAAAATCACCGCTGTCCTGGACTGGCAAACACCCAAAAAGCTTACTGACGTACAAGCATTTTTGGGGTTTGGCAACTTTTACCGGCGCTTTATCCGAGATTTCTCAAAGATCGTAGCCCCTTTGACGAGATTGACCAAGAAAGACGTCGCATTCGAATGGAATAGCGCCTGCGAAACCGCCTTCCGACTGCTGAAGAGAAAGTTTACCGAAGCCCCCGTACTGGCGCACTTCGATTGGGAAAAGGATGTGATCCTGGAGACCGACGCTTCCGATTATGTTTCTGCGGGAATATTGTCACAATACGGCGACGACGGAATACTCCGCCCCGTCGCGTTCTTTTCGAAAAAACACACAGCTACCGAATGCAATTACGAGATTTACGACAAAGAATTGCTAGCCATTATCCGCTGTTTTGAAGAATGGCGCCCGGAACTCGAAGGGACGTCGTCCCCGGTCCAAGTAATTACGGACCACCGCAACCTGGAATATTTCACGACGACGAAAATGCTCAACCGCCGACAAGCCCGATGGGCCGAATTCCTGTCAAGATTTAATTTCCGTATCACCTACCGACCCGGGAAACAAGGAGCGAAGCCCGACGCACTAACCAGGAGGTCAGAGGATATGCCTGAGGAGGGGGATGAACGACTTAAGCACCAAGTAGTAGTAGTAGTAGTAGTATTATTTAACGCCGGGCTCGGCCCGGCTCATTAGCCGGCCGTTAGCAACCTCCCGAGGGGTATCTCGGCGCGCTTTCTATTTTCTCTATTTACACAGCGGAAAACAAGGGCATAGAAGCGAATCGAGCCTGACCGGGTTCGTGCCCGGTCCTGCTTACAGGTTTGTTCACTGACGCGACCCCGTGCCTTCAGGCGCACGGGGGATTCGTCTGACGGCAGTTGACGGCTTTTTATCGAGAGGGGCCTGTGTCCAAACAGCGGAGCTGTCGGTCGTTTGTAGCCATGGAGACGAAGTTCCCAACAAGTGTGGGCTCGACGGCACAGGCGGGTGGTTGTTGTCGATAGCCAGCCGGGTTATCCTTGCCACGGGTAAGCGGGGAGGAGGTGGAGGGAGCAGGATTCGAACCTACGTTACTCAAGTAACAGCCATGGCGCTTAACCACTGCGCCATTCCCCCCGCATGCGACGCCATCATCGCAGGCCTCTCGGCAAAGCTCCGTGCGTCGCTGCAGCTCCAGGACGACGACGACGACAAGTTCGACCCGACGGTGCCGCTGGTGGATCAGGGCGTGGATTCTCTAGGGGCCATCACGGTAACGCAATGGTAAGTCATAAGTGCGAGAGCGGGCGCGTCCACCTCCTGGGTGTTTGGAGTGGGGCGGGGGGAGGCGGGGCTATAGGCTAACAGGTCGGCAAAAAAAAAAAAAAACACTTGCTGCAGGTTTTCCAAGGAGCTTTTGATCGACATACCGATCCTCAAAATTCTGGGCGGTGCCTCAGTCGTGAGCCTCGCCGACGAGGCGGTCGCCCGGCTGCCGGCGAGCTCGATACCTTTGATCCAAAGGGCCAACGGTGAGCAGGCACCAGACAGGGATGGTGCCGAGATCAACGGGATTCGCGATCCCCACACCGACGACATTGGCACTGCCGCCGAGCTCGAGCAGGACCTCGCGGAAGAACCAAGCACCCAGGAACCCGTGGTTATCCGTCGGGAGCCGCTCTCCCTGGGCCAGGCCCACGCTTGGAGCCTCCAGCGCGCGAACCCTGACAAACCCTGCCTCCTCAACAGCACCATCGGCATGTTCCTCAGCGGCAAGATGCACGTCGGGCGCTTCAGCCGTGCGTGGAACATGAGTTTTGCACGCCACGAAACGTTCCGCACCGCCTTCGTCGAGGAGGCTGACGGCACCGTGATGCAGGAAATCCTGCGCCGACCCAGGGTGCACCTCGTGCTCAGACACGTTGCGGACAGGGACGAGGCAGTGCGCTGTTACGAAGCGATCAAGACCGAGACGTACGACCTCGCGGCCGGCGAGGGGGTCAAGCTCGTCCTTTTCCGCTGGGGAGGCGACAGCTCCCTCCTGGTTTACGGCTACCACCGCCTGGTGGGCGACGGGTCGACGACCGAGAACCTGTTCGCCGAGGCCGCTCAGCTGTACGCGGGCGCCAGGCTCCCCGCCCCGGCCCTGCAGTATAGTCAGTTTGCCGCGCGGCAGGCGGCGGACCTCGCCGCTGGCCGGCTGCAGGACGATGTGGCCTACTGGACCGCGCTGCTGGCCGACGCACCGCCGGTTCGACCGCTGCCCGTTCTCGCGCTGCCGCACGCGACGCCTGGCAACGCGGCCGGCCCGCCGTCGTGGGCCCACCACACCGCGACGCTGCGCCTGCCCGAGTCCACGGCCCTCGGCGTGCGCGAGGTCAGCCGCCGGTTCAGGGCGTCCCCCGTGCACCTGTACCTGGCGGCGCTGCACGTGCTGCTGGCTCGGGCGGCCGAGGCGGCGGGCGGCAGCAGCGACATATGCATCGGCCTGTCCGACACGGGCCGCGCCGGCGGGGCCGGGGACGCCACCGCCATGGGCTTCTTCGCCAACACGCTGCCCCTGCGCGTGGCCGGCTGCGCGGTCGACCGGCCGTTTGGCGACCAGGTCAGCGCCGCCAAAGCTGCCCTCGCCGGCGCCGTTTTGCATTCCCGCCTGCCCTACCCGGCGCTGCTGGAGCGGTTGGGTAAGGCGAGGGGCGGCACCGCACGCGAGGACGTCATGCCGCTCTTCCAGGCCGTCTTGGACTACCGGCAGGGCGCCACCGAATCGGGCGCCATCGGCGACTCCGTCATCGTCGACACGCTGGTGTCGCGCGAGGCCATGCCTTACGATATTGGCCTCGACATCTCCGACGATCCGGGGAGGAGCCCATTGCTGACGCTCAGGCTGCAGACTTCGCTCTATGGGGCGTCCGACGCCCACCTTCTGCTCAGGGCGTACCACTCCATCGTTTCCGCGGTTGTGCAAAACCCGGCCATGCGCCTGGGCGATGTGCCGCTGAGCCTGGACTGAGAATCGCAGCCCCCTGAGGCGTGACCGGTTCGAACCAGTTTCAGGTTCAAGTTCAGGTTCAGGTTCAGGTTCAGATCGACTGCTCAGGCAGCCGTGGGTCATGTCACGCCGCGAAATCCGTCAATCTTCTTTTCCCATCTGTTCTCGTCAGGCCGACGTGGTGCAAATCTCCTGCAAGATGAACGACAGACAGCTTTTCCGAGCTTTATATGACATGGACGCGGGCGTTGGAGTCGCCGACTTTGTTTTCGTGTATAAAGTATAAAATATAGATTCATTGGTTTTCTCTTCCAAGCATGCACTCTATACTACTTACAAGAGCAAACGTTAAAATCAAAACTCTGCATCCCCGCTCCCGTGCACACAATTTACTTGGCTTGGTTCTTCACTTTCAAGTTTCTGATAATTCACCTACCTCTTATATCCAGTCCTCCACCCTTCCGTCCCCATTACAGCGCCAAAAGGATCCCATAACAATGCCTTTATCAGCCGTCGTCGAATACAAATTTGTAAACAGGGGTATGAAGGTGATTTACTTCACGGCAGCATTCGGCGGTTCGAGATGGTTTATAGCAGCTCCCGTAATTTAGGTCACAAGGAGCGGTCGGTCAGGGGTGCCTTCAGAAATACAATACAGATTCGGAATTTACCATTTCGTCGCCCCATATTTTATTGGAGCTTAGTCTAGATTGCCGAGGCTGTAAGCGCCCTGAAACCCTCTCCCACCTCCTGTGACGAGATCCTTATGCCTCATTCATCATTTCGGCGAACTTGACATAAAATGTTGTTTAGTTGCGTTCAACTGTGGATCTGATTTGCGTCCAATCGCGCAAGTGCAAGTACTGCTTACCGACTTTTGCGACCCCTACTGTTACCTTGATGGGCGGCCACGCACCCTGATGGCCACTCGCTGGCAAGGGTCCGCGGGCGACAAAGCCAGACCATGGCGGCCTTTTGGATATCTTGATATACGCCTCAGGATTGTGGAGCCAACCTACGTTGACCTTGGAAAAGAGATGGATTTTTACTAAAGAGCGTATAAATGCGCATAATCTTTTTTTTTTTTCTCTTCTTTTTGTTCGTTTACTCATTTCCAACCTTCTCTCATCATCCGAGATAACAATACCCCAAAAAGGCCCTTGTCAGAGCTACCACAAATACAAAGATGGCCGTGACAGTATCAAGGGCCTCGGAGCCAACACCGATGGTCCGAAAAGATTCAGCGGTGGATCTTGGTAGCCCAACACCCCTCCCCGTTACTCTCCTCTCTGGCTTCCTCGGCAGTGGGAAGACGACCCTCCTACAGCACATTCTCCGCAGCGACCATGGCCTACGCATCGCCGTGATCGTCAACGACATTGGAGCGTGAGTCTCATTTCCTCCCGTCATTCCCCCGTGCTTTCATGTCCCGTCAACTAAATTCTACGGAAACACCCCAGAGTCAACGTCGACGCCAACCTCATCAACCACCACGTCACCCAGACCACCGAAAAGGTCATCGCGCTCCAGAACGGCTGCATCTGCTGCACGCTGCGCGGCGACCTGCTCGAGGAGCTCGTGCGGCTGTCGGAGCTGCACACGTTCGACTACGTCATCGTCGAGAGCAGCGGCATCAGCGAGCCCGAGCAGGTCGCCGAGACGTTCGACTCCAAGCTGGCCGAGACCATGGGCGCCCTCGGCGACGGCAGCGCTGGTGCCGAGGGTGCCCTGGACGAGGCGATGCAGGCCGTGCTCAAGAAGCTCGCCGACGCGGGGGGCGTGGGCAGCTTCGCCAGGCTGGACACGACCGTCACGGTCATTGACGCCTTCACCATCATGAACGACTTTCACACCGACCAGCTGCTGTCGAGCCGGCGGGGGGATGTCGGGCCTGAGGACGAGAGGACCGTCTCGGATTTGATGGTTGATCAGATTGAGTTTGCGGATGTGATTGTGCTGAACAAGACGGACATGGTGAGTTGGTGTCCTGGTTACAGTGGTTAGAGTCTAGACTGGCTTGGCGTTCAACTCTGAACACTTGAACTAGACTGACAAGACACTGCTAGGTTGATCGTGCTACCAAGCAACGGGTCATTGACTTGATCACCAAGCTCAACCACCGAGCCAAGGTCATTGAAACCTCTCACGGCAAGGTCGACGTCAAGGCAATTGTCAACACGGGACTGTTTGATCTCGAGCATGCACAGACTGGCTACGGCTGGTTACAAGATTTGCATGAGCTGACTTTACGAGAGGTATCATATCACGGCCCACTTGAGTCTTCATCAGTCCCAATCAAGACCTCGGCTAACATGCAACCACAGGTCAACGGTCGCAAGACCATCACCCCCAAACCAGAGACGGAAGAGTACAACGTCCGCAATTTTGTGTACCGGCGCCAACGCCCCTTCCACCCACTCCGGCTGTACAAGCTGCTGTTTGACAAGTTCATCCTGCAGCTTGAGCACCCGGAAGAGGATGACGATCAGGACGAAGAAGAGGACGAAGAAGAAGACGAAGACGACGAGTGGGAGGAGGCAAACAGCGACCAAGAGGAGCAAGAAGCAGACCCCCTCGACGCACCCTCCAACGAGGCCATCCTCGCCAACAAGCGCGCATCCCCCCTCTTTGCGCGCCTCTTCCGCTCCAAGGGCGAGTTCTTCCTGGCGACGCGCCCGCACCGGGCCGGCGAGTGGTCGCAGGCGGGCGCGATGCTGACCATGACGGGCGGGCGGCCGTGGTTCGCCACGCTGCCCGAGTCCGAGTACCTGACCGGCAACGCCGACATTGACGCCCTCGTCATGCACGACCTCGAGTCCGGCGGCGAGTGGGGCGACAGGAGGCAGGAGCTCGTCTTCATAGGGGAGAAGCTCGACATCCCGGCGCTGGAGCGCGTGTTGGACGCGTGTCTGTTGACCGACGAGGAGTGGAAAAAGTGGCAAAAGGTCATGCGCAGCGGCGTCTTGAGTCCGCAGGGCAAGATGGAGAGGTTGGCGCGCTTGTTTGACGATGGCTTCCCCGACTGGCCCGAGGATGAGGGCCACGAGGGGCATGGGCACTGATGCGTGGACGATGGTGACGACAATTTCCTTTTGATGTTGATCTTTAGCATGACTGTAACATATCGAAAAAAGTGGACCTTTTTTTGGGCGACTGAAGTATTCTGCCAAGGAGCTCTTGTTTGTTCCACGAAGCCCGGTCTAGACCGAGCCGTGGCTAGCTATGACTAGCTCAAGTGTTTGCGCTAACACTGTTTGAGATGGGATGATTTTCCAAAACTATTCGTTTTCTCCTATAGCAGACCGGCGTACCTTGGAGTTTTTGCGATGAAACATGGGCGAGTCGAGGATAGTTTGTCCATCCTGGCAAGCCTTGGTTAGGAATGACAACTCTCCGTGAAACTCAAATCCGGGCCAACGTACCTTGGCAAGGTACGCAGTGACCAATAACGTTGGTCGTCGGTTTAAAAATATTCCCTGGCCACGCGAAAGATCATGACGATAGCCAACCCCAAACAAAAAATATCCACCTGCATGCCACTTGGCCGTACAAATCTCCCATGTTACGGTTACCCGACCATGCCACGATTCGATTTGTGTGGGAAATATGCAGTGCTGACGGGTGGGGGATCAGGTACGAGTATTTCCGCACAAGACAACAAAAACAAAAGGACACACAAATCCTGACGCAACTGGCCTCAGGTATTACTCTTGAGTTTATCAAGCTTCTCCTCGCCGGCGGCACCTCCGTCATCGTCGGCGACCTCCACCTCCGCCCCGAGGCCGAGGAGGTCGCCGCCACATACCCTCACCCCCCTCGAGACCGCCAAAAGGCATCCTTTGTCTTCCACAGGACCGACGTGACATCGTGGCCGGGGCTCTCCTCCCTCTGGGCCGCGGCGCTGGCCACCTTTCCGCAGGTCGACCTGGTCGTGCCGGGCGCGGGCATCCTCGAGCCGACCTGGAGCTCGTTTTGGTTCCCGCCGGGCGCCGAGGGGTCGCCGTCCACCGACGACGCCGACGCCGAGCCCGGCACCTACGCCACCCTCGACGTCGACCTCGTGCACCCCATCCGCCTGGCGCAGCTGGCGCTGGCGTACTGGACGGCCCGGAAAGTAAAAGGAAACCTGCTCTTTGTGGGCAGCGTCGCCGGCTACACGTCGACCGTCCACGTCCCCCTGTACCATGCTGCCAAGGCCGGCATCCACGGCTTTGTCAAGTCCATCGCGCCGCTGCACGCACGGTTGGGTATCCGCGTGGCTTGCATTGCGCCGGGTCCTGTGCGGGTGAGTTTTCTTTGCGGGAGGGTTGCAAAAAAAGGGTTGATCTTTTTGACTTGCTGGTCCAAAGTTGAACTGACCCTTGGTGGCTAATAAAAAAAAACGACAACAGACGCCGATCTGGAATCCCAACGTGCTGATAGCCAAGCGTGGCGATGAGCAACCGACACTAACGCCAGAGTTTGTCGCCGAGTTGATGCTGGACGTGTGCACCTCTGACCGGTACGGCGACGGCAATATTGTCGAGTGCATCGAGGTCGGCACCAGCGACAAGCACAACCCTACGTTCCGCGAGGTCCCCTGTCATCTACTCTACCCGTCCTTGGACCCGAGTGTCTCGCCGGCCATGGATGCGGAGGAGCAGCGCTTGTGGAAGAGGCTCGAGACGAGGGGCTTCGAGGCCTAGACTGGGAAGACTATAATTGGGGACTCGATATTACATCCAGTTTTTTTTTTTTTTTTGTTTTTTTTCTTTTTTTCTTTTTTTTTTTTGGTAAACTCCAGACCACCCACACTGGCAATGCAATACCTCGTCATTACCCTTCGTGATAGTGTTGGGTATTCTATGTCGGTCGCATCACGAAGCAGATATTCAATGAGGGATATGATCGCCAAGCTCTGACTCGTCAACAGCAGCTGCACATGCGGGAGCTCCGGAATGCTAGTCAACCATCCTTTCCTCCCCCAGGTCTGCCCATTGAGCTCCCAATTTTGCATTGACATGGACATAGACGTGCACTATATCTTTTGAAGCGGTAGATGATTTGTTGGGGTTGAGGATTATTCCGGGGTATGAACAATGCGCCTTATGCATGTGGATGCGAACAAAGCTTTCGCGCACCCAGAGTCCCGATACGAACAAAGTGCACCCTTTGTTCTGGCGATCTGTGGAGGCACCACTGGGAAAGCTTTCTACCTTGAGCAGATCCTTGGCCTCCTTCACTTCTTGTAAACTTTAGTAGACTCGGCGCAGTTGGACGTTGCTGAACTGAATTATTCTAGATTTCTAATCTGGCCGTGGAATTGACAATCTGAACAAAGATGCCACTACCTTGGTTCACAATTCGACCCCGGTTGCTCTGGTTCGTTGCCTTTATAAGAGGCTAGGTGTGGGATGAACAGGGACTCTGTTTGCATGCCGGAGTTTTTTCAAGTCGCGGTGGGCAAACATCGGCGTTTTCTTTTGTACAGGGCTGGGAAATGGACCTGACAAAATGGGACGAGCCCAGGGGGCTGCAAATCCCAGCCAAAAATAATCGGGCACAAGTTTATGCGAACCAAGCTTTGCAGCCCAGAAAGTTCAGGGGCGCTCCAGTAGTGCGATTGTTTACAGGAGAATGACTCGATAAAGCAGTGCAGTGACAAAAGGCCAAGCTACAAGTTCAAGAATGAAAAGCAGACAACACCAAAAGGGAGACAGGAATTAATATAAGTATCGTCGTCCGCATCCATTCCTACAGCTCGTTTTCCGTCTCTCTCAGCACCGCCCATTCTTTTGACCATCCGGTTCAGCTGCTTTCCTCTTTTCTTTCGTTTTGTCTGCCTTCTTGCTGCCATCTTTGGAGCATTTTCACTCATTTACAAAAAAAGGGTCTTCCCACCACAATCATTTCTTTTTTTTTCCCCACGGCTTCCCGTCTTGTCGCCAAATCAGGGCAAAATGCGCACCACTTCGATCGTCGTCCTCTTCACCTTGGCCTCGGGCGCCTTGAGCATGCCGGCCCACGCCGACAACACGGCACCAGCCACCGGAACCCACACGATCAAGACCGGATCCGGCAAAGCTGCCGCGACCAACGCCGGACCCGGGAGTCTCAAGCGCACAAAGACTTGCGATGTTCACCTGACCTGGGGAGAGGGATACCTCGACTACAAAGATTACATAGCCCAGGGCTTGTTCCTTTGCAGCCAGTTGGGCGGCAAATGGCCCGGCAAAAGCGAATTGACGGGAGCAGTCCGGTGCACTGAGGTCCCATTGTCCGTAAGCAGAATCGGCACGGTTTGGGCTAGGCTCAAGAACGGCATGGCGCACCAGCTACAGTACGGCTGCCTTGGCGACGACTGAGGAAGCAGTTAGTTCATGTATATGATCAACACACAGAGTTTTATGTTTTTGTGAAGCCGCACGCAATACGTGTTACTAGTCAAATCAATCTGTGAATTCCTTGCTTCAATAATGTGACATTGTCTTTGAGGGGCCAGGGGGATGTTGAAAGAATGGAATAAACGAATGGAAAATCACGCGCTAGGTTAAAGGGAGTGGCCTATATCTAGCCGCCCGAGAAAACTAACTTGGGTTGACCTGGAATAGATGTAGAATTGGGCAACCGAATAGTATAAATATATAATGTACTTCTTGTTCCTTGGTATCCAAAGTGTGCTTGATAGAGAGAAAAGGAAATGTCGCGCAATTGGCTTAATTCTTATTGTAAGGGTATGGTTGTTTCACGGCCACGGTTCGACTAAACCACGGCCATGGATACTTCTACAATGTTGTTATTTTCCGGTACAAACGCCATGTCAAATGTGCATTACACGTAACGATACGTGCGCAAAACCAACCCAACTTTAAACATCTGCTGCACCACCTGCACCACCCATACCATTTGCACCACTTGCACTATTTATATTATTAGCATATATTTTTATTGCAAATGATAAAAATACCGATGGTGTAAATCGTAAATGGTGCAGGTGGTACATAATGCAGGTTGTAAATAATGCAGGTGGTAAATGATGCAAATGGTGGTGCGATAAGAATTTTAAAGTTGGGTTTACGCACGTATTGTTACGTGTAATGCACATTCAGTGTGGCGTTTGTCCCGGAAAATATTAATATTGCAAAATATCCATATGGCCGTGGTTTAGTCGAACCGTGGTCGTGAAATAACCACACCTACTTCAATGCAATCTAGTAATCCACTATGTAAATCCATGCATGTTTTGTTGTCGGAGAGACCGACGACTAAATAAAGCAAAGAATTGGTCCGTGCAAAGGATTCAAGAAAACGGCCAAGATTTTGTTTCCCCGTTTCCAACATCGGCGTTGGCCGTTGGCCGAAAGCGCAGGGATAATCTTTTCACTCAGGCTACAAAATTAGACTATTAATATTGCTCCGCCGGACCGCCGGACCCAGACCCGAGGGCTCAGCAAACCACGTATAGCGGTGCCGGCACGGTCCTCAGAGCCATTCTTTCCAATATAGAGAAGGACTGGTGGCGTAAAGAACTCTGTGAACGGTCCCCCGCATATAGGGAATGGAAATTCCAATACACACCGAGAAAGGAGCCCGAGGAACTGCGTTTGCCAAGACCCCTACTGGGCCATTATTTGGCCATGAGGACCGGCCACGGCGATTTCAAGGCCTACCATGACCGTTTCAACCACCAGGATGCAAACACCTCGTGTGCCTGGTGCTGGAAGCGGACCTCCCCTGAGCACCCGGTGCACTGCCGCTATTCGCGGGCGGTGTGGAGAAACTGGCCGTGGCCTAATAACGACCGGCCGGCCGGGCCGCCAAATCGCGCCCAACGCTGGAAATTCTTCCAGACAAGCTTCGGGCAACCGAAAAGCTTTGAGGCGTTTTCGATAGCCACCAACTACTTCAGCGCCCGCCCCAGAGCGGCCCGCCAGCGCCCCGCGCGCCACGAACGCACTTTACGCCTAGGGACACCGATCGTAAACGACTCGAACTCTGACGAGGAATAGACTTACTGCCTTTTCACCCACACTTCACGGCACAAGCCGTCAGACGAACCCTCCGTGCACCTTAGGCACGGGGTCGCGTCAGTGAACTAACCCCCTAAGCAGGACCGGGCCCGAACCCGGTCAGGCACGATCCGCCTCTGCCCTCCTTGTTTTCCCCCTGTGTAAATAAAGAAGATAGAACGCGCGCCGAGATACCCCTCGGGAGGTTGCTAACGGCCGGCTAACAAGCCGGGCCGAGCCCGGCGTTAACTAATACTACTACTACTACTACTACTACTACAACGCCACAGGAGCAGTTCGTGAGTGGCTGTGGTGTATGAATAGCCTCATCTACCCTTCACATGGATGGACAAACGGCATAATCCGAATTCTGAGCGCGAGCTTATCCACCAATGCAGATACACCAGGAGTCGTATCGCACATCTGTGGTCTGATTGTGACTTGATCGCCAGTCTGTGAAGACGCCTTGGGTTTGACTGGTACTTTCCTGCTGCACCTTGGTATTTTTTTGAATTTCGATGCTAAGATCAGCCTAGTGGTAGTTCTCTGCTTGGCCAAGTTTGCACCCAAGATACAGTCCATGCGCCATCTCCCTGCACTCTGCAGTCGGTTCCCGGCTGATGAAAATCGCTCATGAATACGACGCTAATCACGGTTCAAAGTGAAGACTGGCTTTGTAGCCAAGGTAGGTGATCCTGTGGAAGACCTTCTTGACTGGCTCGAACCCTGTGTCATGTCTGAGCTGGGCCATCGCATTGAGAGGCAGGAAACATTGATGCTAGGAAAAGAAGATGAAGGTGTAGCTTTGATCAGCATACTAAAAGAATTGGCGCCTTATGTTTACATGCTAGTATACAAAAAAAACAAAAAAGATACATGGCAAATGGAATAGAAGTACAATTCGAGAAAAGCAACGCCAGGCAGACCCCCCAAAATATCAGTTACAGACCAACTTGGCACTCTTGAACCCAAAGGGCAGCAGGCTGGCGCTCGACAGGAACCCTCCGTTGAGCAGCTTTGCGAGGTACGGCGACTCGGTGCACATGTTATTGTTCGTGGTCAGGTCCGCGGTGGCGACCTGGTCGCCCGTGCAGCCAAAGTTGGGAAACACGGTGACGTAGCAGCCCGTCGCGGCCTGGTCGAGCCGGGCCTTGAAGGAGGTGGGCGGGTGCACGGGGCAGGGCTGGGTCACGTCGACGCAGCTGCCCTCGGCCAGCCCGATCGGCGCAAAGTTGCACAGCGGCTTCAGCAACAGGTTGCTCACCTCGCAGGCCGGCGCGAGGAACGGCGTCAGCGTCGCCGTCGTGGTGTAGTCGTCCCCGCCGTCGGTGCGCCGGGAGATGCTCGCGGCCGAGGCGGCGGTGGCGAGGAGGAGGAGGGTGGTGGCCGAGAACTGTGCGTGGGGGGAAGCGGGATTTATTGTTAGTGGTATGCTGGCGACAGCGGGGTGGATTCACGGGGCTTGGAGGAGACGCTAATGCGGCACGTACCTGCATGGTTGTCGTGGGGTGGGATGCTGGAAGATTATGTGGGGAATGTAGTTTTTATGGTGTAGGAGATGCAGCCTGGGTGACTCTAAGAGGTCTTGGAATGATTACTAGGAATGTTGTTATGTTTGTAGGTCTGGTGGTGTGATAGGATGAGTTGTGAGTTGAGCTGCAATGGAATAAATCTTGGACCAGACGGAATGGCAGAGCCTATTTATCAATTTTGGATCCTAAAAATTCCATCTTGAGTCGCAGTCCCTCATGGTCGCCAAACGATTTGGAATTTCTCAAGTTTGCTCACCAATTCGGTAAATCCGTGGCTGTCCCAATTCCAGATCAAGCCGCCTTGTCAAGTGTCAACATGGCTTACACGCAAAGCCTTGCCAAAAACAGCTAATTCCCATCAACAGGCTGGTCTATCGATAGTGGCTAAAAAGAACATTACCAGATCAATTTCTTCAAAAGGACTTTCCCCTGAAATGCTAGATTCTAGACCAAACGACCAAAGGCAAAACGTTTCTCCCCCTCCCTCTAGAGATGCAATTCTTGTTCAGCTCTTCCACTTCGGCAAGACCGGATCACTCAAAAGTACACACTCTAGACACTTTCTGACTTGGGTTGCTAGCAAGCCCGATAAGGCGGGCGACGTTAAGCGCCACTGGCCATGGCTGCATTTGGCTAGCGGCAGGCCGCAGACGTGGCAAAAATGGCGCGGCTCCTGGAACCGACAAGGCGCTACTATGAACAAGGCAGGTACAGGTTAATCGCCATTGGCTGGCCTGAGCTCTGGTGGCATGTGGGGAAAGCGGCGGCAATTCCTAAACGCTAAAGCAGGGGATACGATTGATAGTCTGGGGTCCAGGTCCACCGTTCGGCATCTTCCGATCTAGGCAATCGATCCTTGGGAAGGGAGGGAGCCCAGTCCCCGGAATCACAAATACTGATTAATCGATTGTGAAAGGGATGGGAATCTCCACAAATGCGATCAAGTGACAGTTTGTTGCTGACTATTCTAGTGTTAAGAATGAAGTACTAAATATACTAAAGTATACTAAAATACACTAAAATCGATAGTTCTTTCTTCACTTGTCCCCTCCCCGCAAGCAATTATATGTAAAGAAACGATCCCTTTTTTATTGTCAGGAGGCACGGAATGCCAGACGATGACTGACTATTTCGTAGCCCCCTTGAGCCTCCTCACCAAAGCCTTCAATGCATTATTTCCACTTTGTTGGAGCTCACATTGAGCTCTGCCGCCAGCTTATCCAGGTCCTCGAGGTAGTAGGGAGCTTTTGCTAGGGTGCATGGCGAAGCAGTGCGGTTGGTATGGGGTTGTTCCATTTGTACCCATTCCATTTTTACACGCCTTGATGGTCGCAGAGTATGTCGGCGATGTCGGCTTGCTCTTCCATTTGGGGAACCTTTTTATAAAGCTCTCGTATGATCTCTGCATGCTGCCTTTAAAGGCTGCCACCTAAACTAGCAGGTTCTTTCTCAGGGTGGGAATGTCTAGCGGTAGTGGCTGATGCAGGAGGCGGATCTCTTCATCGTCCAGCTCCGATGGCTTGGGTGCAAGGAGATCAACTCTGTCATGCTTGGGTGGCATGTTGATGTCCACGATGAACATGTCCTCTTCAATGCCGAGCCGGTGCGGCAAATGCAAGTGCAAGCTTTCAGGGAATTTTCGGCACGAATAGTACGATAAGTGTAGTACGATAAGTGCACCTGAGTGTCTCCATTCAAGAATCAGGATGCGAGGAAGAGTCCATCTGAACAGATCGCGTATCATCGTCAATGACCCAGTAATGACACGGAGTACTCATGATTGCCTCGTAGATTCGGCCATCGTCGCTTTCACAGCTCTCTCTCGATCATCCGGCAATCGACACGTCCGCCAGCAAACGGGTCCCGGCCTCACTGACGACCAAATCATCCACCAGGACACACTCCTCGGATCGAAAGGCGCCAGGACAACTCAACCATCTTATGATCTTCCCCTGCCACCAGTCGCTTTTCGAACCTCAACTTCACCGCCAGGTCTGCCTCACCTGGCAGCTGTGGTGCGTCTGAGTCTATGCTCCAGCTTGTGTCTGCCAGCCCAGCCGGCACGCTGCCCTCCGGGATGGAGACCATGGCGGCGGCTGCGGTCGGTCTGCCAGGTTCCCAGTTCCCACCTTGTCGAGAATGCTGGTTGTGGCAAGTCGATTCAATTTGCCAAAAGTCGACACCGCTGTGTTGGGCAGCTACATCAGCTCTGACATTGTAACCGGCAGCGCCGCGAGGGTTGTACTCACTGTTTTTAGGCAAAGGGTCCGAAAGGGAAAGCGAGATGGCTCAATCTTGCGACTTTAACAGCTTCAATCCCTGCACAATCGGTGTCTTGGCAGCCAACGGCACAGAGAGCATCGACAGAGCTCAGGATGCTATCAAAGCCTGGTCCGCTGGAAATTGCATGCCGGACGTGGCTGACAGCTCCAAAGATCTTGTCAACTTTGAGATTTTGGGCGCAAGTGATTTGGTTGAGCGAACCTGAAATGTCACTCAGTTTTCGCCTGCAAAATTGGAGGGCCATATTTCTGACGCTAACGCAGTATCATGGAGGGCCAACCAACAATCCTTATTGTATTGGGGCACCATACTGCACTCAAGCATTTGTGCGGTTCAACACTGAGACTACCATCGACCCTTTTACTTTTGTCGACTATTATAATTATAATCTTAAACGTAAACAGTTTCAAAGCCAACGGCATCGAAAAGAGTTCACTTTATGCAATGGCGAGACTACGCCGGAGACGGGTGTCAAGTGTGGCAAAAGGCAAAATATGGTGTTGCTGTCATACAGCTGACCCCGACCCGATTTGAACGGATAACCTTACGATCTGGAGTCGTACGCGCTACCGTTGCGCCACGAGGCCTTGTTGGATGGATGAAAGTTGGGCAAGAGTTGAAACATTAAGAGGCACAGCCAGACGCCTGTAACAAAACAAGTCGTTCGGATAGGTTCTGTTCGCCTGCAGCCTGTTCAGATCATCTTTCTTGGTCGGGGCAACACCCATAATGCAGACCCAATCAAGGATGTGTCGTGCGACCCTCATGACTGCCACACTCACATGCAGTATCCATTGGGCAGTTGACGTAAGCGGCATGCTGGCCGACTTTGCAATCAAGCAGTATGCAAGCTTGTTATTCTAGTCTAGTCCAGGCAAAGCATGTGTTCTCTAAGCGCATTGTCATGGCCGTGTTGCAAGTTTGCCCGAATGCGACTCATACCAAGCCGGCCGCGTGGGACTGTAAGTGGGGAATGGGGTTGTGCCGGGGAAGCCGATGCCGGCATGTTGGCATTGCGCCACAGCTTATAAGCGTCGCAATCGCAGCCGGAGGGATTCCAGGCGACCAGGTCTATCGGAAATGCTGTTTTTGAGACGCGATCTGGTTTTTGAATTGCATGAATTGTATTCGATCGGTCAGAATCCTTGTGAATCCCCATTTAAAATTTGCGCACGATTACTTCATGACCGCGGCGTACTCAGCGGCGCTTCCCCACGATTAAATCATGCTGAGATCATATGGAAAACGCGGTTCCACAAACCCAAGAATCATCACGATCGCAACGTCATGACGTCAACTAGACATAAAGGAACATTACAGACTATATAAAACAGATGAGTTTGTAAGTCCAGGTAATTACAGATCAATCCATCGAACGACATAGCAATCAAACCTAATCACCGTCAAAAAGAAGCACCACCAAAATGTCAAACCCAAGCAAGAACGAACTTAACAAGATGGCCCAGCAGGCCGAGGCGGACCTCAACACGTACGAGGCCAAGGTGGGACACGACTTCCGGACCGGCGCCGGCTTCGACGCGGGCGTTAACACCAAGGCGGAGAACAAGTTCCCCAGCGCCGAGGTGCGGTACGGCGAGGACCTGACCACCGAGGCCGCGAGGGGACGCCAGGGCGACCCGGACGCTGCGGACAAGGACGCGCAGTAGGTGCGAAGTTGCGAGCAGTCGATTGTGAATAGAACTTTTTTTTTCGCTGACTATTGAAACAAATCATGATTACAGAAAGGCCAGGAGCAAAGGCAAGCTCGGCGCCGACAACGCGGCGGAGGCGAGGGAGGGAGACAACGATCCCCTGAAGCAGGGCCTGGAAGCGTCGCGCAACAATGTCGGCCCGAACCCGCCCGGTCCTGGCGGTAGCCAGTTCAGCGGGACGAGTCCCAACGACCCTAGGGATGTACCGGGCAGGCTGGACGCTGAGGGCTTGGCGCCGCCGAGCAGCGTGACTGAGGTGTCGGGAGAGGCGGCAAAGTCTCGCAGGTGAGATCCTGGGATTTGATTCACAGGGTTGTATGTATTATATGTTTAATGACAGCAAATGGACTGAAACGGATTTGCATCGTTTCCTGGGAAGTCGGAACAGTGTTTGTGGTGACTGGTGAGCAGAAACGTCTGTACTCATGATGCTTGCCATACACAACTCTTTGCAAGTTGAACAAGAAACTCATCCATCAATGCAAATGCTACCCGTGAGGTTGTGTCGTGGCCACGTTCAAATGGTATAGGTTATGTGGGTTCTTTTAAACCATCTCTAAGGATTCTTTCAAAGACAAAAAGACCAAAAAACGCTTTCAAGTCCACGCTCGCAAAAACGAACTTTTCAAACTTGCAATCATACATCCTTGGGGTGAAAGAAAAACAAAAACAAATAATCAAAACAAAAGAGCAAAACAGACCAGGGACTGGAATCCCAACAATGCAAACCCAAAAACCAGCTCAACAGAAATCCTCAGGATGGCCTCTTACTGACAGTCACACTCCCAAGCTCCAACTGTGTTAATGGTAGTCACTCGGGTACCTGATTTCCCCCGGGGGTCCTTCGCCGGGCGTACCGCTGTAAGCCCAAACGCCAGGGGGCATTCCGTGGCCTGGTGCAGGATGAACGTGATAGCCCGGCCCAGGGAACGGCTGCCCCGGGTAGACTGGCCGTACTACATACGGCCGCGGGTTCTGGTACTGCTGCACCGCGCTCCACACCATGCCTGCGCCGGCCCTCAGGATCTGCGATCCACCCGAGACGACGCTAGACAGCACTCCCCCGCCCTGCTGGGATCCCTGTGGCGCGTACACCGGAGACGCGCCGGCTTCCCAAAAGTATCCCCCCTCGGGACGATCCCACGGCTCCAGCTCCTCGCCCGCGCCGTGGTGACTTGACGACGGACGCGACCCGTGGCCCGACGTGCTGCCGTGGTGATGCCCATGCCCATGGTCGTCGTCATAGTCGTAAGCCACGTAGCTGCTGGGTGCCCCCGCGTGGCCGTCGTAGTCGTAGTCCACGTGCGAGCCGCCGCCGCCGCCGTGGTGGTGGTAATCTTGTTGCGCGTGCAAAGGGTTGTAGACCCCGTTCCGGGCGTCCTCGACGGCCTGGATGGCCTGCTGGGAGGGCGGCACGTCGTTTTCCCACGTGTCGGGGTCTTCGGGTTGGTAGGACGGATCCGGAACCCACGGCTGCTGCGGCGGCGGTGGTGACGGCTGACGGGCAGGGCGTGGTCGCGTGGGCTCCATCGTGATCCGAACCCCCGGTCGTATCGGCACAGCTGTGCCTATCGTCTCCCCTCGTGGGCCCTCGACGATATACTCTCTGTCGTAGTCGAAATTCTTGGGCGGCCGCGGCGCCTCCGGCTCCAGGTCCGCCAGCTTCTTCTTCTTCTTGATGCCAACTTTGCTCCTTGCTCGCCCCCACATGCTGTCTGGGCTGCGAGCCACGATGGAGCTCGGGTTGTGCGCTGCGCCCAGCGACGTGGCCTCGGCTGCGGTCATCTCCCCATCCCGCGTGCGCACACCGGTCGGCATGGCCGCGGCGCCGACCGCGAAGCAAGAAATGACAAATTTGACATGCATGGTAGAAAAGAAAAAAAAAGAAAAAGCAAAACGTCCGGAAAGCTACTGGGAAAGCTTCAAGTGGGACGGCAATTGACAAAACGCGAAACAAAACAAAAAGCTAAATGGAGTGGTGGAGAGAAAGGATGTTAAATCGGGAGAAGAAAAAAGGTGCTATTTAACCTCGTGGCAGTGGAAGTGTTTGCTTTAGACTTCAAGTGCGGCAAATGGTTAAAGCCTCGAACAGGTCGCAATCTGCTTGAATGCCATTATATTTTTAGTGTGTTCGATTCATTGAATGGCTCCATTTAAAGATCATGCTATTGAGAACCGAGACCTTGGTGGGTGCAGGTTGATTAATATCTGGGAAGCACCCAGTCGCGGGACAAGCTCGATTACAATTCACCAGGGTGTGTCCCTCTGTGGCTGGCCCATGGTGCTTGAGAATATATTCGACAACAATTATGGCTCGGCCACTTCAAGCTTTCAACTTTTAGTCATGTTCAGGGAGTTCCTTTATTCTTTATATGCTATAGAGCGAGCCTATTATCAGCCTTCCCCTTACCACTATATGAGACAAAGCCTCACAAACGCATGTTGCTGCTAATTAAATAGATATTAAGTTGGCAAGCTGGCTTCGCTTTGGACAAAACATTGACACTGTGGGACAAGACTAGTCGGACTTTCCTCTTTGGGTCTTAAAATAATACGGATTACCCATGCCCCCACTGATGACTGAATCAGTGCGATTCGCAAAATCAGAACCTGCAGGTAAATTTTTACTGGTGGCTTCACCTCGGGACGGTTGCCCTTACTGCTGTTGCGAAAGAAAGCGTCGACGTTTATACCTCATGGCTAATAGCTTCAGCTATCTTCTGGTGCTCTGCGCCCGGCAAATTCCATGATCAAGTTTCTGCGACAGTAGCATCCAGCCGCGAACAGGGGGAAGGCACCCAGCGGCAGCGACCAAGTGTCGCCCACGCAGCTGTTAGAAACTTAAAATTTTTGATTGTTCCCGGAGCCAGCCCAGGAGGCTGGTTCTCAGGAGTCTTGGCAATCTTACTGTCCTAGATTTTGAGGGTTCTGTCTCGGAAATTGAGAACTCAGCAATGGCCTTTTAGTGGTCTATCTCAATGAGCCACTCGAATTATTTCTAGACCTAGCAGCCTTCGCTCAAGTCTCTGAAAGTTCAACTAGATGACGGTACGCAATTGACGTATTTTCGTGAGTCCTGCCGAGGGGAATTATTCTCGCATCTCGATTACATGCAACGGGTGCCCTTTGATGCCATCCCACCAAGGCCTTATCGGGCCTTCTGGCATGCGAGGGACGCCGTTCCAGGTCCAAACGGACGTTTATAAATCCCACCAAGGCAATGGTAGTTTCAGCCTAGCCAAGCCATCCACGGCAGCCGATCCCCGTCTTTGAGCCTTGGGTCAAGTCCTTGGCTTTCGACTTTTGCGGGGTGCATCCTTGTACGCGAGACATATGGCTCCGATGATTATAGATCTTCTTGAGTGGAACCCATTTTTAGTCAGCGTCACAGTTATTCTTGGAAGCGGTGAAGATTCGGTGGGTATGACTTCGGGACGTCCTTCCGGTAGTTGTTGCTTTGTAGTGGCAGGTAAACGGCGGCCAAGGACAGCAGGTGTGCGCCGCCAAGATAATGATGCGCTATTTTTTTGCCCTTCGACGAGCTTCGAAACGGGAAATTCGTTCAACTGGAATTCTGACTCCGTGATGAAAAGATGCAAGCCTGAGCCGTAGCCTTGAGGACTACAGATGGCGCCAAGGTGGTTGCGACTGCTTAACCTTAACTCCAAGTCCAAGGAGGAAACGATCGGCACTGTACTGCAGTAGCTCGTTCTTATTTATAGATGCAAATTTTAAAGATGGGAATTGGAACAAAAAATAGATAAAGACTAAAGCAAGAAAAAAGAATTCATCGTCAGGTGGGGGGTGACAATAGCTTCTCCGCGTTATTCACCCAAATCTGGTACCATCCAAGTATGTACGGTACGGCATATCACCCTTCGAATCGACAGCCGCCTTGTTAAATGTGACTAGCCCACACCCACGTGCTGCGTACTACCGAAGACAATTGCTGATTGCCAGATTGAAAGTACTGCACTTGATAGAAATTCCCGACTGGCTATAACTCAAGAGAAACGTCGTAGGGGCGTTACACGAGATTAAATGATCCACAAAGGAGTAAAATTGAGGAGGTACTTCCCGGCCAATGCTCAGGAGACGGAGCTGCATGTACCGGCTGGGCGGCCAAGACGGTCGAATTTGTCCTCCATCACACCACATAATGAAACCCTGTCTTTATATAGCAACTGTGGTTGACAAATAAGAATGTTGAGAAATTCCCGGTCTTTTAGAGTAGCTGGTAGGGTGGGAAGCAATCTCCTAGCTTCCGGCATGGTTCCCGATAATAGTGTGCCATGGATACCGTCGACATCACCGAAACGTCGTGAGAGCCAAAGAAGAAGCAAGCCATGGAGAAGGAGGAGAGGGCATCTATATAAGCAGGCAAATATTCCTACTCTTTTCTGTCCCTGGAGAGAATCTTCACCCGCAAACACTGTGCTTCCTCAACCAGCCCCTTGTCGCCTTCGAAATGGTCAATTTCAAGAGCCTCGTGGTAGCATACCTGGCTGCCGTGCCCGCAATCTCGGCACACTACGTCTACTCGATTCTCACGATCGATGGGCAGGACACTCCAGACTGGCGCTACAGTGAGTAGTTTATTTCAACTGATAGTATCGTCGTGCGATGAAACGATCAAATCTAGACTAGTTTCTAACTGCGGGGATGACACACGACAGTCCGCCAGAACAGCAACAACATCCAGCCCACCAAGCACTTTCTCAACGCAGGCGCCGACTTTCGCTGCAACTCGGGCTCCTTTGCCAATGCGGGCCGCACCCAAGTCGCCCGTGTGAACCCGGGCCAGCGCATCGGGTTCAAGCTCTGGAACCGTGGAAAGATTCTCCACCCGGGGGTACGTCGCCTTTTCAGCTGATCCACTCCAAGTCTTTTTTTGTTCTTTTTTTTTTTTTTCTTTTTTTGCCGAAACCTGTCCTCTTTTCTTGACATGGATTGACACCAAACGCCACCACACCCAGCCTTCAACCATCCACATGTCCAAGGCCCCCGGCGACGTGCGGCAGTACCAGGGCGACGGGGACTGGTTCAAGGTGTACCAGGACATCATCTGCGGGCCGCAGAACCCGCTCCGCGACAGCGACTGGTGCAGCTGGGACAAGGCCGAGTTCGGCTTCACGCTGCCCCGCGACACGCCGCCCGGCTAGTACCTGGTGCGCGTGGAGCACATCGCCATCCACGGCGCCCAGTCCGCCGACACCGAGTTCTACTTCACCTGCGCCCAGATCGAGGTCACGGGCAGCGGAGCCGGCAAGCCCGGTCCCCTGGTCAAGATTCCGGGCCTGTACAGCCGGGACGACCCGGCGCTGCGCTTCTTCATCTACGGTGCGCGCAGCTACCCCTACACCAACGTGGGGCAGCACGCCGTCTGGACTGGTGGTAACACGGGTGGTGGCGGCGGAGGCGGAGGAGGAGGAGGAGGTGGTGGTGGCGGAGGCGGCGGAGGTGGTGCTGCTTTGTGGGGCCAATGCGGCGGTCAGGGTTGGACCGGCCCAAAGACTTGCTCCGAGGGCAGGTGTGTTGTGAGCAACGAGTGGTACAGCCAGTGTGTCCCGTAAAGTGTCCAACTGGACGGCAAAGGGGTGTTTACTTTTGCGGGGCAAGTTCTATATAGGGGCCGTGTGTCCAGCAGACAACTTCCTAGGTAGCTTAACAATCAAACTTGGTCCGCAAAGGGATCACCCAGTGTTCACGTCCCCACCAGAAGGACCATGATACGAAAGTCGAACAGCTCAACGACACCAGCTCCATCGTCACCACTAACAGGGGGCTTCATCTCTGCCATGAAACTATGTTGGTATTTTGGAAACATATAAGGAGAACTCAGGGTGTCTCGCTGGTACTTGACAGGCGGAGACATGGATAGCCGAGTTGTGATGTGTAGCAAAGATTCACACTGAATCCCATGTCAGAAAGGATAGTGGCTCTTGAAAGTTAGGTTGGTCCGTCAAACATGGACAGCCGGCTATCCACACATGCTACTGCAACCACGCCAGCACTGCTCCTCCTTATCCATATAAGCTGTTCGCGTGAGTCTACGTACATAATACATTTCATAGCCATTCTATTATTAATACTCGGTGTCTATAACAACAACTTAGAGTCTTGGCTGAGCGACTTTGTATCCACGATGCACCAGTTTGTAGTCGAGTCCATTGGAATGGATCGGAAAAGGGGATGCTGCCATATTGGCGGACTGCGTGGCATTCGGGCAGCACCATCTCCACCCACAACCTCGGATGTCAAATGCCGGAAAACGCGGCTGAGGTCATCGCAGCTGTCTTCGTAGCCAGTTATACCGATCCCGAGCCGTGAGGGATGCACAGTATGGTGTTTTCATGACTCCATGACAGGAGTCGGTGTATCTGAGCCCGAAGGAAAAGTTTGCAGAGTGGGGCTGAAGTGAAAAGAATTACCAACTTGGAATGCACCCCTCCACGTTCCGAGCAGCACTCCACCTTTGGAGATGGAGAGCTTGGGGTAATCTTGTCCACAGCTGACCGACCATGTAACCCGAGTCCATAAAACCAAGTCACATTCTGCCATGGCTACAGAGGACAAATCTCTTCCAGCGCGGGGAAGCGGGACGGCCCCAGATCAAATCTCATTTCCCCACGGGATTTTCGCAGCATCGTGATCGGTAGTTGGGGGAGAAACCCGGGTCGCGTGGAAATGATGTTCGTTTGGAACATATAAAACAAACAAACATGCCTCGCCCCTAAATTCCACCCGCAATCATGACTGGCGCTGTCCGAGGCCGAGCAGTCCGAGTTACGACGTCTTTTGTCCCCCAATCCGCTCCGCGAGGCCTCCATTCGCCCTCGAGACCATGGCTCGTCGAACCGTCTACAGCTGCCTGCTGGCAAACATCCTGGCCGTGCAGGCCCGCGTCTTCACCCCGAGCAAGGTGGCGGTCGGCACGGCGCCCAGCCAGGGCGGCGGCCCGTTCGCCCCCTTCACGCTCAACGCCTCGCACCCGCTCGCCACGCTCGACTACGGCGTCGAGGTCGCCGGCTACCCGCAGCTCACCGTGTCCGACGTATCCGGCGCCGCGTCCGTGCAGGTCGAGGTCAAGTACAGCGAGCCGTTTGCGGGCCTCGAGCAGGTCTGGGCCGACGGGCCGTACACGTACCAGCAGGGGCTGGCCAACGCCTTTCGCGTCGAGACCTTCAACGTCTCTGCCGCGGGCCTCGTGGCCAGCCGGCTGATCCAGGGCGGCCAGAGGTGGCAGTCCGTCCGGCTGCTGGACACCGGGTCCTCCGCGGCCGCGGTCACGTTTCAGAGCGTGGGCTTCGAGGCGACGGCCGGCGAGGCGGCGATCGCCGACATGCCGGGCAAGTTCAGCTGCGACGACGAGGTGCTCAACGAGGTGTGGGCGCTGGGGGCCCGGGCTGCCGACCTGGCGTGCGTCGAAAAGGGCACCCAAAAGGCCGTGTGGCAGGTCGACCCGGACAAGGGCGTGCGGGTGGCCAGCGTGCGGCCCACGCAGACGCTCCGGGGTGCCCTCCTGGGCAACTACACGCTCGAGTTCGACGCCATGATCGAGCGCGGCGGGGTGTGGTGGTCGGTGGCCTGGCCGCTTGGTCGCTTCGGCGGCGTGCAGCTCCAGCTGACGAGCGAGCTCCCCAACGCCACGACGTTTTCCAACACAAACACCACCTTGTTGCCGAGAAACACGCTCAAGCTGGGATGGGGTTTTGGTTTTGTCAACCAGACCACCCTCACCTCGTACGATCTGGCCCTCGCCGCTGTGCCCTTTGATGTGGCCGAGAACAAATGGTACCACTTGACAACCACCCTCTCGCCCGACGGCTTCCTGTCGGTATCCCTCGACAAGACACGGATCCTGCACACGCAGCTCTCGCAATACTACGTTGGCGGCAGCCCCATCGCGCCGTCTGGCAGCTTCGGGTTCGGGGCGTGGCAGGACCAAGCGGCGTGGGTGCGCAACGTGACGGCGACGGCCCAGAACGGCAGCGTCGTCTACCAAAACGCCATGACGTCGCCGGAGGTCCTGTCCGAGTACGGCGTGCAGAGCAACTCGGAGGGCGTGTGCCTGGACGGACCCAAGCGCGACCGGCTGGTCTGGCTGGGGGATTTTCTCCACACCATCCGCATCATGGGCGCCAGCACGTCGCGCTTCGACCTGGAGCGCGGCACGCTGCGCTTCTTCCTGGGCACGCAGATCCCGCTCGGCATCTTTGACATCTCCCCGCGGATGGGCTACGACCCCGCCGCCGCCAGCGGGCCCTTTAGCGGCTTCGGCGCCCAGCCCTACGCGCTCGAGGACTACCAGCTGCTCGGCCTCAACGCCCTGCACAGCTACGTCCAGCAGACGCGCGACGTGGCCTTTGCGCGCGACGGCTGGGCCCAGTGGCGCCGGCAGTTCGACTGGCTGTTTGCGCGCGTCAACCAGACCACCAACCTGCTCAATCTCGAAAGCGCCTTCCTCGGCCCCGCCGTCGACGGCTCCGCCACGTCCTGCCTGGCCGTGCAGACCCTCCGCGCCATCGCCGACCTGTCCCTGGCCGTCGGCGACGACCCCTACCACTCCCGGGCCAACCAGACCGCCGACGAGATGGCCCGCGCCGTCAACGCGCGGCTCTGGAACGACGCCCGCGGCTTCTACTCGGTCTCGCTGGCCGACCGCGACCACCTCTCGGTGCAGGCCACCGCCTTTTGCCTGTCGTCGGGCGTCGCGTCCGACCCGCGGCGCATCTCGCGCTCCGTCGCGGCCCTCGACGCCCTCCAGCTCGGGCCGGGGTACAAGGACTCGTCGCTGATCGACTCGACCGCCCCGGACACCACCATCTCGCCCAACACAAACGGCTTCCTCCTCGACGGGCTGCTCCGCCGCAGCAGCAGCAGCAGCAGCCGCAACGCAAGCGACGCCGCCGCCCGGCTCCTCCGCTCCCTCTGGCCCGAGATGCTGCCCGGCGCGCACGGCGACCGCCACGCCTCGGGCGCCAGCTGGGAGTACCTGTCCGCGACCGGCGAGCCGGGGCTCGGCCTCTTCACCAGCCTCGCGCACCCCTGGGGCGGCGCCGCGACCTACGCCCTGACGCGCCACGCGGCCGGCGTCCGGCAGGCCGAGGGCGTTGCCGGCTTTGGCTACGCCAGCTGGGTGGTGGACCCCGAGGTCGGCGTCGGGAGCTTCGGGCTGAAGCGGGCGAGCGCGCAGGTCCAGACGCCAAAGGGGCCCCTGGCTGTGGACTGGAAAATCGGGGCGGGTGCGTCGGGGGAGGAGGTCGTAAATGTGGTGATTCGCGCGCCTGCTGGGACGAGTGGCGTTTTCAAGTACAAGGATACCACCAGGGTGCTGGAGGGTCAGACTGAGTACACGCTCTCGGTCCCGGTTGAGGTTAATTGAGTTTAGTGAGCGGCGTCTTTTTTTCGCTATTTGCTAGGAAGTTTCATTTATGTGTTTCATAGTCTATCCAATTGTGTGTGTGTGTGTGTGTGTGTGTGTGTGTGTGTGTGTGTGTGTGTTTGACTGCATTTATCCACTAGACTAGAAATATATTCGTAATCACGTACACCTCATGATAGAAAACAAGAAATCCCCTTGCTAAACGCCGAGCTGTTTTCATCCAAGAATATCAAACCCAACCAGGCAAATCCCCCACTGCATCCCGAGAGTCAGTCTCTTCTCTCTCAAACCGAACCACTGCCTTTCCCCAGCCCTTTTACGAAAATCACAACCAGGAAGACGGTTTCCAAACAGCCTTTTTCTTTGGCCTCGCTACCGGCGACGGGGGACCATGGCGCATTGTCGGGGCGAGATCCTCTGCTAGTGCCTCCGGTATGGGCTCAGTTTCGAGCCTATAAGGGGGGTCGGGGGGACCGGCAGCCTCTGATGAGGACCACCACCTCAGGGCTTTGCCGTCTTGGATTACGATTGGATAATAATATCTGTTGGTCACTCCCCAATCCTTACGCGGAAAGAGAAGAGTCGAAACGAAGAGTTGAAAAGAAAAGTGCAAAAACAAGCGATTGATTACATGGAAGATTGCCTAGATTTGTACGGTTGATGTGACTTTGTAAAATAGTTGGCAATGTAAAAATTAGAAAAGTTTAACAGCTTTTACTACCCCTGGAAAACACAGAAATAGCAATTCCCTCAGCTTTTCACCTCTAGCACGACATTATACTGCAAAGATGCTCTAAAAAAAAAGAAAAGAAAAAGACGAGTAAGTTATAATAGGACGCTAAAAATGCGAGTCTTGATATTACGGAAAGGCCGACGGCGCCGCCTGACTCTTATTAAACTGTGTTATCCTTGAGTTGGTGAAAATCTACTATTTTTATCTCCATATCGCAGCATCGTACAATTAAGCGCCGTTAACTAATCAACCCAGTAAGGATTCCAACAGCTAACCTGCCCTTCTCCCATGCTGCAGGTTAAGGATTGCCTCTCCAGAACTGCTGTAGAGTTTGTCACCTACCACCACTTCCTCCGAGCAGGCCCGTCTGTCCCTTGCTCACTCGTCCGTTGAGCGTACTGCTCCTTGTTCAGAGGCGGGTGCGGCTCGGTGTTCACCGGCTCAGCAAGCACCGCTTCTTCTGCCGATATGGGCTGGGTTCTGAGCTTGAACCCACGCCCTAGACCTCCGCCGCCGGGAATGGCCTCGCCTCCGGTGATCCTGATGGGAACAACCACGCTGGGCGGTTCCCTCCCGCGAAAGGCTTGGCCTTCGTACACCATGACGTAGTCTTTACCCTCCTCGCCGTCGATCGAGGCGACTGGGTTCTTGACGGTTGGGTTGACGTTGGGTTCCTTGACGATGGAGACTCTGTAGTAGGTGGCCTTGGCTTGGATGGCAAGCAAGCTGACCACGATCGAAATGATTTTAATATTCATGATGGTGATGTTGGTAGAACTTTATAGGAGTATTAAGTATAGGACTAATTGTAGTGTTGCTGAATGCTCAAAATGGCATATTTTCAAATGACGGGGCGTATGACAAGTTAATAGAAATGCTCTTTATATAGCTGACTCTCTTCCCTCTAGTGCATGATGCAACATGGATCCCGGTCCCGGACTAGCCGTTCCTTGTGCAAACAACCCCGCAATGACTTATCCGTCTTTGAACCCTGGTCTGGATGGGCCATCTATCGTTTACAAACATATCTAGCCAAGTACATATGCTCGTATTATTTCAACAAGGAAGTATAAAGGTGTAAACCAGTGTTTAAAGAGTGTTGGAAAATACATGTTTTTAACACTTGTTTCTGAACCTCGTATATGCGTAGAATCTTGTCGGCAAAATAAATAGGTAGGGCGATCTGATATCTGCAGCCACCATTGTTCATCTCATGGCTCATGGGTGTGGCGACGAAGAAGTTGAATTTTGCTTTTAGAGTTTCTTTTTATTTTTATTTTTCCCGATCCTCGGTATTGGTCGGAAGGCTTTCATAGTTTGCCCAGCGCCAAAGGGAAAAAGTCAGACTGCGGTTAAAGCACGCTCACTGGTTGAAATACAAATAGTGCTCACAACCATAAACATGCCGAATTTCTGTTTTGACGCTGCCTACACTTTTATTGCTACCGGGCAACTATATACAATAAGCAGTTTATTTTTTGCCAACCATCTGTCCAGATTTCCAAGATGAAGATGGCAACAATGATTTATTAAGTTTTATTGCAACCCAATCAGTGGTTAGTTGCCCTTGCGCTACCTTGTTTGTCTTTGCATGCGAGGCTTGTCAGTTGGCACAGGTTATCCGTGTAAAGAACTTTTATTTGCCGGGTGCTTGTCTAAATAAAATGTGCCAGGTACAGGAAAGTCGAAATTTGAGAGAGAGGAAAAGACATAAGAAAAAGAAAAAAAAGGAAACAAGTATTTTTCAATTGCCCTCGCCGTTAGTCCCTCGGGACTGGCTCTCATTTAAAATAACCATAAAAATCTTTTTACTCTTCATCGACCGAGCGCTTGGAACCGTGAAAGAACCCGTGGACAGATTTGCGGTAGTCTTCCACGTGGCTGCTGTAAGAATGTTCGTCACCAACAGGCTTTCCCTCGATTCCCGAACCACTCATGTGATTCTGATAGTAGTAGTAGTAGTAGTATTAGTTAACGCCGGGCTCGGCCCGGCTTGTTAGCCGGCCGTTAGCAACCTCCCGAGGGGTATCTCGGCGCGCGTTCTATCTTCTTTATTTACACAGGGGGAAAACAAGGAGGGCAGAGGCGGATCGTGCCTGACCGGGTTCGGGCCCGGTCCTGCTTAGGGGGTTAGTTCACTGACGCGACCCCGTGCCTAAGGTGCACGGAGGGTTCGTCTGACGGCTTGTGCCGTGAAGTGTGGGTGAAAAGGCAGTAAGTCTATTCCTCGTCAGAGTTCGAGTCGTTTACGATCGGTGTCCCTAGGCGTAAAGTGCGTTCGTGGCGCGCGGGGCGCTGGCGGGCCGCTCTGGTGTTACGATCAAGGTATCGGGTAACCTGTTCTTAGGGTAAAGTACAGTGGGTTGAAGCAACTGAGCGTCTGGCTGGGTAACTGGGGTTCTCAATGACTGGGGGTGAAGTTATGATCGTTCTCAAGTAAGTATTGAGGTTAACTAGAGTTTGATTGCTGCTAAGCAATCCTAGAATCGAATCTATCTACATGGTAATGAGCGTGCCTTATATAGACTATGTTCCGAATGTGATCTCTCTTGATCTGTTTGATCTGTGATTCTCAACTGAGATTCTACAGATCATAGAGATCCATTCCCTTGGCCGTCACGTGAGGTCACGTGAGATCTCGTGGCCTTGTCCTTAGGTAATCGTTGTTCTGCCGGTCGGTATCTCTTTTGGGCGAGTGTCGTCAGGAGGGGTGTGACCCCACCTGGCCTCTCTGGTACCGGCCCAACTGTCTGGTCGTAACATCTGGGGCGGGCGCTGAAGTAGTTGGTGGCTATCGAAAACGCCTGAAAGCTTGTCGGTTGCCCGAGGCTTGTCTGGAAGAATTTGCGGCGTTGGGCGCGGTCTGGCGGCCCGACCGGCCGGTCGTTGTCAGGCCACGGCCAGTTTCTCCACACCGCCCGCGAAAAGCGGCAGTGCACCGGGTGTTCAGGGGAGGTCCGCTTCCAGCACCAGGCACACGAGGTGTTTGCATCCTGGTGGTTGAAACGGTTATGGTAGGCTCTGAAATCGCCGTGGCCGGTCCTCATGGCCAAATAATGGCCCAGTAGGGGTCTTGGCAAGCGCAGTTCCTCGGGCTCCTTTCTCGGTATGTATTGGAATTTCCATTCCCTATATGCGGGGGACCGTTCACAGAGTTCTTTACGCCACCAGTCCTTCTCTATATTCGAAAGAATGGCTCTGAGGACCGTGCCGGCACCGCTATACGTGGTTTGCTGAGCCCTCGGGTCTGGGTCCGGCGGTCCGGCGGAGCCGGCCTTGGCCAGCTCGTCAGCCCGGTCGTTTCCCGGGATTCCCTGGTGCCCAGGGCACCAACGGACCCGAACCTCGGTACTTTGTTTTCGGAGTAGATCGACAAGGTTATGGAATTCCAGAAAGGCCCATTGGGACGAACGCGGCGCGTCGCCTCTAAGACCCCAAATAACCGAGGTGTTGTCCACACAAATCCAGATCCGGGCGCCTGGCTGGGCCTTGGCTGCCGCCTGTAGCCCTTTTAGGGCGCCAATCGCCTCGGCGTCGAAAACGTGGCTTTCCGGCGTAATAAATGCGGAGCCTGCGGCAAATTCCAGGCCCGCCCTAAAAGCGGCCCATCCGTACCCTATTTGGACGCAGTTGTTTTCGTGTTTTTCCGAACCATCCGTATATACCACGATATCGTCAGGTGATACCATGTCCAGCCATTCGATAAAGCGGCGGGCCGCTTCCTCTTTCGGGACTCCTCCGGTGGGGTCAGTGCGAGAATCCTGGGCATTGCGAGGTGCGCGCAACTCTAGTCTCCGGATCCGCGGGAGAAGTTGTGCAGCCGTTTGCAGGGTCGTGGCCGAATGGCCCGAGTTGCGGGCACGAGGTGTTTCACGCAGGCGGCTGACAAGGGGGTGCCCCTTGTCCGCGAGCCTTAGTCGGGCGCCGTATTTCAGGCGGGTGTAGGCCAGCGCGACGCGGGCCGAGGGTAGTCCTGCGTCCCTGAGAACAGTGGACGAGGGGGTGGTTTTATACGCCGGGAGGATTGCCCGTGCCGCTAAAACCAGCGGTTTGTTCAATGCTTTGAGGAGTCCTCTTTGCTTGTGCGCTGGGTTGTACCATGCCTCGGCTGCGTAGGTGGCCGAGGAACCCACGCATGCCACCGCTGCCTTGCGAAGTGCAGCCGCAGGCGGTCCGTATCTTACTGCCCCAAAGCTCTTAAGGTGGGCAGCGACCGCCATTGCTTTGGCAGCCCTTTCGGCCACGTGGCGGCGCCCGTCTAGCCGTCGGCTGAACCAAAAACCAAGCCAACGCATGCCCGGGTAGCGCTCGGCCCCGGAGGCGCTTTGTCCGCGTCGACCGCTCGGTAGTTGGACCGGGGTAACCGTTCTACCATTAATCCGGATTTCCGGGTTGCGACCGTGCCTTTTCTTAGTGATATGGATCACCTCTGTCTTTTCCGCTGCAAAATGGATCTTCTCTTCCGCCGCAATTTCGTGCATATCCCGGAGTTTATTTTCCAGCCAACGTACGTTTTCCTCCAACGAGGGTGACGATTTCCATGTAAGCACGTCGTCTGCGTATGCCAACCGCCACTTCGTACCGTTTTTGACGAGATACGCCAAATATAACATATATAGGATCGGGGAAAGGGGAGACCCTTGCGGGGTGCCGCACCCAAGCCGCCTAAAGCCCGTGGTCGTACCCTCCAGCCGGACTCGGGCCTGGCGGCCGCTTAAAAAGTTAATCACGAACCTGAGGAGCATTTTACTAAACCCGAGGCTCCGCATTTTCCGTATTAATCGCCTATGGAGGAGGGCGTCGAAGGCGCCTTGGACGTCGCATGCGACAAGGGTGACTTCCTCCCCGCGAGCTAGAGCCTGCTCGATATCGTGGGCGAGGGCACAAACCAGATCCGTCGCCGATCGTTTGGGTAGGGCACCGCCGTGGGTGCAGCTAAGGAGCCCGTTGTCGTGTATGGCCCAAGCTATCCGGCGTGCAACGAGCCTCTCGAGGCCTTTTCCGATGCAGGAGAGGAGGGCTATAGGCCGCCAGGATCGAACGCTGCTCCGGTCTTTCTTCCCCGTTTTCGGTAGCATCGCGACTTCGGCCTTCTTCCAAGGCGCTGGGAAATGTCCGAGTTCCAGGCAACGTTGGTAGAGCCTGCGCACCGGCTCGGCCAACGAAGCCCATCCGGCTTTTAGTAGCCGGACGGTCATTCCGTCGATGCCCGGGGACGTGCTCGTAACCCCAATGCAGGAGCGCTCCGCCTCTTCCGCACTAACCTGGGTGTCCCAAGGGATTTTAGCCTCGTCCGGCGACCAGGCCTCCAAGGGGTCTCCCTGCAGGTCATCCTCCGCCGAAAATCGGCCAAGCACCTCCCGTTGCAGTGCTTCCGCTTTTGCTAAAGGCTCGCTCACTTGCTCGCCGTTAATAACCAGCGGCGGGGACCGGAGGCGTGGTCCGGCTCCCAGCCAGCCCACCATGTTCCACAAATCCTTATCGTCGCGCAGTTGGTCGATCCGGTGCCTCCAGTACTCCCGCTTCGCGGCCCGCACCCCTTTCGTATAGGCTTTTTCCTCGGCAGAGGCGTCTGCCCTATTTACAGCGCTCCGTTTAACCCGCTGGAATTCGGACCAGAGCCGCTGGCAGTTTTCGGTCCACCAGGGAGCCGAGCTGTCCCTTTTTCCCGCCGGCGTACCCACGACCCACGTCACTTGCTCCCATAAAGTTGTAAATTCAGCTACCCACGCGTCCAATGCGTAGCTATCGGCCGCGGATCCCGGGTCCGGTATATCTTGCATGCCAAAAGCAAGTAGCTCCGCGAACTTTGGTAACCGGTCGTCCCTAACCGAAACGTTAATCGCCTCCGGGCGGGGGGCGCCGCGCGTCCGCAGCGTGGTATAAAGGGATTCGTGGTCGGAGCCTGTGTAAAGACTGCTGTCAACCACAGTTATTGTGCTGGGGAGGTTGGAAAAGACCATATCCAATAAACCCCCGTCGCGGTGGGTGGGCACGCCGATATTTCCTGTAAAACTCATCCCCTGGGCTTGCGCCCATGCCGTCAGTTGGTCCCCTCCGCGTGCGTTTGCGCGGCCCGGCTGGTATACAGCAGCCGCTACGTTAAAATCGCCGCCTAGCACCGTGGGTCCATTTGGCACGGTATTGCATACCATTTCCAGCGCGGTTTCAGTGCCCGGAGCCCTATATACGTTAACAAACAATATTCCGTTAATTTCGAGCCAGAGTATGTCCCGCGTATTTTGGCCCTGCGGTAGCCGTCGTTGTGCGGCCCTTAGGGCTGCCCCCTTCTTGACGTAAGTGAGCACCCGGGGCCGGAGCCCAGTTATGGCTTCGTAAGTGTTGGCGTGCCATTTGTCCACTGGCGCAAAAACATTATAGCCCGGGTACGTTTGTGTAATCGTATTTAGCCCGCACCATGGCTCTTGAACGTTAACCAGGTCCACCTTTCTCTGGTGGCACAACTCCAATAGGCTCAGATGCACACCCATCCTTTTACCTACGTTGGCCCAAATTACGTCGAGGCATTCCCGCTGCATATTGCCGAGCGAGTATTTCGTCATATTAATCGACGGGTTGCTTCCAAGTTTATCCCATCAGCGGGGCAAGGTTCGGCAGCCGCTGCGTCCTCCTCCATTTCGGCTGCCCAAACGATTTCGTCGTGCACGCGTTCCTGTTCAACCTGCAGGAAGTTACGGATGTCCGCCCCTGCCGCCTCGCATGGCCGCGCTCTTTTGTTTGAAATGCTCGATCGGGAGCTCGAGGTTTGCGAATGCTGCGATGAGGTGTTTAGGACCGGGATTGCAGGTGCTGGCTCTCGGCGGGCCGTTTCGGCCAGGTCGTTGATAATCGCGGCACGGTTGGCACGTCCGATTCTGCGAATCCCCTTAAATTTACGCTGTGAAGGTCGTTCAAATTTCCCATTTACCACCAAAGGTCGGGCAGGGCAATTCTCATGTCCGGATGGGAAATGGCCGTGGCAATTAACGCATTTGGGGGCTGCCTTGCACGGCTCTTCCTCTGTCGCATGTTTTGTTTCACCACATATGCCGCAACGCGCTTGCCGTACGCAGCGACGTATTTCGCAATATCCCTGGCAACCGTCGTGGTGGTGTGTAATTTTGCGTGATTTTTCAACCTTCCGCGCACGTTTCGACACTCCAAAAAGCTGAAAGGGCTTTACGGGTTGAAGGAAGGACACTATCCACGTGCCCTCAGCCGTATGTGGGTCGTAACCATGTTTGGAAATATGCCAGTTGACTGGCTGCTGGCCTGCTGCCACGGTAATCTCCTCCTGGATTACCTTATGTACGTCCTTTCTTCCGTCCAGGCAATTGAGCGTTCGGGGCACTCCAGAAACGGCGTATGTGTGCCAGGTTGTCGGGACAGTGACTTCCCGCGCGTCCAATGCGTCCATAATGGCCTTGACCGCGCTGGGGTTGAGGAGTTTTTGCCGTGTTTCCTCAGAGGCCACCGTAACACCCCAGCCCGTGGGGGTACGCTTGGCGTTTGGGATTTCACTGTGTGGCACCGAGACCAATTCGGCCAGTTTGGTCGTTACCGCGTATGGCTCCCTCGTCACCATCCGCAATTTGTCATTTACGCGGATCAGGATGCGGTTGGACGGCTGTTCTGTCAAACGTTTCGGGGCTTGGGAGCGGTCCCGGCCCGATTGGGAGGGAGTTGCGGAGCTGTCAGGTGCATTGCCGGGCGTCGTACGTATCGGGTACGAGCGCGTGGCCGGGGTTAAAATTCGCGTTGGGGCCGCCGCTGGTGGCGTGGCGGCTCGCTCGGCCCATGTGACCGATTTGTTAGTGGGCGTGCCTCTGCCTTTAGAGGCCGACGACGCCGTGCCCGTCCTCGTAATTAAAATGCTGCGCCTTTCGCTGGAACTGGTCGGCGAACGCGACGGGGAGCGCGAACGCTCTTTTTCAGGGAGGGTGCGACTGAGGAACCAGCCGCTGATCACGTCGTCAAGTTCAAGAACAATTCTCCTAAGCGCGGCGTCCTCCGGGGCCTGTAAACTTTCGAGCTTGGCTGCAAAGACCTCTTCGAGCCAGCTGCCGACTGTTTCCACGTTTTCCAACTCCTGCTGCAGTGTTTTGAT
Organism: Pyricularia oryzae 70-15; assembly: GCF_000002495.2. Classification (NCBI taxonomy): domain Eukaryota; kingdom Fungi; phylum Ascomycota; class Sordariomycetes; order Magnaporthales; family Pyriculariaceae; genus Pyricularia; species Pyricularia oryzae. Next base: position 4,458,332 of record NC_017851.1, on the reverse strand, counting down.
GGCCAGGGCCGGGAGGCTGGAGTACCTTCCGCGGCCAGCCGGCTCAGGCGCGTTAGCGGTGCGCGTGTCGAGAGATACGTGTCCCGACTCGGCCTGGCCCTGCGGCAAAGCCTGCGGCGTGCTCTGCGGGCGCGCGCGGCGGTTTGAGACCTCTGGTGAGGCCATGACGACCGGCGCCCGGAGGGCGAAAATTCTTCAGCTGTTAAGCTTATTGGTGTGTTTGGGTGTGAATCGCTAACAAAGGTGGGTCTGACCCATGAATGGTGGAGGATGCTTGTGGGGGGTTGATGGCGAGGTTATAGTGCCGCAGCATCCCCGCGAGGTCGCGGGCGCGGTCGGCGTGGTCCGCAGCCGGCCAGAATGAATCCCGCAGCGCATAGCTGGCGGCCAGCACCGCTTGCAGTACGCAGGGCTCGGATGTGCTCATCTTGATTATGAAATCATCAACCCCAGAGCTGTTGAAGATGACGTCCATGGAGCCCATCCGGTCTCGGGCGTAAAAGGAAAACATGACGACTTCCTCGTGGGTTAGATCGGGCAGCAAGGCCGGCCGGACCATGGTGGCGCTGCCACCGGAGCCGGTTTGGAATTTGAATTTCCATGGACGTTTCGCCGTGGTTTTGGCTGCAGGGTACTCGCAGTCCCACCTCTCGACGGCACACCCGCCGCATGTAGGCCTGGCCTCGTCGCACTTTTTGCGTCTCTGCTTGCAGGTCAGGCAGCCGTTTCTGCTTTTGGTGCGGCCCTTGGCACCCGGTCGCGTGAACTTTGGAACCGGCTGCTGTTTGTTTGTGTGATTGTGCTGCATTGTTGCTTGGGGGACAAAGGAGAATGCCTACTTGGTGAACTTTTCTCAGCCAAGGAGCGAGAAGAAGTCGAGAATTGAAAATGTTGTGGTCGTCTCGGAATCGTGCCTCGGCTGCCAAGCTGCGATAAGCATTCGGTGAGATTCGGTGGGGGAATAATCCCCTGGATCGACCAACCACAGGGGTGTGGGACCCGGTTGGATTCTCGGTCTGACTGCAGTTTAGCTGCCAAGATGTAAGCCGATATGTCATCTGAGTTATCTAACTGCTTGTCAACATACCTACCTAGGTACCGACGAGGGTCGATTTCAGTTTGGGCTTTACCTTACGTCATACTACAATGTTGCGCAGTATGGAGTAAATATAACACCCGCGTGAGCACTGCGCAGTATTTACATTCGCGACACCAAAGGAATTGAGTATTTGTTTACTCAACATGTCCCCTGTTCGAGCAAGTGGAACAATATCGCAACCGTCCCTCATCCCTGTTGATCACTTGAGAATTAAGGAAACTCTCTATCAACATGGCGCCGTCAAGCATTATAATTCATAAGTAGTGGATAGAATAGTGCTTTCAACTCGCAGGCTCGCATGCCTCAAGGGGCGCCAGCATTGATTTCGGCGCTATCTATAACGCATGCCGGGGTGGCGATATAAGATTTTTTGTTTCTGGGGGCAAAAAGGAAAATGTAGGAAACCCGCATTTTGGCTGGTATATGGGTTATTCGGTTTTGTTTTCTCGTCTGTTTTGTATTTTATCGTGCTTTCCTCTGAGTCTTTCGTACTTTTTGCGAGACACAAAGTTCAAAGGCCAACTGAACTTGATCCATAAATTTTGGGTACCTGTGCTATCAAGACACACTGGCAGCACGCGCAGTCATGAAGCGACCACGGCTGTCAATTTTTGTGGTCAGTGGCCAAACTCGTCGCTCCACCGTAATCCCACCTATAACATGATTGCCAAGCACAAAAAAACGTCCATCCCACTCTCAACGCGGTCCAAAACAAACTGTTCCCGAGTTCCATGCGTGTCCCGTGTTGACATTGAAGCACGTATCCCAACCACCACCACCGGCGAAAAGCCCGAGACCTGTACCGCACTGGCCAGAGTGTGCGTACAACGATTGGTACATCAGACACCTGCCTTCGAATCTGAACGAGTGGGCGCCCTCAAAGTTTCGGCAGCTGCGACACTGGTTGTTCACGACGGCGTACTCGTAGGCGTACAGGTTTCGGCCGTCGCACCGGTCGCCGCTGTACGCACGGATGATGCATCCGGCCATGGCGAGCGAGTTTGGGCCTTGGGTGCCGTCTTGGTCGACTTTGATGGGCACCAGTAGATCTGTCGAGTTGGCTTCTTCGACTGGGGCCGCTAGTGCGAGGGCCATCAAAGTCGAGATGAGTAGGAACTTCATGATTGAAAAAAAGGCTTTTGGAGGGTACAGCTGACGAATTGCAAAGGTGATTGAGCTCGAATGGTGTGATGAAGCAGTCTGAGTGAGGATGGGTGCTTTGGGAAAGAAAAGAAGAAGAAAAAAGCCATCTTGTTAAAGGTCTGGCTTTTATACGCGTTTTCGAATCAACTTCGTGATGCAGGGCTTCGGGAATTATGTGCCGGGAAGCCAACCCAAATGCCCTCAGCCTGCCCGATTTCTTGGGAATGTCACTCTGTTTTACTGGTGGTTCGATAATTCGACGTGATGGAAATCCAAACCCCGCTTGACAAGTAAGGCTAGATAACGTTGCGTACCCCCTGTTCGGCACCCCCCCTGTTCGGCACCCAAAAATAACAACACTTTTATTTTTATCCTCCAACTTCTATTATAAATATCTCGATGAATCTGTCACTTTTGGATTTACTTTTTTCTGATTTTAATTCTCCATTTTCCAATGAAGCAATATACTGAAAAACAGCTTATATCTGCAATTAACGACGTCAATAATGGCAATCCAATTGCAAAAACCTCCCGAAAATGGGGAATACCTAGGTCTACACTTCAAAGTCGACTTAAAGGTTCTCAACCTTATAAAAAAGCACAAAGCCCTTTTCAAAGGCTTTCCACGGAACAGGAAAAGCATTTGGCTGATTGGGTACTTACCCAAACAGCTTTAGGGCTTCCGCCAACGCATCAAGAATTACGCTTTTTTGCCGAACGAATTCTTCAAGCCGCCGGAGAGACAAAAGGCCTTGGAAAACGTTGGATAACTCGTTTTTTGGCTCGTTATCCAATCCTTAAAACCCAAAGGCCCCGTCGAATAGATAACGCCCGGGTTAATGGCGCTACTACGGAGGTAATTAAATCTTGGTGGCTTTATATTACGAACCCGGTTATTAACGCTATTAAACCGGAAAACCGTTGGAATATGGACGAAACCGGTATAATGGAAGGCAAAGGATCTAATGGCCTAGTATTAGGGCTTAACGGGATCCGGCCGTTGCAACGAAAAGAGCCCGGAACGCGTGGTTGGACGACTATAATCGAATGTATATCGGCTACGGGCGTTGCCCTCCCTCCCCTCGTTATATTTAAGGGAAAAAACGTACAACAACAATGGTTTCCCACGGATTTAAGCCCTTTCGATAATTGGCAATTTCATGCAACCGAAAACGGGTGGACAAATAACCAAACGGCTATCGAATGGTTAAAAAAGGTGTTTATTCCGTATACCCAACCTTTAACCCCTGAAAAGCGGTTATTAGTTTTGGATGGCCATGGATCACATATAACGGACGAATTTATGCTTCTTTGCTTGCAAAATAATATTCAACTCCTATATTTACCCCCTCATTCGTCACACGTTCTTCAACCATTGGATCTATCGGTTTTTGGGCCGTTAAAAGAAGCTTATCGACGTCAACTTGGATTTGTTAGCCAATTTTGCTGTTTAACAGTTATTGGAAAACGAAATTTCCTACTTTGTTATCGAAAAGCCAGATTAAAAGCATTTATAGCAAAAACCATTCAATCTGGTTGGCGTACAACGGGGTTATGGCCGGTAAACTTGGTTAAACCACTTTTAAGCCCTTTTTTGTTAGAAAATAGCAACGCCAACGTTATAAAAGATAAAAACAACGGTTTGCAAAGGGATAAAACACCGGAAAGCCCAGCCCAAAAAATTAACGACCCGTCTTTACTTATTTGGAAAACCCCTAAAACGACCCGAGATATCCGACTTCAACTGCAAAAACTTTCCCAATCCAACAAAACCAACGCTACTTCACGTCTTTTATTTGCAAAAGTCCAAAAAAGCTTCGAAGCCAAAGATACCCTTTTGGCTAGCGCCCAGCAAAAAATCAGCTTATTGGAAGCACAACTGGAGGCAATACGGCCGGTTAAAAGGAGGAGGGTGGTTCCGGATCCAAACGAGCTTTTGGTTAACAAACAGAACATTATTGGATTGCAGGAAAATGATATAGAAAATTTGGAACCTTTAGCTGATGAAGAAGAGGTTAATGAACCGGAGAAGCGTGAAAACGATTGTATTTTTGTCCGTTGATAATTTTATATTTAAATCAGTTTATAAAAGTAGGCATTTCGTTGTTAGATTTTCAGGGTGCCGAACAGGGGGGGTGCCGAACAGGGGGTACGCAACGTTACTCCATATCGCTAGGTAACTGCAATTTGCCTGAGCTGACGCGCCCTCCGCCCCAGTCCAAGAGACGTACAGATCTTGTGTAACGGAGACGCCCCACACAAACTGGCAAATTAGCGACCTGAAAAGGATAGCCAATCCTCGCGCCAATCCTCGCGTACATGTACCACTGCATATACGGAGCTCAAAACCCATGAAACTCGTAAGTAAGGCCCATCTGTCAACCTGCACATTGGCCCCCAATTGACTGCCAAGTTGCGCGATATCTTGTGGACTTTTGATATCAGAGCATTGAGGGGTATGAGCACACTGAGGCTCATCGGCTCGACCAAACATGAGTCACTATCAATTCAAGTAGTAAGGGGTAATCCAGTTATCGCGGGAAAATACGCAGGCAAGCAGGGCAAACGAATCAATGCTCCCTCGTCTAGTTTGCCCAAACTCTGCCTTTTTCTTCCAGAAGTCAAGATGACTTCATTTTACTCGAGAAACAATAGTTATTAATCCATATTCAGCCCAAAAGATACATCTTGGTTCATGAATTGCGCGTGATGCACGCAGAAACCCTTGCTTTTTTTCAAACACAACAATAAGCAATGAGAAACCTTCTTTCCGGAATAACAATAAAAAGTTGCAATCCGGTCGTCTCTGATAGGATTTCCAGTTCAGTCCGTGCATGATTGTGGAGATCCCAACATTTTTATTGATCAAGAATATATCCGCTGTCCTTTGAATATGTGTCCGATGGATATATGACACGTCTAGATTGAAGCAAGGTACCTTAGGTAACTATGTATGAGGTACCCTACCGTGAATCCTTGGTCGAGTGAAAAGCATCTAGGTCTTTGGGCCCAGCATAGTCGTACGGAACCACCCAAGCAGCGATGTCATCATTATTGCAGGCCATCTTGGTCTATCCGACCTCTCTCTATCCTTGTCAGAACATACATCTACCCCTTCAAAGAAAACTACCGGCCTACACTCGTCTTGTGCCGCGCCCTTGGTCCTGCCCCAGATCGTCACCGCGAACAAGCACAAGAGCCGCCGCTACCGATGCCGCTTGTAGTGCACGCCGGCAGTCCTCATAACAAAGATTCATGCGTAAACATCTCGGGTACCCTGAATATCGTCGACTCAAGCGGCAAGGCAATTTCGTAGGTGACGAATCTCGGCGGCAGTAAAGCCGCCAGAGCTGAGATATCCATCAATCCCGCCGTATACTCGGCGGATATACGTGTCCAGCTCCTCAACGAAGCCTTGTTTAAGCCCAGAGTCCTCCGTATATTTATCGTTAATCTCGTGCTGCTCATATAGACGTTGTTCCGAATAACAATAGTCGTGGGAGATGGCGTCTAGTGGAATGTTCATAACCAGGAGAATGATTGTTATCAACAGGCCCGTCCTGTCTTTGCCGTGCGCGCAATGTATTAATATGGGCGTTCCCTTTGCTGGCTCAGTAAGGGCCCGCAAAGCCTATAGTAATAAACAATGGTTAGACAGCAGTAAGTTGTTTGACGATGTTTTGAATGGAACAGCGAGCCAGAAAAAAAATAAAGAAAAAGAGACAAAGAAAAGCAAAGCTATCGCCTACTTTTATCACTTGAGGTTTACCGTGGTCTAAAATGTTGATCAAAAAACCGTTTAGCCCGTTATTCTCCCACAGTTTTCGGGTTATGATGCGTTTAGTTGCCATGTGGTCTTGCAAAATGTAGTAGAGAATGGAAAAGCGCAGCCAGTTCGTCCAGCTGATATGCTGAAGTAAATACTTCTTGGTTTGCCTTCCGATCAGGTTCACCTTTTTGTAATGGATCCCCGTAATTTTGGAAGAAATATCGAACGTCTCCCGAGATGATTGCGACTGGGCCAACGCCTGCGCCTCCGCCTCGGCCTTGGATCGCTCCGAGCTAATTAACACAAAAAGGGGTCATCTTGTTGAGCATTCTAGAAAATTATTCTATACATAATAGAAACCAGCGGCTGCTTCACTTACCCACGTCTCAAATCCAGAATGGTTCGGATTCCTAACTCATCCTTGAGGAACTTTCTGTCGATGGGAGAGGCTTGTTCTAGTCGTCTTTAGTATAGATTGAACCATTCCCCAAGGGGCAGGAAAGGTGGTATATACCGATAGCTGCAGAGCGATATAAAACGCCTTCTTTCAAAATCCTGGGGAACGGGAAAGTTAGCTCGAAATGTACTCAGTGGACTGGGGTTATTTTAACCTTACTTGCGGTTGGCCCAGGCGTTGACAGTTACGCCAACGTCGCGGAAATCGGGAATATTGGGGAGATGATGTCGACTTTCGGGTCGTTGGATGGGTGGTTCAAGCGGGATTTTCTCCATTTTAACGACCGAAATAGGGCATGAATGAGCAAATAATACAACTGCAATTACTTGCTCATATGCTCCGAGACCCTCTGCAGCTAAAAACCAACCCTGGAAGGTTAGGTCTTATATGGATATTCGAGAGCTGACCGGACGTGCCACCCCTATATTCGATACGATTTCGAGTACCTGCTATCGTAAGTAAATTTACTTTATTTACAAGAAAAATAATTTTGTGCCTTCATCTGAAATGAGCTTGGATCACCTTGCTTGTCACGAGTTATCCATGGTGACCAAACATAAAAGCCGCATGCGTAAATTTCAACACAATGGTTCAATGCTGGCAAAATATTCATTCACTGCAGCGTCGTCCGACGTACGAATTTTCGGCCAAGAACTTTCGGGATGTGTCAGCCTACTGGGCCTTATCCGCACACTATAGTAACTATATACCAGAACGCGCAGCATTGGGCATGCGTTCGAACTTGGTACTGTATAACGAATCGAGTTTAGCTTTGAACGCTGGCGCACATTATTGGAACCATGCGGTCCAGACACCCGCCAGGAGGCTTAGTCTCGTTGCTCGATTGGTTGACCTCTATAGTAGTAAGGCTCAACGTGTCAAACGGATGAAAGTAATTTATCCCAGGACATTGGCCAAAAACGTGATGGAAATCGAAAATATCGTTAGTTGCTTTGGTCAGGGATTCGAATCCCGAGAATTATGCTTCATCTCAAATTTGACGGAACGAGTACTATTGCGCTAGCCATCGAGCCAGGGTGCGAATTCGGTTCCAGAAATGCAAATTCGCATGCACATAGTATATTATGGGAAAGGTCAAATGATAAATCGCCTGTTTGTTCTCGAACGCCCCACGAGGGGCAGCGATCCCGGCGCTACTCTATAGACCCAATTGCGAGGGCCGCTAATCCTGGCGGGTACGGCACCAGGTTTTGTTAGCTAAGCATGAACCCCCAAACTTATTTACCAATGAATATAAGTATTAGACGAGAGCCGCAAGTATTTGTCACGAACGGGGATTGGGTACAGGCTAGGCACACGGTAATCAACAAAATACAGGGCAATAATACAGCGTATAATAATCCACGATAGCACTATAACAATAGCACTTGGACTAGAGACTGATCTTTAAGGATTCAGGACTAACCTGCTACCCTTAGGATCTAGGAGCCCCTATTTATAGGCGGCGTTCCTACTGCGTTTACGTAACGCGAGTCTACAGGTTCAGCAGAACCCAGCCCCTAGGGCTGTACGCTAGCATCTAGGCACTAATAAATCTGCACGTGACAGTATTAAGTATTTTGGCAAAGGTATTCTCTCGAGACGTGGATTTTGAAAGTTTTGTCAAGAGGGATTTGTCCTGCAGAAGGTGAGGTCCGTAGTAGTCTGTATTCTTCAAGTGCAACATAAACAAAAGTAAAGTTTCACCACAACAGACCGGGCAAAGAAGGGCATTTCCTCAACATGGGTAGTTAATTCTGTCAATAGAAGCATGCAAATAATTACAGAAGCAGATTCCCATCCCAAATCCTCAATAAATGCACCCGCCCTTCTTCTTTCTTCAGATTCTTGCAGATCTCTATGCCTGCGACCCCCGTGGCCCACACCACGTACCTGCGCAGTCGAGTTCGGAGGCAGCAGGAAAGAATTCGTCGGAATAAGATTGCAGTACTGGAACCTCTTTTCGAGTCCCACATGACGTTCTCCTTGGGCAAAGAAACAACAGCTTGTTGTACAGCAGGTCAGGGGAACGGGTATATGGGCTCGTCATCCACACTAGCTTTGACAACTCTTTGCTTATCCATGTTTTCTTTTTGCGCGCGTGCTTTGGCATGAAGGTGAAATTGCAGGCATGTCATTTGTGCTTTTGACATTGGTTGCGAGGGCAGACTACGGTGTTTTCCATGGTATGTCATGAGGGTTGCGTAGACAATGGTCCCGTTCTTTTATTGTATTCTTTCTGGGGCTATTGCGGGTATGAAAAATAGGTTCAGCTCGGAAACATCCCTTTTGGACTGAAAATTAGTGATGATCAAACAATGGAGGTACTGTCAGTGCCGGCCTCGGCGGCGTGTGAAGGAGTTATTCACGTCGCCACCCATTGCATCTGGACATCTTTGGCTCGGCATCCTTTCTCATAACTGTTGATTTGTTCCATACAACAACCCCTATTTGAGTGCGCTCGACCAGGGTCCAGGTGATATGCGCGTTCCTTCAAGCTTCAATAATGGGTACGTACCTACCTTGCACCGAGAGAACGATCGAGAAATGAAATAGCCGACTTGATTCTCATTCCAAAACCCATCCATTTTCTACAAATTTACGTAGTCACCAAAAAAGCACTACAGAGAGCAAAAAACGGCCACGATTGCCAAAAGATGAACTCCGGCGCCGAGGTTCGAACTCGGGTCTTCAGGGTGCTTTCCAGGAATGTGCTGAAAGCCTGATATGCTAACCTCTGCACTACGTCGGATGCTTTGCTTGTTGGAAGTTGACCGTTCCACGGGCAGATAAAGGAGGAAGGGCGGTCAGAGGTTTGTGGGAAGCGGCAGGTGGCAATTTCTTTCTCTTTCCCCTTTGATCTGAGCTCAGGGTGAGATTTTGCTCGGGCGTGGAGTGAACGCCGGTGATCCACAGACCACAGTTGACGTCCTGCAACTGAGCTTGTTTGCTCCCGTTTGCCTCTCAGGCAGGCTTCCGTTCCAGACTTTCCCCGCCACACATGAAGTCGTGACACAATCTGGAAACCGCGGGCTTTCGAGTCGTAACCCTCCCAGGCTAAAAGGCCACAACGACCACGCAAGAGATTTACTTCACCAACTCAAGGGATGAGGAAAGGAGCTCAAAGAGTTTGGTACACTTACGAGACATTCTTTTATACACTTCTTCCCATGTCGAATTGTCGGCAGGTTTCAGGTTTGCTTCCAACCCCCATCCTCGACACCAACCTTCTATTCGCCCTGATACTCCCTACTCTTCTCCCTCCTCGGGAGTATACTGAAACTCTATGCTCGGATCCAGCGTCACCATGGCGATCTGAATCACCCGCAAGACGGCCGTCAGGTACCGCATCGCCAAGTCCTGATTGCCGCTGGTGGAACCCTCGGCTTCTTTGGCGTTGCGGCGTTTGGCCAACAGGGTCCGCATGGCCTCGCTGCCTCCCGCTGATATCTTGGCGTAGTCGAACTCCAGCTTATTGACGAAGAAGTCGCGCAGCGACTCTATCAACTGTTCGTGTTCTGCCGGGGACGAATCTGCGAGGATACTGGCGAGCCGGGCTACTTTTGCACCATGGTCCAGCCCCTGTACCTGCAGATAAACCTCGCAAAAGGCCCAAAGAAGGGCGTCTTCGCAGTGGTCAAAATCCTTTCTGAGCCCCTGCCTATCGTGGATCCACTGACGCGCACGGCCAACTACCGACCTGGGGCTTGATAGTGGGTCGAGGGATATGAGGAAGTCGCGAGGTATGGTCGGCCTTTTTCCTGTGGTTTCATCCGCAGGGCCTTGGGTTTGCAACCGCACGTGAAAATACTCGTTCTGCAGGTCATCCGACTCGGACAGCACAAAGCCATAGGCCACTAGCAGCTCGCTGTTGGTCTTGAGCCCGTAGTTGTTGAAGATCTGCTCGCCTGGTCTGTACCCCTGTCCGCTCCGGCCATTGACCAAAAGTCTACACTCACCGGGGACAGATTCACTATCCCAGGTAGCCTGGACCAGCGGGTCATGATTGGCTATGTCGAACAATGGCATCAGGATCGAAAAGTCGTCCATCTCACACCCGTCCAGGTACTTTGCATGCTCGTTCCTCAACGACTCCCAAACCGCCGGGGGAACCACGAGACTGGGCCGAAAGCTCCGGCTCGTAAAGATGCAGTACGCCCAGCGGTACAGCAGCGGGCTGTACTCCCGCCAGTTCTCGAGGCCCGATTCCCTCAGGGCCCGTCGGCCCTGCTTGGACTCCCGGCCCGCGATGCCGGCCATCTCCTTGGCCGCAACGCCAGCGTTGGTCGCAGCCAGCACTGCGGCATCCTCCTCGGGCCAGAACGGGGGCAGATTCCAGGAGGCAAGGTGTTCTGGCTGCGGGAGGGAGGCGATGTAGGGGTGCCAGTGTGATTTGGGACCAAGGAGGTACTGCTGTATCAGAAAGAAGCGGCTGACGACGTGCGGGGGCACATTTTGGAGGAAGTAGTCCGGGAAGGCTGGCGGTGACTGTGCTGGGGATCCATTTTCTCCAGACGTTGATGTCGACAGTGGACTTCCGGTCAAGGCGTTGAGGACGGAGAGGGTAGTGGACAGGGGGCAGCTCACTGTGGCGCAGTGACCATCCGCGTCCGGGGTGACCGCCTCTTTGGCCCGAAGAGACACTTTAGTGATCAGATCGTTATAGACTTCGACTGCAGGGTTCAGCCGCCCGCCGTTGGCCTTATTCCATTCGACCAGGGTCGCAAAACGCTTGTCATTGGCGGTGCTCATCGTGAAGGGGCTAGAAAAGTTCCTGCACTACTGTTTAGGTTGCTAAGGCGGGGTGCGGGGCATGTAAAAAGGCTGTGTTTGCGATGGCGGTGGCGCGCGCTTGTGGGATTTCTCTAGAGAGCACGGGCCTGCGTGGCTGGAGCAGAGCTGCGAAAACCCCACAGTGATCAAGCTGTCAATTGCCTCCCAAAGCTTCTTTTGTCTGTAACTGCTATATTTGCATGATAAAAGGCCATGATTTTGCCCTCAACCATGGATTCATATATTGCGATACCTAATGCAGAAGATTTTTACCATGTTAAAGAAGCTTTGGAAAGTATGGACGAGACCATGGTAGTTTGCATGTGCACAAAATGCAACGGTTTCAGAACGCCTGGGTATTTTTTTTCGCTAATAATAACCTTAACCAATAAAATCTACGAAGGGCTGAAAAGGAGCATTGACGGCCCCCAATGTTGGCCTCAAAGCTTGACCAGTTTCTGTAAGGATTTATACCAGTAACGCATCCCATGCATAGTACAAATACATTTGGTGGCGCGCTTAGGGGAGCACAGCCTGACACTGACCGCGCGCCAAGAACCAGTGGAGCCATGCACAAGATTTCAAGCAAAGACTTTACCATAACAAGAACCATTCAAACAGTCAATTGCGCGGACTGTAGCTTGTGTGAATATATGTGACCGACCGGCATATGGTTGCGGAATTGAAGCATGGGCGGTGAACGTCAAGACGTGCTAATTACTTTTGACAAGGTTGGTACAAGGTGATACGGGTTCTCAGTGATGTGATTATGCTGCTCGTTTAGTTGGACGCGACGCTGCCAAGAGTGCCATGCAAACATTACCATTGCCTCAAGATTGAGCTGCCTGACCATACTCAGTCCAGTTACCCACAAGGGGCGCGCTCTTTCGGGGCTGAGCCAATCAGCCGCAGACTGACCGACGATGGGGAGCTAGCTGGAGTCTGAAGACATCCACCTTTGGGTCAGAGCTTACCTCGACCCAAAAGGAAATTCTTGGCCTTTAAACTGCGCCGCAGGGCTTTTGCGTTGAACTGGGTTAAATAACTGGACGACAGGGGGTGGGTCAGCACCCTGACCTTGCTTTGCTTGCCTGACAGGGGCGCTTGGCTACCCGATCCGAGAATAGGTCAGCCAAACCCTTGTTTTTTATACGTGGGCTGGGCTGACGTGACAAGCCTAAACGAAAGAGGCATCCGGGGCAAATCAAATCAGTGGTTCCTTGCCGCATTCCAGGCTGTGCAATTTAGAAAAGAATCGACATGTCGCTTGGGTTCAAGATATATAATTCGGTTCCCTTCCGGAATGGTGATAGTCACGACTTGTTGTAGATCCTTTGTTCCATCGTCATTCAACGAACAACAGCCATTCGCATCTTGTTTCGCTGGGCTTGATTGATTTTTCTCTTTCTTCATCATCAATCCCCCAGTTTTCAAACAAGCTCACCAAGGGCTATAATCCAGCGATTTCTCGTTCAGCCCTACGCACCCATCACCCCAACAACCTTTTTTTCCAGAGGCCAACACACGCACACCACCAACCATGGCCCACCACAACATCGGCGAGCACTCGCCCTTCCTCAAGCGCGTCCTGGTCCCGTTTTGGGTGATTAGGATAATCATCATGGGGATCAACATTGCCTCCATGGGGATAGCAATCGCGGCCCTTGCCTACGTCAACAGCAATCGCGACAGGTACAGCAACGAGCTGGAAGAGCTCAAGTCGAACTACAACGTGCAGCAGGCCCTCAGCGTCGCCATCGTCATCCTCGTGGTGCAAATGGTCCTCGTCCTCATCTGCCTGGCTGGCGACATTGCCTGCATCATCAAGCGCTCCCGCCGCACCTTGACCCCCAAGTTCTTCCTGGGAGTCAACATCTTTCAGTCCCTCTTTTGGGTTGTCAGCTTCATCCTGAGCATGTTGGGCGCCAGGACCGTCGTCTCCATCGTCATCAACATTGTTGTCTTGTTAGTATCACCTTGCGCTCCCCCATGGATTTTGATCAGCCAATCATCAATACTGACTATCGAATCAACACAGGTTTTCTTTCGTCGGTCTTCTCATCTACGCCTCCATCATCTTCCACAAGGAGCGCACCGGAAAGCTGCCCAGCCCGCTCGAGAGCCACCAGATGCTCGGCAAGAACAACGTCGAGACCGGCTACTACCAGCAGACTAGTCCGCAGCCCCAGTACACTGGGACTAGCTACAGCCCACAGCCCCAGTACGCTGGAACTACTGCGCCCCACGCCAACCAGTAGGGCTACTAAAGAAAAGCTCCTGCTGAACGCTGGCGTGGGCCTGAGGCGATGAGGACCGACCAGGCCTTGTTCTGCAGGAGCTGGAAATGACTTTTCACGACATGTTGTTATTATTAGAGATTGTTTCGCTGTTTCACTTTCCGTCTTTCTTTCCCATTCTATTGCTCTCAAAAAGCGAGCATTGATGGTGTTTCCCGCTCGTGCCGAGGTCATGTTTTGTTGGCATGAGCGACTATTAAAGATACCCCATGAGGATAACCACAAGTTAATCTTACCAAGAGAAAAAGATGTTTCTTGCCACAAAATCACAATAGCCATTGCTGTTTTGTCAAACCTTTGCCTGCTGGAAAGTGCATCGCTCGGCCCAAACGTCATCTGGCTCCTCCGTGCCGGGTTCGCCGTGGATGCAATGAAGCTATAGGGGCAGAGACTGCACATATTTTGCACCGCCATATCCGCATCCCACTGCACGCCCGTTGTAACCTGTTCCCGGCTGCATCTTCTACCAAGCTCTACTCCATCTTCTCGAATTCCATGCTCGACCACTCCGGTACATCCTCCCACCTCTCCTTCAGCGACTTCCCCGTCAGCTTCCTCGCACCATTCGCTTCCGAGGAGATGGCAAACGCCTTGGTGATCAACACGACCACGGGCTCCCTGCTTGCAGACGCCTCTCCTCCAACGTCGATTTCATGATCCACCGCCGGTATCATGGTCCGCTGACAGGCCAGGTTCGTGTTGGAGTCTGGCTTGAGCGGATAGCACCTCGTCCTGTTCCCGTCCAGCAGCGTCTCGGTCCGGATCCCGCTCGCCCCCGCGCTGGAAAGCACCAAGACTCCATCATGTGCCCTGATGATCCCTTCCGCAGTCCCAACCTCGGCGTCGCCAGCCAAAGTCTCCAGATCGGGGACTTGTTTACCATCCTTCACCCTCCTGTTCCCAATGGCGAAACCACCCTCCACAGTCCTCAGCCCATCCCTCACCAACACCCCGTCGTCCAAAAACACCTCATGCACCCTGACATGCCAGTCGGGCCACCTCCCTGTCGGCGGCACCAAGGTCGTCTTGATCCTGACGCCCAAGTCCCCCCAGGGCCACCACTCCGCCCTGGCAGCCACAACCTCGTCTCGGTCAGTGCCCGTCCCCACCACACCCTTGACCAGCTCCCCCTCGCTGCACCACCGCCACTTGACCGCCCACGTCTCTCCTGCATCCCTGCTTAACGCCAGGCAGCTGTCGGGCGCGATCTGCTGGATCAGCGGGCCGGTGGGGACGGAAAAGGCAAACGCCGACGAGTAGGCAAACTTGCAGTACTTGGCCTGCGTGGCCTTCATCGGCCACGCGACAAACTGCCCCGCCGAAAGCAGGAAGTGGTGATTTCCGGCCGGGTGGTTGCACAGGATCTGGCCGGGCGCCGGGACCGCCTGCACGGGCTGCGACGTGAGCAGCTCGGACGGAAAGGCGGCCTCGTCGGAGAGCCAAAATGGATCGGAGGCGGGCAGGGCGATGGCGATGAGGGTCTTGAGCGCCCAGTAGGGCGACTGTGGGGAGTTGTAGTCCTCGCACATGAATGCGTTGCTGTGGTGGTTTGTTTCAAACGGGTTGGCTTTTTGGTGTATTACTCCAGAGCAAGAAAAAGGGCACAAGGTCACCTACGGATATAACCAGCCAATGTTCAAGGCCCCCGTCGAGTCGAAAATGTCTGTAGAGTTCTGAGACCACCACCTCAGGTGTCTGAGAAGGAACCCCTTGACGGCGCCTGGACTGTCGAGCGGTGCAGGCATATCCGGGACGTTGGCGAGGGCGAGGGCGGCGAAGAAGCCACCACACGCAAACCGGTACGTCAGGGACCTTCCGAAGGGGATCGCCGCGCCTGTACATGCAGACTCCCGAGTTAGCCTCTGCACACCCCACCAGCTATACAATTTCCAATTTCCGAATTGGGTTTCCTACCATCAGCGTCAAAGTAGCGCCAAAACTCGCTCCCAAAGTCCCGCGCCCGCTGCTTGTAGACCTCGGCCCTCTCCGGATCCAAATCCGCCGCGAACCGCACATAAAGCAGCTGGCTGAACTGAATGGCAAAGCTGCCCGAGTAGTAGTCCACCTGCCTGCCAGCACCCACCTCCTCGTCCACCCTCCTCCCCTTGCCCCTCCCCTCCCGCTCCGCCCCGGCAGGTAGCCACGGCCCATCGGCGCTCCAGCCGTCCCGCCGATAAAACCCATCCAGCACCGCCAGGTCCGCCTGCATCTCGCGCCGAAGCAATTCAGCCTCGCCGCCCGACGCGCCGCACACTTTGATCAGCGCCAGCTCCGACAGCACGCGGAACCAGCGCCAGTTGTTGAGCGGCATGGGCTTGCCGACCATGCCGCGCAGCCAGTTTGCCACGTTGGTCCGGGAGCGCGCATCGAGCGCCCCGTATAGTCTGTCCGGGGCGGCCAGCAGTGCGAAGCTGACAATCTCGGCCTCAACCATGCGCTGGTCCGTGGGGGAGATGGCGCCCCAGTACTCGTCGTGCTCCGGGTCCGTCCCGGCTGCGAGGCCGGTGATCCATGGCTGCAGCAGCGAGTCGAGGTCTTCGGTCGAGTTGTCGCCGCGGAGGAGGGCGCCGACGGCCCAGAGAGGCCGCGCAAAGCCCTCTAGCTGGGCGGCGGTTTCGTCAAAGTGCGTCCCTGTCGCTGGCGATAGGCGGATGCGGGCATGAGAGGGCGAGAAGAATGGGTGGAGGGGTTTGAGGAGGGCGGTTGTGCCGGTTAAAAAGTCGGCGCGTGTAAGCCAGGGGTTGTCTGTGAACCCGGCGAGGGGCGGCATGGTGTCCTGCTAGGCTTTTCCTTGGTGCAATGTGTGTTTGTGTGTGTATGTGGCTGTTATTTAGTACAGAGTGGAAGCCTAGGTACCCAAGGTAGGTAGTCACTCTATGCAGTTGTGAAGACCAAGCTTCAGGTCATGCTGCTATAATGACCCCTGGTCTACAACTACTCTAGAACTAGTATTCATTCACATCGGAGCGTCTACCGTGCGGGGTCTAAGATTTGGAGATGTATGCACTCCTCTTTCCATTTGCTCTTCTGACCCCGCCTGCAACACGAAGATCTGAGCTTTTGCCGCCGGGTCAAGATGGACCGAAAGGTGAAAGCATTAGGCAGGTGGGAGAGGTAGGTAGGTTCATGCATCAATGGCATCATTCTCAAATCCGAGACTACACGACGAACCGCCCACCACCACCATGACTGGAGCCGACTTTGGCATCTCCAAGCGCTTCAACCCCCCCCCCCCCCTAATACCACAATATTACCTGAACAAGCTTCTTCTGTTTTTTTCTTCTTTTTTTTAATCATCATCCCCCTTGACCTTGTCTGCCTCCCGATCCGCTTCACGCAGCGCCTCCAAGCTCTTTTGATGGCGATTATACATATAAAACCCGGTGCAGAGTGAGGCCCAGCAGCCTACGATGAAGCAAAAGTTGACAATGTAGCCCTTCTTCCACTGCGGCGCCTCCACGACCGGAAACACGGTGATGGGGTAGAAGGATTGGATGGCAAAGCCGAATGTCAGCATGGACCCTGTGCAGACTGCGCGGGCCTCTGTTGATGCGTAGACAAAAAGGTTTCGTTGAATTAGCGTTGGATCTCAAATGGTCAAACAAAAGATGCAGAGTATCACATACCTGCGCTGTCTTTCAGCCAGTAGTTGACAGTTGGTACCAGAATTGGTGTGATTGCTGCGCTGATGCCAAGGAGGTAGTAGGCAAAGACTGCGTAGTATAAGACAAATTAGAAATAGACTAGATAAAACTAGTGGGTGAGTAATCCAGGCAGGAAAACAACCCCAACTGCATGCAACCAGAATGCTTTCGCGAAGGAGCATAAACCTTGAACCTACACTTCAACCCGTCAGGGATATACCAAACCATCAACAGGATGTTCGCAAACAAAAACAAGCACTGCACGGCGGTAAACACTGCCCAGGTCGGATACACCATGCACAACGACGTGGCCAACACGGCCGTGACCACCGACACGCCCTGCGCCCCCGTCGGGATGGTGTTGATCTGCGGCACCGTGTACGTGCCGTGCTTGGTGGCCTGGTCCTTGAGCCACAGCGCCATCTGGCCGTGCGGGTAGCTGCTCGACAGGAACAAGACGTACGCCAGCACCCCCAACCCGTACCACTGCCACCTCCTGTTGGCCAGCAGCGTCTTGAACGTCTTGACCGACAGCCTCTTGGGCTCCTCGACGCCGACGTCGCGCATCCTCCGCTGGCCCATGGCGTGCTGCTCCTCCGTCATCCACCAGGGCTTGCTGCTGGTCGGCATTCCCGGGAAGATGAAATATCCCAGCACCGAGAGCGGCAGCGAGATGCAGCCGTCAATGACAAACAGCCACCTCCACCCCGACATCCCCCCGACGCCGTTGAGGTTGGTGTAGGCCGCCGCCTGCAGGTACCCGCCCATGATGACGCCGATGTTGTTGCTGACGAACCACACCCCCGTGCGCTTGAACAGCTCCTCGGGCTTGTACCAGCTGCTCATGATGAAGAGCGAGCCCGACGCGACGGGCGTCTCGAGCAGTCCCAGCAGGAACCTCGTGCCGTAGATGTCCGCCGCCGACCGCAGCCTCGACTGGGCAAAGGTCAGGATGCTCCACAGCACCTCCATCGTCGGGAGGAAGTAGCGGGACAGCCTCGGCCGCGACAGGATCAGCATCGCGGGCACCTGGCAGATGATGTAGCCGACGTTGTAAAAGGCGCCAAACAGCGAGTACTCGTTGCCGTACAGCCCCAGCTCCTCCTTCATCCCCGACACGTACGCGTTGTTGATGTTGCTCTGGTCTAGCCACTTGAGGAAGAAGGCCACGCATGTAAAGGTCAGCAGGAAGCAGTCGAGCTTGCGCAGGAACTTGCGCTCCTCTTCCGGGTAGTGCTTGGGGTACCAGTCAAACATGTACACCCACGCCCACCAGAGCGACTTCTTTGCAGTTTCCGGCGCCGCTGGGGTGGCTGAGCTGGCCGATGGTGGTGCTTTCGCGTCGTCATTGTTCTCCATGGCACCGACAGCTGCTATCGGCTTTGTTGCGGCCGCTCCAACATTCTCAACATGGTCGGGTTGAGATGCAGCATGTTTAGTGCTATGGTCAGGATCAGCGTCGGGAGCTCCCGCCATCTTGGGGTCGTTGTTTTCGGCCACCATGATGATGCTTTTTTTTCACAACTCGATAGCCCTGACGAGTTTGTGACAGAGCATTCAGCGGCAAGTACCAAGTGCACTGTCGGAAGTGCAACCCCAGTACTTATCCTGCCGACCATGGTCGCATTCGCTGCATCCTTCGCCCCCTCCCCAGCCGTCGCCATTTCCACGGGTCAAAATAGACCGACGATCGGCACACCATGCAGCTTCAAGTCTGGGGTTTTGTTTTTAAAGTCGCCTGCTTATGCTGCAGTCCAAGGATAGGCTCTAACCCCAGCTTTTCGTCGTATTTTTCCCCGCACGGGGAAGGAAGCATGCAACCGTACTCGGCTCCGACACACCCATCATGGGACCTTCTCTCTCATACCTTGCCACTTGATCAAAGTGCTTCTGGGTCAGAGTTGGTCAATCCAGGTTGCTGCTAGTTCTAGTGTGCCCAAAAGGAAGAAACTGGGCGGCTGTTTTGGGTCCCGTCTTCGATTTGTTTACTGCCATTTTGTTGTGAGCGACAAAATTTACTTGCAGGCATCTGTAATTGAGCAAAAAGAGAATTAGTCGAGTAGCGTCAAATACGGATATCTCTTGGGGTGGCAAGCAAGGCACTCACCGTGGGAAAGACCTGCCGTCAGCAGTACGTTCTATTCTAGACTAGATCCGTTTCATGTAGTGTTACCTAACATGTTTGTTCCTTGATATGATTCCCTTGGGTCATTTGGATTGGTTGACAACAACCGGCTGTTGTCTTCAAGGCCGTCATATGTACCATTCTTTCCTTCAGAAATTGCCTATTGAATCTGTTCAAACCACTCGGTACAGCAGAAAATACACCGATCGAATTAGAGCCCCTGAGGCCGCCGCTCAAAAATGAACGGGAGCTCTTGAAAACAAACCTGCTAAATGAATGCAAAATAACATACCGTAGCACATAACAACCCATATCTTTCACCATGTCCACTCTCTTGCTCGGTGCTACCTTGAACCACAAACTGCCAGTGTATCTACCGCCGAGTCCCTGCTCCGAATAGAAACCAAGGGGGGGAAAAAAAGAACAAAACTTCCCGAAAACATGCAGCAAAGACAAAACTACTCCGCCAAATCAACACGCGCATCCATCCTTGCCCTCCACATCCCGTGGGCCATTTAGGCTGACGCTCTGCTGCTCGCCACTGCGACCTGCACCGGCACCGGCACCAGCGCCCCTCGCGCTCTTGAGCGACGTCTCCGGGATTGCGTTGGCAATCGCCGTAAAGACCTCGGTGACGTTGAATCCCGTCTTAGCACTGGTCTCGAAGAACAACAGCCCTTCCTCCTCGGCGTACGCCTTGGCCTCCTCCGTCGGTATCTTGCGGGCGTCGCCCGAGTCGTCGCCCGCACCTTCGGCATCACCATCGTCATCTCCACCACCGGATGCATCGCCACCGTCGCTCGTCAAGTCGAGCTTGTTGCCGACGAGCGCAATCACGATGCCCGGCGATGCTTGGCGCTGCAGCTCGGCGACCCAGTGCTTGGCTTTGATCAGTGATGTCGGCTTCGTTAGGTCGTAAACAACGAGAGCGGCCTGTGCGTTACGGTAGTACATGGGCGCCAGCGAGGCGAAACGTTCTTGTCCCGCCGTGTCCCATATTTCAAACTTGATGGTCCGGGCCGGCAGGTTGCATTTTTGGGTCAGAAAGGCAGCTGTGTCGGGCAAGATGACGGGCTTCTGGTCAGTTCCTCGGCTTCCGGAGAGGCGCATGTGTTTGCGAGAGTGCGGTGGCAAAGCTTACCCCCTATCGTCGGCTCCTTGTTCTCTTGAAAGTCGTTGTTGACAAACCTCAGCACAAGTGATGACTGGATATGCCAGGTTTTGAGGTTAGCAAACGGCGCGCGACGTTGGGATGGTTCACGTGCGATCGTGAGCATACCTTTCCCACTGCAGCTTCACCGAGCAGCACCAGCTTGACGCTGCTGCTGGGTTTGGCGGCTCCGTCGGCCATGGCGGGAATTCACCTCGATCGGGAACGCCGGTGTAAGAAAAGCAAGCGGTCGTAAATTTGATGTGTCTTCTTGAGATTATCGGCTAATCGTGGATCGCGGCTGCGATGGATGGATACAAAAAGCGATGGCGTTGGGAATCGTTGTCGCCAGGGCAAAGTTTAGTTCAGTCTAGAATCGTTACCGGGAGCCTGTTTGTTTGGCGGGTGACGTGATGGGCGGTGTTGAGCCAACGACGACGCTTCGTAAGGTGGGATTAACGCCAAGCAGGGCTAATCCCATTCGGTCTAAGCGCGTGGTATCCGCCCTCCGATAAGATAAGAACTTCCATGGTTCTGCACGAATTGCGGGCAATCCCCACCTCGGCGGCAGAAAAAAAAAGTTTGGGCGGGCGGTCATTACGAGAGTAGCTTGCAACTCCCTTGGAGCTCTTCCGGGGACCGATATTTTGAACCGATCAAGTCTTGCGTACACAGAGCCAGCAACTCACAGATTTCAGTCATGGGTGGCTCAACAACCAAAAAGCGCTCTCGTAGTACGAGCAGCGATTCTCTCGATCAGGTCGAGGTCAACGAAAAGTCAGGAAAGAAGAGTCTCTTCGATGAAGGAGATTCCTCCGACGACTCAAGTTCCGGCAGTGATGACGATTCTGAGGAAGGGGGCGCGAAGCTAGAAGAGGCTTCGGGGTCATTCAAGATCAATGAGGAGTATGCGAGGAGATTTGAGCACAACAAGAAGCGGGAAGAACGTCAACGACGTGAGTTGCTATCGCATTCGTCCATACAGACTCAAAGATGTTCGCTCCTTGTATACTAACAGCATGACTGCCTTCATAATCACAGTCGAAGAAAAGCACGGCCGAGCTCTTGCAAACCAAGATGACGAAGAGTCTGACTCTGAGGACGAAACGGAGGACGAGGAAGGTTTCCTAGCCACCGAGGACCTCGACGCGGAAATCTCAGCTACCCTGCAAGCCCTCCGGAACAAGGACCCCAAGATTTACGACAGCAATGTTTCATTTTACACACCGATCGATGAGGCCACCGCAGCCGCAGCCGCCTCGAAGAACTCCAAGGACAAGCCCATGACGCTCAAGGACTACCACCAAGAGAGATACATGAAGGGCGACGTCGGCGCAGACTTTGACGAGGACTCGAAAGCACCGCCGCCACGAACCTATGCACAGGAACAAGACGACCTCAAAAAGGACTTCATCAAGGAGGTCAAGGCCCTAACGAAGGACGACTCGGACGACGACAGTGACGGCGAGGACTTCCTGAAGCGCAAGTCCAAGCCCGACCAGCCCGCTTCCTCAAATGGTGTGCATCCTTCTCGCGCCGCTCAAGTCAAGACCGTCACCGAGGCCGACGTGGCCAACGCTGACAAGGACCCGGAGCTGTTCCTCTCAAACTTCATGGCCTCTAGAGCGTGGGCACCCCCAGAGGGGAACCGGTGGGAGGCCTTTGAGTCGGACGAGGAGGATGCCGACAACGCAAACATGGCCGAGGAGTTTGAGAATGCTTACAACATGAGGTTCGAGGACCCCGAGAAGAGCAACGAGGTCCTGCAGTCGTACTCGCGAACGCTCGTCGCGGCCAAGACCGTGAGGAGGGAAGAGACCAAGGGCAGAAAGCGGCAGCGTGAGCTCGAGAAGGAGCGCAAGGAGGCGGAGAAGCAGGAGAGGCGGGAGGAGCGTGCCCGCCTGAAGCGGCTCAAACTTGAGGAGGCGGAGGAGAAGCTCAAAAAGATCAAGAAGGCCGCGGGCCTGCACAACAAGACGCTCAAGGAGGAGCAATGGGCGAAACTGCTCGACGATGCCTGGGACGACGACAAATGGGAGTCCGAGATGCAGAAGCAGTTTGGCGATGATTATTACGCAGAGGAGGAGGTTGGCGATGTTAGCTCGGACGAAGAGGCCGAAAGCTCGTCCAAAAAGCGCAAGCCCAAGAAGCCGAAATGGGATGACGATATCGATATCAAGGATATTATTCCCGATTTCGACGACTCAGTACCGCCCACAGTACGCCTATCTGATGACGAAGACAACCAAGAGGCAGATCAGGACGACGCTGAAGATGGAGTTGGGGAGGAGGAGGACGACGACGACGAGGCGAACCCCTCCAAGAAGCGCAAGACGTCAAAAGACCACAAAAAGGACCGCATCGCCGCACAGCGCGCCGCCCGCCAGGAGCGCGCCAAGCTCGAGGCCCTGGTGGAGCAAAAGATGGAGCTCGACGACCCGACGGCGCTCGCCTCGTCGTCCAAGAAGCACAAGGCGACGGGCGGCGGCGGGTTCCGGTACCGCGAGACGTCGCCCAACTCGTTCGGTCTGACGCCGCGCGACATTTTGCTCGCGCCCTCGGACGCCGTCCTCAACGAGTACGCCGGCCTCAAGAAGCTGGCCACCTTCCGTGACCCCGAAAAGAAGCGCAAGGACAAGAAGCGCCTGGGAAAGAAGGCGCGCCTCCGCCAGTGGCGTCGCGAGAACTTTGGTCGCGAGTTCGAGGAGAGCGGCCCCACCTTTGGTTTCGATGGGGCTGTCGCTGCCGCAGAGGGCGGCGGCGCCGTCGAGCACAAAAGCCACAAGGGCAAGGATAAAGGAAAGGGCAAGGCCAAGGCCGAGGGCGAGGATGACGAGAAGAAGAGCAAGAAGCGAAAGAGGTCCAAGGGGACCAAGACTGAGGCGTCGACATAATTTATTTTTTTGTTGTACAGGATTCGTCTTGACAGAAGCAGATACCAAATATTTCATCTTTAACAACTGTTCAAATTCTTCATGCTGAGCGTTACCTTTGAGCAAATTAGGTTATATGTGATATCCAACCGCGCGCCAACTTTTACTGAGACTTGAAGCTTGCACGCTTGTTCTTGTCTTTTCTTTTCGCCCAATCAAGTCGGTTTATTGAATTTGTATGTTGCTGATATTAGCAGAAAGAGGTATCGCACCTAGGAAATGGTATCTAGCCAAAAAGCAAGAAAAAAAAGGCCAGGAACAGACCGGACAAAAAGAAAACAACATAAAGAAAACAGTTTTTGACAAGATTCCCACGCTCAAGAATTTCCCGATCCCCATATGTCCAAGGTAACTTAGTAAACTCCTTTCAAGATGCCTGCCCAAGGTAGCTTTTTTTGTTTTGAAAGAAAAAAAAATAGGATAAAAACAAAGACAAGAAATTCGGTCTGTTCCTGGCCATAGTTCCCGGTGGTATTACTTCCAGATCTCAAAGTAGTCTGCTGTATATCTCGACCCACGTCTCCCAAAGATATTAATCCAGGAAAGAAGATCCGCTCTTGCTATGCTGTTCGTCATGGTGGGTCTCTTCAATCTGACCCAAGCTGATGATGACCGCGCTGCTTGAGACAGACGCTCATTCCCGCCCAACGCGCAACCTCTTCACTCATGCTTGCGGGTGACAAAAGCGACGACCTCGCATCCCAGACCGTCCCGTACCATCTCTAATGGCCGTTGTGGTTTGGGTTGCCTCCGCCGCCGCCGCTGCCCATTCCGCCTTGTGTAGTCATGGCCCCGCCAAACATTGCGCCAAGTCCGTCAAGGCTGGTTAGGTCGTGACCTATCTCGGGAGGCTCCATGTTGAAGGGCATGAACCATGCCGACGAGGCGCCTTCGTGAGCGTGATGACCTGGGTGGTTATGGTGGGTAAGTGTGTGGCCCACGAGGGCCGCGTGCAGTACTTCTGCCGTCGAAGTGTGGGTGCGTCGTCCGCCATCACCATGTCGTTGGCCGCCCATGCCGTCCCAGATGCCACCGCCATCCAGCATCTGGCTTGTCATACCTGGATCCAGACCGCCGTATGCACCAAAGACTAGCTGCCGATCGAGCTGTGGTAGAATACCTGCAGTTGTCTGCTGGGAAAGTGACAAGGATAGCAGCTCTGGCGAGTAAAACTGTGAGTTTTGATGGTGGTGGTTATGATGGGGAAAGGCGCTCATTGCGACTGGACTGATAGGTGACAGAGTATGATACGGCGCCTGGTTCGCTGACTGGGGTATCGTGAGCGGGCTGAAGCTCGGCGCATTTGTCTGTCCTCCCATGCTGCCGGAGAATCTACGTCTGCTGTTCCCCTGTTGTGGCGGTTGATGCTGTGCTTGTTGCTCAGTAGCACCATGCTTGCCGACATCTGTCATGATAGGATCTGGTTGGTGCTCCGACCGCGAGGTGGTACTACCGCCCCTCTTGGCAATCGATTTTCTCTTTGCCGGTTGGGGCTTCCCGGCGTGGCCGTTATTGACTGCGCCTTCGGTACTACGCGGCGACATCTTGGTCATAAACTCCTCGACCGTAGCCAGCTCTGGCTTCTGTTCCAAAACCGCATCGTTCCCCTTCTCCTTCGCCCTGTATTTCACTGGGTCCAAAAAGTCGGACTGAGAAACACCGTGGGGATATCTATCAAACCAGTCTCCATACTGGAATATTTGTGGGCTGTTGTTCTCGTTTGCTGGATTACCCTGCCGAGCAGCATCTGCACAGGCGCGATATTGTTCACGGAGGTTTTCTGTCATGAAATGGAACATTCCCCAGAAACGCTTCATCTTTGACAAGAATCTTACGTTTGTCGCGAGATTCCGCTTTGACGTCGACTCGATGGCAGGGTTGCCGGAGAATATACCGAATATGTGGACGGTACTGGAAAGGAAGGTACAGTATCCCACAAATGGGGCAGATACGAGATACGGCTCTGCGTCCTTGAGGAGTTCCGACATGCGGTTGGCGGCCGCGAATGCCTTGGCGCCAGCCTTGGTGACAAATGATTTGGGTACATCCTGCTGGGTTATGCTGCCTGGAGACGACACTGCAAATCTGTTCATGAACAGTATGTTCTGCTGAATTGAGATGTGAAGGAACAGAAACTGATTTGCCATTCCTTCGGTGTCATGGAGTTTCAGGTTCTCTCTGTTGTACTGCAGCGAATCTGGCAGACTTGCTGGCAGATCTTCAGATTGCTTGATGAGCTTAGCGTATTCGGCGTCGGGGCTCCACATTGGATGAGGATCCAGCTCCTTCCCTCCTTGGTTCAGATAGTTGATGATGCGGCCCCAGATGGCAATTGACCGGACCATGTACGCCGCAACACCCATGTTCTCCTTGAACTGAGTGGCCTGGTCTTCGTCCAGATCCATAGTGTTGAGCGTGGGGCCATTCAGGTCCTCCGTTGCGCCCGGAATATCTAGTTGGAAGTATTTCTCTTTGACCGGTAATGGTATCTTTACCGTTTCTTCTTTGATGAAGGTCGGTCTCTCGGTGCCGGATGAGTTGAAGCGGTCCATCAAGAAACATGCCCACATCGTCCTTCTCCGAATCTCGCGGTCGATGAAGCTGAGCTGAGCCCTTCCCGAATGCGGATCATATTCAAGGTCTTTGTGCAACTGGAGTGCAAAAGCCATGCGGATGGCCTGGCCTCCAAGAGCCCAACTTCGGCCACCATGGCAAGTGCCAAATTCATGAAGCCCGAGTATAAGTAGACAGGTAAGAATGGTAATGTTTGGCCACTCATACCTCCTCATGACAATATCTCGTGCATGAGACGCCCATTCTTCGCCCCGTAAGAAGTTTGGGTTTGTGTTCAGCTTGGGGTGTGTCGAAAATCGCGCGGATACTGCACACACGGACAAGATAAGTACCGGTGGCAGAGTTCCAGCTCTGAAGAGGTAATAGAAATTTAGCACATGCAAAATCACAAACCGAGCGTCACAAATGCGGCTTGGCGCAAGGCAGCCGTGAAATACAGTATTTGGAAAGTCAAAGCAAATTTCGCCACTCACCTAAGTTTCCTCATATAACTCGGCCTATGTAGCAAGTGATAGGCCTGGCCATAAATGTCATCAAAGAAAACCTCCGCCAGGTGTTCCTGTATCTCCCTGGATGGCAGCGCATCGGCGCCCTCCTGCAGCAACTTGTTCTCTTCGGCCTCGTGGAGCGCAAGAGTTGCAGGTCGGCCCGAGGTATCAGTTTTGCTCTTGGTCGAAGATCTCGCCCAGTTGTCTAACTCGGGGCCAAATGCCTCATCCGCCCCACGCTTCTTGGCCGCTGCCTTGGATGCACTCAGGGTCCCAGGGATTGCTGGTTTCAACACTGACCTCATCACCGTCGCTGCGATGCCGTCTTGTTCGGACTTGGGCACAGTCTTGATTATACGCTCTTCCATGCGCTTCAGGCGCTTGTCGAGCATGGCCATGTAGTCGGTCCTTGGCGCGGCTTTCCGGGCCGTCACTTTGTACACGCACGGGATCCGAGATCGGAGGCAGTGTTTACATGCCGGCTTCTCTCCAGAGCAGCGTATCTTCTTACGCCTGCATGCAATGCAGGCCAGAGGCAATCGCTTCCGCTCCTTGCCAGCCTTGGTTTTCAGCTCGCTCCAAGCCGGCATTGATTCCCCCTTGTCGTCCTTGAACTTGCCTGCCCCAGATGCGTCGCCGGGACCACTGGATATCAGCCCGAACTCGTCTGCGCCTGGATCCTCCAACAGCAGGCCGTTGCCGTTACTGTCGGGGCTGCCATCTTCGGATGTGACCTGGCTGGGTCTCCTCTGAGAAGCCCTGTTGCCATTGTAGCTGGGTGCTTGCGCGGTTGTGGAGGCAATGGAGCCCCTTCGGTCGGCAGGTATCGAAGAAATCGAAGGGCGATGCTGCGTCGGAGGGAAGACGTCGACTGGGGGAGAGGCATCGGTCATGGCAACGATTGTGCTTTCGTCATTGATCGTCTGGAAGGGAAATTGAAAGTCGCCAAAGTGAGAGGAATCCATGACGTTTTGAGGAGGCGCATCATCGTGCAGACTGCCGTTGGGAGTTCCATCGAGCTGGAAGCCATTGAGGTCGACGCCGTCTGCGCGCATCAGTTGAGCTTCTGTATCGAGGTCGAGGGTCGCAAAGGTCTGCACTTCGGTTGTGGGCTGGCTGGACGACATTTCGGCAGCCGCGGTCTCGCGTGGGCTCCAGGATGGAAGCCGCACGAGATTGGGTCTCCTCGTCGCCTGGGAGCGAGGCTGGCGTCGTCGTCGTCGTCGTCGGTGTCGTTGTCGTTGTCGTTGTCGTTGTCGTTGATCGAGGTAGGTAAAGCGATAGCTTCAGTTCCAGAGCAAAGTCGAGTCCGTGCATATGCGGAGAAGCAGTAGAACATGCACCAGCTGCAGCCTGGGGTAAGGAGAGAAACAGTAAATGCAACTCTTGAGGCACACAACCAACGCTAGGCTTTTGGCCCGAAAACAAATGGCTAGTTAAGCCAGACAAAACGAGTGCAGCGTAAACGACTAGACTAAGGTAGCCCTAGTCGTTCTGTCTCAGGTCGCTGTCAGTACAAGGCGCACCGGGGCTGTCATGATACTATCATGGGCATGAGAGATCACGGTTGACTCGCTATCCCCGTTGCACATGGACGAGCTGCTTGGCTAACGTAAGGTAGGTGAGGTACTGAACAGCGGGTCCTGAGTCGGGGAGTGAAAGGCTGGATGGAGGCGCGGTTAACTACGTAGCGTAGGATGCGGAGAGGACTCGAAGATGTGGGAGCTGACAGAGATGGTGGTGGAGACTTTTTGGTCGCTTTGGGCCGAGCAGGAGAGTCAATGTTCAATGGTTTATTCGCATACGACGTAGGTACTTTTTGTAGTACAATATACTTTTGCAGTACTTTGCAACTATCCGTACCGTAGAATCGATGCCAGGGCAAGGATCAGTTAGGTTGGGGCCCGAAGCCGTTGGGGCATCTCCTTGTTTTCTTTCTTTTTTTTTCCTTTTTCTTTTTTGCACTCCCTGGTGAGGGGCTGGGGGACGGAGAAATTTTGGGTCGCGCTGCTGGCTAGACCCTGGCAAGGGTGGTGGCCGTACCGGTGGGTTTGGATATACACCGGTACGAAGGACTTGCTACAAATGACAATAGGGCTTTTAGAAAGCGTGCCAGTGCAACCAAGGTATCGTTATAAGGTACTAAAATAGCAAGTGGCAGTACGTACATAGCAAGATCACCATGCAGTCTTCATACCTAAGTAGGTAGGTATCTTAACTTAAGCACCGTTTGACCGAGGCATGCTTTTTACAAACCCTCTTGCATTAGAATTGCCCTCGTCGGCGTTGCGCGCAGGGGCACATCGGGCATGACCTTTGGGGGAGGAGACAGGGTTCATTGTTCAATTGAGGCAATAACGGGGATATACGGCGCCTTTCAATGGCCAGGAATTATGGGGTAGCCGACCATTTTGCTACGAAGGGTAATTGATGGCTTGCGTGCCCCGTGCATCCATCCGTACTGTATGTAGTACAGTATAAACAGGGACGGGCACGATTTTCAATCAATTGCGGGGGACGTTGATTCTGATTGATTCGCGTCGTCTTTTCTCGGCCTTATCCCAAAAAGAAGCAGCAAAAGAAAATCCATATTTACTAGACCTAGAACTAGACTAGTCTAGTAAGAGTATACAGACTTGGCACGTTGTAACCAAAAACCACGTATAAGTGGTAGGCTACGCGATTACGCAGGCTTGCATGTGCCCGCCTGGAGCGGAGGGAGAGCCGGTGACAGCACTGTAGAATTAATTCATTCAAATACTGGATGAGGACGTGTTGCTCCGAAGTAACCGGTAATAGGTGCCCTCCTTATTAGGCCTGCCAAAGTCGCAGAACCATGGTATGCCCTTGCCGATTCCGCAACATGGATCCCACTTGGGCCACACTTGAAGGCGCGCACACAAATTTCCTCGATTTTGCTTTCTTTCATCTATGGAACGTTGGGCTTATTTTGTGACAGGACTGAGATAATGACCAAGATTGGATGGCTGCGTCCAGACTTGTGGTAATCGACTGACTGCGTTGAAGTAAGATTGAGGTCTCGGACATGGACCAAAACAATACCGTTTTTGTATTTTAACAGTTGCACATTGCTGAGTAGCCGCTTACGAATACTGAGAGTACAAAGTCGACCTTGTCCATCTCTGGGGTGAGCTGTAACTGTGATTGTGTTGCTTCGAGCCTAGCTGTTGGCATTACCCATGGAGCTTGTGCAAGCAAACTACTGGTACCCAGCCAACCAAGGTAGACACGCGCACCTCGAGTATAGGCCAGCTTTTCCAGCTAAGGTAAGGTACTTGCTTCGTATCAACGTGGTAGGAAATCATAGCTCAAGAACGCGCAATGATCCAGGGACTTTGATATCGTATGAAGTGGATTTTCGGTGTTGTATCGCCCAAAATACAGGTGTTAACAAAGACTTGCTACGAAGCACTTCAGTTCGTAGTGCTACGTAGTAATTAGGGGCGTGGTGGTGAAGTGAAAGGTCGAGCAAGTGGGGCAAAGCCTGGATGATCCTTGAACGGCCGGCGAGAGCCAGCCCTCCTCCCCTTTCACTCACCTCAAATCCTCAATCGCTGGCGGTTGGAGAGCCACGAGTCATCCCCGGTCTCGGCCTTCTGGGGTCCCCTGCTTGAACCCCCGACCCCGTCTGTTCTTTGCTTGGTAACTTGGCAACCAGCTATGATGACTGACTTTTGACAAAGCCAACTCTTGACCCAGCTGTTTCCGACCAACCACTATCCACTCTACTATGTACAGTATATAGTGAATATCTCGGTAGGGTATGGATACTTTTCGCAGGTTGTCTGGTGGGTAATTGACAGTGCTCAATTGGTCTGGGTCGTTGGTCGAAACGCAGGACCCTTCAGCGTGGTTCGGCAGGCAAGGATGCCCATGCAATTGAAAAGTCGTGCGTGTGCTTGTTGATACAGACCAAAGTTTGGTGGTGGTATTCGGGGTTTCGCTGTAAAGTGCATCTCAGCCATCCTCTGCTGTCCCAGTAGGACATACTCCTGCAGCAAAAAAAACGGCGGGGGCGGGGCCGGTATCAGTGGAGCCTCTGTTTCTAAGCTAGAGGAGACTGTCATGTAGGTTCCATATCGTTTTCCAGCATGAACCGACAAAGCTGTCCCAGGTGCCCTAGCCTCACTTACAGCCTGAGCCTTCCAAGGCTGTCAGAGCTGACTACGTCGGACTGTCAGTTTGAAGAAGACATGTTAGCCCGTTTCATATCTTGGAGCTACGTTGTATGTTCATGTCTCTAGTGGAAAACCTCCTATCGTTCTGGTTATATTCCCCGATAGACTTTGTATGAAGGCTTCCTCCCATAAGAGTCCATGTTTTACTACGGTAATAAACGTTAGTTCAGGCACCCTCAATCTCTATCAAGGGGATACAACCACCAAGGCTTCGCTGAACACCTCACTACCCTGGTGCCATCCGAAACCACCACCTACAACGCACCACCCACCAATACTCCTACGAAAGATGAACACCCTCAATAATTCCAAGCTTCCCCAGAGGGACTCCCTACACCAAGAGCTGTCATGGCCATAAACAGTGTTACCAAGATTTGCATGTGGGGAACGTCACACGCTCTCTTCGAGGGGCTCTTTCGAGGGGATGATTGGTCGCACCTGTTTGGCTGGCTCATTGCTAGCAACGCAACAAGGTATTTCTATGTCAAGGGTAGGTGATGCATGCATGCATGAGCGTGTCACCACAGCACAAGACTCGAACTCGAGGAAAAGGTGTTTCTGGTTTGTTCGTTTCGTAAAACCAGTTGGACTGGATCGAGAATTCTGCTTTGTTTTACTTTCTATGTTTGCTATGCTCCTTGTTGCTTTGAGATCTTCCTAGTCTAGACTAGACTAGACCTAGTCTTTTGTCACCCTGTTGAGATCCCCAGCTTCCATGCCACCCGGAGAGGAAGCCTGATAATAATTTCGGCCAATCCCTCAGCTCGGTCTCGCCACTCCAAAACAAAACCAGTTCTGATCTTCACCTAATGATCCCGTCTCCCTGCCCTACCATCCACACGGGTCTCTGCATGAATGGGAAACAGCGGACCAGTCCAAGAACAAAGATATGCACAACCAACCAGGTCTGGGCGTCACGAACCGCTGACGAAAGAACGCCGCAGTCACTGGTCAACGGAGCACCATAGCCGAGAGTGCATCGTCATGACGACCAGCTCTCCGAGCCTGGGTTTCTCAAAAAATGATTCTTCTGTGTTGTCAGATTTACACATACCAAAATGACCAGCACGAAACCATAATATCCAAGATTTGTTTTGTCTCCGATTTGCATCTTCTTGACTTCCACTTCCAGGAGTCAAACAAATCGACACTCCCCCCAGCACAGTCACACCCTAGGTTTCTTAATGCACCGGTGTCACGCTGCCAGTCCATTCGACTTTCCGATTCAGCCGACAACGACGTATAGGGCTCAAACAAATCAATAAAGGTGGTGCCTTCTCAAAAGGCGCCGTGCTACCTAATATGTACCCAAAATTGGGAGAATGACGGAGGTCGTTACATTAAAGAAACTTTGATTGGATAGATGACAACGGCCAGTCCGCATCTACAGACTGAGTCTTGATGCAACCCGCAACTCTCACAATCCAGTGCTTGGAATTCCCCCAGGATTACCCGTTGGATCCTGTCCGCTCCTGCCTCTTTTACACCATCCTCCGTTGCACAATTATCGGCAAATTTATACATCCGGGAGCATCCCGAAGCCAATCAACGATAAGAAAAGAAAATAGATAGAAAATAAAGACAAAATCGAAATTACTACATAGTATACGAAGACCCGTATTAATCCCTCCCGCCTCCCGCCACGGACACACTCCCCACTTTCGCCCATCGGAGAAAAGGAGACACCCTGCATCAAACACGAGCAGATTAAACATAAAAGGAAAATACCATCTGGAAACATCAGGGCTAAAAATGCTAAATTGGCCGGCTATGCTAAATGGGAGGGGGGGTATACATGAGCGGGAGTGAAAACAATGCAATTGAAAGGCGGGCAGAGACACGGCCTCCAGGTTTAGGCGCGACCGGTGGGCCCTCTTACACCCCCCTTTTTCTTTTCTCTCGACGATCAAATAAAACAAGAAAGAAAAAGGAGAAGAGAAAACAATGATTGACAAAAGCAAAAGGGAAAGAAAAAGAAGTTTCCGAAAAGTGTGTGGGGCCGCAGTTGCAGATTTCGATCCCATGGGGTAAATTACCCGATTACCAGAAGCCAGGCTTGCGTTCAGCCCGTCTTTGTTGGGCAAGAGTAGGTGGGTGGTCTAGACTACGGCTTGGCCCTGTTGATCAGGGTGCTCTGCTTATCGCTTACTGCATACACTCATCAACTTGAATTGCTCACCAAGCAAGCATGATGATAGGGTACGTCTACCTGAACCTAGCAGAACCAAAAATAATTGAGCCAATTTCAAATGCCATTCGTGATGGATGAGGGTATCTTGCTGTAATATATGCACCAATTAAACAAAAAGGGTGCGAGGTTTCTTGCCAATCAACCCACTGTAAAGCCCAAGACCATCATTACCCAGAGCACAAAAATTATTATAACAAAAAAAAAGAAGAAAAAAAGCTCAAGCTGCCTCATCATTCATCATTCAAGTACACAGGTATGCCGTAGACGCAAACCGCCGCCGCGGTCAGGTACTTGAACCTGCAGACGTCCCTCGCCTTGGATACGGCCTGCACCAGCGAGGTCTGAGGCTCCCTCGCCGCCGGCGGTACATCTCTGCCCCCGGTCGCTGTGGCGGCGGTCCTCTTTCCGCCCTTGGCCTTGGGCTCCTCCTTAAAGACACCCTCGCCGACCAGGCCCCACTCCTCAAAGACCCTGACGGCCAACCGGTCGATGTCGCGGTCCGTAACGTCCCATAGGGTGCCCGTGACGGCCGGACAGCCCGCTATCAGGTAGTTCCACACGGGACCATGCGTCTCAAAGTCGCCCGCCTCGGCCAGCGACGCCGAGCTGCAGCCCCAGAGCAGGACCGCCGCCCGGCAGCCGCCCTGAAGCCGGCGAACCGTCCTGCCTCGGATGTACTGTGCGCCACTGCCGTGGCCGAAGTAAAGCAGGACCTCCCTGCTGCGTAGCGCGTCTTCAAACTCGGACTCGGTGGGGACGCGGCCGACCATGCCATGCCAGTTGCTCTGCTTTCCAAGAGACGAGGCTAGGGATGTCTCGAATGTTGTCTGTGTTGTCTTGAGATCACCGCCGGGGTTGAGGATCCATGTGCCTGAGTTCCGGGAGACGTGTCGCCCGCTTACAGGTGGGTTCGGGTGGTCCTCTGCCGTTGCCTCTGGCCTTTTTCTGTCGAGCAGCAGCCGCCTGAGACATTCGAGGGAAGGCACACGAGAGACGGCATGACCCTCCATGCAAGGGAGGGATTCCCATGGGAAGACGTGCAAAGCCTTGTCCAAAACAAGAACCGTGTGGGCGTTTCGATTCTCAGATGAGCCATTTCTGCCTTTCCTCTCTTGCATCGCCGTGTAATATGAATGCAGAGCGTCAAAGGTATCGACACTCATTGCATCAAAGTCAATCTCATCATAGGCATTCGGCTCGCCGTGAAACTGTAGGATATCCACGACGAAGTAGAGCAGGTCGTTCAGAGCATCGTCAAGATCACCGCAGTTGGAATCGGTGACGTCTCCCAAACCCACAAAGAGTTCCAGGATTCGAGGATCGAGCGTGACCTTGTTAGCCGTGGACGCAGAAGCTGAAGCTGCTTTTGACCTCTTGCCCCAGACCTGCTTCCTGGAGGGCAGGTGCTTGTCCAGAATGTGAGTGAAGCTCTTCTGGAACCGTGCGAGCAGCTCCGAGCAGCGCTTTTGTTGCGAAAAGATGCCCTTGAAGCCGCCGAGCCACACCTGCTCGACATTGTCGAGTAAATTCTTCAGCCGCTCATCCAGTTCCTCTCTGTGGGACCACCAAGCCGTCTTGGCACCCTTCGCCGACATGTCTCGAGCGTCGTGGCAGCTCGCGTTGGCCAGTTCAATGATTTCGAGGAGCTCAGCACGACCCGTCTGGTAATTGAACGATTCGTTGTCGGTGTCGCGGGAGGTTGCGCGCTCGAGCGGTAGGCGAATGACAAAAGGACTATGTCCAGCTTGAAGGCGCGAAATGCACAAGTCATGCTTGTTGTCACTGAGCGAGACCGAAATCACCGTCCAGTCCTTGGGGATTATGTCAATGTAGTCACGCTGAAAGCGGCTCATATCAGAAACGGGGGCCAGACTCAAACGTCCGCCGGGAGAGGCATCTCCCAGGCTGACCGGCATCGGCCACTCGAGTGCTTCGTTTCTGATGGCGTGCTTCTCCAGAAGCAATGCTTTGCGCTCCCTCCTCCATGTAAGATTCTGTGCCGCCTCAACCGAGCAGGTTGCCAAGTCTTGAGATCCCAGGAGGCGAGGTTTTGATGTACCCGTCGCAGAGAGGATAAGAACGGTGCTTTGTAGCATCACTGCTATCCGGTGCACCATGGCCGCATCTCCAGATACAACAGCGATCGAATGGGCCTCCACAAGACAGTCGTGGGCGGCTTGGAGGTTGACGAGAAAGTCAGGGTGACGCTTGCTAGCAGCGCTGGCGGCAGACCTTCCTTTCTGTGGCTGTGTGGGTTTGGCAGGCGACGAACGATCGGATGCACCTTTGCAAACTGCAGGAAACGACAGCGTCGAGTCCTGTATGACCGAGAAAACCGCATCCCTCGTCATCTGCTCCTGGCACTGGCCAAAGTGGCACATTGCTTGCGCAAGCATTTCGCCAAGTTTGCCCCTTGCCAGCTTTGTCAGGGCCTGAGATGTTTGGAGGGTCTCTTTGGCGGAATTCCAGTCCTTCTTATTGACAAACGAGACCGCCTTGTGCACTGCTATGGATGCCTTCAGGGTAGAGATGATGATATCCGTGGACTCCGACGGTGCAGGCACTGATGATGTGGTTGTGCCCTCGACTGCGGGCGGGGCCTTTTTGGTTGTCCTGCGTGTAGTCGTCGTGGTTGCAGCAGCCTTTCGGGTGGTCTGTCTGGCGGCTGGCTTCTCCCTGATCGGGAGCCTAGCGGTCCTAACAGTACCTTTACGCGCCCTTGATGAGGGCTGTTCTTGATCTTCATCTTCGGCGTCCTTGCCCACCACCTCGGCAACTTCCCTGTCGATGGCAATCAGTGTATCTTCAGCTCGTTGGATCATCCTGAGCTCTGCTTCGAACTCCTTCAGATCGCGGTAAAGCCCTCCGAGTTGACATGCCAGGGCCACAGCCGTGCAGGATTGGTCGCCACCAAGAAGCTTGGAGCTCGACAAGTTTGCAAGCTCGAGAGATCGCTGCAGCTTTCCTGCTCTCAAGTACACGGAAGCCATCCAGGACTCGCACTGAGCCAAGTAGAGTCTGGCGCCCGTGGTCTGTGCAAGCTTTTGTGCTTGTTCCGCATAGTATACCGTCTCTTGAAACATTCCCAGGTGAGCATAAACAGAAGACAAATGAGATAAGCTGCGGAACAGTGGGTAAAAAAGCTTCCAAAACTCTGGTCCAGCAACTGTTACTGTGGATTCTCCAGATTCTGGGCTTGGAGCACCAGCCATGGATGCCACGAGGCTTATGCTGCCTTGGCTTTCATTCGCTTGATCCGAGGTCGATGAGCTGGATGCAGCTCTTTCGAGTTTTGTCCATTCTCGAAAGAGAATACGGACTGTTTCCCTCGCATGAATCAACGCGTGGTGCGCCTCGCCCTTCTTAGAGGCTATCATCGACTGCAGTAGCGATGCATATGTTATTAGGTCTCTGCGCTGCGACCTGGCCATCGGGCTGTTCGATGTATCTGCAGCATGTTTCTGAGCTTGCTTGAAGTGCACCTCTCTGATGGACGACTTGTTAGCTTCAAGAAGTAGAAACTTTTCCCTGGGTGTAAGTGACTCTTGTACTCACGCCTCGTTCAAGTTCCCAGTGAACAGCTGGAACTCAGCAAAAGCAAGGTGGAAATTTGCGACGCTCTCCCGAGAGACCACCTCTCTCTCTTGGGTAAACTTCAGGCCAGCGTCGAGAGCTTTCTGGGCCAAGGAGGAACGACCAGTACTGGCATAGAGCAGTGCTAGTCGGGAGTTGGATGCAAGTCGGGTGTCTGTGTCAGAGTCTTCCAGCAACCCCGAAATTTTAGTTAAGAGCTCGAGGGTCGAAAGCTGGAGAGAGTCTTGTCCCATTGCCTTGGAAAAATCTATTATAGACTGTAGATGACGAACAAGGTGAGAAGCATCGTCAATGCGACTGTCCAAGTCCGCGGGGGTTGAGCATGCTTCCGTAATTGTCTTCCACTGATGTATAGACTGCTCAATACGATCAAGGTCTGGGATCTGGGATTTCATGGCAGAAAGCGACTTGTAGTAGGCCCTGTAATGCTCCATATAGCTGCTTAGAGCCGAGTCTTCTCCGAAACCAGACTTCTTAATCAGGCCGACGACAGCTTCGATCTGAGACTCTATTGCCGGCAGCTCGTCCGAGCTGTCAAGGTGGACGACAAAGAGACATAGCAGCGTTCGCAGGCGGCATATCGGATGTCTCGTGGGGTAATATTTGGTGAGTAGTGATTCGACAGTTTTATCTGTCATAGTGGGAAGCGTACGGTCACTTTTCATGAGGATGAAGTGTAATCGATGCTCGCGGACAGACAGCTGTTCCGGTTCGGTCAAATCAACTGACCAGTCTATCCAGATCTGCTCCAGTTTCCAGATAGATGTCAAGATTCGTGAAAGATTGGCTGCCTTGGAACTGCACTTCCAGGCAAGGGCAGGGGGGAGGCTTGTCGAGGCTTCGACAACCTCATCGAGTGCCCCATCCTCTATCAATGCGGATCTGAGCGTCTGAAGTGCCCCAAGAGCCTCGCTGATGCGGCCCATGGATTGACAGAGCTCAGCCATACGTTCAAGCTTCACGGCAAACTGCGTCTTTTCCTTCTCAGCCGCCGGACGATGCTTGACGCACTCAATGGATCGGCGTAGTGCCCTGAGAGGCTCCGGGTCTTTGGGATCTTTGCTAGACTCGGCAAGTGTGCTGTAGTGAATCCAATGGAAGAGGGACATTTTGACATATACTGAGTTTCCTGGAGACCCAGGCCTCGGTGCTGCATCGCCCATATATTCGAGAATCGTGAGGCAGTCGGCTAGGATCGAGTCCATTTGCGCCCAGGAAACTCGTTTTTCGTCCATATGCATCTTGATCACCAAGAATGCCGAGTCTAGCATATGTTGCAGCATCGTAGCCAGCGTTTG
The DNA here is from genome assembly GCF_000002495.2 of Pyricularia oryzae 70-15. Taxonomy (NCBI): domain Eukaryota; kingdom Fungi; phylum Ascomycota; class Sordariomycetes; order Magnaporthales; family Pyriculariaceae; genus Pyricularia; species Pyricularia oryzae. The sequence goes on along the minus strand of NC_017851.1, from coordinate 4,420,598 downwards.
TCGCCTTTGTTCGTAGCTCACAAAATCTTTGGTGCTCCCACTAGCTGGTATGGGTTTTCCTAGCCACCTGAGACAAAACTTGGGACACTGGAGAACGAGCTCTTCCATGAGCCCTTTTGAGGCTGTCGGTATTGGTTCCTCGTCTACTAATGCGTTCATCACCGATCGTCTGGCGAGGTTCACGTTTGTGAGTAGACCCTCCAGGTCACTGGTGTTGCCCTTCAGTACACCTTGGATACCGTCCAGTACTTCTCGTAGCAGGCTCTCGCTCTCAGCATACTGTTCGGCATCCTTGAGCTGAATCGAGAGGAGTAGGGCCGCGACGGAACAGCGGCTGGTGTCCGAGTCCTCATTCGGCTGCAAGAGTGCCTTTAGTCGTTTGATCCAGCTAGCCGCCTCCTGGTATTGTTTTGACTCCCTTGCCATAGCCCCGAGAGCCTGGTACAAGCTGGCCAATGGCGATTTGAAGGACTCTGTCGGCTTGAAACCCTTATCCTTGGCCAACTGAACAACGCGCTGAACAGCGTCCGCGCAGCCGAGATACAGCGACTCATCCGCAGCTGGTTTTCTTCGCACATAAGCCCCGAGACACCGCCATAATGGCTGAATTATGTCTTTATCCACGTCCCCTTTGTGCCCAGCTAAGCTCCACCAATGTGTCCTTGCTTCCAACCCAAGAACATGCACCTCGAACGCGGCCGAGGGAGAGATGTTTAGGCGTGGCTCACACGCTTCAGCATCGGCCTTGCTTGACACGCTCGGCGATAGCGACAGTAGGAGCTGTGAGAACGTCTCCAGCTGCCGAGCAGCCTTGTCAGGGGTTTTGAGACCACATTCCACGGATGCAAGCAGCAAGTCAAGAGGTGAGGTTTTGGCCGGATCTTTGAGATATTCGACAGCAGGTTGAGTATGTTGCGGCTTCTTCATCAAAGAGAGCACCCTGAGAGCCAGTAATTGCGTCGATATGATCAGTTCAGTGATCGCTCCGGCGTCCTTGACCTGGATCCCACCAAAGTCAAGAATGTCTGACACGCGGGCAACCGAGATTGCCGTTTCGGGTTGCGCAGCCCTCGCCGTCTTTTTCTTAGGAGCCGCCGCACCTGCAATAGATGATCCCAAGAGAGTGTCTAATCGCTGCTTGAGATGACGAAGCTCCTTGGCCGCCTGATCCAGCATCCCCACTGCGACCAGCCGACTTGCGAGCGCAGATAGGCCATTTTCTAACTGTAGTTCGGGCAGTTTCGTCTCTCCAGCAGCCTGAAGACCCCTGAGCGCACTGAAAGCTACGCGCGCGCATTCTACAACAGCCAAGCACCCATTGGACCGAGCCGTTGCTGCTGCGGATGATGAAGAAGTCGGCCGTGCTGCTGGCTTCGTCGGCGAAGAGGAGGTCCTGTTGAGGGTTCGTGGGTTGAGGGGTGTCATCGGTGCAGAGCTCGATCGTCGCAGCGCAGCCCGGGAAGTCTTCTTGGCAAGGCCTTGGGGTTCGGCGGACAGCTGGGCTGCCGCCGCAGGCGCAGGTTTTGCAGCATCGCCGAGTGTTTTCAGTGTCGCATTCACAACCTTGGTGGCGACGACTGCGCGCTCCTTTGGGGTGAGGCCGTCCGGCTCAGCCTTTTCTGTCTTCTTGGCTGGGGTTTTGGCGGTCGAGGCCTTCGTTGTTCGGGTTGTCTTTGTCGCGCGCGTCTCGTTTGCGGTTAAAGGTTTGGTAGGGACAGTCGCGTCACTTGGTACAAGCAGGTTCTTGAGTAAAACAACAGTAGCTGATGAACATGTTGATACGGATGAGACTGCAGACAGGACCGAGTCCGCCTGCGCCTGAGGAGTGGATGCCATGTAAGAAAGCAACGCGTTAAACAACCTGGTTCCTAATCATATCCTCTGACCAAAAAAAAAAAAAAAGCAGTATTTGTAGCCCATGGAAAAGGTATATTCTAGTAGCTGTCAGAAAAAGAACGAGTGACGATCGCGAAGCATCGCAATGAGCATATACTAGCAAGCCAGCAAAAATGACTACCGTTCAAAGATCCATTTGATGATTGTTTGTCTCCGGCGCGCTGTTTCCGAGACCCGCCGTTGTGCCCTAGTCCCTGGGCTAACCCGCGACCTATCGTTTGTTTAATACCGTGCGAGCTTTTGATCGGATTGACAAATCGGCAGAACCGTTGACAGAGCAACAGCCCCACCATGGATCATTCTCAAGTGCAGGGGTTAAGATTTCAACGCGCCAAGCCTACAGTACACGGACAGCTCCGCGATTGGGAAACCAAGCCATTGCACCCTTCTTTTTTTCTTTCAGCATTTGAACCGAGCGTGTACATCCTTGACAACCAACACTTCGACATCATATTATTCCAAGGAAATCCTGTTATACAAACCTCCGTCAACTCTGAGTACTCTACGATCTGAAAAAGAAATGGCCGGGCTACGTGCATCCACCCTACTCTCACAGCGAGGCTCCAGAGCCCTCAACGCTATCCTTTCGCCCGTCCACTCTACAACTCTCACAAGGCAATATGGTGGCATCCGGCAAATAAACTATGGCCCAGGGCCGCAAACAGTTTTCAGCACCGAGTTTTGGAAAAACCTGGTACCCAAGCCGCTTCGCTCAGATAGCCCCATGAAGATGCGCAAGACAAAGTCCAAAGACTGGAATCCAGCTACCTTTTACATAGTCATTTTCCTCTTCATTGGGTCGATGTCTATCCAGATGATAGCGATGCGCAGGAACTTTGAAAACTTTATGCGACAGTCGGATGTCAGGATTGGTCTCCTTCGGGAGGTGGTTGAGAAGCTGCAGAAAGGGGAGACTGTTGATGTTGAAAAGGCTCTGGGCGCTGGCGATCAACAGAAGGAGCATGAATGGGAAGATGGTATGTATCCCCAAACCATATCAATTTCAAGCTCAAGGTATCTAACACTTGGGTCTAGTCCTCCGAGAGATCGAAAATAGCACCCCGAAACCCAAGTCGAAGCGCCAGAAGAAGCAAGCATCAACAGAAGCAGCGCCGGTGGAAGAGAACGAACAGGACTCTGAGCCAAAGCCAAGGAAGCCTGCGAGTGCCGATTTCTTTTAGCCTCTGAAATGTTCTAATCTAACAGTCTATGACAACATATCTTTGAACACCGCCGAACCTTGGTGATCGGATCCCGGCTGAACATTTGAAGCCGCCCCAGTGGATGTCCGGCCGAGCGCTTCCACCAGCGCAGGCAAGATGACCTCTGTCGGCATCTCGACTCTCACCCCTTCGGCTCCTGTCTGCTGGTGGTCTATCTCTACAAAAAAAGCATCCTCTCCTCTCACTCCGCCCATGTTCACAATGGCAATGGGTTTACCCTTATCCTTTGCCAACTTTGCAAGCCGCCAAGCCGAGTACGTTGCCAGAGAGGTCCCTAGTACAAGCAACTTGCCTGCCCCTGTGACGGCCTCTTCTGCAGCAGCCTTGACGCTGCCAGCGATACTTTCACCAAACATGACCACGGCTGGTTTCAGTATGCCGGCATTACTGGGCGACTCCCAAGCTCCGTCTTTGTCCACTTCGACCCTTGTTACCTCGCCATTAATCAACGGTGGCGGATGCGCAAGACAGCTGGGGCATGCGGGATATCGAAAAGTGGTGTAAGGAGCGTCTGGCAGGTCGACATCACCATCCGGGTTTGACCTTATACCCTTGGCTCTCCGCTCTGCCGGATCTTCAGTCCCAAGGGCCCCTGAGGCCACGGCCTGCTCTAAAAATACTGCCCAGGCAGGGTTGAGCCGGGCCAGATTCTCTTGGAACAGATCTCGGGGATACTCGTTCTTGCAAGTTGTGCACACCAATGCTCGTAGGTAGCCGTGGAGCTCCACGATGTTCGGCCTGCCAAGTGCATCCGTTAGACTTTCACACGCGGCGTGGTGGAGTCCGTCCACGTTCTGGGTAACGACAGAGGAAACCACGCCCATTTTCGCAAGGTTTGCTATCGCTCTGTGTGCAGCGTTTGGTCTCGCCTTTTGCAGCGACGTCCAGCCCAGAAAGGACCGCGCCCAGTACCTCCGGCGAGCGGCATGGCTGGCCAGGAATTCGTGGTGGTATATCGGCCTGTAGGATTTGTTGACGCGATATGTTCCCTTGTCGCCACGGTAATCTGCAAGACCCGAAGCTACGGACACACCGGCACCCGTTAGGCATGTGGTCGTCGACGGGCCGGTTGCGGATGGCGTCGCGAGGAATTCCAGGAGGGCTTCTACAGCTCCATTGGTCGTCTTGGCAGTCACGGGAAATATTCGCGGTGAGGCAAACACGTCGGTGTAGGGGATGCGCATTAAAGGCTTGCGCAAAGCCGACCCTGCCATTTTTGGAGATGTTCGAACAAGAAAATCTATTCAATGTATGATTTCAACTGTGTAACAAAAAAAATTGATCATAATTTCTTTGACCACCATGTGTTGCTACACTGAGACGCCGGCTGACTGGTTAGATTGGAGTTGTCATCGTCATCAAAGGTTGGCTTGTGCAGAGTTTGGTAATCAACCCCACTTTTTGACTCGCTCCGGCAGCCGCCGCTAGTTGGCCAATTGTACCGTACGGATATAGGCTTGAAAGGCTTGGTAGCCACAGGGGCTAGGATCTGCCCGGTTTTTGTCAAGCACTCCGGCAGTATGTAGGGACGGTATTCGTTAGCATGGATGCTAATTACCTACCTACCTGGTTGATGGCTGCAGATAAATGTAGCCTCAAATCATCCAAGGCATGCAGGCTCGACTGTCGAACAAATACGCAATATTAGATAGCTTTGCCATGTCTTTGTACGGCATCTGCACGCTTTTCGCGCATTTTCAATGCACGCCTGCTCAATGTAATTGACCTCTACAGAGTTGACGTATTGTCAGTTAAGCCGGTAAGCGTCACTCATCCTAGGTCGATGTCGCGTGCCCTTTTTTACTCTGAACCTGGCCTACCTGACCATTGTGATGCAACTGGGCTCCATCCACAAGCCGGAAAAAATTCCTAATGGACTGCCGGTCATCCGCCATGATTCGATCGACGTATGTAAATTGTAACGATTCGTCGTTTCCTACTTCCAGGCCACTACTTAGATCTCCGGTCAAGACAGTCCAGTAGCGGCGACTCAAATGCCTCAGTAGTACCAGCCAGTGCCTGTGGGAAAAGACTACACGAAAAAAGTTACAGACGCGATAAAAATAAAAATAAAAAGGAAGATAAAACAAACGCGCCAACCATCGTGCCGGCCGGACCGAGCCTATATTGAATCGCGTCGTTATTCGTTATCTCATAATCCCCTCTCCCATTTTATTTTTGGTTTTCTGGCTCGCCTGGAGTGGGTTGATTGGGTTTAATTGATGCCTCCGTTTCACGGCGCACATCATCCGGGGCCCTCGCTGTCGCTGAGGTTCAAGGCTCGGGTAATTATTGATTGGCACCACCGCAGCAGAATCAGCTTAGTCGGCATTCGCAGCTTCTGCGGCACAGGCAGCTCGAAGCTGTTGAGAACACCCTGTCCCAACCGCCGCCACAACAACCACCAACACATACCCCAGAACCAGTGCAGGATCTACCAGACCTCTTCAGCCGCCGCCACTTCCAGTTCTTCCTCACCTACGACCACCAGGGCCTCTCGAAGTTTAATCCTGCCATCCCCGTCTCCCAACTCGTCGAGTCGCCGCACGTCGACATCGACACTATACACAAAGGTTGTCGCAATGGCGACGCAGCAACAAACACGCAGCCATTCGGGCCACAGCCACGGCCACGGGCACCATCACCATCACCACCACGGCGACAATGTCTACCTCACGTCGCGCAACAAGAACGACGCCGGCGTGCGCATCACCCGCATCGGGCTCTTCTCCAACCTAGGCATGGCCGTCGCCAAGGGAGCGGGCGGTTACATGTTCAACTCGCAGGCCATGGTCGCCGACGCCTGGCACAGCATGACCGACCTGGCCTCGGACGTCCTGACCCTCGCGACCGTCAGCGTGAGCCTGCGGCCGCCGACCGACCGCTTCCCGACCGGTTTCGGCAAGATTGAAAGCTTGGGATCGCTGGGCGTGTCGGGCATGCTGCTCATAGGCGGCATGTTCATGTGCTACAGCAGCCTGGGGACCTTGTACGCTCACTTGTTCCTCGACCCTTCGGCCGCTGCCGAGTTTATGGCACATGGGCACCATCACGGACACAGTCACGGGCACGGGCATGGGCATGGGCACGGACACCTCGCCCCCAGCCTGAACGCCGCCTGGTTGGCGGCCGGCACGGTGGTTATCAAGGAATGGCTCTACCACGCTAGTAAGTTGACCTCGCTCCGAGAAGTTTACCCATCCCTCACCCATTCCCCTCAATGCCATATCATCCAAAAAAGTTCGAATGACTGACCTGAACTCTTCCCCACGACAGCCATGAAAGTTGCCCGCGAACGCAAATCCTCCGTCCTCGCCTCCAACGCCGTGCACCACCGAGTCGACAGCCTCACGGGCATCGTAACACTCCTCGTGATCCTGGGTGCCAACTTTTGGCGCAACGCCGAGTGGCTCGACCCGACGGGCGGCCTGCTCATTTCTCTACTCGTGATCCGGGCAGGGTTCGGCAACACCGTAGCTGCTTTTCAGGAGCTAGCCGACCGCGGTCTTGACGACGAGGTCAAGGAGTCGGTCAGCAAGCACGTCGGGCGGGGCCTCTCGGCTCTCGAGGACTGCAGGCATGACGAGGTCGAGCTGCGCGGCGTCGCAGGCGTCAAGTCCGGGCAAAACTACCTCGTCGACCTCGAGCTGGCCGTGCCCAAGGCATGGACGGTGGAGGAATGCCGCATGGTCGAGGACGCGGTCCGGACGCAGGTGGGTGGCAAGGTGCGTGGTGTCAGGAGGGTCAGGGTGCGGTTCGTGCCGAGGGAGCAGGATGGCGATGAGGCGCGCAGGTTTGACGAGTTCATCCCGGGTGACGTTGAGCCGGCTCCCGAAGATGTTGAGGACGACGATCACCACGACCACCACCACGGTAACGGGTCTGGCAACGGTCACCGTAAAACGCAGTAGGGATGGAGGCGAAAGTATACACGGTCTAATTTTTGAGGGCCGCGTTTCATGCATTTTCATTTTATCTATTTTTTGTTGGCGCAGGAACGGCAGGCGTTATGTGGTTGTTGGTGATGTTTCAGCAACTCACTCGGACTATACTGATACCTAGACTGCTCACCGGGCGTTTTCCTTTTGTCTGATTTTCTTATGTTTGAAAAACTGCGAAAGCTTAGAACATGCGGTGTGGGATTGTATTAGACTCATCTAGACAGAACATTGTCGATTTGAATCACCGTGAGACTGAATTAGACTGTTTCGATTGATGGATGGTTGCAGAGGGGACAATACACATATTTTTTGTGCAGCGACGGCAGTTGGTTTGAAAGGGAGTTACAAACAGTAACACATGCAACTCTGCTACCAATATAACGTCTCCGACAAAAATTGTGAGCGATTTTTGATCAGTGACTGGAGTTTGTTTTAATACCAGCTTTACATAAATTGAGACCGAGGAATTGGCATTTGATCGTGAACGTCCAAATGGAGACTATAGCTCGGATGTTTTCACCCTGGCCAGAAGAGACCCCTCGGAACCATCTGATATAAACGCGAACGGACCCTGGTCCTTGCACGGGCGGCCCCGCCATACAGGGATTTACGTCACCCGCCATCCGCGCTATTTGCACATGTGCTCTCTTCTTCTCCACGACGGCCCAACATCTTCCCCTTTTCAGTTGACTATCACCTTGTCTGCGATACCTTAACTACCGACCCAGATAGGACTTTAATAGCCTTAATTGTAGTATTATACCTTTTATCAACTCCAGAGCCGGCAAAATGTCTTCCGACAGGATGGCGGGTGTCAAAGGCAAATATTTATTTTTCCCTTTTGTCCCTCGAATCGAGAACTAACACACCGCCCCCTAGACGTCTTCAAAAGGGGCTGGCACCCGGAGAAAGAGGGCACAACTTTCAAGCAGCAGGTGGTATGTCCTAATCCATCCGCCTTGGCTCTGATTCCTCTATAGCTTGGTCAGTCTATGAATTACAACCAGTACCTAACTCCCATACCTATCATTTTTCTCCAGACTGGCGTCTTCCGCCGGGATGACGGCGAGCGTGCCGCCAGCGGCCACAGCGCTACACCGATCTCGCAGCTCAGAGACCCGGCCTCGTTCGCACCGCCGCCGAAACGCACGACCAACATAATACCCCCACCGCCCATCGCCCCGCGCTCGTCGACATACTCCAGTCCTCAACCTCAACAGGAGGAGGCGCCCGCCCCTGTCCCGTCACCACAACCCCGCAGGGCCAACCCGCCACCCGCTCCTCCAGTGAGACGAAACCAGACCCAGCCCAGCCCACCACCTCCCCGGTATGAGGCGACAAGTCCTGCCACCTCGGGCCCTCCGTCACTGCCTCCAAGGCTCCCACCACGTAGCGGCAACTTCAGCCCTCCTCCGCCCGCGGCTCCCCAACCAGAGGCCGATCCAGACTCGGGGGTGATGAACCGCGGGGCTGTGAGCCGGCTCGGCGCGGCGGGAATATCCGTACCGGGTCTGGGCATCGGCTCATCAAGCAAGATCAGCTCCACCGCCTCACCATCCGACCGGCCCAGCTCGGGCCTCTCATCCTCGATCAGCGGGCTGTCGTCTCGTTTCGGCAAGCTGTCGACATCATCATCATCATCATCATCACCCGCACTTTCATCAAACGACCCGGCATCAGCCACGACCGCGCCGAGCGCAGCAAGCGCAGGCGGCGGCACGACCTTTGCTCAGAAGCAGGCTGCGTTCAAGACGGCCAGCAATTTCCGCAAGGACCCGAGCTCTGTGTCACTGGCGGACGCGCGCGCCGCCGCATCGACCGCCAACAACTTTAGGCAGCGCCACGGCGAGCAGGTCGCTGCCGGACTCAAGACGGCAAACGGGCTCAACGAAAAGTACGGCATTGCAGACAAGGTCTCTTCCTACCAGCAGCAGCACCAACCACAGCAACCTGGCGGTGGTGCGCAAGCGGCAGGCTCTCCCGGCGGCGGTAGTGCAAGCAGCCTCGCGTCGACAGCCAGCATGGCGGCGGGCTTCCTGGCCAAGAAAAAGCCGCCTCCGCCGCCTCCACCCAAAAAGAAGCCGACCATTGCAGCTGCGGCGGCTACGTCTGGCGGGGATGCAGATATGCCACCTCCTATACCAATGTCGACCCGGCCTACTTTTTGAAAAACTTCGGTATTGAAAGACGCCAAAGGCGTAGCATAGGCCGAGCCGGACGGATATGATAAATTTATGCTAGTTGGAGACCATCATGCCCGGCTGGCAAACTGTTGCAACGCGACTCTATCCCTGGGCTGGAACGCTCTGGTGGCCGTAAGCCTCAAACAAACATTCAAGTCATGGCCGGGATTATTGATCGCCGTCCCGAGCCTCCATTAGATCCTAGAACTAGTAGGCAATTCTCTCAACTCGGCAAGCCACATCCTGTCGTCTTGACGCGTTGTGCAACGAGAGGTTATTTGGAATTGAATGGCTGAGTACTCAAAATTTACGGGACGTGATGGACAACAAGTACGTAATCAGAATGCGGCTATGCATGGGGGCGTTTGCAAGCCATGCAAAATGATGCGGCGAGACTTGCTTCGGCAGCAAATTGACCAGCTTCACCAGTGCATACAGAAACAGTAGAAACAGTCTGGTGACTTAATCGATCTTTCTTCAACATATGTCCACTTCGACATCACAAAATCTATCAGCATCGGTCTCACATGTACTCAGAATATGGGCTTTCATTACGTTCATCCGCTGCGTGTTTGTTGGCAACAGGCGATGCCTAATCAGATAACTCTCCATGTTTTAAGTTCCCAAAGATGCTTACTTATAATCGCATATACATCTGCCGTCAGATGCCCGAGACCCAAATGTGATGAATTTTACTGTTAATGCCGTGCCTCCTTTAGCGCAGCGTTTAGCACTTCATCTCGGTAAGACCATCCTTCCAGAAGGTGAAAAACGGCGTGATGCCCTATAGCCAAATCTTATGTTAGCACTGCTTCTTCTCCGATCGGGGCGTCGAGAACACGTACATCTTCCCTGTAGTTGAGCTATACAAGTAAACGAGGTCAAAATGTTAGCATAGCTTCTCATGAAAGTTTCTACAGTTGGTGGTTTGGAAGATGCCTCCGCATTGCATCTTCAGAACAGTCCAGAGAGTTTGAAGTATCATAAGGCACATCGGGAACTCGAAAATAAAACGTACCAGAGCAACCCTAGATGAGTTTGATTTGTTAGTATAATCTGGCAGAGAAACAAGTAATTCCGATTTGTATGGTTACTCACATTCCATCGGGGTTAAACTCCTCTCCAATGTAGAACTCGAAGTCCTTGAAGTTAGGAAGGAGCTTGTTCTTGACGTAGTCGCCAGCCTTCTTCTCCCAGGCCTTGACATCCTCCTCAGAGGCACCCTGGGACTTCTTGTGCTCCTTGACGGCCTTGAAGAAACCTGATATTTCGCAAAGTATGCCGTTAGTTTGCTAGAACTAACATCTGATCGAGTCGGCGTTTCCTTCCGTGTGGGTATATGTAAGTGGTATGGGCCGGTATCTCACCCTTCAGGTGGCTCAGGTAGCTCTTCTTGTCGAAGCTGGAGCTCTGGAGGCGGAAGGAGTAGATGATGTCGTTGACCTTGGTGGGGCCGTCTTCGAGAGCCTCCTCGGCGTCCTCAGCGGAGGCATTGGCGCCAGTGTCTGGTACGGTAGCATCCCTTGTCAGTTCCACGCTCATCCGGTGTTTTTGATCGCAAATAGGTATTGCGCTACTGCTCATGGGTGCCTCTAGTTTCACGCACCAACGTTGACGGCGTCAACAGTGATCATCTTGCAGTCGACCTCGTAAACGACATCATCGACAAGCTTGGGGTCGTAGACGTCCGAGAACATCTCGTTTCCAGAGACAATATCCTACAAACCAACGAATGCCAAGTTAGCGACGCGACATGCGCTGGTGTAAGACACCACCCAACTAACCTTGAAAATAAGCATCTTGGCGGTATTGACTAGTAGCGACGATGAACAGAGGCGTGACCTTGGAAGCAATTGATCTTTGATGCGACGGAGTGGTCTTAGAAATTAATGCTGTGATGAACAAAGTCTGCGCAAGGCGGGGTTAAGTACAGACCTCTGGGAAGGAAAAAAAGACGGAGTGCCCCGCCACCAGTTGCTACAGAGCAAAAACTAGACTAACCCAAAAGAGACTTCGCGGAAAGGGGTCTGAGGGGAAGGCGAATTTCCACAACTTCAGCATGACATGTCACGTGCGCTGGTGTAAACTCTGAGAAGCTTGTGACAGGGTTTACCGCGTCTCTTCACGGTAAGGGTACCTGACTGTCAAGTCAATCTGCCGCCCCTTGGTGTGGAGGCAGATGACGAAAACATTAAATTTGGGTTACTAAGGTGCATTGCATGGAAGGCTGAAAATGAAGGAAATAACTGATGGGGGCGGGAAAAAAATCTTTGATCAGACCATAGGAATTAACATTCGCGGGAGCATACGATCCAACACTCTTAACGCAAACACGGGGGAAGACTTGCCCATTGATGGAACGACTTTACGGAAGTGCCGGACCATTTATTTCAAGCGAAATTGACCAAATTGGAGCGTAGTCTCTGACCACACGCCCGATCGGTGATCGGCCGCGCTACGCCTCGTAGCATCAGTCATCAACAGCAATTTGATCTCCACAGCATAACATCCGACCGAGGAGGCGACTTTTTCCTGGACCGTCACCAAATCGATCAATTTAATCTTCTTTCGACCTCTCTTTGTGTCCCTCCTTTGCCCTTGTTGTAACCCGTTGGTTCTTATCTGATCCGAATCAACCCTACCGACTTTGTGTCGTCGGATTTCTGGCCTAATTCTCTCATTTACCAATCTCAATTCGATTTTGCAGCTGTCACCCGACCGGTCCAGACTTGGACCTTTCGCCTATCAATTCTAGAGCAACATTTGATTGATAGCAATTGGTGTCTATACCGCACGAAATCTCTTGGTGATGGTCAATTCTGTCGGCAACGTCACCGCCATGGCGAACTCAACCGTCATGTCGGATTTGCCACCCCTTCCCAGCTACAGTCTCTCGCCGCTGCCCGACCTGTTGCCATTCATCTCCGACTTTTGGCTTCCCATCATTCTCCCACATGTCGCATACTGGATGTTGTCGCTCTTCTTCCATATAATCGACGTCTACGACCTCTTCCCCCAGTACCGTCTTCATACCCCCGATGAGATCACTTCTCGAAACCATGCCACCCGCACCGAGGTTCTCCGCGACGTTCTCATCCAGCAGGTCATCCAAACCATAACGGCGGCAGTGCTGTCCGCCACCGATGAGCCCCAAATGGTTGGCGGTGAGGATTATGCCATCGCCGTGTGGGCCACGCGCATTCGCCTAGCTCAGCGCGCCCTTCCCACGATACTTGGCGTCTTGGGTCTCAACGCCGCCGCCCTGTCCAAGAACATGGCCTCGACTGGCCACACCTGGCTCGCTGGTGCGCTCGCCGGAGGCCACTACCCCGCAATGTCGAACGAGTTCGTCACCGGTGCGACAACAGACGCTGCTTTCGCGGCGTGGGAGTTGGGCCTTGCCAAGGCTATATACTGGTTCATGCTTCCTGCGCTTCAATTCTGGTTCGCAGTCGCATTCCTCGACACCTGGCAATACTTTTGGCACCGTCTTATGCATGTGAACAAGTGGATGTACAGTGAGTAGTAGCTTTGATCCCAGTCTTTAGCCGACGTCATATAGCTTCAACGCTTGGCGAGTCGTGTCGATGTCATCGCAATATAGAGACGTCTTTAAGTTGAAACTAACCGCTTTCTCTGATAGCCAACTGGCATTCTCGCCACCACCGACTCTACGTCCCTTACGCTTACGGCGCCCTATACAATCACCCGATCGAGGGCTTCTTGCTGGACACTGCAGGAGCTGGCCTCGCCTACAAGCTCTCCACAATGAGCCCACGGATGGGAATGATATTCTTCTGCTTCAGCACGATAAAGACGGTGGATGACCATTGTGGCTACAAATTGCCATGGGATCCGCTGCAGAGGATCACGAGCAACAATGCCGCCTACCACGACATTCACCACCAGAGCTGGGGTATCAAGACCAACTTTTCGCAGCCTTTCTTTACCATCTGGGATAGGTGGTTGAACACAATGTACAAGGGTGATGTCACAGACAAGTACGAGAGGGCCAAGAACGCCGCTGCTAACAAGGCGGCCAAAACTGCATCTGCCAAGGCGCAGTAGAAGTCGAAAGCCCAAGTTTGATAACCTGGGGCTTCAAAATCGACAACCTTTTACATTTCATTTGTTGTTTTAATTCTTTTCCAATGGCTTCGTTCCAGCCATTGGTTCTGCTTTATTTTCACCTTACAAGACTTGGCTTGATGTGGAGTGTGGGTGTGGGTAATTTGGATTTACCACGACCTCGACTAAGCTTGGTCTTCAACAGATATATATCTTACGGGCATTGGGGGCGTTTCGATCTCATTTTTGACAGTTTTGGGAGTTCTTGTTCGTTTACTATTGGTGGAGTATTGGTACACATAGACGAAAACCCAGGGATCGGCTGAAGGAATGTTCGGCTTGTATGATGATTTGAGCGAAAGGAGACGCCGAATGTGTCCCGGTAAAGACGCCTCTCACTCTTTGGGAAATTCGCAATCGCTAGTTGGATCAGGCCCGGATTTAAATCCAGTTCACAGGTTTATTTCAGCAGGCAATGGGACTGTTTCGGAATATATTAATTGTAATACCCAAGCACTCACTCCACTTCGTTCCCAATGTGTCGGGACGTTGATGCCAAAAATACGCAGAGGGACGAGCCACTAGCAAGCATTTACAGCACGAAGCACATCCGTATTCGGCGGCGATGAGAGCGGACGTACTGTGAGCGGTGCGGACACTATTACCTACATTTGTTTGTTTATGCGTTATAAAACCGGCTGGTCCAGATGATGCCGGGGAACGTTTAGGCCTGCAGCTGAACGGCTAAAAATGATGGTCGCTTCTTAAGTGAGGGGAAGGAGGCAAAAAACGCATTTGCTGAAAGTTAACGTTGGTTGCATGACAGTGCATCAAGATGTTTGTGGCTTGCCAGAACGATAAACACTGTCGACGTGCTAGAGATGCAGTTTCGAGGGACTGATGCGTTGCTGGGGACGCGGAGTTGCCTGTGAGAGGTCGGGTTGCCCAAGCGGCAAAATGAATTGTGACTCCATCTGTCAGTACAGTCACACTGCATGGAGAAACCCTGCGTGCATAAAGTGGCCGGCAAACCCGAACGTGTCTGTTGGTGTTTTAGCCCTAGAGCAAACGTAGAACTAAAATGTTTAACTTTCTTCTCACTAATTTCATGTTATCTTCCCCATCAACGCTCATTGAAACCGAGTAACCATGGAAGAAGAAACCCTAATGTATGTAAGTAAGCGAGGAACAAAGGGAAGAAAAGACAATACGGAGTAAAGCGGCAGACGGGAAAGCCACTACGACAAGGATGGATGGCCCCCAAGTTCATCTAACGGACGGGAATGGCGCCTGTACGATGAATTGTCATTCTAGCGCCGCTAAGAATGCAAGGGATACACCGCATGGTTCTCTGGAGGCTGACTGACCTTTGACACGTCGCACGGGGAACCTGTTGAGAGCATCTAGGTAGTTAGTTGGCTGAATTGTCTGCCACCAGTCGGCCGGCCGGCCGGTCGGCCAGGAACGGATTTTACAAGAGTCAGTTAACCAACAACCCATCCAATGATGGAATGACCTGCTTGTACCACGTAGCAGTTACTGTAGTGTTACTGTACCTCAAATTGATTGCTGGATGATTAGTCGTCACGTCCCACGTGACTGCGTTTGCGATGAAACGAAACAAAGGAAGTTTGTCATCCTTTCTTTGGCCGCTCCTTTTTGTTGTCGCCAGAAAAAGAACTCAAACCAGGGTCCTCCGTGATGGGCCTACAAGGATCTAAAGCTGAGACAAGTCGATCAATGCTACGCGGCTAGGTGGATGCAAGCGATCAGCCAATCAATGGTCGTCTTGTAGGCGAAAAGCTCGGCCAGGGCGGGAATCAAAACCTTGGTTGTCCAGTGGTTGTCCGGCGTCCTTTTGGGATCCATCTTCGATTCCCTTGCTTGACTCCGTCCTTTTTGGCAGGCCCCCATGTGGGATGTTGTTTTGGGTGTCGGCAAAAGCCACCGACGCCGTCCAAACTCTTTTCTTGTCCCTCTAGGTAAATTCAAGTTTGCCTCCGAGAGGCTTTTATGCAAACAGGACGGGCCAAAATAGAGAAAATCTCGCTCAAATGGGGAGATAATATTCCATTAGTCGCAATCAACCTCTCACGTCGTCTAAACCTGCAAGTTCGGACTATGTATTCTAAACCTATTAGGGCGGAGATTGCTAAGGGGACCGGTTTCGCAACAGCATGAACGACAGCACCGTGCCGAGAACAGCCCCCCTGTGTCGATTGTTCGCCCGCGCCACCTTTTTTCCGGGTGCCCTATGCTGGTCTTTGCGATTTTTGAAGCTATTCAAGGCCTCAAGCGGTTTGAGGAGCACACCGATTTTGGAGCTGGTGGATTCAGGGGGATTTGCGCCTTTTTGGTAGAAAACACATATAATTTGTACTGCTCGTCACTGGAACGTCATTAGGAGAGTTTTCTTGGTTTTGTCAATTGCCAGTGCTGGGCTTGGATTCGATCCTTTATTTTCATTTTACTGTTATCATTTTTATTTACTCCTTTGACACTACATGCGGCCGGCACCTACTTACTCAGGTATTATTCAAATTCATTTTCTGACCGCACCGCAAGGTCGCATGTTTCAAGCCGTTCCTTCACTCAGCTCAGCTTCGAATCCCGTCTCTGTGGTACTGCAGTAGCTCCACGCGAACGAACGGCTCACACACTCTTGACCGACATTCTTTGGGGGTTTCTTCTTTTCGCTCTTTTTCTTTTTTCGGAAGCTTTCTGTTTCGTGGTCGGTCTTGCAGACGGCCCAGCCCCATGTTGCTTCTACTCTAGACCTCCCGCATTCTCGTTGGCCACCTAACGCAAAACAGCCCTTGCCGGGTCACGTCGGAGAGTACTCTAAGCGCTGGCCAGTCATCGACCCCTGTTCGCGCTTGCTTCCTCTTTCGTTCCCCATCTCGCCGTCTCCGAATACCAGATCCAGTCTTAGGACATCGGCGTCCATCGACCACTCTTTTTTCCCGGCGCTTGTTGACGGGCGGACCGGCCTCTCGATTGGTCCATCTGCAGCCCCCTTTCATTTTGGTCCATTAATTCGGGCGAGAGGCACACAACGGATCTCATATGCATGAAGCTGCAGCATTCCGATCTGGGGTGACTTCTTTTTTTGTTATTTCCAAAAACGGTTCGGAACACTCGCTTCGGCTGAACGCAGCCAAAGGCAAAAGGCGCGCTTGCATCTTAAAAGGGTGCCATCCACCGCAATTCTCCAACGCCGTGAATCCTTTCTCGCCTCGACGCCAGGTGCGGCGAGTTGATCTCGTCGAAATCATCCAAAGCATAATGGATCCAACTGCTACACTCTACACCTTTCATTTGTGAGTCTAGAGTGATTTCCTCTTATCAAAAGAAGCCAAACAAAAAGAACTTTGTTTCTCTCCTCCCTACCGATATTGCCTAGCTCTTTTCTTTTATTCTTTCGCTTGTTGTCCCCCTGCACGAACTTTCACCCACCGAGACAAGCGCATTCTTTACTCGAATAAGTCAAAGACAAGACAATTGAGCGCCTCCTCATTTCCACCTCCAAAGGGAAAAAATCGGAATTTTATTCGGACCCGAGATTTCTCGCTTGCGAACGAACCACAGCGTCGGAAAGTGGTGTATTGCGTGTGGTTTTTGTCAGCCGTCCTAGTTGGGATTCTGCTGGGTCGCTCCACTATCAAACACACGTCGTCACGTAAGGTTTTCTCGTCTTTTTTGTTTGGGTTTTCCGGTAATTACCTACCCTTCCAATTTTAGGGGAGGCAATGGACAGCTGTACTGTACCTGCAGCCTAAGCTGGAGTCAGCTTTACCAAGGTGCCTGGCAGCTCTCAGTGTGTTGTTGTCGGCCCTAGTCTAGTTCGGGGACAAGGCACCCCGGTCCCCAAAGGCTGTGCAGCCACTTTGATGACTCGTCCCACTCATCACTTCCTCATCGGGTCCATCAGCCCTGCGACATTGAGATGGACCTCATTTCACAGCCCGTCATCATGTTTTTCCATTTACCGGGGCCAGCCTTCGAGAAGACAGCCGTATACAGGATCCCATCGCCGGGCGCATGTGGGACCTTACGGGTCCCTTGTGCAGTAGCCTCCAGCTCCCGTCAGCATGCGTGGCCTGGCAGTCTTTATTGCGAGGCTTAGTGGTCTTGCGTTAAGGCTGCGATATCCCAATGGGCAGGGGATACCGGTTGACTTGGGCCGCCCTCGGGGTCCCGAGGGTGTGGCGTGTTCTGGTCCAGTCCAACCTCAAGGTTTTTCCTTCTTTAATGAAATGAGCCGCCTTTCCCCAACTCCCGGATTTAGACTAACCTCGTCCCATCTTGTTTTGTTTGCATATAGTCTCACTGATCCGTCCATCCGATCTGTCAAACTCCTTGGTTCTTGGGATAACTTCACAAACGAACACAACATGGAAAGAGATAGTAGGCGACACTGTGGCCAGTGGAGGGCCTGCCATTCCTTTAAAGAGAGTGGAGGTCTGAAGATGGGCGAGACTTATTTTTACTACGTGAGTATCTTTTTTCCCCTCTTTATGTCGAGTCTTACCTACACATCTTTATATCAACATGAGCATGCTAACATACATCATGTGGTCTCAGTATGAGGTTGATGGCACATCAGAAACACACGATTCATCATTACCATCTACAACTGCCTGTCCTTACTTGCCTGGCCAACCCGTCAACACCCTTACCATCCCCAT
Organism: Pyricularia oryzae 70-15; assembly: GCF_000002495.2. Classification (NCBI taxonomy): domain Eukaryota; kingdom Fungi; phylum Ascomycota; class Sordariomycetes; order Magnaporthales; family Pyriculariaceae; genus Pyricularia; species Pyricularia oryzae. Next base: position 4,402,599 of record NC_017851.1, on the reverse strand, counting down.
TCAACAGTCACCCCGAAAGCGCAGCGCCTCAGTCAACTCTGTCCGTCGTGGTGACTACATGACACTCAACCCAGCCGACAAGTTCATTGCGCCGAGAGCAGCTCCCCCGGTTCCAATGGCTATTCCTTTCAGCAGAGTTGGCACTTCGGCTGCCAGCGTGCCGAATCCGGACCAGCGTTCGCGATCTTCCTCAAAGCGCCCCGTATCGCCCACACCCGCATGGCCGTGGTCGCCACGGAAACTCTTCAGCCGGTCCAACAGCAAGTCGTCTCTGCGCAAGGAGAACGACACTGACGAGACCGAGGCCGAGACCATTTCGACACCTATCCCTTCTGTTATCGATGACGAGAGGACTGTGCGGTCATCATCTAGGGGCAGCTCCAGGTCGCGAGACATGTCCCCCGAGTCTCTGCGCAGGTTCCTTTCCGACGACGTTCCCGCCGAGGCAACCCCAGATACCAACACGGAGCGCCTGGAGCTCGCTATACCCGACGACATTGTCGAGGAGAACGAAGACGACGACAATTTTGCTACCTCGGCCAGGTCCGAGAGCATTCCCTACTTTACTGTGCTATCGCCGCCCCCGAGCCAGCGCACTTTCGCATCGCAGTCGAGGCCCGAGACCCCGTCTCTGTCTCCTCCTTCGCTATCGCCGGAAATTTTTTCACCGCACTCTGCCGCATCCAACGATATTCCATCATTTTATCACTCGGACGACGAGGGCGAAAGCGAGGACGACGATTTTACCTTTCGCCCGCTGCAGACCGTTGTCGAGATCAATGCCGACTCGGACTCTTTTGGCCAAAGCCTCATGTCTGCATTTGCCGGCTACAGCCTTCCTGAGGAGGCACGCGCCAGCAAGGTCGCCGGGCGCGTCCACATCAAGGACCAAACACGGGTTTTTGAAATGTTATGAATTCATGTATCACTTCTCGACTTTCGTTGCCGCCAAAATAACTACCTAGATAATGAGGATTCCTCTGGCTTTGTTGCAAGATACCATTCTGCAGGGAGTGCCTACACTCTTCTCTTTTTTTTTCTCCCAATTTCCTTTGTCCTTTTTGGGGTTATAGCGGGCTTGCATGGCGTGGGTCCAGGGAACGAGGTCTTTGTTCCCTTTTTTTCTCCCTTCATTTTTTTTACTAGGTGGCGTTGGTCAACGGCCTGGATGATAGAATACTGTATCTGATAAGACAGATCTGACGGCTCACGTTTGTCACGATTGCTGTTGAGATTTCAAAATACTTTGAACTCATTTACGTTTGTGCCTCTAGAATGCGTTTCTGTGCCTCATTGCTTTCTCGTGTAAAGACCTTCTACGCCCCAGCCTCCTGTATCTTTTTTTTCAATCCTTGACAAATCCTACGAACTCAATTGATAACACTAGAACACGTAGCAATCAGGAAGCAAATGGCAATCTCCACAGCGGCAGAGCAAGTTCAGCTGAACAGCCCTGCGCCCTAGGAAGGATCGTGATCGTGATCTATCGGAAGGCCTTTTTTTTATGTCTCTTTGCTTTGTTGAATCTTAGGATGTTAGCGGTATGTACCCTGTATGTACCCTGCAACCTTGAAATTGGCGACGCATGTAATTCAGCTGAACATGAAGAAAAGAGGTGACAAAACAATTATGACCCCTGTCCCGAACAGGCGTGCCCCTGGCAATCGAAGATCGTTCCTTTGATTCCATATTGGCATTCCCTTGCATTTATGCGTAGAATAAGAGAAAAAGAAAGGTAAAGAAAAAAATTCCAATTAACCAGAAGAAAAAAAAGAGTCACCTCTGCACAGGCCTTGCATCGGACTTGCCCGACAACATGCACCCCAGACGCCTATTACCCAACTTAACTCCCAAACGACTATTACACAGCTTGACGCCACACCCTGTATCCTCCCCCTGTCCGTCGTCCTCATCAGAATCATCGTCTCCAAGCAGGGTGAGGACCCGCCTCCTGACGAGCGGCTGCTTCGTGCCACTGCGGTATTGATGCCGCTGCCCCTGCCGCCGCACCCGCAGCTCCACGTCGCTGCCACTCTACTTCGCGGCAGAGGCGGGCGCTGTCGTCGTCGTCTCCACGACCGGGGTGGTGGGGGTGGGGGTGGTGGTCGCAGGCAGCACCACGACGAGGCCAGGCTTGAGGAGATCGTTATCATCGCCTACTGCGGCTGGAGCTGCAGCTCCGGCTTGGCGATTGGGCATCACCGTCGACGTCGACGAGAATAGCACCAAGGGTGGCCCGTCGACGGGCGTGTTGTTGGGCGCATCCATGGCGGCTGGCGCGGCTGACTCGGTTGGCGGCACGTTCTCGGCGAATAGAACCTGGTTGCTGCTGCTGGGGTTGGCCTCCTAGACCACGGTCCAGCCCGGATATGGGTTTGTTGAACTTGCTCCGTCATCGTCGGGGGGGCCGCCGTATCGTGGCTGCTGCGACTCGCCGTCACCGTGGCTCGGTGAAGCGCCAGGCTGCGGCGGGCCAATCCCTGGCAGCCCGTCGGTAGGGTTGATGGGGCTGGACGCTTCGATGGGCGGGCGGTTGCCGTTGAGAACGACGATGCTGTCGATTTCTTGCTGCGTCAGAGGTATGCGTCCCTTTTGTTTTTTTTTTTTTGTTTTTTTTAGTTGGGGGTCCCCGGGTCAGTGCCGGGTTTAGCTGTCTGCATGTTCCCGGTGACAATTAAATGAGTTCATGGCAGGGAAACTAACTGCGACAATGTCGGCCCTTGTCATCTGGGATGAGTACTCGATGACATCCAAGAATGTCATGAGGGCCTTGCTTGGAGCAGGCCACGCCGTGGCGTCCATGATATCCGGGGGATGTTTTTTCACTCCTTCTTCTTGCCGCAGAGACCACAGTCGAGCTGTTGGCTGGGCACCTGTGAGATGCTAGGAGAATAACAGAGCACCAGGCAGACAATTTTCTTTTCGGTATGGAAATGAAAAAAAAAAATATGGTCTAATGATTCTTGAAAGATTTGGTCAAGAGGCAATCTCCCTTGGGTAGAGGTCCGATATCGAGCTAAATCTCGGTGGGTGCGAGGTTGTATCGAAGGCTGCGAGATGCCATTGACAAAGGCACTCGAGCCAAAGTGGACAGAAAAGCTCCATGGTCTGCACTTCCCATGAGGCAGATTTAGAGGCCGGGCAGGCAGGCAGTCAGTCTTGTTGCAATTTGGGAAGGTTCAACAAGATGGTTGGTTCAAGAAATAGAAATAACCACCAGCTGCTTCCCATTGAGACTCGATCCGGGACCTTTTGGCCGCGGACATCGCTAAACCGTAATAATAAATATTTAAAGGCGTGAACATGTATTATGAGCATACTTTTGTTTCCAAATATACAAAAAAAATGTATATTCAGCGCCCAAGTGCCACTTTTGAAACATTTTGTAACACTTCTCACACGCTACACTGTCAATTTGCCGCTGGATGTGGTAATTCCTTTGCAACCTACCCACACAACATTCCTTGTTCTCTACCTACCTACCTATGTAAATCTTGTACATCCTTTTTCAGCATCTTACATTCAGTTTAAATAGGTAGACATCCCTTTAATTATTTCTAGAAATACTTGCCATGATATCCAACTCTTGAACTTGTAACTACTACTCCTTTTCATATTTTCTTTCCCCCGGCTGTGTATTTGTTGATCGTTTAGCCGGCTAAACAAAAAAAAAAAAAAAAAAAAAAAGAAAATGCGCTCATCTCTTTTATTCTTTATGCTCTCGGTCACTGTTTCCGCGCAACCACCCCCGGTCAGGCCCGATGCTCCCATCCAACCCGAACTTGGTGGGCGATGCTGCGCCAAGGAGGGGGTGGCAGACCCTACATTAACCTGCCAAAAGATGGGTTTAAACTCGTTTTGTGTGAGTTTTTGGCTGTCCTGTTACTGAGAGTGAGTGAAAGAAGAAAAAAGAATTGTAAAAATAATAATCTGTTTTGTTTTGCAGTGCACCGGCCGGAGATCTTTTATTTCAAGGGGGTGCGACGGTGGGACAGGAAACGAAGCGGTTGGGCGCCATGTTCAAGGCTTTCCACCTCAAAACGGCGCTTGTGGTTTTACTGCGTTTATTGGATGCGCATAAATGAATCATTTCATTCCACCCATTAAACGCTTGACTGACAATTACATGACGCGCGATATTAACTATCGGGGGCACTGCAATTGGATTTCACATAACAAAAGAACCGTTTATTAGTACGAACATCACCTACAGGTGTAAAGGACTTTGTTCGTTTTCCTCATTTTCCTACAGCACCTTCTTCACCTAAATCCAACCGTACCTAAGGTACCTGGGCTACAACATGGGGGAGGGATGGATTCCAGATTGTTTGAAGCACTTGCCAGTTAGAAAATATCTGTTAATTTCTCACTCGCGTGTCTTTCTTTCTCTTTTTCTTTCTTTTTCTTCAAGGGCCGGCCTTGCCTTGGATTAGTTGTGCATCTAGTTACATGCAGTATCGGGAACCAATCTAAATGCTTTAACGGAATCAGGGGGAATCCTGCATTCTCCATAGCCGTTGCAGAAGCTTTTTCCAAAGTTGCAAGTTTTAGCAGCCCGCGCTTAAAGCTTTGCAGGCGTGGCAGCGGCAGCTTCCATGGATACCAAAAGTGCAAAGCAAGAAGGGAGAAAGCTTCATTGTTTTGTTCAAGCTTCAATGAAAAAAATAACAGTTTAAATTTTAAATATGACAATAAATTTTCGGTACTCAAATTGTATCATAAACCAATATCCAGTTAGTTACCAAAAAAAATGAATACAAAATACAGTTGTAATTTTCCGGTCTCCAGCTTTAACATTCGTAACCATTATTTATAAAGGTTATAAGTTGGCGTTTTTGACGTTTTCGTCAAAACAATAGGTAGGTTTTTTTTTTTTTTTTTGCTTTCATATTTGGCAAAAATGTACGATATATGTTCGACCAAGGTATTAAGACGACGTCGTGACGAAATTAAATAAGGGAACCTTGAGATGCCCGATATTAGTTCTACCACGTAGTATAATCGAATGACCCAAGGCCGGAGGATAAAACATTCACCTTGACGGCATAACCCGTAGATATGACCGTTGCCTTTTATGGAACATTGGAATTTCCAGCAAAATATATTATTTATGCCTGTTCAAAATGGTGATGGGACTTCGGAAATGCGCCAGGACGCGTAATTTCTCTGGTGATTATGGCATGTAGTCGACCCTGACTAAGTATGCGCCTATACAACAGGCAGGGAAGGTTAGGTGTCTACGTGGTAGAACTAGAGTAGAGTAGAAACAATTAGTCGGTAAACCCGATAATTGTGTCGACCACGTTGGAATGTCTAAAAATAGCGACAACGCAGACATGATCTCGAATAATGAACCGAGACAGAAAGTCGGAGGGAAAGGGATTTTACAATCTGTTCAAGTAGAGACAAGCGCATTGTGCATACAAGGTTTGTATATAACGCGTTTGCAGGACCGGGGTCTGCGAGAGAAACCGCACGCCCAGAGTATCGCTCCGCCCTACAAAAGCCTTGGTGGCTAGTGGTTGCTTACTGCGAAAACTAAGCGTAGATAGCCGTATGAAGTCGGCGAATCCCAACGGATCGACACGTTCGAACAGGTAGAACTTCTCACATTGTCCGCTCCTCCAGACTACCCAAGGTACCTAAGCAGCTGTCTTGTTTGCCATACACAGGTTTAATGACCCTTAACAGCGAGATTGAGTGCCCATTACTCCGACTTGGAGTATATATAGTGTTACATTTTTTTCTAGTGTTTTGCATGGTCTTGGTTGGAAGCTAAGGTACGCTATTACAGCGAGCCTCATCATCCTCAGGAACATGTCGTGCGGCTTTGGATGCAACAGATTTTCTATACTTGGGGCGAAGAAAATAAATGTAGACCATGAATGTCAAACACTACACAGGCTCGATTGCCATGGCCATTGGAAGTTTACAGTCATCCGAGTTTAGGCAAAACGCGTTTTTTTTTGTTTTGGCCTAATTTGGATTCAATAAGGAGGATCACTTGTGTAGTTCCAGTCTTTTGCTGTTGTTATTACGCCGTCGCACCCCTCTTGTCGAGAGTGATCTTTTGTTCTTGCTAAAACCCTACCCCTGATCCAACAATCACACAGCAGTAGTGACGTCGAGATGCCTAGATGGAAAGGTATATATCGTTAATGCCTTGCATCATCCAAAGGTTGTGCAGTCAACGTCATGGAGAGTATTTATACAATGCTGACGGGGGCAAAGCATAAGATAGCTTCAAGCTGTGAGAACAAAAGGGACTATATGTTCCATTAGCTGCAAGATGCAATACGATCACTTGACCATATACTTTTCCCCGTGTGGAAGATGGATGAGAAAATGGCGGGTCAAGCTCTAGAACTAGACTAGAGGAAGTGGCTACAAACGGCAAACTGTTCAAGGGGTAATTACACTAGCCGCCGGCAGGCCTAGAATTGGCAATAAGGGTGTGTGTGGTTTAAAGGAGGAGAAAGAGAAGGAAAAGAAGAAGAAGAAGAAGAAGAAAAAATCAGTGACCGACTTGTCCGTTGATTTATTTTGGTCCATTTCTTGGACGGTTAGCCTGCTCCAAGACTGTGCAACGCTTGATTATTAGGATTAAAGTCATCATGCCAAAAATGGGAAATTATCGATGGTTGTCCCAGCCGCGTCTGGAACAGCATTCGAATTCTGGATACGTTTGACAACACTTTGCGGCGTGTACAGACGGTTCGCTTGCAGATTGCGGGGTGTAGTGGGGATTCATAGGTACGGAATGGGTTTCAATGCCAAGATAAGCTTAGCGGATAAGCCCCTACCTACCTAAAATTAACCCCTGTCACTTCTTTCCCAGCCAAAATGAAATCCAACCCTTTGTCATCCCATTCATTCGCGATTCTGCAACCGTGGACGCTTCCGCCTCACGACGAGTCAATCTACTACTATCTACGACCATAAGGTACATATCCGATGAGGAAGGCAGAATATCGAAGCTCCCACAGGAGTTTTTCACAATCGACAAGGAAGATGAATGGAAAAGATCACATGATCAGCCAGGTCCATCGCCACCAGCATGTGCCTTTTTCGTGGGGTTTCCTCACTATTAGTCTAGATGACTTCGAGGAGGTTGAGGAGTAGGCCGAATCGGGTTCAAGATCTTTCAGCTCGAGCGGCAAGCCAGCCCATTGGTCGAGTTGTGAATTCTGACCAGGCCCAACGCGAGTGCCTTACCATTCGTCTTTTTGCAGGGACAAAGTCTGAGCGTCATTGCCCACAAGCAACGTCTGTCATGGCAGCTTTCCAACTGGTCCAAAGTCGTTGACGCCAAGTTTTTTTCTAACAACCCAAGCGAGGGAAGTTCCCCTCATTGTTATGCATTAAGAGTCGTGGCGAGCATATTCAGCTCAGCTCAGACTAGGTCGACGCGACGGCCCGTCAATATTTCCATGATTATCGCTTCAGCAAAAAGAGAATGACTGTAAGTTCATGGAGGTATAAAAAGGGACTATGTCTCTACTTGCCTACGTGCATGTCTATCTTGGTACAATGCTCATATGCGACAAGGCTCAAGAGGCTAGAGGGACGGCCAAATCTCCCCCGACTCTAGCGTCTGCTTTGTTTGTTTTCTCCTGATCAGACGTCATGGGCGGTGTAGAATCCAAATCCGTGCCTCCGTGCACCAGCATAACGAGTGGGACGAACCGGGCTCAAAAGGCACCCGCAAAGAAAATTTTATCAGCTCCAGGGCTATATATCACCGGCCTCGGGTCTCAGTTCCCGCCACATCTTTTCGGTCCGGAAAAGTTGGAAGAGCTTGCAAGAAGACTCTACGATGTTGAGAAGCCAGCGTAGGTCCCAAAGCTATAGCTTATTCCTACATGTTAAGCCCAGTCCACATGGGATGCACAAGCTAAACAAAAGCGTCTCCATCAAACAAACGACCACTAATATAGCCTCAAGAAGCTCCTCCACATCAACCGGTCCACAGGTATCGAGACCCGCGCGGCTGTCGGCACCTTCGAGACAATAAGCTTTGCATCTCGATCAGACCCGCCGTCCATCGCGGATATGGACGACCTCTTTCGCAACTCTGCCGGCGTCGACCTGGCCACGGAGGCGTGCCGTAAGGCCTTGGAAGAATGGGGCGGCGACGCAGCCACCGAAATCACCCACACCGTGGCCGTGACGTGCACGAACCAGGGAAACCCGGGATATGACCTCATGGTGGCGCAGCGGCTGGGCCTGGGAGCGGGGGTGGACCGCACGCTGCTCAGCGGCGTCGGCTGCGCAGGCGGGCTGGCGATCCTCCGGTGCGCGGCACAGCTGGCTACGGGTGCTGCGGCTAGAGGCAGGCCAGCGAGGGTCTTGTGCTTTGCGTGCGAGGTGTGCACGCCTGGCATGCGCCGCGAGCTGGCCGAGGCCGACGCGTGTGGTGACGAACCGGCTGGTGTGAGCATTGCCGGGGCGCTTTTTGCTGACGGCGCAGCGGCGTTTGTGTTGTGCAACGAACTTGGCATGCCGGAGAAGCAGAGCAATGGGGCCGGGAAGAGACCACCGCTCCTGCAGCTCCTTGAATGGGACAACGCCGTCATTCCAGACACGGTGCAGCACCTGGCAAGCTACGTCAACCCGCTCGGCTTCCATACCATACTCACGCGGGACGTGCCACGCCTGGCAGTCAAGGCAGTTAGACCCATGCTTGAGTCACTTCTACAGCTGCCGTATCTCCGTGAACAGATCGGTTCCTCAGCTGAAGGTCTCGGGGCGGTGGACCTCGACTGGGCGCTGCATCCTGGTGGTCAGGCCATCATTTCTGGCGTTCAGACCACCCTGAACCTGACTGACCACCAGCTGCGTGCTACCAAGCAGATATACCGCACCAGGGGCAACTCGTCCAGCTCTGCCGTCTTGGCAGTTCTTGATCTGCTGCGTGGTATGGGGAAGGGCAGGGACCATATTGTTGCCGCTTCTTTTGGGCCGGGGGTCGCGATCGAGATGGCAATTTTTAGGAGATGTCGCTGAGACGGCATACCCTACCATACCCACACTGTCGTATAGCCCACTCTGGTAAAGAAGCAGTCTGACAAAGCACTTCAGAAATCGAGTACTGTAGAGTCACCACCAATAGGCCTGCTCAAAGCCTAGCCCGTATCTCCGCCTCTGTCCCCTCTGGAACAGGCGGTAACTTCACATTGCCCTCCCACGCGTCTACAATTGCGCCCCAGTACCGATCCGCATCCTCGACAATCAGCGCGCAGTGCGGCGCCGTCTGAAACAGCACGGCACCGACCTTGTCCTCCCCGATCCTACTCTGTGCCTCACGTGCATGCGACACGACATCGTCGACGCCCACCATGACATCCCCCGCGCTGAACAGGTACAGCCGCCGCACGTCCTCCCCGATCAGGGAGGCGCTGTTGAGCTCGGCGCGCAGCTCTCGCACGGAGCTCATCAGCCCCGCGTTCTGCACCGCCTGCACGGCTAAGACGAGGCAGTAGGTCGACGCCGTACCAACCCGCCGCAGAGAAGGGGAGAGCGACGGCGGCAGGGACACGAGCGCGGTGCGGTAGGCTTTGTCGAACGAGGCGTCGCCGGGACAGCTGTCAAACACCACGAAGCCCAGCCGGTTGCGCAGGACGGACGGGATGGTGGAGGTCAGGAGCTGAATGGCAATGTTGCTGCCACCATGGGAGAAGAAGTGCAGCAGCACTTCTTTTCTCCATCCCTCTGCAGCAGACGCAGGGGTTAGGATGCTGGCGATGGCGTCGGCGTCGCGGGCACGCTGGAGGCGGGCACGCAGAGTCACGAAGGACCGCAAGGCCAGGTCGGGAAAGACGGTGCGGATCAGCAGCACCAAGGTGGATGGCCAGCAGGCCTGGTAGCCTGTCACGTATTTGTTTACGCGACGGTTGGTTGCGCCGCCGAGCCAGGTGCAGATTATCACGAGTTTGGGTGGTGAAGGTGTGTCATGGCGTTGACAGATGGTGTTGCTTCTTCTTGTTGGGAAACCGAGGGTCCAAACAGGAAGATATTGTTGCCTAGATCCAGGGGGCTCTCGCCTGCCGCATCAACCTCGGATGACGCTAATGAGTTGGGTCTTTGCATCGTGATGATGGTTCTAGGAAGCCAGCAAAAGATGCAGTGTATCTCGACGTGTGGCCTGAACGTACTTGTAGTCGGAAGATGACGAGTTGAAGCTCGTCTGTAAGAGTCGCTTGCGCGCTGTTTGCCCGTGGGGATCCCACAGAGAACAGGAAGGAGTTGCTTGGCATCTTGAAGTGGGTCATCATCCTCAACATTTTGAATCCTTTGGGCAGCCTCACTTCTCTGGTGCAGGCCTTCACTCGCGTCATTCTCCTGCCAAATTAGGCAAGTGTCTCATGTGGAAGTCCAAGAAACTCTTTCCTGACGACACATCCTCTTGATGGGCTCTGACGACAGACATTCTTGCTTCCTCCTATCCAAATCAATCGGGGAAATGCGTAGGTATTGTCATTTCTAACAAACCCACAGTGTTCAAAATCGAGCACGTGTCAGGGTGTGCATCTTCCTAGTATTTTTCAATCCAAAAGCCAACGGATACCAATAGGGAAAAAAGAAAGAAAATAATGAACATGAACTGGTCACTCAAATGCAAAAAGAAAGAAGAAGAAAGTGTTCGAATGGGCTAGGGCCGAGCCGCCTAGGGCGGCCAAGGCAAAAAAATTGTGAGATGGTGAGATATTTGCATCTGGAAAAGGAAACGAGATTAAAAAAAAGACGTATCCCAGAGACAAATAGACGATTCCATGGGAAACCAATTGGGAGATAGAGCAATGAATCTTCGTACTTTTTACCTGCCTACAAAAATAGCCCGAGCCCATTTTAGACCCCGGTTTGTGCTGTAATGCACATTTCTCCCGACTATTTGTCGTAAAGATCATCCGCGGACTTCTTGCTCTTTTGTAGGGAGGGCACCACCGTATTCCAATTTGGTATCTAAGACGATTCGAGACGCTGGCTACTGCAAGTATATCTCTATTCACCATAATTTTGATGATTGATATCATGGAAAAGTCGCAGTACGGTCTCCAAAACGGCCAAGTTTATATGCAACAAAGCTATCAAGCATACTGGGTAATAGTAATCTCTCAATCGGAAGCGCACCGACCGTGATGATTGGACAAGCCCGTCAACATCACACATTCTGCCTGTACCGCTGGCATTTCTGGCTTAAATGTGCTCTTCAGGGCTACACGCACCTGGATTGATCCGATCTGGAGCTGATTATCCCTGTTCATTAGGCAGTCCTCCCACTTAGGAGATCTGAGAGAACCAATACGTATAGGCTAGGTAGGCTAGCTTGCCGAAGTGCGGCCTCTGGGTATGGATAAATACGAAGACATCAACGAGTGCCATAGTGGCAGACTCAGCATATTGCTCTCTCTACTGCCTGGCGGGCTGTCTTATCAATTCACAGAGTGAAGGAAGTCCATTCCTCACGGATGACACGGTTTCGCCGACTCTGTTTATCGACCGCAATGTTACTTTCATCAAGTAAAACTTCCTCACCGGCTTCAAACAGCTATTGAGAAAGCTTGGCGATCCTTGACCCGCTGCAAAGATGGATCCGCTCTTCGATCATAAGAAAGATTTCACCTTTGAGACTCTCAAAGCTCTCAGGTAGCCGGCCTTTGGTGCTACTAAATCGTTTGATTCAGTGATTGCAGGTTCCTGGATAACACACAAGACTAGTCCTCATCATCGCCGTCGTCACTTCCACTCGACCAACCTTCGTGGTACTCGTCAGCCATCTGAGCAAGCTCGTTGCCAAGGTTTTCCCTATCCTCAAGACCAATACTGCGGAACACGGTCGTTCGGAGGAGCTTGAGCCGATCGGAAGTAGAGCTATCTGTTGTGAGGGAGGCAACGACTGGCAGTGTGCTCTTTAGTGGCTGTCCAGATTTGGATGTGTAAATGTTCGGGAAGCTGTCCGGTTGGGGGAATCTGAGGTCCGTGTAATAGCTGGATATCCTTTGCTGTTAGCCAAGGTACATACGACGTGATCCCCTCAGGAATAAGGATACATACCTGCGCACTGACGCCTTCCCTGATGATTGGTATTGTCTAGCAAACCGGCTGCCTTCGACCGTCTGATTCTCGCTGGCAGATATGCCGCGAACAGAGATGGTCTGACCGAAGACATGGCGTTTCCGGCGGTTACTTGACCTTTGAGGAGCACCAAGATCGTCACCAGCAGTAAAGTCTATCGGAAGATCAACGTCGGCTGTCGTGTCATCTTCAAAGTCCTCCTTGTATCTGTCAAGGAAATTTGGTTGCCTCGAATCGTTCGCCGATTCATCTTCATCTTCCCTGACGACGTCCATTTGCAGGTTGGCAATAGTCTGCTTGCCCATCACGTTCAGCCAGTCAGCCATGCCGTCCAGCCTGTCACTGGCGGGTCCTTCCCGCATCCGGGATGGAAGAACTGCTGTCTCGAAAGCCGTGGTGAGCAAGGCTGATTTGTGCCACGAGGATGAGACGTCCAGTGCCACGTTGGGACGCGAATTTGGCGACCGTGGTATGGAGAACGGTACTAGTATCGAGGCCTGCTTGTATAGTTCCGTCAAGGCATGTGCCTTGTTTGACATTCTCAACATGCGTTTCTCCTGTTGAGAGGGTGGTCAGCGGAAGTAGCCCAGAGAAGGAATCGTGATCCGAAACTTTTCTGCTCCAAGAAATTCACCATACCCTGTTCAGACCCGCGGCCGAATCCTGCAGACCCCAGACCCAGATCACAGACTTTCCATACTCGTCCCGCAGGCGCTCCGCGTAGCGCGCGGCAAACCCACCCCATGCGTCGTCGATGGTGGTGAAGAGCTGGATCCCCTGCATGTGGTCGGCCTCCTCGACAAAGGGCCTCAGATCACGGTCCAGCAGGTCATGCTCGCGGTCCAGCTCCGAGAAGAGCTCACCACCCGTGGGCCACCGCTCAAAGGGCCGCAGGGACGAGTTGAGCTCGTAGTCGCTCAGCTGCACGACGGAGCGCGGGTGCATGTAGAGGCGGTTGAAGTCGGACCAGTACCGCACCGCCGACGGGGTCAGCTGCTCGGCGGGCTCGCCGACCTCCAGGCTCTGCTGGTACGCCGCCACCTGGATGGGCTCCTGGCGCTGGACGACGGTCTTGCCGCTCCACAGGGCCTGCGGCGCGGCGTCGTCGTCCTGCTGCGCGTCGTACAGGGCGTTGATCTTGCGCATGGATCCGAAGCCGCCCTTTAGGTCGTAGATGACGGTCCGAGGCATGAAGGTCTCGGAGCCGTCGGCGCCGATGCCCGACCGGAAGTGCACATCGTGGTTGATGGGCGATTCGGTGTCGTCAGAGTAAGTGAAGTACGACTCCTGTTTGCGTCACGCCGTTTGGTTCTCAGCAAACTGCGTTTTTACTTTTTAACTTGTTTCCCCGGGTTGTCGTACCTGAGCATTCCAGAAGTGCGTTGCCAGATAATTGCTCGGTTGACCCAGCTGGAGTGTGATGATTTCATGCATCTTGGGTATTGTGCCCTGAGGGGCAGGCGATTGTAGTTGAAATCAAATTCAATCGAGATCTTAGCGCGGCTGCAGCGGGGTAGGTCTTGGTTTCTAAAAACACCACCCGCGCACCTGCAGTAAAAATCTCATCACAATTCTATCCTCCATCCGATCACCACACAAACAATCGACGTCCAGTCGCTCTGGTGTTTCCAAAATGTTGTCACAAACTGACCTGTCATCTCTGGATGTTTCGTCATTTGATCTGCACGAAAGATTAGTTCGTTCTAGCATAATCCGTTTCTCCCCCTTTTTTTCTTTTTTTTTTTTCTTATTCGAACTGCATTTGCGTTCGCAAGACCATTGTTCCTTTTCGCCAACTCGCTCCTTCAGTTTGGTATTCATCGTGAGGATATAAGCTTTTCCACATGCTGATTGACACCTCGAACAACGAAGCCAAAGAGGATACAAATTTGGACTACTATTAAAATTGGTTCATGAACAGTCATCCGCGTAAATTAACTTTGTTGCATTTGACATGCCTCACTATGCTGCCTGCCGGTACAAATCCAAAGACATGCGCTTACTGGTAAAGTTAGACAGCCGTTCACATACCATGGAGACTAGGCTAGAACTAGATGCGATCTGCATTGCGACATCTGAAACTCAAGCGGTGGAAATCCCATTCAATAGTAATTGCATCACATTACAGTGAATGATATGCTGCCTAGCATTACTGAGAGCATACATGACACTAAGTTAAGCGACAATAGGCTGCACGCCCGATTTTCCGATGCGGCATTGGATACCACCAGTTTTGCCCAGGTCCCTGTTCCATTGTTTCAGCTACGGTACAATACAACATTTGTTCTAGCGCTGACGGCAGAAAGAATGCTACAGATTCTTCTGCGCATGGGCAACAAAGACAAAATGTCACCCCTGTGCCCTCACGCCACCCCCAAAACGGCCCGGTCACCAGTACCAGACGATTTTTTGTCAACGGCTCGTATGAGCTAAACACACCCCAAAACACGGCAACAAAGCTCAGAATACGACAATGGTTCACTGAAGAGAACCTCAGGAAGCCCTCGGAGCAGCCGGAATGGCTGACAAAAATGGGGGTGCTGAACCATGCGCAACATGGTCGCAGGCAGATTGCGCCAGAGAGGAGTCAGCCAGGGCTCAACCGGGCGAATCGGGGGGACCGCGTTGGGAATCCTAGACGGACGCCGTGATAATATACTTTTTCTTGAAATTTTGACAGCTCATTTGCATGCTTGTTATGTCGAATTATGGAGTAACAAAGAGTCAGGCCGACTCCGAGATAGCAGTCGGGGGGTTACAGACCGAAGACCAGATACCTGCTCTTGGCAGGCACAGGTGCCAGACCGGCGAGGCTTTCCTACGAGTCGGACGGTTTCTTGGCTCATCCACATGCTGATATTATGCTAATACTGTCACATGTATAATTAATCAATCGCCCGAACTGACCAGCCAGCGCAAGCAAATTCGATACGGCCGTCCAGTAAAAGCTCGGTCGCCTTCAAGGCCTTGCCCCCGTCACTGAGGCGAGGCGACGTACCACCCTTCTGTCCCAACGTAACAGCGGACGCCCAGACAGCATGAAAGGATACTGCGTCAGACGTCGCCTCGGTTTTTACTCTCCACTTTATCGCGTATAATAGGCATTTACAGTAGTATGATAGATCTTGGCTGGAACGTCGCCCATTGTACTGCCTCTCAGCCGACTCCACGACAACCAAATGAAGATCGACTCTGGATGGACGGGGTTTGTGTTCGAGCTTAATGAGGCAAGGCGGTTTTATTTTCTTCAACGGGTTATGTCTGGGGGAGGAAAAAAGGGGGGTCGGAAAATTCTCACGGTCCGGAGATAAACCAAGGGAGAGCCGGGCTGTCAAAAAAAAAAAAAAAAAAAACGAGTCCACGCCCTGTCGAACAAATTTCGAGTTGGGGAGGTTTAAGGGTTGTCGGGCCGTCACAGAAAGATTTCCCCAGATGAACAAAGGACAAAGTTATCCGCAATGCTATAATCTCGGACTTGCCAGAAGCAAACAACTTTTGGGGAGCTTAGGCCGACTCCGACAGCCCTGGATTGAACTCCCAGGCTCAAAACAAAGAACATCACGGCAAATGCAAGGGATGGACCCTCAGGGGACGTTGTTTATGCACTAGGGCTTTTGTTTTGTTCGAGAATATTTGCCTAAACTAGGGGGCAAGACGAAATGCCTGTCATAAAAAATACACAATTGTGCGGTATTGATCATCGATCTGTTACCCTTTTATCAGTTTTTGTGCAGCTTGATCAACAGCAAACAAACTGAAAGTCGATGTTGAATTGATTCATCTGACAAAACCTTGCAGATAGTTTACTGCGATGCGATGTTGCTACTTGACTGTTGGCAAAGGACGTAATTGGCAAAGCTACCCTACCGAAACAAACCTGAACCTTGGATGCGTTTTTTTTTCTCTTTATGTTTTTCTTTTTTGTTCTCTGGATGGAAAAAATAGCCTTCCTTTGTACAAGAACGACGACATGGTTTCCTCTTGTAGTAATCATGTAATGTGACGCTGTGCCGTGTTTTTCTCGCGTGTGCACCCGTTCGGTTCCTGACTTGAAGTTGTCTGGTGGAAATTAGTACGTGCGTTGCCTTGCTTTTGTGGGTCGGCATTTACGGAGTCCAGTACTGTAAGTTAAAGTAAGTGCCAGGACAGGCTTTTAGCTTATGTAAATTAAAGGTAGGCCCGTAAAAATGGTTCCTTTTTTTTGTCAACCGCTGTGTACGAAGGAGTACCTAGGTAAGGTACCTACCTAGGTAGATACCTTGCATGACTGATCACAGTATACCGTAAGTGCAGAGCAAAGTAACGAAGTCACCCTTCCTTGCTATAGGACAGCTTTACGGTGTAGTGTGGCTGTCGTGTGTCATCAGGAGGGGCTTTTGTGGAAAGTGCCACAGGACTAAAGAACAAAGAACAACACAGAAAGAAAGAACAAAAGGTGAAAAAGGCTAAAAAAGTTTCTAGATCAGGAAGGTCACCCGTACCTGAGTTGCCGGCAGGCAAGCCACCCCTTTCTGGGATTGCGGGCTCGGCGTGGTCATGGAACCAATCGAGGAAGATCATCCGCATGCGCACAGGGTGTATAGTACCGTATCAAGTAACCTGTCTTGCCTGTTAAGGTGGTGAGGATGGTTAACAGTGGCAAGTACAAGCTAGCGTCATCCGGGCTTGGTATCGGTTTCTTTTTTTACTTTTCTATCTTTCGTCTTGGTCTTTGCGTCTTTTAACCCAGTTTTCCATGTGGTGTTTTTGCTTCTTAGAGATCAATCCCTTTTTCATCTTAGTCGATCCTGTCCCATCCTTAATTTGCATCATCTCAGTTCACCTTGTCTCCGTTGCAGTACCCGAATTATTCCCTTCGTCCGACTGGCGACTGGGATTGGATGTCATCAAGGGTGCGGAGCATGTAAGCGCCAGTTCCTCCAATTTGTTTGGACCAAACAACAAAGACGCAAGAGCAGAAAAATGCTCCGAGGTTGATGCAATTTCGTCAAAGGGAGCACAGAGAAAGCTTACCGGGTACCTTGTCCCTTTCGATGCAACCAAACCCTGGCGCTCACCTTGAGGCACAGTTCAAATCTTCTATCCACCACTTGGCACACATGTAACCAAAATCAGAAGCATCTCTCGGATGTGCACCGAACGCACAACTCGACCGGCAAGCCGGTTCCTTGGGAGAAAAAAAAAGCCAACCAGGCAGCCTGAAGTTAAAGCCAAAAAGAGCCACGTGGATCACTCTGAATCTTTTCTAGAAGTCCTGTTGATTGGTTTTTCTTTTCTTTTCTTTTTTTTTTTCTCGCTTCTCGCTGATGAGGGTCTTCGCACATGGGCCATCATCCCTAGGTACAGTAGCAAAAGTAGGTTTAGGATCAAACTAGGTTGAAAGCAAGATACGGGTGAGCCGACAGCCCGATGGTCTTTCTCGACAGCCAGAAGCAAAAGTTGGCCTACGGAAGTAATCACAGTCCAGTAGTCCTCGCACCCACATCATGGCCATCCTGCCGGAAAGTTTTTGGTCGGTGGAACTGGGTGGACTCCCAACGTTATGGGGAAGCCATGTGCCGTACTGGTATTATATTGTCAAGGTGAAGCTGGGGGTCCAGGTCAAGGATTCCGTGATGAACTCCCCGGAGCCCTGCAGCTTGACTCGTGGAAAATGCTGGGCATGTGTTGGTTGGGCAAAGGCAGGCGTGGCGGGGCTTCTTTTGCTGGTGCTGAATGTCTTGGCAGAGGACCTTCTGGGCGGATGATGATCTTCACTTTGAATTTCTCCATTTTTTTCCCCGGTACCGTCTTGGGTGTCATTCGAGTCCCCTATTCGAGTAAAGCCCGTCTGCGGCACCCCCTCTCCGCCCTCAACATGCATGCATTCCCTCTGGTTATTGCGAGGTAAACGGACAGGGCTCGAATGCACGCCCGATGGGAAATGTGTTAGGCAGGACAGGACAGGACAGGACAGGACAGGCTGCTTGTACAAAACCGACTTGGCTTGCCATGCCTTGGTGGGTGGTGTACACTAACAACCTTTTCCCATTTGGCTCCTTTTCCCTTTGCTTCTGTCAATAAGTCTTCTTCAAAGGCCAAGCCACCCTCAACCCGACGTCCTACGCCACCAGACTCAACACCAAGCATAATAGTCTATGGCTTCAAAGCCCCGGCACTAACACGAACAAGTATATCGATGCTTTTTTATGTGGATTTGGCGGTACTTTTGGACGATGCAGGCGACGAATTTTGAATAGATAGTCTTTCTCCTCTTTCCCAGTTCATTTATTCCTTGTTGTTGCTGTATTCATCACACCTTGTATACTTTTCTTCTTCTCTCGATTTCTCTGTATCTGTTCTTTGGTCGAGAAAGGGGGACTTTTGTCACCCGAGGGGATTTCACAGCGATGGAAAATTCATTATTACCCAGTACCAACGACTTTACAGACACCGGCACCCTCGTTGGCCTCGAGCGTGGCCACCGCGATGGCCTGATAGCAGTATGCGTCTTCGCAGGCGTCTCCCTGGTCACGAGCACCGCACTTTTCCTTCATCTCACACGAAAGCTGGTGTTATGGCACCTTGCCGACAGGAGACGGAGGAGGTCTGAGAAGCAAAGGATAAAGCGACTGAATGCGCAGTCACCCGGCGTTGATTTATCTCTTGGTCTTCCTCCCCAGCACTTTCAGCGGAGGACGAGGCCAATGACGGTCGAAGACACCGAGGACATGCGTGACGGCACGGGAACAAGGTCCGGGGACGCCAAGTCTATGGAACCTGTGCACAGGGAGCCGAACCAGTTTGTCGTCCTCCTTTATAACTTGCTTCTGGCCGACATCAAGCAGAGCGTCGCATTCTTCCTCAACGCCGTCTGGGTTGCTCGGGACTCCATCGTCGTCGGTTCGGGTACCTGTTGGACGCAGGCTTTCTTCCTGTCAACAGGAGACTTGGCGGGAAGTCTTTTTATTGCTGCCATTGCGGTGCACACCTATCTGGTAGCAATAAGGGGATGGAAACCATCACAAAGAGCATTGATCCTGACCTGTTCGTCGATATGGATCTTCAACTACCTCTTGGTATTTATCGGGTTTGCGGCAACGAACAAGGTCAATGTTGGGTTCTTTGGTCGGGCCACGACTTGGGTATGTTCTCTGTTTTCAGTCAGCACATATGTCCTGTGATGCACACCCTAAATCTTTACTAACCTGGCCTTTTATTTATTTATTCTAATAGTGCTGGATCACCAGGGAGCATGAAGAGATCCGTCTGTTCACTCACTATCTCTACGTGTTTATATGCCTGGCCTTGACGACCATAATTTACACGTGGATCTTTCTGCATCTCCGCCGCACGAGACGTAAGGAAGCCGCCGCCAACGCCCGCAAGTCATCGACCCCGACCACGACGAGCGACGGCCGAGACCCAGACACCGATTCGCGCCGCGACCCGACATTCTCCAACAACGCCAAGAACAACATAACGATGCATACACACGGCGACGGCTACAATTCGGCCTTCTTGATCTACCCCCTGATCTACGTGGTCTGCACCGCACCCCTCGCCATCGGCCGTATCGCGACCATGGCCAGAGCGAATCTTCCCGTGACGTACTTTTGCGCCGCGGGCGCTCTCATCTCGCTCAACGGGTTTCTCGACACGGTGCTGTGGGGCCTGACGCGTCGGGAAGTTGTGTTTGGCGACGTGGACGGATCCGCGGGCGCCGACGGCTTGGGACTCGAGAGCTTCAGCTTCATGCGCACGCCGCACAACAGAAAGTACGGCAACATGATCTGGATCGAGGCCGGCGCCGACAAGTCCAAGGACAACGACATGCGGGACGGCAGCAGCCGCCGCGGCCCGTCGGGATCCTTCTGGTCCGGAATACTGGGCGGCGATGGGCGGAGCGGACGACGGGACGGGCGGGGTGCCCAGCGCAGCGTCTCTCAACAATCTTTGAGGGGTGCCGCCGGGCTCAGCCGCGGTGAGACATTGGGCGGGATCCAGATGGACATGGTCACCACGGTCGTGGTAGAGGTCGACCCGGATAGGATCGCAGACGACAGCCCGAGGAAAGGCTCGGGCCTATCTATCAGTCCCGAGGATTACATCTCAAGCGTCGGGCCGCGCGTCTCGTCCGATTTACATCGTTCCGGAGGCAGTGCAAGCTCCGGGGTATCGGCGCAGTCGGGGGCCCGGAGCGAAAAGGATTTGCACATGAACATGGACATACTAAACCGAATATAGACACGAAAACGAAGAACCAAAGATACCCCATTAATAGATAAAGATAAAATGTTAAAATTCCTTCTATCCTGAGCTCAACAGTCAGTCATTCCTTTGCCTGCCGCGATGTGCCACGGATTGACCGCAAGCATGAAAGATGCATGGACGCCAGAGCTAGTGCATGACTGTCTGATAGTTGTTGCCTAGGACAATGTAAAAAGGAAGCAAGTTTTTTGTCTTCTTGATTGTGGCTTTTCAGAATATTTATTTCGCATTTTCCAATTGTCATCCCGCCCTAACCTATCGGCCCTTTGGAACGGTCCACGTTTCGCTCAGTCACGCGTTGAGGTGAGCGTTCCGTTCCCTTTGCGCTCGGACTCTGCGTTCCTGCTTTTCGAGGTCCTGGAAATTTTGCATCCATGCTCTGGGGGGTTTTTTTTTTAAAAAAAAAAATTCGCGTCTTATTGTGGGCCGGGTAGAACCTTGGTCGCGAACCTACGCGTAAAATTTTATAGAGCTTGTGGATTGATTGGAACGAATTCAATCGTTTGTGAGGGGAAAGAGGCTGTTGGGAGAGAGAGAAAAACGTCATGATGTCATCTACGATACCAGCCAGCCATGCATGCAGCTTTGACCCAAGTCACTGAATCACAAGATTATCATTCAAGCCTGATATCTATATGTTTTCTAGCTATAGGGATTGAGGCTCAATTCCGGCTTGGATCGACACAGATCTCATCTCCCACATGTTCCTGCTGGTTTTACCGGCAGGCAAATATCGGTCAATTTGGTGCAATCCAATGCCGTGAACCCATGACGGTTTGCTCATCACGTGGACTTTTCCAGAACGAAACAGAACCAAAATATCGTGTCGTATTCCCCACCAAGCTGTAACCAGACTGCCCCCACTCTGCTAAGAAGCACCCCCAATTGACCTACTAGAACCATAACCCAGCACTAGCTAGGGAAGTACCCAAAGAAAGACCCGTCGCCTCTCAACTCAAAGTGAGGGTCTGGGTGTCTGACGCGACCGAGTTTGCTTAATCGTGGTCAATTAAACAAAAAACTCACCCGCGCAACGAACTCTCCCTCAACCGTTCCCAATCCAACCCCTTCCCAGCCTCAATCCGCCCTCTGCAGACAGCAACCGCACCTCCATATCTTGATCAAACTGTGCGCGATTTTGCAGGCAAGCAGGGTTATTTGTCTTCATTGAATGTTTCCTCGGCGTATCGATGCCCTTGGTATCGAAATAGATATCGAAATCTGCACATCCCTCCATCCCTACATCCCCCTGTCACACCCTTCACCTTCTAAACGGCCTGGGCCCCATCGCATCTTTCGCTTGTGAAAAAAGTGCCCGCGCCTGGTCGCATGCGCATATTTTCCATTGCGAAGTCATAAAACAGAGTTGTGCGACAACTCGAAACCACACGCCCATTATGTCGCCGTCGAAGCGATCCTCGGTCAAACGGGGTGCGATAAAGCGCGAGGCTACTGCCGACCACACCGACGACATGTCGCCGACGCGGCCTGCCAAGAAGCGCAGGAGACAAGCTCCCGCCGGCTCTGATGCCTCCGGTCTCAAGCTTACTACCGCAGATGAACACTCGTCCGAGCCCGACCTTGCCGAGGAGCCCGACTCGAGCGCCCTGGCCGACACATCCGGCATCGACCTCCACGACGCCACCGAAGTTGCGAACCGCGTCTCGAGCTGCCTGAAGCTGCCCCAGAAGCCCAAGGAGTCCCTTCGGGTGAGCATAGACCACGCAAACTCTTCGCAACACTACGTCACGCGCAGCGTCAAGGCCTTTGCGCAGATTCTCGGCCACGACTGGACCTACTTTGTCACCCACACCACCATCAACATCGGCCGCGTCCCGTCAGATCATTCGATCAAGCAGCCGCCAGAGGACAGCGAAGACCACGTTCACATCGACCTGGGGCCGACCAAGACGTACTCACGGCTGACCGCGCGCATCCGGTTCGAAAACTCGTGGACCTTGGAGGTCAAGGCCAAGAGCGGCATATTGTTGGACGATGTATTCCTGGGACCTGGAAGCATGGTAGATCTCACGAGCGGCAGGGTGATCAGCGTTGGTGACGTCGAGATGATCTTTATATTACCGCTTGAGAGCGCCCCTCTGCGCATACATCCAACGTATCTAGAACGCGCTGGCCTGGGTGGCAACGAGTTTGCGCTCCCAGTAGGGGCGGAAGGGAAGCAAGAGGTTTTAGAGGACTCTCTTCATGCAACCTCGACTACGAACCTGCCCAGGCCTTCGAGCAGTCGTGTCCCGCTCCCGCGGGGACAGCCCCAGCCCCAGCCCCAGCCCCAGCCGCAGGCCATCGCACCTGCACCTCCTGACTATAGGCGTCCTGGTACGCCGCCATCAGTTCGGAGTCGGGCCGGTGGCCGTGGGCCAAAGTCTTCACCGTCCAAGGAAGCCGGCACCTTGTTGATGCACCCCAGTGATGTTGATCTGGCAGCGGACGAGAATCAGCACATCAAACCGCAATATAGCTATGCGCAGCTCATCACCCAAGCAATCATGAACACGCCAGATGGAAAGCTCAACTTGAGCGGCATTTACAACTTCATCACACAAAACTATTCGTACTACAGGAGTCAATCCAGTGCGGGCTGGCAGGTATGTACAAACCAATACTACGACGAGACCCTGGCATCCGCTCCTAATAAATGAGATGGACTGACTCGAAAATTTGAGACGACACAGAACAGCATCAGGCACAACCTATCACTGAACAAAGCTTTCGAAAAGATTGCGAGGTCTACCGATGAGCCAGGCAAGGGAATGAAATGGACACTAGTATCAGAGGCCAGGGAAGAAATGATCAAGAACGCCTTCAAGGGCGGAAGGGGTGGTCATCGGGGCTCTTCAAATCCTTCTTCTCCCAGTCAGCTGAACTATGTCAACCAAGGGCCCAGAGAAATGGCGGCTAGGGACGGCGCACCATCAGCAAGGAAACGAAGGGTCTCTCCATCCGGCTCGCCACAACCCCGCTCAGCACTACGAGACCTCCAGACCCCGATCCGTGGAAGCTCCCGACGGCTACTACCCGACGAACCAGGCATGGGCGGAGACGGCAGCCCGCTGCCGCGCATCCGTGCGCTTGGTACGCCCAAGCTGCTCCCACCCCACATGCCCTCGCGAGCATTGTCCATCCCCAAATCGCACACGGACGTTTCAGACGTTGCGACTGACGACGACCACGTCCCGCGCTCGCCCACCCTGACGAGCTCCTACGGCCAGGACGAGAGTGGGCTCTCGTTCGTCACACCCGCGCCTCACCGCGTCAACCTGAGACTGGCCCCTCCGAGCACGGCCCAGCGTCCGAGCCAGCACATGCCCACAAGCTCGCCAGCGCCCTTTTGGAGGTATGCGGACATCGGAAGCACGCCGATGCGTCCCGGTGCCCTGGACTTTAGCCCCTCGAGGAACCGCCTCGACCCCGTCCCGCAGAGCAGCAGCCCGCCGAACAAGTCTCCAGACCAGAGTCCCACGCGCAGGGCGAGGCCGTCGTCTAGGGATCATATCAAGGAGGAGCAGAGGGAGGATCCGGAGCCGCTCGAGCCTGTCAATGGCAAGCGGCCGGGGTCCGGGCAGGCGTTGCCCCCTGACAATGACGAAGACGACGAAGCGGATGGCGGCTTCGATCTCACTAAGTCAGTATCATCACTCAGTCTGTCACTATCTGGTGATGGAGCTTTTGTATGTCGACCAGGAAAACATTTTGCTAACTATGTATTGTACACAGGGGATTCCAAAGTATCGGGTCGTACCACGCTCCCGTGGGCCTCGGCTTCCAAGTTCTTCCTGCATCTGGAAACAGGTAGACCATTGTTCTTTTTCTCTTCCTCTTGAAAAAGAAACCAAGAAGAGAAAAGAAACCAAAAGAAAAAGAAAAAAACCGTTGCACAACCTCTGCTAACACTGGTGATTTTCGCGGCTTATTTTTTGTTGTGTTGTTCATTATTGTCTCGGTTGTAGTTTTTGTCTTGGTCATTTTCTTTTCTTCCTTGCTGCCTTGGGTCTCTTTTTTTTTTTTGCAACGTCACCAACTAACTATACTGCAAAGCCAGACACTCAGCATGGGGTTTCTATTTGCTTCTTTTTTCAGGGTGGCTTTTGCTTGGCTGCATGCGTGAGGCGTTTTTTTTTCTTTGGCCATGTACAAAATTTCCCATCTTATCTTGCAAGAGATCACGCCATCTACGTCTATCTCCCGGCATGTTGGGCTTGTTTGAAAGCTAGCTATTCATTGAGAGCAGCACCCTTCTGAGGATTGTGAAATCCAACTGATCGGCTCCTCCCATGTCGGCACCATCATAGCATCAAATACGTCGAATATAATCATTAATTGAAAATGTGCGAATGAACGAGATGACAGTTTCTTGAAAATGTGTCTTTGACATTTTGATGATTTCTGATAGACATCAGTAACTCCTAGAAATCTAGCTCTCATCTAGAACTAGATTGACACAATGAACAACTCCCGAACCCACACACACAGAACTGGAAGGCCTTTGTCACGCTAAAATAGGACTTAAAAAAAGCAAAGAGAAAACATGGACGACAAATATGTACAAGAAAATAGGACGGTTCGAGAAACTTTTTGCTAGTTGATGTGCGAAAATAGCAGAAGTTGTCCCCAACCATCGATGAACAAGATTCCAAGTTGTGACCCAAAACCTGTGGTGATCATATGTACAAGGAAACGTATCGAGACTTGATGAGGCACGCCTTCTCCAAGTCTGGGGGTATTCATTCAAGCTGCCAACGGTGTGGCAATGGTATATATTTACCAGGAGAAAGCCTCCTCGCAGAAGTCAATGGCGCCAAATTCCTGTCTCTTGCGCACGGCGCAACGCACTTCGTCGCTGAGGGCACCGGGTCCACACACCGAGACGCCGACAGTGCCGACCTGGTTCTCCATCTCCATGGACAGAAGCGTCTCAATGTTGGGCCTGCCGGGGAACATTTGGACTGTTGCCGACGGCGAGTGAATCTCCTTGGTGGAGCGTGGCCGGGACACGAAAAGCATAATGCGAAGGACATCGCGACGACGCTCCATAGCCAGGATTTCAGTCATCCACGGCCTGATCCACTCGAGGTGCTCAGGGGATTGGATGATCCAGACAAGGACGACTTTGCGCGCGGCAACGGTGCCATCGGCAAAACCAGCCACCAGTTCGCGCACGTGCGGCACCGCCTGTGTGATACCCACACCACCGGCGAAGAGCATGGCGGTGCCATACGACGCCATGCTGTGCATGCCGCCATAGGGACCCTCGGCCCAACACGTGGTCAACAGGCGCCCGCCCGGGTTTGCGGCAGCCTTCTTGTAAAGAGCCGCCGTGGCACCAGTACGGGCCCGGATAACATAAGAGATGCTCGTCTTGCGTGTCGCGGCCACATCCTGCCTGCTCATGGCGAGGCCCTTCTCACCGTCGGGCCGCTCGCCTTCCTCGGACCAGGCCACTGAGAATGGGTGAGACTGGGTCCAGCTGATGGTAGGGAAGTAGAGGTAAGCATGCTGGCCGGGCTTGAACTTCCAGGGGCGAGCCATGTTCACGGTGACCCTGACGGCGTTATCAGGCAGGGCCTCTACGAGGGTTTTGCTGCCACCAGATCCAAAGTTGCCGTAGGCGACACGGAGCATGCGAGCACCGCGGTCGGCAGCCCAGATCGAGATGACGCCGTAAATATACGGCAGCTGGGGAAGGGTCTCGAGGGACAAGTGGTACCAGACTCCCGCAACCGACACTGCGGCAGCAAGAATGTGGAGGATCTTGAACGTCTCGTAGAATGCGTGCCTGGCCGGGCTGGAAGCCTGGAAGAGGATGAAAGTAAAGGCAATGGTTCCCTGATTTGACATGGTTAGCTGAGTTGGTCACCGTTCAAGGTAAGTGGGAAGGCTACTTACAATCATGCCCGGCATCAGGAAATCAGACGCAAAGACCCTCTGGAAGATTTGGCCGGCAGACATGCCGGCGGTGCCCTTGGGAACCATGTAGGCGACGGTGTGGATGATAGCCTCGGCGACCACAATGCGACCGAACCATCTGTGCATCAGGTTCATGGTGTCGAAGGAAATCCCCAGCAGGGGAATGAGCGGGTTATTCCGGGCGGCCATGAGGAAGAGGGGAACCATGTTGACGACAGATAAGACACCAGTGCGGTTGCGGAGCTGGCTGGCTACCGAGTCGAAGTTCTTGTGCAGGGGGATCTTCCAGACGCAAAAGAGAATGTTGGTGGCACAGTAGCCGGCGAGCAAAACGAGCTGAAGGCGCGAAGGGAGGGTGCCAACGTTGATGGCCGAGCTGATCTGGATCTCACGGTTGTGTCGTTTCCTGAAGATGGGTGCATATTGCAATTCCCTCTTGAACCACATCCACTTGCTGTTTTCCTTCGCGAAGTACCGTTGCGTTTCGTTGTTGAGACTCGACACCTGCCTGGTGTAGCGAACAATCCAAGTTGATATCCTCCAAACAATCAATGCCAGAGCGACGGAGCCGATAACATAGTACAGATAGTTCGACAGCAAAACGTTCTCGAGTCCCGCGTCGTTCGGTTTGGTAGCCCCTGCTCCTTGGAGGGCAGGAGCTGTTCCGTTCATTGTGCCGTTTCCTCCTTGAGGCGCGCCGCCCTCTGCCGCGGGTGGTGCACCCCCTTGTTGATTCGGGGCAGACATTGTCGTCGATTTTTTTTTGTTCGTAAGTTGATCGAAAAGTCGAATGACCTCTGTTTGTGTACAGAGACGTACCAAAAAGAACCTCCGTTTATTTGGAAGGTTGGCTCATGGAAAGAAGGGAGAAAGAAAAAACCACAGTGCGTAGCGTCAAGATACAGTACTTGTTTGCTGTACCTATACGTTCAAAAGATGGCGAATCAAGAAGTAAATGGCATGCCACACAACTCGAGTCCAGCCGAAAAAACTGGAGTAGGGACCAGCACTCTATTGTGGGCGTGTAAAGATCGTCGTGGGCAACAGGTCGAATAGAAGTAAACAGGAAATGAGGACCCGAGCACACTCAGCTATGTCCAATGTCTGAGTTGCTGTTGGCAGCGATGGTTGGTATTGGCGTAGCGCGTTTCGATTTAGGGTCGGCCAGCGGGTGGGGGTAGTAGCACAGGATTCTGCTTGGGCGAGCGACTGTGGTCTGTGTTTTTAAATGAGAACCAGGCCGCCAAGATTACCGATTCTACTTGGCGGGCAAGAGTGAGCGACGAACCGGGTTGTCGTTACGAAGACGAGGTGGGTGAGGTAGATGAACAAAGAAAGGGGGAAAGGCCCAACAAGATAGGAACAAAAAAAATCCAAAAGGATGTTCTGCAAACCCCAAAGAAGAAGACCTGTATCGTGAAGAAAAGAAACCTTGCGAAGGTCGTCGATGATGAAAGGATCCTCAGGCCTGGACGAGAGGGGGCCAAGTCCTCATTAAGAATGGAAGGGACGGGAGGGCAATGTAATATGTGAGCTGTTTCCCCGGTGGTGGGGTGGAGCTGAACGCCCACAGAGGGAAGAACAAAAATGAACATGCATCCATCCACCTGCCGTGTTCATGATGGGGAAGCGCAAGGCTTCGCCCCCCTTCGCAACACTCACAGGCACATGTGGGTGAGGATCCGCCGCCGTGCCTCCGCTTGGCAGCCTAGTTGATGCAGTAATCTATATCAGATCGCCATGCGAATTGCCAGGGGTATCCTTCCACCCCTCCTTGCTGACAGGGGGATGACTGTCTGTATTCTGCCCACTTCCCATGCCTTCTTGTCGCAAGATTTGACTTGCGATCAAAAAGAGAGGAACAACAAGAAACCGAAAGGAAAAAAAAAAACTTTGCCCAACCTGGTGGTTCATCATCAACACCATCATGCCAAGGGGAGGCCCCTACCCAGAGCTGAAGTCGAGTTTAATCTGTATGTCTTGGTAAGGGCCGCCCAGACCAAGGGATTATCCATGCGGCGGTGGTTTTTTATGCAAAGCTGTCGTGTTTTGGATTGTTTATTCTGTTCACTTATTACTTTTGTCTTAATCTTGACTCCCGCTGTGTGTTTCCCTTTTTATTCTGAGGATAAGCCGGCCGTTTTTTTTATCCAGCCGCATCGTCATCAATCCATTCAAGCCCTTGGTTTCGTGCGTTTAAACCTGCCTGTTGGACGACCAGGTTAGTAAACACGGGTCCGAGATGTACAGCAGTAGCAGATCCGCCTACAGTAAGAGGGTCGATCCAGATCGTCGCAGAGACTGACGGTCGCCTCCAAGCCCCCATCCCTCGAAAAGGCCCCAGCTTTCAACCATACCCACCATTCACCCATAATTGCGCCCAGGGCTCCTGAATGAGGAAAAAATTCCAAAAGCCATAAACTCGGGGTTGTCCCTTTGTGTCGATGGTGGCGTGTTGATTTCCTTATCTACCTAGATAACTAGGTACCAGTTAAGTACCTAAACTGTGGGTTTTGTCTCCGAAACAAACTGTACATCCTTTGCATGAAAGATCCCCCAAGTGATATGATGCCATTTGGACTATTCTCAGCAGTGCATGTATGTAGGTAGGTATGTATTTATGGTCTGGCCCTGGCAGGGTCCCGAATTAGCTACAACCTTCAGGGTGCTTCACCTCACAAGGCGACTGGCCAGTTCGCTGATTGGAAGCTGGCTTGACTTTGCCAAAACTTGCTCGTTACCCCACCACGATGGAACACAACCGCTGTTGTACGGAAGCAAATCTTGACGTGTGTTCCATTCCATCTCACCCGAGTGACCCGACAAACCATCAGAACTAGATTTTATTTTCGGGACCCAGGCCGTTACCCCTTTTCTTTCCGTACGATGCCACCAGGCAGGGGAGTAACCCGACAACAATCACGCGAATTAAAGTCGGCACTTGGCCGAGCTGGTAGGTTAAAAGGGCTGTACGTGGGCTGACGGGCTTAGAACTGATGTCACATTGATTTATTTCGTCGAAACAAAATCGACGCATCTTGCCGAGAGTTTAGCCACCTAAGTGGCTAACATAATCAATTGTATTTCGACGTTGGTGACGATCCAGTGCGCGCGCCCTTGCATCAGTGCCCGCCCAGGCCGTCGTATCTGCCTGAGTCGGGCGGTACCTACAGTAATAATGCAAGGGCGGTGTAGTGCATGCATGCATGCACATTTCGTCCGGTACCTGCAGCAGCGCTGTTGAATGGTGTGTGGCTGGAGGTGTCATCCGAAAGAGGCACGCAGTTTGCATCGTACAGTACAATACACTCCGTACACTGAACCGGGATTTTTCCCTGTGCACCCGTGTAATTGCTTGTTCCTAGCGACCACAAAAAAGTCTCACTCACCCATGATTGATTAATTGATTGATTGGTATTGGATGTCATCACAATTCGGACTCCCGACAGGAACTCGATTGGCCAGCTCACGCTCTTGGTGTGCTAAGTTGTGAAACAGCGGCCTAGGCCCAAACAGCTCCCATCAACCCGTTCAAAGCCGTTGTCCCAATTGGTTGCTGGTCAATTTCCACCAACGCTCATTTTATTTTTGCGGCCCTTTCGGCTCCGCTTGATTTTTTTCTTCTTTTTGTTTCTTTGTGGGCTTACGGGAAAAAAGTTCAGGGATCGGGTTCGCTACCAGGCTACATGGGCATGGCAAGAATAAGAGAAGAAAAAAGCCACTCGCGGAGAAATTTCGTACATGGAAAATCATAACCCCGTCGTCCCATATCAGAGCTGGAATGTTAGGGATCAGACCAGCATATGGTGACCAGGCAAGGCCCCTTTTCTCATCTTCAAGAAGAAACAATCGCCAGGGCTTTCGATTGAGTCCAGGGGACGTTAGGGCCAAGGTGAGAATGCACGTTCATTGTGCCGCTTCTACAGCACTACAGTACGCTAGGGCTGCCTCCTGCCAAGCAGTCAGAGGCCGAAATGTTCTAGCTACGCAAGCAAGGCAAGTAATTAATTAATCAATGTGCGTCTATTCCAGCTCCGAAATTCACAAAACAGGTAAGGCTGCCGTTATCATGTGGGGGCTCTCTTTTTTTGCGGTTTGGACGAATTGAGGCACGGTCGAGGGGACGGTTCGATCGTATTGACTAAATTCTCAGGGGCCAAGAGAAGATCCGTCTTGTTGTGCATCCTATGTTAGAGATCGTCCAGTGTCCACTGTCCAGTGCATCTGCATCCAATGCCGAACATGCATCTGAAGCTACCGTACACGTAATTACATGAGATTGCATCTGCCCACCGCGCCCATACACCCACTGCGTCGGCTAGGAGCGATGATGATCCCAAGTCCACAAAATTTTCAGATCTTTTTGGGGCCCGCCGGCCGTCTCGCCTCAACTTGCTTGCCCCTCAACGCAAGCGCGTTTCGACGAATTTTGCTTTGGCGTGGCGAATCAACTCACGCCAAGACATGGGGAAAAAAGTTAACTGACGCCCTTAGGCAATACTTGCCATACTGGCCCATGGCGCGCCAAAAGCACGTGTCTTTTGGCAGAGTGAAAAAAAAAAAAAAAAAAACCCGCCGGGTTAATGGATTATCAGCATGCTGCGTAATAAACAGATACGGTGAAATGTCTTGGATGTGCTCGCTGGAGGTATAACAAAAGTGGTTGACCTCCACTTCGTTCCGCAAGGGTTCGGCATCAACGATAACCAACCGTTCGGGTAGGATGCGCAACATATTACGAAGTGCGGTTGTTTGGTACGTTGCTCCCACATTCCGGCTGGCGAAAGTGTAAGAGAATAATCGTATACCAGTATCTGGAGGTAGATTGATAATGCTGAGTTGCGTGATTGAGCAAAGCGTTTCTTTCTTCTTTTCTTATTTCTTTTCCCCCTTCTCTTATCTTCTCAGCAAGCCCGACCTGTCAGGTATATACAACATCATCCCGGCAATCGCCAAAACCCCTAGGTCGCTCATTGCCTTTTGGGATGATGCCCCAATCAAGATGTAACCAAAAATTCCCTATATGCCATGCGCGATTGATACCGAGAAAAAATAAAAAAGAGGTGACGACCGAAATGAAGGACATAAAAAGAAATCTCGCCAAAAAAAAAGTCCCGTCGACTGTTGCCGGTCCCATGGTTTCGACTGGGAAAATAGAAATAAAATAAAATAGCATTTAATCTCGTCCCAAGCCTCCTTCATTTGGGATACAAAACAACAATTTAGCATACGCATTAACAGGACCCATCACGAGGAAACACGGGCAACGGACATTCTCGCCCCATTCGGGTTGAAATTTTGGACACTTTTGAGCTATGATCTCCCGAGGAGCCAAGCCCTGTCAAAAAATAACTAGTCTAGGGCTTCTTGGCAGTTGACAAAAATGGTTTTTCTCCCTTGGAAATTCTCCTACATAATAGTCACTTCTTTTATTTTTCCTCTTCCTTTTTCTAATCCGGGCCATTCGGCTGGCAAGGCTAAGCCCGCTTCCTGCCAAGTAGTGGGGCCCTTTGCTACTGTTACCACTCGTGCTTGTGCGTATTCTTAGCGAGTTTTCTTTGTTGCTTCATCTACATTCGGTTAGCTTTGACAAGCGATTACAGTTCTTTTCTGGGGGGAGGGGATTGACGACGGCGGACGTTCTTAACCGTACCGTCAGGGCGGTAAAGTCTTTGTAGTTTGGATACCCGAGTTAACTTGCTATCACTACCCCAGAATGTTGGCAAAATGGGGAAACGGATGGAAGCGAGTATGATGCGCCCGCAAGCTCGGCGCAAAAGAGGAAAACAAAAAGAATCTTGCAATCCGCAAAAGAAGGAAGGGCTAGCGAGAAACAATTCGAAGCTGACTGTGTCGTACATGGCAGGGCTAGTATGGGCTGACAGGCCCCCTGCTTACGGTAGTACTAAGTAACATCTACAGCCTTTTTTATTCCTTTCCTTTTTTTTTTTTTCTCTCTTTTGCGCGCTTCCTTCGCGAACCGGCTAACCGCCACAAACCCCCCCCCCCCCCCCCCTTGCGCACATTTGGTTTTGTGGCGCTGGTCAGATGAAAAAAGAAAAGATACAGATAACGAGATTGAAGGAAAACGAAAAAGAAAAAAAGAGAGGAGAAACTCGTTTCATCTGATGAATTCTCGCTTGCGTAAGTCGTTCGGCCACTTGCTATGGTATCATATGCCGAGCCCTACTATGGGTATGTTTGAAAACACTTTGAGACCATATCTCCTACTTGTAAAATTCTCTGAGACGATCTTCTCCTACCTACAAATTCCCAGAGATGGCATTTCTTGTTCAAATGCAGTACATATGTTCGCGGACAGCACCGTGAAGAATCTGCTGATTATCGCCCTAGTCGAAAACACGGGAGATATCTTGAAATCTTCAATTGCGTAGCGATCTACCGAGTATGTCTAGTTACGCATCTCCAACGCCAGGTTCCTTTGTTCAGCTCTTGGATGTTTTAACATTCGAATTCAAACATTCTCCCTTGAAGCTACGAGTCAAACCTGCGATTTTCTCAGGGAATAAAACAAAACACCGAACAATGGTTGAATTCTAGGATACACGTTAGATGACAGTATGAGGATGCTCACGTACAGGGAAGAGGAAAATGGTCAGAGAGACTGTTTGCAGTTCCAGTTCCAGTTCAATGTGAATATGTTTCGTAAATGCGCCCAGTTCCCGATGACCTATATTGTGAGTGAGTATGAGTTGCTGTTTTCCCTCTCTCATTCATACTAGATAGCACATCCTTGACTGTTTGTAAAAAGTAGTTGCTGGCCTTGAGATCTCAAGGATGCCCCCTTCTGCATAATGGCAGTTGGAGACCGACAAACTGGTACTAAACCCACGTAGTCTGATAGTACGTAGTACATCAGACCATCGGCGGGACAGCCGTTTTAACCACGTCAAATATTAATCGATCGCAGTGTTTCGTGTCTCGGTCAACTAAACGACGCGGGTTCGCATCGACCTTGATATTCTACAGCCGCCGCGGTTGCTGCCATCGCTCGCGAGAGGAATACTTGGCCGTCCCAAAAAAAAAAAAAAAAAAAAAAAAAAAAAAAAAAAAGAGACGGTGTTACAGACATAGCTCGTCCTCGCTACTCGGCTCTATGGGGCCACATGTCCACCTGCGCCGCTTTCGGTCCGCAGAACCACATCTAGAGTCGCTCGCTTCACGCCGTTCCTGTTGCCGCGTGTTCAGTCGATCGGCATTTTCCCGCAAAGGTAGGCCAGTTGTCGTCCTCCGTCGCTTTGCCGGGTTCTCGTAATCGTCGATAGTGGCCGGTTGCGGGTAATTGATGCCCCGACTGCTGCTTCGTGATAGTGACACAGGCGGATCCTGGGCGGAGGTTTTCGCTCTGAGTGCGTACCCTTGCTCAGGCTTGGTACCTATTTTACTGCCTGTGGCTGACATGGAACGTAATCGTCTAGCCACATAGCCACGCTTCGGTGTGTCCGCCCTAATTGTTCCTGACATGGCCTTCCTTGGTGGTCCATCTGCCATAATTGCTCGGGCTGGGATGACCGGGGCGGCAGTTGTGACGGGCCGCGAAACCTTCTGCTTGACCACGACTCGCTCGATGCTTTTTGGTCGTGCTTTTCGGTTTCCTTGTTCACTGTCAGGCTCATGGGTCGCTGTACCACTAATGCGAACCTGGCGTGTCGATGACGGAGAGGCCGACCTCCGTGGAGCCGTTGGCGGGCTAGCAATAACCCATTCACTTATACCTTCTTCCCAGCGATACCCAGTGAACATATTGGACGGTAATGCTGAGTCGGTTTGTTTCGTCGTTTCCGTCCCTTGATGAGTCTCATTGGTCGTCTCAGAACTTCGCAACGAGTCCAGTGTCTCGGCGAACGCGAGGTCGCGCATGTCGTTTGTCCTCGCCGCCAGGTAGAAGGCAACATCTGCTTCCAGTGACTGGAATATCCCGCCATCAAATTCGAGTTCCTGCACTCGACTGCAAAGCTGGCTCAGATATTTTGATGCTGGTGTCGTTGAGCCCCTGCCGCAGCACTGAGCAATGGAGCCAACGAGTGCAACGGCCATATCATAATGCGTTGCCGTCTCTTGGCTGGTTCTGGGCTCTTGCCACAGCTGTCGGAGCTGGAACACAGCTCTCTCAGCGCCAGGTTGTTCTTCCTCATCTGGGTCGCCATACTCGCAGAGGTATAGCGCCAACAGTAGCAAGAAAACGCAACTCCTTTGCTTGCTGCCCCGTTTCGTCTTCAAGCCAGCAATGCAGCAATGTAAAATGACTCTGGTCCGTTCTCGGACAGCGGATATCCTATGTTGGGTGGTAGAGTTGAACTCTAAAGAGACTGCTTCCTTTCCAATGACTAATATTGTTGCTAGTGGTGATATTGCGGCAACTAGGGCTTTCTGTGACTGGTCTGCGAGCTCAACTGCCATCTTTTTTGCCCAGGAGGCGCCCGTCCCCATGGGCTTTCGGCTAATGTTCTGACAAAGAATGCTCAATGTCGTAGTTGCCAAAGTGATGGCCCATTCACATGCCGTCTTGCGGCATAACACACGAACTGCCATCGACCAGATGGGTTTCCAGCAATTTGACAAGATCCATTCGTGGGGTAACCTTTCGTTTTGTAGAAGCCTAGAGACAGCTCGAAGGGCTACCCGCTCTCTCTTGGCATCATTGCCATATTCAACCAAGAGCTTCATCGGTCCCATAGCGCTGTCCTCCCCAAAGTTGGTAAACTGCGCAGATGGTTTCGGGTACTTGACATCCGTGACAGATGCCATGATTAGATCAGCCTCTGCGTCAGCGTTGCAGTACATGCACACAGAGACAATGATGCCAACAAACTCCACGTCCAGCAAGCCATCGCGGATGGCACCCATCATAATTTGTACGGCGTGCGCTCTTGCCACGGTTCTGAGATGCCTGTAGCCGCCACAGACGCCGAGGTCCTCCAGTTCGCTGTAGATGCCAAACGAGACCTCGGAAGGGTTGAATGCGGCTTTCTCGCCCCGGGCCTCGGCATCCTCCTTTTCCCATTGCTGTCGCCCAGAGATGTAAGCAGGCAACTTCCGTAAACACATGCTGAACAGGGACTTTCTGGACGCAGAATAGTCCGCTGGCTCTGCCGTGGCCCATAATATAGCCTCAAAAGACCGATTTATCGAGTCCAATATGTTGTAGGCAGTTTCTGACATCTTAGGTCGTAGCTTTGCCAGTTCAGCATTTGCATTAGATCGCGTTGAGGTAGAAATTCTTCCCTTGGAGGAAGCCTGCGTTGACCGTGGCCTACCCCTCTTGGCGATGGGCTCCGGCCATGAAGGCAATGCCACTGGTGAAGACAACTGGTGACTCCGTATCTTGCGCGCGACTGGTGTAGGCATAGCTGTTTCTGAACAAGCAAAGGCCTCGCTGCTCGCGGCTTTTGAGGATGAGCAGGCTGCTGGCGCCTTCTTGACTTTTCTGGACTGTGTCGGGTGTTGCTTTGAAGCCTTGGACGAGTATGTGAATTTTGATTTGGCCCTTCCGAGATCCCCCCGCGGTTCTGATGCTCGGAAGAGAGTGCTCTCGGCACCGGTTAAGCCACGGGCCTTGCACTCCGTCGCCTCACGAGAAGGCCAGGCCAGCTCCCTTTGTAAAGCTGCTATGCGAGATATCAGCGGCCGAAGTAAGCGGTGGCATCTCGTCGCGGTCCATTGATTAGCCTCCAATGAGCCCCGAAATTCAGGCATGTAGGCACGGCTCTGTCGTGGCATCGGAGCAACAATTTCCGGATAAACCATATCCGCCGTGGACACGTAAGTTGGCTTAAGCTTCAAGTCCATGATGGAAGTTGATGATGGTTCTGATATTCAATAATGTTGCAGAGACACGGTCCAAGATATGTATGTCTCCATCAAGGATATTGACTGAAGCCCTTATGAGGCGGATCAAACATCCAGTTTGATACCACGGCCATCAAAGGTGACTTTGCACAGCAATCATGATCAACGCGTTAAATAGCGAGACTAGTATGAAGGTAAAAGATGAGCCAGGGAAGTAGAGGAGCCCAATCAGAGCCAAAAGAAATATAAGAAGAGTGATTCCAGGGTCATTGAGTGTGATACAAGTCTAGTCGGTTATCCTACCAAGACCCAAAATTGGCATGGATCTGTGGTTGCCCTCCAAAGTAACCTGTGCCTTCAGTATGGGGATCCAATGAGCTGGAGCAGCCCAAACAAAAACATTGGTTTGTTTACTCCATTTCCTTTTGTGGCCTGATAAGATAAGAAGGCTATGGAGACAGCTCCAAAATTGTGCGGGGCAAAGTTGGAAATTCTATTGGGCGGGGTTAGCGGAGAAGCATCCGCCCAACGGACAGGTGGAATTGGCAATAGGGGTTTGTCGGTGTGGGTGATGGTTTGCAACCCATGCGGTCTACTCCTTGTCTGGGTGCGACCTACCATGTCAAAGTACCGGTACTACCGAATTTAGGGGTCATACACAAATGTTCATCATCGTTAACTTACGTTGTGAAAAAGCAGAATATTCAAGGCAAACGCAATTGAGGAGGTGAACTGTTGAAATTTTGAGAGGGAGAAATGCCAGACATGTCTAGTGGCTGTACCTAGCAGATCTTGGCTGCATTGACTAGACAATCTTCAGCGGTGGGCTCATGCAATTAAAGATTTTGGAGCGTGCGGGACAGTTTTTACTGCGGATTCAGGGCGGGACTCGAGCTCAAATGGATGTCGAAAGAAAAAAAAAAAGTCGATGACAGCATGTCACTAACAGCCAGTACCGTCCTCCATAGCTGAACTGGGCGGGTATTTCCGGCAAGTGATCCCTGCCCTATACGTCGCGTGCCCAGTGGATTTACGCGATTGCAATGCAGAAAGGAGTAGGCTAAGAAAAATTTCATGACTCCAAACTTTTCTTCTCAACATCTCCTGCAGTGGCCGTTTTTTTTTCTTTAGGTGTTCAAAAACGGGAATAATTCTTTGCATTTGAGGGTTTCCTCCTTTTGTCTAGACACTCGAGTTCTATTTGAACCCTTCTGCAGCTACTTGCCACTTTTGGCGTTCTTGTTTAGAGATTCTAAATTACCTTGCCTACTACTTTTTATTTTTTTCCCACCCCCTCCGTCCTCCTGGGAAAAATTCTTTCTTTGCCAGCAACGCACTTTGCTTGTGACGACGTTCCTTGACGGTCTTTGTGCCGCGCTATACCCTCCAAATAATCTTCAACATGGCTGAAAAGACGAACGGTGCTGCTGCACCTAATGGAGGTATGCCTACCAACCTAGAAACGGGCTTAGAGGGGGGGATGGCCGGTGGCGGTTACCTGCGTTGAATCAGGACTAACGACGACGCCTTTACCAGCTGCCGATGCGCCCAAGTCGAGTCCAGAACAGGCACAGGATGTCGCTGATGTTCCCGTCACCGACGAAAATGGCGAGCAGATTCCAGAGGGTATGCTTGAAGCCAGCAAATAGAACGTCGTGGCCCCTGAATGTGCAGCGGATACTAACTTTGCATTGCACCATAGACACCGTCCTTTCTCTGACCATAGTTCTCCCTCAAAACTCCGAGAAGATACCCATTGCTGTCTCCCCCCACGAGCAAGTGCATGAAGTCAGACAGTCCATTATTGAGATGCCCAACGCCTTGCAATACTCGTGCTTTCACCTGGAACACAAGGGCGAGCGCATCAACGACTTTGCTCAAATATCTGAGATCAAAGACATTGCCGACGGTGACGAAATTCATCTTGTCGAGGACCCCTACACCGAGAAGGAGGCGCGGATTCACCTGATCAGGGTTCGTGAGTTGATCGGCGCCGCCGGAGACCGGACTGATTCTGTTCAGGGCATCCTCCCAGGCCTCTCGGTCTATGACACTGTCGCTGCCGAAGCCCGCAACGCTACTGAGGTAGGAGAATACGAGTTCAATGCTGGACCGAACGTCAAAGCCCTTCTACCAAAGGAGAACGACCCCCAGCCCAAAACTGTCAAGGCCATTCAGGTTTCGCCATGGAACCCCCCGCCAGCACACTTCAGGCAGAAGGGTCACTTGCTTTATCTCATCATCACGACCAACGAAGGCGAGCAGTTCCAGATCACTGGACATGTTGGTGGATTCTTTGTCAACAAATCTTCAAACAGCAAATTCGACCCGTTACCTCGTGCGGGACCCAAGGCATACGCTGCACACTCGCTCCTGACCCTGATAGAGCAACTTTCGCCCGCTTTCTCCAAGGCCTTTGCTGAGCTTCAGGAGTACACCAACCAAAGGGAACCCCTTTCTACCTTCCAAATCACCAACGCAATCCCTGCTGCTCCTTGGCTGGTACCATCTGCCAACTCAGCTGCCTGCACACACACCC
Source organism: Pyricularia oryzae 70-15 (assembly GCF_000002495.2). NCBI lineage: Eukaryota > Fungi > Ascomycota > Sordariomycetes > Magnaporthales > Pyriculariaceae > Pyricularia > Pyricularia oryzae. Next base: position 4,364,000 of record NC_017851.1, on the reverse strand, counting down.
CCGATATCACCAGAACTCAGGAGTCTTTCCTCGTCTCTGGTGTGGAGAACACCGACACCTTGAGGGACTGGAACGAGGAGTTCCAGTCCGCAAAGGAGTTGCCTAAGGACGGTGTGCAGGACCGTGTTTTCAGGGAACGCTTGATCTCTAAGCTGTTCGCTGATTACAACGACGCTGCTGCTCGGGGCGCCGTTCTCGTTGCCCGTGGCGAGGTTGCACCCCTGAACCCGACTGAGGGCAAGGACGCACAGATCTTTGTTTACAACAACGTCTTCTTCTCGTTCGGCGCAGACGGTGTCGGTACGTTCACTTCCGAGGGTGGCGATGAAGCAGCGCGGGTCGCTACTGCCAAGGATGTTTCTGGTGTCAAATTGGTGAACCAGCTGGACATTGACGGCCTGTACACCCCCGGAACCGTGGTCGTTGACTACCTCGGAAAGCGTATTGTCGGCCAGAGTATCGTTCCCGGTATCTTTAAGCAGAGGGAGCCTGGTGAGAACCAGATCGACTACGGCGCAGTTGACGGCAAGGACCTCGTCGCAACCGATGAGCGCTTTGTTCCTCAGTTCCAGAAGCTCTCAAAGGCCCTGAAGGTGAAGCCGCATGCCGTCTGGGACAAGGAGGGCAAGCGCCACGACCTTGAGGGATCCGTTGAGACCAAGGGTCTTGTCGGAACCGATGGTCGCAAGTACGTCCTTGACCTCTACCGCATTACGCCCCTGGATGTGTCATGGCAGGAGGAGGTCGAGGCCGAGTCAGATGCTCCTGAATACCCTCACCGCATGACCGTGCTGCGCCCTGAGCTTGTGGAGCTTTTTGTAAGACAAAAGATGCGGGAGTGGGTCTCTTCAGAAGTGGCCAAGCGTGGCCAGGCTAAGAAGGACCAGGCTGCGGTCGAGGAGAAGAAGGAGGCAAAGGCTGAGTCTGAGGAAGATAGCGATAGCAGCAGTGAGGAGGAGAGCAGCAGTGACGAAAGCGATAGCGAGGAGAGCAGCAGTGATGAGGATGAGGAAGAGGAGAAGAAGCCGAAGAAGAAGTCAGTGCCGAAGAAGGCGGCCAAGAAGGAGGAGGTGAAGGAGGAAAAGAAGGATGAGAAGGAGGCAAGCAGCGATAGGATCGATGTTTCCGATTTCTCATTCACCCTCAATCCCGATGTCTTCAGTGGACAAGTCCCCCAGACCGATGCCGAGAAGGAGGCTATGGCTGCCGATGAGAAGGACGTCCGTGACGCCTGCGAGTACCTGCGCAAGACTGCCATCCCGGATCTTCTCAACGACCTTAGGGAGTCCGAGATCAGTTTCCCCATGGACGGCCAGTCTCTCAGCCGTCTGCTTCACAAGCGTGGTATCAACCTGAGGTACCTTGGCCAGATTGCCACTGCCAGCGATGGACCTCGTCTGCAGTGCCTGAAGGAGGTCAGTGTTCGCGAGATGATCGCAAGAGGTTTCAAGCACGTTGCCGCCAAGCACCTGCGCTACCTGCCTCTTCCCCTTACTTCATCGTGCATCTCACATCTCCTCAACTGCCTGCTTGGTACCGCATTCAACGCCAAGCCTACAGCAGAGATTGACCCGTCAATCAGGTCGCTGTACGACGACGCAGACCTGGCTTTTGAGAATGTGACTCCTGAGATTCTCAGGACCGCGATCCAGGAGGAAGTTGCGCGCCGCTTCCGCTACACCCTTGCTTCGGACTGGTACAATAACCTTCCCCACCTACACATGCTGCGTGAGGTCTGCCTGAAGTTGGGCATCCAGATGCAGCACAAGGAGTTCATCTTCACCGCCGAGGGTGCTGCTAGCCAGCCCGCTCCCGTTCCGGTCACCAACGGCAATGGCAACGCCCCTGCTGAGGGCAGCAAGAAGAACAAGAAGAAGAAGAAGGCTGCCCGGGATACCTCTCCCGACTCGGTCACTTCTTCATCGACCATCCCGCACACTTTTGTCCCAGACGACATTATCAATGTCGTTCCCATCGTCAAGGACTCGTCTCCTCGTAGCGTTCTGGCAGAGGAGGCGCTCGAGGCTGGCAGGATCTCAATCCTTCAGAACCAGAGGAAGATCGGCCAGGAGCTTCTGCTGGAGTCTCTGTCCCTGCACGAGCAGATCTACGGCATCCTGCATCCCGAGGTTGCACGCGTGTATCACTCGCTGGCCATGTTGTACTTCCAGCTGGAGGAGAAGGATGCCGCCGTTGAGCTCGCTCGCAAGGCCGTCATCGTCGCCGAGCGAACCATCGGTGTGGACTCTCAGGAGACGCTCCTGGATTACCTCAACTTGAGCTTATTCCTTTACCAGCTGGGTGACAGCAAGCAAGCACTCGAATTCACCAAGCATGCGCTCAACATGTGGAAGATCATCTACGGTCCGGACCACCCCGACATGATCACGACCATCAACAACGCTGCCGTGATGCTCCAGCAACTCAAGGAGTACCATGAGTCGCGCAGGTGGTTCGAGGAGGCCCTGCGCATCTGCGAGGTCGTCTTCGGCAGGCAGTCGGTCAACAGTGCCACGCTGCTCTTCCAGCTGGCCCAGGCCCTGGCTCTGGACCAGGAGCCCAAGGCTGCCGTTGTCAAGATGAAGGAGAGCTACAACATTTTCCTGGCCGAGCTCGGACCCGAGGACAAGAACACCAAAGAGGCCGAGGGCTGGTTGGAGCAGCTCACCACCAACGCCGTCAGCATCGCCAAGCACGCCAAAGACGTTGAGGAGAGGCGGCTGCGCGCCGGCATCCGGTTCACACCCCGGGCTGGAGCTATCGGCTCGACCTCAACTGCGGCAAACAAGGTGGCCAAGTCGGAGATTGAGCGCCCGGCTGCTGCCTCGTCGATGGACTCGCGCAGCATCGACGAGCTGCTCAAGTTCATCGAGGGCACTGACAAGCAAAAGAAGCCAGCGGCCAAGAAGCGAACTGGTCGTGCCAACCCTAAGCGCAGGGGTGCCGAGCCCGTGAGCACTAAGGCATAAGGTTCTTCTCGCTCCGCAATTGGATTGCTAATTCAAACTTCATTCAACATTTCGCGCCATTTACAACGAGATAACAATCCCTTTTTTCATATCTCCTCTCCCAATCTTCTATATGGTATACCGTTTTTATTACCTCCTTTCCCGTTTACGGCGAAGGTTTTTGCTGTGTCAAGACGTCCTCCCACACCGTCCTTGGCACATTGTTTCTCTGTAATAAAAGTTCACACACACGCACACAAATCTCCACTGCACGATTTTCAATAAAAGGCTATAAACATGAGAAAAACTTGGCTGGCTGGCTGGCGGGCGGGGATAGGCAAAAAAAAAAAAAAAAAAAAAAAAAACAGGGGCGGCTTGTGGTGCATATTGTACGACTAAGAGGTATTAGATGAGTTGGCGGGTCGCAAAAAGCATCATACGCAGCATCGGGTAGGGGGGTTTTCGTCTGTTCTGTCAGTATCATGCAATGGCAATGAGAAAGTTCGTCATCCAGCATCGGGAGGTTTTTGTTTTTATCAGTTTAATGACTCTTGATCAAGTTCTTGTTCATCATCGATTGCTGGTGTACGTTGTGCTTGTTTTTGCAAGGGCTGCATTGACGGCGAACCGAAGTGAAACTCGAGATTTACTTTACTTTTAAAATCATTCACCTTATCCATGGTCAAGTGCCTGCGTGATGTGGACGGTAGTAACCAACAGCCTCTAAAGAGTAAATCGTATGTGTACCAACATGAAAGTGCCTGTATCCGGCATCGTTGGCGATCACGTTACATCCCCCGCTTTGAGTGTTGTCGTTTCATTACGTAGCGCACCGCTGCCAAGAAGACCCGATGTGGGGTTCAGTCCTTGGGCCACCGCATTACCGCGACCCCCGGCCTTTCCCATTTTGTACTGTAACCAGCAACCAGGCAGAACAGACAGTTATGACATGGGGTTTTTTTTAAACATCAAGTCAAGCCATTGATTCAACTAGACAGCCTGGCCATCCATGCCGAAAGGCAAGATGCGCCTGGCGAACGGCTATCATACCCCGCTAATGCTACTTGCCTAGAACACACCTACCGAGCGAGCTTAGCTTCCGAGCTAGGTACCCTTTTCTCTTTGACCAAGTACCTTTTTCCCCTCTCAACATACTTACCGGTACATCAAGTAGGTAGTACATGCCTTGCCAAACCCCAGACTAATCGGTTTTGGGCAAGGTTCGCCAGCCCCAAAAGTACCTTATCTTGGGTGAGATACTCCGTAGTCGAGGCAAAGCAGCCTTACCAACCAACCAACCACCCAATCGCACCGCCAATCTACGCCTGCCGTCCCTTCTTTTCTTTCTATCCGCATGACTCTCGGATGGCTGATGAGAGACACCATCCTCGCTACTACTATTAGGCTACTGACAGAAGCTGGCCTTTGTGGCCGAAGTAGCGGCACATACCAAGCAACTACCACGTACGACAAGAAGGGTTGGGTTGTAGTCCGTCGCCTCCTCCTCTTCTACATTGTCGGGGTGTAGTCTGTCTCTCTTGAAGCTTTTCTTAAGCTGTTGCAGCTTATACATCTTCATCTCTACCCCGTTTCCCTTGTTCAATTCAGATTTTATCACCAACAACAAAACCGAAGAATGAAACTTGCAAGATCCTAGAAGATCTCCCAAGGAAGAAACGAATAGCACACCGGTCCAGCCAAACGCCACCCACGCGACTTCCCACCGACTCAAGTCACACCACCAAACCCCTCTTCTTCAGACAGGAAAAGGGACCTGCTTACCTTGCCTTGTCATTTTTTCTGCCGACCTTGCCTTTTCGTCCGCCATTCTATCCTTCCTCGCTTGTTGATTTTTTTTATTTGGGGTTTGATTCAACTACCACGTACCTTACCTACGTACCTTTGAAACCCCTGTCTCCTCACTGTAACCCACTCGAGAAACTCCGCTTCCGCCCACCCCGCAAAGCAAACGTTATGAAGGTCGAACCGCGCAACCAGTCCGAAAACAACGACCTCCTTGGCTACCGCGCGGATCCTCACTTCCCCCACATAAAACATCTCCAGCAGCCCGCCCAGTCCACCGAGGACAAGCACGCTCAACCACCGGTGACGTTTCGGGGTTTCGACGTCGAGCCCGCCGCGGCGCTCGACATCAGCATCATGGGTCTCGCGTATAACACGTACCTGAACAGCAACAAAATATTCGGCTGCAAGAACTGCAAAGCTCACCTCTCTAATCACGAGGACATAATCAGTCGTGTACGTGTTTTTTTTTTCTGGTGTCTTCTCTTAACCTCTTTGCCGGAGGCATTCTTTTGTTCGAGACTAACAAATGTTTTTGTCGTGATAGAACTTCCGCGGTCAACATGGGAAGGCTTACCTCTTCAGCATGGTGGTCAACGTCGAGACGGGCGAGCCCAACGAGCGTAACATGACGACCGGTCGCCACATTGTCAGGGACATAATGTGCAAGCAGTGCAAGGAGATCGTTGGCTGGAAGTACGACAAGGCCTTTGAGGCTACGGAGAAGTACAAGGAGGGCAAGTTCATACTCGAGGCCGAGTTGCTGTGCAGTGTATCTTGAGCGCCCTGGGATGAGATGTTGAGATAGGGGGTGCGTAGAGTACACTACTGCAAAGCAAGGGTATGTTTCTATTTACATAGGCGACCAGTCCGCCACGGTAGGACTAGCCTGTTACACCCGATGGTGCGCTCTTGTCTTTGCCATGAGCCATGGGGATGTCGGAGGTGTGCCTATTTTGTCACATATCTATCCGATTTCCCTTTTCATATGCAGATTCGAAATGTGGTGTTTTTTTTTCTTCTTTTTTTTACCCCCAGTTGGGGAAGACTGGACTTCTTTTAGTTTTTCTCTTGTTTCATATGGAGAGTTTTCACAAGGCGTTTAGAACGTCTTTACATGGATTGCGATGAGGTTTAACCTTGGTTCATAGGAATACAGTACGATGATGAATCATACACCATCGAAATACACTTGTTTTAACAAACAATTATTACAAAGTAATACATCCGAGAATCTTTCGGCCATGCGGGGACTGTCCACAGTTACGCAAATTCTTGATTTCCCGGAGAAACATTATTCTCATGGTCCCCCGCCCTGTTCTTCTTAAGATTTGCCTTATACTTCTTGGGACCTGACATGGTGACAGCAGATGCTTTGACAGCCATGCCTCCATCTGGACCCTCTATCCATATTTCCCACGAATCGGTAGACCTCTTGGTCCCGGTGGCTGGGTATTCGGTGGCGGCGTTAGAAGTATGACGCACGCAGACGCGCATGGTCTCACCGACGTAGAGCGGCGCCAGATTACGGTAGCTGATGCTTTGGATATGTTTTTCCGCGCGGGCAGGCCCTACAACCTTGGCGGCGGCCCTCAGGGCCGTCAGCATCAGTACCAGGCTCAGAGGCCCGTGGACCAGCAGGTCGCGGTGACCCTCGCTGGCGCGGCAATACTCGCGGTCGAGGTGGATCAGGTGCGCGTTGTGGGTCAGGGCGCTGAAGTGGAACAGAAGGCGACGGGACGGGGTGAGCTCGAAGCTGTAGTCTGGTTTGTGGGGCGCGGGCGCCCTGACTTTCTTGTTATTGCCGCTGTTGCTGTCGCTGCTGCTGGCGGTTGTCTGGTCCTGGGACTTGGCCACGTCCATCTTGACCTCCTCGTCGCGGAGGAACACCAGCGTCCGGCGCTCGATGATGCTGAGGCGGAAAGTCTCCCGCCGTTGCAGATCTACGCTATGAAAATAGCCATACTCCCTCAACAGCTCGACGTAGACCTTCTCATTGCCCGGCTGGCCGCGGACAGTGACGTCGGCGATGGACTCGCGGCAGGCGCAACGAAGACTTCCCAGGCGCAATTTATCGGCGGAAATAACCGCCTTATGCTCCCTGGCGGGTTCTGAATCTGATCCTGGAGGAGAATCAGGAGCAGGATCGGAAACAGGACGGGAATGGACACGATGTGTGAACTCGAGGCTGCCGCCTGCCCACAAACGCCGCGAGAAGCCCTGGCCTGGTGAGTGCTTCGGGTCGGTGCCGTCGGGCAGCAGTTCCGACTCGGCCAGCATGGGCGGAAAGTAAACCAGGTGGTGGCCCGGGGGCAATGCGGACGGCTTTCTGCCGATTAATCGGTCGTGAATGGCGTCTGCCGGAAGATAATCGGCGAGGGCAAGGTCGAGGAGCTGGGATCTAGTGGGAGATAGAAATCTTTCTTCGATCCATGTCGGCGGACGGGCCAGCATCTCCTCCCGGAGCCTGGCGGCAAAGTCGCCATTTGTTTCGGGAGAGGGGTTGGTGGAAACGTAGCGAGATAGTAGTAGTGCCCTTTGTGGTCCTGCCAATGGGTGTTGTTGTGATGGTCGACTTGTCCGCCACGATATGCTCCGTATGGCTTTCATTGTGACTCTGTGACTCGATTTAATTTTCCTGAGATCAAGATCACCAGGTACGACGAGACAGAGCTAGGAGATCCCAGAGCATAAAATAAACACAGATTAAATAAAAATTTGGAAAATTAGCATGGCAAGATGGGACAAAATCAAAATGTTGAGCAGAACAGGAACAAAACAATGAGCAAACATCCTGCACGTGCCAGTCACGTGTTAAGACACAATCAACGTGTGATAACTTGGCCCGTCGAGTGTCCCAATTGTCATCAACACTTAATTAACCCCACCCTAGACTTGTTCAAAATATTCGAGGCTTGTCCAGAGATGCACGCCCTTTCGTGATGAAAGCTGCGAAATGTTGTTGTCGGGTTCCTCGATAAGGGTGTTGCTGACAATATAACGTCAAAAAGCAATGCCAAATGAATCTGTATGTATTATTGTACCAAGTATTTGGGTAATTTTATAAATAATACCGCGGATGATTAATATATCTGGGCTTGAATCATTAATTTGCTCGTTCGTGCTTTCACTAAATCACACATATCAACTCATATCATACTTCCTTCACTCGCTGGTCATTCAACACCTTTCAAAGACCAACATAGATCGCTCGAGTCCTTTTCATAAAGACCCATCATGACAGTCGTACAAACACGGAGTGAGCCTGCGAATCATGGGTCGTCCGTAGCATATCTAGGACCTCCTGCCTCATATTCTCATCAAGTACGGGCTGCATTATACTGAGCGACACAATGTACTATTCCCTTGATAACTGATATATCAACCTCTCAAAAGGCTACTACATCCCTTTTCCCCGGAAAAGAATGGTCGTTAGTGCCTACGGCTACGATCAAAGGTTGGTGAAGTCGCCAGACTCTATGAACACTTTACGCTTTCGTACTACCTCATCAATACTAACAAACCCCAATTACACCTCCGCCCCGCCAAACAGGCGTGTTCGACATGGTCCAGTCAGGCAACGCAGCATACGGCGTGGTTCCCTTTGAGAACTCGACCCACGGCGTCGTGACCTTCACACTCGACAGCCTGGGTGACCGCGCCGGCGAGTTTGCCGACGTCAGCGTCTGCGGCGAGGTCTATCTGGACGTGCAGCATTTTCTCCTGGGCCGGAGGGACCCCACAGCCGACGACCCAAACAGCCTCGCGCACATCCGCCACGTCTACTCGCATCCGCAGGCATTTGGCCAGACCCAGGGCTTCACATCGACCCGCCTCGCGCACGCCGAGCTCGTCGACGTCAGCTCCACCAGTCGCGGCGCCGAGATGGCCGCCGCGGATGCCTCGAGGACCAGCGCCGCCGTCGCGAGCGAGATGGCTGCTGCAGCCACGGGACTTGACATCCTGGCCCGCAGCATCCAGGACCGCGGGGACAATACGACTCGCTTCCTGGTCCTTCGGAGGGGTCGGCCATCGGTAGCAAGGCAAGATGCCTCGTTCGCTGTCGCAGCTGCCGCCGCCACCAAGTCCCTCGTGTCCTTCACCGTCCCGCATCGGTGCCCCGGAGCCCTCGCCGAGGTCCTGCAGTGCTTCCAGCGCCATGGCCTGGACCTTACCAGCATCAACAGCCTGCCCAGCCTGATTCAGCCGTTTCAGTACCTCTTTTTCGTCGAGTTTGAGGCCGCAGATCGTGCAGAGAGCAGCATAGCTGTCGTGCTGGAGGATGTGGCGCGGGTGGCACAGAGCTCACGCTGGTTAGGGAGCTGGGGGAGCAAGCGGTAGGCTGGTACATTTTATGACCAAACATAGAGAAAACTGTCAAAACAACTGCAAAGGGCAATCGAAGGGGGAATATACATAACCCGTCAGGCTATAACCAAAAATAGAGGGGATACATATTGATCGGATAGACATGACTACGCAAATTATGGCAAAACCACCCAATAGTAAAAGGAACTGATACCGGTACCCTGATGAAAACCAGGAACTTTGGACCATTAGGTTTATGCAGTCTCAATCTCTACAGCAACAACCACCATATCTAAATCTCTATGGTGCCGTCTATCATTAGTCAGACATTACTGGCCAATTTCCACTCTGATGCCTTTTCAATCATAGTGGGCGCATACTGCAAGCGAGTGGTGAATTTCTCAATCTAGATGTTACATAAACGTTTGGATAACGGATACCAAGTTCCACATCAGGTCGTGGCCGAGGTCCAAGCTGCTGGTGGACTATCTAATGATATCGCCCGCTCCTACGAGCCCGCAGTATCCTCACTTTTGCCAGGCAGACGCCCATATGAATGAACGTCCAATTTCACCAATTTCCTCTGATATCCTCGCCCGTTTGTCTTGTCCAGAGCACAGACCACAGACAAAGCCCTGAAAATGACATCTGACTTCTTGAGGCTCACTTTGACCTTTTTGACGGGTTTCGCGTAGGGAGGTCGCTCTCTGTGTATGCTCTCATCTACATTTTGCTTTCGCCGATTCAGACCAAGATCTTAACTTGACTACATAGAGAATGTAGCTGACAGGACGAGCTGCGATGCGAGCTTACCTCAACAATCTGATATCTACCGCGTGTAAACACAAACTCAAGAAGCCGTCATAACAGAGCGAAGCGGGCTGGGGCGCACGACTTGATGTCCCACGCTGGTGTTGGAGCTCGACTTGTGCTCCATCTCCATCGCCAGTCGCTCGGTCCGAGACATTTTTGATGCACGCTGCTCAGAGACGGGCGACTCTGCAGGCGCGGCTACTTGAGTAGAATATCCCTCGTTCCCAACGAGGGATTCGGTCTGTCAATCTGTTGGGTTGTTAGTTGTATAATCCTCCATCTTTATGCTGGGGCGACATGGCCCGAGAATCCGGTCACATACCATCGTAGTAGTCGTCATCGTCGTCGACTTCAGCTAGCTGCTCAAAGTTCACCTTGTAACGGAGGAGACCGCCAATACCACCGAAGCCCTTGACGAACTGGTTGCCTTCAGTGGAACGGTCTGAGACGAACTCAAGCGCAGTACCAAAGTCCTTGTAATGTTCGGCAACCCATTCGAGGAAGGACTCTTGGTTGACAACCTCCATCTCCTGCCCGGTTTCTTTGTCCATGAATTGATCCCGGTTTCCAGTCTCTTGCTCCTTGGTAGTGTGAAGGATGATCTCGGTACCGGTGCTGTCCTTGAGAGTCCAGCGTGTGATTTCCAGGTTCTCGAAAACAATGAGCGTCTCCACAGCACCCAGCTCCAAGGCCTTGAGAGTGTCCTCAACACCATAACAGATCCTGCCGGTGTCCTGGCTGATCTCCTCGAAGTACTTGCCAATGAGCTTCTTCTCCTGGATGAACTTGACGTTACCAAGCGTCTCAGACGAAAGCTCAATGGCCTGGTTGAAGCCGTTCTCGCCACCGTACGACACGTCGACGACCTTGATAACCTTGGTCGCCAGACGGCCGTCAAACATGTCGGAAGCATTAAGATCGTTCTTGAAATCAGCAGAACCAGCCAGAATGAGACCAGCGACGTTCACCTTGTCGGCCGTGATGAAGTTTTGCACAGCCAACTCGGCGACCTTGCGGACGTAGTTGTGGCGCTTCTCCTCACGCAGACGCGCGAAACGCAGAGCAGACTGACCACCACGACCGTGCTTCTTGGGCAGATCGACCGAGAATTTGTGGACGATGTCTCGGGTGTTGCCGCTCAGAGTGCCAAACAGAGCTCCGTTACCGTCCATGATGATGAAACCGAACTTTTGGTCTGACTCGAGCAGCTCGGCGAGGGCCTCTGTGTGAAACTTGTTGTCGCAAAGATAGAGCGAGGTGTTGATCGGCTTAAAGGGCTCAAAGTCAATGTTGACCTTCCTCTCCTTGCCTTCCGAGGTCAAGATTTCACCACAGTACACGACGAGACCATTCGGAGGAACCTTGTTGTAGAGCTTAAGCCTCTGCTGGGTCGAGGTGATGGCCGAGAGGACAGATTGCCGATTCACGCGAGATTTGATGTTCGAGGCAGTACCCTATTGTCGTATTAGCGCCAGCCACTCATCGCGTCGCCGAGAGCTTCCTTCGGTACGTACGTATTCTTCAGCCAACATCTTGGCTGCCTGCGAGATCTGGGCCTTGGGGGCTATGCTCGGGTCGACATGTTAGTCTGTCGTCTCCTCGGACGTTTCGAGTGCAAGAAACTCAGATCAAGTTTGGACAGGGAACGTACGAATGATCAAGGAGATCATGCTGGTGCCGTTTCCTCTAGCCGCCTCGAGGCGCTTGATGAGCTTTTTCACCTTCCATATCTCGATCTACAAGACAGCAAGTCGCAAAATGTCAGCAAGAAAAACGTTTGAAGACATGATTGACCGCGAAAAGGGGGGTTTCTGCAAGAGGCAGCCAACCCAACAAGGCAAAACATGGACCAATTATATAGTGGAGTATCAACCGTACGTTCTTCTCAGCCTCATTTCCCTGAGGTTCGCTCATCTTGACAGAATACCCTTATTGGGTCGGTCCCAAACTGTGAAAGCAACAAAACTAAAAAGAAAGCCTTCTTTCCCAAGGGGAACCGAAGAAGATTCGTTCCAAATCTGAAAGATGTGTAGGTGAAGAAAACTGATAGTTTTTGCGGTGGTTAGTGGGGGTGTTCGAAAGGAGGGGGGCCAGACATAAAGAGCTTTTAGCGCAAAGGGCGACTTTTTTTGTGCCACGCGCTTTGAATTTGGTTATCCAAGAAAATGACAGGGGGCAAGGGCTGGGATTTGCGGCGGGGACCTTTTTGGGACCAGTGACCTCACTCTGCCTCGCCAACTGGTTGGTAACGGGGTACCTGGCCAACCTAGCAAACTTTGGCAAGCTGACTGTTAGGCCAACAAGGCCAACTATGCTAAATAGATGACAGCGTTCCAATTTTGTACCCGTACCAAGGCATACATAGTGCAAGGTAAAGGCTAGTTCTAGTGCGAACGAGTCGCTCGAATCACCAGTTCACCACCGAAATAGCCAGAGAGGTGGAGTCGAGGCGGAGCTTTAAGCAACCAATGAAATATCGCCGGGCCACGAGGACTAGGGTCCGTGGAGCTGCAAAAAAGGGCTGCTTGCCAAGTTGCCAGCCGGGGTTTCATTGAGTGCAAAGTTATGAGGTACCAGCCCCTAACCCCGGAATGCTTAATGATGGATGAAGTCACCCGGCTTTTGTATCCAAACGACGGTCCACCACGCGTGCCTTCAACCTTTTGTAGATGCAATTGGGAAAAGTCGCGACCGCCGTAGATGAGGGCAGTCAACTGCTATTAGAGAGTAAACTTTCACAGCGAACCCCAATTCAGTTCGCTGCGAAGAAAAAATAAACCGAGATGGCATCGTCACTGCCGACACAGCTGGCAGAGACCATCCAAACCGCACACATCAACCACCAACCGTCGCCGACGCACGACATCAACCCCTCCACCGCAGCCGACAAGGTCGAGATACTTTCGACAAGCGAGAAGCACCATGATGACGTCGGGAGCATAGACGGCATTTCGGACGCGGATCCGCTGCATGTCGACGAGGATGAGGAGGACGACGAGGAGGACGACGAGGACTTTCATGCGCTCAACCGCCGGAGACGGAGGGCCAACCTCCCGCCCATGCCGGATCTGCGGTTTGAGCAGAGCTATCTCAGGAGCATATCCAATGCGAAGACTTGGTACAAGGTTGCGTTCATTACGGTCTGCGATCAGGTAAGCAACTTCAGGGCTGGCAGATGAGGTCGTTGGACATCATATCTACGAAAGGAAGCTAAAGACTGACATGGGCTCCATACGGCAGGTTATGATGCCCCTGCTTCAAGGAACCCTTTACAACCTCGCTTGGTGTGGATGGCAGTACTGGAACAAGACGGCCCAAATACATGGTTCGACGGCCGGGGCTAGACTGAGGCGTTGGTGGTACGGGGTCAACAACTGGAAGATTCCCCCGGAGAGGAGGAGGAGACGATAGACTCTGTAGATGGACAACTGACCCCTCAGACGAAACAGAGCGATCTCTGGTATGACATAGCCTGCACTCGCCGGTATTGACATATTTGGTTTACTTTCACGAGGTACACCAGTGAAGGACTTCAATGTTGGGCCTGTTTAACATTCCTACGAGTCACTTGGATACAACGGTGATTCATGCGTAAAGGATTGCTTGATATCTATCATTATCTAATTTTTGCAAAAGACGAGGTATCTTGTCGCAAAATGTTTCCACGTCTTGCCTCTATAGTTCAAGCTCATAAAGTTTTTTGTTTTCTTTTTCGCCTTCAGAACAAAGACCTAGAAACTTTGTACTTTTCGCACCAGAACACTACAGCAGAATAGACAATGCGTGTACGAAGACAAGCCTTGAACGTGCAAAGTTTCCAGGATGCTGTAACAGGCTAAGAAAGTTCTTGGTATAAGGCACCCCCAATGGCAGTCAAAGTTCCGTTGATGAGTCGTTATTGAGGTTACTAAACATCAATAGGGGGTGCCAGTTGCGATGGCTTCTCTGGGCTTCGGATCGCCAAAGATGTGGTTGGCAAGTCAGGCCCGGAATCATTGGCACCCGAGGTAGGTTGTGCAAAAGGTTTGTCTGTCGACTTGGCCTGGTCCAGCTTCCTACCAACTGAAACGCCGTCGTCATCGTCGGGAATAGGGGATTGCAAAGTGACCTGTGGTCGTGCTAGTTTTGGCGGTGTTCCTTGACGCTGCATCCTCTCGCCGGGCTTGCTGCTCTCGGAGCTGCCTGGGCTCAGTTGTGCGCTATCACCATTCCGCTTATTAGCGGGTCCGTCTGCCTTGCTGTACTTCCCAGTATGGCGATCATATGAAACCTTCACTGGGAGTTTCACCACTAAGCTCGAGTCGACTTCGTCGCCATCGACCATATCCGCGTCCTCGTCAAATTCATCATCGTCGTCCTCACTCTCGTCAGGAACGTGCTCGTCACCCTCTTCATCGTCCCCAAAGTCGGGCTCACTATCATCGGCCGCATCCGAGTCGAAGTCGTCGCTCCCGTTGGTCTTTTTACTGGATGACTTTCCCGACCAGCCGTTTGTCCCGTGATTGACAGCGGCGGAGCGCCGTGGCCTCCCATTCAGCCCGGCAGGCGCGCCGTCATCTCTCATCTCGGTATCTCCATCGTAATATGCTACGCTGTCCGTGGCCACAGAGCCATTGTCAGGCATGTCGGCGTTCAGCCGATTCGGTGCTCGTATCTGACGGCCACGCGATGTTGTGACTGGACCGGCAGGCTCAGCTGGTGTTTGAGTACCGTGGCGAGTAGATCTTCTTGTTGCAGTCGAGTCGCTGTTGAAATCGTAGTCGTCGTCATCGAACGTGTACTTTGCGCGCTTGCCCCGTGTTCGGCCTTCGTACAGGGAGAAGCCCGGCTCGGGGCGCTTGAACTGCTGCTTGCGGGCAAGACGGTACTCGCGGCGCCTCAGTTTCTGAGAATGGTCAGCAAAGGTTCCTACCCACCAAGAATGTCAAAAACCCGCTACGAAGACTTACCTCAAGCGCATCTTCGAAATGTGGTATGTGGTCTTGTAACCTTTGGCTCAGCTTGCGCGCCTTGGGTCCACCATCATCCGTTAATAGCTTGTCCGTCAGGGCATTGACCTCCTCTATACTACCAGCAACACTCCACCATGTGCGTTGGAAACCGGCAGGGTTGCTCTCTCGATATATACGGAATGACGTGTCTCCAGGACCCTCAACCAGAAAGTACCGACGTCTGTCGCTGTCGGAGCCCAGAGGCTGAACAGAAAGGGGTTGGTTCAGGTCGTCGTCCATACGCTTGTTCTTGTAGGCAGAGTCAATGATGTCCTTGACAGTCTTGCAGTACTGCATCGTCCAGAGGATGAATGTTCGGAGGAGGTCAAGCTGTTGGCATGCGCGTTAGTGCACCATACATTAACCAACATGCAAGGAGGGTAGGTCGAATTGGCGGCGCTAACAGTATCTGATGGCGTCCCGGGGGAAGCATTCGACGTACTCTTTGGACTGGTGTCATGGAGACAAACGTCGCACCGCCAGCTAGAGGGCTGGTTCCATTCCAGCTCGATGGCCAGGACGACTCGTGGGATTTGATCGCATCCTCGACTGCTCGGTTGTAGTGACCTATTCTGTTCAGATTGGCCAGACATCAGTACCTAGCCAGCATGAAATGACCGGAGAATCGTCTCGCGATCGTGGTGAGTTGTGAGTGACAACCTACTTAATCTCTTGCTGGCGATTGAGAAGGAGCTTCAAGATGGCGCACAAAAAGAGCTCCACTCGATCACCCGGAGTTGAGTCGACAATCTCTCGTTCGAGTTCCTGAGGTCCAAATGTTGCTAGATTCTTCGAGAAGATATCGTTAAATTTGGCTCTGAACATAACAATGAACTGTAATTTTTGGAGGTGGTAGCCATCTCCGAAAGTTAGCGATGCTGATGTTTGTTTGTTGCCTTTGCGGACCTAGGCTAGGTAGCCAACCCCTCCCCCCAACGCCCACATCAAATATTTGGACGCGATACCTCGCGTTGTCCCGCTTTTGCGACGCGACTTTTCGGTAGAAATTTCGAAAGAAAAATAAAATCAGATACTCACAGCAATGTCTGGATTATCCGCCAGAACATATTCATGCGGCGGAGAAGGCTCTCGCTTGCGAGGTGGTGGTGAATCTTCTTTGGGTGCAGCCTCGTCCTTCTTGGGCACAGCGTGGAAGAACTTCAAGATGCCATCCTGTCGCTTTAATTGAACGTCGGACTCATCTCCAGATGGCGGCGGAGAAAGCGAATCGACAGAAGACAAGGCTGACGATTCGTCGTCTGACATTATTGTGTTTACAAGATTGATATCTGCCTCAATCTTTCTGGTGTTTGCTGAGCCTTGTCGTTGCTCGGTACAAACGAGATGGACCGCTGCTACTTTGAAGTTTGTAGTTGCAGGGATGGGTGGTGGAGGAGGCGAGGTTGGCAACCACGAGAATGCTGCTCAGAGTTCGAGGATCCCACCAATTTGCCCACGCACTAGGTCAAACCCACTTATCCCGAGCCGCGCGCACTCAACTCAGGCATGACAGTCATGTGATAGGTTGGAATGGCAGGTAAGATATGTAAGGTATCTCATTATAGAGAGTATGGACAGTTGTACATTTCGGCCAGTAGCCTGCGGCGTGGCAGCCTCGAAGTTCTCTGTTCCGCAGCCATCCATACTCGGTCCCGTCAAACCATCCGTCTCCTTGCAGTATGCTGCAAAGTGGAAGAATGGGAGCTTTGATGGTTTCCGAACCAAAGAAGACTGTTTCCCATTGAAGACTCTCACCTTGGTTGCAGTAATGACTACCCAGTCTCACTCACGCCTGCAGCCTGCAACCCTGTTATCTCTCTGGAGAGGCCCATCTTGCAATCCGTCAAAACAAAATCATAACATGAAAGTGATGTCTTTCCAACCCATAACATCCAACATGACCAAACAAAACGCAACAGTAGCAAGTCGACGATGAAAGGCCTTGAAGACTGCATCAGGTTGTGCTGGTTTGAGGCCTGTTCTGGTTTGTGGTACACACCGCTTGATGATTGCATTTGTTTGTCAGCGTCCGTCGCTTAGGATATCTCCACTCCACTCACTTGTCATGGGAGAGTTTGGACCAGCACCGAAGCACAACATCTCCAAAATGAGGTTATTGCCACATCCAAATCGCTTGCCGATCCCAAACGAGACAAACTTGGCACAACTGCCACCTCGGTACCCATTCTAGCAGGCCATCGCTTGACAGCACTGCTTGCAACTAACACCAGCTTGAACAGTAGCAAAATGTAGGCATTGAAACCATAAAGCTTGATGATAACTGAAAACCAGCAAGCCGGGTTAAATGAGAAAATTGTGAAGTAAACCGGAGTGATCGACGAGTGGAAACACTGCACGCAGTGGTTGGCGGCTTTCAGATCAACTGGTGTTGATTTCTCCGCTCGACCCAAATTTCAATCGGTCCAAGGGGAAGCACCGATCCTTTGACCACTGGAGTCGACTTTTCCCCATAGCCAACTGCTCTGTTGCATAATCCAACCGAGTGTCTCATGGATGCACTCAATTGCTCAGTTGGGCAAGCCCCATCACTTGAAGGGCTTCTGAGTCGACTGATGGCAAAGTTTTGAGGGTAGGGTTCTGCCAACGGACCCAACCAGAAGCCTCCAACGCTCTGACTTGATCCGCGGCATGACCGTGGCTCACGCCTCTGAAGCCATTTCCACCCACGTCGTCCACCGTAGCAAAGACTAACATGAATTCGCTTGTGTGTCACTGGGAACACGCGTTAGAGACAAGAACTCCAAATGCGGAATGTATGGATCTTACAGTATTAAATATCTCTCTTAAGTCCGCAAAATCATAGCGTTATCACAAGATATGTTTGTCATTACAAGGAAACCAAGGAGTAGTCGGCGATGTCCAGTAAGCCTCATCGGCTTTTTGAAGGTTGGCACGTGGGCGGGGTCAACGCGTTCGGCGGTCGGTAATCAAACCAAACGAAGACCGCGTCTTGCCTGACTTAACTGTCCCGTTGCGCTCTCAGCTTGTATTAAAACATGAAGAGTAAGATATGCGCTTTAATCGCAAGAAAACCTGTGATTGAGTTTCCGCTGGCACCCAAGGCAGCCAAATGTCTTTGTTAAGAATCCAGAGGGGAGAGGGATGGCGCAGTGACGATGGTAGTGGTGGCCAGACTCAAAGGTCAGGAGGCCACCGCAATGCTCAAGCACTCCCTAGTCCCCACATTTCCAGGCCCGCACCCCCCGTTAGATGTTCGAAAGTCACAGCGCCTACAGCCTGAAGAAGAGAGTAACAACACATATGTAGGGCAGAGAATGAAGGCAAGAGAGAATTTTGAAAACAAAGTGCAGACTACTATATTATCAATGCGATGGTACATGAGCTGGGCCGAGATATAACGTAAACGAATGGCGCCATTCTCTTACCATTAGAGGTAAGGTACATATCTGAGATACCTAGGGTTGGTACTCCGTACACTAATTAACTCATGACACATTCAAAGGCGCTCTGTAGAATTCGTCCCCGCTTACTCCCGATTCCTGAGCTGACGCCAACTTCACTGGTACCGTTGGCCCCCCACCTCACGTGACCCAAGATTTCTCGAGGTGGTGGAGTGACCCACAAGACGACACAACTGAATTTGCCTAGGTCCATCAAAATTGATCTTGTACTTGAGAAATCAACGACCACCTACGACGTGAGTGCCAATCTTCCTCGTCAAACCAGTTCACGTCGACGCCTGCGGCTGCTAATCTTCGGCCGGTCTTATAGACAAAATAGAACCCGGAACTTTCCCAGTAGGAGCGGAAAGACACGATGGGTCGCGTGGTAAGTAGCCAACTGAGAGCTGGATTCGAAGACTTTGCAAAATCGACATCCGAGAGGAGGCAGATGCGAACAAGTGAAATACTGACTACATTGGCTTCAATCAGATTCGTAACCAGAGGAAGGGTGCCGGTGGCATCTTCAGTATGTTGCCCAGCCTTGAAAACACCACAACGAACCGATAATCATTTCCACGAACTCGTACTTACCAAGCGCTTTTCCCCTACTGCAGAAGCCGTCACCCGCCTGAACAAGAACCCCGCCAAATTCCGAAACCTCGACTATGCCGAGCGCCACGGTTATGTCCGCGGTATTGTGAAGGAGATCATCCACGACCCGGGCCGTGGTGCTCCCCTCGCCCGCGTTGTCTTCCGTGACCCCTACAAGTTCAAGAAGCACACCGAGACCTTCATCGCCAACGAGGGCATGTACACCGGCCAGTTCGTCTACGCTGGCAAGAACGCCGCCCTGACCGTCGGCAACGTCCTCCCCCTTGCTTCGATCCCCGAGGGTACCATCATCTCAAACGTCGAGGAGCACCCCGGTGACCGTGGTGCGCTCGGCCGCACCTCCGGCAACTACGTTACCGTTATCGGTCACAACCCCGACGACGGCAAGACCCGTATCAAGCTTCCCTCCGGTGCCAAGAAGGTCGTCAGCAGCAAGGCCCGTGGCATGATCGGTCTGGTTGCCGGTGGTGGTCGTACTGACAAGCCTCTGTTGAGTACGTAACGCATGGCGTGATCGGGAAGAATGAGGAGGTTGGGTTTTTTTGGGGTGGCAAAGACCGATGCTAACTATGAACTCCTTCTACAGAGGCTTCGCGCGCAAAGCACAAGTTCGCTGTCAAGCGCAACTCGTGGCCCAAGACTCGTGGTGTTGCCATGAACCCCGTCGACCATCCCCACGGTGGTGTAAGTGAAAACCGAGGGACAGGCGATCCCAGAACGCTATTTCTACATCACGAGAATATTCTGACACGTTTTCTGCACTTCAGGGTAACCACCAACATATCGGTAAGGCCTCAACCATCTCGAGGTACGCTGCCCAGGGTCAAAAGGCGGGTCTTATCGCCGCCAGGAGGACGGGTCTGTTGCGCGGTACCCAGAAGACAAAGGAGTAAGGGTTTTGGCGCTAGATTTGTGGGTTGGGACTGCATGGATCATTGCTTTGTTTTCAAGGGTACTCTTTGCGTTGGGAGAGCCGCAATTAGCGAGCTCTGGCCGGTTTTATTTTTCACGGTATCCAAGGATTTAAAAAGGATTCCCTACAGCAGCAAAAGGAGCACTCGGTTTATGAAGAAATGGAGCATTCTTTCGGGTTTTACGCAACAACGGATGAACGATTATGCCCGAAGTGCAGCGGTCTACAATTCTTGGGTGATGTAATAAAATAGGGCTGCAGTGGCATGATGATTCGGACGCACATTGTCAGGCCAGCAGGTTATATTTGTCTCGCCGAGTTGAGCTGGGCAAGGTTCGTAAGGTAGAGGTGCCTAGGTAGGTAGGTAGGTACCTAGGTAGGTAATTACCTAGCAGTCAAGATTGAGCAAGGAAATGTTACCAGATTTTGCACCTAGAGGTAGGTAGTCTAGGTCTAGTTCTTGTTGGAAGTTGCCAAGGCTGGTCTGATCAAGTGGCCATCGTATGAGCTAGGACATGTTATCGTATATTATAGTCCATGGAGTCCCTCCAGAAAGGTTGGAAGGTTTGTTAAATTGCTGTAGACGCATCTCGTCTCATTATTTCTCTCTACACGATTTTCGGAGTATGCTAGCTTCGGAGTCAACTGCCATGTTCAAACTTTGTTCTCAAAACGCTTGTCTGCATATGGCCAAAGCTGCCCACAAGGTACCGGTAGTTCAGACGCTGACAAGGAGACTTTGGACTCGGTGCAACAAGAACCCCACTAAGCAGCATCCCACTCCATCTCAGACCTATTTGTCGAGCTTCAATTACCCCTCCGCCCCCATAGCCCAGGACTAGCCAACATTTTCTTACATACGCAAACTTCCGGTACAACCACAATAAGAATATCAAAATGAGCTCCCCCAAGGAATTCCGTCTTTTCTGCCTTGAGAACCCTCTCTTGGGTAAGTTGATAGTTTTGCAAATCTTTTGGCTTTATCATCGTTTTGGTGGAACTTTTGGAATATCAATTGGGGATCCTTGGCTTGAGGCGGGCGAGCTATGGATAAGCAGAAATCTGTTCCTGCAAACCTCGGCTGTTTTTACGGAAAATAGCAGAAAGAAATAGCTTGAAGCTAACTCAATTGGCAATTAATTCCAGACATCCAGGCCGTTGGAGATGAGGCGCTCCTGAACAAATACGGCCTCAAGGCCAACGATGCCATCCTGGCCGAGGCTAAGCACGCCGGCATCTTCGAGGAGCTTCTCAACAACTACGACGCCAAGCTGATCCCCGGCGGCGCCGCCCAGAACACGGCCCGTGGCGCCCAGTACATGCTGCCACCCAACAGCGTCGTCTACTCGGGTGGTGTCGGTGATGACAAGTACTCCGCCATCCTGCGCGATGCCGTCCAGAAGGTCGGCCTTAGGGTCGAGTACCGCGTCGACCCTAAGGAGACCACCGGCCGCTGCGCCGTCGTCATCACCGGCCACAACCGCTCCATGTGCACCGAGCTGGGTGCCGCTAACCACTACGAGGTCGAGTTCCTGAAGAAGCCCGAGGTCTGGGAGCTGGTCAAGGGTGCTGAGGTGTACTACATTGGTGGTTATCACTTCACCGGTATGTATCCGTTCGCCGTTTAAACTGGGAAAACTCGTGTTCCCATCCCGCAACCGAGCTTGTTCTAATCCTTTGTCATGAAAGTCTGCCCTCCTGCCATCATGGAGCTGGCCAAGGAGGCCGCCACCAACAACAAGACCTTCATCTTGTCCCTGTCGGCCCCCTTCATCCCGCAGTTCTTCAAGGACCCCCTGGACGCCGCTCTGCCCTATTGCGACTATGTCATCGGCAACGAGACCGAGGCCGCCGCCTTTGCCGAGTCGCACGACATGGCTGACAAGAAGGATGACGTCCGCGCCATCGCCAAGGCCATCGCCAACCTGCCCAAGGAGAACTCGCAGCGCAAGCGCGTCGCCATCATCACCCAGGGCACCCTCCCCACCATCGTCGCCGTCCAGGGTGAGGAAGAGGTCAAGGAGTACCCAGTGCACGAGATCGCCAAAGAGCAGATCAACGACACCAACGGTGCCGGTGACGCCTTTGCCGCCGGTTTCTGCGCCGGAGTCGTCGAGAACAAGGCCCTGGCTGAGTGTGTCGACAGGGGCCAGTGGCTCGCCCGCCTCAGCATCCGGAGCTGGGTCCTTCGTAAGTGAACCCCTGAGGACCGTTTAAGAAACGTGGCAGATGGTAATAATAGATGATCTAACCAAATTTCTATACAGATACCCCTTCCCCAAGCAGACCTACCAGCCCAAGTCTGCTTAACAACTTAAGCTGGCTTCTTCTTGTCTTTTGATTATGTGACTTTCCCTATGAGTTTGGGCATGGCGTTGAAGGATTATACGGGCAAAAATGTGGGAGGGTGTTGCATTCAGGTTTCAACAACATAGCAAATATTCCCATGTAAAATCTGCCAGTGATATGCGAAAGGAGGCAATCACTCAACTTGAGATAGAGAAAACTTGCAACAGGAGAAATGCAGTCTCAATCAAATTGGATTGAACGACTGACCCATCTTTTCTTTTTCACGACGCTGTGCATTGTGATCTGAAGTTTGCCGATGGGGGAAAAAGAAAATATAAATAGATTCTTGGAGCTGTTGTGAAAACCCGATAATGATGAATTTGAGTACCGAGGAAGTGCAAGTCCAAAGGCTGCACCATGCACGTATGATCACAGGCTTTGGACCAGTGTTGGACTGAAAACGTCATGTGAAGACCAAGCCGAGACCATTAGATTGGATCTGGGTAGATGGCACGCAAGCGCGGTGAAATGCGAAGGCAGCAGCATTTTTTGTTTCTGCGAAGACCATAACCAGAGACATCTGAGTTGTGGACACAGAGAGCCTCTTGTTCACCCGCTGTTTGCATTTCCTGCATTTCCTCGGGTTCCAAGCTTCGTGGGAATCGATGCAAAAAAAAAAAAAAAAAAAAAAAAAAGACATCAAGCAACAGCAAGCTCCGGGCCAGACGCAGGCTGCTTGACCTCCGACTCGTTCTTTGCTTCCCTCGCAGCGGCCTTGGCGCGCTTCTTCCTGGCCCTGCGCACCTCAATCTCGACGCTTGCCATCTCGGCCGTCACGGTGGCGAGCCTCGGGACGATCTCCTCGACCAGCTGGACGGCTTGGCCCTGGGCCGACCGTAGCGGCGCTGGCGTGAACAGCCCAAACCACCGCAGCGGGTCCTTGGGCCGAGCCGGGGCGGTGTTGCCATCGGCGGTTTCCCTAGTCTTTTCCGCGTCTTCGGTCTGAATGTCATCGCTCTCTGCCCCATCTGCTGCCTTGCCGTCATCATCGCTGGCTTTGGTGGGTGTCTCAGGGGCACGAGTAGGATCGGGACCCGCCACTACAAACCGAGGGCTGCTGGCGTCACCGGGCGATGACGATCTGGACTCATCACCCACCAACCGCAGCTTCCGGACGGCCTGCATTCGCTCGTCAAAGTGATCAGGCCCGTATCGCATGCCCCTCTCGGCTGAGAAGTTGGCCCGCGCAATGTTTTGGTACATCAAGCGCTGGGTTGTGCCCAGGGACTCACGCAGCTTGGTGTACTCGTCGAGCAGCCCTAGGTAGCGCTCCAGGAGGTTGTCAATTTCTAAATCCATTGCTGATAAAATTAAATGGTTGAAATCTGAGTTACGAAGCATCACAGATGAGGGCCCAGTGAGGAGATATCCGTGGCGGTACTGCCTGCAGCTGGTTGATAGATGCGGTTGAATGGTGTTATAACAGGCAGGTAGGTGAAGAAACGGTCAGGTACAATAAGCGTGTTGTGGAGACAAGCTGTGGGTCGATGGTGGGTACAGGGTAGGTACTATTCAGTTGCTAAGCCAACAGATCTGAGAAGTCGCATGTGTGCGGAAGCCTGTACCACTTCATCAACCTTTGAACTGATTCAAATATGCTTGAATGCTTGGGATAGACATCCAAAGCGTTCCAATGTTATACTATATTCATGAACTATAGACATTGACCCTGTTGAGCCTAATCAAATAACAAGCTTCGTCAAGAGTGCCACCTTTTCTGGTCACACTGAATATTCAACTCAGTTGCCTGGTTCTGTCTCCGGCTGGTACATATAGTTGGCGGGAAAAACACCCCTTTCCCCCATATATGTGCCCGAAAACCACTGCGGGTTCTCGTCGTTTATTTCACGTATTTCAGCCCCCTTGGGGAACATGAGCTCATCCTGCGCGTCAGGTTCAGGATACCACGCCCACCTGGCCTGTCTCCTCCAGCCCGTACCTCCGTCGGGCGGGAACACCGTCGTCTCCGCGGCCGCAACGGCAGACGCGGGTAGTCCTTCCACCTCGGGGCCCAGAATTGCGCGTTCGCGCACGTCGACAGAGACTAGCCTCTCCATGGCGCGTCCGTCTTCAGAAACCCAAGACCAGCGCTGCAGCTGTGGGAATCCTTCCACAGGGTTGACTTTGAGCTTCCTGCCGCCCACGAGATCCCGCAGGATGAGGCGATACC
The DNA here is from genome assembly GCF_000002495.2 of Pyricularia oryzae 70-15. Lineage (NCBI taxonomy): Eukaryota > Fungi > Ascomycota > Sordariomycetes > Magnaporthales > Pyriculariaceae > Pyricularia > Pyricularia oryzae. The sequence goes on along the minus strand of NC_017851.1, from coordinate 4,339,668 downwards.
ACCTGCCAGGTTTGGCCTCTCGGAAACCGACAACGACCATCCTGTGACCAGCTTGTGGACACCGACGCCAGCCAGCAGCACCATTCTCAGAGTTGACTGTGTGTCGCCTGTCGCCACCGTAGCAGGACTCGCAGATGTCGTAGTCGCCAGGCTTGGATTCAGGCACTAGCGAACTTGTGCAATAGTAGCAGTGAAAGCGACTCTGTGCAGGAGGAATCTCGCAACGACAGACGTCACATGTCGTTGTAAATTTGAGAAACTTGGATGTTGGCCCGCTGAGAACGCTACTGATGCTGCTTGTCCGCCGTGAATGGCCCTCACCAGGACGCAGTGACGCGGGGACAATCGGGCTCATGGGAGGTGTCGGGATAGGCGTTTGCGCAGACGAGGCCGAAGGCGGCTGAGAATCCGCCTGCTCCCCATTGCTGATCTGAGGGAAACGTGCCACTGGCACGAGAGGATGTGCACACGAGCGACCCTGATTTACACACTCATTGCAAAAACCCCAATCACCATCGTTGCATATCCCGCAGGTCCAGTAGCAGTCATTCGCCCATGCTAAGCAACGAGAGCAGAATGCGCCTCTTTGAAGCCTCTCTGCCGGGTTGTTGCTGTTTGGAGGTTCTGGTGGGAGGTATCTGCTTGCCGTGAGCACGTGGGGCTCGGGGAATGAGCTACCCTCGATTTCCCGATACCATTTCCATTTGTGAATGCCAAATGTGCCAAACCCGAACCAGTGATGGCAGCCCTTGCCTTTGCGATAACACCTCAAACAGAGTTTGTAGTTGCCATCGTCACAAATATCACAGTTGTAGTGCACTTCGTACTCTATATGCTGCTTGGTGCATGCGGAGCATGATATATTGGGCTCCTCGTAAACCTGCAGAGTCTTCCGGGACCTTGAGCTGTCGGGGTTGGGAGACATGGCCGGTGGAGAATCCGAAGCTAGATGGCTCAAGACCGGGCCAACACCAATGTCCAACGGCCGCCCAACCCGTTTTCCGCGACCGGCATTGTTCTCAAACGAAGAAGGATTCAACACAGGCGGCGTCCCGGCGACTCTAGCGCTGAATGGGAGCACATTGTTCACCTGTTCGACCTGAGCTGTACCCGTCGGCATGGATGGGGAGCTAGAGCTTCTAGACTCTGCAATGGCCGGTCGAGTTGTCTCTGATGGTCTTGAGTAGCCAATATCAGTCTGCGAGCGGACTGCTGTTCTGTTGGGAAGCTGTTGTACTGGTTGTTGTGCTTGAGCCTGTCCTGAACTGGAAGGTAAAGGGGTTGTGGAACTTCGTGTTCTACTAGTGGATTGCCGCCGACGGCGCGAGTTGGCTTGCACGTCCAAGTGGGTCACCGGAGGTCTACTACGCTCCTCGGATTGGCTGGTGGCACTAGTTGACCGACTGTGCGGATTTGATGCAGCCTGTGGAGCTGACAGGGAAAGTGAGCGTCGCCGCGACCGGCTTGAGGGCTCATTTGTCTGTGTTCGCGAAGTTCTCGGTCCGGACGAGCGTGAAGTATCTCTCCTCCGCTCAGTACGGTTCCGCTGGGCCCTTTCCCGTTGCCGTCTACGATATGCTTCCGTGATCTTGCGACTGAGCTCATCGTTGTTGGTAAGGTCAATGTTTTCCAAATCAAGTCCATCCAACAGGCCCTCCTCCTGGATCTGCCGCGCAAATTCCTCGATTTCTCTGTCAATGTCGAGTGAGCCAGAGTCGGTGCTGATCAGCGATCTGATGGACGATTGGTGCTCGATAGGTCGGCGTCTTGAATCTGTAGATTCACCGGGCCGCCGGTGATGCGACTCGCTGCTGCGACGTCGCCTTTCGTCCCCGTGCCTGGCTTCTGGCTGGAGCATGATGGTCTGCTCGGCACGAATTCGGTTCTCCGCCTCAGCCACTTGCCGTCTCGTCCTTTCCCGGGTCCTCACATCCCTAGCGCGACTGGCGGCGCTGTGACCGCTATCTGTGCTTGGTTCTCTACTCCTGGCCGTAGCAACAGCCGAAGGTCTGGATGAGCGAGGTTCCCTCCCGGTCCCGTTGGTGGTGGCAGCAGCTGCCTCGTCAGTCCTCCTTCGCGACCTCGACGACTGCTGTTGCTGTTGCTGCTGGGCCTCGGCCGCGTTGAAAGCCTCCTGTAGACTCACAGCGCGCACTTCCTCGATCAAGCGCCTTTCCTGTTCGTCGAGACGGAGCTGCTCAGGCGTCCTGTGTGGTATCTTGAGGCGACGGAGGACCTTGTCACCGCGCTTATATTTCCTATTCATCTCAGCCATCTCGTTCTCAGGTTTCGCCTTTGTCGGATTGACGGTTAGGAACATATCGAGCAAGGTGGCGACCTTCGCATCGTGCTTCGTATCTCGAACCGGAGCCCGGCATGATGGGCAGGTAAAAATTGGTGAATCGGGCGCCGGAGGGGTCGGTGCACTCTCAGCCGCCGCGGCCTGCCATCCGAACCAGTCCTTGAGGCATGCGCCGCAAAATGTGTGGAGACAGTCAAGTAAAGTCAATGGTTGATAGAGAAGATCGGTGCAAATCTGTTTATTGGCGACGGGATTTGAAACTGTTTTAGCTTGTGTAACTCTTGAGTTTGTCGTGTCGCGGATTTTGAGGGAAGATCAAGAAAGAATCTATGGTTCTCGTAAAAGGCGGGGGAATGAATGACTTGGGCTCGGACCCAGGAGATTCCCAATTTGTGTGCTTTTTTTTTCTCCTCTTTGTCGTATTCCCAAATTATAGTCTCCTCCTTTGCTTTATTTCCTTGTTTCCCTGGGAATGAAAACAAAATCAACACAAGACGCGAAGACTCACCGCACATGTTAATTCCGTTTCCAGATCGACCGCTGGTTTGGGCGAATCCATGATGACCCAAACCCGACCTTTGCCAGGCTGCAAATATGGTTGGCCTTGCGGGCTCGGTATGGCGTGCTGCAGAAAGGCGGTATAAGAAAGCACAGAGGACAGCAGGATGCTTTCAAGAGGCTGAACCTGAAGTTCCTCGTGTTGCCCTGTCCAGAGACGACGACGACAGGCGCCGACAATGTCGGAGGTGGAACACGAGGACGTTGCCGCCCATAATGCAGGCGACGGCGGCGGTAACAGCAGCTGGGGCGGCTCGGCGCTCGCCGTCGTACCTGGTTGGACAAGACTAGCCGGGCCTCGCGGGCGATCTGGTGGGGTTTCCCAGGGTTGTTTCAGCGGTCCCATTGGTGGCATTCTGGTGTATTCCATGAATGCCAAGCTATTGTAGCACTCTCCAGTTAATTGGGCTGCTAGTTCTAGCTCTAACGGCTGCCGTACCTACTGTAGATAGACGCACCTTCCCGCAATGGACGTGCTTCTTTGCGACAAAGATGCCCAGTTGTCAGAAACAGAAATACAGGCTCGTAATTTTTTTATCAATTTCTTCCCCTGGGCGTCTCTCACGTCAGAGAGATCCAACGTAAGTGCCTCGGATTCACCGAACAGGCGATCCAATGCCAGAATGTCGCAACATAGGGTTTGAAGCCCAATATCTATTTTTCTATCTCGCCCAGTTTGATATGTTCGGGATCTCGCGTTTTACCGTCTTCCGTCGAGCCAACTCCGCCTTGTGTCCATTTCAGCGATGTCATAGGGGACAGCTTCATCCGACTTCAAATGTATATGCAGTATTGACAAGATGAGGCCTGAACGGCGGACCCGCTCTCTTCCGATACAACTGACCAATCCACAATCAACCTTTTGTTTCTTTTGCATTTGGTTTAAGACACATGGTAGCAAGGCTGGGTTCTGCACTCTCGCCGAAGCTAACATACATCTGAAGGATTGGGCGACCCGCTTTCCTGGTCAACTGCCTCACTACCTTCTCATGATCGGCTCCGGAATTCATATGAGCACTATGAAGAACAGCGTATGACGCAGGGCCCTCATGCACCCCAACATCACGCGCCTTCTACATTACGTGCATACTTCTGGCAACAAGCTTGCCAAAGTCCATTCGGCTGGGTCGTGAGGGTCTGATAATCGAGACATTTTCCTTGATCTCATTACATAACCCATACAAACAATCGTTTCCCTGGCTTACTGATGAGTCCATTCGGGCTTCTTCTTCTCCGCAAAAGCCGTCATCCCAATCTTCTGGTCCTGGCTTCCAAACAGACTGTGGAACACCCTACGCTCATATTCCACGCCGTCGCGCAGCCCCAGATCCTGGCTCTTGTTGACAACCTCTTTGCACGCCTGGACAGCGACCTTTGAGTAGCTTGCGATCGTCTCGGCCGTCTTGAGCGTGGCCTCCATCAGCTCCTCGTACGTCGCAAACGACCTGGCAGCAACACCCCACCGTGCGGCCTCAGCGCCAGTCATGGACTTGCCCGTGAGGATCAGCTCCATGGCACGAGCCTTTCCAACTGCCTTGGTGAGGCGCTGACTGCCGCCGGCGCCGGGAATGACGCCCAGTTTGATCTCAGGCTGGCCAAAGTTGGCCGATTCGGTGCAGTAGATAAAGTCGCACATAAGGGCCAGCTCGCAGCCGCCACCAAGCGCGTGACCGGAAACGGCTGCAATGATGGGCTTTTTGACCTGAGTGGTCAGGTCTGACCAGTTCTCGATGAATGACTCGGTGTAGGCCTTGGAGAATGTCAGAGGTGCCATCTCCTTGATGTCGGCACCTGCTGCGAAGGCCTTCTGAGAGCCCGTGATTACAATAACCGATATGCTATCTGACTTTTGGTAGTCGCCCAGCGCCGTATTAAGCTCCTTGATCAGTGGGGTGCTGAGGGCGTTGAGCGCCTTTGGCCTGTTGAGCGTGACTATATGATTTTGAGACACTTGGTTCAGTACTTTGATCACTTATTCTAGAACAACCAAAATCCTCTATTTCATTTTGGGAGGTGCTCATTCAGGTCAAACATCTCTCTCTTCACCTACCTTGACCAACACCTGGCCTGGGCTCCGAGACCTGAATGTGCTCATATCCCAGCCTGGAAGAAGCTGCAAATCCCCTGGTGATTCGCGGCAGGGTAGGTGCCTGTATTTTTGAGGCGACTGGCCGAAGAGCTCTGAAGGCGTTCATGATGATCGATTTGTTCACAGAACCAGTTGGAATGGCCAGATAAAGTTGCGAGTTACCACGGGATCAATTCACAGACAGAATTGTACAAACGAATGTTTATTGCTTTTTGGTGTGCTGAGACTGTAGAGTTTAAGGAGACATTGAGATGTTGCGGACAACGTTGTAGAGGCAAGCAACAATAAGTTCGGCTCCCAGTAAGAGCTCCCCACCCATGACACGAACTTGACGGGGTAGCTGCTCACAGTGTCAAATTAAACCGTCCATATCCGAGGTCAACCATCGACATCATAGCGGGTTGCTCGCTCATGCATCGTTCAAGGGGGTTACTAGCCTCTGGGTGGAGCTCCTATCCCTGGTGAGCAAAGCTGCTTCTCAAGCCACAAAAAAACCAGTTGAAGCCACATTCCCCCCACCGCGGCTTGATTGGATTACTGGCGGGCGATAGCTGAGTGAGTGTTGCTGCGGTACGTACTGTAATTACGGTACACTCTTGCGCTGCAAGAGTGGTCAAACATTGATTGTAACAAGAACTTGGCGGCCTGGATTTCTCTCGACTGTATCCACTGAACCCCTGTCACTCCTTACTTCAGTCTTGAGCGCGCCACCCTGCATTACCCTGTTGCATGGGCCAGATTACAACTAATCATATTTTTCCACGCCTTTCGCGACAACCAACAAACCACTTTCTGGGACACACGCCACTTCACCTCGTCTATGGATGCATGCTAGGCCAGACAGGCGGAATACAACAAATCGCAACTTGTAGCCCTATATCCCGCTGCAGCCCTCTACGTTGAACTAAAAAGCAACAGATCGACACTTTGGGCGCTTCACGACTCCTTGGTCGCAATCAGCTTCTACAAAGTCACAGAAACCCACTGTTCTTCCCAAAACTCAGTTTCAACCCCGGCGAAGATGGACTCCGTTGAGCTCGACCAGACGCCCTTTGCGGCAGTGTCTGCGCAGACATCCAGATTATCGAGAGTTCGTGCCCACGATAGAAACTTTCCTGCCCGCCCGGGTCAACAAACTCCCCGCTTTGCTTGTCGCATCAAGAGGCTAACGATATCCGCTGCAACAGCAATACCAAGCCGTCCTCGACCAGTCAACACCATATGTACTGTACCGATGGATCGGCACTGGCATCACACTCGTGCTCTTCTTCGCTCGCATCTTCGTGGCACAAGGCTGGTACATTGGTATGGCCTACCCCCCTTTTTTCGTCACAGCTATATTACGAAAGGTCCAAGTGCTGACGGTCTTGCTTTGTTTTCTACTTTCCAGTCGCGTATGCGCTGGGCATTTACCTGCTCAACCTCTTCCTCGCTTTCCTGCAGCCCAAGTTCGATCCCTCAAATGAAGCTCTGGACAACGACATGGAGGACGGCGCAGTCGGAGGTCTGCCGACGAAGCAGGACGAGGAGTTCCGCCCATTCATCCGCCGTCTTCCCGAGTTCAAGTTCTGGCACGCAGCTACCCGCGCTATCGTCATCGGCTTTCTCTGCAGCTGGTTTGAGGTCTTCAACGTGCCCGTCTTCTGGCCTGTTCTGGTTATGTACTGGTTCATCCTGTTCTTCTTGACGAGTAAGTACATGTGGATAAAATGGGAGATGAGGAGTGCTTGATTACTGGATGCAAAAGAACACGCTAACCAACTTGTCTTGGATGGCATCAGTGCGCAAGCAGATCCAGCACATGATCAAGTACCGCTACGTACCTTTTTCATTTGGAAAGGCTCGGTATGCCAAAAACAGCTCATGAATGACAAATCAAAGTGGCATTCTGTGACATGATGCACTGGGCCCTGATTCAGACGTTGTCTGCTTTTGCAGACGACCTCGGACCTGACAGCATAATTCAAATGTCTTGTTGCGGGTACAATTTCCTCCTTCAGTTCTCAGAAGTGTTGTATGATATACGAGGAGAGCACTTTCAAGGAGATGCCCATTCACAATGAAGAGGGTCATCTACGTCTACAAGATTTAATATATCATAGGGTTGGTCACTAAGATCTGGCGAGATCTGGCTGCAGAGAATAGCAGAATGAGGTGGGCGCTGCGCTGGTCACCAATGATCCACCAACAGAAGCAGAGAGGCTACCTTAATTTAGCGTAGCATGTGAATGGAGCGAGGGCGTTCGATTGGTGTGAGCAGCAGAACCTTCTTGGGCTATCTTTTGCACGAATTTCTTAGAAAGCATTGAGCTATACTGATAGAATAAAGATGCACAATCTCTTGAAGTGAATTGAACAAGCGGTTATTTCAATATATTGCCAAGCGGCCGTTCAACCCCGATTCCATGGTGTTGATAACTTGCAGGGCTGTTGCTTCCCCAGGACGCACCCGAGACGCACCCACCACGCGGATTTGCATGATCGAGTGCAGCAGGGTGGGTTTAATACAGGGTAGGTAAATGAACGAAGCACCAACCAAAAAAATAGTGGATCCGAGCTTGCAGCTCCTAGCGAACTAGACAAGCTCCCTTCTGTTTTAACATCAAAAAGTCACGTCAAGCCACAAAACACGCAAAATCATCAACGCATGAACCGCCATTACATCTCAATTTGTTGCTATAGAGCTCGGTAACAATCGACTTGGTACAAACGCTGGGGAACAAAGAAAAAGTAAACAATGTCACAATCAGCGTCTCGCGGCGGCGAACGCATGGTTCACCAGGACTTCATCGCGCGCATCAGATATTCGAATACGCTTCCTCCACCACCAAATCCGCCAAAACTCCTCGAGATTCCTAATACCGGCCTTGCCAGTGGGCAGTACACAAATCCCGGTTTCGCATCGCGTCTTGCACGAGAACAACCCCTCAACATTGAAGCCGATGCAGAGCTGGGCATGCCATTGGACCTGGTGGGAATGCCAGGCGTCTTCGATGGTGATGAGAGCTGTAGGATTCACCCCCCAAGCCCTGCAGAGACGGACTAGTGAGTGAGCTTGGTGGAATCTAGCTAACCACCACCGCTACAACTACTGCAGCAATCCAGGCCCCTGCGCAAAACCCTACGATACACCCTCACGACAGGCTGCTGCTGCGACCACTGGCAACGCTAGGGAAGCCCAAAGCCAACGACGCTGCCGTCTCCTTCTTGAGGAGAACCGAATACATCGCCACTGCAAAGCGCGCGCCGAGCGATGGAGTCAGTCCCTTCATTAAATCGACGAACAAGCGACCAGGGCAGGCGGGCCCAGCGGCCCGGAGGGCCTTGAAGCGGCCAAGTCCGGAGATTGACGAAGACGCAGGCACGCCGGCGCACGTCAAGCGCAAGATCGCGCAGTCGTTTGAGACGGCGGCCCGCGACCTTGCGGACCCGAACAAGCATGTGCGACACCCGCGCGGCCGCAACGCCGTCGTGAAGGAGGTGCTCCCGCTCCTGCCTGACATGGACGCGTTCCCCGACAGCGGCGCATACGTGACGGTCAAGTTCTACACACCACCGCTGACGGGCGTCGCCGACGCCAAGCCGAGCGTCTACGACACCCGCATGCTGTCGGCCGTGCTCAAGCCGGCGCCCAAGACGGAGCAGGAGATGGAGCGCCTGCGCAGGCTCGAGGAGGCGTACCAGCGCGACCCGGCCAACGTGCCCAAGCCGCCGCCCAGCACCGAGCTGGACTTTTACCTTCCCGACACCACGGCGGCGGGGGCCAATTTCCGGCGCAAGTTCGACGTGGCCGACCCGGAGAAGGACGACGCGGCTCTGTACACTTCGGGCGAGTACTTCCAATTCAATCGCATCCGACGCTACGAGACGGCCGAGGAGGTGGAGCTTGACCACACCAGCAAATACGACGTCGAGGTGCTGCTGTCCCTCGGCGACGAGGACAACGGCACGGGACGCGCCGCCGCGCTCTTCTATCCCGTCATGCAGCGTAGCGTCATCAAGTCGCAGCGCGGAAAGAACATCCTGCGCACGCGCGGTCTCATCGGAGGCCAGGACGAGGAGGAGATCATTGACCAGCTCGACGTCACGGTTGACGATGCACCGGCGGATATGCAGGAGATGATGGACTACTTCAAGAACCAGCCGCGGGTCGACCCCAACGCGGGATTGGAGGAGGAGGATGCTGCTGCCGACGACGGGGATCGTGAGAAGCAGGGTTCACCGGCTGGCCGTGACGGCAGCCCAGACTCTGTGAACGGCAGGGCGGGTGGCGATTCGGAGGAGCAGGATGCTGAGGGTGATGAAGAGGAGTAAATTGACGTAGCGGGCGTGGGCCGTGGGCCGGTCGAGCAAGCGCGGAGATTGGTGGCCTGTAATACATTTGTAGCAATATAGGTGCAACTTGCTCAGGTGCAGACTTCTATCAAGTATCGTACTTGTGTGCTTGCGTGTGATGGAGTCCAGCTTTTTTGGTCGTAAACTCCGTCAGTCTCTGGTTCACCTCAAAACTTGAGACCATATATATGTATTCCAATACAACATCATGTATGTCATGTCTGTATTTCCAACTGTGGCATGAAGCATGAGACATATATATATATAAAGCCCAGGCAAAACAACAAACGCCATCCAATAGCCAATGACAAGAACTCAGATATACACCCAAAGTGACATGCTAAAAATCACACAATGCTCTTTCAATGCCCATGTGACAAGTGATATTGGAGCCATGCTATCAAGGCAAATACCCAATGTTCTTCCTATCATCATCAACGACCCGGCCGTACCTAAAACATCATTCAGTCTTGTCAGCTCTAGCGTAAAACGAGGTAAAAGGCTTGTGAACATGGCCAGAGCCAGATAAATACTTACTCAAGTAGCAGCCTGAAGAACCACACCTCAAGGTCCTCATTCCTCAACACCTTGGCAGCCCACTCCCTACCCCTGAGCGCCATCTTCTCCGCCAGCTCGTCGCCTCCGTCTGCACCGCCCTGGCTAAAATACCTGACCAGCTCGGCCCAGTCGTCTCCGCGAAGGCTCATGGGCACGTAGTGGACCCAGGGCTTGAGCCAGTCGGCGTGCCACTCGCGAAAGATGGACAGCTTGTAGACGAGGCTGCGCGACTGGAGGAACGCGTAGAAGCGACCCGAGAAGGCGTTGCCGTCCACGTCCAGAAGGTGCCGGTAGTGCCAGGCCGACTCGGGCCGCGTCCGGCCCTTGACGGTAAAGTGCCGCTCCTGCTCGTCGCAGTCGGCTGGGTCGCACTGCCCGACGTGCGAGAAGAAAACGTCAAAGAGGGATGCTAGGCGGGAACGTGATGCGGGCTTCGCCTGCCATGTCAGTTGATGCTGCTGTGAAGCGTCTCTGGTTTCTACGGGCTCGAGGATCTTGGCTGAGTCGCCATTGCTGAGCTTGTCCACCATGCGCTGGCGGTGGTGGCGTTTCCAACCGCCGTTCCGACTGTACCCGCCCGTGGTCGAGCCGCGCCAGTACATCTTTGCCTTTTTGCTCTCCCAGTTCGGGTCCTGCGCCTCGTCGTACGCGACCTTTTCGTACCAGTACCAAGGGGCTGGGTGAAGGATGTCGGCGTAGCTCGACACCTTGGATGCCGAGAATATGGGGAACAGCTCTTGGACCACACTGTAGGCGTTGGGCCGCTCGAAAAGCCCGAACGAAGTCGCCAGAGACGGTGACGCGCAGACGTCCGACAGGGCCGTGGCGTTGTACACGAAGCCCAGCTCCCCCATCAGCGACTGCGAGACGTCGTCGACGCGCTCCGAGTCGTCGAGGATCCGTGCCGCCGAGCCGGGAGCGCACGAGGCCCGCGAGTGCAACCACGACGACTGATGCGCATACGTATTGAACCGCGTCGTCCCTACCGCGTCGAACCCGCCCTCGGGCGCAAGCCCTGCAGGCCTCACCTCACCCCCGGACGGGGCAAAAGAGTTCCTAGGCTTCTTGCCCGCAGCCGCCGCGGCCTTCTCCTCCGCAGCCCGCGCAACCAACCTCGCCATGTCATCATGCGGCACTACGACGCGCGGCTCATCATGGACGTTGAAGGCCAGGTCCATGTCGGGCAGGTGCTCGACAAACGACGCCATCATACCGCTGAGCGCCTTGCGGTGCCAATCATTGCCGCCCGAAATGTGCGCGACCTTTCCGGCGCGGACCTGCACGCCCAGCAGCAGATTCCCCGCGAAGCCCAGCGCCTCGGCGGCGCGGCCACGAATCGTCGCTGGCCGCAGGCCCCAGAACGGGGTAAGCAAGTCTGCGACGCCGTCGAACTCGTCGACGAGCTGCACGTCGTGCGCCCGCGCAAACTCCCACCACTTATCAAAGTTGGGGGGTGGGGGAAGGCCGTCGTGCCGGCGACGGTACTCGGCCACGGCGTCCCGGAGCGTCTTGGACTGCCGGGCAAGCGTGGTTTTCATCTCGGCCTCGGCGGCGCCGATGAGGTACGACACGGGGTGCTGGCCTGGCGGTGCTGGTTTTGGACCGCGACCTGCTGGTTGTGTGGTCGAGACCGTGTCGTCAGGGACGGCATGTTTGGTTGGTGTGGTAGATGATGATGGTGATGATGGATTGTGCTGTGTGGTGATGAGGACAGTCGCGTCCAAGGGCCTGCCGGGACCTGTCCATAAACCTAACAGATATAGTGTGCATATGGCGGCAACAATGGCGATGCCGAAGCATTGCTGTTTCCGGGATCTTAGGATCCCCATTGTAAGTGAAACGGCCTCGCTCGCTCCTCAAATGTCGAAGATTACTTTACTTCCGAAGATCATGTGAATTTAGTTGAATGTAATTTACATGAATGAGAAGAATATTACGAGGGATGAATTCTACAGAGCAAAGTAGATGGAGGAACATGAATATTCTGCGTTTCTAGTCCACAGAGCGTTCGGAAAACAGGCTTGGTTCTTGCTATTGGGCAAGTGGCAATAGCTGGGCTGTGCTTGGCCTGAATCTCGGCGGGGTTTCGTATTTCTTTTTTTTTATTTATTTGCAAGTTTGTAAACAACGTCATTTGTATGCCAAGACAAGCAACAACAACAACTGGTAACCATGGAAAGTGAAAGTTTTTCTGTTTACTCCATACTCATCATTGAATCGACTGACAATGTTCTTGAATTGGTAAATATGCTCTTTATCATATGGTTGACTGTTGGTAAGTAAACGCCGTTTGCTTGCTCTACGCGCGTTCCATACAGAGTCGGTTGCCCAGCAACAACTCCTGACTAGACCTACTTCGTATCTCAAAGAAACGAAACACACATCAGGCCAGGTGGATATATTGCAGAGCAGACGTAGCTATTGCCCCGAGGAACGTACACATATAAAATTGCTGATTCGCTTTCTAGATAGAAAAAAATTATTCAGAAGTTTCATTGTCTATTCTTTCCATTATCCCTGACCTATGGTCCCCATCTATTTGAAATTCAGAGTGCAGCTGTATCAGGGAACCGCTATAGACTGCGCAAAAACGCCACCTGAAGCAACACATGTAGTACAATGGAAAAACAGAAACATAAGAAATCAGAGATGGAATGAAAATAGTAGTGTCAGTTTTTTTTTGGTTTGCTCTGCTTGACAGAATAATGGTGAGTGAACCGCTCTAATTTAATGTGTTGTGAAACGAACGTAGCCTGAGAATGATCAGAAATGTATTTTCATGTCCTCCAGGCTGTCCGTCGTTTACTCTCGTGATACGTCACGGCCAAAGATCTTGGACTTGACCCAGTCGTTAATAACAAGGATTCGGTTGCGTGCTAAATCCGCAGTCAGTAATTGGTCATAAAAAGCAGAAGTCATATTAAAAAGTAGAAAACATACCACTGAAGCACATGGAAAGGTAGGCACTCCTCCAGAACAGGTATGTCAGCCTGCCACCAGTGGCAAAGTTACCATCAAGCCAGCTGATATCGGCAACTGCCTTGTCTGAGCCGATGTAGGCCAGAGAACCCTGGTGCGAGTACTTGAACGGCCTGATGTCCTTGATGCGGCGCAGCTTGCGCTCGTACTCGGCAATCTCAGCGCTGACCTCGGCCGGTGCCCTGTCGGCCTGCTTCACATTCAGCGAAGAGCTCAGCTCCTGGATCTTGGTCTCGAGAGTCTCCGTCATGGCCATGTTGTTGAACAGACGGGCCAAGAAGGCACCCTCTTGCGAGGCCACCTGAGCAGTGGGCCCGTATCCTGCTACGGCACAGTCGCCAATGGCCCAGATGTCGCGGGCACCCTGCACGACGAGGTACTCGTTGACGGCAAGGCCGCGGCGCGAGTCCTTCTGAGCGGGTATCCTGGCACAGAGATCCTTGACAAGCGGGCGGACGGCGTTACCCGTCGCCCAGACGAGAAGACCGTAGGGCATGACGCGCTTCTCCTTGGTGCCATCCGGTCGGGTGGTGGTGGCCTCGACCGACTTGTCCGTGACCTTCTGGACCATCGTCTTGGTCTCAATGTTGATCTTCTCCTCCTTGAGCGTGCTCTCGGTGTACTCGATCAGCTGCTTGGAGAAGCTGGGGAGAACGCTAGGCAGAGCCTCGACTAGGGTGACCTTGAATCGGTCGCTGATCTCGGGAATCAGCTTCTTGATGTCCTCCTCGAAGAAGTCGGCAAGCTCGCCAGCGAACTCGACACCAGTGGGTCCTCCACCGACGACGACAACGCTCAAAAGGCGGTCGATCTCCTCGGGAGTCTGGTCCTTGAAGGCGGCCGTCTCGACGCAGTCCATGATCTTCTTACGGATCAACTGCGCATCGCCAATCTCCTTGAGGAAGCAAGAGTGTTCGCGCACGCCCGGAATGCCGAAAGTGGCGTTCTCTGCACCAACACCAACAACCAGCATGTCGTAGGGCACCTCGGTCTCGGCCATATCACCCTTGACCTCTGAAGTGTCAAAGATTTTGACGACCTTGCGGTCGGGGTCGATGCTGCTGGCCTCGGCCTCATAGTACTTGACCTTGGCCTTCTTGTTGCGCAGGATGGTCCTCACGGGCTCCATGATGGAGCGGTGCTCGATCGTACCGGTAGTACATGACGGCAGCAGAGGTGTGAAGAGGAAGTAGTTGCGTGGTGAGATGACGATGACATTGTAATTCTCGACATCGAGGTTCTTCATCAGGGAGACGGAACCCCATCCAGTACCTGAAATGGCAGATAACCAGACCCGTTAGCAAAAAGCTCTTTTGCTCAATTGCATACACAATGAGTCAGAGCATATAACGCGTTGGTCCGACTTACCCAGAATCACCAATGTTTTCCTGTTTGGGTCCGGGTCAGCAGGCTCATCGGGATGCCTCTCCTGGTAGATTGAGTAAGCTGTGTAGCCCAGGCCACCGATTAGAGATAGCTGGATAAGACGCCAGAGGAAGCGCAGTTTCCTGAACTTCTTCTTTGGCGGTTGTTGCGGCGAGAGAGTAGCCGCAGGGGCTTCTGTTGACTCGAGCCTGCGCTGGATCTGCAATTGGCTCTGTAATGTAACAGGTGTGCTGTATACGGGACGCCGTGTCCTCATAGACATGTATCGATATTGAGACTGGAGACGCATAGCAGGCTGCGCGACCTGCGAAAGACGTGCTTGCTGCGGCGCGAGCCGAGCAAGTGCTCTGGCAGACGCCATTGCGGCAGCAATTTGACCTGAAAAATTCCTCGAGCCGTAAAGAGATATTAATTTGGCGTCTCTGCGTTGATTAAGGCGCGTTTTTGGTTCGTCGCTTGACTGGTAGTGGTGGGAGTGAAAATTAGAAGCAGCTTGGTCGTTGGTTTTTTGGGACCGAGATTGCAAATCACTGATATCACATGCAGGAGCTTGGCACCTCTGCGGGTAGAAGAAAAAAAATTCTTGAAAGTTGTGCTGTTTTGCGACGGGCTTTTGTCGGGGTTCCACTGTGACGACGACGGCAGCAGGGATAAAAGCTGATGTGGGGGCTATCAAATTGATTGGAGCTCTCAGTGTTATCGCGACTTTAGCCAGCACCCTTAGTCACGAAATGGCGACACTGAGAGGCGACTTGGCGAGTAACAACGCATCTGGTTGAATAAACGGGGCTATTATAAACAAGGCATTTACAATGTCTAGGTACGACAAGCAACATCCTACCTTGTAGATTAATCCTAATACTACGCTCATATACTTGCAAGCAGAAAAAATCCTTCCACTATCATTAGCCCAACCTCTTTTACGGGCATGGGCGGCGCAGTTCTGCTATCTTTCATCATATGGTTCTTGATCGAGAATTTTGGTCACCCACTTGCCCAAGAAAAAAAAAACAGCGGTCGTCGATCTCCAAGTCCATGGAACCACGAAAAATCGAACCTATGTAATGGAATTTCCGGTGTTACACACCCGCCTTGCTGCTCACTGATTTACGAGGTCTCAAGGCTCCTGAGCCGACAAGTTGCTTCTCTCCCGGTTACTTGCTGCCCGACAGCTAGAGCTGACCTGGATTTGACGAATTACTGGACACAGCCAAGACTGTACCGGTACAGTACATGAATGTTATAACTCGAACCCAATGGTGGCTGGGTGTTCATCATGTTTTTTCAATCTCACACATCCCTTCACTGTGTTTTTGCAGCCACAGCCACCTGGCTTCCCATAGAAGCCAGCTCAATTTGCGATAGATTTTTTTTGCCCTGGTCGTCTTGACATATATGTTTTCTGTTCTCAGGTCAATTATGTTGTTACCCAAATACTAATGCTACGAAATAATATGCAGATTCTATTGCAAAGACATTATGAGCCCAAACTAGGTATAGTAGAGTTGTCGCTTGTCAAGTTTAATCTGTCGGGTTGACTTGTGCCTGTTTGACCACAAGATGGATGTGTCGAAGAAATCGCGCCGGCATATCCCAGCGTCTCAACACTTGGCATGAGGCTCAACCACTGAACCAATCGGCCGGGTGCATATCTACCGTACTCCGTCCGTAGCAAGCCTGGCGTCGTTACTCGTCAAGCACTGGTTTTCGGGTTCTGTCTCCGTTAACCCTGGGGTTTATCCACCTACGAGCCTAGTCTGTATTAGGCACCTCAAGAGACAAGTTGTATGTGGTGGCTTGGCGGCTGCTATTGACGTTGGTTAGAAATTGAGTGTCTGCCCAAAACTTACTCGAGCTTGCCATCAACGAAGATCATGCCCTTGAAAACGACCTAGGTACCTAAGTAGGTATTGATAAGATCACCAAATCTTAGGGGCCTTTACTGCCCCCTCTGCCTTTTTCTATTTCTCTTTTTTCTCCAGGTAATCGACCTTTTTTTTTTGTTTTTCCTCAGTCAACTAAACAATTTTTATTACCACTCTCAAAAAATAAAAAAAAATAAAAATAAAAAGAATATACATAAATGGACGCAAGGGCTGGGTTGCCATCAAATCAAGGCCCGAGATGTTTCCTCAAATAAATTCTCCTGCAGGCGCAGCCTACCGGTAATCCATATCGAGCTCGGCAATATTCTTTTTGGTAGTTTTGTCGCGGCAATCAGTCGGAGAAAACTGCTTTCAGGCCACGTGCATTTACTTGTCCGCTCTAATTCGGGGGTACATAGCCCTCCTGTTTGTATGATCTACAGGATCTACGCAACATAGAACAAAAGAAGTACTTATTGTCAAAGCCGTAGAAACATAAATTTACCAAGCCTACGGAACCCGCACGGAAAATCCTGGGGGACGTCAAGGAACCCATACAAACAAGACGGGCCTCTGACCCGCGGGGAATGCCAGGCTCGTTGCTGGTCGAAGCTGACATGTTGCACCCTATCTCCGGGTGTCCGTCCCGTCAAGCCTTTTACCTGAGTGTCTTGACTGTGTACCGTAGTTGAAGTGAAAGCCGGCAGATCATTCACGACGGATCCAAAGACGTACATTGATGTTTCTATCGTTTTGCTCATCCTGCTTCCGCTACTCCGACGTCGATAATGTGTGTCAATTCCTCGAGTCGCAGTTTTTCCTCACGTCTTGTTCAGGCCCGGATCAAACATGAACATTCGGGCGATAAGCCAAAGATTTGTCGGCTAGATTTTCCTCCTGAAGCGGTGGGATCACTTCTCTCACATATGCCTTAGGTGTGTTGTGAAAAATTGGGTCGAAAATGGGCCGAAAATTGGCTCTCTGCTACGATGGCATTACTCCTGCGTAGCAAGGAAAGCAAAGCAACCCAAGGCAGGCAGGCAGGGTAGGATCCATCATTTCATCTTTTCTCACTACCACTTCAAAAAAACACAAAAAAAACAACAACAAAACTTAATCGCTTCTCATCGGTTAAAGCGTCCGAACCATCTCTACCCAATTCAGATTAAAGCCTTTCCATCATTCCATCATTGTTCAATCAATGCCCCGCTCGTCCCGTCTCGATGCCAATGTGAAAAGTCTTGGGCTGTTGGGATTTCTTATAACCACTGAGGCGGCTCTGCGGGAGTTGGCGCTGGCTGGGCAGGGGCGTCCTGGTTTCCTGTGGCATTTGAAACCACAGACCGCCCCTGCTGAGACAGCCCAACCCCTGTAACTACCACACACGCGACCCGTCTCTCGCCTCAGATATTCGCGACCTTGCTGCCCATGTTCAATGCATGGTGCCGTAATACCGCAGAGCACATATGTACATATCTTAGCACGCCAAAATATGTGCCTAATTACATACTTGCCTTACTGCTTGAGGTAATCAATTGGTCAATGTCTGGCGAGGCGGCCCTCATCCTCGGCAGGATCTTCCTTCAAGACCACGTTTGCAACGTCCCCCGCACCAATGTCCAGTCCCAGTCGGCTCGCCTAGGGTAGCACTGAGATTACCTTATTGTAACAGAGGCAGGCATAACAACGAAGTTATGTAACTGAACTCAGCAGACAACAAGCTCGTTCCGTTCAGGGCCTCCGCGGCCGAGGACGACAAGGAGCACCAGGGTGCACTTGCCAAGATGATCGATCTAGCCGGGAGTGCCATTCATTTCCTTGTGCCCCATTCTTCTTGGGGTCCAATGGATGAAGCCGCTGGCTGCCCGTAACCCCAGACAAGCCCATCCTTTCGTACGGAGTTTCCTCATCGTGGTTGTTGCAAACCCGCGTGGGCCTGGGGTTTGTCCTGTGTCCCCTCCCCTGACCCCTTCATGCCCCATTTACGGAGTTGTGAAGTCGGATCTGGGTGCACCGACTCTTGGTAGCGTGGTTTCTATGGCCGATCTTCGTCCTAGTGGAGGGGTTCCTGTCGTCGTCTCTGCCCTCCCGACCAGAACGTTTCAATCGTCCCTTTCTCATTTGTCTCCGATGTTCACCTTCGTCTTCATCGGCTTCAACGCTTTCATTCCATTCTTTCTTTCCTTAACCCGTTCAAAGGCTGGCCTTCTCCTTTGGGTCACTCTCTTTGAATTATTACCTTACTTTAATTTTCTTTCTTTCTCTTCTCCCGAGGCGTGGTCCTTTTTTCGCTCCTTTTCGAATATCGAATATTCTCCACATACGCCTCCATTCTTTAACCCATCCACGACTTCTGTTCCGTATGTCGAGAAAAAGCAACGCCTTAGTAACATATCTAGTATAACCTGATCCACGCTCCCAAGCTTGACAAACCGCCCATACGTTTCAGCCCAGCATTTTTTCATATAAAAACGCTTCGAGTACATAGGACGCTAAGGACATCGGCAATCGTGGCGTCATCATATATTTAATGGGTGGCCAAAGGAACCTGGCCAAGGGTGCATTCGGAACGCGGGACAATCTGGAGTCCCTCGCTATCGTCCTAGCATAGCGTTGGTGAGGGGACGAGGGATGGCACCATCGCATCACATACGGCACACCGCCGACTTGATACGAGAACAAGTCCATACGGAGACCGACCCATTTTCGCTCACATTATCGACACGGCAAAACGACAACAGCAAAGACCCCGACCGAAGTGGCCGTGACCGGGGAAGTAGCCGATCCGGCAAGGGCGACGACAGCAAGGGTGCTCGGAACGACAAGGACGGTAGCCGAGGCGATAGGAGCAACAGGAGTGGCGGAGGACGTGGTTCCTCTGGTGGAAGACGCTCGGGCGATAACGACAAGAACGGCGATAGCAGCAACAACAGCCGGAACCGCGGGGGACGTAGGACTGACAACGATTCTGCTAGCCGCAATAAGGCCCCAGCCGCATCCTCTGGAGCCCCGGCCCCGGCTACAACTATGCAAAGCTCTCTAGGTACACCACGGCCGCTGCCAGCTATTGCCTCACCCTTGCCAAAAGTCGAGGGAGTAAATCCTGTCAACAACGCAGTACCTGCAAGTGGTGGACAAGCAGGCCGGGCTCCGCCGGCAGCTGTAAACACTCCCTTCATTATGATGCCGAACTCGAACCCAAGCCCGGTCATCCTGCTCTCGACAGTCATACCGGTATGCACGACCTATAACCACTTTGATAGCCAGTTTCAGCATCTGACTAACCTTTCGTGTATAGGATCTTGCCAAAACCGCTCCGCAAACAACATCATTGCCTTCCGCCCCGGCCTTGGCAACTGGCACTCCCGCTATGCCCGACACAACACTAAGCCCGGAACTTTCGAACGGTATCAACCCGGTGGGAGGCACCAAGGCAGGCTCTTCCAGCAGTCAGAACCCCGCCACCCCATATTCTGATGGCGCGCCTGCTCAACAACAACAAGGCTCGTCACAACAGGAAGGTGGTTCAATGGATGCTATAACCGAGCGGGTTCTGATATCCATTGGCTCAATAGGTAAGCTGTCATCACTCTGATGACTTTGATGTCAAGATTATGAGATATGCTAACCTGTCCATCCGTTTCTTCAGTTGCTTTCGCCATACTCTGTTTTGTTGGTTGGATGATTTGGCGCAATGTCAAGAGGTCCAAGCAACAGGACGAACAGAAACCGTATTCCAAGTCGTCACGAAACGGAGGTCCCAGCGAGGCTCCAGCCTTCTACCACAAAATAGCCGCCAAGATACCCTTCCTGAAAACACGTCAGCAACTACCGTGGCAGGAGGTTAATGAGAAAGACATCCGGAGTGCTCCATTGAACCGCAGTGTTGCTACCTCGGCCACTCCGATACCAACATCAGTAACGTCGGCAACACCAGTCTCCACGAACATGACATATGGCAACGGAAAAGTGAACCAGCCGCTTCCGACATTACCGCGTCTACAAACCAGAATCTCTTTCCTGCCTCCGCCGCAGTTGAACATGTCTCCAGCCATGGGTATTTCGCCTGCGGGGCTTGGCATGTCGCCCGGAGCGAGTAGCCAGTCTTCAGCCAGGCCACTAATGAGCACTCCACAAGTATCACAGCTACAGTATGACCTCAACGGCTTGAAAACCAAGAAAACCAGGGAGTGGACAGTATCTTTGCATCAAGCAAACAACTCGTTCAGCTCGACCAACGCCGCTCAATTTGAAGGGACTTTTAACAGCATCGGCGCATCAGCAGGGACGCTGAGGCCACCTATGGCAAGCCCGCGCCACAACCGGGATGAGCTTCCTGGAGAAACCTATGATGCTTATAACCAAACGAGGCGTCAAGACAACCATGCCTCGATGCTCTCTTCTCTATCCTCGGGCTTTGGCGATGCCGACATCATCATTGATGATCAACCGCAACCTCAACCGTCGCTGCCGCAAGGCCTGACAGCATCACAGTTGTCTTATATGCAAACACAAGCGTTATCAACCCACCAACAACAGTCTTTGGGCAATATCCCCAATGGCAGGGCGTCAAGCCGAACATCTTGGATGAGCCGCTCTAATAGGGACACTGTGTATACACAGGCTAGTGACGACTCGCCTCCCAGGTTCCGCACTATTAGCTCATGGGTTCACCAGCAAACAAGTAGTAGTAGTAGTAGTAGTAGTATTATTTAACGCCGGGCTCGGCCCGGCTCATTAGCCGGCCGTTAGCAACCTCCCGAGGGGTATCTCGGCGCGCTTTCTATTTTCTCTATTTACACAGCGGAAAACAAGGGCATAGAAGCGAATCGAGCCTGACCGGGTTCGTGCCCGGTCCTGCTTACAGGTTTGTTCACTGACGCGACCCCGTGCCTTCAGGCGCACGGAGGATTCGTCTGACGGCAGTTGACGGCTCTTCATCGAGAGGGGCCTGTGTCCAAACAGCGGAGCTGTCGGTCGTTTGTAGCCATGGAGACGAAGTTCCCAACAAGTGTGGGCTCGACGGCACAGGCGGGTGGTTGTTGTCGATAGCCAGCCGGGTTATCCTTGCCACGGGTAAGCGGGGGAGGAGGTGGAGGGAGCAGGATTCGAACCTACGTTACTCAAGTAACAGCCATGGCGCTTAACCACTGCGCCATTCCCCCTTCACCAGCAAACAAGTCGCGTGAGAAGAGCGGAGCACCGAGCCAATGACAATGGCGAGACGCCGTCGTTGCCTACAGCACCTGGCTGGCACGATATGCCACCTGAGCCTCAGTTTAACATGATGATGCACGACGGTCAAGCGCCGCGGGCCCCAGAATCTGTTTTCGGTAGACGACCGAGCGCCGTAGAATCTATCTTCGGAAGACGGCCAAGCGCCGCTGGGTCCATTTTCGGACGACGACCAAGCGCCGCTTAATATGTCGCCAAGCGATGATTGACACAACCTGATCTGTGTTAGATTACTAATTACTATTATGCTGTATATGCATGGGGGCCAGTATATATGTATACATTTTTCTTTCCCTCTTTTGGTGCCGAGATACAGTCACTTCATTTTTTTTATACTTTTGCTTGATTATGCCTATATCATGATACCTCTTCTTGACTATCGTTATTTTCAATTACACACTTGCAACCACCTTTGGCCTGGTGCTGAGAGGTCAGCCTATGTACGCCCCGATCTTGGCCCACATGGTCACCAATCTTTTGGATATCTCCTTTGTCTATCTGTTCTTTCTTGCTCATACAAACTGAAAACCAGATCGCAAGTTTTTGAAATACTTGAAACTGTACATGGGATTTTTAAAAAGAGTCCTCTCAAAGACAAGAAGCGTGGCATTAGCTTGGAGTTATTTGGAAATGTTGATCTGTGGGGCAGCAACTAGCGAAAAGCGTTTTGTTAGAATACTACGATTTCTTGAGTAGTAGAGATTGCAATCAACCGAGTCTGCATCATGTCGAAGCGCTGCATGCGTGTAAATGTTGGCTCTGTTTTATATCACGATCGGTCTGTTTGTGCGTCAGTCTGGGAAATGAAACACTTTTGCGATGCCCATTCGGAATGATAGTTGTTTAGTATTCTGTAATCAAAGTTTCTTATCCCTTCTGAATTGCGGTTGTGTTTCTTCATCTATCTCAACGGGATGACTGCGATTACGCAATAATGCAAGGTTGGCTAGCATTTACCTTTATATACTTACAAGTCCGCCATGAGAGCAACAAGAAAAGCGTCTTTCGTAGTATAGTGGTCAGTATGCAAGCTTGTCACGCTTGAGACCCGGGTTCAATTCCCGGCGAGAGAGTCCCACCTACAGCATCCGCAGGATGTTTCCGCTTCTATTTTTTTGCTGTTTTGTCTCACTGATTGATTGATTAATGAAAAAACTCCGCCAAACATCTTCAATTTTTGAAAGGGTATTTAGTGTACTCTAGAGCGGAATTTTGGATTTTTATTTTGCCTTTTTACCTCTTATTTTCAATTTGTTGTGCTTCGAGACAACTAAGTGTGCGGGAACGATTTATGTAGCTGGCGTTTTGTTGTCGCTAATATGGCTGATTCTTAGATTTGTCAGTTTTACAAGATAGGCTTAGTTCTCGCCATCACTGCAACCGCATGAATTGCCCCATATCACTCAGTGGGTACACTATAGGCATCGCAAATCTAGGCAAAGTCCACCTGATGGTTCAATCTACCCTACCGTAGCTCCAAACATTCAAGCCGACCTTGACGCCGCGCTCGACCGGCAACCCGGCGTGCCACGACTCCTCATAGCCTCTGACGACGCCCCCGGGCCCGGCTTGCGGGTTGAAGTTTTCCCAAAACACGGCGTTGCCGACGATGGGCTTGAAGACGACACCTCCTTGTCGTCGTTGATCCTTTTCGGCATCATCACTACCGCCGCAGCCGATGACGAACTTGCACCACCGGTCGTCCGAGCTCGGCCTCTGCAGGAGAGGGAACTCGGTGCCGCCGCCGACGAGCGAGCCGTCGCCGTCGCCGACCCAGGCCATGATGCTGCTGACGCGCGCGTAGCCCATACGTGGTTCCATCCCTGAAATACGGGGGCGTGATTGGTTGTTGTGGTTTAGTTGATGGTTGTTCGTCAGGAGGGGATTCGGCACCATATACAGAAGTAGACCGTAAACCGAGATGGAATTAAACTCAGGAAGAATTCGGGATTGGACTCACAGTCAAAATGATGCCCGTAGTGGCCGCCGACGTGGTAGCGCTGCACCCGGAGCCGCTCGATCCACGTCTCGTCGCGCCAGCCCTGGAGGCTCCTCGCCCGGGCCTCGATGCACCTCACCGTGTCGGTGCGGGGGACGAGTGCCACCTCCGAGTCGCGGATCGACTTGTCCCGACGAGGTCCCGCGTCGTCTGTGACCGTGGATGGTGTGTAAATCGGCTCGCTCCAGTGCAGGTCATGTCAGAAGGGAGGCAGAAACGGTCCGACTTTCAGCCTTTGTGTCTCCTTATTTTTGTTTCTCTTTGAACAGACACAAAGTATATACAGAGATTGTGTACATCTACAAGAGAAGAAAAAAAACACAAACCCACACACTCAACACAGAAAAAGAAAAAAAAACCCCCCCCCCCATAAAAAGAAAGAGAGCTCACCTAATATCAAGTAAATGCCTCCTATCATCCACAGACAAAAAGTTCTCGACGTACAACACCAACGGCTGCCTGGAAAATACGTGCACGGCGAGCGAGTCCGGCTCACACCGCAGCCCCTCGACCCCGACCCTGGTGCCGTTGACGACGTCCTCGAGGGCGTGAAGCGCCTCGGTGAGGTTCGGGCGGTGGTGGTGACGACTCCTCGGTGAGCCGTGCTGTGACGACGACATGGTCTGCTGTTGTCCGCCGAACCCGAGCAGGCGCGCTACGGGGTCGTAGGCGAACATGGCCGCCACGCACAGGGCGACCAGTTGCGGGAGGGAGAGCATGGCGGGAGATGGAGGGATGTAGGAGGTGGGAGGGGTTTACTGTCTTGTCCCCGTCTTTTTGAGGTGGGTGGGAAGCGTGAAGGCGAGTGATGTGCTACCTAACTTGCCAAGGAGTCCAGCGGGAGAAGAGCCTGCAGGTGTTCTGACTTGCTTGGGCTTGAGATTGGGGGGAAACGAAGGTTTAAACAAGTCGGAGTTAGGCCGCAATTAAGAGCATTGGAAGATATTATCTAGCCCTCACAACTCTTTTAATGTGCCGATTTTTTGATGCTTCAATTGCCCCTACGGCAAAGCAAACGTAATGTCAGAAAGCTCTGCCTTGACCTACGTCAAGTCATGACCGTTGCAGTGGCGCCTGGCGGTGGTACGACAACCGCCCAGCCATCCACGTGACTGGCATAATCAGAAAAGAAATATATACATTCAACAAAAATACAACAATCGTATGCAAGATTTCAATATACAATAAAGACACATTAATGAGATCAATAAGAGTTAGGGGGGTGTTTGTCTAATCTAGATGCGGGCCTGTATGATAAATGTTAGTTGCGTGACACGCTCCTCAAAAAACACGCACCCGATTTGTGTAAATCTTGTGCACACGAAAGAGCAGAGATGTTCCGATGCGATACTATACAAAAAAGCCAAACCAAACCAAGCCAAAAATAAAATAAAATAAAATAAAAGAACAATTCCAGCATTCGGGTTCCATATACTGCCGAACCGCCCCGTTAAATTGCCAGAAACGCCGTCGCTAAGAAGGGGTATCTTTGACACCTAAAAGCATCCAAAGGCAAAAAACCGAACCCACCCGTCGTCACCTCCTCTTTTTACACACCCACCCTTGAATCTGGCATGGCCGTATGCTTGAGTATTCAAGCAAGTCAAGAATAAAATTCCATGTTCTCCCTCCATTTCATCCCATAAAGTTCCAAGACACATCTACTGGTTGGTTCTCCGTCCCTACCCCAGAAACCTGCGGCTGATTCGACGATGCCGACTGCACAAACGCATCAATATCTGCCGTGTTCCACATTTCGTCAGTAATAAAGACCGTCTGCTCGTCGGCAAGACCTGCAGGCGGCGGACCGCCAAATAGGCCCCCGCCGTCGCTGGCCACCGATGCCGTGCTGTAGGTGGCGGTAGCCGGCGTGTTGTCGGACGAGCCGCGGGAGTTGGTGAAGACGCCAGCCGGCGAGCTGCACGACGAGTTGCTGTTTCTGTGCGGCAGCGCTGTTTGAAACGAGGAAAGGAGACCCGAAGTTCCTACGGCCAGTCCAGACATCTGCTGCTGCTGCTGCTGCTGGGGGTAACCTGAAGTCGTCGGGTCTGAATATTCCATCAGTCCCGAGGAATCACTGGCATATTGCCAGTTGTCATAGTACGAGTTGACTTGTTGCGCATCTTGGGCTGATAGTTGGCCGGTTGAGTCCTCCTTGCTCATACGTCTTCGTTTGCCGCGATTTCCATCGGCCTCCTGTCCACTTCTGGCTTCGTCGACTTGCGGTTCGGTTCGAGATGAATTTGGCATCGACCCCTGACACAGCCAGGTAACTGGCATTTTCGACTTGCCAGCCCCTCTTATATTGGATTGTCCCATCGGCTTACCCAGTGGCAGGTAGCCAGGAAGCGGCGATTGGACTTTGGCATGGTTTGCCAGTGAAGTCCGAGCCAGCAACGGTATGTTGTAGCCGATCTTTGTCATATCGAGACCTTCAATCGGCGGAAGCCTGACTAGGCCTGCGAGGTTGTAATGATCCAGATCCGCAGTAATCTGTCGCAAGAATGACTGTGTTATGGCGTGGATCCTGCTGATGGCTACCAAGCACTGGATGAGGAATTCCAATGCGTCCAGGTGGCTGGGCTTCACTTGAGTCTTCTTGGATGGCTCTTTGCCATCCTTCTCCGGCTCGCTGGAGACATACATGTACACCGAAGCCGCACAGTACAGGCTGAGCGCGACGAGCGGGTTCCTAAACGCCGACGCACTGTCGACTTGAACTGCTTGCTTCACAATGTTGACAATTTCATCTGCCGAGTTGATGACGCGAACAATGCTGGACTGCGCGATAGTGTCGGGAAGCTCGTGGGCTTGTGCGCGATCGATAGCGCACTGGTGCAGACAGATTACGGAAGCATGCAGGTTGAGGTTCATAAACACGGCAGCGGGGTTCCGGTTGTTCTTGGGCAGCCGCATCCCATCTGGAAGAAACATGAAAGAGCTGGAGAGTGTATTATCAATGTCCCTGTGGCGTTTCCAGAAGTTACCATATTCGAGGTCTTGGGGACGATCATCGGGACGAATCTGGGCGACGTGGGCCAGAAGTTGGTTGAATATGTGGCATATGCCGACTGATGCGGCAAACGTCGAATAAGAGGCGCCAAAAAAGAGGTCTTTTAGTCTCGCTGTTTCCTCTTCTTTGCCGCTGACGAATGCGTCGTGCGAGCTTGGTACGTTTGTTGCGATCTGTTCTTGGCTCCGGTCAGCGAGTGATACCCTTTGACGAACTTTCCGAGCCTCTACTACAGTCGAATAGAATATATCTAGTCTACTTGCCTGGCTAGGTTCGATCATACTAGGCCAGCCTGTCGAGACTGATGCATGACTGTCGATGATGAACGCACCCCAAAAAACTCTCCGTCTGCGTTCCGGTGCCGTCAGTAAATCATAGAGCAAGCATACAGGATTGTGCGTCAGACACGATACCTTTCTTCAAGCTCAACCCAACTTTGTGGCGGGAGTATCGTGGGTGTTATCCTGTCCATATAGCCCGGTTCATCGAGGCGATGTAGACCCATCATGTGGCAAAGCTTAACGCCCCTGGCGCAGCTCATGGCAGCACGAGTGAAGTGCATGGTTCGTGCCTCGTACGCAGCCACCAGTACCCAGGCTTGCGCATGCTGAATTGTGATGAAATGTTCTCCGACGCCCTGCGAGAGTTCAAGATGGTCAGCCTCAACGGTCTCACAGACACAGGTTTGTGTATGATACGGCTTGTCTGGTTATCCTACCTTGAGCTCGTCAGCTTCCAGATACTGCCGTGCCCTACGATAATAAGGGTCATGGAAGGCCGAGTATTTGTCCATTTGAAAGGCAGCCATGGCCCAGATGGCGTACTGAAGGGCCATGGGAGGACGCATATGCGGCGCAGAGTGAAATGATTTGAGGTAGCGAGCCGGATGAACAATGGGGATGAAGGTGTGCTGTTGTTGAAAGAATTGTGTGTGCCTGTGGAAGCACAAGCAGTGAGTTGATGCTCTCAAATTTTGCTCCAGTCTTCAGGGCTTACATTTCATCAACAACGTCGAACGGAGGGGGCACCTCGAACATGCCCAAACCCATCAGCTCTTGCGTATTGAAGTAGTCGCTGCTCGTTTGCTGGTTCGGGATTTGATCGAGACCCCTAGAACAATACGAAGCCATGGGTGGTACGGTACTGTCATATGCAAATTCGACATCTGCAGAACCATCACCATCACCAGACCCAGATCCAGGGCTGACATCGTCCAAGTTGACATCACCAATGGTTTCAACTGACGGGCTCTTGACGCCACCCTGTCTTGGATTGGCGCCGGCGTCCTTGAGGAGATCCTCAACAAGTGCTTATCACAGGGTTGATAGAGTCTGAGTTAGTTGGAGGATGTACTCGAGAAAGACACACTGCCACCATGAAGTAGAAAACAAGGATGGGAACAGCATATAGGTACCTAGTCGAGCCTCGAGCTCCTTGACATTTTTGCGCTTGTTCAACGGCTTCCTGCGAGACTCGGGGTATACACATTCGATCTTGAGCCTCGCGCAACGAACGCAGATGGGTAAATCACGTGAACACTTGAGCTTTCGACTACGACAGCCCACTGCCATCGGAATAAAACAAAGTTCATAATTAGCATCAAGGAGGGAGTCAGGCCCTTGCAGGGGTGCTATGTTGGAAGCACAAAAGTGAAAGCTGAGAGGATAGTAGAAAGAGATGGATGATAGAAAAAAGAGAATGCCAAGACCGAGATAGTGCAAAAGGTCTCGCCCTGTGGTGCATCCATCCGATCGGGCTCACGATGGGTGCGAAGTGCGAACAAACATACCGCACGCCATTGGCTCCGAAGACTTGGCAGCCGAGGATGGCACCGCCGAACCACATCCCGCCTCAGTTACCTGTGTGCGGGGTTCCGCATCGTCGTCGGCCATGACTACACCGAAGACAATGCTGGGTGCCACAAAGGCCCGGATTTTTGGCCAGGGGCCCCGGGGTGAGGTGATTTCCGACCGGGGAGTTCCGCCGATGAACACGGGACGGGGAAGGGGTGGCTTGGAAATATAAATTTTTTTTTTTAAAAAAATATAGAAAAAGGTTAAGAAACTTTCAAGCCTGTCCGAACGGCGGGTAAGGCATATCCAGCCGGGGTCGGAATGGGCGGACGGGGGCGACGTCAAGTCGCGCTCAGGCGTTATGCGGTGGTACAGAGAAACTTGGGATTGAGGCCGATCCACGTACGGGTCAGACTAGCGCTAAACTTAAGGCACCTGGATTGCGCAGGCAGCACATTTGTTTGATTGCTGCCTAGTAGGATTTGAACAAACTGACGCACAAAACTAAGAACATGGGGGGAAATAAAATAAAATGATCAATTCCAAAAATCACACAAGAGAACAGATCAGGCTGGATACCTCCCCGCGTCGTCGCCGTAAATTGTTTTACGGAGCCACCGTATCAGGATCCAGCCATCATTAGGCTGGGCCGCTATATTTGACAAAGGTAAAAAGTTCTACGCCGTTCTGGCAAAGGCCATTGATTGCGTGGAGCCATCGGCCTTGGTAAGGCGGAGAGTCTTTGTTCCGATGGCCGATGCCGAGTGCTCGATCTCGGCCGAGAATCGATGATGGCTCCATTATTATTTTCCCATGCGGAACATGGCGGCTCGAAACCGGGGGGGATTTTTTATGGTGACAGCTGCGCGTTTTTCCCAAGATCGGAAGCTCCCCCCCATCTCGGCAGCACGAACGACATGTTCGGGTTCAGTGCCGGGAGTGGTTTAAAGATGGGCGGGTCGTATTTGTCCAATTGACATGTGGTGTGGGCGGCCCTTGCCGTTTGTTGGTGTGGCCTCTACCTGTCTGTGATTAACCAACAGCCTACCTCGGCGCGTTGTTGGTCAATAGTGGAAAATGCCACGTACCGGTAATGACTGCATTGTAATTTACATATCGTTACAGTCAGTCCATCGCCCAGTGGGGTTAGTTTTACGGGTGCGGGGCACTGATTGTGCATACCTGCAAGACCGGTATTACTATCGATTAATCGAATGTCTTCTTCCCCACAATATGGGGCAGTGCTCAACGGTAACCAACACCTTCAAGGGCTATAGTACACTATCCCGGTAGGTTGTACATGTGGTAATCATTAACTTGTCACCTGTAGGGTCTCTTTCGTGTCCAACTCTAATACGCGCCACCTGGGCACTAGTCTATCAATAATAACCGCCTACCTGCCAATGTGAGAAAGGCCTAGCTAGACACGGTAATGACACATTCTTGTCTTTATCCATTTATCCGGGCGAGTCGCTGGCTTTTTAGACGGCCCTAAACCCGCTCATTTCCGTGACAGATTGTTTCTAGGGTATTAGGTATCTACCTCAGGTACCTATGCAATAAAACCTACCCGGTAATGAAAGGTCCGCGGTAAGCGCCACCAACCAATAAACTCCCTGACCATCGGTGTGTTTGGCTGCTAACCCAATTGCTAGCTCCGAGCAAGCCGTCGGCGTTGTTGAAACAATCAATAGTAGATACTCTATGATATGCATGCAGGCCGTTCCCGCGCCGTGACACACGTCAGACGTTAATCTACAGTTGTAGACCGCTCGCACGTGTCCAGCTAGTCTAGATTCTTAGATCTGCGCTGGAGAAATAACGACGGAATGCCCATGCTTGCCAGGTTGGTATCTAGGGACCCAAGGTAGGGCACAAGGTATGTGATTAGTCTCGACCTAGATTAGTGCTGGTCTGAGACCTTTTTCTTTCGGAGCGGCTTTCTAAAATTTGGCATGCAGTGTGTATTCCATACCTAGGTACCTAGGTACTCAGTTGGATTTTAATTACCTCTTCACCGCTTCTCTCCCACGAGCCTTGACGTATGCTGGCTTGTCAATCACCACCCCCTCCAAGACGCCATTGACGTTTACCCGGGCAGCTCAAGTGACAGCGCCTAGCGGGACCCGGGGGGCTGGGGGACGGATTACCGTTCCCTAGGCTTGTGCAAGTCATCCAAACACTAATGGCCTCCCACCCGCTTCGCTGCTGAAGATGTGAACTATTCCCACCTAGCTCGCGGCGCTTGCCACGGTGAGATGACGGGCAGGACAGTGCCCGATGACACTTCCCGACAGGGCAGAACAGGACGCCGAAGACGTGGCGCCTGCCAGGTTGCTAGTTCCAAAACCTGGCCAACGGGACACTTCCAAAAACACGAGGCTCTTTCTCCCTTACCGCCTTTCTCTAGCCTGACCATATCCAGGCAAGACCAAAGATCTAGGGCAAGACCCATCTCACTTCTTTTTCTCACGTCAACACAAGACATGCCGCCAGCGCCAGGAGAAAAAAAGAGGGGGGAAAAGTCGTGTGAGACATTGCACGACTGACGAGCCAGCGATATGTACTCCACGAGCAGCCTCGCCTGGTGTCCTTGATGAACAAACACTGCCCTCCTGTCCAGCTGAGAGGAGCCGTGCTTTTAAAACGGGCATGCAGGGGCTTTTTAGTCTGGCTAGCTGCCATGCTGGCAAGGCAAGGCAAGGCAAGGCAAGGCAAGGCAAGGCAAGGCAAGGCAAGGCAAGGCAAGGCAAGGCAAGGCAAGGCAAGGCAAGGCAAGGCAAGGCAAGGCAAGGCAAGGCAAGGCAAGGCAAGGCAAGGCAAGGCAAGGCAAGTCAAGTGTCTTGTCTAGCTTCTCAGCCCGACGGGTAAAAAATGTCTTTTTGGTTACCGAGGCGCAATCACCAGGGCCATCGGGATAAGGATCTTTGCCAATACCAAGAGAGGCGGTCAGTTATGGGGTTCGGCCATGCAGTCACACACCAGCAGGTGGACGGCGAACTTGATGGGGGAGAAGCACGACTTTGGGGCGCACAAGGTCGCCGTGGTTCCCAATCTCGGCTCGAGTGATCCGAGAAAAAAAAAGAGCTGAGGGCAAGATGAAGAAATGCAAAAGGGCGACTTGCCGTTGTGCCACAGCATTTTGGGTAACACAGTGCTCGGAGATGAGTGACCAGCAATCTCGTGGGCGGGGCTTCTTTTGTGCACAATCACCCAATGGGTTGTAACTTGAGTGGCGCATGGGACCCGGAAAGACGCCTGCGCGGGTGTAACGAGGCACGATCGGTTTTTTCCCTGACACCCGAACTGGACATGTCGTGTTATTGGACAACAGTTGCAGAACGACGGTCTGGCGAATGATAAAAGAAGCAGATTTAGGGTACGGTATACGAAATCTGCGTCAGACCTATCAAGGCTGTGTGAGTGCGTGGGAAATATGTCACGGCTCATAGTGTACATCATGCAAACCTCGCCGCACTCAGGCAAAGAAGGGCAGCACAGGGCACAGCTTCCTCCCCATGAGGACTTGTTTAGATGTGCAACATATCACCAGACAAGCGGTAAACGACGCCATAGACGCGCGCCTACGTGACACTGCCAAGGAGGGGCTCTGGGGGCTAGTCCTGCCGAAGATGTCAAACCTGCAATGTGATATCTCTTCTTGGCTTGTTTAGCCAGCCACCACAGAAACTTTGAGAGTTATTCCAAGTCGGTTACTATACGGGTTTTTTTTATTTTTTATTTTTTTCTTGCCCGGTAAGACACATACACACACACCTGGTCGGGAAGGGCCGGGGACATCCAACAAGCGCCACTTGCACAAAGCCCCCGAATTGTCTTTTATCCATCTTTCCCTCACCGTGATTCTGCAAGCAACTGCTGCCGATTCCATGCGTTCTATGGTTTCCAATGGAACACCCGCATTTCCAGCGGGCGGGGACCTAAAAAAAACAAAAAAAAACGGCAAGGAGGCTGAGGAGACGCCGGGAATCGAGCCAGCCGGACTTGTCGACACGCTAGCCGGGGATAAGGGTGTGGTGGTGGTGGCGGCGAGAAAATGGAGTCTAGACTTTGTGTTGTTCAGCTTTTTCTTTCTTATTTTTACACAGTATATGTATGAGCGACGATCAGAAAATTCGGGGGTCTTACATCATATTTTCCCGGTTACGGTTAAACTACCTTTAGTTATCATTATTGCTTTCTTCCCTTCCCTTAGTACGGCTTGTACGGATATGCAAAATGGGCGTGGCTTAACAGGCCATGGCGGGCGATCGACACCACCAAGGTCGATCTGCCAGGGATGTATTGTGGAGGATAGAGAAAGAAATGATAACAAAAAGAAAAGTTATATACACACTAGCACCACATATGACCATCCCGGGGTTCGGTTGAAAAAAAGAGAGCTCGGAGGGTGCAAAATAGGGACGGGATGAGGCCGGCCTAGGCCACTCGTTTGAGACGGCGGTCGTATCACGATGGGATGGGGGGGGGGGGGGGGTACTCTGTGGGTGAAGGCATTCCCCCCCCCTTCCCTATTTGCGCTATTGATTTTTTTTTGCCTTACCCGTTGTTTCGCTATCATTTCTGAGCTATCATGGCCGGGGAGACGCTGCTTTTCATGTTGCCGAGCTTAACCGCTGGAGGGGGGCGTCGTTTGGCTGATTATTTATGAGATAGTGTGGGTGTGGGTGAAAAGAAAAAAAAGACAGACAAAAGAAAAAGAAACTCTCAAGTCCAATCAAGTTTTTGTGTCATCTTGTCAGTCAAAAGACCAGCAAACTGTTGCTATAGTACTTCGTGTGGCATTCGTCTGAAGCAACGCGTGTCATGGCCGTTCTAGAGAAGCTTACTCGATCCCATGTCTTGTGTGTGTATGTGTGTGTGTGTGTATGTGTATGTATGTATGTAAGTTAGATGGCCTGGCATCGCAACCCTTGTTTTGTGATGTACTAAGTCCATCATGTCCAACAGGCCTTTTTGCCTTTTGAGGGGGCGTACGTGGGCATTCGTGACAACATGTTAGTGTTGACACTGAACCTTGCTTGAATAAACGGAAATACGACGGCTGTCCGCATTCTACACAGACCATGCTGGAGCTTCCTAGCCACGCCGTATACTTTTTGGAAAATGTATTTAGCACGTACTGTGGTAAAATGTGAAACAATCCAGGGCTGTAAATTGGCCACCTTTGACTCTTTTTTTTGTGAACTGGCGATACAACATATTGCAAGTGAACTGTTGGTCGTATCATGGAAACCCTTTACCTGCAGTATGTTTATTGACCTGTCGGCCTGATCTCTGGCAACGGAGCGAGTCCATGGCTTGGCCTGGAAGTCATGCCTCCGAAAAAAAGTTTGTTCTTTTGTCTCTTCATCGCCATCTCAGTGATTATACTTTACTCTGGCAGGACGAAATGACGCAGCCCAAGTTCCATACCTTGACCGGGTATACATGTTCTTTTGTGGGAAAATATCGACAAAAAAGAGCCGATTGTATAAAGATGGCCGAAATGTGCTACAAAAAAAGTTGGGTGTAATTGACAGCGAGTTTAAGCCATGTGTAGTACCGTAGTGTAGTCATACTATCGTCTTAGCATCGATAAAAAAAATAAAAAAAACGACGCCCCCCCCCCTTATAATGAGCTAGTTCATGCATGCTACCGGCTGCCGTGCGGAACAAACATTGGATCGCTCCAAAGTCTCCAAAACTACCTACGGATATGTTCGAATCTCGGGCCCGAGTGAGCTGCTACCGGATTTTACCTCCGCATAAATGCCGGAGGCGTGAATACAGACGAAGAGAGAGGGACAGAGATGGAGAAAACGCAAAAGAGAGAAGATCAAGATCCATGTTGCGTAACTAAATGTTTGCTCAATCTTCGGCTGCCCTTGTCCGTCATCCAATATAGCGTTTGCATGACAGCATTAAAGACCGTGTCGGATATATATCAACAGCTCATAGTCTTACCCCATTGTAGAAAAAGCAAAACATGGGCGTGCTGGCCGACATGATATATCCCACCACAAGATGAAAAAAAAAAAAAAAATTAAGCCCAGAAGTGGTTGCCAAGGCCTGGGGAAACTAAACCAAATCAACATTTCCCTAATGCTCGGCTCATACAGCCTGACCGCATCTTCTGTACAACTTGATACCCGCGCCACTATGCAATCAGTTCCACGTTGGGAAAGCGTGGGACTGACGGCGGCAACCCCTCCTTGGCCAAAAGGTCAAGGGTTGAGGAAGAGGGTGAACAAAGAAATAAAAGAGACGCACGGAATCCCGCACAAAAAGCGCCACCTACGGATGGTTGTGGCACGTTGAAACTCCCGTCATCAGGGTTGTCACCGGGATTGGGAACAATCAAGGCTATCTTGGCTTGCTTGGCTATCAAATGGGATTTGTGCGAACCACCCTCTGTTGCACCAACCCACCAGGGCCCCCCGGGGCTTATCTCTTTTCTTTTTTTTGTTCTTTTTTTTTTTTTTTTTTTGTTGTTGTTGCTTGACCTTGCCTGCTTTTCTGGGAGTCTGTCTGCCGGGAGGCCGGAAACGGGAGTCTGCATGACTTTGATTTGTGGAGGGACAGGGAGGTTCAAGTTTGCGTACGTGCAAACAGAAGAAAAAAAAAGAAAGAAAAAAAGAACAAAGGGAGACAAAATAGCCTCATAGCAAGGTAGGTACACGGAGCTGTGCATTCGGTGGCGGCTTCCGAACGGCGGGGGCGGGAACTAATTCTAGTTCTAGTCCCCGATGTTTTGAGTTCCTTTGCTTGCTTTTGTTTGATTGATCGCTGCGTCTCGACGGGACTCGGCAGCGCTACTGGCGGGCTGGGGGTTTCCTTTGCGGCCCCCAATCGAACTGACTAATCGTTTCGGCCTAGAACTTGACCTGACCTGACGTCTTTTTATGTGAATTGACAACCAACGACTAAAGACGGTATACCTACCCCCCATGTATTGATTGCACAGTGCCCGAGATCCTTTGTTTCATGGTCATGTTGGGGCGCAAGGGCGCTTCTCTGCATGCTGCAGCCCGCCGAACAAAGCACCGGCCACACCATAGGCAATGAATGGATGGGGTGGTTTTGGTTTCCCGACGTCCGGGAATCTCGAAAAAGACCGACATGGCAAGGCAGAGAGCTACTCACAGCGTAAACGGGCATCAGTACGTACCAACAACATTTTTTTATCTCTCAGTGTCTGGGGGGTTGCTTTGCCGGGGAGGGGTTACACCAGGTTGTGACGAGCAACGAGCAAACCGTGCAAACAAATGCTACTCAAAGCAAGTCAAGCAAAGGCAAAAAAGTATCGTCTTGGCCATCCAACAAGCAGTTGATTTTCTGGGCATTGCTCTGCCATGAACCTTGTTGTCCTAGAGAGATAGAAAGACAAAGGCCAGAAAAGCAGCAAGGCACAAACAATAGTGCTTCGTTATCGGCCAAGGCCCTCATTTGTGGGCTGGTTGAGGAGCGGACGACCGGTCCATCAGGGCTGGGGTTCACCACGTAATGAATGGTAGTAGCCCAGGGTGGGATCCAATATGATGGGTGTCAGGTTGGCTCCTCCTTGCTCAGTTGCCACAATCGCCGGGGATTGTTCAAGAGACCCTTTCCCATACGAGATGGCAAGTTCCGTCGAGGCTGGGGTATCCTTCCCATTGGGGGCAGATAGGATGCCTTCTGCCAGCCATCGTGATGGATGGTGACATAATTCCCAGGTTGACACGCACTCGGGGGGCCGCACAGTTATGCATGCCGGCAGCACGGTTGCAAATAAGTCCCTCTGATCATCGGCGAGTCGAGCAATGACTTGGTAAATAGAGGGTGGAAGTGGCGTGCGACGATTATCGAAAGAATGAGGGTTTTTGTTTTCTTAATGTCGCGGATGAATCATGTTCATTGCTGAGGAGAAAAAAAATTACCCCAGTCGGAAGAAGAAAAGTGCCGGCCGGAACAGCGACAAATGTACGAAGATGGAGATGAATAAAATTATGGGACGCCGAGGAAAGAAAGAAAGAAAGAAAAAAAAAACCCCCCCCCCGGTCGATCGAAACGCGTTGCCGAGAAACACACAAGGGGCCTGTTTTGACATCTATAGCAAAAAGAGTTTGTTTTGTGTTGCAGTATGCATACTTTATCTTTATTTATTTTTACCTCCTTAATATCTTTTACTTTGGTTTTGTTCCTTTCAATATGCACCAGCTAAAGGTACTTACTCCCTTGACCTAGGTACTGTAAACACTTTTCCCACCATGGCAGGTCGTTCCGCCCCTTCCAACCCCGGCTTTGGTGATGTCGCTCTTTTTGACCAACCTGAAAATGACCAAACCCCGCCGCCCATGGACCTGGGAACCCGATCTTTCCCAGATTGGTGGTCTGTGCAAAGAAAGGGCCCCAGACGAATCGGGGATCCATTACAAAAGTGGGGTGTGGGCGTTCTTTTTCTTAATCTGTCGCCGCGCGACACAACCAACACCCGCAATAGATCATCGTATCGGTCATTTACGAGAGGATACGCCTCTTTCTTTCTGATCAAAAAGAGCGACTTGCAGGGTCACGTCTGGTGGGACAGATGGGGGGCCCGGCGGCGGGCAAACGACAACTTTTCGGTCCTATTCTTCACTGATTCGAACCAAGCTCGCCATTCATCACTACTCGCGGGGTAAAATCGCCGGGGACTGTTTTGTCGAGTAAGTCGGGGGGATGTCGGTTCCTATGTGTGTCAGATCTTCGGTGTTCCTTGGCCTACGCTATCTGTCTGCCTTGGCTCAACTTACACGGCTACTTGACTGTATTGTAAGTGGGTAGAGATTTTCTTTGGTATGTGCCGGCCGTCAACAACAAAGTGGGCTCGGTACTTATTTCTTTCGTATCGACTCGAGAGCTGCGCATCCATCTGAACCTTAGTCCCCTGTTTTTTTTTCTCTTTCCAACATGCTTACCATGTGCCATGTCAGCGACGTCGTCTGTTTCCCTTTTTCCTCTCAAATCTTGACTTGTCCTTGAGTCCTTTTTGCCTCTCGGACCACGCCTTCAGGCCAGGCACTTGCATCACGTTCCCTGTCTCGCTCAAAGTCAAAATGAACAAGTCGCACGTCATTCTTTTGTCCCCTACTGACAAGTGATTTGAACTACACACGTACTTGCAGAGCAATGCCAATGGCCCCCATGTTCTTGTCTCAGTTGTTGGCCCACGTTCCCAAGAAACAAGGGTCCTGTAGACAGGCTTCATGTTGAATAGAAACATATTGACTATTTTGTCCTACCGGCAAAAAGAGAGAGAGAGTGTGTGTGTGTGAGAGAGAGAGAGAGAGAGAGAGAGAGAGAGAGAGAGAGAGAGAGAGAGAGAGAGAGAGAGAGAGAGAGAGAGAGAGAGAGAGAGAGAGAGAGAGAGAGAGAGAGAGAGAGAGAGAGAGAGAGAGAGAGAGAGACACACACATACACAAACAAAAAAAAATACGCACACACCCTCTTGGCGATTCACCGCCTTTGAACTTCGTCGTTGTGATCATTCCCTATCACGTTTTTGGAGGGGAACCGTTAAACCGCCGTTGAGACTAGTGTCAATGCAATGACAAGTTGATGCCGCCACCCCCTCCCATACTAAAAGCAAAAGAACAAAGACAAGTACAAAGGAACAGGGCAAGCAATAAACTAGGAAACAAAAACAACGCTAACGAAGCCTCTTCTTAGTCGTGCCTCCGATTCAAACTCCTCGGTCATATCCGTTTTGCTGCATACCGCTCTTCATCCAAGTACCACATCTGACCTAGATAGTCAACCAGGGAAAAAATAGAAGAAAAGAAGAAAATATGGCGCCTCACGGACGGGCCCGTGATCGACCCGAAGCCCTGGGACTTAGATTCCTGTGTCTGTATGCAGGCTGCGTTGTTAGTGTAGTCCTGGCTGCGTTTTCCCATTTCTTTTTGCACGAGGTGCTTTGTGGGGGCCACTGGAGGGTCCAATGCACATCATCTCGGAATTAACTTATTTTGGAAATGTTCCTTTTTCTCATTGTGTCCTCTCCCCCGCTCGTCTGACCGAGCATCGCTATTCGATTGCAAGGGATGTGGGCGGGTGAGACTACCTAAGGTGTTTTCCTCCTTCTAGACCAGTTCCAGTTCCTTCATGCCCGCTGAATGCTTCGTGCCCTGTTGGCCTGTTCCGATAAGAAAAACTCCTTTTTTTCTTCCGTGCCGCTGTCTTTCTCTCTTCCAGGTAGTAATAAAAAAAAACTCCATGTGCCAGGTGTCTAAAAATTTGTACAGTTGGGGGGTAATCAAAAAGCAAATATGAGTAAAGGAAAATGTCGTGTCAAATGTCAGAGCCCATCCCCCCATTGCAAGTGGTATATACGAAATAATACATGTCGAGAAAAGAAGAAATCCATCCGTACTTGTGAATCGGCAGACATAAACATACTAAATAAAAAACAGCAGTATTCCCAACAAGATATGTTCGTACAGTGGAAGGAGCTATAAAAAAGGGATGTGTAAAAAAAAAGAAAAAAAAAGAGTGTGATAGTAGCGTGTTTAGACGCTGCCACGCTTCATGCCAACGGCACGTCTGTGCATGTCATCGTGATAAAGGTGGCTGGCGCCATCGTCGCTGATAGGGCTACCCCTCTTATCGCTGTCGTAGTCTGACCGCTCAGTTGAGAGGAGAATCTTGGAGCCGTCCGAGAGGCCGCGCCCTTGGGCAAGAGCATCTGACTCGGCGCGGGCGTTGTTGATCATGGCTGGGAGCTGGCGTCTTCGAGCGTTGATGAACCAGTTGGAGATTTGGTCTAGAGAAACAAAAAGTGTTAGGACATGATATTCATTGTTGGTGATTGTTGCCAAGCGATCTAAACTTACTCATCTGAAGGCCGGTCTGCCTCATCAGCTCCTGCTTCTCGTCCTCAGTTGGGTACGGGTGTGAGAGGTGTGCCAAGAACCAAGCGCGAAGCTTGTCGGTTGTCTCCTTAGGCAGGTTGCCTCTGCGCTTGCGTTGCTTGTTGTCTCCATTGAAGCCCATGCCACCCATGTCACCCATCCTCATGTAGTCGCCGTGGTAGGCGCTGTAGCCAGAAGGCGAAAATGGCATGCGATCCATCGGGGGCATGGCACCGATTGAAAGGGACTGGCTCCGCGAGGGGTGATGATACGGGTATGGGTAGCCGCTTGGTGCGGGCTGACGGTATCCAGGCTCTACGGCAGAGTGTGGGTGCTGCTGGACCATTCCGCGGTGCTGCTCCATCATGTACTCGTCCCCAGACATTGCCCTCACGTGGTGGCTGTGCTGCTGCTGCTGCTGCTGGTGAGGGTGCTGTTGATGGTGGTGGTGCATGTGAGACTGGGATTCCATTGGTGACCTGTCGAAGTTCAGATGAGGAAGGCTTGGTAGCGTCGGGCGCTGCCTGTCCATTGGGTCGTTTTGCTCAATAGCAGCCGGTGATCTCAAGGTCGAAGTGCTGGTACCAGGAAGGAACGGGCTCGTTCGGGAGGATCCAGCCCAGCTATCGGAGGTGCTAGAACGGGGCCCGCCACTTAGGGTGACTGGAGAAAGAGGACGGTTGTCACGTCGTTGGTATGCCTGGGACTGGCTGGTGTAGAGCCTTGGAACCTGGCTGACCCTTTCCTCCTGGTCGTCACCGAACGATAACCTCCTGCGCTTGTTCTGGCTGGTCGGGGAGTGAACATATTCGGGTGGTGTCAGGGTGCCAGGTGGTCCTGATATCGGTGATGTGGTGGAGGATGGTGTGCTGGTTTGGCCATCTTGGGGGATAACACGGAGGCGAAGGAGATCGGGGAAAGCCTGTACACCCAGGGTATTAGACATACAACGGCCCTGCAAAGGTGTAGCATCAGAAACATACCTGGCGAATCGAGGGTAGCGCTATCCTCTCGGGATCACTCCTTGGCCTGGAAGGAGCATAATCCGCTTGCCGGCGGTCGTCCCAGTTGGAGAAGTACTCCTTCTTGAAAGGAGCATGCGGGGATGGTGCAGCCATCGCGAGTGTGGACATTGTGGGTGAATTGCTTCGTTGACCGATGTTGCTGTGAGAGTAACGGTGGTTTGGCAAGGTATATTCCATGCCCTATTCGAGTGGAAGTTGACGGAGTAGCAGCGCCAGCTCAGTTACAAATAGCTGGATCTGGGGTCAGTACAAGATGTGACTTAGACGCAGAGCGGTCAAGAAGCCCTTAGCTCTGCTGGCTTCGATGGTGTGGCAGCAGCGACATACTTTAAAAAGAAGGCAGCTTGTTGTTAACGAAAGGTTGTGTGGGGGTTTGTGTCCCAACTAGTAACGCGTCCGGCGGCGAATGATAAAATGTAGCTGGCGTTGGCCTCCAGCTGACAGGATTATGAACAGCGTCGAATGGTTCAGCCCTAGTGTCGGTCAATGAACCGAGGCGGCGGGAATGCGTAATGGCGGTCGAGTCGATGCTGAGTACCTCCTGACCACTGCTGGTGTTGCGTTATAGCAAGAAGCGAATGTCTTCCTGCAGTTTGTCGAGGACGCTAAAGATTTAAGATGTTGCGAGTGCCAAATGGTGGACGAGGTCGGTCACGAGAGAGTGAAGTCTATCCGTATTTCACGCAAATAAAAGAAAAACAAGAAGTGAAAGGGAGGACCAAAAGTTGACAGCAACCTGGCACTTTGGTGTTGATCAAGAGATGGGTTAGGAATAAGACGAGTGCTGCAACGTCGAATGGGGTGAGGGTGATGGTGTTCTTTTGTAGAAACGCAAGTGCCGGGACCCTCTCTGTATGCGGATGGGGTAGGATGGATGACCTAGTTCGTGGTGTGGGAATCCAACGGGCAAGGTGCACAGATGTTGTGGCCAAAAAGGGAAGTTCTAGTAGACTTGGGGGAGCATGTGTAAACAGGCCCGAGTCAAAAAGAATTAGGACAGTTCTTCAGCACGACGATGTGCTAGGTGAAACTGCTACCGCCGTAGCTCTAGCGGAAGGACTTGGTTTGCTTTTTTCTTCTTCGTTTTTTTCTTGGAGAGGCCGTTGCGGAATGACTGACCAAAGAAAAACACAAGTCCAGGTACCCCAGGCGCGGGAGAATTGCGGAAGGAGCAGGTAGGTAAAAAAGCAGTTTATACAATCTGCAGCACGGTCTACCGGGGGTAAAGCTAGAAACTAATCCGAAAGTAGCCTGAGGACGCGAGCACGAAATAATAAATGAGAATTTATTTAATATTATCATTATTATTATTATTCAAAATTCAAGGGTAGGGGACAGGAAATATGAACATGGGTCGAGGGTTTGGTAAGGATGACATACATAGCAGATGCAATCTGGTACTGTGTCGATTCCTGCATCGGTCAGGGATGCAGTTGGTTATGGATGTGGGCAAGTCCCCGTCGACTCGAGACCCACAAGC
The DNA here is from genome assembly GCF_000002495.2 of Pyricularia oryzae 70-15. Lineage (NCBI taxonomy): Eukaryota > Fungi > Ascomycota > Sordariomycetes > Magnaporthales > Pyriculariaceae > Pyricularia > Pyricularia oryzae. Next base: position 4,298,180 of record NC_017851.1, on the reverse strand, counting down.
ATGCAGGGATATATGAGAATCAACAAGGTTGGTTGCACATTGTACGCAGTACATCGTACCGTACTTGTCGATTGAATGGTTGGTATCGGTAGGGGGCCAGTGGGACAGTCTGGTTTGCTAGTAAGAGAGCGAGACGAAAGAGGAGTGTGCGTGCAGGTGTGAGTGCGTGCGTGCTACGAGTCCGTGGAAGCTCTAAGGTTGTTGGACATGAGTACAGTATCCTGCCAACTCAACCACGCTGGAAATGCAGCCGTTGACAACGGCCGTCAAAAAAAAAAAAAAAAAAAAAAAAAAAAAAGCCCAAGAAAAAAAGGGACAAAGCAAATACGCTACTGCTAGCCGGGCTGTGGCGTGTGTGGCTTGCTTGTCTCTGAATGACTGCTAATTGCTTGCTCTAGAGCTGCCCCCCCCCCTTCTCAACCAAACCGTACGAAAGCTTTCCCCAAGAGATCCAATTCATTCGGGACCTGGAGCTCCAGGATCTGATCAACTACCTTACCACTCTACCTACGGTACTGTACAGCAGGAACTCACTCCTTGGTGCCGAACAGCGTGCTTCCTGGTAAAGGAGTTCGGAAGACGAAAATGGACAAGGGCCAGAGGCAGACACTGATCTGCAAAATGCGGTAAAGGTATACAGTATAATACTGCTGACGATTGAAGAAAGGGGGTTGGGTAGGGGCGTGGCTCGAAAAGAAAAAAAAATGACAAGAAACCAGAAAAAAGCGGCACCAATTGAGAGACGATGAATGGGTGGGTGGGCTGAGTGGGCCGGGTCCTTTGTCCCCTGCAAGCCAGTGGAAAAGAAAACAATGATTAGAAAAAAAAAAGAGAGATAAAATCAACGCTAGGATCAACTGCCCAAGAGCAACGGTGTGTAGCAGGGGTCTTCGACAGCCCTCACTGTGGGCGTCCCCGACGGTTACAAGGCTAGATGAAATTGCCCGATGGTCTGTCATGACAGGGTAGATCCCTGCGAGCGTGCCAATCCACAGACGCGGAGCATTGATCCAACGCAAAGAAGGGAAAAAAAAGGTACGTACCTCTAAAGCGGGCAGTTTATTTCCTGTATAATACTGTACTGTACCTTACGAACTCGGATGCATACAACTTACATACACCTTATGCGACCGTGTGCAAGGCGTCGACAGTGCGGGCCTTTTTTTAGTCGTATCGTCTCTTTAATCTTGGATGTTGCTTCCCTGCTGTACTACGCTGATTATAATTGCATTGTCGCAGTAAGTAAATGCTATTATCTGGCTCACTTGTTCCAAGTACTTTTTGCTCTCAGTGTTAGTATTTCTGGTCCAGCAAGGCAGTTCGACTTCCCAGGGAATATGCGGTCAGACTTTATAGCGCAGTATCGCCAAGATAGCAACGGTCACTGGGCTCACAAGCGATGCTAGGTCTTCACCTCTGACTGCTGGCTCGTGTGAAAAAAAAAATTGTTGGTCATGCCATGCCATCTTGGTATCTGCACAGTCTTGGTGTTTATGGCTCTTGGTTCCTTAGTGCGGTCTCCCTTCCAACCAGGGACGTCCCCAGCCATTTGGTTTGCCTCGCCGGCAGTGCTCGATGTACAATGTATATCTGAGGGACGAAGCGCAAGCAAGCTGCAAGAACCCGATCCAGACATTTGTCATGACCCTTCTCTTGGACCGGATGAAAGTGAAGGATGGCCGGGAATGACACCGAGTACCACTACGAGGTACATCGTAGTAGCACCATGCAATGAAAATCATCCAAGGCAAGGTGCATGCTTGCTTGGCTTGTGCCAGGCTTTGGATCGCGGAGTCAGCAACTCTTGGTTCCTCCTGTTGTTTCTCTGTGTCTGTTGTCATGTGTGCGGAGCCCGAGAGTCGACATAAGCTCAAAGGAATGTCAGGCTCCCATGAGCTCGCTCGGAACTAAGCCCTCGCGCCACAAATGGGGCGAACTTTTTGCTGCCTGGGCTGGCGGGCAAGCAACAAAAAAAATAAGAAGAAAAAAATGCTAGCTAGGTAAAGGGTGGTGGCTTTTGTTTCGCGGAAAATCACAAAGTGGGCGGTAAAGTAGGCGCGGCTCTTTCTACATCCGCCGATGCACGTCAAAGCCTAGTACAAGATTGGGAACGCAATTGCAAGCCAAAAGGCAAGGCCTCCAAAGTCTAAAACGCCCGAACAACAATCGACAACATGAGCCAGCGTATTCCTTAATGAAAGCATGGACTGGCCCGCCATGCCCTTCACTCAAATAGGTGGCATTTAGGAAGTGCCGACGCGTGTGTGCGTGTGAAAGCAAATGGAACATGCCTGGAAACGGCGTTTGCGGGATTATATCAGTGGCGTATGCCAGACAGGTTGCCGACCCCAAAGTGGCGTATTTTCAACGTCAACTAATTCGCCATTGACTTTTTTTTGTTCTTTAGTCGTTAGAGTTCTTCAGCAATTGTTTTGTAACGAGGGACTGATGTTAGGCCGGGCTTCCAGCCACCCGAACATGCTGTGACAGTTCTTGGCCAGGGTAGAGATGACCAGGACATGGGCTCGCACCTCTGCACATCAGGACTACCGAGCGGGGGTGGTGGTCAACGGAGCAGATAGCCGACGGCCCCTGGCCTGTACGCATATCATATAATGGGATGTTCCCAGAAAACCCGCCTGGGAGCTTGGAAATGTATCCGGCGTCTGCCGGTATCAGTGTTGTCATGGTGAGTGCACTTCCACAAGACAAACAAAAAGTCACGTTTGTTTTTCTTATTGTGAGGTTCGGAAATTTGGGATTACTGGTGCCGCAGTCCAGCGGGTACGCTTGTCAAACAAATCAGTTTACTTTTTGCCGCCCTGATGTTTTAGACAGTCAGCAGCAACAAATTTGGATGCTTTGAAGTCTAGCTGGCCCCAAGTTTCGCCTTAGACTTTGTGCCACCACAGTTTACTTTGCGAATTGCCTAAGCTGACAAGTCTAGCGCGATTTTCCTTATCTGCGCTAGATGCACAACTTGTTCCATCAGATGGGATGATGGAAATTTCATCTCCAAAAAAGTTGGAGATCAATTTGTGTGAGGCAAGGGACATCTGGGCGGCGACCATTAAAACTCCAAATTATCAGTTTCTGACAGCACGGTGGCGTCTCCTCTTACAGAACGATCTTTTCAAACTGTGACATGATGTGCTGCTGTTGGTGGCTATGAAGTCCGCCGAGAAAACAGTCATGGACCCCCCAGACGATGGGACCGTTGGGGAAAAAAACCCTTAACAGTTTGCGTTGTATAGTAAGTAGTAAAGTACTGTACGTCCTGAGTGGAGGTGCCGCAATAGCTCGGGGTTTAATGCCACCTTTGATCATCTTGGCTTAGGCATATCTACCTTACCTTACCTAACCGGAGAAAATGACTACCCGGAGAAATCCTGACTGCTCGCTCGCTTCGCCTGCAGATAAGAGAAGTAATTGCTCAAACTTTTTTTGACTTTACAGGTCCATCAGGGCCTTGTTGGTGGTGTCCTGTCTGTCACTAAAATTGATGGGCCTGTTTTTTTTTCGACCCCATCGCATTAAGCTCAGGTCCACCGAGTCGCTCGCGTTCAATCGCATCGTCAAAGCAGTCCGCGAGGGGCCTGTGACGATCAGCCAATCAAGGAATCTTTTTGGAGCTAGGAAAGCTAAGGTGAAGGATTGGTTCCAGAAGAGCTTTAGAAGAAGAAAAAAGGAAATTGGATGCGAGCCTTGGGAGGACAAGTCTCGGCGAAGTTCGAGGACGACACGGCCAAGGACCGGGGCACATGGCTGATCCGTCTAGCCCAGGCTTTTTTTTCTTTTTTTTTTCTCTCTCTTGTTCGTTGTTGAGATGATGTGGTCTGTCATATTCTTGTGCCGCCTTGGTTTCGATTCGATAAATTGCTTTTGACTTGTTCCAGAATTTGGACATGTCTGAGGAAAAAACAAGCCGAAAGACGATAGATCAGGCACAACTGGACTAGCTGTCATCGGGCTGGTCTGGGCAGGTACAGACTTTGGCTGACCTCAATTTGTTCCCTCTCTCTATTGCGATTGGCTACCTCATGGGTTTTGGGACAGCTCAGGCACAAGGCAATCGACAGCCGAAATGTGGGATGGCAGATCCGATCCCCGGTGGGACCCCACCCAAGCGAACATGATAAAATACCACGCAAGAGGAGAAGAAGAGAGTACAATGTGTCTCAAGGGCATCTGGCCCCACAAGATGCAGAGATCTTAAGATGCGATTGGTCGATTTACCTGATGGCAGCTGTGGATCAGCGCCGTCACAACAAATCAAAGATGGTCTCGTCACGCGAGCTTGACAATTTGGCAGGAAAAGCCACCACCGAAACGGGATATCCACAATCAATGGTCAGTTCTGATTCGGAGCCGACAAAAAAAGAAAGGAATCCTACAATGCCTACCGTTTATCACGTTTGCCCAGAGCGACCATCACGCTCGGCCTCTCCGCAAGCTCTCTGTCGAAGATCGGAATGATTGTTTCACCAGTTGGATTGAACGTTGTTGACAGCTCACAGTTGCCATATCAACGGAGAAACCCAATCTTCTTTTATTTTTCTTTGTTCTGGGAGGTTGCTACTAGACGAAGACCGAGTCCGAGCCTTGAGGGCAAGACTTCTCAACGTCTTCCCACATCGGCAACCGGACGTCGGCAAGCATGGTCTCCACATTAGTGACACCGGCTTAGCTTCTTGGAGCTTCTAGTCTTGAGGACAGTGAGGTCTCAAACGAGGTAGCTGATCAACCAACACCCCCTTCGGCCTTTTTTTTTCTTTTTTTTTTCTCTGTTTAAAGCCGCAAGGCGATGACAGGGTCGTGCATCATTTTGACCACATAATCGTGCAACCCCTAGCCCGCCCTTCCAGAATGTCAATCAGGAACGGGGCATCGCTCATGTGACAAGCCGTGCGCAGGGCTTAGGATACCTCGTATAGGCGTGCACGCGCGCACGTTGCCTGCTCATGCGTCTGCCGCCTCTCATCGCCCTGGGAACTTGATTGTCCCCAGGTTTCAGAACTCCGGGACCAGCTCGAGCGGGCCACACGTTCGCCATGCGACCGATCTGGACGAACGACGTCAAAGCATGATTGATGTTGTTTGCCAGCCACACTTTGTTCTTAGGGTCAATGGGGCCGTTTTCTTTTTCTTCTGTCGCTATTTGGCTGCTGATAGACATGCCCCTGTCATGTGGTTTCTGCGGCTGATGACATGACATAACATCGGTTCTTATACCTGCCAAATAGGGGATTTGTTGCTCGCGAGGTTGCACTTGATCTATTAATTTGACATAATCCCGGCGGCAGTAGATCATCCAAGCAAAAAGAAGCGAACAGCAAAAAAAGTCGAACATCAGCCAAAAGGGTTGTGGGCCAGGGCGTTATTTTTTTCTCTCTATTGAAGGCTTCTTACTACGCAAGTTGCTTGGTTCAGTTTGATACACACCCGGGATTAACAACATGTCAACTTAATCTGGGACGTGACGGCATGCCATCCGATGCATTCTCCACTTGTGCAACCTTCCTGATACTTCCAAGCCACACATAGACGCCTTTGCCGAATTGAATTTTCTTTTGCTTCTATTCAATCGATTCCGTATCGAGATGGCAAAATACCGGCGGGCATAGATCTAGGCCGAAGCCAAAATGGCGAAACATTAGTGCTTGCGCGGGATGCTCTAGACCACACTAGAATACTAAATTACTAGGATGGAGGCTCTAGAACATTCAAGCACCGCGACGGCGCCGCTGTCAAAACAACATCTCCAGGGAAGAGAGATGCCCAGCGCCGTCTAAATCCTTCGGGGTTCCCCTTGTCAGTCCGTCACGAAAGGATTGATCGGACTATACAGCACGCCATAAATAGACGATAGAGACAATAGGGAAAAAAGTTGGCATGGCGACGAGCACGAAGACGACGTAGCGTCAGGCGGCTGAGGGGAAGGAAAAAAAAAAGGAGGGGGGAGGGAATAGAAGTCAACAACCGGCCTCACATGATACACTCACATGGAAATGAAAGACGGGCCGCCGGCAGAACACAAACTCACTGCTTCTAACGGGGTGAAGCAGATACTGTGGGCAGCTTGCCGCCTGGCATGTTTGCCGGCGATGAAGCCCAGGTACACCTGCTGAACCATCAAAGATGTGAGTGGGGGGTGGAGAAAGCTTAAAGCGGATACGCGCTGGCCCGGGCGCTTTTATCTTGTGTTATGCAAATCTTCCGAAGCTATTTGGGCAAACAGCTTTACTTGACACAAGCATTCACACAACCTTCAGACTCGTTTCTCATTCCAACTTCGGCGTTTGCAAAGAGGACATCTCCACACAGGCTGAGCTCGATTCAGGCAAATCTTCTTGCTTACTCGTTTTTTTCCGGCTCTGCTTTTTTTTTTTTTCTTTTTTTTCCTTGTTTGGTGGTTTTCTCTCTGCCGCTTCTTAATCCGCCGAAATGCAGTGAGAATATCATGCTCAAAGTAATAGTCTAACCTGATTTCTTCCCAAGTTCACTTTTCTTTTTTGTATCAGAAGTGCATTCAGAGGGTATGACTTGAAGTGGATGACGAGCGCTTGCAGAGAGAGGTACGTACCCCATCCTATCCATCTGAAAGCCGAATCGTCCCATCTCACTGATTTACTATTACTGGCTGACAGACAGGCCGAGCTGAGGCATGAGCCAGGGATGCATGCATATCTGTACAAGTAAACTACGTACATGAGTTGCCACAGATCTGGTCTTGCCTTCACACTATTCGAGCCAAACGGCATGTAGGTACGGTGCTAGAGGCAAACAATACGTGTACCGACTCGCGGCAAGCATATTGATAAGCAATGTTGGGTATAACTCAGGTATCGTGGCCCTGGTTCGGAGGCAAACATCAACTCGCCTTCCATGTTTTCTACCTACTTTATTCCTCTTTGGGCCATGTGCATATTCGTCGGTGATGGCAAGGGAGCCCAAGGATGAAGAAGTGAACACTGACCGTTTATAGGCGGCAAGGCAGACAGGCAGCTTATAGTATGTGAATACCCGCTTGCCGGCTGCCGTCCCTTTTCGGGGTTTAGTTATTGGGGGGCCACGAGCCGCCAGGAAATCCCAAGTTGGACTCCTCGGTAAAGCTGTGGCGCCTCCTTGGTATCTCCTTGGTATGCAGCAAACCCCGATATGCCCTTGGTTTGGTCGGGACACGCAATGTTCCTTTAGGGGTTTTTTTGGGGGAGGTTTCTTTTGCCACTGCGATCCTGCTCTTTTCACAGATCCTGCAACATACATGACCAACCTGCAACTAGGCAAAAATTTGTGAGACCGGCGTGATCCCAGGGCTGCCAGCCGGACCGCCGTGGAGATGGTGTTGTCGATGGGTTATCTTCGGTGGTGCATGTATAACTTTCTAGCACGATCAAACTGACTGGTCTTTCTTATTTTTTTTTTTTTTGTTTTTTTGCCTGCAACCCCATTAATCAATACCATACAGGTTCGACGGGGGCGGTTCCCTGCCCCATACCTGCGCCGGCTCTACATCCGTCGGATTATCGGATTACTGAGAAGGGTGCAGCCCACATGGTGCAATACTTTGCGTAGTAGTATATATCCCCCTCCTCTATCATCTCATCTCTTGGGGTGCCGTTCCCTGGTGCAACCTCGCATCGTGCACACACACAAAACGGATTCATCACCATCCGGACAGGTCATGACATGACTGACCTTCAGAGGAGGCTCCACTTAAGCTGTCTGAATGACTTTTGCTGTTCTGCCTGTCTTCGCTTGACACCCCCTCAAGGGACCCTGCCACCTTGTGTTTTTTTCCCTGTACTAGCATAATTCTCCTATCCGCTTGCCGGCGACCTTGACTGGCCCGGTCCCTTGTTTCCACCAAAAGCTGGGACAGTGATAAAAAAAAATTAAAAATAAAAAAAGAAGGTCTGGGCAGGTTCTTTTGTTGCGAGCGAAGCACCTTCGGCGTGCACCGAGACAAGAGAAGAAACAAAGAAGAACCATGGTTTGCAATCGGCGGTTCAAGGCTGAAGAGAAAAAAATAACATTCATCTACTGCGTACGTGACTTCTAACTTGTGTGGAGTTCTCAGCAGTCCCGAAGCAAAACACAGCCTCAATATCCAAAGGCATGTTGATTATGGTACTCGTTGTTACACATCACTTTGTCAATGTTCTTCTTCAACCCCACGTACGAAGTAACAATATAGCCTTTGTTTGGGAGGGGCGTCTGTGTGTTTCTGCTCGCGCGTGTGTGTGTACGGGTACGCAACCGTCAAATCAAGTGGCAGAGCTGCCAGAGCCACCTGATATCTTCTTTCCCACCGGATCCAACAGCCGTTTCTCATGTTTGCCAATCCATCCGTCATTGATGCATCGGGATCCACCCTGATACCACCCATTCGCTCCTGCTCTGCTACTATATAGACAAGGATTTCGATGGTTCGCAACAATATCCCGATTTGGTTTAGCGGCAATGCTCCCCTAGAACCAGGCTCTGGCTGTCAAACAACCCCAGTTCCGTTATCCACATTGAACATGGCATGCGGGGCCAAACAGAGGAAAGAAGAAAAAACCACACACACACATCGAGGTTACATGGGGAGTCAGAAAAAAAAAAGGAGATCCAATCTTGTCAATCTACAGTAGCAGACGAAAAAAAAAGAAAAAAAAAGAACGCACTCCATGCATGCACACCTTTGATCTCTTTTTGGGCCTTAGCACGCACCTTTTCTAGACTACCCCCCGGGAAGCCCCCATCCGGCCCGGGGATCAAGATATTGTGCAGACAAGTCGTCACTTGGCCCTTGATTGATAGGGACGGGACAACGGTTCGCCAGCCCTGCACCTGGGGGTTGAGGGGAGTTTTTCTTGGCGAACCACTGGCTTGACCTACTACGACAATTAATAAAAAAAAAGCTCAGAAGATAAAAGTAAAAGAACACAAGAGGTTTCATACAATTACGTGCCGTGTTCGGCCCAAAACATGAATAAAAGAGACATCTCTCCGGACAGGGTAAAGGAACCAAAGTTGGCCTCAACCGGGGTTTGGGTTCCGGGAAACGTGGCACACGAGGGCCAAAGGGACGGGCGATTGACAGCCGGGTCCGTGTGTTCTTTCTCTGTTCGCAATGCGGGTTTCCCCTTGGCCTTTCCCTTCCCCCTCCCCATTTTTGCCGAGTCGCTGCATTCACCCTCTTTTGCGCCTCTTTCTTTAGCAAACAAACCCATTGCGATTACCACAATCCGACCAAGTTCGGGAGGGCCGGCTCCACCACCCCCACGTCCCAGCTATAGGTGTTCGGCCCTATAACAACGGGATGTGGGATCTTGGTCGATATTTGTCTGAGTATCCGAGATTTTTATTGAAAGCAAAATTGATGGGCGAGTTAATTACAATACGGTACTTGTGACTTTTTTGGGTTTTCCCCTCGCACAAAACCACCTACCTACTATGGGTGATTGTCCTTGGTTTTGCTTGGTTATCGGCACAATTATTCTTATGCACTTTCCTAATGCATATCTGTACCTACCTATTAATGGCAGGATCTTAGGTTGTATATTGTGGCGTGGTGTGCGTACCCAGAATTGTATTCTGTCATCAACTTGAGGCGCGGCGAAAATAGTCCGCCAGAGCACAAACGACCGACCGGGGTAAGTGGATTGTTGCTAGTAAGCAATACAAATCCAAAGATCAAATGAGCAAAGGTTTGCCCATCTACAAAATGATGACACCTGGGTTAACCTCAGATGATGAGGCTATGGCCCCTTATTTTTGTTATTCTCTCATCAAAAAAGGTTTGCGGGAAGCCAGCTGTCAGTTTGACATGGAGGGGGATACGCACGCCCGCCCGCCCGCCCGCCCGCACGCACGCATGCACATGTATGCCAGCCAGTCTCTTCTGTTTCTTTTGGTCCTATTTATTGTTATATTAAGCCTTTTCATTGACGTCTAATATGGTCCATGTTCAGCAACATACATAAAGCATGAGAGGATGTGCGGTCGGTTTTGTGCCAATGATTTTATAAGACTGCGTACATCTACTTCTTTTTGTGAAAATTCTCCATCTAATTTGTACAATGCAATGTGAGCGACGGCCTCTGTCTCTTCCCCCCTTTATTTCTCGTGACCATGCCTCGACTATTTTCATATCTGGTAGGGGGTTTGCTGATCTGCATTTTGCAAATTGAACAGAGAAAAAAACGCGGAGCCAAAAACCACCTGGCGGGTTGCGTATTCGTTCCCAGCTGTGGACTCGGTCAGGTACTGGACCTGGGTCTGGCCTATTTTGCTTGCTTTACATAAGTCGCTCGCCCCCATCTGATGTTTCCACCACGTACCTACCTAGTACTGTACATACCGGGACCCAAGCCGCTGTCCTGCCAAGTTTACCAACACAGTGTTCGCGGCTCTACCCCTCTTTGACACACACACACCCTCCATGGATCTCAATGAATCTCTATTAGCCTCTGACATTTGCATTTGAGTACTGGGGGGGGGGCAAGAGAGAGAGAGAAAGAGAGAGGGACAAGTACCTAGGGAATAAAGGGACAGGGGACTCCCCCACTCCACTCCAGTAATATCCTTTTTTCTTCTTCTTTTTCCCCTTTCTCTCTCTCTCTCCGACCCTTGCCCACGCACACCCCTCCACCCACACCTTCCCATCTTTTGCCCACTTTTAAACGTACCCGTACCTTCTTGTCATTGTCCTGAGTTGTGACGGAAGATCTGACAACTTTGACAGCGTCCAGGGGCGACGGCGGCAGATAGGCCGCTAGGACACAACGGGAAATATAATCCACCTCGGATACCACCACACAAAAGGAATAGCGTCGACTCGGGAAAAACGCATTGCATTTGGCGGTGCTCGCGCCTCTTGCCTTTTCTCCATCAAAAAACTTCCAGGTCACCATCCATAGTGGAAACATGTTTTTTTTTTACACTCTTTCCCGTAGTGCGTGAGGGGTTCAAAGAGAGAGAGAGAGAGACAGAAGAGAAAGTGTCAGGGGGGAAACGAGGAGGGTTCAGCGAGATCGATTGGCCATCAGAGGGGGGGGGGCAAAAATGATCATAGCGCAAAAGAACGGTAACCCTGACTAACAATTGACATTTGAGTGAAACAACAAAGCGTGGGGAGAAAGAGGGGACCATCTAGCAGCAAAGTTTGCCTGTTATGCATAGTAGTGCTATAATATCAAGGATATATGGTTTATTAGGATTCAGCTCCTTGAACAATGAGGTGGCTAATAAAGAAAGAGGAAAAGATACGAGCACCAAAGACCAAAGGAAAAAAAAAACCCTTCGTGGTCAAGCGGAACTTACTCAACTGTAGAATCGCATAATAAAAATGGGGAAATCGGGCGGTAAGCGGCATGGCCCGGGGTAATCTTTCCTATTTACAGGTCGATAAATGACGACGTAAAAAAAACCACAAAAGTCCCAACGATCTGTACTGTACCGTAAAAGAGGGGAGTGTTTCTTATTCTTTTTAGATCCTTCCACTTTGATTTGCTTGCAAAGAAGAAACCCGAATAAATCTCGGTTCATGGTTCGGTCCCAGGTTTATAATAAGACTGGGTACGTCGTAAAATAATTCCCCGTAACAATTTGCAAAACCACACGATCGTTGGATGAACCAGACTTTTTTCCCCCTCTGCTTTGAATTTTAGACTAGGTAGAGCAAATCGCGGCTACATTGATTATGGTTTTTGTCTCCACTCACACGCAAACATGCATCCATCCTCCCGGGGGGGGGGGGCTCTTTATGCGCCCGCCCGCACGACGCAACGCGTCTCTCGCTTTTATCAGATTTATCCTGGGTATTTGATCAAGTATTACTGTACAGAGAAAAGCTACCTAACTCTGTACGTACCATTCTTGCGGCCAAGGTTGCACCCGGGTGGAGACGAACCACAGTTTGATCGGTTTTTTTGTACTTTGTACGACCGGGAATTTTGGAGCCATGTCGTTTTGGTAGGTAAATCGCGAGCGAGAGGGCAGGGAAAAACTGATAGAGAGTTTCGAGAGACGAAAATAACAAAGTAGATCAAAAGCAGCAAGGCTAGAGAGAGGTATAGAATAGGCATTGAGATGCCGGTCTTTGGGAGGCAGAGACAGGCGGAGACGGGGAAAAAGGACTCGGCCTATAGAGTTGCAGGTAAGTACAAGGTGGTAATCCGGATTCTGTCGCACGAACCCCCCCGGGAGATCGATAGATATCTCAGTTGCTGTTGTGGGCCCTGCGCAAGTAAAATCTGTTTCCAGCGCGCTGGGACTTGTCAAAATCGTTTTGCTCCGCGATGATCTCAATCAATTCCAAAATGGCGCAGTGTCGGCTGTCAACCCCAATCGGGAGATTTTGTTCAATCGAGCATAATTACTTGTTGTAGCTTTTTGTCTAAGGAGTCTTATACTGTACATCATGACACACATAATAATTGCTCACCATGTGGCTTGTGAGAACTTAGGTCCTTTTTTTTTTTCTCTCTATGTTTTTTTTTTTTTTTTTTTTTTTTTTTTTTTTTTTTTTTTTTTTAAATGTTCCGACTTGAGATTTCTGCCTTCTTTTAAAGCCGCATTTTATTTATTTCTTTACCTTGTGCCCCCAGTAGAGCTTATTAGAAATTAAGGATAGAAACAAGTAGGCATACTAGAGTGAAACGCTTACCAAATAACATCTCTTTCTCGCATCCAACAAACATCATGTTCCGGTTTTGAGTCCATGTTCAATCTAGAGGGGATCATCCCAGCCCTGACGCCCATTAGCTACTTTTACTTTTGAGAAGCGGCTTGACCTTGTAAGGTCGAGAATGCAAAGAAGAAATAAACCCTCGTCTGCCTTGACCCCTGAATCATCCATCTACAGTACTTTTGAGTCGTTATCGAGAAGCAAAACGGAATATCGAAAGACTCTTTAGTGAACTGCCTTGTTTTTGAGATATAACCCAAGCATCGTTTGGTTAGCATTCCATCATCTATCTACATGTCTTGTAGTGCTACTGGTTGGTGTGCTTGAGTGGTTCCACCCGCACCTGTCACCATCGATACAAGCGCCCTTGAAGCAAAGCAGCATACTGGATACATACCCCCTGCGTACTGTTATTTGCTGCCTGCTCCCTTGCCTCTCTCACTTGGACCGTGCCGTACTTTTACTGGTAGTATCGGACCTTTACATGGTCCTCACCTGGGTACCTAGGCAGCTAGGTTCATGAGGTCTTCACTCTGCACGCCCCCCCTTTCCTTCCCTCTAACAACAGAAGTTTGCTCTTGGATCGATTTTCCCGCCAAGCTTGCCACGGCTTGTTGTCCAACCATCAGGTCACATCCACCACTTTTATTTGATATCACACAATCTGAGCAGCAGTTTTACACAAATATCACGTTGAGAAAAAACCTGCCGATAGCCTCCACACACACGCAACACAGTTGCACATACACGCACACCCCCTCCATACAGTCAAACCAAACCGCCAAGGATTTCCCGTTCGATCTAGCCACGTTATGCCCGGCCGGAAAGGATCGCGGGAGCCGTCGTGACTCTAATCTCCTCCCCTTTCCGTTTTTTTTTTTTTTTTTTTTTTTTTTTTTTTCTTTTCATTAAAAAAAAAGAATTACAAAATTAAAAAATTCCGTGTGTTCCTCCCCCCCTCGCAGTCTTGGTACGATCTGATCGTCATAACCGGATTTCCGTCCGCTCAACCGGGGAACGGTACAGGACAAGAAATATTTCCCTAAAGGAGCCAAATAGGCTTCTCCGGTGGTTCGCTTCCACCCATGTGTTGTTTCGGAGGGGGGTGAGAGGCGAAATATTTCCAATACGCTGGCAATACTTTTTACGCGAAGGGATAGGGGTCGCTCGGGAAAAAAAAAAGAGAAGTGCCACTCACTCGTTTTTGATCTTCCTAACCTATTTTAGCCAAATGGGAAGGAGAGGAGCAAAGAGTACCGCAGATGCTAGACTAGACTAATACTAATCCCCTCATTCCCTCCTATATCACGATGACTAGTATACACCACCTGGGACCATCGCCTCCGCTGTTATCTCCTTTTTGTCAATGCTGTCATGTTAATCTTGAGGGGGGTTCATGAACCGGTCAGCCTAGGAAGTGCTTGCCAAGGGACTTTTAAAATTTCCGTCTTGTATTTCTTGTCGTCTTTTCTTTCCTTTTTCCGGGTGCCCTCGAGGCTTTTTTTTTCTTTCTTTCTTTCAACATGTGGCTATACCCTTGTTGCCTTGGTCTTCCTCACCTCTTGTGTTTGATGTATATCGCCTGCTTACATATCTTACCGTTGTAGCAGATTATTTGTAATCCATGTTATGGATTGGCCTTCCTGGCATGACCAGGCTGTCCCCTTTCGCGCGGCCTGCCGCGTAACGGAGAACTGCCAAGAGAGTAGGTTGAATGAAACGGATTGGCTTGATCAGACGAACAGCAATGATCAAGATATTAAAGAAAATATGTCGTTTGAGAAAGAGAGAAAAAGAAAAAAAAACAGGGACCTTTTGGTGAAGCCGAGATAACCGAGAAGCGGGGAAGGTTACCTTGGGGGGGTTTAATGTTGTGAGTCTCGTCAAATCATCAGGTCGTTCGAGATGGTTGTTCCTCTCTGTTGATTTCCTGTTCTTATTTTCCCCTTCCTTGGCATGTAAAACGAGGTACCTGCAAAGATGTGAGTAGGAAAAGAATTTCTTGAGTTGTGGGGTTCGGAAGAGTAGAGGAAAAAAAAAAGATTCGATCCCATCGTACCACGTCATGGTTTGGGGCTTGCTATTCAGTTACCTTTGGGGGTTGTGTGTAAGTGGGTGGTTACACCAGCCAAACCAAAAAAAAAACCCCCCCGTAGCGTTCGCAATCACATCATGGGTTTGCACAGATCTACTGGCCTGTTGGCCGATCTTGGTTGACTAGTTGACGGATTATTCAATCATTGATCCCGTCTTTTCATCTGACGTTCCCCTCCTCTCAAACCGGGCAGAAAGAAACAACATAACTTTTCGATGGGTACAAGGAGCAGTGCTGGTGAATACATACTGCCAACTATGTACCTTTTATACGGTGTTGATGGGGCAAAGAGAGACTCCCCCTACACAACTCACACACATGCCTTTTTTTCAGGTTTTGTCAAACAAAAAAAGTAGGTTGCCGCGAGACGAGCCTTGAGAAGGTTCCATGACAAACGAAGCGTGTGAGCCTCCTTTCGGGATGACGGGTGTCCAAAAAAAGCTGAGGCAAAAAAAGGAAAAACAAATTAGAAGAAAAAAAGGAGACAGCGAAAGAACATCAGATTGGGATTTCGTTTTCATGATGTCTGTTTCTCCGGTTCACTTCACTTCCTACACCTAGGTCTACTGCATAACCATCTCTTATTCGTACGTTGTAATTAATCACTCACCAAGAACGGCATTTCTCGCCCAAGTCTGTATGTCATTAAGGAACGCATATAATTGTTCATCGGCCGTTTCTCCTCTCTCGTGTTTCTTCTGTGTTTTTTTTTCTGCATGAAATTTGAGAAAAGCACATGTTGGATTGAGATGTCGTCTTTTATGTACGTGGCCCTTTTCGAGGGGCTCTTATTTCCTCCGATCCGCAGGGGTGTCAAATCGATGGATGTTGGCTTTTTTTCCCCGGAGGCACAAGGGGTCTTGTTTTTTTTTTTTTTTTTTTTTTTTTTTTTTTTTTTTTTTGGTTGCTTGTCAATGACTTTGAGCACCAAGGACCATGCCATCATGCAAGTGCTTTCTTGTCAAAGGCAAACCAAACAGAAACAGCATAAACCCGGCATCTCCGCCTCGCTTGCTCAGGGACACTACATCCGGCATTCGAGAGCTCCGGCAATCAAACAAAAGGAAAAAAAAGAAGAAATCCCTCCGCCCAAGCTCGGGTAGCTGTTGTTGACTTCTAAGGTACCTAGGTACCTAGGTAGGTACCTTACCTAGCTACCCCCCGGTGCAGAACAGATAGAGAAGGAAGAGAGCGGGGAGAATGACATGATCTACGCCGTAAACTGGCTCCTTCCTTCCCTCGTGGCCTTGCTCGCCTCATGTCCCGAACGCCAGATAATACCAGATCGTCTCCGCAGGAGAGGTCAAGAGGGGACCTCTGAAGGCTAATTGGACATGTCATTGACCACACCACGAGCAAGATGCCTGCAGCATGCACGCTCTAGATGAACTAAAACAACCCCTGAGGCAAGACCGCATGGGCTGTGCAGTAGTTCCGTGGTATTGCTCTTTTGGCGGCGCATCTTTTTTTTTCTCTCTTGCTATGGGTGTGTGTGGGCACAAGTGCAAGTGTGTGCGACAATGTGTATGTGCACTGGGTTCAAATCATGTGTGAATCGTTCTTGAGGTTCTCCATCATGTCAAGACTATTGTGCGAAAGTAGCAAATACCCTGCTCCGTATCCCCTCCTCGTTCATGACAAGAACAGGCTGGTTTTGCCGAGGTGTTTGTCCCCATTATGGTGTACCTGCGTGGTCCTTCGTTTGTCGTCCTCCGTATGCACTTCATACTCTCTGGTATTGGTCAAAAGTTGAGGAGGTGGTGGGGTGAAAAAAGGGCAAGTTTGGGATTCCGACTTGGGAGGGGGCGTCTTGTGTCTTCTTTGGAGTTTTACTCGAGCTCGAACGAACGGGGTGGTCACTCTCTGTCAGGGAGGTTTCCTGGAAAGTCAAAAAATGACGCCCATATGGCACGACACGGGAGAACGGAGGAAAGCACAAAAAAAGAGAGAAAAAAAACTACAGACCAAAAAATGTCTAGGGGCAAGGGAACGCGTCTAGAAAAAAGTCGGCGCTTTTCCGACCAGTCGCAAGGTCGGATGCTGTCCAACGGTCTGCGAGTTGAGACGTTTGAGGAAGAGGGTAAAAAAGACAAAAAAAAACAAAAAAAAAGATTTGGATACCGGTACATGGAAATCTCGTCATGTTTTTCTTCCCATCTTGAACCCTCAAAAAAAAAAACATCCTCACACACTCTCCCAAAACACTGTTTTGGCTCACACGGCATAGAGAAATAACTTAGGTGAGAATTCGCCCCAAACATACCTCCACCACCCTGTCACCCTGTCGCAGACTTGTTCGGCCTCGCGGAAAACCCTCATCTATATGTTGTGTGAGCGTGTGGTGAATGTGTATGAGCGAGTGAGTGTGTGTGGCGATCCATCTTTGGCCTCCAGGTCTAGACACTTTAGTTTTCCTGACTATTTCTCTTTTTTTTTTCCTCCGATGGCACATTGTCACCCGACTACTCCTTGCTCTAGTCCTCAAAGCCTCTAGTCATGCAAAAGCCAAGATCTCTCAAAATGCCCAAACATCAGCAACCGCCGGGAGAGGGTCGCGGAGCAAAAGGAGTCTGTTTATTTTTTGTTTCCCCTTTCAGGTGAGCAAATAGAACTAGATAGAGCCAGCCCCCTGCTGCATACCTTTAGTAGAAAGTACTTCGTTAGTTGTCCCCAATCCAATAGAAGCTTGCTAGCACGGGGAGGTATTGTCAAAGACGCCGAATGTTCTGTTCCGTATGTGATTTAACTCAGGGGTGAATTCTTTTTTTTCTTTTCTTTTTATTTTATTTTATAGAGGACGGCAGCAATATATACAAGCTGCACACCACTATGTATCACGCGCCAATATACATCTTTAACCAAACGAGAAACCCTGTCCCGCCGTCATAGGGTGTACATATTTGTCCATGCAGTCTAAAAGTACCATCAGTCCCACGTTGGTTAGAAAAACCCCTATACGCCATCTGAACCGCCAATTAAAAACCTGAAAAAGAAGAAGAAAAAGACCAAAATGTGATACATGCTAGATATGATATGATCCCGTAGACTTTCTTGACACGCGCAGTTGAAGATCGCAAGAGCAGGACATCACGATCTACTGCTTCGTAATCGCTTCCAGAAGGGTTGCTGCTGTTGATGCCGCTTCTTGGACGATTCGCTTCCACCTCCAACACCCACCGCGGCCTGGCCACCCGGCAAATCGCCAGGGCCACCACCATCCATGTCTTCATCTTCCATCTGCTCGACGTCCATCTTATCCCCAGAGTAGCCACCGCGGCCGCCCCCGACTGGTTTGTCGGGAGGATAGCCGCCGCTCCGCCCGCTGCTGCCTTCGAGTTTATCCGAGTAGCTGCTGCCCTTGCGATCTGCCAAGGGTGGTGGTGGTGCCGGCGGCGGTGACATTCCCGCCTCGTGCATTTTATCCAGTGCCCGGCTCAGCGGCGCTACTAACGGCCCTTGTGATGCCTCAATCCTCTCCTTTCTGTCCGTCGGCCATGGGTCCTGCTGTGGAAGCTTTCCGACGGACTGCCTGTACAGCTCAGGAAATTGTGACTGGAATTCGTTTTCCAGTGCCTCTTGGTTTTGTTGCATGGCCCGTAGTCTTTCCGATTGCTTTGCTGGTGTGAGATTTGCTGAAGGCACGCGATCTTCATTCTCCACAAGACGTAGCCATTCTTCGTACTGATCCTGGTACTCGACAACTTGGTCCTATTGCTAATTGTCAGTACGTCTTGTAGTGGTAACTATTCTCCCAGTGACTGGGCTGAAATAATGGACCTCAAGTAAAATGACTTACTGCTGTGGTTGGTGGCGTGTGTTCCAAAGACTCAAGGTATTCATTGGCGGCCGTTGAAGTCTTTGCACCGACTATGTACTTTTCGTACGAGGCCGAGAACTCCCTGTAGGGGCCCTTTAGGACAAAGAACCTGCCAGTCCAGCCTTTGCTCCTGAATTTGTCGTAAAGCACCTCGGCAGTCGGACACTCCCAAGAAAACTCGATCACGCGGTCGTAGATAACTACACACTTTGCTGAATACCACTTGGAAAAGCTTGCATGGCTGGTCTCGTCCGAGAATGCACCCTCGATCATTTCGATGGTGGAGTGCTCCAAAAAGCTCACTGGTGCACGCAGGTTGGCTGCGCGGTGGATATGGGACCTCTGGAAGTCGGTAGGGGGTCGCAGGTCTAAAAAGAGAACCTGGGATGGATAGATCTCCAAGAGCCTGTTGAGATGACCTGGCAAGATCATGCGTATCGCTTCCTCCCTCGGTGGCGGTGGTTCCACAGCGAGTTTGCGCTTGCTCTGGCTGTACGAATCTCGCTCTTTCTTGTGGCGGTGATAGAACCAGAGCTGATGGGGGTTGCTTGTCAGCATCGACGTTTCCCCAGCAGGTAAAGATTTTGCAACTCACACTTATGTCATTTGTCTGAGCGCCAAGGTTTGATGCGTAATATTCAATCGCAGCGTTGCTCGGCTCTGGATCATTATTAAAGTATTCTTCCAGACGGGCAACTATATGAGAATTGAACCGAGGTGCCTCGGGCACAGACTCTGGGTGGTATACTGTCCACTTGGAGCTCCTTGACGTGTTCATTATTTCGTTCCGGCTGATCTTTTCGTAAGTATTATCCCGGGGCTGCTGTGCACCGTGCCCCTTTAAAGAAGAGGGGATATATCTAATATAGTCCCGCGGTGCTGCTGTCAGAGTTCTTTGGCCATCATAGGGCAAATGCCGCCCACCAACAAGTGGACCGGCCCGTAAGTCTTCGGGTATCATATCCTCTGCTTGGGTGGTGCCGGAAATGGACACATTATCGGCAATCCTCGTATCGTTGGTCTCAGCAGAAGGCTTAATCATGTTGTTCGACCTAATGAAAGCCACGAAATTGCACGCATGATCTTCTGGAAGCAAATCCCAGATCATGACCGGGAGGGACAGCAAGAGTAGCGTCGAATGGCTCTTGAAGACACCCTGAACCTTGACATACTTGGCCAGCGCTGGGAAGCTGGCCAACCATTGCTCCCATGCGTCCAGATCAAGTTGCTGGTTGTCTTCGAGGGCCAATGAGATCATGACATGCGGTCGATGTTCGGTAGGTTCTGTGCCAGCACCCTCTACTGAGCCACCCCTGCCTGAGCTTATAGGAGCGGATGGGAGGGGCATGGTCGCCTCTGGCTCATCCGGAGGCGAGGGAGGACGTCTGTTCTCAGGTACGATACGGCCCAGCTCTATGCTGGGCGCTTTGTGGTTCGAGGTCATCATGAAGTGCACAGGGGTTGAGCGAGCCTCGAAGTGCTTGCCGTTGATGGTGATGGGTCTGGGATGTTTTAGGCGCGCTAGAACCTCGGCGTGAAGCATTGCTGCTGAGAAGGTCCTGACTTTCCACTGCTGAAGAACTTCGATGAGCGCATTTGTGAACGAGTAACGCCCTGGATCCGGTGCTATGGCGTCCCAGCTAGATGCTGAGATGGTCTCGGTGATGCTCTTGCCATTGGGGAATGTAGCGCTCGCAGCGCCTGCACAACAGTCCAGCAGGATCAACGTGTCCGAGACGGAACGTTCCAGTAGAGTCTGGATGGCGGACCACTGCAGCCATGGCGAGCCAGAGTGGCGAGTTGCACACCAGGTGCTTTGCCTAGATTCGTCTATCCTTGCGTGGCCGCCATAGTAGACGATAAAGAGAGTGTCTGTGCTTTCATGATCTTTGATCAAGGAACCAACCTTGAGCATCAACTCCAGGTGAGAGTTTTCGGACGGGATGGCAAAAATATCGGTTTCGAAGCTGTAGTCTTCCCGCATACACTGCTCAAGGTCCTCAAGCTCAGGCAGAACGAAAAGATCATCAGACTTCCAGTGAAGTAGCAGCACTTGCACTTTGGAATATCTTTGCATGGAGAGCCCCCTATTTGGAAAAGCTCGCCCAGCCGACTGTGGGTGGTAAATGAAGTGGCTGTGGTCAGCATTATTAAAGCGTTGAAGCTAGGTGACGGTTGACACGATGAACAATTCCATCGCTGCAGAAGAAAAGAGAGAAATAAAGAGACATACATCTTCTAGACTTTTTGCAAACGTCTCGAGATGTTTGACGTGAAAATTCACACGGCTCGTGTCATGAGTTGCAGAAGGCGTCGAGACACCCGCACCCGAGCCGTACTGTGCCCATTCGAAAAGACCACGTTAGTATTTGGAACTGGTGCCTTTGTTTATTCCACATTGACGATGACCATCGCGAAGAAGGCCATGGCCCAGAACTTACGGTTGAATCTGCGCTGCTCATGCTGGCACCATCACCCCTTGGTGCCCTCGTCCGGAGGGTAACATAGGGCTCATCTTGGTGTGTTTGAGATTGTTGCGGGTGATTATGATGAAGATGATGCTGATGAGAATCCATGGTGGGCGTTTTGTTGTGGTGGCAGCCCAGGCTGCTGCACAAAAGTGGTGCGGGCTTGGACTGGATTGAAAACCGGCGATTTTTAGGTAGAACGAGGGGCTCTATTCGGTAAGGGCCGCTTTACAGCCTGTTGCTTCTCTCTACCTTTTCATCTTTTACAGGGTATGCGGGTTCGCGAGCTGCACATATCTTGATGTCGTCTCTTTTGTGTTTTTTTTTTTTCTTTTTTCTCTCTCCGTCGCTGACTTGCACGGAAATTAAGAAAAAGCTGTCAATTGCGCTTGGGATGAATGAATTTTGGTGGTTTGGTAAACAAGATCAGGAGCAGGCGGATGCGGCGATGATGTTTTCTTGGGCTGGCTGTCATCTGTTGTGTCCGACGGGCGGCCTTCCCTCTTCTCGGTGGCTCAATTGGGTTTAGTGCCCTTGTCCTTCGGTCGCAGATTGGGGTCTTATTGCTTGATTGAAAAGCGCTACTCCCCATGAGTGTGTAATCAGACCCTGTCGACACCAGGCTTGCAGGGTCTCTTTCACCGAAACCCTTTTGCAATAAACTAATTTTATCTTGGCATCTTATGACTTGTTAGTAGAGTAGTAACCGGTATAAGACATTCCTGTGCTTTAATAATTCGACCATGACATGACTGTCCAATGTTGAAATCGTCTCGTCCCACGTTTGAGAGGAAGTAACTGCACACAGCTCTGGGGGGTCTATTTAGTCACACACTCGCACTTCGAGCCTCGCATGAATAACGCCCATACCGTCCTATAACAGCGGTTAATAGTGGAGGTAAGGATGCTGTCAAAATAGGTAGTTTTGGGTTTTCTTTACCGGTACTGTAAATGGGTCTTGTCTTTCCTTTCCGAATCCATGCGCCGAAAGTACAGTAATTCCGTCGACGATAAGGCGTTCTATCAAGTACCACATACAGGCAACAAGATAACCATAACCTTATTTTGTTTCCCTCCTTTATACCACGTTGTTTGCCATCCGATCATTCTCAGCATTTGGAATGCGGGACACAGACATATTTTTAGCAAACCTGGTCATTATCGAATCGTGTCCGGGATTCAGGAGGAAAACCAGGCCCCGCCCCCAAGTAGCACTTAAAATATCGTTTTCCACTTTGCTCGCAAATGCACAGCTTTGAGGATTCTACCTCAGCCTGCAGCCCTAGACCCCCACCCGTAGTGCCAAGTCGCTTGTATATTGATCCTCACCACAGCTGGGAGCGCTAGCCCACCAAACCAACACTAGAATGGGGTCTGGCCAGCCTGCTGCACTCCTCGAGGGATCGGCGCATCTACCTGGGCAACTTGCTCTACGATGTCCAGCCGGCCGAAATCAAAGACGCGCTCGTGAAAAACGACTTCGGAGCCTACCAAGATATCCACATCTCCGTAGACCCCGTGACCGCTCGAAACCCAGGCTACTGCTTTGTTGACTTACCGGACCGCGCCACCGCTGAGCGCGCCCTCACATCTTTCCACACCAGCATCCGCGGCAGGCCCTTGAAGGTCGGCCCCTGCGAACCTAAGAAGCAGAATGCGAGTGGCAGAAACAGCAGATGGAGGAATAGCAACAATGTCGGTGGGGCGAACCCCGCCTTCAACAGATGGGGCAACTGGTCCGGACAGAGGACCTCATCGTCGAGGGACTCCGATGAGTAAAGGGGTGCCGGTCGGCATCATTGACGAGCGTGGCATTGAGCAAGGGCCGTACGGGGCCATTGAACACTTCAGCCAGTCCCACGTAACGAGCGGCCGACGGCTTTATGTAGGCGGGCTGGACAAGATGATCAACCAGCAGCACAACCAGGAGGAAGTGCGAGAGATTCTGGCGGGCTCGCACCCGTGAGAACCCCCTTTCCCAACTTCACTATCATTCCCCTCCCCCCTTTTTTCAACGTGATTGTGCGTTCCCATTATCGGTATTAGTTGTTGCTGACGGGCCAGGTTCGGTGGAGTAGTATCGCCATCAGTAAACGCATCACTCCGCACCCGTCCACGAGCAACATGCCGGGGAAACACCATTACTGCTTCGTTGACTTTGCGACCGCCCAAGAAGCTTCCACCGCCGCAATGGCGACAAACGGGAGGTTCTGGGCCGGTGGACGCCTGCGCGTCAGCATGGCCAGAGAGGTCCCAGATAGGCTCAGAGAACGCGCCGTCCCGGCTAAGGACAATGAGACTTTGCGGAAGAGGGCTGCCGACGATGATCCACTCTCGGCTGGCCAGCAGTCATCATGGCGCAAACGACCTGCTAACGACCACAGTGGCGTTGGGACCTCTCAACCCACTGGATCTCTTGCATCTGCAAGTTGGCGTTCAAAAAACCCTGAACAGAAGCCGAACGTGATGTTGAGCCTTGGAATGGCGGTATTGCATAATCCTTGGACCAAATTGACGAGATGTATAATTAACTACAAAGTCTAGGTCCAGGCTGTGTTGGTTAATTTGTTCAATGTTCCAATTTTGGTTTGCATTCGCAATCGTGATAATTATGGTTACTAGGCTGTATGACCCTGCACTAGATGCTGCGTGTGAGGATCAACCTTCCTTCAGATTAATCAACGTAGACATGCATGATTGTGACAAGTCGTGCAACTGCATCTAGGAGGTTGATGAGGAGTTGACCTGGAAAAAGTGACTGTCGTCTCACCACCCACGTGTCTGCTGATGTGATCGGTGGGGCCCCGCCGTGCAATTCCGAGCCTGGCCTTAGTGTCGCTCGGTCAACATTCCAGGCTACGATGGTGTTGATCCAGCCATGCAACTTGGTAGCCTACCTGCCTAATTGATGTACCTGCAACGAGGATTAGCAAAGCACCTCGCCAATCAAGCAATTAACAGACCAGCTACTGGTATTCGCCAGCCTAACTCTGCCAGGAAACCCCAAACGCGGTTGGGAATGCTGCACAACATTTCAGTAAAACTAGCAATCCTGACCTGACCTGACTTGGGCCTCCACAATACGGTACCTCAATCTGTACCGACCATCAAAATGAAGCTGAGGATCACCTTCCTCCACAGACCCGGCGATGCCGTGGATCCTGCGTCGCTCAAGATCACCGACGATAGCCTTGCGGGCCCAGACCTTCATGCAGCCCGCGAAGTTCGGGCAACATTTGCCCGCGATGAACTTCCCGCCGAGCTGTTGGCGCTCCTCGCGGCTACAAATGACTTCCACGTGAGATGGGTCGGCCCGCACGCATACCAAACCGTCAGCCCCCTGCAGTCGAGACTGCCACCAGGTTTCCACCTATTCTATACGCCGCTGGCAGATGAAAAGCATCAAGATTCGTAAGTCTAGAGGTTCGTCTTTGTCTGTCTTGAGACTGAGCCTGAACCTGACTCGTTTGTTCCGTGCACAGTGCAGTCCTCACCTGCGATCTATTACGAAAAGCTTTCGGAGGTCTGGAGAATTGCATATCGAATGTGAGTAGTCCTGTCGTAGTTGTAGCGCAATAGTATGATGCGATCCATTTCGTTCCATGGCCTAATTGACAAAATGCCAGGAATCATTTGTCTCCCTTCCCAAGAGCCGCTTCTCTCACTCGCCAGCTCATCAATTCTATCAACCTCTCGAGGACCTGCGGAACCTCACTCGCTACATAAGGGATGACTTGTGCCCAGAAAATGACCCCCTCTGTCGAGCCCAGGCAGAGCGCCTGACCGAGTCCGTCTCGCTCGACATTTCATGGGACAGCACTGCCAACATCCTCAGGGTGACCACGATGTCTCCATACCAGGCCCAGCCCCTGACCGTGACAGCCTACCCGGGCCACCGCACTGAGGTTGGCATGCTGGGCGAGGACACCGCGCCGACCCTGGAGCGTCACGAGGTTGGCATATCCGGCCACCTCGTCGTACTGGGCGAGCGCAACACCCCTTCCCCCACCGTCTTCGGCTTCCCATCCCGTCACCGGGCCGCCGATGGCGACTCTGTAACGTCCTTCTTCCCGTACCACTCTGACACCTCCACCGGCCTGCACCCGACCCTGAGGCTGGTCATGACGTCGCGCAAGCCGGACGAAGGGTCCTGCACGCCGCACGCCTACCTCACGCTGCCCCGCACCATCTTTGCCGACATGTACCAGCTCTCGGACCCTCTTTTCCTCGCCTCCAAGAACCTCACCGCCCTGCGCTACATGTCTAGCCCCGTCGACCTCGAGGCCCCTGACTACGCCATGAGCATATGGGGCTCGTTCGTGCTGGTGGACCTCGCCCAGCCCTCGGTCGACGCCGGCGACGCCTGGACGGCCGAGATCCCGCTGCACCTGCGCTACCTCGCCCCCGCGACCGGCGGTCATCGCAGCATCGAGGTCCCCGCACCCGCCGTGTTCTGGGCCTGCGCGGCTGACGAGGTGGGCAACCTGGCCACGAACCCGTTCGACCGCACCAGGCTCGGATACGACGGCCTCTTCGACGTCAACACGGTGTTTTGGCACCTCGAGCCGAGGCCGCCCCCTCTGCCCGTCGGGACCACGCGCCTCGTGCTCGGCGTCGACGTTCCGGTCCTGGACATAGAGAGGTCGGGCTGGATCGGCGCTGGCACTGCCGCCGTCATTCTTTTGGGTTTTGGTTGGGTGGTCTGGAAGCTCCTCGGGGCTGGGTTGGCAAAGAGCGCAGAGGGAGGAATGGCGCCTGGCGTTCAGAAACCGGAGACGAAGAAGACGCAGTGATCTCTTTGGAGGAGGAACAGGAGCTGAAGGTGATCCCCAAACGGTGCTAGGGTGATATACCACCCATCGCCACAGGCAGGCACGACAAATGCCAGAATCATGCAGAAAATGGAAGAGCAGCATGGACTAATTATGATATTGATGCGTACTCAATGAATCTCCAGCACTGGCCGGGAGAGAAATGGGGCCCATATAGCACAAAGGAATTGCGCGATGACAATAAGTGTTTCATGAACAATTTCGTCGCAAGCAGTTATAACAGCCACGCCAGTCACATTGCATATGCCATATTCAAACGAGGTGCAAGACTCTTGCGCCAGGTATTTGTACGCTTCATGATTTGTATATTTTTGCTTTATAATTGCAAGTCTAGACTGCAGAGCTTCATAACCGGCCGCTCTCATAATACCTGCGCATCTCTGTGCATGCTTAGAAGGCAAAGACCTGATCCTCAAGCTTGCTCACGGGGCGCGCCTTCTTGAAGCCCAAAGCCTCGGTAGCCTTCTTCAGACCGCTAACCATAGGCGGGGGACCGCACAGCAGGATCTTGACATCGTCTGCCGGCTTGGGGAGCCATTTCTGTCACGTAGAAATCTGGTTAGTATAACGACCGCATGCCATTTGCCACCGTTTCTTTTCCCAATACATCGACTTACGGTGATCATGTCCTGTGTAACAAAGCCAACGCCACCAGTCCAGCCCTCAGGCGGCCTGTCCAAAACGTAGTGTACCCTGAATCCCTTGTCCTCGGCCGCGAGCGCATCAAGGTCCTCCTTGAGCAGGATATCCTCCTTGGTGACATTGGCAAAGATCAGGTCGACCTGGGTGGTGTCGCCAGCGGCACGGCCGCGGACGATGGCGCGAACGACCTGGAGCATGGGGGTGATGCCGGTACCGCCGGCGATCATGCCGAAGTGACGGACCATGTTGGGCTGGTACACAAAGGCGCCCTTGGGGCCCCTGACGCGGATGCTCTGGCCGACCGAGAGCCCGGCCATGTACTTGGAGATGTTACCGGTGGGGTACGACTTGATCAGCAGGTCGACGTAGCCGGGCTGCTCGTCACCGCTGATCGGGGTGTAGGACCGCACAACCTCTTTGCTGCTGCCGTCGGGCTGGGGGATGTCGGCGCCGATGGAGATGTGCTGGCCGATGGGAAGACCAAGGATCGAAGACGGCGATGGGAGCTGGATACGGTAGCTGCGAGAGGGCCGCATGGGTAAGTAAACAGTCCAAGCTTTGCAATGGTGGCTTACCCAGCGGGACAGAAAAACTTACATGGCGACATTGTGGGATATAATGGTCTTCTCCTTGAGCTCGAACTCCTGAAATTTTGTTGGGTCAAGGACCTTTTTGGGCTCTGTAAAAACACATCCCGCGTTAGCATTGATTTTCCACCGCAGAACAGATGCAAACAAGTTTTCTACTTACTGAGCTGGAAGAACTTCCATGTGCCGAGAGCCAAAGCAAGGGCGACACTGTAGACGACCCAGTCCCTCTTGACGATGGCGGTGCCGATGACAATGAGCGCCGCGGGGATGTAGACCCCGTCGACGTAAACCTTGGAACTTAGAGGGGGTGCCATACTTTCCTCTCTTGACGCTGTTTTGCCTTCGTCGTTGCTTCTATGTGCCCGGTGGGACCTAACCTGGCTTTTATGTCTTCTTTTTTTTGAGTGGCCTTTGGAGCTTTCGTGGGCAGGGGATGGGACCAGGCGGAATTTGAAGCTAGACCCGAGCGCGACCTGGTCGGGCCAATTTGCGACATCATCCCACCGAAAATTTGCGGGCCCCGGAAGTGGGCTGATCCTGTGACCGCCAGAAGCCCGAAGTCCGGAAGCAGACTTATTTGTACGAATACTAATTTAAAGTTCCATCGTATCCGAAGATCCGTTAAGTTGTCAAAGCCGTGGCGGATCTAATATGGATATTTTTACAAGTGGAATTCCGTTAATTACGTCCCTGGTTAAAATTTCTCTAAAAACAGCGGATTGTCTTACCGCAAGTGTGTTAAGTCCTACCTCAGGTATCACTCATAAGGTACGATACGGCAGGGCTAATGTTGGTTGGGAAGTGAATGAATGCCCAACGCAATTGATTCGATCGATCAACCAATCTTGAACCCCTCCAATGACCAATTGTAGGGAAGGTAGAGAGGGGCAGTTCCCTCCCATCACTCACCACCATCAAGCAACAAAACCTGTACTGCCTTTGAGCTCCGCAGCATAGTGCTGCATTGCAACTTGGGTCATTTCTAACATAGAGCCTCAATACTTTTTTCTTGCAACTAGCGCGGATGTGATTAGACCGCCTTGGCCCATATTTTGCTCTTTGAAATCCATTTCAGACAATATTCCTATATTCAAGCAAGATCCTTTCCCACATTGATTCCGCTCCAAATTTCAACGCATGCCACCATGGGTGAACCTGTCAAGATTGAGGAAGCTCCTTTCCCACTGACAGACGTCGACAAGTGGGTTTTGTCACAAACAGATGAGGAGTTCAAGTACCATGATTGGGACGAGCTTCGGGAAATCATCGGTATGCCGGCCATGACCGAGAAGTTGCCGTGCTTTTGATAGTAAAAATAACATCATGAGCCATTTACCTGTCTGTAACTGGAAATATTAACGACTGTATCCAGACACAAATAAGCTCGAAGTACTCAAGCGGAAACCGTCAGACCTACGGCGCTACATGAAATGGACAGCCGAGACCAAGGCCGAGTATGGCAGCATGACCAAATATATCATGATCCATCGACTCCCTAAAACTTGGGGTGATGTTCCTTTCACACCGGCGTCATCGATTCCTTTTGCAGACCCCTCCGACTACAGAGTTCTGTTGAATGACTGGCCATATGGCCTGGCCTCTGGCATCACGCACATTGTGGTGTGGTCACGTACTGTGATACCCACCAACCCGGAAACGGGCGACATGACACCGGAGAGCAGGGAAACAGTGGCAAACTTTGTCAAGCGCTTTTTCGTGGATGAGCTTGGCCCGGGAGGTGAGGATCAGGTGATGTGGTTCAAGAATTGGGTCGCCCTTCAGAGTGTGAGAACCCTCGAACATATCCATATCATGGTCAAAGACTGCGACGAGGCTATATTGCAAAAGTGGACGCGGGAGCTCGACTGCCACAGGTAGAGATGGACAACGCCATAGATCAAATACCGCGCCCGCAATGCCACTTATAGACGACATATAAACCACCAGCCATTCGTCCCACTTAGATCATGCCGCACGTCGTTGTTTCCGGTTACTAGCAGGTTGCTGTTGCGCACCGGCTGGATCAACGCCGCCTTTTTGCAAACCGGCCATCTGCCGGGCAGTCCCCACCAGACCAAATCCCTTGTATGCAGCAAATGCTGGGATGAGGAGCCAGATAAAGTAAAGTGAATTTCCAAAGAGGATAACGAGGACCAATGTTGCCCACGTGACCCAGACAACGTCGAACATGTACTCGGTTAGCCCGGATGCTGCCAGGTCCTCACCCGAAGACTTGAGTGTGCCGTTGGCATCGTGCTTCGGTCGACCGGCCTTTTCCAGCGTAAGCTGGCAGATGAAGCTAGGGACGGACACGAGGATGTAGCCCAGCAGAGATCGCGGCTTGAGGATGGTGTGGCAGAGCAGGAAGGTGGCATGTACCAATGCGGATCCGACGTGAAGTTTGTAAAGGGTGGCCGCGTTGGACTTGGCGCGATCTTTTTTTGCTTTTTGTGCCATGACAATTGGGAAGATGAGGCTGAGATGGTGCGTTTTGTTTGGTCGCGGAAAGAAAAATATATATATGATTTGGTAATTGCAAACAAACGTATTCGGGGGAATCTTTGTGGCGTCTGTTCGAAAACCAAAGACAAATGAGCCACTTGGGGGTTTTGTGTCGGATGGCTGTCAAAGTGTGTCAAGAGTGTCAATTCACTGAGGTACCTTACCTCATCCGCGTGGCTTGCAGTGGACAAATCTCCCGTCGTTAGTGTTGCCACTCAATCGGAACGCGCGCATGGGGCGGGAGTCCCCCGTTGCTTGGGCAGGCCCAGCCAAGACCTTTAAGCGCCCCTCGACCAATCAGGGTGTCGGAAGAGACTGCGAACAACAACATCGCGACGTGAGGAAGGCGTGCATCAGCAAGCCAAAAGCTTTTTCTTCCTCACAAACATTTCAGTCATTATTGCCCCTGAACCCATCTGGCTTTGGAGATTGATATTCAATCGTTTGCGCGGCAATTTCACACTTCATTTTTGACCGACAGAGATAATGGCATGCAAACAGTAATTTTTTTTGCACCTCTTTGTTGCTGGTGCACGTCTTTTTTTGCATGCAAACAAGCTTGTTTTCCTTTGGATGGTTTTTTTCTGGGGCGCGTTTGTGTACGTCTGACCGACGAACAAAGAACACCCCACTCGCTCTTCCACCCTTACACAATAACTTTGGGGTCGCCTTTGGCAAGAATAAATTTGCCTAACTTACTTACGCAAAGCTCATCTTCGTCGAGATTTACATATCCGTAATTATTAATGGTTTTTTGCGTCTAATCATCCCATAAAACCCGTCGACATCGAGGCGCCACCAGCCTGGTCGCCATAGCAAAACGACGTCCTCACGCGCCCGAACATAGACACAGGCACTTTGGTCGCGGTTTTCGGTCGCGTAAAACCTGGCAGAAGCCTCCCGCGGCGAATACAGAGCGACGAACCCGAAGCGCGTTTGTCGGCCTTCGATTTGGGGTGGCAAAGGTACCTTTGGTCCTGAGCCTCCTCCTTAGCCTGATCCCATGGCTTGGCATGTCAGGTAGCAGTCTACGAGCATAGTCGAATGTCACGGCCCTTGGTACAGTCCGCTGCCATGGCACCTGGTAGCAGTGGTGCCAATGTCGCAGCACTGTTACGACACGCAGTGCTATACCACCTCGACAACAGTGCACACGAAAATGCGCTCTTTTTCGCCGAAAGACTCGCTGCTCAGGACCCTCGATCCCCCGAATCAGCGTTTCTCCTTGCCCTCTGCCATTTCCGCCTGGGAGATTTTCTGTCGGCGCACGATGCCAGCAAGGACGACTTGAAGGGAGCAGGCCTTCGGAGTTTACATATAGGGCGGGCCTACATATTTGCGCAGAGCTGCTTGGCACTAGAAAGATATCGAGATGGGGCTATCGCACTGGAGAGGTGTCGACCGCAATGGCCGCATAAAACCACTTTTGGGAAACACACGGCCTCCACGCGCAGCCTGATACCTGATGCTGCCGCGCTAAACTGCCTGCTTGGTAAGCTCTATCAGGGGCTTGACGACAAGAACAGGGCTGTATCCTGCTTTGAGGACGCACTGAAGCTGAACCCTTTCATGTGGGATGCCTTCACATCGTTGTGTGACATGGGTGTTCACATCAAGGTTCCAAACATATTCAAGGTCACCGACAAGCTTGTGCGGGCTCTTGATTCAGAAGATAAACCCACGATTAACGACAAGGAAACATCTTCAGCAGCTACATTAGAGCCGCTGCCGAGAAAGTCAGCTTTGCGTTCGGCCCCCGCAGACACCTCGGATCCCTTCGACCAACCAAGAGCAGTCGCCTTCCAGGACAGACAGGCACTCGGGAATCTGGTAGCCGCCGAGACCGAAGAAAATGAGTTTCTCCAAAAGATCGCAGCTGCTCGCTCTAGGATGGCAGCAGCTTCAGGACCAAGCAGTGCGAGTGATCTCCTAGACACTCCTCCAGCTCCTTCGGCTCCGGTGGAGATAAACGCCTTGCGTGGAGGGGCTCATCCTGAGCCTCCGCACGCGCCCATGCGCAAAACTAGGGCAGCGCATACTATTGAACCACCTCCTTCGGATGCCCCGCCAAGGATGGGATATCGTGGCATCACTAAACGAAGAGCAAATTTGGACCCCAACTCAGAAGCCCCTTCAGCCACGGAGCAGCCCGTTTCCCAGATGCTCAGAACTTCAGCGTCATCACTGTTGGGAGCTGAACAGCGGAAGCGGACCATATCTGGGCATCCAGTCCAATCCAGGCCAGGTGTTACCGAAGAACCCGGAGCACCACAGAGAAGAAGTGCCAGGCTCAACATGTTCAAGCAGCCCTCTACTGCCAAGCCGAACGCTGCAGCTGCTCCCATTGGCACCACATCTACGAGGGAAATGAAGAAAGCCAGACCAGCCATCTCGAGAATCATGCGGCCAGGGAGTAGCGGTTCTAGCGTTGGGAGGGTTGTGAGTGGGAACCGAAAGCCAGTGGAGGAAAATACCATGGATGTTGATCATGTCGAGCCCCCGAAGATGAGAGATGCAGTTCAACCACCTCTAGGACCTGCAAGAACAATCGAGGCGGACGGACACAGCACAGTAAGATTAGAAGAAACCTTGCGGTTGTTGATGGATCTTCTCAAACGCCTGGGAACGGGATATTTGGCTTTGTCGCAGTACCAGTGCAGCGAAGCTGTGCAAGCTTTCAGCACGATACCGCGAGCTCATGTCGACACCCCGTGGGTTTTAGCTCACATCGGACGCGCTCAGTATGAACAGACCAAGTATGCTGAAGCAGAGGCCTCCTTCAAGCGCTTAAGAACATTGGCACCGAATCGGCTGGAGGACATGGAGGTCTATTCCACAGTACTTTGGCACCTGAAGAAGGAAACAGAGGCATCGTTTCTGGCACACGAGCTTGTTGACATAGCGTGGCATTCACCGCACGCCTGGTGCGCCTTGGGCAATGCATGGTCGCTGGCATCAGATCGCGAACAAGCGCTGCGGTGCTTCAAGCGTGCTACGCAGCTCGACGCAAAATTTGCATATGCCTACACACTTCAAGGGCATGAGCACTTTGTTAGTGAAGAATACGATAAGGCGTTGACATCATACCGGCACGCCATAGCGGCGGACCGGCGCCATTACAATGCCTACTATGGCATCGGAAGAGTGTACGAGAAACTTGGCAACTATGACAAGGCATATACCCACTTCCATGCGGCCTCAGTGATTCACCCGACCAACGCGGTCCTGATATGCTGCATCGGTACGGCACTGGAGAAGCAAAAGCAAGTTGTACAGGCCCTGCAGTTTTTCACAAAGGCGACCGAACTAGCACCGCGGGCAGCGCAAACACGCTTCATGAAAGCGCGCGCTCTTTTGGCGTTGGGACAACTACACGAGGCTCAGAAAGAGCTCATGATCCTCAAGGACCTCGCACCGGACGAGGCGACTGTGCATTTCCTGCTTGGAAAGCTCTACAAAACACTTAACGATAAGAATACGGCGGTCCATCACTTTACGATTGCACTGAGTCTGGATCCAAAGGTAAGCCAGCCGCTGCATGTCAATGTTGCTTTTCTTGGGCTACCCAACGGTGATGGCTGACAACCCCGAACAGGCCAGTCAATTGATCAAAAAGGCCATAGAAAGTCTCGAGGATGATGAATGTTATGACGACTCCATGGTGCAATGACAATAACAATAACAATGTTGCCCAAGTGTGGGCGAGGGTAACGGCTTTCTCTCTCTAGAACTTGCTACGAATGTATATAACCGACTCTGAGATGAAACTCTTCACCCGTTAGCCCAATTGGCCACCAGGGAAATCAGTGGGACGTTGTTGCATGGCGTCTATGAAACGACACGAGAAGATATGAACCATCGATCATTTCAATCCATGGAAATGCAGCATTGCATTGGCGTTCTGGACATGCTATTTGCTGGGAAGCAAGCAATTTGAGATTGTTTCTGGCCACTGAGTTCTGGGGAGAGCCATGGGATGGGACGGGAGGGCGCCTGGATCGGGAGATAGTTGGGTAAGGCTTTGACTATGCGGTTGTGTTTTTGGGGAAGCGGTCTTTATTTTTATTTTTTTTGGGCGTAGGGCGGACAACACGAGCATCATGTTACAGCATTGCGTTCTTTTTCCCTTGTCTTGGTTTGTTCTTTTCGGCATTGGGAGTTTGAGACGACAACAATTCGTGTGGTTTGGGGTTAAACAGTACAGAGTCTCTGCTCGTGCGATTACTTTGACATACCGATTCACACTCTTTGAAAAACACTTTAGCTGTAGTGCACACGCTAGTGAACGATGGATTGACGCCTACCTGGCTCCTGGGAGTTCTTTGGGTACCTCAAATTGGAGCGAGACAATCTTGATGTTCGACGCGGGTCTTGCAAGTCAAATGCTTCATGCTGCAAACTGACCACCAACAAGCTTAACAGTAGTAGCCAGTAACAAGTGTCGCCAACCACCAACCTTGACAAACGAAGCGAGGTAGAAGGAACAAGCCATATACGTCAAGCAGCTACACCCATCAGATCAGCCTTGATGACAGCTATCCAGCGTGGAGTGTTCGCCTGAGATGGCGGTCTGCTAGGCGAGTTTCGGACGCGTGAATGATTTCACCCTACTTAAAAAGAATGCGTCTGGACGCGATGATAGAATCAAGCACCAAAGATCAAAGAGAGAAAGATAGAAAGAGAGAGAAAAGGGACTTGAGATAGCATGCCTACTCGAAAGAAAGAGCCTCCAGCCCAATATTCATAACCGATGAAGGCTGCTCAAACTTCTGTCTACTTGCCCGTTGTCAAATGCACCCATCTGTAGCGTCTTCGGCGCGTTGCGCGCTGGTTGTCGCGTCTGTGAGTTTGACCAATGCAGAAGAGGTTGGGGAGGTGCGGGGCGGTTCTATGCACGGGCCACATACAGGGGTATCCAGATCAGCCGCCCTCTTTTTCTCGGTAGGGAAAATGGGCTTGAATCAAGAAAGGAAAGAGCGCGTAAAACAGCGCCAAAAAGCGGCATTCAATCAGGTCAGATTTGGGCATTTTTCAGGACAAAAAAAGCCGGACAAGAAAATCCATTTTTACCCCCAACCAGGGAAACCAAATCACTCTGCATGGTATAAAACCCCCCAACCCACCTTTCCCATTCCCAACTCCTCCACTCTACTCCCCCATTCCCGTAAACCACCAACAACAAAACAAAGCTGCATCATCCATTTGTTCATCGCGACAATCAATCATAAACACTTTAATCAACTTCATTCTCATTCAAATCCATCAAGATGACTGGACGTAAGTTGATACTGATTTTTATTTTGTCGCTGAATCTCGTCGACTATTCTATTTTGCTTCGGTCAAGCTTGCATATGGGTTGTTGCCATCGGGCAACGTGACGCATCACACTCAACGCGTCGCGCCTCATCCCACATGCACTTGACTTTGGTTCCATTCCATCACAACATTACTATACAACTTGCATCATGCTGATTACAATTCTCAATCACAGGCGGAAAGGGAGGAAAGGGTCTTGGAAAGGGTGGCGCCAAGCGTCACCGCAAGATTCTTCGTGACAACATTCAGGGTATCACCAAGCCCGCTATCAGGCGTCTGGCCCGTCGTGGTGGTGTCAAGCGTATTTCTGCCAGTATGTTATTTCATCGATGTATCATCCCTCAACACGTCAATCTACTAACACCTCACCCTTCCAGTGATCTACGAGGAGACCCGTGGTGTCCTCAAGTCCTTCCTCGAGGGTGTCATCCGTGACGCCGTCACCTACACTGAGCACGCCAAGCGCAAGACCGTCACGTCGCTCGACGTTGTCTACGCTCTCAAGAGGCAGGGCCGCACCCTCTACGGTTTCGGTGGTTAGATGGGGAGAAGTCTATTCACGAGCATGTCGTTTTCTGCATTTCTTTTCGCGTTCGGGTTTGGGCAATTACAGGACTACTGGCGTTACGGCGATGGTAAATTTTTACCGGTTCACAAGGGAATCAATCAAAGAAGGTCTCGTGGCCTTCGCGTCATTATGAAACACCAAATAAACAACAGATGAATACCTAGTGATGGTTCTGATGTTGAAACTTTAATGATATGTTTCATGTGCAGCGTGCTGGAATGCAGACACTGACCATGCAAAGGTCTAATGTTAGCGCGAGAGATAATTCATTGATTGACTAGCATGAGTGAAACGCAGAAAGGGTATCTTGAATTACTGTGACTGTATGTGTGAAAACAAAATACGTTTTCTTGTCAAGTTGAATCTTGTTCAACTGGTCATGTTCGTGAGGTTGATCGCACACCGCCACAGACTGCACGAGTACATGATTCGGATAGGTAAACCAGACAGCCAGCACTGAGTGTAATTATATCACCATCTCCTCTCTCAAAAAGTCCCACTTTGTTGGGCACATATCCGAGGCGTCATATCCCATTCCGCCCCTTAGAGGTACTTCTTCCCGGCCGCAGCAACTCTTGCACGGAATATGGGACTCCTGACTTCCATGTTGACTTTGTAGAAGGGGCTCATGATGGCCTTGACCCAGTTCTCGTAGACCTCCATGAAGAAGCTTTTGATGGCTTCCTCGGTAGCCACACTCGTAGGGTTCGCGGCGATGGAGTTGCGAGTGGCGGCGGTCGTCTGCGGGCCCACGACAACGGGCTGATGGAGGAGCAGAAACTTGACGTTGCCGCCGGTGACGAAGCACGAGACGTAGCTGTTGAGGAACTTGTCGACGCACTTCAGATACCTGGGAAGGGAAAAAGAAATTGCCCATGAATGTCAGCTCTAGCTGAGCGCTACGGATGGGTGCATATTGCCGACCTGGGGACGAACATCTGGCCGGTATTCCATTGCGCCTCTTCCACGATATCCAGGCTGCTGTGCAGGATGAACTGGTTCATGTGGCGCGACGCCTCGGCGAAACGGGGCATGCCGTCGCCACCCTGCTTCGACGTGCCGAACTCATACTCGAACAGTGGGTTATCCTGCGTCCCGATAATGGCGAAGTAGTAGGACATGGTTGAGGAACGATCAGGTGGTGTCGGACATCGGGGGCCCGACTTTGTTGCGTATTTTCGCTACGAGGAAGGAGAGAATAATTGTTTCTTGTCTCCTTCGACCAAACGTATCAACACAGGCTTTTGCCCCCGTTTTGCGATGGGCAACTCGGGATTGCGACGGTGGAACGCGGTCGCGGGACACACCAGCTGTGGAGTTTTTGGTGGGGGGAGGTTTTGGCACGCCGGAGCTCACCCGAGTCCACGGCGCTCACAGGGGCCCGGGAGCTAAGAGAAAACTGTGGAGAATTTGCCAGAGTTGATCCGAAGACGCACCCTAGTCGACAGTCCCAAGCTAGGGGGGATGGGACGCCTATGTGAAATTTCGAGTTTGGCGCGCCCTGACGTCCGACTTGATTGAACCACGCCCGCGTGCAAGTCTAATAGCGTACGTCGAAAACCACACACAATGTTTGGACCATTTAGGATAACAAACGTCTTAAATGGCGGTCTTCTATGGTAAGTCTACTTTTCTTTTTTTTTTTCCTTGCTCGTCAGCCGGTTCGTCCTTCCAAGCCAGTCATTGACAAATAGCCTCCAAATTCAACAGGAAGACCCCATGGCGACTCTCTCGATTCCAGAAACTCCGCCAGCGCAGGCGGCTGCGAGCTGTCGACGACGTTGTAGCAACTTTGGACAAGGCATTAGCCAAGAAGGGCGAATCGCTCAAGTCGCTCGAGAGGTGGAAGGAGGAGATGCCGACCGAGGCTGAGATGGCTCCCAGGGACAAGTACACCATCTTTGCGCGGTACGAGAAGAAGTACCGGAAGGGCATTCACAGTAGGCGGCCTTTTATTTTATTTTATTTTGCTCGGAATTTTGAGCTCCTGGGTCGATCGCTTGGGGCTGCTTGTCTTGGGAAACGTTAACTGACAGGATCCTTCTTTTACAGAGCTGCCAAAGTGGACAAGAGTGTCACAGAGAGTCAACCCTCCTGGTTTCTGATGAACCAGTTGAACGAAAATCACGATATATTGATCCCTCGAGAGGTTTCAACTCATCGGGAAGTGCCAACTCTGGACGAAAGCCATGGAGCGTTCGATTTCGACTCTGGAATCCGGCTGGGATACAATTCACGCATGGCCGTTTTTCTCGCATATCAATCATGGGACGCAGCGTACCTTCCATGCATAAGACTGCTCGGTACATCCTGCAACTCGTTGCACAATCTCAGCTCTGCTGTTGGCACCTTGGTGCCTTTGTTGATAAGAACGCCGTCACTGTGGGCAAGCCGATAATGACCTATGAGGCGTGTATCACTTTGTTGTATTTAAGCGTCTGTAACATCATCTTTGTAGAAAAAAAAATGAGTCTTCATTGGTATCATCAAAAGTGCAAATTCCATTTGAACCTGATCCTGGCCCCTCACCGGCAAGTATATAGTGAGTGCCTTTGTCCGAATCAAACAAGGGCAAATCACACAAACCCTCCCAAGCGCCATCAAGTAAACAAGCGCATTTGTTCACCTCAAGTGCCCACGCTCCTCCTCGTCCCTAGAATCCCTCTGCTCTCTCGCGCGCGCCTCGCGCTCCATCTGGATTGCCCTACCGAGGCCGCCGCGACCCTCATCGTAGTCCTCACGATATTCGTCGCGGACCTGACCGCCAGACTTGCCGCGGCCGTACTGCCTTCCCTCCTCGAAGCCCGGGTCCAGATCTGTGCGGATGACACGCTCGTCCAGCTTGGTGCCGCCAATGTACTTCATGCAGTCGATCGCGTCCTGGTGGGTGTAGTACTCGACGAAGCAGAAACCGCAGGGCGTCTTGTTGAAGCGGTCCAGGCCCATCACAAGGCGCTTGATCTCGCCACACTTTGAGAAGAGCTCGTATACTTGCTCTTCAGTTGTGTAGAATGACCTGTGGGAGACATTAGTAGCTGGGACGGATATGGCTACATGGCCAGGTTCCAAGATGCACTGGTGGGCGTAGTACATACAGGTTACCAACATAGAGCGTTGTCGAGTTGGCGAGGGGGTCCTCCTGTGGTGGGGGCGGCGGCGCATCATCATCGCCGTTGTCGGTACGTCGTCGCTTGTTGTGTTGCTTGTTGAAGTAAGCACTTGGCTTGTCCAGCCGGTCGACCGTTCCGCGGAACTGCATATTGTCTGCTTTGTGTAGCTAATTGGTGGTTCAAAAGTGAATGACGCTGCAAAGGCAGATGTTCTCTTTTGTTTCTCTTCCTGGTTTTCCTTTTGTCGTTTAACCAGGTACGCGGTTTTTGTGCTAGTTCTAGATCTGACTCCCGAGCTCGAATTGGCGAGAGAAGCTAGCGCTGCGTCAATCGCGCCGGACTCATGCACGATTGGAACCTTCTTGGTGCAACTTGCAGGCAAAATAGGTACCTTACGAGGTGGTAATGCTTGTTCTAAGGTGGGTCCTTAACAGAAAAGTGCCCCACATAAGCAGTCACTTCCCGGCAGAGAAGCTTGAGGTCGTCGGCGCGTTCAAGAAATTTGAGGCTGGGGCCTGAAAGAACTCTAGGCAGGCATTCCCTATTGTCACAAAAATGTCAACTGCATGCACTTGATAGCATCTTTTTTTTTGCTGCCAACCGCGTCGGTTTTATATGGCCCGTAGACGTGTGTAGACCTTGCGCGCTTAAACCAGACGGTCTCGCTCAAACAAAATCAATCGTTTAGCTGATCCCGACCAGCATCCCTCTCAGTAACGCGCTCCACGAATTTAATGTCGACCTGATACATCATAATCGAAAAGAAGTGTCTTCACCCAACCTGCACAAAATGGTGAAAATCACCAGCTACACCCCAGCTTGGCTGAACGAGCCGGCCCTTGGTCACAGTTTATTCGCACCCCCGGAGCTCGACCCTAGGAGGAGTTCTTACGCGCCCAAGGGCAAGCCCAAGGCCGGACCAAGGCGGACGATAGCGCGTCGAGGGACCGAGGTGTTTGTCGCCAACGGTCGGGAAATCAGATGGGGCGATCTCGTGTACCTCAAGGAGCAACACCAGTCGAGGCAAACTCGGGGTGGTGTGCGCATCAAACGGGAAGACTCGAATGGCTCCGGTTCTTTCGCAATACATGAGGATGACGGACCCAACGCCGGCATCGGATCCTCTGGCCATGCTCAGGGCATGCGCGTAAGTGGCTTTTTACCTCATTGTTTCCATCATGCTGACCATACGTGATTACATGTTTGCTCCTGCTAACAACATTGGTCTTCGCGGAACTACAGACTATCAAGACGCCGGTAGCAGACGACATCAGGCAGCTCATCGTATCACCACACTCAAACTATCTCGCAGTGCTTACGGCACATACGGTCCATGTATGCCTGCTACCGGATCCTTCACACCTGACGGCCGAAGACAGTGGCCCTCTTAAGGCCAAGTTCTGGACTCTGGGGCCTACCACACATGTGACGTCCAAATCGGCTATCGCATCGGCCCTTTGGCATCCCCTCGGTGTTAGTGGCTCATGCCTGGTCACCGTCACTGACGATGCCGTCGTTCGGGTGTGGGAATTATCTGCCGCCGACAGGTGGTCATTCGACTCGCCCACCCTCGCCATCGATCTGAGGAAGCTCGCGGATGGCACATCCCTCGACCAGGACTTCAGCGCATCGATCGGGGCGATGAACCAGGGATTCTCGCCCGACTCGTTCGACATGGAAGTGGCTGCCGCCTGTTTCGGCGGCCGTGGCTCTGGATCGTGGTCGTCGATGACCTTGTGGGTCGCCATGCGTGGAGGCGACGTCTACGCTCTGTGTCCGCTGCTTCCTCAGAAGTGGGCACCGCCGCCTACTCTGATCCCGTCGCTGTCGGTTTCGGTTGTTGCCAAGGTTGCCGCTATTGAGGACGACCCGACCATATCGGGTTCCGAGAAGCAACTAGCACAGCAACAGCTAGAGTGGATGTCAGATCTGGATAGCCAGGAGCCTCGGATTATCGAGGCCTCTGTTACTGAGCCAGCCTCGGAGATCTACACTCGACCTGCAAAACCCGGAGCCATTCCCAAGCTACAGGGTCCTTTCGATCTTGATTTGGAAGTTCTGGGTGACGACGATTTGGATTTGGAATTGACTGACATTTTTGTCATTGGAGAGAAGGGAGACACGGGAGATTTGATGATGGAAGAGGATGAGGACGAGCTTGCCGCAGACGACTCAGAAGGCTTGTCACTATCTGTGATATGTCTTGTCTCCACCAGCGGACAACTTCGAATTTGCCTGGATCTCGACGGTGTCCAGGCACAGTGGCTTCCACCCTTAAAATCCAAAGTGAGCAGATTCGGCTCTACTATGGATCCTCCTTCGCTTCTTACATTTCAGACGATGGACGTTATGCGACCCATGGAAGTTACCTCGGACGCATGGCCCATGTTCAGCGAAGATGTTACATCACGATACTCATTTTACATTACACATCCGGCCGGCATCACACTGGTGTCCCTAGCACCTTGGGTCTTCTGTCTGGAGAGCGAGCTGCAGGGCGATTCGGTGTCCGGTGCAGATTTCAGGATAGATCTTCTGGTCAAGGGACAGTCATCAACCAGGGACCGCATATACACCCACAAAGGGGGCCCGCTATCTGCTTGCGTCGCCATCAACGATCCAGACCTGGGCCACTTTGTACTGAGCGGCACGCCCCAGGCTGCCGTTGCACTAACTCTGGACACGCCCGAAGACGAGTTTGGGCCTGCCGTCCGGGCGCCCAGCCCGACGTTCGCCCACGAAGAGGATATCAAGCCGTTAGTCATCTGCGAGCCGCGGCCGACGTTCCAACCCCCCGACACGCTTGGGGAGCAGAACGAACTCTCGGACTTTGTCAAGCTCGCGAGGTCGAGCAAGTACCAGGCGGCTCTGACACAGCAAGAAATCAGGCTGTCGCCGGCGATCCTCACGTTGCTCACCAACGCGCACCAGCACGTGGACGCCCAGACGGAGCGGATTAATCAGGCGGTGAGCGAGCTGTTTAGAAGGCTGCAGCAGCTGCCGGCGGAGCTCCACGAGCAGGTGCTCAAGATGAACATGCTCAAGGGCAAGATTGATAAGATTGCGGGCGAGGATGACGTTGACTCTGAAACAGGCGAGCGCATACCTGACGATGTGCGACTGAGGAGGCGGCTCGAGGAGGTCAGTGAGCGCCAGAAGGCGTTGGCAGAGCGCATGGACAAGCTGAAGAGGCAGACAAGCCGGGCGCACAGCCGTGAGCTGAGCGATAAGGAGAAGGCGTGGATAGAGGAAGTCAAGGCGCTCGAGGCGAGCGTGCTGGGAAGCTGGTCCGACGTGGTGGCCACGAGCGGGGAGGAGCTGCAGCAGCAGCAGCAGAGAACGGGGGCAAAGATCAGGCAATACCGGCAGCGGTTCGAGGAGGTCACGCGGCTCAAGGAGGAGCTGGTCAGGCAGGCTCAGGCTCTGGGGCAGCACCAACAACAGGGCCAGAACCAGCAGAGGAAGGGATCCCCGGCAGGGGATGGCGGCAGGACGGAGCCGGGATCGCCATCTACGCCCAACATGAAGATACCGGCCGAGGTGCGCAAGGCCAAAATTGGGCAGGTGATGCAGCTTCTGGAGAGGGAGACTGCGCTGGTCGAGGCTGTCAAGTCAAGATTGGAGAAGCTATCAGTGAGCGCATGATTGAGAATACAAGACTACGGGCAACGATTGGACCAGTCAAGCAAGGGTCACAGCTGTGATGCATTCGGGTTGGCGACTTGGCGTCAAGGTCTGGGGGGTGTTGAGATATAGCACGATGTCCAGTTTCGGACAGTCTTGGGGTTACTATGTGCAATATAATTTGGGTATGCCTCGACTTGTTGCATATTACCGGCATGCCGTAGGCACGTAAAAGAGATACGTGTCCAGGGTCTGCCTCACTTAAAAGAGTTAGTACCATATTATAGAAGAAAGCGAAATAGTACAAGGTATTATTATCAAGGCTCCAAGGAGCGCCCGATTAGAGTGATGAGCAAGTCCTTGACATACAGTGCGAGTAGAAACTAACGCATGTTCCCATCCATCCTAATCAGGATACATCAATTTTGCTCCTGCCGTCGTACACCATAATCATGTACAGCCTCACTTCCGATGCGGGGTTTGAGGCTCCCTAGCTCTGGCCTTTCTTTTGCTCTCCCCCATTCCTATTTTTCTTTTTCCAGGATTAGCCCCATCTATCTAGACTAGAATTAGAACTAGACTAGACCCAAATTTCTCGCTGCGATCGGCACTGTGACTAA
The DNA here is from genome assembly GCF_000002495.2 of Pyricularia oryzae 70-15. NCBI lineage: Eukaryota > Fungi > Ascomycota > Sordariomycetes > Magnaporthales > Pyriculariaceae > Pyricularia > Pyricularia oryzae. Next base: position 4,255,320 of record NC_017851.1, on the reverse strand, counting down.
ACCTTGGTGTGTGATGCCATAGGCAACACCCTCTTCGATCTCACGAGAGCATTTCAGTATATTTTGCAGTACAAAAAATTGATCAACAGCCGAATCAAAAAGGACAAGCAAAATCGATGGTCGACTACACCTCGCTCAGGGACATGCAAAAGCTCTCATCGTCCCATCCGTCAGTTGGTCGCACCAAAAGTTGCCGTGACATTACTAACTATCGGTACCTCGACAGCGCCTTTGTGGACTATTCTGAAACTAGACTAGGTACATGTTGCTCAGCTGAACACAAGCTTAGAATGCCAGTGTATCATACGTTGATATTGATCGCCACATGCAGTCTAACCCGAAGGCCTCGAGGTGGCAGACAGCCTGCATGACAACAACGGGGACGCACAATCATTGAAGAGCAGCAGCAGCTATTTCTAGTACCTGGCAAGCTTTTACTGGCCATTGTCGTCAGAGCTTTCCCGGTTTTGTATTTGCTTGCCTGCTGAGTACTTGCCGAGGTTCCAAGCTTGTGTTGGTTTTCATTTTGCTTTTCATTATCTTTTCTTGCCTCTGCTCCCTCGTCCACCCTTGCAATAACACCCCGGGAGCCTTGCCTATCTCGATTCAATCGGAGGTCCCCCTTGGTGGTCTGGGGCACTACTATCAATCCATGCAGTGTGATCGCCTCCCAATCCAAATCCAACCCTGCGGTCCTCCTTCAAGCGGCTCGAGGACACCTCGATCGGGCAAAACTGCGAAACGAATTGACCGGTTATCTTTCCATGATGACTCTTGAGACGGATCATTTCTATTGAAGCCTACCCGCCTGTAATGAATGCATCTCCGTTTGTGTTCTTCCAGCATGCAGCAGACTGGACGGATTCTCTCATGGTTTCGGGTACGACGCTGGCGATGACTCTTTAGTGCGTCAGTTAGGTGACACACTGGCAGTAATACGGAGAGGTCAGATAACCCCAGCCTGTCCGTTCTCATACGCATATCATAGTTTGTATGTGTGTGCAAGGTACCTGCTGGTACTCTACTGTAAACGGGGTACCTCACGTCACTCACATGCAGTATGCTGGTTGGTGTCGGGTCGGCCTCTTAAGTGGCCCTTGGCTTTCTATTCGTTGCCTTACCTACCTACTTTTTTGTCCCCGACTTTTCACCAACTCCGGGCCAGAATGCAGAAATGCATGCAGATGGTAGCCTGGACACTGTACGAACAGCCGAGAGCTCAGTGGTTCGACAAATGGGTGAGTCCTTACGCCTATCTGGGGTATTTTTCCTCTCGAACTACTCTAGTATAAATAAGTGGTTGGTTTCCCGTAACTGTTCTGATCAGTATTCCTAGTTTACTTCTTCATGCTCGCTTCGATCGGAAGCTCAAGCAAAAAGCCTATCGCAGGCTGAACATCTACTTTGTCCAAAGCTGGCCCTCCTGATCTAATGCTCGTCCTTTTCGCCAATTTTACACCAGCAGCATCGGAACTCTCACAGCAAACACCACCAAACACATCTACCGCAGCCATGGCACAATCAGGTAATCTCCTAGTCGTCAACCTGTATAGACAGACCTTAGGTGCGTTGATCCATGTTTACTCTTTTGCTTGGAACATCAAGCGCAAACAAGCCCCTTTACAGCCTTGTCAACTTGCTAACTTCAAAACCCTCCAACCCCTGGTCCAGACAACTGTTTGTTCATGTCGGTTGAAGATACTACGTTGGACATCATCACCTCCAAGGAGCCCGAGGGTGGCAAGTTTCGGGCCATGGTGATCAAGAGCGATGGATACGGCAGCAGGAAAACACGTTCAGTCCTCTTCTCCGATGTGGGAACCACCGTGGTCGAAGCCCTGGAGCTCCTCCACGCCAAAACGGCCGAGGCCCTCAACCACCACATCCTGACCAACGGTTTCGCGCCTGTGCGTGAGAGCCGCAGCAAGCCTCGTGACTGGGAGGATGACGGAAGCGAGATGTCGGCCTCATCATCCGGTTCAGACTCGGACGACTCGGACGCCACGTCAGTCTCAAACCTGTCCGATGATGGAGGACCACCTGCCCAGAAGACCCGGAAAAGTTCAAAGAAACACCGCTCATCTTCGCGGACTAGGGTCCGCAGCCCCATCAGACCGCCGGGGCCTACGGGACGCATGGGTGTGCCTCCGATGCCAGGCATGCGGCCGCCCCCTGTGATACGTCCTGGCCCCCCGGTCATGCCTGGCACCAGCGTCCCCCCGCCCGGCCTGCGGGGCAATCCGCCTCCCGGGTACCCTTGGCGCCCGCGCCCACCTCAGGGTTTCCGTGTCCCTCAGCTCGTCGAGGTGCCTGTGCCGTCCGGCCCGCCGGGCGCGCCGGGCATGCGGTCCGCCCGCGACGTCAAGATCGGCATCACCTGGGCCGGCCGCCGGCAGCAGATGATGGTACGCCAGGTGCCTACCAGGCGCAACATCACCACGGCGGCCCTGCGCTACTTCAACCTCAACCGGGACGCTTTTGGCGCCCCCAAGGAGGTGCCCGCCTCGAGCTGCAACGTGTGTGTGCTCAAGGAGCTCGTGCTGCCAAAGGCCCCGCTGTTGGGCGAGGAGCGGTACGACATGACGGCGTACCACATGGATGACCTGTCGGAGATATGCGACTCGGTAGTTGGCGCCTCCAAGAAGATCCCGCTCTTTGAGGTCACGATCCAAGGTCTGCCGGGCAGCCAGGAGTGCAGCGATGGTGACTGGTAGGGGATGATTGAAAGTTTTGAGGTAGGTTGTATGCTGGTGCTTGTTCGATTATATCCGGAGTTATAATGAGACGCGATCAAATTGTCTTTTCTTCCCTCTTTTTTCTACTATTTCCCTTCATAGCCGATGGGTAGTTTCTGCTGCTTCGATGTCTAAGAGTATACGCTGGCCCTATTTTCAGTATGGCATACCCGATTTCCCAACGTTTGAGTACCTTGAAAATGACACTTCTCTCTGTGTTAATCTTCTATCGTTTCTAGCGATTTTAATCTATTGGGGCCGTGACCATGCAAGTTTCCCTGGGTCAATCAGAAGCATAGATGAATGGTATTCAGACCATCCCGGACATTTCTTGGGGCCGTCCGTACCAAGCCCGCCAAAGTATCACTGTATTCTCTTAGCAAAGTAGTTTGCGATGATGTAAATAGAGTCCGTGATGGTATCCTCGCCATCATCAGCCGCTGGCTTGCTGGAGCACGGCTAAGTGGCATTTGCTCGAGGAAAGAAAAGGTAAGATGAAAGAAGAGATTAGAGCTTTCTAGATCCGACCAGGAACGACAGATACTTTGTCCTGGGCAATATAAACTGGGAGAAGCTGTGATAGCTGTAGATGCAGGGCACCTCAGAGAGGTCACATAGTGCGTAGAAGTCTACACGTGCTCGATAAAGAAAAGCCAGCACCTCCCTCGCTGGAGTATCCTTGAAGCAAGATGAAGAAAAAGAAGAGAAGGGAAACAAAGCCATATACCAGAAACCTCAATTTAACTGCAGCTCTGGTTGTCCGTATGACCAAAGTGGTGTGATCACCCCAACAGTCGAGAAACGCCAAAGATATCAGACGGGACGGGAAAGATCAAGATGTGTCACAAAGGGCAAGGCATGCCCGGACAGTTGGACGAGTAACCCCCCACCCCAAGAAAAAAAATAAATAAATAAATAAATCAGACATTGCCGTCCCACACGACGAGATCGTCAAAGCTAGTGTGGAAGAAATCTTCCGCGGGAGGCATTGCGAGGTTTCTGTGCTGCAGGTGGATGCTGTCGACGCTGCCGTCCATGCCACCGACGAACGAGGCTACCGATGCCTGGGCATGCGGTCGTGTCGCTGCAGCAAGCGCGTATGGGGATGATGCTGCGTAGTAAGCGGTGCCGCTAGGGTTCGGTGCCGGCCGTGTCTCGACATACGCTTTTTCCTCGAGACCGATGCCTGTCAGACCGTTGTGGGGGTATGCGTCGTAGCTGGCCATGGTGAAAGCGCCGTTCGCATTGCCAAAAGCACCACCATCATTAGAGATATTATGAGTGACGGCTTGCTGGCTGCCATTCTGTAATGTCTCAAAAGTAGAGAAGGGGTGTTTCGTTTTCATGGAGACCGGAGCGGCGGCTGGAGCCGCAGCAGGCTGAATGAGGCGGTTGTCGACGGGATAGGCAGGCGTGGAGCATACAGCCCCTTGGAGCTGCGGCTGTTCAATGGCGTTTGTGCTAGCCTCGATGCACTCCACTTTCTGCTGAACCACCTCAGCCATGCCGCTTTCAGGATCAATGTGGAAAGATGGGGCCTGAAGAGCATGATCTTGTTGCTGTCCGTGACTGGTATGGACCTTGGTTTGTGCCGTCAGCGGATATCCAGCAGTATCCCGACGTTGCAATTCTGGAAGTGTGCTCGCAAATGTGGCAATAGAGTTATTGCTGGAGCCTTCATTGGGTGCAATCACCGTGGGCTTGTTTCCGTCGACGTTCTTGTCCAGTGACAAGCCTGGTTTCTCTGTAGGCTCCGGGTAAAAGGGGTTGAGGTCGATGATGTCACCTACAATAGAGTCTTTATATCAGCAACATACACGCCTTTCTCGTCATGTTCTTCATGAACACGGAGGGGAGTCAGTCCAGCTCCCAGAGAGTGAGCTATAGGCTCTATGACTCTTTGATACTTGTCTTGCCTCCGATTCGATCCGATGCTGGGGTATCAACATGTACATTGTCTCAACTTACCATCAGACAGCTCGCCGTCACTCTCCTCATCACCAGACTTGCGCTTCTTGATCCTCTCGCCTGGGTTCGGAAGAAACCTCCGCCGCCGCTCGCCCTGGGGCCTCTTCATGACTGCATCCCGTCGACCGCCATGATTCCATCTAAACAAAAGACAATTCTTTTCATTAGCATTTATGCTTTTGGAGAAGAGGGAAACAACAGATGAAAACTCCTTCGTTGCCTGAAAGATATCTCACTCACTCAACCAGCGTGCCGGTAAAGTTCCTACTCGGCGAAAAGGCCAACAAGCTGGCCCGCGAGATCCTACGAACGCCGAGCCTCTCCACACGGGCGATGGCTCCCTTCTTCTCCCTCAGCAGCCACTCGAGCAGGTCGCACACGTCATTCTCGTCGAGGTCCTCCTCATGGAAATTGGCCGAGCTGGGGTTGAGGGCTGCATTGAAATGTTTGGCAAAGCTAAATAGAAAAAAAAAAGTTGGTTAGAGAGAATAAGACATTTTGTTTTGTTAGGTGGACCTTCTTGGGAATTAGGCCCAAGATAGTTCAGCATCTGCACACATAGCGCAAACGAGAGAATACACTTTGCTGGGTGTAGTAGAAATTACTCAAGGGGAGGAATCAGAGGTGCTGGTAAAAGAAATGCAACCATGCTGGATATTACGCTCCCCGCGCTGTTTCGGCGGCTTCTCCATATGCACTTTTCTGCATATAAGCGAGATGGCGAGCTGCACCTCAAACTCTGTCCACTCACCCGGCGCACGGCGGCCGAGACGATTCTCGTTGGCTGGCATTGTCCTCTCCAGAGTTTGCTTCTAGGGCCTTTGGACCTTGTTGTGTGAAATCGACCCTCGAGTTTTGGCAAGAAAGAAACAAGAATAAGAAGCCCAGACATGTAGAAAAAGTATGAGATCTCTGGCGCTCAAAAGCTGATGAGAAGGTGAGGTAGACAGAAGTGAATAAACGTAACCACGGTTTTCAAGAAAGTCTGGAAAACTATGAGGCTGGTTTGGTATCAAAGTCGCGAGCGGGCTCTGACTACGCGGTCCAACAAGTTGTTGAGCTGTGTGCTGTAGAGAAAACAAGCAAAGTTGCTGATATCCACACCCAGTCCGGATGACCCATTCGTCAAGAAGGAAAGCAGACCGTGCCAGTCAGCCTCGAAAGGTGGATGGCAGGCAAGCAATCCCAAAAGTAGGATATGGAGCTAATTCAAACCTGCCCTGATTCCACAAAGAAAGCTCGGCTGCTCGAATGATTGATGAACAATGAGAATGAATGGCAGAATTTATAAGGGAGATGAGCTTGGTAGTAAGTTCGGAACCCAAGCACAAACAACAGCGGGACAATATCAAGAAAAGCCCAGGCACGCTTTCAGGCTTTAGACAACCATAGCCAACTGGCCTTGATATTGACATTTTCAAGGTCTCTATCCTGGCAATTCGCCCAACGCCGCCCAGATGCCTTCAACACCGTCGTTAAAACCAAGAAAAAAAAAAAAAAAAAAAAACAGAAACATAATAAGGGTAAAATATAGAATAGGGCTCCACAATATCACATCTCGCCGCGCCGCACCGCATCATGATGGTATAGCCAAAAAGAAACAAAAAAGAGATAAACCAAAATCAAATCGTTTCTCCGTTTCCTGCCCACATCTAATAGATTCCTTGCGTCCTATACTGGAAGGTATCGTAGCTGCATGAGTGGAGGCGAATGTTAGCAAAGAAAAGGCACATATAAAAGCCATGAGAATCTGGGATCAACTGACAGTCGTGTGTAATAGCTACCGAGCGACTTGCCAATCAAGTCGTCGACAAACTGCTCGGCCTCGTCGGCGCTCAGTTGAAGTTGAAATCGCTGTCTCAGGTTGATGGACGTCTGCGCTATGCCAGCCCCGAAGCAAGGCATCTTAGATTCGCGTCCCATCATGCTCACGAGGTCGATGATATTGTCAGCTTCTCGGCGAAGTGCTGTTATTTAACCCGGATCGTGTTAGTGAGATTTCTGGTTTGCATCGTAAAAATATACATGACCGCCCCCGAGTCTGTACATACCCTGGAAAGCCTGCTTGCAAAGCTTCTTAAAATCCTCAAACTCAGGTGATCCGATACCTCCCAGAACCTCGAGATATTCGTGCGTGAACTTGAACGGCGACGCCTCGAAGCCGACGGCGCCCGGAGAGTTGGACAGCATGAATCCAAAGTCGATGTGTATTATGTGTCCCTCGTTATCGACCAGCACGTTGCCGTTGTGACGATCCTTGAGCTGAAGTATGTACGAGATCATGCTGTACGCCGCAAGCGACCGCTTAAAGGCATCGACGCCCGCCTTATGCGGTTCGCTGTCGACAGGCCCAAACACCTTGACAAAGTGGTCCTTGAGCGTCGCGATCCGCCGCCGGGGGTTTTGTCCGGACTCGATTGTCGACAGTGTCAAACTGCGCTTGATCGAGTGCAGCGATACTCCGTTGGTGATGGTCTCGATCAGGCCTGAAGACTCGCCGGTCACCAGGATCCGCATCAGCTTGACCCAGACGGGGACGCCCGCGTTGACCCAGATGCGGTGGCAGACGTTGATGAGCTGGCACGCGAACGCCTCCTGCCGCAGATCGGCACCAGTCTTGACGATAACGCTGACAAGGTCCCAGTTCTTCATCCAGCCATACGGAGAGGACCTCCGGATACGTTCCTTCTTGACGTGCCAGGCCTCTCCAAACACGGCTGCGCTCGGATCGTCTCGATCCCCCTTGCGCTGAAGACCACCCGTCTTGAAGTCGTTCTCCATGCGCGCAGCCCCAGCGTTGGTCGTGTCCGCGGGCGGGTCGATGGGCGCTTCTACCTCGCCGTCTTCGCCCGCCTCTGCATTTCCGTTCGTCGCTGCTGCCGCCGCAGCCTCCGCCGCCGCATTGGCAGCGTCTGCCTTTGCTATTATTAAATCAAATGTCGGACCATTGCCATCATCCAGATCAAAGCTCTGCTCCTCCAAGCTCTGCATACTGGCAATGATCTTTGCTCGGATGGCAGCCACTTCTTGCTTTGGCCGCTTGCCACTGGTAGCCTCAAGCTGTGCAAGCATCTGCGACGCAGCGCGCATGTGCGTTGCCAAAGCCGAAAAGTCTGGCTGCTCTACCGCAGGTGTCGAGGGGCCAGCATTGACAGCGCGTGTACTAATTGTCACCACCGGCTTCCTGCGAGGTCCAGGACTGCTGGATCGTGATGTAGAGGTGGCCGAGCTCCGCGCCGTAGGCTCCGACAGCGTCGAGATGGTCGTCGCGCTGCTGCTCAACCTCTGCATGCTGCTGCTTCCCGGCGCCGCTACCGACGGCGTCTTTTCACCGCTGCCCGATGAATCGTCAAAAGCCCCCAGGACTCCAGAGCCGCCAAGGTCGCCAGCTGTGGGCTCAAAGACGCTGTCGGGAGCGACCGGCTCCGGGTTGCCACTCCTGGCCAGAGGAATCCTTGGCGATTCCGTCAGGTCGAAAATCCTCTTACGGGATCCCTGCTCTGCCAGCAGCGTCGATAGCAGCCTCTGGTTGTCAGCCGAGTCCGGATCGAAGCTGAAGTCGTCCCGCAGGATCTCGACCATCAAGAGGTACGGCACCTTCTCTGCACTGTTCAGCACTGTCGACTCAGCCGGGTTGACCCTCACAATGCGGTGGTGTTTGCTCTTTCCGGGCGAGCCATGGGGCATGGATGGCGGACAGATCACGGGGATATCGACTTCAGCCGGCAGGTCCTGTGTGATGAGGGCCAGCTCCGCCCGCAGGGCGCTGAGACGGGCCTGCTTGGGCACGATTACCAGTCGGTTCGAAATATCCTCGAGCGCCGTCAGGAAGGCAGTCTGGCACCTGAAGTAGTTCTGCCTCAAAAGCCTGGTCTTCTGTGCCGAATCCATGTCGTCCTGGCTAATTATGGCCTTTGCGTGGTGCGAGTGCCTACGGGTCATGGGCTCAGAAGGCTTGAGCCCAGCAGAGACTGGAGACGTGGGGCGCGTGATTTGCATCCGCGGTGATCGCATGTCTGGTAGCGGCAGCGATGACGAGCTAAGACGGGCCTCAACCGCAAGCATATCCAGCTGTGATGGCCGCTTGGGTTCATTAACAGGGGTGCGCGACCCAGATGAGGAAGTCGGCCGTGGCGATTTGGGTGCCCTCGGAGGCTTAGCGGCGGCGGCAGTCCCAGAGTTCGCAGTCGCAGTCGCAGTCACTATCTTGGGATCGGGGGCGCTTGTGATACGCCCTGGGTCTTTCGATCGTTTTGACCTCGACGTCGTCGCGTTGATCGTATGCGCGCGGCTGATTTTAAGCTGTTCGGTCGGGCTTTGCAGCGTCGTCACAGGGTCCGAGACGGCATCCGCCGGCACTGGCTTCCGGCCCTGAGCAACAGCCAGCGGCCCAGCCCAGGTCGCAAGGCCTGGGACGCCTATGGCAGCCATGATGAAGCTGCCCAGCACCATGACGGGTAAAGTGTTCTCTTTGATCTTCTCATTTCTCGCCGAGTCCGAAAGTCCAAATACTATGTGTTGAACCTTGTTATAAACTCTCCTACACGTTTGGAACGCTTCAGCCTGCGGATTCGACGAGAGGTCGTGTAGGTATGTTTGGAACAGCCAAAATGTCTGAGCAGAGCGTCATGTATTTTTTCGGTCAGTCAGTCGTACTGTATGCCTGCAGGCGGTCGCCAGTTGATTGGGGGGCGGATAATGGTGATATCCAGGGGCGGCTTGGCAGCTTCTTCTGAGGGGTAGCGGGCAAAACGAACCAACAACGCTGCCGTAACCGACTCCTCACATAGGTCGAGCAGAAACTCCTCCAGGGCCATGGACTCGTTGTCCACGCTTATTATCAAATGGCATAGCTGCGGCAGGAAGAACTCGATATCCTCGTAGGGGAACTGCCTAAGCTTGTTGCAGAGGACGTAGTGTATCCCGACATGGTCTGCATACCGCCTGCAAGCGCCAAAGAAACATCAGCCATCAGGTTTTCCTCGGGCGAAGGCCAGGGGAGGGTGCTTTTTTGGTGGTGCATTTTCTCACGAGAGGTACGAGACCGAAAGGAATGGATTCGAGTTGAAGACGTCGCTGTCGAAAAACCGCTGCAGCAGATCCCAAGACATAACTGACGTAATCTGAGTATCGAAACTCTTCTTTGGGAAACGAGAACTGCAGTCGGGGTGCGTATACGGTCGGCGGGCCTCGGCGGAGAGGTGAAATGCCCAGGAAGGGGGGGGGGGGGTGGGTGGGAGAAACGGCGGTCCACCAGGGTCGCTACCGACAGAACCAGCGATCGGGGGAAACGATGTCGCTTCGTTATTTTTTCTGGAAAGTTGGGTGGGTTTTGGCTTTCGAGAAAACCGAGGCCTGAATGAGAAGCGGAAATCCAAAGCAACGAGTTCAGGAGGCCTTCATCGGAGGCGGGCGGAAGCGGCGGGATCGTATAGACAAAGCGGCGGGCAGACGTCCGTCATAGCTAGCTGCCGGGATCGACTCCGGTGCTCTGCTTGTGTTCGTAGGTGGGCTGTTTAGGTAGTCGAGCTAAATTTAGTTGTGGAAGGAAGGACAAGTCTAGATGTGTCGTGTCGATTTCAATCGTAGCGTTATTATGCTCTGTGGTTTTTCTTCTCCTTGGGTTCTTGTCTCAGGGGCTGGCCAGATTGTACTCCCAAATTTCGAGCCCGCACGCATGCATTGACGAAGCATTTGATATGTGTTGAATTCGAATGAGGTCTCGGATCGGCTGCAGTGGCCGACGCCAAATGTGGGGCCCACGACGATTCGCGTGCATCTGATTGATGCCGTCAAGCCGAAAGCAAGCTCCCCGCGTTCTCAGACCAAAAAGTAGGGTTTCTCAGGGGTCAGGTCCAGTCTGTCAACAAGCAGATCATTCAATTCTAGCACATACAACGTACAGTAGGCAAGGTATACGAATCCACTGGATATTCCTTGTCGTAAAACATAGAAAAAATCCCCCAAGATCAATATGTCATTTGGCCAGTTTCATCAATAATCATACCAAGAGTATTCTACCATTATTGCTCCTCGGCCAGGGGTTCATCCTCAACCCCTCATCGATTCAATCATGTTCCATTCAGTGATTCTTTGCCTGCAAAGACCCCGTAAGGCTGGCCATATGTGGATGCAAAGTAAAAAGATTCCCCCATGACGTACAGGTATGCATACTTTTGATTCAGTAGTCAATGTTCAGGGACTGATGTGCAGTAGGCTCGATCAGTCCAAAAAGTCAAAATCATCAGACAAATGCTAACCTCCGTGAAATTCCAAAAATATCACACGCTACCTTTTGCTATCAATGAACGCCTGCCATGATTACCATAAATGCTTTTTGAGAGGGCCAAAGAAAACTGCCCGTCCGATCATGACTTCATAAATTGCCGCTATCAACTATATATACTATGTAACCCTAGACCTCCGTAGTCGAGGAACGCGCTGTCGAGGAACGTGCTGTCGATATTTTGTTTCCAACATTAGCATCAACTAGCTTTGTCAACTGTCGATCAGCCGCATCTCGACTTACCACATATTTGACCCTCTCACTGCCATCGGGCAGCTGTATAACCTCGTGCTGGATTTGGAACCCAATCAACGGCATTAAGTTCGCCCAAACCATCCAATATGCAACCCCTATTGCGAGCATGCTCGTCCCCAGCGTTGGGACGACCCAGAAAGGTACGGCGTCAATCATCCTATTGGGAGCAAATGGAGCACCGACGCTGTAGAGCAGCGAGATAATCCAGAAAATGGTAAGCAATGGATAGCTGCGAAATGTCGTCCGCTGCTCCCGCCAGCCCTCCGAGACCTTGAAGGTGAGGTAGAGAAGGCCTACTCCAATGAGCAGTTTAATCCAGTTGCCTGTGTAGATGAACACGTTGGTGACAAAGGTGTATGAATCCGACGTGACGGAGCCCAAGATAAAAACGACGGTAAAGATCCAGTGCAGCAAAATGGCACCGGAAGGGGCTTTGAAGGGCCAGTCGCTAGCGAAAACCCTAGAGAACGGCAGGATACCCTCCTTTGCGAGTTCCTGCTTGACTCGAGGCATCGCGAACGACTGAGCAAATACGTTGCCTAGCGCCGACAGGGCAATGAAAATTGGCACGACTCGCTTGGTAAAGGTGCCTTCACCCCAAACCTGTCGCATTGATGTCAGAAAGTAATCCCCGTGGCAGTCCAAGTCGGAATTTTTTTACTAGGATCAACTCACGTTTTCAAAAAAAGCGGCTGCGACAATAACCTTCGAGTCCGCAATTTGTTGCTTTGACATGGCGGCGAAAAATGCAATGTTGGCCAGGACATACAGCAGAGTAACGGACGCAATCGCCATGGGTGCCGCAATCTTGAGCGTCCTAGGAGCATCGCGAACTTCCGTGAGAACCTGTAGGGCTTTTGTGAGTGAAATTGCACGAAATAGCGGATATATCTCCCCAGGGCATTCAGGGGCGAAAACGTACATAGTTGGCGTTTTCCCATCCGCTGTATGCATAGAGCACTTGTAAAAGAGCGATAGCATAACTTCCGGCGGCCTTCGTATCAGGGGCCTTCATAATGGTCCCTTGGCCTTGGAAGGTAGAAAAATTGTCTGGCCTCAAGGCTGGGTTTGCAATATGACCATTCAGGGCGGCAAAGCCTGCGCAGACGACCAAGAGCAACAAAACCAGCTTGAAGCAGCCAAGAATGTTGCTAAGCCAGATGCCCGTTTTAGGTAGGAACGCGTGGATGAGGCAAACGAGAGTGATGGCACCAACGGCGATTGACCTAGTCCGCACATCTGACGTCGCGCCGTTCTCGATGCTGGCTGTATCCCCAAGGGCGGCCTTGAAGATATAGCTAGCGAAGCTGATTGTGTTGCCCGTCGAGACGGCAAACAGCACGAACTGAACCGCAAATATGCATGTAGCCAGATACCTTGGCTTCTGATAGACCCTCTCCAACTGAACGACAATCCCGCATGAGAATGTGTGAGTGCAATCCTTCTATGGCAGGGTGCAAATGATTCAAGGGCAGACTTACGTAAACCTTTTCTCCTCCTGAACGGGGAAGTGCAGTCCCGAACTCCAAGTACACAAACAGACTTCATGCACACGTTAATGTCAGCAACTGAAGTCACATGAACCTCCGGCATGGTCCAAATAGCCTAGAACCCGACTCGTAACGAACTACTCACCCACTACAGCCAGTAACAATGTCAGCAAAGCCTCGGCACATGATCAATCCACGACCTACGAAAATCACTTACGCAAAGGTCATCATCCCACCCAGCACCCAGAAGAGAAGGGTCGCACCAACGTTATCCGTGTTGGTTATGATGGCGGACGGTGTCGAATAGATGCCGGTACCGACCACTCTGTTGATAATGAGCAGGGTGGTGGAGAAGACGCCCAGTTTCCTGTCTTCTGGGATGACAAAGTCCCGGTAGCCGTCGTCGCTCTTTTCGGGCGCCGAGTCAATCACCGTCATGTTCTGGTAACCCGTAATCTCATCACTAGTGGGCTGATCACCCGGGTCCGCAGAAGTGACCGGGGCACGGTATATCGTCGGTTCCTGCATTTTGGCGGGGAGGCGGCGACGAGTACGCTGCTCGTGCCAGAACAGTCCAAGGTGAGAGCCAGGGCTGGACAGAACCAGCCCAGGTGGTGGCAAAAGGCGTTTAAACTTCGCCTGTTGGTTTCCCCCAGTAAGATGATAAATTAAATTAAAATGGAAAAGTCTCTGAAGCCAGATGATGAAAAAGAATTATAGGCCTCCTAAGTAATGAGGTGATGAAGTGGAAATCGGTTGCGCGGCCGCGGGTGGGTTCATCCCAGGCAGCGTGGAACTTTCTTTCGGAGTTACAACCGCCCAGTAGACACACACGGGCGAGTCGGAGCGCGTTTGCGGTGCAAGTAAGAAAAAAAAACGGTCTTAATGTCTCTCGTAGGCAAGGCGCGGAGATCGACACAGACAAGCGCCGATGGCTTGCGTGTTTTGGCTGCTCGCGTGCCGCCCGTGGAGGGACTGACTTGGGCTATCAAAGACAGGCCCCCCGTTTGCCAGCCAATATCTTTCGGGAACGTGCAAAAACTGGCACACGGTTTGTTCGGTTGAAAAGCAACCTTGATGAAGTAACGAGAGGGAAAGGGGGAAGGGGTGGGATTTCGGGGTAAAGCTGACAGGTTTGGGAGTGGAGGTACGCTGGATGAAGAAGGGGAAAAAATGGGGACGGAAGCCTCCAGGGTATTATGCAAGGATCGCTGTCGACGAAGAACAGAAACCCGAACCCACTTTGGTTGGCAGATGATTGTCGGGCTGATGTGATAGCTGCAGGGAGTGGGGAAAAAAAAAGGGAAGGGATGAAGGGAGCAGCAAAGTGCCGTAAAATAGGACTGGAATTGGTATTTTTTTATGTCAAAAGGTCAGCGTGGGTTCCCGTGTGTTTGTGTGCGTGGTCTATGTAAGAACTTTCAGCTGGCTGGACTGGTTGGTTCTGGGTTAGTGATTGCATGGATGAGGGCATGAAAGATACGGAATTGACGGAGTACTGCACCTTTGTACAGGAGCGTTATTCAAACTCGGCACCAATTAAGTACAAGGGACCGCTGGGCAGGTTGACAAGCTAAAGACAGTCTTCACTCAGCATGGACAAAATAAAAATCGATGAGACCAGTCAATAAAAACAATAAAAATAAAAATAAGAAAGGAAAGTGGAAAGCATTTGTATTTTTCTATTTCTGGTCTCTTTTTTTTCTCCAGACAGACGGCACATCCCATGTTAACGGCGGATACAAAGCCCATGGGGAGACCGCTGTCTGTTCAATTCTCATGGCCTGCCCAAGCAAGCCAAGTGATATTAGTACCCGTCTTCATTCCCAAAATCAATACCCACTTCACAACCCGACAGTCTGTCACGCTGTATGCAACCCTTCCAAGCCTTCGTTCATTTTTACTCCTTTTGATTGACACTGCCAAAAGTCCCCTTCCCCCCTCTCGCTAACGCCAACCTCTTTTCACATTCGTCCATGAGAAATAACCAACGGGAGGAGTCTGTGACTAACTTCGTATGTCTACTAAACCGCACATTTCTACAATCTCTTGATTTCTGTCTACTCACGTGCCAGACAACAACGGTTTGCGCCACTAGGCTCAACCTAGGTTCCATGGATTTTTTATCTACGAAGTACAGATTTAACATTATTGCACAAGGCAATACCGGTAGAAACCAGGAAACTGCTGGCACGTATAAATCCTGCGCTGCTAATTAGAAAACAGTCAACCCCACCCACACACACTAAGCTCAGCTACTCCACTAAAACCCCACCTGCACCCTTCCACCCATCGTCAATCATACCACCTCCCCCCAGCATTACCCTACAAAGGATGGCCTACGGTCTTGGCGACGTGTCTTTGGTCTGTTTTAATTTTTTATTCGGTTTTTTTGTCCGTGGACGTAGTTTGCATGATATTTTTGTTTATACCTAGAGAGGTACATACGGATTTGGAAATCGGATTCAGTAGTAATCCATATTATCTATTATCTTGTCTAAACAATTAACAGACAACCCCCAAGGGACGGTCCCAAAAACCGGGATCCCGAACCCGGGTTGTGTTTTTTGTTTTTGTGTATTCAACCCACGTCAAAACCTCCCCCACCCTCAACCCCAATAACATTTCGCTCTTATCAGCTTACCGAACCAACGGTCTTGTCTTGCACTTCTCGGCGACGTCTTGGGAGGTGCAGGGGCTGACAGAAACCGCAAAAGAAAAAGTGTCTCTTGTACTACTTTCGCACAAAGTATTGTGCGAATAGGGACCATTGCTGTAGGGAAAACAAGTACTTCGTGGAGCGTACAGTAGATTTCCGACACGTGCAGCTTACCCTCCCCCAATCACCCGTCCTGATTCGTAAATACCGTTTTTGTCTGCGGCAGTCCGATAAGGCTGGAACGGCAAACCGGCACCGAATACAAACAAAACATATCCCTTGGCCACACAGCTTTTAGGACAAGGTTCTGGTTCAAATGTCCTACCGAAGACAGCAAGTGGAATATTGGGTGGGTTCTTATGCCTCAGCCCTGCCTCCGCCCGGCGGCAGTGCCCTTCTCTTTTTCCCCAAATCCCGCACAACAGCCGCCTGTTTCACTACCCAGCGGATAGCGGATACTGCACATCGTCACAACCTCGAGCGGCTGAGACGGTGTGCCTCGACTGGGCGATCATTTAGGTTTAGGCATGTTTCCACCACTGCAGAAGGACCTAAGATATTTTGCGGCGTATCAAGTCACAAATACGAAAGTCAGTATTTCTTTTTTTTTTATCACTAGCACTAGAACTAGTAGGAATTCTTGCAGTGATTCCAAATCAGGATCTTTTTTTCTTGACATAGCAAGCGGGAATATGCCTGTGCACCCAAATATCAACTCCGAGAAAAGTATGAAACCCCCCGCTGTGCTCCTGAGATACTCCAGACCGTGCAACCAATCTCTCAAAAGCATACACGGATGAACAAGTTAAGAAAATATAAACAAAATAAAACAAAACCAAAAAGCCAATATAATAGAGTATAGAGAAAAAAACCAGGACGCCAGAGCTCCAACCAATCATTCATGTTAGGATAGATAACGCCTCCCTAGGCGAGAAAGTCTCCTTGCGCATGTCCTCTTGGATCTTGCGCAGCCTCTCCCGCTGAGCCCGCCGCTCTTGGATCACCTCAGCCCATGCGGAACAGAAGTTGACCTGGCTCGGCTCGCTCTCGAATTCGATCTCGAACGTCTTATATAGCTCGAAGCCCTGCTCAACGTCTGGGTCGTATGGTTCTCCGTGTATATCAAGGCTAGCCACGTCGCCCCCTGTTTTCTGTTCAAGTCGAGCTAAGGGTACGCAGTGTTAGTCGGATACGAGCATATGAGAAATCAAAATATAAAAACAATGAAAGAAAACAAAACAGAAAGATTAAGCAAAATCGCATACCTCTTATACCTGGCCTTGAGTTCCGCTTATGTATTCCTCCGTATTTCCTCGGCTTCAGTCTGGCGGATGTGTGCCCCCTCGGCTCCATCTCAACGTCGTCCGTGATGAAGGCAGTGATGTACTCTTCCGCCCGACCAAGGAAGACCATTAGCCGTGAAGCGCTGAGCGTCGTCCTATCTCGGAGAGGTCCGGATAGCGCTGTGCCAGCCGTAATGAAGGAGGCGACATCGCTCTGCGCCGCCCGCCGCGCCCGCGGCTCATGCCAGATCTGCAGCCGCACCGAGCTGTACATCTCAACGGATCGACTGTTTGCGCGCGCGAGCCGGATCCACTTGACTGACGATATGTCCAAGACCACCGACTCGCCCGTCAGCTGAGACTGGAACTTAAAAAGGTCGTGTAACGCGTCGAACCTGTAAATAGCGCTGGCCGCGCTGCTGTAGGCTGCGGCCTGCGATGCTACGGAGCCCTGGCGCTTGCTTCTCTCGTCACCGTCACGGATCATGACGATGTTGCCGGAGCGCTGGTCGTATGCGTAAAACGGAACCATCTTTGCCTTGATCCCCTTCATCCAGTGTATCTCGGTGTTGTTGCCTACTTTGCAATGGAACCTGAGATCATGGTTCAGGTTATTCCTGAAGACTTTCAAATGCCCGGTTTCGAATGGTCCAACCAGGGTGTGCGCGCTCTTGACGGCGCCGTCATACAACACGTCCTCCCCAGGTAATACATTATCCCGTGTCGCGATTAGGCTGTCCGGCGGGGTGTGTGCAGACTGTGCAGTGCCAGAACGAGCAAGCACTGGAGGTGGAGGGTCGTCAGGACCTACCACTATAGGTGTTTGTGTATCGTAAAAGTAACCGCCCACTTCCTCGGGATCACTAGAAGCCTGCGCAATCGACCCTGCACCAACGCTGGTCGCTGTCGAAAGTGGTGAGGTAGGTATCGCAGTAGGTGCTTGCGGAGTCCCTAGCGCGACAGGGTTAGAATGCTCCATTAGGGAAGGCAACGACGAGCTCCGTGCCGAAGAGGGTGCCTTTTCTCGGGGTGGCTGGAATCCCGGGATTTGTGACGGCGCATAAGCGGGTGGTGAGAAAGGATCCGGGTGCGTAAACGATCTACTCAAATAGTCTTCATGTGTCCGCGACGAGCTGCTCTCTCCAAAATATGATGTGCCGCGAACCCTTGCGTAGTCGGTAAACTCCAAGTCCGGTGGTGATAATGGCCGCGTGTCCAAGTCGCTAACATACTCTCCTCCAATAGCCAGCCTCTCGGCCGACTGAGAGTCGGTCAAGATCTCAGCAGCCTGTGCGCCACCATCAGAATGTGTAAATAAAGCCGTGGCCCCGAACCCATCCTCGCCCAAGCTCAGTGTCCTCATCCTATCCGTGGCATGTTCGGTGCCTGCGCTGTCTGGGGTAAGCACATCGCCCCCCGACAGAGACCCAGTGTACGGTAATACCGCATTTCTATGTATCGGCGACGCAGCGGTTGCGGATGTGATGGATGTTGGGGACGATGGCTGCTGCGGGCGGAGTGGGGAATCGGCGGGAAGGGACTGTGCGGCCGTTGGTGGCGTCGATCTGTGCGCCGGTCGCGCCTGCAATTCCGACAGCCGACTCGAACCCCAGCTCGCCGAGAGCTGTTGCTGCGGCGGCTTGGGGGCGGGCTCTGCGTCGATGCGCTCGAGGCGGAAGCGGCTGCCCGTCGACGTGATGAAGATGCTTCTGTCGGCTAGCTGCGCGGCCGACTCGACCGTGGCCCTGTCGAACGATGGGCCGAACAGGGACGAGAAGGGCTGGGTGGCATCCTCGTGGATGTCAGGTAGCAGTTGTTGCAAGGTTGGCCGGTTGTTGTCTGGCGGAGGAGGCGGAGCGGGCATGTTGTGGGAGGACTTTTGGTCCCGGGGATCACGCCCGCCCCGTGCTAAAATCTCATTGTCGTGGTTGCTGGCGGCGAGTTCCCGGTCCTTGCGGCCGCGTTGAAACAGCGACGATTGGGAAAAGGACAGCATGCATGGGCTTCAGCAGAAGCTTCTATGTGTTATTATCGAAAAGCAGACAAAAGCGGCAGCAGCGGTGATTGCCTAGTACACGCAGATGCGAAATCATCAGAGACGAAATGAGTCAAGACACAAACCCTCGAAAAGAAGTTGGAAGGGCAAGGGGCGCAATCAGGGAAATAGATGCTGGTACAATTGGTAGATAGCAAGGGCAGAATGCAAGTATGCACGATAGCCGAAAAGCACCCAAAACCTCGCAGATAACATAGAATAACGGTGGGCAATATGATAGGCAGATAGGCACTCGGCAAGACTGGAACCAACGAAGAGAAAGGAACCAACTAACCAAAGCCCGCCCCGAGGATGGAATGGTGGGGTGCGCGCGCTAAACTTCCCCGTGGGAACCCGTAAATCCGGCGTAACCGACCCGACCCCAGCAGGCCTGACATGGGGGTATAGCAGCGTTGGGTGCTTCCAAGTAGCGGTACCCAAAGGCGCGGGCAAGGGTCCTTGGCTTAGTTGGAGCACTTTGGGTTTTCTAATACTGCCTACCCTACCGCCCAGGAAGCCACAAAAAGATGCACAATACATTAAGTAGTAAGCAAGCAAGAAATGGAAGAGAGAGAAGAAATCAAGATATTTGACGATTATTTGTTAGATTGACAGATGCGGGAGCTCAGGGATAACTGTAAAGAAACAGCCGACGAGTACTCAATGCACTAAGACAAATAGCACTTTAAGAAGGACAACCACAACAGGCCGTCAACCCGTCTCATTTTGTGTACCACCCACGTAAGGCAGAGGTCCCTGGTTTACCTTTTACGGGGACCGTTTGCGGGGAACAACAGTCCATTCCCCTGATTCCTTCACTACCAAGTACCGTACTGTACAAAGTTAGGTCGCGTGCCAAGTTGCTTTCTTTGCATGCAACAAAAGTGCGACATCAGCCAATACGTAGTACATACCAAAGTATAACCAGGTCCAGCTATTAATACTCACTAGCCACCAATTTAAACCTAGCCAAGGTACGCTTTGCTAGGCACCTATTTATGTGGTTCATAAGTCGCCAACGTCAACCTGTTCTCGGGGTATGCATGCACTTCATCCATGACGCCGTTTCCAGATCGAATCTGTGGAGCCTTCAATGCCACTGTATATAGCATGTCGTGCTTGATATTCATGCTCAGGCATAGCGGTCTGCCGCCTGTCGCATTTCTCATTACGGTATATTGCCGTTGACGAGCGATACGTAATCTGCAGGACCAGGAAAAAAAAAGGAAAAAACAGGCCCCTCCCCCTAGTGTGGACACGATTTTTTTTTGTCGCATTCTGACCAATAAAATTTCATATGGAAATACAACCCAAGCTAGTCTCATCTGCGCGGCTTTCTGCTTTCTGCCATGAGGCCTGTTTAGAAAATTTTATAGATCGGACCCATTTGGTGGGAGTTATGGTTAAAATGTATGTACGTTGAGGACACGCATTCCACAGCTCGTCCCATGGTGGCCGTTACAGCATGGGTGGAAAAAAAAAGAGAAGCAACAAAGACTCGACTATAGTTAATTGTCCTGATGATATGCATATAGAGCCCATACATATGTATATATATAGGTATATATTTAAACCAGCAATTGCGACGGAGAATACCTCAGTGGTCTTGAAGGACCGTATTCGCAGTGCTGTACCAAGTATCACACCTCAAATTTCCATCTCATCGTTCGGTTCATCGCTACCCAGAATATAACGCCAGTGCGGGCAAAGCCCCGCATTTGGGGGCCATACGGTGATATACTAGAACTAGTTCTAGAACTAGTTCTAGTTCAGGTTGCTTGCTTTCCGGTGTACATATTGTCGGCCATCAAGTCTCTCCGACCTCCAAAGGACATAGCGACACGGTTAATCGGATAGGAAGCCAACAATAAAACTTTCATGATCAATGCTATGCTATCATCGTGCTCGTGACATCAAAGAAAATACCAGCCAAGAAGCCTTGGACATTACTGCCCACCATGCCCTAGGTGACCTTCTTTTTCCGTCCGCCACGACCCTTCTTCTTTGGTTCCGGCACCTCTTCGTCACTCGAGCTCTCGGCCTTTGCCCTGCCCCCAGCCCTCCCAGCCTTCTCCTCAGTCTCCGAGATCCGCCCGACTATCTCGCGCAGGAAATCCCATTGGTCATCCGACTCGATGACCTGCTTGAGGTGCTGAGCCGTTACTCGTTTGGCGCCTTTGTCCTTAGCCACATCGTGACTTTTGGATACGAGGGCGACCATGAACATTTCCAGTGCCTTTCCCACGGCAATTGGTGTCTGCTGGGCAACCTTGCCGACCTCCTCATCAGCCTGCATGATGCGCTTGATGCGCGCCGTTGGAAATCTGGTTTTGACAGGAGAGGCGATGACAGACGGCTGTGCAGCCGCCGCTGATCTTCTTGGCGGCATGGCTTCTGGCAGAGGATATGACGGCTGAGTCTCTGATTTTATGCGTATATTTTGGGGCGAGTGAACGCCGTACTGCTCCTCAGATTTGACTTCAGGTTTTATCCGAGTCGCGTCTGAATGAGGCTGAGAATAAGAGCGCCTGTGAGGTTGCTGCGGGAAAAGATCGCGCTGAGGGATTTCCTGTACGGAAGAAAAGCAAAAAGCGTCGTCGGGTTCAGATTTGTACTGCTGAGCCGAGTAGGGTGGAATGTACTGCAGTCCAATGGGTGATGGGCCGGGTTGGGACGTGTTTATGTTGTGGTTTGATGGTGGCACAATCTGAAGCGATTGAATGTTTTTCTGTGTTTGGAAGGGTGAATGGATATAGTGCAAGTGATTTTGCGCGTGCACAGCCTGGGAGGGATTGGGCTGGGGAGAGATTGGAGTGTGTAGTGAGTAGGGATGTTCGTGATAAGGTGTGTGAAGGTGATGATGATGTTGCTGGTTGGAATGCAATGAAAAATGCACTTCGCCGACGCGATTCGCTTGGTAGTTGGTGGTTACGCTTGAAGTGGGGCCGCCGGGCAGCGTGAGACCGTGTGGTGGGCTCAATGGCCGGGACCTTGGGTTTGAGCTCGAGACCTGCACCGGAAACCCAAACCCTGACGACGAAGAGTGGTGGTGGTGGTGGTGGTGGCCCGCGTTGTGAGAATCCGCCGACCCGCTGTAAAACGAGCTTAGATCTGGACTTGCAGGCGCATAAGACATAGCGAGAGGTCCGTTTGCTCTTGAGTCGATCTGGTATGGGGCTGCTCTTAAAGAGCGTGCGTGCGTGCTGGTGGGATAGGTCCAGCAAAAGGCTACCCAGGATTTGCCAAGGATAAGATCCCTGGACCTTGGCAATCTTTTGACTTGACGCGAGACTAGAATAATCTAATTCTTCGTCTCTTGTTGTCGCGTTACTTTGTAACGGCTGGCAAGGTTGGTTGCTTGGTTTGGACAAGAATGCTGAGCGGATGTTGTCAGAGCGTGTTTGGTGTGTTCGGAATAGACGTATGTATGTCAACGTGTGAGTGGGTTGCGATGAGAATCGATGTGATTGAATGTGTCTGTCTGTCTGTTTGGGGTCTAGACTGACTACCTAGGCTGGGTAGGTAGAAATGGAGGTATTAGATGGATAATGTAGGTATACTGGAGGGACACTACGATGTCAATATAGAAACAAAAAAAAATGACCAGGGCATCTGCAGCTGCACCGTTATGGATGCGCTAGACATCCGCGGGCAGGTGCAGGTGACGTTGTGATGTGATTGCTGAGGCAGGGGCCTGCATCTTGCACAGGCAGATAGGCAGAAGTAGCAGCACACGACAACGAGACATGGACTGACTTTTGCAACTTTGAGGAATCGGGAAGTCAAAAAGGGGGTTTGGGTTGACTGACATCCAGTAAACAAAAAAAGAGAGGTAACAAAATGCGGTGGTGATATGAGTTATGCTCGGCCCACTGTCTTTTGTCTATCGTTTGAAGACGATCTTGAAGGAGGAAAACGTGTCACTGCGGAATAGTACGCCACAACCAAGCTGCAATTAACCGGCTTCTTCCGGCAACCGCGATGCTCTTCGTAAGTGATATGCTAAGGTAGCTAGCAGGCTGCGTAGGCCTCAGCCCGACCTGCGCCTGGTGTAAGCCCAGCGGTTGTATGACACCCGAATGATTTGATATTCGGTCAATGAGACTACCCACACAAGCGTTGAGTTGAGCAGTTCACTGGTACCCGCAGATGGGTGGGTCGAGGTAGGCGAGTCAAATCAGGCAGCCACCCCACAGTCAAGCTCGATTGAATTTTGAGGCGTGGATGCTTTCTGGTCTCACACACACGAGCACTACACCGTGGGAGAAAAATCACGGTTATAAAGCTGTATGCGATATGACGATTATGCAATATCCCAACACCGAAAACAGAGTGCTGAAGGGGGTTTATTTGTCGAGGCGTTGATTTAACTTTCGAGAGCGCAAGAGAGAGAGAAAAGAAAAGGGGCCCGTGCAGGTCAAGTAAACTCAATATAGGAATAAAGGGGTAGGGTGGCTTGGGTGGGAAGAAATATAGTCAATTTGGGTTTGGCGTGTGGAAGCTCGGGCCAGCTGGGCCGATCTATTGTATGAATTTTTGCAGCTTGAAAAAGAAAGGGCTGGGAGCTGTGTGCCGTGCCCGAAAGGCCAGCGAGCGAGGGGTTTGGTGGGACGTTGGGCTTGTTTATATGCGCAACGCGGTCATACAAGCCAGATCAACCCGGTGCTCTGTTTCCTGATTGGGTGTGGGTCGTTTGCTTTTGTCTGATCCTGTGCAGTGCCGCAAGCCAAGTCAGGCGCCAGCCGCAGTCTCCCTTTTTTGTAAAGTGGGGTTGGTGGGACCTAAAAATGTTCAATCAAGTCTGGTGCCAGAGGTAACTAGGTTGGTAAGTTTAGTCGGGTTGATCTGTAGGGTAGGTAGGTGGCAGGTACCTAGGTACCTGCCACCTACCTACCTAGGTGCGTACATGCCTTTTCTAGGCAAAGTGAATTTTCCCGTCCCTGAGTCTCGCGTCGTGATGGAAGGGAGCCTTTTATGTTCACAAGCGTCACTCGTCACGAGGCTGCGCACTTTACGACGGCCAACAAACATCTCCAACAGGCTTCCCATAGAGCTTGAAACTATACTCGGAACTTTAAAGACTCAAACACGATAGATTTATTTCGTTCGCGTAAAGGAACCGGTCATGTCACGCGCTAGGTCCGCTGTCTTGGATTTCGGACGCGATCCTAAGCTAGGCAGGTATCTTAGCCATGCTACCAGGCTACAAAACCTTTAACGTTGATGCATCCGACCGGCGCCCATGCAAGCCAGTCATTCTCTTGCATGGACACCACTGATACTTGCAAACTGGACCCTTAAAGGGTTCGTCGATTAATCACGGGTAGGTCACATGTTTCTTTTCATAGAACTATAAACCTTTGGCCAAAATGACGATAAAAGAGCCCAGAGGCATGCATATACCAGCGCTTTGGAAGCCGAGCTTGTCTTTCCGACAAGCTAAGGTTCCCTGTGAGCTGTGTCAAGCAAGTCGATGAGGGTTTAATTACTTGATCTAATCTGATGCGGCATTCCCCCCCCTTCCTCTCTCTCTCTCTTCGCTTTGTGGCACTTGACCCTGTTTATATGCCAAGGCTAAATAGACTGACCAGCATACAGTTTCATCGATCACGTTTTCACGATGTTGTCCTGCAACATCCGTCCCCTGATTTCGTCAACAATGAGTCTGATGCCTTTCAGCCTCTTCTCTTTGTCGCTGACAAGGAAGATTGACACCACTGGCCATGCGTGAATGGCTGAAGGTTCCTCGTGACTTCTTGCGGTGATGCCAAAATCCTGCAGCATCTTCTTCAACCTCCGCGCATCGGGTGCGAAAACCTCCTCCTCTCCATAAATGATAAACACTTCTTCTAAGGGGCTCGCCCGTCGCCACCAGTCCGCATCGTGACAACACCCAGGCGACACGAGCGGATCGTGCATGTCGGCGGCCCCGATGTACTGAAGCCCATACGTGCGCAGGGCCTCGGCGTTGAGGAAGTCACTGCTCGTGGTCTTATTTTCGTCCGTGATCAATGTCACCCACGGGCTTATCAGAACGACCATGCCAGGCTTTTGTTGCTGCGCCGTCTGGTCTGGGACGTCAGTTTTTTCTGACGAATCTTGACGACCGAGATGAAGCATGAGGCTGAGGGACAAGCTTCCGCCCGCGGAATCTCCTGCCACGACCACATTTGAAGCTTGTCCTGCCATGGACACTGCGTATTCGTATCCGCGGATTGCTTCTTCTAGCGGCTTTGGATAACAAGCCTTAGGAACCAGTGTGTATTCGAGGATGAACATAGATGGATTTTGGAAGCCAGACTCCCGCAGCAGCGTGTGCCATGTCACAAGGAATTCAAGGTAAAAGTTCCCCGAGCCCATCGAAAATCCACCACCTGCCATTGCATCAGGAACAGAGTCAGTCGTGCAATGCGGCGTTGAGGTCTCGGGTGGACTCACCGTGTATGTAGTACACAACCACATCTGGGCGCTTTGTCGGATCCGCAGCAACCCAAATTCCATTGAAGCCTCTCTACGGTAGCATATCAGGTCAGTGCACTTCTACACACAAAAAAGAAGCCAGGCAATCGATGGAAACGCACCCCTCTGTGCTCGCGCCAGTGTACTGGCGGTCGAAGATACCCGTGACGGAGCATGCGGTATCTCAGGAAGGGTAATGAAACTTCCTTGCTCAGAAAAACCCGGCCGATGCGTGCGGGCATGTTGGCAAAGGCGAAGCGGACGCAGCGGATGACGAAATCCTCAAACATCGAGGCCTGGCGCGTGAATGGGGACACATCGGCGCTCCTGGCGAACACCTGGTCACGAATGAACTCGTAAGGCAGCTGCAGGAGTAGGAATGGGAGGCAATTCAGTATGCAAGCGACCGTGTCGAACAGGCCAGCCTGTAACACAAGCTGTGGTGCGAGCAGAAGGCAGAAGACTATGATGTCTATGCTGGACATGGGCCCGAGGATCATGGTGACGACGGTACGATGCTCTCTCTCTCTCTCTCTCTGAGAAGGTTTTGGTGACAGAAGTTGCCTGTGTTGACGCGCAGGTCCGATCGAGAGACGAAACAATAGATATATTCAGCAATGTAAGTAGGCAGGCCCTTCCCTTCAAGAAAGCACGTCGTGATATCATCGACTTGGGCCGGGTTGGAGTCCGGGCGGTGAAGTCGACCTAAGCTGCAGCAGGTGGCGTAGAGGTTGAGTTGAGTGTCTCGCGCCATTCCTCAAATCCCCATGCCAAGCCATTGCAGATTTCCTTGGAAATTCAGTCCGTCCGAGCAATAACTTATGTAAGCATGTGTACGGAAGTATTGTATCCATCCGATATCGGTTTATTGATGCTACGATCGTGATGTTCTTAAGTTCATCGGGTTTTTTTTTTTTTTTTTTTTTTTTTTTGCTTCTTCTCAAAAACACCAATGGAATCATTGGATAATACTAAAAGGGGAGTAAGTGGATGGTATCGTTGGCTTGCAGAAGACCCAAGCAAAGATAAGAGTATATGCAGGTCACACAGTCCCGTTTTTCTTTTATGTCTCACCTAGAACTGGTTCTGCATGCACTGCCACTTGGGAAACGTCCTCAAACGAACCCAAAACACCCGAATGGCATGCTTTTTTTGCGGAGTATTTGAGCCATGGGGAAGACAAGAAAGTTTCTATAACAAATATCAAGAGCGAAAATAGCTAGGCTGTTGCAAGATTCTAAACGCTTCCTATGGACGAAATAATGCCGATATTCCTTCTACTGCGCGGCCAAAATCTCCTTTTCCATGCGGTCAAAGGCGCCGAGGACGTTGCCGTACTTTTCAAAAACGCCCTCGCGGTACCCGTCGTCGACCTTTTGAATGGCGCCCTCCTCGCGCCACCGGGCGCCGATGAGCTCGTCAAAGGTCTCCTTGTCGTCGCGGCGTTCGAGGGCCCAGACGGCCTTGTAGGCACCCCCGAGCGCGCAGGCGTTGCCGCCGACGTCAAGGCGGTAGACGCCCTCGGCACCTCCTAAAACGTCACCGACGACGCGGGCGATGGCAGGGTTGAGCGAGCCGCCGCCCACGAGGTAGATACGGCGCGGCTGCGCGGGTAAGCGCTGGGCCTTGTCGGGTCGGTCGACCAGCGACTGCGAGCGCAGCCGGAGGGAGAGGATCTGCGACTCCACGATGGCCCGCGCGTCCTTGGCCTTGTCCCAGGTCTCGGGAGCCGGGACAAGGTCGCTGCCATTAGAGGCGTTGCAGGTGTAGCGCCACGTGCCGGCGCGCACGTTGGGCACGATCTCTGGGAGGTAGAAGTACAGGCCCATCTTGCCAAGGCTGGATCCTTCGGGGCAGTCCAGCGGGGGAGTCTCGAGGACGGCCTTGTTGAACGAGGCCCAGGCGTCCGTGGCGCCGGCTGGGGTCGAGTAGGAAGACTCGGCGGGCAGCGCGTCACGGACCTTCTCACGGGCCAGTCCTCCGTTCTTGTAGCACAGCATGAACATGTACTGACCGGGTGTTGTTGGGTGGTTGAAGAAGTGATAGGACTCGTCGGGCTGGTAGTGCGAAGTGCTCATCAGGAACGTGGTTGAAGTACCCAAGCTAACAATGGCGTCACCGGGGCGCAATGGCAACGCCAGGATGGTCGCAGGGTTGTCACCGGTGAAGGGGGCAACCTGGCACTCCTTCGAGAAGCCGTACTTCTCAACAAAGTAGCTTGAGATGGAGCCCATGCTGCCTCCGCCGTCCCGCCTGACCTCGCCCAGCTTGGCACGCAGAGCATCGACCTGGTCGGCACCGCCTGCGGTGAGGTCAAGGAGCGGGCTGCTCCAGTCGTCGGCTGCGATGTCCCACAGGTTCATGCCGCAGGCGTCGCTTATCTCCATCGGGGCGACGGCGCCAAGGAAGAGCGAGGCAAGGAAGGATGATACAAGGGAGATGCGGGCTGTTTTGGCGTAAACCTCGGGCCGTTTGCGGCGCATGCGCATGATCTGCGGGCCGGTGAAGCGCTGATTTCTCGACTGTGATTAGCAATCTACTTTTAAACACTTATATATTGCCATTTTCCTGGTATCTTCTCTTATCAATATCCGCCAATGCGAGATACTTTCGGTGTCTCTTACATGATGAGCTGCACTTCCAGTCACCTCTGCCAACTTATGCTTGGACCCCAACTTGCCATCGAACTCGTCGCACTCGGCCTGAGTACTGTGATCCTGCCAGTTGGGCGCAAAGGGGTGCGAGAAGGCGTCGGTAAGCTGTTCGACCAGGGGCTTGTCGGAGCTCAGGCCCGATAGCTCGGAAGCGGCGGCGTCGCTCCAAAAGACGCTGCCGTGCTGCTGGCAGGCGCCACTGATGCCCCTGACCCTGTCGAGGGGAGCCTTGCGCTCGCGCAGGCGGTCCAGCACCAAGTCCAGGGACTCGAGCCACATGGCTACCGGGGCAAATACCTCGCCCTCATTGCTGTTGACGAGGACGCCTTTCGTGAGCGAGTACTTGGCACCGAAGTCAGCGTCAAAGTCAACCTTGGCCTCAGAAACAACCGAGAGGTCCGAGGAGACAAGAATGGCTGATTGTGAAGGAGCGGTCTGTTAGCCGGATACAGCCAAGTTTAGACGATTCAGGGTTTGAACAAAGGGAAGTTATCTTCTTCAGTACCTTTAAGCTGCTGGGTTGAGAGGTCAAACCCCAGATATAGGGGTCCAGAGCTCATGTTGGGCAGGGTGATACACCGAGGATAGGATTAACAATGGTGATACTTCTGTTCTTCTGCCTGTCCGTCTTTCCTGGAGACCGACCTCTGACTCGGAGAATGTTTTGAAGGAAAAGGAAAAAAAAGGACAAATCAAGTATTTGCAATCATGTGAACAACAGTGAATTCTGCTAAGTTGACATGAAGAAAGTAAAAATACCCAGGCACGTTAACAGTATACTGCACTAATCATTGGCAGCAAGTGACGTCGAGGTGGACCTGATCCCCAGTCAAAGTATCTGGGCACCTAGGCACCTAGGTATTCATTCCTAATCATCCCAACGCCACCCTTGCATTTACCCGCTACGCTGAGTATCAGATGGGGAGGGGGGTTAAACGAGGGGCAGCCCCCATCTGAAAGCCTGCACCTGGCCTACTTTATAAGAGGTATCATGTAGATATGGGGCTTCAATTCGCTTCAATCAATTGAAAAAAGGCCGGCTTTTATTGTAGCTACTGACTGACTACATATCCGAGTCCATGTTGATTGAGCTTTCGACTTTTTGCCGCACCAATCGGGAATATGGCGGGGTAAAGTGGGTGGTAGTGGAGGTTCCTTTAGGAGCCCCAGCTCGCCGGCGTCGGGTTGGGCATCAGGTTGTTTTGCAGGGGATTATTGACCTACAAGCAGCCGTAGATAAGATAGGAAAGAAAGCCGGAATGCGGCACCTGCGATTCATCAGTCGCGTCGCGACGCGCCATCTAACCAAGCTCCCCCTCCAATGAATCGACAAGCACATTGCGCCGACTCAAGTATCCCGACCAGGATACTAAATCCCACATTGGAAAAAGAATAGCAGGTGTCCAAAGAAATGACCTCGTCAATTAGCTCAGAAACGCAACTCTTAGCGGAGCATTTTGGCTACCCTCCAGTGGTAAGTTCGCATTTGGCGCTCGGCCTAGAAAAGTAAAACAAAAAAGGTCCCCAGCACGACCCTGTATACAATGCTAACACCCTTCGCCCTTTTGGAACAGAGCCTCCTAGATGATATCATCAACAGCATAAACATCCTCGCCGAGCAGGCCCTCAACAGCGTCGAGAGGGGCCTGCTCGCCGCGAAACCCACCAGCCTTGGATTCCGCGCACCGCCGCCCCAGTCGAAAAAGACAAAACACTCTGCCACGACAACCGTAGAAGATGCTCCCCCACCATCGCCCGAGGAGACGCAGCGGCATGAGGTGGAAAATGGCACCCATCAGCTCGAGACCCTGCTGTGCGCGAGCATTGATCGCAACTTTGATATATTTGAGATTTGGGTCATGCGCAACATATTGACGGTACGACCCGACGACCGTGACTGGATCCGGCTCTCACACTACGAGGGTCTAGACTTTTCGGCTGCAAGCAAAAGGATGAAATTGGCAGGGACGGAAACCGGTCAGGACGAAGCAGTGAATGCAGACGGCCCGGAGGGCGACAAAGAGCCGAGTAACCAGACAAGGGCCGGTGGCAAAGGCGAGGACGTAGACGCGGCAGAGACAGCGGGCGATGCGCCAACACTAGCGTCCGTGGCCCGACTCCGCCGCCGTCTCCAGGCCAGCCAGAAGCTCAACGTGATGCTGCATGCCGAGCGGGCGCGGAACGCCAAGCTGCTCGATGAGCTGCGGCAGTTCATCCACGGCACACCCGGGCCCGCCGCCGTCAAGGTGGAAAACGAAGAGGGCCAAAACAAACCAAACCTCGCATTCCTCCGAAGCAAGGGCGACCTGACAGTCGGCGACGCCGAGACCCCCCTGACGACGACGACAGCCTTCAGCCTCTCCCAGCTGCAAGCCCTCCGTGCGCTTTCGACATCGCTGCAAACCATGATGCCGGATCTTGTGCAGAGGACCGGCGGTGCCGACCAAGGCGATACAAAGAAGAGCTGGAGAACCGAGAGACTCGAGTACGTCGAGGGGTCGACGCGGAGACACCTCGAGAACGTCAGAGGACTGGAGCTGGGCGCGAGTGGGTATGTACGTGACGGCGAGTGGCAAGGCGAAGGGAGGAGTCTTGCAACGGGCGAGGTCCAGGGCCTGGAAAGAATTGCTAGTCTTCTCGGTGCCGAACCGAAAAATAGTGTTCGGGAACCAGAAACGAGGACGGCGGATGCCATGGACGAGCCTTGATGTGCTGTGATGTGTCGGCCTATGATGAATAATAAAGCGCAACTGAAAGCGATATCTGATCCTGCATTTTGAAATAAACACAATCACTTTAATTCTAATTTGGATCCCTCGATCTAAATAGGATGGTATTAATACTACATTTGAGTCTGGGCTGGACTTTGTTTGGTTCTGTTGACCTTCCCCGACATCATTGAGATAGCCCATACTGTCTGGCGATATCCCAGAAAGCGTGAAGTCGAAAGCGGGACTCTGTTTCTTCATCAGTCGACGACTTCATCTCGTCGACGGCCTTGACCAATCGTGCGGCTTCCAGACCCTTGCCATTGGCGATCAGGGCGCGCAGCAGGTGCTCGTACAGCCGCATGGTCATGTTGCCGTTCTTGGAACGTTCGAATAAGTCGAAGGCGCTGTCGACGTCCCCAGCGTTCATGAATCCGCTGATGGCGCGCTCCCAGAAGACATGGTCGATGTGTGGCTTGTTGAACAAGTCGTGAGTTTCAATAAGTTTGCGTGCCGCGTCTAGAGCCGGCGGGTTACGGTGGAGGAAGTGCTCCACGAGAATGGTGTACATGTGTGTCGTCGGCTCGAGCCTGCGGTTCCCCATCTCCTGCATAATGTGGTTGACAGCGATGTCAGTGCCGGCATGGCTCTCATTCTCCTTCAGAAGCTCGAACATGAGCTTTGCGTAGGCCGAGGGATTGGTTTTCTTGGGGTCATTGCCCGTGACCATAGTAATGATACGCTTCACCGCCTCGAGCTTCTCCTCTGGGCCAGCATGCCTCAAATAGGGACCCATCCCTTCAATGAGAATCGTCTGGGTGCCCTCATCCGGCTCCACGCCCTGATCGTTCATCATCTCAAGCACTGCGTCAACCTGTTCCGGTGCCCTCCGGATCATGGTTTGCAACAAAGTATTGTAAGTGATGACGTCAGGTTCGATATTGTACCTCTCGGCCCACTGTAGAATCTTCATTGCCGCCGGTATTCCGTTGATGCGCAAAATTCCAAAGAGTGCCGCATTGACTGGCACTATAGATGGCTGGACAGCTTGAGCGGAGGGTTCGCCGGAGGTTTGTTGTTTATTCCAAATCCTTGCCATCTCATCCAGCGCGGACAATCCAGCATCTGCCTTACCACACTCGATTAGGCCCGAAATGCGGACGGTCCAGGCGTGCGTGTCCAAGGGTACCCCCAATTCCACGATCTGATCCCAGATATTCTCCAAAGCTGAGGCGTTGCGACCTCGACTGCAACCTTCCATCATGGCGGTAAACGTCTTGATAGTAGGCTCCAGGCCGATCTGTGTCATCGTATTCCAGACCTCAATTGCCCTCTGAGGTCTCCTCAGTGCATTGAAGGCCATGATAAACTGATTCCATATGCTGGGAAATCTCTGCAGATCCTCAATGGTCTTCTGAGAAGGTGGTGACTCATGGCCAAAAAAGTCCAGCCAAGCCCTTTCCAGCATGGCACTGTTCTTGCCGGAAAGGGCTTTGTTGAGACTCTTCTTCACCTCGAGGAAGTGTTTCCTGCCGGAGCCCGTCACATCGAGCTTCCTGATCAGTGTTGGGTGTTTCAAATACGATTGCTTGGGATCGTTCCACTCTTTCAGTTGGTTGTGCATCACAGTCCAGCGATGACGGACGTACGGGATCAGCTTGCCCGGGATTTGCACCAGCTTTTCTGGGCTCATATTGGAATCCTTGGACCGGACAACAAGGCCCGTAATTGAGGCAAGAAAATGTGACGCGGCCGCCCGGTTGCCAGGGAGGCACCTGCCGGAATCATTGAACAAAACCCAGGTAACCAGCAGCAACGGTATTACCGGGCGCAGTTGAAGGGGCGCATATGCATGAAGTAGCTTGGATAACGAATAGTACAGCGTCGATTCACCCCTTTGGTTGTGTCCCTCGGGGAGGCGGAAGTCGACATCGGCCAGAGGAGTGTGTGGATCCAGCTCCATAACGACATGGTGAGGAAGGCTGACAAGCTTCCATGATTGTGCAACGTCGTCAAAGAACATCTTGATGCGACCTGTGGCTTCTTGGTACTCTTCCAAGGATACCTCTGGGGAGACGTTGGTCAAGCAAAGATACTCCAACCGGCCCTGCATCGCGCGAGCCCATGACTTAATGTCCAAAACGCCGAGGCGAAGAGCTACCAGTGTCACGTCGGCAAGAGACGGAAGCTTTTCTAATGTCGGATCATTCTTCATGGCAGTAAGGATGCGTTGGATAAGCTTTCTCAGCTCTGGTTCGAAAACTCGAGGCACATACTTGGCGGCATTGATGCCTGGGTATATCTCGGTCTTGAAAAAGTCGTATGCTTCTGAAAGGTCTGGCTTGGGTTGCTCCGTCATCCTCATCAACTTGGCAACGTCGTTATATGTCTTGAGGTCGAGGGTTGACTCGGGGGTTTCAGCCGGCTTGCCGCCAAATCTATCGTCATCCTGATGCCTGCGCTGACCCCTAACCACGCTCTCAAAGATTGCTAGATTGCCTGTGACGGTTGAAGTGGGCGGAGGTGATCTCCTGAAGCGTGGGGTGTGCTGGTTGGCAGCAGAGGCCTCTGTGGCGGCGCCGTCCCTGCTTCCATCTTGCTGACCAGGAGCACCAAATGTAGTTTTGGCCGCATGCGGCGCTGATGCTGGCGGTGTCGGTGTCGAGTGCGACCTCCATTGTATTTGTGTGATATTACATCGAGGTGTTGGAGGAATAGGTCGTCTTGTTCCGGCGCCGAGAGATCTGCAGAGCAGGCACACAGCCCGCGTATCTTTCATGGCTGATTATAACCAGGAAACAAGATATCTATGCATCGAGGGCGGTGCCATATGAGAGACGATTGGGTGTATCGGTCTTTGGTATGGCGAGCAGATTGAAGGATGAGGTACCTTAAGTTTAAGATCAAAGCTCCGAGCTTTTTGTCGCGACAGAACGATGCCCAATAAAAAATGGTGGAGAAGAATCCTAGGTATGTTTCATTCCCAATTTGACCCTAACCCTTGATATACTTCCATAGGGAGCTGACCCAAGAGCGGGTCCTGGCAAGCCTGACAAGCTTGGCTTGCTCAAGTTGCCCTACGTCACTGGCCGGCGGGCGGACCTTGGGCACTCACTCTTACAGTAATTACGTAGGTGCCGCAGCAGTAAAGTTAGCATAAGAATTGGATGCGCGAGTGCATCTGGTTTAGTACCTGTATGTCTGTATCTACATTGAACTCCAGCGAACAAGCGGTCTGCCCTGATGCACGTTTCACTGTGTTGCGCGGACGGCGGAGTTGTCGGAGGAGCTGTCGGAGGTTCCTAAATTGTATCCACCCCAAGCCGATAGGTTGACACTACGTAAGGTAGGCCAGAGTCGAATGACGCCGCCTCGGTAAACCGGTATATAATTCCCGCCCATTGCTGCAGCTCACCTGATTCATCATCACTTCAATTAAAGAATTAATTAGCCCAACCTCAAAACCAAAAACCATGACAACACTTCAGCCCAGGGCCCCCTACACAGATGAAGAGCTCCGGACCCTTTATCCATCCGGGCTGGACCTGCAGCTCGTGCAGGTCCTCATGAGGCACGGCGAGCGCACGCCCGTCTCGTCCCGTTTCCAAAATGCAGGCCTCAAGCCCTTTTGGCCCTACTGCCGAGTCGCGAAGGAGCTGAGGTCCGTCATCCTTGAGCCGGGCAACAGTGGCACACTCTCAACCCTTGAGTGGAGCCGGCGCATCGAGACGTTTGGGCACGACGACGAGCCCCGCGTCGCCGCCGGTCCGCGCGGCGAGGTCGACGCCGTCTGCGACATGGGCATGCTGACGGACGAGGGCCGGGCGACGACGTATGCGCTCGGCCAGCGGCTTCGGAGGCTTTACGTAGAGCAGCTGGGGTTCCTGCCCGCGACGGCCGCGGGCGGGGTCGACGACATGTACCTGCGGTCAACGCCGATCCCCCGCGCGCTCGAGTCGCTGCAGCAGGCCTTTTCGGCACTGTACCCGCCGGCCACCAGGCTGCCCGCGGCCGACGGGTCGGCCTTTCGCCCGCCCACCATCGTCACGCGCACGCCCGGTGACGAGACCCTGTACCCCAACGACGCCGGCTGCCGGCGTCTGGCCGCGCTGTCGCGCGCCTTTGCCCAGCGGACGGCGGACCGCTGGAACGACTCCGCCGACATGGAGTACCTCAACCGGCTGTGGGCCAAGTGGATGCCCGCGGACAGTCCCCGCGTAGCCGTGGACTCGCGCCCGCGTTTGTCGGGCATCATGGACACGGTAAACTCCACACTGGGTCATGGGCCAGAGACCAGACTGCCCCGCGAATTCTACGACAAGAAGGCCATCGCCATCACTGAAAAGATTGGCGTTGAGGAGTGGTTCAGCGGGTACAAGGAGTCGCGTGAGTACCGTGCCCTGGGCATCGGCAGTCTCATGGGGGACATAGTCGGAAGGATGATCTCCAGTGTCGAGGGGCCGGCCGCCGAAGGGACCGAACGGAAAAACGAGAGCCGCAATTATGCTTCCGTTAAGTTCGGCCTCAGCGGCTGCCACGACACCACCCTCGCCGGGATCCTTGCCAGCTTGGGTGCCTTTGAAACGGACAAGTGGCCCCCATACACTAGCCATGTGGCTATTGAGATGTTCCGCGACCCGACTAGGGCAACTGCCACAGCTGTCTTGCCTACAAATCAAGGATGGTGGAGCGCACTTAGCTCCAAGGTCCGTAAGGAATCCGGAGGTATTGGGCGAAGGACGATGGACGAGCTATCTCCAAGTGAAACAGAGAGGCTTGATGGTTACTACGTACGCGTACGATACAATGATGAGCCCGTGACCATTCCTGGTTGCAAAATCCCAGGTAATCACCTCTATGGCAACGAGAACTTCTGTACTCTGGTAAGTCGGAAACCCCCAGTCGACAAGAGCTGAATAATCGAGACTACCTCCGATCCTGAATCTTTACGAACTACTATCATTTTACAGAGAGCTTTCAAGTCCATAGTAGACAAGTACACCCCGCGAAACTGGAAGGAGGACTGCCGCCGGAGTACGACTGACCCGGTGATTCCCGCGAAACCAGAACCCGCAGGATTTTAAGCTTGCGAGGCTCCTGTACCCTCGAAAACGTGTAGTGCCGTCCAGACTCATGTGTAGAACCCCTCGAGATACCACGGTCCTGATGGGCCAGACCACCTCAACGTCCCCCTGAATCTGCCAAAATAGACACCCATATTAATCCACTACAAGACACTCAACGGAAAAATAAAAGCAACCCGCTCTGCACTTCCGGTGGATGAGCACAACTTGGCAAGATGTTGCCTGTAATCATGTCCGCATCCATCGCTGAATAACCTCGCGCTTTCAAGGGTACTACTGCACTCTCAACGACGCATGACCTCCCGAGTAGATCGGCAACCCGGTAGCTGGTAGTGAGTTTCCAGGAGCCCCTGCCCAATTTACCAAGGCTAGCAGCGAGCAATTGTTGCTCATAATCAACGCTGTATGATAGACAAAACCTGAGATCTGCCTCCGGTTGTGTAGCAGTGCCCGCTTCACAAACAGATCGAAGTTCAGGGATAGTCCGCTAGAACTGTGCCATGTTGAATGGTTCACTTGTTCACCAAAGCTGCGTGAACTTGGCGTATAGTGACTAATCTGGGTTCGATCACACAAAAGCTTCGAAGTCGGTGAGTTCTATTACCAATGCTCTCGTCCTTTTTCAAGAGGGCTTCTTTCCTGGAACGGCAAAACCCCACGAGCCCTGCACCTGAGGCAAGCCGGAAGCATTCGATGAGAAATTGGTCGACTGAAAGAATGGAGAGTCGGTCAAGCCGGCCGGTTGGTTGTAGGGTTGTCGGACCGGAGTCTGAGCCGGGATGGCCGAGGTGGGAACGCGTGCGGGCTGTCTTTTTTGATTGAATTGCCAGCTGGCCTGCTTGGAAATTTCCTCCATTCTCTCCTTGTTATAAGCTTCACCAATGCTAGAGTTGCGATTCGGAAGCGAGCCAGCAGCATAGCGCTCGGCAGCTACCTGGGCTTGCGCGTCTGCCGTGTCCGAAGCCCTGGGAGCACTTGGAAGCATGGGGCTCTGCAGACGCTCGGTCTTCCTGGGTGCGTGGCTGTAGTGGGCGGCCTGGCCGAAAGCTGTGGTCGATTCAACCTCAGGCGACGCCGTCGTACTGTAGCCAAAGCCTGATCGGTTTGTGGGTGTCCACATATCCCATGGAAGCGTGGGGAAAGCCCTGCCAGAAGCGGATGTTGGTGTTTTGACTGGTCTCTGGCTGTTGAGTGCCCCAAAGACATCGTTGGCGGTGGTCGAATGCATGCCATAAGAGAAAGTCAGGTCTTCAATGCCTTTCTGCTGCGGAGAGTGTACTTCGGGAGGAGCCAGGAAATCATTCAGTCTACCAAGCATCTCTTCGTCCACATCGAACTCAGTCTCATTCGATTTGGTGATCGCAACGTTAGGTGTTCCGATCGGTGCCTGTGGCGGCTTTGGCAGCTGTGGCTGCGGCTGCTGATGCGCACCACTTGTGCTAGGGAGTTTGTTGGGTGATGGGGATACTTGAGCACTTTGTCTATGTGGTGTGATCGGCTCGCTTTGACCAGCGCTGCTCGAATTGTTATTCATACCGGAGATGATATCCGAGCCCGAGGCCGCCTGGTAACTGAGGACCGTGATGGTTCGCGGACCCTTTTGCTTCCGGGCAATCGTCAAAGGGTAGTTCGGATCGGTTCCAATGAAGTAGCCACAGTTGACAACGTCGTTGATCCGTGAAAGGGTCTCACCATTGTTGTCAGCCTTGTCAAAAGAGCAATCCTCAACCCTGGGTTTTGCGGTGCCATCCGGGAAGAAATGCATTGGGCGACAAACAAAAGGGGCCTTCTCGTTCTCCAGAGGCTGAAAACCCAGTGTCTCGATGTCTTCGAACAACATGTACTTGGCGGTGGAACCATCGTTCTGGTCGCCTCGGAAAATATCAATCAAGAGTGAGATGGTTTCGGCCATCGACTGGTGCATCTCGGTCACGTGAGAGAGGTGGTTTGCGTAACGCACGACATCCCCGCGATACTTGCAAAGCCAAACCATGTAGACGCGCAGCAGAGGCAAAGCTGACTGCAGAACTGTCAGAAACTTGTCGGTAGCTTTGGCTGCCACAGGAGTCGATGTCTCGCATGGTGCCGGCGCTGGCGTGACAGACTGCAACGCTTCTTGAATCTGCTTTGCCAGGACCCGGTTGACAGCAACGATCATGCGAATGTTGAAGCCGAGAATGAACTGGCAGGATTGCGAGGCTTCTTCAGACCATTTCTCTACAGTAGATGTTAGTTGGCCATCATCAGGACCCTGACAACCGTATGACCTTACCTTCAGTTCTTTGCCAGGCAAAGTCGTAGGCAGCGATGCTAGTGAGAACCAGCGTAAGGAGGATGCCGACGGTATCCTTCGTCATAAGTAGCATCTGGATACGGTGAAGGACCTCCCGTTCCAGTTCTTTCTGCTGAGGAACAACCTTGCCTGCATAGTAGATAGCATGCAGGCGCACGAACCACACAGACAAGGTGATTTGAGGATCCAGGGACGCATTGCGACCTCTCATTGGACTCCCTGGGCTCAGTTTCTGAAACTCGATCTCCAGGTTCTTGGCAGCCATTGGATGTGGTTCCTGCACGACAAGTGCTCGATGGAGGTGATAAACGATGGAAAGGTCTTGGTCCTTAACACCGCGGTAGACAACGGCCATCTGGTGATAACCAAGCCCAGACGACGGTAGCAGATCATTGGCGAGGCGGAGGTACAGCAGCGGTATGTCGGTTTTCTGCGGCTTCCGGTCGACTTCTAGACGGTAGCGAGAGAGGTCGCCCAGATGAACCAGAATCTGATGGCAAGCCCGAACAATCTGGGACTCCAGTCCGGCGTTCGATTCGCGATCCATCTTGTCCAACGTGACGTCGAATCTCACAGATTTAACAACTCGATCGAGGTTGGGGATTTGGTACTTGGCCGACAGCCGCTGGAGATAGCCTTTGTAGAACTTCTGCGACGTACGGAGAAAGTCACCTTGCATCTTTAGGACCTGTCGGTGGAGTATGGCGACCTTGGGCTCTGCCTTGGGGTTTAGCCGAGAGCGAACACGACGGAACTCGCCGTTGATGGTCGAATGCATATTCCATAAGTGCTTGTCGACGTTCTGCTCGGTAGCGTAGGCAAAATCCTCAAAGACAGTACCGACGCAACCAAGTCGAAAGCTACATTGATGTCAGAGAGTCCGTCATGAACCAAGAGAGCGGCAAAGCCTGACGAGGCTAACTCGAGTAGGGAGGTACTCACGTGCACAGGATCTCGTCCAGCGCCCGAAGGTACGAATCCTCATTGCCCTTGCCTTCGTTCTGATGAAGCTGCTCCAGTCTCTTCTGAAGGGTGCGCCGGCATTTTTGAGCACTCCTAGAAAATGTGTCAGTTACTTTCAAGATCTCGGAATACATGCTTGGCCTGCTTACTTCCAAATGTCAGCCGCGCTGAAGCCCACGGGCTCCACCGTCCCCGATTTGACAGTCGCCGCCATGTTTACCAATATTTTGCCTATGGCGTTTCCAGATCCGCTGATGGTAGCGGGCCTGGGAGAGCGGCGCGATCAATTTATACGTCGTTTATGTGCAAGATAATGGCCAAAGGTTTAGAACCTTCATGCCAAATGCAAGGGCAAAAAAATATAAGCCAGCCAGGTTGTTAGGTCAAAGCCAGGAGAGAAGCGGGACACGTTCGTGGGTGGCGACGTATCAAGCCCTACGCCTGCAGAACTCCAAACGCAATGCCAGGGACCGCATCCAGTCCATAACTCGAATGGCAGCCGGGTTTGCAGAGGCTGGATGAGGCTATTCGGATCGCAGGCAAGCTGCGCTGCACGGCGGTAAAGGAAGACGTGTTTCGAGTCTTTCCCGACGCTGACATTGGCATCAGGACTCGACCAGTCGTGAAGAAAAAAAAGAAGGAAAAAAAGCCAGAAGGGAGAAGTTCCAAGGAATCAAAGGATGTTAAACTGGAAAGAGCAAAAAATCCAGTCTAACACGATGCAAAAGTAGTACAATGACAGGAAGCTTAACCCCGTCTCGTTACTTTCACTCTCCACGTACCTAAAGCAGGCGGACAAGTTGGGTAGGTTTGGCGTGAGGCTATTGACGGGGCGGGATTCGATTGCCAGCGCGGAGGTCAGGTGGAGAATGGTACGCAAATCACAGTCTCCCAGCCAATCATTGAATGGGCGCATTCCATGCGGGATGAAGTGAGTTGAATTTGATGGTTACCTGGTCCGTGCGTCGTAGTCTGTGTACAACGCACATGGCTTTTTTGGATTATTCGCCAAGATTAGAGGGCCAGTGTTTTCTTATGACGATTGGAAGCATTTTATTACTGCACGGTACAGCTGAAGCCGCTGTAGATATAAAGTAATCGAACACCACCACCCTTAATAGCGTCCCCTTTCCTAAACTGGACCAGATAGCGGGCTTTCAATCATCCAGTCATTTCAAACCAACCGACCCAACAGTCATCGGAATATTCATCCTATCCTAAGATTTTATCTACCCCAGCTTGCCCATGCAAGACTTTGTTGGCAATTTCAGATCATCCTGGATCTTCGAATCTGTCCCACTTTGGCACATTACTGTACAGAATTCCCATTTGTAAACTTTGGCAGCGCATGCATTAGCCTTTTCGAGGGCGCTTCGGTTCCTGGTTAGTCACTTGTTGCGCACAGAGTATACACATCAACAAACAAACAAACAAACAAACAACACCCGTGTTCAACTTTCCGCCATTACCAGCTGACCACAGCAACAATCGGGGCCCACATAGTACGTCTTTATCAGGCCACAGAGTTGACTA
The DNA here is from genome assembly GCF_000002495.2 of Pyricularia oryzae 70-15. Lineage (NCBI taxonomy): Eukaryota > Fungi > Ascomycota > Sordariomycetes > Magnaporthales > Pyriculariaceae > Pyricularia > Pyricularia oryzae. The sequence continues at coordinate 4,214,915 of NC_017851.1, read as the reverse complement.
AAGCTATGAAACGCTCACGTGAGCCCGAAGGCTCGACTTTCAACACAGCAACTCCGGAGCCTCATAACAGAGAACTCGACGCCCCTAGCCCCAAGATCCGGGAGCTGGATTGCGGCGGAGAAGGCGGCACAGCCAGCCCGTTTCGATGCACACTCCATCCCCAACCGGTGGTGTTTCGTGATTACGATGATTATCACGCACATTACAACAAGCAGCACGTGAATCGCTGCCATGAGTGCAGGAAGAATCTCCCTTCAGACCACCTACTCAGCGTCCACATCGAAGAATGCCATGACGCTTTCCTGACTGCTAGAAGGGACAAGGGACAACACACAGTTCGTTTCCATACTCATCCCCACTACCATGAGCCAATACTGGAGACAATCTGACAGTCGCTTTTTAGTACTCATGCTTCGTCGAAGGTTGCGACAGAAAGTGCAGAGACCCGTCCAAGCGGCGTCGGCATCTCATAGATAAGCATATGTACCCGCCGAACTTCTTTTTTGATGTCGTCAGATATGGCATTGATGGGAGACAGTCTCTTTTGTGCGATGTCAACGCACAACAGCGTCATCTAAAGCCAAAATCCGACAGACAGGAACTGCAAAGTGGTGCAACCTTGGAATCAGAAAAGCAGTTTGATGACCACAACAACCAGATAATGGCCGCGAATGTTGCAGAGGGAGTTGCGGTCCTAGAGCCGGTAGAGACGCAACCGGCCGAGAAAGATATCGAAATGAACGACGCCGCATCCCTGACAGGCAGCATGTCAGCGCTGAAACTTGTCCCCAGATCGATCATGTTTGGCCGATCAGGTCGCAGGGGCTTCACGAGATCGCCTAGTCCTAGACCACCACCTGTATAGAACCACAAATCACAACGGCACCACCGCATACCGACAATTCGACAGTCTGAGAGCTGGCTGGTAATCCATTTGTATTAGTCTTTGTAATTAACAAGCCACGGGTCCATGAGACGTACGCCATAATCGTGCATATTTCGTTTTCTTTTCCAGTAGTCGGGTCGTGGAAGCGCTCGAGCCTGGGTCGATCTGCTCTCGCCTCCCCAACTGCGACACACTGGCTTCCCTCCCAATGGATAGCTTAGCATGCATCAGTGTCACTGAAGTCGAATATAGTAAAATCCTCACTCAGTCACTGGATGCACAGCCATGACAACCACAGTTGACACACTCAATATCCCTCTCTTCCTTCAGTTGCGCCTTTGGTACCCTGCAGATACATGTGGAGCTGAAGTTGGTCTCCTTGGTCTGCACGCATCTAAGGCAGCATAGCTTCAGTACAGACATGTGGTTAGTGTCTGATATTTTACTCACAGATATAACAAAAAAAAAAAAAACATGAGCAGCGTAAGCACAATGTACCTACCTTTTCGTAGCCCTGCTTCTTCCATTTTGCGATCAACATGGGATCTGCATATCCATTCTTCAGCAGCCAGTCGTACAACTGCTTCGATATGGCCTCCTTCTCGTAGTAAAGCTCGTAGACGTATCGACTCCTCTGGTGGGCGATTTGAAATATCGGCCATTGCGCCTTATGTTTGGGAATGTTGTCTGTAGGTGTGTTTTGCGCGTCTTTCATCTTGTTGGCAAAGATGAGAAGGTCATCCTCGATGTCGCTGAACCCCTCTGGAGGAGGTTTCCTCTTCGACGCGTGACGAATGGCTGGCATATTACTGACTGTGGCGACGGATCGGGACAAGAGTTTTTGGGTTGAGCTTCGGTAGCTGGAGGTCTAAGGGAGATTCGAGGGAGGCACAGAATGATATTCCTCTAATAGCATGGTCTATTCCATAGGCCTGGTGTTAAATATCCCTACTAATGTGATAGCAAGGCTGCGCGACACAAGCTTTGTTCTGAGCATATACGGAGTACAGAACGGCGGTTTCGTCACAGATAAGGTATCGGGTACATGCGGGGATTTAATTGTGGGGCTTGAGCGGAGCGGCGGTCACGTGATACTGGATCTCCGGACTTGCCAATGCGTACCTCCAACTTCAATGGAGCTTCGAGCACTCGGTTCATTGTGAAAGGCAGCTCCATCGACGAATCGAGAACAGCAATTGACAGCCCAACATGGCCATTACTCCCACAGAGTTCGCCAAGCGAACGGCGCAATGTAAGAATGACGCGACTGGGGCTTTAATGAACGATCGCTGACCCTGCACGAATCTGTACAGCGGCCAATTGGGCGGATGCAAAGAGGAGGGTTCTGTCGTCATACCGCGAATGGCTTCGAGCTGTATGTCACACCCGCGAGACCATCTGAATACCACCCAGATTCGGCTGTCAACAGCTCGCTGGCCACCCTATGTCACATGGAAACGCGTTGGCTGATCAAAGCATCGGGCTACACCTCGATACAGGCTCCAGAGATCCAAACTATGTACTCGGTTACGCACCCAGTCTCGACCATTAGGACCCGGATACGACAGGAATTTGAGAGGCACCGATACGTGAACAAGCTCAGCGTGGTGGACGTTCTCTTGTTCCAGAGCGGCGCAGACTACCAGGTCAGACCTACCTTTCTTGTGGTCCCGAGAACATGTCTACAAAAGGCGCCGAGTGCTTCCCAGCAAGAACAAGGATCTAACGTTTGATATCGCTGTTGCAGGAGACCATGAACTTTTGGCGCCAGACCACCCACATCATGTCATACTTCCCGGAGGAGAACTTCAGGGGAGAGAAGAGGCTACCGAAGAGCTTCATGGAGGGGTTCCTGGAGGTAAGTACCTTGTTGGTTGGGTCTTTGCAAATGCCGGAATCTGGTAAGACTAACACCACAATAGGGCCGCAATTAGACTAGAAAGAAGGAAGGTTTTGGTATCAAATCAAAGCATGTTGCCCGTATGTACATAAACAAGTGTGAAGAATGCGACAGTCTCTTTTTTGTCTTTTTCCATGCCAGTCCTGCCCAATTACGCCTCTGAACGCCGTTTTCATGCACGCAGACGTCACTGCCATGTTAACCCTTTGGGGTCTTTTGGCTCAACTGTCCATCTCCATGCGTCCTGCAAAGTCATCCCTCGCGATTGTAAACTTGTCGGTCACAACATCACACAGCTCCTGCAGATCCTTGAGGCCCTTTTCCAAAGCCTCGATGGCAGTTGTGCCCTCTGTTGCTGATGTGAGCTTCTATTCGGTCTCAAGGTCCGTGTCATAAGGCTATTCACTCACCATAGGTCTGTATCCTCAAGTTCATCTTGTGCTCTGAAGGATGTGGAATAGCGTATGCACAAAGCTCAACCTCAGGGCTGAGGTAATGTGTGTATACCGTTAGTTAATACTCAAGATGGAAGTCACGGCGTCAGGACCTCTCATTTGTAAACAGCCAACTTACTTCTTCATAATGATATACCGCAGGGCATTACCCATGGTGTGTCCCTCCTTGAGAAATTCAAACGAGGCAGCAGTTTCTGTCGATCCGGGAAGCTGTTAAACACACAGAAATTAGCAAAACCCCGTCCAAGCTCGGCTCCAAATTTACAAAAGCAATCTTCTATAAGTCCTTACCATCTTGACCCGCTGCTCTTCTTCCTCTTCCTCCTCTGCCTCCTCAAACTCATCCTGAGCCTCGTCCTCGACCTGCGCCGAAGTGGGCGCGTCGTCCATCACAGCATCGGCCGCTTCAGCTTCGGCTTGACGAGCTCTGGAGTTCGGTGCCATTTTTTTTGTTGTATTTTGTTTTTATTAGAAAATAATGAAGAAAGCCTTCAGATATTTCTTCTTTACTTTCTATTATCTCCCGACTTTAATTAGCTTGCGATGGGATATCACAGGAGGGACTCGAGCCAACAAAGTCTCGAAAACTCGTGATCTGATGCGACAGGAAATTTTGCGAGTTCGCTTACATAAACACTTCCCGTCTCCAACGCCCCACTGTCACTACGAGTTCCGTGCAATGGCAGGGGAAAACAGCACAAGTTAGGTACTGGGAACCAAGTATTGTATACTGCTGACAATTGTATACCTAGGTACTTGATGACCTTTTTTTTTTTTCTTTTTTTTTATGAGGATCATTCTCTTGCACCGTCCATCATTTGGTCAGAAAGTTACTGTGTTTGATTATTACATGCCGCTCCACAAATTGATAATGAAAGTGGCCGAAAAGTGACCGAGATATCAAACTTTATTTAGTGATCTCAGGAGCATTTACAACTGCTGATCTTCTGCATATGAACATACCTACTCAGACACCAACTCCCACTGAGATAACCTTTTGTAATGGCTAGCTGCAGATTACTAGGTATCTAGGAAGCACATTTTCCAAGAGCATATACTGAGCTCAAGGCTGAGCAAGGAAATCCTTCAAGACGGACTATACTAGCAAATTTGTTCCCCAGGTGAAAGACGTTTCTTGCAGGATCAATAAGGGAGTTACTATCGGGCAGCGTGCCCGAACCGTCGAGGCGGATAAGTAGATCCTTGATCCATGCAACTCCGCAACATTCTGTACTGCGTATGACTACTATCTAAGGTAGGTAAGGTAAGTATCTACTGCGTAGTATTGGCCAATTACGTAGTTTTTCCACTCGTCTTGTCGTCTGCTTTGCAAACAACCGAAAATCAAGTCAATTCAAAGCAGCAAACGTCGCCACACCGATAATCAATGCTCATGACGGAGAGGGGCTTCCAGTACGTCGCCTTGGTCGCGTACCACGGTAGGCAGCCTGTATCCCGCCGTCGCCTGATCCACTCCAGCCTCCAGGCAACGATTTAAGAACGACAGGGGCTTGCAATCCCCGATATCGCCATGTACACACCGCGTCTGTGACAGGCCTGGCCGATCAGTTGGGAGATCTCCAATGACATCTAGCGCCAGTCTTGCAACTGCGGATAATAACCCTAAAAAGTCGAACCGGCACTACAAATGCAGGGGTGAATATTGTGTGGTGCCGGGACTGTCGTATACGGGCGAATAGGAGACCTCAGTTACAGTACCAAGTTCTGAGAGACTGACGCGTAAAATATTGCGGGTTTTCAAGTAAGTGCTTCTGTGATCAGATCACATGTTTTCAAGGCGATGTACCTATTAAAGCAATAAATAACTGTCGCCGATAGCTGCTTGGTAATACGAAATAGCCAGTGGCTACTGAGCATCAGGCATATGTCTCTCTCTCTTCTCAAGGCATCAAGACTGTGGAGATGCTGGGGAGTACAAGTAGGTACCTATGTAATTACAGAATCCCCGAAACCGTTACGCCGAGCACCGAACCCAACCAGGCCAAGCCATTCGGAGCTCACCTTATATTCGTCGATTATGTGGATTCGGTGCAATGTTTCTCAGGCCTCGCTGCAATGGGCTTAAGTCCCTGGGTCCTACAGTAACTGTAGCTCTGGCTGCAACACCCCCAGGCTGTAAGTAGCCCTTTTTTCGCATTCGTATTTACTGCATGTATTCGGCGTGCCCTCGATCGACGTAACATTCACGTTGGGCTTGGTATTTGTCTGGTCTGGACCGACCCGTCATGACTGCAGGAGATTGGAAAGGCGACGAACAATGAATTTTTCCACATGAATAAATGAATAGTACGCCGTACCCAATCAGACTCCCTTATGGGTGCTTGACAGCGGAGGGTCGAACAAAGAGGCAGGTGGGAGTGGGGTATCAATAGACAAAATCAATGTCCCGTCCAAACGGGGGCCGGGGATGACCAATAGTGGACGACCTGGAGGTGACACAATGCACATTTAGTTTTGGCCCCCGCCTTCACCCTGGAACCACGCCCACTCAACAACGTTGCACGCAACAGTCTACTGACTCTACTCTAATCAATGCCTGGCCGGGCTGACATGCCCCGGGAATGGACGGCAACCTTCGCGATGTATCCGTACCTAATTCGTACCGTTTATGCTACCTACCTTACCTTACCTACTTATCTCACATCATCAGTAGGCGGTGGCCACCATTCGAGGCCCACGCAAGGGGTATGCGTGAAATTAGCGCGGCTTTCCAATAAACCTGTTCTGCATTGCGCTGGTTTTTTTTTTATGGTACAGCTTCTGCAGGCGGAGAGGAGGGGGTTAAAAAGCCAAGTGTGGCAACACCAAGGTGTGAGTGAGTGTGAGTACAGCCAGCTCACAATAATATCGCAGTGGTAAACAGATATGGTAATACCATCAAGATCTCGTCAGCACGAAATCCAGCGTCAGCATGACTTTACTGGGTTGAAGCACGCGCGCCTGCGTGTGTGTGCTTTGTAAGAGTATGCTCTCTCTAACTGGGATTTTACCCACATTTCCATCTTTCTCTCTTTTCATGCCTATTTCGTCTGCCTGATTTACTACCTTACCAATCAATCAACCCACAACTATGGTACACCGTCTGCCCGCCTTAGCACTCCATACCCCGGCCTTGGTTCGCTCGTCATCTTCCACCCACTCTCACAGGCAGGTACCGCGGTACCTTTACCGTATCCAGGGGTAGGGGGCTTGACCTCCTCCAGGGTCCAGCAGCCCCAGGACTTCTACCCGTGTGAGATCCACTTACAAGGCACATTGGCATCATCACCATCTTGTCTACTTGCATCGTACCGTACCAGTTAACCAGTCCACCTAGATTACCTACCTTCGGTATGCTCGGCGACCTTTGGAAACGCAGCAGCCAACACAATTCTCTCAAAATTGGACATACATTCTCTGGGCTGGCTGGCTTTACTACTCCACACATTTACAATACACTATGTTTTTGAGTTGATTCGTGGGCAGCAGTGACTCGTCATTTCTGCACTTACCGTTCTGATCTATCTTACTCCCTATATTTGATTTAAGGTTCTTCTTCATTTCCTGTCTGCGCCCCAAAAGCTGCAGGTACTTGGGGCTGCTATTCTCATCCAACGGTTCGCTGTTTATTTTGCCGGCCACTCGGCTTATTCGCACCATTTTATTACCAGCCCGTTCAACGGCGCTCGGAGGAACTTGTCAATAAGCAAAGCCTTCCCCTCTTCTCTTTACTTTCTGTTTATTCTTTCTTTTATCCCCTTAGCCTCCGCAACAGTCCGAGATGTCGGTCTCGACAGACCCATCAAAGAGTAATACCGCCGTCCCTTCAGGTAGAAAGGGGTCGGCCAAGGTTAGATCGGGATGTATAACATGCAAGTGAGTCAAGTCCCGTCGACAACTTCAGTGCCCAGAAGACTACGACTGGGTTACTGATACCTTACCCACTTCAGAGCTCGAAAAGTCAAGTGTGACGAAGGCAAGCCTTCATGTCTGCGATGTTTAAAATCTGGTCGCAGCTGTGATGGCTACCTCGACCCGAGCGTCATGGCCTCGCGCCGCAGGTCCATCAAAAACAGGCTAGCAGATACCGGTGGTCCTTCATCGCCTCTGTCGACACTTCTCGATGGCGCAATGCCCGAGGAGAAGCGTTCATTTCATTTCTTCCAACATGTCACCGCTCCAAACCTCGCAGGAGATCTCGACGCCAACTTTTGGAAGGTTCTGGTCTTGCAGGTTTGCCAGACCGAGCCAGCCGTGCGCCATGCCGTGTTGGCTGTGAGCGGCCTGCACGAGTACCTCGCATACCAGCGCGGCTACTTAACCCTGCAGAATGCAGGACGTTCCACAACAGAACATATGAATTCGGAGCCTCAACACTCATTTGCACTTCACCAGTACAACAAGGCGATCGCATGTCTCATCGGGCAAATGAAAGATACGACGTCCAGACCACTGGCACCACTACTGACCTGCGTCCTGTTCGTCTGCCTCGAGTTTATGCACGGCAAAGACAAAGAATCACTGATTCATCTGGAGCAAGGACGACAGCTGCTCAGCAAGCTTGACCAACGGGCCGACTCGAAAGATCCCGAAATCGACATTGTCAAGCGTCATCTCGTGCCCCTATACCTCCGGCTCAGCTTGACCGCATTCCTGCTAGGCGGCAAGCCTGTGCCGATACCGCAGAGTCTAAAGTCGCTGAAGGAAGTCCCCGCCACGTTTGAGTCGGTCCAGGAAATACGTTTCTCGCTATACGATTTTATAGATGAGGTGCTACGGTATTCAAATAGGACGAGGATGGCAAGATACGACCCAGTTGCGACACCAGAGACTCTTACGGAGCTCAAGCAAGAAAAGGAGGGCCTGCTCCAGCGTCTGAGGAAGCTCAGCGTGGCTTTCGCGTTGTACCAGGCCAGCAAGCCTTCACAAGTCAGCGAAGTCAATGCGGCCGTGTTCCATATGTACCTACACATCATGACAATATGGGTTTCGACGGCACTAAGCAATACCGAAGCCTGCTTTGACGATCACCTTTCATCATTTTCAGCCATAATACCCCATGCCGCCGTCATCCTCAACCACTCGGACGACCGGTCCGCCGAGCTATCTCTCATCAGCAGGAATCGACTGATGCAGGAACGACTAGGAGAAGGAGATTTACCGAAACGCCAGAATTGCATGTTCACCTTTGAGACATATGTCATCCCAGTCCTTTACTACGTCGCGACCAAGTGCCGACACCCGTTGATACGGCACTCGGCATTGGACCTTTTAAAACAGAACCCCAACAGGCGGGAAAACCTGTGGCACGCCAAGAAGATGGCGGCCATCGCAGAGCATGTCGTCCGGGTTGAGGAGAGGTCAGCAGCAGAGAGCGAGCCGGGCTCTCCCATCGGCCAACACCCTCTTGGATCCGACCCATTCAGGCCGTTCCATCCGCCCATGCTCCTGATGCATAGGGACAACGGCTCCCAGACGTCGGAGTCGGTCGTGGGCTACGGGGACACGATCTCACCAACCGACCCCTTTGTTCCCACTCAGCTGTTATCAACCGGCCTGGAATCGTCCTCTCCAGCTAGCGACGACTATACGTGCCAGAGCTTGAGCTTGAACAACAACAACGCACCAAGGCAGCAAAACATCATCCACATGCAGAACAGACCCACTTTGCCCATCGACCCGAGCATGATACCGGCCTTGAGTGTAGAAGTAGAGAACAGCTTCAGCACAGAGCCGTCATACATGTCCCAAGGGGAAGCAGCTCTCCTCGCAGGCCTTGAAGGCAGTAGCAATGGCCGCCACGGCGTCAACCCGAGCGCCGCCACCGACACGTTTTGCTTCTTAGCCCCGGCGCAACAACCACCACAGCAGCACCTCCACAGCGTGCCCCCTTCCCGCACCCCCTCAGTCATCAGCCGCGGAAGCCACGGCCAAACGGAGGACTGGCCATACAGCCACGAGCGGTACCGATCGCAGCAACAACGGACTATATCAACGTCGAGCGGCTCCGACTCGTCTGGCAGCTCGCCGGAGCTGCAGGCCCTCCTTCGTTTCGATTCAGGGCTGGGTCACTACAGCGGCTACTGGCAGAGCCATCTGCAACACGGACAGCCGGCGGCGTCGCGGGCTCGGCCGTTTGCCAGCCTTGAGGCGCCCTTCGATATACCGGAGCACATGCGCGTCCACGATGTCATCATAAACCCGGAGAGAGACGACGGGAGCTGGCTCACTGTCTTTCGGAAGCTTCATGGCCCGGCAGCAGAGTGGGATGTAGCGACGGAGCTGGTAGTGGCGTGACATGGGTTTTATCATAATGGCCTTGTGTGGCTCCATGTCTCTTTTTGATTTGTTTGTTGGGTTTTTACGAAGCGGGAACATATTTTGGAGAGTTTATTATTAGAATCAGGGCTTCAGCTCAGACGCTTTTGTTTATTCACATGGCCAATTCTCATGTAGAAGTAGGTACCTTGAAAATCTCAACCACTTGTGAAGAATTAGTTCAAACCAGCAATCAGATACCGAGATTAGAACCATGATGTTGGACTTCACTGCACAATTCACATCACCTGTGATGTCTTGGGAGAACTCTTGAATGGCTGTATATCAGCTTGAAGCACCGACGGTGCCCCAAATCTGTGATTTATTGGCTCCTTAGCAGATATCTACACTGGGAGAATCCCGACCTTGATCCCTATCCAGCCTAGCCCACATTCTCATTGCTGAGCACCATTCAACCTTGGCGCACAATGGTGCGTCCATTGTTATCACACAGGCAGCAGTCACGGGCCGTTTGTTCTTCATATTATCCCGCTCCAGTTTTGTTTGACGTGTCCGCACTGCCGAAATTTCCACCCACGTATATGTAAAACAACTTGAGATACCGTAAGAACGAACAGGGAAAAAAGAGTAAAAAAAGAACGAAAGAAATAAAGAGTCCGTATCCTCGTGTGTGGGTGAAGTCGTCCTGAGCGACGAATGAAATTAAAAATGCATAAAAAAAGTAAAAAGGAAACGCTCCATCCGTAAGCTCTCTGAGTGTGAGAAGTGTGGATTTGTGGCAGAAAAAAAAAAAATCGGAGTGAGATAGTCAACCATTTGTGGCAGAGTGGAGTTCTAAGGCTGTAGCGGGAATATCGCGGAGCTGTCTCGGTCGGTGAGTCTCTTTATAGTCCCATATTCTGATGGGATCTTTTTCGTTCAGTCGTTTGTTTTGTGTCGGTGTCTATAACTGGTGATGAAAGAATCTGTTTGTCATTAGAGCCACTCAGTCCTGGCTTAACGGACTACGCAAGCCCGTCATCCACAGTTGCTGGCACCCAGCCCAAATATCCTTGCTTCGTTTTTGGGTTAACATCACCAAAACAATCAGGACTATGCTATGTGCAGCGCAGCGTGCGCACCAGCACACAAGATTTAGAGCGGCTGTATTCAAACACCACTACCGACCGTGGCGGGTTGATGGCGTTTCGCAGGAGCTTGGTTGTCCTAGAAAGGTAGTCAGTATAGGGAGCTCACGCTCCAGAGCGCATTCACAAAGAGAAAACATATTGAGTCTGTGGGCACTGCCAACTTTGCTGTTAGCAAAAAATGGGTGGAGCAACGTACTTCGTTGGCGGGGCGTTTCCTGTCTACCGGGACCTTCTTCTTAACAAGCCGTTTCACAGGTTTGGTCTCGCCCGGACCGAAAATATCGTCGGGAAGTGCAAATCTAATACATAGTCCGAGTCAGAAAAATCTTGTTCATATGTGATATGATCCAGAGATAAACTTACGACCGGAGGTCCTTGATGTTGACGAAGCAAAGTTCGGTGAGATCCTCTTTGTATTTGGCCCAGTCATAGCAAAGCCACTTAAAGTCGTTTACCTGAAAGGACAAATCTAAAGATTTGGCTTCTAGTAACGAGAAATCCCTGCTGTGTTAGTTTTGCGGTCCGGGTATCGCGCCCGGATCTGAGGTTATGAAGACGGCAGTCGCAAGGAGGGGATGGGATATTGCAAGGTGGCTTGCTTACCTGGCCTGAGTTCCAACCCAATGTAGAATGTGGTGGTATACATGTCTGATGATGGGCCCTTGAATCCGGGTATGTTTTCTGTCAGAGGTTGAGGATCGACGCAATCTTCGGATTTTATCCTGGCGTGTCCCTCTTGCTTTATAGCAACCTCATCCTTCACAGCAATACCATTGGTATGAGTCCCGTTAGACACAGGCTCTTCCTTGACGGGAACCTCTGGCTTTGCTTCTGGTTGAGGGTCTTTGTCTTGGCAGAGGTTTGCTAAACTACCCTCCAAAATTTGGTTGAACTGGGAGTCGTCGTAGTATCGATGGGATCGATCGTAACCCTTGATAAACGGGCGAGCAACTGCAATGGACTCGTGCCTTTCGAGGCCTTGAACCAAGAGTCGAACCTTAGACTCCACGAAGCCGGACCAAAGCTTGTGCGACTCCTTGTCCTTGCTGGCAGCGATCACTTGGATGTAGTACTTGAAGTCCTTGGTGAAGAATGTGTGCTTTTGGAAAAGGTCCTTCCAGGGCAATTTGCCGACCATGATTAGGTTGGTCAGGTCCGCGGCCTTGACCAACTCTCTTCCAATCACATCTTTAGAAGATTTTGTGATGTTGAAGGTCGCACACATGGACGGATATGCTGGTGTTATGATTGGCATGAGGTGATATCTGTCGCCAGGATATATCTAAAGAGGTCACAGCCCTTGATTAGTTCTGCTTGGTTGTATGGGGATGGGTGCAGTCGAGGTTGCCTACCTTCGGGTTCCATATCCTGGCTTGCAAAGGTCCGTCTTCTATAGCCTTTAGAAGCACCGGCTGGGGCCATGGCCACTTCATGAGGATGCAAAAGAACTTGTTGACAACAACGGATGCTGTCGCGCGGGGGTACAGCTGGCAAACCCGAGCCACCAGCATTGCCCAAGCTACACCTCCGGGGAAACCGACAATGTTTCCATAGATTGCGCGACGTTGGGCCCAGAGCTTGATCGCTCGTAGGGCAGTTCTGAAGACGTTTTGCTCGGGAACTAGGCTGATGATCTCGTCGGTGACCCTGGTGCCGTTGACGGATCGCAACTCCTTCTCATCAAGACCGCGAAGGAGATTGGAATCACTGAGGTTCCAGTTGGGATCTGCGGGTAGTTGCTTCATCGTGGCGATCCTGGAAAAGATCAAATCGATGCTAATACCGGAGAACTCGAACTTGATGATGGGAACGAACGCATCAACGACGACAGAAAGATCTGTGATGGCATTTGGCGGTGCCATTTCCACCAGCAAGCCGGGGAAGTGTTCGAAGTAGTCCTCTCGTGTGACGTATCGTGGAGCCACAACCAATGTGTCGATATCCGAGCCCGGCCCCCAGACTCCGAGTCGGAGACTGCCATATGCAAAGACCTTTCCCCGGGCATCTTTGATCAGCACCGCATTGTCTGGCTCCTTTTTCCGGGCTACAGTCTTAACGAAGGCATCGGCGATTTCTTGTAACGAGCGAAGCACGGCGAATCTGATTGAACCCGAATGAGCATTAGGACTACACCGTGAGAATAGATCAACAACGGCATGCAAACGCACCTTTTCTCAGTCTCTACAGGGCCTTCAAAAGAATTCTGGGCACGTAGCTCGGCTAGAAGGGAATCTGTTGCCTGCTTTTCCTCCTCTGTTGGTAGGTGAACCGAGACTGGAGGCGTGACGCCTAGCTGTCGTTCGGTCTCCATTTGACAACCTGTCGCCAGCTAGCCGGCAAACAGATAGAAAACAGTAAGGGTTGATCGCTCGCGTAGGATTCGAATAGGCCAAGTCCGCGGTGAGAATTCGCGAGGTTTGATGCTGGATCCGATATCGCGGCAAACAAAAATGGTGGAGACGGCAGATGCTGTAAAGACAAGACAGGCAGGACGACCAGCGTCGTCTTGGAAAACAGTTGGTCAAATAACTCTCCCAGCCCACCAGATTATCGATGCTTGTTTGGTCTGCTCAGCTAGCCGTGTTTGTTTTGCCACACGCGAGGAAACAAACAAACAGCTGCAGCACTGAGGGTGGTGGGTTGGTTGAGGAACAAAAGCTCAATCACAAATTGAGCCCTTTGCCGCGCAGCTGCACATCCAAGGTAAATGGAAACGCGACTGGGATTGAAAGTTGACAAGGGTTTACAGTGCTGTGCGTATAATTCAGTGTGGCTAGGACTAGGAGGAACCTTATGGGTCCCCAGGCACGGGCCACTGTGCAGCAACCCAACCTGCCGGTGCTTGAAACGCGACTGGGCTTTTCACGGCAAGGCTTTGACACTGCAGTGGGCAGGGCAGGGTCTTCTTGACTCTGCTGCAGAGTGCGAAAGTTCATTCACTCCGGAACCTGCATAATCGCTAGCTCGGCTTGGCTTGCATTTCGCGCGTCAGATGGATCGGACTGTGGCTTTCTTGCTAAGAGAGACTTGAATAATAATTCAAAAATTTAGGATTGCTTGCGGAGCAAATGGGAGAAAAATATGCTCGCATGAGCAAAGTCTGAAGGGATTCCACAATCGAAACGAGGACTGGAGTTGTTGGCAGTATACAGAACAGACTGCCGCCCATCACGAGAGGGGAAAAAAAAAGACCAGTGACGATAATTGAGATTAAAAGCCGTCAACAACCGCACCCTCTTTGTTTTATGATCAACACTGACCACTGTTGATCCCAATTGCCAAAGAAAGACAAAACTCTTCATTCACTTTGCTTAGTATATCAATCCAAGCGATCACGGGTTCGGCAAAAAAACAGGCATTTTTAACTATGCATTGAGTTTGAAAAGGCAACAGGCTCCAGAATACTGTTTCGCTTTGCCTTGATGCCAAGTCCAATATGGATAACCCATATCCCGAAGAAGCGCTGCTTGACAACCACCAGCTCATACACCAAGATGAGCAGCTTGGTCAAACTGTTTTTACAAGAGAAGACTTTGAATATGCGCTGAGAGAGTAAGTCTACCTGGCTTCCGACCTTTGCAGGCAGCTCATTAACTAACAAGTACAACTACGTAGTTTTCAAGAGATGTCTGGAGGAGAGGACGGGGGTGCCGTCTCTGAGGTATCAGATGCAGACTCAGTGTATCTCGGAGTCCAAGAGCAGATCAACCGGGCCCAGGCAGACAGGACTGCGTTTCTTGACGCCTTCCAAAATCCCCAAGAAGACGACGACGAAGACATTTATGATGGCCTTCCAACAAAACCTCCCCCGCGTAAAAAGGTCAAGAGGGGACCCGTGGTGAGGAAAGGACCACCAATCAAGAAAGCGCCTCGCAAGGCCAAAGAATTGCCCACCGAGATCAAGGTGCTTGTCGATGCCGCGACCAATGCCTTCATAGCCAATCGATACGATGAGGCTCTACAGGCCGCAAGGGAAACTATCCGCCTCAATGCGGAAGTGGCTCCAGCCTGGGGCATCCTGGCTGCCGTGTATGAGGAGAGAGAAGACTGGCGGCACGCGCTCGAGGCAAAACGTATCCAGGCCTCACTCACCAAGGGCGACACACAGCTTTGGCTTGGTACTGCAGACTTGGCTTTGCACATGGTAGATGGCGCCTATCAGGATTCACCCGAGGAAATCGACAAGACTTTGAAAGTAGCTATGGACTGCTACAGGAGCGTATTACAGATCGACAAGACAAACCCCGTTGCTCGCCTGGGCAAAGCCGACATCCTCGCGGACTTGGGACAGTCCAGCAAGGCCGTTGCTGCTTATCTCGACTACCTCAAACAGAAACCTTATAATCTTCGTGTCGTTCGCAGCCTGGCCGAGCACGCGTACAATGCAAGACGGGCAAAGGAGGCAATCGAAGCTACTGTACTGGCATACGAAGCTTGCATTCAGCATTTCAAATCGGGGCAGACCCTGGATGACGATCAAGTCCTCGACTGGATCGACGTCCGCATTTTCATAGAGCTCCTTGCTTCCCTGGAGAAGTACGATGAAGCCGCAAAATGGCTCAAGACTCTGGTGAGGTGGCTGGTAGGCCGCAACGACGACCTTCTCTGGGACCAGTGCCAGGATGACCGTGAGTGGGACTTGGATGATACTCGAAGGTTGGAAATGGAAGGTTTCAATCAAGGCGAGTTCCTGCCCCAAAGCTATGGCCATGGCCTGCCCCTCGAGCTCAGGGGCAAGCTTGCCGTCTATCGGTTTAGGACAGACATGGAAGACGAAGCAATGGTATGTTGCCACATGATCTGTAGCTCTTGCAAAATCTTCAGGGGATACTTCATACTAATGCAATCCTGCAGAGACATCTCAGGCAACTCGACCCGGAAGATGCAGACATAAGGGGGAAGCTACAATTCACCCCTGAGATTGCCAAAGAGGTTGCAGATCAGCTGTGCGAAAGCGGGAAGCCCGAGCGCGCCATTCTATACTATGACCTATATCGGGACCTGGTAGGCGAGGCATTGGATGCCGAATATTACGTCAAGCGAGCCAAGTGCCACGTGCAACTGGCAGATGGGCCAGCGGCCGAGGATTGCTTCATCTACGCGCTTGAAGTAGACGAAGATAACATCGAGGCACGTTACGAGCTGGCAAAGATGTACGAGGAGGCACAGGAACGAGACGAAGCCTTCAGGCTGGTGGGCGAAGCCCTGAGCCTGGAAGCTGGGCAGAGTGTCTACGATGGTCTCACGCACCGCTACGTCGTGGACAGGGGTAAGATTGTATCCAAGCCCAAAAAGTACAGAACAGGCGCCACCAAGCGAGCCCCAACCACCAAGGCCAAATACAGACCGCGAAGACTTATCGGCGGTGGCAGTGGCGAGTCGGCACGCAAGAAGTTTGAGGATGAGGTCACGGCACGCCTTCGGGAAAGGTACACCGAGTGTCAACGGCTCAAGGCGCAGATGGACGCGAATGTGGCTGCAAGTGGCGGGCATGACACAAATGACCCAGTGGTTGCCGAATGGATGTCGGCTGCCAAGGAGTTGGTGGACGACTTCAGGTCTTTCAGGGAGTTCTACTCATGGGAGCGATACGTCTCCTCTCTCGGCTACGGGAATTTCTTCAAGGCCGAGGCATCTGCAGACGGAAATACTGGCGATGAGAGGTCTAGGTCTATTGCCAAAATGGCGAAAAGACTACACAACAGTAAGACCCATTACCCCTTGATCAGCGTGTAAACACCTGGTTACAAAAGAATAGAGAAAGAGGAATCCTACTAATACTACATCCTCAAAGCCCTCGCCCCCGTCGAGACCGAAGGCGAAGAAGCCGTACCGCAAAAGATCGAGCGCCAAGAGCATCGCGGCATCCCATTCAACGACTGGCTTGACCTCTTCCTCGAATACGCCATCTCGCTGGCCCGGCAGCAACGGATCGGCGAGGCGTACGCCGTGTGCCAATCAGCGCGAGATTCGATCGTCTACGGTAAGGCCAAGGACAGCCTGATGCTGATACACCTGGCCTGGGCGTCGTGCGCCGTCCAGGCCGGCGACGAGGAGACGTGCGTCGCTATCGCGCGATACTTTATGATCCACAACCCCTTCGTCACCGACGGCTACAAGATGTTTGCCGCCCTCACCCGCGTCTGCCAGACCTCGCCCACCTGGTACCAGTCCGGCCCGTCGCAAAAGTTCATGCTCCGCCAGATTCGCCAGATGGACGAGATCCTGGCCGCCAAGGCCAAGGAGGAAGAGGACGGGTTCGGCGCGGCAAGCAACCAAGGCTCGCAACCACCTGGCCCCTCGGCAGAAACGCAGATGGTCCCTGCCACAGCCGCCGCCGCGCAACCGGGCCCCACAGGCGTCGACGCGGTCCTGCTCGTCCTGTACGGGTGCATCCTGTTCGCGTCGACGAGCTACCAGTACGCGTTGGCCTACTTTCTGCGCGCGCGGACCGTCGACCCGGACAACCCGGCCATCAACCTTGTCATAGGCCTGGCCTACATCCACTGGGCGCTCAAGCGGCAATCGCACAACCGCCAGTACACGCTAATGCAGGGCTTCTCATACATCTTCAAATACTACGAGGACAGAACGCGCGGGGCCGCCGCGCCAGAGGAGCGCCAGGAGGCGCACTACAACGTTGCGCGCACCTACCATCTGCTGGGCATCCACGACCTCGCCCTCGAGTACTATCACAAGGTTCTGGTCGAAGCCAGAGCCGCCAGGACGGAGGTGCTGCGAGGCAAGGACGTTTCCGTTAGGCGTCGGGAGGATCTCAGTCTAGAGTCTGCCATGAACATTCGGACGTACTGTCTGAGCACAGGGGATTTGGAAGGTGCCAGAGCTGTTACTGATGAATGGTTGGTTTTGGAGTAGACCAAAGGGATTGTTAGCATGCAACGTAGGCAGCCCCGCAACCACGATTGCTTTCAAGAAACCCCAAACCTAACGACTGCCAAGTTTCTATTATAACACTATTATCTTATGTCTAATGCTACATGATTAGGTATACAGTAGCCAAAGACCGAGACCTAATAGGATGATCACATATTGAGCAAATAAATACAAGTCAAAAACACCAGGGGCCTAGAGCAAAAAGAGGAAAGCAAAAAAATGAGCGGGTCAAGGTGATAATATGCACACACTCGAGAAATAAAATGATATATCCTAATTCTTCTAGATGTATATTTTCGTCGCTTTAACAACTGCCCTCGATCCAGTCGGCATCGCTGGGGTCATCTTCTGTTTCGTCACTTTCGCTGCTTTTGTCCCAAACGTCCATCCCGTAAATCCCCTCGTCAAGTTTGGGTGCGACACCAAGTTCGGGCGAGTATCTGGTTGTGCAACCAGGCCTGACGGGGCTGGAATATCCGGAGTCCTATGCCGAGGGCGCCCGGGGAGCAGGTGATTGAGAGGCCGATGGTCGAGGGGCCGAAGCGGAAGGATTGCGTGGGGCAGTAGGCCTATTTCGGGCGTTGTATTCAATGGTAAATATCGCAAGTATCATACCAAGGGGGATATTCTTTCAGAACACTAACCTTCCTACGCGTTGGTCCACCTTCTCGCGGTGTCCACGGTTCTTGAGATGCACCTCAAAATTGATGACTGACGTGTCCGGACCTGGGGTATACACCTTGCCAGGACAGTCAAGACATCGGATGCGCGGGAGGTAGTAGAAAACAAGTTCCGGAGGTGCTGGCTGATCCAAGGGCGGCGCGGCTACTACCTGATTGGTCTCGGCCTTGAGTGCGCAATACCTCATGGTGCCCTCGAACATGTCGCTGGGGTACAATTGTTGCAGTTCTCGAAGGCTCGCCACGAGCCAGTCAGGAACAGGAGGCTGCAGTATGCGTGTCAGTAACGAGCAAACGGGAACAGGTGCGAGTTTTAAAAGGCAATGAACAAATACTCACCGCTGTCGGGGCAGGATCGCCTATTGGTGGGCGTGGTGCGGGAAGCCGGCCAAATTGCCCTGGCGGCAACGACTGTACACCGGAAGGTGTGGCTACCAAGTTTTGTGAGGATGTCGCTGGCGTTGATGGAGGGCCCATGGCACCCGGGGTCCGCTGAGGCATGCCTGGTGTTCGTAGACCGACCGGTATGGACGGTTTGACCCTCTCGCCGTCGAGGAGCCTCTTGAGCCGATCCCTCGAAACAGTGAGTTTCACGACCAAGCTCGGGGTATCCTCCGTAGATTCTCTGGCCTCACGCGGGTTGAGACGCCTAGATGGGCGCGCATCATGGTATAATATCGTGCCCGACTCCGGCGTCTCTGAGCGGCCCAAGTTCGCCATCCTCTGCTGCGCCGCGGTCGCCGCGCCGCGCATACCGCGGGTTCGAGCGGTACCAACCAGCTGGGACATGGCGGGCGAATCTGGCGCTGAGTCTTCGCTGTCGTCCGAGTCCGACAGATCACCCTCCCGTAATCCCTTCCTGCGCCCTCCGGGTCCAGGACCAGCAGGAACCCTCTTGTACAGCCTGCTCTCATCCACGCTCGTGGCGGCACCGGGCAGCACTGAGGATACAACGAGCGTGCGGACAGTGCGCTGACGTTCTTTGAGATCTGGTAACTGTGGCCCTCCACGACGGTTGACTGAGCGCTTCTGTCTCCGTTGTTCGCGAGAGAATATAACCTCGTTACGCTCCAAGTCGGCGTCTGTGAGCTCGTAAAGGTAAGGCGCATACTCCTTGGCTTGCTGTTGCGGTCTAAAGACAGATGGAATCGGAGATGGCAGGAACGCAGCGACCAGATCGGGATCCTCCACCGGACGACCATCGAACGGGTGGCCTATGCTGTACAAGCTCTTGGTGAAAAGCTGACTCTGCTCTCGTATGCAGTGCGCTATAGCCGTCGCAAACTCGCCTGATAATGACAGATCCCGCGACATGCTGTTCGCAAATTCCTCGGGTGAATTTATGGGGTTGTTGATTTCCCATTCGAACTGGTCCACCAAGGTAACCTGCCCTATTGTGATATTTAGCTTCACAAGAATCCTCATCTCATCATTCTTGTATGCAGAGTATGGCAGCTCAGGGTCTAATGCATCCTCGTCCGAACAGACACTGGGATAGAAATCTTCTAGCTGGTCGAGGATCTGGCGGCCAACCTGTGTTAAAACGGGCGAGTACAACGTTGGATCCTTCTGTGGCGTCAGGCCTAGATCTTCCAATAACTGGCGCGCAAAAAGGTCCACCGATACCAGGCGATCGTGAAGGTTCCAGGTAAAAGTGTCTCGAAGTTTGACCTTGTCATAGTCGACATCGATCCTTATAGGCACAAGCTCTTCATGTTGTTCGGCCTGCTTGCGCATGTCCTTCTTCCGCCACTTGAGCGGCTCGGTTGTCCTCTTGCCAGGTCTCGGCTTGTTTTTGGGATAGATGATGCGCGGACCGGCGGGATCGTCGGTGGTGCCGTTCCCAAAGCCGTTGTAGCCCTGGCCGTACATGCGACTTGGTGTAAACTCGTTTTTATGCGCGTGTACTGTTTCATAGTCCTCGACCTTTCTGTGTAGCCTGTCCATTGCCGCCCTCGCCCGCTCTTCCGTTTTGACAAAAGCCTCGTGGGCCACCTTGTCCCGAGCCATTATGCGATTGAGGACATATTCCTGGAGGGACTCCTTCGTCCTCACGGGCAAAGTCTTGGCAGGAGGCGAAGAAGAACGCTTCTGAGCGGGGGCCGATGGGTCGGAGCTGGCAGCGGGCGCGGCGGAAGATGATGACGATGAACCAGCGACGGACGCGGCCGCTGACTGCCCCGAGTTCACAGCATTGTCGACGGAGGCAGCGCCGACATCAATACCAGGGCCGGGAGGCGTGGCGTTGGAGGGATCCGAGGTTGCCATCTAGTGGGCAGGACCAAGATGGCATACGGCGCGCAAGGATTCGATTATCTAGAGGCGCGCTCGTCCTTCACTAACGTGACGTGACGGTCGGTCGTTGGTCGCTCCGGCGATGGAATGGGATGGAATGATCCGTACAGTAAAGTAATTCGACGCAGTGGCGGGCTGACTGGTATGCAATGGGACGGCGGACCAGCACTTTTTCTAGATCTGATCGAGCTAAGTAGGTTGGTAGGTAAAAGTACCTTTCAGCTATCCAGGTAATTGAAGGTGCTGCTCACTCGTCTACCCGCTGAATTGATGCGCGTGCACGATGGCTGTCGCACGCAGTGATGCAATGCGATCAAAGGAAATATAGCAACTATGACTGGCCCCCGCAGTAAAACAATACGATAAACATGCAACAGGCGGAGTTGCGCAATGAATTGAATGTTGGGTTGGGCTGAGCTGATGGCGATTCAATTCGCGAGGCTACACAAAAAAGTTCCAAGCACGGTGGCTTTTGCCGCGTCGGAAAGTCGATGCCCCCCAGTAAAGGAAGTCAGCCTTCTTTGCATGCGGGCCGCGACACGCTCAGTCGCGCCTGGACTTTGCGATTTCTGATTTCTACAATTCCGAGCAGCTAAAGGTGGAGCACAGTCTAAATGGCATATGCGTCTTGCGGGGCGCACAGTATACATCAATCACCACGTTTTGCGCCCCATGTACCCTAGCCTCGATTGCTGCCCACCTCCTAGTACCCAGCTCGCCAGACAAAGAGGTTACGTTCATCCTACATTGAGTTGCTCGTCCATAGGAGCTGACTTGGCTGGTTATTAATTACCATGTGCTAATGAGATGAAAAGGTAAGACATCTAAATAGAAGCCGTCAAAGAAAGCTTGATGCGACGGATCAGGTTGGCGGTTTACGCATGTCTCGCATCAACAGGATCATCCTGGACTCGGGCGATTGGGACCAATAAGTGATGTATTTGATTCCCAAGAGGCCACCTAAAGCATGATAGCTCAGAGAGAGAGAGAGAGAGAGAGAGAGAGAGAGAGAGAGAGAGAGAGAGAGAGAGAGATCGGATAGGAATGGATGTACATGTATCATTATGGGTTATATGCTGTCAATTTACGGAGTGAGGCCCCAAGCGGGCAGATGAGGCGCACAGAAACCCCCCTCCCCCGCTCCTGCAAATAGCTTCTGATACATCCAAAATACCCATTACCTACCTACCCCTCCATCGTCACTCATCTCTCCTGGACATCCGCGATCGTTAGTCCTTATTTTTTGTTACTTTTCCCCATCCGTCAATCCACAAAATATAGGTTTTCGGCTGCGATTTCATATTTACCAACTTTCAAAGGTCTCTCTGAGACCACCCACTAAGCAAAATGGCGTCTGAGGACAAGGAAATCGGTTAGAAAAAAAAACCTCTTTTTTTCTTTTTTTTTTTCTTTTTTTTTTCACTGCCTCTCTACTTGGTACCACCCATACATCAAGTACCCCGGGCTCGCGTGTCTCGCGTCTGCGCCCCAAAGCAGAAGCTCCAGCCAACATGATGCCATTGTCTCCATCAGCCATGCTCTGTTGCTAACAGCTTTCCCACCAGACTACACCCTCAACAACCCCGACACCCTCACCAAGTACAAGACCGCTGCCCAGATTTCTGAGAAGGTCCTCAAGGATGTCTCTGCTCTCTGCGTTGCTGGCGCCAAAATTGTCGAGATCTGCGAGAAGGGAGACCAGCTGATCGAGGAGGAGGTCGCCAAGGTGTACAGAGGAAAGAAGATCACCAAAGGTAAGCTTAGTGTCTTGATGCCCGCCGCCACATTCATAGGACGTCCATTATGGTTTCTTCTCGTATTAGTGCAGCCAATACCCAGGGCATGCATGGGCCCAGCAATGCGCAAAGCTAAATACTCTCAACGTGCATAGGCTTCTCGCACCCCACGACTGTCTCGCCCAGCTCCTATGTGACACCTTACACCCCCCTCAAGACCGACGAGGCAGAGGCCGCTACGGAGCTCAAGGCGGGCGAGGCCGTCAAGATCCAGCTTGGCGCCCAGATCGACGGATTCGGATCGATTGTGTGCGACACCATCCTCGTGCCCAAGGAAGGCGAGGGTGTCGTGACGGGCCGCGACGCCGACCTGATGCTGGCGAACTACTACGCCAATGAGCTGCTCCTGCGCCTGATGGTGCCCCCTGGACTGCTTGCCCAGGGCACCGACGAGGAGAAGGCCAAGGCCGCCGCCGCGAAGCCGCACACCCAGTCCAAGATCACCAGCCTTCTGGAGAAGGTCGCCAAGGCCTATGAGGTTAACCTTGTCGAGAGCACCACCTCATGGCTTTTTGGCCGGAATGAAATTGAGGGCACAAAGAAGATTGTCATCGCCCCTGGTGAGGGAGCCAAGGGTGAAGGTGTCCCCGAGGTCGGTGAGGTCTGGGGTGTTGAGATGGGCGTCAGCTTGGGGTCTGGTAAAGTGAAGCAGCTGGATCAGAGAGCCACCCTGCACCGCCGTACCACCACTACCTACGGCCTGAAGCGCCCGACTTCGAGGAAGATTCTTTCGGAGGTACAGAAGAAGTTCGGCACTTTCCCCTTCAGCTTGAGGCAGCTTGAGGACGAGCGTGACGCAAAGTCGGGAGTCGTCGAGTGCGTGCGTGGCAACGTTTTCCGCCAGTACGAGCTCGTTGGCGACAAAGATGGTGCAGCGGTTGCAAGGTTGTTGACCACCCTTGGTAAGTTTACTCTTTCAAATCTCACCATCCTTATGTGGCTCTGCATTTTTTCGCCTTCCCTCTCAATTAAAGGCCATAGATCCATGCTAACCTTGATGTATTAAAGCCATCACCAAGAACGGTATCACCAAGCTGGGAGCTGCCCCGCCCCTGGACTTGAGCAAGTACCAGACAGACAAGAAAATCGAGGACGAGGAGGTCCTCAAGATCTTGGAGCAGCCCCTGTCGCGCAACACCGGTAACAAGAAGAAGAAGCCAAAGAAGAAGACCAAGAAGCCTGCGACTAAGAAGGAGGGAGAAGAGAGTGAGGAGGAGAGCGACGAGTAGATGGGCCCTACGCGATGAATGATCCATCCATGTAACGTCTGCCACTTTCGTCATAGCTGCAAAGCAAGGGACTTTGTTGTATGTACATTTCTGAATCTCTACTACAGAGCTGAGGCCGCAATCTGTTAGGGAGTGGAATCAAAGTCCGGCTGCAGAAAAAAAAAAAAAATAAAACTAGCATAAGACAGCAAGAAAGAGAGGAAAAGGTGCAGTGAAAAGGAGATCACCCCATGAGGTAGCAGTGCATCCCAGAACTTCGAGTGAATCTATTTAGTCAATCAAAGTTTTATAGCTCATGGGTATTGCTTGAGGCCAGCAAGATGCAGTGCATCCTTGGTTTTGCACCTTGCGGTGGATTTGCTTATCCCTCTGTCTCGATGCACCACATCATTCAACGTTGAGTCTTGGAAAACGTGACCAACGGTGAGTGTAGCTCAGGGGCGGGGAAGCATAGGAAGCGAGACCACGAGGCACACAATCCAAATCAGCCAGCCTGCCTGAGGAGAATTGTCGGAGGTGGCCAGGCAGAAATGCATTGAATACAAGCCAAGCAGGTCAAAAGTAGGTAGGTGGTATATTAGCAGCCCGATGGACGGGGCTGTCTTTCAGCATCAAGTCTGAGGGATGATGCTGCCTTCCATTGTCAGTAACGGCCCCTGAAACGACTCAAGTGTCCTCTTTCGTTCTTTTAGGTCTGTCTTCTGTCAGAGGGCAATGAAACAATGATGGTAATATCTAGGCAGACTAAGACAGGTAGGCGAGTTAAAAGACTCATCAAGTGGATGTCTCCTGGTCGATATGAGGATAGGATTATAGAAATTCGGAAGAGCGTGCAATTGTAATGCACCCTAAACACAGGGGAGAAGAAAGATTAATGGGCGGTGCAGCAGGCAATTGGTGAATTAGTGAGTGAGTTGCATGGGGGTTTGGTGGTTGCTGCCACTGTTAATGTGCTGTAGGTAGCACGGCCCCTCTGAGCGAGCCTCGTCTCCAGTCAGGCGCTTTTTCCTTCACGAATTCCACGCCCCCTGGCTCTTGGGCGGCCGCCTCCATAATCATTTCGCGTCAACCACTCAACTTTGCCCGTGCCTTGACCAACGCGCCCCCCGTCAAATCCCCCAAAACTGCCGGCACGGACTCGACGGATCCGAGAATTGGGATTCCAAACAATAGAGTGAGTTGTTCCTGCTCCTCTAAATCTGGCGCGGTGATTAATTTTGTTCTTCGGTGCAGACGCGGCAGGAATTTCTTTTAAAGAAAAAAAAAGGGGACAAGGATTGGGGCCGAACCGCAAACCGAAATCTGCTGGGCAGCCCTTAGGGGCGAGACACATGGGCGGCACCCGACAACCAAAAATCACCCTGCGATTGAGAAACTCCTCTGCCGACCGGGACGAAGACACTATGGCGCCGCCCTCGAGCGCCCGGACGACGCGGTCTCGCGCGAGTCCGGCAGCCAACGTGGCCGCCGACGCGAAGTCGAGCGGAGTGCAGAAGAAATCCTTCATGGAGCGGTGGTTGGAGCCGCAGGTGCAGAGCAAGGCCAGCTTTCAAGAGGCAGGACTGATACGGCAGGGCGTGCTGGAGAACATGGCTCCGCTGGGGACGCTGCCAAAGCCCGCCGTCACGCGAGCGGCTGCGGCCGAGGGGAAGGGTCAGGAGCAGCAGCAGCCGCCGCAGCCGCAGCAACCGACTCCCACGTCGGGTCGGAGGATAACTATCAAGTTTAACAAGCGGCCGCCATCTGCGCCCAAGACGCCAAAGGCCTCCTCGACCGAATCTACAGATGCCGTTGAGACGGCGTCCGAGACAGAAGGTGCAAAGGAACGGGATAACAGGAGGCGGAATGATGGGCCGGATGCTGAGGCAGAAGTGAATGGAGTCGACAGCGCTACGGATTCCAAATCTATGACTCCTCCTCCAGTCTCTCGTCAATCGCTTTCATTTTCGTCACCGACACCCAACGAGGAGAGTTCCCATGAGTCAACTGGGATGGAAGTGCCGTTGACGAGGTCCAAATTTAGCATGCGCAAGAGCTTTACCTCGCCCGCAAAAAGCAGCGGGGGCCCCTCACAATCACCTCACCTGCACACCGGCAACTCAACGATACCTAGTTATCCCGCACTGGATTCCAGCGCTGGCCGCAGTTTTGTTTCAAAGACGCCAACCTCTGCTGCTACCGCTGCAATGCCGACAGAAAGTCGCATGGTCGCTACGCGCGCCCGCGAGGTCGTCAACATTGCAGTCAAAGAGGCCCTCGTGCACCAAGACTACTTGTCTGCGTGGACCATACGCCATCTTTTTGACGAAAATGCCGGGAACCCGC
Source organism: Pyricularia oryzae 70-15 (assembly GCF_000002495.2). Classification (NCBI taxonomy): domain Eukaryota; kingdom Fungi; phylum Ascomycota; class Sordariomycetes; order Magnaporthales; family Pyriculariaceae; genus Pyricularia; species Pyricularia oryzae. Next base: position 4,189,046 of record NC_017851.1, on the reverse strand, counting down.
GGGTGATGGACATGTTTGATCAGGTTTTCAGACAGACGGCGGCCGAAGATGTGCTGATTGAATTTGTGCACATGATCGGCAAAAAAAAGCGGGAAGGCCACAAAACCAAGCAGTACAGCACGATGATGCCCTCCGAGGGACAACCATCTTCAAACCCGCCAAAGCCGGCTCCATACAGGGATTTGGTCAAGCCGGACGTGTTGAGGATCGTCAAAAAGGCCGCAGAGCGACCTTCGACAGCACAAGACACGGAGCCCCAAGATGAATCCGGGCAAGATGCAGACAGTCACAAGGATAAAAAGCAGAAGACTGGGGGCCGAGAAATTAAGCTCAAGACTCCATCGGGCACAAGGGCCCGGGTGACAGCTAAGGGCTCGCCGCAGAGGAGTGGGAAAATGGCCAAGACACCAAGCAAGACTCCCATGTCACACAAGCGATCACTTTCAAATGACAGCATATCGTCTCTATCTTCAGCACCTTCGGATCTTGATGAAGACATTGGTGACGTTTTCGAGGCAGCAGAGGAGCAGGTGACAATTTCATCTCCAACGGCGCAGGTCAAGCGAAAGGGTCGAAACCAAGGAAGGCATTCGACGGCGAAGGCAGCAACAGCGAAAGCAGAGCCTGAACTACAGAAAGGGGAAGAATCACTTGGAACTGACGAGACTGCAACGACTGGATCCGGCAGTGCCAGTGCTGATGATTTTGGCGGTGCGGCTACTCCGGCTCCTGCTGTCGCTCCTACTGTGGCTGGTAGGGCGCGTGCCGAGACTGCCAGGTCCAGCACCAAAACACGGGCGGTGGCGAGTCAACCAATCACAACGGGCCGACGCAAATCAAGAAGGACCGGGAATGCATCGCCCACCAGTACGCCCACCAGTACGCCCACCCCCCAAGTCTCGGGCCAGAATCCTCCACCCCTTTCTTCCAATAGTACCAACAACAACAACGACAACTCCAACGAAGCTGCTTCTGGGCTCACTGACTCCCGTATGTCTGTCACAAAGCAAACTGCCCCAAAGGACAACTCTTTGTCGTCTGCAACCCGGAAAACCACCAGACAAAGCACGGCCAATAGCAGCAACAACAGCAGCAACAATAATTCTAATTCCAGCAAGGCGTCGTCACCTGCGCCACCCCCATCCCAAACCAAGTTTGCCAGCAAAATTGGTGCCTTGGATGAGGATGATCCCAAGACAAAGCTCCGCAGGGACGCCAAGCTCCGCACCGACGCTTTTATCACCATTACCGAAAGCTTTACCCGGGGTCTTGACGACCAGAGGTCCGACGGCCCAGTGCAGGATCAGGAAGCGGCATCTGTTGAGCTCCCGGAACCCGAGATCGAGCGCGAGCCAGAACCTGAGCTGCCGGAACAGGAGCCGCTCAGGGCTGACGTTGACGCCGAAGCGAGCGCCGGCTTGTCTACTCCAACGGGTGCCTTGAAACTGCGTCGGCCGCGGGCGGCGCATTCGTCGCTCCGCAGCACTAGGTCCGCTCGTAAGCGAACGCACGACGACATTGAAGACGAGCCCTCGCCATCATCGGCCGTCTTCCCGTCATCTGTAAACCCACCGGCTTCGTCCTCTGCAGTAAACTCACGTGCCAGCACCCCGGTCCCGCGACCTGCGAAGAAGGCAAAGACAGGCCTTCGCGTGAAAACCTCGTGGGTTCCCCTTTCTTGTTCTGTTTTACTTTGTGGCCACGCCCGCTGTTCCCCTGAGCGATTTTCTCTTGCGCCCAAACATTCACAACCCCAAATTTGCTGACAGCTGCAATCACAGGCCTATGAAGAAGAAGTTAGGCCCGTCAGCCGGAGTGCCTCGGGTCAGCGGAGATCGTGGTAGCCCGGTCGCAAATGGCGCACCCAGCTCCTTGGTAAGCAGATATGACACGATTTTTTCTTGTTCACTTGTTTCGCCCGTTGTCATGCCTTTTAGGAGTAACGGTTTTTTTTTTCTTTTGTGTTTCCAAGGGATTGATCCCGAGGACAGACATCACCATGCTGCTACTTGTTCTCTTGCCTCGTCGCCCATGTGCCAGCTGATTCTTTAGCAAAAGAATTCCAAACTAACTGGGAATCTACGTGACTTAGGATGAAAATGACGACTTCTGCTCTTCATGCAATGGCCAAGGTGAGCTGCTCTGCTGCGAGACGTGTCGACGGGCGTTCCATTTCAAATGTGTAGATCCACCGCTACAGCGTTTGAATTTGCCCGATGAGTGGTTCTGCAACGTCTGCATTGCCAGGCATAAACCTGCCACGGTTGTCCATCAGACCGGAGCGTTCCGCTTCCTCATGACAGAGCTCAATGCCAAAAACTCAAGTGCTTTCCGGCTTCCCACGGACGTCAGGACCTACTTCGTCGGTGTAGATGAGGGTCCTGACGGCGAGTACGAGGAGGCCACGCCGCCTGCCCCTAAGGCAGCCAAGAAGAAGACTGGCTACGAGGAACCACCAGACTTCTATCGTGTCAGGGACCAGGATGGAAAAGCAGTCGTCTGCCATGCCTGCGACAAGCCATCCGACAACAAACGGACAATAATCCCATGCAGCATCTGCACTCTCAACTGGCATCTCGACTGTCTGGACCCACCAATGCCCTACCCACCCGTGCTGCGTACTTGGAGATGCCCCGCGCACATTGATGACCTGCTTATGAGGCTCCCGGGCACTTTGGCACCAGCTCACAAGCGCCGTCGCATCAAGGGTGCGTCCGCTTTTAGGCCTGCCTACAGTCGAGGTCTGCGGAACAACGGATATATCGAGGTTGACGACGGAGAATACGATGATGTACCACCCCGTCCGGATCTCATCGGTGCCGACAGTCGGCTGCCCGCCCAGGGCGTCGTTCAAGATTTTGTTGATACGTAAGTACTAGGTGGTCATTTCATGTCTTTTCTGAGGAATTGCCGAAGATATTTCCCTCCTCGCGAGCTACTGATTAGCTAACCAGTCTCATATCATCTCCAGTGTCAGGCGCAACGCTAGAATTGAACAGCAAAACAACTCCCACTATACCAGCGCCTCCAAGGACCTGCAAGGCACACGCGGAGCTTTGGAGATTCTTGCAGACGCCTGCCCACAGCCTGCTGTCGACGAAGCGTCTGCTGACAAGACTGGTCTGTTAATCGCGGCGCTCGTCTCCGGCGCAGACAATGAGTTACTGCACAATGTCTCTCGTGATAGCATTGTGTCCATAGCCAGCGGAACTGGCTTGGCAACCAAGGACAAGAGCGGCTTAAAGGCCATGCTGGCCGAGTTGGAGAAGCTGACAGGCAACATCAGGCATGTGTTGGCCGCACGAGCATCCACCCCGGCGTCGCCAGTAGCAGCAAATGATGAGCCGCCCTCGTCCATGACAACGGGAGAGAGCCCACCAGCCACCGTGCCTCAGCTCACGGAAGGGACGGAGAAGTCAACCCCTGAGGCCGAGGAGGACAACATCGTAGTCACGCCCATAACGGAACTGGAAGAAACCAACAGCCCCATCAAGCAGTCAATCGGATGCGACGATGTTGTCATGACTGACGAGCCGATGGTAGCAGCATCTGATGACAGCGAGCTCATCACTCCCGTCAAGTCCGTACCAGCTCTTGCCGCTACTCCACGATCTGGGTCTCCTAGCAAGAAGTAGGAGGCTCGTGTAGAGGCACCAATGCAACTATAGAAAACGGGCTTGGTGATCTGGACTTTACCCCATCTTTTCTCATAGTGAGAACTCATTGATCCTTTTCATTTCGTCAATTCACCCTTAGAGCGGTGGCGACCAATTGTTCGAGGCGCCATGGCCTGGAGACGAGGCTCCTTCATGTCAAATTCTCTTAGAAGAGGAAAAAGCCTAACAGAGGGGGCACTTGGCGACTACCTAGGTATCTATCTACCCTGTCTGCGGCTTTGTTCCTGATGCGGCTCTATTTTCTCAAAAAGAAAAAAAAAGAAAGAGAGAAAAAATTGAAATATCTTTATCATGCACGAGGCCACCCTATATCTTGCAGATAAAAGGCATGGTCCATGGGTTTTACTAAGGCTTGTTGTTTCCCTTTGTTCTGCATTGCATAGCTTTGTACACCATAGCGAATCTTCTTTCTATCGACTTTGGCTCTGATCTTCTGATTCTCATCCTCAAACGAATGGTATATTAGCCGCCCCCCAGTATCTCTTTACATACTTTTTGTCTTTTACTCGTTTCTTTTATTTTATATTTCTTCCCCTCGGTCGTTGTCTTGAGATTACTCCTCCAAAACCAACAAAGAGGCGTGACAAGGGAGATCAAGTAAGCTTGAGAACCGTAGAGGGGTTTCTTTTCTTTTCTTCTTATCTTCTTTTTCTTTTTACTTCTTGTTCTTCTTCTTTCCCCGACCGAAACTTACGTATCTACCTAGGGTGTTTTCCTTCCATGTGAGGAACTGAAGTCGGGGGTGTAACAGGCAGGATTTCTGAGAGACAGCCGACACTGCTACTCTATGCTAAGAGGGAAAATGGAAGTGGATCACGAATAAAAATTCCCAATTCGAACCCCGAGTAATCGACATGCGGGTACTCTAATGCGCGTCAGTCCTTGGTTCTAGATAGGTGGTTGGTGATCAGTGACATCAGTTCAGCGAGTATTTTACCCATACTTGACTCTAAAATTTGCTTTAACAGAGGCTTCACACACACACACACATCAGCTTCCTGTTCTGGGCGCTGACGCCTAAGGAGGATGGACACCATCGTTGACCCCAATACTCTGCGCTGGACAGGCTCGTAGCTCTGGTTGGGAGAACACAAAGATAAACAAACAACCGAAGCACACGAGACATTTGGAAAACGCTGGATCAGACCCAACCAGTACCGAAAATAGAGCTTGACCCGTTGACAATCTGAGCCAAGTTTAATATATGTTTAAACATTTCCATAGAGCGTCCAGCACTTGTACATACATCCATCCACTCTATCGTTTCCGTAACTTGTCACCAGATAGTTGTCGTTCGAACTCTTGAACCCAACCTTGAACCTTAAATCACCAAAGGCAGCGATGACGACGGCAGGACAGCATCGCTATAACAACTGGTCCAGTAACAGAAACACAAGTAGCAAGAAAGCAAACATAAGAATAAGCCTCCGTATTCCATCCCCCTAATTGCCCCCATTCCTCCTTGCTGCTTGATCGTATAAGTGCGTAGATGTTTGCTTTGTACTCTGGCTTTTTTTCACCCATGCAGCTCTCTAAATACGTTAAAAAATCAAGATAAAGAACGAAACTGAGTGCCGGCAGAAAAAAGAATCTCTACACATGTTGTACACCCAGAAGATAAGATGAGTAAAAGAAGCAAAAGGCAAAGAAACAAAGAAAACAAAATTGAACGTGCGACATTTCCAGCTCGTCTTGCGAGCCGGTTGCGGCTAGAATCTGTACGCCCAAGAACGCCCTATCGATGCCTCATCAAAGCAGCTGGAGGTGATCTCGAATCCCGCGCCTTCTGCCGATGCGGTCGAGGCCAGCTACGTAGTTGTATGCGTTTTCCTCAAAAGTCCCAAGGCGTGTCGACCATCATCGCTGCTATAGAGCATGACGAGCAGGCTTGTCAGTCTTCTGATTCCCTTTCTCACTGGAAACGATCATGGCTCAAGTTCGGTGGGCTTACACGTCCGCGCCTTGCGTTGTTGACCTGACCCTGTTGCATGTAGGTCACATTTGGCATGCCTCCGTACGCAAACCCGTCAGGCATCGCACCGGCGCCAGTGGGCATTCCAAAGCCAGGAGGGGCACCGAAAGGCACTTGACCCATTTGGCCGCCTGGGATCGCCATGGGGGCACTTGGCGGCTGGATAGGGCTGCCATTGGCTAGACCTTGGCCGCGGAACTGGTCCATTGAGGGAGCAGGGTTGGGAAAGCCTGGATAGCCGGCTTGCATGGAAGGGAAGTAGCTACTCATCGGCGGAGTGGCCCGTGACAGCAGGTTCTGCTGGTACTGCAACTGCTGCAGGTTCACGGCACCACCCATCGGCCCATTCCCACCAGGGAACATCTGTGACTGCGCCCCGTATCCAGGGAACTGCTGCGGAAGGTTCGGCTCGACACTATCACTCCTGGCCATGCCAAAGCCTGCCTCGAAGCCCTGCCCGCCAGAAGTGGGGTTCAGCGGGTTGAAGAACTGGCTCGATCCACCATACTGGGGTGGAGTCTGGGTCTGTTGAGCTTGCTGCTGGGCCTGGGTTTGTGCCGGCGACTGTTGTTTCTGTTGGGCCTGGGCTTGAGACTGCTGTTGCTGCTGCTGTTGCTCGCGATGGTGCGAGTTCATGCTAGCCTGCCTGGAGCCGGGACGCGGGCGGTCGTTGTTTGAGCTGTGTTCCCGCGAAACACCTCCGTTGCGAGTGGATAGGCCAACCTCATCCATAAGACGCTTGTAGCCCTGCGACGGCTGTGCCTTGATCCGAACGAGGACGTTCTTGACATTTTCAACGACCTGGTTACGGATGTTCTCATCAAAGAATGGTGTGGTGAGGACCTTGAAAATCAGGGTAGCGCCGCAAGCATGATCCGAGAGGATGGCTTCAAGGACTTGGTCGTTCTTTGTAAAGAAAAGCGCTTTGAGAATAGTGTCCCTGGCATCAGCTTCGGTCTTCTGGTTGATAACCTTGAGCACTGTAAGATATGCAACCTTGTGAGTGCAGAGGTGGACGAGGTAAGGGATTAGCTGCGGTGAAAGAACAGTGCGCCGTTGAGGGAACGTGCATGTGTCAAGGAACCATGTCAGGAGCAGAGCACCATTAGCGTTGGTAGCTAACTGCACACTGTGAAGGGCGATCGTGGCCGCCAACATTCGTTGCTGATCTTTAGTCGCGTGGTGGCTTTCCAGGCAAGCCCGCATGGCGCGGGCACCGTACCGGCCCTGCGAGATCTCCCACATCTTGCTGAGCATAGTCTCGAAGATGAAGTCGTTGTACGGGGCTCCAAACTTGAGGCATCCCTGCAGAACGTAGTTTCCATACTGGTCCAGAAAGAGCGGGACTGTGTAAGGTCGAAGGTGGTCTACAATCATCATCATCTGTTTCGGCGTCTTACACACGTCGATGATCTTCTGTGCAGCCCAGGTGCCATTCTTGTGGACACCAATCTCAGCCATGTGGGGTGCGATCTCGCCGAGCATGGCGTCCCGCAACTCATCGTTGCAGTGCTCAAAAAGTTTCTGGACAACTGTGTTGCCAAGATAATCCGATGACAACTCGGCAATCTCAGGCAGCATGTCGACAGCAATGCTCTCGATCTCGGCATTGGACAAGCTCTGGTTGTCAATCCTCTTGCGAATATCACGCAGCTTGGGTGCATCGTGAACACGGGTGTGGCCAGGCTCCTTGATAGGAGGGATCTCGTCAGCAAAGTTGGTGAACTGGGTAGCTCTCTGCACGCTATGCGAGATGCGGAACGTGTCTTCATCAGTGGCACCGAACTGCTGCACAATAGCTGCAATATCAGAGGCCATCTCCCGCAGGGGTGGCACCGTCGGAGTTACGTTTCCAGGTTGGGGTGCTGAAGAGTCACTACCCGCCCCACCTGTCTTTCCGGCCTGTGTGCCGTCTTGTCCCTTGGCAAACGGGTCGGGGCTCGGAGAAGGGAAGGCGCCATCATGGCCGGGGGTGTTGGAAGCCGAGGGTGGCTTGGCAAAATTGATGCGGATGGGGCCCGCTCCAGGGAAGATCTCCTTGCCGTTCATACCGGACTTGGCCGAGATTGCGCTGTCGATACGCTCAAAGTTCACAAAGCCACAGTTCTTGTGAGTAAGGACTCTGGCAGACAGAATTGGCCCATATGATTTAAACATCTCAGTCAGGGTCGATGTCGTCGTAGAAGTAGGGATGCTGCCGAGCCAGAGAGCACTCGTAGGGCCCTCAAGACCCTGCTCCTCCACGCCGAGGAGGCCATTGTTTGTGCTGCTAGATCTTCCCAGAGTGAGTGCAGCAACGGCTGATGGCAGCTCGTCAAAGTCCTTGTCGTCAGTGAGCCTGATGTCTGCGGCGCTCATAGCATTATCAAGACGCGACGGGGTCGGGTAGAAGCCCCGCATAATCCGTGATGGAGCATCCAGGACACCTGCAGTTCTAGCACGAGGCCGCGAGACGGCAGCCTGGCTTGCAAACGCCTGCTGCACAGCAAGATTGTGGTTGTGGATCGCAGCGTTGGTCGCTGCAAGCTGGTCCTGGAGCTGGGCAGCAACCAGGCGGGCCTCGTAGGCCGCGAGCTCATCGGGGTCGAAGTCATCCTCCTCCTCGTCGGCGTATTTATCCTTGTTGTTTACAGAGTAAGATCGGAATCGGTTTGCTTGCTTGGTGAAGTCTGCCAAGGTTGGGATATACGGCGTGGCAAGCTGTGCCCTAGATGGCTGCGGTGTGGTCTCTGCTAGACCTAAATAATCGAGGGTACGCATGTGGACGTCATTCTCACCTGCGCCACCCGCAGAAAAGGCGGATTGGGCAGGCGAATCCGGGCCGTTAGAACCAATGCTTGCGATGCTGGCCAGAGTCGCACCACGCTCGCGGCCAGTGCCGGTTGGATTCCAGCTAGTGAATATCGATGGGCCGAAAGGTGAGCTTGTCCCCGGAATTTGGGGTGCGAATGGGCTACGTTGTGGCATTGATCCTGCACGCAATCTGGAAAGAAGGGTAGAAGAGCTGGGCTGCGGCTCCGAGGGCTCCAGGCCTGGTGAGGGAGTCTTGTTGAAGGGGCTCTGGGTAGGGGTTGGCCTTGAGGTCTTAGCAGCCAAGGATGGGATGTTCAAAAGCCCGTTGCTAGCACCGCCGGGGGAGAACCTTGAGGGCAAGGTCCCGGCACGGGCTCGCCTCGGTTGCGGGAGGCTGTCCGAGGTCGGAAGCTGTGCAAAATCCGGGAAGCCATCTGTGGGGGACTCGGGTATGTTCTCGCGAAGGGGCGTGGAGTTGCCACTGGTGGGTGGCCCACCCCAAGGGTTAGGCAACCCACTCATGCCTTCCTGCTGCTGAAGCTCGCGGGCGCGACTATCATACTATCAGACCTAGTTCCTCTTTCGATATGCACAATGATGGGGGGTTGGCAGTGAGCGAGAGATCAAACATACCTTTTGTATAACCTGCTGGAGGCACCCAAGTCGTGCGAGGGAGAGCCATTGCCGGAACGTGAAATTCCCTGCATTTTGCTGGACGAGATTCCAAACGGTGACCTCATAGGAGCTCCCAATGGATCATTGGGAGAGGTGCTTGTCGTGGGCGAGGACGACCGCTGTTGGCCCGATGCAGCCTGGGCATAGTTGTTGATTGTCAGGTGGTCTGATCTAGAAGTCGACATTATCGATTATGTATTCCCGGTCGTCATCAGGTGTGGTAGCCCACAAATAAGATTGGTTTTGAAGACGCGCGGTGGGCAAGCCTATTAAGGCTCGTCTAGATGTCGTATAATGTGAGCGAGTGTGATCGCCAGTGCCAATGTTCGATGATCGAGTTTTGCGGCCTTAGGATTACCTCAACTGGGACCGATTTTTGGGTCGTCCGTCGAGGGGATGGTGGCCGGAAGTTATGAAGATGGTACTAGACACCAGAGGTCGTTCAATATCGATATCGTTCTAGGAGAGGCTCGACTTGGATAAGTCAAGAAGTAAAGAATTGATTGCGCTGTGTCACTAAGGGCCGGTTGAATAAAGTCAGATCAAGTGCGCACCAAAAGGAGCCCGGGGAGAGCGCAAATTTATACGTCGCAAAAAGGAGCACGGTGCTTGTTCACGAGATGATTGATACCTATAGGTATACGGGTAGATGGCGAGAGGGGTTCATACGTGAGGGATGCTCGCTGAGACAGGGAAAGTAAGGTAGGTAAGGTAGGTAGGTACGGAGCACCATGAGAGGAGAGGGGGGAAAAGGAATTTCTGGTGTCTCGTCGATTGATGCCGTGCTGGGCGCCTTTTCTGGGTATCGTTCTGTGCCAGGGAATGCTCACTAACCAATTCAACCGCTTCCCGACTTTGTTTCCGGTTCCTGGGATGGTGGGCGTTGCTGGGGAAAGAAGGAGGAATTTGCACAGCAACGATCGGATCCCGCTCTCGGAGCAAAATTGAGAGATGCGAAAGAGGGAGAATAGAAAGCCGTCAATAAGAAGAGACTAAAGGAGGGTGAGTCGAAATGGGGTCAATATACAGGCGTCATTACAATATGGTCTAAAGCCTGGAGAAGAGGATGCAGCAATCCGCGAAAAGGAAGGGGTTGAGCTGTGGAAGAGGGTTGAGATGGTGGTGGTTCAGGTAGGAGGAGTTAGGTATGCGATGGAGAAAAAAGCCGGAAAGGTGAGGCGACGACGTAAAGGGGCCGGTCCGTACTGGCTGTGCGTTTTGCGTGTGTCCGGGCTTTGCGTGCGTGTCCAATGATGGACTGACTGACACTTACTTGACTTGACTGGTGGTCAAAGTGTCCTGTAACTCAGCGCAAAGGGCAGGCTGGCCTCATCCAGTTTTCTTTTTTTAGTGGGGGCTGGTGCGGGCAGGTTGGATGGATGGGAACAGGAATAGGATAGGACAGGACCGGTAGGCCGGTGGGCTTGCGCACCACTGTAAGCTAGGTTAGATTAGAGGGAGTGGTACCTATAGAGATCTGGTTAATAGGCCTCCCGGTAGGTACTGTAAGGTTGAGGCACCCAGGAATCGAATTCAGTTGGCTCAAATGCCTACTCTAATACCTCACCACCAACCAACCCACTCGCTACCATTTACTTGCTTCTCCTTGCCTGAGCTGCGTGCTGCGCCTGGCTGTGCACGGCTTCAGGTAGGGTTCTTTGGGGTCGGATAGGTCGACGAGCTGGGCATCCTGGCCCACAATTTAACGGAGAGTGGGGTGGGGAGAGTACGAGTTTGAGCATCTTTTGGTTTTGGGCGGCGATTGAGGAAGGGCCAGCCAAGCACGATGAAACAAGCCGTATAGGGGAGGGGGTGTTTTTCCAGCTTCTTGGAGTGTGACCCGACGCATAGGGAACCCATCCCAACGTCGCATGCATGCATCACGAAGCTTCAGTCAGGATGGTTCCTGATGATATTCTAGATTACAAAAAACTCCCTACCGGTCTTGCTTGCTTGGCCTACAGTACTTGGTTGATCTGGTTGCTTGCCATGCTTTCCTGCTTGGTCGGCGGATGGGATGGGATGAGATTGGATGGGATAGGATAGGATTGAACAGAACAGGATGAGATCAAATCCGTGTCATGACAGACAAGCATGTCGACCCGCTTGACTGCTCTTTGCTAAATGGGGGATTTTTTCTTCTTCTTCTTCATCCCCTGCCTACCGACCTAGGTAGGTAATAACCGGCCTACCGTCCGATTTTTGCATTTGCAATGTCCGTTGTCTGTTCATCGTTACCCAGCCGTCGGCCTACCCGCCTGCCAATCCATCTATCCATACAACATCATTCTCAGGGTACGTACTATACCTAGGTAGGTATCTATCTATCTATACATGTACTTTGTAAATATGCATGCACCTTGGCCATCATTATATGCCGATCAAAGCACGTTATTGATACCTACCTACCTTACCTACCTACTGCCTGCCCCCTTGAAGGGCATCCATTCCTGGTAGTTTTTCTCACAAAACGAAATGATTGCGTCACCTGATACTTTAGGGCAAGGTGAGGTGTTTGTTCCCTGCATCATTCTACAGTCCGAAGTAAGTACCTAGGTACCCTCCCAGACTTGGAACTGATTCTTCGTAATTACCTACCTTAGTTATACTACATCCCGAGGGGTTGACAATGCTTGCACTGACAGCAAACCTAATTGGCCACGAGGCGCAACTCAAATGCGTTTTTGCCGGCTTTCCTAAAGACCGTTCCATCCGGGACGAGTCAGAAAATATGTACATTTGGTTGCGATACATATTCTGCTACCGCCAATGAAGAACATGTTCCTGTCTGCTGACTTGCCCTTACGACTAGTGTCGCAACTTAGCAAGGAGCATTGCTTCTTTTTCCTCTGTCAATTGGAGGATGATAGTCAGATTCGAGTAAGGGAGTCAAGAAATTTGATACTAGATTTTCATGGGCCTTTTTTATTTTGTTATTGTTGTTCCGAGTCCTCTCCTGATTTGCCTTCAGCTTTTGTGTACCATGAGAATGGCCAGGATTCGATCCAAATCTAGACCTACTCGCAGCCTTGCGCCTCTTCTCAGCCGTTGAACAGATCAGCACAATCGAAACACAGACACCAGGTTGGCAGCTCAGGTCGACCGACAAGCGATTGAGAAAAAAAAAATACAGCGCCGCAGCTTGCGGAGTAGGTATGACTGAGCAAGCATGCCTACGCCACCCCTTAACGACTTTGAACAGCCCACCCAGGGTTTGCAAGCCTCGCCGTCTAGGATATGCCAGTCTGTAGCAATTTAGAGATCTTTATTTGGATCACACTCGCCCGGCTGCCGGATTTTGCCGATAACCGAACAAAAACACTGCTGACGAGTCTTGGTTACAGGGGAGTGTGGGCTAATCGGAGGATTTTTCCCAAGGACTGCGGGGAGTTTTTGCTTTTTTTTTTTTTTTAATTCGGTGAAGGCCATAATAATGATGATAAAAATAAAAACGAGACCAAGAAAACAATGAAGTTACTCGGTAAAACAAGGGGGCAAAAGGCTGGTCAGTGCCCCCGCTTCCTTATCCATGGTAGAAGGAATTGTTCTAGATTTACCTCTCGGGGGCAAAAAGATATTGAAATATCCGCTGTAAAACAAGCACAAAACCATTAAATCCCCACAGACGCGGACCCCGTGAACGACGTATGAATTAGAGGCAGGCACCTCAACATACCTAACTACAGCATATCTGACTTGGGGAAAACAACACAGAGGAGAAAAATAGTACGACTGCTCGATCTGGGAGCTCAAAGCATAACGGCTACAAATGAAATGGCACTACCCGCCATTGGTTCGTACAACTACCGGTAACTTGTCGTATTCATGCCTGCTGCTGATTTGTTTGGTCGACCAAACGAGCCATCGCATAAGCTCCATACTATCGATGCCCTGATCTTTTATACCATAACTTTTATCACCACCACACCAAATACTATCTAGCTGGCACAAGTACGGCATAGCCAACAATCGTCCTCTAATTATCGTCGACCTCTGGACGCGTCGCCAAAGCAACGATGGAGAACTCGATCATCTTACGGTAAGAAGCAGGGGGTGTTAGCTCATATTTTCAACAGCCAATGTTGGTGCTTGACGAATCCACTCACCCCGGTGGCTTGACACTCGTGCAGAAACTTCCGAATTCCCAGCTTCAGCGCCTTCTCGCTCAGCATATCGTCGGAGTCGTCTAGAACGCCACGATCGATGGGATCCCAGCTGCCCTCCAGTTCCCACAGGTGACCATCCTTGCCCTTGGCAAAAGTGATAAAGTGGTAGCCCACGGGCTCAGTAGCTTCCGGAACAATGGAGTCGCCACCAACCGCACAAGACATGTGCGCATCCTCAAGTGCTTTGGAGTTGTAGAGGATGTCGGCGCGCTGGGCACGCTTCAACGGCAAGGCTTCAGCCAAAATCTTATCGATCAGAGAGTCTCGCTTGATATGTTGCCTAGCACTTCCGTTTGCGACGGCGTGTATGAGCGAGTAAAGCCCGCAGGCATGGCCGATGGTCTGCTCGAACCACATGACAGGTTCTTGCTCGCCAGCCTTGTCGTATGTGATTTCTTCACTGCCGTCATGCTCTCTGACGCGATAGTAGACAGGAGCAGGGACGATGAATATCAAAGCATGCACGGGCCGTGGGACGAAGGCGAGCAGATCTGGCTCGTCGATGGAATAGACATCGTAGAAGCCGAGCTCGGAAGAGAGACCCAGGCGGTGGACGAGGTCGTTGAAGACGGCAGGGTTGTTCTCGAGAGGCACAAAAGTCTTCTTGCCCTTGTCATCGTAATGAGCCCCAGGATTGTTCGTCGTTGCGGACATGGTGGAAGACGATTTCTAATTACTCTTTTTTTATTTCGGTAACAATGTTGACGGGGTTGCCACGAGATCTGAAGGCTACCTTACTCGACGTTGAATGACCACTTTTTGCCTTGCTTGTTTTCTCGGCTGGCTTACCGGTTGCAGGCAGCAAAGGGCGCGCGTCATTCGAATGCATGTCGCCTCAATGCGAGGTAAAAACCCCTACCTAGATACCTACATACCTTACCTACCTAGGTCACAGTATACAAGTAGTGCATTGGCGGGGTTATTGCCCATTATCCTCTTACTTAAGCATCATGCTGTAATGCTTGTCGATATTAGTTCTAGATTCTGAGCCACCCGGGTAGCCAGGGTATCGGGACAAAAATAAAAGAAACAAAGGAGCTTGGGCGCTTGGGCGCTTGATACTTTGCCATGCGAATATTCCTACATAGTACTACAGTAGAGTGCTTTAGGTAAAATAGTCGAGGTGGGGTTATTGTAGTATTTTCTACAAAAGTTTTACGTGAAAGCATTGACAACCAGCCGGGCCCCAAGTCAGAAAGAGTTTTAAAGCATGCATTGACATGTTAATTGGAGTTCAATGCCCTCTGAATGCTTGTATGGCGTGCCTGACATGATGTTCGGCGGTTAGCCAGAGTGAGGTTGACTAGTAAGCGTTTAGCCTGGCACGACAAAGCTCCCTTATGTGTTTGCTCAACGCTCGTCCGTCCTAATCCCTTGCTCCCTGTCTGTGCATCCCCACAAGTCCAGGTTCAATGCACGGCGCTGTCTGCCAAACGCGTGTCAGATAAAACGAATTCTTCGTCGGGCATGGCAGGGACCTTGCTAACGGATGACTGTACTGTGAATAAGAAGCATTGATAACCAAGGTAGGTACCGTAGTATGAATGCAGACACACAGGCCTGCCATTCTTTGTTTTCCATTAAATCTGTCCACTACATATTGTCTATAGTATGAGTTTGATTACACTAATTTCATAGCGGTTGGTTGTTTTATACAGGCAGGTAGGTGCTTGAACGAGATCTACTGCAAGTAGTTATGGTAATAGCCAGCAGACTCAAGTACTGTACTAGACTAGGTACCGCAGCACAAGTGTCGCCACCACTGCTACAAGTACCGTCCTTGGCAGGGTCGTTTCGCGCTCCCCACACAAACTGAAATTGTGTGACGAGGCTCAATCAGGAAAAAATTACCTTGATACTTTGACAGCTAATAGATCTGACGCTTAAAATGCTAGTATTAGAATAGTAGTACGCCCATTATCTTCCCATTCCCACTTCGGAAAAATAGGGCAAGTGAATTGACAAATAAGATTGAAGCGGCTCCTTTTCAATCGAGTGCCACATCACAATGCTGAAACATTTGACCTTCCCCTTCATATCCCGCCAAAAGCCTATGAACGCTTACTTTTCAGCCCCCAGCCCCCTCCTTTTTTTTTTTTTTTTTTTTTTTTTTTCTCGCTCTTCTTGTCCGTCTCTCCGATGTGCATTCGGATATAAAATAAGAAGAAAAATAGGAAAAATACAAGAAACCCTCCCCCGTTCTTACGTGTACCGGTATGACATAATTTCTTTTCCAGCCATGACTTCGCAGCCCTTTTCCCTTACCACCCCCGGCACGACTTGCCCTACCCAAAAAATAAAGTCGGCTTTTTTTTTTCTTCCAAGCTCCAAGGCTCTTTAAAGCGCTATCCACCCAACGAGCGGGGTTTTGGGGTGGATTGATGGGCTTTCCTTGGCTTCTCTGAATTTGGGTCCGACCAACGGCCACTTTTTTTGCCAACTCTTCTTTATTGGCGCTAGGTTGGTGGGGAAACACGGGTGGGGGGTGAATTGCCGGTTGCGACTTTGCATTTTGGCTTGACAGCGGAAGACTAAGGGGTAGTTTACGCTATACCCAAGCTTTGCCAATCAAGGTAGATTATACATACAACTGGTATAGTTGGTAGGTAGGTTTACACGTATACCGTGCTGTTTGTTGATCTATTGATTTCCGCCGTCAATTATGTTTTGAAAAGGCATGATAAGAATTGAAATAAAATCTCGAAATAACATCAAAAAGACGTTATGATTCTCCATCTCTCTGCGTCTTCTCTCGGGTTTTATGCCTGGTAACCTTCATTTCAGAGCCAGGGCATAGCTGACAAGAACATTAAATAACCATTTGTTTACCCAGGAAAGACAATCCGTAAAATGCATATGTGCCTAGGCAGCTAATCTGTAAAACTTGTTGCCCTGATTGACTTGACGCCGACAATGCTCAACGCAATTGATGGGACACCAAATCTCACTTGAAGTGGCCAGACCAAGCACGCAAAAAGTCCAATGGAAGGCGCCTCAAATACGTAACGTTATATCTCGGTCAAGGCTAACACGGAAAGCCAAGTTGTATTGGGCTTAATTTGCTCTAATATAGTAATAGTAATGAACACGCCAGAATGGATCCATCCCATAGGAAACATCATGCAGAGAAACTTTGATAGATATATCCGCATAGACAAAACACCCGCCCACCTAGAAGGCCACAACACAGAGGAAGAAAACAGAGAGAACGAAGCATCCCCATGTATGCAAAGCCAAGAAAAGTGAGAAGGACAAAGGTTGAAAAGTTGATGGTATAGTAACGAAACTTTGCTTGACATGGCACATTGAGACATTCGTTTTTTCCCCCATCCATCTCAACCGAGAGGAAAAAGGTTGCTAAGGGTGAAAAGATGGATCAGACATGGTCAGCATGAGCCCTAGCCAGTGATACAACACCACGAGCCATTATAATTTCAGGCAAGTGGTGTTTGTGTGCAAGGTTGAGCACTCGGACTCAGTGACATGAGTTTATGGAAGCGCGATGTGGATGAAAGCAATTAGCCTCTTTTCCCAGCCAAACGCCCGAATGCGAAGAACGCCGGTCTCGAGAATGTTCGCTGCATAAGCCTTAGTCGACAGAAAGACCGGCTGAGTCCCATCTCAAGGACCAAGAGATCCGGATTTGTTGATCGTGAATGTGTTTTATCCATGCGCAAAGCGAGGATTAGGGAAACTTGTGTGTTGATGCGTCTGTTCCCTATAGTTGCCGCAAAGGATTACTGGGGGCTTTATTTGGCATGCTTCTTGAAGGCGAGGAGGTCAGACAAGCTACCTAGAGGGCAACCATGCTTCAAGAAGTCATGTTCAAGAAGTTCCTTGGCAGATGCTCGACTCTTGACATCGACACAGAGGCAGACAGACAAGAAAGCCTTCAGCTCTTTGCTCAGCTTGGCCGGGTTCTTGAGGCGAGGTGTCCCGTTAGTAGCAATCAGATACAGCGCCTTGAGAGGCTCCTCGTTCAAGTACGGCGGTTCGGATTCGATCATCTCTATCGCCATGATACCCAGAGACCAAATATCAACCTTGGGACCGTACTCCTTCTGCTTGACGACCTCAGGCGCCATCCAGTAAGGAGTTCCGACCATAGTGGCTCGCTTCGACTTGGACTCGGTGAGCTTTGCGCAAAAACCAAAATCGGCTGGAGATGCAGGTCAGCGTCGTTGGTTCCGAAATAGGGTTGAATCTTCACTTACTAATCTTGACGTTACCCCTGGCATCCAGAAGCACGTTGTCACTCTTGATATCACGGTGGATGATGCTCTGCGAGTGCAAGTGCTGCAGTCCCTGACAAGTCTATATCGTAATATAGTCAGCATTTCCCTTCATTTTGCAGACGCCCTTGTGCCCCAAGTATCCTGCAACAACACATACCTCCAGGCAAATGGTAGAGATTTGCTCCTCAGTAATAACAGGGTTGTTGTCAATAACGTCGGTTAAAGCGCCACCCTCCATGTACTCCATAACCACCCACAGCTCACTGTAGTTGTTTCGAAGAAATGCGTCGAGGTAGTTGACAATATTACGGTGTGTGCTGTCCTTCATTACCATGATTTCGTTGACAATAAGTTCCTTACGGGGCTGGTGAGCCAGGTCCATTTGCTTGATGGCGACCTGAGCCCTAGAGCCTTGCTCGCGAAGAAGCTCGCGAGCAATAGGGGAGACTGCCGTCTCCTTGACCTTGGCCACATAGACCGAACCGGAAGCTCCTTGACCGATCTTCTTTTGCTTCGAGTACGACAAGTTCGGGTCGTCCTTTGAGACGGCCTCCTTGAGTTTAGCCATAACCTCGGTTTCCGACATGGTTGACATGCGGACGTCCTTCTGCCGCTCCTGTGCGGGCGGCTTCGCAGTCAACGCAGCCTCAGCCGCCCTGACTGCATCAGATTGCGCTGCAGGCTTGGGCGCGACATTGAGAGGTTTAACAGGCGCAGGCAAGCGCGATGGCTGTTGGTTCTGGGGTTGACCGTTGGTGCGAGGCTGGGGTGCGGGTCCACCGTTGGGATACCTCTGCGCATTCGGGGACTGGTCGTTGCGAGGTGGGACACGCTGTTGTTGCTGTGATGCAGGATCCCGCACGTTTTGTGAACTGTTTTGTTGCGAGATTCCAGGTCGTGGACCACCGGCGGCGTTCGGGGCTCGTGGAGCAGGACGCTGTGCTTGGAGGTTGGATTGTTGAGCTGTAGGCTTGGGCGCAGGAGGAGGTGCCCTGTTGGGGTTGAAACGGTCTGCAGATGAAGAAGGCGCTCCGCCGTACCCACCGATCTCTTGCTGTGCTATCGGCTTCTTCGTCTGCGGAATAGAAGCATTGTAGGCCTCGAGATCGCGACGGTTCTGCTCCTCGATCTCCATCATGCGCTGTCGCTGAGCTGCCTCGGCCTGCCTCTGCCGTTCCGCGTCACGGTTCGGATCCCCTTGATTGATATAATTAGAAGACATGTTCTGCATCTGCTGCCTCTGCTGCTGCTGGGGATCGGGCGGGGAAGGCCCACGGGCACCAGATGCGTTGGGCGGTAACCCACCACCAGACATGTTTGGATAGTTGTTAGTGCGCTGCATAGGCTGCTGCTGCTGCTGCATCTGCCTCGGGGGAGCAACGTTCGCTCCGGTACTGTAGCCTAGTTGCTTGTTTGGCATGGCGCCGGCCGGGGGCGTCGGGGTGAGACTCGAGTACTGAGCGGGGTTATCGTTACGCTTGGTGAGGTCTGAGTAGAAATCTAGAACTTCAAACACGGCTTGAGGATTCCTCTCATAATCTTCCTTGGTAATGGCGGAGGAGTTCAATAGCTTGGACCACTCTGGTGGCAAGCCAACAAACTCGCCAGTCTGGGGGTCGAATCCGACGTGCACTGCATGGGAGAAGTTTGTTGGGTTGCTCACTCCTCCCATACCAGGGCACCGCGCGTAGATGAAGTCTATCCACTCGTACAGATCATCGTCGCTTTTGACCTTGATCTGCAGCGTCCTCACTGTCCCATCATCCTCGCCGGGGCTCGTTGATGTGCCATTGGACTGGCGCTTGACCTCGAAAATGGTGCCCGCTGCTTCTACACGACCAACATTGATCACATCCTTGAGGTAGAGTGTATACGATGATTTGCTCCCCTCTTGTTTGTGGAAATCAAGGGCCTCCTTTCGCAGGATAAGATACTTCTGCTTCCACGGGTTGATAAAGTTTTTGCTTTCTTTAACCTGCGCCCAACCTTCCTTGATGACGGCGACCCCACCCAGGCCGTCTGTGTTGGACGCAGCTCGACTCAGTGGTAGTGATATGGTCGACCCGCCGTAGACACTCGACCCGCCGCCGAACTGGCCCCTACCCATTCCGGGCGAGTTCAAACTCATGTTGGCCATGTTGCCAGGTAGGTTTTGACTGGGCGTGAGGTTCAATCGCGGTCTGTCCGTCGGCGGCCGGGGGGCAGGTCCAGGGTTCATGAACTGACCCGACGAATACATGCTGGACACTTGTCAGTACGGTGGCGTAGGCGAGGCGGGTCCGGCGTCCAATACGTCTGGTTGAAGCGCGGGTCTGAGGGGACCGGTGTCTACACCAGTCGGAAACAAGGAGCGAGGGAGCTACCCTAGAGTTGTGGGAGGAACATCGTAATGTGGCAATTTCATTCAAGCCATAGCCTGCGGTGCCAATATCGACCCCTTTGGCTGGGCGGGGCAGGGTTCAGGTAGGTAGGTGTACATACTTGTTTTGCGACGCCATTTTGTCCTGTAATTAAAAAGCCAGAAATACAAGATATCCCGCTGTTATTGACAAGTTAATCCGTCGATCGCAGTGAAGAGCAGCAGAGCCTGTGATGCACAGAATTCACAACGTCAGCTTGGCCACACCTGGAAGCCCAACCAAGTGAAGCGCGTGAAGGCATGATTCGATTCCACATACCCAGTGAGGCGCTGCGAGTTGCGCAGTGCGCTGAAAGAGAAGTCGCGCTTGGTCGCTATTCGTCCACCCGGGTTGTAAAGGAGAACGAGAAGGATATGAGGCGGCTGTGATGGTTTGTTGACGGTGGTTCTATCGAGTTACATCAATTATCACAGGGACGAGCGTTGCAAGTCACTAGGCCATTCATGTGAAGCCGAGACGCCGATGAGGAACCGCTGGTAAAACCATGTGGAAAAGAAGATGTGGCCAGAAGAGCTGTTCTGGCGGCGACGCTCGAAGCGAGCAGGTGCGAAAGTATGACGATCTCGCTGTCAAATCGGGTTTGATAAAGGTGGTCGAGTTTGAGGTTGAAGGGACGCCTGCGACTAAAGGTAACCCAAGGTCCGTCGCCTTGGGAGAAGAGAGGAGGGGCGGCGGTGTGGTTAGATGGGAGAGTAAAGTCGTGTTAAGTCCAACCGACGGCACGGCCCTTGCCCCTTGAGGAGTAGAGTACCTAGGACTTGGTGGGGACCTTTCCAGTTGCTTGGTTGCAGGGAACAATGAAGGGCAGCTGGCAGCGCGCACGTCACGCAGCACAGCAAGGCGCCTCGAAGAGTTTATGGTCTCAACACGCGCTCGCTCAGGTTCGGGAATTCTAGATCCGATTCAAGCGAGCGAAGGACCGGCTTGTTTGGGTTATTGCGCTCTTCAGCAAAATGTCCGTATGTTGGTTGGTCGGGTTTTGTCTTGGGACTTGTACCGTGGCCAAAAGAATAGTTCATCCGGCTGCAGTGTGACTTTTTTTTTTTTGCTTTTTTCTTTCCACCCCCGCTTGGGACTTGTTAAATAAATAAAAAAGATGGTTTAATGATTTCAAATAACCCCAACGGAGAATTATGAAAGCAATGCGATGTGATTAATTACACGGCGATTTGATGAAGTATGGAGTGTATGCGAGAGCAGCATTCAGGGATTTTTTTTTAGGCGGGTCTCACTGTTGGCTTTCGGAACAATGGCAAACAAGTGCAGTGTCCCCAACTTGGAACGGAAGACTTTTTGCCCCAGCTGAAGACGGGAGTTAACTGAGGCCTGGCGGCTTCATTCCTTTGGTACTGTGTCTTTTGAGAGCTTGAGATGGCAAAGTGCAAGGTCGTACCTTGCCCCGCCAATTATGGGGTTTCGCTCGCAATATTGCGCAGCCCCACACTTAGCACTGGTAGCTGAGGGGCAAGACGAAGCGCCGGCACACCCGTCCTAGTCAACCAAGACCCAAATGGGATGGAGGATGGAGGATGGAGAGGCGGCGATTTTCCGGGTGGTCTTTGTCTTGATGTCTTCAGGCTTTTGGCTGCAAGGGTATTAACGGGCTACTTTGGGCTCCAACGTAACCGCAGCCATCAGACCCCGGTTTGGGAAAGTTTCGCACTATCGTGACCGTGGTGGGTCAGGGGCCTAGCTTCTTCACCTTTTGCGTGGAAGCCTTTTCCCTGCTTCGAAAATCGAAAGAATCAACGGGATGGGCGAGGGAGAGTTTGTCAGCCAAGAAACTTTTCGGAACATAAGTTATCTTCATTGTTATGCAGCTGCACTTACGTTCGTACCGAGGAGATCTGTTTCTTTGTTTCCTTGGCTCGAGTTACGTGACAAGATTCAGTAGGGGCATTTGAAATATCTCACAACTCAACACATACTTTAACTACCTACGAAGTCCCTGCCTTGCCAAATGAAATGTGAAGTCATCTAACACCAATACTTGTATGCACTTACATGATAGTGCCAATTGTGTAAAAGTATCTAGGCAGGTGTATGCATTCAGTATATGATGCAGTTATGTACACACACACACGCGCACACTTAGGAATCTTCTAGGATTTGGGATTAAATCTTTTCACGGGCGTCTGACCTTTTTCGATGCTATCAAGACAAAGTATCATCGATACCAAAGATGTCTCTCGCATATTACCATGTAACCTTGCCCCTGCCAAGTCTGTTTTCATCCACCGCCAGCGGCTCTTTGAACGCAAATTCATTGGTTGCCTCTCTTTGCAAATCAATGCTTCGGCATACAACCAGTGCCTATTTTGTGCATCTTCTTTTCCTTCTCTTTCTTCTTATGGAATGACAGTCAAAGCAATCCGTCAGTCTCAGCATACGGATGACATTTTGTGTGATTCTCACGAGGCACGCTAGCCAATAGAAGGATGTAAGTATTCAATGAAGGAAAAATCGCATCTTTGCAGACTCCCCCGTCCAAGCCGAATAAAATTCACAGTTCGCACCTTTTCCAAGAGATTCTCCACCACCGCGACGCCAGCCCACACACCTTGCCCTAGTAAAAAAGCGACCTTACCTGTGTCGAGTTGAGTGAGGGACTAGAGCGGAACGAACTCGTTTGAATCCTGACGAGCTTCATCCGAATATCATACCCGTTGTTGCTGGGATTTTGCCGGGCCTCACAAAATGCTCGAAAAATCGATGACACGCTGGAATGGGTTCCAGCCATTAACCTGCTCGGTCATGTCAAGATATGAGATTTGATAAGAAAGTAGAAAAAAAAAAGTGAAAAAAAAGAAGAGATGAATGAGTGAAGAGGCTTGCGAGGGTATTTGTTGTCCTATTTGTTGTCCAGATGGAGAAAGAAAAACAACAACTATACTAGACTACCTAGGTCTAGATAGACGTTCGAGAGAAAGTTTCAAAAGCGATCATACAAATCCCGGACCGCACCTTGCGATTGGCACCAGTCATGTTTTTGTCCCCCTCCAACTTTGGTTGTTGACGACGACGACGGCGACGACAACCAAAAATTCCCTACGAGTACGCAAGCTGCGGCCATCCGCAGCCTTGGCGGTTCATAATTATGATCCGACTGATCGACACTGAAACCTTTTGGGTGAAAAAGGGGATCTACCAAGGCCGTCCTGCCTACGCTTTCGCACTTTGTTTCCAATGTGCGGATCTTTGTCGCAGATTCGGCGAGCCAAACCACTGCAACCCATGATTCAATCACCCGGACTCTTACACCACCATCAGCATCAGCGCCACCTTGTTCGAGGCCTGGTCGGCGCTTCCAGAAGCTGACTGACGACACCTCGCTTTTTTTATTTTTTATTTTTTATTTTTTTTATAGTTCTTTGTAATTACAATACAACCCTGGGGACACCGGATATCAAGTTTATGTGTGGCCTGTAAGGTTCTACGCTACAACATGTTACTGAGTCCCTCGCCACGCGTATTCGTAGGTAGGTTACAGGTTGGGTTTGGAGGTTTTCAGGATGCAAATGTGTAATTTTTAACAAGTCCCAGTTCTGCATACCACAAACTGCGTCGTCGTAATTACAGATATACATGCTGAAAACAATCTACCGCGCTGTGGAAATCCCGGCTTGGCTATAGAAGCCGTAATAGCGCTGGATGTGTGTTGTGTGAAAGTCGTAGATCGCACTTCCAGGGGGGCAGCCAAGAAAGTATATATTTTGAGAAAGTTGTTTAATTCTTCGTTGTGGCTACTACTCAAACACAGCAGTTCCAAGGATCAGGTAGTACCCTGACGAAACTCTTGGATTCTGAGCCAAGTTGCCAGCCCTCAGATGAGAAACCCAACTGCGTCAGGCCACAGTCTTTCGGATTAGAGCAGTTTTTCATAAGGGACCTATCACTTGCATTAACCTTCAGATCAAGACAGCAGCCAGTGGCAATGTTTTCGAATGCTGGAGTAGAGGTTGGCTGGCCGAATTCGGGATGTTTATTGTATACCTACGGTAGAAAGGTATTTTGTTCTGTTTCCCCTACGAGGAACCAGGTCAGTGCAGCGGGAACGCTGCTTGTGTAGCATCACACCCCCTACGCTTTAAGGACCCAAATACATTAACGGCTGGCAACCTCGATTTCCTGCCCCTCGAACGCAGGCAACTCTGCCTGAACATCCTTCCAGACCTTGTTGCCAGAAACAAGCTCTTGAATGGCCTCCACAATCTTGTCCTGGTCGGCTCGGACCTGAACTGTGGTGTCACGGTCACGAAGTGTGATGGTACCGTCCTTGACGGTTTGGAAATCCACAGTAATACCCAGAGGAGTACCGAGCTCATCGTTGCGGCTGTACCTCCTACCAATTGTTGCTGATGAGTCGTCAACACGGCTGGAGACGCCGACGGAGCGCAGCTTCTGGGAAATCTTCTGCACGAAGGGAACAAAGTCGTCATGGCGAGACAAGGGCACGATGAGGACCTTAGTAGGTGCAACGACCGGGGTGAACGAGAGAACCTATGCGTCCGTTAGTAAACCTAGTAGAATACAACGTGTCTCTCTCAACCATGATTATCAAACTTACACCGCGAGCCTCATCTCCGCCATCGCTTGCCCGTGTCCAGTAGTTGTGCTCGAGCAGGCAATACAAAATTCGGCCAATGCCGAAAGATGGCTCGATAACGTTTGGAATGAACTCTCGCGTGTTCTCTGTCCTCTTTGTCCACGTGATAGACACCAGGTCCTTCTCGACCTGCACTTTGCCATCGCCAACGCCGGGGACGTCTACTGTTATGGACCCGTTGTCCTTCAGCTCCTTCTCAAGCTTACCTCGCTGGTCCTGGTTGAGCTCCAGCAGTACTGTCTCGACGGCCTTGGCATCCTTCTTGAACTTGGGGCCGAACTTCTTCTTGTCGACCTCAACTGTCCACTCCTCCACTATCTTGGGCTCCGGTAGCCGCTGGCGAACGATTAACGGGGCGTTGGTCTTCTTGGCGTGTACGCTCAAGTCGTAGGCACTTCTGTCGGCGCAGCCCACGCACTCGATCCAGCCGTATGAAGTCAACAGCTCAGCATCCCAGCAATCACAGGCATAGTGAGCCATCTCGTTTGCCATGTGTTGACGGAAGCGGAGCTTCGATTTGTCGACACCTATCTTCTCCAGGAACAAATGTATCCTGGCCAAGAAGTAACCCAGAGTCTCATTGTCAACTAATCCATCCTTGACGGCCTTGCCGATCGCAACCTTCTTAGTAGTGGTCTTTCCCGACAGCTGGGTCTCCCTGTCCAGAAGCTCGAGCTCAATATCCGCAACCTCGGCGAACCTAGGGTGCTTCTTGCCACTCTCGGGGTCAACGAAATGTTCTATTTCGGCCATCAAGAATTCTCGGACACGAAGCAGGCCAGAACGGGGCGAGATCTCGTTTCTGTATGACTTGCCAATGGATGCGGATGCGAACGGCATCTGCTGGTTGTTGTACTCCAGGAGCTTAGCAAAGTTAAGGAACTGGCCTTGGGCTGTTTCCGGGCGGAGGTACCCGGGGAGGTTGCTGCTGGGGCCAATTGACGTGCTGAACATGAGGTTGAAAGAGACTGGAGGTGTAGGAAGAAGACCAGTCGCAGGGTTCTTGAGGTCATACTTGGTGATCAGGTTGCCCAAGGCTTCACCGTCGTAGTTGTCGATTTGTGCAAGAATCTCCTCATACTCCTGGACAAGTTTGTCATCAAGCTTGACGGCTTCTTGCGCACCCTTGAGCTTCTTCTTCTTCTTCTTAGGGTCCTCCTCCTTGTCCTCCACCTTTTGTCCGCGGGCCTCCTTGTCACCCTTCAGCCTCTGCTCCAGCACCTCCTCGACGAAGTGGTCAGCGCGGAAGATGTCGCCGGTCTTGGGGTCCTTGCACATCCAGTCGGCGAACTTGTCGACGTGACCACTGGTCTTAAGAACATCGGCGGGCGTGAGCACGGAACAATCCACCTCGAGCATATCATCCTCGAGAACGAAGTGTTTGCGCCAGGCATCAATGATGTTTGCCTGCAGCGCACAGCCCGGTGGGCCGTAGTCGTAGAGTCCGGACACACCGCCGTAGATCTCAAAGGACGGGGTGTAGAACATTCGGCGGCGCAGGATGGTGTCGAGAGCACCGCGGTCTAGGGGCTGCCCCTTGAGGGTAGTGGCGGGCGGGGCCATAGTGAAAAGGGATGGTGGCTGTTGAGCCTGTGGTCTTGAAGTCTGGTGATAAGTGCGATGGGCTGAGGAAAGAGCTCGCGGGTTGGTTGTCAGAGCGTGACAAAGTTTGCGAGTTCCTGCTCGAGAAGAGAATGAGGTGCCGATGTTGGGCAGTGGGGGGCACAAGAGCCTCAATGCGATCATAGGCAAAAATGTACTAGAGAGCGAGTCACTGGGCTGCCCAGCACCTCGCGCTCCGAATTAGGATGAGGGGTTTAGGTTGATGCAGAGCTCTCTGCAGGCTGAGTGGTGACTCCTATTTTTTCTCCTTGGGCTGTCCAATTGCGGTCCGCGTGTTCAACGTCAATGCCCCGCGCTCAATTGGTATACTCCACTACAAAACTTTATAGTGGGTCCGCTGTGCTCCAGAAAAAGTTATCGGCACTTCTTGGCGCGTATACAAGATTTCCAGCTCCGACATCGAAATCCATGGGAAAATATTCCCATTGGAGAATTGCCAAAAAAAAAACAGCACGCCCGCGACCAGTCCGCTTCTCACCAGGTGCGATGGGCTCTCAAATGGGAACACGCG
The DNA here is from genome assembly GCF_000002495.2 of Pyricularia oryzae 70-15. Classification (NCBI taxonomy): domain Eukaryota; kingdom Fungi; phylum Ascomycota; class Sordariomycetes; order Magnaporthales; family Pyriculariaceae; genus Pyricularia; species Pyricularia oryzae. The sequence continues at coordinate 4,162,368 of NC_017851.1, read as the reverse complement.
CCAAGGGCGCATCTCTCTCGCTCAAGACTGGAAACAAGCTCAAGAGACAATATCTCAATGTTCGCAACAAGAAGGACAAGGATGCTCGAAAGCGCGCCGAAAGGTTCAAGAGGAGGAAGGAGGAAAACGCAGATCCGACTCTGCGCCAGGAACGCCTTGCCAAGAACAAACCTGCCAGCCAGGACAAGAAGCGAGTGTGGGACGAGGGAGACGATGACTCGCTTGGGGCCATTGTTGACCTAGCTGCGCTCAAGCGGAGAAGGATTGAAGAAGAGGAAAATGCAGCATTGGAGGGAGCTGCAGGGCTTGAAGAGCAAAAGTTAGATGACAACGATGACGCCGACAGCATGCTGGACTCTGAAGAGGAGGATGACGACGACGACGAATCTCGGGAGGAGAAGCTGCGATCACAACGAGCACGTCGGGACCCAAGTCTGGTCCCCAGTCTTGCGCCGAGCCTTGCTGTATCAACAACTAGCACAAATCTTGACCTGACACCCACTTCTCTTGCACGCAAGTTCCCGACACTGTTCACGGAGGGCCCGCACCCAACGCCCAAGATTCTTGTTACGACATCACTCCGAGCTACCATCCACCGTGAGGCTCAGATTATCACCTCCCTGTTCCCCAACTCACAATATGTTCCGAGAAGCAGTCACAGATATGGTCACAAGTATTCGCTTCGCGAAATCTGCAAGTTTAGCACCAACCGAGACTTCACAGCAGTCATCTTGATCCGGGAAGATCAGAAGAAACCTACCGGCATGACGGTTGTCCACTTGCCAGAAGGCCCAACCTTTCACTTTACCATAAACAACTGGATTGAGGGGTCTAAGCTGCCTGGCCATGGCAACTCCCAGGTAAGGCCTCCGCATCAAATACTCACTCAAGGCTGATGAATAACATACTAAAATCTGGGAACAGGGATTTTACCCCGAACTTTTACTTAACCGCTTCACCACGCCACTTGGTTTGCTTACAGCACAACTTCTCCGGAGGCTGTTCCCTTATCAGCCCGAGATTGCAGGTAAGATATGCCAGAGCATTACGATGCCAGAGAGCTACAATGCTCTGTATCTCTCCAGTGTCCATGTTAATATAATGTGATCCGAAAAGGCCGAGAAGTCGTCACGATACATAATCAGCGCGACTATCTGTTCGTCCGTCGCCATAGATACGTATATCGGGAACGACGCCAGACAGAAAAGACGGTGGTGGACGAAGAGGGCAAAGAAATCCCAGGATTTTCAGACATCCGAGTTGGTCTGCAGGAAATAGGGCCACGATTTACCCTGAAGCTACGAAGAGTTGATAAAGGAATTGGCCGGGCAGGTAGTGAAGGTGACGATGCCGTTCAATGGGAGTGGAAGGCAGGCATGGAGAAGGTGCGGACAAAGTTCAACCTTTAATTAAGTACTAACCCAGTCAAGCTCCAACAAAATATGCGAAATACCAATAATCCGCGGTTCAAATTACATCTCCAACCATTACCAAAACAAACTTATGAATCCGCTGAGCATCTATATAAGCAACACATCGGGATACGAAGATCATTTACTCAGGAATAGTGCACCGGTGTCGTGGTAGACAGATAATTCTGAAAATTTGGCATAACCTCCGACCGCATCCAACTAAAAGCGGATGGCGGCACCTCACGACCTCCCGGCCTGGGCCTTCTTCTTCTCATTATGTTTGAGCATCACAATTGAATATCTGTTGTTGTTGTCAGCCGGTGGAAATCTCGAATTCGAGTTGGATAGATGGTACAGAGATAATCTGCAGGATCAGCCATTTTATGACTGGCAGCAAGATTATGTCCGCACTTACCCGACAATACCGCCTACGGCAATGAACACGCCAAGGACTGACTTGTCACCAATGGCACGGCCGGAAGTTATCCAGCCAAGAGCCACGATGGTACATGTCTTTACATGCCCGACAACCGTACTGGAGACTGGACCAGTCTGGGCGATGATGAAGAATTGAGAAATGTTGATGAGGGACGCAAACATTCCAGACTAAATGCAGGTCAGCGAGGCAACTGGCATACTCCAAACACTACTCCGGCATTATGAGAGTCAAGCTCGGGTTTACGTATGGGGGTACCAACCATCAATATCATCACCCAACGATTCAACTGGACTTGGGTCCACTTCGGGAAAGTGTCGACAAAGGGGATGACATAAAGCAGGAGAAAGGCTGAAACAGGCGCCTGGTTATAAAGGAGCTGCATGCTGCTCATCTGCAGCTTGCGGTGGTAACTTGCGATCCAGACCGTGTACAGCGAAGAGGCAAAAATTCCCGAGAAGGCAAAGAACACGCCCAAGCCCGAGGTCGTCTTCACGTTCGCGTTCGCCGAGGGGAGCGAGTCGTAGTACGATACAAGGCCCACCCCCGCACAGGCGGGAATCAGCATGAGGATGGCGTTGCGGGGCAGCGTGGCGCGGTATAGGACGTAGTTCATCAGGGCCACGCAGGGGGTGAGGAGGATTCGGGCGACCTGGTAGAAGGTAATGGAGGAGAAGGCGAGCGACAGGTTTGGGAGGATGACGTTGAGGGCCATGGCGACGGCCAGCGGCAGGATATCGCGGAAGGAGGCGCGGCGCGGCTCGAAAAAGGCGAAGCGCGGGAGGGAGAGGACGAAGAGCGTGAACCAGGTCACGACGAAGTGGAAACCCGCAAAGGTGAGCTGGGCCAGCTTCAAGGAGGGGTCGGAAAAGATGGCTTTGTTCGTGAAGACCTGTGGGAAGATTGGATACGTCGTTGTCAGTCACGGCTTATTCCACATCTGGTCGTGCGATAGGGAATCTCTCCGCAACTGCTGGCGCCCGGGATTGGTCGAGGCTTACGATCCCAATGGTAGCCAGCGTGTTGATTACCATCCAGACCAGGGCCATAGTGAAGCCGCTCTTCGGAGGTTCTGGCTTCTCATCGGCATGGCTGCTCAAGAAAGCTGCGTCTTCTCTCTCGTTGCGCGCCTCGACATCGCCCAGCTCCATGCTTTTGTCGCGCCCCGGAGAGGTTGCCAACTTCTCATGTTCGTCGGCAGTTCCAGCTGCCGTGCTCGAGGACCCGATCGAAGCCGCCCGCTCGCGGCGACCATATTCACTGCTGGGCATGATTGCGTCGTGGGAAACAGGTAGGCAACTCTACTCTGAAAGTTCTTCCAGGTACAGGGCTCTTTGCGAACGTAGGATATAATTGCGAATTGTCTATCACTTTGCGACTTTCCGAGTACCTAAGCAAAAAAGACCCGAGGCGCTTGATGCTAAAGACTACGCTGAGAAGAGTGAAGGCAAGACTTGATGGGCAGGGGGAGAAGCTGTCCAGCAGATAGTTACCTAGTGTCCAGCCCAGTAAGTAGTTATCTCACTTCCCAAAATATCGGTACCAACTACAAGCCAAAAGGCACACGGGCTGAAGTGGACGGATCAGTGGTGAATTAGTTTCAACTAAGTTGTCACAAAGAAAAAAACCCCTAAGACTCTCGAGCTAGGGATGAACGAGAACTGCTCCGCCCATCGCGGGACGCCTCGGTGGCAGGGTATGCCCCTGTTTAAGCGCAGTGGGAGGTATTATTCCGTACTTGCCCTGCACTGCTACTCACACTAGGTACGGAGAACCTCCGCGTCCGGAAACGCAAAAAATCTGAAGGCGCTTAGGTTAACTGAAGGCAAACATGCGGGTGTCAGGGAGGTCGCTGCGTTGCCGGATCCGACTAGTCCAGGGGTAGTCTTTCTTCTGCCCTTCCATGTCTAGCCCTGCCCGTTATCCGTATCCATGTCTTGGTACTATCTCGTTCCATCCTATCTATCACAATATACCAGTCGCAACGGCATCCCACGTGTGACATGGGGCCATATGATGGCAACACGCTGCATGCTGGTGCAAGTACACCCAGAAATGTACGACCTGGAAGGTGATTGCATCAGGATGGCGCACGCGCTTATGGATTGATAGAATACTCGTTGTCCTGTTTTCTAGTTAAGGCGGTTGGGCTACAAACGGAATCCCGTTGCACGAAGCTGTAAGGGAATGTAGTAAACTTAAAAAAGTACCAGCTGTATCCTCGAGTCAAGTCGAGGGGGCGCTTGCGAATGAAACGGCAGAGTAGCTCGCTTGCGTACAGACAATTCCGGTGCCCAGCCGTCCAATGCTAGCAAGAGCCCCTGGACTAAGATCCCGATGGGGCCCAAGTTAGCTTATGTATGTACCCAAGTAAATGCCCTAGATTAAGAGCTGCTTGGTAGGTAGATCTAAAAGCAATAGAGAGCTAGAGGTTTTGGAACTATGTAATACTCCGTACCCTGGCTGATCAAGAAGTCAAAACTTGCCTACTAACCAGACGGCAAACGGTTAATAGCGACTTGAAACAAGACCCTCAGAACAAATTGATCAAAAAAAAAAAAAAAAAACTGGATCAACGCAGAAACAAGCCTTTTGTGACAGCAGGCATCTCCACACACTTTTAAGGATTGCGATGAAAACCACAACGGAAGGATATATTTTACCAGTTTGCCGATTTATCTACCCATACAGAATTATAAAAAAAAAAAAAAATTCTGTGTCAACGTGCATAAATTGCTTTGGCAGCTTGCAAAAGAGTTAATGATTACTGGTATTCCCCATTCTATCAGATGGGACGATACCAACAAGACGAACACAAAGCGATGGCCCGGATTGATTCGTGCTTGTCGTGTTAAGGGGGGGGGGGGGGGGGAACAATCAGGGGTGGGTTTACTGTTACTACCTACTGTAGCATCGGAAAGTGGGGCTATGGATCGACCTTGTACGAGAAGTGTGTACGGGCGCCAAGCATCCCCAGTTGGGAATGACGCAGGCACACAAGTCAGGGTACCCACACGCAAAACGGGTCCCGCTGGTCACGACGAAAAACAAAGAGAAAGACAATCTGGAGGGGGAAGTCAAACAGATCCATCGAAGAGAAGCCCCTTGTAAAAGGAAAATAAAATAACCAAACCCCGCCAAATCTCCATGCTCTTCAGCTCTTGATGCAAGCTGGAGAACTACCATCACATCTTAACCCAGACACTCGACCAAGGCTGACTGTACCTATCCTGCCATGCACCGATAGTTCGGACCCGTGCGATAGGTCGGTCGTTGAACGGCGCAGCCGCGGAAGTAGGCCGAGGCCGGCTTGGAACCACGGCAAAGTCCATCTTGAGCCGGTCTTGGGATACCTTTAGCCTCTTGGGTACTTAGCGCGCACAGTCTCCTTGCCTATCAGTCTTGCAGTGATTACTACACCAAGCACATATCCATTCTAATACCCCCATGCTAGACTAGACAGGTAGGTAGTCACCTTGACCTAGTCTATCTAGCCTGAACAGCTGAAGATTTCTCCTGTCTTCTTCAGCACAGTCCGGATGCGTGCTAGACTCGGACTTGTCAGGTACTAATGGATGGTGATTTTCGAGAAGCTCAGCTCGATAGGCAGGCCTTTCTTCAGTGGCATCAGCCCAAAGTCGCTGGTCGCATTGGGATGTGCAGCCATCTGCAATACCTATTCTACCTTGCCTATTCTTGTTTAGATTCTATACAAGACACCTATAGACTATCCTAGATTGGGCTCAACTACATGTCGCACTGCAACGCCCCTCGCCTTATTGTTTGTACGCCTCTTCTTCACACCAGGGGCTTCGGGCCTTCGATTTGCATGCGTGGCTTGATCAGTAGCAAGCCATCTTCACCGAATACCATCTTCTCCTGACCCATTTTGCTGTCACAAGGATATCTCCCTGTTGGGGCTGATCACCCCCAGACCCAGAACAACAGAAACCCCCGGAAGCCGACCGTATCTATCTCTATCTTAGTGTCGGCAGAGCCTGAGCATAGTATCTTCAGACCTCCACATATAACACTGCTTCCTACCTACGCAACTCTTCATTTTCTTGCTTCTATTTTCATTCATTACCTTGGGGGACATTCGTTGTCAGCCATCAAAACCTTATCTTCCTTGGAAGGGCCTTGTCCACTTTCACTCTTTTAATCTTTCAGAGTTCTATGTTCGGATAACTCGGAGTTCAATACACCTATTTCATCATTACAGTCTTCTGACATCTGTCTGAAATCTCTCTTATAACTACCCATCTACTACCCATCTACATAGAAGAAACCATCACCAGAAACAACTTTGATAACGATCTGGAAGTCGAGATTATTGCAATGGGTTTGAGCAGTGACAGCAACGCCAACGGCAATGGTGCGTTACCTACAATCAGTTATTCAGATTCGCTGAAATATGCACTGACCAAAATTACTATGCGGATAGGCGCCGGTGGCCCCAATTTCTTCGAGGACTATGGCGTGTGGAAGGAGGCTCCCATCCTGAAGGGTACCACCAAGTTCGAGCCACTTCCAGATGTGAAGAACATCATGGTGACAGGGGGTGCTGGCTTCATGTAAGGCTTAGATTGCCCACGTCGAGATGCTCTTGAAAAGTCACTTGCTAACAGCCATGATGCTCAGAGCATGCTGGCTCGTCCGACATCTCGCTCTTACCTATCCTCACGCCTACAACATAGTTTCATTTGACAAACTGGACTATTGCTCTTCGCTCAACAACACTAGGGCGCTCAATGAAAAACGAAACTTCAGTTTCTACCAAGGAGATGTCACCAGCCCGACTGAGGTCATGGACTGCCTTGAGCGGTACAACATCGATACCATTTTCCACTTTGCTGCACAGTCGCACGTCGACCTGAGCTTTGGTAACTCGTACAGCTTCACGCACACCAACGTCTATGGCACCCATGTCCTTCTTGAGAGCGCCAAGAAGGTGGGCATCAGGCGGTTCATCCACATATCGACAGATGAGGTATATGGCGAAGTCAAGGATGACGATGAGGACCTGCTCGAGTCCAGCATTCTTGCGCCCACGAACCCTTACGCCGCAAGCAAGGCCGCTGCGGAGATGCTGGTGCACTCGTACCAGAAGAGCTTCAAGCTCCCCGTCATCATTGTGCGAAGCAACAATGTTTATGGCCCGCACCAGTACCCGGAGAGTAAGTGTTATTCCATATATGATGTTTGCGTCCCGGGTCAAACCTCTGTCCTTGCGACTGACTGTGTGTTTGACAGAAATTATACCAAAATTCTCATGCCTGTTACACCGTGGCCAGCCTGTGGTTTTGCATGGTGACGGCAGCCCGACACGCAGGTACTTGTTCGCCGGCGATGCAGCAGATGCGTTCGACACAATTCTGCACAGAGGCGAGCTCGGACAGGTCTACAACGTCGGTTCATACGATGAGATCTCCAACCTTGACCTGTGTGACAAGCTCCTCACCGAGCTCAAGATCCCCCATGACACTACCGAGGAGTTCCGAAAGTGGGTCAAGTACACCCAGGACCGGCCTTTCAACGACCACCGATACGCCGTGGATGGCACCAAACTGCGCCAGCTCGGCTGGGATCAAAAGACAAGCTTCGCCGAGGGCCTGAGCATCACTGTGGAGTGGTACCGCAAGTTTGGAGAGAAGTGGTGGGGTGACATTTCAAAGGTCCTCAGTCCCTTCCCCATCGTTCAGGGCAAGGAGGTCGTGTCTGACCATGAGCCGGTCACGGATATGCCCCAGGAGCCCATGGAGAAGAAGCGCAAGATTGGCCAGGTGAACATCAAGACCAACGGAAACGGAGTTACGCATCATTGAGCATTGGGGAGAGCGGCGCTGTAATTGGTGATGGATGTATTTTTTTTTATTTTTTTTGGCTTGTTTTAATATGAGTTTTCAAAGGGGCATTGGGATTTGCATTCGACGCGCGGCCTAGATCTCTAGAAGGTTTATATCTCATGGCATGTTACTATTTTCGGGGTAATAAATTGCGATAGAATTGGTTATTGGAATTTATTCCGGAAAGAAGCCTGTTACATATGTAGAGTAAATGGTCAGACAGGATATATCTCTAAGGCGCACTTTGTGTCATCGGCAGCCCGGCAAGCTGGTTAGACAACCCCTGACCGTAAGCAGACAGTTATGTTCTTGGCGCTGCAGTCATTAGCTGGGCTGGGTAGGAAGGCTGAAGAATGTGAAGGGTGAAATCCGCTCGTGTCACTATGCCAAGCAACCACCAAGGACCACGACGTCCCCAAGCAGGCTGTCAACCGATGTCGCCTAATGACACCCTGCAATGCATGCCATGGGGACATCACAAACGGTAAGCTCATTGGCACGCTTCAATTTGAGTCCGTCGAGGCCTGGGCATTCACACAAAAAGCCATGGCGGGAACGCATCGCTCGTCGAACTCCTTTGCGTCCCCTTCCCCCTTACCTTGTTTAGAGTCATTTCCCCCAAGCACCACCATATCACACACACTCGCTTCAAAAAAAAAAAAAAAAAAAAAAAAACCCTTAGAAACCACCCCCTTCAACGAACGTCTTAGACGGGGCCAAACGTGCAACAAACCTCACCAGCTAGCTGCATACTCTGCCACAAAGCAAGCGAGCCACCATGAGGCAATATGCAACCCCGGTAGCACTTCTCGGCTGGTATGCCGTGACAGTTAGCGCCGGAGCCCTCAACCCTAGGCAGTCCGGCAACAACCAGGTCTGCAAGCCCGAGGGCTTGTCGAACCCTGTGCCGCCCTGCGTTTCCGTTGAAAACATTGAGTGGCAGTGCACGCCCAACGGCACGGAGCCACTCGCCTTCGAGGCACACAAGCAGTGCATGTGCGGCGGCAGCTTTTTCAGCGACTGGATGGGCTGCGAGTCCTGCCTGCAGGCGGCCGGCGAGCGCTCCGACCGCGACATTGCCCGGTACGCGTCCGTCATATCGGCAGCGTCGTCTTCCCTGTGCGGCTCCGGCACCTTGACCAAGTCCTACAAGGAGATCTTTTCGAGCGTGGACGGTACGGTGCCGCCCGTGACGACGGGCGCGACCAGGAGCTCGGATCGCCTGTCCGGCTCCACCCAGGTGAGCAACTACTTCACCGCTACGGGGACCCAGGGCCCGGGTCCCATTAGTGGCAGTGCCACGGCTGCCACCAGCAGGCCCGCGGAGACGGAGACGCGGGGCACCACCAGCTCCTCGCGGACCACGGCGACTACGGGAGGGTCCAGCTCCTCGCCGTCGCCGGGTTCGCAGTCAAACACGGCAAACGGAAACGAGCCAGCGACGACCAGCAGTAGCACCGGATTGGGGGCGGCGCCGACGGCGGCAATGGGAGGGATGGCTTTGGGGCTCGCCGCGGGAGCTTTAGCCGCAGTGTTGTAATGGGGACGTTTTGGAGCTTCTATCGTGGTGAGGAGTCGCATGGGTGGAAAGACACTTGGTAATGAACGGGGTGGACAAGCGTTTTATGAGCAAAGGGGACTTGGGCACTTAGACGAGATATATGACCGTATATAGTGAAGTCCAAGCACCGCTCGAATGAGATACCTTGAAAGTTGCTAGCAAACACGATGGAGATGTAGAAAACATGAGAAACTAAGAGGTTGGTTAATGTAGCTCCTCTAGTTGGAGAATTTTGTGTGCTTATTTTACTTTTGATGGCGCTGTATTTCGAGTCGCAAGCCGTCGCCCTCAACCATGGAAAAATAATCAAAACGACGTGAAATATCTCAACCTCTTCTGGTTAAAGTTACCTAGAGAGATAGAGGCACTTGCAGGCAACATGTCAATTAAGAGTCAGTCAAGAAGCTGCTGCCTGCAGGTTAGTCCATTTATGAACGAAGAACTCGAGATCAGATACCTACCTACCTACCTACCTACCTGCGTATCCAGGATTACAGAAAATAAATATCCGAAGAGGCATTAGTTATAATCGATGTTGTTTTTACGTGGTCACCACTATATAATTACGTGGGATTACTTCAAGGTTGCACGGCAAGGTTGTTATAGGTGTTCCTGTGCCTGCCACAATTGAGTGGTTGGGCGCGCGGCCCATCATTGCCAAGCTCGGAGCTGTCGCGGCAACTACGTAACTTCTGGTGGTAGCAACGATGCGGAGCTTCTCGTCCTCTGATCTAGCTTCACAGTGAACGTCAACTCTCCGCCACAGCACATAACACAACACGAGGGCTGTTACGGCCACTATTTTATGCGACAAGAGCTGCGAATCCAACCGATCATGAGCTAGAAACACCCGATTAACTGCTCCCGAGGATTTGAGCCAAAGCCGTGAAATGGCGCTTGATCCGGCCAACGGCTTCGTTGCGGGCAGCAGCGTTGCTAACCTGAACGGCGACACCGCCGCCCTGCTCATTTTTGACGTCGAGCGCGTCTCCCTCGAGTTCTCCATCGCCGCCGACTTTGTCGCCGCACAGGTTGCTAACAATGTCCTGGTCCTGGCCCTGTCCAACGGTCGCATCCTCCGCATTGACCTCAACCGTCCCCAGGACATTGACGACATCGATCTACCAAAGAAGCCCAGCGAAGTCGGCGTCACCCGCCGCATGTTTCTCGACCCGACTGCTTCCCACCTAATAATCTGCACCACCCAAGGAGAAAACTACTACCTGCACTCGCAGTCGCGCCAGCCTCGGCCCCTGTCTCGTCTGCGCAACGTCATCATCGAGAGCGTCGCCTGGAATCCGGCCCAGCCAAACGCTTCAACCAGAGAGATACTCATCGGGGCCGCTGATGGCAACATTTATGAGACATTTATAGAAACGTCGACCGAATTCTACAAGAAGGAGGAAAAATACTTCAAGCATCTGCAAAAGCTTCCAGATGGGCCTGTCACCGGGCTCTGGGTAGACGCTGTGCCTGGTCGGCCAGACGATAAAGTTGTCCTGATCACTACCCAGACCCGCATCTTCCACCTCGCCGGTAAAGCCGGTCGTAGCCACCATCACCACCATGATGGCTCGACGTACACAAAACTATTCGAGTCTGAAGAACCGACCATCCACGAACTGCCCCGGCCGACCTCCTCATCGGGTATCAACAAGGCATCCATGCAACCAGCCTCGAGCCTAGTTGTCTCGCCAGATCCTCAGCAAGATCCCGCCAAACCGTTTCAGGCGCCGCTGCCTGAACGTGTATTTGCTTGGCTGTCATCTCAGGGCATCTTCCACGGTGTCCTGCTCAACGGCCCACCCGGTCCCGAACTCGGCACCCGAGTCTTTTCAGAGTCCAAAATGCTCCCGAGGTCACAGATTACCTCCACACTGGATTTTTCAGGAAGGAAGAAAACGAGCACAGACGCCATAGAGATGATTGCATTGACGCAATGGCATGTCGTGTGCCTTGTGGGCCGTCGTGTAGTGGCTGTGAATCGGCTGACGGGCGCTATCGTGTACGATCAGGTCATCCTCGAGATGGGACAAAAGGCGGCGGGGCTTTGCGTTGATCTGCAGAAGAACACCTTCTGGCTGTTTACGGCTCAGGAGATCTTTGAGATTGTCGTGAGGGATGAGGACCGAGACATCTGGAAGATCATGCTTGCAGCGCAGCGCTTCGATGCCGCATTGCAATATGCCCACACACCAGCTCAACGCAACGCAGTAGCTACGGCATCGGGTGACTATCTTGTCGCCAAGGGGCTCTTCGATGAGGCGGCTGGTGTATATGGCAAGAGCAATAAGCCATTCGAAGAAGTGGCACTTACTTTTGTGGACAACAACCAACCGGATGCCCTGCGTAAATATTTACTTTCAAAGCTCACGACCTTTAAGAAAGGCTCTGTGATGCAGAGGGTAATGATCGCGACCTGGCTGGTAGAGATCTTCATGGCGAAGCTGAACTCCCTGGATGATGCCATCATCACCAAGGCTGAGCTGTCAGAAGCAATGAATCCTGCCGAGACCAAAGAACGGCTGGACACTGTGAGAGGGGAGTATCATGATTTTGTCACCAAGTATAAGACCGACCTCGACCGCAAAACCGTTTATGATGTCATCAGCAGCCATGGACGAGAGGAAGAGCTATTATTTTTTGCAAACGCAGTCAACGACTACAACTATGTCTTGTCTTACTGGGTGCAGCGGGAGAACTGGACAGAGGCACTCAACGTCCTCAAGAGGCAGACGGACGCCGACGTCTTTTATCGCTACAGCAGTGTGCTGATGACACATGTCGCAACCGACCTAGTCGAAATCCTCATGCGGCAGTCAGCATCGCTGAAGCCACGGAATCTCATCCCAGCCCTCCTGGAGTACGACCGCAACTTCAAGGGCTCCTTGGCCCAGAACCAAGCTATTCGATACCTGCAGTACGTGGTGAACCAGCTCGGGTCCACAGATTCGGCCGTGCACAACACTCTTGTCTCCATGTATGCTTCCGTCCCTTCTTCCAAGGACGAGACAGCACTACTTTCGTATCTTGAATCTCAAGGCGATGAGCCTCGTTATGACCCTGACTTTGCATTGCGGTTGTGCATACAACATAAGCGTGTATTGGCATGCGTACACATCTACACGAGTCTGGGCCAGTACCTGCAGGCTGTGGACCTTGCCCTGGCTCACGGCGAACTCGAATTGGCGTCTATTGTTGCCGACAGACCCATTTCCAACCCAACATTACGCAAACGTCTCTGGCTTGCAGTTGCGCGGAAGGTTATTTCACAGTCGGACGGCGGAATCAAGTCAGCCATTGAGTTCCTGAGGCGGTGTGACCTGTTGCGCATCGAGGATTTGATCCCCTTCTTTCCTGATTTCGTTGTTATCGACGACTTCCGGGAGGAGATCTGCACTGCACTGGAGGATTATGGGCGTAGTATTGAGTCGCTCAGGAGGGAGATGGAGGAAAGCTCCCAGACGGCGGCAAACATTCGCGTCGACATCGCCGCACTCGACCAACGCTATGCCATCGTCGAGCCCGGCGAGAAGTGCTATGTCTGCGGGCTGCCCCTGCTTAGTAGGCAGTTCTTTGTTTTCCCCTGCCAGCACGCCTTCCACTCGGACTGTCTCGGCCGCAAAGTAATGGAGCAGGCAGGCGTGGGCAAAGGGCGACGGATCAAGGAGCTGCAGGTCCAGATATCCAAAGGGCTTGTGAGCGGAACCAAGAAGGCTGAGATGATTGCTGAGCTGGACGCGCTGGTTGCTGCTGCTTGGTGAGTACTGGCATATATCTAATCCTTTGTTTCCCGTGCAGTTTCTGTATGTCGTGACGGACTGTAGGACCTTTTGCTAACTATCCTTGCAGTATACTTTGCAGTGAATATGCCATCAAAAGGATTGATGAGCCTTTCATCAGAGCCGAGGATGAGAAGTCCGAATGGGCATTATAGTATTGGTAACGGCTCATTTATCTGAGCTTGAACGCTAGACGAAGTAAAATTATATCCTGATTTACATGCGGGCGATCTGCACCCACTTCAAGGGATGCTTGTCTTGCCTTGATTGCGCCAGTGGTAGATACCCCCCAAATATACGATGATCAATATTTGAAGTAGTCATCAAAAGAAATTTTCGTTCTCATGACATGAACGCCAGGTATTACAACGCCACAACCCTGAATACCTTTCAGGCCGATCGATCAGGCCTTGTGATACCTGCAGCGGCTACTGCTATACTGAACATACTGTAACATCACCACCGCTGGCCTTTGTGAGCATCAGGATAGATACAATGACACCGTAAAGGCCCAACACCTCGGCAAAGATTAGAATCAGCACCATACCGACATACAGGCGTGGCTGTAAATTGCTCGCTCGGACTAGAAATCCCGGAGGAAAGGTCACAACACCAGGCAGGGTCAGCGATAGAAACGCAGGTCACACACAAAGTACCCACCAGGAATTCGGTACAGTAGCCTCGTCACCACACAAAAGAGAAAAAAAATCACATACCTCCAGCATCCCCCACGACACCGATAGCAAAGCCCGAAGCGAGGCCGCAGAGACCCACGGACAGGCCAGCTCCGAGCATCATGAAGCCCGTGTGCAGGGCGATCTTTTCATCTAGGTTGTTGGTGATGATGACGGAGGCGACAAGGCCGTAGATGGACAGGATCTGGGCCATGATGGCGCACAGCGTGTTCTGCATCATGCGTTCCGGGCGCATCACGCCGCATGAGAAGATGGCGCCGGCCGACTTGGCCGTACCGTATGACGCGCCCATGACGGTGAAGACGATTGCGCAGGCGCATCCTAGGGCGCCGAAGAAGGACTTTTTGATGGGTAATGGTTAGTTTTCTGTGTTGCCTGTTCTTTGGTAAGGGGTAAGGGGGTTTGGGTAGGTAACGACAGGGCTAGGTGCTTGACTATGGATGGACATACAGCATATGCCGGGCTATAAACAGTCAGTGGGATTATAACGATTATTGGGTGGGTTCTGTAGTCAATCAAGCTAATGGAGGAACCTTTTTTCCCCAGGGGGTTTGGGTTGAGATGTTTACTTACCACCTGTAGAGATCCATTGTGGAAAAGCAGTTTCACCAAAGTTTTACGTTATTTGAGACGATTTGTTACAGTGAAAAGGCACTTGGTTGAGCGAGATGAGATTCCAAGGGAGTCGTGGACAGCCTTGCGAGGTTTTTGCCCAGAGAGACAAAATCTTTCATGGACTCGATGGGTGCTCACTTATATGGAAAGAACCGTCAGGGGCGGGAAGCTGGATGCTCCCATGATGGATTTGGTGTGACAGCCCAGTATAAGCGAAAATAGATCAAGATTGGTAACTGGCTTCAATGTTATCCAGGCAGCAGTTGTGTGATTGACGTACAATCGTGAAATTTGATGACAGCCGCACACCTAAAGATTCACCAAGCGGCTCTTGTACCCGATATTTCCTGAGGCTATCGCCGGCTGGCAGAAGCTTCATTCACCTTGAGGAATTGCATCCAAAAATGCGCGATAATTAAAATATAACGATACTTTAATACAGCGTTCACAATACCAAGACTGGCCGAGAGAGTATTATGGATTGAAAAAGGTGGTTTCATACCTCAGTGAGATTCGGGGTTGTCCTATCAGATACCCACCCAATCAATGCAGACATATCGGTGCTAAGAGTCACTTTTTTGCGCGCACTTAGCAGTTCAAGTCAGCGAGCAAAATTCTCAGCTAAATAGGTGCCTACATACATAGCTAGTTCCAGCTGGGTGATTGAGGCCACGCATGTGAGGCAAGGCTATGACTGCACGCGCAAGTGCAAATGCAAACGCAAGGTGAGAAACGAGGCCATAACATCTCGTTGGCCAGGATATGGCTTGCCCTTGTCAAACAGTTCAGTGATAGACTAGGACTATTCATATGCTGTATTATTCCAGAACTATTGAGTACAAGTCATCCAACCTTTGAGCCATCCAAAAGAAGCAATCTATTTGACACTGCCGAATTGCGAAAAAAGATGTACCCAATCGCTACCTTGATCAAGCCTCGTCCGAAAATTAAGACTTAATACTATGATATTAGCTTACCAAATACGGCAGTCATTATTGGTAGAGGACATCATTTCACATGGGGTTCGCGGGACCAAAAGAGAATAAAGAGGAGCAAGATAAAAGAAATAAGAAACACACAAGGGACGAAACCAGATCAACGGGCCAAGACTCAACGCTTCAAAACGGCTGCAGCAACCTCACTCAGCCTTGGCAGAATCAAAGCTGTCTGTCCATTCCGGGGCTTATCCTTGTCGTTTCATCATACCCCTGCCTGCTCGGGTCTGTCACTAGCAAGCTCCGTAGTCGCTAAGAAGCATATCCAAGGCCTGGAATCTGCCCCACTCCCAAAGGCTTGTTACGTGGTATACTGGGCAGCTTTGACCACCAACAAAAGATTTCCTCTTGTCATGGTCATGGATGGAACCCACGTACTGACTGGCTGGCGCTTACATAGGTAGGTACCTACCTACCTACCTAGGTAACTTTTGAGTTGTGCAAACATGATCCGAAAAAAAAAAAAAAAAAAAAAAGACGATTAATTTTCCATCAACGGTGACACGATCTGTACAAACAAACGCCAAAAGGACATGTTTGTTGCAAGGTTTTATCAACCGCAGGCAGAACACAGGCATCGATTGCCCTTCACTCCCCGCAACCCGAACCCGAAGCCTCCCAAAAGCTTGGTCCTTTCCTAAATCGACGAGGACGCGCGTTTCGCCTCAGATGATGCTGATTGTTTGCGTGTCCCGGCTACTGAATTTAACATTTCAATCTTACTGTTCCTCCGCTACCAACCAACGCCACTACCGGTTGTCTGCCTACCTGTCTAACCCTGCTGCATGCAGGATGACCAGATCCGATGAACCTGTACACGCACAATCGCCCACGACCCGAACGAAAACCAGCCGCCGATCGGCACCAAGTGGATGCCCGACCTCTACTTCGCCGCAATTTAACAACATGTCTGCTTGGATACCTACGACGTAGTACCGCAGACCTTCTCACCTACTATGCGTCTATGTACTGTGTATATCGCTGTGAATTCGTCATCTCAGCGGAAAAGGTGTGGCTCAGCGGTCAATCCGCCACCTGTCATGACAATGAGCTCAATTACGAGGCCGTCTCCATAAGTATACCTACGTGATAGAGGAACAGCCTCAGTATCCACTCGTCACGGTTTCCTTTTTTTCGCTTTTTCTCGCTATTATTCGCTTTTCCACCCCGCTGAGCCACCCGCGAGACGACTCCATGACCGGGACGCGGGCGGAAGAGCTGAAGGTTGTGGGGATGTGTGTAATGCATCCAACAACATCACACTAGAACGTCACTCAGTCACCCCGTGGGCCAGGCCTTTTACTATGTAAACAACCCCCGAGCAGATCATTAATGCCTTTTCTAGCCCTGGAGTTTTGGGTTCTCTAGGCAGTTAGGTTACTATTTGGCACCTGTTTTCTTTTTGTCTTGCGGCCTCCAACGATATTCCCGACCCGTTCCAACCGGTCGCTCAAACGTCTTGTAACGCTTAAGCTCGTCTATCCCTTGTCTCTGTTCGAGTCAGGCTTGGGCTCAAAGTCACACTCTGCGCCAAACACTATTGCGCAGGAACCTCTTCCAAACTATCTCTCTTTTCATCCTACTCCTTATTTTTTTTATCTTATCGTTGTTCCTCGCTGTCTTCTTCCTCTCTCCCTTTCGGCGTCTCTCTCTCTCTCTTTCTCTCTCTAAAAAAAAGCACCCTATAATATCACAGGGGCCTGCCTTTTTACCCTTACCAACCTCGACTCTGTTACAGACTTGGCTAGGTCTATCCCCGGGCGAACAATCGAACCCCCCACATTCCAAAATCCCCTTCCGCCCCCTGGTCAAAAATAGCCGTCGTTTTGAGCCGCCAGAACGGATCCCCTGGCCGTCAAAACCACTTGGCCCGCCACCCGGACTTTCCCACTACGTCCGTTTCTCTCTTGGTTCGGCTTTTTTTTGTTGCTACCAGCTAGACTGCTAAGGCTGGACTTGAGGTCGAGTCCATCGCAGCAAAGAGCTGCAATAGTCATTTTTGTTTTTCTCTCTCTGGTCCTTCGTTTATCTACTCTGTGTCCGCGACCCGTATTTAGCTTGATCTTTAACTCTTTTCTTTTTTCCTAACTTTCTTCTACCCGTTTGTTGGCTGGATCCACCACTTCTTCGGTCCGGCGCCTTAATATCTAGACTTAGACTAAACCTTGCTCACGGGTAGCATCGCCCGCATTTTGAACGGTAGCACCCGTCCCGAGACGGTTCGATATTTTTTCTGCCCTAACCCGTCTTTTGGAAGAAAAAGGCAGGCGCTGTTTGGAGATCTCCTACATCCTATCATCCACCTAGTTGGTTGTTGGTTGTTGGAGTCGGGGGAGAGAGAAACATACGGTACACATCAAACGCAAACAGCTACCATGAGGTTAATAGCATCACTGGCCTTGGCGGCATCACTGGCCTCTTCAATCACAAATGGATCAACGATACCGAGGAGGGCCTCGGGCACACCAGCTGCGCCGAGGGTAATTGGCCTGGAGACGGAAAGGCAGCACATCCCGAATCCCTTGGAGCGGGACAGGTTAAGGAGGAGAGCCGCCGTCATGGCTACTCTCGACAACGAGCAGACGCTGTACTTTGTCAACGTCTCCATCGGCACGCCACCGCAGAAGCTACGTCTTCACCTTGACACCGGCAGCAGTGACCTGTGGGTCAACACGCCCGACTCGAAACTCTGTTCCGTCTCGTCGCAGCCGTGCAGATTTGCCGGAACCTTTAGCGCAAACAGCTCCTCTACATATCAATACATCAACAGTGTCTTCAACATCTCGTACGTTGACGGCTCAGGCGCCAATGGCGACTATGTCTCCGATATGGTCACGGTGGGCAACACCAAGATCGACCGCCTCCAGTTCGGAATCGGATACACGAGCAGTTCGGCGCAGGGAATTCTGGGCGTCGGTTATGAGGCCAACGAGGTGCAGGTCGGACGTGCTCAGCTCAAGCCGTACCGCAACCTCCCCTCGCGCATGGTCGAGGAGGGCCTGATCGCTTCCAACGCCTACAGCCTTTACCTCAATGACCTGCAGTCCAACAAGGGCAGCATCCTGTTTGGTGGCATCGACACGGAGCAGTACACGGGAACGCTGCAGACCGTCCCGATCCAGCCCAACGGTGGCCGCATGGCCGAGTTTCTCATCACCTTGACCTCTGTCTCCTTGACCTCGGCAAGCATTGGCGGTGACAAGCTGGCCCTGGCCGTGCTGCTCGACTCGGGTTCCTCGCTCACCTACCTGCCCGACGACATCGTAAAGAACATGTACAGCGCCGTGGGCGCCCAGTACGACAGCAACGAGGGCGCCGCATACGTCCCCTGCTCCCTCGCCAGGGACCAGGCCAACTCGTTGACCTTTAGCTTTTCCGGCATCCCCATCGTCGTGCCCATGAACGAGCTCGTCTTGGACCTGGTAACTTCCAACGGCCGCCGGCCCTCGTTCCGCAACGGCGTCCCCGCCTGCCTGTTTGGCGTCGCCCCGGCCGGCAAGGGCACCAATGTTCTAGGTGACACGTTCCTCCGCTCCGCCTACGTCGTCTACGACCTCGAAAACAACGCCATCTCGCTCGCTCAGACCAGCTTCAACGCTACCAAGAGCAACGTCAAGGAGATCGGCAAGGGCAGCAACCCTGTTCCCGGCGCCGTTGCCGTCTCGCAGCCCGTCGCTGCCACTTCGGGCCTGTCGCAGAACGGCGGCAACAGGTCTGGCTCTGGCGCCATCGCCCGGGCCGTTCCGACTCTCTTGCTCGTCGGAGGAATCTTCTCCGGTTCGTTGTTGACTCTGTTCTAGACTTCGAGGGTTTTTTTATGTTTTTTTGTCAAGTTTAAGCATGAAAGCGAGCTGTTTTTAGCGTCAACCTTTTTTCTTCTTCTCCTTCTCTGGGCATACAAATCCCACCCATACATATATATATATACTTTTTTATATGAATATGAGAATCGAGGCTGTTATCGGTCCAACTCTGTGATACTGCAGTATGGTATGAGCCCATTAGGTGCCAGACAATATCAGACATCTTGACAATGCCGGAACTCCTTAGGTTACCATCTTCGATATGGCATCTTTGGAACCTGAAACCTCGATTTGGATCGGGGATGAGAAAATCGAACCTGTGTTTTTGTCAATTCCTTTTTCTTTTGCCGCGATATTTTACGTTCAGTGTTGACAGAACAATCATCCCCCCATCTCGGAGATGGGAAATCCCTTTGGAGTTTGTTGCGGGGAAGAGACCATCATCATCTCCTCGGACATATCTCAAGTCATCGTCAAGAAACTGGCCACACGTCGACGTATTCTCAAATATATAGGCTACAGGCAAAAGCTCCGCAGGAAGGAGTAGATTCGAGCCGTCCTAAATAATATAAACTGCCTCTGAGACAAACATATTCCAAGCAAAAGCTGCCAACGATGCCATGGCTGTCCTCCCAAAGAAAATCCCGAAGACAAAAAAAAGCCAGTACACACATCATCCGGTAGCCCACAAAAGGCTGACGTGATCCATCCGGTGTAGAAAAAAAAAACACAAGCACAAGCAAACTAGAAAAGCCAAAACCAATATCCAGGGCTGGCGCAGAAAAAGTGTGGTATAGTAAAGAAACTCCAGACTCCATCCATCACCACCGGCGTGTTAACATCAGACATAATGTGGGAAACAAGAGATTCGCTACCATATCATTTACAAAGGAAATTCAAACAAGCGTGGTCCGGTTTTCTTCTTTCAGAGTTTGCTCGGTCATCGGCTGTGGGCTTGGCAAGCAAAGTCTCTTGTGCTAGTCAATTCCAAATTCAAGGAATGATAAGAGCCAAAGGCCCTCAGGATCAGATGAATACGATGGTGTTATCATCCAATGTACTCCTCGTTTCTCGGTTCTAGCAAGCCAAGAACACCCCAACGTGTGTAAACCACGCCGACCTGTGTCTCTCATCATCCTGGACCATGTCGTCTTCGCCGTCCGCGACTGGGCCCATCTGGACGCTGTGCCAGTACCTCGCGCAGCATCGGGTCGTCCTTGTCCTTGTCGACATGGTGTACCCTAACATGCCGTTGCAGGTTATCAGGTCTAGGGTATTTGTGTTCTCGATCCGGACAGAAAGGACATATGTATCCTGGTGACTCGTGCACTAGGCCGTGTCTGATCATCTCGTTCTTGCGCTTGAAGCCTTTGCCCCCTTCGCTGCGAGGGCAGTTCTTGACCGAACAGTACCACGGGCGTGACGAAGAGTGCACGTTGGCGTGTGAATTGAGAAGATATTGGGTATGGAACGGCGGTGCGGGACACCCTGGAAACGTACACACAAAGGTCCCATGTGGCATCGACAGGCCTTCGGCATTATTGCGATCAGAGGCAGCGGTTTGTGCATTCGCAGGTGGTGAGACATAGTCGCCGGTGCTGCCGGGAGTCTCCGTTGCGCTGCTACTACTATAGTCGATGCTGTGCCGCGGGTAATTATTAACCGGGTGATGAGCGTAGTAAGGACTTGGGGCCGCTGAAAGACTGTATCCAGGAGACGGGAGGTCTGATCTTCGATAGCCGTCATTTGGTGACAGTGGCGGTGAACCAACGGTCAAACTGCCAAGCGGCGGCAGTCCACCTGGCGGGGAATGCGGGAAAAGTGAGCCGCGTCGACTTCCAGGGCTTGTCTCGCCAAAACTGCCAATGTCTCCCAAGGTATCACGAATTGACGGTAGAGGATTCTGACTAGCGTTCGAGTCTGACCTGGATGAAACTCCTTGAATCGGTGGCAGCTCACCAGCATGGCTGCGTGTTGAGATCGATGCTGGAGATCTGAGTATCCCAGCGTAAATAGGAGAGAGGCCTGACTGCGGCGGCGAATGGGCGTATGCGCCACTGCGCGGGCTGTATGGAGATGTGGCGCTGAGCGGTGGGTTTCGGTCTTCCGCTATTCGGTCTTGATCATCCTTCTCCAACCCGCCCCCTGAGCTCTTGAGGGGCCCATCGCGCCTACCTCCCCTATCCACCAGGATCCTGTTACGATCTGATGATACGTTGAGGTTTGTGGGTGGTCGCGACTTCGCATTTCCGATTCCAGCTCGATGGTCTCCAAAGTTCAGCGCGCCGAGGGCACTGCTAGCCAGAGATTGCAAATCGTTTAAAGCTGGAGGGGATCCATCTCCTGTGGGCTGCGGCGGGGTCCTCGCATCTACCAACATAGCGTCTATCTTATTCGGCGCGCTTGCGGCAGCGACAGTGTGACTCCGAGATGTCTTGCTGCCTCTTCGACTAGAAGCCAGGGCGCCAGCCTCGTCGCCAGAATCATCCGAGTCGAGGTGCTCTGTATCCTCGGAACAATCTGACGGCAGTGCCTGACGCGCAGCTAGATACGCCGTTTCCCTATTCCTACCATCCGTGTCAAGGAATGCGATCAGCACCCCATCACCTAGGTTTGCCCCGCGTCCCGAACGGCCTGGCTTGCCTTCTGATCCTTCGGGGCTAGAGGCGTCGTCGGCGTAGCGCTTTTGGTCGGCGAGTTCGACAGATGAGGTAGGGGATAACTTGAGGTCGACCCTCTCTAGGGGCCGAAATAACGGACTGTTTTTTGGTACCACTTCATCGGGATCGTAAACGTCTTCTCGGGCGGCGGTACCTGGAGCAGTGGACCACGATGTCATGGCGCATTTGTTTATAGGTGTTGCAGCTCAGGCGTTGACTTGTTGGGTTTCAGTGCGCCATGAGCGCGCGGCGGGAGCTGGCATATAAACGAAGAAAAGTGGCGAGTCGTTTGGCTTCTCGTCGGTGCTATAGGATTCAGCAGATCGATGGGTATCGTGTCGAAGTCTGAGAACCTGTTTGGTAGCTGCTTCTCTTACACTCCTCGCTATGATGGAAAACCAGCCTTCTTATGGACCTGAATTTGAACAAGCCGACGATCCGAGGTCCATTAAACAGCTTCTTCCGTACACCACCACAGTCGCCCAAGTGAGGATAGTAGACTGGAATCTGCAACAATGCAGAATAGTCAGTCCTGGGTGGTACGACTTTTTGCTGGTCGGTGGTAGGCGGTTGAGTGTGACCCAGAAAGAACAATACTTCGAGCAGCCTTACCTATCGTTCTTTATTTTCAATCTTTCTTTCTTTTGCCCAAAGAAAAATCACACGGCAGTCAAAGGGGGTTGCAATGCCGTGGCGTTGGTTCAGTCTGGGCAAAACGACCAGAGCCTCCCCAGCTCCGTTCCCCAGCGCGGGGGTAGGGCGTTATGCTAACGGATAGTCCAGCAACACCCAGCGATGCGATGGACGCGAAAGGTGTGGGCTGCTGCCGTACAGTGCGCGCTGTACTGTGATCTGGGGAGGCGGGGGCGTCACAGTGCCAACAATAATCTAAAGTTTGTGATGTGATGAAAGCCAAAAGGTACGTACGATTGATTTCAGGCAAGAACAGGTAGGTTATTTTCATGGGAAGAAAGTCAATCAAGGTTGAAAATAGATAGGGGGTGGTATGGCAGGTTAGGTATGCGAATGAACGACAACAATAACAGCAAAAACAGCAAATAATTGCAGGCAAAACCCTCCGTATGATGAGTGAGTGGGGAGCAATAGATTGATAGCGACGACCCG
This sequence comes from Pyricularia oryzae 70-15, assembly GCF_000002495.2. Taxonomy (NCBI): domain Eukaryota; kingdom Fungi; phylum Ascomycota; class Sordariomycetes; order Magnaporthales; family Pyriculariaceae; genus Pyricularia; species Pyricularia oryzae. The sequence goes on along the minus strand of NC_017851.1, from coordinate 4,139,438 downwards.
GTCGCAATCTGGGTGAGTCCTTTGTCTGGGGGGGGGGGCGTCTGTCTGTCTGGATGCGCGTAACGACTCGTGAGGTAACACTTGGGAGGCGGGGGGTTTTCCTTTTTAATTGCGCTTGTTGTTCATGGCACGGAGCAGGCGGGGCCACATTCAGCTCTTGGGTTTTTTGCTTCTGCTTGTCTTTATTTTACTGAAAGACTGGTAACGAAGCGGCTGACGAGGCTGTTGATTGTACCAAGCTACAACACAGAAACTGTTTTTTTTTTTCTTTCTTTTTCTTTCTTTTTTTTTTTTCTTCAGTTGCCTCTCTCGTCGTCGTGCGGGAGAAGACTGACTGTTTGGATCAGTGTAAATGATGGAAGATTGGTGAAGAAATCAGGATGTACGACAGCTGGGGGGTTTGGAGGAGTGAGGCAAATAAGTGGTGAAAGGAATGCAGTCTGGTGTATTGAGTGAGTCTCCAGTAGCGGGGAAGCGCCTATTTTTTGACCAAGTCTCGTGAAGGGGGTGAGGCAAACAAACAACGGGAGTTAAAGGGATTCTAATCTGCCCGGCTTTCCCTGGCCGGCCTTTCCCTTCCGTTGATACTTCGTAAGTCTAGCAAGGTATGTAATAAAGGTATGTACCTTCTAGCTGATGTAGATACCTACCGGTGTGTATTGATTTCAAAGTGGAACAAACACACTGATCTATCCGAGGCAGGGAAAAAAAAGACAGAGGGAAATGACTAAATTACCTAGAGCGAGCTAAAGGATAAATTAAAATAAGTAAAATCCAAATAAACTGGACCCTTCCCGCAAAATTGGGCGACAAGGGTTCCCAAGTATCTTGCCGCCCGCCCTACAAGGGGTCTGTCTTTGCAAGTACTCGCCTGCTCAGTTACTTCGTAGGAAGGCCCTCAAAGACCAAAAAAGCCTCCAATGCGCTTGTTGTATAAAATCCATCGTATGCACCTCACTCAAAGCTCATCCTCCAGGCTTTGGCAAGGGTTGCCAGGCTTTTTCGTAACCTAGTGCGGCTTTCATTGGTTTCTCTCGGGCGCCCACAGCCACTCAAAGGATAAGGCGCCGCTTGTCAACACAGGTACCAGTAAAAAAAAAGACCAGTTAGACCTGCAGTCTGCAGAGGGAAGTGGAGATTTTGCTGAGCCGCTCCCGTCGACCCGTGTGTTAATCAACCAATTCTGCTCATACTTCTTTCGCCTGTCACAAGGTGACTGGACATGAATGCTATGCTAGCACCTAAGCCGCAAATGCAACGCAGCACCACTTGGTCTCCCTCCCACTTGTGCAATTACCAAGGATCGGCTCCTGCACGCATCGCTGCAAAAACGTCCTTCTTTTTCTTTTTTCTTTCCTGTATATCTTGCTTCTGCCTGGTTCCGAAAGATCTCGACCGTGAGGCTTTTGGCTGAGCCGCAAATACGTTGCCACATCGCTCTGCGAAAAAAAAAAAATTAAATGCGGTGAAGATAATGCACGACAGAAGCAACTTGACGGGCAAAACACAGCATCCGCCATTTTTACTTGCAATAATTACAATACAACCTTGCTAAAACCCTGCAAACAAATTTGCATGGAGGAAAAAAAAAAAAAAAAAAAAAAAAAAAAAAAAAAAGAGAGAGAGAGAGAGAGAGAGCCACTACTTCGATCCGATCCTTGGAGAGGTAGGTGCGCGTGCGGTGCGGTGCACAGTGTGCTTTGTATGTTTATATATCTGGGTACCTACGGTACAACTCTTGCTAACACAAGTTGGGTTGGGTTGGAAGCTTGTGGACCCTGGCGCGGGGAAGCTCCAGCTAGATTCGTCCTGCCAAGTCTTCTTGGCCCGCCAACTCGACCGCTAATTGATTGAAGATGACTGTCAGGCTGCCATGCTAAGAGCACCCCAAGTTTACTCCTAATGGCAAAAGCCCTTCTTCGTTTCGATCTCCGAGAGACCTTGGCAAGTCTGACATGTCCACTACTCGTTGTCATGCATTGATTACGGGTCGGCCTTCTTCCAGCATCTCTCCGGCTTTATCGGTTCCTAAAATATTTTGTTAGTGACAAAATGAAGTTGCTCTCTTTTGTCCCTTTTCAAAGTGTCCTAGGTTAGAGCCAAGCTGTCTGAAAATGCAACTGTACTATAAAAGGCATTGACAATACAACCAACGTGCCCGCCTTGTGGCAACGCCTCCCTATGCTATAGGTAACTCGACAGGGGGATGGATATTCAACCAAAAGAAAACGTGAAGTTCGACGGGCCAGTACAGTAGATCCAGCGAGTGACAGCGCAGGATATCGAATCTAGACTCCTTTGCACGTCCAAAACCTAAGGACTCCATACCTCCGGGGCTTTGCTTCTTCTGATAAAGCTAGCGGGCCTTTTGAGGGGCCGACAAACGGTCAACTGCAGCTCACTTACCCAGCATTGCATCTGTTCCAAACATCTTGCAGCCACAGTTGCAATGCAAAGTATTTTGACAACCTAGACAGCCCACAACACTGACTGCTCCTGTTCGCCAAATAGACGTATGGAATGACAACTGCTTACGGAACATACATAGCACAAATAAAATAGAATAAAAACGGACGATCACACAAACATGAATCAGTGAGATATGACCCCGGCCAAGATTCACACCGGTCGATGCATTACTTTCTTGATTTTCCTCCTCCTAGGGAGACAACAAAATATCCCTTGGACTAAAAAGATAGCAATAAAAACAAGGTTTCGCAGAAAAGTCCCCATTGTCGACGTAGCGAAAACACATTCGTCTTGCCATTCACAACCAACCCCCAGCTTGCAGGTGTTATTGGAAACCTGGGGTCAGCCATCGAAAGAACCAGACGGACCAGAACCTCGCATCCGTCTCCGCATTTGATGCATGCTTGATGTGGGGTAGTAGGTTTTTTACAAGACAAAATATTGGGGGGAATAGTGTGGCTTAGTTCACCTCTTGCGTCGTAGCAATCGTCGTTTCCCACCTTGCTACTGCGTATTACTTGGTAGATTTTGAAGAGGGGTCTGGGCCATTCGGACCCCCTTTGAGAAATTCCCATCAAAGGACGCCCGGAAATATTCTGGCAGGCTTTCGGGCATCGGTGATCCCCCTTCAATCGACATGGGCTGCGACGGCACCTACTTTATTTGGTCTGTGCTCCTTCCGCGCGGGGTCCCGATGAAGAGCGGAACAAGGGAGAGTGTGCTGCCGAAGGGGGAAAGAGAGGAGAAGCAAAAAAAAAAAAAAGATATTTGGGGTCGGCCTTCGGGTCGTTGTTCGGGTGAGGAATCAGGAGCGAACTGTTGTGACGTCTGGATCGGCATTTCATGCCTGGCTACGTGTGCGCGTACGTGTGTATGTCAAACGAATCCTGACTGTCAGGCATGTTGATAACACTGAAGTGCCGCCTCGACCAATCTCTCAGAGAGAGACATCATAGAGTTCGTTCATTTCTGCGGCTCAGCTTTTTTGCCCGCCAGGGCAACCTACCCCGATATGCGGGACAGACCAAGCTTGCCTCCTCTCCGAGTGATTGATTAGCAAGGGACGTCTAGAACTAGAACAGAGATCCCTGCACTAGGTACTCTGCTGTTCGTCCTTCCCACCTCCCGATCCAATTGTTTTACGCACTGTCTTGCCTTTCAAAGACCCACCCACTGTATATTGTTTCGTTTACTGTTTTCGGTTTCGGGCTGTTATGTGCGTTCTGGTTTGAGACGATGAATATTCTCACACTTCTCCATTGCAGAGAGAGGTCCGTACGAAATATTTGCGATTTACATGCTATTGGTACTTTTGCTCAAGTTTAACCGAAAAAAGGAAAAAAAAAACCATTTTTTAAGGTGGGGAAGCCCGTCTTGAAAATCGAAATCTAGTCTTGTTCCAGGGGATTTCCCGGAGTGCCTAGTCTTGACTCCATGCATCTCCTTTTTTATCCTTGGCTCGCTAGGAAAACATGCACAAGAGAACCAAATCAAAATTGGGCATTCATTCCCAGCCAACCTAAGCAGCAGCAGCCGCCGCCGCCGCTTCGCTGACGTGTTATGCGCAGTCACCCGCTACATTTGATCTTCGGGAAAAGTTACAAAAAAAGAGTATTTTAGACGGCCGAGGCTTCCGAGGCCAGTGTGCGAGCTGAGTTTTTTTTTTTTTTTTTTTTTTTTTTGCGACAAATCCCGGGGGGTGTGTGAGGAGAGTTGGAGGGGGACACAGGATTTCTATTCCCAAACCCGCTAGTGTTCAATGTATAAACTGTACAGTATGAACAAAAGACCTACCCGGCCGTTGGAGTGAATAAAAAGAGCATCTTGGCTTCATGTGGTCAGGCTTGATTCATCTCGATCATGGGGGCCGAGAGCGAGAAGAGCCAATATAGGTGTGGTATGGTATAATTGCTGGGTTCAACTTGAGTGATTTTAACCGAAGTTCATTGCATTTCAGCCGCCACTTACTACTGCTGCTGGAGCCGCACGAACTTCTGCGAGACGGACAGGGTCACCCTAGACAAAAAGAGGCAGACACAAAATTCTCGGCAAAGGCTGATGCTGAGGATCGCCTTGGCTTCTTGTCTTAGGTGTACGTACTAATAACCTACCTAACTACCTCGGTGTTATATGATAAGGAATTCGTTGATAAATGGTGGAAGACCAAAGTTTTACGAATTCCCTTTCCCTTTCTTTCTGTTTGTTTATATATAAACATGACATGTATCATACCTATACAAATACTCTCCCAAAGTAAAGTGTGCTCTCATTTATGCGGAAATGTCATTGCCACCCAACCCTTAACTGATTGATACCATACCCACACCTGTCATATCTTTCCTGGGAGGTTGCACTACCTCCACGGCGGACAGGCACAGATATTGGCACAAGGAAATAAATAGAAAGGAAATAAGAAAAACTACAGGACCATCATCGGATGGATTGGGTTGGACGGGGCGGAGGGTGGTACAGTGGATTGGATGGAAGTCGATGAATCAACGGAGGGGTCCTATCTATTGCCCCGCATCCAGTCAAGAGATGCGTCCGTCCAGAGGAATCTTTATTTACTACCTTGCCAAACCTACCTACCATCCTATTATACGTACGGTACGTGACTGTCCGTAGCGGCATGACTTCTGCGTACCCACATCTATGCTTTGAGCATATGACACGAGATTTCTGGTCTGTAGGCGAGTAACCGTTCGAACTTGTCGCTTCCAAAGGGCAGGGGACTACAGACAACCGGGTTGCCTTTTGATAGGGCGGCTGAGGAGCATTGGTTTCGGAAGCAGTGACACAACCGCAGCCCAATAATAGATGCAGGTCGTAGACAGTCAAAAAAAAAAAAAAATTGGGCCGTTGCCGTAAATGAGCGAGGCGCGAGTAGGGAGGATCCCGATCTACATAAATGGTTGAGATTTTTTTGCTGTTGACGACAAAGCCCAAACGCCGGCGTCTGTTCTATGTGTAGGTATGTATATTTATAACGATTGGATGCAATGCCAATATAATTGCATTGAGAGGCTTGTACTGGCCTTCGGTGAACTGACTTCTGGATACCGGGGAGACCCGCCAAAATCGCCGATAAGCGGAGCGGAACTGACTAAACTGGATAGTGGGGAGGGAGGTATTTGATACCTTGGGAAATTTACATCTTTTTCGAAAAAAAAAAAATAATAATAATAATAATATGATCAAAGCAAAGTCGATGCTTTGATTGTTCCCTTTTGTACATAAACACGCCGAGTCCATCGAGTAACCTTTTACCAGAGACGGCTGCCCCAAAGACCATGAAGGCGGTTGTGTTCGAGGGACCATATAAGATCTCGGTTCAGGATCGACCAGTTCCTCAGCGTAAGTCTTTCGTCACGCACAAACTTACTCACACGCTGGGAAAAAGATAATGTTGGACTAGTAGGCTTTGGGTTGACAAAACGTCTCTTACCACTATGGTCATAGTGCAGGATGATAAGGATATCATTGTAAAGGTGCATGCCAGTGGGCTTTGCGGGTCGTATGTAAACCTGAACACCCGTCTTCTGTACTTTCAGGCCTATACTGGTTCCATCAGAGTTGAAACGACCGCTAATTCATAATGGCTATGCGCATGCAGTGAGCTCCATTCCTATCGAGGAATAGAAGAATCGGGGAGCGGGTTCATCATGGGGCACGAGTTCACGGGAACCGTCACAGAAGTAGGATCGGCTGTCAAGACCGTCCAGGTTGGAGACAAGGTCGTATCGCCTTTCACTGTGTCCTGGCAAGTCTAATTCAACTACCCAAAACAGAACAATGCCCGCCCCCATATATCAACCTCGAGGGGAAATAAAGAGAAACGCAAATTCTAATACCCGACACAGCATGGACTGCTTCTACTGCAAAAAGACCCAGACTTCCCGATGCGAGCACAGCCAGCTTTTCGGCTCCGCAGGCCTGGACGGTGGTCAGGCCGAGTATGTGCGCGTGCCGTTCGCGGACGGGACTGTCGTCAAGGCGCCAGCTGAGTTCGCAGAAGACGACAAGGTGCTCGTCCTGATGGCCGACATCTGGCCGACTGGATACTTTGGGGCCTCTAATGCATTCAAGCTCCTGGAGGCCACGCCCGACCCCGTCGTTGTCGTCATAGGCTGTGGGCCCGTCGGGCTCTGTGCCGTGGTGGCGGCGCTCGAGCACAAGCCCAAGCACCTCTTCGCCATAGACGGTGTCGACAGCCGCTTGGATCTGGCCAGGGGCCTCGGTGCAGAGCCGCTGAACTTTGTGACTGATAGGGAGGGGATGTTCAAACGCATTATGGAGGTGACCGGGGGCCGTGGAGTGGATGCAGTCGTCGAGGTTGTCGGGCTCAAGGATGCGTTGAGGACGGCCTTTGATATCCTGAGACCATTTGGGGTTATCAGCAGCATTGGCGTGCATAGTACAGAGGTGAGCCTGTTGTCTGGTGGAGTTCCTGCCTGGTGAACCGTTTGAATGTTTGGCTGACATGTAGGGTGGTTTCACAGCTCCCTTGGACCGCGGCTGAGGCCTATGAGTAAGTATACCCTCAAACACCCAAGAAGAGACCATGAGATGCCCCTTCACCCCATGCCCGAAGTTGACACTGATGGCGAATGCAGCAAAAACGTGAGAACCCAGATGGGAAGATGCCCTGTGCGCGGCGTCTTTGAAGATGCTCTTGAGTTGCTCGTGAAGAGAAAGGACAAGTTTAGGTATGGAGCTCGTTACGCTCAGATATCTTGTCGTGCCCACACATATCATGCGTCGATGCTGACACCGCCAAACTTCTAGCTTTATGTTTGACAAGATCTTGCCACTGGACGCTGCAGTGGAGGCCTATGACATGTTTGACAAGAGAAAGGTGCAAAAGGTCATCTTCACGCCCTAAAAGGCGCCCCGTATCATTGCTGCTGTAGGCCACTTCTCGCAAGGTTCTTGCAAGTCAGCCAGGGTTGAGGTCACCCAAGTAGGCAAGGTAGCTAGCAACGTCTTCATATCATTTAGCCTAGCCGAATAGACTTGAGCCTCAGTTTTGTCTGGGCTTGACGATGCCATCATGGATAACATAGTAAGAAATAGTCGAGTCGTCCTGGACAATCGCAAGGATGATCCGCTTGCCCCTCCCCGAGCCCCTCCAGTGCTGCGCAAGGGAAGTCGCCGCAACCTCGGCCGCCTCGCTCGCAGTGCTGGTGTTTCCATCATCAGGACCACCAGCAGGCTCGGCGACCGCAGGCGGGACGGGCGGGATCGAGTCAAAGACGGCGGCGAACCGCTCGACCGTCCACTTCTCGGCCAGGTGCATGGGCAGCACCCACTCGACCTCTGGGGGCTGCGGGATGTGCTGACCGCCGCCCAGCTCCTTCTCGGCCTTGAGGATGGCGATCTGCTCGTCCGGGTGCACGTACATGCGGCGCGGCGGCAGGCCGTACAGTAGCTGCCGCTCGGCTCCCGAGTCGTGTACCTTGACGCCCGTCCAATCCTTTTCGTGCTCGAGGTTGAACTGGACGTTTTTGGTCAGATTTTGGAGCGCCGTGAGGTTTTGATCGTTCCTTTCCATCTTGAGCTCTGAGGTTGGAGTGAACCAACAAGATGACCTTCACAAAAGTGTCCGAAAAAATGAAATTTTGAATTTCAGAAGGATTGCGGACACTAAGAACACTGGCGTTTTTAGGTAAGTTTGTCGATAAAATATTGAGAGTGTGTTGGAGGAGACCGTGGAAATCGGATCAGAAAAAAAAAAGATAATCAAATTGCTAGTCACGATCTCCACAACTTATTGGCCGCATACCTAACCGGGTAGGTTCGTGAACTGGGTACCTTGATAGTTGCATTGCATATCTAGGTATGCTACCTTAATTTGTCAACATAAATAGAACGGGCAGATCTACTTTCAACTTTCCCATTAGTCGCCATTGTAGCGTAAAACAGCAGCACAGATGATGGCAGTGTATAGGTCCAGAGGTTAGTATCTGAGGGCAGTATCTACACCAAAGTCAACAAACAACACAATAAACAAAATCGATTATGCTATCTTGTGTACTCTTCCCGAACCCGACGCCAAACCCCATGCTAGCCACATAATTGTTACAAGTAACGTTAACAAAAGCCAAGCAGATTAAAAATAAATAAAGAAGGAAACAGGGGTGTGACGCAGCCCGCCACCAGTGCGTTGTACTGCACTCCCTATCATGAATTTTCCAAAAGTCGATAGGCTATACTGATATCTTTTCCCCAGCCTCCTTGTCCTTCGCAGCCTTCCGTATCTCTTTAGGCAGCTTGTCCTTCTTGTTGTTGTAATGAAGGATGCCCTTCGCCTCATCAGCACGCAGCCTCTCCCTGTCCTCGTCATCCAGAGGTATACCTTCGACTGATTTGACTGACGATCCCTCAGATCCCATGATCTGTCCTCCGATCATTGCCACAACACAGCCAAAGCCAACGAGAATACCGGTGACAGCAGGCGGCCTGTTGAACCGGTCCATGGCCCACATACATGTGGCCAACCCGATCTGCAAGAAGGTATTCCACACGAAGAGCCAGATGACGGCATCGAGTTTCCAAATAGCCGTGGGAGGTGCCCGCATGCCGCTCAAAGGCGGCTTGGGTGTCTTTTTCTCGGGCAGCGGAATCGCCACACGTGGTACGTTTTCGTTGAGGTTGTCGGGACCGACATCGAGAGGAAGTGTTTGTGATTCGGGAAGGCGAAACCAGCCTTTGTGGATGCCGGCGAGAGTACGTATGCCGTCAAAATCGTCCGAGATGCGGTACTTCATGAGGTAGTACAGGTCGCGAAACCTCCAAGGCGCCAGTCCAAATCCCGTCACGCAGAAGAGTGCGTTGAGGATCTGGGACGCTATTTCCAGCCATATCTGCCGGGGAGATGTAGCCTTGTCGTCGCAGTTGGGGATGCACATGGCGGGCGACGCGTTGCAGAGCAGTAGGAAGAGCATGCCACCCCAGGCCACGACGTTCAAGCCATAGATGGTAATGAGGAAGCCCTTGATCGTCAGCACCCAACGCCAAGAAATAGACCAGGCATGCTTGCAAGTCTCTCCAAAAGGATACTTGGGCGGAAAGTGATAGCCATTTTCGAATGGCTCGGTGAGATGGATGAGCTCGGGAGGGATCGGTTTCTTGGTACGGTCTACCGGAACATCTTGGATAGCGTCTGGCATGGCTCGAGGATCAACGTGGTTCTTCAACAGTGTCGTAGGCACATTGTTTGACACGGTGTGCGATAAGGGTAAACAAAATGCGTCGTCGGTTGGACGCGAGTAAAGTCGAATTATTAGAATAGACAAATGGATAACAATACGATGTAAAGAAGGTCGAAAATGTAAAAGAGGTGGGATCCTTGGTCAGAGGCAGGGAATTATAGGTGCATGTAACCTTCCAGTCTGGTCAACAATACAGGACAAAATTTCCTCAGGGATGACAGGACCGGGCTTTCCTTTTTGTTAAAACAGCCCGAGACCGAAAAGAGTTGAGATGCTGTCACTGGCCTTCGCTACCAGCAACAGAGTTTCGGTGCAGGGATTACGGGGCTACCGTCGTAATTAGATCGAGTGGGGGTGATGTATTCGACTGTGTTTTTTTTTTTTTTTTTTTTTTTTTTTGGTAGGTAGGGGGTCCGGGTCCCTGAAGTCCAGAACTTGTGGCGTCAAAGGGGGCAGCGGCTGGCATCCACAGATGAATCGGATTTGCGTACCGGTAGGAGTTAAAACATTGACTGTGATTTGCCGGGTTATTGTGTGTGCATCGTCAATGACCGCATTTTGCGCTGATCTTCCAGTGGCATTCCCGCTGACGTCAACTGAGGCCGTGGACGAATGGGTGATTGATTGTGTGATGGTCAATCAGGGAAAAAAAAGCACGGTGCACCGGAAGCCTTGGCTCAAGCTGGGCGATAATTCCAGGTGAGGTAAGGCATCCCAAACTTTTGAGAGGCGAACGGGAACCTCGGTCTTACAAAGTACGAAGTACCTACCTACTGTACCTACCCACTTTGTAATAAAAGATGATGCTGGACTCGGTATGACGCTCACTCACCTGGGAAGATTCAAGGCCGTCATAAAAAAAATCGAATCTGCCTTGAGACGATGGTTGTGCGGAGGCCGAGACACCTGGCCTGTAAGGTACCTAGGTAGGTACGTACCTAGGCATCATCAAAGTCGGAAAAGTGTCATTCGGACTAATAGAAGATGGTTTTTTTTTCATAATTTCCTTAACGCTACCTAGGTGGTATCTAGTCAGGCAGGTCAGGGTCCAAGATCATCCCACAGGAACTCACGGTGGAAGCTTACGTAAGCATCTCTGTATGCGATAAACTCGTCTAAGCGGGCCAGTGATTAATTATTCAGGTAAACGAAAACCACCCAAGCCAAACCGGATATTAGTGGTGCCAAGTATCGAGTCCAATTGCCGTGTGCACACTTCGACTTTGCCGTCTGCCCGACCGCCCACCCGGCCTGGAGAAGCGGGTCACACTGCTGGTTGAAGTCGAGCCTTGTGCGGACCGAGGTTGGCGGGCACGGCGAACATACTAGGCGCTAGTTAAAGATTGCCGACATCTTTTTCATTCCCACTTGATGAACTGGAACTGGAGTGTGTTTTCAGAAGTTCTATAGTCTCAATTGACCCAGATTGTATCTGCATACCTGCCTAGGTAGTATACTGCTTCACCGTCTTTAGCCGTTGAGGAAACCGACGAGCCACGACTCTGAAGTGCGACCGTCCGCACATGCCTCGGCAGTGATCCGAGTCGCGCATCAACTTCTACCAACCACCCCCTCAGCCGCTTCTAACCATACCTATCTCTCACTTCCAAGCTTTTCGTTCTACGGAGTTGTGTAGTAAAATAAACCACCGAAAATCCAGCGCAGCATCGGCATTGTTACGTGCGCCAAGATTCGTCCATCACTAAACCCACCTAGATACCTCAACACGCAAAGCCACGGCAGAAGCAAGATCCTGACGATATGAGTGCACAAGCAAAGTCGGCGCCAATCGGCCCCTGGGCCCGGGCCACCGCCGGAGCCACCGGTGCCGTGCTGGCCAACGCCCTCGTTTACCCGCTCGATATGTACGTTGTTTGCCCGTTGGACGAACCGATGGACTGCCGCACAAACAAGAACTGACAGAGGAATCCCACACCAGCGTCAAGACACGCCTGCAAGTCCAGGTTAAACCAAAGACTGGCGAAACCCCGGCCCCGGGCAGCGAACCGCACTACAACTCGACATGGGACGCCATAACAAAGATAATGGAGCAGGACGGTCTGGGCGGCCTCTACGCCGGCATGGGCGGCTCTCTCATCGGCGTCGCGTCGACAAATTTTGCCTACTTTTACTGGTACTCGGTCGTTAGGTCTCTGTACTTCAAGTCCGTCTCCAAGACGGGCATAGCACCCTCGGCACCATCCACCGCCGTGGAATTGTCGCTCGGCGCCATTGCCGGTGCTGTCGCACAACTCTGCACCATCCCTGTTGCCGTCGTAACCACGCGACAACAGACTCAGAGCAAGGAGGAGCGCAAGGGGTTATTGGACACAGCAAAGGATGTCATCGAGAGCGAAGACGGCGTGTTTGGGCTCTGGCGGGGTCTGAAGGCGAGTTTGGTACTGGTGGTTAACCCTGCTATCACCTATGGTGCTTATGAGCGCCTGAAGGTTCTCTTCTTTCCCGGAAAGAGTAACCTGAAGCCTTGGGAGGCTTTCGGTGAGTTGTATCTCAAAACCATGTTCAGCAGAACACTTACTAATTCTCTAAACCTCCCTAGTCCTCGGAGCTATGTCAAAGTCTCTGGCCACGATTGCAACCCAACCCCTCATCGTTGCCAAGGTCGGTCTACAGTCTAAGCCGCCTGCGTCGAGGAAAGGCAAGCCCTTCAAGAGTTTTGTCGAGGTCATGCGCTTCATTATCGACAATGACGGGCCAACAGGCTTGTTTAAGGGTATTGGACCGCAAATTCTGAAGGGCCTGCTCGTTCAGGGCTTCCTCATGATGACCAAGGAGAGGTGAGCAACCATCTTACTGCCATAATTCCGTGCTTGAAGACCGTACTGACTGTATTCTGTATCATCATAGAGTGGAGCTTCTTTTCATCCTATTCTTGCGCTATATTCAAACCGCCAGGTCAAAACAGCTGTACAGCGCTGCGGATCTGGCCTCAAAGGCGACATCTGCGGCCAGTGGTGCGGCAAGCAAGGTCTCGCCCCTGGTTACAAAGTAAAAAAGAAAAGAAAAAAAGACGTCAGAACCAGCCAGACTCTAGAAATTAGACATGGATTACTCTACACTAAATTATGAGGAGAGCGTTGTCGGCATTGTTGAACACCTTTGTTGCATCTTGGACAATTTCCATCAGGCGCGGTTGATATTCACGCTTCGCTTTGTACATGCTTTACTGTAAGTTGAATAGAACCTCAGTTACGTCTTTGGATTTTTGACAATTGTAAACAAAAAATTTGGGATGGTCCCCAGTGTGCTGTCCGTTTCTGTATATTCCTTTGTTCTCAATTCTCATGACCGTTGTCGGTTTCGAGGCCGCCTGCACGACATGCAGTTTAGACAGGCGATTGCAGTACTGAACAATTATAGTCTAGTTCTAGTCTAGGTGTCAGAATACCCAGTCAAGCAGGACCACTGTTCAAGTACTAGCGTGCTCGTGCACCCCACATGTTCTGATGCGGAGGGTTAGGGTCAGAGCGGGTTCTGTCACGTGCTACATTAGCAACCTCCAACCCTAGAGATACTGTTCGCTTTGACCCGCACAAAGCAAAGCATCACCTACTGAACTCCAAAGCTCCGAAAACCTCATCGCCGCCATTCCCGACCCTCAAACTCGGTAAACCACATTCACAATGGCCAGTACGTAAACTTTGAATCCTAATGATTGCACCTGCAAAACCCAGCCAATACTGACAGTTTTTGTTTTTTCAGAGTCAAAGAACTCGTCTCAGCACAACCAGTCGCGGAAGGCTCACCGCAACGGGTACGTTGGCTTCCCACCCCGCGAGCCTCTCCAATCATCGACACGATCAAACGAAATCACTCGCACGATTCCTGCCACCCGATCACAGCCTTGAGAGGAGCCGAAAATTGGAGGAGGAAGACAGCTGACACTCTGCATGGACGTGTAGTATTAAGAAGCCCAAGACCTCAAGGTACCCCTCGCTCAAGGGTACCGACCCCAAGTTCCGCCGTAACCACAGGCACGCGCTGCACGGAACGGCCAAGGCTATTGTGAGCCCGACTCCAAACTGACTACCACCGTCCCGGCGACAAGCGCAAATACTGACTTCCTCTGCAGAAGGAGTTCAAGGAGGGCAAGCGGGAGACGGCCTGAACGGACGATGTTTGATCAAATTAAGCAATAACGACGGCAAACTGGGGGTTTCTCGGAAGGACAAAAGGCATCGATTCGGCGGCGTTTTGAAGGTTTCTCAACCCGCCACCCAGGCGTTTTTGACGAGCTTTTTTCTAGGGCAAAGAGACATTCTTGCATTTGGGCAAACAAACCTACGACACTCTAGGATCTGTCATGATGGGTCGATAGCCTGCCTTTCGGTGCAACTCGTGCGCAACATGCACGCTGCATGCACCTCGTTTGACGAATATGACGACCCGACCTTGTTCCCCTGGCCTTGCGCCTTTTTTCCTGGTGTGGTCGACCTACAAATCTGTTAACCCAACGTGAAGGGACGTCCCTCCCTGATTTTTTACAGTCATATTTGACGGCATTAGTGTGTACAGCATAGAGCCTATTACCATGCTCGTTTTGCTGAAGGAAACTTAATCGTGCCAAGATTGATTCTTTTGTCCGCCTATTACCAAACACCTCCGGCTGCTTACCTCTACGGCCGCGGTGCATGAATGGTAGACTACATTCCCTTAAACTCGCTAGCTTTTGGAGCTAGTTATCGTTTTGTGGTGGTGGTGGTGGCTACGACATTGATGATTGATAGACTTTGGTAGATGAAAACAAAACCGTGTGTGGTGGCTGTGGCATGAATGGTGTGGTTGTCAGTCAGCTGCAGTACAGTACTGTTTAGGTACACGTATGGACCATGCACCGTCCTAGACGAGAGCATAAATAAAAGCTTGGCTTTTACAGCATCGTTGGATGACGATCAAAAATTTCCACGTCTTCATATTGCAGTTCATACTTGTTGTTGTTTTGCCGTTTCCCAAAATAGTTAAGAGGTGAATGAACATATAGGCATGGATCGACTTCATCCGCCAGGCAGGTGCCTATATTCCATCCAATATTTGTCCTTGGTTTGTAAGTACCGCACTCATCCTGTCTGATGTCCAAGGCATTCCCCGTCTCCCTCTTCCTTCTGGGAGAGACATGGTGGCGCCAAAAAAAAGTTGAGACGTAACACCCTACCCACAGTTGCCCATGATTCTGTCAAGAAGAAACACCAAACTCGTCATCCTTACCTCAAACCTTGCCCTTTCGCATGTACTCCTTTATTTCAGCCAAAAGCGACGTCGTAGTAAGCAGGTACCCAAGTACAGACCAGGTATGTGATAAGTCAACAGTTGCCGGATTGTTGCGTCGCATTTGATTCAGTCGGAAAAGTCAAGGTAATCGTTGTGGTGGATCCCTGCTGGCAAAGAAGCTTCGTGTTATTATTGCTCGGGCTTCTATTTCAATCTGTTGTATCAAACTATCAATGGATTTTCTACCTGCCTAGGACCCCACCATAAACTCGTGCCACGCCTTAATTAGTAGCGCGAGGGTGGATTAGGTGTTCACTCTCTCCGCGGCTTGCAGCGCCGTCTCCACTTGCACATCTTTCCCCTGCCTGCGCATTGGCGTGGTACCTAAACTCCCACTCTCATTGCTCCAACTGGCTTTTCCGAGACTACTACTCCTTTTTATTGCTTCTTGCAGCCGACCTTTTTTTTCTCTTGACTTTTTTCCCTCCTTCCCCCGCCCCCTGTCAACGTCGCAGCAACGCTTCGGCCACCAGAGTACAGACAAGAGAAATTTATTCTTTTGCGTGTGCGTACTGCACTCGCATCTTTCTCCTCTTTCCCTCTCCTTTCAGGACACTCCTTTGAGGTCATCAGCCGGCTGCTGCAGGAGTTTCTTGGTAGCACCATCCGACCTTTTGCTGTATCCTGTGAGGCTGCTCGTCAACAAAATTCGATCCTTCGATATATTGATTTTTTACACTACCCGGTAGTCTCGGGCCACCATTGAATCGACAAAAGGCACTGTCCAGGCACATATTTCAGCTTACTCCTCGTGGTCTGCAAAATTCAAAAAGCTATTCAATCAAATATTTTTTTGTTCAGCAGAACCTCGGTTCTGTGGCACGGTGTTGGACCGCATCCGGTTTAGACTTGGGACGAACGGACCTTTCGCACGTCTAGCACGGCAAGCTATACGTGCCATATACCTACCTACTTTGTTAACCCATTTCCAAATTTGGGGGGCGAAGCAGCATTAATCCGGGGTCCTTGGGAAAGTCTCGAAACAGTTGCTCTACTCTGTCACGGGCCACTCACTGATCAGCTTCGATCCCACCACAACCTCGAACAGCCTTCTGGTCCTGTTTCATATGCCGCCCACCGGTCCCTGACTTGACCCGCTTCGAACACGTACCTGCATACACATTACAACCCTTTTTCGTCTTGCTAGACTACTAAACATTTTTCTTTATTTTCCCACCCTTCCTCCTTGTGCTGAGCTTGCACAACTCTAATCAACGCTGAGACTCACATCTTCTTCACTGGTCGATTCGTCGACAGCGCCAACGCCCAACATGTCAGCTGCTCAGTCCACCGCCACCAACAGGATGAGCACTCCCGAGGCCTCCAACACTCACGCCGCCAGCAACCGAATGAGCACTCCAGAGGCTTCCAACGTATCTTCTTTGCGTCCTCCGTCGTCCCGAGCCGTCGGTTCCGGCTCCCACCTCCGTGCATCCGCCGATGTCGCTGCATTGACCGGCTCGGCCGCGCGTGGCGGCAACGCCCGCCCGTCCTCGGACTTTTATCACGGCCAAGGAAACTCTGAGATTGATCCGCAAGACAAGCTTGCCCAGCAGTGGATCGCTGATATTGATCAGTATGAGACTACTCTGGAAGAGATGGCCGCTGCCACACTGGATCAGGACTTCAAGGACGAACTCAGTGCCATCGAGCAATGGTTCAGGGTGCTTAGCGAGGCCGAGCGGACTGCTGCGCTTTATGCATTGCTGCAGCAGACGACTCAGGTCCAGATCCGTTTCTTCATCCAGGTCTTGCAACAGATGGGAAAGAACCACCCCATGTCAGGAGTTTTGTCACCCGCCAACTTTGATAAGGGTCAGTTGTTATTTGCATATATCCTGAATAAACTCTATGACTGCGTTGCTGACATTAGTATACCCCTTCTAGATCCCATGTCAAACCGTCTCAGCGACGCCATGAACAAACTGAGCGTCGACTCTGCTCGCAACTCGATTGCACGGGGCCCCGCGTCACAGGGTGCCAAACGCCAGTCAGGCCTTGACCCTTCGACCATCAACATGATGTTCCCCGATGCCGCCGCCGCCATTGCGACGGAGAAGGCCAAGTTTACCCAGCAGACAGGAAACCAGCCTCCCTCGAACCGTAACAGCACCGCTGTCGACAATCGCAACTCCCTGGTTGGTGCCTCCGAGGGTAACGATGCCAACGGTCAGCATCCCACCTCTCCTTGGGGCACTGGCGATGCGGCGGCTCGGGCCAAACCCGCTCCGGGCCAGGCTCCCATGGGCCAGTTTGCTGCACCCTCTATTGGTGCTGGCTTGCGCTCTCCCCGCCCCGGTCAGCTAGGTGGCAACGCGCAGATCCAGAACACAACCCTGACCGCTTCTGACAAGCCTGGCGGTGAGCTTGGCGTCGCTTCCCCCTTCGGTGGACCTAGCGGCGGTAACTGGGCCTCTATGGTCAATACGCCGATGGCAGCGAACTTCCCGCAGCAGCAGGGTGGCCAGGCAGACATGCTCGCAAATGCCACTGCCATGAAGTTGGCCGCCATGTCGACGGTTAATAACCGGTTTGCCTTGGACGACGTGCGCAAGTACCGCCGGACCCGCTCCAACGACAACTCGGGACAGAACCCTCTATCGCCGGGTATGATCTCCCCCAACGTCGTTATGGTTGACGAGCACGGCAGGGTCCTGAGCCGTGATCAGCTCTTGAATATGCAAGGGATGCAGAGTCAGCAGCAAATGTCCTTTAACAACCGCTCGCGCCCCAACTCCCCGGGAATTGCTCTGCAGCAGGCCGCTGGCTTTGGAGGCATGGCCTTCGCGTCTCCTCAGAGCAACAACTTCATGCTTGGCAACGCCCTGAACCCCATGAGCGGTGGTCTTGCCCCGGTCGGCATGGGTCAATTTGGCATGGGTGGCTTGGCGCCGGAAGGCTACCTTTCTGACCACTCAGACATGAACCGCGGACGTTCTCCCCGTGGTCGTAGGGGAAGCTCGAAGCCTCCGGAAGACCCTACCGATCCTACCCTGCTCCAGGACATTCCTGCTTGGCTTCGCAGCCTGCGTCTACACAAGTACACTGACAACCTCAAGGACATGCGCTGGGTCGATCTCATCGAGCTTGATGACAAGCAGCTTGAGGAGCGGGGTGTCAATGCACTGGGAGCTCGCCGGAAGATGTTGAAGGTCTTTGAGCAAGTCAAGGGTAAGTCTATACCAGGAAACGTGGGCCAAATCACCCCTTTACCGTTAAAGTATCCGAAACTGACTTCGAGTTTCAAACATGCAGAAGCCAAGACTGAGGGACGTCTATCTACTTAAGTCTTAAACCACTACTTTCCACACTTGCATATCCCTTTTTACAGTATACGCCCGATAGACTAGCGCTTGACTTTTATCATCTTCATTATTCATTGCTTTATCTTCGACCTAATACTCCTGCCCTTGCAGACTTGGAAAGCTGTGGCGGGATTTTTTATCAATCCTCTTTTATTTTCTTTCTTGGCCTTGTTCCTTCATGGCGGTCCCTGGAGGGACCGAGGTACGCATATCTTACCGGCCCGGAGCTACAAACTTTTTATCAGTCTCGTCATCATAAGCGGCACTGGACACTTGGCCGCTCGGGATATATACGGATATAGGACCGGCGCATATGGACATTACGAAATTTAAAGCTGGGATCGTTTTGTTGGCGGCATGGGCATGGTAATAGTCGTGTAAAAGAACCTTTTAGCGTTTATCTCATTTTTTTCTTTAACCCGATCGATGGCTGAAAAGGGAGGCTGGGCGTGTTCTCTTTTGAAACCATCTGGAGCATTGGGAGGAGAAGCGAAATCACGAACGAACCATGAGGAAGGGAGGAAAGAAGTCGGAAAGTGGCGAGGATAGAACTCGGAAAATCTCAGGTTCGAGGACTAGGCAAAAAGGCATGATTCCTACTGCGCGGACAAACAAAGTGGTTCGGGGAATGGCTCGCTTGCGATACAACACCTGTACATGCCTTGCAATTTCTCCCTTTTGTATTTCAAGTCATTCAGAAGTTCAATACAGTTCCAATCAAACAAATCGTCTTGAACACCAAGCATTGCTGACACTTTTTTTGCCTTTAACTCGTCCTCTTTCCTGGTGTCACTCAAGCCTCAAGCAGCCAGCCCCTTTCAGGTAGCGGAATACATCCTGACACGGAAAAATATCCAAAACTGAACATACACAACTCGGAAAAGACAAGAAAGATCACACCACTATGCTTAGTCGCCACATGATAGAAGTCATTTCTGAAGAGTCATGGACAGACATGTGCATATGTGCATCGACGAAAGAGGCACGTCCCTTGGCCGGTGGGACAGGCCAGGACGTTGCGACTAATATCATCCTCATCCATAGGACAAAAAAAAAGAAGAAGAAAACAGGTGGCATTAACTAATCGTCCTAGGCACGCAGATACATGATATGTCCTCGATCCTTGCTTCTTTGCCCGGGCTATTTTTGGGGCTCTTTTCAGGTTAGCGGCAATCACATGCGTGCCTTGGACAACCACTGGTTCGCTTATATGGATCGACAAGCAGCGAGGGCTTTGGATTTCCAAGAAGAGGGTGGGGATTTAGAGGGAAAAGGAAAAGAAGACCCCTCGGGGAAAAAAACACGAGACTTATGCCGAATGGGGAGATACAGAAGGGGTAGCCTGGATGGACTGGTCACCAAGGATCCGAAGTCTTCTGGGCGGACTGGGGGAGGGGGGAATCACTTCTTCAGTCCTCGGCCATATGGAGACGAGTCGTAATGGTTCAAAAAATGGCATTCCTGAACTGCTTTTTTTACACAAAGGCTGCTCAAAGTCAAGGAATACCGTTAAGCTTTCTTTTCTGTTAGTATGAATATTACTTCGATCAGGAAGCCTTTCATAGAACTTTGAAAAAGAAACAAGCCATCTCAACAGAAGAATATGTAGTAGTAGTTATGACGATCAGGTGGTGCGGGCACATGTACTGTATTAATAGCAAATTATATGTAGTTAGTTGCCTTTGTTCTAGATACTGGTTCCGCTCCCATAAAACATGCAGCAGCAGGTGCTCTTACAGACACCACCGCCCCATAACTAGTCATCGTTGTACTCCCACTGCCCGAGCTGAACGGGGTTATCACTAAAGACCTCGACGACGGTTGGAGCAGCAACATAGGCAGCCGCCGCGCCGTTGCCCTTGCCGCCTCCCATCTGCTCGATCACGACCCAGAGCCCACCCTCGCGCTGAGCCAGGCCCGGGTCGACATCGACCTCGAGCGTTCGCGCGCCGCGCGCAGCGTCGACGAACTCGTGGGTGTCACCACCGCTGAAGGCGAGCTCGCGGCGGTGGGCATTGGAGCCGGCTTCGAGGCGCACGCGCACGGCGTCGACTCCGCCGGAGCGAGGTGCCACGGCGACACTGAGCCTGGTCAGGCGCGACACGATGACTGGCGCGCGGTGGCCGCGGGCGTCGCTCGGGTCCTGGTCACACTGGGCTGCCGTGGCCGTGTAGCGGGCGGGCGGCAATTGAGGAACGGGCGGCAGGGCGGTGCGCAGGCGCCCGGCGGCTGCACCGGTTCGGGCGGCCGGAGCCACAATGACGGGACCGTCGGGTGCCGATGAGCCAATCTCAAGAGTATACGATGCTAACTGCCCAGGCTCAAAGGTAGAGAGTACAGCGATATATACGCCCGGTTGGAGAACCGAGGCTCCGCCAGCAGCCGTAGAAGCAGGACACGAGCGCGAGACTGCACACAGGGCGCTCCCACGACGGTACTCGCCGCTAGATGCCACAATCTCACGGGCGGTCCCACTGGCTGCTACGCCCGTGCCTGACCAGAGCAGGTCCACGTGCAGCGGCAAGTCCTGATTGCCTGTGCAGAGAAGAAGTGATATGGCGGTGGGCGTGGTGACTTTGATCGAGTATTGCGGGTTTGACAGGTATGTGGGTTCGGCGCCGTTACCCCCCGCGGAGCGCCGCGTCCATGATCCGGTTATTGTGGTGTAGTGGAAATGTTCGGGATCCGCCTTGCTCACCTCAAGCGGCGAGCGGCTGAAAAAGGAGAGGCTAAAGTTGTATTTGGGCAATGGGAGGCTGGATTGCGCGACCGCAAGTGTGTAGCGCTCTCCCCTCCTGGCTCTGAAGCGCAAGAGTGTTTGCGGACTATCCACGAACGGCTGTTTTTGGAGCCATCGGGGACGATCAGGCAACTGTATACGATTGCCATCTGTGTTGGAGAAGAGGAAAAGGGACATGAAGCCAAGAGAATCCGGAAGACTGGTCGATCTACGAGGTGGAGTGGATAACCTGTTTCGAGTAATTGTAAGCTCCTCGTCGTGGAAATGGCGGTCCAACAACGCCCACACTGTGCCGTCAGCCTGAGCGCAGATTGAATACTGAGGATTCCGTGCGAAAGAGTTGGCCAACATGGGGTCCGGTATATCCCAAGTGAAGTGATGATCCTGGCGGTGGCTGAACAGTGACGGGTTCCAGTTGAGGTAGAGTGATTCAAAGTTTTGGATGATGTCCTCGAAAGAGATCCAGAACGTGCCCGTCATTCCATCAGTTGAAGATGCCGGGGAGTTTCCTGCTGGAGAGTTTGGTGTCGTTTTTGGTTCCAACACGGCTGAGGAGCCGACCCCTTTCCAGATGAGGCCATCACACCAGGGATTCTTGACCAGCATGCGTCGTATCCCGTTCTCTACTCGCACATCCATAACAGCATAGTCATGTTCGCCAGCGAGCCCGAGTGCCTCCTCTTCTTCGTTTGACAGCCTCCCGGTACCAAGGGTCACGACGACGTCGCCACGGTCGTACCCATCTTTGATGCGAGCCCAGCTTTGGTCTGGCTCCATATCCTCGTGAAGGAAAATCTGCTCAGGTATCCAGCCGGTGAGAACCCATAGATCTGTCCCCGAGTTGCTTCCCGGAAAGTCATAGCCGCCTCCCCTTATTTTGAGGTAGGCCTTCTCCATCAGGGCAGGCCAGATAAGCTGAGGATTTTTTCTATCCACCACAAACAGGGTACGGGATGTGCGGGAGGCAGGGAGGCGATCGTCAATAGCTACGTGTCTGAAGCAGCCATTGAAGTTCATCTTGAATATGTATTTGCCATTCTCAGACATGAGCGGTGTCGAACTGGTCGCATCAAAGGGGTACATCAGATCAGCAAGCAGTGGGCTTTCTTTGCAACTGAGATGCTTCATAGCGGCGCATAAACTGGCAACAACACTGCAGTCGGTTGTGATGTCCTGCACCAAGTCGTTCTCCGTCGCAGCTCTTTGCATCAATGTTGACGGCAGTTTATGTGCAGCATTGTTCCCGCCATCGCTAGCCCTGCTCGGTAGTGAGAACATCTCAGAGGGCCTTTTCCACCCAGCAAATATCTCCTGCTGCCTGGGAGATAGACAGAATTCAGACTCATCTCTGGATGAGTCAGAAAGTTGTTAGCTCAAGCGGGAACGCCTCTTTTCCTTTCGTCTGACATCGGAGGGCCTTACTGGTACAATGTGCCATCGTCTGCCAGTCTAAAATGATTAGCAGATGGCGGGGCCTCCCATGGTGGAAAGACATAGCCGTGGAGGCGAGAAGAACGTAGTATGATGGTTTTTTCCGACGTAGGAAGGCGACGAGATTGCCCAGGCGTCACAGGACGAGTCTGTGGTGAGGGGCCTTTCTTAAGTTGTTCGGCGTAGGCAAGCAGTTCCTTCAACTTGCGTCTCAGGCGTGCCTTTTCTGACGGAGACGAGGCATGGTCGACGGCCTGAAAACATGCCTCAGCAGCAGCTATTGCATTTCGCAAGGCTTCCGAATTAGTGTTGGCTTGACGGGCCAACCGCTCGAATTCCTGATAGGGGCTCATAGTGTAAGTCACTGGACAATGTACTACCAATTTGCCGATGTAGATATGCAGGCAGGACTATTGAAAGTAAAATAACAAATGATAAAAATTGTCGGCAATGGCTGTTGATAGGGCTGTTTGTTTGCTTACCAATGATTTTGCTTCCATACTCTCTGCTCAATTAGTTTCCAACAGCAGCACTCAACAAGTGACTGACTGATGGATCGACAACTTTTCAAACAAGTGCCGGGTCTGGATAGACGTCTGTTATACAAAGGTAGAACTCTATGGGACCCAACCAAGCCCGACCGTTCCGGTAATTTGTTGAAGGTCTTGCAAGGCAGACTCCAAAATAATAGCAAATTACTCGCTGAAAAAAAAACAAGAGCTGGGCTTCTTTTGTCTCGTCTCCTCTGTTTCCTTATGGCCTGAAAGCCTCCCCCGGATGCAAGTTCAAAGCTCCAATCTCAGGCCGCCAAGCATGCATGGTAAACACAAGCAGATCTGGGCCGCACTAGGTAAAGGAGGCCATGGGGCGATAGAAA
Source organism: Pyricularia oryzae 70-15 (assembly GCF_000002495.2). Classification (NCBI taxonomy): domain Eukaryota; kingdom Fungi; phylum Ascomycota; class Sordariomycetes; order Magnaporthales; family Pyriculariaceae; genus Pyricularia; species Pyricularia oryzae. The sequence continues at coordinate 4,116,116 of NC_017851.1, read as the reverse complement.
AAAAAAATCTTCGTCGGTATGATGCTGATGATATGGTGTTTTCAAATCGAAAAAGCACCCAAAGAAGAGTAGTTGTACAGCCGGACGTCGCTCACTACATGACTGTTTGTGAACCAAGTCGAGCTTGCGTGTTTCCCACTCGCGGGACATCGGATATGGTCCTTTTGTGGGTACGCACTACATCGAACAACGCATAAATTTGGGCTCCCAAGACTTTGCGGGCGGATGGACAGTCAGTCCGTCTCTGGCAGCGGTGTTTTGCTGGCCTGGCTGGCTGACGGTACCCGTAGCGAGTCGAATTGGTTTGATTTCCTTGGGGGTTTGAGGCTTTTCTCCTCTTGGGAACATGGCCCTGCGGGTATCCTATCCCCAGCTGTTGGCGCATCCAGACTCGAGCAAAAACCCCTCTATTACTTCCCGATTGGGATTGTATTGCCCCTCATGCGACGGTGGATGAACCATTGACTTCACTTTGATTTGACGCCTAATGCCACCAGAGGCAGATACCTAGGTAGGTACCTTACCTATGCTAGGGTACCTGCAGGTGGGTGCACCGCCCCCAGTTGTGGGGACCGTATTCTAGATTTAGCGACTCTCGAGAAAACCTTTATCTTGGGGCTTGCTTGGATTACAAGGTTGCCCCGGTACCTAGAATTCAGGCGGGGAGGATGCACCACACGCACGTGTCTACCTTAGTACACAGCTTACTGTTCTCTGTGAACAGCAACCACCCACACGTGCCCACCAGCCCCCGACGCTTGGTGCTTGGTCAGATGTCGCGTCCTAATGATAGCGCCACCCTTAGCCGGGGGACGTTTGGACGAGTCAGAAGCCTAGGTGCAAGTCACTCCGAGAAAGCCTTTAGACAGTCCAGCCTAGCCCGGCACCTAGACGGCAGAGAGTTGCTGGTTTTCGAGAACAGACCGATCAACCCCAACAGCTCGGCTCCCAGCAATTATTTTTTGGACGACATTGGGAGCTCATCTTGAGTTGACTAGAGCTTAGAGCAGACACGGTGAAGGATACAACCAGAATTACCTCATTGTTGAACATTACTCCTGCATCACGACAACTCGCCAAGCAATTCACGCGCGGAAATCAAACGAGCTCCCGATCGCGTTCGGTTGACCCGACGTACACCAGCCAAGATGGCGTCCAGAGCCATGGTCCCGTTTCTGGTGGCCATGATGTTACTGACTGGTGTTTGTAATACACTGTTGACGAAGTACCAAGTACGATGAACTACTATCTTTTAATCATGTCTCCATCGCTCCCGGCTTGAACCAATGATTAACCACAATGCCAACCTCCCCTTCAACAGGACAACCAGTGCGTCCGCAACTGCGAGGACCCTGACCCCAAGAAGCGGGTACACTTCGAGCAGCCCGTAATCCAGACGGCGCAAATGTTCGTCGGTGAGATGGGCTGCTGGCTGGTCATCGGCCTCATGTCGCTCCGCGAACGCTACATGGCCAGGAAGCAGGCCGCCGGCTACGAGGCCGTCCGTAGCTCCGATGATGTCCCCGACGCCGACGACGCCAGCGTACACTCGACCACGGCCCTCAACGGCACCGGCGCTGGCAAGCCCGTCCACGCCCATGACTCGATGCTTGCAGGCATCCGCGTCTTCCTCCTTGCCATACCCGCCATCTGCGACATTTGCGGCACCACTCTCATGAACGCCGGTCTGCTCATGGTGGCCGCCTCTATATACCAGATGACCAGGGGTGCGCTTGTTCTCTTCGTCGGCTTGTTCAGCGTCGTGTTCCTCCGCCGCAGGCTGCACCTCTTCCAGTGGCTGTCCCTGGTCGGTGTCGTCACCGGCGTCGCCATCGTGGGCCTCGCCGGTGCTATATACCCGGACAAGGCCAAGCCAGGCTCCCCACACAGCGAAGTGGTTCCCACTTCTACCCCCTTCCAGGCCGCTTCCACCGCGGAAGGCGGTCTGGATGCCAATGCGCTGCGCGCCGTCGTCGGCGTGCTCCTGATTGCCGGTGCCCAGATCTTTACCGCAACCCAGTTCGTGGTCGAGGAGTGGCTTCTCGAGCGTTCGACCATCGAGCCGATCCGCGTCGTCGGCTGGGAGGGCATCTTTGGCTTCTCCGTCACCGTCCTGGGAATGATCGTCATGCATCTCGCCATCGGCCGTACCGAAACCGGTAAATATGGGTACTTTGACATGGTTGAGGGCTGGCGGCAGATGGTTGAGAACCCCAGGGTGCTGATTTCCAGTGTCCTCATTATGATCAGTATTGGGTAAGTCTGCATAAGTGACGTTTTCTCATATTGTCATTCGCTTTTGTACCGGCCATTCAAATGGCCTGGGTTTGACTCGCGTATGCTAACAGTGGCTGTCTGCAAACTTAGTGGATTCAACTTCTTTGGACTCTCGGTCACTCGCACCGTCAGTGCCACCTCGCGCTCGACAATCGATACCTGCAGGACCCTCTTTATCTGGATAGTTTCTCTCGGACTCGGCTGGGAGACTTTCAAATGGCTGCAGGTGCTTGGTTTCGGATTCCTGGTCTACTTCACCTTCCTCTTCAACGGCATCGTCCAGCCTCCTTTCAAATTCCTCCAAGTCGATGAAGAGATCGAGGAGCTGCTGCCCGAGGAACCTGTGGAGCACATTTAAAGTCCCCTGTTCAAAGTTTACACCGGCATGTCGTGCCGGTATTTGGGGACCAAGATGTGGGCTTCGAGCCATGCGTGCACTCTTCAAGAGACGCACGATTTTTTCATATGTTTGTTTCCTCGTCTCTCTTTGGGATAGGCGTTCATCGGGTCAGGGCGTTGACGGGTTATGTATGGTAGTGTTTTTACTTCGTACTTTGGCTGGCTAGATTGGCACATGATTGGCTATAATTCAGCATTTTCCATTTTAACCTTCGGAGTATCTTCTATACGTACAAATTATGATGACATTTGTGACTTGTACAAAATACCACATGATGTCCATCATGATCCGCAACTCATATCTAGGTTTGTAATCTAGGTTCGTACTAAAGATTTCCTTCCCGCTCCCCCTTTGGTGCAGAAATATAGACGCTTCGCGCTCGCAGAACCAAATCAGATGTTGGGTATAGTGTCAAGGTCAATGCTACGCTCTTATGATACTATTAGAGAAAGGAAATTCACCAAATAATCCAAAGGAAACAAAAGCAAAAGCCTGAGACAAAACTCCCCAATACGTCAACTGCTAAGGATGGCGGGCTGGGGACACATCCATACTGCCCCCCGCACTCGCAATAGCCTCCTCCAAGTCACTCAAACGATAAGGATTGGTGAAAACCTCGGGCTCAGTAAGCGAGGAGATGACGCACCGGCTCTGACGACGCAACGGCCGCGCTGAGTACTGCAAGAAGGACAAGCCGTCCTCATCCTGCTCGTCGATGTCGAGGCCGTGATCGGGTTCCGCGCCCAGCAGTATACCTGCGACTTGGTCACCGTCGTCGACCATCTCAGCCTCCTTGCGGTTGCGCGCGATGATCTTTTGGATGCCCACGGCCTGTTTCAAAACTTCGAGCCTGAGGTCGCTCAAGGCCACCGTCCTCGCCGGCTCCGGGACGTTGTGAACCGCACGCTCGAGGAGGCGGTCCTGCTGCTCCCTGCCAAAGGGCAGCTGGACGATGGTGCGGTTCGACTTGAGGGATCTCCGCAGGAACAACAGGGCCGTCAGGTTGATCTCGGACCCTCGGATGTCTAGTCGACGCAGCGCCCGGTTCTCTTGTATTCCGAGACCGAGGTCGCCGACTTCTGTGCTGAGATTTTGGTTGCGGAGGATGAGGGTTCGCATTGTGCCGTTGCGACTGAGACCCCTGAAGGCGCGGCCGAATCCGCGTCCCAGCTGCCCCTCGTCAAGCTTGCCGGCGTAGCCTGAAAGATCCAGAACTCTGATGGAGTTGTTTAGGGCGAAGAGCTGCTCCAGCGCATCCGAAACGGCGGGTGTACAGACCGCACTGGGTAGAGGTGGAGGGGCTGTTCCCGCTAAGGAGACGTAGATGAAGCGTTTGGATACGGTTATGGCCTGGAGCAGCCGTACATATCCTTCAACTCTGTTGAACTCGATCATGTCCAAGTGCAACCCGAAGCTCCCTTCGGAACAAAATGCAATGGCAGACGCGAGATCTTCCACCCCTTGATCAATAGGGTTTCCGTTTAGATGGATGTGTAGCCCCTGAAGTCCTGAAGCTGCACTGATAATACGTGCGGCACGATGTCCATCGATTCCGCAGCTGTCGAGTTGTATTCGTTCAAGACCGCGGGATGCTATTGAGAAGCCACCTTTTTGGCGTTGGTCGATGGCCTTGATCTCGAGAAAGGCTATAAGAGCCTTCTCCGTATCCAGTGTCATCTTGTACCCTGAAATGTTTATACGCTCGATGCTTCTGAACCCCCCAAGGCTTTCGTACGACAAAAGATTCGTCTCATCCTGTCCGATTACTGCGTCGGAAGTATTCAAGCTGCGCAGGTCAGCCATAGCCTCGATGAATCTAGAAATGGTGCCAGGGAAAATGCGACCCATGTTTTGGGAAATATCGAGAAGTTCAAGTGATCGAGACTGAATCATGAGAGATTCGACTATAGCTGTGAGATCACCACTAGACAGGGAGCATCTCGACACGTCTAGAGCTTTTAATTCGGCTCCAAACTGTAAGCCGTCATCAACGGAATTTCTCTGATCTAAGCCCGAGACTGAAACCCTCGTCATATCTTGTTAGCAGTCTGCGCTCTCTATCCCATTCCTTATGCTTACGGGTACTCACCCAACGCCGCAACGTCACCCGATCCCAGACGACACCCAGCCACGAGGATACGATTGCAGGCTGTTAGACCGACACTGAGTAGATTTATGATAGGGAATAGTATGCCTAGGTCTGGGTCTTTATGTGGTGAAAGTGGAAGATCGCCAAGAGTGTCGGTCAAGTCGATTTGTGTTAGTGAAGGCAAGCAGAGTGCTAAAGCATGGATCTCCTGAGACAAGACTGATCCTTTCTGCACATGCTTGCAGAGGTTAGAGCTGATGATGGTCTCTGTATAGTGAAAGGTTAATATTTGACAAGAAGAACTGTTGCGGAGCGAAAGCTGAGACATACCATCTGGGTTCATGTAAGCCACTGATTCCGGCCGTGAGCTATCAAATTTATCCCAAAGACACCTGAGACTAACACCACGGAGCGATATGGAGCCTATGAAGCGGTTGTAGCGGATAGCCCTCAGCAGGGCCATCAGCTCGAGAGGCTCGTAGGAGGGTCTGGCGTCCCGAGGTGGCAGGACGCGCAACTCGGGACCAAAGCCGCCGTCAAGGCGCATTTCCCAAGCAACTGGCTGGCAGTCAAAGGCGGCGCAGAAGGCCTTGTGTGTTCTGTGGAGTCCGCCAAACTCGGTCGACGTTCCTGTTGCCACATCGACATCGACCCCTGAATGCGGAAGCTTGTCGACCCTAAAAACCTGGGTTCGTCGAAGACTGCTAGGCCAGCATGGTCTGAGGGCCTCGTCTGCCTTCAATAGTGTCTGCAATATGTGGTGGGAGAACCGGCTTGATACGTGCAGGTACGTTGGCTTGGCTTCGAGAGGTTTTCTATAAGAAGAAGTGTCAGTGTCTAACACCAAGATTCTGGCGGTTGGATGACAGATCCTATCATAAAAGGAACATGACAAACCGAAATCGTAGCTCAAACCGGTCTTCCCGTGGCGCCCAGCAGCCGTTAGCACATTCAAGATTCATGATTCCATATTTTGCATATGTGGCGATCAGCCCCTTGTTATCTGCTGGTCGTGCTGCCTTGATAAAATAACATAGGTTCACCCCAATCGCAAAGTAAAAGGACTCGTTCTCGGCCCATTTCGCATTGTCAGCCAGTCTGATGCCGACGGGGAACATCTCTGGCCGTAGCAACGGATACTCTGGTTCCTCACGTCGAGAAATTTCGCAAATCTTCTCCTCTACCTCGTGTGCCACACGTGGAACACCAAAGTGGGCGTCGTCCTTCTTCCTCACGGCCGCATGAACGCTGTCGAGCATCAGGTCCCTCATCGTGGGGTCTTCTGCAAAGAACTGACAAGCTCCAAACGCAGCGAGTGAATAGGTCGACTTCCACCAGAGCTCTATGCCAAAGTAAGGCCTCGAGCTCTCAGCTCTGGACGCAGAGACGAGTGACTCGATTGGTATGAACTGGGACACCTCGGGATTTGCGGGGCGTTCGGCTTTGGATGCCGGCGTAGGACCACCGGGGAGCATGTCCGGGGGCAGCGATGGAAACAAGGCATGGACTTCGGCAATGCCTTTGACCTTGATAATGTAGTTGTTGGTGACAATAACATATGCCGATTTACTACGCAGGAAATGCTGCTCAATGATGATTTTGAAGACACCTTTGACCTGCTGCAGATGCCACTGTATCCTCCCATCGATGCTGTTGGTGGAGCTCTGAGAGACCGATGTAGTCTCATGCGAGCCCGCACTGGTGGTGAAGATGGATCGAGAGGACTCTCGCCGACCCAGCTGGCTGCGGCCATAGTCGATAGAGACGGTCCTGTGTTTTCTGAGAGTCCTTGGCAGCGGAGATACCGACTCGCCGTCTGAGGTAGCAAACACCGATGTCGACGAGGCTGTCGGTGAAGATATGGGCGAGCCCAGCCCAAGAGAACGCAGAGACCTCGCTATACTGTTCCTCTTTCCCGTCAGGGTTGGCGTAGATGCCGAGGTCTGGATTGCCGGCGATGAAGCGACCGACAAGTCCGGGACCACTTCGGTGTCCAGCTTAGGCAAGCACGCGTCCCGTGGCTTGGCAGAAGCCCTTCGCGCAATCCCTGGGAGTGCCCGCGTCTTCTTGAGGTAGCTAGCTTGTTCCATGATAGAACAAGAGTCTCGGGACTAGGCCTGTCGGCTTGTCAATCAAGCCTTGGGGCTCAAGGACCTCGGGGTCCCTATGGACCTTATCTTCGTAACGAATCCGAGGTAGGACAAAAAAATCGCATTGCGGTGTAACTTTGAGTCCATTTGATCAGATCAGGTGTTGGTGGGCAGACACGAAGCTATACTGATCCTAGTAGCCCGTGTTGGATGTAGGAAGTCGTTGCTGATTTGCCATGTAGTACGAAGTTCCTTGGGGCGTGATGATGGTGATGGTGATGGAACAACTCTTGTCGAGGGTTTTGTTCTTATTTGGGTCGTTAACCAGCTTAGAAGAAAAGCTGTGCTGGTTTGGATCGCGAGACGGGATCAATTTGGAGAAAGCTACAATCACATTTACTATTGCTGCAACGATCTTTTTTTTCTCATGCACAGTTACCATCGGCGAAGTGCGTAGTAACTATGATATCAACCTGATTTGTTGGCAACCAATAGGGGCCCGCAGAATCACAGTCGCACCTTACCTCCCACGTTCAAAGCACGGGAGCCTATTAAACCAATGGCAGAGCTGCCGGACTGCCGGGATCTTTTTAAAGGCCTATGTACAAGCACATGTTTCCATTCCCCGAACTGTTCCGACTGTGAGCGGTATGCCGTGCAAGGCATTCGTCAGGTATTCGGTCAGAATAGCGATAGCGTCTTCCTGTCAACATCTTGCTTGTTCTCTAATTAGCTCTAGCTTGTATTGGGACCGCAGCCTGTGTTTCCTTCTTGGCGAGCCTTGGGTGTATTTTTATTGTGATTGGTTTTATCATCCCGGTAGACAATGAGATATTAGTAACGGTATGCACAGAGAGGATTGACAGGAACAAATCGGGCTTTGGACACTTCAATCTCATTACTGTAGAGGAGCAAGCTAGCAAGATATCGATGAATTATGCATGCCATTACGGATACATGAACTCTCACAACTAATATGCATGGCACACCTCGGGCATTTGCAATGTTGGCCCGAATATTCCATCAACAATCGTCTTTGAAATGTATGACGTAGTATTAGTGGCAGGGCATTTGTAGTCTGTGGCTGTGTTGATTATGGTTGCAGCCGGTGTGGCTGATATCGAGATCAAGACAATACAGTACCACACCAATACTATCTCTGGAGGCAAGGATCAACGATGAACCCCCTAGAAAATAAACATCAAACATTCTTTCAAAATGTCTATGGCGTTGTTTCCACATGCCGCGTTCCTGTCATCGATGTAATTACGTGTTAATCAACGTGAGGACGTGGTTTGCGGCTATAAATATAGTGGCGGTGACAGATAGCGGTTCGGACCATGGCTTATTTTCATCTGCTGATGTGCATACCAGCTCAATTACGTAGTACCAGGCGATGAGGTAAAAGATTGATTGCCCTGGCTGTCTCAACTAAGTATACTGATCAATCAGTCAAAGTACCTAGGTGCAGCGATAATACTCACCAAGCTTCTACACAGCCTTGTCGTTTCAGACACAATCAATATATTACACTTTACACATCGGTGGTCCAGTCGGTATCAGGTGAGAGAAAATAGCATCAAAGCAGTCCGAGTGAAAGGAGCCCTACATAGTAGACTAGAACGTCACAGAATTGCCAATTCCATTCGATTAAACTTACCACGTAATGTGGGGGACCCAGGGACTCGGAGAGCCAAGCACTTTACACGGATCATTTAGTTCTAGGTACTCTGTGCTGAAACTGTCTGGTAATAAATGGTTGTCCGTGAGACGATGGAGAATTATTGAAAATAGTGAGCTGGTGGAGTGTATTCTCAATGTGACAAATGCCGGATTAGGCAATTAATTGGACTGCCTTATGTTGTGCTGTTTGCTTGGAGAAGCAGTGTTACATTGTCTCGATTGAATTGTTTATCGTTGTGCTGTACCGGAATGTAAGCTGCTCGGCAATTCCGATTCTCCTCCCATTATCGAGAACAGACTTTGCTGTAACTGTAACATTAGTCGAGGTCGCATTTAGAACACTTTTCTTAAGAAGAGATTATTGCGCCCCTTGGCCCTTAGGTTGATAGTGGTTGCGTCGGCGCGAGACAAGGGCGGTGATGATTCGGCTATAGCGGATTCTGCCGCGGCACCGACAGTTCGGCCTTTTTGATCTGACTGTAGCGGCTCTTCTTGCCCAGGTGCATGCCAAAAATATCCCTACTTCGTTACAAATACTACTTCGTATACATATTCCCCATCGGTTTTCTGCAGTCATACGTCAAATACGCCACCCAACAAACAAACACGACAAGCGACAACAAGGTGCACGCGGAAAAAAGGGGCCAAGGTGGGGGCCAAAGTGATGATCGGTTCGGGCAAAAATTGGAAAGATCTCCCAAATCGTCATCTTTTTGGTGAAGAGCGTGCTAAGTTACAGGGGCTAACGATGAGGTTGTTTCAGTAGACGCTTGGCCAACGGCTGATTACGACGTTGATCGTGGAGTCGCGTTTCGAAACGTGAGCTTGTGGTTGCTCTCGCCTCCGCCATTGCTTTTCTATTTGCCCCTGAGGGGGGTTATAGAAGATGGATGGTCTTGTGCTTAAGTGATTTTTTATTTTTATTTTGCCTTGCGTGGCAGATTTGCTTCCTAGCGTGGGTATTTGCAAACATGAAAAACCAGCGGTCCAAGTACCGAATTTGGCATCTCGGGGATTCGTTCCTTGGCGATGGCTGCAACGCTTTCCCCTAGCATGCAAGTTACTGCCCCCAAACCCCATGCCAATCTAATCCAGTGCTACGTACAATCGTCGACACGTGCGACGTTGGCATGGCATGTGGGCGGTGTTACAGGTTGAGTAGGTAATGTAGGTAGGTAGCTGTTGGCAAAAAAGAAAAAAAAAACATTGTTTTCCTTCTGTTCTTTGAGAATGCGGAGTCTGTTGCGTCGCGACTTTTTCAACGGCCACAGGTAGGCTTCTTCTGACGGCAAAGCACGCGAGCGAGCGAGGAGGCCCGGAACGAGTGTTGGAGAGGAAAGAGTGCAATCGGTACCGGTAAAAAAAGGCATCGCATAAATATACCTCGACTATAACAAAAAGTATACTGATTCTCATCGGGAATTCACGATGGCTGGACAAACACTTGAGAGGGCGGCTCAACGCTTTCGGAAGTTCAACGCACTACTTGGGTCCAGACTACCTAAACCAGTGATTTTGGTTCGCATCTCATGACCCATGGAAAAATTATGAGATTAGAATCCCCTCCGTCTGATTCTGATACAATCGACAGCAACCATATGCAGTTTTGCAACCCGTGGCTGCTCAGCAATATCAATGCCTGAAAACAGAAAAAATGGCAGATCACATCTACCTAAGACTCAACTGGGGAGTGAGTTACACATACACAATGAAAACTGTCAATCACATTTTGACTCCTGTTTACCTATAATTACTTTAGCGAGATAAGGCAAAGCCATGCGTTCAATTAAGGTCACGCATGGCTGTAACTTGGATACACCCTGGCTACCAACGGAGAACGATTGAAATGCATTGAACCTGAAATGAGCCAACTCAGACCGACTTTTACAATACAGTATATATTGGTACATGTCAATACTATAAGTCTGTCAACTACATCAGTTCAACACGAACTTCGTATAATACCTCATGTACCTACCAGGTACTCATTTGAGCACGACAAATGCTACAGTAATTACCATGATACGCCGAGAAAGCACAGTCGGCAGGGAAACAAAGTAAAAAAAAAGGGAATGCGTCAGTACAAAGTGCTACGTGATATGTATATTACATCAGGCACATACAGTAGCTGGTACGTACCTTGCCTATCTGGACTGCAACCGCAGTACACTGGAGAAAAGAAAAAGATTTTTACCATCATATGCGCATGCAAACAGAGGTGATGGTAGGATTGGGGCGGGAACCACCGAAACAAACGCTGTTTCAGGAGGACCCCTAGATCAGCCTTTCTGCGCAACCCGACCCCGACAGGTCGGCGGTTCAGTCAGCCCAGCGGGCGCGAATGAATGCCTTGGGAGTCTGCATATTGGCGGTGTTGGGGTGTCCAGCTGGTGGGGTTCAGGTGCTGCACAACTCACGCAGCCGCATGCGGCGCCAGTAGTACGTACCTTCTTGCCTACCTTACCTAGGTAGCTAACCTGTACTGTACTGTACATGTACACTCCCACACCGACCCGGCCCTAGACTCCGTTTCCCAAGTCCCCACAAAACCAACTGATGACAAGGACAGTCGAGCGTCCATTCACCGGCGCGTTTTACGATGATGCAAAGGGTGCATCCACCGGACGCGGGCGATGAGTCTCTTGGAAAGCATCAAGAACCGGATATATACTGTACTTGGTATTGCCTGCCTAGTGCCTACGGATACCGTATGGTAGACACGCAGCAGGTACGTAAACCTGGTTAGTAGAATGTACCTATGGTGGATGCGGGGTGTGGTGTGTGGGAAAGCCTAACTTTAGCGAGGCCTGAGGCGCTTCTAGACAAGAGCCGACGGAAGTACATTATTGGATGGGTTCCGTAGATTGATGGACGGAGACTGAAGGGATGGTTTTTTGTATGTTGTTGTTTACGGCTGAATTAACAAGCTGAAAGGAGACTTCCCTTCTCCCATCGCTTTCGGTTACAGGTTCCTTGGGAGGAAGTTGAAGATGCGACGCTTACTTGTGAGGTGCGAAATAGGGAAACATCCGGTATCAAGTCAGATAGTTACCGTAAGGCAGGGTACCGAGGCAGCCAGGGAGCTTGACACCCAATTCAAGGCAGCCAGCTAATTACTGTAACTGTACGGTAAGGTAAGGTTGATACCTACCTCTACCTGGCTGAAAGGATTCAAGCGAGTGGCTGCCTTGATTGATATCTTACCGCTTGGCCGTACTAATATTGGAAACAAGAGTATATGATAATCTGTGCTCTCTGTTTTCCTTGAAATATGACATTTTTTGACAGGTGATTTTAATGGATCTCCACCCCGAATATTGGGATCCCCGCTGGATATGCTCCATCGTCATTTTCACTCGTGCACCTGGTCCTGGCTTGCTTTCGTCTCGTTCTTTGTCGCGTGTGCTCTGTAGGTAGGTCGTGAATCGAGGACAGCGGGCTGCAAGTAAGGACAGAGTTCGGTTGTCCGTTGGCCGTCACGCGGCAACTGCTTCATCGTTGACTGTTGCTGTAACTGTTGCGGTATGTGTGGCAGTTCCAACGGCTAACAGTTTAGCTCGGTTCCGTTTCTCTGGGTCTGGGTCGTATCAGCTTCGTCTAAAGTTTGTCCGTACTCCCTCCTCTGGGGCGTCCCGACATTATTTTATTTGATCGTTTTATTACTCCGGCAGACTTCCCAGTTCTTTTTCATGCCAAAATATCTCCTGCTCCGATTAATATTACTTGTCTCCTGTTAATAGACGAGCAAAACAGACTCATCACCAAACCAGTTTATGCAGCGGTCTGATATCCTTGTCCGCCCCAAAGCCGAGCCCGTTGGAAAACACCACCTTCGCACATAGATTGCGATTTTGGCTGGCCTCCGCGGCGCCACCACCGAAAGCTTGAAGTGGGGCCACAAAAGGGGGCTCCGTGCAGTCCTTGCTGTTTCACACATTCCAGGGCAGCTCAGCCAATGACACTCGAGGTTTCGTCTGCCCACCGTTGCTGCTACTAGGTCGTGATCAATCAGCCTGTCCAGTTCTTCCAAATTGTGCTAGGTAGAGAGTTCTCCCCCAGGGAAGCGGGCTTTAATTTTTTTTTCATCTCTTCAAAGCGCTTGTCCGCCCTCCACGCCCTTCGAAACTCGCACCGCCCATGAACCAGGTCCTGGCCAAGCAGTCTGTCTGTCTACGGAGTATTTGTCTGTCTGGTCCTTTTTTTTCCCCATTCCCACACCCCCACACCCCCTCGCCTAACAAACTTCTGGCGTCTTACCACTGTTTACCAGCGGGCTGACCTGACCTGACCTGTCCCTGCATCGTCGAATCACCCACTCTGACGATCCACGCTGGCCCTTCTGGCAGGGGCTAACGCTGAATTGTCTACCTGCACATTCGGTTTTTATTTTCCCTCTTCCCTGTCCATGCCTTTTAGGCGGATGAGCTCCCTTCCTTCTCTTACAAAGAACTTGATACACCCCTCCCTTCCGTCCTAAACCAGAACCTTTTTTTTGTTTTTGTTATTTTGTCCTATCCAGATCCTCTCGACAAGACCTGGTTACGCCGAGGATAAACACCAGCAGGACTTCCTGGGGGGGACACTGCAGTCTGCCCACATCCCATCGTCAGACTAATTGATCCTTTTTTTCTCCCCCTTTGACAGCGACGCCAAACCCGTCTTTCGTGCAACGACTTGTACGCAAAACACGCCAGAGTCCAGCAAAACCCGTATTTTTTCCTTTCTTCCTGAAACCATCGCTTCTTTTCACCTGGGAGGCTACTGGATGGTCATAACCAATCATAACAAATCATAACCAAACGTGCGGCCTTTCTGAGCTGTTCCTATTCGACAGACTATCTCGTTCTTCGCTGGCTTCTGGTCGTAAATAACACGACCCAGCCAGCTGTCTGGCACTGCAGCCATATTTTGCACCACCCGTACTTCGGGCCCGAGCACCCACCTCATTCTTTTTGGGGGTCGCGCCTAATCCAAAGAAATGGCCATGTTGGCTTCAAAGTCGCCTTTTCCGGCCCCTCTGGCCACTTCAGGCTCAGGAATGATGGCTGGGACAGCACAAGCATCATACCCTCCCTCGAGACGAGCACCAGCTGTTCCGCCTGCCAGCCAGTCTTTCAGTCCGACCGAGTCCGAGTTCTCCGACAGCGATGATCATGATTCACCAAAGCACTGGGACGAAGACAAGGTCTGTGAATACCTGAGGAGCGTTCGCTGTGGCGAGTACGAGAAGCTCTTCAGGAAGAACCATATCAATGGCGAGAACCTCCTTGAGATGGACAAGGATGTCCTCAAGGAGATGGGCATTGAGAAGGTTGGCGACCGGGTACGCTTGTTCCTCAGCATTAAGAAGCTGAGGACAAAGGCCATCGCCGGCCAGAAGAAGAGGAATAGAGTGAGTCGGGGGAATGCTTCCTTTGCGGCTCGAAACGCAATGGCTGACTTTAGTTACCGCTTCACCAGGATTCCTTTGCCGGACACGAGAGCATGTACACTCCAGTATCTGAATCTCCCAGCAAGCCCTTTCACTCTAGCAGCCGTGTCATGCCCAATCCTTCAGTGAACAAGAGATACTCCCGTCAGATTGACTTGAGCGGCATGGCATATGATCCCTCCAGGCCGACCACTTCCTCCAGGCCAACATCGCCGCTTCCCAGTGCCGATTTCCGGACTGCGCGCACACGAAACCCATATGTTGGACAGCAACCCACTCCTACTGGGTCGCTGAGAGGACTTGGATCACCACCAGATAGCCAGGCAAACTCACGTCCGGTATTAACCCATACCCGGACCGATTCCGGTATGGACGGATCGCTGATGGCTGCCTTACCACAGAACCAAGATGTCATTCGTGTCATCTCTACAGGGGGCGTCACCAAGGTTGTCAAGATTGCCGACTGCAACACGTGTGAGGAGGTGATGCGGGTAACATTGCGCAAATTCGCGCTGCGGGAGGACCACGAGAGGAATTATTGCTTCTGGGTTCTTTCTGGACTTGACCCAGATCCGAAGCAGTGCCGTAGACTGGGAGACACCGAGCTTTGGCGCGTCATTAAAGACCAGAAGCGCCCGGAGCGCAACCGACTTATTCTTCGTCGGGTACCGGCTGGCGAGCCAGGACAGTCTGAGCTTGAGAGGGCCGCCGCGATTGCCATGGAGGAGGCTCAACAATCGCACTCCCGCGCCATGGACAACGTTGGGGCGCGTAGCCAGATCAAGGTGCAAAAGGTTCTCGGAGAGAATTGGGATAACCTACAGCCCCCGCTCTCTCCCGTCTTGTACCAGGATCGCGAGAGAAACGTTTACAATGCTGCTCGTGACCTAGAGAGACCCGAACCTCTGGATTCCGGCCGGCTGCAGCCTAGGAGAAAGGTCTTGAGGTCTTTTGGCGGTCTCAGGCCTCCGAGTGAACTCATTGCTTCCGACCTGACCACTTACTTCCCCGACCACCCGCGGGAGGACATTGATCGGACTGCGAGACTGTCTATGCGTAGGTCTGCACGCCTTAGCAAGGTTAACAGCCGCCTTAGCGTTGCCAGCAGTTTTAGCATGGCCTCGAGCATTCAGGATGCTCCTCCCATCCCTACCATCGCCGACAGCTGGCTACAGTCGACACCCTTACCCAAGGCTCGCCCCCGAGACCTGCAGAGTAGGCTGCAGCATGGCTACCGTGATTCGGTGGCGTCGTCTATGCTAGACACGCTTCAGGAGGAAGGGTCTCCTATAGAACCGAACCGCAAGTCCTATGTTTCATTCGCCGACAGCGGCTCAGATTCTGCTGCCGTGAGTGTCACGGACCCCGACGGAAACATTGTCCGCCACAGCTATTTCGACGAGGGTAGCACCATTGGTTCTGGCTCTGGCTCCGGCTCGTTCGGCGATGTCAGCAAAGCTCTGAACGAGGATGGAGAGGACGCCGACGAAGATCTGCAGAGCTTTCTCTCTGGCGAGTCTTGGGATGACAGCAAATGGATGAAGGGAGCACTCATCGGACAGGGATCCTTTGGATGTGTCTACCTCGCTCTCCATGCTATTACAGGCGAGCTCCTCGCCGTCAAACAAGTCGAGGCCCCATCGCCTGGTGCCAACAGCCAGAACGACGCCAGGAAGAAGAGCATGATTGAGGCCCTTAAGCGTGAGATCAGCTTGCTTAGGGATCTTCGCCACCCCAATATTGTGCAGTACCTCGGCTGTGGCTCTTCTGCTGAATACCTCAACATTTTTCTCGAGTATGTCCCTGGTGGCTCGGTCCAGACCATGCTCAACTCCTATGGCGCATTGCCAGAGCCTCTGGTCCGCAGTTTTGTGAGACAAATTCTGAACGGTTTGTCGTATCTCCACGAACGTGAGATCATCCACCGAGACATCAAGGGTGCCAACATCCTTGTGGATAACAAGGGCACCATCAAGATCTCGGACTTTGGTATTTCAAAGAAGATCGAGGCCACCAACCTCCTCAACGGCGCCAACAACAACAAACACCGGCCCTCGCTGCAGGGTTCGGTGTTTTGGATGGCCCCCGAGGTTGTCAAGCAGACAAGTTATACCCGCAAGGCCGACATCTGGTCACTTGGCTGCCTGGTCGTCGAAATGATGACGGGTACACACCCATTCCCGGACTGCACACAGCTGCAGGCCATCTTCAAGATCGGTGGAGGCAAGGCAACGCCGACCATTCCCGAGGATGCGAGCACAGAGGCCAAGGCTTTCCTGGCCCAGACTTTTGAGATGGATCATAACAAGCGCCCCAGCGCAGATGACCTCATGCTCAGCCCCTTCCTGACTCCTATCACGTAATTAATGAGTGAGAAGTGAGGAATATTTGCTCATATCCAGAACATATATCTCGAGCCATGGCTCACAAACTCTGCTTCTATCCTCCCCTTTACTTGTATACATTTTTTTTCGTTTCTCTGCCGGCACTTGTGCCGGCATACCTTTTAAAGCATAAGACTTTATCTGTATGAACTCATGAAGCCATCAAGACAGCGCAGACGGGCGGGCATAAATGTTGGAGTTTTTGGTACATAGGTCGAATTCAAGTGGCCGATGGTGGCTATTTATACACTTTGATATGTTAAACCTGGTGTGAACATGAGCAAGATGCAAAAAATTGATTGCAGACAAACGGGTTCGAGTTCTAGTTCTAGATCTAGCACTAACTAATATTGGCAACGCGCCCCGCAGATGTGGTAGGTGTTCGCGCTGGGCGGGTTGGGGTTTAACTTGCAAATAAAAGTTGGGAGATACCCCGTGTTTCAAGCAAAGAAACAACCGTGGATATCTCAATTTTTTGTGGTTGTCGCTGCTGAAAGAGAGACATAGCACGAACGATTCGAAGACCATGTGTTCACTCGCGACCTTGGTATTTGTTAAGTTTTGGCCCAGCCAAAGATTTTGGAAGGGTCCAGCGAAAACAGAATCAAAAGCAAAACAAATATCGTAAGAATGGCCGCGAGACAGGTATTAAAAAAAAAAAAAAAAAAAAAAAGAGAGAGAGAGAGAGAGGAAAAGCAAAACCGAAATACAGGCCCCTAGAAACCACAATACCCTATCTATCAGAGCTAGCGATTCAATAGCAAACTTCTCGCGGCAAACTTTCGGCAATGTCGCCCGGTGCTCTAAAGGGACAACTTTTGAAAACCCTCAAGCGAGAGAAAAGAAAACGATGCCGGCGAACGATCCGGAGTAAGCAGCTTGAAATGTCTAGCCAATTTCCGAGACTTCGAAACCCTCTCTGCCCCCAGTTGTGCCGCATTCCTGGCACGACCCTGGCGAGAGTTGTTGCCGTCACCACATTCTTTTTTGGCAGCTTTTCTCATGAACATGACGGCAACTCGACGGCAACCGGGACAACCCCATGTACGCATGCCATGCTTTTATTTTATTCTAGCCGGGTTTTTATCGCGAACCATAAGTGAGACACTGTGTTCCAGTCGAGGATCGAGGACAAAAAAAGAAATGTTCAAATATAGCTTGTGTGCGAAAAAGGATTCATATAAAGTGTTTCGGTTTCCCTTACCCCCGTTACCAAAAGAATGCTTGAACTCATGGAAGATTGTGGAAATCGGCGACGCTCGGAACACGAGGATTTTTGCATCTGATCCCGCCGTTGTTGTTGTCGCCGCTAATAATCAAGAAGAATATTCCACATTTCCCATCTTAGACCATCGGCCTTCTCCTCTCGGCGACTCTCCTTTGTACTTGAATCCACTTGCGACAGCCAGAATTATCCGGCCCCAAACGCACCCGACAAAAAATAACGTCAACCATGAGTTCCCCAATCTCATCCTCTGGCTTCTCGACGCCATCGTCCTTCACCGGCGGCCTCCCGATGGCCCGCCGCACCATGCAACGTTCGGCCTACTACTTTGCGTACGGCTCCAACATATCACCGACGCAGATGGAGAGCCGCTGCCCGGGAAGCATCGCCAAGGGCCTCGCGCTCCTGCCAGACTGGAGCTTCATCGTCAATGAGCGCGGCTTTGCCAACGTCATCCCCACTGGCGCGCTAGCGCACGAGGTCGACGTGATGCGTCGCAAGGGGTCCCTCTCGCCTGTTGCCGAGTCTCTCGAGATCGGCGCTGAGGAAGGCGTCTGGGGTGTCCTGTACCACCTGTGCCCTGAGGATGAAAAGATGCTGGACATCACCGAGGGCGCGGGCTTCGCGTGCATCAAGTACTATGCTGACGTTGAGGTGCTGCTGCCTGCCCGCCCGAGATCGACTGGCTCATCATCGACGTCGTCAAGCGAGTCGGAAGCCGAGGCTAACAGTTACATGGTCCCTGCGCTCATCTACGTCGATCGCCATCGTGTCAAGCCCAGCATGCCCAGGGAGGACTATGTTGCAAGGATGAACCGCGGCATCGAAGAGGCACAGGCTCGATATGGGTTGCCCGAGGGTTATGTGCAGAGGGCCATTAGGCCGTTTATTCCTTCGCGTTGATGGGGTTCCCTGTTAAAAAAAGGATGATTGGTACCACCATGTTGAATCTTTGAAAATTCAGGGGAATACTTGGCGAAAACCAACAACTTTGTTACTTTCAAGCAATCAATACCCGAACAGATATCCACCTAGTAATAATCTTAATATAATTTCCCTTGATTTTGCAGCAGATTGAAGATTATAAAAGTCCAATTTGGACTCGTCATCTTTTGTGGCTGATAGTGTTCAAGGTGGCTGCTTAGAAGATTGCTTTCCACATGGCATTAACGTCGTTTTGGGCGTTATTGGAAAATGGTGACCCATTCATTCACCTAAATGTTATCAGCATTATGACAAGAATTGGTTGCCGATATCTCAGTATGTGCTAGACTAGATTAGCGTAGTCTTGTCTTCTGCGTTTCCCCTGCCTCGCAAATCTAGGAGGCTCGTGGATCGAGCTCAGGGGCTGCATCAGAAAGAGAGCCCAAAGGAGCCTCGCCCTCGGAATCGGAGCAGTGGATAGATTGGAGGGGGCTGGGTGCCGCTCTAGTGTGTGACCTGCTTTTTAGCATAAGGGTTGACCGTGTGGCTGCTTTCCGGGGTTCATGACGCTAAATTCGAGTCTGGATCGTGAAATGATTATTTATCAGGTAAAGTTTGTCTCTGGTCTCAGGTCCAAACGTTGTTGCGAGTAAAAAGGCCAGCGGCCTCTCCGTTGCATCCTAGAAGCGCGAAGCAACCTCTCAAGTCTTCACGGGGATACACATGCCAATATCTGCCTGCTACCCAAAGTGCCAGGCCGCCGAATACTCCAATGCTGCCGAGTACCTCGAAAGCAACCCAGCTCCTGGCTCTCATATCTGCCAGCATCTCGAGAATACCGAGAGGATCTTGCGAATGTGCTGACTGTAGATGCAACCCCCTTCTTGTTGTTTGCCCACGAGACGTATGTACACCGTCACGGCGAGCAACCTTGGGCCCAGCTGGTGACGACGAAGTTGACAGACGAGATCGGGAATGTTGGCGTTGGAGGTCCCGACCTCCAATAGCCACCAGAGTGCCGTCCTTGACGCATTCACCCAGGCGTTCCGTGAGCCAGACAGCCCGCTCGCCTCTCGCAAGTGCCTCGTATCGTGCTCGTTCGCTATCCAAGCTTCGTTGCAGTTCAACGGCCCAATTCGCCAGGCGAATCTGCGCCAGCTGCTCCTCACGCCTCACTGTCGCAGGCGCAAGTGCTAGTGCAGATGCGGGGGGCCTGACCGCCAGCTCTCCGGTCGTCCCTATGAAAGAGGGCGCTTGCGGACCTCCGGGGAGCGTCTGCCCTTGAGCCGGAGGCGGCCAGGAATTGAGAGGTCTGTACAATGCTTGTGGCTTGCTTGCTTGTTCTCCAGAGCGCCACTGCAAGCATTTCTTTGCAGTCGAATGCCTTAGCCAGGACGCTCCATCTGCGCTGAACACTTGTCGAACTAGTTCGCCTAATTCGGATGGAAGCAGTGGCTCAACGTAGTCTGGGCTCATGAGCAAACTAGCATCCATCAAATCGCTGTCTGAGCCAGTAGCACTCGACACAGACAAGACAGCCTCTGCATGACTAGTCGGTGATACTTTTGAATAACGAAAAGGGCGCACGTCAGCGCTCAGGAGCTGACTCAACACTTTCTGCTTCCTCTCCCAGATTTCGTCGGCTGCAATAGTGTCCGATTTGGCTATCAGGGGTATTATGTTGGTGAGAGGAGCTAGCATCCTCAGATACTGCAGATCGACTGGTTTTATGTCTATAGGCCAGCACATGATATTGTTGTTAGCGTGAAGATCCAGCGGCATATGACGAACTGCAGCTATACTCACCATGAGAAATTAGATATAATACAACATCCACCTGAGGACCTCCGTCCCCACCGATCATGGTTGCAAGATCAGAATCACTCAAAGTGTTTGAATACATTCGCTCTAAATGAGACTCAATGTATTGAACCACAGGAACGATGTCTTGTAGGGCCTGTAAACGTGGTAACTGGGTTAGTGAAACGAAAGCAGGTTAGAAAGGGCTACAGATCTCTCACCTTTGCGCCGTTTCCATATCCAATTGTGTCGACAAAACATATGTTTCGATTTATAACCACATCTCCTAAGCTATTCCTCCTCTTAAGCACCCGAGACTCGTCTAAATCTGCCCACCATTCCGGGTAGGCTTTGGTACTTCCGTGGATCTCGGTCACGGCTCGGGGCATAGCCCGATCAGTCCTTGAACCAGTTTCCCAAGTCGAAGGAGTAGGTTCGATAGGGTCGAGGTGGACAATGTGTTCACAACATTGCACGATAGATTTAATCAAAGATGTCTTGCCAATATCTGTAGCCCTATGGTTAGTACACGGACTAGTACTGCAGTAAATACGGGAAACCTACCCTTTTCTCCAGCTATCAAAACCTTTAGCCGGCCGATCGCCTTGCCCTCATCGGTAAATGGCCGCCTGCTCGGCATCTTTATGCTGGGCATGACCAGCTGAGGTGCAGTAGCCGCACTGTGCTCCATGGGCGTAGCGCCTGGGTCGTCATCGGGGACGTCCTCCCCGACCGCAGACCCCTCCTCGCTCGCTCCCACCATGCTCCCGAGCTCTTCAGAGAGCGAACCGGCTGACAACGAGTCCCGCCGCGAAGATAGTCCGCTAAAGGTCGATCCAGGACCCGACACTCCGAGTAGGATTGGTGTCATGGGCGTAGACATGGGCTGCTGCTGGTGCGGCCGAGAACAATTCGGAGGGGTCGAGCCTGTCGTCTTGACTGTCGGTGGAGAGAGCGGCCGATCGAGCAGTGCGTGTAGGGCGGTCACCGGGATCGAGCGTGAGGCTTCCTCTACGCCAGTCATGGAGCACGACGACGGAACGGCGGCCGCGGGTTCAGAGCGTGGGATGAGAGCTGGCTGGCGATCCTTCTTCCGAGCATCATGCCTAGTCCTGCTGGTGAAGGCGGAAAAGGACTGGTCCAGGCTGGCGTCGACCGCGGACTCGTCGGCGACACAGTACGACATTGACTGCGAGGCCGTGACCTGGTGGAAGGACGACATTCCGAGGTCGTCGCTCTCAGGCGCCGGCCGCGATTGCCGCCCGAAAGCGTCTGTAGGCCGCATTGTGTCGACCCTTTATTGATGTCTGATGGCCCTGTGATTCAAATCCGGTGTGGTGATGTCGGAATAGCCAGCATCTATCTACCTGAGTAGGGATATAGACTAGATAGGGTGTAGACGTGGAGACAAGAATACGAATATGTCTTTCCATGTAAAACCTGGAAATAGAAACATGGAATGGTGGCGATCACGTAGCGTGTTTCGGCCAATCTTGCAGCTTCCGGAAGGAGGTGTGGATGGATGTGCGTGCAAATGCTCTGGTTGCCAAGCGGGATTAGATGATAAAAGTAAAGGTGAAAGTGCCAAAGGAAGCAAGGTACCGAAGTACCTTGAAAAGGTAGGTTGAATGAAGAAAAAAAGAAGAGCGAGAGGATGGAAGGGAGAGAGGAACGTAAGGTCAAGGTACCTACCTACCTACCTAGGTATCTAGGTACCTCACTTACCGACCTTATCTGACACTGTATTACTATAGATAACATGATCCATAGCGCAATGTGCCGGTACAGTACAACATCAATGCGCGTGCCGCCATGCCCCTCATCGCTCACGCACAAGTACGGAGCCACTTGCCTACTACTGGTATTCACCTGATGCGTGAGGGGTCGAAACTCTGCCGATCTGGGGTACTTTATTGCCTTTATGGTACGTGTTCTTTCGGGCGTTCCAATTGGTTCTTGGTGGACTTGGTTCAGTTTGCCTACGGAGTACAGTTGAAGTAGGGAGCTACCCCGCCATTTACGTACTCCCTGTCCGCAGAAGCACTCGTCACCAGGCCCCAAGATGGTCTTTGTCGGCTCGGGGTCAATCGAGGTCACCTGGTCGCTTCAACTTGTTCAGTTACGTAGTACGGGTAGAAGGAAGTGATCTGCAATGCTAGAATAGTCTATAAACAATAAGTAGTAGGAATTCCAACTGAACCATTTCGTCCAATTTTACTTCATCCAGCACAGGATGAGAAGGTCCCAAAGACCATATTCCAATGAACAACTCAATTACCCCTTCCTATGTCATCAAGCCGTCCAGTTTACTAGACTACGGTTGTACATCGTAGATTGAAACGGTGACACTGAACTTCTAATGGTTTACCCCTGACCCGTTGATTTACTTTATGTTCAAACCTCTCATGATTAATTAATCTTGTCTATCTGAACATCGCACCAACGCCCCCAGGCAATAGCTCCAACCATCGGACAACTTTGATGCCTTTTCTTTTGCTGGCAAAGCAAGACAGCCCTATCGTGGGGAGCAAGTCGTGATGAGAAGAATAAAAAAGTGACTGTTAAAATACATTGAAACAAATAATGTACGGGTTGAACAAATTTTTATAAACGGGTGAGCGGGCTATTGCCGAGCAGCAGCAGACACACTATCCGAGGAAACAAAGTGACCCCCTTTATGCGGACCCATAACGCATCAACGCCTAGGCTATTCTAGACCTTTGGTATTTGCTATTGTTGAAGAGAGCAAACGAGACTGTTCCATCGTCGGGTCAGTAGGTAGTTTAGAGCCCCAACCTTAGTCCCTTCTCTCGCGCTCGGCCTCGAGCCGACGCATCCTCTCCTCTTCGTCACCAACGTCGACGACCTCGCCTCTGCGGCCCTTCCGACGGCTACGCCTGCTAGACTCGCCGTCGTCGGTCGTTCCACGGCTGCGTTTCCCGCCCCCGACAAGGCCGGCAAGTTTCTGAGCTTCCTTCACAAGCCTCTCGCGGTTGCGCTTCTCCCTCTCTTCTGCATGTGGGTCCTTAGGTGTAGCAGTTGCCGCTTCTTTGTTCCTGCTGCTGGCGCCCTTGATATCAAAGATGCTCGTGGTACGGCCCTTGGGCCCCGTAGGCGGCCTAAGCTCAAGCGCTGCCTCGATCGCGCTGGAGGGCTCCTTGCCATCCCGAGGGCGGCGACGATCCCTATCCCTGTCTCTTTGTCTGTCTCTATCCCTGTCGCGGTCTCTTTCCCGATCCCGGTCACGGTCGCGGTCGCGCTCACGGTCCTTACCGCGATCACGATCTTTGCCTCGGTCTTTACCCCTGTCCCGACCTTTGTCCTTGTCCCTTTCGTGGTCCTTGTCCCTCCGGGACTTGTGACTGGACTTGCGGCGGTGCTCATCGTCATCCTTGTCCTTAGCCCGGTCGCGGTCGCGGTCGCGATCACGTTCCCTATCCCTATCCTTGTCTCTACGTCGTTCGGAGTCGCGTTCTCTCCTACTGCTGCGATGTCCTGAGCGACGAGACTCGTCGGGTGATGCAGATCTGGATCTCGACTCGGGACGTACTGATCGTGGTTCATCGTCGCCGTTTATGCTGTTTTTGCGACTATGCCGGCGGCTGCTGCTCACGTGGCCTTGCCGCCGGTCTTCGTCTCGGCCCTCGTCTGCAGGAGACTCCGAGCGGTGACGCCTCCGTCTGTGTCCGTCCTTGCGTTCACGGCTGGGGCTCCTGCTGGACTGGGAGACAGACCTTCCTCTGTTGTCCCGCTCCCTGTGTCTGTCACGCTCAGCATCGATGCCATGGTCACGCTCACGGTCTCTGGGACGATCGGCATCCCTAGATTTCCGATGGTCTCTATCCCGGCTCCTATCGCGGTACTTATCGTGACGTGGCTTGGAATCGACTGAGTTGCTGCGCGATCTGGCAGGCTTGTCTGCTGCTGGACTAACATGGCGGGAACCGTTCAATAGCTGATTGGGCTGCCTATCGTCAGGCATCAGTCCTCTTGCCTTGAGATGTAACATGCTAGTGTTAGGAAGACCCTGGCGCATAGCCTTGGGACCTGACGGTGCGTTTAAAGGAACGTCCGGAATGGGGGCCTGACGGTGTAGCGGTTGATGATAATGATTGAAGTCGCCGTTCTCATGAACTCCCCCCATATAACCCATCTCACTGTGCGGTCCGTGGCCAATTTGACCATTTGGATAGCCATAGGAGTCATCTAGAACTGGCACGGGCCGGGGCAAATCATCCTGGTCCGTTGCCGCAGCGGCGGATGTGCTCATGCTTGCCTTGGCTGCATCTGATGCTGTTGTTGCATCGTCGGCAGCATTTCTCTTTTGGTCGTCACCCGCTGGGTCTGCAGGATTTATCTTCCCCGGCTCTGCACTCTCTGCACCCTCACCCTCGGTTTTTTGAACATCGGGTCTAATACTGCGGCCAAACTCGTCAACATTGGAAGGAGTCAATTCCTTGGCCTCGGAGTTGCGGCGATTCTGAGGACCGGGACCCCCGTTCATCCCGCTCTGGGCAGACCCATGATACTGCTGGGGGAACTGTGACTGTTGATACTGGCCGTTTTGGTTCTGGAATCCGTCATTTCCGAAACCCTTATGGCCGCCGCCGTTGAAGCCGCCGTAGCCTCCACGGCCATTGCCATATCCACCATTGTTGAAATTGTTGTTATAGAACCCTCGGCCCCGACCGCCTCGGCCGCGGTAAAAGTTGTTTCCTCGAAAATTGGAATACTGATTCTGGTGGCCAAAATTACCCTGATTAAAGCCAGGCTGGAAACCACCTCCAGAGTTAAAGTTCCCAAAATCACCATTGGCCATGCCAGTAGAATTGGGATGACTGAAATTATCTTGGCCGACATTCCATGACTGCTGCTGTCCGTTCCAGTTCTCATTGGATCCCGGGCCATGACCCATGCCGCCGCCGCCGCCGCCGCCTCCGAAACCACCCATGCCCATGCCGTTGCCGTGCATACCCATGCCTTGCGGTCCGAAGTCACCGTTCATGTACATAGATGGGTCCATGCCGGGCATGCCTGTTGGTGTCAAATGGGCGATTAGTATGTGCGTGATCTCTAGATCCCAGGGGATTAAATAGGGGATGAGGCAGAGACAATATTCAAGGACTTACCCATCATTTGAAAACCTCCAAATCCCGGCGGCATCATGCCATTCTGCATTGCCATCATCATTTGCATTTGATTCATGTCGCCGCCACCAAAGTTCATGTTGGGGAAGCTTCCATTCATCCCGCCAAGCCCAAAGCTAGGATTGAAGCTATTCGACATGTCCGTGGCACCCTCGCCACCCTGGGCATTAGACCTCTGGTTACCCTGCTGTGCTTCTTCTTCTCCCTCGTCAGCCTTCGTTGCTTCATCGCCGGTTTTCTCGGCTTCGGTAGCCTGCTGTTCCTGGCCATTCCCATCCTCGTTGGACTGTTGCGAGACAGCATTTTCCTGGAGATAGATATTAGGACTATGCGCCGGCATGGTACCGGTATGGAAGCAAGATGGGTGTATGGCACATACGTGAGATTCCACCGCCTGGTTTCCATCGCCAGCAGATTCGCTGTTATCCGCATCTCCAGCAGGCGGTCTTTCTCCTGACCCTGCATCCTCGGGAACAGGTGCGACTGCAGCGTGCTCGGTAACTTGCAAAGCATCGGCGCCAGCCCCAGGTTTTGCGTCCACCGGAGTCGGAGGCGCAGATTCACCGGCGTCCTTGGGCTTCGAGGCTTCACGCTTCTTCTCCTCGGTCCTGACAAAGACTTTGATCGTGGTTCGCAAGGATTTTATCGGTTTGCAGTCGTCGGCGGAGAGCGGCGAGTGCTCGCAAACTGGACACGACGTAGGGAGCGTCGCATGGCCTGTGTGCCGAACAGCGGGTCAGTTTTGTTTACAAAATGATGGTTTGGCGGTTCCCGCCAGGCCGTGGGGCGCAAACTTACAGTTCTCGCAGATTGCCTGGTCACAGCATGGCAGCTTCACAGCATTGATCGCCAGCTTGCTACAGATGGCACAGCGAAGCTTGATGGGGATCTCGTCTTGGGTCAGGGAACTGCAGACAGACATGTCAGTGGGCTAGATCGAAATTGCTGGCTACAAAAGCGTGATGCTAAGTGGACCGCATACCTGACCAGTTCGGCCTGCGCCGGCGTGAGGGATAGCGGTGCCGCCATGACGAAGCACGGCGAGTTCAATAATGTGTCCTCGTCATGTGTAGGGTGGGAAGCGTAAGATTTGTTGTGATGGAGAACGAAACAAGGAGATAAAATAAAAATTCTAGTGGGGGTGTGTCGGCGAAATACGAGACGCGACGGCGTTTGATTGCTAGTTTTGGAAACCGGGGCGCCGAAGAAGGCAAGATATTTCTAAGCGGTTGTTGGATATTATTTAATCCTATTGGGCGACAGCGTATGAGGCTGATGATGTGGTTGTTGGAATGCAGTGAGCTGACAAGTGGTTGGTGAGCCTGGGCTTCTCGTTTGCCAGCGCCGGATCGTGGCGCGTTTTTTTTTTCTCCTTCCATGGGGCCTGCTCCAGTACGTTGTAGGTCCGGATTTTTTCTCATGCGCGGGCCGACGTGAGGCAACGGGCGGAGGTTGAATGTGTCAGATCACGTGGTGTCGCGTGGGGGTGGAATTCACAAAGTACTTACAGTTAGCTAAGCCTATGCCTGCAAACGCGCCGATCCCTGCTGTGTACCATAGTAATGCAATACAGCCAATCTTAGCTCCACCCCCACCAGCACTCATTATCACTTACCGTGCGATGCTCACTTTCAAGAATTAGCGGCGAACAAACTGACTTCGGGCTTGACTTTGAATATTGTCCCTGTCAGACAAAGCAAATCAGTTAATAAAATGGCGGGTAGAGAACAGCAAAGTGAGGCCAAATATGAGGAAAATTATAATTAACCAAAGATAGGCATTTTCCGTCACTAACGCTCTATGTAACCAATCCTCTAGTAAATCTCGATAGCCTCAGCACTCAACAGCTGAGTGCCGTCAAGAAGCAGCTGGATGAGGAGGTTGAGCACCTGACAGCCTCTTTCACGCAGCTCCACGCTGCACAAGGCAAATTTCGCGAATGCCTGCGCATCGTGAAAGAGCAGTCGGCGTCACCAGAAGGTATGAAGTACTACTTTTGGACGCCTTAATGTGCTGGCCTGAGCTGCTTACCTTGGCGATTTTTTTCTGCCATTTTTACTTGCACTACCCTTATCGGTGGTGATCCTGATCTGACTAGATACGCCAATATAGCAAAGAAGGATGTTTTGGTTCCCCTGACGAACTCCTTGTATGTAAGGGGCAAGCTGTCTGATCCAAGCAATGTTCTTGTTGATGTCGGCACCGGCTTCTATATCGAAAAGGTTAGTAGTCCCTTCTGTTATCACTAAGTATATCAATCACAGCAGTTCATTGTTCACAAATTGACATCTCCATCAGAGTACTACCAGCGCAGCAGAGTTCTACGAGGCCAAGGTGAAAGAGCTAGGAGGAAACATCCAGGGCCTCGAGGGCATTGTGCAAGGGAAGACGAACAACTTGCGCGTCGTAGAGGAAGGTATGGCTAGAATATCTGTCTCATTATTCCCGTTGTCCCCTTCCTTCGTACAAAAAACAAAGCGGTTTGCGGTTACCTCTGCCAAATCAACACTGACATCCGCTCTCAATACATTCCAGTTCTCCGCCAAAAGCTTGCCACTGGCGCCAAACCATCGTAGGGTACTCCGTTCACAAAACGACACCGTCGATAGAGTCAAATACAACAAGCCTCTGGGATCATAAACCACCTCTTGATGATATTAAAAATATCGGCTCGCATTCCATTCAGTGTAAATGATTTTTGGTTGATCATGTCCCTTGCGCACACTAGTACAACTCAGATTGTGCATGTGCAATAGGTGACGTGCCACCCTATCGCCGATATGACTTCTTCTTGGGCTGGGGCCTTTTGGCTTTGGTCTCGGCGTTCGTCTCGGGCTTTGTGTTGATGAGCTTCAGAGACTTCGAGGCCTTTATGTTGACATTCTGTACATGTTGAGTTACGGTATCGGCCAGAACCTCGTTCTCAGTCGCAACTTCAACATCATGCGGTTCTGCTTGTGTCGTCTGTTCAATGTCCATCCCAACATTTGACTCACAGACTAGATCCATGAGAAACTTCTGGAGCTTCTCGACGGTTTCCAGCAATATTGCCGCACCGTCTTCCAGTTTGTCGTCAGGTCCAACGGAGAGCAAGGCGGAGTTGCAAACGCCAAAGTCGCGCGGGCCAAGCGCAAGGTTGCGCCTTTCGAGGACTTCATTCCAGTCGACACTGTACAGCGACATAGCACAGGACTGCCAAAGGCGCTTTCCGGTGTAAGGATCCCAGTCGATGTATACTGCGAGTTCGACTTGGTACAGCCCCATTTCATATATGCGTGCCGATTTGGTGCTGATTACAGTAACACCGATAGCCTTCTGGACTAGTTTGTCTTCGAAAAATGGTCGGTAAGTTCCATCTGGCTCTGTTTTGACCTTCATAAAACGATCAAGCTGCCGTAGTCTATCATCCAAATTGTCCTGCGATTCACGGATTAGGACCTCCAAATCCCAATCGAAAGCACCCCCTGGGTTAGCGGATACGATGTATTTTTCGCGGTTCCGGAGTTCTCTTTTGAAGATACTAGGCCGAACAAGACCCATGTTTGCCTTACTGCTGTTCTCTCGGCCAGCGAAACCCTGAAGTTTCATATCGAAGCGGAGAGACGGCGTGAAAACGACCACCGTTGTTTCAAGAGGCACATCCTCTAACGAATCGATACGATGGGAGGCGGGAGTAAATATCTCAGGGGACGCCTCAATAGCCAGTCGTACTTTGTGGGCGAAGCCGAGCGCGTCGCCATTCAAATAAGATATGTCTTTCGAAAAATGAAAGTTGCCTTTGCCCATTACTGTGGCTAGCATTCTCTCATAGTCCCGAAGACTGCCTTTCTTGAGTTTGGTTGAGATTTGAAAATGGAGTAAAGCACCAAGGTGAACTCGCATGTGCATTTCATCCGGTTCAGACATGAGGCGCGCAACCGCTGTCTCGAAGTCATCTTTGAAATTGGCCATATAGGTCTCAAACTCGCGTTGTTGAACTTCGGACCTCGCATTCTTGGGTTTGGATCCGGGCTTGGATTTATCGGTTGGTTTCTTTTGCCGAGTCTCGGGGACGTCATCCCTAAGATCTATCAGGTCTTCTTCTTCTTCTTCTTCTTCTTCTTCTGTGGCTGCCTTGTCTGTGGCCGTGTTGAAAGAAATCGACTCGAGGCAATACCGCCATACCTCCGATTGCTGGGGTGGTAGGGCGGTTATCTCCAAACGTCGGTGATCGTCAACCTTGAGAGGATGTTCCCGAACCAGGAAGTTTTCACGACCAATGGCAGGAATCTGCACGAGAAGAAGCGGCCCTTCGAGCATAGCCAAGCTTTCATGGCTTCTGCCGAAGTACTCTACCGCAGTTGTAATGCCTTGCTGCATGAAGAGTTTACTTGTAGCTCCTAAAGAAACGAAAGCTGAGTCTTTCTCTGACTCTGGCATATAAAGCTTCGCCTTGAGGTTCGGGTTCTGGATGAGTTCCGTCTTCCTCTCAATAAGATCCCTGTCTCTGGCATCGGGCATGCAATTGGGTAGGACCAAGAGCATCTAAGTGAAGCCTTGCTGTCAGTTATTTGATGCGTCCTATCTGTGATTCTCGTAAGTAACTTACTTTGATGAACCCGTCTTGCAGACGAGAATCAGGCTCGACCTCTGCATTACGCGCATCGAAGTCAGGATCGGCGGCTGGATGTGGGCGTCGATAGTTCATGGTGACTGATTGCACGATACGTCACAGACTTAGGAGAAAAGAACAGGGAGTAGATACAGAGTTCTGAAGTCTGTATCGAAATAAAATACCAAAAAAGTGAAGAAGTAGGTAAGGTAGGGACATGAATGTAGGGTGTGGAGTCTTCAGAACTTGGATGTGTGGTCAGGAAGAAGTGAACAGAAGTACCTAGGTCTCCAGGTAAAACAGATATAGGTTGCCTTAGGTTCCACTCAAGCCTGTAGAAAAGAAGTCTCCTCTTCCATATGGTGGCAGCTAGAAGGCAAGGAAGTTTTGTTAGGCACCTAGACATCCTAGGAGTTCAGGTGCTTGGAGTAATTTGGTTCTGTGTGCGATTCTTGCGCCTTTGTCGCGGAAATGGACCAAACGGGCAGGCATGGACGCCAGTCCGTTAACCGCTCGCTCCTGCCAAAAGGAGAATTTCCCCTCCTTGTTAAGGGAAAATCCAGACACAGCCCGAAAGACGTCACTGGCACTGTCCAACCTCATGTGTCCGGTACGAGGAAAACTAGGTAGAACTGAATAACGTGTATCCGCCCATCTAAACCACCTAACCTAGATACCTTAGGTACCTACCTAGGTAGTTGGCACCCTACATTTTTTATCTGCACGACTGATTATACTAATACATAAATAAGCCTTTACAGCTGGCCAAAGCCAGGCAATATACATCTCCAACGCATTCCTCAAAGCTGACCAAGGAGTTTGCCTACAACACCTGGCAGGTTATCCAAGGCAACCAACTCTTTGAAGCTGAGCTGTCGACATTGAACTTCACACTGTTTTGACTCCACCCAGGCTTTCCCGAGAACAACAACAACGGGATAGCCCACGAGATCCGCGTCCTTCAGCTTCCAGGGTAAAGTCTTGTCGCGGTCGTCCAGAACAAGATCAGGTTTAGGGAACGCAGGTGTAGCGATCGCGCCGCCTTCGCTCAGGAGATCATAAATGCTCTCTGCATCTCCCAGTGAATTTTTTGTAATAATGGCAACCTCATACGGTGCTATAGCCCTTGGCCAGTTCAGGCCTCGAGAGTCACCGAAATGTTCTGCTACTGCGGCTATGATCCTCGATACACCGATACCATGGCAGCCCATTTGAACATTGACCTCGCCTTGTCTCTTGGAAGAGAAGCTGTATATCTGCCCCTCTTCGTCTGAGACGGTATTGCTGCCACTCTCAGCCTGAGATGTATTTGGAAGCTTGACAGTGAGCCCCATGGGCTCCGAATACCTGTCACCCAAGTGAAATGTATGACCGAGCTCAGTGGCTTTGCGCACAGAGAGAGTGCCCGAGTCGCACTTGGGGCAAGCGTCGCCGTCTCGAATCTTGATGAGGTTTAGTGGTTCGCCATCCTTGCTCTCAGTGATGGTCGTTACCTGGGACAGGTCAAACTTGGCGTACGCCTCTTTGGCAAAAGGCAAGGTCGAGATCTCCATTGCATCCTGCAGTTTTTGCTTGTCTTCGTTCAACAACAGCCTACCGTCAACCAGATTGATCACCTTGAGTGGCTTCTTATCGTCTGCTTTTTCCACACTCCCACTCTTACTGCCGTGTGCGAGGACCGAGTTCCACCAAGCAACCTCAACGTTCTCAACATTGGCGTCCAAGTCGGGCGCAATGCGCTTGACCGCGTGGAAGTTGACAACTTCTGCCCACTTCTCAGCGCTTGGACGACCACATGTGGCGAGCTTGATTTCGGAGCTTTCCGGATACCAAACATTGACTAGAGTCATCTTGTCCCTGGTGATGGCCCGCCACACGCTGACATCCTGATTAGGCTGCTCGGCATCCGGCTTCGGGTTATTGTGCGGCTGCAATTTGCTCACGGCAACCTCTGTATTCGCCATATAGTGGCACCGAGAGCAAGAAATGACATCGTCTTCTCCTTCAGACGTAGGCAGGTGGTACTCATGACTGAGGTCACCTCCAATATCTCCTGAACTGGCCTCGGCAACCATGACAGGCAAACGCAGCTCAGAGAATATCCTGTCGTATGCGGCACGTACTTGTTCGTATGTTTGGAGGGCGGTGTTGACAGAGAGGTCGAATGTGTATAAATCCTTCATCATGAACTCACGACCACGCAAAAGTCCCTTGCGAGGCCGCATCTCGTCACGGAACTTGGGAGCTGCAGCAATGGTTAGCTGACCGGCACCGCAAGGGTGTGGCAGCAAGCGGCCTCTAGTGTGAGCATCTGACTTACTGATCTGGTAAAGTCTTGCTGGAAGCTGCTTATATGAGCTGAGAGTATGCTTGACAAGCGTAGTGATCTCTTCCTCGTGTGTCGGAGACAGTAGCAAACCTTTGCCTTTGCGATCGGTCATCAAAAACAGCTTTTAGGAGCAATGTTAGACACAGAGAATGGTCCGACTCGCAAGCAGTCCAGATTGATCATCGAGCACATACCTCGGTCATTGCCTTTTCGAACCGTCCTGACTTTGCCCATATGCCTGGCGAAGATAGTGTTGCAAGCGCCAATCTTGAAGCTCCTACATAAATGACATAAGTCACGTTAGAGAAGCGCTTTGGACAGCCTTTTCGAGGTAGCTCATAGTTGTAGGAAAGTTTCAACCTTACCTATACTCTGCATGTGCTTCTCGATGAGCTTCATGATCTTGTCTTGGACCCGATATCCCAGGGGCATCAAATGAAAAATTCCAGCGTTTGCCTATTGAGAAACATATTGGATTTAGTAAAGGCTTCCAATTAAAGAGAGAGGCGATACGATGAACATACCTGGCGTAAGTAGCCGGCACGCACGAGTTTTTCATGAGCATCTACGAGTTGACGTCAGTAACCAGAAGCTCTTGTGGCAGTCTTAGGAAGTGTATGGTGCCTAAGCATACCCTCACTCAACTTCCGGTCTTTGTCAGTCACACCACCAGCCGGATCGTATGCATTTTGCAAGCGGACTCGGTGGTCAAGATAGATAGCTCGGGCCTATATTTGTTGTTTAATCAGCAACTGCAAGAAGGATCAACAAACATGGTAAGACAGCATCTGAGATTGCCATCAGGACTCACTAACCCAAGATATTCTGGCGAGGGCATTCTGGCGACGGGGTTGACATAATGCACCCAAGTTCGGCTTACACGCCCTCGGATTCAGTCTTTGCATCATCTCCCCAAACTGCAGCGGACACGAGGTCGTAAGGACAAAGCTTGAACGAGAATTTATACGCAGCTACCCTCACATCCAAGGGAAAGTTCTGCCTCTAAAGCTGCAAGGGAATCAATTCTCCATACTTTACGCAACTTCTTGACATATGCTACCACTGTATGAATATCTCTGGCCCAAGACTTGGTTGAAGCTTGACGCGACTCTCTTTGAATTTCACGGAACGCCCAGCAGGGGTACCCTAGGACAGGGGTGCAGGCAGTTTGATCCACTTCCCTGCAGATAGCGACCCCACCAACAAAAAAAAAAGTTCACACCGCAATGGCAGTATCACGCCAGGCGGAGAATTGAAGGCAAGCAGAGTCTGGTCTCCTTTCCTCGAGCAAAGTCACGTCTTTAGTAGCTGCCGTGCTGTAGAATTCGAGCCGGAGAAGACGCAGTTAGCCGGATCCATCACAATGGCACCCCGCGACAAGTCAAAGGCCGGAAAAAAGGCCAAGGCTTCCAATAAGACCCCTGCTTTTGACGAAAAGGCATTGTTGCAACTTACCAACAAGCTTGACCAGTCGCTATCCAAAACTGCAGACGACCAGTCACGACCCGGAAAGCGCAAGCGCCAAGATGACCACGAAAAGAGGGCGAAGCCGAAGAAACGATCATCTGACGCCCACGAAAATGGTGACCAGGACAAGAACGCGACGCTCCTAGAGGACATCAAGGCCTTGGGCGGGGACGAGAACGATTTGGAGCTTGTCATCGGCATAGACTCGGATGCGGAGGAAGGCGTTGGGAAGTCTGGCGATCGCCCTCTTGACGATTCGTTCAAAAGCGAACTGGCCAAGTTTGCGTCGGCGCTGGGCTTTGATCAGGCGCGGGCTGAACTAGACGACGAGAGCTCTGCCAACGAAGAGGAGGAGGCCTCGGAAGAGGAGGACGAAGAGACCGAGGAGGAGGACGCTCAGGATCAAGATGATTCTGAAGATGAACAGCCTGAGCAGCCCAAACTTAGAGAGGCTGTTGAGAAGACCCCGGCACCTGCGAAGGACCCTTTCGGCAGCACCATCGAAAAGCCCGAGAAACTCAAAAATCGCCAATGGGTGGGGAAACTGGTCAGTAAGCTGCCTGACTGTGAACTCAGTGCTGTCCATGTGAATTGAAATTATACTGATCTAGCTGGTTTATAGACGTTGGAGCCGCGACCTGACTGGCACGCCGCACCCCTGGACAGCCTTCCAGACCCAGAGTCTGACGACGTCTCGAAGTTCACCCCAGCAATCGGCAGCCTCAAAGCTCATGCCCAGGCTCTTGTCGAAGCAGATGCGGCTGTGTACAACACAATGATATCTTCGTCCTCTCAGCACAAATTCATGACCACCATCATGTCATCCGGTACCCTGTCGGATAAGATATCCGCCCTTACTCTTGCGGTCCAAGAGTCGCCTGTGCACAACATCAAGTCAATCGATACCTTGATAAACATGGCTGGAAAGAAGAGCCGTGGTCAGGCGCTGGCTGCTCTTGGTGCACTTGTCGACTTGCTCGGTAATGGCGTGGTCCTTCCCGGTGACAGGCGTCTGCGTCCGTTTCACGCCCAACCAGGGCTCCTAGGGACCCTTCAGCAAAAGTCAGTATATTCTTGGAGAGATGGACAAAGCCCGCTGCCTGGCAAGATTAGCAAAGTGCATCTAATGATGTGGTACTTTGAGGATTGGCTCAAGTCGGCCTACTTCCGGGTGCTTCAGGTGTTGGAAGTTTGGGCAGGGGACGAAATCGACTATTCGCGATCACGGACGCTTGATTTTGTATTTGGACTCTTGCGCGACAAGCCCGAGCAGGAGGCGAATTTGATGAGGCTCTTGGTCAGCAAACTTGGCGATCGCGAGGGTAAAATTGCCTCACGTGCATCCTACCTGCTCCTGCAACTCGTCAACACGCACCCGGGCATGAAGCCCATAGTGATGCAAACAATTGAGCAGGAAGTGCTCCTGAGGCCGGGTCAGAGCCTCAAGTCAAAGTACCACGCCATCAACACCCTAAACCAGACTATACTCAGCAACAAAGAACCAGAACTCGCAGACAACTTGGTGCGGATCTATTTCGACGTGTTCCTGGCTCTTCTCAAAACTGGAAGCTTGGGAATATTCGATCATCTTGGTGCTCCCGAGGAGGATAGCAAGGCATCGACTCCGAAGAAAGGACGTGGCAAGAAACCGAAGCAGCCTGTTGATCCGGTAACAGCAAATGAGCAAGATGTTGCTCAAAAGCTGGTCTCCGCCGTCCTCACAGGTGTCAACCGTGCGATACCGTTTGCAATGACCAATGAATCAACACTGGAAACACATCTCGATACTCTCTTCCGAATCACACACTCGTCAAACTTCAACACCAGTGTCCAAGCGTTGATACTCATACAGCAAATAGCAGCTTCCAAGCAGCTTGCGGTTGATCGGTTTTACCGGACCTTGTACGAGTCGCTACTGGATCCTCGTCTCGTCACTTCCTCCAAGCAAACGCTTTATCTCAACCTGCTCTACAAGTCACTCAAGAATGACGTGGATGTACGTAGGGTCAAGGCCTTTGTCAAGAGGATGCTTCAGATTGTGAATCTACACCAGCCTTCCTTCATCTGCGGCATACTGTACCTGATCGCAGAGCTGGAGGGGGTCTTCCCGGACCTCAAGGCACTGCTCAATGACCCAGAGGACAACGAAGATGACAGCGAGGAGGTGTATAGAGATGCCGATGCCGTTGAGAGTGGAAAAAAGGCCACTGAAGTAAACGGCAGCGACAAAAAGAAAACAGCGTATGATGGAAGGAAAAGACACCCAGAATACAGCAACGCGCACCGCAGCTGTCTATGGGAAATTGTAGGTTGCAAAATTCTACGGTGTTCACTGGCCCCCCTACGTACTAACATAAACTCACTCAAAATAGGCGCCTTTCTTTGAGCATTTCCACCCGTCGGTGGTCGTCTTTGCCAACAACCTTCTGGCGAGACAAAAATCACTACCGAAGCCAGAACTTTCAAATCACACACTTATCCAATTCTTGGACAAGTTTGTTTACCGCAACGCCAAGACTACAGAGATTACCAGGGGTGGCTCGATCATGCAACCTGTCGTTGCCTCAGGGACTGCAGCAAATGCTGCCTCGAGCGGCAAGACACAACGGCCAACTGTCAACTCGGAGACGTTCTGGAACCTCAAGTCCAAGGATGTTGCCGCGGAGGATGTTTTCTTCCACGAGTACTTCTCGCAGGTCGGCAAGCCCGGACAGATTTCAAGAGCGGCCAAGCGCGAGCAGAAGAGGGCCCAGGATGGCGCACAAGACGACGAAGAGGAAGAGGGCGAAGATGAGATCTGGCAGGCATTGGTGGATTCTCGACCCGAGATCCAAGGTGACGATGATGGTTATGCAGACATGGGCTTCAGTGACGGTGATGATGATGATCTGGGCTCACTCCTGGAGGACATGAGCGACAGCGATGAGGACGAGGACATGTTAGGAGCAGAACAGGTTGACGTGGAGGGTGATGAAGGTGTGGTCTTTAACGACTTTAGCGAGTCGGAGGGCGAGACTGAGGGAGGCGCGCCTCTTGACGAAGCCGCCGAGGCCAAGCGTCTCCGCAACAAGGCCAGCAGGGAGAAGAAGAAGCAGATGAAAGCTCTTCCCACCTTTGCGTCGGCCGACGATTACGCACACATGCTCGCCCAAGAGGAGGACGAAGATTACAACTGAAGGGCCTCATGTGGCGGTGCACAAAATACAGACAAATCAATCAAATAAGTTGCTTGAACGAGAAGTGACCCTTGAAGATCTGACGACATTGCCATACGCGAGTATTCCAGGGGGTCTCACATTGTACCCAGTTCTATGTTGTAAAACTGTTTGTTCTGATGTCACCAGGCGGTCTTGGCGAAGTGGCTACCTTGCCGTTTCACAGTCGGATCCACTGAAAATCCCCCAAAGTGACGAGAGGAACCTATTTGGCGGTCTTATTATCCCTACCATGATACCTACCTGTTTGTAGAAGAGTGCGCTGCAACAAGTGCTTGACTCCGCTTGTCAAGCTCTAGCTGAAACGCGGCATCAAGAACTGTTATCCGCCCTGTTGCTTGAGCGGATCAGATGAACCAAGGAAATACATCAATCAGCTTACAACCCCCGCACCCCCAATGCTAAACGGAATACCTTCGACTCAGCATATGTCATAGGCATGGAGCTTGTAGCTAGACCAAACCTAAGAGTTGGAGAAGATGGGGATGTGATGGGTAAACGAGCGCGTGGATGCTGTGGCATGTTTGGATTGGTCGTTTCGTTGTCGAAGCTGTTTGTATAAAAAACCAGTCTGCTGCCGGGCAGCTGGAGCATCTTGACATACAATGACTATTTATCATCACTCACCAATTCTCTTTTTATCATCGCAATAAACACGGTTGAACCAAGCACATTCTGCAGTGCTTGAATAACCTATACTACACCTAGATTTCTGCAATTTCATTTATCCGCAATCATGGTCCGGTCCCGCCTAAAAAAAAAAAAAAAAAAAAAAAGCAGCTTCGAGAGCTGTTGATTTGCTGTACTAACGATCCTTTGTTGTCGCGTCCAGGCTACCGCTGATACCGTCGACCTTGGAGAGGTGCACCCGCCCAAACAAGAGTCTATCAAGCTCTTTGAGGAGATCGAGAAGGAGCTCAAGCACGAGCTCATCAAGCTCCGTCACATGCATGACAGTCAGTCTTTCGTTTGCTCCCCTTGAAGCACATCGGCTGGGTATTCTTGCCAAAAGTAATACCACCTGTTAATGCATCCAACTGACGTGAAAACACGCCACCCGAAACCTACAGAGCACGAGCCAGAGTACTTTGCGGCAGTCAAGGACCTCAGCGACAAGGAGCTCACGTCATTCACGGTCGACGACTTCCTGCAAGTCCGGGTCGCGGTGGCAAGCTACGGCATCATCCTGTTTGGCAAGCTCCGCATCCCGACAATGCCGGCAGACGGGCCGGCGTACGTCCACTTCCGGGCGTTTTCAACGGGGCCCGACGACCCGGCCAAGTTTCACAGCTTCCTCACCGAGATGAAGGAGGAGCAGGGCGGTGGCAAGACGTTCAGGGCCATCTTTACCGACAAGGATGAGCTCGAGTGGTTCGACAACTGAAAATGGAAAGGGAAGAAGGGGGAGGAGCGTGATAAGCTTTGTGATACCATACTTAATACAATACCTATACTGAGTAAAGTTCAGTTACCGTTGGATTTATTTGCCTAGGCAACTACCTAGACTAGTATAATATTTGCATGTGGTAATTATCTTCCTAGTCTCAAAAACATGATCCAATAATGAAGACCTACCTAGGTACCTTAGGTACCAGGTATCCAAGCTAGGTAGCTATCTTACCTACCAATCTAGGTAGGCACGATTCTGCCTTGCTTTCAGCTCTTGGTTGTGCCCCACACAGTTGAACCTCGGCTTGTTCAACAATTTCGGAATTTTGCCCTCTGCCCACGAACTGCGACGAGGGATGACGGGCAGGAACAAATGATTGAGAGGTTTTCCAAGATGACCAGGGAGTTAATAGATTGACCACCAAAGTAGGTAGGTAGGTACCTAGGTAATTATACGGAACCGAGTCAGATCAGAACATTGTGAGAGGGTTTCAAGATCTTGGTAGGTAGGTAGGTAGGTAGTTAGGTAGGTGCCCGTTTACCAGTAGTCCGTTGATGCTTCTCACAGTGTGCTCACAATGCAACAAATACTGTAGCAACTTCTTCCATTCATCGTGTCTGGCATTACATTGACGGGCACTTGACGCGGCGCAATTGATATCCGCGACTCCAGAATCGCACTTTTGGAACATGATCTCGTCAGTCACCAATTCAATGCCGGGACGCTAGGCGTTTGAAATCGAGTAAGAAGGGGGCAATCCCAAGCCAACAGACAGGCTTTTTTTTTTTCCTTTCTTCAAACCGTATAAATCGGGGCAATCACACAAGATGGCTTCGATGATAGCCCCCAACAGATTTGTCCGACTGCTGAGGATATCTCACCCCGTATCGTCACTGGCCCACCTACCCACCCCGACTCGGAACGCCACAACTGCCCGCCTCGTCGGGACGAACATCAGTAGTAGCCGGTTGCAAGCACCACGGGGACAGACTTCTTATTTCACCACAAGTAGCGGACAATCAGGTGAGGTCCGATTGTTTATCCAGACCCCAAAATCGGTTACGAAAACCAGTTTGTTCTAACTTCGTCCTAACTAACCCTCATCCCCCTCACACAACAGGCCCCAACACAGCCCGCCCACGCCGCAGAGGTTTCTTCTCCGGATTCTTGATACTCGGCGGAACAGCATTCGGCTCCTTCGTTGGCACCCTGTACCTCAAAATGACGGCCCTCAGCGTAACGGCCGAAGGTGCGGCGAGCACTTACAAGCCCGAGACCACCGAGGCGCAGGCCATGGAGGACTACATCAACAAGCACCCGCTGGTGCAGGAGCTGCGGGCGAACCCCGAGATGACCGAGTCGCGGCCGCACCTCAAGCTGCCGCCCGAGTGGCGCAGCCACAGCCTGACGGCCGGTACGCTGATGGGCCCCGCCCTGGTCGGCGTGCCGCCCTTTGACTGGTCCGAGACAGACGGCAAGTCGTACGTGCAGATCGCCCACGTCGGCGAGGACTTGTGCGGCTACCCGGGCATCATCCACGGCGGCTTCCTCGCCACCATGCTGGACGAGGGTCTGGCCCGGTGCTGCCTCCCTGCCGTGTCGAACACGATCGTGCTCACAGCAAACCTCAACATTGACTACCGTGCGCCCTGCAAGGCAAATCAGTACATCGTGCTGCGCGCCAAAACGGTCAAGGTGGAGGGTCGCAAAGTGTCGGTCGAGGGCAGGTTAGAGACCTTGGTCGAGCCAGGAGAGACCCCGTTGCTTTTGGCCGAGGCAAAGGCGCTGTTTATATCTCCCAAGGGGGCGGTGGTAAGTGGTTCTTTCTAGTACTTGGAGTTGCTTGTGGTATGACCGCTCACTCTTTGTTTTTTTTTTTTTTTTTTTTTTTTTTTTTTTTTTTTTTTACGATTTATCATGCTAATGACTCCTGTCTGCATAGACCGCATCAAAGTTTTTACCAGTCCAATGACAAGCTCTGCACGTGAAGTGTGAATATTGTGCTAGAGCGTGACCTGCTTTTGTTTATTATTTTAGTACTATAAACTTGGGGTGCATTTTTGAGCGGCATGGTGTCAACAGCAATTCTAGAAGCTAGGCGTTGTTAGATTTAGAAAAAGTGCCCACTGAATATTATCCATATATGGTAGAAATAAGTCGACACAAACTGTCCTTTTGAGCTGTTTGTTGTATTAGCTGTTTGTTGTATTGATGTATACTTTTCGGTACTGTAGGTCTGTCAGATGGTATATATCCTGGTTGCGGCGCTAATTAGCTGCAGGTATACACCAACGTGACCAACTTATTGCGGCTACTGCTCCAGCTCCTACAAGTGGCATGCGGAAACGGGGCGGCCGTCGGCGCGGGACAAAGGTAGGGCACAATGCCGTCATAGCTGCGAGTAATTGTGCAAGGTTAGTCGGCAGCCTATCAAGCAGCTGTCGGGTGGACTGCTAATACCGGGCCAAGCCGAAAGTTGAGATATCGCCATCTCTCCAAGCCTTGTGCATTTGCTGCAACAATAAACGGAGAACAAAGTGGAAATGGAGCTTTTCCGGGTCGAGTAGAACCTTTTCAATGCAGGTTATTGCCACGAGCCGGTTTTTTCATGGTCTTGTTTAATTTTGTGCACAGATCTGAATATGAGCCTTTTCGAGAGATTCGCAGAGTCAGAGAAATAAAACCACCTTTTTTTTTTTTTTTTTTTTTTTTTTTTTTTTTTTTTTTTTTTTAGTTCCTTGGTTTAGCAGTCATCTATCTCATCTTGGAAACCAATTCAAAGAGATAAGAAAAGACCAGAAAGAAACTCAGATTTTAAGAGCTTCATCAAGTCTCAATATCATAATACTTGTTAAAACCCCCCGATTGCTGATCAATCTATTTCAAAGAAACAAAAATCATGGCAACGTAAGAGATCTCATTCATACCCCGCTGATGTCAGTCACTTTCACTCGCTCAAGAACCAAATATCAAAACCACCCCGCCCCTTTCACAATGAATTGAGTTTTACTGACAGCCCATAAAACAACAAACAGCAACATCACCTGGCACGACGGCCTGACCCGCCGCGAGCGCAACCAGCTGCGCGGCCAGCGCGGCTTCACAATCTGGTTCACGGGTCTGTCGGCGTCGGGCAAGTCGACGGTGGCGACGG
This sequence comes from Pyricularia oryzae 70-15, assembly GCF_000002495.2. Taxonomy (NCBI): domain Eukaryota; kingdom Fungi; phylum Ascomycota; class Sordariomycetes; order Magnaporthales; family Pyriculariaceae; genus Pyricularia; species Pyricularia oryzae. Next base: position 4,074,520 of record NC_017851.1, on the reverse strand, counting down.
CGCTGGAGCAGCACCTTTTGCACCTGGGCTTGGCCGCGTACCGGCTGGACGGCGACAACGTCCGGTTCGGGCTCAATAAGGACCTGGGCTTTTCGGAAAAGGACCGCAACGAAAACATCCGCCGCATTGCCGAGGTGGCCAAGCTGTTTGCCGACAGCTCCGTCGTGGCGCTGACGTCTTTCATCTCGCCGTACCGCGCCGACAGGCAGACGGCTAGAGAGCTGCACGCGCAGGCCGCGCAAAAGGGCGACGAGCCGCTCGAGTTCGTCGAGGTCTACGTCGACATACCCATCGAGGTCGCCGAGCAGCGCGACCCCAAGGGTCTGTACAAGAAGGCCCGCGCCGGAGAGATCAAGGAGTTTACCGGCATCTCGGCCCCGTACGAGGCACCCGAGAACCCCGAGATCACCATCAAGACCCACGAGAACTCGGTCGAGGAGTGTGTCGCTCAAATTGTCAAGTGGCTGCAGGACAAGGGTCTTGTCAAGGCTACCCCTTGAGTTCGGTCCGCCAGACAGATGCTGGCCGATGGAATGTATCCACATTAGAGAGGCAAACCTCAAACCTAGCCATGTAGATACTGGAAAAAAATAACAATGTAAAAAATACCAGAAAAAGAAGCACAAGCCGCGTGTGTGCAGACCTTGGCCAAGTATGTAGTCATGTGAATAGTCAGGCGTAGGCAATCTATGGCCCTGCTACGGTAGCTCAAACTCGTAGTACACGTAAGGTGTGTACTCGTTGCCCTCCCCAAAACCAACTCCCGCAGCGGCAATCTCAGACGTCAATGCGGCATCGTCCTGCTTGATCTTGCCTTGCTTGTCCCGCCCAAAAGCGTTTCCTCCAAGATAAGAGAATGACTTGTCCAACGAGGTCTTGACCTTCTTCACCAGCTTGGGATTTGTCTATAGTGGTAAGGTTGATTTTGTCAGTACTCCCAGTATCTCTACACGGCTGCTGTTCAGAAGCATATATGGCACTCACCTTCACCAGGGCAGAGACAAACTCCAGCGGCAAGCCATAGCGCAGGACAGTTTCGACAAACACCCGGAGGGCCATCACGTGTGCCCACACCATGACGCTCTCGCTCCATCCCGTCCTGCCAAGGCGCAGCGCCTCATGGAAGACCTTGCGCTCTTCCTTGGCGATGCGCTCCAGCTCGCGCTTTTCCTCCTCCTGTCCGCCCTGGACGTACTTGTACTGGCGCGGTGTCCACTTCTGTTCTCGGCACTTCTGGAGGAACTCGGCAGCCGTCTTCTTGAAAGTCGTTACGGCGAACAGAGTAAACTCGTCATCCTGCGCCACTTGAACTGAAGAGCGGGGTACGACCATCGGAGCAAGTGTTTCGTAAGTCTTGAGGAAGTCCTTCTTTGCAATCGACGGCACGGCGATGAGGTTTGTTTCTAGGTACTCCGAGTCTTGCACCAAAAGGGAGGGTTTGACAATAGGGGTCAAAGATTTGGTGGCAAGGTTGCCTCTGCAATGTTGGTTTTGTTAGACCACTGGAGTAATGGAGTAATTTGCAAGGGGTAAAATGAGAGAAGGAGTCACCGTACGTCTGTTTCCGTTGCAAAGCCGCCATGGTTGACTTGGTCGAGTTGTACTGGGTGAATTTGCCCTTGACGTCATTGTCGATGTTGACGAGCTCCTAAAATAGATCGTGAAAGCTGGTGAGAATATGATCGCATAGTACCATGGTAGGACTGTAGAGCTCCTGCTCATGAATTAGCCGCTCACCTTTTGCATTGTGTCTATGAGCTCTCCCAATGGCCTGTCCGCTCGGTACCTAACCTTGTTCCAACTGAAATGGGTTATATAGTGGTCGGTAGGCTCTGGATGCACATTCTGTTAGCTCGACTTCCATACGGTAAACAACATCGATCAATGGGCGTCCCGTCAATACGATCATCCAGCAGTCGGCCCACAGAGGTAGTAGATGTTTCACTAACTATCGTTGACAGTCTTGTGCTGCGCAACCTTCTCCTCGTCTCCATCGAGGAGGTTCTTGAGCGAGTCAGCGACGCGAGACACGACGCCCTGGCATGCCGCCTCGAGCTTGGTGAGGTCATCGGCCTGCTGAACTAGCGCATCGAGAGTACCGATTTTGAACTCAGGTATTGTGAAGGGTTGGACGGAGCCGTTGTCTGAGGTGATGGTTCCGCGCAGCGCAGACAGGGCATCATCGGTGTCGAACGCCCTCAGCGGCAAAGAAACCAGAGCGTAGCTTGAAGGCGTCGGCATGGCTGATTGGAGTGAAGAGGCTTCACTGCAGCATAACTCGGCTCGAAGAGTTTTAGGTTCAGAAGCAACGAGAGCTTGAGCTCGGAGCCGGAGTCTCGGGGGAGCTCGGGATGATGCGCGCCGGCGGTCGACGGCGGAAAACTGAAAGGGTTTCTCAACGGTTCCCGGCCACACGGCCAAGTAAACGGTTTAGGGCCGTAAAGATTCGTGTCTAGTATGAGTCTGCGTGATAGCTCTACTGTGCTATTCGCAGTCCCGGTACATATGATCAATCGATGTTGATGAGGTGTGAGGTTGGTTTGGGTATGGATTGGAGTGGAGTTCCCAAACCGAGTTAAGGTGTAGCCAGTGAGTGTTCCCCCTCAAACCGTCAAGCAAGCTTGTGGATGGATGGAGCTCGTTATGCCGCGGACGGAGCACTAATCAGCACTAATTCGCACGGTGCTATGATGCTGGCATCCCGACCCTGGGCAGGGCAGCTCTTGTACTTTTTCAGTGTTGGATGGTAGGGACGCCTTTAAAGGTTCAAGAGATTTCTTTTGGGTGGGGGGTTCGTGAGCCTCTCGATATTCGTACCTTGGAAATCGGTGACTCCAATATAAGAAGCTCAGGTGGCTTGACTTTCGGTATGAAAATGGTATGGTGCAGTACTTTACAAGTTGGAAAAATCGCCGTCTTCATCCGCAATCGAGCCTTTGCAGCAAGGATTTTACAAGTGCACTGTCAATTCAGCTCCCAAGTCACATCTTACCTAACTTGGAGGTACCTAAGGTAGCTGGTAATATCATTTATTCAGGTCAACTTAGAAAAAAAGGTCGACGGCAAAGCTGAGACCAGCCACCCGGCCACCAGGCGATTTATCGCCAAGTATTTTGTAGTCGAGGCCTGTTTTCACTTCTTCATTCTCGCCCCAGAACCAAAACAAAAAAAAAAAAATCCCCCGACCTGCCAACGCCAAGGCAGGCGACGTGGATTCGTCTTGTTTTTGTTTTTGCTTCCCTCCCCCTCTTCCCTGGCGTTAGGTCGGTGGCCCAACTTCGACGCCATCTATCGTCGCAATTTCAGTTCAGTTCAATTCAATTCAGTTCAAACCCCTACTACACTCACTGCCTCCCTGACCTATCTTGCTCGTCTCCCGCATCGCCCGCCTTGTCGCACAAGGCCCCAAATTATGACACATCGTCGTCCGAGGCCCAGCATCCTCTATCCGAACTCCCACAAAGCTGCAAAATTGTGCAGTCCCTGAAGTTTGCTTGCTCATTGGCGCCGTTACACCCTGCTTGATGATGTGGGAGGCCGTTTCCTGGACCCATTCAGGAGCCAACCGCCGGTGTTTAGCACACCTAGGAGAACCCAGTCAAGAGGTGGCGCCTCTCTCTCCCTCACCGACTCGCTCGACTCCGCACAAACACGCACGCAGCACTGCCGCGTCGCCTGACCCTTTGCTGTAAACAATCGACAGCAGCACGCTCGAGTCGAGTGAGGGGGTGCACAGCCGGGCAAGCAAACGCTGCTGCTGCTGCTGCTGCTACTACTATTGGCATTGACGGGGAATCATGTCGACAAATACAGGTGAGTTTGATTGCCGATGTAATCCCGGAAGCCCTTCGCCTAAATTTTTTCCCTAGTCCTGTACAAAAAAATTACTTGACTGGGAGAGCATTCGGTCGACGAAAAAAAAAATGTCACAATGCATTGGCACAGCTTGCTGATTGCATCACGTCCACAGAGACAACTCCCCAGACTGTTCACGTTACCACACAACCTTCCTCCGTATCGGTGCCCACGGGCGTTGCTGCCCTTGAGGCACCCTCGGCTGCGACGCCCGCGTCACCGAACCGATCGCGCAAAGTTGCGCCTCTCTCGTTGGGTCCTGTCACCCATCAGCCTTCGGCCCCAACTGCTCCCGAAACCGTGAGCGCGATAGTTGACGCGCAGCATACGACGCAACAGTTTGCACCTCGTCAAGCCCAGCTCCAGCAGATACAGCCGCGACCATCGTCCGCCGACGCCGGCCCGCCTCCGTCACCATCGGGTGCCATCCCATGGACTGGTCCCACCTACGCCAACGGTTACAAGGACGGACGCGTTAAGGACCCAGTCCCCAGCAATCTGAGGGGCAAGGCCAACCCGCAAGGTGGTAGCTTTAGTGTTATGCATATTGACATCAACACAGCCGAGGCGAAGAGACGGGACGAAATTGCGAAACGTACCAGCGAGAGGACAGAGCGTGCCGCCAAGATGGCGCATATGGCCGGATATACGTCTTTTTCACGGAGGAGACTCGACGAGGCACCAAACTCACCCGCTGCCAACCTATCCAGTTCCTCTCTGAGCATGACATCAACCGCCACCCCGAATGCACAGACTGGTGGTCCTCGACAGACCAGTCTCGATCCGAAACAAACCAAAGAGGAGCAGGCGCGCCTGTTGACTCTCCTTCGAACACTGAACCCAGTTTCAGTCGTCGACCAGCTCTGCAAGGGACTCGCCTATTTCGGCGGAATCCCAGGCGCTCCTCCCCCCGAGGACGGAGTCTTCCCGGAAAGTGCTGAGAAGAACGGCTCCGGAAACCAATTTGTTGGCTTCATAGCTGAGATATTCCCACATCAGATCAGCAATCAGGCTTTGAACATGAGTCCTACGCGGTCATACACTCTACTTCAAGACACGGTTGACGAAGCCTCCATGCCTCCGAAAAACATGTCTGCGTCGCCGCCCAAAGAACCCGGCAAACGACCAAGAGGTCGCCCAAAGGGCAGCAAGGCTACCAAGGTCCGTAAGGACAAGGGAATGAGGAAAGTTCTCGCAAAAGCGCCTGGAGCCTCCGGTGCTCCGATGGATCCCACAACATCCGTAGATGTTGATTCGAGCTGGGTCGATGTGGAAGAGAATGTAGGTCATACACCGGGCGGGCATGGAGTTCCCGGTCACATGGCACCCACGGGAGACCAACAATCTTCGGTTCCGAAAAAGAGAGGAAGGCCCAAGGGATCAAAGAATCGACCAAAGGAACGTACAGGGGATCCAAACGCGAACGGTGATATGGGTACACCCAACTCCAAAATGAAAAAGCCTAAGAAGCAGAAGAACGGGGCTGTAGATGACGGAGAGCCTTTTGATATGAATGACCATCATCAAGGCAACACGGCTGAGTCTGCAATGACGGCTATGAGGTCTTTACATCACACGAACAGTATGGCCACGACCTCACTCACAGCGACCAATCAGCCCAACTCGACCACATACATGAGCCCGCCAGCCCATACAGTAGGCACACCGACCGGATCAAAACGGAAGAGAAATCCGATGATTGCTTCAAACCCAGATGGGAATGGACCAGAGACGGCTGGTCCTGTCATGGGCGGAATGCCACATTCTTCCATGGCTAATGGGCAGCTGCCACCGCCGGTCGCCATAGCTCAGCCACCCAATAAACGCCAGCGGCAGAGCAGAGACGAAAACAATATATCCGGAACTCCCGGAAATGCATCTGGTGCGCCAGCAGATTCGACTCTCCCCGTCGTAGGAGATGCAGTGGTGGGAGATGATGGCTTTGAAAATCGAATTTCGACAGTTACCAACGACGACATTGAGACTTTCGAGGCGCTCCAGTCCCAACTCGAACAGGAGACGGAGAGATCTCGGGTTCAAAATCACAGCCCACATGGGCAAGTACCTTTGTCACAGTCACGTGGGCCGAATCACTATGAAAACTCCAACCACAGCATACCCCTTGGGACGCAGCACGGCAGCACTCATGTCTCAGAGGCCGAAAGCCGTACCAATGGCCCGACTCAGCAGTTTCAGCAGCAACAACAGCAACAGCAGCAACCGCCACCGCCGCAGCAGCACCACACGCAACAGCCGCGACAACTGTCGGTCTCGTCCCAGCCACAGCAGCAGGCTCCAATGCAGCCTCGCAGCTCATCCCAGCCCTACTACGCGCAGGTCGATAGCAATTCCTCATACTCGCAGCAGCCTCAGCAATCACGGCCGCAGACACAACAGCAGCAGCCATCATCGCAGCAGTTCCCAACTCAGTCTCAGCCTCAGGCTCCGCAGCATTACAACTCACAACAGTCCCGGCAACAGCAACCGTATAACTCGTATCAGCACTCGCCTCAAACCTACACCGCGCCTCAACAGACGACTTCCAGATATCCACTTTCTCAACAACAGTCTCAGCAACAACAAAGACATCAACCACAAAGACTGACGACAAACCCCGCTGTCAACGACACCGCTTACAGGCCAAGCAGCAATACTTCAGCCGTGGGCTTCAGCTCACCCTCATTCGGCTCTCAGCATGGCAGTCAACAGGCATCAGCGGCGCCCTCAGTGAACACATACGCTCCTACTAGGACAAACTCTTATAGCAGCACGCCCATGCGTCAACGACAGTCCCAGCCTGGTCCGGTATCTCATAACAATATGTCTGCCAACATGGAATCATTCCACGGCTTTGATACTGGCACCAACTCACTGTTCGACAACATGGGCCTCGATCCTTCGTCTCATGCGCCGCTTGGACTCGCCGCTCCGTATAATCTTAACAGCGGCGGTGGCGTGGCGCGCTCTTCTTCGGGCTCCACAACAGATTTTGGTCAAAATTTCCCCGCAGATAGATACTATAATGGTGTTCGTCGCTAAAGCGTACGAATGCCATGTCATGATATTGGAGGATTTTCGGCCGATTTGTGCCCAGCGCAGTAAAAGGGAGGGGACTTTTTTTGGTCAAGGAGTTATTTGGCTTGCAAGCGGCATTCATTGAAAGCTTGTCTTTTATTTTCTTCCTCTTTACAGACTTTGGTCAAACTTAGGCGCACGGTTTTGTGAAGGAAAGCAATCATATCATGTATCGAGACTACCCTTTTCCTCTTTCTCTCTTCAAGGGAGTGATCCGGACGGACAACAGCGGGTTAATAATAATGATTGGATGGGTTTGTATAATGCCTGTTACGACTTGATGCCAAACTACTCACAACATTTGCATCTCATAGATATAAAATCTGAGCGTTGACTTTGCTTCGAATTTACCGTGAAAAGCCTGCAGCACTCCCAAACGTCACACCATTTTTCGTACACGTATTTTATGTACAACTGGTTGCGCAGAGCTCTCTCCGCCTCAATCTTATTGCTCAACTGGAAAGCCCTTGAAATCCGACCGTGAATTTCATCGATGGAGCATGTACGTTGCAGGTCGTCTTGCGTGCTACTTATTGTGCCTGACGAAACAATGGGTCCAAGAAATAATAAATAACACATAAGATTTCAGAGACAAAGAGACACATTTATTTCATGGCCAAAAAGGCAAAGTGTAAAGGATGACAAAAAGAGGTATTTTGCAAATGGATAGACAAAAGAGAAAAAGAAAATGAAGCATGACGCTAAATAAATCGCGCGCCTTCCCCTTTTGCCCCAAAAACGCTGAGGGCAATATAAATCCTCTTCTTCGAAGTGAGGAACCGAAAACTCCTGGAATGCTTTATGTTCATACAAAGGAAAGAATAAAGACTAGTCATGTTTGTGTCGGTAAGGCCGTGAAAAAAAAAAAAAGAAAAGAAAACAAAGAAAAAGAAACAAGGGCCGTCACGTCTCGGCGCGCAGCTTGCCTGGGCTTATTCGAGCGGGTCGTCCTCTATGGACTCGAGCGGTGGCCTGATCGAGTCTGAACACCCTTGTCCGTACCACCATTGGTCCTCCTCTGCCATGCCACCCTCGCTGATGAGCTCCAACATCATTTGCGCGTTTCGTTTGATCTCTACTGGCCGCTGAACGATCTTGCGATCCAGAATCAAGGCTTCGGCAGTCTGGAGCCACATCTGTTGTAGAGGCGGCAGGTCCGGAACCAGCAACTGCAGGTGTTCCCATGGTAAAGTTGCCATGGGCATGCCCCCAGCCAAGCTGGTTGTAAAGATCGGGTTGTTTCGGTTACCATATCCCGAGTCTGTTGATGCCCATGCAGCTGTTGAGTAGCCTTCACAGGGTTTGTTGTCCTTGGGAATTGCTGCCATGGACTTTTTCCTACCCAGTCCCATCAAACTGCGCTTCGTTTTGGATGATGTCGTCGGTTCGGGCGTCGTCGGTTGGCTGATGCTCTTGTACCAATTATCAACCACAGTCCGTCGAGTGTTGTACCCCTTGACCTCCCAAAACTTTTCAACCTGTCGCAGGCCGCCGACAATGAGCGCAGCAACATGGACCTCATCCGCAGGCTTTTCCCTGAGATAACCTCTGACAGTCCGCTCGACCCTACCGACGTATGATGGAGGTCGTAATCTTCTGCAGAATGACGAAATCACCAGAGGAAAAACCTGATGTACGTGGAGCAGTGTACGATCATCATACATGTTCATAACCTCGACCTCGATAGGGTTGAGTGTATATGGTGTATGACGTAAGCCGACTCCCTTGTTATCAATAAGATATTGGAGATGCCGTTCCCTGTACGTCTCGAAAAAATGGAAAATAGTAAAGATGAGCGGTATGAGACGCCGCCGCATGCGCTCCCATGAAGGCGCAAATTCCCGCCTCTCCATCTCGGTAACCCTCAAGAAGATCTCCTTGGTCACCCTTTCGCAAATAAAATATGCCAATTTGGCCGCCACGTGGAGGCGGTGCCATATTCCGCAGAGATGGTGCAAGTTTGGCTTTGCGCCTTCAGGCAATGGATACAGTCTCTTGGCGTATGCGGGGGTGTTATTCTCCAGGTGATACCTGGCAATCGGCACCTCGTTTAATGTGATCATGCTATGCCACGCCCGAGACGCTAACCTGAGATTCAAGATGTCGGAAAGTGGCAACGAAGCGACGATTTCAACCTGCAACTCGACGGGTAATGCGATAAAAAGTTGATCAAACGGTAGGCTATGGTTGATATAAACTCGTCAGACCACGAATACAATCAAAACACATCTCCAATTTGAAATAAAGTGGCTTCCAAAAAAGCGTAAGTGACATACCTTGATCTTGAGCCATCGGCAGATAGTTGGCTCAAGCTGGAGCCGGGGCCGACCGTGGACGGGGCAGCATGTTTCGAGGGCCAGAACCTAAATGCCTTCTTCTTCTTAGGCGCATCGAGGTGCCCAGCTTCTAGGGAATCAAAAGTCTTTTGTTGCCGCAGAGGTAATATAAATTCCGATTGTGCTATTGAGGCTCCAGGCTGGGAAGTCTGCGTTTCATGAGCAGTATTCGACTTGTTCTCCTGGTTGAGCTTGTCGAAATATGTGCGAGATGCGAACTCGGTTATATGTAAATGATCCGCAGAGATATGCCGTGGGGTTGCCATGGTGTCGAATATGCGGCGCCTTGAAGACGTGGAGAGGGGGGAGAAGCGAAGAACTGGCTGATTATTGGGCCCGAAAAGTCCGTTATCGAGTGACCCAGAACTCGACAGTTGGACCGTATGTAATGATGGATGTCGCGGGTCTCAACTCAAGCATATTTGAGCATCTGACAATCGGGACTTCGTACTGGAGCTGCGAGTCGATAAGGGACAACTGGATGAACGAGTGTGAAGAACTGGAACGTGGTGCGCCGGCGGAACGATGAACACACGTTGTGTATGGGTCCCGTAGTCACCGTGATCAGGTGTGTCAAGATCTTCTCCGGGCTCAGACCCTTTGGTTTCTGGCTTGAGTAGAATCTACTCTTGCAGCCGATGATTCTTGTCCTGGCTAGCTGGACAAGATACTTCCCAACCAAAGGGAGTCCTGCTCCAAGTAGGCGACTGGGAGCGAAGAAAGTCGGGCTGAAGCAAGGGTCGAAGGAATATTAAACGAGTGCGCGTGTAACGATTGACAGAACCGAGAGCCGTGGATCGCGTTTGTCGAACCGCTTCGTTTGATTAATGTCTGTGCGATAGTTGTGGATGAGATGACAGAGGCCAAAGTCGCACACACGATAGATTGATAGCTGCCTCAGATAGCCTCAGATAGGTACCTAGTCGTGCAGGCTCGTTGAGTCGGGTCACTTCAAGAAGATGCCGCCAGGTTGTGAGGGAAATGGGGCGATAGCGGCCGACTGAGGACGACAGGCCTGGGTAGGTTTATCGTCGGCTAAATAGATTGATCTAGGGCCTGGACTGTCACGCAGTGGATCTCACGATCTTTCCCCAGATTCCCCCTTTCTTTCCTCTTGCCTCGCCAAGAATATTCGGGCTCGGTCGGTCGTTACGTCGTCGGGTCGGTTTGATCGAATCGCTTTCGGCCGCGTGGTTGATTGCGCACTCTGTATTCGTGCGTTCTGGTGTGACTTTGGCGAATTACCCCAAGAGGCCGGAGGACAAGAAGAGGTATGAAGAATAAGGAAAAAGGGCAGAGACTAGAGAGAGTTGAGGCACCCAAGATAACGAGTGAATGGAGTGCGCGCCCGGCGGTACAACGGTGATTATTGGGTCGGTACGGGTAATGGGTGGGGATCCAGCATAAATCGGGCGGCTGCTGGCAGTACTCAGTAGACTGACTTATAATTCAGCTGCTTTAAGATGCGAGATTGTTGATTGATTGACTGCAGGAGAGCTCACAAGCAATCAATCACACGCACACACTGCAGTTACAACAGCGCTCGTTATCTGAACGGACACATGTGTCTTGGGGTTTTTTTTTGGTTTTTGGTTTTTTTTTCGGTTTGAGTTGGACCTTTGATTGGCATTTGTGGTGGGATCTGTCTGTCTGATAGAAAAAGGCAGCGCTCGTGGGACGAAAACGGGGATGGGGTGGATGGGGGTGGGTTAAACTTGTGGAAAAGGGGTGTGTGTGTGTGTGTGTGTGCTGGGCTGCTACGACTGCTGCGAACAAATCTGTGTGAGGTGCTTGCCTCTGCCAAAGTGCAGGCATGGCTGCTTTCAGTACGGCGGTACAGTACAGTGCTGTACCGCGGGCGGAGGCGTGCTCGGCCTCATTGTGGGGAGGATTTTAGACCCAGATGTTGGTCCACTTTGGCTGAGGGGTTCGAGCCAACCCACCTGGCGGGCAAGCCCGCGTGGGCGAGAGCGAGGCGAGGAAAAACAACCGAGAAAGAAAAAAGAACAAAAAAAGAGGAAACCTAAGACATCAGACCGACCGGCCGACCGACCCTACCTTACTACTTACTGTACGTATACGTACAGTACCCCAACAAGGTAGGTAAGGTAGACACATAGAGTCACAATGTGCTGCGACGTAATAGCACTTTACTGCAACTCTGATAGGCACTTTACCCGCATCTACTAGGGCCATCTCTTGTAGACAAAACAACCAAGAGCCAAGCAATTCTCCGAGTATCTCCCCATTGGTGGACGTCGTGGCATCCCAGTTTGGCTACTACTGTTGATGATTGGACCTGCAGACCGGCTCGGCTCTCGATTCGGCCCTGTTCAGGTTTATTTGATGAAATCTCGAATTTGCTCAATCACACTCTGGGGGTCTACCTTGGCTTGGCCTCACCTGCATTGCATTGTCCGCGCTCAAAAACATTCACTCACCATTTACGAAGTAGGTACCTACCTACTCAGGTTAACTTGTTCTAGCACGATCTACGGTGTGATAGTGCTTACATAGTACGGCCGAGTGTGCGAACAGAATTCATCAACCTGGACTGACGGTTTTAAATCGCGGCCATTTATTTACCCCTCGATACGAAACTGGCTTTTTAAAAATTCCCGACCTTTGTTTATCAGAATAGTGGGTGTGATTTCCCGCTTTGCCTGCACCTTTCAAACCCGCATGCGAGACAAAAAAAAAAAAAAAAAAAAAGCTATGACCCGGGCTTTTGGTGGACTCCTCGACAGGGAAAAGTCTCCGCAGGTCACAATTTAGCCGCGAGCCGGGCGCCATCTTGCTCGTTGTCGACGTGGCTGTAAATTCTGCATCCCAGTAGATTAATCTGTGCCTGCTGACCTGAGCTTTTAAAAGAAGCAAAAAAGAGAATATGATAAATACCAATAGACACAACCAAAAAGGAAGGGTTCAATTGTCTCATTCTCGGCTCTTTCTGTCCATGCTTGCGGATATGCAGATGGCATGCAAGCCATCCGACCATCCCATCCACTTGAACGTGCTTTGGAGAACGGATTTACCGCAATGCAAGCGGATAAAATAGACGGAACAAGAAAGAAAATGTCTTACTGTCATGACCTGACTTTTTTTTGTGTGGGAGGGCCCAGAGCCCGTTGGGCTGAGCGACAGGCATGCCACGAGAGGCAGGGCGAGACAGCAAAGACAGACTTAGAACACCCGACGGCTTTTCCGGTCAATCTATCTCATTTCGCCTTTTCGCCTTTTTCGCCTCTTTGACTGGCGTCTGCCTCTGGCTCAGTTGACAGCACGGGGATATGGGCGTTTGTGCGTGCAGATCCTGTACTTTTGTTGGCATATCTCGATATGAAATACGTATAACACGAACGCCAGTCAGCCTTCCAAGTGGTAGTTAGCGTATTGTATCTTTCTGCTACATCCTGGAGAATCGATCCTTTCAATATCAATCAAAAAAATGTTCACCCGCAACGGCAAGGCCGAGACTCATGAATGCTACAGAGGGATAGCACTGCCGGCAGTCTAATCGGCATACGACGAGGGGTGGGACAGACAGACAGAGAGATCACACAGAACCTAACCCAAGGTACATTAAGATGCAGCCGATACACAACTTGAAGGTTGATGGCCTTTCATGGACTGGTTTAGGTCTTTCCCCAGCCCCCAAAGGGCTGTCGTTGCGCCATCTCGCTGTAGATCGCATCACGTCGCATCGTCAGCACTCAAGGCAGGTACATACCTACCTCGATATTAAGTCACTACCAAATGCCTCACGTCTTTGCTCGCGGCGAGGCTGTTCCTGTCTCTTGTTCGCATAGCTCCGAGAAAGTTTACTACTTGGAGAGACTCGAAACTCTATACCGGTGTTAATTTGGTCGCTTTTGGTCGGGGATACCCGGGACACAGTGCTTGTCAAGCGTTGTGTTTGAACAACCCAAAAAGAGACCTTGACACCTCATGAGAAAGGTGCGTAGGTGTGTTGTTTGACAAATATCTCATCCACAAAAAAAAAGTTCTCGCCCACGATGGCCTGATCAAAAACCCCGGGATCAACGAAATGGGCCCCGTCCAGGCTAGAGATGATCATGGCTTTCGGTGCCGAGGGGGCCATGAGGCTATATCAAGCCACCCAACAAGCCCAGACCAAAGCTAACTGTCAATGCAGGAGGTAGGCGGCCAGCCAGCCGAGGGCTTGTGCCTTTCGCCGTCCCATTTTAAGCGATTGATTGATGCCCTTCGATCATCCCGGGGTGTTTTTTTCCGTCAGGAATGCGTTGGTTGTCAATCGTGCTCCTAAGATGATGGCGGTCTGATGAAGCGAGAGCAGCGGCCAGTAGTCAGACAAGAAGACCCCCTTACGGCACTTCTCCGGTCAGTCTGTTTTTGTTTTTCTCTCTCTCTCTCTCTCTGATTTTTTTTCTCCGTTGCGGGTTTTCAGCGCTTGTTTAAACAATTGGTTTGATTGGCCAAGGAACGCCAGCTGCTTCCTTATCGTTCCCGTTTCCATACTTGACCTTGCTGTCTATCTCGCATGCCTAAAATATACCTTATCTCCGGATCCCTTGCCTTACTTGGTTGGGGGTTGGCCTGATTGACTTTTGAACGTGGGCAAGTCGGATGGGCTTCCAGAAATTCGAGCGATACAGAAATGCTGCCTCGCCAAGATAAGACGATCCGTAAAATTCGTTGATATTCCAAGTTTTGGAACAAGTTTTGAATACCTGATTGTTACTGGATCCAAAGAATTGGCCCCCACTGCTTGTAGTCATGTTTCTTTGTTCCCCCACTTTTTCTCCCTCTTTTTCACGGGGACCCTGGATGCTTTTCTCTGCCGGCCGCTTGTCATCCACTCTCCAGTTGCTCCACCGCTGTGGAGGGCCGTGGAACAAGATTAAGTCACCTAAAAGGTAACCTTGCTAGGTAGCCTTGGTAGCTTGAGCTAGATGACCTGATTAGGTGTGATTCTTATCGTAGTAGGTATGGTCTCCGCAATCCGATACTATGTATTTACTGTAATGTCCCATGCCCGCATTTTGCTCCAGTCTTCTCTCATGTTTCCCCAAGGCTATCGGGCCTTCAAGTGCGATTTGCATGGCCCTTTCGCATCACGCTCCGCCCTTGGTCGCAGAAACTTCGCAGCTAAATGACCCGGTCCCGCGTCCACGTTTTCTTTGCACGAGTCGGTCCGTCTATGCCCGAGACATGCAATCAGCGGTGTCACGATGCCAAGAAGGCCCAGACGCATTTGTCGAAAATCTCTGGATTCCTTATTTTATCTCACCACGTAATTATTTTGTTTCCCAAAATGTGCTACACCCGTAGTTGCTCAGCCTCTGGGCTGACGCAGATATGAACAGTAAGAAAGAAAAAAACACGCATCGGACCTTTGGAACCGGGACATTTCTCAGTCTTCTTTGTTCCTTGGTTGCACTTTTCTTTCGGTCCGATGGCCGCTGATTCATGTACTTCGTACGGAGTACTGTAAACCCGAACCCCGCAAAGGTCCTTCCGATAAGTGAACACTCCACCTGGTTATAATTATCCAGATTCCAGAAGAGCACCTAGGTATTAGTTACCTGGCGATCTCGTATAAGAGTAAAGGAGTAGAAGAGAGGATGCACAAAATGAGACCCGACAGAGTGTCATGATATCTCGGAGATATGCAACGTCAAATCGCTTAAATCGATCGGTATGTCTGCAGAACAGGCGGCGTCGAGCCTGCATTCTGTAAAGCATTTCCAAAAGATACACTGCGAGTACCACCTGTAGAGCAAGCCACAAAACAGAAACCTGCCGAAGGCGCTTCCGCACAAGCATAGTTTTGACACCAAAAAACCCATCGGAATCGACTTTGAAAGCTCGTCATAATTCATTTACCCATGGATTGGCCACCAAGATCGCCGATAAATCGCCCGCTGCTACCAGACGGCGTCTTTGTCAAACCGCTCGGCCTTTTGAATATCGTCATTTACAGATTGCGATCCTGAACAAATGCGCAATATAGCCCTATGAGACTCGATTTGAGTAACTTCTCGATCGCTACCGGCCTCGACTGGCGTTGCTTTTTTTTTTTTTCTCTCTCTTTCTTTCATCCCGCGTTACAAGTATTTATTGTTATTAATAAATACCAGCCATTGGCACATGCTTCTTTGCAGTTTTGACAGGGTCGGGACCTTGCCATTCTACACCTTGTATGAAGCACAGTCCCACATAGTCCGAACGCCACTGCGCCAGCTTGCTGTTGCGGCTGAGTTTCGACATCCCGACGGACTTTTTCGGCGTGGGTTCGGATCCCCCACCTGGTCACCATTGCTAGACTAGTTCTAGTTCTAGTTTTTCTCTGGTGCTATGGGAGAACTAGGACGGGAGCTTGGGGAGGTAGTCAGGGAGCAAACTTCACAAGGCGGCCCAGACAGTACCGGTAGACTGGACAAACACTTATCCTAGATTAAGAGGTAGCTAAAAGAAGGCACATACCTACCTACATATTGTATCGTGAAGCAGACCCCAAACCAAATATTTGGATGGCAAACTACAAAAGTACCTGCCCACGTAGGAACACGAAAGGGGGAGGGGAGATCGGCGTAGCAAAGCCATGCCATTTACTGTCAAATGCGTCAATTCCTACTCTAAAGCTTTTATTCTTCAAGCCAGTCAGTCTCCCCAGCGGCCAGACTACTGTACACGGCAAATGTTGCCGATCTTCGGCGTCGGCATACCCGCCGCTTAAAAGGATACACTTGCCCGCCAAGACTTCATTCAATCAAATGTTTTCCAGCCTAACAGAATCACCAACAAGCGCCAAGTATTGCCATCCGCGAAGCATAACATTGCGGATCATATCACGTACATAGCAATTACTTTGTACATACTTCGTTCCAAATGGCAACACAGTGTTATAGTACTGCAGATTCAGAGAGCCCCATAATGGCAAAGTCTCTTATTGCATTTTCAACCCATTTATATTCGGTAGGTATGTCACACGGCGAAAGGCGGACATGAAGCGCTTTGTGTATTGGTAGAAAAAGATAGAAATTATATTAGACGGGTCGTGGATTGTTTGTCATATAACCCGAAGTAATTTTAACTGGCTTCAGTACAGTACAGTCTCTGGGAGTTTCAACTGCGCAAGGCCTAACAAGGATACAGTGGTTTTGCAAAGGACTTTCTGTGCCGGGACATCTTTGACTGAGAAATAACCCTATCCGACATTATTATGTATTAACACAAGCTTAACTATCAAAGGACACGTTCAGATAATTTTTGTAGCAAATTAAAACCTTGAGTCTCTTTCCCGGTCGACACGAAAATCCCATCCGATTTGTACGAAAAGAAAAATATGGATACTATCGCCGTTTGAAAAAGCGGGCAAAGGCTTTATTAATTATTCGTGTCGTGTCACAGAAGCAGCCTTTTCTTTGCTAGCTTTTTGCTGTAGCCGGGGATTCGGGGGGGGGGTCGTGGGTTCTATTTTTGGCTTTGGATGCAAATCAAATTCCCTTAAACGGCCTAGAGCCTACATTAGCAATCAGAGCTAGTGGGAATGTGCTACCACGTAAAGAAGCACAAGTTGAGGCATGCAGTCAGTTTGTGTGGGGGTGGGTTTGGACGGTTTTGCGGGTCAAAACGTTTTTTCACTGTTTGACAGGGACCCGGACGAACGCAATAGTGAGAAGCATGAGGCAATAGTGACCACACAACATTAGCTGCAGGTATTTTTTTTATATCCAAGACAGCTAGCGAGGCAGATGCGAGAAGTATACGACAATTTCTTGCGGTTGTTAACTTTTATAGATGGACGTACAATAGGTAGGTAGGTAGGTAGGTAGACAGTTACATTAAATCATGCTTAATCAAATTCATGGCTTTCGTTGACATGTCCGAGAGAGGGAAGAAAAAAAAACACGTCACTTTCACGTGGCATCGGACACTGATGACACTCAAATACAGGCGTGGAGCACTCAAAACATCAACGGAACAAGAGCTGATCGTCAATCGTGCTTGATGCGGCCCGCCCTCTCTCATGCCTTACCTCCCCCTCATTATCCGGCAGAACGGTCGGTCGAGATTACTGAAGCCAAGACTTGTCCGCTTTTCAGCTCCGGGTGAGAGTGAACGTGTCCAGGACAGGGTTCAATATTACCTACAGTTTACCGTTGCCTACCTTAACTGACATATGGTCTCCTTGCCTCCGAAACGACCCCTCACCGTCATCAAGGCCTGCCTGACCGCTCTGCTGGTTTTTTTTTTTTTTTTTTTTTTTTTTTTTTTTTTTTTTTTCGGCAGCCTGTCCGTGGTTTATTTCTTTGTTGGTTGTTGTTCGTCCTTTTTTTCTTTCTCTCTTTCCATCTCTTGTTCGTATTTTCTTTCATCTTTTATCCTGTTGCATATGTTCTATAAACAGAGACGGCCACCACCATAAAACCAAAAGAAAAGGAGAAAAAAAAAGGCCAAAGCGACCCAGGGACAGACAGTAACATAACAATTACAGTTTGCGTTGGCTTGAATTTTGAAGCCTACATATCCTTGCCTCCCTCACCTCCACTGGCCTTTTGATACCGGTCTTCCCGACATCCGTGTTTATGCAACAAGTCATTACCGAACATATCTCTTGACAAAAGCCCCAATCTTTCATACCATCACATTAAACCTGCTATCTTCCGTAATTTTACCCAGCAGTCCGAAAGAAAGCACCCACAGCCTGTCCTTATGCTTCTTTGATACTTTGTTGTCTTTTATCTTTCTCTATTGTTCTGAACAACCCCCCCCCCCCCCAAAAAAAAAAAAATTACCACACATCTGGTATTTACTTGGCCGCGGGTAAAGCTGATTGTTATAACGACCAACGACATCTGTTATTGTCACTTGCGTGTGACGAAACAAAGTTAAATAAACTTGATCAGCCGACCGAATCTCATCTATCTGATCAGAAAATTGGGGGTTGTATTCAAATCCTTCTCGGGACGTACCGCTCGAGATTTATATCCAGCCAAACAGTTCCGGTTGTTCCGGTGCCCGCCAAATTTTCTAATAACCGAGCCGTGAAAGCCTCACGGACCGAGTCATAAAACCTCTTCTTTGCATGTGAGAGGTGAGGCTAGGAGCACAACATCGAAACTAGGTCCTCTGTTTGGATGGTTCCAACTCGGCTAATCTGAGGACGGGGCTTTCACGGTGTGTTCTGGCCTGGCATTTCCGTCGGGGGCAACCAAACAAATCACTGGCAAATTGGTTCTATCGTCCTGTTGAGGCGTGAAAAAAAAAGAAAAAAAAAGAAAACAGAAAACCATGGCAGCAACTAGATCCAATCCCTCAGTGATGACGGACGGGCTGCCAGATGCAAGCGCGGAACCGTTGAGCGTGGTGGAGTCCCCAGCCTCTGGCACGGCTTTGGCGCGTTTCGAGTTCGAGACGGGCAAGGGCAACGAAGGGACAAAGATCCTCATGGTGGAGTGGGATGCAGCCTCAACGGCGATGGGCAGCAGGCAGATGGAGGACTGGCAGGTCTCGTGGGAGGGCAAGACCACCGTGCTCCCAATCCGAGACCCGGAACTGTCCGAGGGCGGCTCGTCGAACCGCCGCGTCTACTTCCTGCTACCACCGGGCGCCCCAATACCGCCGCTGGTGACTATTTCCAGGACCGGGGCCGGTGCCACCTCGGACCCGCTGCGGACCAAGCCCCTGCCGGCAATCTTCCACCCGGCCCTTCTTGGGGCTGAGACCAAGCAAGAGGTTGGGCTGAGGGGTGTGCTTCATACCATCTGGGCCAAGAAGCGACTGGTGGAGCTGCAGGCCGAGATGGACCGGGAGGCCAAGTCCAACGGGGAGAGCGTTGGGCTGGAGATGGCGCTGCAGGAGAGGAACTGGATCGTAGAGCACTTTGGCTTGTCCGAGTCGTATGCGCCCAAGCAGCAGCAGGCCGTGCCTCTCAGTCCGACGAGTCCTACAAGTCCGAGGTCGCCGATTGGAGGAAAGCTGGGAGAAAAGTTGAAGGGTTTGAAGCTTGCCACTTCACCTACGGAGCTGGCTGCTGCTTCTCAGCGTAAGTTTTGCGAGCATCTTTGGAACATAAAAGCGGAGAACAATAGAATCCATGCTGACAGGGACATTCTTGACTGTCTTTTACTCCCGTAATCTAGTTTCGAAAGCCCAGGTCTCTTCCCTGTCTCCTCAAGCAGCAGATATGGCAGTGCCATCATTTCTGGCTTTCCAGGGACGTGGACCTCCTGGCAGGACAGCTGGTACCGGTACCATGGCTAGTAACCCCGGCATTGCGTCCCTTGACGCAATGATGGGGGGAGGACCAGGGGCCCCCGTCACCGGCTTCAACAGCGTTGTTGATACGGAAGAGGAACTGTTTGCCTTACCGATGAGCCCAAGGAGTCCCGAGATGACGAGGAGCCCCTTCAGCATGCTCTAAGGCGGTACGGGGAATATGACAGCTGTTTGCAGTCAAATGCTGTTGTTGTGTTGCGAGGCGCCGGCAAATCGCGCCGCATATCCTTCGTACAAATGGGGGATCTTTTCAGGAAGATACAAGACGGTGGAAGTTATTACCCGTAGCGGATCATATAAAGGGGCGCCTCGGACTACGGAGTCATAGAGGAGACATGCTTTCGTCTACGCAAGGGATTGGGACGATGTTGAAGATGACTTGATGATTTAGCAGTATATAGCGGCTTATGACGGGCTTGGTAGGTCACGTCGTTTAGCAGTAGGATGCATGGTTTTCTCGATGCTGTCTACTGAGATTGAATATGCTCCATGTTCCCATATAGTTTCATGTCATAGCAGCAAAGAGGACATGCAGATCAAAACTCATGCTCTCGAATAGCCCTCAAGCTCATACTCGCAAGATTAACAAAGCAACAACATTGTCTGGACATATCGCTCCCCTCACCGGGAGCCTAGCTTCAATTTCTTCACAGTGGCCTGAGTTGTCGAGGGCTGATCCAAGAGTCCTGTGTTTCTCCCCTGGCGTCCACTCGAAAACAAACAGCAAAATGCCACAAACAACCTTCACCTCCATCCACCAACCCTCCCCTCATCCCACCTCTCCTTCTTCTCCTGCCTCAGGTACAAGCGCTTCCTAGCCTCCCTATACCGCCTAACCCAGTCGAGAGCCTCCCTCTCTGTAACGAAATCCCCATCCTCGGCGCCGCCACCACCGCCGCCTCCCCTTCCTCCCCCTTCGCCCTCCAGAAAACTCTCCTCGAGGGCGTCACAAACGGCGCCTTGCTCCTGTACGGCCTGCGCCAGGCGCAGATACAAACCGTCCGGCGCAAAGGGGGCCAGGGCGGCGTCGGCCTCGCGCTGCTTGGCGTGCCACTGGCGCTCGAGGGCGTGCGTCGACAGCAGCTGGGCCTGGGTCGACGAGCGCTGCGCCGACAGGTGCGCCTCGGTGCTCGACAGGTGCTGCGCCAGCGACAAGTTGTCGGCCAGCGTCGACTGCAGCGCGGCGTGCGAGGCCGAGAGCGACGGGTGCGCCGTCCAGGGCGAGTGCGTCAGGGCGGATAACAGAGATGGGCTAGAGAGTATGTCGGCCAGGTCTTGTTTTCTGTTTTTTTAGAGAAAGGACAGAAAAAAAGAGATCCACCCCGGGGCAAAGGGGGGATGTTCAGGATATCTGATTAGCAACTCTGTTTTTCATTGCTGTTTGGACAGTGTATGCATCTCTAGGCTTGGATGGATAATTCGCCATAAAAATAGCCGCAAACATATCCAACAAAAAAGGAACCCACGATTTATCCTCGAGAATCTTGGGCAGCCATTGGTCCCCTGGGTCTTCTATCGGCTCGGGCCGGGCGACCTGTAAACTGGAAGCGGCTTCGGGCAGCGTCGAATCCGCAGCTGAGTTGGGCACCGGCGCCGGGCGTGGCGACTGTGTCTGCGATAAAACGCCAGAGGGTGTGCCAATTCGACTTGCCTCGTGGCTGCTCCCCGACTTGGGCGGCGGTACCGGTGGTATTGAATACATTTGTTTGTGATCGGTTTTAGTTTACTACTTTTTGTTATTTAAGAGAAGAAAAAGAGCTTGTACCGCGAATGTGTTGGATGATCTGGAGGAGAAAGCAGTGAAAGTGAAGCTACAGTCAGTTCCGTTGTTCCTGTTACTACTACCTGCCTGCGTCATTCCCCATCAGCTGCTATGAACGAGCCCCACTAAGCAAGTGCCCATAGTATCGCTTGAGCTTACCCTGTACGAATCATAATTATCAGCCAGCCAAGGCATTGAACAACTTCACTTCAAGAATGCAAATAAATAGATCGGAACCTCTAACCAAGCCCAGAAAGAATCAACATCAAAACAACAGCCAATGTTCTGGTAAAAAAACAGAGTGGGTATTCATCTCGATACTCTACATTTTCATGGCGTTTGTTTTCATAAAAAGGCACACATACTGGCTCAAAGCCCCTTTTACAAAAAAAAAAAAAAAAAAAAAAAAAAAAAAAAAAAAAAGGCATCACTCAATTGCCAAAGCGCCAACCCAAAACGTAGCCAGACTGTCCTCGTCCATGAATCCCAGTACCAAAACCGTCTACCTGCCTGACATATCTTGATTTCCGAAAGAAAAGTCGGGCTCCTCCGCCGGCGCGGCAGCAGTTCCTGGCTCAACAGCGTTGTTTCCAAGGAATTGGAAGCTGTCAGCGGCGAAATTGGTAGTTTGCGTGTACGTTTCAAAGGCATCCTAGTGATAGTGGCATTTGCCTGTTAGCCTAACCATGACTCCGAAGCAAAGCAAGCGCTCATGTTCGGCAGTGTATCTGATTAGCTTACCCAGTCAAAATTTGCAGGGAAACCAGGCGCCTGTGCTGAGTTGGTCATGAAAGATGGAAATGGAGAGGCTGTATTGTTGTTCATGTCGAACCCAGAAAACATGTCCATATTCATGTCACCACCCATGGCTGCTGGTGTGCCAGATCCAAAGTTGCCAAAGCCATCCATGCCGAACGGTGGCGGGGCTCGATAAGTGGTGCCGCCAGGGCTCTGCACCGAGTCCGGCGAGACTGTAGTGCTCGGTGTCACCCCAGACAGCATCCCCAAGGTCATTGCTGCCGAGTGATCCTGCATCGTTTCGCCTCTTGATGACGTCGCGCCGAACGGGTTATTCTCAAAACCTCTCAGTACTGATGCGCTGCTGACGCCGTTTTCGCGACTGCTTCCGGGAGATGGCGAATGAGGACTCTTGACCTTCTCCAGCACAATGCGGATCGCGTTGGACGCCTTGTAAGCCTCCATGGAGGTATCCTTGAGCCCTTCCCATACCTTTTGTGCCATCTCCAGACTCCTGATCATCTGCCCCCGTTGCTGTGGCGTCCAGAAATGCTGGCTATGGGAATCATGCCGCCCTTGGCTCGAGCTTCCGGCTTGATTGTCGTAGTGCAGGTCCAGTCCAATAAGCATAGCCGGAAGCAAAAACTCCCTGGTCACGAGAGACGTGACGAACCACTTGAGTGACCGCAGCCGGCCATCTTGAGACTCGCGGTGAATCGTCTCCAGATGTCGTAGTGTATCCATGGATGCTTCGATGGCTGTTCTTCGCGAGTGGGCGTAGCGCGGGTTCTCTCGAGACCGCGGGAGGTACTTGCGGTGCAGGATGCAAAATATCTTCTGCACAAGCACATCGATATTGATGCGGGCAACGATAAGTGTCAGGGGATCGTGCGATTCGTCCAGTGGTTGCATTTTGAGATGCGGCGGTAGCTCTGCGACAACTTCACGGAGCCTCGCGTCTAGTCGCAATATGTCATCATACGAAACTTGTCTGCCTACCAGTGTCGTTGCCTTCAAAACATTGCTCATTTCCTGGCTGAGCTTTGCTTTTGCAATCATGTATGATATTGGTGTAGGAGTCGTCCGCGGCCGCGACGGTGGTAAAACCTTGATGTCGGGTCCAAACTCGTCATCCAAGATGTTGCGAGGGAGCTCAGTATCGAAATCATCCTCACCGATCATGCTTGGCAACGACACCTGTGCCGAGAACATGACGTCCGACATTTTTACGAGAGCCCAAGCTCTTCGTCTCATCTCCTATATTTGAGTAAGTAAATTTCGTTCGTCAGACGAAGCCAATTCCAAAGTCTCTCTATTCGAGCAAAGTGCTACTCACTGCGTGGAATGGCGTTATCGACGGGAACCATTTTCCGTCCCGGTGATAGCCCATCCGAAACGCGATCCTTGTGACCACGGAGCTGACCAGCCACAGACCAAAGTCTGCATCCCATCGTGACGAGGACTCTCCAAACAAATATAGAAGCATGGTCTCTACAGTGTAGGCGCAGGGTTTTGTGTAGTCGGCCGTGACCAGACATTGCACCGTTCGCGACCGGTCTGAATAATTTAGAGAGACAGATTAGCGACAGCCCTGGTAATCCTTGCAGCAACAAAAGCGGTCATACTTCACTCACATTCGGAAGCTAACTCAAGCGATCGACCCTTCCACTCGGTCGGCTCGTCGCCAACCTTGTGATAACTCAACATGGCGAGGCATAGAATCGAGTACAACATCCCGATCCACATTATGGGCGTCTTTGACGGATCCTGCCAGTGACTCCGGAGCATCGCGTGAAAGGTAGGAGCATGTATAATGTTGACGGCGCCGTCCATTGAGTTAAAGTAACGCCCGCAGAGTGTCAAAATACTCG
Source organism: Pyricularia oryzae 70-15 (assembly GCF_000002495.2). Taxonomy (NCBI): domain Eukaryota; kingdom Fungi; phylum Ascomycota; class Sordariomycetes; order Magnaporthales; family Pyriculariaceae; genus Pyricularia; species Pyricularia oryzae. The sequence goes on along the minus strand of NC_017851.1, from coordinate 4,050,617 downwards.
ACTTGGGAGGCAGTTCTGCACGGAGTTCCACCTCGGTGGCTGGTGGAGCGCCACGGAGGAATGTCGGCCCTTCCCGCGCCGATGCGGGCTTGCTCTGAAGTACCTTTTCGTAGCTACTCTCCAGCTCCTTCTTGTGAGCGTTGAAATAATCCTTCACTTCGGAGATGCCAGCCAGAATGGTGTGCCACGACTCTGTGCCAATATACATGGCCTTGCCCTTCTCTGCGTCAACCTTCAAGACTCCCAGGGAAGTGGCCAAGCCGTTGTCGATATCACTTTCATCGCCATCATCATCGTCCATCATCTCGCTCTGTCGGTAGTCTTCTCGGTCGTTTCTGCCGGATGAGGTAACGCTTGCGCTCGTTGTCGGCGTGGCACCTGAGGGAGGCGCCCTTGAGCTTGCGGTCGAGGCAGATGCAGCGGTGCTTGCGGTAGCTACTGCGGAGGCGACGGCATCCGCAGCACCGCCGTTCATCAATGCTAGTACTAGGCCTTCTAAACGGTCAATACGGTTCTGCATGTCATCTGGGCTGGTGGTAGCGCTTTGACTTTGGTTCTTTCTGCTGCGAGCGTTGGGGGTCGCGTATGAGCAATTGCCCGTATCACTACCCTCTCGCCTGACGCAGTTGCCACAAGGGTGTGCCCTGTCACACTTCCTGAATACACAAAGATAGTGAGCAGAATGCAATCATTGCGCACGGAGGCGGTTACATGTCCACTTTGGGGTTTCTTACAATCTAGGCAAAAGGTTAGCATTATTTCGAAACGGGATCATGATCTGACTATGGCCAAGTACTGATGGGACAAGAGCGAACAATAAGGCAAACTGGAACAATGTGCAGTAACCCGCTCATCAATTTCACCAAGGGGCAACTTAAATTGGATAAAAAGAGAATGACTAACTTTCTGGTCCTGCAAGGCGTACAGCTGAGCGGGATTCGGTTCCTCTTCCGCACAACTCTGAACTGTTCCTCGGGAGAGTGCCCACCGGAAGACGGCGTGGTAGAAGAAGAGGTAGGCGCCATGATGTGCGAGCAAGATCACGCGAATAGGCGTGTGACTTGGTAATTTCGCAGTTGAACAGGAATAGTCGGCGCAACAATGGCGACTAGAAGCGAGATACCGGAGTTTAGGATTCGCAGACAGAACCAAGTAAACAACCCAAGAGGTCGGTTGGTTCAGGCCGGAGTTTGCTGCGAATTTGATATAAGTCAAGCGCCCGGTGATTGCCGGATATGACCGTTCAGGGGTCCCTATATCCAGCGACCAACAGTATCCTGGAAACGGAACCAAGGGATGTGCAGGCCAATAAGATAGGATGACAGCCGAGCAGAGATGACGTCTGGTGGGATGTGCAGGTGACCCACGATCCCCCTGTGCATAAACCTCTCGCCGTGATGACTAGCAGCGCAGAGGCACGAGCTCTCCGACCTAAAGTTCTCCCTTGACTTACAGACACAAAGGTCTTTGGAAGCTCTTTCAATATGAGTAAAGAGACGGCCGTTCAATAGTTCAGCTCATGAACAGTGTTCTCGTGCTGCCCTCTTAACTCCCCAGCTGAATTCAGGGGTCAGGCAACCCAATGAGCTTAGTCGCTATAGCCAGGTCACTCTTCATACTCCGGGCAAGCTTTCAACATTGAGACAAGAGTTGCACGGGACAGTTTTTGCTTCAAAACAAACTGGCTTCCCGCCCCTCTTTTTGGGCACGATTTGTTGCGTGTGATGTAGGCTGACTCTGCGCAGGACAAGCTGATGTGCGGGTCAACTCTCAATCGGTCCGGCATACAGGTTTGTCACGGTACTAGCGAAGCTGGCGATGAAGCTGATGTATACTTCGTGGGGATTTTCAAAGGCACAGTATTCTTCGCTGAGGGTCGAGAACAAATGCAGCGCGAGGCACTAGCTCTTCTCGGTTGGTTGCGCCAGCGGCCGTGGGAGCCTGGTTTTCTTCCCTCGATACATGTTAATCGCCAATCACCGAATGTAGCTCCTCCTGATCAAGACCAAACTGCGCAGTGTCAACCGGCAGCAGGCCCGGAAGGGACAAAAAAATAGCGGGTGGTTGTTGGAACTCACTGTTGTCGGTTGTGGCGGGCCCTTTCAGGTAGCTGACTGGATATAATATGATGCAAACGCCGTTGCGCCCATCTCTTCTTCCACTTCTTTCGTTGCTTTTGCTGTTATCTTGCGCTGCGCATTCCAGATGGCGCAAAACCGGTACGGAGTATACGTCGTAGATGTGAGGCGGGATTGAGCGCAACCAGTCGGAGAGAGCGTTTGTCTCTGGGGCTTATTTTTTTGGCGAACAAAGAGGGATGACGGCAAAACCCACAGCCAAGCAAGGGATGAGTCTTGCCGATGGATACGGTCAAGGATAGAATCAAACTGTCGCTGACTACCGTACCAAGCGTCCAAGACTTGCGTCGGCGTTAACTGCTTAAGCCCGCCAGCGGGGCACTGGTAAACATCGTCTGGTTAACGCCACTCAGCCTCCAGTATTTAGGGTACAGGCTGTGCCTTGCTAGGTACATCCGAATTAAGGTAGACATGGAGTCATGGAATGCCCCGCTTCTGGGCTCGCACGATAAGGTAGACCCTTGCCTAAACCCCTTCGCTGCTACCATAGTAGTCCGGGTGATATTGGCGCACTGTACACTGTAGGTTGGCGAAAAGACCTTCCATGCTTACAAAAGAGATGTGGTGGGTACCTATTTGTCAAGAGGCAGGGTCACGTAGATCTGGCCTAGTCTAGATTGCGGGCTTAACTTGCTTCGTACCTTGGCTACCTACTATGTAGGTTAACGTACCTAGGTAGGTAGGTAGGTAGGTAGGTAGGTACCTAATATTATAACCCACCTCTAGTACACTACGTCCTATATGATTCATGCAGTAACCAACCAACAAGCCAAGTTACAACTGTCGCTGTTTGCCGTTGTGCTTCTACGAAGTAAATGCAACCGTATTGTAAACGTCCTAGCTTGCCTCGCTTGCCTATCTAGGTAGGTACCTAGGTAGTTGGTGGTTGTCGCAGGAGACGCTGCACGATTCGCCAAGACCCATCCCTTGCCTAAGGTCCCTGACGACGAATGCAGCTTGCTTGTCAGTTTCGGCGATGGCCGAGATTGACGTTGTGCCAAGCCGAATTGCCAGCACTAAATAGCCCTTATAGCCCTATGAAGTCTCGATATTGACAATGCTTGAATGCGAAATATCGCATGTAGAAAGCCCCTGCTTGACAGCCACCAGTATACATGTACGGTGGGCACCCAACCAACACCTTGGCATCTCCCGACTTACGCAGTATACAAATGCCTACCTAGATACCCCTACTTATTCCCGGTAGGCTGAACATCCATACTTCCATCCCTGCACATGCAACCCAGAATCGCAAGAAACATATCGTATGAATCCGAACAATAATTATTTTCTAGCCATACATGCAAGGCATGCATTGCAAGTTCTCCAGCCAGTCCGATCTTTAGGCGAACCTATTTTAAGTCGTCTTCCTCGTCTAGAATTCTGACCGAGATTAAGAACTTTGACTGCCTTTTTTTTTTTTTTTTTTTTTTTTTTTTTTTTTTTTTTTTTTTTTTTTGCCTTTCCTCATAGATAGTGGCCTGCTCCCCTTGATTGAAGTGACAGTCATACTCCCCAAGCCTGTCACTCCGCGCGCATGCTACTGGTCAGAATTATGTCAAGTGCTTCGTGGCTAGCGTGTGTTGTATTGCTCATCTATCTATGATGTGCCCGCAGCATCTGTGCTGGCCTTGACGCTATAGGCCTTGAAAAAGTCCGGGTCGTTTCCGATCTCCTCCTTGACCTAGAAGGTAGATTTGTTGGTTAGTCTGGATATTGACAAAAATCCAGACATTTCAAGATAGGGAGATCCAGGAAACTCACAATATCGAGTCCGCCAACCAGCTCGCCATCCATCCAGAGCTGTGGGTATGTCGGCCAGTCGGCGAATTCTTTGAGGCCTTGCCTGACCTCGTCGTCCGCCAGGATGTTGAAGAAACCGTACTTGACTGAGTTTTCCCTCAGCAGAGCGACCAGCTGCCTCGAGAAGCCGCACTGCGGCGCGCTAGGCGTGCCCTTCATGAACAGCATGACCGGTGCCGCCTTGACCAAATCCGCCAGCCGCTTGAACAGCTCCTCCTTCTGCTTCTCCGGGTCTTGAGGTGCACCCTCGGCCTTGGCGGCCTCGTCGCTAGCCGCCACTGGGGCACCTGCTGAAGACGCGCCGGGGCCGGAGCTGCTGGTATGCGTTTCGATCGCAGTGCGCACGCGCTGGGCGCTGTTACCGCTGATAGACTCGAGGACCTTGCCGCCGCGCGAAAGAACGACGAACGGAACCGCCGTGACGTCGTAGGTCTCGCTCACGTCGCTCAGGTCCTCGGCGTCGAGGGATACCCATGAGGTCGCAAGAGGGTCGGTTACTGGATATTCGGATGACAGGGTCTTAAGCACTGTTGCCATCTGAGCGCAAGGTGGCGCCCATGGTGCATGAAAGTATATAATCTGAAGAGTTGAGGCCGGGAGTGAGGCCTGGTGAGCCTCCCATTCCTCCAAAGTGGTGATATCTCTGAGCGTTGACATTTCCGTTTTTGTTATGTTCGAGGTGGGGGTGGTAGGAGGCCAGAGGATTCGTCGTGCGCGCGGAGGTTCTCAACGGTCGCGTCTAGTGAGCTGCTGTCGAAAAGAAAAACGAGTTCCAGAAGTAGCGGCAACTCGCGATTATCTGTTTCGTGTGTTACCTGGCGAGGCGAGAAATAATCAACTTTCCGAGTCGTGAGGTGTTTAAACTGACGAACTGGGCCAAGAGGCAAAAGCATTGCTCCCGATAATCGGCGGGGTGGAAATTCGCAATACAATGGCGTGCCCCTCATTGGCGGGCGCAGGGGTAGCAATCGACTGCGGCGGCGTCATTGCGATGTACAGTACTGTTCACCCCCACAATTGAGATGAATGGGTGGCCTTGTATTAATTACCAGATCTTTCAATTGCAAATGCGACTGAAAGCGGAGTATAGATTTTGGACGGCCAAAATGTAAGGTAGGTACCCAGGGCAGTAATCACTCTGTAGGTACCTGAAATAGAGCTGTAATAGATGTCTTACAGGCATTCAGTGGTTTCACAAGCTCGAAGACTCTGTTTGCTACTGGTGGCGGTTCCGCTTCAATGTTCCTCCCCAACAGCGCGATGGATCGGCATTCTAACTATTGGTAGGCCAAGTCACTGTATTGTCGCCTGATCCGCCAAGTAGGAACAGAAAAAGAATAAGCACAAGTGGGAAAAATAAATAAATAGAATCAAAGATAAGATAAGATATCTGTTAAGTAGCAATGGCTGCGGTCTAGTGACGCGATGACGGAAGAAGACTTTAGAATTTAGTCTAGTCTAGTTCTAAAACTAATGTAGTTTATGCGTAGCGATTACGACAGCATATATCACTACCTGCAATATGCTGGATCTCAACAATGCATGTGCTGGTGCCAGCATGGACTGTGTGCGTGAAGGGAGTGGAGGTCAAGGTGCGCCGTTGGGATCTATCTAATGGGTGGTTCAGTAGGCAACAATACCTCCGGAATTGGCAGTTATTAAATGAAGAGAATAAGAATATCGTACAGTGAGAGGATTGATTGATTACTTTCTCCGGTAAAGCGAAGCTCGTTAGTTTTAGGTTGCATTCCATTCCGGGTCTGAGGGTGCGGCTCCTCGTCATCCACACCCACAACACAACACACACCTGGTCACCGGGCAAACTGAAGGTTGGCCACTTGTACCCCACCCCGCCTCGTCTCATTGGTCTGGGCACGGTCATCCAACTCAACTCATCAGTCCTCGTGCCAGCAGCCGGTTTACCCTCCACTTCCACGACGGTTAACTTTGATCACTGAAACGATTCCCTATTTTTCTCCCCTCCCGCTCATTGAAGAACCAATCTTGGGCTGTGATTTTTTTTTATTTCAATTCGCTGATTGACAAACCATCACTTGTTTGCTTTCGCGCTCAGTCACTATCCAACCAGAACAATCGTCAAGATGAGCGCTGCTGGTTACTACAACAACCAAGGCGGCCCGCCTCCAGGCCAGTACAACTCGCCTCCTCCGCCCCAGCAGGTATGCTATTGCTATAAACTTGGCACTCGATCGAAATCGCTTAAATGTGCAGTCGTTGACCCCCTTTTACCTCAGGCATACTATCCACCCCAAGGCGGCCCTCCTCCTCAGGGCGGATACTATCAGCAGGGCCCCCCGATGCAGTATCAGGTTTGTCGCAACCGCGGTTATGAGAAATTCCGGACCATCCGGGGTGACATGCTGACGATTTGTATACTCGGGTTTACAGCAGTACCCGCCCCCTCAAGGCCAGCCGCAAAAACAGAGCGGCGGTGCTGGTAAAGGCTGTCTTGCTGTAAGAATCCACCATTGTGATGCAACCTGGCTGCGCAGGTGTGATGTTCAGCCTCATTTGAACTCTTTGCTGACATTTGTGGTGTTGATGCATAGGGTCTCTTGGCGGCCTGCGCATGCTGCATGTGCTGTGATTGTAAGTGGACATTTAACTCCCTACCTACCTACCTACCTCATATTTACCATAAGAACACCACCAAAAAAAAATACGCGTCAGTCTTGCTAACTCAACGATTCATCAGGCATCGAGGACTGTTGCTCTGTGAGTAGCCCCTTTACTCTATTCGGTCGTGTTGCCTTTGCGCATGGTTGCATCTCCGCAGCAACAGCTCCCAGTTCGTGTTTTTATCATCTGTGCATTGCTGACCACGCTTTTCATCTAGTGCTTCTTGGAGTGTTAATCCTGGTCTTATTGACGGGATATTGTGAAGCGATTTCATGGTTGTTTTTGTGTTCTTTTTTCACCGTATGGTTTGTGGTGGCTAAGCCACATATTTTCTGGTCTTGCCAATCTTGTAATAGCGTGATGTACATAAGGTTGGGCAGGTTGTCTAGTTGAGAAATAAATGGTCAAAATCCTCTCACAGGCCGTGATACTATTTGATAGGTATCCGTATATAAATTATCTGGATATTATAAGTGTCTGTCGTAGTGTAGTTGTCGTTCAATTTACAAATTCTTGGCGTTTGACGGTCGGCAACCTGTGCCGAACCGGTTTGTGCCAAGGCTGGCATGGCCACCTGCTTTTGAAACTTACCGTACTGGGTTTTACAGTGCGCGCTGTCTAGTCCGTTAGGCTGGATAGATTGCCCGGTACACTGTTGAAACCCCGGCCTCTGTGGGTATTCCGTCTTGATTGGCATTCGCTTTCTGGTGTTCTTGAGGTGATGATATGCATACCTACCTACCTACCTACCTACCTGCCTACCTTGGGCAAGTATAAGAGTCTTTGACCCAAAATACGTAGGTATCTAGGTACGGGAGCAGCAACCACTTGTTTACATACGAAGTACATATCAAACCGAAGGAATGTATAGGGGCTTAACTGCATACATGTCTTGAATGTTTTGTTTCATGTATGTATACATGGCTTCACGTTCCTCAGCATACATGACGGTAGTGCATTCATTACTATCTTAAGCCACCTGCCCAACAGGTCAGCATCCTTAGTAGTGACCTAGCAAAAGGTCATGACTGATTTCAGCACGGAAACCGGTTTGATCGATATACAAAAGAAAAATATACAAAACTATGTGCCATCGACGCAAACATTTCAGTACGTACTTGCCTCCTGCCAACTTTGCATCGTCCAGCCTTGACTTATGAGAACCATGGGACAATTCCCACATATATTTGGACATCCTTGGAGTGTGGCGATGTTCAATATTTAAATCGAATGTTGGTCAGCATGTGCCGGTGGCCTGTTTCCCCATATGTCTTCTACCTGGTATTACATGCACCCGGCTACCCGTTTTCCTCACACTGGCTACGGGGAATTCGTCGCGGTCCACCTTGGTTTCTGCCCGCTCGCTAGGCAACAACTGGCCCTAACGCTCCAGCTATCTAACTCGAGCTGCTCCATCCGCCCCGGAATCTTTTGGAGCCTGGTGGATAAGCATTGAAAAGGGCACCATTGCGGTATATGTGGGATGGCGCTTTCCATCTTTTTGGCCACTCCATTGCTGGGGTATACCCTAGTTTCTGGATCTCGGTGCTGCCATCAACCTTAACATCAATCTTAATCTTATCCACAGGAACCAAGGTTGCTGCGGCAAGCATGGTAACCAAAGCTTGTAGGGGGAGGAGCTGCTACCTGTGGGAAACACAGTGTCTTGGCTTTTTATCTTAGAATATGGGACCACTGATTAAACGTGCGATCGTTGGTGCTTAGAGCTTTAGTTGGTCGGGCAGTCATCCATCGGAAGAGCCCCAATGCCGTCCACATAGCAGCAGTGTCCGGTGTGCACATAAGGGTTAATCAGAATTACGTCCCTCGTTCAAACTCTGCATTGGCGTCAGTGGATCTGATGAAAATGTGATTCCGACGTTATTTAAGGCATATCAGTGTCGTAAATGGCTAGATTTGAAGAACGTATAGTTTGATCGATTTCATATGTTGTGAATCAAGTGTAAGGGCAATGGATACAAGTAACTCTATGATCACTCAGGCAGCCACTCAAGTCAAGCTGTGACTTGCCACTCGGCGAGCTCGGACACACCCTCCTCAACTACCCTTTGGCACTTCTCTGAGGATCCGATATGAAACTGCTTGCAGCAGTCGATCCTCTGGTAAACCCATCTACGCCTAGGCTGGCATGCAGAGCCAAAGGACGCCTGGTCGGTAAAACATGGGCTTCGTACTCAAGAGTACGCTGATTTCGGTAAAGGGAGCCTTCAGATGCCAGTTTTAACATAGAGAGCCGCAGGATTAGTTGTCATCATATTCTATATTGATCATACAAATATAACTACTGTACCTGCGAATCTGTGTAGGCAAGGCATTTCAAGCTTGAACAAGAACCTTACCATGAACACCATACAGACCAACTACCTGTTCACCTTGGCTACAGCCACCGCTACGGCCCTTTACTCCGCCTCCGGCGCCGCCCTCCCTGTTCCGGCTGCCCCGTTGATAGTGCCCACCCCAAACTCGTTTTATCAATTGCGAGGTTGACGTTCTCCAAGACGGCAAGGTTGTCCAACTCGTGGAAAACTGCCGCAAAGAGGCCGTTCCTGTAGAAATCCACAATAAAAAAGTCGAAATCGTCACAAAACAGGATTTTTCAGTGAATAATCTTTCACGGTTGCCCCCAGGCTTCACAGCGACCGGCTCTAAGAAGAGGAACAAGTTGTTTGGATAGGGAGCAGACAAATCGGCGTTTGTGGGAGTCTGGTATTACTTATCTAGTGGCAATATCAGGCTTGAAGGTCAAACACATCCTTGGTTATTCACTTCGGTGGTGGATCGGTGCGGGCATCTTGTCTTCACAGCGGTGCGGCAAGTTCGCCAGTGTCGACATGTGTTCATAATGATAGTCAAGTTCGTCAGCCGCGGTTACAGAAAATAGCTGCAAGAACTTTGGTCGGAAGTCCCACCAACAGCATCGGCCTATCCCTTGCGCATAAGCTCTTCGCGGAGCTGCACCATTATCAGTTGCATCAATCCAAGCAAGACAATAGATCACCGCCGAGAGCGACACGGCGGCATCTTGGCTCAAAGACCATAGTCCAGGGCCGCCAGAGGGACAAGCTCCACTCCGGCAGCAGCATCGAGGAAGCAAGTTTACCCCTGGTATGGGATGAGCCCCTGACTATAGCTGTTCTAGGCCACCACGACATGGTCGTGCGCGTGCGGACCATCTGTACTGCCGTTGTAGGTCTCCTCAACCACTTGTTCGATCCCGGGGTGGACACAGAAGCGCCTCTATGCTGCGTGACTTGTCCCGTCGAAATCCCTCGTCCACAGGCACCTGATGTGGGTAGTTCTTTGGGGTGTTTGTAATTATCATAATTTACAAACTCTTGCATTGTTCTTGTGTTTGGAGAGGGCTCGTCGTATAGGGGTATTGCCCCTCAATCTCCCCCTTATAAACTGCCCGGCATCATCTTCGGGCACCTCGAGGTGAGGCATTTCGATGGCCGTGTGATGCTCTCTTGCTGTAGGGCCTTTCTCGTGGTACTCATGCTGTAGTAGACCAGAAACTATATGATGCGAATCTAGGGTGACGAGCTAGTAAGGGGCTTAAGAGAGGTGGTATGGCATCCTTGTGAGACTAATGAGGCAGCGCATCGTACTCTGCAGGCCTGATACCTCGAAAAGATTGCCTGCGTTTTCCTGAGGGCGTTGAAAAAGAATACGCAAGTATGCATATGTGACGTGAGGCCGTAAGCGTAAATTGACCATAAGAAATTGCTACAAAAGCCCGGCCGATGCGCGCTATGGAAGAGTTGGTCCTCGTCTGTCCAAGTCAAGATTTGCTAGACTTACGTACCAAGTACATATCTGACAATAAGGAGTTTCGACATGCTGCACCGTCCTCAACTGTGTCCTGCGAGTTTGGGATGGAGAGCAGAACCGCAATCGATATTTATATCCATCCCAGGTTTGTTAGCGGCAGCAACAGTCATCCGTCCCGTCCTTTGGGCGATTGAGGGGCCGCTAAAGCAGCGCCGCAATATACAGTTTGAAGATCACGGAGGAGAGCCACGTCTTTGTGCCATGTGCCAACATGTAGTCGCCCTATCGACTGGAAGGTATTGTTTAAGTCGAGCTACTTCGTGATACGCATGGTGCCAAATCGACTAAAGTCGCGTAGGTGGTGCTGAATTACGTTATGTGGTAGTTACACGGGCGGTCTAACGCAAATGGAGCTTTGACAGCCTGCCCTGTCCCTAAAAGTTGGCCGACTTCAGGCCTACGTTTGTTTAGAATCATCCAATCCCAATCAGTTTGCCTGCCCCCACCAGATTACGTAGGTCGGTCAGGGTCTTGGCCCCTGGGAAAACGGCCCCGCTTCTTGCTTTGGTGCCAGGTGCCAACAAGCTCACTGAGGTAAGTAAGGTATGGATGGTATGCCCGCATACGACGCAAGCTTGCACAGCCATCATTGGATCCTCCACCTACCTCCTCCGTCATCAGCGATCTCGCCAATTCTCCAGCTCGCTCGCCTTCGCACTCAACGTCAATAGCACTGCGCGCGAAGCTCTAGGACTGACCACAACCTTTCACCAACCGACTTGTTTTTCTCTACCAAAAATCTATTGATTGCAGCAACAGTCAAGACGCCTTCGTTTCCGAGGCAAAACCCTCAACAATGGCGTCATTAAACCTTTCCATAAACGGTCCGTCAATCAAGAGCAGCTACCAAGGTGTCGTCAACGGCCAGCCCCCGTCCTCAAGCTCCCCTACATTTGCGCAATGGGCTCTCTTCTCTGTCCAGGCGCCACTTTTGAATGCTTTTCAGGATAGCGGCTCAAAGGAAAGCGTCCTCAAGGTTGAGTCCAAGGGCGGTAAGTACCTAGCTTTTGTGCCCTTCTATTTACTTGCCTTGGTTTTTGGGCTCGTTGTGCTGACGTTTGACGTCTGACCTGCCCAAACAAAAGATGGCGAACTCTCTGAGCTTCTCGAGGACTTCAACGAGGGTCGTATTCAGTTCGCGTTCGTCAAAGTCAAGGACACAAATTCGGGTCTTCCCAAGAACGTGCTTATTGCATGGTGCGGCGGAGGAGTTCCAGAAAGAACCAAGGGCTACTTTACCAGCCACCTCGCCGCCGTTTCCAAAGTCCTGCACGGATACCACGTCCAAATCACTGCCCGCTCTGATGCGGACTTGAGCCCTGAGTCTATTATCCAAAAGGTCGCCGATGCGTCTGGCGCCAAGTACACTGCCGGCGGATCAGCCCCATCCCCGGCCCCCGCCGGCGGTGCTCCTCCCATCGCGAAGAAGCCGGTTTTCACGCCCAAGACCTCAAGCGGTGCAGGCTCCTTCAACCCGCTTGTCGAGGCCCGACGGAGAAAAGATGAAGAAGTGGATGCGGATGGTTGGGGAGCGGATGCGCCTCCCGTTAACCGGACCGAGATCCAGCGAGTCGAATCGGCCTACAAGCCTACCAAAGTTAACATGGCGGAGCTGGTAAAGCAGAAGCAGGAGCCCTCGAGGTTTAACGGTGGCAGTGCCGCTCAGGATGACAGGCCTGAGGTGGTCAGGGGAGCCTACCAACCTGTAGGCAAGGTTGACATTGCAGCTATCCGAGCTGCGGCAAAGGAAAAGCCGGATGACCGACCTACAGTCGTCAAGGGTGCGTATGAGCCCGTCGGCAAGGTCGATATTGCAGCCATCAGAGCCAAGGCTCAGAAACCCGCAGCCGATGACAGCGAAGACAGACCCAAGACACTTTCGGAACGGAGCAGTGCGTTCTCTGCGCCGCAATCCGAGAGGCTGGCGTCTTTGCCAAAGCCGAAGGTGGCCAACAAATTTGCCGGGGCATCTTCGTTCACTGGCACGAAAGCACCAGTTCCTGGTGCCTTTGGCCTGGCTTCTCCCTCGGTCTCAGTTCCCGCACCGCCTCCAGTCGGTGCTGCAAGTCGTACCTTTGCCGACCAAGGAGGCAAGACTCCTGCGCAGCTCTGGGCCGAGAAGAAAGGCAAGCAAGGGCTTACGCCTACCTCTACGGGAGCTCCAGCGCCAGGCCCTGCGTCTCCTGTGGCTGCCCAGAAGAGCGGCGGTGGTGGGTGGCAGAGCGGTTATCAGGGTAAGAGCTGGGGCACTGTGCAGACGACCAACTTTGGCCGCGGGGGCGCCGCAGTTGTTGAGCAGAGGACCGGAGGCGATGACCAGGAGCCAGAGCGAGAGCAGGAGAAGCCAGCATCACCCGCTGGGGTGTCATCCATCCGCGATCGCTTTAAAGAGGCTCCTCCCATGGGCAGCGCCGCTCCAAGCGCACCCAAAGCCCCCGACGGGGGCGATCGCAGCGTCGATGAGCCCACTGCTCCGCCTCCAAACATGTCAAACCGCCCAGTCGCCCCTGCTGGCGGTTTTGCACTTCCAGGTCTGCCACAACGCCCACCTGAGCCGGAAGAGGAGGAAGAAGAGCCCGAAAGGTCTCCGTCGCCCCCTCGCGTTGCGATGCCTGTTCCTCGCGGACCCGAACCCGAAATCGAACCGCCAGCTCCTGAGCCTACCATTCCAGCCCGTGAGATCGAGCGTGCGCTTCCCAAAGAGGAGGAGCTTGAGGAGGAGCACGACACCCAGGCGCGAACGGCAGCCACCGCGGTCGCTGAGCAGCAGTTTGGCCAGGCTCAAGTCGCAGCAGGTCAATCATCCGCCGGCGGAGGAAAGCGTGCATTGATTCAATACGACTACGAAGCGGCTGAGGACAACGAGATAGAGCTTGTGGATGGTCAGTACGTCACCGATATCGAGATGGTGGACGAGGACTGGTGGATGGGTACAAACTCCCGAGGCGAGCGTGGACTGTTCCCCAGCAACTATGTCGAGCTTGTTGAAGATGATGATGCTGGCGCCGCTGCGCCACCGCCACCGGCACCTGCTCCAGCACAGGCTTCTGTTGCTATCCCTGCCCCTGCCGCTCCTGCTGCTGCTCCTGCTGCCGCACAAGCACAGGCGGCGAAGGGCCCGACGGCCACAGCTCTATACGACTATGAAGCCGCGGAAGATAATGGTAAGATAATCTCGAAAACTTTTGCCCATATGATTATGCGGAGTAGGCAAAGTTGCTAACTTGAAACTCACCGTCTCCAGAGCTGAGCTTCCCCGAAGGAGCAAAAGTAATGAACCTCGAGTTCCCTGACGAAGATTGGTGGTTCGGGCACTTCCAGGGCAAGTCAGGCCTGTTCCCTGCAAACTACGTAGAGCTTGATCAGTAGATCGACGCCAGCGAAGTAAATTGAACGATATCCGGCAAACCGGCAAATATGCCGAGATCAAATGGTGGAGACTTTGAGCCTTGCGGTCTTATGAAAATCACAACAAGACTTGGTGGAGTCTTAACATGCTGGGCCGAGCTTCATTCCAACCCGGTACTGCGGTATCTAAAACAGCAGAATTTGATAGCAGTTGCTCTATCTGGACTACAAATATGTCAATTTGTTTGTTTCGCAAGTTTCGCTCTGTCTTGTGTGAGGTTTTGTTACTCATGTGGTTATTGTAGTAAGTCTGCAAGAATTACCATGAGATGTAGACCCAACTGCAGGTCTAACATGGCTTCATGAACGAAAGAAAGGTATATAGTTATACAGAGAGGCTGCAATCTAGCAAGCATGCGCGATAAAAACGAAAGCTATGACGAGCACATATTCAATCTTTTCCAGAGTTAATGGGTATCGAGAATCGTGAAGTAACCACTAAGAACTGGACCAACCGAAAGTGAAAGAAGGAGCCCAAAAAGACCAAAATATGACAGAAAAGAAAAACAAACTCGCTCAACGCCTATGAAGTCTCGCAGAGACTATATGAGAAGACTATGCTAAAATGTGGAAAGCAAAAAAAAAAAAAAAGAAAAAAAAAATACTACTAGAGACGTCCCTTTTTTCAAGTCTTGATGGTCAGCTTCATAGCCTTGACGGTCTTGTTCCAGTAAGCCTCCCGTTTCTGCCACTCGGGGTCTTGGGCGTTCTCCTTGACGCCGACGCAGTTGCCGATGTAGTCGACCCAGCCCTTGCGGGTGCCGGTCTTGATGCCGTTGCGGATTGTCTCGGAGCACTGGTTGCGGAGGAACCAGGCTCCCGAGGCGAAGTTGGTCTCGTCCCTTTGCAGGACCTTGAGGAGACTCTTCATCTGGTCCTTGGTGAGGCTGGCGCCGCTGGGGGCGTCCTTGACGATGTCGTTGACCTCCTTGGCGATGGCGGGCAAAGACTTGGCGAATTTATAGTTGAACTATTGTGGCATGGTCAACATTTGAGCAGAAAAGACATGGTAGAAAAATAAACAAGAGAAGGAAGGAGGACTAATGCTTACATCTGCGCTTTGCATGTTGGAGGTACCCTTGAGGGGGAACTCCTCGGCGTGCTGGGCATTGGCCGGAGCTCTGTACTTGAACTGAGCACTCTCGTGGACCGTCAACGAGATTACGGCTGCCATCTCCCAAGGGCTCTCGTGGAAGTTGTAATCCCTCAGGGCCTCAGCGAGCAGGGGGGCGACCTGCTCGGCGGTCGCACACCCGGTTAGCTCGGGAGCGCAAGAGCCGGAGTCGGGGGCAATCTCCAAGAGCGCAGGCACAGCCGCGATGCGCTCATATGTGGGCTGATCATTTGCCTGGTCCTTTGCCTGATCGCGCGCGTATATGTTCCTCGAGGGTGCGGCGGCGGCGGCGGTGACCAGGAGGCCGATGGCAAGGAATGCTGTGGGTGCGCGCATTGTGTATAATTTGGGAGAAATAAGCAACAGAAAGAGAAGAGTAGAGAAAATTAAAGTTCAAAAGATCGAGTGTGTGGAATCAAGCAATACAATGAGGTTGCAAAAAAAAAAAAAAGTGAGGTGGCTAGCTTGTAAATAGGTAAGAGGAATCGCTTTCTTTGCTTTTTGTACCTCGCGTTGGGTATAAGAGAAACTTCAGGGGTGATGGTGGCTGCATAAGTCGGTGGCAGGTGAGATGGCGATCTTTGACGATTTATATCGCCGACAATCAAGGACACCCCTTGGATTACTGGGCAGGGCTTCTCTGAAAGAAGGCGAAAAGTAAAATTAGGGCCGTGTGGGACAAAGGCACTGAGGGTGTTTGCCTGTTTGTCAAAAAGTGGATTGATTATTCACACCCGAGGGCCCGTCGTTTAAGTGGCTGGCGCCTAATGTACAACTGTACAAAGAAGGGGGGGGGGGGGGGGGGGGAAGGGTGAAGGATCTGTACGATCCAACAGTGCAGGCTAACATAGACTACGCAAGAGATGAGAGTTTTGAAAATAGTAGTAAGCAGCCATATCTGACAACTGAGTCCCAAGTCAGATAGAACGGCGCGAACTACAGCCTGTAGGCGCCAGCCACTATGGCCTCCAACCCTAGTCAGAACACGGCCTCCAGGGGTTGATGGGTTGACAACGGCATCTTTCTACCCATACCACAAGTTGGGACTGGCCAGCCATGGCTTTTGATCGTTGGTGTAGTTTGGTTTCGAAACAATGTAAATTTATTGGTTCAGTACGAGAGAACCAATTGTTTTGTCTCGAGGCGGTAAAGCTAGCACTAAGCCAAACCTGTGGGGGTGGGTGGCCTAAAAATTGCCCACTTCTCCACAGCCCAGCGGCGTTTCTCATCCACAGCTGGGTTGGTGCCAGGGGATGTGGACGTCGTAAGCTGAGCGGGCTGTGTGAGCCTGTGAGCCTAGGGGCGGGAATGAACTCCCTCCCATGATCCATCTGCATGTACAACAATGCAAGGATCTTCATGACTGCGGCCTATGGAGTTTGCTTGAATCAAGCGATTGAGAGGACAAAGACCGGTTCGTTTATGGTCTGGTTAAAAGATTCCGAGCCGCGGGTTGACTTGTACTACCTACCTTACCTACTTACCTGTAAGAAGAATGTCGGTACAGTGCTTTACCGTGGCTAAGATGGCTAACTGTCGTTTCGTCCCAGGTACCTCATTTATACGGTAGTACAAACAACCCCGACCCTGCCCGCCGCACGTCAAGTTGTCAACATAGGTAAGGTGGCTTGGCGCCCGGATATCCACCCAAAATTCCGTTCAATTGTCACCTACCTATGGCTGCTCAGGCTCCACAGGCGGCTGTCAATGATGGCTTAGCTTGCCTAGGTTCTCCGTACCTAAACAATCATAGGCTGTTCGGAGTCCGGACCACTTTCACAAAAAGTACGAAGATTGAACTCCCATGGGTCAATTATGCCAAGAAAAATTTGTGATTCGACATGGATCTGGTTGCGGAGCGCTGCAACTTTTTCCAACAGCAACATTGTTTGTACTTACCAAAACATCGTAGCCCGCAACACCCGCCCAAGGCTACGCGTTTACATTGCATTGCACCAGCTCTCGTCGCAGAGATACAATCTTGCACAATTCGTCTTTTACCTTCTCCAGGTGTACAATCACAATCTCTTCTTGGCCCCCCAAAAATCCGACCTTCGTCAGAAAACTCATTCATTCATCCATCCAGTCGGCCGCCGTCTTGTGTTGGCAGCGGCCGAAAGCCATTTTGTCTTGCGTCCTGAACTCTCCAAAACTTTGCCCATTGGCTTTCCAACGCGTCACCGAACAACTTTTTCACTGTGGAAAAAGCGTTCTCCAATTCAATTCTCCCTGCATCCGTGGCGAGTATTTGCTCGACTGCACTAGCTCTATCGTTCCGTTCCCTTGTGTATACCCCAATGCCCGCTTCCCTAAAGTCTGTTCTTGATTTGGAGAAGGAATTTCCGTGTCACTCTCTCCATGCATGACTCCACCGCGTCTTCTGGCAGTTCTCTTGGCCCGGAAGGGTTTGCAACGTCCGCAGCTCGCGATGCACCAACGACAGTAACTGCAAGCCCTGAAAAAATCAGCCTGGATTCCGATGATACCGACGAGATGGGCAGCAATAGTTCCATCTACAGGGACGGCCCAGATAGCACAGCGACGGATGCTTCCTTTCACTCAAAATCTGACCACAGCATTCCCGAAAGCCTGTCAGCCGCCTCAGACGAACGAACCAGCGAGCCTCACCGACAACTCGACAACCCTCAAGATCCACAGGAACAGCCTTCTCGCAAACGAAAAACGGACGATCGACAGGGAGATGGCGAACCAAAGCCAGATGATAAAGCTGGGGCAGAGACCGCCGCGGAAAGGTCCAAAAAGGTGAAGCTGGATTCCATTACAGGAATGCCTGTTCCTGCAGTGAAGCAAACACTTCCACTGGACCGCTCTCTTCTACCTGTCGAGATATGGCATTATATCTTCACATTTTGTCCCCCAAAAACTCTTGGAAACCTCATGGGTGTCAACAAGTTGTTCCACTCATATCTTGATCCTTCTTTGTGCACCCCCTCAATATCTCGGGAGTCGCCCACGACCCCGGGTCCCGCCGTCGTCTTGAAGCCAGACTCGTTATGGAAGGCTTCAAGGCGCGCATTTTGGCCCTGCATGCCTGCTCCTCTCAAGTCTATGTCTGAACTTGACATGTGGAAACTGGCATGTTCTTCAGCTTGCCATCACTGTGGCAAGCGTGCCGGCGATGCTGATCATGCAACCGCAGAGTCTTCCCCTGGACCGGGTATGGACCGCGTCGCCGTCGTGTGGCCGTTTGCAACTCGTACATGCGGACCCTGTCTCGTTAAAAACTCTGTCAAGGTTTGTATCTTCCTTTTTCCAGACTTCTGCAACGTTGTCTGACTATTTCACAGGAGATCGACCTGCTCCTGTCCTCCTCTACTCCATCGGCTCTTATGGTTGCGATTCCGTTTGTATTGTTGACCGACAGGCTGGATGCATACTCAGCCTCCATGGCCGAGCGTGGCCAGCTACCAAAAGAAGCACAATACACAAAGCTCTTTTGGAAAGAATGTGTGGATCGGCTGAAGAACGAGTTCTTGGAAGTCAAGGCGTTGGGTATGGCCACGACAGAGGAGTGGCTCAAGGGACTCGAAGGCCGGGGAGTCGAGCTGCAACAGGACTCGTCAAGATGGGAAAATTATGCCAGCTCTGGTGGCATCGATAGGCTGCGGTCTAAGCTTTACATCGGTTATGAGCTGGAGGCTATAGAAAACTCGAACACTTCCATACTCAACCAACCTCATATTTCCGGATCAGCCACCACGCAACCAACCGTCACTTCAGGAGCCAGCACAGGTAGGCCAGACTCGCGGGGTCCTCCTAAGACAAGATTGAAATTTGGACTGACCAAGCCTTGTGCCGACATAGCCGTGGCAACGGGCCTTGCGTCTCTGCCCCCTCGCACCAACATCGGATCTAAGCATGAACGAACCCGGGAAGAGGTGGCAGAACTGAAAGCTGCACGGAGAGCTGAGATAGAGCGACGCGCAGCTTTACTGGATCCGCCCATTCAGCCAACCTTGCTGGTTCATATACCATCATTCCAAGCTGCCACACAGATCATCACACCGCTGGATGACAGCAGCTGGGAGTTGCTCAAACCGCGTCTGCTTGCGCAGAGGGCAGATGCTGAACAACGCGAGAGGGAGGCTGCCTTACAGGCAACCCTGCAGCAGGAGCTTGCAGAACGCCGTAGGGCTGCAGATGCCAACAAGGATGACGAGGTGTCTGATAGCGACTGGGACGAACTACAAGGACCCCTGCGGGCTCGGATCTCGCGCTACGCTGACGACTTCATAGAGAACAATTGGGACGACGGTGATAAGGTTTCCAAGGACATGTGCGGAGAGTTTGCAGCTAGCGTGCTACTTCATGTCCGGAAGCAGTTTTACGCGGATGTCGCCAAGGATGCCGCTGCTGCTAGAGCACTCGGAAAGAAACCGATCGTTGACCCGCCTAAAGGACCCTTTACTCAGAAATTGACGCTGGAGAACATGAAGTGGATCTTCGACGTCAAGATCAGACCTCATACAGAGTCGCTCAGAAAGGAGCTATTTCTGTGCAACGGCTGCGACGCCAACTTCAAATACTACGGTTTTGAAGGAGTGGTTCAACATTACGCGGCCAAGCACACTGGTGCACTCAGCCTCGGGAGCATAGTGGTCTACTGGCGTGCTGAGTGGCCAGAAATCCCACCTTTCCGCCCGAATCCGCGTGCAGCTCGGCAATTGCACAACCAGGCACAGGCGCAAATCGCCCAGCAGCAAAAGAATGGCCAAATGCGTCATGTCTACCCTCCTTACCAGACTGGTATTGCTTCAATTCCTCCACAGCACGGACCGGCGTATCCCCCTCCTCCTCCGGCTGCCGCACCTTATGCTGCACCCCCTTATCCTGAGACCTACCAGGGTGGTGCGCAAGGGCCGTCGTACGTGTCACCGAGCTTTGGTCCAGGCCAGCAGGTTTATGGTCCTCCGGCCTATCAGGCACCTCCGATGCCTTACCATCCACAGTACCCCGGACCCCCAGTACCTGCCGGCGTCTACCCGCCTTCGGGATATGGACCAGCCCCTCCCCCCATTGCACCCCCTCAACTCACCCCGCAGCTACCTGCAGGAGGATACAGCCATAGCCATGGTCCTTATCAAAGCAACCCTGGCTATGGTTACGGCAGTGGCCAGCCAGGACCAGATCGCTATCGTGTTCAGCTGGAAGAGATGGCCAAGCTTTCTCGTGAACTATGGAATTCGACTTCGAGTGTCAAAGATCTCCCTGGGAGTGCTAGATTGCAGGCTATCATCTACCACATGGCGAAACGGTTCCATGCTAAATTCAACGAACCTGCACCGCTCACCATGTTCATAGATGGCCTGTCGGGCAACAAGGACATGAGACCAGTTCGAAATGTCAATGGGCTGCTGTGCAAGCTTTGCCATACCGGTTACGTCAATCCGCCGCCAACAGAGCAGGATCGCAAGTCGTTCTCCATGCCCCAGCTAGTCAACCACTTCCAGAGCAGGCACGTTGAGCCAGCCATCGCCATGGGTGAGCATGCTCCTGTTCCTGAGTGGACCTCGGACATGATACTTCTTCCCGACCTAGCTGGCATGCAAGCCCTTCGCCGATCTGCCAGTAGCGACAAACAGAAGGAAAAACTACTGGGCGAATCGCTTCCTCAGATATTCGAGACCCCTGTCCCTCCCAGTAACAATTCTCATCTAGCACGGGAAAGCCGCTGGCCGAGTGCCTATGAACCCGCCAATTCGCTGCAGGATGCATCGCTCGATAAGCGTGATGTTTTCTACGACTCGGCGTCTTTGACTACTGATTCGCGGGCAATCAATGGCCATGCAAACGGAAACAAGTTTGGGGCCATTGGCGACGGGGCTCCCAAGTCTTCTCATGGCACTCAAGCGCAACAAGGGCAGGACGGAAGGAACAAGAAAAAGAAACACAGCAGCAAGGGTAACAACAGTGGCTCCGGCACCTACCGGGCAGCGGATGACTGGGCTCCAAGGCCTGACACAGGCGGACCCAGGGCTTGTGATCCCATATATGGTGACGAGGACTCACTCCACCAGGGCGACAAAGTTCGTGCCATGTGGGCACCTGCCAGAGCAAAATCAGTTTCCCGTGAAAGGCCAGCCCCCATCGGCTCGGAAGTTGGAAAGGGCACTATTAGGCCTCGTGGTCACACTCGGCAGAGCATGTCACTTTCCAGGCCCTCACTGCCTAGCAAGCCTCCCACAAAAGAGTTAATTCCCAGCCCTATCTTCCGACAACAGCACCATCCGCCCACAACGCCCGCGCATCAAGCACCGAACGCTTTTGAGCGAGAAGGCTCTGACCCGTTGGCGGCATTGGAGCTCTACCTGGACCAGGAGCGTAATCGCGCAGCTGCCAACATGAGGCAGCAGCCCACCACAAAGCCATATGTCGATGATCCCCGCAGGGACTCAGACACATTCCCGGGGCCCCAGACACAGTATCGGCGTTATAGCAGCGGACGGGCCGATGAACGACGTCGATCTCGCTCTCCTGGTCCGAGATTTGCCAGGTATTCCGATGAGGCTCCGCCTGAACATTACCGGGAACGAAGCCCTCCACCCCCACATGTAGAACCGGCATACGGTCATCGAGCTGTTGTCTCGCAAGACTTGCTACCTTATGACCGCGTGCCGCCGATGGCCTCTCGTGACTACTACGGAACCCACGAGGAGGAGCGTCGCTCCCGCCCACCCGTCGAGTACGAAACTTACGAGCTCATTAGGGCTCGTGACGCTCAGGGAGAATATTATATAAGACGACCGGTATTAAGGCGGGGCCCCGAGCCAGGGCTGTACTACGCTGGCACCAACGCTCGCCTACCTGCGGCCGAGAGACCGGTATATCCCGAAAGCACCTACCCTACCTATGATCAGCCCGCAGGTGCAAATCATCCTCCACCGGTGTCTCGTCAATCGGCGCACCCCATGTATGATTCACGAGCGCCAGCGCCTTTTGTGAGACAGGAGTCAGTTCCTCACTCTCGTCCAGATACTGGATTTGCTGAGGAGTATGACCCCCGTTACCCATCAGCCCCGCCTCCACCTATTGGCTCAGGGCGGCCTAGATATATGTGAAGCATTTCTATTGTGACGGAAGGATGTCTTTCCTGTTGCTGAGATATTTCTGTGCGATATTCTCTGGGCTGCGCAGCGAATTTAGAGGGAAGGAGAAAAGATATTCATGGACTGCAACAAATACTTCGGCAGTTGTTATCAGGATACCAGTTGAGACAGCAGAGGAACGATGTACAATACAGGAGAAAAAAATGTACTTGTAGCCCAGTATGGGGGCCAACGAATCACGTAATTCATAACTATAATATAGAAGATGAAGCATCGGCGACTGCAGAAGGCATGACCTCACTACAGAGTAAATTCACTTGGAGTATATACAACTAACTAGGGTATGCCGCTGCCGGGATGATATATGGTTGACTTGATGACCAACACATCCACCAGATGTGAATTCAACTCCTGATATTTACAGTACAACACTGGCATTTGATTACGCAAGGGATTACAAGCCCCCGGGACATATCGACGGTGAAAGCCCAATATTAAGTATGTGTGCGAATAATATAAGAATGGCATAAGCTTGAATTACATCGCTCCGTAATGGGAGGGAAAAAGGAGTTGTGTATATGGTAAAAACATGCCATGCCACCCCCAAGCAGAGAAAAAAAACACACGGGGTGGCTGCAGCTGAAATGGGGACGACAACCTTGGCGGCGTCCCTATCCCCCAAATCAGCAAACTCAAAAGTCCTCTGAAAAGCTTACATGTGCCAGGTAGGCAGGTATTTTAGGTACCAAGACAGGTTATCTGGGCAACCTGTATCTGTTTTCCCTGGCACTCTTCCCGCCTTCCATATACCACGTCTTTTTCTCTCTGTATTTACATTTAGTCCAACATGGCGCAAACAGCTTCATCATACCACCTCTGAGATGATTTTGGCTGCCTCGCGGTACGTTTGAAGCAGCTTCTCGCACTTTTCGCGCTCCTTGACAACACCATCATCCTCGTAAAGGAGCTCCTCGAACAAGGCCTCCTTGTACAGCTCACTAACCAACCGGTTCTGCACTACATCCTTGCAATGGTTTACCAGCAGATGCATGATGGCCTTGGGGACCGTGTCCGCAATTGATTCGCGGACAATGTTGAAGTAAGACGAGATGAGTGCACGGATGAGCTCCGTCTCCATGGCTTCCCTGTCAGTCAACGCCGGCTCTCCACTGTGACCCTAGATTGGTTTAAAAAAAGTAGGGTCAGTATTCTGAAGTGCAATTTTATTATCATAGTAACAATCCTGGTCCCCCAGGCAATCGGAAAGTGGAGATGAACTCACAAATGGCTGTGCAAACGAATCACCACCGCCAGGTTCCAGTCCCATTTCCTGCTCCGTATCACGGTAGGTTTGAATGGGGGACCTCAACATCCTGTCCTCGTTCCTGCGTGAGCTTGGGGCGAGGGCAGAGTGCGAGTTTTGCGCAATATGCCTAGGTGCCGATGGCTGACTTGTTGGCAGGCCTCCGGGTCCGTCCTTGCCAAAAAAGTACGTCAAAAACGAATCCTTGGCGTTGCCTAAGCCCTGGCCGTTGAATCGCGCGGGCGATGCCGAACGACCCATCCCATTCAAGGTGGACGCAATCCCGCTCGCACCGTTCTCCCGGAGGCCTGGTGACAGACTCCTACCCGCCTTGGCAACCTGCTTACGGAGCGCTGTGCCTCCCGCACTGTCGCCACCAGCTACACTTGCCGTATCGTCTTGGTCTTCAGCGTTGTCACCGTTTCCGAGCTCCTTGAGTCGCCGCTTTTCTCGCCTCTCGCGCTCCTCCAAAATGATCTTCTTCCGTTCCCGCTCTTGCTTCTCGCTGACAACATTGCTCATGGCAGCCGTGGCACCAAGGAAGTTGGGGTGGTTCGTGTTTATGTATGCCCTTTGGATGGATATGAGTGATTCCACATACGTCGACGCTGGCCCCAACCGTTCCCTCAGCAGGTCCGAGACGACCTCGATCAGCTTAGCCTGCAGCCTGGGGAACCGCGAGAGCTCCGTAGAGCCACAGGTGTGGCAGATCTTGATGAGCTCCTCGTAGACCAGCTCAACACAGCGCTGACTTGGCAATTCGAGAAGCTTGATCTGAGGCTTTACAAGGAGATCAAAGGCCAACTCTGGAACAAAAAGACTCGGGCGAGGACCAGTTGAGTTTCGTATGGCAGTGCGAATGTCCAGGGCTGTTAGGTTGGATGTGGGGTCTATCGACTCGAGTGAGCTTCCGAAAACAGAGTTGAAGATATAGTAGATCCTGGCTCCTCCACAAAGCTCCTTGGTGGAGATCTCGGTCGAGGTACCGTCGATGGAGGAAATAAAGGACGTGGCAAAACGGGTCATCAACTGGAGAATCAGCGAACCACGGTGTTCCTTTCCGTGGAAGTGCATGTCGCCATAGCTAGCCAGCTCCTGTTGTGTCTGTCCCATCAGGGTGTTGAGTCTCGCCTTGATGTCTGGCAAACGGTCTCGGATGTGTGACATGAGCGTCTGGTTGAGTGTTTTGGCGAGGAAGTAGGTACCGCACCGGGTCGATATGTTCCTGTAAGCGGGGTGGTGCTTGAAAAAGTCGGACTCAGCCTTAAGCGCATCTTCCATGGGCTTGTTGCCCTGGATGTCCTGCTGCGATCGGTTGACAACACCGACCCAGCCAAGCTTGAGCGGATAGACGCGGCCAGACAGAATGTCGAGAGCATTGGTGCCATGGTCCATAAGATCGACTTTGGTAAGAACACCGATAGTCCTCCTTCCCAGTCCGTCAACATGACGGGCCAGTTTCAAGGCCTCGGAGTTGACAATATCGACATTTGCGGGAGAAACAGCCAGGATAATACTATTGGGTTTGGCAATGTACTCGGAGATGAGCGTGCGTGTTTGCTTTTCTATGTCACCGGGCTGGTCTCCGATGGGGACCTAAAATCAGAATTATCCCAAAGTTAGCCTTGGCTCCTTGGGCTAGAGTGGACAGTTGACTTGAAGCAGTTTAGCATTGTTGCAGGGCACAGCACATACCTTTGTTAATCCGGGCAAATCCACAAGGGTCAGGTTGAGAACATGTGGTGAGTAGACTTTGAGGTTGATAGGCTGTCGGTTGATACCCTTGTTCGTGCCTGCTATTCTTGCCGTCTCGTTCTCGATCTCGCGCTTGACGTCGCCAAAGTCTGTGAATCTACGGTTGGGTATGTGGTGGAACTCTGCCCATTCGCCAGGCCTAGCGGCGTCTGGAGATCTGTAGCCAACATCGACTGCGGCGCCGTCTTCCTCCGGAACGTTGATGAGCTGGAGAATCAGAGGTCGCCTTGTAACAATCCCACTGCCACGGGGCAGAAAATCCCTTCCGACAATGTTCTCGAGGACCGAAGACTTTCCGGCTGACTGGGATCCAACGACAACCTGCGTGCGCATTACAAACAGTCAGTCAGATCAGGTATTGTATACCACGGGCTCCAAGGGGGTTTGTTGCTCCTCCCATGGTGGCAACCGGTGCACATACAATCTGTGGTAGATCGAGAGAGTCGTTGCCGATTGTGTTGAAGACCAAGTCCTGCAGTTTGTTTACTGTGGACAACAAATCGTCTCCGAGGGCGGCCATGGCGAAAATCGGTTCCGTGGTCTACAAAGAGACCTTGAAACAAATCGAGATCGAATCGCAAAAGTTTGTCGGAAGGACCAGAATTTTTTTCTCTCTCTCTCTCTCTCTCTCTTTATGGCGGCGTGGCTGATAAGCTAAGTCGGCTTAAGCCCAGGGCGTGGAACACGGAGCCTGGTGTTTACAGCAAACGGGTTTCACTGGGCTGCTAAAAGCTGGATGCCGCTTCGACGTCAGAGTAAGGCAGGTAGCAACCAGACCAGCTCCCGTTCTGGAATTTCTTCGGATGGTAATCTGCAGCTGCAGTAACCAGGGCCTCTTTTCTCTCTCTCTCTTTTTTTTTTTTTTGTTATTTGCACAAGACTGGATGAAGGGAACAGCAACCACACAAGACAAGACAAAAAAAGGGACCCGTCAGTGCATGTTTGGCTTGGGCGTCTGTTGGTATTTTTTTTTTTGTTTTTGTTTTTGTCCCACGGGCCAAGGGGCAAAAGAATTAATTGCCTATCGATCATCCAAGTGGGTGCAATCGCGTCGGGTTGGCATATCTTCCTGGAAAATGAGAATTATGCGCGATCCTGGCTGGTTGCCTCAGGCTTCCATGGATGTCCACCATGCAATGCTGTACAGTACAGTACAATGGCGCCCCGGGCTTGCCCGAGGGCCCCCCAAACCCCAATTAAACATTAAACCCAGCAGCGCCCATGCGACTTGCAGGAAAAGCGGCGCGCAACCAACCGTGCATAAGGCAGGAAGACAGGCTCCATCTCTCGTGCGAGAACAGACAACCGACAGACAGCCCGGAGCAAAACGGACAGTCAAGAGCTGACCTCACCAATGTTGGGTCTATTCAGTCACCTGGATCCACAGTATTTAAATCGATTTTACTCCATTCTGCTGCTTTTGATGCCAGTTCGCTGAAGAGCTTCGCAAGACCAACCCAAGTGTGCCGACTCACGACGCCGAGGTGATCTATTGAAATTTTGAAGCAGTTTCTGGTGTACTCTATCAGTTGCCATGAGTGCTTTCGGTGGACCAGGCGGTGGCCAAATAAACCAGAAGCCCATCCCGTGAGTTTTGCTGGGCCTCCTTTTTTTTTAATAACAAAAAAAGGAATCGAAGCCATACCCCCATATCATTTTATTGTCTAACCTCAACATATATAGACCACAACGGGGTAGCTTTCCTCTAGATCACGATGGCGAGTGCAAGCATGTCATGACTTCATATCTTGCTTGCATGAAAAAGGTCAGGGGAGTCAACGACAACGAGTGTCGTGAGTTTGCCAAGTCATACCTGGCTTGTCGAATGGATCAGTAAGTGACTTGACTGTCAGTATCGCTTTCAGAACCGCACTGACTGGAGTTTTGTAGCAACCTGATGGCCCGAGATGAGTTCAAGAACTTGGGATTCCAAGATGTTAAGGATAGTTCAAATAAGGGCGACCCAGCGAAAAAGGGTGAGCTGCGTTGGTAGCAAACACCACAAGGCGCCCATGTCGATATTTTATTGCGTTCCAACTATATGGGGTTTTGCCCTCATCAATGGACGTACCTGTAATACTAGGATATATGTGCATCAAAACAATTGTTACAATACCCAAGATCCACACACACATCAAATTCACGTTGGTTGATCGTTTGAGAGAGGTGGTCGGTTAACCGTTAGATGACTTAATTGCCTGTTCTATTGGGCTCTATCACGGGCAATATCTGAGTGATATTTCTTGGTTGACAGAAGTCTCCAAACGTTGGATGTGTTGGTTCACCAACAGTCGGGGCACCAACATGAAACCGAATTTGGAAATGGTCAGTCACATCAGCTTTGAAAGTGAAAAGCGCTTGGAAAGACAGGTAGGTAGGCAAGGTACTCCTTGTTAGCTTTAGTAAGTCGTTTGTTGTATAATAAGCCAGAGAGCTGAATAACCATCTTCAGTTTTTAACAAGCAGAAGATAACGTCGATGGTAGGTGTATGTATTCCAGTCTAGACTTCGTCAATGTTGGATACGACTCAAAAGCCGGTTCACAAACAACACACCAAAGTCCCACTAACGTTACCGCACCTTCTAGACCAGTTCACGTTTGGGCCCACAAAAGATTAGGCTGGTGGGTCCCTAATCAGTACCCAGTAAGAAGGTTCATGAGTGTAGCGTACGGTAACTGAGTCCTCCTAGCCTCAGGCATCAACGTTCGGGACTTTACGAACAAGACAGCTTTTGGCTACAAGCATTATAGGTGAAGATCCGTAGGAGCTTTGATCACCGCGGACAACTTGAACTTGCAGAAACACCAGTTGCTAAGCAAAAAAGAAAAAGAAAAGATACCAAGTTGCCGGCAACCGTCCTCGCGATCTTCCAAATTTTTTCATCACCAAGAACCGATCTCAACCGAGAAGTCTCGAAAACAGCGCGGCGGAACAAACGATTGTCACAATGTGGATCATCAACTGGTTTTACGATGTGCTGTCGTCGCTCGGCCTGCTCAACAAGCACGCGAAGCTGCTTTTCCTCGGTCTTGACAATGCTGGAAAGACTACATTGTTGCACATGCTGAAGGTTTGCCGCTAGTCTCTGGATACCAACATCCTTTCAAAACCGAACATGGTCATAGAACCTGGGATTGGGTTTGCGAAACTAACAGCTCCGCTCCCCGCTCAACAGAACGACCGTGTCGCCATCCTCCAGCCTACTCTCCACCCGAGTGAGTACCCGAACGAAGTTGACATAACATAACCAAACCCGTGAGAACTTCTCTGACAGTCGCTCTTCAGCCTCCGAGGAACTTGCCATCGGCAATGTCCGCTTTACCACCTTTGACCTGGGCGGTCATCAGCAGGGTATGTCGTTCTTTACATGCCACCTCGGATGCACCGGACACGCACGTCCCGGGGGCCCACCGCCATCTGGGCAACGCAAGCCTGCACATGGAAGTTGATGATGCTGACGTGTTCAAATGGTTTTGCTTTCCAGCCCGCCGCCTCTGGAAGGACTACTTCCCCGAGGTAAACGGTATTGTTTTCCTTGTCGACGCCAAAGACCACGACCGTTTCCCCGAGGCCAAGGCGGAGCTGGATGCTCTCTTGTCGATGGAGGAGCTGGCCAAGGTGCCGTTTGTCATCCTGGGCAACAAGATCGACCACCCCGAGGCCATCTCGGAGGAGGAGCTGAGGCACCAGCTCGGTCTTTACCAAACCACCGGAAAGGGCAAGGTGCCCTTGGAGGGTATCAGGCCCATCGAGGTGTTCATGTGCTCCGTAGTTATGAGGCAAGGTATGTGCATTTTACCTATGGCGGCTTAACTCATATTGACCATACGTGGCCCCACAAAACTAACCAACATCGACTTACTCGTACTTACAGGTTACGGTGAGGGTATCAGATGGCTTTCGCAGTATGTGTAGAGGAAGAAAGATACCAAGTTGCAAGTATTCTGTTTTTGTTTGGAGCGGGAAGGTCTTGGCGATGAGGCGCAACACATTCTCTATCTGATGGTACGGCTGTTTAATCCGCCAAGCTTATTGGTTGCCCATACTACTTTTTATTGTGCACGGGGTTCTTTCTCTGGGTATAGACGCAGGCTGTCATATATGGCTGCTCCATGGAATGAGGCCGCATGGTATGTGTAGGCTTGTCCTGCATGTCGTGTGTTGGTGGATTCTATAGTCTGTTTTTGGTAATGCGATGCTAGGCGAATAAGGAAACGATTGCTTTTTTTTCTTCTCTCCTTTGCCCCTCCTTACGTTGGGAAACACAGGTAATTGATGACATGGTGCTTGTTTGTACCAACATTTCCCAAGTCCGCGTCCTGGCGTGCACGGCCCGACCATCACGGCCGGCAAGTTGTTCAACGTTGATTTCTTTTGCAAATTTAAAGTGGTTGGTATCCAGCCAGGTAAGTTTTCGGACCAACCGGCTGCATAAAGCGTACGGCGTGTTGGTTGAGGTAAACTAGCAACGCCGAACTTGCGAGCTGCAGAATACAAGCTGTCCATTTGTTGACTGTATAAACTTGATGCTTCAGCAGCTGAGAATTCAAATTAAACATCATTTCGAGGGAATATGGATTTCAGACAATATCGCTAGGTAAAGAGGGGGTACCTTTTGGTTGACTACCAGTGCTAGATGTGAATCTCAATTATGTAAGGGCACTATCCCCTGTATCGTATCGACGTCATTTACAGCCCGCATTAAGCTGAAGCCCACCCACCCCCGATCTGCACCGATGACAGGCATTGATTGACATACCACCTCACACACCCAGACAAGGCATGGGTAGTACAAACCAAGCCTGCGTTCCTGAACAACGTGATCAATGTACCATTATCGAACAGCTTTTATTTCACGACAACATCAGACCGCCGACAAAAGATGATCGGTTAACCATCAAAATTCTTTTCTCTTCCGCCTGCAAAATCCGCTTAATTTTTGTTTAGAAAGAAGCGGCTCGTAGCCGACCTGCTGAATAGAAGAACGAGTATATCGCATTCATCTCTGGTGCGAGGTCCTCTTGCCTCGGCTACGACTGCTCATTTCAAGCAAAGAAACGAACATCTGTGTTTATAGCTCTCAACTTCTCGCCTTGACAAAACTCGAACCTTGCCGGCTTCAAACCGATTCAACCGCCAAAACTTCCTCCCGTCTTAATATCGCCCGACGGGTGACACTTGAATTTGGCAAAATCACGGTCCGCCGCAGCGTGACAAGAACCTCCTGCGGCGGAGCTCAGCGTTATACAATAATGACCGAGAAACAGATCAACGTTCCTGCGAGGGCATACGGCTTCCCACCAGACGCCTATGATCCTTCGCTTCTTCCCGATTTTGACGTCAGTTTTCTCCGCCCGGAGGATCTCGAGGCCTTTATCCAGGCGCTATCTGCTCCAGATACCACCCAGCCGCCCGACGACGGCCTGGCATCTCCCCGCAGCCCCAGCGCGCGAAGCTTTAGCAGTTTTGACTTTACCAAGCGCGCCTCGAGCGTACTACCCGACGATGCACAAGTCGTCGCTGCGCATGCGGCGGCCGCCGGCGGCGAGACTGCCCCTATCCCAGGCGATAACGATACCAACAATGCCAACGGGTTTGGCAACAGCTCGAGCCAATCTTTGTTCATAACGGCACAGTCGGATTGGGCCCCCGTTCATGAGAAAGTTGTAGGCTCTCAGACACATCGGCAAAAGAAGAGCTCGCGGCGGCGGAAGCGTTCCAAGGCTGTAGCCCCGGGGCGCCGAACGCGTGACGAGACTCGCGAGGGGTACCTATACGGACTTCTGAAGTGGCCTTTTCTGCTCATAGTCGGGGCATGGATTGTCGGATTGGCAGTCACGTACTTGTTCACACGCGCCTATATTTTCATCTACGAGCAGTTTGTGGCTTGGAGAGGCCGCAGAGAGAAGCTTCGTCGCAATATGCGTGCCACGTCACGGTATCCCGACTGGGTCAAGGCTGCTCGGGACCTGGACAACTTCTTGGGGAATGAGGCGTGGAAGGAACAGAACGAGTTCGCCTACTACGACAGTAAAACCGTTCGGCGCGTGTGGGATTCCCTTCGACGCTCCAGGATAAGAGCGGCGCAGATGGAAGCGAGCGGGTCTCAGTCATCGTCGTCTTCCAACGAAGGCAAGACAACGCCAATCGAGGATCTCAAGGTTCTGATTGAGGCATGCGTCAAGAACAATTTTGTTGGTGTGGAGAACCCTCGGCTCTATAGCCAGACGTACTACGGCACCAAGAATCTGGTGCAGAACTACGTCGACGAAGGTGCGTGCATTAGACTCGATCCCACCCCCTGTTTAACGCAACTTGCAGCTGATCTAAGACATTGTCATGATTCTAGTCGAGAAAAGTCTCACGGCCTTGCTCGAAACTAAGCAGCTCAGCATGGAAGACAAGAGGAGCATTTTTAAACGGGTTAGTGCAAATTACGGACGTACCGCGCTCTGCCTTTCGGGCGGCGCTTCATTCGCCTACTACCACTTTGGTGTCGTCAAGGCTTTGCTGGAAGAGGACCTTCTTCCCGACGTCATCACGGGAACAAGTGGGGGTGCTTTAGTCGCGGCTCTTGTAGCTACCCGCACCAACGAGGAGCTAAAGAAGCTACTGGTCCCGTCCCTGTCGACCAAGATCACGGCATGCAGGGAGCCCATAACCGTTTGGTTCCGAAGATGGTGGTCCACCGGGGCCAGATTCGACTCGGTTGACTGGGCGAAGCAGTGCTCGTGGTGGTCACATGGGTCCATGACATTCAGGGAAGCATATGAGAGGACGGGTCGCATCTTAAACGTCTCGTGTGTGCCCGCCGACCCACACTCGCCAACAATCCTCTGCAACTACCTGACCTCTCCTGACTGTGTCATTTGGTCTGCAGTCTTGGCTTCGGCTGCTGTCCCGGGCATCCTCAACCCTGTGGTGCTCATGATGAAGAAGGCAGATGGTAATCTTGCGCCCTACTCATTTGGGCACAAGTGGAAGGATGGAAGCCTGCGGACTGACATTCCCATCCGTGCGCTGAACCTGCAGTTCAATGTGAACTTCACCATTGTCAGTCAGGTAAACCCACACATCAATCTATTCTTCTTCAGCAGCAGAGGCTCGGTTGGACAGCCCGTCACGCATCGTCGTGGCAGAGGATGGAGGGGTGGCTTTTTGGGCAGCGCTACTGAGCAGTACATCAAGCTCGACCTCACCAAGTGGCTCAAGGTTCTCCGGCAGCTGGAGCTTCTTCCTAGGCCACTGGGTCAGGACTGGTCGCAACTATGGCTTCAACAGTCGTTCGGCGGAACCGTCACAATCTGGCCCAAGACGATCCTATCCGACTTTGTGCACATCCTCTCTGATCCAGATAATGCTCGTCTCGCACGCATGATTCACGAGGGCCAGCAGTCGACGTTTCCCAAGATCAAGTTCATCTCGAACAGGCTGCGCATTGAAAGACTCATTGAGCGTGGTCGGAGGGAGACGAGGCCTTATATCCGGCGCGGTAGTGTAGAGAGCATTATCAGCGAGGATGACCTTCGGGAGCTCTTACTCCTTCGAGGATCTACCAACGGCACAGATGAGGAGATCACCACCAACGACGAGATGGAGTTTGCATCGGACGAGAAGGCTGTGCTTACTGAAGATGAGGGGCAGTTCGATGGTGTCACTGATAATACAGAAGGCAGCCCTCTTTTGAAATAGTCTCTAGATAATAGCAAGAATGATGTCAAAGGTTAGGCTAGTATGCCCGTCATAGAAGGAGTCGGTACCGTCATAGAAGAAATAGGCAACGCCATGGGAGTTGTGCCTATCAGGAGGACCTTTCGAATTTTTGCGAACGGGGATGAGGTGTAAACTAGTTTGATAGACCATCTGCATTTTCTTTATGTACATCATTATTACTGCTTTAGTTCGGTTATCTTTTTTCTCATGTCATTCGATGAGAAGCTTCCTATTTAGTGGGTGGTGTGTGCGTCTAGCGCAGTTTAGTTTCTAGCTTTGCCCAGTTCTATGTAGATGGACACATGTGAGCCTTTTTTTACTCAAGTCAGCAGCCAAATTTGGATTTTATGCCAGCTCCCGCCAGTCGTCCCCCTGACAGACAAGAATCTATGGGTCTAGGATCCCATTCTGAAGCATATCGCTGGGCTTCCGCCGCCAGGAATTAGGAATATTAAGACAAGAAAAGACACGGGGAAAGGGAGAACAAGATTATGAGAGCTGCATAACAAGAAAAAAAAAAAGATAAAAAAAAAGAAGCACAGAGTCGTCACTGTTACATGCGATTCTCTGGAGACAGCGACGATAGCCTGACATTCGACATGGCAATCTTGTCGGTAGATTCCGGACGGCCTTGCCTACACTTGCTGAAGACGATGCCTGGGTGGCCTATGCAAAGCAGATATGTAGCAACGATGATTACCCTGTCATGGTATGAAGCATACAGTCAGCGTTAACAGTCCAGGCTATGTTTTTCTGTTCATGATATGGGGCCTTCTCATAACTCACACTCCCTCAAGCCAGATGAAGGGCGTCTCATTCCGGATGCTAGGGCCCGAGTAGCCCTTGCTGAGCTCCTCTACGCGGTACGCACTCCTCCCAAGGATGAGGACCGTCGCAGAGGCCAGTCCGAGGAAGAATAGCCTGAGGCGGACGCCGAGGACTTGGACGATGCTGCCGTCGGCGCGGGCCATTGGCGACCGCATGTACCGGATCATGTAGTCGACCATGGCGGTCGAGAAGACGGTCATGGTGGCGACCTGGAAGGCCAGGCCCGCGATGCCCATGTCGACGCCGACCTGCGACGCGCCGCTGCTGGTGGTCGACAGCGCGCCACCGACGGCCTGCAGGACAAGCGCGACGGCGTCACAGGGGATGAATATCCAGATGTACAGACGTGGGGGGATGCGAGAGTAGGCTGGGGAGAGGAAGGTGACGCTGTGGGTTGGGATAGGTGGTTGATGGTCAGCTGGTGGTCTTTTTGTCTATCCGTGTCAAGCCTCGACACGTTTTCGAGGGGCGCGCCGTTGCACCTCGTGGTGTTACACAACCTCGCTGGACATTGAAAGTACAGCGTGGTGGGAGGTAATGGGTAGGAAACAAGAGAACAAGATGACAAAGAATGGTGGTAAGACACTCACGTTTTGGACAATGTGACATAGATGGCACCACAAAACCAAACGGGGCCGGATCCGACGAGGACTGTGGGAGGACGAAACGAGCCTTGGTGTCAGTATTTGTGATCCTGAGGATTATAGCCCAACGCACTAGCCAGGCAGGCAACACAGGCTGAACAGCCGGCTGGGAGATGCTGCAAGAAAGGGGGGATGGGCGAAAGGGAGGAGCACGACATACTGATCTGCATCATGAAGCCTGCAAAGCTCCAGGGGTTGTAGTAGAGGATGATGCGACCGATGTATCCCAGCGTGATGACGAAGCAGCCGGTTACCATGCAGCCCATGAACCACCAGGAACGCCATCTGATGCCGAGATAGGCGTGGATCATGGCGGCGATGGTGAAGAGGGCGATGAAGGCGCCGTTGGCTGCCAGCGAGGGCCGGTAGCCGTACACGCTCATCTCGACGGGGCAGAGGTCGAGGGTACAGTTGGCTCGGGGACCGAAGACAATGAAGTTGCCGGGCATTCGACCAGGAGGGGGAGGACCGCCGCCCGTCATTTTACCAGGAGGTGGCTGCTGAGGTTGAGCCATGCCTAGGTAAGGTAGGTACCTTGGGGTTTCAATGGAGGATTGAGGAGCTGCAGGTAGCTGGCCGGGTATAGTCTGGTAAGGTCAGGTAAAGAAAGAACTTGGGGGGAATTGGATATCCCAAGAGATCTATCTGAATTCTTGATTAAAGGACTAAAAGCGGAGAGAAAAGATGGATGTAGGAGCGTTTGGCAAATTCTTTTTTGTCTTGTCAGTTTGTTTTCCTGACTGGTTTGAAGGTAGTTAGTTACACAGAACCTAAGACAGTCCAGGTCAGGAGCAGCTCAGACTGGCGCGTTAACGAGTTCCAAAACAAAAGTGACCGAGATCTGAACGGAGCTGCATGTCGTGCAATATATAGGTAGCAAAAGCATTCCTTCATTCAAGATTGCCCCTCTTCCGCCTTGACGAGTCCGTTTGCGCAAAAAAAAAAAAAAAAAAAAAAAAAAAAAAAAAAAAGTAGGTGGTAATATGCCATCATGTATTCCTTCCTTCATTGCTTTACCTACTACATACAGCATCGCTAGTTGTTTTTTTCTTCTTGGCTGCATAGAAGAGCATCAAAATAGCCAGCGTCATCCAACTTTTACCCAAGAGAGGAAATTCGGATTCGGAAAAGTGACAAACAAGTCACAACCGCGTTGGTCTTGGAAGCTCCCCTACACAGCCTACACCAGCTTGACCCAGGTAACCAGATTCATCTCCGTTCAGCATATCGCGGTGTCATGTAGCGCGGTATGGTGGCACAGGTCGACCACTTACAAGCCCCATTTGGGATTTTAAGCGATTGCAAGCGTCCAGTGAGGGAATCAACCCAAGAAGAAAAACTATTTGCAGTCAAAAGAGCCGCCAAGCCCGCTTCCTGATCCCTCTAGCACATAACTTTATCGTGCTTATCGAGCCTTGGCAGCTGGCTTACGGGGGTCCTCAACCAATGTACGTGCGTTGTATCCGAGTGCGAATGCGACATGCAGGGATTCCCCCCCCCCCCCCCCCCCAAATAGTCATCGTCATCGTCATCGCCGATATCATCACCATCACACCTACAATACAGCACATTCACATATCGCCCACACCGCGATCCTTTCCAATTGAGCACCTTTTTCTTTTCTCATTGGCAAAGCAGTCGAAATCAACTTTTCGGGGAGGTTTTTTTTTTTTTTTTTTTTTTTTTTTTTTTTCCCTTGGTAATCGTGACTCTCAAGGGTAAAACAAACAAGCTAGGTAAGGTTGACCACTTGATAACCGTTACGGCCGTCTCGGCTCTGGCGTCCCTCAGTCGCAGCGATGCACAAAACGGCTCCCCGCCACGTGCCCTGTCCATCCACACACTCAA
This sequence comes from Pyricularia oryzae 70-15, assembly GCF_000002495.2. NCBI lineage: Eukaryota > Fungi > Ascomycota > Sordariomycetes > Magnaporthales > Pyriculariaceae > Pyricularia > Pyricularia oryzae. The sequence goes on along the minus strand of NC_017851.1, from coordinate 4,014,502 downwards.
AGAGAAAAAGATCAAGATGAAAGTGACGCTCCCGGGCCCGTGTGTATACAAATTACCGCCCATTCCTAAAATCTCGGTACCGAACCTCCCCTCTCGATACGGGCAAAGGCGGCGATAATGAGCGACGTCAGGGTTCGGGACCCAAGAAGCGGAAGTATTCAAATTGACCATGCAGTTGTCGTTGCGCCCCCAGCAATTATACGGGCCGCAACCTCTTCCGTGCCCCGTTGGCCGATGATGCCGCGTCGCCGTCGCTGAGGTTGCACCAGTTGACGACCGTGTGGTTCAGGGCCCCGTTTCGGACGGATGTTTGCCCGGGAAGTCAGGTCCAAATATGATAGGGCCCTGGGATGAATAGCTGCAATCATAGCAAATTGGGAGTATTGCAAAATAGTAAGTGCCTCACCAAACACTTTTTTTTTCTAAAAAAAAAAAAAAAAAAAGACAACCAGCTTCCAGAACAAGCTTGAAAGGGTATATTTGGGGGCACCCTGAGGGTGCCGTAGGTGGGACTCTCTCGCCGGGATTCGAACCCGGGTCTCAAGCGTGACAAGCTTGCATACTAACCCCTATACTACGAAAGATGTCTGAAGATCTTGATATGTTGTGTTCCTGCGCGGCCCCGCAGCTATGCGGTTGGTGAGAATCGGGATCAGGCTGGTTGTCTTCACTTGCATCGCCCCTCATGACTCGGTGGAGGAGGCTGCGCCCAACGCGTTGTGCTTGATAAGAAATTCGCTCCCGCATCATCGGCCACTCAGCCCCCTCGAGGACGGAAGGGGTTGGTGTAGGAGAGCCCGGTTTAAGGCGACTGTCATCAGATAGAACAAATTTCGCAACCCGTGCCATATCGGGGCTCGTCTGGTTTTGTCATCGTGTACGTAGATAGTGTGGCACTCGCCCGCTGTGGCGATGCCGAGTCGTCCTGAATTACCCGACTTGCCACAGTTGGGAGAACACCGTGAGGCCCTTGCTAAGGATAAACAGTTGCTGTATAAAAAGGGTTCATTCTAGTGACTACGCCAATGATGAGGCCTGAAACAACACTCGTTGTACGAGAAGGTGAGTCCATATATAATATGACTCGATAATTATGCAGTTTCGAGATGTCAAAACCGTCTCACATAGGTGCTACCAACCAACCAATCGGAAATTTACAAGATTAGCAGAAGTAAGGATGACATATGAGCTTATAAATCGCCGTATGCTGTCTTGTTTACCCATGTTGTTTGGGCTATTATGATTAAGCAATATACAGCAAGCATTATCTGCCAGCAAGAATTCCACAACAGTTATCGGAAGTCCCCTGGACACCTGGGAAACATGTTTCTCTTACACCAGTTCACGGACACAAACAATCTACCAGGGATCTAGTAGGATCCACGTGAATGATTGATCGTCCCATGAGCCCAAGAGCTGCTTCCTCCTCGACACCTCGAAAAAAAGGCGCCGGCGCAGATGATCACGAGGTACGGCCTAGTGGAGTTGGTTGCAACTATATTAATTATTATCGATCCGCGGAGAACAAGTCCATAAGCGAGTCTCAGCTCAAGTTCAAACAAGCAAAGGCCTGGACAGGGGGTGTGTTACGTGGCGTTGATCTCAATTCTTTTTTTTTTTTTTTTTTTTTTTTTTTTGGGGCATGTTCCGTACGTCAGCGGGATGGGCGGGGTTTTTTCTTCTCTTTTTGTTTGTGGCTGACTCTGTTCATGAACGGAAAAAGATGGGATGAGCTGACTGGATGACAGGATTGACGTCTGCGGAAAAGTAATCCTGCTGATGTTACATCGGTCCAAGATTACAAACAGGAGTCCGTTCTGCAGGAACAGGCCACCGACGACAAGACGGGTAAAATGCTTTGCCTTTTTTTACGTCTCTCTCTCGGCTAATACCTAGATCTCATCAGTCCCGAGTTTTTGAGGAGCCCACAAGCCCGCAATTTTGCTACGGTCAGTTGTTGTTTCTGTTGTTAGCAGAGTTGGTCAACTTTCTAAGACATCACATTTTCGAAATGCTACTTTTGAAGCAAAAAAAGGGGGTATTGTCAAAACGGTTCCACCCAGAGTCACCAGCAAAAAAGATGCAGGCTCCCCCAAGACGTTCCCCGATATGTGATTATGATTATAAAAGGGTACATATATTTGCCATGCCATATTTGAAACGCTAGCTAGGACATCATCCCAAGTATTCACATGAAAAGATCGCCATAGCCACCAAGGCTTTGCTTTTAAAATCGACAAATGAGATACATTGCCCAGGCTGAGGCTTGATTGTTTGTTTTGGTAACAGGGATGGGGTTATTTCGCAAGAAACAAAAAATTCAAGTCAAGCTTTAGATTGACAACCGCTTAAGCCAGGAGGGCAAGGGCGGCAGCAGCCAGGACGGCCGAGGCACCGAAGGTAGCGGCACCAGCAGTGGCCGGGGTGGTGGGCTTAGGGGGCAGGGGAACGTTGCCAGTTCCGGTGGGGACACCGCCGGTAGGGGGGACGTTGCCGCCGGTCGGGCAGGGAACGTCGTGGGTCTTGTAGATGACGGTCGAGGTCACGATGGTGACAGCCGAAGTGATGGTCTCAACCGACTTGGTAGGGCAGGCAGCCGGGGGAGCCTGGGTGAAGACACCAGTGGTAGGGGGCTGCACGGGGAGGAGGGTGCTGCCGGTGGGCTTGACACCGGGGACGGTGGCGGTCTTGACGGTGGAAGGAACGCCGGCGGTGCCGTTGCCGTGGCTCTTGGTCTCGGTCACCGGGCAGAGGGTGGTGGAGACGGGGATGGTCTGGGTCACGACGTAGGGCTTGCCGGGGCAGTTGGTGACGGTGGGAGCGCACGAGGTGATGGTCTGGACCGAGGTGGTGTAGACGGTCGAGGGCGTCAGGGTGGCGATGCTGGAGCTGACGACGGTCGACGAGGCCGGGCAGTTGGTGACAGTGGGGGCGCACGAGGTGACGGTCTCGTAGGCGGTGCTGTAGACGGTCGAGCCGGCAGGGGTGGTGTGGGCAGCGGCAGAGCCGGCCAGGATGACAGCAGCAGCAGTGAAGCGCATTTTGACTGATTTGAAGGGTATAAAGGGTTTTCGTTTAAGAACGAAGGGGGTATTAAGTGAATGTATTTGCGTGAAGCACAAGGCTATTGGCGTTTGGTTTTGAAAGAGTGGACGACCGAAGTCAAAGAGTCAGAGATACTCAGGAGCTGTTGGGTTGGCTGGAGGGCTGAGGAGAAAGAAAGAAGAAAGGATGTTCATGATGGTCGAGGGACCGGCGTTAAATACACCTTTGACCTCGGGCTAGCTGCCGACTTCTGTCTCCATCAAACATCATCCCTGGACAGGCAGTTGGGCGTCTGAGGGGACGAGGGGAAGGAAATTGCACGTCCTGCATCCAGGTGGACGCCAATCCAGGGGTGCTCCGCTGAACAGGGTTGGCTTCGGATGGGATGTCAAGGGTCTTGGGGGGGGGTCTAGTCTAACAAAGTGAGCGAAAAATGAGGGAGGACCCATTTCGTTCGCAACCCTCAATTATCCTTTCCCCTTTTTTTTTCCTTTTTCCTTTTTTTTCCACCAGCCCAGTCAAGTACCAGGACCTACCAACTACGTACTCTGTACGTGGTAAAGTGGCGGTTTTGCTCCGACAGGGGGTGGAAAGCCGTTTAGATTGGAAACCCATACAGTAGTTCGTTAGCGGTGCTTATCCAGGGAAAGCCATGTCAGGGGGCTTGACTAGCAACAAGAAAATGGCCCGGCTTGTCTCTTTTTTCTTTTCTTTGACAGACGGCGCGCGCTTAACTAAGATTGGCTTCAATCGACCAAGAACCAAACCCATGATTGGTCGGCAAGGTTGCAGGTGTTCTGTAGTCTGTACTGCAGGTACTGTACTGTAGAACTTACCGTACAGTTACAACCAGGCACATGAGCTCCGTGCGTCGCAGCCGGGGCCGCAATAAAAAAAATTTAAAAAATTAAACAAACCTGTCAAGGTAATAATCCGTCGCTGATAGTAGATCCTAGGCGGGTAATCTAGCTGATGTCGACGTTATTTCGGCGATGGAGACTTGACCCGGCGGCTGGAGACCGCCACCAACCGGCCAATGCCACAAACCCCGACTTGCCTCTCTTGTTCATCACGCATCTAGCCTGCCAAGCTGGCATTTTGATTGGATTAAGCTTGATTGATCACGGCTGCCACCATGGGATTAATGGATTTCAATCATCCTAACAACAATGGTCGACAGTAGTGCCCGCCCGGGGAGCACAGACTGGCGACAAAAGCACTTCCATTCCGATACTGCAGAATGTGACTATTGTCAGCCAGCCCGACCTGCATTTGGATGGGCAAATTCTCTTACCTTATCAGACGGAGAATAAAAACATGCCGTCACTGTGTTGGCTGATCAGCACAATTAAAGGGGACACATGGACCCAGAAACGATCAGCAAGCTCGTATTGTGTAAAGTAGGTAGGTATTAGTTGTTAGGTACCTACAGTGTCGAATATCACATTTTCAAAACGTAGCCACACAACCAACTTGTGTAAAGCAGTGTTTACGGTGTTAGCGGTATGTATGCTCATGCGCGATTGATGGCTTGCACAATAACATTGTGGGCTTGTTTTTTTTGGTAGAGGCTTTTGGCTGTTGGAAGACGCATCCCAATCATGCTCGAGTAAACAGGGGTTAGATGCACAATCGATTCCCTGGTTCCAAATGCTATGCAACCAACCAAGGGTCCAAGATCTGTTTCTCAAATGTGGGTTAGTCTCCAGGTGCCCGGAAATTGAAATTTAGTGCTGCACAAGTGGAGGTGAGTACATAATTACTACCTTCGGCAACTTCAGCTATTAATTAATCGACGGTGCTGTACTGTAGAGGCTGCTGCTCAAACATTGGTTCCGCTGTTGTGGTGTTCTACTTTGATGGCTTTCGCTAGATTCGGCGCACCGTGCTATTTTCGGTCGGTCTCGGACGGATTCCCTATTGAGTTTAATGCAGAAAGTGCAGGCAACTAGGTAGCGTGGTACTGTACGTGCACGGGTTACAGTGAGAGATCACGCCAGGGCTAGTAAACCTCCACTGAACCGTCTTGCCGTCTTCCTGCAAGCCTCCACTGCTTGTCTGCTGCCCCCTTGCCCCTCTTCTTTGAACCTTGCCAGCAAATGTTGCCATGTTTGATAGTCATCTAATTACCTATTACCTGCCTAGGTAGTTTCCACATGTCAGCTTAGATCTTCAACGCGGGTTCGTACTGTACTGTTGTTTGGTCGGCAAGGAAGGAGGCAGACAGCACGGTACGGTACGGTAGAAACAAGATCTGCAGGTAGGTCCCAATGAAACCGTCTACATAGTATGCATGCATGTATGCAAGGTATGCTTCTTTCTGCTTTGGCGGCTAGAAACAGAAGCGAGATATGGCGGTACAACAGCTGCAGCCATTCAGCTTTGTTCGACTCAATTTCGTCCTGTTATTGGCCGCCCCACCGCACCACGACCTTTGACGAATTGGGACTTGTGCAACCCTTTTTCTTCTTTTTTATTTCATTTTTTTTATCTGTCTCTTTCTCTCTTCCGCAACCCTTCCATCCTTCCATGCATGGTGGTGGCTTTTCCATCACTCACTCTCCGTGGTCGGTTGGCTTGCAAATGTCGGGAGAAGCTTTTCGCAATATCGCCAATGCACCGATACCCTGTCTTGGTATTCTTTGCTTGCTTCCAGGAAATTTGGCGGACAATGTCCAATCGATTGTCTGACCACCTATATTGGCTGGGGCGCCCTATCGCCAAACACAGATGCCTCCCTTCTTTCACAATACCACTACCACTCTACCCATTAGCCTTACTCGGTCCCATTCTCTCACCGATTATACCTAGTTTGCTAGTCTATCGTAGTGTCTCTTTCCCTTGTCACTGACGATGTTACGTTGCTCCAGGATTATAATTATCTCCATGTCAAATAGGCACAAGTCTGATAGGTCTAATACAGGAGATCTCGAATCCACATTGAGGATTCCAATCGCCTTGGTGGATCTTCATTTCTCCTCTAGTCAACCGTGGTCGCCAGGGAGCAACATTCTCGTCGACCGCTTCTTCTCTACCTTCGTTGTTGGCAAAGTAGGCAATCAACGAGTACAATGTCGTAGCTCATTTAACTTACCAGTCTTTGTTGTATTAATCATCCCGACCTTCATTTGAGAACAGCTAAGATCAGACTTGCAACCAAGAATGACACCATCCAATTCACCAGCGTCTTGGCCGAGCCCAGTCAGGCTTGCCTTATGCCCTGGTCATTGCTTCTTTGTTCCCCTCGGACTTGGACAGTGACCATACCTAGGCTCAAAACAGACAGGAAATGCGGGGAGGCCGTTGACCGATTTTGATAGCTCTCCCGCCTTTTCTCGCTTGTACTTCAGGCCCTTGCACCGCTTGTTGACGAAAAAGGAGTGGTCTCCAGTCTGTTCGGACCCCAGTTGTGCTGCTACCCCGGGAGATGAGGAGCGTTGTCCAACCCTGTTCACCCATTCGGCCAAAGGTTCTTTTCTCATGGGTGTTTAATTTAATATATGGCTAAAAAATCTAGATGTGCCTGGACGACCGAATAATATCAGGGCATTGTATCTTCAAGGGTTGATCAGGGGCTAGCTCTTTTCCGAGTCCCGGCTCAGTGTTCGTCAACGGCAGCCCGCGTGTGCGCGTTCGCGCTCACTACGGAGGTATATGTCGGCTGACTCCGCCGCCTCCCGTTTCAAGGAGCCTACGCGACGGGAATCGCGCTTCTTTTTGTCTCGCTCGCGACCAAAAGGACCAGAAGAACCGTGGCGCGACTGCTTCACGAAGCCGAGCTCACTCCGGTTCCTCCACTATTACTACCTCTCGACGCTTGTTCCGCAAGTCGTGATCGAATGCGATACCAGCCTACGAGTATTTTTTTCTGCTGTCTGCCTCAGCTCCTTGCTCTCAGCCGACCAAACCCAATAAGCCGGTTCAACATGGAGGTAGACTGAAGGCCAGGGCAGTAGCGTACCATTTTGGGTTTTAACCCTGGATCGCTTTGGCATGCATCTGGTCTGTTAAAAGGCTACTACTACTGCCTGCTCTGCCGATGGGGTCTCTCTGTTGCTGTCAACATGACCAAAGGCTTTCGATCCTGCATTCTTGTTTCTCTTTTGGCTCCCCGGACCTGGGTTTTATGGTGTCTGCGATCCTGTATATCAACTCGCTGGGGAGCCATGATTGACTGTGCCCTATCTCCTCCGCAGGTGACAACTGATATACATCTGACATCTGAGACTCTACCCCGGCGGTTCTACTTCGGATGCTGGTGAGCACATCCAACACCACCAATGCCGCCCCGATTGAGGACAGGAGACAGCATCATGGACCCGGAAAACATTGCCATCTGCTACACTACCCGGCTGTGTTGCGGCTTTACGATATAGCATTGGATAATGCCGGAAGTATATACTTTTCTGGCCGAACATACCTACGGGCTATTCCACATGCCTGTAAGACCGCCCTTGGGATGCAAGTGCCTATGCTGAAGGAGCAGGTAGCAAGAGTATACTATGGGGATGTTTGGCAGCGCAATCGGTTTCATTGGATGCCTCTGTGCAGTGCTCATCTATCTATGTTACCTGGTGACTAGTGCTGCGTGATTGATCGCCCATTTGAAATCACTTGCTTGCTCTCGGCGGGTAAGTATCTCTGCAGCCTCCAATCCCTCCCGGTTTTAGCACTACCGATACCGCGAATGCTGAAGGCACCGAAGTCAAACATGCTCCACGGTCTCCTTGCAAGGGCACTCGTTGCTGCTGTGGTGCTGTATTTATTTCCTGAGCGATTAACAAACATAATGTTCCGATCCTCGCACCTTCTTGACTTGCAACCCAGCCTTGCAAGCCCAGAGCCGCCCTGAACAGGAATCGTCATGACTATAAACAAACTTCAGGCGGGATGTTTTGTAGTGACTTGACATCATATGATCCGGGCAGAACTTCGAGTCACAAATATTGCCAAGCCCCTTGACAGCTGGAGCGGATATGACGACATGCAGGGACAAGCTTTCTTTCTTTGGTGACTCCAGGTAGGTTCTTACTTGCGAGCCGGGCCCTAGTCTAGCTGTATATCCACTTATGCAGGGCGATGCTCATGTGTTTGATGGTAAATTTGTTGTCGGCCGACCCCGCCTCAGAGTCCTCTAAATTCTTGGACGGCCGGGGATAGGAATGGTCATTCAACGTTGCAGTATGCCAGGCAGGCTTCAAACTGAACCGTGGCTTTATCGATACATGTTTTACCGGAGGTGGCTAGGTATACATTATAGCAGTCATTTGAGATCCAACGGCTCAGGGGTCGTTCACGTGGGGTGAGATGGCTAGCTGTAAAGTAAGCCTCCCGGTACAGTAAATGGATTTACTACCCTCTCGATTGGTTGGTGGCGAGCCATCTATGGAAAACCACAACGGATACGAATCCGCCAGTGATCTGTTAGCCAGGCCACGAGCAGCCAGCCACGAAGAAAAAAAAAAGGGTCTACTTTAAGAAATCAGCCCAAAATGATATGGTTCTGCGACGTTCAATTTGCTGGCGTAACATGATCAGGGGCAATATGCTGTTGATTATCTGCGGAGACGGTCGAAATTCTGGCCCCATCAAACGATGGAAGAAGTTCAGCTGTGGATAGGGAAGAAACGAAATATAAAATCAAAAGCTGTGCGGGCGACCAGGAGTGGAGGCTGATGCAAGTTGTGGCTCTGTCACTATTCCGTCCGCAATCTGCCTAGACTAAAACTAGACTAGGTCTAGAAACTAGTCTTGCTCGAGTCCTTGTGTGTGCGTGCTACGTACCGTAGACAAATGCTCAGCCCGACAGGGATTCAATCGGTGCATGTTGTAGGATTTCATTCCAGGCAGAATCATTTATGCAGATGGCAGACTGATGGCAAAGAGTACGTGTATCTTTGGCTTTGAATCTGTCCCCGATAAGCCAGAACATACTAAGAGCGAAAAATCCTGTACCTATTCTGTGGTTGATAACACCCACGCTGCCCGGCCCGGGGATTGAGTGGTAGGTCCCTAAGAAGCGACAAAATGAACTGTCGGGACGACGAAAATGTCACTCTCGAACCGCACGATTTCTGGAAAGGGAGAGTGTGGGCACCTGGGCAGTTGGTTATCAGCGCAAACACAACCCTCCGGCTTGCTCGGTCAGCCTCACAGGGACGCCTCACGCGGGGTCATATCGGTTCCCCACCCGCTCGTCTGTCATCCAATCAACCATTGTTAGTTGGCGCGAGAGACGCTGGAGGTTACCAAATTGGCCAGGTTTTCTCGCAACGGAGGGAGCGGCTGTGCAGACCTACCCTTGAACAAACAAGTCTTGGCAATTGCCCCTCCGAACCCGAACCCATGAGCTAGGTATGTAGGTAAGTAGGTGAATGATGTATTTTTGCTCAGCAGACGGACCGGCTGTGCTAATTATCGAAACCCACTCTTGTAAGCGCTCTACATCCTTCCCCCAGGAAGCCGACACCATGCTGGAGCTGCATCCGAAAGAGGGCCAAGAGGGAGGGCTGGTCACTGTCATTACGTGAATGCCGACCTGTTTTGTATCATACCAAGATGTTTGTTTGATCTTTCCTACCTCCCGTATATAACCCGTTCAGTATCCGTTATCATGATCGCGATCATGCATCCAAAATCAGTACAGGGTCCAACCCTTGAAATCACATCACTGTCAACTGCATGCCTTTCTCTCATGTTTAGTTCACACCCATAGCTATATCACTATAGTGGGTTTGGTTTTCAACTCCAGTCGTGATAAGAAACCTATTGTCTCATCGCAACATAAAAGAGGGTAGAGCAGCACTTTTCACGCCCAGCAACAGCAATACCATCTCTTCAGTCAGTGAACGATTCACCGTTTCTATTGACTGTCACCTCCCGTCGGTTAAAGGAAGCTCAGATTCGAGCCTCATCGAGCACGTTGGCGGGCCATCAAGCTTCCGACGAGCGGCTCCGCTGGGGTCTGTCCTCAGTTAAGCAGGAACCTGGCGCCAGTGAGACGCCAGAGGCGGATGCCATCATCGTCGCCTCTCCCTATTATACCTCGCATCAAGCATTTCTCCATACAGCGCCAGGCAGGGAAACTTTAACCTTAGGTTGGTCATCCCCAAGTAACTCGGCATGGACTGGGACTTGAAGCAGCTAACAAACTTACCTATGACAATCGTCTGTTCAGACACGGAATACACGCTCTTTCCGCAGCTTCACGCAGACACCGATCATGACCAGACTACTTTTCAGCACACACGGCGGGAAACCACGCCTCCCATGGCTGTGACACCTCAGGACGACCACAGGTCGTCGGCGGGATCTCGATACGAGTGTTCGTCATGTCCCAAGACGTTCCCTCGAGCGTGTGATCTGAAAAAGCACAAAAAGTTTCATGAGAGGCCCGTCAAATGTCCTTATGAAGACTGCACATTTCATGAGCGTGGATTTTCCAACGAGAAGGAGCTGGATCGTCACATCAACGACAGGCATACGGAATCACCACAAATGTACTCGTGTAGTTACCCTGGCTGCAGCCATAAGTCCAAGCGGGAGTCGAACTTGAAGCAGCACGAGAAGAAGAAACACAACATGGCTCACCAACGAAACCGGTCTTCAGAATCATATGTCTGTCCGTTTGTGGGCTGTGATGGTCTCTGCCGCAACGAACTGGAAACACGAGGCCGCCACGGTCAGCCGACTGAGAGCCACTTCATGGACGACTCTCTGTCAGGCCAGCCGATTTTTCAGATCCCTGGTATTTGGTCGAATAGTCCCATGGAAAATGGTCTACCCTTTATGCTACCTACGACTTTGGTCGCATCTCGCAACTTGGCTGCCGTCACAAAGACAGAACACCCGACACCCTTGGCCTACCCATTGCTCCGATCGCCAGACCACAATGAAAATCTCAACTCTGCACTGTCCAGACTCCATCAGCTTGCAATTCCTGGGCATGATGGCACGCCAGTTCAAGGTTTGGCAATAAACTCTACTCAAGGTAGAGAATTGTGGAATCTTGCTGAAGCGATACCGTCGGTTCCACCATCTGTCAATTCAACAAACTATTCCGGGTCTTGTGCTGTCCAGGGAAAAGGCGCTTCGTCTATAGACAGGAAAGCGACTCCAACACGAAAGCGAAAACGAGGCAATGACAACGACCCAAGAATCTCGGGCACTGGCGCCTCTCATGCTTTTGATACAGGAGATGGGGAGGATGAAAGCGTCGACGGTGCCGCTGGAGACTCGGAATACGATCCATCCGACGATCACAGAAGCCCCAGCTTGCCCTCCACAGAGTTCAATAATTCCTCCCGACTGCAGTGCCCCTTCAAGCATGTAAACCCTCAGATTTATTCAAGCTCGAGCGAATCAAGGTACAAACAGTGCGAAGTCGAACGCGGTCCCATATCACAGATAACGTGAGTTCAAATCTTTATCAACACATATGTCTCTGGTAATGACATACTGATTTCATTGATACAGGCGTCACTTAACCAGGAGGCATGGCTTGAGTGTAGCAAACAACTGCATCTCATCCTTTGACGCTCCGGTGTTCGACGGCATTCAGCATCCTTCTGCTAGCCTCTGCAAAAACTGCTGGAAAACCTTCACCGTCCCGGCAGAGTCCGACAGCCACTTCTCTCGCAAGTGCCCTCCAGAGGCTCGAAAAGCCCTCAGCCGCCCAGAGAAGTTCAGGCTTCTCTGCGATACCTTTTGTACAATCGTGCCTGCAGCAAACAGCTCATCCGGTCGCTCAGCGGCAGCTCAGCGCCGTGAGCACCAACCTAGACGGCCCAGCATGCTTTCCCACGTCAGTTCCGCTCCGGCTCACGACTACTTCCACGACCCACAGGATGCCTCTCACGACGGCGATCAAGTTGCAGCGCTGCAGGCGCGGATCGCGAGGATTGACCAGCGCATTGATGAGCTCGACTTTGAGAAATCCGAACTGTTGAAGCAGGTCCAGCAGCTGACACAGGTGGGAGGAGTGGCGCATCCTATGAACAACATGGAGAGTCAACCGAACTCGCAAGCGACAGAAAGGGATGTTCTTGTGGGCGGCATGGACCGTTCAACCGGGGAGGATTCCGATATCGCCAACTTTCCAGATGATGCCGAGTCGACACTTGCCTCATACGAAGCCGAGATGACCAGTATGTTTGATGAAAACATGTTGGATGGTTTCTTTGGGAGCACATAGCCAGACCCTTGGTGATCTTGCGATATGGTCATCGGTTTTCAGGGTCTAGCTATTTTTTTCATGTGGTAAAATGGGGTTTGGTCGCCTTTCGCTGGCTATTTTTCATATTTTGTTAAGAGGGGTTTTGGTTGGCTTTGGTTGTGCTTTTTCACACATCCATTTTTCAGAATGAATGTACTTTCCTACGTGAAATTCTTTCAATCATCGATATAGACTTTGTTTGGAGGGCGATACATCCTTTATACTTGTGGTGCGGCCAGTTGCTGAATAAAGCAGTCTTGCGGGAGCAAATCATGGCCCGGCTCCGAAATATGTGCGAGCCGGCTTCGACCGGGGACCCCACCCGGAGCTGCCGAGATTCGATAAGCGATAAGGAAATGATTTACGCGAATCAGACCCAGCCCACCGTGACGCGATCTTGGGGTGACGTCCGTCCGCAGTCCAACATCAACCTTCACCAATTCAATTGCGTATATTATCCTGCCCAATCCGAACTTCACCTTCCATCTAATCCACAAACCCAGCAACGCGCAAGAGAGACACGGAACACACAATTATTACTGGCCACGCGTGACTATGATGAGCAAGCCACTTTCATACGGCCTCAACCTCAGCAAAAAATCCGGTTCACAAAAACCAAACCCCGCAAAGCGACGTCCAGTATTCGGCGACGATGGGGACTCGGACGATGACGACAACCGCGCCGGCGGTAAAAGTGGGCAGGTCGAGGTGATCACAGAAATCAGCGACGCCGCACCGCCACCAGCAGCGGCCGCCCGCAACCGTGACGCCAAGACGTCATCAGCGTCAAAACCCAAATCCGCCGGCGGGCAAAGACCATTGTCAGGGGCGAAACCGTCCGGAGGCGCAGGCAAGCAGGTGCCGATTATCGGGGACTTGTCGAGCGCGCTGACGGCGCGCAAGCACGCGCAGAGCGCCGAGAAGGAGGACCCGTCGATATACGACTACGACGCGGCTTACGACTCGTTCAAGGCAGCGCCCGCCGCAGCCGCAGCGGCCAAGGCCTCTGCGGCGGACCGCAGACCGCAGTACATGGCGAACTTGAAGAAAATGGCCGAGGTGCGGGAGAGGGACCGCAAGATCGCAGAGGACAAGAAGATGAAGCGGGAGCGCGAGGCCGAGGGGGACGAGTTTGCCGACAAGGACATGTTTGTGACCGAGGCGTATAAGAAGCAGCAGGAAGAGAACAGGAGGCTAGAGGAGGAGGAGAAGAGGAGGGAGGAGGCCGAGGACAAGAAGAACGAGGCCGGGGGCATGACGGGCTTCTACAAGCGGCTGCTGGACCAGGGCGACAAGAGACATGCAGAGATGATGAAGGCTGCCGAAGAGGCACAGAAGAATGGCGGGCCGCAAAAGCCCCAAGAGGACGAAGCGGAGGAAAAGGAAAAGACGGACGTCGATATGGCCCGGGAATTGAACCAGAAGGGAGCCGCGGTGGCCATCAACGATGATGGCCAGGTCGTGGACAAGAGGCAGCTGCTAAAGGGCGGGCTCAACCTCGGGGCCAAGAAGAAGACCGATGTCAAGAAGGACGACGATCGCGACCGAAGGGACGAGCGCGACAGGCGAGACCACGGGAGCAGCAGGGGTTACTTTGGCGGCGGAGGTAAGCAGGCCATGCGGGATCGGCAGTCACGCATGATGGAGGCTCAGTACGAACAGGCGCTCAAGCGTTCACGGGAGGAGGCCGAGGAGGAGCGCAAGAAGATTGAGCTAGTATCCAAGAGTCGCAAGACAGAAAGCGATATCTCAAGCGCCAAGGAGAGATACCTGGCGCGCAAGAGGGCCGAAGCCGAGGCGAAGAAGAACGGCGCTGTAGATCCGTAATGTCATCATATATAGCGATACCCCCCAACCTTGGTTTCTCTACCTGGACATTTTTGCCAGGTTCCTAAACCGAAAAAAAACTCTATACTACTGGCGTGTTGTGCTTTTTTTTTTTCTCTTTTCTTTCTCTCTTCTCACTTGTTGCGTGGTGCTGCGCTTGTCCATCGCGCTGTGCTACCGAGCGCATGTCCCCCCGCCAAATGTCTGATTGTACAAAAAGTGTTTACAGTTAAGGCCTCTGGAGCCCACTGCAGAGTACCTTGATTATTACAGTGATGGGCGGTGTGTCACCGCATCTTGTTCCTTTGCGGGACTCGGGAACGGTTTGATGCGCTTATCGAGCCTTGGCGGCCTCTTGCTGTATCCTTCGGAGGTACGAGGCATTGACGACGTTCCAGGCTTGTATGTACTTCTCAGTGCATGCCTGGACGCAGGCCGTCTCGCTGCCTGATAGGGATGAGCCGGGGGTCGGGACGCACTTCTCGAAGCAGGTTGAGTTGACGTTCTAGTATATGACAAGGCATACGGTTAGCCGTTGAAACGGGAGCAGTGTGAACTTGTGGGTTGCCAGTGCATCTTACCTCCATCAGCATCCGTACGTTGGCCGTGTTGGACTCGGTCTGTATCTGTTTCATCAAAGCCTCCTTGATGGAGGCCGACTGGCTGGCGGACAAAGCGCCCGTCGTGGACGACGGAGCGGCCATGCCTGAGAACTCGGAGACGGGCACAGGAGTCTGCGTCTCCTCGGGCTTTGATGATCCGAACCAGCCCATTGTGTCTATAAATTTGCTTTTTTGCTGGCTTTTGGGTTGCTGTATATCGGGAGCTTTTGCTGTTGTACAAAGTATCGGGAAGTATATTATTATGGCTCTCGAGTTCGGAATGGAGCCGAGTTTGGAAATTTGATGTGGCCTGGAGTTGAGCTCACCATCCTGACTTTCCGCAAATACTAACCCCGGTCTGTGGCGGTGCGCATCCTATCGCAATAGTGGCTCAAGTAGCCCACCCAAAACTACAGGTGGAGAGTATAGTATGGTACACCTACCTACCTTGCACGTGGCGTCCCGTCTTTGCGGGGGCCCAAGAGCTACCAGGAACAGGGGTTTGGATCCGGTCGAGAGACCGAAAAAGGCCAGCTAAACGCATGCACCTTGGGGGTAAAGTAAGGCAGTAGTTAACGACGGTAGCCCCATCGCAAGCATCTTTGCCTCGACGACTTCCCCCAACCTAATGTCGACATACCTGTAGATTCTAGGAGCTCTGATTCAAAAACTCCTGCTTTTTTATTTCTTGCGTCTTGCGCGCATTTTTTTGGGCTTTGCTACCAATTGGTTTCCCCCCCCCCTTCTAGCCTCTTGTCGAGGCACCGCTCCCTCCCCGAGCCGGCATCATGTGGTTTACATCTTGCCTGTCGGCCTTGTGCCTAGCCGCAACCGGCGCGCTGGCGGCTATTTCTGTAGATGACTCTGGAGAAGTCAAGAGCATAGGGGTATGGAACTGATGCTTGACCAAGCTCCCCCAGTTAGTTTGGTCTCAGAAGTTAACCTTATTATCGCGTACAGCTCAGGACACACTCCCTCATGCAGGTATGGACCTATATCTGCCTCCCATGTAACTTCTGGACCGGGGCTGCTGAGGCGTGCTACTGGCTGCGATCACGGTCTTGGGTTGGAGATGCAGCTAACACATATGAACAGCCCTACCTAGACTCTGATATGCAAAGTCGGTGGTATGACTTTGGAGGAGATACCATTATCCGAACGGACCAGTACGTGGCATTGGCTATTAGATATATACCAGGAGGATGGAGGATGGTCTTGCAACTGACAAGGCAATCATGTTCGCAGATATATCCGCCTCACTTCGGACAGGCCGTCACAGATGGGCTCCTTGTGGTCGCGCGTACCATTGACAGCAACAAACTGGGAAATTGAGGTCGAGTTTAAGATACACGGCAAGCACCAGCTTTACGGTGACGGCTTCGCCATGTGGGTGACTAAAGGGCGCAACGATGTTGGCCCTGTATTTGGCAACGCCGACAAATTTGAGGGTCTGGGTCTCTTCTTCGATACCTACAAGAACAACCGCCCGGGCGTGGTCTTCCCCTACGTCATGGCCATGGTTGGTGACGGACACACGGCATACGACAAGGACACTGATGGAAAGGGCAACGAGTTTGCGGGCTGCTCGGCCCGCGGAATCCGACACGCCAGCATTCCGACAAAGTTCCGCCTTACCTACTTCCAGGACAAGTCCCTCAAGCTGGAGCTGCATTACAAGTCGGATGGCGAGTGGACTACGTGCTTCGAGACAGACGAGCCGCCCACGATCCCACAAGTCGCGTACCTGGGATTCACCGCCGAGACTGGTGAGCTGAGCGACAACCACGATATCATCTCCATCAGCGCCAAGAACCTTTACACGGCCCAGCCCAGCGGCAGCAAGGACAACAAGAAGGCTGACAAGACCAAGGGCAAGAAGGCGAAGAAGGTTAAGGAGCACAAGGAGGGCGGCAGCTGGACCTGGATGATGATCAAGATCTTTTTGTTCATTGTCGTCATCGGCGGTGCATACGTCGGCTACACGGCCTGGAAGACTAACAAGCGGTCGCACAGGTTTTGAGTGGAATCAGAGAAGTGGGTGCAAAGCCGCGGCTCTACGTTGTTTGATGACGAGCAAGGTGGGACCTGCCTGAAGATAGTTGGCGCCCGGTTGAAGAAACGAACAAAAAAAATTCAACAGAAACCCGCAAAAGAAAAAAAGAACAAAGTTCAGCAGCCGTTACGAGCAGGACCAAAGTACATACATACTTTTTTTGTACGCACTTGTGGTGCTATTTAGATGTGATTATGATAAGACTTTCAGGGTCACACTAGTTTACGGTGTAAAGGAAGACCTGAAGCCTACTGCGAATACAAAATATGGCGGAGACCGCATAAAGGGTACACGGTTGATTAATCGAAGCTACTTAGGTACCTTGGCTTGTTTACCTTACATCTCTCATCTAACCACATCTTGAATGCTTAACCAGTCCTCTGGCGTGGCTAAGGCCCGTTGAAGCACTTATCTGGTAATCAATCAGCGCGTCGATCGCATGCATTGATTGATTGGTGGTCAAGGTGGAGGTGGACAAGACAGCTGGCCTGTCACAGCATTGGCTAGGTAGGTACGTCTGGTCTGGTCTGGTCTGAATTGAATGGATGGGATGGGTCCATGACGTCGGAACCTAAGACGTGGTAAGAAGGACGCAATTGCCAGATCCGAACCTGGTTGCTGTGGGGTTTTGTGTCGATTGCATATCACTTACCTAGGAAGCTTTGCGATAGAGCACATTAGCAATTAGCCTGATAATTATATGCATTTATTGAGCTCCATATTGAATTAACTTTCTTCAGGTACACCTGGCCATAATTAATTAACTAGGTGCGCAGAGCTTCATTTTTAGCTATTGCTCCAAGATCCTTGTCGGTTAAAGCACACGTTGGCAAGCGAAAGTCTGTGGATGGATGAAAGGTTGCTCCCGGCGTCGAACCCCACCAACCCACCATCGTGCCGATGAACACCAACACCACAAATCATCTTGACTTTACTTTACCTACCTTAGTTAGTTCCATTGCATACAATTACCAGAGGCTGGTGGACTGCCTTTATACTACTCTCGCGGCTGTCACCAGCAGTAAGGATTGATTGACCTTACAAAACCGACCACAACCTAACCGAAAGCCTGATTCGCGAAAAGAACAGGTTCTCAATTCAAGTCCGTCGCTAGGCGTCTGTCTGGACCAGAACCATATCGGGCCCGACCTGCATTGGACACGCACCAGAACCGGAGCATAACTCAAAACAGTCCCCCCGGTGTTTTGGGACTATCTGGCCTACTTGCCTTAGGTGCTTTGTGTACCTTGCCTTAGTCGCTGTTTGCGGGACCGGTCTTGCTGCCGTACCACCAGAGGTTCGCATACGGGGAGCCACTCAAGGAAACACAAGAATCAACCTGGCTGTCGAGCACGAGGACCCTACTACATAAATTAAGCCATTGTCATTGCTGCCGCTCAGCTGTCGTTCCGGTGCCGCGACGTCGAATCGAAGTACCTTTCGCTGCCCGCCAGCCCCTCGTTGTCGACTGCTTGTGGCACATTGCTCTAAATTCTGCCTCAAACAAGTTCAGAATCGGTCTTGAAGTTGCAACTTTGGCACCATACCCCTCGCACGCTGTTTTTGCTCGGGGACAACATCAGTGTGAGGTTTGGTTGGACTTGAAGCGTGTTTCGGCTGCTGGCAGTGACACCAACAAGCATCCAACTTGTCACCCTGACATATATCATCCCGTCGCCTCTTTGTCCACCTTTCAAACGCGCATGCAAAGCTTGGGGTCGAACCTTCGCCTTCTTTGATTGCCGCTTGACACTTTCAATTCGTATCGACTAACGGGCGCTACGGACCAGAAAAGTCAGGGACGATAAAGCTCGCAGATCCCAAGCCACCACTTCCCATCGGCGCTATACTTCGAGGTCCTCCCTCACCAAAACTGCCCCGCGGCCAATTACTTAAAATCCTGACGCTGGTGGCGTTCGGCTTGCTTATCCCTTAGATTGAGGGGGGTGCTTGCCGTTTTTTTTTCTTCGGGAAAATCGAAGTAGGAGCGCGAATAGTACCTAAAGCCTGACCAAAGGGAGCCCCGAGGGAAAGCATGTTTGCTTAGCTGGCCCTTTCTGATCATTCCAGGCCAACAAACTGCCCTCTCACTACATACCTATCCTACCTTACCCACCTACCTGTCTACTTGCCAACTCAGGTACCTCCTTGGTCATAGCCGTGCTTTTTTATCTTTGTTCCCATAACCACATCAAGCATCGTCAGCAGGAGCATCGTATCGAAGAAGAAGAAGAAGAAGAAAAAGCAAGAAACTACAAGAAAAGGGCGATTTAACATTCTTACCATACACCCGCTCTGCATAGCCAGCTACAATCAGCTTGAGGCTCGAAAGAGACAGACGACAAAACGTATTCAGAGCCGAACGCCAGGGAGCCACCTCATCTGTCAGGAACAAGAGGCCAAACGCTTGCCCGCATAATCGCTCTCTGCTCTGTATCTCTTGGAAACCTGCCGCGTCGCGCATTTGCTTTGTGCAACATTCCTGCCCTGTCCTGAAAGAGGAAGTCGACATTCCCCTTAACAAGTCTGCGCCCGGGGCCACCTTGTTAGGATCAGCGCATAACTGCAACCTGGCAATCTAGGTACTTACCTACTCAATTCACTTGGACACACTCAACTGCATAAGCTACGCGCACACGCACACAACATCTCCGTCGCACCTGGTAGGCGTCGGCCTCACTTGGTTTTGGCAGACCATTTACGAGTTGCTCTATTGGACCAGGTAGAGCAGTTGCGGTGCTTCTAGACCCAGTAGCCAAAGTTTCTGGTAACCTTTTCACGCCATCAGGTGGCTGCCGGTTCGGTTGGTGGAGCACATCGACGTGCACGGGATCCTGAGTTGTTTTTCTGGGGGATTCGGACAGTTCTGTTCCGCGCCTTCTAGCTTTGCTTGCAGGAATCCCCATTGTCGCCTCGATGCCTTCTCTAGGTTTTCTTAAGAAAAAAAGGACTAGGGACGGAAACAACGACAACTCAAGCCAACCAGCAAGCCCAGTCACTCCGACTGCAGCCCAGAGTTTCGAGCAGGCGCAAGTCTTAGGTGCACCTTCTGCCATCAACAACTCCCACGCACATACGCAGCAGCAGTCTTACTTGGTGCCTCAGCCCGGCTACTCGGTTGGGACAGAAGTACAGGCTCAGCAGCCTCAGATGAACTCAATTTCACAACAACAACAACAGGCGTTTGCGCCGCCAGCACATACACCCTCGCCGGGGACTATTGATCCGCAACAAAGCCTGCCGAGCATCTCTAACCTCATGAACCCCGCAGTCCAACAACAAAACAGCCAGCCCTCGGCCAACTTCCAACCTCAGTCGCAGTCACAGTCACAATCGCAATCTCAATTTCCGCTCCCACCGTCGCACGGGAATGGCGATCAAAGCCAGCAGCAAAATTTCCAGGTTCAACAGCAGATTCAGTCACAGCAGGACGCCATGGATATACAGCCTTCGCAAGTGCAGGACCAGTCCCATTCTCAGCAGGCGCAGCCTCAGCACCAACCACAGCATCATGTGCAGCACCATGTAAATCATGCGCATCAAGGATCCCAAGACCAGCAGACAAGGGTTACGAAGGGGAAGTACTCGCTGACCGATTTCGAGATCCTCCGGACGCTTGGTACCGGTAGCTTCGGTAGAGTGCACTTGGTCCAGTCAAGACATAATCAAAGATTCTACGCTGTTAAGGTCTTGAAGAAGGCTCAGGTGGTCAAGATGAAGCAGGTTGAGCATACCAACGACGAGCGCAAAATGCTGGGCGAAGTCAAGAATCCGTTCCTGATTACGTTGTGGGGTACTTTCCAAGACTGCAGGAACCTGTACATGGTCATGGATTTCGTCGAAGGTGGTGAGCTCTTCTCGTTACTGAGAAAATCGGGGGTAAGTTACGTCGGCGTGGGCGAGTTTGCTCGGGGCGTGTGTCTGAGATGGAGAATCGACTGACTGAATATCGAAATGTAGCGCTTCCCAAACCCAGTAGCAAAGTTCTACGCGGCCGAGGTAACATTGGCTCTCGAATATCTACACGCCAAAAACATCATATACCGTGACCTGAAGCCCGAAAACCTGTTACTTGACCGACATGGCCACCTCAAAATCACCGACTTTGGGTTCGCCAAGCGTGTACCGGACAAGACATGGACTCTTTGTGGCACTCCGGATTACCTGGCGCCGGAGGTAGTTTCCAACAAGGGCTACAACAAGTCTGTTGACTGGTGAGTGTGGGTTCCGATATACCAGATCCGACATACCAATAAACTTTTGAGGGACACGAATGGACTCAGGCGTACTTTTGCTTTTTTATTGCTAACGTCGGCGAAACCATAGGTGGTCTTTGGGAATACTGATATACGAGATGCTGTGCGGCTATACCCCCTTCTGGGATAGCGGATCTCCTATGAAGATATACGAGAATATCCTGAAGGGCAAAGTTCGTTATCCCGCCTATATCAACCCGGACGCGCAAGACCTGTTGCAACGTCTCATCACGGCAGACTTGACAAAGAGGTTAGGAAACCTTTATGGCGGATCGCAAGATGTCAGGAACCACCCATGGTTTGCCGAGGTGACATGGGATCGCCTTGCGCGAAAGGACATAGATGCACCATACACACCTCCAGTCAAGGCCGGCGCGGGCGACGCAAGCCAGTTTGATCGATATCCCGAAGAAACAGAACGATATGGCCAGACTGGTCATGATGAGTAAGCTTTACCCCAACCGGTTGGCCCCTCGTGGCCGTTTTGCTTGGTCCTCTGCCATTGGCTAACAGGCTTTTGTACTAGATACGGGAATTTGTTCCCTGGATTCTGAAGAGGCTATGATTTGTATTCCACCGGATAATGATCGCGGGTGCCTGATGTACGTTCACGAAAACACAGTCATGCTGTGACGCACTTGTCTCAATGTGGCTAGCAAAAGCCATCGAATACATGACCAAGATGATGACTGTGGTCCGTCAAAGAAAAAAAGAAGAAAAAAAAAACGGAACTAAAGACAGCGGAACACGATGTAATGAATCAGTGCCCATTCAAGGCTTTACGCGGTACTTGCAAACTTGGATAGAATAGCCCAGAAGAACGCAACCGGGAACGCGTCAGATCAGAACGGAGGGATGGCGTTGGCTTGTCACCTACCTTACCTACGTACTCAAGTCTTGGAGGAACATGTTTTGCAGTATGCTTACCTCGATTATTTACCTATCAGTAGCACTATGGATTAGACGGACAAGTGGGAAGAGGTTGCTCATGTACTATTTGGAGCGGGGAATACAAGATACGACCAACTTAGATCCTTGCCTAATACCTTTTTGCTGCATCACACTGAACGTCGAAAGATTTAGATAACAGTCGGCTAGTAGACCTAGAACTAGTACATAGACCTTGGGTTTACCCCATGGACATTTTAACCCCAAGGTTTAACAAGTAACGGACCGGGGCTGCATGGGCGGGGAGAGACGGTAGAAAACTAAGGCAAGGTAGGCAGGGCAAGGCAGGGGTCCGTAGCTACTGTGGTGGTTGGCGACTGAATACAGTAGGTATGAAGCTTGGTAGGTAAGGTAGGTAGCTGCCCTGGTCAAACCCCACCTAGGTAGAACTACCTACTATGACGGTAGGGGTAAAAATCCATCCCCCGGTACAGTGTTCGCTGGTGTGGGACTTGTGGGCTTTGCCGAATTTGGTAGTAGTTTTGAACAAAAAAATAATTTAGATATTTGGTGATTTCCGCGAACAGTTAAGTTAATAAAGGCCCACGCTCACACATACGGTAACAGGGAGTGGTTTTTTTTTTTTTTTGCCTGCATCCGTAGTAGTTGTTGGGGTGGGTTTGATAGGGTAATAAACGCGCTAAAGTGGTAAACCGCAGATCCTCGAAGCCAGGGACAAGGGACACAATGCTTATGCCAGCCACCTCTATTATGGTGGTAGAGGTAAAACTCCCTCCCATGGCACAGTTGTTCAATGGTGTGGGCCTTGTAGGCATTTCCGGCTTTGGTAATAATTTTTTCCGAAAAAATAAATTCAGGTATTTGAAGCTCCCCGTGAACAGTTAAGTTGGTAAAGGCCACGCATAGACGTACGGTGACAGGGGAGGGATTTTTTCGCACGATACTATAGTATATTGTGGTTCGAAGTTACGAAGTGGCAACTGGTAGAGGGAGCAGCGAGTTTTTTTTTTTTTTTTTTTTGTTGTTGTTGGAAGAATGGAATGTGAGATTGAGGATTGAAACAGCAAGGGGCGGGAAAATGAGGTTATGAGGTTATAATTAACAAATAAGTAAAAATTAGCTGTTGTAATCAAGCCCATCTGTACTCGGTACGCCATTTAGCTTTTGGGGTTTTCTTTTTTGCGGTCTAGTTCGGTCCAATGTACCTGGGTCAAGCAAACGGGCCCTCTGCATGCAGAAAGTGGACGACGCCTGCAGAGGGATAATAAGTGGCGAATCACGCTGAACGGTTCATCAGATAGTTTCAACCTTCCAAGTTCACTACTACTTATCCAGGTCAGCACACGACCCAAACCAAGGTCGGTATGCCGGTCGCATCCCATCCCCCGCACCTACCGGACAAGGGCAAAATTATGTGCTGCGATTTTGCTCATTGGGGTTGATCGATGTACACTGCATGTGTGATATGCGGCTTGTTGTGGTACCTGGGGTCTGATTTTTGTCCAGTCTAGAACCGGCAAGGTAGGTAGTTACTTTGTGGTAGTCTTTTTGACTGCCGGGCCGGCTTTTTTTTTTGTTTCTTTCTTTTTTTCTTCTTTTTCTCATCTAATTTTTTTCCCATCTAACTCGCCTTTCTGTTGCATTTTTCTTGTACTGGTTTGCTCCATCGCTCCCGCACTGGTTCCCTCAATACATTTATTTCAATTGCCAAGAGCATAAAAACTGTCTTGCCATATGTAGTGAAAACAATCGCCAACAAGAACCTTCCCATCCGTTTTGGGGGTTGCTTGGCGAGGCAAGCGAGCTTTTTTTTTTTTTTTTTTTCCAGCTTCGCTCCAATTGTATAGGTAGCCATCTGCCGCCGATAAAAAGTGCCAAGATGGACGACTACATGTTTCACCAACATGTTCAGGAGTGCGAGATTGTAACGGAGGCGACGAGTTATTTAGAAATCCTGAACTATTCGGTATGATCTCAAGAACTCTTTCAAATAGGGATTATTTCCTATACTTACCAAGAATTACCAGGATCCGAGTTACAACATCAATGAGGAAACCCGCGATGCCGCTACTCTGGATGAGTTTGAAAGTTTCATCAATCGCCAGGGAGTCTTTGAGCCGCCAAAACTAAAAGCGGGAGTCAAGTTGCTGAGCGCAATACGGCTAGTGTAAGTGTCCCCATATATACCAACCTACTATACAATCGATATTCTTTCTATCATGGCAAAAAAAAAAAAAAAAAAAAAACTTGTCGGATTTGTCTTGTCAGCAGACTGCCAAGAAAGCCCCCCTTTTCATCTTGGCCTCTATCAAACGAACAAAGAACATGTAAACCAACAAACCTGGGTACCTTACTTTCTCTCCACAAACAGCCTCCAAAAAGATGCCCAGGACCCAGACACGTTCACGCCACGGCACATCTCCCTCTCGGCCGACTACTACGAGAAGATGGTGCGCGTCATGCGGCTCCCCTTCCGCGCCATCGAGGGCAGCTCGGTAGTCGGCCCCTTTTTCTGGTCCGCTATGGACCAGGACGACGAGGACCCACACCTGCAGGTGATATTCCGGAAGTCGGACGTGCGCAAAAAGGGCAAGACCCGAGGCTGGGAGCTGATGTTGTCGCACTCGTTCGCGACGGGCATCACCAATGGCTACGCCAAGGGGACGCCGTCGTCGGACCTGGTAAAGTGCGTCACGCACCTGCGCGCCTGCGCCGCCCAGGTCCGCCACCCCATGCTCCTGCCCGTCATCATTATCAGCCACGACCTGAGCGCGTCGACGGACCAGAAGCAGCGCGACGCCAGGGACTGGATCCGCAGGCTCGAGGAGGCCATCAGCATGCGCGAGGAGGTCATGGCCGACGAGACGTACGCCCGCTCCAGGCTCGGCCTCGATCTCGACCAGCTCAACAGGGACCTCGTCGAGTGCCACTCCCAGGTCCTGTGGAAGAGACCGCAAGCCTACCTGCAGATAATCAAGACCATGGAGGACGCCATGCACAGGTTTCACACCCACAAGCTGCTACTGTCCCCGCCATCCCCGCCATCATACGAACAGGATGGTTCCGACCACGGCAGTCAAAGCGACCGCCACAGCATCAAAGGCCACAGCTCCCAACAGCAGCAGCTTCACGACGGCGACCTCGACCGCCAGCACCGCAGCATGCTCTCGCGCCTGGACTTTTACCGTGCCAAGCTCAACGGCGTCGAGCACTATGCGCACACGACGCTGGCGCGGCTCAAGATCCAGCGCGCCGCCCTGTACAACGTCATTGCGCAAAAGGAGAGCAAACTCAACCTCGAGATGGCCGGCCAGCAGCGCCGCCTGGCGCACGCCTCCAAGCGCGACAGCAACAGCATGAAGACGCTGTCGCTGCTCGGTGCCATTTTTTTGCCCGCCACGCTGCTCAGCTCCGTCTTTGGCATGTCGTTTTTCGATTTCATGCCGCAGCAGGGCGAGCCCGTCGTCGCCGACACGCTGTGGATCTTTTTCGCCACCTCGCTGCCGCTGACGGGCTTGATCCTGCTCGTCTGGCTCGTTTGGGAGCGCAAGCGAGAAAAGGCGCACCGCGAGGAGGATGACGACCTGGAGAAGGGCATCGATCGCATGGAGGCACAGATCATGGACACGATGCGCCGCCGCACCCTCAGCAAGGCCCGCACGTTCGAGTGGTCCGGCAACGGGAAGCCTCCGGGCCCGCCGCTGGGCAACGATGTCGGGAGCAGAGTGTTGGTCGCCAAGGACACGCTCGACTTGGCCAAGGACAGGATCAAGGACAAGATCAAGGAGGCCCGAGACAAGGAAAAGGAAGGATGAGCGACCGACTAAAGGACTGCAAGAAAAGGGACTAAGAAAACCTGCAAGACTGTTGAAAATATTGGATATAAGATCTTCGAGGCATACCATTTAGCTATTCCGTCTTTTTATGATGATATGACACGACATAACCACCTAGATACAAACAAACGTACAAAAACGAAGCAACGACCTTATGAATTAATAATTGAAACAGTATCGTCATCATAGCCCTGACTCCCGCCTTGCACCTATTACATAGTCCCATGTTGCCTTTTGTCTTAACAAAGTAGCAACCAAGAGAACATAAAACCCCGCCAAAAAAAAAAAAAAAAAAAAAAAAAAAAAAAAAAAAAACAAGTGGTCTCAGTACTCAAAGTCATCATCCACTGCAGGGCCTTTGTTCTTTGACACACTCTCCTGCTTCCTGTACATTTCTGCAACCTGTCTGCTCGATGTTGCTTCATCGGGTTTCTTATCGTCACGCAACTTGATGAACCGCGGGAACCGCAGGCTGATGCCCTTGGTCCCGGACGGGTCGACGCCCTCGCCGCAGCCTGCCTTGTAGCGCGGGCTGAGCGTCAGGTCGGCCGTCTTGACCTCCCACACGAAGCGAGGCTCGAACCAGACGTCTGGCTGGTGCTGTCCACCAGAGCTGTGAGAGTAAAAGGGCTTGGGCCTATCGATGACCGTGTCCTTGAGCTGTGTATGCAGCTCCTCGAGGACCGCCTCAGAGAAACCTGTGCCGATGTTGCAGACAGTCTCGTACTTGTCGCTGCTGGGGTTGTAGCAGGCGAGGAGGAAAGCTCCGTACACTGACGTACGCTTGCCCTTGCCGTAGTAGGCACCGAGAACCACCAGGTCCAGGGAGTCACCGATACCTGACAGATAATCCTTTTTGATCTGCTCGGCTTGTGAGTTAGTATTTATAAAGTTTGTATATAAGGGTGCAAATAGTATAGGTAGAGTAATCAAGATTAAACGTACTTTCAGCCAGTTTCGACTGCGCTTGCTGGGCTCATACCCACTCTCAGTGCCGTCCAACATTTTAACCATCAAACCCTCGCATGAGGCTTTAACACTTTCGTCCAAGAAGGTCTGGATCTCGTCAAGCTCCTGACCATTCATATGCGTAGCGTAGGCGAACTCGCCCTCAATCGGTTTGAAGGAGGACTCGAGCAAAGTCCGCCGTTCACGAAGCGACTTCTCAACAACAGCTTCACCATTAAGGTACAACAAGTCAAATGCAAACACGCACACTTTGACCTTGACATCTTCAATCTTGACGTCCTTCTTCTTGCGCGTCATGAGCTGCTGGAACGGCAGCACCTTCTTCTCCTGCACGTCCCAGGCCACCGTTTCGCAGTCGAGCACGAAACTCTTAGTCTCCGGCTTAACCCAGCTGTCAAGCTTGGCCAGAATGTCAGGGTACTTCTGCGACAGGTCTTCCGAGTTGCGCGAGAAAATGGCGGCCAAACCCGACCCTACAGCCTTGGTGGCTCCCGGAAGCGCTGTGCTGAGCTCCTCGTTCGCTTCCTTGGCCACATAATGGATCTGCGCCCGCTCTCCATCGTATTTATACTCGCAGGTAAAAGTCTGGTTCTCGAATCTGTCGAGCACCTCGGTGATAGCCTTTGTCGGCTTGGCTAACATGGGCTTGAGTGGGATTCCCGGCCGCAATTTGCAATTATCCTTCAGGTTCATGATCCCATGCTCCAGCAGTGCTGGGATGATGACCTCGTAACTTGGGAGCTCGCTGTAAACCGTCTTTAGCATCTGCTCGGCCTTTTCGACGTCGCTTGTGCTGGGAATGGTTCCCTTCTTGGAGGATTCATGCGCGATAACAGCCTGTGCCAGTGATGGTAAGACGGTCCTTTCGGCTAAGCCGAGCCTGAGCTTCCCCTCAAGGAATCTGACAATGAATTTGGCCTCGCTGGGACCACCCTTGTCTTTGCTGATATCAACTTTTCCGGCGTTGTTGACGTCGGCGGCAGAAAGGAGCTTTTTGATGATGTCGACTTTGCGACCCTGTGCTCCATTGCCTGTGATTGTTGCAATATTAGTGAGCCCAGCAAACACACCTCGAACGGTCAGGGGCTTGGGCTTGAACATTGTCGGTTGCGTCGAACGCGACTTGACAGCAACAAGACCTAAATCGCCAATCTCCCTTTGATCCTGCTTGATAATTGCCAAGCTGCGCCCCGTCGACTCGCCAATTGCTTTCATAATGAGCGACTCGCCAATGCCCAGTTCGATACCGGCGTAGTCTGCGGCCAGTTTGTTGATCATGAGTAGAACCGTAGGAAGGAGGTCTTCAGGCGTTAGCTTCAAGACTTGTCGCAGGAATCGCGAGCAGTGCTCTATTATGATGAGCCTCTTGGTAGTGAGCTCAACCAAAGAGAAGGTAGTGCAGAGTGCTGCATATGGAACAGGCTCGCCTGGCTTCCAGTCGGGGTAGGGATCCTTGGTTGTGGGCTGTAGCAGGGTCTTCTGCACCGTCTTGCGCAACTTGGCAGCAACCGTGGGTTTCTCATCCTCCTCATCAATCTCATCTTCTAATTCTGAAGCGGACTCGGAGGCAGAAACCTCTTTGGCCGATCCATCTCCGTCCTCTTCCTTGACAGCGGCTTTGCCACTTTTGGAAGCTTTGGTGGTCCTTGTGGGCTCATCTTTGACTAATTTGGATTTGTCCTCTTTGGCTTCCTTCTTTACCCAAGGCGAGCGCTGCCTCTTTGCGGGTTTACTGTCTTGGTCTGAAGCAGTGGCTTCTGCTTTGACGTCGTCCATTACCTCGTCATCCTCATCCTCTTCGACGACCTTTCGACTTCGCCTCGCCTTTTTGACAGGCGGCTCTTGGTCATCTGGTTCCTTATTCTTGACGGCATCGCTTTTGCCCTTTGGTGAAGATTTATTTGTGACAGTTGCGGATAACACGCGAGGTCGCTTCTTCGTATCTGCACCGAATATTATCCGCTGGTCAGATCTTCCATTCTGTCTGAGCCGGGCAACTTAACGGCACTATCAGGGGTTCGAGAAAGACCGACCTTGATCAGATGCTAACTCATCATTCGTGCCCGGGCTGCTCACAACCTCATCTTTGTCCTTTTCCTCCTTCTCCTTTTCCTTCGAGGGTGTGGGCTTGGTGGCAAAAGACAACTTAGTCTGTTGTGTCGGGGCGGGCTGGCTTCCTTTTCCAAAGAACTTGCTAAAAGCGAGGCAACACGACGCCAACAGGTCAGCTAAAGCTCCACAAAAGCCATGCAATGCGGCAACCAAACCCGGTGGTTTGTCTTCTTTGGGACAATGTATTGCGCAGCACATGCCCGAGAGTAGTCTGAGATGGTTTCACATACCCCAAGGTGGCTTGCTTCGGGGCCATTCTGAGCGCACGACGGGTCACAATCGTCCCTGCGAGGGCGAGAAGCTGCTTGGAAGCCACGGCGTAAGTGGTACACGAATGTGTACTTCGCGAGAGGGACGATGGCTAATGTCTCCTTGTGAAGTCGCTAGAACCATACAAAATATTATAACAAGCTAGAGACTTGGGACGGAAGCCTGCTTGAACAGCTCAGTATTGTCGAATTGGGGTCATATTTGAGCCTTCAAATTTAGGTCGAAAAACGAAAGAGGGAATTAAACGTGGTCAGGCAAGGTCACCAACGTCGTTACGCGAACATTGTAAAGAGATGCAAGTGACGCGCCCCGGCGCGTTGATTCTTAATTGGTGACAGGGGTTGTAGTGGGTCATCGCTAGGCAACTCAGCCTGGACCCCTGCAGCATCTAGGCAGCCAGAGCGGACTTGCCGTTGGGGATGTTCTCTCAAAGGCCTTGACCAGATATCCATGCCAAGAACTCATCGAAACAGGGTCAACAATTGTCACTCCGAAGCATCCAATTTCGGAGCACCGGGATTCTGATGGGATGAAAGTTGGGAGAAAATAAAGAGAAATCGGAGTTCATCTCGCAAAACAAAATATAGTTCAAACTGTCTTTATCCCTGGGCCAAACCTCGGCAGATGTCTATTGATCGCTACCAACACAATGAAATCCCTCGAAGTAACTAAGAAAAGAAAAAGTAGGTAGGTATACATTGTACATCCAGGGCCACTCTCATAACGAGGCGATCCCAATGGGCAGATTGATTACGTGGGCATGCGTGAATTCGAGCTTCAGCTCAATCAGTTCTTGTTCTCAAAGTAAAAGAGCTCGTCGGGGGTGCGGCCGCGGATGTACTCGGGCTCGGTGCCCTTGACATAGATGTCCTCGTAGAGGATCTGCTGGGTCGGCTCGGGCGGGACCATGGCCTCGGCGGCCTTGACCTCCTCGTTAACGAAACTGCGGGCCTTCTTGTCAAGGCTCTTGAGCTCCTCCTCGGTGACAACATCCCAGTCCATCATCTTCTGCTTGAGGCCCGCAATCGGGTCGTTGGTCGAACGCATGCGCTGGATCTCCTCACGAGTACGGTAGGTGGTTCCGGGGTCGGACATGGAGTGACCACCGTAACGGTAGGTGACGTACTCCAAGACCAAGGGGCCATTGCCGGACTCAGTCCACTCCTTTCCGTACTTGACAGCAGCCTTGACGGCGAGGGCGTCCATGCCGTTGACCTTGAGACCGGGAATATACTGACCACGCTTGTAGTAGTCGGTCAAAGCCGAAGAGCGCGAGGCCGAGGTACCCATACCGTACTTGTTGTCTATCGGGCGAGAGTGAGGCATGTTAGCACGACTATCATGGCTCGCCGCGATCCGTCAGGGGAGCAGGGGAAACTTACTCTCGCAGCCGAACAGGGCCGGGAGGTTCCAGAGCTTGGCCATGTTGAAAGCCTCAAAGACCTGACCCTGGTTGCTGGCACCATCACCGTACAGGATGATACTGGCCTTCTTGCCACCAGTGTACTTCTGGGCAAAGGCAAGACCTGCACCGACGGGGACCTGGGCACCGACGATACCGTTACCGCCGTAGAATCCCTTTGCGAACATGTGCATGGAGCCACCCTTGCCGTAGGCGATACCCTCACGGCGACCCAAAAGCTCGCCAATGATGGAGCGGACGGTGCCGCCGCGCATGTAGGCGAAACCGTGGCATCGGTACGAGGTAATGACGTCGTCCGACTTGTTGATGGCATGTTCAATGCCAACGGCAACGGCCTCCTGTCCGGTAGACAGATGGCAGAAACCCCGAATCTTCTTCTCCTTGTACAACCTATCGGCAGCCATCTCCATTTGCCTGAATATCCGTTCAAATTTCTGTCAGCCCATGCTGCGAAAAGCTATCGAGACGAGAGTGTAGTAGTAGGAGCCAACATACCGGACGACAACCATGTCGTAGTACATCTGCTTCAGGTCCTTCTTCGTCACGTCCAAGGTGTACGGGGGAGGGTCCAGCTCGTATGTCTCGAAACTCTCATCGCTCAGGTTGACAGTAAAGGGCTCATCGTCGGACTAATAAATTAGACGGTCAGCTATCCGCAGTTCGCCCGAAAATGTCCGGACCCTACGGTCCCGGCCAATTGACCCCAACCGGAGCTGATCCATGGGGTACCAGGACGTTGCTGACCTTGGGAACCGCACCCTTCTCGACGTGGGCGGATGCGGCATCAGTGGTAACACATCGGCGGGCAACAGCAACAAAGGGCGCCTGCGTCCGCTGACGCAGGGGAGCCTGCACTGCGCGACCTATCCTCAGGCCTCTGGAAAGCATTGTCTGTGATATTATGGCGCTGGGAATCAATGATGCTGGCCAAGTGTTGTGATTTTGAAATCGCTGTCGACAGGTTTTGGAGCTGCAAGTCGAGAAACGTCCGTCCGATAGAACCCGTTGAACCTGCGAAACTTTTTGGCGTTGGGACGCAAGCTGCTGCTTGTTGAACCGCGCTAGTCAGTTTTCGGCATTAGTCTCTGACCAGGCCCCTGGCGGAGTCACGTGTGGTCCATAATTAACTAGGAAGCCATAGTCAGGTACCTACCTACCTACCAAGATATTGGCAAATTTTGCTAGCTCAGTTCTATTTTCTAGTTCTAGTAGATAAGGTCGGTTGTTAGTAGAAGCCGGACAGCTATCAGGTAGTACCCATTCTTTGGCTTCCTTTGTCACTTCGTTTTGATGCGCGGATAAATACCAACCTTGAAGTTGTATAGCTTTTCTCACTCATGACAAAGCAAGTCATCTTCGCTCGCCAACCCTCATTTTTAAGTACAGATAGATAGAGGAGCAAAGGTATTATGATTTAGATAACTGCTGACGACATGGCTTCCTCTTCTTTCTTCTTGCCAGCCATTGCAAATAGCCAGTAAGAAAGCAACGCCCGCTAGACGAATACGAAGAAATTAGTTATCTATATGTATGAATCTCAGTCGTATACCGACATCGAGAGGCCCGCCCATGTTTTATGTACCAGAAAGACAAAAAACAACACAAAAAAAAAAAAGATGGATGCCCCTTTCTTCGCTAGCCATATGCCCAACAAAAACAAACATAAACATGTAAAAAAAAACCACCAGAACTGGATGCTGATAAGCCAAAAGATTCGAGCCCCCATCCGGTGCACTATTATAGCAACCTGACACCTTCACGTAACAATTTTCATATGGGAGGTTTTCCTGTCGAAACACTATGCCAGCCTGAAAATCACCAGCTTGTTCAGTGGCATGGCGTAGTGAGTCTTTCTGCCAGGAGTAAAAGTCACTTCAGTCCTCCTCGTGGAAGAAAGTAGAGTTGCATTGCTGCAAGGGTGCAGTTGAGGGTCCAGCATCCCTCATATCAACGTCTGGGCAGTCTCGCCTTGGAAGGCCTGGGATTAATGTGTTCGTTTTAGTGTAATCAAGCGGCAATGCGCTCATGGGCCGGTCTGAGGCTTCGTGTGGGCGCTGAGGCAGAGACACCGGCCGCTCGTATAACATCTCATCCGGCGGGCTGAAGGAGAAGAGCTGTCGGGAAAGGCTGGGTCAGTATCATCGGACAACTGTTGGCTGTCCTTTGTGATCTGAAGCAAATACTAAGACTTACCTCCATGATGGTTCTTCCATTGCGTGACGCCATGGCAATGCATTTCTCATCTTCGAACGCCACCCGCCAGACAGCATCGCACTGTGCTACCAGTTCGCGGACAAGGTGGCCAGTCTTCAAGTCCCAGATCTTAACCCGGCCGTCACTGCCTCCACTGACAACGCGAGTATCGTCAAATTGTAGACTTGTCACGCTGTTGTCATGGGCGGCCAATCGATGAATGGGGCAAAACTTGGAAAGAGACCACACTCTCACCGATCCATCGGAGCCACCTGTCACTAGAGTTTCGCCTCGCATCTGAAGCTGGCCGACCAGCGACGTGTGCCCCTGTAGCACAGCTTGGCATTCACTGTTTTCAAATTAGCATGGTAGTTCATGGCCGTGGGGAGTTGAAACACCTACCCGGTGGCAGCATTCCATATGCGAACGCTTGTGTCCAAGCTCCCAGTAGCGACGCGCGCGCCATCAAAAGCGATGGCATAAATTTGGCTGTAGTGTCCTGATAGTGTATGAATACAGCGACCTTCGGAAATGCTCCACACTTTGGCCGTGGTGTCGTAGCTTCCAGATACCACAATATCGCCCTTGATTTCTAAGCATCGCACACTTGCTTGGTGACCAACAAGGACATTTCGACACAATCCTGAACGGATATCCCAGATCCGAAGGGTGGTATCCCGAGAACCGGAGATGGCCGTGGTGGAATCTGACATTTTCAAGCAGCGTACCGTGGACGTGTGGCCACGGAGAGTATGCAGGCAAGCCCTACACCATAGATATTGCGCCGGTTAGCAGCTTCATCAACTTTGCCTGAAAAGTAAACCACCTACCCAGTAGAGAGATCCCAAACTCTCACGTCCCGATCGCAGCCTCCACTAACCAGGAGGTCGTCCCAGGGCACCATGGCCCAGACTCCCATGACATGGCCCTGCAGCGTTCGTTGGGCATTGCCCTCGGTGTCAAATACGTGAATCTTGGCGTTATCAAGCGCCACAATGATGTACTTAGGTGTCAAGTGAAGACTTGTCACCACGCCTCCTTCCTGAGTAATGTTACGTGTCACGTTCCGGCCGCCGGTCCTCCATGCTGCATCCACCAGATATCTTTGTTTGAAATGCGACTTGTACGTCTTTAGTGTGGGTCGAGAGGAGCTGGCGCCGTCGAAGCTAGACGAAGCAGACATGCGAACGGAAGGAGTTGGTAAGGCCCCTGGGAAGCTCCGGTTCGCGCTATCGGAATATGAACCACTGAGGGGTAGTGCGGCCGGTCTTGTCAGGCATATGCCTACGGGCGGTTGCACTTCGGAGAGCCTGCGTTCGTAGTCGTGTTTGACGCAGAGGTTCTTCCATGTCATGTCATCGCTCAAAAGGTCCCGCCATCTGCGGGAGACTTGCGATGCCCGAGCCAGGACCTTTGGATCATCGATGAATGATAGTATCTATCGCATACCCGGAGTTAGTGACAACCAGCCAATCACGCCGAGATCTTCCTAGGTAATACGCCTTACCCTTAAGCACAACTCATCCGGGAGACTCGTGAAAGGATCTTTCTTGAGAAGCGGGCTAACAAATTGATGGACAAAGCTGAGCTGCTGACTGGTGCAGAGGTTGAGAAGGTCGGCCAAGATCCGTGTTCGCTGCGGGCCGGTGCTGTGTTGGAAGTGCTGCCTGACTTTTGCAAGGAAAAAATCCTCGCCGACATCGGCGTTGCTCCAGTCAAGCTGGCTGTGTGATGGACCGGGAGATGCAGCTGGCGTCGGGGGAGGCGGAGGAGAGCCGGTAAGCGTCTGGTCGAAATCGGCAGCCGGCGTGCTCATGCTAGGAGTCGGTGGGCCTCTTGGAGGCCGGGGCTGAACAAGTTTGACGCCGCCAGCGGTGTTGAGACTTAATTCGTCACCATTGAACATGCTTCCCCTCCTTTCGGAAAAGCTTAGGGGCCTGTGATACGATGCCATCGGAGCGGACGATTGTGTGGCCTCCGGGCTTGGCCCTTTATTCCGGCAGGAGTACAGCGATTTGAGCAGACCAATACAGTTGAGCTTGAGTGTGTATGTGTAGAATCAAGTGAAAGTTTTTATGTGGGTTACTTGGATAGTCTGACAGGTGACTGACGAAATAATACACTAGTCTAGATGGAGAGACAAACAACTTTGACAACTTTGGGCTCTTGGAGGAGAAACGTAGAAGATGGCACAACGAAGGGATTTGAAATTGCGCAGTCCAGGCGCAGTGGTTGCAGGGTGGATCGACGCGACGGGGGCTGAAACGGGGGGTTTATGGACTCGGCGCTGGGTTCGCTGACACTGACGAACAAGGCAAATTGAAGGTCAAGTAAAATGGGAGGAGGTCCGACCTGCCGCTCCAAGTCAGTTCAAGCAGCAGCCAAACAAGTCACGGGGAAGTCACGATGGCCCTTCACTTGGCAACAACCACCAACACTACCCGTGGCAAAATATGGGGGGAATTTTGAATGTGTAGCGGTAGGTAGATATGTAAGGAGGAGTTAAGACTCCCAAGTAAGTTTTTGGCGGTTTTCAAAGTCCAGAACCGATCGGCAACCAGGAAAAAAAAAAAAAAAAAAAAGGTGTAGGGTGCGGTTAGATTGGGTGCCTCAACCGCAAGAGTCGAGGGAAGTAGGATGGCGGAGGGTGCAATGGAATGGAGAACACATTGAACGAGGCGGCGCCCAAAAAGCCAAGCCCGCTAGGCTCGTTAACAATACCCAAGGCATGTTGCACTGTACGGTGTAGTTGGGTGGTAGGTACCTACCTTGGCTGCTCTTCCTTGCTGCTAGTTGTTGTACTGGCCAGTGGCCACCCTGCGGCGGGTCCGAGGACTGACTTGAAGACTTCTGCAAGACGTTTCCAGGCCCTGGATCAACAAATCCTCTCGGCCGGCTCCAGTTTTTAAACATGGGGCATATCCGATCGAAAAAATCGTAAAAAAGCGGTTCGCAGAATCATGCAGGATTCAATATTCGAGATGCAAAACGGCTGCGCTGTGAGAGTTACGCAAGAAGGGAATTTTATGGTTTCCGTTGGACAGAGATTTATGGGAACTGCATTTTGCATCGTTCAGACGATAGTGGAGGGAGGGGAGGCACATACGCATTGTGCTCCGTACAAAGTAAGGTGATGTAGCACCTACGCACGAAGTACTTCGTAGGTAGCGCCGCGTGCGCAGGCGGAGGAACTGCCTATGGTCAGTCACGGCATTTCCAAAATTGGTCGTGGTTGTGGATACAGAATAATACTACCTGGAGGTAAGTGCACAAAGTCTACCCAGATCCCATCACACACATTGAGTACCTTGGGTAGGGTACGTACCTACTAGGTAGTTGAGAGGTACGAGGTAGGCCCTCAAGCCCGGTAGCTGGAGGAAAATCTCATCTCTGATCCCCCTGGACGTTGCGCCAAACATCAATTTGACAGTCCTTTGAATACAGCCTTGAACTCGCCAGCTTGGTCAATGGATGTTTCATGATGCGGAAACACCCAGCTAGCCTGGTACCGAGTGTGCTGCCCGCCATAGGTACACAATCCCGTGCAGCCAAGATGCTGA
This sequence comes from Pyricularia oryzae 70-15, assembly GCF_000002495.2. Taxonomy (NCBI): domain Eukaryota; kingdom Fungi; phylum Ascomycota; class Sordariomycetes; order Magnaporthales; family Pyriculariaceae; genus Pyricularia; species Pyricularia oryzae. The sequence goes on along the minus strand of NC_017851.1, from coordinate 3,978,233 downwards.
CTAGACTCCTTCTAGGTCTAGTAAGCACCAATTAGGACGTAAATGGTAGGGATTTTCCCAGGAACGCAAAGCAGGGAACAGTGAAGAATGCCCGCTGTTCGCATGCTCCCACGTTTGCTGCACCTCGCTGGAAGAATACAGAGTACATCGATGAATGAGCAGGCCTATCGATTTGTCGTCATTGTCAAAGCTGTTGCGATTGTTACAATTGCACGTCAAGAAATCTGCAACTATGCCTAAGAGCTAGGTAAACTTTGGGGCTTTATGGGTTCGGCTCAAGCCACGCGCTGGTCACCCTCCCGTCCCATTAACCAACCACACGTGCAGAGGAGAAACATGGGTTTTTGCTTGGTCAGTGTCACGAGCAACAGTTCAACGTCAATTGTCTAGGAAAAATTGTGTTGTTCTTGGGACCATCTTTTACGATCCCATCTTTGCTGATGTGAACTTTTCGTCCAGGTCATGCATCCAATGGGATGAGGTAAGTTTGTCAGCTCAAATGACACTCCGTTACTCTCTTGCACTTTAGCGTCGCAGCAGTAACCTTCAGGGTGACAACAGTAATCTGCAACTTGTAGATTGATCCCGACGCAACCCAGAGAAAGTGGTTGTATTCTGGCCGACACTAATTGAAGAAGCGAAACAAAACTGGCATGTGCGCTGCGGAGCTTCGACCATACCGTCATGGTAAGTTGGAAAGTCACAGGTAGGTAGGTAGGTAGGTAGGTAGGTACCAACTACCTTATTGTAGGTATACACTAAAGACTCCACAATATGGGATCTAGCTAGCTGGCCATTGGTGTCTACCTTAGCAACTTAGCAAAGTGGGGGACAAAAAAATAGGGACTGCAAATTTGGGCGTGCTGCACCAAATCACCGACAACAACCACCTTACAAGTTAGAATACTGCTAGCAAAATTGATTCGGTTCTTTCCAGCGGAGCTGTGGCAGTAACATTTGTTCGGCCGAACGCCCCCGAATACTCCGAGCCCAGGGGAGTCATCGATCAAGTTGACCCAATTGTTTTGCGGGTTGCAAAACCCCTTTTATTCACTTATATGTAACAGTACTGCTGCCTAGGCAATTATAGTCGCACATCGACTTCATGTCGGCCGAGTTACGGGTAATACGGCTTCTCTGTTGAATATATAAAGGTATGCTCTCGGTAGGTCTTGGCTTCTTCTGATGACCCTATGAATTATAGTAGAGCGCTTGATGTCTTTGATCGCGCACGACTGCTCTACTTGAACAACATAACATCGCCACTCAGAACAAATCATGTCGAGCCCCAGGATCCTCATCTCTGGCTCAGGCATAGCCGGCAGCAGCTTTGCCTATTGGATGCTACGCGCATTCCCGACCGCGGCCATCACAATGGTCGAGCGCTGCCCAACTTTCCGCCTGACCGGCTCTAGTGTCGACCTTCGCAGTTCGGCAATCGATATTTGTAAACGCATGAACATGCTTGACACGGTTAAGGCCCACACAACTACTGAACGGGGTATACGGTTCGTGAACTCCGACGGCAGCACCGTGGCTACGCTCGGTGCATCGGGTCGCTCCGATGTTCAGGGTATCACGTCCGAGTATGAGATCTTTCGCAGCGATCTGGCGAGGATCATTCTCGAGCCATCCCGGGACAAGATCAACATACTGTTCGACGACTATGTCGACAAGTATGAGACCGAGAAGGACGGGGTCAAGGTCACGTTTGCTAAGAGCAAAAGAGTCGACAAATACGATCTTCTCGTTGCTGCAGACGGTGTGGGCTCCCGGATTAGGGGACAGATGCTCAATTCTAATCCACGTGAACAAGTCCACGACGAAGGAGTGCACGTTGCCTACTTTACTCAAAAATCGGACTTGCTCAACGGTTCAAAATTTGCAGAAGGATACAGCGCCCCGGGCGGTCGTGTAATCATGGTCCGGCCGGATCCACACCCAGAAGGGCGAAGCAAGGTTATTATCATGAACGTCACGACAAAGAATGACCTCGCCGCCAAAAAGCGATTGAACGATGCTGTGGATGCAGGGAATGAGGCATACATGGCACTCCTCGAAGAAACTTTCGCCGATGTGGGCCACAGATCCGCAGAGGTGCTCAAAGGAATGCGCGAGAGCGACGATTTCTACTGCTCGCTGTTTGCTCAAGTCCGATCCCCGAAATTGGTCGACCAGTCCGGGCGGGTCGTCCTGCTCGGCGATGCCGGGTATGCGACGCCCGGCATAGGAACTAGTCTTGCGATGATAGGTGCCTATGTCCTTGCTGGAGAGTTGCTGTCTTCGACAAGTGGCACGTCAATCAAGATTCCCGCCGCAACCAGCAAATATCAAGACTTGATGGTGCCATTTGTCAAGAGCCATCAAGGTGACGATAATGCAATGCAAATACTGAATCCTCAGACGAGCTGGGGGATCATGTTAAGAGACGTAGCTTTGAGGGTCGTGACAGGACTCTGGCTAGATCGCCTGGCTATGATTGCTGCTGCCAAGTTGGGCTTTACGGACAAGATGCTTGATATGCCAGAGTATGCATGGCCGAAATGGGACTGATTCCCCCCTTATTTCAACGTCCTTTACATTGGCTCCTGGAAAGAAGATCCTTAATTATATCTATGGATTTCTTGCACAACTTCTTTCCCCTCAACCTTGCTTGGATCGCCGACAAAGGCCAAACCTCATTTCAAGAAATATCCTGATTAGGTAGACAGCTTCTGGCTTTGCTCTCATATACCCAAAAGTCATGTAACGAACAAGTTAACGATGACATAATAAAAAATACACCACAAGACACGCGAAGCGCCCACAATCGCTTGGACCCTTTTGTCACCTTACTGAACAACGTTGTATGATCACACCACCTCTGCACCGGCGACAAAACCACTTTCCATATATGTTGCTGCCAAATCGCCTGAATTTAGGCAAAGCCCGGCGGCATTCTAGACTTGATGTAGGTTGATGAGCCGACTAGTAGACCAGACCCAAGGTAAATATGGATACACGTCAGGATTCGTGTCCAAATATTAAGCCAGTGCGCGTCAATGGCCCGATTTGTCGACACGAAATATTCCATTAGGATGAGTCAGCCCCCTGAAGAACCACGTCATTTACTCTTCATTTACAATCGGACCAAAAAGTTGCTTAGAAGATGGTGCAACGCATGAGTGTCGAAAAAGGTTACCTGACAGCTGGGTAGGTAAGGTAGCTATCTTTAACATGCGTATACTCTGCCTGCTGGGTACAGTAGTCCGTTTGATTCGCTTGGTAGCCGCCAAGACCCGGTCTCGGCAGCCAACAAATAAGCTCTGCCATGTTTCTTACCTGTTGCGTGTTTCATTACACGAGCGGACCGTCGAAAAAAGTTTGTTGATTAATTACAGCTAATTTGACCTGGTAAACATCTTCGCGCACGTCCGCTCGATTCCCAAGTCATACTGGTTTTCCAACAAGATTCGGTGGAGATCGACGCTCTTTTGGTTTCACGCTTGTCGCTGGTACATCTCAGTTGAATGTTTCAAAACAGTATAAAACGCTGAAGTACTCGCGCAGCTGATAGCACAGCGTAGTCTGTAATTTTGTTCATATACCTACTTAGGTTCCTGGGCGACAGCATTTGAAATGATAGCAGATAGTCTGGCTGGTCGTATATACGTCTTACTGATGAAAATCGAGGCCCAATGCCCGGAAATGAAAAACATATCTTTCCATCTCAGTGATGGTGACCAAACTGAGTAAGTAACGGGAGGAGCATCCCAAATACAGTGGCCAATGTATCTCTCAGCTGTGGGCGGATATGTTTCCTGTGCGGAGCACCACCATTATCCGCATATCCATTCATGCCGCCGTGGTGCTCATACGCTGCAGTATTCTCCTCTTGCATGGCGTGCATGGCAACGTAGCTTCTCAAAGTCAGCGTGCCGATTAGGTATCGAGAGGAATGATTGATGAAAACTTACAGAAAGGTCCCTGCCGAGAATAGAAGTAACATGCCAGTCCACCACTGTCCACTCTCGCCTTCGACGTTCTGTCCACCGAGTATGGAGACGAGGAGGTATGTACCGATAGCGCCAGCCGGCGCGGCAAGACTGAAGACTATCAAGTGGCCACGCGCCGCGCGTTTTGATAGCCCTTGCTTGAGCAGGACAGAAGTGAGTCCAAATGCTGCCGGAGCCTTGTGGATCATGATCGCAGCGAAGATAATCAGTCCGAGTTTCATGTTGGATGTGGTTGCCGATGCACCCATAGCTATCCCATCCGCAGCCGCATGAATAACAAGTCCGGTAGTAGTGGCTAGACTCCGGGAATGCTTCGGTGTGGGTGCCAAAGATCCAAGAAACCCTTGCGATTCTTCCTCACCAGCCCCACTCGAGGATGCTAGATTGTCCAGACTGATATGCCTCGTCGTGGGAGTAGGTTGAAACTGATCCATAGCCTGCCGAGGAATACGGTCTATCAGGAACATCAAGATGAAGCCCGAAGTCAGGGAAAATCCAATGAAGAACGTGGGCAATACGCGCTCGTTCTGCGCCTGCTGACTGTCTTTTGACGTTTTGGGATCCTCGCCCGAGGGTTTCGTAGCATCCTTCGGTGTATCCTCGCGAGTGACCACGATGGGAAGCCCGTCTCTTTTCGGCAAGCTCTCGCCTCCCTGGTGTGCCAGCTCATTTGGCTTGGGAGGCATAGGAACTCCTATGCGAAGGAACGGCATGCGCGGGCTGTCTCCAGTCTCGAGATCGATCAAGCTCCGCTTTTCAACCATATGCGCGGCCTCCCACCGAGGAGATACTGCTTTTCCATGAATATCGAACCGGCGGGTATGCGAGCCGGTATGAGCTGGAAGACTAGTCGATGCTATCGCTTCGATTCCTTCCGGTATTATGACAATGAGTGAGGTGCCGACTAGTATGCCAACGCCAATGCTGGATATCAAGCGGAGCTGTGATTGCGACAGGGTTAACGATAGTGGGAGGGCTCCAGCAAGGAATGATCTGGGCAGCAATGTCAGTTTGGACCATCAGGATCGCGCGCGGGTGTTGCCTCAAAGGCACATATCGGTGCTATCGATTCAAAAGTAAGGTATCTGTCACATACGCCAGAGCCATCACCACCTTTTGGAAGAATCAGCTTAGGCATTCATTTCAAAACCCCGGTAATATAGAGCCAGTGACCAAGTAGCAGTACTCACACAAAGAACGAGAAGCAGTAATAAGCCACCCATTTTGGAGGATGTTTGCGCCGGATCGGACGGTAATAAAGGGGCACTTTATCAGACCCTCAAGCCGCCGTGGTCCAGACGATGACGGTAACAACAACCTGAATTGGCGTCAACGTGAGGTCTGACAATATTAAAGGATAGTTGATCTTGCTTTCGATCGCGGAGGCGTCTATGGCGGTAAGGTGTTAGTCCAGCACCTTGACAATTATACGAAGTAGCATGAATTGGCCTGTTCAAGCCTGAGAGATGTCACTTTTGCAGCCTGGGATGAACAGGCAGACAAGACCCACCGTGTCCGTTGCAGCTACACTATCGGATCCACACGGGTGCGTAAGGCTTTTTGATTCGACTTGCGCCGGGGTCTGATTGGCCATGCACGCTGTGCACTCAATTGAAAGTCCCCACATTTGTTCATCCTAGGTCAGACGCGACATTGTCAAACGCGTAAAGCTCTATCCCTCTCGACATAATCCCACCTCATCACCAGTTTGCCTACCTTGCCTACCACTCAGCCGAAAGAAAGAAGCAGAAACGCCAATCTGCAATTGCTGGAGGCCTAACTCTCGATCTAAAAAAAAAAAAAAAAAAAAGAGAGCAACTCGAATTGCACGGTGCTTGGATATCCTCTTCCATTATCGTCACAATCGCCATACGAAGCCAGGCGCATCGCATCTGAGAGATGGCTGAATCTGATTTATGTAAGATCGCAATAGTCAATCGATCAACTCCATATGCATGATCAAAACTTGCTAACAGCTGTTTTAGGGTCCGTGGATGCCAATTCGGCATTGGAGCTGAGTCTAGTAGAGCCAACCGAAGATGGCTTGACGACAGTGACCCGTTTTCACCCACGCTTCACATACCCTCTCTTTGGTGAAGAGGAACAAATCTTCGGTTACCAAGATCTGAAGATCAACCTCCAATACCATGCCCCAGATATGCGCCCCAATGTCAAGATCACCCACAGCAAGAAGTTCAAATCCATTGGCGAGACCCAGCCAACAGATCTTGATGCCTTGCTCCAGGGGTATCTCCCTCCCGGTAAGCCACTGCATTATAAAACCCTCAAGTAATTTTGTGAGTGCTAACAGCCGAATCCTCCGTTGCAAAGTCGCTTTCGCCAAGAAACGTGAGTTCGAAGATGCTATTCGCTTGATGCCGGCCGACTGGACACCTCCGGGCGAGATTCTCTCGGAGTTTGATGGCGTAGATGGTGCCAAGTTTGAAATCCGACGGTCCAACCTCGCCGACGATGCGTCAAGGCAAATTATAGATCGCGTACAACTCCTCATACTGCTGTTCATCGAGGGTGGCAGCTACATCGGCACCGATACCACGGACTCACTCGATCGCTGGGATATATTCTTCCTTTACAACATAAAACCCTCGACGACTGACGGCACCTCGCGCTACCAATTTGCGGGATACTCTACCGTATACAAATTCTTCCCACTGCAGCGGTTTCCGCTTGAGCCGAAGGAGGCACATGAGAATCTCGAACTACCCTCTGGAGAGTTTCCCTTTTCAAATCTGCGTAGTCGTACTCGCATATCGCAATTCCTCATCCTCCCACCGTTCCAAAAATCAGGGAATGGATCTCGCCTCTATCGCACGATATACGACTACTGCCTACGTGACCCCAATGTAATCGAGGTCACCGTAGAGGATCCCAATGAGGCTTTTGACGACATGAGAGACGTCGCAGATTTGGACTTTCTCCGCCAAAAATCCGAATTCACCGACCTCCGTATCAATACAGACATTCATATACCAAAACAAGGCGCCGCTCCACGTGGTGTCGTCGACGAGGTTAAGTCTGAGGAGGCGCGTTGTCTGTACAGGATCGCGCCGAGACAGTTTTCGAGGGTATTGGAGATGCACCTCATGTCGAGACTTGCAGAGACGGTGAGGCCGACTCTGGTAGATGACAAGGTCGTTGCCAAACCCACCAAGATCGAGACCCACGAGTATGACTTGTGGAAGCTGTTCGTGAAACAGAGACTTTACCGGCATAACAAGGAAGTCCTGAGCCAACTTGACCGCCATGATCGCATTGAGAGGCTAAATGAGACTTTGGGCAGTGTGGAACTCGAGTACGCTCGTATTTTGGCCCTTGCTGAGAGGCGGACCCAGGCCACCAGCTCAAACCTCAAGCGCAAGCTGGACGACGACGAAAACACGGAGGGAAGCTCGAGCAAGAAGGCGCGGGTTGAGGACGCATAGTTGGTTACTCAATTCAGAACCACTGGTTTGCAGGCCGCTAATCTTCGATTGCCAGAGGAGAACTTTGAATCTGATCCCGGTAACACAGCTGTTTTGACCTGGACTGCGAGGGGCAGTAGGTTACGATACCCATGACAGGCTGTTTCTCTGGTTTCTCAATACACAAGGATGGATGTAATATACTGTATTCGGAGTCTGGATTGGACGACAAGATCGTATGGGCGAAATCGCAGGTCACACTGCCATTCATGCTACCTAGGAAATCTCATTGCTACAATATCCGCATGCATGTTGCTCACCATCGTCTTCCCTTGTTTGCTCAGTGTCGCATAGGTCGCGTCCCGTTCACTCCTTGCACACCTTGGCCGAGCTGACTGGCTACAACTGTAGCCTCCCTAACCGCCCTCGCAACCGTACCCCTGACGATACCTTCCTCGAGTACGAGCAGTCCACCAATGGTGCAACCTCCCGGTGTGCTGACTTTGTCCCTGAGCAGGGCAGGGTGGTCTCCATGCTGTACCAAAGCGGCGGTTCCCTTCATGGTCTGGGCGGCCATCCTCAAAGCCTCAGCTCGAGGCAAGCCCATGGCCACGGCGCCATCGACAGCCGCCTCCAACATCAGGGCAAAGAAGGCTGGACCGGAACCGCAAAGCGCGGTTGACGCATCCATAGTGCTCGCCGGGAGGTAGACGACATCTCCGATGCGCTTGAAGATCCACGTCACCAGGCTGGAAACCTGAGGCGGCAGTGGCGGCTCTGTCGTGGCCACGACGGTCATACTCTCGCGGATCATGGATGCCGTGTTGGGCATGGCGCGCACGACGCGGCAGGGGTTCTCGACGTCCTTGGACCCCAGGGCCTGCTCCAGGTGACCCTCGATCTGGGGCACGGTGACGCCGGCGCAGATGCTGATGAGGAGCTTGCCGCGCAGGGCCTCGGCGATGCCGGGCTTGCTCAACAGGTCGCCGATCATCTGGGGCTTGCAGGCCAGGATCACGACGCCGGCCTGCCGGGCCGAGGCGAGGTTGTCATTCTGCACGACCTTTACGACGGACAAGTGCTCCGCTAGCGCCACCTTGACCTTCTTGGCGCTCTCGGGACGCCGCACGCAGGCGATGAACCGGCTGGGAAGGCGGTCGGGGACCTCGGGGTGGACCGGAGTCGACGTCCCGGACGCGGATGCAGACAACACTCCACTTGCCGCCATGTCCTGGAGGGAGGTGAGGATGCCGGACAGGATGGCGATCCCCATGGTGCCGCAGCCCAAGACCGCCAGAGTCAGCTCGCCATCTGACGGGGTGTTCAGCATTTCGACTGACTTTGGTAGTTGGTGGTCAGTGATATTAGTGAGTCAAAGAGGGAGTAAAGTCAAGAATAATCTAGCGAGGGGAAGAGGTGCATTTAAAATACGGATTTATTCTTACTAGTTCCAGTAAAGCACTGTGATTTTTTAATACCAATCGAATGACGTGACTAAGTAGTCGGGACTCTCACAGCTCTGTGTTCAATTATTTCTGTTGTTCAGATGGAGGTTTTTGTTAATCAAGACCCCTCCCCACCAACGACTTATTCAGTGTACTGTAGATTGGAGAGGTGGGTGCGCTTGTTCTTAGATTTCCACTAGAAAGGACACCTTTTTGCTGCTGTATTCATCCCTTTCAAATAACTTAAGGCAGAGACAAAGCAAAGATAGCGCCATTAAAATATCACTTACTTTGTATGAACTTGGACGCCGTTGCTTGTGTATTTGCAGCTGGTCTTTCTTCTAAGAATTGGCGGAGACTCAGTGGATTTTATCAATGGAGGGAGGCCGATTACGGCAATGGGATTTGTGTGGAAGCACTGTACGTAGCGGCCCCTTTCCATGCAGGTACAGGCAGTGTAGTTATACAGTGTGTGCACATCAAATCACCGTGCGTGACGACCATCAAAATAGAGCTGTGGGCGTTGGGGAATTTGTACTAAGCTCAACCACACTACATTTGGCATGTGGGTTTCCTACCGAATTACACAAGGCAGCTCGCTGTGCCTGTAATTTCAATCCGGTCCATATAAATACGAATTACATACAGATGACAGTGCTTCCATGAAGAAAAATCAGATTCGATCGCATTTTAGGAGGTTTCTTTGAAGTAAATCAATCGTCTATCAGGATGGCGGATCCGTTCGAGGTTCGCGTGCGCTTCAGCTCGCAGTTACAGAACCTGAATGCCTCAGTGACATCCGCACAGAAGGCAGCCATCTATGCGCTCAAATACAAAGATTTGGACGAGGATTTGCACTCATGCATTCTGGAACAATTGGAGAAGGCGAGTCTGCTTGCTTGGTTTGAGTCCTAGTCTTTTTTTTTCCTGTCCCCCTCCCTCTTATGGCCCGGAATCAAAGCTGACGTAAAAAAAAAACAGCCAGAAACCCCTGTCAACACAAGGGCAAATATTATGTACTTTATCGAGCATTTCTTAGAGATTGCCCAGAAAGATGGCCATGTGGGCTACGTGCGGATGCTGCAACGCGATATTATTCGTGTCGTCGATGCCGTGGCGCCCGAGAACGGTTCGGGCGCCGCCAATGTCAAGGTCGTCCGCCGGGTTCTACAAGCGCTGCAGAACAAAAAGTTCCTCCAGCCTCAGACCGTCGCGGAGATTGACGAGGTCCTTAAGGAGCGCGAGAGTGCGACGCACTACGTCACCATGTCTTCGCCAATACCCGGTGACGACGAGATAGGTGACATGCCTCCGTCTCAGACCATCCCTAGGGCCGGGAGGGCCGTCGCTCCACAGAGGCTGGAAAAGAAGCAGATAGAGCAGCGGATCGAAGAGGACCGTGAGCGGCACAAGCGTCTGCGCGAGGAAATATGGGCTATCCCTAATGAAGGGTACGAGGCAGAAATGGACAAGATGTGGGAGGAGACGAGCGACTTGGGGGAGGACGACCATATCATGGGCGAGGAGGAAAAGGAGGAGCGCGAGGAATGGCTCCGGAGGTCATGTTCACATCGAGAGGCAGAGATATTGGCTAATGGTAATCATAGGCCGTGAGGTGATTTCTATCTTCAAGTCATAATTGGAAGCCTCGTTGAGACTTAAGCCACAAGACATGCAATTTTCTCCCCTCGTCTATCGGTCTATATTCCATCGGTTCTCAGATATGCCCCATAAACAATGATATCCCAAAGGTAAAGGAGAATGTCATACAGTCCTGCCTGTCCATGAAATTGTGTAAAGGAAGCTGGTTGTCAATACATTTGTTTGGATATAGAACATCAAAGATTTCCATAGTTGGTGGTACATGCTGCTGCTTTGTTGTTTTTGTACAAGTGATGCCCTGGAGGCTTCAGGTGACATGATCATAGGATGTACATCTATTCCATGGTCACGACGGCACCAAGCTCCTTCATGGTCGCGATAATCTTCTCTGCGTCCTCCTTGGGGACCGACTCCTTCATGACCTTGGGCGCGCTCTCAACAAACTTCTTGGAGTCGACCAAGCTCAAGCCAAGAAGACCCTTGACCTCCTTGATGATCTTTGCCTTGGCGCCAGCATCGAAGGACATGAGCTTCAGGGTGAAAACAGTCTTGGCAGCGGCCGCTGGTGCAGGCTCATCTGCCTCCTCGGCAGCGGCAGGAGCGGCGGCGGGAGCAGCAGCAGCGAAGCCTCCAACAGGCAGATCGGGTATGTTCAGTCGTGACTGAAGTGGAATAGGAATGTCAGTCCACAACTTTTTCTTTTTTTTTTCACCCATTCGAGTAGACACCTTCTCCGTGTCTCAGTCCGGCCGTAGTCCGAGAATTCTCACCTTCAGGCTCGAGACAAGCTCTGCAGTCTCCAGGAGAGTCAACTGGCTGATTTGGTCGACGATGGTGGTGATCTTTGGGCTTGCGGCCTCGGTTGAGTTGTGCCTTCTTGCTATCCTCTGAACAGCAACACCGGAAACACGAACCGAGGGCGAGACGCGCAATTGACGCGAGCAGCACTGAGCTGCGTATCTGCAGGAGACAGACATGGTTTTGATGATCTAAATGCGGTGTGGAGTAGGTGTCGCTGTTGGTCGAGTCGATCGGGAGCGCCCGTTATGTCGATATTCGAGCTTGTTCAACTGGCAGTTTTTCGAGTCTTTGCAGATAGATGATTAGGCGATACGGGGTGGACATTTTTTGCTTTAGCGCGATCAAGCCAGGTCCCACTCTATTCGTGGCTTGCCTACCCGTTCGTTTCGCGTTCGACGACCTGGATGTGGCGCAGGCGAGTCCCTGGGATATACTTGGTCCAAGCTCCTTACCATTTTGGGAAGCTCCTGAAAGTCGGAGGGGGGGTCGGGCAAAAAAAAAAAAAAAAGTTGTCGGCGGAGTTTTCGCGCCGCGTTGTAGGTGTCGAAATTTCACCACGAACATCAAACATTCTTTTTACAAAAGTCGAGCTGCCGCAGCAATCATGGCAAAGCTCGACGTCAGCTCGCAGATTCGGTCTCTGCATGGCGATACGGCCACCTTTGCACTCCTACCTTCTGAATTACAGAATATCAGCTGGTGGGAAACTTCGACTGAAATATTAGACGCCGTTGCGGAAGCGTCTCTCATCGACCCCCGGCTCACCGATCGCATATTCGCACACTTTGAGCCTGTGTTTCCCGACATAGCAGCACGATGGATCCTCAGCTCCTCAACCGCAGACGGTGTGAGGATCGCTCGTGTGATTTATGCTTTTGCGAGGATATTACCATTTGCTCCGCATCTATCAGTGTTTCTTGAGGACTTTTTGAGAGGGCGGGGCGTGAGAATCCAGGATGTGGCCCAGGACCCAACGCTTGTCGCTAACCCACCAAACTCACCAAACATCTTGGAGCAATTTCCTTTGCCCGATCTCGAGGCCGTCTTGGTTTCGATATGGAGACTTATGAGCTTTGATCGGAAGGCCTACTCGCAACTTGTCCCCGCGCGAGTCGAGACACTATTTCATCATCCAAGGAGACCAGTCAGATATCTGGCTATTCGAATTTTCTGTCAGCTTTTCTCGGCTTCTGACTTTACCTTGGAGACTCTCATTGGACAACATGTCCAGGACACTGAGAGCTTAGAAGCTTGGTTGGATGGCGAGACCGTGGACTATCTATTTCTAACCCTCTTAGAGCATGCTCGGGCTAAACGAGTGCAGACGCATCTCACTTCGATCCGCGAGATGGGAAGCTTGGAAGCACATTCTGATTCACATTTCCCTCATCAAAGACTCACTCCAGCTGTTGTTTCCTGGGGCAGAACGCTGACGCCTCGCCCAGCTGCAGCCGTGCCAATAACCTCTAGCCTTGTACTCATCCCTACAACCGTGAGCAACCTCGAGGAGCTGGCGACGAAACTACAGAAGCCAGGGCCCATACTGCTTCATGGCCTACCTGGCTCGGGAAAGACATGTCTTGTCCAGGAGGCTGCGGCAGCACTTGGCACAAGTTCCGACCTAGTAACTTTGCATTTGAATGAGCAGACCGACGCCAAGATGCTCATTGGCCTTTACACAACGGACTCGAAGCCGGGGTCCTTTACTTGGAGACCAGGAATTCTCACAACAGCCGTCAGAGAAGGCCGCTGGGTGTTGATTGAAGACCTCGATCGGGCCCCTACAGAGGTTATGAGTACTCTACTCCCACTTATTGAGCGTAGGGAGCTTTTGATCCCGAACCGTGGCGACACTATCCGGGCGCCAAGTAGCTTTCGTATCTTTGCCACCGTGAGGACTTCACTGGGTATGGATGGACAGGAGAACCTCCCGTCATTTCTTGGTCAGCGATTTTGGCAGCTCATGTCAGTCCGACAGCTACCACAGCAGGAATTACGGCAGATAATCGACGGGAAATTTCCAATTCTGAAGAGACTGTCTCCTTCTATCCTTGATGTGTTCAATGGTCTCTCAACTCTGCTTCGAAATCCTTCTTCGGCGTCAATCAGCCGAGGCGCCGTGGAGCGCCCGGTCAACGCCCGAGACCTGTTCAAGTGGTGCCGTCGTCTTGAGCAGATTTTGACATCGGCGGGAAGTAGGACAGGCGAAGATAAGATAAGTGATACCACAGTGGACCACATGTTCATGGAAGCAGTTGATTGCTTCTTAGGTAGCCTCAAAAGCCCTGCAGTTAAAGAAGTTCTCGCCCACAAGATTGGCCATGAGATGCGCATGCCTGCAGAGCGCATTTCGCACATCCTGAAAAGCCACACCCCTGGCCTGGAAGAGAGCCAGGCGCAGCTTGTTGCTGGTCGTGCTGTTTTGTCGAAAAGCAGACGATCTGGCCGGGTTGCCAAGATGAAGCGACCGTTTGCGAGCACGGTTCATGCTCGCCGCTTGCTTGAGCAAATTGCGGTAGCAACGCAGCGAAGGGAGCCCATACTGCTCGTGGGAGAGACTGGTATTGGAAAGACTACGGTGGTTCAGCAGCTGGCAGACTCTTTAGGTCACAAGCTAGTAGCCGTAAATCTTTCTCAACAAAGCGAAGTTGGTGACCTGCTGGGAGGGTTTAAGCCTGTTAACCCTGGCAGTCTGGCAATACCGCTCAAGGAGGAGTTTGAGGATCTGTTTGCTGCAACAGGTATCTCAGCGGAGAGGAACCAAAAGTACCTCAGCCAAATATCCAAATGTTTTGCCAAGGCTAAGTGGAAGGAGGTCTGCAAGCTCTGGAAACAGGCACCGAAGATGTTTGACGAAATTATACGGACGTTGCAAGAGAAGCAGAACAAGAGGGAAACCAATGACGCAGAAGGCCAGCCAGCAAAACGAAGAAAGACCGGAACATCCAAGCTGGATACTCTTATGGGTTTCAAGCCTCGCTGGGAGAAATTCTCAGAGAGCCTTGACCAATTTGAGATACAGGTCTCGGGCGGCTCCAACGGGTTTGCATTTGCCTTCAGCGAGGGCAACATAATCAAGGCTGTGCGAAACGGCGACTGGGTGCTTCTGGATGAGATCAATCTAGCATCTCCCGACACATTGGAGAGTATCGCAGATCTCTTGCAATCGGGCCCCAATGATACTCCCTCTATTCTGCTTTCAGAGACAGGAGATATCGAACGAATCAAGGCCCACCCCGATTTTCGAATTTTTGCTGCCATGAATCCGGCTACAGACGTCGGCAAGAAGGATCTCCCAATAGGCCTGCGCTCGCGATTCACAGAATTGTATGTCGGCAGCCCTGACCGAGACGTGAAAGATCTCGTGGTCATCATTAAGACATACCTTCGCGGCAACAACAGCACCATTGACAAGGCTTGCGATAAAGTAGCCAATCTGTATCTGACAATCAAGAAACTCGCCGAGGAGAAGGCTTTGGTAGACGGGGCTAATGAGGTCCCTCATTTCAGTCTTCGCACACTGACAAGAGTCCTGACATATGTCAACGACGTCGCACCTGTCTATGGCGTCTATCGGTCTCTGTTTGAGGGCTTCTGCATGGGGTTTCTCACACTCCTCGACCGCAAGTCGGAGAGCCTCGTACTACCCATGATCATGGAGCGCCTCTCGGAAAAGTCACCAAGGCCGCCAAAGCGACCTGAAGACGGCAAAACCTATGTCAAGTTTGTCAGCAAGGAAAGGGACCGACAATACTGGCTGCTGCAAGGTGCAGAAGAACCCAGAGAGCGACCTGACTACATCAGAACCCGTTATGTTGAACGCAACTTGCTCAATTTGGTCCGCGCAACGTCCACAAGGCGATTTCCCATCTTAATACAAGGACCGACATCAGCAGGAAAGACCAGTATGATCGAGTATCTCGCCAATTACAGCGGCAACAAGTTTGTGCGTATCAACAACCACGAACATACGGACTTGCAGGAGTATTTGGGTACATATGTCTCTGGAAACGATGGCAAGCTGCGTTTCCAAGAGGGTATCCTGGTCCAGGCCATGCGACAGGGCTCCTGGATCGTTCTCGATGAGCTGAATTTAGCGCCAACCGATGTCCTGGAGGCCCTGAACCGTCTTCTTGACGATAACCGAGAGCTTCTCATACCAGAAACACAAGAAGTCGTCCGTCCCCATGAGAACTTTGTGCTTTTTGCAACCCAAAATCCGCCTGGTCTTTATGGTGGTAGAAAGGTCTTGTCGCGCGCCTTCCGCAATCGATTCCTTGAGCTCCACTTTGACGATATTCCTGAAGACGAACTCGAGGAGATTATTCAGAGGAGATGTCGCAATACATCCCCACCTGACTGCAGAAGGATCGTGTCTGTTTACAAGGAGCTTTCACGCCTCCGGCAGACCAGCAGGATTTTTGAACAAAAGGACAGTTTTGCGACTCTGAGAGATCTCTTCAGGTGGGCGTTCCGTGCTGCTGATAACCGGGACCAGGTGGCGCAGAATGGCTATATGCTTCTTTCAGAGCGTGTTCGCAATGAAGAAGAAAGGCTTGCAGTCAAGGGTGTGATTGAGAGTGTCTTCAGGGTGAAGATAGACCCTGAGATCATCTATGACCAGCTGTTTTCACTTGAGATGAAGAAGTATGGCCTCGTTGTGAACAGTCAAGGTGTAACTTGGACTAGGGCAATGCGTAGATTGTTTGTCCTCGTGTCACAAGCTCTGAGAAACAATGAGCCTGTCATCCTCGTGGGTGAGACTGGATGTGGCAAAACGACAGTGTGTCAGCTACTGGCCGAGGCGGTAGCTAAGGAGTTGCATATAGTCAACGCCCACCAAAACACTGAGACTGGAGACCTGTTGGGATCGCAGCGCCCAGTGCGCAACCGCGGCGCCATCATCAACGCTCTCAAGGATGACGTTTCCGAGGCCTTGAAGAGTGTTGGACTTGCAAGCGACGGCGCCATTGAAAAGTTGCTCCAGGATTACCAAACGCTTTCCTCCGACCAGGTGGCTTTGATACCAAAAGATATCAAGGCAAGAATCGCGCACAACGACGCCAGGAGCAAAGCGCTCTTCGAGTGGTCGGATGGCAGTCTCGTCCAGGCGATGAAGTCTGGCGACTTTTTTCTTCTAGATGAGATTTCTCTCGCCGATGATTCGGTCCTCGAAAGACTCAATTCGGTGCTTGAACCCGAGAGGACGCTGCTTCTTGCCGAGAAGGGCGTTAATACCGAGCTAATCCGAGCCAGCGAAGGCTTCCAGTTTTTTGCCACCATGAACCCTGGCGGAGATTTTGGCAAGAAAGAGCTATCGCCGGCCCTCAGAAATCGTTTCACAGAGATATGGGTGCCGCCCCTTTCTGACAAGCAGGACGTGCTAGACATCGTTTCCTCCAAGCTTAGCGAAGAATTTGCGTCGCTCGCTACACCTATTGTTGAATTCTCCTACTGGTTCGGACAAACCTGTCGATCTTCTTCAGCTACAGCAATTTCAATCCGAGAAATCTTGGTTTGGGTTGCCTTTATCAACCGGTGCCACCATCAAAAGCCAAGTTTTGCACTGATACACGGCGCTGCCACTGTCTTTATTGATACACTGGGTGCCAACCCATCTGCTTTAGTATCTGTTGACCCCAAGAGTATCAATGAGCAAAGAGACATGTGCTTGTCGAAGCTGGGCACTCTACTTGGGGATAATGCGGGAGTTGCTTCCTTGTATTACAACGAACCTGCGCTCCAAATCACACCTAGCAGTCTCTGCATTGGCGATTTCAGCATCCCAAGAGACGCCGTCCACGGCTCAGCGGCTGAGGCCAATGGGTTTGCCTTCGAGGCGCGCACGACGAAGCTGAATGCTATGCGCGTCATCCGCGCACTACAGATCAACAAGCCAATCCTTCTTGAGGGTAACCCCGGTGTAGGCAAGACTACACTTGTCAGTGCGATAGCCGCAGCGTGTGGCAGACCCTTGACTAGAATTAATCTGTCTGATCAGACTGACTTGATGGACCTTTTTGGTACAGATGTACCAGTTGAGGGTGCTGAGGCAGGCAACTTTGCTTGGAGAGACGCTCCTTTTCTCCAGGCGATGCAAAAGGGCGAATGGGTTTTGTTGGACGAAATGAACCTCGCCTCTCAATCGGTACTAGAAGGCTTGAACGCCTGTCTGGACCACCGCGGAGAAGTCTACATCTCCGAGCTCGATCAAGTCTTCAAGCGGCATCCCAACTTTCGGCTATTTGCTGCCCAAAACCCTCACCAACAGGGTGGAGGGCGCAAAGGGCTGCCTAGTTCGTTTGTCAACCGATTCATCGTTGTGTATGCCGACGTCTTCACAGCAGATGACTTGCTGGTAATAGCAAGCAAGAGAGCAAAGGGCGTTTCTGACGAAATCGTGCGTCAGATGATTCATATGATATCGACACTTGATGATCACGTCGTTATCCAGAAGTCTTTTGGCTCGCATGGTTCTCCGTGGGAATTCAACTTACGAGACACCTTGCGGTGGCTTGATCTTCTTGGGACTCCTGATTCTGCGCTTTGTGCATCTCGCCCAGAGGACTTTTTCGACATTGTCATCCGCCAGCGATTCCGCACGCTTTCTGACAGGCAAGCTGTGACCAGACTGTTCTGCAATTCGTTCGACAGAGACCCTGAAGAGCACAGTCTTCTCCACAACAGCAGCTCAATCATGACGCACGTGGGACATGGCTTTCTCCGCCGCGACACTTCCTCGAACCCTGATGTCCAGCACTCTCCCTTCAGCACAACCTCGCGGTTGAGTGAAATCGAGTCCCTGTTGATATGTGTCAAGCAGAACCTCCCTTGCATACTAGTAGGCCCCTCTGGCAGTGGAAAGTCCGCGCTGCTGCAACATGTTGCTGGTATTGCGGGCAAGGAACTAGTCGTCTTTCACCTAAATGCAGACGTTGACACCATGGATCTGGTTGGCGGTTTTGAGCAAGCTGACCCGGTCAGAGAAGTCCTGTCAACATTGGCAGAGATACAGCACTACCTCAGGTCTAGTCTGCTATTGACTAGCTCAGAGGCCATCAGCGATTCTCTCGAGCTCCTTCGTCTCCTGGATGCCGCCCGAAGCCATAACTCTTTGAGCCTTGATTTCTCGCCTGTCATTCAGGCTATCCAGCAACTCGCATCCAAAGTCTCAGGAGATTCCGATCTTGGCTTGCTATTGGAACGTGCGTTTACGCAATTAAACAAGCCACTGAGACTCGAAAACCCACGTTTTGAATGGATAGACGGCATCATTGTCAAGGCAGCACAGGCAGGTCACTGGTTGGTGCTTGACAATGCAAACCTATGCAGTGCCTCTGTGCTGGATCGACTCAATTCTCTCCTTGAACGACCTGGAGGCTTCCTGAGTATCAACGAGCACAGTGGACCTAACGGAGAGCCAAGGGTCATTGTTCCCGACCCAGAATTCCGTGTTTTCTTGACGATGGACCCGCGATACGGCGAGTTGTCTCGCGCGATGAGGAACCGTTCGGTGGAGATTTTCATGGATCTTCCCTCCCCACAAGTTGACTCTTTCCTCCAGTATATTAGCAATGTGGAGGCGAGCATGCTTAGGTATCATCAAGTCGTACAGAGGCTTGATTTTCAGCCTAACCCGGATCAGCCCCAAACCGTCGCACTTCTGGCGGCCGATCAGCTGTCTCTGAGCGACTCGACCAACCTTTCACGCTTCTACGCATTGTTGAGTGCTGGTAGACTCAGCTCTGTCAAGCTTTCCCCTGCCACTAACGGATATATCAACTTCCTTCTTTCC
This sequence comes from Pyricularia oryzae 70-15, assembly GCF_000002495.2. Taxonomy (NCBI): domain Eukaryota; kingdom Fungi; phylum Ascomycota; class Sordariomycetes; order Magnaporthales; family Pyriculariaceae; genus Pyricularia; species Pyricularia oryzae. Next base: position 3,959,173 of record NC_017851.1, on the reverse strand, counting down.
TATATTCGAAGCCAAAATTCGTCCAGTATTGCGTCGGATTTAGGCACTGCCGTCTTCAACGCGTACAGCACACTCAGAGAGTTGATCCCAATGACAGCGACGGATCCTGGAGCAGTGCGTTCTCTGGTGGAAATGCAGCCAATACATCCTCTACAAGACTCAATCGTTGCAGCCCTTGTCGAGAGTAAAAGCCACGGGCAGTTGCACTGGCTAGCCGTATGCTTCGAGACTTACGAAAGCATCTGCACCGCCGAGGAAGCTATGGATGATCAGATGCGCTCTATCAACATTACAAAACCATCTACTTTGAACAGGCTTCAGCGTTCATGCATTTCGAAGCGAGTCGCCGTCGTGGCAAAGGACTCCACTGTCTCGATTTCTGAATTCCTCTCGTCGGTTCTCGAGGCAGTCAAGGAATACATCAGCTCCTCACTGAATAGTCCGATGGGCTGGCAGCAGAAGAGGAACACACTCAGACTGTTGTTGCACTACTGGTGGAGAACTTTCGACCTTGCCACAAGCCAGAGTTTCGAGGAGGCTATTTTCCAAGCACATCTCTTGCTCGGCACAAAACTGATGGAATCTCTGCACAGTAGAGTAACATCACACGATCAGTCCTTGGTTTCAAAAATATCAAGAGACTTTCAGTCAGCTTTCGAGTTTGGCTTCAAACTGACCACGGGGGTCAGCATGGAGGTTATGTGGAATGTTTTCCGTCCGGTTCCCATCCCTCACCTGCAGACATTTGAGCAAGTCATGGCCATGGAGCGTCTCGCCCAGCGGTTTGATTCTCTTAAATGGCAAGCCAATGCATCGCCTGATGACCTAGAGCATGTCATCTCAAGTCTGGTCAAGGCATACACTCTGGTCCGGAACTCGGCTCCCGGGACTGGAGCTTTGCTAGAGGCTGTGACAGCAGAGATTGTCTCACTCGAGTCTAGAACGGAGGGAAGTGTTTCTGCGCCTCCGATATTTTCTTCCCAATTTGAGGCGTTGCGTAAGCAACTGGTTCTGTACAACTGCTTGTCTGCCGAATACCAACCCCAATCAAGGTCATGGCTCGCTCTGTGTGGGTTGCCTACTATATCCAGGCTGCGCCATCAGATCCCCCGCGGCCCGGCCAGACTGTTGCAGTCCCTGGACTATCTATTTTGTCAAGACGCAGAGGTTCATCCCTGGTCCGGCAACACGTCATCGTCAGTTCTTCGTAATGTACATTCGGCAAGACTTGGGACATTGTCTTCGCTGCGTTCCCTGGAAACAGAAATGCCTCTGTTGGGATTCGCTCTTGCCACCACAGCCGAACACGTAGCTGCGAATCCAGTCAAGCAGCTCAACAGAATGCTCAGAGAGCTTTTGGAGCAAGCTATCATGGCTCACGGCAATCACTCGCAGATGGAACTTGGGTCAGTATTCGACAAGCTCGAAAATGTTGAAGCTTTGGCTCTTCAGCCAACAGACAAGTGGCTCAGCAACCAGAAAGCACGCCTTGCGTCGATATTCCCACGTGCATCGACTGATGCCGCTGAGGCCATTATGGCCAACAATTTCCTTGCGTCGATGGCTGCTCTAGCAGCTTCAAGTGTGTCCAGCCAATATTTGCAGAGCGTTGGATTCTCTGCAATTGCCTGGGTGCAGTTCGCCATCGGTTGCTTACGGCTCTACGTGCCTGACAAGGCCTTTGACCCTCATCTTAGGGTTAAGATAGAAAGGGAGAACCATGAGCAGCTTCTCGACTCGCTGCAACAAAAGCTTACTGCTCTCACCACATTTGATAACACACTCGCGGATGGCTCCCCTTCCCTACGTACCGTCCAAGCCAAGGAGGAGCTCGAATCCATCGGGGATGGTCCCTCAAGAGCCCCTCCGATATTCAGACAAACAGCCCAGGAGCAAAACCAGATCCAGGGCGAATTCAACAATGTTCTCAACACCATTGTCAACCAGGATGTCCCCACATCACAGCTTCGCGCTCTCGAGGAGGCGACCCAAGAGGCCATCGAGGGGATACAGCTAGTCAAGGACAATGTCGCCCAGCTCATCAGTCGACTTGCTGGCCGGTCTGTGGCATATCAAGACATGACGGTACCAACAATCAACCTGCTTCGCGCTCTTCAAGTGGGTCTCTCGCTTTCTGACAGCTGCATCGCCGAGGGCTCGAACAAAACCGGCAATACATTTTTCTCAGTCACGCCGCTCGTTGGTGGTACATTATGGACTCCAGGTACCCACAATCTTCAAACAAAGCCATTGGAGTTCCTATCCGTCGCAAAAGCCTATGCCAGCGTTGAAGGCCTCAGCATCATGAGCTCGGAGGCGCGACAGTCTGTCTTCGAAAGCTTCCACCGCTTGTACGAGGAGTGGAACAAAAAGCTCGCATCGGAGCGCAAGACAGAAGAAGCAAAGAGCAGCCTCTATCGTTTCAGGGGCAGTTTTGAGGACGAAGAGGAGCACGACCAGGCCGAGTTTGACGAGCTCTTCCCTGACTATGAAGCTCCCGAGGAGACAGTTGCGCAGCCTTCCCGACAACCACCCCACAAAGTACGAGACCTTTCGGTTCGACTGGCAAAACTCCATAGGGAGCTGTTCTTGTCGAAGCTTTCACCTGAGGATGAACTACGGAGAATCTGCAAGGAGGTGGCTCTAACTGCCGCCAAGAGCAACCAGATTGACGTCAATCTTCAAGTCAGAGACAAAATGTTGCTTTCATCTGCCATACTTGTGGTTCACGAAGAACTCAAAGACCTAAGATCCACAGGCGTTACCAACACGTACAACTTCTATACCGACGCCAACTTGTCTGAAGCTCGTAGGCTCATTGAGGTTGTGCACAAGACTCAGCTCAAGTTCCAGGAACTCCAGCGTGTGGATGAGATCGGTCATCTCCAACCACTTGCCGACGTAGTGAACGCGTGTTCACGCGTCATGGAGCTGGGCTACGCCGATCCTCTGGCAAAGATGCTTCCATCACTAGAAAAGTTACACGAGTCTTTGTACGAATGGCAGTTTCGAGGCTATGCCAGTCGTCAATACATCCCAGCCACTCTATACGATAAGGTCACCGAGACAATTGTCTCCTGGAGAAGGCTGGAGCTCTCTACATGGGCCAGACTTTTCGACTCAGAGTTGCAGAAGTGTCGTGAGGACGCAGATTCGTGGTACTTTGTCGCATACCAAGCAGTCATTGCTGGGCCTCTATCGCTCATGGAGAAGGGTGTCGACCTCCGCACTCACGCGCCTGCCCTTCTGGAAGAGTTGGAGCAGTACTTTGCCAACTCGATTCTAGGAGAGTTCACCACCAGACTTAACATGCTGAAGCAGTTCCAAGCCCACCTTGACCTTTTGGCTCTCGATTATCCCCAGCTGGCTGCCATAAGGGATGCGTTGCGCAACTTTTTGACCTTCTACGCACGGTTCGAGATCAAGGCCACAGAGGCCATCCAGCGTGGCAGGGCATCACTGGAAAAGACAATGAAGGATGTGCTGCTCATGGCTAGCTGGAAGGATACGAACGTGGTGGCACTAAGAGAAAGCTCCCGCAAGTCACATCTCAAGCTGTTCCGGCTTGTTCGAAAGTTCCGCGCCGTGCTCGGGCAGCCTATGAGACCCATTATCGTGGATCAAGGTCTGCCTGAGGATGCACATTTGAGTCTTTCCGATTCGTTCAGTCACTCCACGAAGTCGGTATCGGGTCTGGACATGGCCAAACATGGAGGCGAAACGCTTCAAGTTTGCCAGCAACTTGAGAGCAAGTTGGGCAAGGACTCGAGCGCTATACGTCTATCAAGAGCCGAGCAGCTCGTTCACAAGATGGCTCAAATGAGCACTATACCCGACTCTGCGGTTGCAGCTGCTGAGCTGCTGGACGGCTTCATGTCTGACACCGTTTCTTCCATAGCAGAGATGCGCAAAGAAACGCCAGGCTTTCTCACCGAGGAAAACAAGGCACAGGTCAAGCATCTTAAGACCCGCAAGGTGAAGCTGTTCAACGACACCCTCAAATCCATTCGCCAGATGGGCTTCAGCTATAACCTCAGTCAGAGCCGACTGGCGAGACAAGCTTCCACCCCTGCCGTTCTTGCCTGCACGCAGCCTTTGCACAGGCTTGGGGCTGGTCAAGGTATCCTCGAGTACCAATTTGACAAATTTATCGGTATAGCACCCAAGTGGCGCGACGCTAATCATGACCACCATGGGGATCTGAGTCGCAATGTGATCCAGCGCAGTGCGGGTTATCTCGAAGGTATTTTGCTTGTTGCCCTGCAGCAGAGAGAAGTGCTTGGCGGCGAGAGCCATGAACTTCACAACTTCGAGGAGACAGTACAGCAGATAGTTGGCCTTGACAGTATAACTGCAAACAACTCCAGTCAAAAGGACATCTGCGTAGTTGTTTTGCATCAAAGCACAGAGGACTACCTGGAGCGGTCGCTTCGTTGGCTCATTGAGGTGCTAAGGCTTGCAATGCAGGTGGTTGATGCACATGCCACGCTGGGAAAAGTGGATAACAAGCCCGCCACGGAGGCACTGAAGTCATGGGTATCTCGACTGTTAACACTACAGGAGCGCCTAGAGGTCCAGCCTAGTCTTCCAACCGGTCTCTCAAGTGCTGTTGCCCAGGACACACGGCAGCAAATCCGGGAGGCCTTCTCTGAGGCTGAACAAGACATGAGCCGGCTTAGCAAACAGAGGCCCGACCTGGCTTTCGTGCTTGATCAAGTTACTCTCTGGACTGATGTGCAAGCCACACAGCCGCCCAGACGACAAAAGCCTACTTCGTTGACCAGTTCCGAAACGGTATACCGCGAGGTTCTGACCACGGTCCAAAAGGTTCTGAGCGCCTTGCAGAATCTGTCCAAGAATCTGGCCACTCTGCCTATATCTGTTGACGATGCTTCTTGGCTTGTTGAATACAGCACTGGTCTTTCCACAGCCCTCAAGTCCCTGCATATCGGCACCATCGACAAAGACCTCAGCAGATGTCTTACAAAACTATCGTGCGTTCGACTGGATGAGCGCCAAGAAAACCGCGCAGCAATCTCGCTATTCCTCACGTCACTGCCTATTTTCCAGCAATATGCCGCGATCTCTAGAAGTATAATGGACACGCTAGCGCACCTTCACCACTCTACATGCAAGGTCGGCCATCAACTGGGCAAATCATTCCTGGATATCGCCTCCCACGGCTTCTGCATGCCGCAAGAGAAGTCGGACGAAACTTCGGGCGACAAGGGCAAGATGGAGGGAGGCACAGGTCTTGGAGATGGTGAGGGCGCCGAGAACATCAGCAAAGATATCGGTGAAGATGAGGACCTCTCTGAGCTGGCCCAAGAGCCCAATCAGCAGCAGAATAACGAGGATATGGATGACGAGGAGGACGCAATCGATATGGGAACTGATGAGATGGAGGGAGACTTGGCCAGCGTCGGTGGTGGAGATGACGAACAGGACGGTGAGAGGTCTGGGGACGAGGACGGTGACGAAGACGAAATGGACGAACAAGCCGGTGATGTCGATGACCTTGACCCCACAGCGGTGGACGAGAAGATGTGGAACGACGACGGCGAGGAAGCAGACAAGGACCAGAGGGGTGATGCAGCCAGCGGCAAACAGCAAAAGGATGAAGAGGTCGGCGCCACGGACTCTACGGCTAAGCAAGCAGCAGAGCAGCAGCAAGGTGAAGAGCCTGCCGAAGCAGAAGAAGCTGGCGAGGAGGCTGGACCGCAGGAGGAGGAAGCCAAGCCGCAAGAGGAGCTCAATCGACAGGACCAGAATGTCCAGGAGAGCGAGGCTCTGGCCTTGCCGGATGAGATGGAGCTGGACAGGGACGATGACGATGGCGATGGTGACGACGATGATGGCGATGATCTCGATGACCTTCCCGAGCTTGAAAATGATCAGGCCGAGCCACAGGGAATGGAAACAGACTCTGACAATGACTATGGTGACGACAAGGATGACATTACGGAGGCGCCTAAGGAAGCGGAAGGCATCGAGGATGAGATTGCGAGTGAGGATGAGATGGGAATCGATGACGAGGATATAGGCAGGGGCGAGGACCAGATGGACGAGGATCCTAAAGATGAGGCCGAGACCGATGACCCGGATGCTGCAAAGGAGAAGGAATCGGGAACGGACCAAAATCAGGCCCGAGACAACAACGCAGATCCAGAGAACGCTGCTTCAAGCGACGTGAAGAGCGGTGGCGGCCAAGATCAGCACGATAATCAGCAGGATAACAGCGAAGAAACCCAAGAAAATGCCGGTCAACGGGACCAGGGCGACATCACCGATCCTGGAGCAGAGCAAAATACATCAGCCGCAAGCCAGGGCAGGGCTTCAGGCAGAGAGGAAGCGCCACAGCCGGATGCCGAACAGGGTGCCGACTCGGCCGAACAGGAGACTTTGCCGTTCAAAAAGCTGGGTGATCTCCTTGAGAAGTGGTACCGTAACAACAAAGATATTCGCGAGGCTACCAAAGACCAAGACGAAGCGGATACGAAACGCCAGGCTCAAGAACCCAGAGATCAAGCTGCGACGGATGAGTTTCAGCATCTGCAGGATGAAACCGCACCGGCAGATACTCAGGCTCTCGGAGCAGCCACGGATGAAGAGGCAAAACCTATCGATGACACCATGGCGATAGATGAAGAGGCCGAGGCTGACAAAGATAAACCACAGCTGATGCCTGATCAGATGGAGGATGAAGAGGATGATAAAGTGATGCAAGATTCCGCTCAAGAAGACGCCGACGAGGCTGCTGGGGACGATAATGCCAACGCCGAGGACGGGATAGGCAAGAACAACAAAAATGATCGTGACCAAGGACGGTCTGGTGTTGCCACGCACCAGGGAGCATACCACCGAGACAACACTGCATCTCCTGAACCAGGGCCTGTTGAACAAGCACAAGATGCCGCTGACGGCGAAACGGAAGAGGAAGACGAAATGGTTCAAGAGACTTCGACTCAACTTTCAGCAACTCACCTGGTGGATGAGGAAGCCGAGCAGTCGACGCTAAGAGATCTCGCCGAGTGCGTCGAATCGTGGAGCAAGTTCCAGACCAGGACACACGGACTTTCGCTGTCTTTGGCCTCGCAGTTACGACTGATTCTCACTCCGTCACAGGCCACCAAGCTCTCAGGCTCCCACCGTACAGGAAAGCGCCTCAACATCAAGAAGATCATCCCTTACATCGCATCAGGCTACAAGCGCGACAAGATCTGGATGCGTCGTAGCGTACCCACAAAGCGCACCTACCAGATCCTTCTCTGTGTCGATGATAGTCTGAGCATGGGCAACAATGGCATGACTTCCTCTCAGGCCGTAGCTCCTGGCGGCGCGGTAGCTTCCAAGGATGCCGACGTCGAAGGCCCTGGCGCACTCGCACTCGAATCGCTGGTCATGGTATCGCGCGCCCTCAACATGCTCGAGGTTGGCCAGGTCGGCGTCCTTGGCTTCGGATCCTCCGTCTTTGTTGCCCACGAGCTCGCCGAGCCCTTCTCGACCCTCGACGCCGGTGCCCGCGTCCTGCAGAACTTCTGCTTCAGGCAAGACGGCACCGACGTCGCCCTGCTGATGCGCCGCATAATCGACCACTTCACCACGGCCAGGCTACAGAGCTCGTCCTCGGGCCAGCAGGACCTCTGGCAGCTGGCGCTGGTCATGTCGGATGGTCTGACGCCGTCGTCCACCCACGATCGCATCCGCCGACTGCTGCGCGAAGCCATGGAGGAGCGCATCATGGTCGTCTTCATCGTCATGGACGACCCCATCGCCACGGGCAAGAAAGGGGACAGCGTCCTAGATCTCAAGGAGGCCAAGTTTGTCAAGGACGATGCTGGCAACAGCCGCGTCGTTCTCGAACGGTATCTCGATACCTTCCCCTTCCCATACTACCTCATCGTGCATCATCTCGACGACCTGCCGAACGCGCTGGCGGGCCTGTTGAGGACATGGTTTGTGGAAGTGAATGCTTAAAACTGGATGAGGCTCTAATAGTCTGGGTTCTTTTTTCTCCTTCTTTCTTCAAACCAAGACTTGTGTGTGTTGAGATTTCTATTGTATTTGCCTTTTTTTGTTACTGTTTATATGGGTTGATATTCAAGGAACGGACTTCCTTTTGGCGTTAATGGGTGGGTACATAAAGAAAAGTTGGTATAGGTTGAAGATTATAATCATCCTTTTTTTTTCAAATTAATCGCCCTACAATTACAAATTACCGTATCGATTCACATAAATAGCATACGTACGACAAAACGGCTAGTCTCAGTGCTCAGCCTAGACCACCGCGTTACCGGTGGACCGAGCGCTCTATGTATCGTACCAGCCACTTGGCTTTTCGACCAATAGAATTGGCTGAAGAGATAGCGCAACGCTGATCTATCTCTGTTCAGGCCCATAGGGTACAAACAAAGCCACAATTGAGACACAGGCTCAATTGGGGAGCGCGCGGTCAGGGGTGAGCCCTGAGACTAGCCGCTGCCTTGTCATACAAATTTTGAAAACGAATGCCATATTGTTAACTAGAAGACCTGATATTCTTATCCTGTGACAAGGCAGATTGGTGCAAGTATCAGGGGCAGGATGCATTGAAGCAATGGCCACTCCCATCCCTGCCGAGAGTTGATGGGGTGTCCGATAGCTATTAATGCCAAAGGAAGAAGATCTCGATTGCACATGCGAAGAGCAAAGATGAAGTTGACAAAAATGAGCTACTGACGACGGCCGACTTGGCCCAAACTCTACTCAACTTGATTCGTGAGGCCAGCCTGAGCACCATCCTGTACGCATGTGCATATCCTTCCTTGTAAGAAATAATTATGATAAAGAAAAAGAAGCGCAGACTTGCAGACAAAGCCGCAGAACTATGAGGGCTTACAGACCAACCAAAGCTATAGGTGGGTTACACAGATGAAACCCCGTTTGAAAGATCCAGAATAGACTTCCGGTAGAGGAAAAAAAAATGGGGGGAATTGGTTTGAAGGGTTCTAAACCAGACAGATGAAGAAAAAGAGAACGACACATGCCCATTTTTGCCCAGAAAAACGAGCCCAGGGTAGTCCCAACAATGCTACAATCCATCCCAACCTCTCGTAAGGGCTCGCGTATAAATCCGTTAATCTCCCGATGAAGAAAATGAGGTAGACTCAAGTATCTTCCTCCTTAGTGAGGCACATAGTCACTGACAGACGACCGAGATTTCGTTTCCTGCGTGTGAGGGAACGAGCCCTGCATGTCCTCGATGTCACGTATCGTCCCGTTGTACGTGGCCGTGAGCATCTTAAGCACCTTGTTGCGGTTCCATTCGGATCGCGTCGACCATAGTTGCTCCATAAGCTCGCGGTTGATCTGCTCAAGCTGGTCCACCGTACAGCCAGATGTCTGCTCTACCAGGTTGTCCAGGAAGACTGAGACCTGGCGATCGTCAATCACGGCCTGTTGCGATAACTGCCCGGATGAGCGAGGCCCACCCGCCGATGGGGAGCTCACGTCGTTGAGTAGGTTGTCCATGCTAGGGGCGGTGTGACGCGTGGAGGATTGTGCAGCAGAAGCCATCAACCGCTTGTGGGATGCTGTTGTCGGGCTGGTCTGTTCAGGCCGCTGCATTCCGTACACGTAAGCCGAACCCGGCGTGGAGTGGGATCCTGACCCCGATCCCGAGTTGGAGCTTTGACCCCAGCTCCCTCGCGGCTGAAGCTCCCCAACTGCCATGGCTTGGGCCTGTGAATGCAACCAAGGGGATGCGTTCGAAATAGATTGAGATTGACTCTGACCGGGAGGTCCACCTAGAGATTGGGTGTCTGGCATTTGTGACATGTTACTCTGCCCGCTCGATCCTGACTTCGAATCGTGGGTAGGCGTCCCATTTGTTTGTTGTGAGCCCAGTCGATCCCAGTGCTGAGAGATGCGGTTGCTTCCCGAGGCATCAGTAGACCTGGTAGTTGACGCGTCGTTGGGGACAGCGGAAGGTGATACACCGGGTGGCAGCCCAACTAGAGATATCTGCGAGACGGGCTGGTTGCTGTTGATCTTTGGCGGCGGCCCCATCTGGAAAAACTGTTGGTTTTGGCCGTTATCGTCGGTACCCCCCATGGTGATATCGCCATTTCCAGGACGTGACGGCACCGAGTTGCCATTGCTGATACCGCTGAAGTGGAGGGAAGTAGAATCGGCGGCACTTTGGTCGTGGCTGCCATTGGCGAGAGGACTCATGACCCTGAAACGAGCGCTCGTCGTGCCGCTGGGCAATGGGGCCCCTATCACGACCGGACCAGTGATATCGCTTGTGATGTCTGGCTGCACAAGATTAGCAGCCTCGCTTGCAGCCTGGCGCTTCTTCCGTTTCTCTTCGGCCTCTTTCGCTCTCCGCTGTTGCCGTTGGTACAGAGCCTCAAAGTCGACGGCTTGAAGACGCGTGGAGACGTCATGGACGTCGACACGGACGTTGCTGACAAGCTCGTTCAACTTGAGCGTTCGCTCGCGGTCACCGATGTTCCGGGCATCGGTGGCTAGCGATGCGATGTCCTTGAAGAAGTCGATGGGCCTGGCATAAAAGCCATTGGACAGGCGCTCTTCAATCGTGGCCACGTCCAGGTTGTAGAAAAACTTTCCTGTAGGTACATGCCGCAGACCCTCAATGCCGTCTTTGTCTTTGTCTATCACATATGGTCGGTCTGCTACGTCGCCAGCCAGGTCCGCTCGCACGTATTCGGGTTCAGCTTCGTGCCAGAGATACTCGATTTCACGCTCAGGTATGACCGAGTTTCGGTATTTGCGGTACTTCATCTTGATCTGGTCCATTATGGGCTGTAGTGAGAGCTTCAAGTGGTTAAGCGCGATGTGGTCGTTGTGCAGCTCCCGTTCAATCTCCTCTTTGGTTGGCTTCCGTGGCGGCGGAGGAGGGGCTACTGGAAGCTCCTCAAGAATCCTCTTCTTTCGGTTCACTGGGTCAGGAAACTCAGACGGCGACATTCTGATGTGAGACAAGAGTTGACCAAAGTACTCTCGACGATGGTGCTGTTTCAAGAGTCTCAGTCAGTGAATGTATCTGTAAAGGGTGTCCAGGGGGGGGGGCAACTTACATTGCTAGGGGTTTCGATCTCCCTACGGTTCTTCCGGGAGAGAGCAAAGAGATCCCTCAGCAAAACCTCGTCCACCGTCTTGACCTCATCCTCGGACGTGGCCAGTAGCAGAACCGGATCTGTTGCCGGTATGGACCGAAGCATGGTGACAAAGGTGCTGTATGCGAGCGGTGGCATTGTTGCGTACCAGGCTCCAACATCGGGGATAAAAATGACTGCAGGTTTATGTCGCTTCACCTCTGTGAATAGTCTGACTATGACTTGCTCCAGTGGCTGTGGGGACGAACAAAGTCAGGTCACGTTAGTGCATGTGGGCTTAAAGAGTATAGATAGAGTGCGAGTATATAGCGATAAGGGAAACTTACCGAGCCATCGGCCAACAGGGTGGCGAGGTCAAAATTCTGCACGAACACACCCTCCAAATGGTGGAGCAACGCGGCCGAGATGTACTCCTGGCCGTTGCCTGGCCGTCCGGCAATGAGAAGGCGAGGTCTGAAAACTCTGAGTCTATCAAACTCTTGGCTGAGGTTTTCGCGACCAAAACCGTTGTCTTCGTCTTCATAAGGCTCAAACATGGCCTCTTGGAGCGCGGTTGTCTTCTTCTTGCGCGGCAAAGCTTCATCTAGATCCTTGACGATAGATGCCAGCTGTTGGCTCAACAACGGTTCGATACTTGGCGGAAGAGGAGCAGCAGCTGACGAGGCTGATCTTTGAGACGATGGAATTATCTTCTTCATGACAATAGTGAAGTCGGTTGCATGAATCGAAACCTTGTTTGGGTCGACGATGAGCTTGTCCGTCGAAGAGTAAATTTGGGGGTAGGTCCGTTGGATAGAGTTCAGAGCCGCCTCGGTGCAGAGTGCTCGCAGGTCTGCGCCTCCGTAACCCTTGGTCTGACGAGCCAAGCTATCCTTGAAGTCGTCAGCCAAACCCCAGTCTTTGGTGTGAATGTCAATGATGGAGCGCCTGCCCTCCACGTCGGGAAGTGGAAAGTAGAATTCGCGGTCGAAGCGACCAGGACGGCGAAGTGCTGGATCTACGCTGTCAGGGCGGTTGGTTGCACCAATAACGATAACTTGACCACGTCCATCCATACCGTCCATCAAGGCCAAGAGGGTTGACACGATAGATGCATGGATCTGCTCTTGCTTACTAGACCGAACAGGAGCCAAGCCATCGATTTCGTCGAAAAAGATGATACTAGGCTGCGTCCTTCGCGCCTCTTCGAACAAAAGACGAAGTTGCTTCTCTGCTTCACCAACCCATTTACTAAGAGCGTCTGCTCCCTTGCGCATGTAGAAGGTGATCTTGCGTCCACCAATTCCCACTGCGTTTGAGAGGGCCCTTGCGAGCAGCGTCTTTCCTGTTCCAGGAGGACCATGGAAAAGCACACCACGTGGAGGCGTTACCTTGTACCTCTGGAACAGCTCTGGATACAGTAGCGGCAGCATAATCATCTCTTTCAGCTGATCAATATGCCCCTGCAAGCCACCTACTTTGCTGAAATCAACGGTCAGGTCAACTCCGAGAGGATCGGCGTCCGCGAATGCCTTCTGGTTCTTGACCTTTCCGAGGTTGGGAGTCGCGGCGACACCAGCCGCGCCGTCCAAAGCACCCAGGGGCGCGCCAAGAGCTGGTGCGTTAGCGGTTGTTGGCGTCATGCCTACGGCACCTCCAATACCGGGACGTACAGCCGCCACTGCTTCATCGTCACTGCTATCAGATTCCACGCCGCCAGTGGCACCTGTTCCCCATGGGCCACCCAAAAGAGATCCAAGACCGCCAGCGCCGCCAAATGGGCCGTAGGTAGACGCAAGATTGCGCTGCCACACGTTGCTGGCGCCGTTCCGCCCACCTCTCCGGCCCTTTGCCGGAGATGGTGCGGGATCTTCCTCTTCTTGGTCGACGAGCTGGTCAAGTGGTTTGATGGAGTAGTCCACAGGCTTGGTCACACGACGCCTCTTGGTGCGAGGTTCTTCATATGCGATAGATGGTGATCGACGGCGTCTTCGTGCCGCTCGAGAGCTTTGCCTAAGTTCCTCGAGCTCCTCGGCAAGTTCGTCCTGGTCCAACTCAACATCTTCATCGCCAGAACCTCTTCGGTTTGCGCCGCGCTTGCCTTGCGTGCCACGCCGTCCGCGTGCCCCAAACTCCTCGTCGCCATCGTCGTCTTGACTCGCGCGTGACCGTCGACCTTTCTTGGGAGACGCTTCAGATGCGGAAACATCACCCTCACCCTCACCCGAGTCGTCCCCTGGCTCGAAGTCGCTACTAGGCTCATTCAAGGCCTTCTTGGGACGTAGTGATCGTCGCGTCTTGCGTGTATTTGACGGAGCAGCCTCACTTTCGTTTTCGTTTTCGTCTTCGTTGGTTTCATCCACTTGAGGCTTTGCTGCTCGCAAACCGCGTGTCCTTCTGGTGACGGGGACGTCATCGTCGTCGTCGTCATCAACATCTCCCGCCGCCGTATTCTCAACATGCTGCTCATCGCCTTCGATTGTTTCTTGTGGTACGTCTCCGCCCATACGTTCCGCTTCTTCATCGCCCTTCACGCCCGAACCTTCAGGCTGCTCTCCGGCCAGCTCGTCCGCAGCACCATCGGCGCCCGCCATTACTTCGTCGGGTTGGTCGCGTTCCTGGGCGCTGTTTTCTTGGGTAGCTTCTTCTATCGGCTCCGGCTGCTTCCTGAGACCTTTCAGACCCTTGGTTGCTCTCGTGGCACGACCTAGTGCTTCTGGACTTTTACTTCTAGTCGAGGCCCTGGTCGTCCGGGCATGCCTTCCTGATTCCGACAGCTCCAAGAATTCGTTGGCTTCTTCCGTATGCGCACGCGTTCTCCTGGTTGCCACGCTGGGGGTTGGGGGCTCCTTGACTTTTCCGCGTCCTGATGGCACCTTCAGCGTGACTATCTTGGAGGGTTTGGACTTCTCTGCCACTTTTTTGTTCCGCTTGGGTGCTGAAGAGTCTTCGTCTTCGTCGTCTTCGTCCCCGTCCGTGGTTTCTTCAATCTCCTCTGAGTCTTCGTCGCTACTCTCGTGATAGTTTTGACGTTTTACCGCAGCTTTCCTTGTCCTTCGACCTCCTGCATTCACCGGCATATCTTCGTCCTCGTCCTCGTCGTCGTCGAACGCCTCATCGGGGTCACTATCGGAAATGAGATCGTCGTCGTCCTCATCGATGTCCGAACCGCCGTAACGGTCACGCCGCCTTCCAGAGGACCTGGCCTTGGTGGAGCGGGACCGTTTCGTCACGCGCCGTGGCTTTTCCTCCCTCTCTTGACCAGGTTCGAAGTTCTCGTCGTCAGGGTCGGATTGGTTTGGGTCAAAGTCAAGTATATCGCGTTTGCGCTTGGCAGGCATCGATCGCTGTGGAGACTCTACACGGTGCCCGTTCGTAGGCCGTTGTTTACGAGAATCAAATGGTTCCTTGATGATGACAGGAGCGTCGATGGTCTTCTACCGAATGCCCATGATAGCCACAAGCATGCAACCCTGGAAATAAGCGTATTTTGTCAGCAATTTATGCCCAGATGATAAAAGTTTCAATGACATCAAATGCCTTGCCAACAATTGTTCCAGTTTGAGCCACCATGACTTGTAGCTTGATGGCATACGTCGGTTTCGAATCGAGGCCAGAGCTCTCTCGTGCATAACAGGGAAATTCGACTCACAGACATTCAAGTAAATGCAAGAGAATACCTCAATACAACGTCCAGCTTTGGGGGCAGTGGACAAGCAAATGTGAATTAAGAAGTGGTTGTATATCTTGCAAGCGAGGTGTCCAGCTGGTCGATTCAGAAGCTTTGATGCGCGACTTGTGTGCTAGTTGATCGGTTGTGACTTGTGAGTGTGAATGCCAGGAGCGAAAAAACCCAAGATCGCGTTCCCGCGCCATGATGGCTGCTCCACCTTTGCACCAATCGCGATTCAAGAGGGCCCGTGCCCATATGAGCATGGGTAGGAGGTACGTACCATTTATGCGCAAAAAATCGTTCTGATCAGCAACCCGGTTTATGTCAGCCCCACCAACATGCAACAACTTTCAAAGTGGCCAAGATTGATTACTTCAAAATATTGGAGAATGATTACATCACGATCAAGAAGACATCTTTTCAACAAGAATTAAAGCGTCTACTTTTCAATATAACGTGCAATTCTTAGAGTGAGCAAGCCTTCACTCTAGCCATACTCAGAAATTATACCTAACCTTCGGATATCTCGTCTGTCTACAGCATAATGCTAATGAGTGTGCAACTACTACAGCGTGCAAATTGCATGATTGAATTATTCGGGGTCTAATACATGGCTGACAAAAAGGGCAATTAAATGTGTTGCTGGCGCCGAGACTTTGGGTTCGGCACGAAGCGGCGGCTTAAAAAAAAGCCGTTGCTTGGTTCAGCCCTACGGAGGGTTGTCGAAAGGGGTTGATCTGCAAGAAATTGTTGGTGGATCGGACGACCCCAGGCTTCGTGCCTGCTCCTGGCTAACTTGGATTCTGGGACATAAGACCTGGCAACGTGAGGGGAGGAGCATTTGGTTGCGCGGGGTCCGGGTCAGAACTGTTCTCGCGCCCAGGCAAATGCCACATATCGACCTGCTCCTAACTACCTTATCTTACCTCCCATGCCTTATCTAAGACGTACATGATCAGCATGAGTCTGCCGCGAACATTATTGCAATAAGCTTCTAATTCTAGCTCTCAATAGGTATCCAGTTATTGTGTTTCTTACCAAGACGAGAGGGGACGAGCCCACCCACCTTTTTGCGCTACCCCAAGGTATGGTACAGATGCTAGAAAGGGAACACAAGCTATTGTGGCTTCTTGACAGCTTGACCCGCTAGTCGGCATACATCCTAGACTCTTGTTCCCAGGAAGCGGTTTTTATTCGTGGACGACCATCCGGTCCACAGATTATGATACCTGACATACCTCGAAACAGCGTCGTGGAGCCGCCCACAAAGCCACAAAACAGTTGGCAGCCCGCCGGGGAAGCAATTCCAATTCCAGGTCTACGTCGAGGCACAGATAAACAAACATATATAACTCTCATTTAAACTCGATTGGCTTGGTTGAACCTTGTTGCCATCTTGGACCTATTGGAGGTGGCCCGCTCGCTATGCTCTAGGTATAAACGACAATGGAAAAAAGCACAAGTTGCTCCAAAAGGGCATTTACCAACGTGACAGTGCACCCATAGCAGTTTCCAGTGTTTATTCACTACCCCAGTCTAATTCCTATTTCCTCCGGCCCATGCTGACCTTGGGAAATTGTAGAGGCAGTGCTAGCTTAGCAATCGTTGTCTTCTTGTCGCCGTTGACCACCGGCTTCGTCCGAGCTCCGATCTCGGCAAAGTAAGAATTCAGTTGCTTCTGTTCCAACTGCAGGTCCTCCCTAAGATCAAATGTATCCACCTCAAAGCTGTCAATGATGCTTGCAAGCACGCAGCATGTCGTCATGATCAAGTCTGCATGGATCTTGCGCATCTGGGTCCCATCTGCAAACTTGTGTCGGAGGCTATCCAGCACTACATCTGGAGCTGGACTTAATGCCTCCCTAAGCTTGTCGCGTGGGGGGAGCTTCCGCACACCATTCTTCCCAGGCTTGGCTATCTTGATGAAAGTCATGAGAAAATAAAGATATCTCAGAATCCTCAACCTCTTCAGCGACTCGGCATGCTCTCCCACCCGAGGTAGGCGGTTAGCCACATAGCGGGAGGTGAGCTGCACATTTTCATCGTTTTTGTTGGCTGTCTGCCAGTCTCTCACTGGGATGGCGTTGAGCACGTCGGAGCCGATGATCTGATCCGGATCGTACACATCCTGTATCTCAGCGGCGTCGTAGTTACCCTTTGGCACCGGTTTGGCACCGTCAACCGCAGCCTGCAGTTCGTCTCTTGTCGGCATGTTTGCCGCCGCGGTTTTTATGGATGCCATCAATGCAGCTTCTCCAGCACCAGAATCCCGACTTGAAGCATTGTTGATAGCAGTGATGGCGTTCTCGACCTTGGAAACAAGGGCTTTCTTGGCCTTCTTGGTTCCAAAGGCCTGGCCCAAGTCCGTCCTCATGTCCATGTTTGTCTGTACTATAGGTAAGCTCATGCCCGAGTGCGGCCTCATACTCTGTGACGAAAGTACTCGTATAAAACTTACCTTTGATTCAATTGCAGACATGGCCTCGGCAGGTGCCTGTTGAGAACGCACCGAGCCCCTAACCGTCACCTTTCGAGCCTCGACCACTTCCAGCTCGCCCGTTTTCGGGTCGAACACGCCAATGTAGTGCCGCAAGAAGCCCTCTCCATTTTGTGACTGCTCCTCGCGAGCAGTGTAGTCTAGCGACCGGTGGCTAGACGAGTGCAATAGGATATCGCCAAGTACAGGAGCATTTCGGCTTTTACTTGATGCCTTGCGCAGTTTGGTGTATGGGTTGAATTGAACAGATGGTGACACAGATAATCCAGGTGCCGTGGCTACCGCGAAGCTCAGATTAGTAACACTTCTCTCACGGGTCGGAGGCAGACACACGCGCAAGGAAAACATACCTATCACGGGCGGGGAAAGCTTTGGCCTCACGAGCGAGGAAACTTTGATGTTTTGCGGCAGGGCGGAGGACGAGACCACATCATCGATCGCGGCCTTCTTGGATGTCTTTTGAGACGAGCCATCTTCGGTTCGTTTCCTCTTTTTTTCCGACATGTTCCTGAGTTTCTAGGGGTTTCAATGATGTTCAGGCGATCTCACACTAGAGGCGACCCATCAATCAGTCAGACTGCGCATGTCTGGAAAATAAATTTTGAGGCAGATCCTTATCGGCTTTGCTGTTATCGGTCCAATATGGCAGGCGGTGAGTCGCATTGTTCTGAAACCCCGCTTTCTGAACAGGATGCACGAGAGCTCCAAGCTTGGATTGACATCAGACTTGCATGTAAGCTACGATTCTTAGCCTGTCTACTTGCAACACGGTCTGGTCGTTTAGGGCTTGGCCAATATGATTGAATAATTGCAGAAAAAGAACCATCACAAACCAGATTAAAAAAAATTGGGTGTCGTCATCGTAACTACGCAGGTACTTGAGCGCATGCATGGTGGCACATCTGAATTCCAATTGACGTTGATAACTATGGCAAGACGATTTATCTCGCAAAGGTTGGCGCAGTAGAATAGCTCAACTTCATGGTGCCTGAAACAGTTGCCTTGCTCCGAAACGATTCTTGCTTCTCAACCACCGATTGACAATTCCCTCCTTTGAGCTCTCATGAGCCAAGTTCCATGTTTCCCTCCATTGTGCTGAGCGACGTCATCTTGATTGATGCGACCGCTACTCGAGGTAGTTCTGGTTTTTTTGTCTAGCTTGGCTATCTCGTGTCCGGATGGTGCAGTTGAGTGAGCTCGAGTCGTTTATTTGCTGTGCGTTCGATGGAATTAGACTCTGGTCCAGCAAAACTGCGAATGCGACATTGGCAAAAACTTACGAGCGAGCTCTCATCTTTCTTCTCTTGCGCTTGAGGCGTCGTACTCTCTTCTTTCTCCACTTGGCTCTCATCTTGAACTGATGCTGTAACTCGGGGTCAGCCTCGTGGTCAACATAAAGTGATTGATGAGGGCGTGAAACTCTGCGCAACACAATTACTGCAATTGACACTGCACAATGCAATACTGATGACTGCCCGCAGCCACGCGATATGGTGTTTGGTGTATTAACGTACCTTTGTTCGGAGATGAGGTTTGAGGTGATGTGAAGAGGGGAGAGAGAGGGGAGTTGAGAAGCTCGAGCTCGGTTTTGTGCGTAGAAGTAGTGGTTATGATGGAATATGTGCACGTGACCACAAAATGGACCGGTCCACTTATTTCCTTCTTTCACTCAAGCGCCGTTGCTGGTAATTAATTCCTTCCATGCTGGACTTGCCTATGACCTAATTCGTTCGTGCGAGGACCCCTGGCTGAGGGCTATCAGTCAACAAACTCGTCCCTCTTTCCCAAAATGTCAAGCAATCATGCCCGAATTATCGGCTCTTCCATGCTCTTCCATGGCGCTTGCCGCACCGGCAGAGCTTGAGCACGAGCACGAGCACGAGGAACTTTTTTGCATCATGTCGAAGCCTGTTGGACTTGCAATGGCAGATAAGCCTCTTGTTGTCCCCCTCATGAATTGCGCATGCATGTCTTTTTCCTTCCGCCATCTACATCCTAGAAGACCGTATTTCAAAAACCATTCATTTTTACATCAGGATATCGAAGTAAACTACGCTCGAATGAATTTTGAAGTACATGAATTCATTATTTGAATTGATCTACCTATGGCTTGTCCGCCATGCGAACTCTGGACTCGACGCTTTCGTCCGTCAAAGTGATCCTGGAGGATCAGAGCGTATCGCCTCCGTGCCTTTGTTCATACCACCTCTACCCTGGACAGATGCTGCGTTTTGGCCGAGAGCCAGACGCCAATGATGTTGCCATCGTGCACAGTGCTGTCTCAAGAAAACACCTTGAATTCTATGTCATCATGTTCGACGACAGTCCAGATCATCAACCAATGGTCTATGTCAGGGACAGGCAGTCGACGAATGGGACATTTGTAAATGGCTATCTCATTGGCCAAGGGGCACTCAAGACTCCTGGGAGACTGCTTTCCAATTGTGATTTCGTGACGATTGAGCCACATTGGAGGTTCACGATAGACCAAGATGACACCCCCACCGTCAGGAATTCTTTACCCCCATTGCGGCCAGCGGATGCAAAGGTGAATTTTGTGATGTAGGTTATCATTTATAAGCAAATTCCTAACTTCAATGAGCAGGCTATCAAACACTTCAAAATCACGAGTCGAAGTCTTGGAAGTGGAGCTTATGCCACAGTCTTTCTTGCCGAGGACAGAAAGACTCATCGGCAGGTCATGGTAAGTCGTTTGACATACAGGTCAAAGCCGGGATACTCTTCCTCTCTTAGTCTTCCAAATAAACAACAAATAATTAAAGCATACTAACAAAGTGTTACCTATCAAAGTGCAAAGCTCATCGGTTGGACAGGCTTCCAGGCGATTACATCCTACGCGCTGAGCAAGAAGCTGTCATCCTCAGTCAGTTGGATCATGTATGTAAGGCAACGAATTCCTTGATCGGAAAACTGTATCTGAACGCCGCAGCCCAACATCATGGCTTTCAAGCAGGCCTATCGGACAGATACAGCTTTGTAAGTGGACTCTCTATCCAAGTCGCGCATGGATTTTGCTCGGAAGTTAACAGTTGTGCGTTTAGCCTTCTCTTCGCCGACCTTGCCACAGGTGGTGATCTCTACTCACTCTTAATCGCTCGCGGCTACTTTTCCGAACTTGAGACCAAATGGATAGTTCGACAGATTGTTTTTGCCGTGGATTATATGCACACCAAGGGGATAGCCCATCGTGATCTCAAGCTTGAGAACATCATGTGTGCTGTGTTTCCATCATCGACAGATAGGTTCGTAAGACTGTTTAGCACCCATGCTGTGCTCCGGCGCTTACCTCATAATATCTCAGAATTGTAATCTGTGACTTCGGACACGCAGCTACTCGGAGTCAAGGACGTCTTCAATCACAAGTCGGTACATCCCGACACCAAGCGCCGTGAGTTTGAAACCCGCAGCTTTCATGATTTCGTAGCCTGACTAATACGACTGAGAAGAGAGCTTCTCCTTGACAGCTACGAGCATGGATTTGGTGTAGATCTCTGGGCTATCGGAGTTGTGACATTGAAGTGGGTATACTTTTGATATACTGTTTGCAAGGCGTGTATATTGTTCGCTGATAGATGATCCAACCAGACTGATGACGGGGGAAGAGTGCAGCATTGAAGAAATGGGAGCTGCCCCAAGCATAGAGCACTGGTTGAACAGCAAACTCGACACCACTTGTGGAGGCTTTAACATCTCTCCAGCCGGGATGCATTTTATCAGTCGTTGCCTCACCCTGCAACCCAGTGATCGCATCACTGCAGCGCAAGCCGTGCATCACGAGTGGTTCACAGCTCACGAAAGTGACCATGTCGTATTCTCGAAAATGGAAGAGGGAGCAAGAGCTGGTTGGACGCCGCGGGAAGTCATTTTACCAATAATTCAAGAGCTCCCATCGGTATCCGCGCCAATTACACAGGAAGTATTGCGAGCGCAGGGAAAGTCTGCTTACTTCTCAGAAAGAGTTGAATAGACTTTGCAGCCGCAGGCAAAGAGTGTGAAGGGGCACTTTAATATACCTGATGTTGCCCGCGCAAACTGATCAAGCGTGAAAGCTCCCGAGTCAAAACGGACACATAAGCCGAGTCCAAGTTGACGCTTTGAGAGTCTAGCAAATGAAGGTGAATGTGTGGAGATTCAAGGAGTTGATCATTGATGAAGGTATCACAGGGGAACTATATCTTGAAACAGTTTACTGGCTCTGATTTGGCTCATGATAGCTTTCAATTATAGCTCATTCACTATTGACGAGATTTTCTATCGTAATTGCCGACTAGGGTTGGTCATGTTGAGTAATAAAAAAAAAGAAAAAAAAAAGAAAAAGAGGACATGTAAATCTAAAGTCCGTGCCTATTGACCATAGGAAGAATCAACCCTAAATCTTTGATTCCTTGGTCGGGGGGAGCAACTCGATGTCACGGAATGGCAGGTCCAAGAACTTGTAAATATGGTTGAAGCTAAATTCTAGGTTAGTTGACACCTATATGAAAATATCGTTTTCGACACTGGCATAACAAGGAGACTTATAAGCACCTACCGATCACTCCCGAAAAAGGGCTCTTCTGCACCACGGGCATTCGTCACAAATATCCAAGGCGCCCCGAAGGCTCCCTTGGCAACGGCCTCGTCGGTACTGCTCGTGAGGGCATCCTTATACTCCTGCGTCCCCGCGGCCTTGATGATGTCGTCAACCTCCTGGGATGAGAACAGTGGAGCACCCTGGCCGGGGAAGTCGGACGGCACGCTAGCCAGAACCTCTCTCAAGACATCCTGCTTGGTCAGGTTCTTGTGCGGGGGCGTCCAGAACGCGTGGAACAAGTAGTGCATCGCAGTCAAGTACTGCTTAGTAGAGTAGTTGCGCTTGATGTAGTGCATGGCTCGCTGCGGCTGAAAAGCAGTTTTGGGAAAAGGTGAGCGATGGTATTCGCTACCATTGAACACCCTATTCCTGGGGCTGCGGAAATGAAGAAGCTTACAAGTACGGTCAAGGCCATGGACAAAAAGTCCTTGGGGAATGCAATCCCGGCCTTCCCAACTCTTTCCTTTGCCCTGTCCGAATCGTAGCGCAGATATTCGGCCTTGGCTTGCAATGTCCATGGCGGTTTATTGCCTTGTTGGTTGACGAAAGAGAGTTAGTCGCGATATAGAAATTGGATTTGTTTGTTGTTGATTGGCGGTTATTCAGTCTTACCCGACTGGGTGTTGATACCAGCAATCAAAACCGGGACAAATCTAACGGTGTTAGTTGATATGTTCAGTACGCAAACGCTTCAGTTTATACATGCACTGGAGCTGATTGATAATCCAATGATCGGAAACCTACTCAACCTCGACACCATGAGCAGCCAATAGATCCAAATTGGGCAGTAGGTCCGCAAAGGCAATGTAGCTGAAGTATGAGGCTAGAACCGAAGCTCTTGGTCAGTCAGGGGTTCTATTGGTGAATTATAATATCAGGGGGTCGGCAAGGTAGGTATGTATTAGGAATATTGCCCATAGTTGGACGCGTACCAATGTCAAGAAAGCATTGGATCTTTCCGTTCGCCATGGTGATTACTAATGCCCTCAAGGGATATGATGAAAAGAACAATTCAAAGATACTGCAGGGTGTATACCGAGGTAGGTAGATAGGTAAGGTAGATATCAGCTTGACCAGGTAGGCAGTTGTTATAATATATGTGTTACAAGAGTTGTTGTTGTGCCTCGGTACAATTGCAAGTAGATGTAAGATTACGCCGAATCACGTGTTTTGATTGGTCGGTTCGGACAGCACCACATGCAATTCTTCCGTTCGAAGGCGATTATACATACATTGTGTCGGTACTATTACAATACCAAGCCTGAAATCTTCCATTTCTTTGGGCCTATCAAATTGGACTTCGCGTATTGTCGAAAACGTCCCGGTTACTCCGCTTTGGGAGTCAACAGGGGTATCAACGGTATTTAGCGGTGTGAAAGACGTTCAGCGCACTGCTACCTGAATCGAACTACACGTGAATCGAACTGCACGATGAAGTCAAGCAACAAAGTTGCCCTGGTTGTTGGGGCCTCCAGAGGCATCGGACGCCAAATCGCCCTTGACCTGGCCAGGAACAAGTACAAAGGTCAGGGACCCGAATGTATGCATGCAACAGTAGTCACAGTTTGCTGACAGCGGTTCGCTGTGCGATAAAGTCGTCGTGGCTGCCAAATCTATGAGCGATGCAAGCAAGGTCGTGCCATTCCCGCCGAATCCAAACTCACCAAACTCTACTATCAATACGGTAGAAAGAGAAATCAGAGAGGCTGGTGATGATGCGACGGCAGTTCAGGTCGACACCAGGGATTTCGAATCCGTGCAAAGACTGGTAGAGCAGACTATTGAGGTAAGATGGTGGTCACCGATTGAGCATACGACCGTTGTGAGATACTCACTACATATACCTATTTCGAGTAACCCTGCAGATATATGGTCGGATAGACGTCTTGATCTATAACTCTGGTGCCATCTGGTGGGCTTCGGTGGCGGAGACTCCAATGAAGAGGTTCCAGTTGATGCAGCGTGTCAACCCAGAAGGGCTCTATGCCACGGTCCAGGCTACACTGCCGCATATGACCAAGCAGCGTCAAGGTAGGATCTTAGTGGTGAGCCCTCCGATATACAGTCGATTTTTCCGAGGAAAGACAGCATACGCAATAGGCAAGATTGGCATGTCCGTCTTGACCAAGGGCTTGGCAATGGATCTGGAACGCCAAGGCCTGGATGAGATAGCCATCACAAGCCTATGGCCAGCTGTGGTGAGTATACTGGAGTACCTCTATCTGTTTTCATTCGGTGCTGATTTTACGTGAACCGCATGTAGGCCATAGAGTCGGCGGCCACTGAGGCGTTTATTCAGCAGAATCCCGACGAGGCCAGGGACTTGAGGAAGCCAACGATTTTTTCCGATGCCATCCTTGAAATTCTCAGAGCACCAGCCAAGGTGGTAAACGGCATGCTGGCGCTGGATGAGGACTTTCTAAGAGACCACGCCGGTGTCACAGACTTTTCCGCGTATTCGGTCGTAGCTGGTGCTCAGCCGCGGCGCATCATGCCCGCGGATCTTCCCGACCTTACGGTAGCGGAGCAGGATGATGAAGGCCGGACACATGACAGCTCCCGGACCACGAAGGGGAGATCGAAGATATAGGCTAGAGATCGACGCCCTTGCCCATAAGCCGTGGACATGAATTCATTAAGCCCGCGTAGCCATACGAGCTTTTCTTGCATCGTCTTCCCTCCTTGCCTCGCTACGAGCCAAGAACCCCTGCCGCTCGGCGTAGGAGTGTTTTGATTTGCCAGCGAGCTTGAGCTCATCCTGGATGCCCTCCTTGTCAACGTAGCCAGCCCAGTCCATCCTGCTCTTCTCGACTGTTGTGAGCTTCTTGGCGTTGGCATCCTTTGCAAGATCCCTGGCCTCCATCCTGGCCGCTATTCCCAGGTTCAGGTCTCTGCGAGACGCGAGCTGGTCTGATATTGGCTCGAACGCAGATCGAAATGCCTTCTTGGGCCTCCTCCTTGGCTGATCGCCGTCTTCATGAGCTGCCTCCGGTATTGCGCCTTCTCCGATAGACTCGAGGTAAAGCTTGGCCTCTGCCGAATCTCGCGAGACAAGTTTTTCCTCTGTGTGAACCTTCCCGGCGAAGTTGTATGTCCTTTTTATTTTGATCGTTTGTGGAACCTGAGTGGTACTTTCCGTGGTAGTTGTCTTGTCCGTATCACCAGCATTGACCACTGCGGCTGCAACGGCCTCAACCTTGGTGGCAACATCCGCCTGGTGGCTTGCTTGAACAGCAGGGTTTGGGTTATTCATCTGGGCCCATAGCGCATCGATGTCGACGGTGACGGGGCCAGAGACGGCAATTGCCTTCCGCTCAGCTTTCCTAGGCAACGTCAGTATCTAGCTTATAGACCAGTCGTTTCGGTGAGGTTGCACGTACTCTTGCGCTCGTTGACTGCGTGTCTTGATCAAGCCGCCGTCGCCGCCGTCGTCCCCATCCTGGTTCGCTTTCCTGGCCTTCTTCTGTCGCTTTGTCTTGGCTTTCTCTATGATGGCCTCGTCTCCAGAATTTTCGAAACCGACATTTTGTGGTTCTTCGTTGTTGGCGATGCGCTTGCGCTTGGGTGCAGTCGCAGATGTGGCATCTGGCGGCACATCCTCGTCGTCGGAATCGTCAGGTGAAGATTCACGGGCTCCGGCATCTTCTGGCGCAAAATCAGAGTCTTCGGAAGACGCGTATTCTTCCTCGACTTCAGGGTCGGGAGGAATGGTCGCCGTAGTCGCCATGTCAATAAAAGCTGGAGGAAGAGCGACCTGGTTGCTACTAGTAGTATGCTATTCGAAGCTTAATTTTCGCTGATAGCAGCAGAGTTGACGGTTGGACATCGGTTAAACAGTTGCCCATCGCACACGTCAAGATGCCCACCCAGCACAGAAACACGAAGGACGCCTTTCAACACTGTGCTAGTGGGGTCAAAACACTGTTTCAGACTGTTTCTTGCATGCACTACAAATCATATATAAATGGTAATCATCGAATGTAACTTTGGTTACCTGCCTGCCTACATATATACCTATATTGATCAATTCGATAAGTTGAGCAGGTTAACTTCAAAGGCCTGACAATCTCCGAAATTGGAGATGAACCCGGGATATATACATAGGTATATATGTACCTAGGCACCCCATGCACCCTACGGAGTACGGCCCTTGCTGTTTTCAACTGGTACCTGCGCACAGTGTCATGTAGCTCTTCTGTGAAAATGGAAGCCAATTTAGCCGAGCAGAATATCCCGCAGTTCTATCCGGCACACCTCCCAGCGGAGATACCCAAATAGGCGGCATAACTCGTTGGCACAACACGTTGGCTACGCCACAATTTACACGCAAGTGAACGAGCAAGGTTAAAACGTGTTCCCGAGGCGTGGCCACGCGTAGATAACCAAATAACGACTAGGTTCTAGTCTAGTTCACGCATTCTCGTGCATCTAGTTCTAATACCTACCTGTTTGGACTTAGTTTTAATCGGATAGCAGCGCCACGTCGGAAGAAAGTTCCGGCATTGCATCGTTCCCCCGCACAGGATGACTACTATTATTCCTCTCGTGGGGGCGACCCATGACTTCCCGGGTGAATGGGTTCCTAGATCAAGAGTATAAGGTTGGTGGTGTCTCGCATGTTAAATATGGAGAACCCTTAAGCCGCAGTGAATGCTAAACAGACTAGCTTATAGCACCGCGCTTCTAGTTCTAGTATTCTTCAAAAATGAACGGTATTGCACCAGCTTTGAGCGAGGCTGAGAAGGAGCACTTTCTTGAAAAGGGCTGGGTAAAGTAATGCCACCTGCCCTATTCGCCTTTCAACTAAGACCGAGTGTGGAAACTGATAATATTTGCCAGGATACCTAAAGCCTTCACAAGAGAACAAGCCGGGGATGCCACTAAGGATGTTTGGACTCGACTCGGCATGTCGCCGACAGACAAAAGCACCTGGTCCAGCCTGAGAACCAACATGCCGGCGGCACAGCTCCATTTTGATGCCTCTGAATTCGCACCTCGCGCATGGGCGGCCGTGAACGAGCTCTGCGGAGGTGAGGACCGGATAGACTCCAGGTGTCGCACATGGCGAGATACCTTCATTGTGAATCTCGGCACACCCGAGAACGAGGGCAAAGAAGTTGTGCCCAAGGAGTTGGACAATTACCACGTCGACGGGGACTTCTTCATCCACTATCTGGACAGTCCCGAGCAGGGCCTCTTGATCATCCCTCTGTTCACCGATGTAGTTCCCGGTGGCGGGGGCACCTACATTTGTCCGGACGCGATGCCCAAGGTTGCACGTTGGCTATATGACCACCCCGAGGGGGTATCACCGCGGATGGTGCCGCGAGGGGAACCAGATTTTGAGAAAGAGGCGAACTTGGATTGGTTCCTCGACTTGGCACAAACATGCGAGGATTTTGTAGAGGTAACTGGCGAGGCTGGGGATGTTTACCTGTTGCACCCGCTGATGTTGCATTCCGCGTCGACGAATCCACTACGGCGCGTCCGGATCATCACAAACCCGCCTGTATCTCTGAAGGAGCCATTTTGTTTCGACAGACCAGATGGCAATTACAGTTTGGTGGAGCTTAGAACGATCAGGGCGCTTGGGAAGAAGGCACCGCTTGACTGGAAAATCAAAGGTCCAAGAGAAAACGTTATCCCGGCCAGGGTGCGACGCTGGGAGAAGATGAAGGCTGATGAAGCAAAGAGATTGGAGGAAGCACGGAAGCTCGTAGCGGCATGAGTGGCGGGCCCAAACTATTCGTACGAAGTAAATTGGAAAACAAATATCAGACAGACAAGAAGAACCCGCATCTACCAAATTGTTTTCTTAGTCGTCTCAGGTGAATTTAATTGAGTTACAGTATTCCATTAGACAGATTGCGGACAGGGAGACAGGCTTGTTCAAAAAGGTTAAAGAGCGACATCACCGGGATCTGTTCTAAATCTGGCTTGCTAAGGTTATTACCACAGTACATCCAACTGCAGCCGTACTGTACATCCAGGAACAACATCAAGGGCAAATGCGCCGACAGATGGAACACCAAGTTTAGCTCTCCAACGCCACAGGCATTTTCAGCAACGATAAAGTCTAGCCTGGTCGGCTATTTCACCAAAAAAGCTTAGGTCTTGCTTGATACCCCGTATCTCGTCCTGTCGGCCACGCAGCCCAGGTCAAATTCGTCAACATGAGTGACAGCGAGGATTTCGATGTGGAAGGCTCAAATTTAGCCAAGGATGACCCTATGCGAGCATTCCTCCCCGAGTCGTTCGGCAAGAAAGGCAAAGAAGCAAACATTGCGGCCCAGATTGACAGGAGCCGGCGAACGGTTGATCAAAAACAAGCCAAAAAGGTGCAGGATGATGCCGTATCAAAGCAGTCAAAGCCACATTCTGACGGCAGCAGCGCGGACGATTCTGACGACGACTCCGACTCC
This sequence comes from Pyricularia oryzae 70-15, assembly GCF_000002495.2. Classification (NCBI taxonomy): domain Eukaryota; kingdom Fungi; phylum Ascomycota; class Sordariomycetes; order Magnaporthales; family Pyriculariaceae; genus Pyricularia; species Pyricularia oryzae. The sequence goes on along the minus strand of NC_017851.1, from coordinate 3,930,888 downwards.
GACTCTGACGACGATGAGGACGAATATCCAGTCTCCCACGAGCTCGTGCTCAAGACGCACGAAAAGGCCGTCACCGCGGTATCTTTGGATCCCGCCGGCTCGCGGCTAGGCACGGGATCACTCGACTGTACCATCAAGCTTCACGATTTTGCCTCGATGACGCCGACCACGCTGCGCGCATTCAAGAGCGTCGATCCTTGGGAGACCAAAAAGTCGGCTGCCTCAGCAGAGTCACACCCGATTAACCAAATCCTGTTCAGCCCCCTGTCAGGCGGCCAATTCCTTTGCATAACGGCGCACCCACAGGCAAAGGTTATGTCAAGAGACGGCGATATTCTAGCCGAGTTTGTCAAAGGCGACATGTATCTCCGAGATATGCACAACACCAAGGGGCACATAGGTGAGGTATCGGCTGGTGCCTGGAGTCCTACAGACAGGAACTTGTGTGTCACGGCAGGCTCCGACAGCACGCTCCGGATATGGGACATCAACAATAAGAGGTCGCAAAAGGACATCATCGTCTTCAAATCCAAGGCTGCGGGTGCGGCAGGCCGCTCCAAAATGACCGCGGTCGCTTGGTCGTCTCCACTACAGGGAGGCAACAACGCTCTAGTAGCAGCAGCACTGGATGGTACCCTTGTCATGTACAGTGGTGATGGGCCCTTCACTCGGCCGGCAGCTGAGGTACAAGCTGCACACAAGCCGGGTACCTGGACCAGCGGAATCGACATCAGTGCAGACGGCCGGATGATTGTCACAAGAGGCGGCGATGATCTCATCAAGCTGTGGGATACACGTAAACTTAAGGTGCCAGTCGTAACAGCTTCTCACACTTCTACGTCGGACAGTTTCCGGATGACCAATATCAAGTATTCTCCAAACTCAACCAGCATTCTCACGGGCTCGGCGAATGGCGACCTTCACATTCTCAATCCTGGGACTCTTCGGCCAGATTTGGTGACACCGGTCACACCAGGGTCTCCTCTAATCGTCGTGGACTGGCACGATAAACTGAACCAGATTGTCACCGGCTCTGCTAACGCTGAGATCCACGTGCTCTACAACCCAAACATGTCCGCACGCGGTGCAGTGGATGTCATGAAGCGTGCACCGAAAAAGAGGCACATCGATGATAATCCTGCCTTGACCATGGATCAGAGCGTCGGAATATCGGGCGACTCTATCATTACACCCGGTGCCATGGGTGGCCGCCGGGGTGGTGTAACGGCCTCTGGGCGTTCTTTAGATCCCAGGAGACCGCAGGTCCAAAAGGTGACCCCATTTGGGAGAAGCCAACCGGACGAGAAGCATGTCGAAGAAAACATTCCTCTTAGTCGTATGCTTCACGAAGATCCTCGAGAGGCTCTGCTCAAATATGCGGACGTTGCTGCCAAGGACCCTATGTTCACAAACGCATGGAAAGATACCCAGCCAGTGACACAGTACGCGGAGGAAAGCGACGAAGAAGTCGACGAGGGCCCAGAACGAAAGAAACAGAAAAAATAAGTATCAACCATTTAATGAGCGAATTGCTTACATCGGTGTATAATGAACCTTTTGCGCACAAAACGCATGTGCTGAATAATGATCCAGACACAGTCAGACGTCCCAAAAATGTCTCCGGGCCCCCTTGGGCGCAAAGATATCAGGAGGCAGCTTGAATTTAATTGACATGGCTGCTGAACCTGACCGTGACCAACACTGGAAGTTGAATGTCTTTTTGTATGACACGTGACTTGTTCTACGCAATTTGTACTTGGCTTGCGCGGGATCAACCAGTGCCTCAGGCACTAATCAAGGACGTTTTCCTCCCTGGCCCACTATTGTGTGAGACTTAGGTGGGTCTAGCCAGCCGTTCTGAAAAATACCACCGGCTATGCCCATCGCACACGAGACTCCCGGTCGGCCTTCAAACCACCTACTCCATCAGAGGCCGTCGACGAGCTGCGCGCATCGAAAAAACCGCCAAACCACCTTCTAATCATCGTTGAATTATCACCAGCAAACCAAAGCTCCGTACCAAGCCACCTTTGGCAACCCCCGCGCCCGCAGAGGCGCCATTTCTCTGCAAATTTCCAATCACCATAGACCTTTCGACTTTGAATTTTTCACACGTCCACTTTTGCTTGTTAGGAAGGGCGCACCGCGCCGCAGGTCGATCTGCCTGTCGCTCCCCACACTCCCTCCGTAAGCACCGTAGCACGACCAGTTATCTCGACACATCGCGGCGTAATCCAAAAAATCCAAGTCCCCTTGGATTCGACGCGCCGCATCGCAATCGCAACGTCGATTCCCTTTCGCGTCATCCGATTGACTTTGGTCTAGCTCGACCCCACGTCAACTTCCACCCGGCAGACGCGCCGAGTTTCTCGAGCACAATTTTTCAGCTCCCGCGTCGAACCCCCATCAATATTTTGGGACGCGATTTGAATTTGACGCGCATATTGTCACATCGACCCTCGCTATGCGCCCGATGATACAATAGCCTTTGAGATCACCAACCTTGATCTCCCGCGATTTCGATTGGATACGTCAACGGCCAAAATGGCCTCGGTCCAGACCATGCCTGCGGCTCAGCAGCAGTCCCAGCAGGGACAGCAGCCTGTCCCCCAACAGGCTCAGATCCCCGGACAGCAACCACAACACCAGGGGACAGCAATGCCTGCGTCACTAGGCCAGCAACAACTGTCGGAAATGCTGTTTCGGTATCAGCAACTAAAGAAGCAAGGAGTTCCGCCTAACAACCCCGAATTCGCCCGACTGTCACAGATTCTCCATAACTTCCAACAACAACAAAAGATGCGAAAGCAAGCGCAGCAACAACAGCAGCACCAGCAGCAGATGCAGATGCAACATTCGGCAACCAACGGTAGCTCGATTGGTGCCCCCTCCGAAGCGACGCACGAACAGGCCCCCCCTAAAGCTAACCAGCCTCAACCAAGTTCTGCTTCCGACTCTGGTCACCCGACACCATCGAATAATGCGGCCGCCCCCATCACATCTGCTTCACCGTCTGCCGCCCCAAGATCCAGCGGCGCTTTTACACCACAGCAGCTCAAGCTTCTTCGAACGCAGTTTAAGACTTTTGGGTTTCTCAGGAAGAACGCAGGGGTGCCTCTGCATCTACAGCAAGTGATAGCAGCAGCGCGTAAGCAGAGGCAAGCAGCTATCGCCGAGCAACATGCAGGAGCAACGCCGACTGCTGGTGCCAAGGTAAGTCCTGGCACCGTAGTGCCCCCGGCTCTGCCTAACGGTGCTGATGCTTCCCAGTCACCCGCCGTTGAGGAGCCCAAGCAGCCGGGCTTCACGAGCTTCAAGGACCCTTATACCGAGGGCGTCATCCGCAAGTCCATCAGCTATTTTGAGCATGGCCAACGTAGCAATCGGCCATTTGTACCTGGCATTATGCCGATTGGGATTGACTTTGAACAGCTGCGGTCGGACAGAGAGACGATCATCCTGAATAGAATGAGTGCTCGCTACAACGAATTGCAGAAGCTTGCGGGCAACATGGCACATTGGGACACGGCACAAGACGAGGTTGTACCCGACGAGAGCCTTAAGCGAAAAGCGATCATCGAAATGATGAAGATTCAGCTCTATTCCAAGCAGCGCGCTTTCCGTGAGAAGGCTGGACGTCTAATGATCAACTATGACAATCTTGCAATGACAACCAACCGCAGCCATTACCGACGGATGAAGAAACAGAATGTGCGCGAGGCTCGTATAACCGAGAAGCTCGAGAAGGACCAGCGTAATGCCAGGGAGATTCGGGAGAGGAAGAAACACACCGACTTCCTGCAAGCCGTATTCACTCACAGAAACGAAATGCACGCATCAGCGCAGGCTCAACAATCAAAGATGAGCAGGCTAGGCCGCTGGATGACAAACCACCACAGTAACATCGAGAAGGAGGAGCAGAAGCGTATTGAGCGCAACGCCAAGCAACGTCTACAAGCCCTGAAGGCTAACGACGAAGAAGCCTACTTGAAGTTGCTCGACCAAGCCAAGGATACCAGAATCACTCACCTGCTTAGGCAAACCGATGGCTTCTTGCACCAGCTCACTGCATCGGTTAAGGCGCAGCAGCGACAAGCTGCAGAGCGCTACGGAGGAGAGGAGATCATCGATGACGAAGAACTACCGGACTCGGATGACGAAGAAAGCAACCGCAAAATTGACTACTACGCTGTGGCCCACCGTATCAAGGAGGAGGTCACGGCGCAGGCCAGCATCCTGGTTGGCGGTACGCTGAAGGAGTACCAGATCAAGGGTCTCCAATGGATGATCTCGCTGTATAACAACAACCTCAACGGTATTCTTGCGGATGAGATGGGTTTGGGCAAGACAATTCAGACGATCAGTCTAATCACTTATCTGATTGAGAAGAAGCAGCAACACGGCCCTTACCTGGTCATTGTTCCCCTGAGTACATTGACCAACTGGACTCTGGAGTTTGAAAAGTGGGCACCCTCAGTGACTCGCGTGGTCTACAAGGGTCCGCCAAACGCCAGGAAACAGCAGCAAGATAAGATTCGCCAAGGCAGGTTCCAAGTGCTTCTCACGACATACGAGTACATCATCAAGGACCGCCCGATTCTGAGCAAGATCAAATGGTTCCACATGATCATTGACGAGGGTCACCGTATGAAGAACAGCAACTCCAAGCTCACCTCAACCATCCAACAATACTACCAAACCCGTTTCCGTCTCATTCTTACCGGTACCCCTCTGCAAAATAACCTCGCGGAGCTGTGGGCTATGCTCAACTTCACGTTGCCCAACATCTTCAAGTCCGCCAAGACTTTCGATGAGTGGTTCAACACACCCTTCGCCAACACCGGAGGCCAGGACAAGATGGAGTTGACAGAAGAAGAGCAGATTCTCGTCATTCGCCGTCTACACAAGGTTCTCCGACCTTTCTTGCTTCGTCGTCTCAAGAAGGATGTCGAAAAGGATCTGCCAGACAAGACCGAGAAGGTCATCAAGTGCAAATTCTCAGCATTGCAGTCACGCCTGTACAACCAAATGGTCAAGCACCAAAAGCTTGTTGTCAGCGATGGCAAGGGAGGCAAGACTGGTGCTCGTGGTCTGAGCAACATGATCATGCAACTCCGAAAGCTGTGCAATCACCCGTTCGTGTTTGATGAGGTTGAGAATCAGATGAACCCCACCAACACCAGCAACGATCTACTTTGGCGTACCGCAGGCAAGTTCGAGCTGTTGGATCGAGTATTGCCCAAGTACAAGGCTTCAGGCCATCGTGTCCTCATGTTCTTCCAGATGACTGCGATCATGGACATTATGGAGGACTTCTTGCGCTTCAGAGGCATACAGTACTTGCGCCTGGATGGTACCACCAAGTCAGAGGATCGATCTGATTTGCTTTACCAGTTCAACCGCCCAGACTCGCCCTACTTCATGTTCTTGCTTTCTACTCGTGCTGGAGGTCTTGGTCTCAACTTGCAAACTGCCGACACTGTCATCATCTACGATTCGGACTGGAATCCCCATCAAGATTTGCAGGCCCAAGATCGTGCGCATCGTATCGGTCAGAAAAACGAAGTCAGGATCCTTCGATTGATCAGCAGCAGCTCCGTTGAAGAGAAGATTCTGGATCGTGCGAGGTTTAAGCTTGACATGGACGGAAAGATTATCCAGGCAGGTCGTTTCGACAACAAGTCGTCCGAAACTGATCGTGATGCCATGCTCAGAACGCTGCTAGAAACAGCCGACATGGCAGAGAACGGAGAGCAGGAAGAAATGGATGACGAGGAACTCAACATGATCCTGGCGCGTAACGAGGCCGAACTCGCAATCTTCCAGGAGATGGATGAACAGAGATCTAAAGATCCAATTTACGGAACTGCCGCAGGATGCAAGGGTGTTCCACGTCTGATGGCGGAGACCGAGCTACCTGAGATCTACCTTGGTGATGGTAACCCTGTCGAGGAGGAACAGGAAACCATACTGGGACGCGGCGCTCGTGAAAGGACCAAGGTCAAATATGACGATGGCTTGACGGAGGAGCAATGGCTTATGGCTGTCGATGACGATGATGACAGTCCCGAGGCAGCAGCTGCACGTAAGCAGGCGCGCAAGGATAAGAGAGAGACCAACCGGCTGAAGAGGCTAGCGGCTGGCATCGCATCACCAGAAAACTCGCCGACGGCCAGTCGTGCAAGCACTGAGGAGCCACAAATAGAAACTCCTGTCAAGAAGCGCGGGCGCAAACCGGGCAGCAAGAATGTCGAAAAGCGCAAGGCGGAGGATGGCGACGATGAACCGCCAGCAAAGAAACGCAGGGGTCCACAAGGAAGGCCAAAGGCGGTCAAAACCGGCTCTCCCCATCGCGCTTTGCTGCAGAAGAGTCTCGGCAATCTTTACGAAGCTCTTATGGAGCTGGAGGTTGATGACATTGATCCCGAGGCCAAGGATGAGGATGACGAGCCCCTCAAGCGACTTATCATTGGTCCTTTTATCAAGCTGCCGCCCAAGCGCGACTTCCCTGATTACTATCAGTTTATTGCCAAACCCATCGCAATGAAACAGATTGAAACCAGGATAAAGAAGGAGGAATACAGCAACCTGAGCGATCTGAAGAGTGACATCGAGCTTCTTTGCAACAACTGCCGTCAGTACAATGAAGATGGCAGCATCCTTTACTCGGATGCAAACATAATAGAGGTTAGTAGCAAACTGATTCGCAGCAAGTGATCACGATAATTTGGATATTTGCTGACTGGTATAATTCATAGAAATTCTTCAATGAAAGGCTCGAGGCTGAGCTCAGCTCCCATCCGGAACTGCAAGAACTGGAGGTTGGTAGCAGCAAAGACCATGACACTTCAGTTGCCCCGTCAACCGCGACCGGCACGCCTCAACCGGCGGCGGCCACAGCAACAAGGATCAAGATAGTGACGAACGGGACAAACCAACCGAACGGCACTACCAATGGTAATGCAGGAGAAGAAGAATGAGAAATGCTTCGATGGTCGGTTGCAGTTTGCTGGGTTGCGAAGGTTGAGGCGTTCGAGGATCAGGGGCCTGGGTTAAGTTCCCTTCCTGCCCATGGCTGTTTGTTATTGTTATTATCTCTTCTTGTTGCTGGATTCACTTCTTTGAAGTTTTCTTCCCCTTCTTCTTTTTTCTCATTATACATTATCTTTGCCGAGGCATATGGGTGTTCTTGGCTCTCGAGCAACACGCCCCATCGAGAAGGAGCAAGGTTAGCTTGACTGAGACTCATGTTCGTCTTCTTTTACTCGGCCGTCCTACTCTCCTTTGTCTGCCCTCATTACCACTTCTTTGCCCCGTCTGTATTACACAAAAGGAGTCACGAACGCGAGCGAGGAGGGCGTTGATACGGCATTTAATTGTTTCTGTGCACACCGCGAAAGACATTGGGAATTTGGGGTTTACTTTGTGTCTGGGATACACTACTGTATTTTTTTTTTATTCTTTTTTTGTTCTTCTCAACTTGATTGATTGGACGGTGAAGTTAGCACAGCCCGCAGAAATTGACATAAATTTCGTCCGACTTGAACTTGACGTACGGGTCAAATAACTAAATCTTGGTGATTAATGGAGTTGCCGGTTCCGTAGTAAAGAGAGAGACACGGCAAATGTCATGCCAGAACCGGCATGGACAGATTACGTGGTGTGTTCATGCTGCGACCAGCATAGGGTAAGGGAGGAGGCTGGGTTATGCCCCCACCTTTTTCTCCAACGAGTGGGCTGCGGTCCATGATTTTTTGGGGGGGGGGGGGGGATCGACAGCAGTAACCCGCAGTTCGTTCAGGGAGGGAGCATCTGCACCTGCAACATGCCAGACATTGATCCATCTAATCCCAACTCCATCTTTGCATGCATTGATGATATATTTTTTCCAACTACAATTTAGCTGATCACAGCTTGCTTACCTGCTTGCGACGTGCAACTACCCCTTTTAACTCACCAGTCGCCACGGTGATCAGTATTCATCAGTCGCATGGTCAATTTCGTCGTCACGTATCGCATCTCGACTCGACTCGATTGTCTTTTTAAAGCCCATCATCCATGGCGGGTCGCTTCGTTCGCGCGTCGAAATATCGTAAGCTTACACTGAGCCGAAAAGAAGATCAAGATGCAATAGCTGCAGCGCAAAAGCCTCGACATCAATGCTGACAGCTTGCCCGCACCTGGGTCTACTACGTACGACAGGACACATTTTTGGCAAATCTACGAGAAAGGAGTTTTGCTACGACAACCTGCACATTAGCCGCAATGCTTGGGACACAAACCTCGTCAAGGTGCGCCGCAAACAAACAGCCCAAACTCGAGCATCGTAGGCAGTAAATGCAAATGCACAGAACACGCGCGCACAGGAATTCGAGCTCGAGACTCACACGTGGGCCCCCTCACCCTCTCCGATGTTAGGTCAACCCCGAATACCTCTCTGTCAACTGGGAGTCCGGCGGCGGCGGTGCCTTTGCCGTGATCCCACTCAGCGAGAAGGGCAAAGTTCCCGATCAGATCCCCCTCTTTGGCGGACACACGGCCGCCGTGCTCGACACAGACTGGCACCCCTTTAACGACAGCGTCATCGCTTCGGCCTCGGACGATGGCAAGGTTTTTATATGGCAGGTGCCGCAGGGCTTCACGCTACACACCGATGCTGAGGAGCCTACGGACGTGGAGCCCGTGTCGCGCCTGACGGGCCACTCGCGCAAGGTGGGCCAAGTGCTGTTCAACCCAGCTGCCGAGTCGATGCTGGCCTCGGCCTCGGGCGACCTGACCATCAAGCTGTGGGACGTGACGACCGGCCAGGCGCACATTACGCTAAAGCACCCGGACATCGTCCAGAGCCTGTCGTGGAACGCCTCGGGGAACTTGCTGGTCACCTCTTCGAGGGACAAGAAACTGCGCGTGTGGGACGTGCGCCAGGAGAAGCCAGTCCACGAGGCGGCCGGCCACACGGGCGCCAAGAACAGCCGCGTTGTGTGGCTGGGAGAGCACAACCGCTTCGCGACCACGGGATTTAGCCGCATGAGCGAGAGGCAGCTGGCGCTTTGGGAACCCGGCAACACAGAGCCTATCGGCGGTTTCAATGTACTTGATTCCATCTCGGGAGTTTGCATGCCTTTCTGGGGTAAGTCTGTGCCGCGTTTGACCAGACTTTGATTCTCTGTAGCTGAGATTGCATACTGAACTGTGGTACGCGAACAGATGATGGTTCCAATTGCTTGTACCTTGCTGGGAAAGGGTAAGTCGATGATTGCTTGGTGTTTGAAAAAGAATTCCGATAGCATCCTCTGATTTGTTTACTAACTCACGTGAACGTCCAGTGATGGCAACATTCGCTACTTTGAGTACGAGAATGACAAGTTTGAGTTCCTTTCCGAATACAAGTCTGCGGACCCTCAAAGGGGTATTGCATTTGTACCTCGCCGTGGCATTAACGTAAGGATATTATTAAACTGAAGAAAAACAAAAGTAAAAAGCATATCGAGGAGGCCCCTGCTTACATGACATATCCCTGCCTACTAGGTTCACGAGAACGAGGTTATGAGAGCTTACAAAACAGTCAACGACGCTTACATTGAGCCCATCTCCTTCACCGTACCTCGACGTGCCGAGACATTCCAGTCGGACATCTACCCTCCTGCTGTGGGTCTGAAGCCCGCTATGTCTGCACAGGAGTGGTTGTCGGGTAAGACTGCGTTGCCGTCCAAGATTGACTTTGAGAGCATTTATGACGGCAATGCCCCGGTTGAAGTGCCAGCGGACTACAAGCCCCCTGCCCATGCCCCTGTTGCTATGCCATCTTCACCTGCCAAGCCTGCGGCGCAGAAGGAGCCCGAGCTCAAGCCCACTGTACGGTCGCCGCCTCCGTCCATGGGTGATCAGAAGCAATCCATCGCTACTATGGCGTCCAAATATCAAGACAATGAGGAGAGTGACGATGAGGACGACGCGAAGAACACAGCGGATGATTCGAGCTTCGAGGAGTCCTCGAGACCAGCACCTCGCTCCGCTTTCCCAGCATCGCAGAGCAAGCCCCCCGCGCCCATCAAGACGGCATCGCCTGTGGCAGCCAAGCCTTCCTCCCCTATCAAATCCCCGGAAACCTTTTCGCCAGCAGGATCCAGAAATGCATCATCCTCAGTCGCTCCGCCGACGACCAGCGGCGGAGGCGCGCCTTCGTCGTCGGTAGAGGCCTCTCTGGCTCAAATCACGCAGCTCTTGGAAAAGCAGACCAAGATCATCGGTGAACAGAGCGACAAGATTGGCCACCTGACCAACGAAGTCGAGACCCTGAAGAAGAGGATTGGTGCAGGGAACCAGGATCAAAGTGAACGCATCAGGCAGCTTGAGCTTGAGCTTGAAGCTGCTCGATCGTGAGAATATGATGACCCTCACTCAGTTCGTGTGAGGAAACTACAGTGTGGATGAAACCAATATGTGCACAGTAAATGGAGGAGCCTGGAGAGTTAAGAAAAAGAAAGGGTTTCTTTAGCAAGCTGTCAATTACATTTGTGATACATCAATTGCGACATACCTAGTGCCATATATAATTTTGAAGTCTGAAGCTGCAACTCCGCCACGATCAGTGAGGGAGTGTTAATTCATAGCCGCCACACAATACCCACCCTCATTTATTTAGTTGTCAATTACTATCGATAATGCTAGTCTCTGCAGTCATAACCGTGATGAGATACTTTAGTCGGGCTACTTGCTTGTTTGTCCTTGAACCAGTACCGAACTGTCGTTACATGCGACTCCATGGTGGCTGTTCCTGTAAGATGATGAGTGAACCAACTTGATTGGTCCCTTGTGCCTCTCAAAGCCATCTTTTTCTTTGTGACATGGGCCATTGATGCTTCGAGGTCAGGGGCCAGCTATTCTTTTTTTGTTGAAACTCTGAAGTACAAAGCCGATCTTTTTCATGGGCTTTGTCTATATTGTTCTGCTTTTGTAGAGCAATAGGTCGGGTCCCGTGGATGCATATAAGCAAGAGACTTGTGGATTCTGGAGAAGGCCGTACGGGATCAATGGAGTTTGCTATAATCTCTGTTATTGTTTATATACGTATCACAAGGGACTAGCGAGTTAGACAGCGATAGCTTTAGCTACTATACAAAAATATCAAGCTTCGACAAAGATCGCCCAAATCAGCCATAATGGAGAGCACGTTAGAAAAGAAGATCGAGCAAGAACAGAGCCCTAGCACCGAACAAGGGGGGTTTAATTTCAGGGAGAGGCTCGAAGCCGGCAAGGCCACCTACAGGAAGCCGGCGGAGCAGTCCAGAGAGGTCCTAGCCGAGGCGGCACGATGTCGCGAGGCACGCAAGAAGCCCAAGTTGCCGGCCAAGGACGAAAAGCGTGGCGATGTACCCGCCAGTTGCAAGAGCGCCGTCACCTCTTCCCGCCCAACGCCCGAGGCCGAGGCCGCGCCCGAGGGCGAGCGCAACTACGACTTGCCCCCCTGCCTGCGCTGCATGGGCAAGAACCTCCCCTGCTCCTTTGTCCACAACCGCAGCGCCGGATCTGACCTCGTCTGCACCTGCTGCGAGCGGCTGGGCCAGGGCGTCTTTTGCATCCAGTTCGCCACAGCCCGCGCCGGTAGGTACTACGGCGTGGACGAGGTGACTTCAGTGTGGCTGTGGCCGGCCGGCTGGCGCAGCGACGACGTGACTCGGCAGCTCGATGCGGTAGAGGTTTTCGTGCCGATTCCGGATTTGAGGTACTTGCCGGACGAGTACGAGGCTTTTGTCCAGACGGCCGAGTTCCTCGTCAACGGTGAGCCAAGTCCGATGGTTGCAGATCGTCTGGGTGACGGCCTGATGCTGGCTGATGTGGAGAATTGGGTGCTTCCGTTGTGATGGAAGGGTAAGGAAACCAAGAAGCTACCTCCCGGCACAGACAAAGATGAAGAAAAAATTTCGGTATGGCAAGGGTACTTTCGGCAGCTTCAGCGACAGCGGAAAGATAGGCGAGATGAGGAGAACCAGCAAAAGGTAAAGGAGTACCGTGCGCAAATTCAAAAGCGGCGCCGGCTCCAGGAGGACAAGCAAGCACACTCTACAAATGTGGATGTGGCCAAGGTAGGTGATGATAACACGAAGAAAGAGAAGGAACAGACGGGGCAGGAGTCAAGCCAGAAGAAAGAGCCGGAGGCGGAGCCTGAAGACTCGCTGGCTTACACCCCTAGCGCAAGAGTCCTCCAGTATCTCTGCAGGGAGAGGGAGAAAATGAAGAAATATGGGGAGGCTTTTGAGTAAGCCAAGAAGGAGGAGGAAGCCAAGATGGCAGAGGCTGAACGTATGGCCAAAAGGGGCTTACTTCAGATTGACTATGACAGTGCACCTGACGGCGCAACTGATTCGTCGTCAACTGCCAAGGTCTAGTCTGAGCCTATCGATATGTTGCTGAAACTTATTGAAGCATTCTGCACTTGACTACCTTTGGGGCTCCGGTTTCTTGGTTGATGAGTTTGTCATTTTCCTCGTGTATATAAATAGTCAAACATTTGTACCAGGTGTAGCACGCTATTTCGTAACTTACCTTCAGCCAAGAACGTCGAATAGTCCAACAACCCGTATAAACTCGCCTTTTTTTTGGGTCACTGCTGGATATTAGCAACAGTTGACCTATAGCTTCGATTTCCTCTGAAGGATGTTCAGAAGTCATGCTGACTTAGGCGATGTTCCTAATAAGACCACTGCCCCTGATGCCCACAACCACAGTGATATCACGTGTGGACAAAACGATGAAAGTGTCAAGTTTGTGCCGGTCTGCCGTTATCCGTTGATACCTCTGGATATTATAAATCGGGCATGGTTCAAAGGCAACAACTCCGGAAAATCAGGGGTGTCGGCCTGAGTTGCATTGCTGTCAGGATCCAAGCCGAGAAGCAGCTGTTTGATATCCCGCAGCTCCATTTCCAATGCCTGCTTCTCTTTTTCCCGATCCTGACCAAGCCCCAAACTGAGCTCCTCCAGCGTTTTCACATCCTCTATGGCCCGCGCCTTTTCTTGTTCACCGAGAGGCCGTCGCCTTTCCAGCAACAAAGCCGAAGCGACACCGTGATCGTCTCCATGATCCCCAGCATCACGCTTGTACGCCACCCAGTCGCCCCTCCTGAGCACCACCACCCGATCGGCAGCCGCCCTACCCTCGCGGTCCAGCCAGGTCGCGGCGATGAGCAGTCCCGCATACGTGGCATCGTGAACAGGCCTCGGAGTCAAGCGCAGCGGCAGACCCCGCGACCGGGCCTCGGGCAGCACGCGGTGGAAGCGGACCAGGATCCCCAGGCGGCTCAGGGCCTCGGGCACAGCGAGCAGAGCGACGTGCACCGCGTACTCGGCGGCCTGGAATATGCGCACCAGGTCCTGGAAGTCGGCTGGGTGGCGGCACGCCGACTCGACGAGGCAGTCGGCCCCTGCGGCGGCGACGCGGCTGCAGGCCATGGCGAGCCAGCGGCGCGCGTCTGGACCCGTCGCGGGCGAGGCGAGGGCGGGCGACTGGCGCATGAGGTCTGTGTACGCTGGGTGATACGTCTTGTACGTGTCGGCGATTAGGTGCGCGGGACCCCGGTGTGAAGGGTTCCGCGCGGTCATGGCCTGGTGTAGGAGTGGTGCTGTGCGGGTCTTGCCGGCACCCGTCTGGCCGACGAGCAGGACTGCGACCTTGGATGAGGAGTCGCTGCCTGGAGATTCGCCACTGTCCAGCGCATGACTGAGCTCAGCAGGCATGATCTGCTCGGCAAAGATGGTCTCACTCTCAGCATCCGTGAGAACATATTTTGCCAAGGCGCCTTTCCCGTCTGCCATGGTTGCCGGATGATGTGTTGACAAGTATGGTAAGTTAGGTACCCGGGTGCAGGTGGCTCCTCAGGTAGGCTTCGTGATTGTGGATACTTGTCGTAGTTCCAAAGGTACAGTACCGTACCTTACATCAATTAGGCTTCAGAATGGATAGACGAAGATGAGCATGAATCTAGATAATTAGGTAATTACTTTGTAAGATGGGATCAATGTACCATCAGCCCCAACCCTCCCGATAGTCTTATGCTCCAACCATCCATCCTGTCCTGTTCGACGAAGTAGGTCTAGTTTAGGTCTAGAGCTAGACCTAGATCTATCTAGGCAACCCAGACTTTTCAAAGCTTCTAGAACCTCTCAAGACTGGATGACCGGCTTATTATTGCTGTTATTTTTACCCCCTTCAATTGCGGTTTTTATTGCCTGTGCTTACAGTGCAGTACTTGAGTACTGCCTAATCAAGTACTACCTAATGACTCCATATTGTGGAGATTACGTTTAATTGTGATTTTGACTTTTGCGCCCCGGATAGTGCCGTCAAGTGACCTCTAACGGGAGTGGAGAGTTGACCGGGCTGGTGGCAGGGCATGCACGCGCGGCATTCATGTTGTCATTGTACAAAAGAAACGGCTACACCGGCGCTGTTCCTGCAATCGACCCAAAGAAAAGACGAATGCGGTATAGATTTTCTTATCCGCCGTGGAGTCTCCAATTGACGTACGAGGTACGGAGTAGTACCCCTCCAAGTCCAGTCCCAACCCAGCATGGATCGATGTCAATCAGCGTGCACCAAGGTCCTTGAGCTATTAGGTCGCAAGGTCGGTACCTAGGTAAGGTAGGGTACCTAAAGGTAAAGGTAAGGTAAGGTAAGGTACCTTTCACCTTACCAGGTCTATGTGCCTGCCCAACCTTAAGCGCCGGAGTTTGGGACATGGAAGATCTAGTATGGGTAAATTCTCCATAGCATTGGATGGCATCTGTAAAGGTAACTTTAGGAACTTCAGGTCATCATGGAACAGAAAGTACCCAAATTGATTAGGGGGCAGACAAATAGACCGACAAAGTGTACCTTGAACCTGCTAATGTTACCATTAAGGTACCTATCTTACCTGCCTGCCACCCCCCTATGAGCCTGTTACCTCCAGCCTGACTTCGCACCATGTCTTTTTTAGCTTCTGGCCCAAGTCTCTGCGTCACTTCGGTTGGTGCTGGGAGACCTAGACCCACCCTATTCCTAAAAGGGTAGTAGTGCTCATTCCAGGGAAGGGGGGTCTGCGCCGGTTGCCTCGAGCCAGGAGTCGACAGGCTTCAGGCTGTTGCTGCTTTTGCGACACACTCTGTTTTCGCAATTGTCTTTCGACGATAACCAAACAACACGGCTCAAAGTGCAACATTGTCCACAGCAATTCACCACGCCCCGAGAGGCTCCCCCTCGACAACGGGCTTTCTGAAGCGCTGGACCACGATCCATTGCTACAAGATTCAAATCTCCCCAGCCCAGGCTTCTGGGTGTCGTCGCCATGATGTCCAACGCCCCTCCTGCGGCCGAATCTCCTGGGCCTCCAGTCGCCCAACAATCCCACAACGACACAAAGGGCCCGAGCTCTACGTCGCCTCCATCGCAGCAGCTTCATCCCCAAAAGATTCAGTCGCACGTCCCAGTGCATCTTCCTCCGACTTCAAACCAGTCACCGTCGTCGCAAGCTTTGTCGCCGCCGACCAAACGAGACCTTCGTTCGTGGTGGAAGAGGTTTCAGGCAAACAACAGCAAGCACCAAGAAACCGTTCCAGGTACATCGACACCCAACACTGTCCCATTTTCCTCCCCTTTTACTCCTACGCAAGGCACGACGCGTTTGGTCACCTTTTTCTACCTGTCTTATCTTTATTTCTGAGAGAGGAAAAAAGAGGGGGAAAAGCAAAACTCAAATCGAACCTGCTGTTTCCACCAGCCTACCTTTTCCCTTTGCCCGCACTCTCGATTGCACAATTGGAGCTCACATAGCTACCTTGGCTGGCTAGCTCGTGCATCTGCTAACCCAGGCTGTACGCAGAATCACGACCGCATGGAATCTTTGGGGTCCCGCTACGCCAAAGTATCACATACGCAAACGTTGCCATTTCGCTACTCGACGACGACGGAAAGAGCTACATTTATGGATATGTGCCGATCGTGGTCGCAAAATGCGGCGTTTTTTTGAAGGAGAAAGGTTTGTCTCCCGGGAAAGTCTTGGTTACCCGTCAATCTTCTGGCGCCTTCGTTGTTCTAACACAAGAGCAAATTCCAGCGACCGGAGTGGAAGGCATTTTTCGACTGAGCGGCTCAGAAAAACGCATCAAAGAGCTCAAGACAATTTTCGACTCCCCCGACCGATACGGCAAAGGGCTTGTTTGGGATGGATATACGGTTCACGATGCCGCCAACGTGCTCAGGCGATATCTCAACGACCTGCCAGAACCCGTGGTACCATTGGATCGTTACGAAGCTTTCAGAGACCCTCTGAGAGGCGCAACATTGCAGGCTGTTGGAGACGCTGAAGGACCGCAGTTTGTGAAGGATTTCGATTTGCCAGAAGCGATTTCAAAATATCAACGGTTGATCACCGAGCTGCCACCACTCAACCGCCAACTCCTCCTTTATTTGCTTGACTTGCTCGCCGTCTTCGCCGCCAAGTCTGACGAGAATCGCATGAATTCGCAGAACCTGGCTGCCATTTTCCAACCCGGGATGCTTTCTCACCCGAACCACGCCATGGCACCCGAAGAGTACCGGCTCAACCAATGTGTCATTATATTCCTTATTGAAAACCAGGATCATTTCCTCATTGGCATGCAGGGAACTGCTGCAGACGAGAAGACTGTTCAGGAGGTGCAGAAAGGTACCCCGCCAGTGGTAACTCCAGTCACTCCCGGCGCGTCGCGCAAGTCGGGCGTACACAGGTCAGCGTCGAACGCCAGTGCTGGCGCGGAGAGTGTCGCACGTGACGGCCAAATACGGCGAAATCGATCGGTCTCATCCAGGCATTCGCGGCACTCCAACGGCGCACCAAGCCCTGCAAGCCCAGCGCATGGATCGGGTGCATCTGGTGGCTTGGCGAGGAGTAACACAGTACCATCCAAAAAGTCCCCTGCTATCGGCACAGGCAGGTTCCACAAGAAGGGAGAACAATCAGGAGCACCAGTGGTACCACTAACCCCGGCGACTCCAACCCCTATCCCCCCATCACCGATAGTAGTCGATGCTGGCAGCCCAATGGAGGCAATCGGTCGAAACATCCATTCCACTGCTGCTCCACCCAGTTCAAACAGTACCCAAACTCTCTTGACAGTCGACCATACTGGACTGGGAAGCAAAGGTCAAGATGGCCTCCTGGATCCCACGACTCCGGATGCATTGACCCCGTCCCGAGAACGCAAACTACAGAGCCTCTTTCAGCGCTCGCCAGGGAGTGATACGGAATCTAGGACGCCCAACAAACTCCGCAAAAAGCGCTTGGTAAGCAGTCAGAACCCTAGTGCGCAAAGTTCTACTGCGTCCCTGCCGCATTCTCATGCGGGTGTCTCTCCCGGTGTCGAGCTTTCGAACCCAATGGAGCAGCCGCCGTTGAAACCACTGCCGGAAGCGCAGCAGAGTTCCCCAGGTCCACTGATGCCGTCGTCAGAGAGCGCATCGGATGCAACGCCTAGAGCGCAAAACCACTCTCCCGAAGCAAATATGCACTACCATCATGTTCCCAACAACGACACTAGCTTGAAGCCGCAAAATTCGCACACACAATCTCTACACAGTTCCTTCAACGAGGGCTCAGATATTGATCAGGTTGATGAATCAGCGCCACCAGTAGCATCCGATCAGCCAGAACCAGAAAAGGATAAGAAACGACGGTGGCGGCTTTCTAGAAGGAAGGAAGAGATGGGGGCTACGGCTAGCCCTGGACCGCCGCCTGTCCCGACATCTCCTCGTAAAGTAATTGGGACGAACACACACGCAGAGGCAAGCACAAGTTCAATTGGTAGCGGCAGTAGGCACCATCGGCGCAGCTTCAATGGCGAGCCAGTCGACAACATTTTGACTGGAAGCACGGATGCCCAGTCGTCTCATGATTCGGCCAGTAAAGAGGGCAGGGATGAGTCTCGAGGCCTGACGGGATGGTTTAAGAACAAGTACCGAGAGGCCAAAGAGAACCGTGACGAGCGTCGGAACAAGTCACCGCCGCCTGCACAACAAGACTCCCACTTCAGTCCGACCAACATGATGGTGACACGTGGGAAGAGCTTGGAAATTACCAGGCCACCTGTTGAGGATAAGGAAGCACCCAAACCATAGGGCTGAATATCGCGCAGGCTGAAATGTATTGCAGGTGGAGATATGCGTGTTCTTGAGCGTTTTATGATTATTTGGCGTGGTTCTGATTTGTTTTATTCCCCCCAACAAAAACCCCAAAAGGTCGACCTAAAAGAAAAGTGGTGATATCGGAATGGAATTACTCTACTTCACCTTGTGCAGTCGCCCCTCTTTCTCTCTCCTTTTCTCCCGTCGACGACTGAGGATACCCCATGGTAGTTTGCTTCGTTTTTTTTTTTTTCTGTTTTTCTTTCCCCAAAGTTTACACCCATTACACCCCTGTTGAGGATAGGATGGCTTGGTTTCTTTGCTTTCGGAGGATGGATTTCTCATATATATCATATAACTAAAACAAAATCCCGGGAGGCTATTAACATACGAGCGTTATAGCAATGAGCTAACCGCCATTCCTCGAGCTCAATTCCTGTACTAATGCACACAAAGCAACACACTCAAGGTTGACCTGTACTAGTCTAGTCTCTTACTACTAACTCTATATATCTCTTCAATATAGCTTGCTACTAGCTTTGGTAATTTGAACCCTATCAAACTTACATGCTTTGGATCGTCCTGTGAACGAATTTTGTCTCTTATATAATTTCCGTGGACATGCGCTATGTTAACCGATTTGGCAGTACTACCTGCATATCCATCTCGATCGGGATGACGCAAGGGCAGCTCGGTGGGAGCCGCTTTATATTGAGTCTCTGTTGTTACACGGCAGTTGTGCGACCCGGGAATCATTTCGGGACATATCCGAGACAGACATGAACCCTGTGGAGATATCGCCCCCCCCCCCTTCTCTCGCATACCAGATCCGGTCCTCATGCAGAAAAAACCCCAGTGTCCCATACGACCAGGAGCCCTCTCCTCCGTACATCCTCGTTGAAGAAGCCGTTCCAACCCTCCCACACCCTGTGGAGCTCAACCCCGAGCCCCGCACCCCGGCCTTGCTGCCTGTCGAAAAACCGCCGCAGGTCCTCCTCGATGCCCTCGAACCCGACAATGTACCTCGGCAGCAGCCGGCGGGCGTCCTTGTCCTGGGGCCACATCTCGGTCGCCAGGAAGGCGTCCTTGTCGGCGTAGAACCTGTCGGCCTCGTCGAGGTACTCTTCGCGCTCGCGGGTGCCCGGCTCTGTGTGAATCGGGGGCTCGCAGGTGAGCGCGCGAGCGTGCAGGCCTGGGTAGACGAGGTGCGAGCGCCAGGGGGTCGAGTGGCAGGGCGTCAGGAAGAGGGCGAAGAGCTCCATGTCGTCCAAGTGGCGATTGATGTCAATGGCCGTTCCGTTTCCACTTGGCGCTAGAGGCGCCGTGTGCTCCGATGAGGGAGTGGCTTGGCCAAGCACAAGACTGTCGGGGTGGATGCCCTCGTACTCGTGGCGCAAAAAGTGCAGCACCGATAGCGGAGCTCGCTGGTGGAATGAGGAGAGATAGCCCCCGAGAATGATATTGACTGCCAAGCATCCGCCTAGGACGTATCTGTGTCTAAGTCGAGGTTTTGAGGGAGAAGAGTTCTTGGCGGCCAAGGGTGAAGTAGTCGCTTGGCTAGTAAAGAATGCGTAGACGTAAGGTGCCGCTATGACATGGAGGACAGGAAGAAGCGGGTAAATGAACCGGACCTCCTTGTGTGATATCGTCGACAATGCTCCCACCAGAGAAAACACAGCAAAGGATAGAGTCTTTACCGCATTCGACTGTGATACCGTCAGACCTGGCACCAGGGCGAGCCCTGTCGATTTCCACAGCCCTATGCAGACAAAGGGAAGGCATGTCGTCGAGAGCAGCGGGATGCCTTGGGAAATATAGTAGTGCCAATCATTACGCCCATAAAATAAGGAGAGCGACTGCGAGAGGTTGAAGTGAAGCCAGTTGTGAGGAGGGAACGTCCAAAATCCGAAATAGAAGCAATCAGCCAGGACAGACACGGCCAAGACTGAGAGTCCACTGAAGGCTATGTTTACCACGAGGCTAATGAGGCTTCCTGTAGTGAGTGGGGATCTCCCGTCTAGAGTGAGTCTAGTTACGGTCACGGTGAGAATCGCAATCCAGACGAGGAGATTCGTTGGCCTCAACACCACAGCGATTGCCGCAAGTAGCAGTGATTCTCGTAAAGTTGATGAAGTAAAACTTTCCCTGTCATCCTCATCTTTTCCACTAGAATCCCTGAGTAGACTCCAAGGCCAATGATAAAGAGCCATGATTGTCAATGTGGTCTCAATAGAATTCGAAAATGTCCTTGTAGAGCAATACCATTGCCATGGGTTCGAGACAGTCAACCAAAGCTGTATTATTATTGATGATATTAGTACAGCAAAGACAAAACGAGGACCGGGCCCCAAAAGACAAGGTGTAGCCTAGACATACAGCCGCGGAAGCGATACCCCCAGAGTTGCCATATATTTGCAAGGCCAGCTTCCAAGTATAATAATCCCCTAGAGCAGCAAAGACGGCTTGGGTTGCCTTGGGCGCAGCCACCAAGAGTGCCGCAGAGATTTCAGGGCTAGCGTGCAGAAACTTCAACACATTATGAAGGACGATATAGACCCCGCCGAACAGGGCAGGGTGCAACGAAGAGCGAAGTTGATATTGCCATTCCTATGGTTGGCTCCGGGGTTCAGTCCATATGAGCAATGCGAATAGGTAGACAAGCAGTCAGAGAGCGACTGGTGACAAGCGACACAACCTACCCAGGTCAACCAAGCTCCACTATCACTTCCAAAAGCTATCCTCCAAGCCGGCTCCAAAGCCTGAAAATATTCATCTGGCTGGAAGAATGTGCGCACACAGAGAGCATTGACGAAGCGGAATGCGACGAGAATGTACAGGACAGTTGCATCTCGTGACTTCATTCTCTGCTTCTAAAGGCTGCTCCTGTGGGGGTTTGGTGTGACGTATTGGGTGTCAGTTCTGCACCGCATGAATCTCTCTTCTGTTTATAACGACCTGACAATTCAACACACCTCAGTTAGGTTCCATGTTGCCAAGGCGGCCTACGAACTCGGGATTTGCTGCAGGGGCCGGTGGAGGGTAGGTAAGGTAGAGAACCCCCGATTCGTGAACGTGGCAGGTTCACGTTTATCGCTTATCCAGCCCCCCCTTCTCCTCGGGGGTCGGGATAAAGCTTGTTAAAATGTACGTTTCCATTGGTCATCGCGTTCCTGTCGACGCCAAAGGACCCCGCCATTAGGTACAGAGCCCCGACTCGGAGGCTCAGCTTGCATGTTCCGCACAAGGTACGGTGACGCAAACTTGTTGACAGACAGACATCAGACAGCCTCTCTGGGAAACCTCATTGATGGGAGCATACCGTAAAGGCAACGCCGCAATACCAAACTGCACAAAAAACAAGCGATTTTCCAATATCGCAAATGAATGGCATAGATCTTATGTCAACTTCATATCCTCCGCATCCAAATTAACTCGTAAAAGTCCGACTCAGTTAGCTCAAGCTCAAAACGACTCGCGCCGTGGTTTGGAATTCATCACGCGCGCCTGAACCGGCTTGCTTCGGCAGTTTGCCACACCACAAGACTGGGAGCACTGTGGATTGGTTTGCGACGAAAACGCTTGCACCTGCACTTAGGGGTTTAGTGTGTCGAGTTCGCTTGTAACCCGGCAGGCCAGGTACCGCCATGGCCTTCCTGTGACGGCATCATGGCATGGATATTGGGTATGCCGATGCCCGCTGCTGCCCGCGACAGGATGCTTGGCAAGGTGAGAGAAAGTAGAGAGGCCAGGCAGGCCGAAGCCGGCATTAATAGACTGTCCTCATGCGCCCCTCCCACCACCACTAAGCTTACTGACCTTGAACTTTACATATTTTGTATCCAACCACCAACTTGCATATACCATTGTGGCTTTATTTTCCGTTTTTTTTTTCACCTACCTTACGATTCTTGACTGCCTCGTGGGCATAGTTCAACCCAGGTTCAAACATTCATTGAAGGCCCTTCCCTTCCTACTCTTGCCCGTTTTAGTTCATACCATTTAACCTCCTTTGCAACGTCGTCGGATCCTGCCCCCCCCCCCCCCCTTCTACTGACATACGGCATTCTAAAACCACACGTTTCACTGTGGTGCGCGAAACATTTTCGTCCATAACCCCAATAGTTTCCGTCTTTTCCCACGAGGGCTTACACCATCACTACCATCATGACACCCTCCGCCACCAACGGTGACGCCGCCGCCGCTTCGTCCCGGTTCCATGCCTCCTCGACCAAATCCGCCATCGCGGCGGAGAACGAGTATGCTGCCCACAATTACCACCCCATTCCCGTTGTCTTTGCCCGCGCCCAAGGAGTCAACGTCTGGGATCCAGAGGGCAAGCACTATCTCGATCTCCTCTCTGCCTACAGCGCCGTCAACCAAGGCCACTGTCACCCGGAGCTGATCAAAGCCCTGGCTGAGCAGGCTGGTCGCCTCACGTTGAGCTCGAGAGCCTTTTACAATGATGTGTTCCCCGTATGGGCCGCAAAGGTCCGCGACCTCTTCGGCTATGATATGGTGCTGCCCATGAACACTGGTGCCGAGGCCGTTGAGACAGCTATCAAGATCGCGAGAAAGTGGGCATACAAGGTCAAGGGGGTCCCACAGGGCAAGGCCCATGTATTCAGCGTGGCTGACAACTTCCACGGTCGAACGGTAAGCTTTCCCACCTCTCTTCCGGGCGTCTCTAACTCGACAGCATAGATGACCGCCATTTCATTGTCTACCGATCCGGAATCGCGCGATAACTATGGGCCATACGTTCCAAATATCGGTGCAATCTGTCCTACGACGGGCAGGCAGATCAGGTACAATAACATCTCGGATCTGGAGATCGTCCTAGAGGCGCATGGGGCCGAGACGGCTGCTTTCATTGTAGAGCCCATCCAGGGTGAGGCAGGTGTTGTTGTGCCGGATGACGACTATCTTGCCAAAGTACATGCGCTATGCAAGAAGCACAATGTCCTCTTCATTTGTGACGAGATCCAGACCGGCATTGCCCGCACAGGCAAGATGCTGTGTTGCAACTGGGCTGGAATCAAGCCCGACATTGTAACCCTTGGCAAAGCTATCTCGGGCGGCATGTACCCCGTCAGTTGCGTGCTTGCTGACAAGGACGTCATGATGGTTGTCGAGCCCGGCACTCATGGGTCCACCTACGGCGGTAACCCATTGGGCTGTGCTGTATCTATTCGTGCGTTAGAGCTGGTTGAGGAGGGTAAGCTTGCGGACCAGGCCGACCATCTTGGCCGGATTTTCCGTGAAGGCGTCGAAGCGTTCAAGTCTCCAATTGTCCAGCAGGTCAGAGGCAAGGGGCTTCTCAATGCTGTTGTCATCGACGAGTCAGCGGCAGGGGGAAGGACCGCGTGGGATCTTTGCATGCTGCTGAAATCGAAGGGTCTACTGGTAAGCCTTATCACATTTTGTGATGCGCTGGCAGGTGTCTTTTGACGTCTTGCGTCAGCTACATTTTTGATGGTTAACTCGAAGAGTCGTTAGGCCAAACCAACGCACGGGAACATAATCCGATTCGCGCCACCCCTCATTATCACGGAGGAGGAACTGAAAAAGGCGCTCAGCATCATAGGGGAAGCATTGACCGAGCTTCCGACTGCGGAGAAGGGTGATGGTCACTAATTACCAAGAATGTCTGGATGGAAGGATTATACAGACTGGAGGGAGGTGGGGGATTCTTCGGGCCTCGGGGCTGGAACAAGGTTAGGTACATAACCTCGACTCAGAGAGCTAATAAAAGCTCGGCGCGTTCGCAAGCTCAACCAGCTTCATCGCGCAGGTTTTTGGGTTTTTGGGTTTTTCTTTCTTTCTTTCTTTCTCTCCCTACCCGTGTATATCACGGGAGTGGGAAAACGATGCGAACTGTTGGATACTACTATACACACTGGTTTGTCTCGTAGGACGGGGTCGTTTGGATCGTACCTCATCCTGACTAGGAAAAATCTGGGTAGCCTCTCTTCCCTACCATAGAATATTGGAGTCTATGAATCAATACCCCCTCAGCACAGATCAGTTGGAAAACAAAAGTGAGCCGACAAGATAAAACGAAAGATTCTGATGGTTCTCGACTTTTTCCAAACGTTGGGAAACTTTCTCCGCACCAATGAGGATGGATTGCGCTTTCTGGATTCACTGTATTTGCACTTTGTAAGCTACCCAGCGGCTGGTCCGATGTCTATAAACTGTACCTACACACCGAAGCCACCGAGCCAAATGAGTCAACTCATTGAGACCAGTGAACTCTGTCGCTTTTTTTTTTTTTTTTCTTTCTTCGAGCCGCACATGCATACTTCTTAAGGGACCTCTAAAGAATGACAGATCAGAATTTCTATCGGGAGTCGGGGAGGCGGGAGAACTCCCACCCTGTTTCGCGACCAGGCGGTTAGTTAAAGAATAAACCCTTGTCTAAGGCATTCCGTTATTGGCTTACTTGAGAGGGGGGAATGGAGATCAGCTAGTCCCCGCTTTCGGAGCTGCAGTTTTGGGATCACGCTAGATTCTTGGTTGGCTGAGAGGCGGATACGTCTTATCTATACTTATGTTACGGATGAACAGGATGTACCGGAGTTATAGGTAACCAAGTTTTTATCTGTTTTATTTTTGATGCTCTTTTCCGAACTACTCATGTTTGTTCGTATTTCAGTGTAAAATGCCGTTCAATAACTGAGTAGCTCGCCTAGATTGATTTTGGTTGGTGATATCAAGTAGGGAGGTTTGGGAGGTAAGTATTACAAGGTAGGTAGGTAGGTACCTACCTACCTACCTACCTTAGGTACCTAGGGAGGACAAACTAAGGTACCTGTGATACGAAATACCTCCGCCATTACTTTCCTCAGTAAGAGGTGCCTAGTCAAAATTCTGAGCTAGACATCCATTAAGGTCGCCTAAGCCGGCTAGTTTTGCCGGCCTATCTCGTCAAACTTGGGGGCGGATTTCGTACCGTTCATGCCTGATATACACCTAGGTACACGGGCTGTGCTGGCAAACCGGCGCCAATATTATTCCCGAGGCGCCATTTTGTACTTTAGATACCGACTTGGGCTTTTGCTGGCACTATCTATGTACCTTTAGCTAAGGTAGATAGGTCGTTTTCCTACTTCGTAGGTATCCAATGTACTAGTGTGGTTGAGTGCGCTCACAAAAAGTATGCTTGCTTGCTATGAAGTGTGGATGGGGTGTGGATGGGTGGATCCAGGACCCTGACCTTATCGTCTCCCCCCCCCCCCCCCCCCCCCAAGTATTGAGGTGCGCATGCGACTTGCAGCAAACAAGTCCCAGGTTTCCTTCTTGGACAAAACAAGAACGAAATGCATGGGGTGGCTGTGGTCAGGGAGTGTGCTACCCATTCCCTGCGTCTGCTGCTCCGTTGTCAGTGTCTAATGTGCAGGGCGTGCATGTTGCTTTGCTGGCCACGTCAGGTAACCGACCTATCTTGGGGGACAATTTGCTTGGGCCCCAGATGGGGTTGGATTTATTGAATTGAAATTGGATATTACCTACCTACATAGGTAATTAAGGTAGGTAGGTAGGTACCTAATTGGGTGGTCGGGCTTGCGAATTGTCCAATGTGGACTGGACTGGACGTGGTATCAGTGACTGAGAGCTTTGGTCCTATCCGCACCTGCAGCCAAAAAAAAAAAAAAAAAATGGTGGGAAAATGGTCACCTGCACACTCTGCAACAATAAGCACAACCCACCACCTAGCTTGTTTGCAGCACATACACATGGAGTACCCTACCCTACCTACACTAAATCAAGATATGTACCCAGATCTAAAAGGTTTCGAGGGTCCATTGTCATTACTTGTACTCCCTATTTAGTCTACCACAGCGACCAGAAGCATTCACGGAGTAGCCGTCAATTACAAGGGCCTTGTCAATCAAACGACCTAGAAAGAGTACATGGTTTATGGCAGGACGCACGCCTCAATACTATATTTTGAAATACGTACCTACCTAGGTACCTTACCTACCTACGTACGTCGTACAAAGTAGTAGTACAGAACCGGCACTCATCAGACGGGCAGAACTCAATTGATTATAGCTGTCGAGGCGACGCAATCGCTCACATCAAGAGCTGCCACCTTTCATGCTCTGTCTTTTTGCTATAGGTAGGTAGGTGACTGATATTTGCTTTTTGAATGTGAGACGAGTGGCTTGTTATCCTTGCCTAGGAAAGTAGATTGGGCACCCCCCAGAACAAATCCGGAGATAATAACAGCCCGCCCGCCTTGCCGCCTACCCAGGGATTTCAAAGATGGGTCGCATTGGGAAAGCCCCACACCTTCTCCGCGCGGTAGTCATAAAGAAGATGGAGGGGACGCTAAATGGTACCGATCTGGCTAAAGCCTGCCAAGCAGCCACCAACTCGTGACAGAGGAACAGAATGGCATCTGTGCGAAGTCTCTTGGTTGCTTCTCAACGAATGCAGTCGTTCATCAGGCGTTCTATTTGCTGCCTCACATAGGCGAGTTTGGGTAGGCAGCTTACCTTATCTGTCGTGTTGTCATTTCGCAAGGAAAGTCGCAACAGGTTGTCATGGATCGTCTAATCAATTACGTCTATCAGTTCCAAGCTATCATCATCTCAACCTGACTAAGTGTGTAGTACCCATCTATGTATCTTTGGGCATGGCATGCCTACCGCGTATCACACCCTCGAAATCCACAGTGCCACAATTATCATCCCCAACTATGCAGGGCACTGTCGTTTCTCATTTACCCATCTTATCTGCTCTCTGCGTCGTAAATCTCCGTCTTTATTGCCTAGTGCCTTTACACTTCTTTTATTAGACACCGCGTTGGGGGTTCTGGAATAACTTACTCCGTACAATAGATAGCTTTCTTTTTGTTCTTTCTTTCTTTCTTTTTTTTTTTTTTTTTAAAAAAAAAAGATAGGAAAAAGAAAGAAAGAAAGAAAAGACTGCACTTAATATCTGAAATCTCAGTTCAGTCCAAGGCAAGGTCTCTAAAGGTACCTACCTAGATAGGTACCTACCAGGTACGTACCTTACGTACCTCACTGACTCCGCCAAACCCCACACTGGTGTCGTCAACCCAAGTTCCGATCACGCACCAGTCTTTGCCCATTGCTATGGAGCTCACCAGACCTGACACGCCGGGGACAGTGCAGGCGTCACGGTTGACGCCAAATTAGGCATCCCGGACATGAAGTTTATGTTACGGTGTTGTAAATAATTATTACACTGACACGAATGCAGCCTTTTGACAGAAGTCAACCTTCCTAGGCCACAAAACTCTTATTACTCTGCTTGCTCGGTCCTAGATCTGGACGTACAGTAGGTAATTGGTAGGTACCTAGTTAGGTAGGTAGGTTACTGTATTGTAATGGAGGTGAGGTGATGACCGTACAGTACCGGTGGTGATTGTGCAGCCAGTTCAGTGGCATCCGCCCGCCCAGTGCCGTTAAAAAAAAAAAAAACCACCCGCTCATTAGACCGCCCACCCCCAGCTGCCACCTGCCCACGTCTTACACAAACTCCGAAAAACGAACGACTTACCCTGTTTGTTACCACTTTCAATTGCCTTATCTTCTCATCAAAGCCGTCACGAGTTGGGGATCAAACTCGAAAAAAATCGAGGCCTTCAAAGACACGTCTTGAAAGAGGCTTGGCCCATTTGCGAATAGAAAAAGGTCGGTATGTCTTGTGGTGACGTCGTTTTCGCTTTCAACCTGTCGCCCCCTTAAACTATTGTTTACTTCTCGGTCGCAGGCTATGCAGCGGAGCGCTAGGCGCGTGGAACCCCCTGCCACAAGTCACTTGCGCTCCACATCCAATCCCCACACATGATCCAGAACCTCGTCGTGAATCCTGGGCCTATCGGAGCCGTGCCAGAGACCAGGCGGCGGACCAGTTCCTACCATTCGTGACCTTGCCTGCCTGCCTCCCCGGCCTAGCGATCCAGGCACCTTGTTGACTGCTTTGAACTGTGCTTGCTCATCATCACCCAACTTTTCTCTTACCTATCTTTTTTCTGTTTTTCCCTCCCGAGTCTTTTCATCCCATCCCACCCACCCACCTATTAACCGCACCTACCTACCTACTTACCTACCTATCCTTCATCGACCTGCATCAAACCGCCGCCTCGACAGACAGACGCCCGACTCCATGAAGCTAACGTCTCCCTCGCTTCGAGGAACAGCTGTGTTCATGCCCGCTCCAACAAGGTTCTCCATCCGTCTTTCATAGACCCTGCCCCTTTAGGGGGCCAACCGTCTCGCTTGCATCTACGTACACTTCCTCGAACCGATAACCACTGCCAGGAATTATGGCGGACCGATCAGCACGCCGTGCGCGCCCTGGCGACGACTCTGTAGGACAGTTTGTCATCGGGGCGGAGATCGGAAAGGGCAGCTTCGCCCAAGTTTACATGGGCAAGCACAAGGTCAGCATACATTGACCTCTTCGGATTACATGCCATGGCAAGCACCCGTTTTAGATCATATTCGAGACGAGCTCGCGGAGCGAAATGCACTAGAACGATGTGACACCGTCCACGATGGCTCCCCTTCGACTATTGGCTGTGCCATTCCACAGAAACATTAGTTTGACGACCGAGTAGCTAACATAACATTTGCACCTTGACAGGTATCTGGTGCCGCCGTTGCCATCAAGTCTGTCGAGCTGGCAAGACTCAATAAGAAACTCAAGGAGAACCTATACGGGGAGATAAATATCCTGAAGACTCTCCGACACCCTCATATTGTTGCC
The DNA here is from genome assembly GCF_000002495.2 of Pyricularia oryzae 70-15. NCBI lineage: Eukaryota > Fungi > Ascomycota > Sordariomycetes > Magnaporthales > Pyriculariaceae > Pyricularia > Pyricularia oryzae. The sequence continues at coordinate 3,902,007 of NC_017851.1, read as the reverse complement.
CTCCATGACTGCGTCGAGTCGGCAACACACATAAACCTCATGATGGAGTATTGCGAGCTAGGGGACCTGTCGCTATTCATTAAGAAGAGGGAGAAGCTGTCGACGAACCCAGCAACACACGATATGGCCCGCAAGTACCCCAACGTGCCAAACTCTGGTCTAAACGAGGTGGTCATTCGACACTTTCTCAAACAGCTCAGCAGCGCTCTGAAATTCCTTAGAGAGAGCAATCTTGTACACCGAGATGTGAAGCCGCAGAACCTTCTCCTGCTTCCCTCGCCCGAGTTCCGGGAGGTAAACAAATTAGCCCGCCCTATCCTTACAGCAAGTCAGGACTCCCTCGTCCCAGTCGCCGGCCTTGCATCGCTTCCCATGCTGAAGCTGGCCGACTTTGGCTTTGCGAGAGTCCTGCCGTCAACGTCACTGGCTGAGACTCTTTGCGGCTCACCATTGTATATGGCCCCAGAAATCCTCCGTTATGAGCGGTACGATGCCAAGGCAGACCTCTGGTCTGTCGGGACTGTGTTATTCGAGATGATAGTGGGCAGGCCGCCCTTCCGCGCCAGCAATCATGTTGAGCTGCTGAGGAAGATCGAAGCCGCTGAGGATGTGATCAAGTTCCCCCGAGAGACCACGATAAGCTCAGAGATGAAGGGTCTTACAAGGGCACTTCTCAAACGGAATCCTGTTGAGCGCATCAGCTTCGAGAATTTCTTTGCTCACCCAGTTATTATTAGTTCGATACCGGGCTTGGTTGAGGATGATATACCCAAGCCTGAAGCTAGCGAGCAGCGTAGCAGCAGCAAGGATACCAGGGCGGCATCCAAAAGTGATGACCCAATCGCTTCCCCTAGAAAGTATTCTTTCCGACGCCACCCAACAGATAACGACCAAATCAGGGACCAGTTTCGAAGGGTGGAACCGCCGTCTTCTGCTGCAGAGAGCGCCCCTTCACGGCAAACATCAGCTTTTAGCGGTATTGCCGCGGAGGCTAGAAAACAAGCAGCCGCTGAAGCATCAGCACGAACCGGCCAGTCATCACGCAATGAGCCTGGAGACAACTTGGTCCCTCGCAGGCCGCAAGCGCAGCCTTCTACATCGGCTCCGAGCAAGCCGGGGTTGTACGAAGAACGTCGCCGTGGAATATCGAACGCATCGCTGAATCGATCCAACCGCGAATCATCATCCCCAACTAGTGCAGCTTTGGCCAATGATTCTGCAAGAGCGCCACCGCAGCAAACTTCTAGGAGAGTGCAGGCGGAGGAGAGAGAGAAGGCCGCGCAGGATGTAGCCTTTGAGCGGGACTACGTCGTTGTAGAGAAGAAGCATGTCGAGGTCAACGCTTTCGCAGATGAGATGGCTGCCAATCCTAGGCTGGGCGGCCAAGGCACGCCACTGTCGCCCAAGTCTGGGCAGATTGTCCGAAGAGCAACCCAGCAGGGAAATCCTACTTCTACCACTGGCGCAATTCCTGCAGCGCCATCGCGCACAATGCAGATCGCGCAAGGCACTCAGAGACACTATCACGAGCGCGGAACTTCTCTCTCAGCCAGTCCAGGCTCAACCGCTTCCTTCATTACCAAGGCTATCCAAGATGCAAGCTTACGACTGCTCGGAATTAAGTACCCGGCCGGTCTGACAAAGGGTGCATCGCCACCCGAGTTATATAACCCCTACCCTGCCTACCCTACCCCATCCCCACCGGTTGGCCTCATAAGCAGCGGAAAGCAGAGTACTCCCGTAGACGAGGATGCGCGGGTTGCGCAGCTGATCGAGGAGCACGCCACTCGCAGTGACGTCGTTTATGGCTTTGCAGAGGTCAAGTACAAACAGCTGGTTCCTCTCGCACCATCGGCGGAACATGGGCTAGGAGGAACAACGCTCGAAGACATGCCCACCGGCGAGGAAGATGTTCTCACGGTTGAGGCCATAGTCTCTCTGTCTGAAGAGGCACTGGTGCTATACGTAAAAGCCTTGACTCTCCTTGCGAAGTCGATGGATATTGCAAGCCTGTGGTGGGCTAGGAAGAACCGAGGTGATCAAGCAAACAACGCTCTTTCGTCGACGAGGGACTCTGTGAACACGCAGACACTATCATTGAGAATAAATTCGGCCGTTCAGTGGGTCCGCTCAAGATTCAATGAGGTGCTCGAAAAGGCCGAAGTAGTCAGGCTCCGGTTGATGGACGCACAGAAGCGACTTCCAGATGATCATCCGAGTCATCCTAGCAATCACCCACAAGGATCTGAATCAGTAAACGGCGCAAGCGCAGAAGGAGTCTTCTTGACAGTCGGTGTGACCGCGGAGAAGCTCATGTACGACCGCGCTCTGGAGATGAGTCGCACTGCTGCGATCAACGAGATCACCAATGAGGATTTGGCCGGGTGTGAGATCTCTTATGTCACGGCGATTCGTATGCTAGAGGCTGTTCTCGACAATGACGAGGATGCCCCGAAGCGAAGATTGTCTGCCAACATGGATGACAGCGGTGGTGACGGAGAAGATGGTCATGCGGAGATCAATGCCGATGACCAACAGGCGGTCCAGAAGAGTGAGTTTTGCTGTGTTGAAACCTTTTTTTTTTTTCGCTCCCATCAAATGTTTGCTGGGTACTGACAGACTATTTTCATCGCTTAGTGATTCACATGATTAGGTCTCGTCTTACCTCCGTACGCAGCAAGGTCCGCATGATATCCAATGCCTCAAAGGCCCAGCAACAATCTCAGCCACAGAGCCTCATCAGGCGTCGCAGCGGTGATGTGACGCCGCGAAGTGTCCCTTCATACAGCTCTTGATGCACTTAGAAACACTCGGGCTCAACCGGGTATTGTTTCATCTTTTTCACGACTTGACGATAACTTTCACATTCACGAACTTGCTTTTATTATTCATCATTTTTACCAGATTGCTGCCTCAGGGCGTTTTACGTTTCGGAGCTGATACAGTTCACGATAAGCACCCAGCACTAGTTGGACTACGGGGCGCAACTTGGTGCTGAGGACGAGCGGCGCATGAAGTGCTATTCTACGATGATTTTTCACTGTCATACTGGGGAGTTCTTTTTTTTTTTTTTTCCTCCCTCGTTTATTGGTCAACTGGGTATTGTTTTACTTATGTCCTTGCCTTTTTTTTCTTTTACGTATGGAGCAGGAGTATAATTTTATTTCGCAGACATAGGGTCTGGACTTCTGTTTTTTCTTTTCCACTCCTCGGCTATGCCTGAAGCGTTCAGTTCCAGATTTTGGATCGTTCGAATACTGTACTTTTTTTTATTATTTTTCTTCTCATTCATTTGCTGCGGCCAATGTCATGATGACACTGGAGAAGAGACGTCGACGGGCGGTTGCGGGCATATATAGCTGTTACAAGAATATATTAGTGAGGTGGATGCGGTAATCGCTTGTGCCCCAAGATATGCCGTACAAATGTGTTCCAATGTCTGTCTTACTGAAGCTATAGTTGCTGCATCGATTGGGATTGGCTGTCACCTGTGACATAATAAACGGGTTGTACATTGATCCATTGTCATATATATAACAGTTTAAATTAATCAATACAGTAGTGCGTTCAGTGAACGAGGAGGCTGTAGAGTGATTGTCTGTCCAAACAAGTCAACACAATGTAGGATTAGGATACCCAGGGTAAGATAAGGTATCGAATATCCTACTGCCATGAGATCGTACATCGTCGATATAGCCAGCAGCTTGCTAACTTAGTTGTAGGCATACCAATTGAGCGCTATATCTGCCTCCTATACCCATACTCACTCCTGCTCCTGGGCCTGCTTAGTCCCGCCCATGGTCTCGTCTTCCCCAGACGTCTTTGTGCCGTAGACGAAATGCTCCAGCGCTGTATATGCAGCCTCCAAATCATCATTGACAATGATTTCATCGTAGGCGGCTGTGGCGGACCGATCGATATCTTCTTGGACCGCCTTGAGAATCTCGACGACTTTCTCTGCTGCTACCCCTTGGTCCTTGAGTCGAGCTGACAGAACCTCTGTATCTGGAGGCTTGACGAAGACGTGTCGCGCCTCGAACGAGTACTCTTTGGTTTGTCGCACGCCCTGCATAGTTATGTTAGAGGAAGTGTTCACGGCTGCTCTGGGATGTTGCGGGCGGGGGTGAGTGCCAAAACTTACATTGGTGCTCATCTCCATGATGGGCACTTTTTCCGCATCAACGATTGTGCTTATAGCCCCTTTGCTGGTTCCAAACTGTTCCCCATCAACCTCCCCGTACTCCAAAAACCTATCTGAGTCGATCATTGTGCTAAACTCGGTGGCAGACACGACAATGCGTTCATGATCCTTGAGTTCATCGGCATCCTCGCCCCTCGTTGTGTGCACGCGGACCTTGCCAAAAACCCGAGGGTTCCGTTCTTGCAGAAGCTTTATCAATGATGATTTGCCAGACAACCTGGGACCGCTTATGATCAACGGCCGCAAGTCATCTGGCTGCTTTCCTGGTTGACAATTGTCGGCCTCTGGTTCTGCCTGGCTCTTTTCATTTCTGGCAAAAATGACATCGATTTTGTCTGGGTCCTCAATCTTGTCAAATTCCGCCATGCGCGATTTACTAGCTATGCGCAGCGCTCTCCAGCTCTTGCTGGCCTTGCCCTCTATAGCCTCAGCCTTGGACTTGTCATTCATTGGCATATCAATCTCCAGGTCGTCCTCGGCGATCTTTCGCTGAAACATGCCCAGCTCCGGAAGCTGATACCGGTCTGAGACTTTGAGGCTATCGAGCACCGAGGAATTGCTGCTGGTGCTCAGAAAGTCGAGCGAGAGCGCACTTCCGGCGTTCGACCTGTGCTTCTTGTTCACTTGGCGATGGACCGTCTTCTTGGCCTCTACAAATTGCTCTGGTGGAACCGAGGGCAGCTCGATCTGAGGGCACCCTTCAATCTTCCACCTTACCCAGTTCTTGTCCCTTGCCAACACAGTTGCCACGATGCGGTGAAAGTATTGACCATCCCCCACCGATATACTAGTTAGCTGCGCGGATATCTTATCCTTCATGTTGACGGCCCATTTGGCTTCCTCATCGCTGAGTACCTGGTCCGAATACGTAACTGACTTGTTGTTTACTTTGACCTGGGCGAGCTTCTCCTTTGCTTCTGCCGATAATGATAGCAAGAACTCCATGATTATCAAGGCTTGGACGAGAATATATCTCCGGAAGGTGAGGTCGCTCAACTAAAAACCGTGTTAGCCAGCAGTTCTGCTTATCGTTTGGAAGCGTATCTTACCTCCAACTCAAACAAATCCCTGCTTGTTAGGTATCTGGGGTTGAATGAATCTGCGAGCTCATTACCGTCCGGATCGCGCTTGCGCTTTTGTCCAGCTCTTGATCCTCCGTCGTACTGCTTTGACCTTGACGACGCCTGGCCTTGGGCATATTCAAGGGCTGACAATGTGGATTGAAGGTTTGATTGAAACTCTGCAAAGTTCTTGCGATCAAAGAGGTTCTTGGGCTGACTGAAGCTGGATTGCAGTGACCAGAAGATCGGGTACAACGCGTCCATGTCAACTGGAGGCCCCTGACCTTTGGCATCACTTGATGTATGTTTTAACGTCGCTTGCTTCCCTTCATTAGGTGTGGCGGTGGCCGGCTGACCATCTATCTCCATTTGATCTGTAGTAGCACCATTCCGCTTCGCTGCATCTTGGTCATATGTTGTGACATTCTCCACGTGGAACTCGCCACGGAGATTGACTGAGCTTTTGTCACCCAGAGGGAAGCTTTGGAACAAGAAGATGAAAACCCTGCCGCAGAAGGCCGTATCTCTTGCTCGGGAGAGCCGTCGCAAGAGTTCGTTGCATGTCCTCAATATGACAAGCTTTTTGGAAGCAAAGTGTTTCGAGGTGATTTTCTGCCGCCGCGATTCGAGGTAATCAAAGATCTTGCGACATCCAGAGATAGTTTGGCTGTCGAGAAGCTCCTCGATCAGCCAGAACAAGAGTGCAGGGTCGCATAGTTCCAAGTCTTCGAGAATGCATAGCAGATCTAGCAAGTTCCAGACCCTGACAAAATCCGGGGCGTCAATGGATGATTCAGCCTGGTTGCACCACTCCTATGTTAGCGATCTGACTTTGCAAGTCGGCGAAAGTCGACTTTTCGGCGGCCGAGAATATGCGACGTACAAGCAACCTGCCAAAAGTATCCCGGACGGCAGTCTCCAAAACAGCCCATTGATGACTCCGCGTTGGTTGCGCAGTATCTGCGTTTGACTTTGGGAAAACTTCCGATAGTCGCGATTGCAAATCACCAAAGTCGGACCTCTCGAGGGGAGGCTCGATGGTGGTTGTTGGCTTCACATCTCCAGCATGCCTCAAAAGATCGCCCAACAGCTGTCCCACATCAGCCACAGCTTGGATGCCGTGACTGTCAATGTCAAGTAAAGGCATTGTTGCCAACTAATCCAAGAGCGCCTGAGTCCGTGGCCTGGTTCCCTATTCGAGGGCGCCTCTGTAGCTGTCTCGGTTATTTTCGCAGTCGGTCGGGGGAACTGAGAAGAAGGTGAGGCTGGATCCACACTTCAGGTTGTTGCAAGGCTGAACTTTGGTTGGAGAAGGTGGTCGCGATAGGGGACGCGTGCTGGGCTTTGGCCGATGATTATAAGCCCACTGGATCCAAAGGTACCTGCCGTGCAAGCCCCCGAAAAAATTGGCGTCATTGGCCGAAAAAGAAAAGCGGGGATTGAAAAAGAGATGCTACACAGTTAGGCACCGTTGCCATGCAGGTAGGTGCTCAGGGACTCTAGAAACAAGGAAGGAGTGGGGCCTACGGTCGCTAATTAATACTGAGCAAGCTCAAACAAATTGAATTAATTTGATACCTTTGGCCGCGTTCTAGACGCGACTCTCCAACTACCATCGACAGCGCCTCACAATAGGACTGTCGCAAAGTCAACATGCCAACCGCGAAGAGACAAAAGGGTGCGCGAAAGTCAGAAAACAACGAAGGTAGCTCGACTCACCCCCCATCGACTGCCACGAATCAACGCGGCGGAGAGTCCGAATTCTCTCAGCTTGCCCATCAACACTGGCTCAAACCATCCAAGCGGACCACCAAGGTCAAGATCAAGAATGATGTTCTCAAGAGTATGTGGGACTCGTTGGAGCGGGATCAGTTCCCGCACAAGTCCTTATTAGAGCTGGAAACTCTTCAGCTCCTCGAAAGGTATACCCTCCATTCCCCGGGTGTGAAAGGACATTGGGGACCCGCGGCGCATTAGGTACTGACTTGAAGTCGCATGTAGTTATCTTTGGCCAGGATACACAGAGAACTCTTCACACCACCATGTCTTGCTCACGGTTCTTATTGTGAATACAAAGCGAAGGGAGCGACTCGATACCTGGGCTCTGTTCGAGGACAGACCAGTGGACTTCTCAAGTCTTTTCCGCCGTGTACTGTCCATGAGTATCGACCAGACGCTGAGTATAGCTACCAGAACTCAGATTATGTGTTTTGTAATCCAGGGATTTCAATCTCTGGATTGTGGAATTGTCCGGAAAGAATGTGCTCCCCTTGTGTCAATATCAATATGGCACAATCTGGTGACCGAGGAGAAGCGGGACCATCTCCTAGATCAGGATTTGCACTTGCACAAGGCGTGGAGAGCTGCTTTAAGAAGGTACGAGGCCGCAGACGATGCTACAAAGGCCAGACTTCGTTTCGAGAGGTCTTGGCTCTACACGCTTGTTTTGGACTTCTATTCGCTCTTATATGGTGGCAACTCTACCCCAGGTACGTTGTTTGTACACTTTTACCTCCCTTAATGCAGGCATGCAGCTTGTTGACAATTAGCAGATGTCGTAATCTACTGCGAGCGCTTCATGGAGCTTCTTATAGATCTTCAGAGCCAACTACCAACAAGGCGCTATGTCAACACCCTGCTACAGGATCTTCATATTTCTACCGCCATAACTATATCTCCACTGTACAACGACGAAGACCATGGTCTTTTCCGCGATCTCCATGGACTGTTTCAACACTTCACCTTCTTCATAATAAACGATTATACGGGGGCGCAGCTGAGCTCAGCTGAAGCCTATGGCCGCAAGTGTGCGGAGCTTGCAAAGCTACAGCGCATAGCATTCCAGCATTTCAGAGAGAAGCTGTTGGTTCTAGCGCTCTCAAACTATGGCTCTATCGGAGACAGGGGAGAACTTGTAACCCTCTTGGAACCGTTGACAGACGACGAGGTGTCTAGGCTGGCTTCTTTGCTGCTTCTGCGTACATCATACCCGGATGCAGCCAAACTGCCGGTTGACCGCAAATTCCTAATTGAGGTCCTACTCTCTGCATTCGAGAAGCGGCAAACCTTCCGGGATGTGATTCGTGACATGAACATCATGCCCACGGAACAGACACTGTTCGAAAGTAGCCTATTACGCACCGACAGTTACAATGGATCTCAACCGCTTGCTTTGCCAAAACTCAATCTCCAATATCTCTCGATCGGGGACTTCCTGTGGCGGGCGTTTGTTCTTTACAGGTGTGAGTCCTTCTATGGTATTCGCAAGGATGTCGAGGCCGCCCTGCAAAGGTTGAAGCCGATCTCACCAAGACCTGGAGAAACTTCTTTCACAGGAAACTCCCGGATGGCTTTACCAGTCAGCAAGCCAGCGTAAGCACACCCCCGACTAACATGATCCCTCATTCCTCTACTCTTCTCACTGACATGATTGGTTTTAGGGTTGTTGATGTGGTACCAGCTCAAGTTGGCGACGACGCACCTTCATTAGTCAAGGCTGAGGTCACCATTGACCTACGTCGCCTTACTGACGGTGTGAAAAGGGATTGGGACTCGTTAAGGCCAGATGATGTCGTATTCCTTTTGGCAGTCGATGCATCAACTTCACAGGAGAATGAGACAGGCGGACCACCTCTTGGTGAAGCTCAAAAGCAGGGATTGCTGGCAGTTCGTACCGCCGAGGTCATGCAAATTGTCGATGACCGAGGTCGCGCCGTCAGAGATGATGGCTTTGGGCGAGGAGCAATCCGCAGACTGATCCTCAAACTCGACCCGAATATGTACAAGGCTGACATTGAAGGTCCGTCATCCGCCAAGTCAGACATTTATCAACGATTCAATGTCGTAGTTCGACGAAGCGGGAGAGAAAACAACTTCAAACCTGTCTTGGAATCTATCAGAAGCCTGGCTCTCACCGATGTGCCCTTGGCTCCATGGCTGCACGAGGTTTTCCTAGGCTACGGGGACCCTGCCGCGGCTACCTTCAAGCTTCTCCCCAACCGGATCAAGACTCTGGATTACAGGGATACATTCCTCGATTGGCAGCATCTTGTTGCTAGCCTGCCTGGCAGGATAGTCGAGCCTGGTTTTGACGTGGATGGTAGCTTTGGTCCTCCTTACGTCCTGACGACAGCGGACAAGCCCGAAGAAGAGGTTTCGACCAAACAGTCAAAGAAGCGACGGAGAGATGCAGAGCCTGCCCTCATATCGGAAGTAGAGACGCTCAAAGTCTCTACCTACAAGACGCCAAACAACGGACCGTACCCTACTGATAGACTGAAGAGGAACAACGTTCGTTTCACCCCTGCCCAGATTGACGCCATCATATCAGGCAGTCAGCCCGGCTTGACTGTCATCGTTGGGCCACCTGGAACTGGCAAGACCGATGTGGCTACCCAGATCATCAACAACATCTACCACAACTTTCCCGAGCAGCGGACACTGCTTATCGCCCATAGCAACCAGGCACTAAACCAGCTGTTCACCAAGATTGTTGCTCTTGACATTGACGAGCGCCACTTGTTGCGCTTGGGACATGGCGAAGAAGACCTTGACGCTGGGGGCAACTTTGGCAAGGCTGGACGGGTGGAATCTTTCCTCAAAAACCGGGACAGGTATCTGTTAGAGGTTACCAAGCTGGCGGTCAGTATTGGTGCTCCTGGGGCCCATGGTAACTCAGCAGAGACCGCGGGCCACTTTAACTCTGTGTATGTTGAGCCGGCCTGGGCCAGGTTCTTGGCGTTCACCGACGACCCCTCGCTTTCTGCTGCGGAGGTTGCGGCGGCATTTCCGTTCACCGATTTCTTCGCCGATGCACCCCAGCCTCTATTTCCCCCGGAAGGAGACCGAGAAGCGGTTTCAGACATTATTAACGGATGTTACCGACACATCTCAAGGATATTTGCAGAGCTGGCTGACATCCTACCTTTTGAGATACTTCGACGTGAGAAGGATAAGGCAAATTACCTCCTGACTAGCGAGGCGCGCATCGTTGCAATGACATCTACCCACGCCGCAATAAGGCGAGGAGAGATTGCCTCTCTTGGATTCAAGTACGACAATGTCGTGGTGGAGGAGGCCGCACAAATCACTGAAATCGAGAGTTTCATTCCTCTAGCCATGCAAAAGCCCAAAGCTGGCCACAATGGACTTCAACGCATAGTGCTGTGTGGTGATCACTTGCAGAACTCGCCCGTGATTCAGAATATGGCGTTCCGTCACTACGCGAACCTGGAGCAATCGCTTTTCTCACGTCTTGTACGCCTCGGGGTTCCGACAATAAGCTTGGATCAGCAAGGACGTGCTCGGCCGTCGATTGCCAAGCTGTACCAGTGGAGGTACAACAATCTGGGGAACCTGCCTCATGTTGAGACCAGCGACGAATTCTTGACCGCGAACGCTGGGTTCAAGTACGATTACCAATTCATCAACGTTCCGGACTACAAAGGCAAGGGGGAGTCTGAGCCGTCACCTCATTTCATCCAGAACTTAGGCGAGGCCGAGTACGCAGTTGCAATCTACCAGTACATGAGGCTCCTTGGGTACCCGGCGAATAAAATCAGCATTCTTACAACATATGCTGGTCAGCGTGCCCTGGTACGTGATGTGTTGAAACATCGTTGTGGGCGAGGTCAAATCTTTGGCCTGCCAAAGATTGTCACCACAGTTGATAAGTACCAGGGCGAGCAGAATGACTGTAAGTGCATCCCTGAACAACGCAGATTGACAAGGGTTCAGCCACCCTTTAGAAGTGTTGAATAAAGCTGACCGTTGTTTAGATATTATTCTGTCACTGACCCGCACAGCGCGGGTGGGTTACCTCAGAGATGTCCGCCGTTTGACTGTCGCCCTCTCACGAGCTCGACTTGGTCTTTACGTTGTTGGGCGGCGACAAGTCTTTGAGTCTTGCCCAGAGCTGAGGCAGGCATTTGATATCCTTCTGCAGCGTCCCGATAAGTTGAGCCTGGTTACAGGAGAGCTGTGGCCCTCGCAAAGGAGCCTTGCGGATGAAACCGACAAAGAAACCGTACCAGGAGAAGTAGTCATGGAAGACGTGGTGCACATGGGTCAGTATGTGTACGAAATGACAGTGACTAAAATGGGGCAGATTGGTACAGGAAAGGGGCTGCCGATGTTGGAAGAGGTGGAGGAGGAGGCTGCAGGTGCAGTGGAAGCTCTCGCGCCCCCTCCAGCAGCCTCGGAGCTAATGGAGGTCACAGAAGACAGGGAAGTGGAAGGGATAGATCCGGAGATAGAAGATGCAGGGGTGGCAGCAAATTGATGTCACGACCGTGGTGGGCTCGACACGCCGGGGAACCGGCTGTTGTCGACGTGTTGTTTATTCTATCTGGGGTCTGTCAGGGGTTTTGGTTTCCAGAAATTAAGCTATCATAGCGGAAGATAACACCGGGCGCTGTTTACATAGCTGGGTACCATTCTATATGCATGTTGACACGACTGCCGGAAATGTACCCAGTACGTGTTTGAATTGTGTGTATGGAATCTAGACACCATAAAACGAATCGTACGTGCCATAGAGATGCGTCTTTGGATGTATGAGGTTGAAACCCCGTCGCGAACTCACCGTCGGTTGCGGAAGTTTAGATGCACGCGCTCAAGAACCCTGTTGCTCGTCAAGTTGCCCAGCGGCAGGGGACAGGGGCACTGGTCTCCACCATTCCAACCAGACTTCATCTCGGGGTACCCGGGATTCATCAAGGGCTCTCTTAACGAGCAGACAACTTGTTTTTTTTTTTTTTTTTTTTTTTTTAACTCAGCAGTCAATTATATATACATAATGACTGTCAACACTGTATAGTTAATAGCGGTACAGGTCGACTCGCTTGGATAAACGGCATATATGTACGTACTTTGAATATTTGGCGTAAATAGATATAATAATAAGTAGGCAGTTGGATACCTAGGTACCTACCTAGGTACCTACCTAGGTAAGTAGGCAGTAGGTAGGTACAAAGACGTCACGGTCTGCATTTTTACTGCGTGGGTCCAAAAGTGACTGCTAAGCTAGAGAAAGGAACCCTCAATCAATCATTTCCACGCTTTTATAAGACAAGTGTTGTAGGTAATGCATTGTTGCGCAACGGCATGCGCCAGCTTACCCGAATCCAGACAGAAACAATCCACCTGAAGAAGTCTTTGGAGAGAGATGCAGATAAAGAGTGCTGGGTCTTGGGAAATGAGCGCATGATGGTCCATGTCCTAATCTTTGTTTGAAAAAGGTGCCCAAGGTGCCCGAACAAAGGACAGTGATTAAAACTTCAATGGATGGGCTAGGTGGGCTAGGGCCTGCTGGTCGCCTGCCCCACCCTGTTAATTGCCCTTTTGCCGTCTCAGTATTGTTCTGCTCGCCACCTTGCCACCAACCTGAACAAGAATTTCAAATGGATCTAATTATGTTCTTCTGCGTAATCCAAAAAGTAACAAAACAAGTAAAGAGGGAATAAATATGCAGTTGCAAAAGCACGGGGGAAACCAATATCGATATCCGGCACTCTCTCAACAGCGCGCACTCTGTGAGATCCTACATTTTGCAACTCAACCGGTTATGTGCGCGCAAAAGCGCATGTGCAAGTTGTCAAAGAGATACGAGGTACCTACCTATTCACTCACACTGTATGTATTTGATTGAACACGGGGAGCTTCCGGAGGCTCAAGGCTTGCAGCGGCTGGTTATAACCCAAAAGTTGATATCCACACAGTGCAGACCCCGGCCTATATACGTAGCTCGGAGGTCCCAGGGTTGAGAAAGCCAGAGCCAAAAAAAAAAATTCCTTCTCGTCGCGTTCCTTGCTCTCCTCTCCCAACCTCTCTTCACTTCACCAAGTGACGACGAACATACAGCTCGTCATAAATCAACGCGGAGACATTTGATTCAGCTCGTCCGAATCATCTCTCCCGGCGTTTCTCTTCGTTTCGTTGTCCTCCTTTTCGAGAGACACTCTCCACTCTTAAGACATTTTTTTTCCCGCAAGGAAAAAAAGCCAGAGTGCAGGAAACCACCCCTCAGGAGAAAAAAAAAAAGCGTGCGCACGCATATCGAGCGCTGCTGTTTGCCGATAGTTCTTCGTCGCCTCGACCACCGGCCGACGTGCATCTTGAGACAAACCGACCACACTCTTTTCATCAATTTCGATCGCAAAAACAAAAATCAAGGCGGGATTTCTCGAAATTGCCCACGGTCCTGTCCATCAAGCGACAGCCGACGCAACTACCGCCCGACTTCCGTGACCGAAGTTTATCTAATCATCTTGGCCAACCCACGCCCGACTCGAATTTGACATTCGGTTCTTTCCAAGCGTGACCTGTTGACAGCTCGCTTTGCGACCGCGATATATTTCTACATCATCCCTTTCTCATCAACACGACGCTCCCACGACTGACGAAGATCCGCAAGCCTTATGACGTCTCCTGCAAGCACACAGGACCAAAACCCGGCGCAGAATCCTAGTGCTTCCTCGGCCACGTCGTATGCTTCAGCCGCCGGTGCTGCGAAGAAGCCTTCCTCGACGCCGCTGAGCGCACAAGGATCGAACCCTCCGCCTGTGGTGGTTGGTTCGTCTGCGCCTGGTAATCCGCAGCATGGCAACAAGGCCGCTGCGTCGCCTGTGAACGGCCGACCAGCCATCACGCCCGCCATTCCCGCTGTCACTGGTGCCACTAATGGCCACGACCGGAAAACCTCAGTCACAATCAGCGCCAACGGGCCCAGTTACGCTGCCAACGGAGGCCCCGTAGGCGGCCCTAAGGGTAATATTCAGTTTGGCTATAAGGAGTCGCCTGGTATTGTCCACAGCACCCCTCAGCAGGGAACCACGGCACCCATCCCTATCCCAGGCAACAGCGCCAGAGTGCCTTCTCCAGCACACTCACCATCCCCTATCCCCCAACCCTCGGCTAGCGGTGGCAGACCGCCCTCGATGATGGCCCAGGATGGAGGACCAAGCATGAAGTTCGGAAGCCTCGGCGGTGATGGCGAGGTATGTTGTTGCTTTTTGCTGACTGCATAGACAGGCTTGAGGTGGTCCACTTAAATCATTGCTGACATGTTCATCTTCTTTAGCGGCACATGAAGCACCTTTCCCAAGGCCCCCACAACATGGGATCAGGATCTCCTCACATGCGTCACGGCAGCACACACTCTGTTCATGACAGCATGCCAAGCCACGCGGGTCCGGGAGCTGGCCGAGGTGGAAACTTCGCTTCCTCCGGTGGACGCGGCCGCGGAGGTTACAATAACCAGGCCGGCTACAACAACCCGATGGGCTACCCTCCGACCGGTCAGTATGGCCGTGGTGGCGCACATGCTGGCCAAGGTCGTGGTGGCATGCCTTACCAACAGAACCAGCGGGGCATGGCTCCTTACCCGAACTCTCCCCAACCCCGAGGCAGCCCTGCTATGGGCAATGCCATGCCGAACCCTGGCACTCCGACCATGAACGCATCTCTCCCTGTTCATCCTCCTCAGCAAGGCTATAACGCATACATGCCGCCTGCCTATCCTAATGTAAATGCAACCCCTCAATTCCAGAGACAAGGATCGAAACCCATGGGCAAGAAAAAAGGCGCTCGTCGGGACTCTGTGAAGGCGGGAACCCAATTCCCGTGGCAGAATTCCGACACATCTCAGGACCACCCTAGCGGGCGGTATCGACGTCAAGGCACGCACTGGGATTCGGCGTTTGAGTTGTCTAATCAGCCAATCTCGCCCGAAGTTCTTTCCGAGATCTTACCCCCCTCAATCCCACTGGCCGATGCCGGGCACAAGATCAACTTGTCGCCGGCTAGCGGTAATTTTGATCGCTTGCTAACTATAAAAAAGCAGAACTATGGATTCGCACCCCCCTTCGATCCTCGTCAGCAGGGTATGATGGGTATGGGTTACCAGTATCCGATGGGCCCCAATATGCCACCCTACGGCATGCCCCCGCAAGGCCCCTCTCCTTCGCCGGGATTCTCGCAGCAGTCTTATCCTCCGGGCCCCTACACTCCCCAAGCCCAACCTATGTCCCGTAACGCTTCGCAGGTGTCTGAACGTCCTAACTCAAGCACCGGACACCAGCAAGCCCCCGCTAACCCTCAAGGTCCCCCTCCTCACCATACCCCGACCGCCAAGCCCGCAGTTGTGTCATCTGGGTCGTCGTCTTTCGTAATTCCCAAGAAGACCACTGCCAAGATCACCATCAAGAATGCTGCAGGTGAGGCAGTTGACTTCAAGGCTCTTAAGCCCCCCGCGTCACCCGCACCTAGCTCTCAGCAGGCCAAGACTCCACCAGTTACCAGCTCCACTCCCACGCCACCTCCTAAATCGGCCACACCATCGCACACTCGCTCCGATAGTGCATCCAACCTCAAGACCGCTGAGCAGAAGAGGAGTGAGTTTATGGAGCAGGTTCGGAAGACTGCTGCCGGCGATGCGAAGGAATCTGCTGCCGAGGAGACGGCCGAGAAAGCAACTGATAAGGCTCCGGCGGATGCTGCTACTGATAAGGCCGAGCAGCCTTCTCCTGTAGAAGAAGCAAAGGGTTCAGAGGTCAAGGAAGAATCCAAAGCCGCTCCCGTAGAGGAAGAGCAGAAGGCCGAGGCTGCTGATGCTCAAGGCGAGAACCCAGCAGACGAAAAGGCCGAAGAGGCTACTGAGACTGAAGAAGAGCGTTTCGAGCGCGAAATCCGCGAGATGGAAGAACGTGAGGCTGAAGAAGAGCGCCGACAGGCCGAATATGATGCCAAGAAGAAGGCTCAAGCTGAGGCTAAGAAGGCGCAGGACGAAAAGGACCGCGCGAAGAATGCCGCTGAGAACGACCGCAAGCTTCGTGAGCAGGAAGCCGAGATGGAAAGGCTTGAGGAAGAGAAGGAACGCAAACGCGCTGAAGCCGAAGCTTCCGGCAAGTCTGAGTCTGTTGCCGACATGCTCGCTGGCAAGAGCTCAAAGGCTCCCGTGAAGGCTGCTGATGGCATCAGCTCAGTTACCGACAAGCTTGCAAGCCTTTCTGTCAAAGATGGCGCCTCCGGCAAGTCTGGAAACTCGGAGAAGACCAAGTCGAAGCCTGCTGCGCTCAACCTTGCTCCTCTTAATACAAAGCCAGTGGAGCCTCCTCAACCTAGCGCGGCTCTCCAGTCACTCAAGTCGGCTCGATTCCTCGAGGTCATTGCGCCTAGTCTGTATCCCGCTGGCATCCACTCTCCCAACCCAGCGCTCAACTCTGCCGTGTCCAAGAAGGGCAAGAGCTTCAAATATGACGCCAACTTTTTGCTCCAATTTCAGAAGGTTTTCACGGAACAGCCTTCGATGGAATTCGGCCAGCAGGTGAAGAGCCTGATTGGAGACGGTGACAGGACTGGGTCGGCTAGGACACCGGCTTCATCCCGCCAACCTTCTGGTCGTGGTGGCGCTGGAGCTTCTGGCGGATTCCCCGGCGGCTCTTTCATGAACCCCGGCAAGCCTGGATCTGCGTTTGGCAACATGGGTCCGCCTGCTAGAGGAGGTGGCTCAATGGGTCCTATCGGATCCTTCCAGAGACCGTTCCCTGGAGGTACTGGGATGACACGCAACCCCTCGCAATCCGGCATGCAGATTCCTGGATCTCCGCGCCAAGCTAGCAGGCGAACAGGCAGCAAGCGCAACGATTACTCGAATGCCAAGCAGGAAGCACAGGCTGCTAAGACCATGCCTCTTACTGCCGGCATGGAACTGAAGCCTATCGCCACAACTGCGTCCGGCTGGAAGCCCATGAGCCTTACCAAGGGCGCTCCGCAAAACGCCGGTACAGGCTCGCACATGGAGCCCGAAATCGTCCAGCGTAAGGTCAAGGCCGCGCTCAACAAGATGACGCCTGAGAAGTTCGACAAGATTGCCGATCAAATTTTGGAGATCGCTGCTCAGTCTAAGGATGAACAGGATGGCCGTACCCTGCGCCAGGTCATCCAGTTGACTTTCGAGAAGGCCACCGACGAAGCGCATTGGGCCTCGATGTATGCCAAATTCTGCAAGAGGATGCTCGAGACCATGAGTGCCGAGATTCGCGACATCAGCATCAAGGACAAGCACGGAAACGTGGTCAGTGGTGGTGCCTTGTTCCGCAAGTACCTGCTTAACCGCTGCCAGGAAGAGTTCGAGCGTGGCTGGAAGATGGATCTGCCTGAGCCCAAGGAGGGTGATGAGAAGAAGACGGGTGAAGCCGCCATGCTTTCCGACGAGTACTACATTGCCGCGGCCGCCAAGAGGCGTGGTTTGGGTCTCGTTCAGTTCATTGGTGAGTTATACAAGCTGGGCATGTTGACGGAGCGCATTATGCACCAATGTGTGCAGAAGCTTGTCGACTACAGCGGCATTCCCGACGAGGCCGAAGTCGAGTCCCTGTGCAAGCTGCTACGTACGATTGGTGCGAATCTGGATCAGAACGCAGACAAGACTCAGGGTAGGGCCATGATGGATGCCTACTTCGACCGGATCAACACCATGATCAACCTGCCCGACCTCCCCAGCCGTCTCCAGTTCATGTTGATGGATGTTGTCGATCTTCGCAAGGGCGGTTGGGTTTCCAAGGAGGCCAACAAGGGCCCCAAGACCCTCGACGAGGTTCGTGCCGAGGCCGAGGCCGCAGCGGCTCAGAAGGCTGCCGAGAACGCTCGAACCAACCAGAGGGGTGGTCCCAGGCCGCCAATGGGCGGCCGTGGCAGTGATATGCGTGGCATTTCGGGCTATGGCCAACCGCAACAGAACCAGAACCAGGTCGGCATGGACGACTTGAGGAGGCTCAAGGGATCCGCCATGCGCACATCATCACAGAACGCCACCTTTGGTCCTACCTCCATGTTTGCCAGTCGCAGCAACAGCGGCCGCGCCAGACTTGGTGCTGGTGGACCTTTCGGCCGTGCTGGTGAGGAGTCGGGTGCGTCGTCACGAACCGCGACGCCACCGACGAGGGAATCTACGTCAAACGCAAATGCGTTTAGGTATGCCTTCAAAGATTTGTCTGCTCCTTGATCTCTTTGAAAAGTGCACCTGCTAACTCGCCGTTTTTCTTTTCTTTTTTAATCTTTAGCTTGCTTGCGAACATGGAGACGGAGAACCCAACCTCGCCCCCAGCCGTGTCGCCAGCCATGACCAAGGCTACTCCTGACACTGGCGATAAAGACAAGAAATAATCAAAGAAGAGCTGGCAACTCTATGACGCCGTCCTATCTCTTGTTTGTCTTTTTTTCCTCTCGAGCAACGCCCGTTTTCATGTTTGCCCCTCACCCTTGTAGGCAAGGGAGGGAGCGTGCGTCTTCTGCATTGTCCATGAATGCATAGACGGGGCAGGTTATTTGCATTTACAGGGTTTTCAAAAATGAGTAAATCGTTCGTGTTTACAAAAGCGGTTTTTTTCGTCTTTTTTTTCTTCTTTCTCCTTTTACCTTACAATGATACCTGCCGATCCTTGTTACACGTCCTCATATTCAAACTCGATAGACAGGCTGGTTCGGGCCACTTTTTATGTCCCAGACCAGGCGAATCCTCATGCTCTCCTCCATCCCGGACCGTATTTTCCATCTACATTTACACAACCACTAATAAGGCCTGCATGGGGGGACGGAGCTTTTACTCACTCTTCACTTCCACAACATGTTTTAATTTAGAAGTTTCAAAAGTCTGTCCTGGAGCGCGCCTTGAGTTGGTCGGGGGGTGACCGGGAAGGGTGGCAAGGGGAATATCTCATTGGTATTTTGAGGCGCGATGAGGACGAGGTTGCCCTTCCCACTGTTTTGTTATGATGAAGGTTCTCTGGGTTGACGCACGTATTTACTCCTTTGCTGCTCTTTCTATTTGATGACTTTTTGTTCCTGCTTTCTCTCGTCTCGCCTCTGGTTTTGTGTCTGTGTTTTCCCGAGTTCCTGGATTTTGGTCTCGCCTCACTTGCTAATATACAGACCCAAATGGATTACTCCAAAAGAGTTTAGTTTTGACCGTGTTTTCTTGCTCGCTTTGTTTTGCAGTGGGTTGGTCTAGCACATGCACACAAAACGGGAGGCGTATTTATTTCATCACAGTACTCACACACAACACGGGTTGCTCAGGCGAGCTCATGTGAAGGAGGTGACGCGGATGGGCAATTTTTCACCTGACGTGTTTGTTTCTTCCACGAAGAAGCCTTCAAAGGCTAGATTTTGACTCTCGCCTCTTGTTATATGGAGCACAACAGTAGATTCTTTTTGGCCCTGTGTGTATTTGCATTGCACATGTTGAGTATTTTCTGACTGGCCCAACTCAAATATGCATGCCAATTGTTCTCCCTGCCTAGACTAGTCTAGTATCCAAAATCCGAAATTGAGAAGTCTATGAAAAGTAGCGAGAGAAAAACATAGAATAAAAAAATAAGCAGGAGGGTCATACTTGTAAACAGAAACAAGTTGTATGTCTATTATATTATGCGTTTGAGGTAGCCATCCCATACTTAACATAACCTTCGTCGTCAGCGCCCAGTGAGTGCCGCTGATTTGCACATTCGTTTGTTCACGTCAATAAAAAGAAATACAAATAAAAACTAAAGAGACGAGAATAAGACGAGAAATATCCATACTCTAAAATGAACCGCGGTGCGGATTTCATGCTACGGCTGCAAAGCCCAGCTTTGTAAACAGATTGTCCATGGCAACCCACTGCCTTCCACACTTATCAAGATAACGGTCGACGGTCGCCTTGACGGTGCCGAAACGAACACGATTTTGCTCGGCGAGCGCCAGGAGCCGCTCCCTGGCCGCCTCGTCCTTGACTCCCCCGGCGCGGGCCCGCTCGACGTCAAAGAGGCTGGCGAAGTATACGAGCTGGTTGTAGAGGTCTCGCTCGCCAAACTCATAGCGCATGCGTCCCATGCAGTCTATCGCCAGGCCCTTGGGGCCCAGGCAGCGCGAGCCGTAGACGCTCATCTGCGTCGTGCGCGCGCCGCAAGACGTGTCGTCGCACACTAGCCATCCCTCGTAGTAGCGAGCCGTCGTCAGGCGGACTGCACGCTCCACTTGTGCGATGACCGAGACTGGGGGAATGGTTGCGCCACACGAGCCACACGCAACACCAGACGGCGTGACATGGCTCTGCTTCTCTTCGCCGTCGACAGCTTGAAGACCCTCAAAGACCGACGTGGCTTTACAGGCACGGCAACGCAGCTCTAGACGAGAGCAGTTCCGGAAGCGGACGTCGTCAGGCATTTGAGACTCGAGCGGGTGGATCTCCAGCCCAGCGTCGGCATCACCGTTCCCGAAGCCCTTGTTCTGTCCGCTGACCGAGGCGTACCGACGGGGATCGAGCCCGAGGTTTTCTGCGAGCTGCGCTGTCGATGTACCGATAATGTTGGCACAGAGACGCTCTACCGGCGGGAAGATCTGCTTCGCCATGTACCAGTCCACATCGGGTGACAGGCCAGAGTCGGGTTTGAGAACGTCTGGTGGGGTGTAGGCACGGGTAGCGGCTGGCTCCGAGCCAGTTGTGATGATGTATGATATGACGTCTCCTTTGCGGATCGTCTTGCCCCGAGCTATCTCCCGCAGCGCAACCTGGACCTGTGGCATCGAGTCGCCGTTGGGGTACTCCTTGGGGCCCTTGCCCAGTTGGGTGAGAATGATGTACTTTTGAGGAGGAATCTCTTGAGCGCGCATCTTGGCAGCAATATCACGAAGGTACTCGTGGATGCGGGTTACCGATACTTCTGTTTCATCGCCAGACAGGATCTCATCGAGGATGCGAGCCGAAATCTCTTTGGATAGTGCGCAGTACTCACGTCGACGCATGTCCAGACCCTTGACCTCCATCTTTTCCACAAACTTGCCATCCACCTCAACCATGTTGATGGCAGCGTACTTCTTCTTGGCCTGCAGCAGAATCCGGCGAAAGACGTTGTCGATGTCGATCTCCAGCAGACGATACCGCTCATTGACGGCCCGCTTGAAGTCCTGGCCGACCCGGAAAGCTGCGGCAACGTTGTCGACGTTGGCATTGATCATGACTGAGTCTGTATCACCGTAGATTACCTGGAGCGAGTTGTTCTCTGCCAGTTCCTTGGTACTCCTCAGAATCTCACGGCCCTTGTACGTCGTGAGAATAGCGAGTGGCCGCGCGTAGAAGCGCGACTTGGTGTAGCCCAAACAACCATACATGGAGTTGGCTGTAAGCTTTAGAGCCAGTTGTTTGATGTCCCATGTGGCAAGCTGCTCAGGAGTAGCCGACTTGTCCTTCATGAGACTCTTTACTTGCCTACGCCGGCTGACAAGGGTGGCAATCAGCCTTGGGAGGATTCCTTGGTCAAGCTCAGCTGGTGGAACCTCGGGGACGGCATCTTCCTCGTCGTCAATCTATAATGTGCACTTGTCAGCAGGTGAAAAAGGTTCCAAATGGTATTCCCACCGCCCCCCCCCTGACCTGTTTGTCTGTCGTGACTTACCCGTGATTGCCTGTCGACAGTCGTGAAACAGATGTTGTACTCTTGAATAATGGAGGGGTACAGCGAGTTGAAGTCCATGACAAGCACAAATTTGTCGTAAAGACCCTTCTCGGGCTCAAAGACCAGTCCACCTTTGTACTTGTCCTTCTTCTTTCCAGTCTCCCCTGCTTGTCCCTCTTCGTCTTCCTCCGCAGCCCGTTGCCTGCCCTTGAAGGCTCTCTTGTCTGGACATATGTACTTGTTGCGGTGGAACTCGTGAAGCAAAATGTACTCGTTGCGCTCGGCACGTGTACCGGTGAGTGTCCTTGCCCACGAGTTGCCTGCCAGATTGGTGAGAACCTTGGTGAGTGGCAGTACCTGGGTTCGCAGTGCCAGGGCCGCAATGAAGTACGTGTCAGCCTCAATATGCGTCAGATAGTCCATGAGTCCGTCTTTGGTGCCAGCCCAAGTCTTGAGAGCGGCCTCGTTGTCCACGTCGCGCCTTCGCGAAGCAGCGTTTGCTCCGCCACCTCCGAGGTACAAGTTGCACATCTCGGTCAGACTCCACGATTGACACTTGGTCATGACAGACTTTCCGGCATCGTTGGCGAGATCGCAGAGCAGACGGCCCGACATGATTTGACGTTCGGCAAAGACATTACCACCCATCTTCCCCATTGACGAAGGCCACTCTGAACGACGCAGTCGACCAAGCCGCGACCACTGGTGGATCTTTCTCTCGTGTAGCCTGTTCAACAAGATGCTGTAGTCCACACCTTCGAGCTGATGACCAACGATAACGTCCGGATCGGCCACGTCAACCTGTGCCAGGAAGAAGGAAAGCATCTCAGACTCTTGCTTCAATGTTTTGACCAGGCCCTTGATTCTCCGTTTGTCCTTGGTCAATGCCTCGAAGCCAATAGGGAAAGCCGCGCCGTTCGGCCTGATCAGAGTAAAAGTCCGACAAGGCAGCTTTTCTGCGGGTGTTGTTTCGTCCAGAGACACATTCTCGTAGACTCGCGCACTGATGGCCAGGATCTCCTGCTTGTTGTCCTTAGCATTGAATGTTGTCCGGAGTGCCAGACTCATGATGGTAAGGGGCGGTGTATCCGGCAAGTCAGTGGTCTCGCTCATCACAGAGATTTGGTTGGGATGCTCAACCAAGACTTCAAGACGGCAGTGTGATGCGTTTCGGATGGCACCGAAGTCAGCATCGCCGATTTTGAGCCAGCAAGGGCCCATGATGTTCTTGAGCAGGACGAACTGCTCGAAAAGTCCCGTGTTGGTACCAAAGACGCGTGAGAAGGTTTCACCTGACCTGGCGAGGTCAAGTTGCGGCTTTGTATAGGGGTAAAGCAGTTTGAGGTATTTCCCTTCTTTGGGCACGTCTGGCAGCTCAAAGGCATATTTGCGGGTACATGCCTTGATCTTGTGCATGTCAACCTTCATCTTAGTCATGATATCATCAACCTCGGAATAGACGTCCATCATTTGCACTGGCTCATCTGGGCAATCCTCCCCATCTCGGTGCCTATTTTCGCGTGGGAGGAAGTAAAGCTTCCTTAGGATGTTGTCCACTTTGATGAAACAGCTGACATACGCCTTGGTCTTCTTGTCCAAAACTTTGCCGAAAAGACACAGACTGCCATTGACCTCGGTATAATCAGTCCAGAAGAATCTTAGGCTACCGTCAGCTTCCACGGCATTCTTAAAGTCCATCTTGCCGACTGTTCGTGTTTCTGTCTGGGAACTGACGACGTTCAGCTCCTGTGTTATTGAGTTCCACGAGGAGGCGTCTACATCGTCCGAGACTTCAGCTTTGACAGGTGATGACTTAATCGGTTCTGGAACCGGCTCAGGCTTGATAATCTTCTTGATCGGCCGAGAGGCTGCTAGGTTGACGCTTGATGCCTTGATGGCGCCAGCATGCGAGACCTCCATCATGTCTTCGTCCTCATCTACGTCTTCAGGGGCTTTTTTATCGGCTTGAGCTTTTCGCTCGGCGACCTTGGCTGCGGGAGATGATGGGGCGGGATCGCTCATAGGGACATCCTCAGCTGTCAATGGAAGCGGCTCGTCGTCCATATTCATAAAGCCATCGTCTTCGTCTTCGTGTGGCGACGGTGCTGCTGGGCGGTCGTCCACTATCTTGACTTTCTTGTGGAGGGGTAATCTTGTATCGGGGCCTGGAGACAGAGCGCGGGCTTTCCGGCGCTCTAGAGTCTTATCCGTTTTCTTGGGAGCACGGTATACAGGAACCCTAACATTTGAGTCTACTTCACCAAGAAGGTCTGCAAGAAACCTGTCATCATCTTCGGTTTTGATGGCCTGGCGGCAGGGGGTGAGTTAATTAACAGCTTTATGCCAAGTCCGCAATATCTTCTCACGACGCAGGAAATCAGAAAGGGTCATAGAAGGTAACAAAGGCGAACCTTTTGCTTAGGCTGGGTCTTGCTTGCTCCCTTGGAGAAGTATTCCGAGATGTCGCGATCATTGGCATCCCGTTTTGCCTGCTCTTCGTCACGGGCGCGTTTTGCTAGGCACAGTAGTGTCGCGTCAGTACAGTACCAAACCCGGGGTGGTACGTTGAGATAAGAGGCATACCGGCTTTACTCGTCTTTTTTCGTGCTGGCGCACCATCTTCACTGTCCGACTCGTCGTATACAGGCACACGGTCCCAGTCCTCACGGCCGTCGTCGGCATATCCCTCGCCGTTGTCGTCGACGACGAAATCGTCCTGGTTGAGACGTTCTCGGACAATCTTCTTGTAGCTGTCTTCGTCCACCTCCTCGTACAGGGAGCCCTCTTGCTCTACTTCGTATGTGTCGAATGTCTTCTTGCCCGCCTGCCTGAGCGCGCGAAGTTCGGCGAGTTTTGATCGTTTGTTAGCCTTGGAAGACATGGTGCTTGTTGAGGCTGGCGGGTCGTTCAGAGGTCGGTAGGGCTATGTCCAGTCACTCCCGCTGTCAAAATGGAAGTTCTCCCTAATACTAGCGCAAAAATATCAATTATCACTCTTTTTGTCGGGTTTGACGAGCCGTACATCACAAATGTTCTTCTTTTGCTGCAGTGTTTGTATGGTCAATTAATTGTTCGATAAAGCGCCTATTGCTACGAGATATTGTGGGGGTGTGGAAGTCGCGTCCCACATCACGCGTCAGGACGCGCGTGTTTTAATTGATTGGCCGGGGCCAACCACCTCGATACCCTGTCTTTTCTCTTTGAATTTTTTCTTCAAGCGACTCAGCAATTACGTACTACGTACGTATATAGGTTAGGTTAGGTAAGGTGGTCTAGAACTAATAGGGATCCATCCCATTGCATGGTAATTAATTACCTGACTACTTTATCTATCTATCCTGATCGCGACCTTCAAGCAAAGTAGGGGCTGATTGATACTTGTGTCGCAGACATGACAATTTGTAGGGCTTGCGCAAGGGGTGCCTGCCGCTCAGTCCTCAGCATCAGGTCTGCCAGCTACCTCTCGAGCAGTCGCGCTGGAGTTGGCAGCTCTTCGGGGTCGCAGATGCGAAATTCAGGCGTCGCAAACTCTGCTGTAACAAGCTCTTCCCGAACCCAAGATATCACCAGAGCCATCAAAAATTCGCCAGATACAGACTCCCTTGGCGGGCTTAAAGAGGGCTCCAGTCGCAAAGTTCCAGATAGCAAAAGCCTTGACTATGCTGTGCGCAGGCACTTGGAGTTTCTTGGCGATGATCGCTTCAAGATCGCTAAGCATGTCTCGACCACCCTGCAAAGGGATGCGTTTGACGAGGCCCTTCACCTTGTGCGCAAAATCTCCAGGGCAGACCGAGACTATATGGTCTCTTGGAACCACCTTATAAGCCACCTTTTCGAAAAACAGCGGTTGAATGCGGCAATCAAGCTTTATAACGAGGTTAGCTAATCCAATCGAGACTTGTCCTTCTCTATCTGGAACGGGGTATCACCAGTTCGCCTGATTGCTAACATGCTACATGGTTGGCTCGGCATAGGCCAAGAAGCGCGGACAGACACCCAATGCGCAGACATACACCATCATGTTTGACGGCTGCGCCGCCTCGGAACACCCGAAACTTGCAGTCGGCGAGGCGGTTAAACTTTATCACACACTACTACGCAGCGAGAGGCTCAAGCCCAACACGACACACCTCAACGCTGTTCTCAAGGTCTGCTCGCGCGCCGGAGACCAGGAGGCGTTGTTCAGCGTTTTGCAAACCGCCGAGGGCGACAGGAAGGCCGACAACCTCACGTACACCACTATACTGAACTCCATCCGTGTCAGGACGGCACCCTCGGACAGGAAACCTGAATTGAAGGGCCTCAAAAAGAATGAGCGAGAAGATGCCAGACGCATGGAGATTGTGGTCTCTATCCAGCGGGCAAAGGCTATATGGGAGGAGATTGTGAAGCTATGGAGATCTGGCAAGCTCATAATGGATGAAGAGCTTGTCTGCGCCATGGGCAGGATTCTCAAGACTGGTGATCGTGCAGCCAACAGCGAGATACTCGCTCTCATCGAGCAAGCCATGAACATTCCTAGGCTTGACAAGGCGGCTCTGCCGGCACCACAGCAGCCCACCGAGGGTAAGTCGGCTGTCGTAAAGACCCGCCCAAGATCAGGCATGGGATTTGCCACACCAGGTAGAAACACGTTGTCTCTACTTCTGGAATCTCTGGGGACCACCAGGGAGACCTCCCTTGCTGTGAGATACTGGGATATATTCGTCCGGGAACACGGAGTGATACCCGACAGCGAGAACTGGTTCCGACTTCTCAGGACCCTATGGATTGGTAAAGCCAGCGGCAATGCCTCCAAATACATAACACGGATGCCTCCGCAGTATCTCAGGCCCACCACTGTGCACATCGCCTTGGCGACTTGTATAAGGGACAACCTGAACGACTCTGCCACGGCCAACGCGGATAAGATTATGTCATACGCCATCCGGACGCTAGACGTTGTAGACGCCATAACGATGCGCTACTATCTGCAAGCAGTTATAGGAAATCACCATCGTTTCAGGGTCATGGAGGAGAAAGGCGACGTGCAAAAGTCGCAGATCGAGCTCGGAAAGCATTACGCGCATGCTTTACACTTTCTTCAGGGTCCGTTGATGAAGGCCACCAACAATCTGACACACTACCGGGTGCCAGAGGGCCCTCTGAAGGGACAGGCCGCGATCCAATACAACGAGTTTAGGGAGCTGGCCGCCACGGCGCGGCGCATGATATCAGTTGCTGACAAGATCATGAACCAGAAACTGGTCTCGGATCAGAAGGAGTTGAAATGGATCAAGGATTTCCGCGTCAAGATGCAAAACTTCGTCGAGTCGGTCTACGAGGGCCGTGACCACCTCGAGCCTAAACTCCCACCTAAGCGGGATAGCGAGTACCGCTATGACAGGGAAAAGTACCGTCAGGTTGATGAGTATGACTGGAGAAACGATGCTGCGGCCGAGCTGAAATTCTTAGACTCTTAAGGGCAGCGGCCACCTTTGTGCGAGTCTTTTGTGTACAAAAATGTAGCATTTCAAATAGAAAGCAGACTAGAGCTTGTACTATAATAACGAACCCATCTTGTCTGTGAGTAACAGTTAGTTCTAGAATAGTCCGTCGAATCTCGTGCTACAGTGGCGCTGAGTGGTTACCTACCTGAGTAGGTAGGTAGGTACCTTACACTACACAATCCGGGTACATAGAGTATCTAGCACGCATCGGAAACTCTCTTTTCACTCAATGAATGATTGCAGGGAAAATATAAAGGTTTAAAATATCCCGAGGGCAGCACACTTGGTAAATCTGCTGCAGAAAAGTTTTACACATTTTAAGTCCAAACTATGCACGAATCGCAAGTCCAATTGCAAGTGAATCGATAATTAGAAAGCCGGCTCAGAATTGCTTTACGGTTGATCAACAGTCAAACAGTTTACAGTTCACAGCTTACCCCGGTTTTTGTTGTCATACTGGCGACGTGGAAGTGGATACATAGCAAGCCTAGCAAGCCTAAGTGTCTACTACTATGGTGACGGGCGAAAAAAACCACCCTTGTCGCCGTATATGTATGCGTGGGCCTTTGTTAACTTAACTGTTCGCGGGAACTGTTAAGTACCTAAATTATTTTTTTTGCTCAAAAGTATTACCAAAGTCGGCAAAGCCCACAAAGCCCACACTAGCGGACACTGTACAGGGGGATTGATTTTTACCCTTACCACCAATATACCACCTACGTACCTAGGTACCTAGATGCTAGGTACCCAATTAACTACAATAAAACCCGGATATTGGCCGAGCACAACCCTAACCCCCTCTGCCCCTGTCATCTTTAACACTCCCGATAACACGCGTAGTACTTTACTTCCTACATCTGCAAGAGAAGGGATTGAATTGTTAACCGCGTCGTCCTTCCTCATCATTGACATCAAAATACACATCCAAAACTTTGTGTTGAACAGCACCATTATCGCATCCACAAACCAATTGATCCAAGTGCTCAAGGGAAAAGAAATCAAGATGTCGAAAAAGCACGCGACCGACTTCGAAAAGATCATCCACGCCGGTACGAGAAACCTCCCCGAAAGCCATTTGTTGCCTACCTAAGATACCTGCCTACCCAACCTTGTCAAGGTAGCTGTTGTCAATTTTAAATCGTCGCAACGGCGACACTAACGCGACGCCATTATCTTTGTTTCCTGCGCCCGGGAGACTCAGATCGAAACCGCAAGCAGAAGGAGGCTCTCGCGGCCAGGATATTCAGTCGTGACAGGCGATCCAGCGCCCCAGGCAAAGGCTCAGGCTTGTCTTCGCCCTCTGCAGCCGCCGGCTCCCTTGCTAGCCGCGTAGGAGTGAAAAAGGTAGGGCTTGACTTCCGCTGTTCACCATGCGCCCCCCCCCCCCCCCCGCCCCCCCCCCCCCATCCCGGATGGCTCGCTGAGGCTAACCCAGCCTTCTCGTGTCCGGCACCCATCCTTTTAGAACCGCGCATCTTCCGGAGCAGTCAAGCCCGGCGACGTCAATGGTATCTGGTTCCATGATCTGCATGGCTCCTCCGCCGACGCTGCGAAACCGGCCGGGGGTTCACTAGCCAGTCGCATATCCATCCCCGGAGGCGGACCGGCCGTTCCCAAGGGCACCAAGCGCCAGCAGCAGCAGCAGCAGCAACAACAGCAGCAACAGCGCGCCTCGAAGCTATCACACGCTCTCTCCAGGGATCAAGCAAAAGCGCCAGCCCAGCAGCAGGCCACCGTCAGGAACAGCGGCATTTCCATACGCGGCCTCGCTGGCCCACCAATCGTCATGGCCCAGAACTTTGCGCCAGGCACGACAGCCGCCGACATCGAGAGTGCCTTTACCCCATGCGGCGGCATCGTCACGAGCTGTCGTTTGTTGAAGACGAGTCCCATCATCATCGCCGAGATAGTGTTTGAGGACCCCAACGGCGCCCAACGTGTGATTGATCAGTTCAACAACCAGATGGCTGACGGCCGTCTCTTGAGGGTATACCCTAAAGTTGGTGGCGGTGCCGTCACGCAGCCAATCGTCTCCAGGCACCAGCCTCTCTGGAACGGGAGCGGAAACATCATAGATGGTTCACACGGCTTCTCGGGCGTCGACTACGATACCGGGATGGATGTCGACGGTGGTGCTGGAAGCGAGAGGAAGCTCTACAGCGACTCTTTGCTGCCTCGGGATGGTAATGGCGGCCGTGGGGGCTCAAGGGGTAACAATCGCGGTCGAGGAAAGGGCTCGGGCCGTTAGGAAGAACCTGAACTTTTCCCCTGGTGGCGCGGATCAAAAATATCCGGCCAGCCAGACCATACGCAATACGACTCACGCTCGGAGGCACGTAGTCTCGTCCAGGAGACGCAGAATTCGCCTGTCCCTTCGGATGCAGGCTTAGACGAGAGGGCACAGTGGGACGGCCACTCGCAGCAGCATGCGCCGAGCCCACCTCGCGGTACTCCACCAACGCAGCGTTCGCGATACCATAACGACAACAGACGCAACCATTATGAAGCGGATTATAGCGGCAACGGTAATCAGTCTTACTATGACAACGATTCGCACCGTGCCTACCGCACTGGGTTTTCACCTCGCCGGGATACATCTTGGTACTAGAACTAATAGTTAGTTGGAAGCCTCCTCTTTCAGGTCGAAAGGGCGGGTCAAACCTTAGACAGTAGTATTAGAAAGGTCTTTCGCTTCTCTAATTTTTCGCTTTTTGGGGGTTATCCACGGTACCTGAAATATGTGCGTAGAGCATCTTGAAAACCAAGCCAGATAGAAATACCAAAATTGCCATACTGAATCGATGACGCCGCCTCTGTGGCTCATCATTCTAATGATGAACTATCTCAAAAGATTTCTGGCCATTATGGACAGATCCGCCATTTGCCATGGTACCAACATGGCGGTTGGCGTTATGATAATCCATTGGTATTAATTACTTGGAATATGGAAGACATAACCATCAAAAAGCATGGAAATCCCTTGTCCGACGTTGCCACTCCCAGCCAACAACCTCAATCAATAGCTTTTGCACGTATCGCTTTTATCCCCGCGTCCTCGCGGACCAGCGGGCCAAGTTTCAAGGAACATGACATGTTTGCTTTTGATGCATTTTCACATACCGTGATCCAAGCACCTTACTACTCTTACAAAATTGAAGGAAAAGATATAGATATAAAGCTTCGTTGAACCGACAAAGCAGGGGCAAGATGGGCCGGCCAATCGTCTCATGAGCCGAAAGAAAAAGAGCAAAGAAAAACAGGAAGAAAAACACCTAACTTGTCCTTCGATGTATCAACCCAAGTTGAATCCACCCTTCAAATCAACCCTGCCTCAGACATGCCTCCGTCAACCCAGGTGAGCTTTTCTGCAACAGTCGTGACATCTTAACCAGGACCCATGCCGACGAGCGAAATTGGACTCTTCAAATCGCTCACATCGCCTCCCTTGTATTCATCCCCCAAAACTGTCCGCATGTAGGCTCCGTACAATGGGCCTATCCCACTCCCGCGAAGAACCTTGGGTCTGAGACTGGAAGGTACAAAGCCTGTGTACAAAGAGAGCAGAAAACAAAGGGACTAGACACAATCTCAAGAGTTTTGCCTAATTTCCCTATCCTAACGCCCCTAAACATCTGAAGGTGCTAGGTTCGAGAGCGAGAGAACGGCTGACTAGCCCTTCACATCGCTGCTGCCTGCCCTAGTGTATATTGTATGGCGCTCGTCGGCGACGCTGCTGACGGCTCGTCTTCCGGCACATCTCGCTCTCCCTCCTGTTGCCATCTTCAGCTAAGGCGCACTGGTGAATACCCAGCAACATGCAATTCTTCGTTCGCGTCACATGCCAAGGGAGAGCAGGTGCGATATCAGCCCACTTGGGGCAAGTTGCCCTAAGTGACAACGTGTCCAACAAAATTCGTCAAGGGCTTCGATGTCAGTGAGAACCGTGGCTGTCCATATATCGCGTAAAACGCTTGCCAGTCGACGAATGATGTCGTCATGTCAGTGGAATGACACTCGCGGATTGCCGAAGCAAAAGAAAACGACAATCGACTCCATCGGCCGCCAATATAAGGCAGCCTTTTTCAGACTCAATTCCAAGAGCCTTGCTGAGAACTGCTCATAAAACCTTCTTCGAGTGTGCGCTCCTCTAGATTGCGGATAAAGTCCTTGTTGTTGCCGCGACCTCCTGGTTGCGCACGACTACCTCTTCTGTTAGGGCCCATACGGCCAGGAGTGTTGTCCATAAGAGCACCGCTATCGGAGGGAGGGGGGTAGTATGCTGGGCTGGGCTGTAGTCGAATTGGCTGGCTGGGATCCAGGTGGCTGGCCACCCTTTGGATCGCCGCAGGAATACCGCTCTGGTGATGTTGCTCCATGGTAGACGCTCGCGGGCGGGACCTCTGCTGAGCATACATGTTATTCTGAGACTGGTGCTGCTGCTGCTGCTGTCCCTGTTGGGGCGGAACACCTGCGTAGTTGGCTGGAGGCATCTGCGCCGGCGGCTGAGACTGCGACATCTGTCCGTACGCACCCTGCGAGGTCGCGTACGGTGGAGGCGCTGGTGGTGCATGACTGCCGCCCGCAGCGTAAACAGAATTGTTGGCATACACTGGTGGAGCTGACGGCGGGTGACCAGGTTGGTGCTGATACTGCGCCGGCGAAGCCATTGATGCATATGCTCCTTGAACCGCGGAATTGGCTTGTGCCTGTGCGGCTTGGGCTCGCTGCTTGCTAAGAGCCTCAGCCTGTTGTTGCTGTTGGGTTCCAGGTGCCGGGGATCGGTTGAGGGAGCTTGACTTGAGGTTCATGGGCGGAACAAAGGGCCCTGTGTACTTCTGCTGAGTGATGAAAGGATGAAGCTTTGCTTGTTGAGGAGACCACCTTTCCAAGGGATTGATGGTCAACAGCCCCCTGACAAAGTCAATGAACGCAATCCTGTTGTTCATTTCTGCGGGGAGTAGGATGCAATCAGCTAGATATTCGTAGCGGGGCCATCATGAATTGGGAACTATACCTCTGTCAATCTCGCTCTGCTTCATGTTCTTCCGTGGCATCGGGTATGTTTTGATAATTTCCGGCAGAGTGTTGGCCTGGAAGTATTTTTTGCTGGGTTGTTCCTTCGTGCCGTGCTCTTTTGAGTACTGCTCCATGCTCTTCAGCTGGTATGTTCGCCTCCCGAACTCGTCCTGTCGTTTCTCGAAGAACTCCCCAGACTGCTTGCCCATTTCGAGCATCCAGTTGGGCGGGTTGCCCAGCATCTCAACGATCCTAGATACCTGGTTGTATTCGGATGATCCAGGGAAGAGCGGCAGACCAAGAAACAGCTCCACCACAATACAACCAAGCGACCACATGTCGATGGCAGACGAGTACGGCAGCCCCAAGAGGACCTCGGGAGACCGGTAGAATCGTGACTGGATGTAAGTGTAGACTGTTTGCCGTTCATCGCATGCCGAGCCGAAGTCGATAATCTTGATTATTGGGCTCTCGAGATTCTTCAGCAAAATATTCTCGGGCTTGAGATCGCAATGTATCAGTCGCGCCTTGTTGAGAAGTGCAAGGCCGTTGAGTAGTTGCTGTGCAAAGACACGAACAAGTGTCGTACTAAGGCCTCTGAACTGGTTTTGCTTGATTAGCTCATAAAGATTCACACTCAGTAGCTCAAACACTAGGCAAAGATGCTGTCTATGAATGAATGTGTCTTTTAATCGCAGGAGATGGTGATCGTCGTTCTTGTCGAGTTTTGTGTTGAGCTGTACGACGTTGACAGTTAGCACACGTATGCAGCCGTGCTTTTTAAAACGCCGTTACTGGTGTCGATATCTTACCAGATCGAGTACTGAGACCTCCATCATGGACTGGTTGAAATAGGCGGTGCGGTTTTTGATCACTTTCACAGCTACAACCTCCTGCGTCTTCAGATTCTGACACTTTACCACCTGGCCGAAAGTTCCTTGGCCCAACACGTCTAAGATCAGATATCGGTTCCTATAGGTTGATGTTTACTTATCAGCGTTTATTTCATTCTTGCTGAAGATCCCTGCGTAACGTACTTGTGTCCAGCTTCCTCAGATCCGAGGATATCATTGACGTAGAGGATGTAATCGCTGTCCTCGTTATCATACCCGTCGTTCTTGGTACCCTTGCTAGGCTTGGTAAGAACCCGACGCGGGTTGCGAGAGGACTCGTACTTGAAGCTGGGGTTGCAAATCCTGTACGTTGCAGGCAGGTGAACAGTCAAAGCTTGCAGGGGCTGCAAGATTGATTTGTGAGGGTTAGCTGTGAACTTTTGGTCGCGCAATGGGAGATCGGGGATATACGTACGCTTATAAACCCACCCTCGGGGTTGGCTCGCCGGAAAGGTGGTTGCGCGCTGACTTTGGGTCGCAGATCCGACAAGGCCCGCAGCTTTTTGAGCTCAGGAACGGGCTGAGGGGCAGAATATGTGGGCGGGGGCATGACACGCCTCGGCGACTTGGGGTCCGGGGGATAGAGCGCCTCGGTCGTCGGGGTGGTTGCAGATAGGGAGAAGCCATCATAGGCGCCCGTGTGCGACGAAATTGGCGGCAGTTGCTGCGAGCCCGATTGAGAGTGACCCTGGGACTGGGATGACTGACGACTCGGGTAGTATGGACTCTGAGGAGGGTACGGGCTGTGCAGGGAGTTTCCGTAGTCGGAAGCACCACGCGTAGGCGACTGACGCTGCTGCGGGGGCAAGCTGGAGAAGTGGCTACCGCCGCCAGCCGACGATGACTTTGGCGTGTAAGGGGAGTACGGCGACGTAGGCGACATGACCTCCATGGGCGAATACCTTTGAGCGGCAGCCGACGACTCTTGGGGGGAGTGCAGGTTCGAGGGACGGGCGCCGGCACTGAGGTGGGCTTGGTGGTGGGGCCGCATTGGATACTTCATTCCAGAGTATTGATCGTGAGCGTCCGACATGGCGACGTCGCCGTTGCCGTCTCTTATCTGCGGCGTGGCAATTGGCGATGTGGCGGTATTGAGACTCGGGATGTGATGATGGTGTTGTTGTTGGTGCGGCTGCTGTTGCTGTTGCTGCTGGTTGTGGTGATGCTGCTGTTGTTGCTGATGGTAAATCTGCGACTGTTGCGAGCTCGGGTACTGATCGTACTTGAATGCGATTGGCGGCTGTGGCGTGTGGTGCTGTTGCTGCTGTTGTTGATGGTGGTGTTGGTGGTGTTGGTTTTGTTGTTGATTCAGGTGCTGCTGTTGCTGACCATTGAAGTCCCGCGACAAATGGTTGTGGCCCTGGCCGACGCTGTTGCTGTTGCTGTTGCTGTTGCTGGCGCTGCTGTTGTAACGTCGAGACGCGCCAGCAGCGTCCGAGTATGGTGACTGCCACTGTTCCATGGTGAACAGACCAGACAGACTACCGTCAGCACCAGCAACGCCTTAGGCCAGAAACTATCCTCTTGGAAAATTCGACGGGTGTTGCGGTGCGGACGCCCGATGCACGAAGCTGCTGCACAAGCGTCGCTGGGACCTACGGAGGAAAAAGGCAAAAAAAATCACAAAGATCAGAACGGGAAGGTTTCGAAAGCTTGCAACTGGGCTGCGGTAATCTGGGCAGACACTTGACTGACTGATTGACTGACTGGTTGACTGGTTGATGGACAGTGCGCAATACTGAGAGGTGGGCTGCCTCGACAAAGTGGGAGCCCAAGCTACCTGGCATGCTTTTGAGGGGGATGCAGCCACGCTACGGAGGACGCCCAAGCCCGCCTGCAGGTAATCAATTGATCACAGAAAGCGTGCAGCTATTTTTGACGCCTCCTTGTAGGCAGGGTACTCGCTACCCTACCTACCTGCCTACCTGCCTAGGTAGGTAGGTAGGTACCTAGGTAGGTAAGGTAGGTATCTACAGTATTGATGTACGATAACAAAAAGTAACAGCAAGATTTCCTGTCATCGCATGCGAATGTAGTTTCTGGAATCCTCAAATGCGGATTAAATTTTGTCCTTTTTTTAGTGACCCCCCCCCTTTCTGTCTTCGGCCGTCCATCTCTTCTTTGCCATCTCGCTTGAGATTGCTTCATGGCCAAACATGGCCACAGTGCGTGAACAGTCCCCCTCCAAGCCTTTGGGCATTCGCGGCCTGACAATCAATCACCCAAGCCCATGAGCACAAATCAAGGCCGAGAATCGCGCCTGAGTCTGAGAACGCATCCATGAAGCTTGATTGTTTTTTTTTTTTTTTTTTTTTTGAGAAACGCATCCAAGTCCGGAGGAATATGTTAAACGTTTATTCAGTGCGCAGCTTGTAAGAGTGTGGCTTATTTCTCGCCAAATGGCTTTCTCTGTCCCGATGACGTACAGAAGGAGGAGCTACGACCAGGTTACCCAATGGGACACCCACCACGGCTCGCATCATTAGGTTTGCCAGGCCACTCGCCCACTTACAGTAGTTTTCCCAAGTAGTAGTGATCCGAGCGTATTTAGTTTGTGGGCAGGCAAGCCCATGATGCCCCAAACCCCCTAACCCCTATCCGTAACTCCGTATCGCCAGGCGACTCCGTGAAAATGACAAGTTCAAGAGCTATAAAGAACCTACCTACCTACTTAAGCTGCGGCCATATCAAAATCAAACGCACGCCGTGGTATGATGTGAGCGCAACCAAAACGCCATTCTAGCAAAACTTCTCTATGGCTTTATACTTGCATAAATTCAACCAAGCTGGCTTTTTAAATTCGTTGGATCGGGCGGCGCCTTTTTTTTTTTGTTGTAGCAGTCTGTCTACTTCCACCATAGATCATCCCCGGCCAGTTAGGCCCAGATGGATTAAAACACAAAGCCCATCTTTTTTGGGACACTAAAGACAAATAGAAATCAAAGATCGTCCCATCCGTAATAATGCGAAAGAAAAGAAAGGGTTATCAATGTTTAGAACCGGTGGCCAAATATGTGGCAAGACACGAATATTAAGGACATGGTTTGCAGGAAGTAGCAAAAATTCGTAAGTCATAAGAGTCGAAAAGGAGGAAGTCGAAGAACGCAGTCCACTATGCTCGAGGTGGTATCCAGCAAGGAAATCAAATCGAACGAAAACTTTTTCCCTCGTCAAAGGGTGACAATGCGTGCAATACTACAAAGGGCCAAAACTCAGGATATTGTAAATGCCTCGCATAACATACCAGCATAGAGGAGAAATCGACGACAACGAGAGGAAGAGAACAGAGAGACATCTGGGGACTCGTTAGGAAACACGAGCCATTGAAACCGGGGAAGAAAAGACCATCCCATCCATTTTGTAAACCACAAGAGCATCGGAAAAGTAAACGAAAAATCAGAAAAGCTTCCAGTCGAGAGTAAGAACAAGTGCTCCTAGAACATAAAATATTGCAGTCAAGCGAAAACAAGACGCTTCACTGCGAGCACAGACGTTTTGTTTTTTTGGCCTCGTTTTATCTCTCCCATGCGATTTATCCACGAGCAAACCTGTGCCGTTCACATGAACCCCTTCGGGTTCACATGGCGGATATGGGATACAAGACGCTTGGGCTTAGGACAACAACGAGATGGTTAGCCTTGGTAGCCCGAGAAGCCGTTGTTGTTGAAGTTCTGAGGCTGGCCCTGCGGTGACGACCACTGAGCATTTGGTGCCTGCTGTCCGCGACCATAGCCGCCTGCGCTGGGCGGGTTGCTGAATGGCATAGGCTGTTGGAAGCCTGCGGGAGACTGCGCCGAGTTGGGGCCAAAGTTGCCCTGGGGGCCGCTGAATTGGCCTGAAAGGATTAAATGTTAGCATTTGGTTCGAATCGGCTTTATTTTATGGAGTCGCAACCGTCAACTTACCGCCGTACTGCGGGAAGTAGGTCGAGGGAGTTCCAGGGAAGCCAGGGCCTCCGGCACTCTGAGGGCTGAAGGCTTGCGAAGGGTCGAAGTTGCCCTGAGGGTTGGTCGAGTTCTTATCTTTACCCCACTAAAGAATTGGTCATACAAATGTTAGTCAATAATCCATGAAAACAGTTGTATATTCACGCAATAATTATGAGGTGTAGACCGTACGCTGCACTTGAGAGGCCGTCCGTTCACGTTGTACCCGTTGAGGCCGCAGATGGCCTGAGCGGCGTTCTCGTGGCTATCCATCTTGATGAAAGCGAAACCACGATCCGCTTGGAATCGAGACTCAACCACGTAGCCAAAGTTCTGGAACAACGGAACCACGTCATTGGCGGTGGTGTACGGGGTGAGGTTTCCGACGTAGCAGGTGGTCTGGTAGGCGGGCGTCTGGTTGACAACCATCTCGTAGCTCTGCATTCCGTGAGTGGGAAAGTGGTGGTGACCGAACGGCGTCGTGGGGGTCATTCCCACGGCCGACATGGCCTGCTGCTGCGCAATCGAGGGTTGACCCTTCTGGTTTGCCCAGTTGCAGCGGATGGCACGGGAACCGAGCCACTCGCCATCCATGGAGCTGAGTGCCTTCTCGGCATCGGAGCGGTCGCGGAATGCGACGAAGCCATAACCACGGGATCGGCCGGTTTTCATGTCCCACATCACACGCGCCTCGGACACAGAGCCAAATACGGAGAAGGCCTGCGTAAGGACTTCGTCATTGACCTCATTGGAGAGATCACCGACGAAGATATGGAAGTGGTTGGACGTGTCCTCCTTGGTTGCGCTGGTGGCGGCCTGGTAGGCCCAATTGACTCGGATTTCCTAACGCCAGCGTTAGTGGTAAATTGTCAGACATGCAAGGTAGTCTCGTTTTACTTTAGCCAGGTGCTTAGGGAGCTACCTAGCTAGGTACCTAGCTTCGGCGGCACGGCACCCAGGCACAACAGCTTGAAGAAAATATTTACTTACAGACTGGTGAACTCTCCTGCCGTTCAAGGTCTGCATGGCACGATCAGCCGCTCCAGGGTCATCATACTCGACGAAACCGTAGTTGTAGCCCTTGGCCTGTGGATAATGGGGGGATTGAGTCAGCCACGTGTCTGCACAAATTGATATTGCCTCTCGCAAGCACAGATGAGCAGCTACGCTGGCAAACTTACGTTCTTGTCCGGGATGATCTTGACGTTCTGCACATGGCCGGTCGTCTCAAAGATCTGGCGCAGCACGTCCTCAGTGACCCGAGCGTCCAGGCCACCGACGTAGAGCGCGCGCTTGTTAGGCTCAGGCGCAGTGCGTCGGGTGAAGGTACCACCCGGAGACATCAGAGCACTCTGGTCCCCACCTCCCATGGGCGATGTAATGGCGGTCGGGATCGGGTTGGTGTTCTGGGGAATGTGCAGAGGCGGAGGGGCCATGGGACCGGATTGACCGTTCTGCGGGTTGTCGAAGCCCGGCGCACCAGCATTGGCCTGGGGCGGGGGAGGCAGCTGAGTGCCCGGGGCAGGAGCTCCGTTGTCAGTCATCGTGAGGTTGGGAGGGGGAAGGGTCGATTGACGATTTTCGATCCGAGTGATTGAAGTAATCAGTCAAGAGGACCCAAGAGGCCGATATCGACGACGGGAGGGGAAGGGGCGAAGGGCGGACGCTAAGTTGTGGAGGAAGGAGCTTTGGCCGTGACAGAAATCGAGCTAAAAAAAAAAGTTGATTGGCTTCTGCAACACGCAAGTGAAGAACAAAAAGAACAATGACAAAAGAAATTCGATGCCGACACGCTTTCCGGGGTGCAAAAGGAGGGGAAACTCTGGCGCGCCAGTAAACGTGTTCGGCGAGGATTCGCACAAATGAAGTATGATATGTATCTCGCACGGGAGTGGCGTCAAAGTGGTTCCGCGACCGTTGTTGGCGACAAAAGTCGTCAGGCACCAAACAGATTTCGTAAGGCGACAAGGCTCAAACTTGTTCAAAATCTCCACGGTGGTGGGTGGCTTGTGCGCACAGGGGGCGACAGGGACAAGGCCTGGGAGGAGCAAGCGCATTAGGAAACAATGCCATGTGGAGCGGTTCTGATATCTTACGTAGAGAAACCCCGGATCCTGTTCAGTTTCGGTGGGTAGCAAGGTAAGGTAGGTATGCCAGTATTACTTACCGTAGCTCTTTTCAACTGGCGCTGGCGCGAACAGAAGAAATACGTACCCCGATGTCAGAACCGGAGCTAGAAAAACAAGACTAGACGAGATTTTTATGAGACGGATTGGACAGGACGCCTACGATAGATAGTAGATGTAATCAATGTAAGGGTGGATAGAGAGAGGGCAAGGCGAAAAAGATAGGGGAGCAGTAGAGCGTCCAGAATAGGTTGACGAATAAATCCACTTAGCCAATGGACAACAAGAAACGCAGCAGAGCGCGGACAAGGAAGACTTGGAGACAATAGTACTACGGAGAGGAATGAGGAAAGACGACGTTAAAGGAAAAGGAAATATCCTCCCAAGGCGTCTCAACAGCAACCGATCCGATCCGTGACTTGATTTCTCAAATGGTGAAGACAGCAGATAGAAGAGAAGAGAGAAGAGGAAAAAATGCGGGACCGAAGAAATCGGACAGGTAGGATAGATGAGAAGGGCTGCGGTAGAACGGGGTGGGATGATGGTACATACTGTATAACTGTACAGGCAACAACATGGCACGATTGGCTACCTGGCTAACGTTCGGTTGCCAACTACCTCGTGCGCAATCAATTAAGCTTGAGAGCCTCCCTGTCTCCACTCCTTGGCTCCTCACTGAGATGTTCTTTTCCATGTATATGTATGTATGTACACGGCACGATGCTGGCCATCCACTTGTGGCGATCATCTCCGATAATGGTAGCGTGGGGGAGTATCTTTTCCAGAAAAGCGTGAGCCGCCTGGCATGTAGGCAGGCTTTAGGCAGAGTACAAGGGGTCTGCAGCAAGATAGATACTGCGTACCTACCGACAAACAGCCACAGACATGAAATTTATCGGTGTATCCATCAAGTGGGGGAACACAATAATAATACGAACATCAAATAAATGCAGAACAAATGACCGCCCCTGAATGGAATAACTAACTGCTCAAAATATTAATGCAGCATTATGAGGATGTTCCTTGACGACGAAACCTAGCTTCCCGATCTATAACAGATGTTATATGGACGGGGAAATGTGAGGTCGAAAGACAACGGCTTCTAGCAAAAACTCTGTTGTGAAAATCGCTTGCTGAATTTGGCGCCAATGCGATTGCTTTGTCAAAGTGTCAAAAATTTGAATATTTGGTTAGCGTGAGCAGGTGCTGTGAATGTCAAATGCATTACCTAAATACATGCGTACCTTGTCCAATCTTCGAAAGTACAATCTCCCCTTTATTCATTTACAAAATACTTCCTTGTCTGCACCGACGTCTGTTCCAAGGGGGAAAAAAACAGTGAAAAGAAGAAAAAAAAACCCCCGGCAAGAATAACAAGAGCTGGGATGATGGCTGGCAGCAATACCACATGGGATGAATGATACGAAGTACTGTCAAGATGGTGATAGATAAGGTGGGGCATCACTTTGATACCTACCTCGGTACCTACCTACCAGGTACCTACCTATGTACCTAGGTACTTTTGAGTTGGGATTATCTGGGGTCAAAGAGCTCTCCAGTAAGCGCAGCGCCTGACCAATCACTTGGTTCCGCAGTCGAGCTAACCTAGGTTGCTAACGTCCCAGCGGCAGGATAAACAGCCCCATACAGTATTTTACAGTGCATGGTGCGACTCGAATGCGTGGTTTGCCCAGCAACGAGAGAGGAAAAGCAGCAGCATCCGTGACTGAGTTTCTGTCACAGATGGAATCCAATATCAGCCACTCATAACATGACCAGGCAGCTTCACCACCATCACAAAGCAGACAAAGTCAGGATTTGCCCCACCAAATAAAGTAGAAGGAATTGAAGTGCACCAGTCACATTCTCATCGTGGCCAACCAACGGTCGTCGCAGGCTTAATTGCTGCCCGGTGGAGCTCTGCCGAGTGACGATTTTACGAATGCCCTCATTTTGAGGTTTCAGATACGACAATACGCCGCATTCCTTGTCAATGGCCATCCGTACATAGACAACCCTCGATTTTTTTTCTTTTTTTCCCCCTAATATTCATATTTTCTAAACCAGCCATGGCGAGCCAGAAACCACCCCAGCGCCTAGATGCACTGGAGAGCATGGTCAATGATGTGGTAGGCAGAACTCGGGGCAGTTATATCACCCAGCATGATGCTTAACATACTGACATATTGCTGTGTACACCCTCAATAGGTAGTCCAGACTGCCAAGGCCATCAGGTCAAGTAGGATTGATGGACCGCGAGCCGTGCCGGCAGTCTCGCACGGCCAGCGGATACAGGATCTGCATAACAACTTCAACTCGGTCCTTGACGACGTGGAAAGCGAGCTTATGAAGGCAAAAGCAATCCTTCAGCGTGACTTGGATCTCATGCGGGCAAAACGCCGCCAGGCCGTGATCCCGGAGCCGGTCATGCTGTCTCAGCCGGTCATGGGTACCGCTCCAGAGGCCCCTTTCCCACCAGGTCCTCCACAGCTTGGCATCGTACCGTCGCCAGCATCGGTACCGCCCCAGCCCCGACTCCAACTGAAGCAGCCGCCGTCGGTCGCAGCTGCCACTCCTAATGCTGCCCCTCGACCGCCCGTTGCAAAGATGACCGCCGGTGGTGCCCCGTTCCCTAACATGGGCGTTGGGCACACGCCACAGACCGGCCCAGTCAAAATGAAGACCGAGTCGCCACCCAAGCCGTCGCCAGCCGCCTTGAATGTTCCGGGGAAACCACCTGTTCAGAAAGTGGCGCCGCCGATGGTCAAGACGGCCTCGGCGCCTGGTGCCAACGCTTCTGCCATCAAGAAGGAATCACCAGGGATCAAACACGCAAGCGTTGCGACAGTAAAGACAGGCTCGCCAGCCCTCAAGACCTCGTCGCCTGTTCCCCCAGTCAAGAAAATCTCTCTTGTCTCCGCCCCAGTGAAGCCGGCACCGAAGGCGACACCCCCACCTGCGGCTGCCACTGTGCCACCGCCACAGTCAGCGAAGAAGGTTGCTCCTCCGCCGGTTGCAGCTCCTCCACCCAAACCACAGCCCAATCCGACCCAGCCCGCAGACCCTCTGGACGGCATCATAGACCTTACCAACCCTGCTACCCTGCAAAACGGCGCTGGGGTCATTGGTGCTGGGCCGCCACCTCCTCCATCCGGGGCGGCTCCCCAGCTGAACTTTACAAACATGCAGTTCTCACTTGCTCCCCCACTCAGCGCCACAGAATCCTCGAACCCTCCAGGAGGGGACACCGACTTTGATCTTGACAGCTTCATCACTGACGCCACCAACAACCTCCTGACGGACCAGTTCGCGGGCGGCAACGAAACTGGCTCTGCCGCTGGACCGCCACCAACCACCGGCACGACCGGCGATCCTATGGATACGACGGGTGAAGGTGGCGATGCATCAAACAAGGTCGATGTCCTTGCTGATCTACTTCGGCTCGACGGGCCCACGGAGCTGTCTTCTGCCGACGCTGACGCTGCCGGGGGCTCGAGCTTTGACGACCTGTGGATCGAGGCAGGAAATACCAACATGGGCGAGTTTGACAGTTCTTACTTTGAGATGTGAGCTAGGACTATTTGCCGAGATCGGAGGTGCCCCCCACTGCTCCCTCAAACGTCATTTCTTTCTGAACAAATTGGATATGGATGGGCTATATCCGACGCTTGGTCAGAGTGAAAATGCCAGGTATGTTGAGGGCATATGCAAGAGATATCCGTATGTATCCTTTGTATATTAAGAAGCGAAAAGTACTTCCAGCGACAGTCAAGGGGTGGGGGTATTATGGACTACAGAACACAAAAGCGATCCTAACCTAAAAAGGAAATATGCACGCAAGGAAAGGATATTCCAACGAGAGAAGATCATGTGCCAAACAGACCGACCGTAACAGGCCACCCTACGGCCCTTGGGTGGTGTCCCACATCTTGCCAAGCTTATTCTTGACATCGCTGTTCCTCCAGTCACTCCAGTCCCTGTTGAGGACGCCAAAGGACTCGTCGAAGTCGGCTTGCTTGTTGCGGGCGTAGTAGCTACCTTGCAGCGCCCAGATGGCCCAGTCGCCGTCGTTGCCGACCACGTAGTCGCGCAGGCAGTCGAGGTAGAAGTTGTCGGGCGAGTTCTGGTCGAAGCCAAATTCGGACAGGATGAGCGGGCCCGTGTAAGACTTACCCTGCTCGAGGAGGAAGCCGTCAAAGGCTCCGTATAGCTGCCTCATATACCAGCACGTCTTGATGATGGGGTGGAAGTTGACCGTGAAGGAATAGGCGTGCCACTCCCAGACGTGCTTTTCTTTCCTATTTGAGGGGGTATAGCTAGTCAGTACGTATACAGACACAATAAGGTAGAAATTGGGTGGTTCTAGTTTGAGTGTTTCATTGCCTAGATTCCATCGTGGAGAAAAAAAAAGTGAGATAGGAGAAAAAAAAGAGAAAGAAAAGAGAGACCGAAAGGGAAAGAAAAGAAGCGCAAAGCTACTGTGTTACATACCATTCCGAGACATCGAGCGGACGGGACCGAACGTGTGACAAATCAGTCGACGACAGCGTCCCGCCGATGAGGATGAGCACATCGGGGTGCGTGCTGTGGATGAGACGGGCGGCAGCCGAGACCTGGTCGTACCAGTCCTGGCGGCCGTTGAAAGTGCCTTGAGTGAGGAACTCGCGGATCTCGTTGCGCACGCCCATGCCCACGACGCCCTTGTGGCCCTGGGCCCACGACGCCATGGCCTGCAGGCCCGCGAGCCACTCGTTCGTCTTGAAGAACCTCGAGTTATTATCGT
Source organism: Pyricularia oryzae 70-15 (assembly GCF_000002495.2). Lineage (NCBI taxonomy): Eukaryota > Fungi > Ascomycota > Sordariomycetes > Magnaporthales > Pyriculariaceae > Pyricularia > Pyricularia oryzae. The sequence continues at coordinate 3,858,079 of NC_017851.1, read as the reverse complement.
TGTAACCGGGCGCCTCGGCCCACCACCCGTTGCCGTCGTCGAGGTTGCAGCACCACGAGGCCCTGCTGACGTGGTTGTCCAGGATGGTCATGACGCCCTTGCTCCAGAGCGCATCCACCACCTTGGCGTGTGCGTCGATGATGCTTGCCGACTCGAGCCAGGGGTTCTTGCTGACGGCCGTGTTATACATGTCGCTCATGCTCTCCGCAGACACACCCGCAGCCGGGGCCGCAGCACGGAAGGAGTCGCTGACCATGAGGCCCGGGTTGAGGGCCATGTCGGTCGAGTAGGTCAGGCGCACGCAGTTGAAGCCCGCGTTGGCGACCCACTCGGCCAGGAAGTCGACAGGCTGCTTGTGGAGGCCCTCAGGGATGTTAACCTCCATGTGCCCGCCCCAGTTGATGCACTTGAGCTTGACACGCTTGTTTTCGGCGTTTACGATCCATCGACTTGACGCCTTAAGGGGGAGCGGCGGTGCATCAAGAGCGGTAGCCACCGTCGCGAAGCCGAGGAGGAGCGCGGCGCATACGCGTGTTAACGGCGCCATGTTTCGAGATGTATTGTGATCAACGAGGCCAAAACCCAACCAAGCCTTTCAAGAACGGTGTATACGTTGATATACTGTCAAGTCAGGGAGTAGCAGTGCAAACCGCTGTCATATGTGAACCGGGTACAGGCTGTTGAGAAGCTCCAGCTAAAACAGATCACTATCAAGCCCGAGGGTCGAGAGTGCAACAAGGGTGTCCATGTGATGGCGTTCGAGCTAAGGATATATATCCCGTTCAGTTTCGAGAAGCCAGGGGCTGGGAAGGAGAATTTAAATACAAAACAGCACAACGTCCAGGCTGCTTGGTCAGGAGGGGGTTCACACACACCAGGCGTGGGTGACAACCTGACAGGAGTCAAAAGGAACTCGAGGCGTGGAGAGGGTGACGGGAACCGTTCAGGGACGAGACTTCCCATGGACGTCATGAGACGGAGGCAGCTGGAAAGGGAGACGCAAAAAGAAATATTTACAGTCGAAAACAACATGACATCTCTTTACATCGTTGCGCCATGGCACGGCCTCTGTACCCAATGGGCACGGAAAGGGCGGCTAGCGGACTGGCAATGTCAATATCTATCAAACGTGTTATCATAGCTGCAGTACTAAGAGTAGGTTGAAAAAAAGTTAGGTTCCCGGAGATATGAAAGGATGACGCCCAGACCTGACAGGTATTAATCCAGGAACAGGAACGGCTACGAGGGGCAGTGTTCCTGGTGGCCTCCATGAATATCAGCCATCCTTCGGCGGCTAGTCTAGTGGGTGACTTTGGCACGCACGAACCCACCCGCAGTGGCAATCCTGTCAGGGGTATGCACTGTTAGTACTTTGTGCAGTATAACTCCTCACATCAAGTAATTAGATGTAGGTACCGATGGGGGCTGAAGGAAGCGGGTAATGATGTGCTGCGAACGAACCAAGCAAGCCAAGCAAAAAGTTCCGGAGGAAAAAGCAGACGACCCCTGCCAGGAGAGACTTCCAGTAACTCGTGCTCGAGCAGAATGATTGGCAGCTCCATAGCGCCAACAATCAAAGGGGGCAAATGACAAGACGGGACTACTTGACGGTACAGCAGTTGAACATCGAATGAAATGGCATTGCCCCCTCCACCCCCCTAGAAAAAAAGATGTGGGGGTATTTGTTTGTGCAGTAGGTACAGACAGTAATTATGTTAGGCTTGTTTCGGGCCGATCACCTAATCCTTGTTTGCTCTTCTCGTGCAGTACCGTAGTTTTCTGGCTGTTGGACCTTCCCTTTTGCCTCTTGCCTCCTTGCAATCCGCATAAAAGTGGCCAGCGCCATGAGCCACACACGTTGTAATATGTCCCAGAGCCGAATTGCAGGTGGCTTGCCACTTGGTTCTTAACAGCGATTGGCTGCAACGTCCGGCACTTGTGCTGCACCATTGACAAGGAACCATCTCAACGACTTGTTATTTGTGCTTTCTGGAATTATCTACCTACGGAGAAACATACGAACATACATTGTCCGGTATAGCCAAGAGGCTTGGCGGGAGGGTGACTGGAACGTACGGTAGTCATTTGCGTCCTACGAGCTGCTTGCTGTATCGAATCAGTAATCACTGCCCAAGTCGTGAAAATATCTGGTATCTAACTGAGATGGATACATACCGGTAGTAAAGAGAGAGAGAGAGAAAAGTAAACTTTATCACCCGACCGTGGGTCCCCGTTTCATCATTGGTTCATTAAAGGCCGCGAGCGAAAATTCGACCATCTCTTGGCTTACCGATTTAGTCAGGTCATTCGGCATGTGGAACTTCTCTTAGCACGCGCCATTACCGGTAGGAGCATGCTACTTTGCTTGGCAAAGCTCTGGTTATAGCCCATCGAATAGTCCGCAGCATGCCCGTCTTGCCGTGTGCATAACTTCTCTGGGGAGGGGAAAAACGACCCTCCGTTCCATGAAAAGATTGGGACGAATGCATGTCAGATTTTTTTTTCGAGAAGGTCAGCTAGGGTATCTGTCCCATTTTCCATCAGGTGAGTGGGGGCAGATATCAACCTAGTTGTCCGATGTTTCGCGAGTCGTTATAGTTGTCTTGTTTTTCTTCAAGGAAATGACTCTTCTTGGCCTCAAATTTCTGAAGTATTCGTGACCAATGCTTTTGCCATTCCTTCCATGGGAGTGTGCGTTCTGTAGAAGGGGACAATGGGGAGTACCTACGTTCCTCGAAATTCCTCCGAACCTAATCCTCCGAATTGTTGGAAACTTTTAGCACTTTCAACGCAAAGCCCAATTCAATCCGGTTAACAGAGCAAATATATTGATTAAAAGATATAATTCGTTCCTCTCTCGCTATCATAAGTCGTCAACATCATTCCAACAAAATTTAAGTGCCTGCCAGCATGTGCCAGGAAGCAGAAAGTATACACGCAAACTTTGATGACGGGGATAGTATAGTCCTCGTTACCAAAACCAATTATTGGCTCTGGGAATCCATCTAAAAACACCGAAGCCCAGGGGAATTTCCCGTTTGTCTCTTGCTCGCCCCTCAAGCCGCAAGGTTGATGGAGACAGTGGTAGTGGTCGTAGTGGTCGCCGAAGCTGGCGGTGATGTGCTGTAGATATCCGGTCTCGTGACCCTGTCTGGTGTGGCCAAATCTGTAGTTATTTCGGGCACAGATATCGCAGCGGCGGCTCTTGCCTCCAACTCACGCCTCCTTGCCAACAAGCTTTTGAACGCCCCGAGGCACTGCAGCAGGCTCTCCTCGTCGACTGCACAGAAGCGAAAGCGTTTTTCTTCCGTTATGATTTGGAGACAGTGCCTCTTTGTCCTGCTGATAGGGTCCAGGTCGACCACGTTGAGTATAGAAGACAGTGGCAGAACAAGGTGTGGCGAGTATTCGGACGAATCCCGGTATAGAATCAAATTTCTGGGTCGAACAACGGCCCATGACTTTTTCCACTGTCTCAGGCCACCCTTGGAGCGCAAGAACCACAGCTGCCCTTGCCACATGACGCGATCTGGGTCCTTTTCTGGAGCAATGCCGCTGGCATTACTTCCGACCCTCCCGCCAAGGTTCGGACGGTCTGGCGGGCTCGATGGGGATTGCTGATTAACACTCTCTGCCGACTTAACCATGTAGCGGCTGGGCACATCGATATCTGACAGGTCCGAGTGGGATGCCAACTCGTTCCCCGACAAACCCGAAGATTCGCCAAGATGAGAGCTGCGGCGGGCATACTGGCGGCCTACGGCATTGCGGGCAATGGCGCGTTCCTGAATCTCCGGCGAGCTTGCCATCATGCGCTCCCGCTCTAGCAGAGCCCCGATGGTCTTCGCCTGCTCTGTTGGGGACATCGTCATGCTGTAGGACTCTCGGCTGACTATAGGACTTGCAAGGAAAATCTCATCCTCCTCCTCCTCGATCCTAGCATCTTGGCGAACCACCTCAACCCAGTCCTGGGCATCCTTGGATGAGGGAGCTTGAAAATATATGTTTTTGGAAGGGGAAAAAAGTCCAAACATGTTGTGGCGCTTCTGCTTTGGATCCTTGAGGAGCGTGACGGCTGTCAGGTCGGAGAGATATATTTTATTCCGAAGCTTGTCTTCTTTATCTGATTTGTATATCGAGAGTGTGTTTGGCCTCATAACAACGTAAACGGTTTTCCAAGACTATGATTCGTACAATCAGTATTGTAGGCACAGTGAAACAACCAATGGCCCACGCAAGAGGATAATTGGTGCAGGTGCAATAAAGGAGCCTTACCCTCGTCTTGGTCCGCTTTTGAAGATAGCCACACCTGATAACCCGGTCAAAGTCAAAGCATCCATTTTGGTTCACTGGTGAGAATGTTTCCAGAGCAAGCTGAGAGCGCAGTCGTGATGCAGTGTCGGACGATATCGCCATTGAAGGTTGAGACCGTGACAGAGATTGGCTGCTGGCCAGCGTCAACTTGGCCCCAATGCTCTTCATAGGCGCGGCTGTCTGCACGTCAACCATGGTTTCAAGCATGACACTAAACAAGTTCTTTTTGCGATTTCAGGGGGGGAGCCACGAGAGTGGCCAGAGGTCGGCAGCAGTTGCACCGTTGTTGGTGACGGGACAGAGTTCAAGCCTTGGTCTAAACTGGATGAGATTGAAAAGGCGAGACAGGCTGTACTCGGCATTGGCGCAAGTTGCGCGCTTATAGGCAAACCCGGGGGAATAAAGACGGAGCTGAAGCGGATGCTCGACAACGTGGCGGTCAAGTCGAGGGACCAGGCCGGCGTCACAGCGGAGGCGCTCGAATTTTTGAATGTGTTTGGCTAAAACGTGCCGGTTACGCCTGCGTCTAACGGCGGAGGGAAGCTATCTTTTTTTGGGTCGTGGCGCGTGCGTGCAGAATAAATCTGGCTAGCTGAGAGCCAGTGTCGTCGGGGGCGCGCACCGACGGTCAACGAACGGTGGGTATTGTCTAGCGGTAGAACGAGAGGAAAAAAAAAGTCGATGGCTGGTAAATCAACAATGGTGGAGAGCAGGCAACTGCAGGCGGTTCCAGTAAAAGGTAGCGTACCGGGCCGGGTTATATCCAGAAAGAGGCGGCTGGCGGGTGAAAAGAAAACATTACTTTGACAAGTGGCATGGTATGGTATTGCTCATGAATCAGCTGTTGAGCATATTTTGGGGGGCAGGCGGGATGGCCGGGTAGAGTAGAGTGAGGAGGGGCTCTAAATTGAGTTGTGATTGATTTGATTATTCTTGAGACGAACGCGGGTGGCTTTGCAGTTTGCACGCATCGAAGATGCATCACACTAAAACAACCCCAGCAAGCAAGCAGCTGGGAATTTCACCTCCTGGCCCGCTTTACCGCCCAGAAAACCCATTCTAGACTCGAATTGCCGACGGGCGGTCGGGGTTTTCCTTGGCAGGGTGTCCTGGGGATGCAATGGAGTGGGGCAATTCAGGAGAGCTTTTTGGAATTTGCACGCTGCAAGATGCAAAATCCCAGCTGGCCCGATGATGGCATTGTCTGATGTTGTCGTACTAGGTTTTTTTTTGTTGGAATATGGGGCGCGAGGGGGCAAGGGGTGACTGGTCTTCCCCCGTCGGCGAAAGCTGCTGTTGAATGGAATGATCATCCGTCCTGACGGAAATTGTCTTGACAAACACGTTCATGCCATCACCAGAATATGCTAAAAACGAATCAATCTGGGCCAGCCTACCTGGTCTTGCTGGTCTACCGGTACATGCATCGCACCTAGGTGGGTAGGTAGGTACCTAGGTACCTCCCTACTGTGCTGAAGGTAAGGTACGCAATTTTTTGAAACCCGACTTAGGACGTTAGGGGCTGAACTAGCGGCCTACTGTAGCTTCTTGGTCGCTACCAATTCGTTGATGGGTTGCACGTGCCTAGTTACATTACAGCAGGATGAACTCGGCGAGCAGCTATTATGATCCAAACATTATTTCCCACCGATGGCATGGCTTTAAAACTGCTCTCTCGCCGTTGCACTCGTTCCTTAGTTGTTCATCTGGGTACTCAGTATATTCATGATGAGAGGGATCTACATGCGCGGTGTCGGGGTATGCTAATCAGGTACAGTACTTATCGATCTGACTTGTGCTTTCCGTCTATCCCCTGCAGAGTGCAGACCAACATGTTGCAATTTTAGATGCCAAGATGAAAGAAGCATTTTCGTTGCGGTATGGGTTTTATCGACCTAAAAAAAAAAAAAAAATTGATCCAGACCAAACACTTCTGGATGTCAGCAATATCTTACAACTTCCTTGCACTTAATGTTAATCACAAAGATATTCGTGCCTCATCTATAATTATTTAGCTATTATTTTTGGGGTCCTTATCTTTTTACCTATGTGTCGAGCATGCTCTGCTGTTTTTGTACGGTATTAACTTAAACACAAAGCCCATGCGGCTCGGAGCCCAGCAGCTGGAGATTGTGGCCACATACCAGTAGGGTACCAAGCTCAGGACTAGTTCTAGATCTAGACCTTAATCCCCCTAGACTACCTAATCTGTAGATACAGTTTTGACAATACATCGTCTTCCCGCCACCTTTATTGCAGTACAAAGTTCAAGTGCCACCGCATCATCTACCAGCAGCGTGAACAACGTCAATATATACTTTGTAACAAAGATCATCAATAGACCTGTGTCCAGGGACAACCTTGTAACCACAGCTGTCGATCTGACGCTCTTCTGGGCACTGCATTCGCATGTAATCGGCCTTGAATCGCAACTGCAAAACACTGGCTTCCTCCACCATATCATTGCTTTTCCATGCACCTAGTCTTTGTGGGGCGTAAATGTCCGTCAACCGAGGACCCTTGAAAACTCTGCCGATGGACCCAATTCGAGGTACTTGCGGAGGTAGCTGTTAGCACCTACGACGCGTCTTACCTTGGGAATATACGTATCCGAGCACCTGAGCACTGAGTAGATACCTTGAGTACGGACCTAATACCAGATGAGCGACTAAGGGACGGCTTCTTTGGCGGCCCTTTCCATCTTGAACAACGGCTTTCTGGGCGGAGCAAAATGTCTTGGAGTCTGCAAATATTTTCTGCCCCTTACAGCCCACTTTCAATACCAATATTAATGTTTTGAACTCCATCAACAACGCTTTTCATTTCAGCCTAGTGTGTGATCAGATAGCACATGGCAGCTGAGATGTGTCTCACATCCACAATGCATGCAACCGGCGAGGGTTGCACTTCGTACATATTCAATGCTCATCCAATGCATGGGTGTGCGATCTTTAGATGACGAGTGAGTGCATCCCCGTTGCAAGGCGAGGGAATGCAATGCAAGCTCTAAATTATCTACCCGATGCTGAGATATGGATCGAGACAAAGGGAGGATAAATAAAATAAAACGAATCAACGAAGTAGCTTGTCAATCTTTTGACCACGATAGCTGGGGACTGCCTACCTTAGGTAACGTAGGTAGGTAGGTAGGTAGGTAGGTAGGTAGGTAGGTAGGTAGGTAGGTAGGTAGGTACCTGCTTAGGTACCTCAGGTACTTCTAGAACCTTGACCAAGTGACCTGCATTCCATTGCATTGTCATCCAGATTTTTGCACCTCCACTATCCTAATCGATTATTGCCTGCTAAACCCGCCCGCCCACTGGTCTCAAAACAGCCCACCTAACAGCAGCATCGACTCTACTATACCATAGTAGTCAAGCACCAAGTCCCTGCGAAAACATACGTGCCCGCATCTGAGAACATTGACATAACTATCAGCATGGCGGAAATGGCCGACGTGGGCTCTGTCGATGGCAGGCCCTGCAAAAGATGCAAGGAGAGACCAGCTGTCCAAGAAATTCGGACTGATGCTGTTTGTGGGTGCGCATGCGAATTTAGTTGTTTTTGTTTTGATGATGCTTTTTTTTTGTCACCACGTACAATATAACCAGTCTCATCGCCACTGACTGTCCTCATAACCGAATCTTATGATTTTCCATCGTGAATCTCATACATACCACACAAGCTAACAAAATCACCATAGACCATGTTATTGCTCCTTCATCCAAGTCAAGGCAGCCAAGCGGCTCGAGGTCCTGACCCGCGAGAGCAGGGCCAGCGGCGCCACCAAGCGGGGCAAGGCCGACTACACAGTCGGCTTGTCGTTCGGCCCCTCGTCCGCGGCCATGGTGCAGCTTCTTGACGTGTTTGAAGGGAGGCGCGCCGAGAAGAACCAGCGCCCGCCCACTACAAAGTACACGCCGATAACGACAAAGATCCATGTGGTCCACGTCGACACGGACCTGCCAGCAGCAGGCGCCGCCCTGCCACCCTCGGACCTGCTCCAACGCTGGGCAGAGAGGTATCCAAGGTTTGTGTTCCGCAGCGTGCCCCTGACCGCCGCGATCGGGCTGAGCAGCATCGACTGGGCTGCGCTGCCGACCCTCAAGGAAGGGTGTCGCCCCGAGGAGCAGCTGAGGCACCTGTTCGATAACCTCCCGTCGGCGACGTCGGCCGCGGACCTTACGCGGCTCTTTGTGCGGCACGTCCTCATGGCTGAGGCGGTAAGGGAGGCGTGCTGCGCCCTGCTGCTCGGCAACAGCACCACATCTCTGGCGGCGCTGACGCTCTCCGAGACGGCCAAGGGCAGGGCCTTCTCCCTCCCTTGGCTGATCAATGACGGGGCGCATTCCATAACCGACTACTCGGTCGGGCCAGAAAGAGCAGAGGAAACAGGCTCGCACAAGATGTTGGTGTACTTTCTGGTCCGAGAGCTCTACCGCAATGAGCTTACTACGTACACCGAGCTGGCGGGCATGGACACGAGTCTCATCATCGAGGACACATCCGCTGCCAATCCCATCATCTCGCATAAACATCAGACCATCGACGACGTTATGACGCGCTATTTTCGAGAGGTGGAAGAAAATTTCCCATCGGTCGTAGCGAATGTCGTTCGGACGACGGCAAAGCTATCGAGAGACGAACCAAGTGAGAGATGTGGTCTCTGCGGCGTGGCCATAGACGCCACAGGTAACGAAAGATGGGCAGGGGAGATGGGTGATACTACCGACGGGGAGGCTGAAGCACAGGGAAGCAGCAAGCTATGCCACGGTTGCCAGAGATCTGTCAATGGGTAGTCGAGATATCAAATATACCAAATGAGAAAAAAAAAGGCTTTTGGGTATATTCCTATCCACAGCTGCAGCTTATGATCCGTCTAACCCGAGCTCAACCACCGCTCGACAACACTCGAAAATTACACGATTTAATGCACAGCGCACAAATGCGCTTGTCTAAGGCCAAATATTCATCGGCGCCGCCTCCATCCGTTCTATCCATGATGCGACTTCCAATTACATCGTTATATACCATGATACCGGGGTTACAAAGCCTCGGTAGGCAATATGTGGTCTTCTAACCTCCTCATCAGCTTGTTTGTTTGTTCGGCCAAGCTCAGTGTGAGTATTGTATGTGGGAGAATACGGGCGAGATGTGGCAGAAATCCCTTGTAGATGGCAAAGACACCCTCGGTCTTGACAGTCTTTGCAAAGCAGTCAAGCACGCCGCTGTAAAGGTTTCCACTCTGGTTGTACATGCGAGACATGATGGTGTCTGTGACGATAAATATTGTAAGCATCAGAACACTAGCAACAGGCACAGACTAAGCGCTTGAGGATAAAATGGTGCCCGTTCACAACTCACCTGGCGGGTGCATGACACAGCAGACAACGAAACCGCTAACCGTGCTGCTTGCGAGATGAAGCGCCGGCCCTTCCTCCATGCCCAAATGCTTGACAAGGCGCCTCTTGGCAAAAAAGTATGTCGGGAGCTGCACAGAACTGCCAAAACCGGTCCTGATCATGGCAGCCCCCACTCCTCGGTACATGCCCTTGGCTCCTTCTGCGCCGTATATTTGTCGCATACCATCCAAGGCGTTTTTGTACTCGTGCTGTGTCCCCACCGGCAGAAACGGCGAGTAACTCTGCAATCTTGTCTTGACCAAGAAGAAGGGGCTTCCAGCAGCGGCGCCGATGATACCTGAGGAGGCACCACAGAAAATATTTATGCCCAAGTTCTGCTGGTTCTTATCATTATAGAAGAGGCCCGTCAGGGTCTGGCGCATTGGCTCGTAGAAGCCCAGGCGGCAGCCGTTGAGCAGGATCTGGTAGACATAGGCGCAGCTGATGCCGCGGTAGATGCCGCCCAGGCCTTCGTTTCGGACGATGACGGAGACACCATGGAAGGGGCCGCGGTAGAAGTGAGGCTGGTGTCCCTTGTCTCGGAGCTCGCCCTGCAGCTGCATGCTATTGTGTCGTTGGGATATTCCCTCAGTCTTCTAGGCCCCATGGAACGACGCGACTGGAGGGGGGGGGGGGAGGCAGGGAGCGGAGGCGCTTCACCGTTCCCAATCGAAAGGGGGGATGGGCAAACTAGCGCGGCATCTTACCGAATCTTGACCGTCTCGAAAGGATGTGTGGCAGTCACGGCGCCGCAAGCAGCGATGCCGCCGGCTATAAAGGCTCTGGGCGCATTCAGTCTCAGTTAGTCACAAGCAAGACTCTGTAGAACTTTGCTCAATCTCGCATATTGACTAGGTAGGATGCGCGCAGTCCGTCATACAACATACCCAAGCGTGGTTGACATTGATGGGTAATTTCCTGGCGTGTAGGTTTTTATTTGACTTTTTTTTTTTTTTTTTTTTTTTTTTTTTTTTTAAATGTGATGAGTCTTGAAGTGCTTTTGGAGAAAACGCCAACCCGGAGAGCAAGCTTGAGTTCCGATGACGGCCAAGCCTCAGCTGCTAGTTAAGTTAACAGTACCAGGTTGAGTGAAACGAGGATGCGCCATCCGTCGCAATGTCTCCTGCGCAAGCCCGAGTCAAACAAAAATGAACAAAAAACCGACAATATCCGTCACCGCATCTCTGTCAGGGCAGCAAGGCAGGGGATATCCATTTGACTCGATTCTTTTTCATCCAACAATGCTCGGAGGCTTGTCGCTCGCGTCAGCAACAAAGGGCGCATAGCAGCGGTAATCGGAGCAGCCCGGACAAGGATATGGTTGCCTTGGGTCAGGGCATCATGGAGCCGGGCTTGTTGGATCTACGCCTACAGCCAATCATGAGTTCGAAATTTCAACAGAGTTCCACCCGTCACTCCACGAGGCCGGCCCCGACGGCGGAAGAGCTCATTTCGCAAAAGCCGGTGCTTACTGTCGGATACAACGTCATGCTCCAGTGTCAAAACTCAAAATAGAAGCCATCGATCAACCCACCAACAATTCCCTGCAACACAATTGCGCGCCTCAGAGTAGGCCCTATTGGTTCGAGTAGACAACAAAGTGATGGATGTTGATATACCAACCGTGGGCACTCCTACGAATGGGGGAGCATCGCTCCTTGGGTCTAGTACTGGCGGTACCACTGAGCTCCAACAAATATTGTCTACATTCAAGGCAACCAGGTTATTTCGCCGCAAGGACCTGAGACCAGACAAGCCGTCGCCACATGTACTCTCCCTGGATTTTAATGACCCGGGCGACCTCTGCATGACTTCGGAGAGCGACGAGACTATCCAGCTGTACAATGTTCGGGAAGGTCGACATGACAAAAACCTCGCCAGTAAGAAGTATGGCGTGAAACTGGCTAAGTTCACCCACAGCGGCACGAGTATAATATATGCCAGTACAAAGCAAAACGGTACGTTCGTTATAGCTGCCAGCTCATCGCCCATGTGTGTGCGCACCATGTTACTGATCCCTCCATTCCCACAGATGCCATCCGATATCTTGAAACGTTCGACAATAGCTTCATCAGGTACTTTGAGGGCCACAAAGACGCGGTAACCAACCTCGAAATGCACCCCGGTGGTGACAACTTCCTATCGGCAAGTCGGGATAATACCGTGCGACTCTGGGACATCAGGTCTAAGAACGCTGTTGGCCAGCTGTTTCTCAACACACCCTACCTGCTGGCTTGGGACCCGTCGGGTGAGGTTTTCGCCGTCGGCTCTCCGAGGAGCGGCTCTATCCTGCTCTACGACTACAAAAACTACAACAAAGCTCCTTTTGCAACCTTTGACATTGTCGAGGCCTGCAAAGAGGTGGATCCGTCGCGCCTGCTCCAGGGCTGGACGAAACTGGAGTTCTCCAACGACGGCAAATGCATCCTGCTCGGAACTGACGGCACCGGCCATCTTTTGCTGGACGCATTTGACGGCAAGCTCAAGGCGAACCTGCGCAAACCGGACTCGGGCACCTCGCGTGTGGCCCCGGGTGAGGGCAGCGGGCATGGTGATGTGGAGAGCAGCGGCGACTGCTGCTTCACGCCTGATGGGCGGTTCGTTATGGGAGCAAACAGGGGCCAGAACGTGTCGGTATGGGATGTCAATGGGGCTGTTGGAGAAAACAAGAGGATGGACCCAGCTTTCACGCTCGAGGATAAGAGAGAGGCCGCAGTCTTGGCGTTCAACCCCCGATTCAACTTCTTTGCAACGGCGGACAGGGACTTGATCTTCTGGATGCCAGACCCTTACGTTTGATAATGTAGGAGGAAGCTGGTCAGGGTTTTATTTAAGGTCTTTGTTCTCTTTTTTTTTCCGTTTTTGCCATACGCACAGTAGATACCCAGGGATTCGGCGCTTCATACAAAACTATGATATTGCATGGATAGTTACTCATAGAGGAATCGGATGAGAGCTATGGTTCACTTGAATGAAGAAAATCTATCTAATCTCAGATCAATTGTGTACTGTCATGGAAAGTCTGGAAGGCCGTAGATTTCAGTCGCAGAAGGAAACCAGGAGACAGTTCTCAGTGCGAACACTTTGTGGGTCGGGGTTGACTTGCCTGGTAGGTACTTGGAATTCATCCTCATAACCCCCCGCGGTCGGGCGGTATTCCCCACTACATGCGATTATGCTCTCAAGTCCCAATCAAGCTATCGCAACCGACGTCAGCTTAGAATGTACACAGATACATACACCAGGTGACACGGTTTTTCTGCGCTCTCAGTATCTGTAACTGTTATCCAAGATGCCCATCTTCGCAACAAGCCAGGAATGGCTTCACCACTCGCAACTCCTCCTTGAAGCCCGTCCCGCTACGGTGAGTTTTCATCCTCCAGCGATCAAATTTTGGGAGGGCTTTCACATTGTTTCTACGGCCTGCCCCCCCCCCCCCCAGGGCGAAAAAGAAGTAGATAGAGCTTCGCGCTAACACATTCTCCCCAATCGGCAAAAGACGAGGATAACGACGCGCTACTCGATCCGCAAGGCCGAGCAGAAGCCGCACAAGGACGGCGAGACCCTGCCAGACGCAAAGCCGCCGCGGGCCCGGCTCGTTCTCAAGACCTACGACGATGCCAGCGGCGCCTGCCTCAAATACCGCACCAGTAAGGCCGCCGAGGTCTCGCGCCTGATACAAATGTTGGGCAGCCTGGGGAGGAGACAGGCCGCGCTCCCGCCCAGAGACGATGGGCTGCTCGAGCCTGCGGGTGGCGCGGTGTCGATGCCGATGGAGTCCGAAGCGGCGGTGGGTGCTGCTACGACAACGTCCCAGCAACAACCGACACAACAGCAAGGGGGTGGAGGTGGCGCAAAGGGGAAGAAGAAAAAAGGCAAGCGATGAAAGGGCGGGCTGGCTGGCGAGGGATTGGGGCTTGGATTGACATGCAAGTACATGGGAATATCCTTAGGCTATGCGTTCGTGCAAATGCGGAGCTGAATTGCGCTTTGTTGTTTTCTTTACCATAGCAGTAGCGGCTACCGAGCAACAACAGTCCAGAGAGAAAGCTGTATCTACCTAGGTATTGCCTTAAATATCACAGAATCAGGGTGAACCATAAGGTAACTAACTATCCTAATAAATTGATCCTAACATTATCTTAAAACTTGTACATGACTTGCGTCCCGACAATCAAGTCGGCTTTCCATCCCGTTATCCTTACCATAATCTGTTGATCTCAAAATGAGTTCGAAATGAAAATCCCTCCCAGTGTTCGCTCAAACGCCTCAAACGCCCTCCATGTGAACCGAGCCGGTCCGCCAGTAGTCCAACAGAGAAAGCAACTATGTATCTAAACAGGGCTGGGTGTCTAGTCCTACAAGCGAGTCTAATGCTTGCAGGAGGCAAAAAAAAAAGAAAAAAAAAACCCTCCATATCATGGATGCGTCGGGGGCCTGCCGAGGCCAAAGAAAACTATGGGTATAGAAGCATAGAAAGACAAAGAAAACTTCACATATCAGAACGGCTAAAAGTCGTCATCGAAGGTGAAGTCTCCCGAGTTGCTGTCCTCAGCCTGTGGTGAAGTGCTAGTCTTCTCCTCGACGGGTGCTTTCTTGGTGCTGGCCATGACACCGGCTTTTTGGTACTCGCCAACGCGTTTCTCGAAGAAGTTGGTCTTGCCGCCGAGTGAGATGTTCTCCATAAAATCGAATGGGTTGGTGGCACGGTAGACCTTCTCGTTTCCCAGGGCGACAAGAAGTCTGTCAGCGACAAACTCAATGTACTGCTTCATCAGGTTGGCGTTCATGCCCAGGAGGGCGCAGGGCAACGCCTCCGTAAGAAACTCTTGCTCAATCTTGACAGCATCGACAACAATCTCCTTCACAACCTCCTTGTTGGGCCTGTTGTTCAGGAGCGAGAACAGGAGACAGGCAAAGTCGGTGTGTAGACCCTCATCACGCGAGATGAGCTCGTTGGAGAAAGTCAGACCAGGCATCAGGCCACGCTTCTTGAGCCAGAAGATGGAGGCAAAAGCACCGCTGAAGAAGATACCCTCGACGACAGCGAAAGCGATCAGGCGCGTGGCAAAGGTTGACTTCTTGTCGGTGATCCACCTCAGAGCCCAGTCGGCCTTCTTGCGGATGCAGGGGACTAAGAGAGATTGTTAGCTTGTGAGTTACACTGAGGTATGGGGAGGGAACCTTGAAGGGATGACGTACTAGTGTCAATGGCGTTGAAGAGGTACGTGCGCTGCGCAGTCTCCTTGATGTACGTGTCGATCAGGAGCGAGTAAGTCTCGGAGTGAATGTTCTCCATCATGATCTGGAAGCCGTAGAAGCAACGGGCCTCGGGAATCTGGACTTCGGCGCTGAATCGCTCAACGAGGTTCTCGTTGACGATGCCATCAGAAGCGGCGAAGAATGCAAGGATGTGTGAGATGAAGTACTTTTCATCATCTGTGAGCTTGTTGTTCCAGTCGTGGAGATCCTTGGACAAATCAATCTCTTCGGCCGTCCAGAATGAGGCCTCGGCCTTCTTGTACATCTGCCACACCTATTTTGACGAGCTCCAGTTAGCTGGCATTCAGAGCGACGACACGAGGATGCGCTGGATACTACTCGCCTCATGGTAACGGATTGGAAACAAGACGAAACGCTGAGGGTTCTCTTGAAGAATGGGCTCATCCATCTCAAATGCCTTGATTGTTGGGGCAACGGCGGGCTTCTCGACAGGCTTGACGTCCTTGGCGAGGGGCTTCTCTACCGTCTCCTCGGCAACGGACTCCGTGTGGGGCTGGTTCTCTTTGTCGGCGACGTTGAAGTCAAGCTTCTTTACGGGTGATTCCATCTTGAAAGACTCAATTGCAGAAGCAGCCTGTGTGTGAGGTGATAGTTAGAGACATGTTTTGTGGTATTAGACAAAGACTGAGTAGGATGGTGGCGCGTACCTGCTTGCTCGGAGTCGTCTCAATCATTGTGGTGGTGGGAAGAGAACAACCAATGTTCTCAATGTAGATGACAACGCAGGAATGAGACTTGGATGCGTGAGTATGAAGTCAGAACAGAGAATGCAAAGTTTGGAATTGAAAATGTTTGATCGTGAGTTGGAAGAAGGAAAGGAAGAATGATGAGCTTTGGATGGTTCTTGAGGCCTTCTTATGCCACTTAACGCGTCGCTGGAAGAGCACGAACACTAAAAAATTACAGGGATCAGACGCGTCTTAGCGTGTATATGTGGGTCTCGTTGCGCGAGAAATTGGTTGGAACCCCCTGTTAGTCCACTTTTACACCGCGGGCAAGCTCGTAACTACGAAAGTAACTTTGTACCCCTAGTTGCCATCAGGTTTACTTTTTCTTTCATTCCGCTGCAACACGTCCGCCAGGCAACCAGGCGACGGATGCCACTTTCAGGTCCCGCAGATTGATAATCACGCGAGAGCTCCACTCTTCTCTGCCAGAATTGTTTATCTGATCAAAAAACACGCGTAGCTAGGTAGGTAGCTGATGGTGATTCTAACCTGACAAAGTATTATAAAGCAAACATGTTAGACTACTCGTCAATGTTGGAGACTAAACATGTCATCCTTTGCAAACTACCTATCAAACAATCTGAGAAATACCCGGCGAGCCGGGAAGGTACCTAGGTACCTAGAAAGGTACTCTAGAAGGGATTAAGAGGTAACGGGGGGAATGGAGATACTTCGTAGTATTGTACGTAGTAAGAAAGTGGCAAGGAGGTAGCAAGGTAGATGGGACGGTTGAGCGGGTAGCAAGCAACAAAAAAGTCTGAGCGTCGCCATGGATATTGGTGATCTACCCATCAGCACCGATCAGTCCGCTCACGTTTTGAAAACACCATTTTGCTTGCATTAAATTATGAACATTAAGTACCAGCACGCAACAACTGTAAGGCCTCTCACCTTATTCCTCAAGAATCCCCATTCATTCGTTAGGCGTTATCAGTGCCCATCCTAGAAAATGACAGAAACAACGCTAGTCAACGCAAGTCAGCGCAACTAAAACAACACGCTTCTCTCCTCATATGCGGTCTCGACGGGTGTGACCCTCTGCGGGCGTAGAGGTGTCGTCAGTTTCACCTCCGCGTCCAAAGAACTTCTTCTTGGCGGGCTTAGGTGGGGCCACAGAGGCAGTTGCGGCAGACGACGATGGCTGATTTTCCAGATCCGCGGGGTCTGAGATTCCACGCTTGTTCATCTCGTCGTACTTGTTGACCAGGTAAAGCTCCAGCAACCATGCGTTGCGAATATTGGCCCTGTAGGCTGCATCGGCAAGATCCCCGACGAATGGAACGAGGCCAATGACAAAATCCACCAAGATATTGAACACCATGCGAGACAAAATTGTCAGCGGCAAACCATCGTCAACTTTCATCTACATGGAATTGGATTAGTTGACCTGACGACGGCGGTGGGGGCTGAACAGAGCTAGAAGGGTAGGTTACTTACGCATTTCTTGACAAGGATCAGGGCCATAAGCGCGTCCAGGGCATCACCAATGGCAGGGACCAGGCCTATGACAGAACTCCAGCCAAACCGGATACCACAGAAACTGAATAGGCTCATGTCGAGATGATAGGCACGGCTGCGGACCCCTTTAAGGACCTGCGCGTCATTCTTACTCAGGCCTTTGGGAATCGGCTTCTTCCCTTTCTTTTTGTATATGATTTCGGTCTTGCCGCCCTTGTGCACCTCGATCTCTTCATACTCGTAGAAAGGATCCTGTAGTGGTGTCAGCCAGTCTCGATCAGTAACTATATTTTATGACATGTACGTTAGCAGAATAAAGCAGATAGACCCACCTGTGAATTGGTGTTCATCTTCATCTTATCCTGCAAGGCGCGCTTGGCGGCCAACTTAAATAGGAACGAAGCCATGCCGGGAAGCTGGGCAAGCTCTTGTGTAACACCGTAAAGCCGAGTCGGGAATGTGGAAAGCTCCTTGGCAGAGGAGCCGTACCTCTGCTACTACTACTACTTTGGAGAAGAGGATGCGAAGTAAAGGAAGTTGCTCAGAATTGGAACCGGCTGGGCAAAACTTGGTTGGGGGTTTTGCAGTTTTATGTGCGACAAAGTCAATGCCCAAACGTGTGGTGGCTGCTGGCTGGGTATTGTTGGTTGGGTGGCAAAAGAATGCGTTCGTCCAATGCCTCTAGGAGGCCGCCTAGTCCCAGTTTCTTGTTCAGTTGGTCGGTAGTTGAATCACAATGTGGAGAATCGTCACTGGGGTAGACAAACTGATGGGTGCAGAAGTTAATTGAAAAGAGAACAACTCTAGACGGAATGTTTAGTGCTGCCTCCCGCGTCCTTTTGACTGGTTTCGTAGTATCATGTCATGCGGCACCCGGTGATGATGCATTTCAAGTGCGCATTGGCCTTTTTTTTCTGGCAAGTTTGAATAGCTAAGGTATGATGTCACTGACGTCTACCCCTGCGAAAGGTACGTGAATCCATTACTGTATGACATTTCGCCAGTCGCGACATCCCTTTCATAAGCTTGCGGTAATATAGCGCAGGTTTTTGACCCACTCATTGCCGCATCGCATCGAAAGGGTCGCCGCACAGTTCAATGTGGCTAATATGTGTGGCGGATGGTCTGGACTTTCGGTGGCTGCGCTTCTACGTCGGTGCTGTGCAAGTCTGGCAAACCAGCCGTACGTATTCTAGAACTAGCGACGAATTGAAAGGCTAAGGCATCCAAACCACGTCCCACTCCATTGCGGCAGAACGCCGGCTGTTTGGCTACGGAATTCCTCTTGCTTCACACCGATTAACAGATTGATCTTGTGTTGTAGGCGCTTTTATCTTGCGAAGTTCCCGCATCAAAACAAGTGGCGCTTCGTCGCGACCCGATTGCGCTGCCAGGGCGTACCGATCCGAGGCAGCTTGACGCGCCGTTGAGCACACCTCAATAACTCGAGGGGCCTGCACAACAGATTCCGAGCTTGGCTTTCCTCCCCGTGGATATGCCCATAATACTATCACCCATAACAATATGGCGGAACCAAAAATGGAGCTAGAGGACTGTGAGTGCAACGCGATAGCAGGAGGACTCGGTGTGGTCAAACACGGTTACTCCCGAACGTGATGAGTGAGAACCATAGATGGACTGGATGTTGCATGTGTAGCAGTCATGCTGACAGGCAATCCCCAGGGTTGGATGATCTTTGCGTCCGCTTCATCATCAACCTGCCCGCAGAAGACCTGTCGTCGGTCGCGCGAATATGCTTCCAAGTCGAGGAAGCACAATGGTTCTATGAGGATTTCATCCGTCCGCTGGACCCAACACTGCCGTCCATGTCTCTGCGCAGTTTCTGTCTGCGTATTTTTCAACATTGCCCACTGCTTGCGTCTTTCCCGGTCGAAAACCACATGCGAGCCTTCGAGGAATTCCTGCAGTACAAGACCCGCGTTCCTGTGCGGGGTGCCATCATGCTCAACGAGGCCATGGACTCGACTGTACTGGTCAAGGGTTGGAAGAAGGGCGCGAACTGGAGTTTCCCTAGGGGAAAAATCAATAAGGATGAAGACGATCTTGACTGCGCTATACGCGAGGTCTATGAGGAGACCGGCTTCGATATCAGAGCTGCTGGCTTGGTTCCCAAGACCGACGAGGTCAAGTACATAGAGATCAATATGCGCGAGCAGCAGTTGCGCCTCTACGTCTTCCGGAATATTCCAATGGACACCCACTTCGAGCCGAGGACCAGGAAGGAAATTAGCAAGATCCAGTGGTACAAGCTCTCTGAGCTCCCAGCTTTCCGAAAGAAAGGCCACCAGCAATACGACGCGGCGGCTGCATCGAACGCCAACAAGTTTTACATGGTGGCTCCCTTTTTGGTGCCTCTGAAGAAATGGGTTGTTCAGCAGAAGAAACGGGATGGCTTGCGGGCAGCCGGCTCCAGTCTTGCTGCCCAACCCATTCACGAGGAGGGTATCACGGAGGATGAACTGGGAATGCACGTTGACCACGTTCCCCAGCAGACCGCCGCAACGCCTGCCATTGAGACATTCGAGGGTGCCAACCGCGAGCTGCAACGGCTGCTCCAGGTGCAACCTTCGACTCAGGGACTGCAAGGGACCGCAGGGGGCCATGCGCCGCCCGATCCAGGTCAAGACAAGGGCAACGCGCTACTCGCGCTTCTCCAGGCCGGACCTACGGGGGGTGCGGCGCAGGTGCATCCACCATCTAATCCCCCGCCCCATACTCCCCTGGACCACATTCTCTCAGGTGTGCCTGCTGCCCAGCCGCCGACACCTCATCATCATAACCATGTTCGACAGATGCATCACATACCTCCTCCGGACTTTCCACTCGGGCCCCATTCAGGTGAAAACCAATCCATGCCCCACATGGGTCAATTCCCCGGCCAGCTCGTTGGCAATAATCGATATGGGCCTGGACATCTCCCCTCAGCAGGCCGCACCGCTGCCTTGGGTCAGCTGCCAGGCGGCCCCGGCCATGCCGGGCCGCCTGTAGCAGGTGGGGTGCCCAACCCAGCAGCATTCGCTCACCAGCTTCCGCAGCATTTCCTTTCTTCAGGCCCGAGCCATCAAGCATACCCCAAGCCAGCGGAGAATATACCTCCAGCCCCGCAGCTAAGCACCCATTCCATGTCTCTCCTTAGTGCCTTGAGAGGAAATGTCACCCGCCCTACAGACAGCGCACCAGCCAACCCCCCTGAGCCTGAGCCCATGTCCCAAGTCATGCAAGTCTCGCAGACGACCATCGCAACACAAACATCTCAGCAGTTTATCGACCAGGCATTAAGGATGGCTGGATCCCCGAGGCCCGTCCAGTTGGACGTCCAGGGACAGACGTCGGCGCAAACACACAAGAACGCGCTTTTGGGAATGTTCAAGTCTCCGACCCCAAATTCAGCAGCAAGGCAAGGGGCAATCACGATCAGCAACTTGGATGGGACCGGGTCTTCAACGGGGCTGCAGTTTGCAAATCTACCTCACCCTGAAGCGGCGAGCTCCGCCGCTGAAACCATTCGAGCTGCAGCGCAGACCAGCGGTGGGCCGACCCAGATGGACCCAACCCTACACTTACCATTCGGGGCGCTCAAGCTTCTCAGCCGTCCCCAGGGTTTGGAGCGCGGTAGCGCACCTGATCCTGCATTGGCTTCATCATATGGTTCCCAAGCTTCCCATCTTACAATGGACAATATATACCGGCCAGTCTCTGTAGGCAATCAGTCATCTGCGGTAGCTGGCCATCCCCACTTATCAGCGCAGCAGCCTAATCTACCACAACCCTCTCCCTCCCAGGCATATCTGGGACAGCCCGTGCCCAATAGGACGCCGTCTGCGACCGGCATGCCGGGTTTCCTAGCCCAGCAGCAACAGCAGGCAGCTAGACGTCCATCACAGGCGACACCAGAGCAGAAGACGCTGCTGTTGTCGTTGTTTAGCAAGCAACAAACACAGCAGGTACCTCTAGCGGACGAAAATACTGGCAAGGGCAAGGAAGTTCCCATGCCTCTTCCACTCGCTAATCAGACCACGCGGCCCCTTTCTCGTGCCGCGGTACTCGCGTCTGCTTCGGGCGAAGGATCGAGAAGTGGCCAACCGTCTCCTATGGGTAGTCAAACACCCATATCCCCTGCAGACAGGAACTTTTTGCTTGGGTATCTGCAGTCTGTCTCCAACACTGCAACAAAGTAGGATCTTAAAATTCTTGGCTCTTTTCTGGGGTATTCGGAAAAAGGAGAGTAGATGGAAAGGTGTTTCTCAGGTTAAGGTAGGCTTCTGTTTTCTCTTGTGAGTTCGGAGCGGGCTCGTTTAATGGAATCATATGTCTTGGTTATAGTTCGCATTACCTGGGCATGCAAGCCTGTTGCCGGCAAGCGCTTTCCAAGCGGACAATGCTCCTATGTGTGTTTCTTGCAAGTTTTGGCAGGGAATGTTGCTTGCGGAGCGTGTGCTGTATGTACTGCATCATTCAGGCAACACGTTGTCTTCATGTAAATAAACCATTGATATTAAATCTTATGACAGCACAATGGCAATGATCAAAGCTGGAACTTTTGTAAATAGAGACACCGAAGCCTCCGAGCTTCTGATTACTAATTCGAGCATGTTAGACAAAGTTGGGTCCAGTATGGAAGTCATTTACCCTCCAGACGGTTGTCTCACAGTCAGCAAGTCAAAAAGCTGCGTGAAATCAAGGTGGCAATGAAAGTTATATGATCAACAAAAGACGAGGTGCAAGCCGCAAATAGTTTGGGGGGGGGGGGGGGGGGGGGGGGAATGGGTATCCGAAACTCCGCAAAACAGCCCAACCAGGCATACCACCAAAGACCTCTACAAACAAGAGATACGGCGGCTCAAATCCCTTTTTTTGCTCTCGTGACAAAAAAAAAAAAAAAAAAAACATCTTGGAATATTTCCATGGGAAAACAGCGCAAGTCCCCTGAGACCCCAAGCTTCAAACCCACGAAATTCGTAAAGTTGTAGATCAGACATAAAAGCCAGCTCATTAGGGGATTCAAAATGGACATTAGGCACCAACTCCAATAGACTCTTTGGCCGCAGCATAGTTCTTCTCGGATTGTTCATCGTCCTCCCCGTCCATGCTCAAGACTCTGAAGCGATTGGCAACCATGCTCACGTTCCTCTTCGTGGGTGGCGGATCTTTTTTAACATTGACGGGCTGAACACGATCGAGTGGCTGGGTACACTCATCCACGTCCCCTGGGTGATGAACTGGATTAGTTCCGAGGCCGAAAGAATATGCATAGACACCTTCGCTTTTACATTGGGATCGACTTACACTCAATCCCGCAGTTCTTGTATTTACTAAGATTTCCGGTCAGCATAGAACAACGAGGAAAACAAGCGACCCAGATTGGTTTCCAAGCACTCTCTCAACTTACAGACGACTCATCATGCAGGTCTTTGCAACTATGCAATTGTGAACTGAGTTGAGGCTTATGAAGCAGCTGCCACCCATGAAGGTTACTTTGACAACGGCCAGGTTGTGGATGTGGTCAAGATCTTCACGGATGCTTGCTTCGGTTGTATCCGAATCATAGCGACGCAATACCAGGTTCCGCGTGGCTCCGTTCCCGATTTTGCTCGCAACATGGCCGGAAAGGGTGAACTGACGGTCGCTCCAACGCACTTCTATCCTCTTCTGCCTGATATACAGGTCATGTCTTCGGCAATGTTCGAAGAAGGCTCTCGCATCGGCAGAATTAAGGAAGGAGACAGTGGCGGAGCGATCGTGGGCCCGTACAAATATATCGAGCAAGAGACCACCCCTGACTACGCCGGTGATGTCCGCATGGTTTGTGCCGTCAGGAAGGCCGATCAGCTGGATAGTTCGCATGCATTGCTTCTCATAAGCCGGCTTCTCACTGTGAGCCGGGTACAGCTGCTGGCCGTGGATGTCGGCATCATCTGGAGTCTCAGCCGAGTACGATAAACCATCTTGACCACCATCAGCATCTGTCCAATCAGGCGATCCCTCAAAGGCAACAGTTGAGTAAACCGCTGGACCCGGGGGAGGTTTGTTGTGTCCATCGCCAACCTCGACTAATGGCCTCCGAGCCGCGTGCATTGGCCTCGGCCTCGGGGGAATGTGGGGCGGCGCATTGTCATCGTAGGCTGAGAAGGTCCGATGTTCCTTCTGAGCGATCGACCGGGGCGGGGAACTGAATGCATCATCCTGGATAGAGTTTGTGGCATCGTCCTGGCTGAGGAGCTGTCAACCGAAGTAACGATACGTTAGCTTCTTTCTTTGTCTCCCGAGAATCCATTGACATCTATCAACATCTGACCAAGGGATCCCAAACGCAAAATTCCAAAACAAAATGGTGACCGGGGAACGAGCCATACGTTTATAGTGTCCTCCACGACGCCGCCACGGAGCAGGTTTTGGCGGAGATTTGCTACATGCACAGAAATCCACATCCATGTCAGTCGGCGGGCCTAGCGTGACTCGCATAGTCTCCGATTTGATCTATAACTCACCGTAGCGTCTCGCCGTTCGTTGCAGAACCTCGTGATCTGCGCGAGACACTATCAGGGCATCATTGGGCAAAGAACGGGAAACGGGCACGTCAGAGGGTTGCTTGGTTATTCATGTCAAAGGTCAGTCAAGCCTCGGGGTGGCTTAAGAACACGAGGCGCATGACGCCAGACTCTCTAGCGGCCGGGATTCGGCGAACAACTCACAAGTTCACCACTATCAATGTCAGAGGACGCCAGGTCAGTGGATGTCAGCACGTTAACCACTGTTTGTAAGTGTCGCGCGACGCAATGCTGGCGCGGCCCCACTGTTGGAGAAGACGTTCGAACGAGACAGGCTTGGTGAGTTTCGAGGGCTGTTTTGCTTACCGACGAACCAGAGTCTCAAAAAAGCGTCGCTCAATGGTGACGGTTGAAGCAATATCTGGCTCCATGTTTATCTGTTACGCAACTGCCAAGGTCCAGATGAGAGATAACAGCAGGTAGAAAGTGGTTATGATCAAAATTGTGAACCGAAGTTCAGGTGGTGGAGGCCTGGAGGGTGACATGAAATGCAGATGGCTTGGCAGACGTGCCTGCCTGGCCATTCTAAATTTGTTGTATTTTTTTTTTCTCTTTTTTTTCTGTCTGTTTCTCCAAATCCGGTTTTCCCCCTCCCTTTCTCCGTCCTGTCTCTCCTAATGCCTCGATCCCGGGCTATCGGTCCCGGTCTCTGGCAACAAACGCCCTCCCTTGGATCTACTCTACATAGTTGGATTCTGGAATCCTGGCCAACTACCGGTAGGTGGGCTGATGGTCGCGCCCTCACGTGCCCTACAGTAGACACACACGGTACCTACAGACCATGTAACACCAGACCAGCGCGTTTTCAGCGGCGGCAGTTGCACAGAGCTGGGCCCAATCAATTCATTGAGCTGACCTGTGGGACCAGCTGAACTCCTTTCCGTAAAAAGCATAGCTCGATGGTGTGAAGCCTGTGATTCCATTTCAAACCGAATCCTTTTGGTAAGAAAGTGCGGCCAGGTTGGCAACGAAGATCAGCCAATTCGAGTTTTACTTTACTGTTAGAAACTGACACGCTGAACACCGCCGGCGTGATTTACTATTTCTTGGTCGTATTGTATACCTCTTTGCAAGTCCTGTTCGAATTTATCAATTACTCCGTAGAAAGAATTTGGGGCGGCTGATATTTCTATTACCCACTCTACTATGTAGAAGTCTCGATATCATCTTGTTCTTGGTCTGCTTATGCGGTAGTACGGGCCCTCCCGCTGGTTTACTCGACGTCTCGTCCGTTACAGTAGTAGCCATAAGGTTCGTTTTGACGGATTATTCGGTCAACATCCGATCCTGGTTGTTGTTGGTGTTCATCCTAAAAGATGGTTTAGCATGTCAATGACTTCGGATCGTCCTTGAATCAGGCCTGCTGAATTGTCAAAAACCCCTGGTTTCCCGCCTTAGCCTCTCCTTTACGAAATAGCAAAAACGCAAACAACTTTCTCTTCTGCCAATCATGCATGTAGCATTCAAGTCACGAATAACTTTTGCAGTTGAGCATGCAATGCAGCAGTTTTGGACCGTTTATGGGTGCGGCGCAGATACGAGCAAAGGGGGGCGTTGGCAAAAGTGGACCCAAAAAGCAGAAATACGATGCAAGAGGCAACTGTCTCCGCTACTAATGGCCTGGGCTGCACCCGGTTTTCTTTTACTTTTCTGTTTTGAATAATAAATAAATGCCATAATCAATGCAACGACCCCCATGCGAGTGCCCACATTGGCTGGCTGTGGTTCGATACAGTGGTTTCCGGGCTTTTCTGTTTAGTGCGAGCCCAAAGCGTTCTAGCAATCTTGGACTCTCCCCTTTTTCCCTTTTGTCCCTTTCACAATCCACCAAACGCTCGACTTTGGTGTTGGTTCGTCACTCGCTTTCGGAATTTGTTTGAATACAGTCATTCGTTTTTGTATTCAGCTAATAATACTTTTCTCACTCCCCGCGGTTTGTTTCATTGCTGGTCGCTCGCTCGCTGGAAACACTCCCAGATAGTCGTCAAGCAACACATTCACGGCTGGCTGCTTGTTTGCTGCAAAAACGTTCACTTTCGTTCCAACACTTGATCCATCAGCTCCGGTGAGATCAGGCGGGGGGGAAAAATAGAAAGAAAACAAAAACGCCAGTCGCATACCAGACGATACGAAACGACGACCGAGCCGGCTTGAGACAATTACACGCCAGGCAAACTCCTCATCAGTTTTGCCTTGTTTGGACCTTTTCTCGCTCACCCATCCCGTTACATCTTCTTGGTTAACAGCCACTTTCGTGTCACAACTTCGAAATGAAGCTCCAGATATCGGCAATTAAGACGGCAGCCATGCTGCTGTCGCTGTCTTCCGTCGCATCAGCCTGGCCCGGGTGGCTGCCGGAAGCTGGCGCCATAGTCGCGAGACAAGACAGTGAGTCTAGTGTTTGTTTGGCCACGCACACTAGTGACGGCCACCACATTCCTCTGTTCTTCAAAGACTGACACATATGTAATTGTACGACAGGCTCTCCCACCCCGACAGCAACGCAGACGTCCTCGAAGTCAGCCACTGGCAGCGAAACCCAGAATACCGGCTCGATCACGCAGACCGGCAAGTCAACAGCCACCGGCAAGCCCTCCGGAAATAGCACTCGCACCCAGTTCGATCCCCAAGATCCCGCGGGACAAGTGGTCATGATCACACCCGCTCCCACTGCCGGCACGCAATTGGTCAAGGTCGGCGACTGGGTAACATGGGGATGGAACTACACCAACCTTCAAGCTCCCCCAACTGCTATCGACGTGCTCATCAGCTGCAGCCAGGCCACTCGAACATGGACCTTGACCCAGAATATGACTTATGCCACCAAGGCCGACTTCCTCTGGGATTCGAGCAACGACGGTGGGCAACCTTTCGTGGTGGCCGAGTACACTCTCCTTATTCATGACTCGGACGGCGGTATCAAGGCATCGGCTGACCCAGGTTATCTGGCTCCCTTCGCCGGCTACAAGTTTGGCATGTACACCATGGCTGCCTACACTCCCCTGGCCTCCGGGTGGAGGTGCGTCTCTTGCAGCGGCGCCATGTCCGGTGTTGACAAGGGTGCTTGGGGTTTTGCCCTGATGACTAGCGCCATAACCGTGATGACCTTCACCTGGTTCGTCACCGGAGTCGGCTTCACTCTGTGATGGAAATTATATCATGCTGAGCTGAAGTTCCCCTATCCTTATCTTCCCTTCAGCTCGTGATTTCGCCCTTGGCATTTTTGCGTGCAAACAAAGGACTATCCTTTGTGCAATATCTGATATTTTAATACGAGGGCACGGAGTTGTGATTTATGGGTCAAGTAATGAAAGGCGTTGGGCACATGCATACTTTTTCTTGTCTAGGTTGTGTTTGCATCGCCGTTTAAAACATGGCAAATCGGACGAATCTCATGTGGGAGTTGGTTGCAAACAATCTATCTGACAAATTGTAGAAACGGGGAGAAGATCTGGAGTGTGGATCATTATCTGGATCATATATCTCATGGTTTACTTTAAGAGAAAAGAATTGAGACGATATGTATAGCATCCTCAGGGACAATCCCAGACAATCGAATATTAATTTTCCGAAGCAGTAGTCATGCCTCGCATCTGTCTATATCATTCGAAGTTGAAACCCGGCTCCTTTCTCTTCCCTCTCGCGGCGCGCAAAGATGCCAGTAAAATCGACGTCTCCAAGATCAGCAGCCAGGCCCCGGATAGGAGCATTTGGCGTGTCTCGGCGTCGCCTCCGCTCCTGCCCAGCCTTGCTGGGAAATGTAGGGAACATGCTTTCATGCTTTGGTCTTGGATCTTGCTTGAAATAGTCGTGTGCCAGCATCTCTTTGGCTGTAATCCTTCTCTCCGGGTCCAACGATAGCAACCCTGAAAGCAGACCGCTCCCCGCTGCGGTGAGTAGTGGAAATCTCGCCCTGATGACAGAGCCGGCAGCCTGTGGGTTTTTTGGCAGCCTCAAAGACCTTGCGTTTGGCAATCGGCGAAACCCAGGCCAGCTCTCCTCTGTCGGCACGCCGCAAAGCTCAAATATCTTTGTCAGCTCGTCGACTTCGTTCTTCCCTTGTAGTAATGGCTCACGGGTGAGCAGCTCGCCAAATATGCACCCCACACTCCACATGTCTACCGCCTGGCCGTACTTGATCGTCCCAAGCAGAAGCTCTGGTGCACGATACCACAAGGTGACTACCAACTGTGTCAGTTTCGGCGGCGGGTCACCTACGTACCTCGCCATGCCGAAATCTGCAATCTTCAACTGGCCGCGGTTGTTGAGTAAGAGGTTTGAGGTTTTGAGATCTCGATGGAGGATAAAGTTTTCGTGGAGGTAATCAACGCCTGCCGCAAGCTGTAGAAGTACCGTCTTGACCTCTGACGAGAGGAAAGGCTCTGGCATGTCCTCCAACACGCTCTTGAGATCATGCTCAAGAAACTCTAGCACCAGAAAGATGTTTTCAAACTTGCTGGTGTCGTCACCAACCACCACCTCATGCATTTCTACCACATTTCTGTGGCTGCAATCCTTGAGGATTTGGATCTCACGTAGCCCTGTGACAGGCAGCCCGCTCCGATCTTTCGGGTCGATCTTCAATCTTTTCAGGGCCACTATTTTGCCCGTCGCCAGTTCCTTCGCCCTCGCAACCCATCCGTAGGCGCCCTCCTCAATGTCGTTGAGCTTGTCATAGTTCTCGACGCTCCTGCACTTGCCGAACGGAGGCCCCGGCAACCTTAGCAGCCTGTGCTCGTTCGTTGTTCCGCGACCTCCATCGTCGTCGTCGTCGTTTTGTGCGGCATCGGGAGCGGGCGTCACCCTGCGCCTCTTTGCCGGTGGTCCATTCTCGGCAGCCGGTGGTTGACTCTGCAGTTGTGACTGGGCGACAGTATCTTCCTGGGCCTTGCGCGCGGCGGCCTTTGCGGCTTTGGCACGGCGCTTGGCCTCGCGTTCTTGTTTCGCTTTGGCGACGTCCTCCTGGCTGACGGCCCAGCGGGAGGCTTTGCTAGCCATGGATGAATGATTTGGAGAGGGCCGCCGAGGGATGTGGACAGATTCTGGTGTTTCGGATGCTGGGCGGGTTGTTACGTGGCGTGTTTGCTGTACAAAAATAAAAATAAAAATATCAACTGATTCCTATATAGTTCGAGATTTTGTCCATGCGATTTTCTGTGACGTCTGTTTGGAGTCTCCCGCAAAGGTTGCTTGGCTGTCCAATGTACAGTACAATCGCAACCCAAGTAACGTCAGCCCCACAACAAAAACATCCTTGTCGTGTTGAGGTGCGGATCGCACTGTGTTGCTTGCCGGCGCGCGGTGGTGGATACCTTTACAGGGGTGGCTCTTGCCGATCCTGTCTTTCCCAAAATGTTATGGCAGAGACCTCGAATGAATTTATTTCGACGGCGGAGATGGAGATACTTCGAGGGATTTAGGTACCTACCTACTTTCCTTGCCTCATAGGTCTTTTATAAATCCAAAACAAGCTATCAACTGATTGGGTGCTTCAGTCACTCACTAAATTGGAGCTATAATCATCTCACCAACTCGCTGAGCAACACGGAGCCATCCTTATCCCTCTATCTGAAGGACGACCAACGGCAAGTGGAATGGTCATCTGGTGACCATGTCTGCTTTTGTATCCCGGAGAGGTGCCATGCGTGGCATGCAGGCTCTGCGTCGCTTGGAAACGTCCACGCTTGTGCAGCCAAGCCAAAAATTCAGATGGCAATACTGCCGTAGTTTGTCAAGAACAGCTCGGTTATACGGTCGACAAGACCCTTTGCTTTCCGCACAGACGGAGAAAAGGCAATGGTCGACACCTTTGGCAGAGCAGCTAGCTGCGGCCATTTTGGTATGCAGACTTGAAACAGCCCGCAAATTCATTGAATGGCGTATGATTTGCTAATCAGTATCCCAAAAGACTACGGGACCCATCCCACTTGCTAGCTTTATGCGTATGTGCCTGACTGCAGATGTTGGTGGCTATTATACGGGCGCCATTGAGCAAGGGAGGGACCAGTTTGGCCTCAAGGGTGACTTTGTGACATCGCCCGAAGTCTCCCAGGTGTTTGGAGAGCTCGTTGCCATCTGGTTTGTTGCAGAATGGATGTCCCAGGGTCGTCCGTCGCGTGGGGTCGAGCTCATGGAATTAGGGCCAGGAAGGGGAACTTTGATGAGTGACGTTCTCCGGGTATGTTAAACCATCAGGCTTGACACAACGCCTTTTTGAGTGGATTATGCTGACCGGCTTTCCAACACTTCAGACAATCAAAAGATTTGGTGACATGTCTAACAGCCTCGACGCCATATACATGGTTGAGGCAAGCCCAGAGCTACGGAAAGCCCAGAAGAATCTTTTGTGTGGCGAGGATGCGCCCCTGACCGAGTCTGAAATCGGCTATCATAGCGTCTGCAAACAAACACAACTGCCAATCGTATGGACTGAGACTGTTCAGTCAATCCCGAAGAGTAAGTAAGAACACTTCAGCACGTGGCCCCAGGTCGGAGTACTGATCATCGCTTAGACCCTGATAAGACGCCATTTATCGTTGCCCATGAATTCTTCGACGCGCTGCCAATACACACTTTCATGAATGTGCCAGTCCCGTCTGAGAAGTCGGCTGGCACAACAAACCCTAGCTCAGCCCCGGAAACAACCCTCAAGTCAACTCTTGAATGGCGTGAGCTCGTGGTGTCACCAACGCCTCCAGGATCGACTCACGAGAGCCTCAACACCCCTGCCACGCAACGGTGGGATACACCACCACCAGACTTTCAGCTAACGCTCTCATCATTGGCGACTCGGCACTCACGGTACCTCCCAGACTCGTCGCCGCGCTATCGAGCCATGAAGAAAGTTGCAGACGCACAGATCGAGGTGTGCCCAGATGCATCCCTATACGCGGGTGACATTGCATCACGGATCGGTGGCTCGGTTCAAAATCCCAAGCCACGGCCTAGCGGTGCAGCCTTGATCCTAGACTATGGCCCAGGCGATGGTACGATCCCGGTCAACTCGCTCCGAGGAATCCGTCGTCATCAGCGTGTCAGTCCCTTTGTTGAGCCTGGTCTCACTGACTTGAGCGCCGATGTCGACTTTGCTGCTGTGGCCGAGGCTGCCATGCGTGCCAGTGAGGGGGTGGAGGTTCACGGCCCTGTTCCACAAGGGTACTTCCTTGAGGCCATGGGCATCAAACAAAGGGCCGATAACCTGATCAAGAACTGCAAGGAGCCATCAAAGGCTGCAGATGTCGATCGCGCCTGGAAGAGGCTTGTGGATCGGGGATCGAATGGCATGGGCAAAATCTATCAGGCCCTGGCTATCTTGCCAGAAAATGATGGCAAGCGTCGTCCAGTTGGATTCGGCGGTGACGTTGGGGAATAGAATCCCATGTGTCAATTTCCTTGATACCTGCTGTACATTCCTTGTATGAATATGGCTCGTAAAGCTGCATCTTTAGACTGTTTGTTGTAGAACCAGGATATCTATCAGACACAACTCTTTCATGTCGTACTTTTTGGAAGAGCACAGTAATACAAAACATGGCAGAATATAAATTGTATATCCAAGCCGCGATCTTTTTGTCATACCCAGGAGAAGGCACTCATGATAACCCTTGGAGATAGAATCTAAACACTAGGAAGCTAAATAGGTACATACCTAGGTACCTACTGTGACCAGCAAGACAGGCAAGTAAGGAACGTAAGTGGGCAGCAAGGCAAGGCACCTAAGCACCTACCTAGATACATAGCTACCTTACTTTCCTAAGCAGTAGTAGATGCGGCCTTCCAAGTTGACTGGTAATCATTCAGGGGCTCTGTAAGCCGAACAAGCGAGAAAAAAAGAAAAGAAAAAAGCATGCCGGGTAAAGAGTCATGTCTGCTGTGTACCTGAAAGGCAAATATGGTATATTGAACAAGAGTCTATTGTAGCTCACTCGGAAGACGGGGTTGAAGCAAGTCCGACTGAATACAAATCAGATCATCACCCAAAAATACATCTCATCATTGTCTCATCAATGTGCACTGTCCTCTCTCGACCATATCCCCGGCTCATAATCATATCCTTCTAGGCATTGTAGCCATTGTTCCCCCACTCCGGGGTACCTGACGGTTTCTGCCCATCAGAAGAATCCGTCATCGGATACCCGGTGGCTATTTCGGGTCTCGTCCCGTCCCCAGGCAGCTGCTGCAGCGTCAAGCCGACTGCCTCGAGTATCACAATGGTAATCATTTCCATGACAACACACATGCCGATCATGTAGGCGTAATAGTGCGGGCCAGCCACATACGAGTGGAAGTTGGGATTCCATGTATGATACGTCGCGACGGCCGCGTATATAATGCGGACGAGGACAAACGGCAACGTGGCAGCAACGGTGCCGATCAGGCGTCGCTCACCACGCTCGACGGACCGAAGCTGCAGGGAAAGCATGGCAGTTGCGAGCACTAGGGCCACGAAGCCCAGTATCATGAGAGCAGTCCCGGCGAGGGACTCAGTCGGGTTGCTCAGGGACCGAAGTGCTGCGACGTCGACGGGTTGTCTGGACGTGGCGTCGCTCAACTCATTGCCAAACTTGATGCCGCCGACGATGGAGAGGAGGAGCCCGACCATGACGGCCAGCTGGATCAGGCGCAGCATGCGTGGCTGCAGTAGCGTGCTGGTCCTCTTCTCCAAGCCCACAAGTACCCGCGTCAGCAGGCCAACGCTCACGAGGATCAGGGGCGACACGCCGGCGTTGTTCAGGGCGTTGGTGCCAGAGGAAAGACTGTTATTCCCGGGGTGTTGGGTCGAGGCGAGATCCATGGCAGCGCCGATGATGCGGATGAGGGAAAAGAGTATCAAGTAGAGCCAGCCCGATGCCTTTTTGAAGCCATGGCGGTTAGCGAGCACTATGGCGATGGCTAGGGCAGGGGTGTAAACAATGATTTCGGCAATGGAGATGCGATTGAGCTCTGTGAGTTGTGTCATCCTAGATGGTTGAGTGAGTGGATTGTAATGTAAGCAAGCCTTGATACTTGTTCTGATATATCTCAGAGTTCCATGTAACACGAGATTCATCTCCAGGCCAATTGATGCTCAGGCATTATATTTGTACTTGAATATAAAGGTGTTACTAGGAACAAGTAGATTTAGTATCTGCCAACCATCAGCAGCTAACTCGCGTCTAGCGCGATCAACAAGGCTGCTCGCTCGTGGCTCAGCATATCGCCTCGGGAATGCAGTCAGATAGACGTGCGGTTTTGAACAGGCTACGGAAATGACAGAATAGCCTAGTGTCCCTCGCCCTGCCTCGTTTGGGAGGGTTAAGGAAGGGTTGAGTCAATCTGGGGTAGGATCAGCGCAGAAGGATTCAAGGGATTTCCCTCGTAAAAGGTCCAAAGGGTCCTCGTCACAGCCCAGGCGAAAGGTCAACGCAGAAGCAACGCCGGCGCCGAATGGCTGGGACGACCTAAGCCTCGGGGAATAACGTTGAAGGGTCTGATGCGCCGGCTTTTCTTTTTTTAAACGGCGATTCCCGGTGGATTAAACCCGTAGCTGTACTCCATCAAGGTTGGAACAAGCTAAGGAGTAACTGCTTACGGTGGCAAGGTGGCTTGCGGGGTCTACCATCGACAGTTAGAAAGGTCTTTGCATGCATCGATCGACATGGCGTTGAAAGACCGTTTCAATTGCTTACGTGCTTGAGGCTGTTGTTGTCATTGGGGTTGGTTGTCTTTTGCCAGATCTACCTACTGATAAGAAGTGGTATCTGTTGAGTGAGATCTGATTCTGTATTATCGGAGACATTAGGTACCTAGGTGGCTTGCTGGTAATAATTACAGAGCATCCAGAAGTACGAAATAAGTCTAGTTCTAGTCTAGTTCAATAAAAGGTACCTAACTTGGGGAGGGTTGAATAGCGCTTACTTCTACTTGCCATTGGTCATACCTTCTCGTGAAATTGCACCCGGCGACTCGAACAAGCACAGCTCAACTTTCCTTCGTTCATTAATCCCACCAACCATTCGACATTCATAGATTGGGTTACCTTACCTTGCTGTTATTCATGAGCTTGGAAGAAAAGAAAAGAAAAGAATCCATCTTTCAACGTTGTGGAATATAATTACAGAAACCCACGACGATCCAGCCACAAGAAAAGTTCCATATTGATATGGGGGAGGCCCTGGTAATTAATTTCTCAGCTTGGTGGGCTCCAGCGTAACTCTCCAACCAAACCTCATTGGCCAACCTGATAGCAACCCGAGGACCCCAGGCGTAATACTCCATAACAGTACTCCATACATTTGGATCGACGTCTTGGGAGTTGGGAGACATCTTTCGCACAGCATGCCCAAAGAGGAAATGGCACTATTCCTTGTCGGTACACCATCCTGCAGGTGCCTGCACCAAGCAAGCGGCCAGAGGTGGTTGGTTCCCACCTGTCGTGCGATCCAATAGACTGTAGGTACATTGAGATGAAATGGAGGAGCGAGGAGACGGAGCAAATGCTGGGACTTGACTGGTAGGTAGGCAGGCAAAGACCTTGTGTCGTTTGTTCATACGTCTCGCTTGTCTCGTCGTCGGCCACGCCCCCCGCACCCTGTACAGAACCATACCCGGCCGGACACTTACCGAATGATTCGCCATCGTGACTGAGCATACCACTTTGCGCCGCGAAGCATTCTAGAGGTCGCTCCATTCCAGCCTGAATCATCAGTTGCTCCATTCTTGTCGTCGTTCGTCTTGGCGGCGTCGGCGTCGTTTTGTCTTTGCTGCCAGCGTCGTCGGATGCAACGCGAAAGAAACTGAGTGGCCGATACAGGAGGGAAAAAAAAACAAAGAAAAAAAAAACAAAGGCAACGGGATAGAGCTAGTCCTTCTCATCTGGTCTGGCTTGGCTGGCTTTACTGATAGTTGGCAGTCAAGTCCATCCAGAACCGTAACCTCTTGCCGAGACTTGAGAGGTCGTTGGCTTGAGTTGATTTTTGATGGGCGCGAAGGAGTGGGAACAACCTCGAGGCTTATATACTCAGCGAGAACAGTCTGACAACCAACAAAGAGACCTACCTTTATACGCTACACTACCGCAGTATACAGTACTACAGTACAGTCAGTTATCGGCTTACCATACATAGGTAGCAAGGGGTGAGCTTCGCACAGCAGTCCGTTTTGGGACTGGAACGCCACGCCTTTCCTGCCTCAGACCCGACCAAACTTGGTTCAAGGGGGGACCCAGCGGGCCGGACTCACGCTACTACGTCTGCATCCCGTCTGCGGCCGCCGCGCCCCCCCCCCCCCCCCCCCCCCTGACTTGGTTGATTCGCACTGGCTAGTTTTGGCCACTGGCTCGTTGACAGCCTTGACAGTGCAGCTGCCACCTTGTCTCGGTAGCGGCCAAACATACTTGCTTCTGGCGATTATATTCTCTCTGCTAGGGCATAAGCTCTGACGGGAGCCGCTGCCCAAGATGGTATATTGTGGCCCGCCTTCCAAGGGCTGTGCGAGTTGCCGGGAGAGGAAAGTCAGGGTAAGCCTTCTTGTGTCTCTGTCGTCCCCACCACTAGTTAAAACAAACAAGGTGTGGCGTTGGTCTGCATGGGAGCGAGTGCCACTTTGGAGACGACAAAAAGAGCCGGCCCTTGTACCTGGCAAGACTATGCTACCTACTACCAAATACCCACACCAACGAATATGCACCACGGAAAAATAAAGTGCAAAAGGAAATTGGCGCTAACATGCACATACTATGCCATGCAGTGTGATCAAAAGGAACCCAGCTGTGGTCAGTGCGAGAAGAGAAATGTATCATGTCCTGGTTATCGGAACATGCAGGACTTGATGTTTAGAGACGAAAGCTCTCATGTGATTAAGAAAGCCAAAGCCCGCGCCCGCAAGAAGGACAATGGCGGTACCATCGACATTCCATTGAGGTCTGACCGGGATTCCAAGCCGTCAAGCTCGGGCACCAATCCGGCGGCCGCAGAAAAACAGTCAGCCCGTAAGAAGAGGTCCTCGCCGCTGACCCCTGAAACTCATCTCTCCACTTGGTCCTCTACCTCACCCTCCTCCCGCAGCGATAGCAGCAGCTCATCAGATGAGTCTAAGCAAGATAATGACCAGTCCCTGATACATGCACCTCAAGCCGGCACCGCCCGGCCAAGATCCCCCGTGCTAAGCTTGTTATATGCTCTAAGCCCTACCCAGCACGAGAAGGGGACTGCTTTCTTTTTCTCCCGCTACGTCGCCATTGACAAGTATGCCTGCCACCAAAGATTTGATTTCATCTACGACATCTGGACACCAGGAACCTTGGCCCCAGAACACAATGTCGACAGCGTCATGGCCAGCATCACGGCCGTCGGCCTCGTCGGCCTTTCCAACTTGACGAGCTCCCCCGAGGTCCTTGAAAACGCCCGAAAGTCATACATATCGGCTCTCAGACTAATCAACAACGCACTCCGTGCTCCGACTGAGGCCATCAAGGATACCACCATGTTGTCTATTCTAATCCTGGGACTCTTTGAGCTCATCGCAGACTCGGACGCCCGCAACATTAAACCCTGGCAGGAGCATGTCAACGGCGCCGCAGCCCTCGCCAAGCTTCGAGGTGTGAGCCAGTTCCAGACTCGAGCAGGCAGTAAGATGTTCAACATGCTGTACGTACCATTTCCAATGGATATGTACTCTGTCGTTTCTTGGGCTTCTCTTCCGCGTTGCACCACCGAGGGCATCATCGTGGGGCCTGCTATAATACCCTGAAAGCTAACGCTATGCGCGACTTGCCAGATGCCAAATGCTTATGGTGTCCTGTATACAACAGGGCATCCCGATGCCTCAACCACTCTTGGACCTGCGTGCCGAGCTCGCAACCAAAATAAATTCGCCCAAGTCCAGCATCGAAGTCTCCATGCCAATCTTTAGGGTATTGCAGGTATGTGGCTTCTCTAGTTGACTCCAAAATAATTGTTTTCTGCTCCCGAGGAAGACGTCTCTGAAAAGAAAAAACGCTAATCCAAAGTGGTCTATCAGTTTCGAAGTGAGGTCCAAAGTGGAAGACTCCCGACTCCCGAGGCCATTATAGACCGTCTGATTGAGATGGACAACGAGTTCAAGCAGGTTACGGCCAGGCTACCAGCGTCGTGGATTCCCCGGGTATTCAAGTTGTCGCAGCCGCACAGGGGGGTTTTTGGTGGCATTTACAACGTATATCCATCGATGGACAAGGCCGCCATCTGGAACGGAATCTGGTCCTGCCGAATGCTCATCACAGAGACAATACTCACCGAGATATACTGTCGATTCAAGGACGTGGTCCCTTCCGAGGTGCCACCAAATTACGTGCGCGCGTTTAGAGAAGCGAGAACCGAACTATCAGAGATGTGTGTATCGATCGTGGCGACTGTACCGCAGCACGCAGGTCTAATAGGTACCCCCGACTCAACTGGTCTCTTTGACACGACGACCGGCATCCCAACGATGGAAATCCCGGCCTATTCATCGGGGCCCGCAGCCGCCCCTACAAATGCCGATGGAGAAGACTTTTGGAAGTCAGGCTATAACACTGGCTACGAGTTTGGGGATTTTGCAGAGCGAACAGTCAAGCCCGTTCCTGACGACAGCGGTGTAAGTGATATTTCTATGCGTTTCAGAAAAGGAGAAACAGAGTCTGAAGGAAAGCCACGCGCGTAAAACTCCAATGACTAATACTGACCACTGCTCGATTCCTCAGCCTACCCTCCTTGATCCCGTCCGGGCAATCGCTGATCCTATGGAGGAGGCTCACCGCCTCATGCTCTTGGTGTCGGCGGGCAACAACATAGTCTGGCCTCTCTACCACGTCGGTATGTCATCCGTATGTCCACCGGCAATGAAGGCCTACTGCATTGAAAGGCTGGACGCGGTATACAAGGAATCCGGGCTGCGACAGGCCAGCGCGATTGCAACCATAATTGCAAACCGTGAAGTCATTCCGCAGTGGCTGGAGCTTTCCTTTACGGATGGATATTAACGCATAATATGTACGCGATGGAGCAATTTTCAATGTTACCATTCTTTCACCATTCAAAACACGAATTTCAACTAGACCGGAGGGTGTCGGACAATTTATGAGGATATATTTCGGACACAAGGGGTAATGTGTACATATGATAGTGACGTAATGATCTTGTTCTTGAAGTCACACTCTTTTATTATTTGTCTTATAGCATACCACATCTACCAATAAGCGCATGCTTGTATTTGATCCTTGCTGGTACCGGTATCAACAGCTGGTTTGGTCCAATGATATGATGTCACAACAAGGAAGATACTAGTAACGAACGTCAAAAGTAAGGGTATCCATTTTGTTCTGTAACCATCGTACAAGTCGTTATAGATTCGTCTACCAACTGTCAAAGTTTCCAAAGCCACCAGGCTTCATCTTTTTCCTCGCCGGCTGCTCCCAGTCTTCTGCTTCCAACCCTGCACCATCATCCGGCGCTGAGCTGTCTTTTGTGGTGGCCTCTATATTCAAATATTTACCGACATTGGTGTCATTGGACAAAGCCTGCCCGTTGTCCCCCCTGATCCTCTTACCGGTCCAGGTGACATGGTCATCGTAGGACCCGCCATGCCGCTGTTCCTCGGCCTTTTGCGCTTCGGCCTCTTCCTTTTGACCTTTCTCTCTGAGGAACTCCTCAAATGGGTCGATGAAGACGGTGACCTTGTTAATGGCAATCTTGTGAAGCGGTCTGTCAGACCCGTCAGTTGGTATATCCTCCAGTTTGTCTAGCACGTCCAATCCCTCAACAACCCTGCCGAAAATAGTGTGCTTTCGGTCCAGATGTTTTGTGGCCCGGTAGGTTATGAAGAATTGTGAGCTGTTTGTGTTCTTGCCCTTGTTTGCCATGCTCATGATGCCTCTTGCATTATGCGTGCGGGGCCCGTCGAATTCGTCTTCGAAATTCTTGCCCCATATGCTGCTGCCTCCTCGACCAGTCCCCGTGGGGTCGCCACCTTGAATCATGAAGTTACGGATGTTTCGGTGAAACGTGATGCCGTCGTAGTAGCCCCTTTGAGCCAGTTTGACAAAGTTCCACACGGCCTTTGGCGCAGTGTCGGTGTGCAGCTCAATGGTCAAGTCGCCGCTGTTTGTTTCTATCCTGGCGTACCCTTGGTTCTTTACCCGCTTGGGTTTGAGCATCCATTCCTCGTTTGACAAAAGTGCCCTCTCGCCACTTTTCTCGGGCGTAAGACTAGTGCTGGTGAAAGATGCTGCGGCTTTGCCGGTTGTGTACGCAGCCGCGTTGGCGGGTAGTTTCCTGGCGGCATGCGACTGTGCTGCTTGTCGACCATTTGCTGCACCGGAAGCCTTTGCTAGCAATGCCTGGCTCTTCGTTGTGGAGTTCACATCAACGCCAGCCTCCCTCGCCTTCTCGACCGCCTCCTTAGCCCGGAGGACCTTCTCGCCTATCCTCCCTAGGGCGTTGACGTTGACGTTACCCGCCTTCCTCTCCTCCTCCTGCTCCCTGGTCTGCAGGGCCTCGCCGCCGTCCTTGAGGTGCCTGAACCGCGATAGGTCTCTCGCGGCGGCGTTTTGTGGGTCCTGGAGAGTAATTATGTCGGCGCGGCCAAACTCTGCGTCGTCGACCAGGTCCCGCCACATCTTGGCCTTGACGTTCATGCGCTCGACCGTGTCCCACGTAAAGACGTTGGCATAGGCACCGTGCCGCACGGCGACGATGTGTGTGTTGTCGGTAAAGACCTTGTACGAGACGGGGTCGATCAGGTCGTCCTGGGCGTTACGCGCAAAGTTGAGCTTAATCAGGTCCCGCGCGGCCAGCGGCTCGCCGTCAACCGGGTTCGTCTTGCTCTTTTCCAGCCACGCACTGATCACCTCGACGTCAAATATGGTCCCGTCACTGGTGCACACGGGGTTCTTAAAGGGCTGCAGGCTGGCGGCGCAAAAGTTAAAGGGCAGCTTCTTGAACCGTCCCTCGCCGGGCCGGTCCCGGGCGCCGCTGCTGGCCGAGAAGGAATCTGACGACGCCCATTCCGAGTGCGTGATGTATAATTTGTCTGTTCCCTTTCCCATGGTTTCATCGATAGGTGCGCGATTGGCGGCACCCAGTGTTTTATTCTTTGTTGTTGGTGGTTGTCCCGCGGAGTGGGATGTGGGATGTCCGCTCTTAATAATGGGTTGCAGTAGTTAGTACTTGTTTTGCCTTAGAACTAGTTAGGAAAGGTACGTCTTCAAATTACCCCTAACCTGACTGACGCGTTGGCGGAGCTGCAGGGATAGATAGCTCACAAGCATTAGCGCATCGGCGCAGTGGGGCCAATGATTGTGGATTACCTAAGGTAGCTTGCGAATACGTCTCCAAAGCTTCTGACCTTGGACTCCGCGACAAAGCATACAAACAGCATCATCGGTCATCTGGACCACCAACAAAAAAAAAAAAAGGCGCATCCGCGGAGGCAAAAGTAACGTGCCATCAAAGGAAAAAAAAAGAAACTCCTGAGCTGGAAATAGTTCACAACTGCCTGGAGCAGTGACCCACAATCGCTGTCCGCACTTACAAGTCCGGCCGCCGTCCGTGGGCAGCCCCCGGAAAGCGAGGCGGCAAGAGAAACCGTCGACATTCGGCATCACCGGGGTAGCTTTGCGCAACAACCACGCATCAGTCATCCATCTGCCCGAAAAACAACATCCTGAAGCTTAATAGACACCAACTTTTGCACTTGATAGCATAGCGGAGCTCATCATGCGGTTACACTTCTTCACCGAGCTGCTCGCAGCAGGCTCGTTGTTGTTGTCGTCTGTCAACGCCTTGGAAGCAAAATTAGTATGCCAACATCCATCCTCTTGCCTCTGCCCCGACATCAATTAACCTTCTGTGTGAATGACAGACCCAGCAAGAAGACAAACGGGAAAAATGCGTCGGTACGTAAGCATTTCAGAGATGCTTTTCTCCATCACTCATATGCCTTGGTGGCAGGGCTGATCGAGGCTGACACTGCAAATTCTTTGTTGAAGGCATGTACAGTCGCAGCGCATGGGGAGGGGACATTGACCCCTTCATACTTGTGAGGTTCAACAAGGTCGAGGAAGAGGGAGATCACAGGGCCAGTATGCTCATTTTTGAGTGGATGGATCAAGACCTTGTCCTGTTCCAATCATCGCCGGATACACCCAAGGTATGTAAACTCTCAATTCTTGAAATTTTCAAGGACTACTGCGGAAGACGCCTTGGGTCTCGCGCTGCTGTGGATTATGCATGCTAACAGAATCATTC
Organism: Pyricularia oryzae 70-15; assembly: GCF_000002495.2. Taxonomy (NCBI): domain Eukaryota; kingdom Fungi; phylum Ascomycota; class Sordariomycetes; order Magnaporthales; family Pyriculariaceae; genus Pyricularia; species Pyricularia oryzae. The sequence goes on along the minus strand of NC_017851.1, from coordinate 3,817,082 downwards.
TTTGCAGAAACTCGCCATCTGTAACCCCGAAAACGTCAGTGCCGGCAATTGTAACGAGACCCATTTGGGCGAATACATCGTCTCTGCCAACGTTAACAAGGAGTCCCACAACATTGTACACACCCAAGTCGTGGATCTCAAGGATCCGAAGCCATTTAACTATCCTATCAAGAACACCGGATACTATTGCATCTTTACGGCTGAATACACGCGGTCCGACTATGAGGCAATTGTGGAGTTCCGCAATGCCTTTGGAGAGCTGCCCGCCGCACAGATCCCAAAGCTTCCCTTCTATGGCGGCATCACGATTTTGTACGCCTTGGTGGCAGTCTTTTGGGGCCTGCTCTATTATCGACATCGGTCCGACATCTTGCCTGTGCAGAACTACATCACGGCCATACTGATCTTCCTGGTCGTGGAGATGCTCCTCACGTGGGCTTTTTACGATTATCTCAACCGCCACGGCTCCAACACGCTCTCGAAATTCCTGCTCGTCCTGGTGGCTGTGCTCAACGCAATCAGGAACTCATTCTCATTCTTCCTGCTTTTGATCGTATGCATGGGATATGGCGTTGTTAAGCATACCTTAGGAAAGACTATGATCTACGTCCGATACCTCGCCATTGCGCATTTCTTCTTTGGCCTTGTATATGCCGTTGCCAGTCTTGTCATTACGCCAGACAGCGCAGGTGAGTACAGCAATATTGAGGACTTTATACCTACTTGGTTGTTGCGTATTATGTCGTCTCACACTTCTGACGTTTCTTCTATTCTCAGGTCCATTTGTGTTGTTGATTGTCCTACCACTGGCTGGAACACTCACTGCTTTCTACGTATGGACGCTCAACTCGCTCAACTTGACGCTCAAGGAGTTGAATGAGCGAAAGCAGCACGTCAAGGAGGGCATGTACAAGAAGTTGTGGTGGTGCATCCTGATCAGCATCATTGTCATTTTCGGTTTCTTCTTCTTCAGCAGTTTCTCCTTCACGTCGATGCGCGACCCTGACTACGTCCCGTTCCACTGGAAGACCCGCTGGTTTATGTTGGACGGCTGGTTGAACCTGGTGTACTTTGCCGACGTCGCCTTCATTGCCTACGTTTGGCGACCCACTGCCAACAACCGTCGCTTCGCCATGTCAGATGAGATCGCCCAGGAGGACGATGGTACGTTTGACATGACAAATATGGATATCGGCGCCCCCGACGACTCGGATGACGAGGAGGCAAACATTGGTACGAAACCAGCCACCTCGACCCATACGGCGACTCAGACAAACGGTGGAGCACCTTCTAATGCCAGGAGCGGCCCTACTGCGACTCGGAATGCGGGGCCTGCCGCCAGAGACTCATTGGATGGAGAGACCATATTCGCTGTTGGCGAAGACCTGGACAAGTTCTCTGACGACGATGAAGACTCGGAGGAAGAGAGAGGCCTCGTGAAGAAGAGCAACAAGTAAACAGCATCCGGTCGGACGCTCCGGGGTAGGGGTATAGAGGCTTGTGTAGTATTCTCATGTTTGGAAAGAATAGACCTACTGCGAGAGATAGCAGATATTTCGTGTAGTATATTTCATGAAGCAAGATATTTGGAGCATCTGCAAGTCAAGTTTTTTTTTATCACTCGGTTCAGGCGTGGGCTGCTATATTCGTTGTATCACTTTCCTGGGTAGATCGTACTCCTTGATGCCATTTCGGTGTACACCGAGTAATTACATACATTACCAATCCGCATCTGCCATAATGTACGTCATTTACTTACCGTTATCTGACTGACAAACTGTCCTGATTGCCTAACCTGGTCCTGGTATGTTTCCGGATTTGGTCAATCAATCAGTTCTATTTCGTCTGTAACTAACGGTCGGTCAGTTCCCCCGGACATCCATCAATCAATCCAGTCGGCGGTTCCGGGGCAGTGGGCTGCCTGTCAATGTGTGATGGCCCTGTTGGGGATGAGACGCGCTTAGCTGCACCTATAACCAAGGCTGATTTAATATTATGCAGGGGCATGGTTCCGCGCGGCAAGCGGCTGTGACATGCACCTGCATGCTGTACGATACATGCCTACGGTATGGTACCTAGTAAATACATGGAAGGGGGGGGGGGGGGGGGGGCACCGGGGAGGTAATCACCTTGCTCTCCCAAAGGCACAGGCGGCCACACCACACAATAACACCATCCATCAATCGAATCGCTCCCGGGGTACGGGTGGTGTGGTGTGTATCCTAGTTACGAGTTTATCGTGGTAGCTAAGGTAGGCAATTTAGCCTCGGCCGTCTATCTGTCTACCAAACTTACCTTATTTACTGTATCTAACTATTTTCCCTAGCAGGGAAGCTTGGGAAGGTGGAAACTTTAGCAAGCTTGGTGTTAAGCAAAATTCCTACAGTGACTAGTTTATGCACCTACTGTACGAGTTAGGTACGTTTTCGGCCCTTCCGCCTCAGGGCAGGGGCTCGGCAGGGCAGCCGAGCGGGCAGTCAAGACGATAGGAGGGGCAAGAGGAGGAGAGATTCGGGTACGGGGAGGGTTGGATGGCTGGTTTTGTGCTGTCAAAGCGGTCGCATGTCCTCTTTTTTCCCATTCTCATTCCCATTCCCACCCCTGAGTGAGGCGGGGTGTAGCAGCCCCACCCCTTCGGCCCAATCGATGGTTGCCATGATTGGATGATCCCAAATATACTGGTTTCAGGTCGATCTCAGAACTGATCGCCCATTCGACTCACGGGTGCACCTTGGAAGGAAAAAAGAGTTTCCATGCACGCGCTTCTTTTGAGGTGCTAGTCTACCGGTAGCTTAGGTGCGAATTTTTTTTATACTTGTGTCACTTTTGCAGTTTGAGGTGAAGGAAAACGACAAAAGAGCAGATGTGAATAGAGCAAGTATGTTGATAATAATAACCAAAAGGAGGGGGAAATCCAAAGACAATGAGTGACTCCGAAGTATTGCGAGCGATGGATAGTCGGTTGTGGTGAAAACTGTTGGGAGTAAATTTGAGGCATATTTCGATATTTTGATAGGATAGGCTGACGGTTGGAATGGAGCGCGTGCATCAAAGTGATATTGGCTATCCCTCCAATTTTTACCGCTCGGCGTTCCAGGGAACACAGCGTATAAAATACGAGGTTTTTCTAGTCAAGCAAGAACTTTGGTTGGTGGAGAGTTGCTACCAAGGAACAATTTTCTGTGCCCCAGCCAAAGTTTAGTGGGTTTTTTTTATTTATTTTTTTGTTCTTTTATGAATGTTCAACACAAAATAGGATAGGATTGGTGACACATAGGCCAGCTTCTTTTCTGGAGCTGTTCTTTTCACATGGTTGCGACGTCTCGCGTCGCACGCCCCCGTGGTGTGATCAGGCTACACAACAGACACAAACACGAAGAAATTGATTTGAATTCGGAAGGAGTGGAATCGAGCGAGCCGGAGCCAGTCAGTGCTCCATGACGAACGAATTTGATTGATTGGGACGATGAGGAATTTTAGTCTTTGAGTCTTTTTTTGGAGGACATCTAACTTGCAGTCAAAGGTCAGGTGTTGGCGCGAGCGTTCGGTGCCCAATCGAATGTGCGGGAGAACCTACGACCTGTTTTAGGTACCTTCCTTAGCTGGCTCTATTGAGAGACGAGAGGAAATCCCATCAAATCTTGTCAAATGAAGGTGTAAACAGCTGAAATGAGTACAATCATCGCGATAGGCCAGCATCAATCTAAAACATTCTGCGGGGCTCGCAAAAGCCTGCATATCCACCCATATCCTACTCCACGTTACAGATAGTATAGGTACAGTACTTGGTTTGTGGCCTTCTGACACGTTACAGACCAGGTACCCCGTTTATCCTTTTTTTTTTTTTTCTCTCTCTTCCCGCTGTCCCTCTCTTGCCATACAAGCCTTGTCCCTTTGGTCTCGCGGAGGAAAAATCCTTGGGCTGGCTTGCCTGGCGGGCACCATTAACCACCAACCCCTGTTACAGACCATTGCTGCCCACCCGCCAGTGCGGGTGCAGCAGAGCGCACTGCCATTCTTATTTTATTCTTTTTTGATTTGATTTTCTGCCGCAGGAACCAGACGGTTTAGCAGGACGGCCCTGTTTCCTAGGGGCCCACTCGTGGCCTCAGAGCTGTTTTTTTTTTGTGCTGGTGCGGTGCTGCCGCTTTCGCTGCTTGGTTTCTGCACGCACCGTGGCGGCAAACCGCCATCTGGAAACTGGAACGGCCCAAACCCCCCACCCCCTTTTCCCCCCCATTCCCCCTTCCCGTCGCGACATGTGTTTCGTCGGTTGCTTTTCTCGTCCACGCCGTCGTCACTTCTTTCTTTTCCGGAGTCACCGCTTTCTCTTCTTATTCCATCTCTTCTACCTTCAACCATCGTCAATCGCTTGATGGTTTTAGTGCTGCGCAAACGTCACTAATTGTAGGAGCTTTCGCTGCTTTGCTCTCTTTATCTCTTGCCGCTTTGGAGGAAAGGTGTCTTCTCCATTTTTACTAAGGGACGCAATCCGTGCAATCCTCAAACCACGAAAGTTCGCGTCTGCCCGCCCGCCCCCCCAAATTTCAACCACCTAATCGACCTTCCCTCGACAAAACTTGTGTGGGACCAAAAAACCTACCCTCGACAGTGGCCAAGAAAGAAGGGGGAAAAAAAGCCATAAAAAATAAAACAAGAGCCGAAGGCCCGCCTCTCGGTTTCTCTTACACGCTTTGTGCTTGCTTTGCAACGCGGAATCAAAAACTTACAGAGACGATTAAATTCATTAATTGGCCGTTTTCCTCGGCACCTGTCAGCAGGAGAAGAAATTCGCATTCGCTTTTCCCGCATCAAGAAAAACCCATTGAACAACAAGCAATTGTGAACGGGGATCTTACCACCGGACACCCATCGGACGTCGCTTCTATATACAGACAGATCAATCGCGAGCCGAGCCGACGACAGTATATCATTAAGAGAACGATAAAGTAAAACCTTTGGGCAGATCGTCACTATGAGTGCAGCCATCGCCATGGCTCCCTCCCCTGCTCCCCATGACAGGCCATCTTTCCCCTCGGACCTGTCATCTCCATCCAACTCGCGCACCGCATCTGCGCCCTCACAATTGTCACTTGCCGCCCCGCCCAACGCGACAACCACACAAAGGTCCGGAAGCGGAAGTCCACGAGGCTCCAGGACGGCCAATGGCCCCAAATCATCACCCCCTAGCGCGTAAGTACTCTGTATAGCATTCGTTCTGCACTTGCTTTTCTTTTGTTTCCACGCATCGCCGACGACAAGCTTGCTAATGATACATGCCTTACCCGCGCAATAGCTCAAGAAATGGCGTTGCCCCCAAGATAGTGGTCAAGAAGGAGCCCGGCTCCCCTGAGCACGCGCCTCGGAGGCGCCCTGGTAGGTTGGATCTGTCCAAGGGCGGATCTAATGCGGCTGGACCCAGCACCGCACGGCCATTGACCGCCAGGGATGGGCTCGGAATCCAAGAGGTTGGGCTGGCATGCCTCTCGCCTGGGTTCGTCACTCAGGATCCGGTCATGAAGGAGCAGCTTCAGCGCAGCATGAGTGTGCGAGAGCAGCAGCGACACATCATCGAGGCCCGTCTTCAGCAGCAGTCGGCCAAGGGTGATGGGCCAGACCACACCAAGGACAAGGATGGCGGTAACTTTGCGGCGAAAACCCCAGGCATCTCATCTCGGAGGAACAAGGCGCCTCCGGGACTCAGCATCGTTGCCCCGTCTCACGAACAATTTGCACATGAGCGCGTCATCCAGTCGGCTCCGCTTGGCCAAACATTTACCGGCATGCAGAACTCGCAACCTCTAACCCGACACATCACGAACCAGCCGTCCAAGCTATCCAACACATCACACATCCACCATGTCCCGGCAACACAGACGAACAACCGCCTACCACCCATATCTGATGTTTTCGGCCAGGGCTTATCTGGTCACCCCGAGTCTGGCGGTCATGCTGTGTTTGCTCAACAGAGCGCCGCCCGTGCGCCTCCCGCGTCCCCAGGACATGCGCACCTCCAGCAAATGCAACAAGCACAACACCAGCAGCCCCCGCACACGAGTAGGCCGAGGGAGTACAAGTCGGCCGAGGAAGCCCAGCAAGAGCTTGCTGGCGGCAGGCCAGAGCTTCTTCCCAAGATTGTCCACTACGGTGGCCACCAGCCGCCTACCCCTCCTTCGCCCCAGCCTGGCCAACAGAGATCTTCCGCTGCGGATCCAAGCCGCAGTGCCAGCCGGAGACGCACGCGTGCCGAGTACGAGGAGGGTGCTTCTCCCCCGTTGGGCACCGGTCGCGGACCACGCCGTATGCCGTTTGGCGAGGGTCGCGACAGCCCTGAGTCTCAACGCGCCAAGAGGGAAGAGTTCTTACGTCTTTGTGAACGGGCATGGGACCTGTTCCACTCTTGAGCCTGTGCGCGCTATTGTTCAGTAAGCTGCTTTAGCTTTCTGTGTATGGATATTTTGCCGGCGTTCTTGGCAGGTGAGGCTGCGCGTGTGGGTCGGAGTCGACTTTCGGAACATCTCAACGAATAACTTCTTTCTACGTCTCCCGAAGGGGGTCAATTTTTCTTCTTTGGATTTATACTCTTCGTATCTCTCGTTGAGTCCTTTAGTACCTTGGACATACGCTATTGGGGGCTGGTCACTGGGGGAGCGGTTTTGGACGGTAATGTCTTCTGTGTACACTTTTTTTGCCTGGTCGCTCGGGAAGCCGCACGGGACAGGTGTGGTCTCTCAAGGATGATTAGGATTTATCCTTTGCTGGTTTTTTTTGGGGGTTTTTTTTGGGGGTTTTTTTTCAAGGCGCGAGTGGGCTGGAACAGGACTAGTATCGATGATAACCTTGCAATGCGGGAGACACCTCCTCGTTTGGCAATTTCCTTCTCTTTTCCGATATCTATTACAATTTCCTGTTTATTATATCGTCTTGACTTGTTAGTTTTGATATCTCGTCGCTGGGACAGCTTGGCCACGAAAGTTCTTTGGAAAATATAAGAGGAAAAATGGTTTACACTATACTGCTATGGCAAATCAGTACCGGGTGACGGGCACGGTGCACTTCGAGAAAAGGTGTGCCTCCCCTTATTCTCATATCAGTCAGCAGTCAGGCGTTCAAACAGGACAAGCACTTTGCGAGCATCCAACAACCTGGTCCTAGATTATGTTGTACCGGATGGACCTACCTAGTAGGACTATGTAGATCCATGCGAGTTCACACTATAGCAGCAATTAAATACATGCAAGTGCTAAGCCCGCATGCCAGCACGGGTCCGGACATGTGTTTTGCTTTTGCCGCATCTTCTGCCATTTTCAACTGGCCGGGATCTACCGTCGTCACAGGCGGGGAGAAGATCCATTGCTCCTGAAGCCTTGGTTTGGCTTTTTATATATACATGAGGACATTTCAAACGTAGTAGCCAGATGGATCAAGAGATGAAGGAACAATATTGCCTCCATTTAGATATCTGTCAGTGCTGCTACCCTTGGAACCACCGTCGTCGCCGTTGGACGACCGGTGCTCCAAGTCTCGAATAACAGGGGGCACGAGTGATTGATTGGTGAAGTGAGGCTGAATTTCTTTTGTCCCTCACATTTGAACCACGAGTTTTTTTTAGTTTTTTTTTTTTCTTTCTTTCTTCTTGTCAGGCAAAAGGGGGGAAGCATTGGCGCGACGCATATGCATGACGTTGCATGGATGGGGACCGGACCGCCCGCATGTTCGATCTTGTTTGCGGGCTTCTAGTTCTAGTTCTAGATCAAATGGGCCGGCCGCATCTGGAGCAGAAGTGGCGAAGTAACAAGTTGACACTTTACACTTGTGTGGCTCAAACATTTTGGGGTTGATTGATTGATGAACGCTTGATTGCATTGATGAAGAAACAAAAATAAAGACATCTAATATTGAGGCTGATCTTGAGGGGAGAGAAAAGAAAAGCAAGAAGAAAAGGGAAAAAATGCGGAAGCAGAAAGAAAAAGAAAAGTGTATGAAAAAAAGGACAAATACAAAAGACTCCCACAACGCCAGTGCTTTGATAACATTTGATGGGAAGAAATCAGTTTCCTGCCTCGCTGCCGTTTTCATATAACCCTTTGTAACAGCCCATTTAAACCCAATGCTACCTTCGTGCCAGGTAGATGTTCTCCAACACAGAGAAGAAGCCTTGCACAAATTCAACCAAATCTCCAAGAGATTGGATAATCTTCTAGTGCTCTGCTCCAAGCAATGGGAAGACATTGGCGCATGAAAACACTCTGTCCGCGACCAGCAGGAGAATGAGAAGGGAAAAAGAAGAAGAAAAAAAGGCCGCAACAAATTCCATCCCTGGAGTTCCCGGGCTACGCAAAGTCGGTGCGGTGCGCAATGGGGTAAAAAAGTCAACCCGCTAGCACGAGTTTGTTTAGGGCTCCTCCCATTTTGGAATTGCGGCTTTTTTTCCCGACACACCACACGACCATGTGTTTCGCAGAAAATCTAGACTAATAGTACGATTAAGGGAGCAGTATACTATCAAATAGGTCCTCGTGGGAAAAAAAAAAGGGAAGATGCGGGCGGTGCGCGTGGGCCTTGGACATGGTGTAAAATATGATCGCTACAAGCCTTCCTCACCGGCCTTGCACAGCTTGATCTCGCGGCCCCATTCCGATTTGAGGACCTGAGAGGCTGTGATGCGCCGTGATGGATTGGGGTCTAATATGGAATATATAACGTTTCTGCAGCGAGCCTGTGTGATGTATATCAAATTAGCTTCAAACCGTTCATTTAATGGGTTTGCAGTGCCAAGCCCACAATAGCTATTATTAGAGCCCAAAACTCACCCTGTGTAATGACTCTATCGGCCCATAGCCCTCCTCATCTCGACGTCCCTCGAGGTAACGGGCGTAAAACTCATCCTCATCTTTCTTGGCAATTCGCCAGAGGTGGCGGCCAGTTCTCATGGCCATATAGATGACACCACAGGCCCACACATCGACAGCCCTGGCGTCGAACTCCTTGCTTGTGTACTCTTCGGGAGCGATATAAGGACCGGAGCCGCACAGGCCCGAAACCATGTGCGCATCGTTCTCCCAGGCCATGCGGAAACACTCGCCGTTGCCAAAATCCGTAATCTTGAGGGCGCCGTGGGTCGTCAGAAGCAAGTTCTCAGGCTTTAGATCACGGTGCGCCACGCCCATTTCGTGCATGTACTCGACGCCACGCATCATCTGCTTGAAGAAACAGTCCGCCTCCTGGACCTCAAGCTTCCCGGCGGCAAGCACGAGTGTGTACAGATCGCCGCCAGGGCAAAACTCCATGACTTCACAATAGTCTCCTTTGGCATCCTGCAGCAAGTCTAACGTGTGGATGACGTTGGGGTGGCGCAGGCTGGACGAGATACAAAACTCCGCCGTCAGTCGCTTGCTGTACTTCTTTTCGTTCTCCTCGGGCCTACGGCGAAATTCTTTAACGGCAAACAACCTTTCACCGGCACCGTTGTCCATCTTCTTGTGAGATATCCTCACGATTCCGAACGCTCCGCGACCCACAACCTCCTGGCATTTGCCGTACTTCTCCACCAAGGTCACGGATGCGTTGGGACCTCCGCGCTTCTCGCCGGCTTGACCGACATCCTTGTCCTTGTCCTTCTCTTGCTTCAGCGTGTCTACCCATCCGGAAACGAGCGAGAGATCGTGATCTTGCTGCTCGGCGCGCTTGCCGCCGCCCAGCATGCTGCGGAACATGTCTGACAGCTTCTCCTGGCGCCGGCTACTCTTGAGATGATGCTCATGGCCACCCTGTGCGTCAGGGTTGACGAGAAATCGTTGCTGCTGGTGTGCGGTGCCATTGCTCGACTTGGCGGCCTTGGCGGCGCTGGCGGCGGCCGTCTTTTCAGATGCCTTGTCGGTGGTGGAACCCTTGCGACTCGGAGGTTGATTCCTTACCGGTGGAGCGAGACCGGGGCTGACAGGGGCGGACTTATCGCCCGAGGGAGGAGCGAGATTCGAGGACCGTTGCGTGTCCTTGGTCGAAAACATGCGAGTGAGGCGCTCCTTGACCGAAGTCTTCTCGACGGGCTTTAAAACCTGTTCAGCCGAATTCGGGACGCCGTTGTGGTGTCCATTTTGAGGCGCCAGGGTTGGTGACGATTTTGCGGAGACGTCGACTGATCTTATGGACGAGGGTTGCGATGCGCCGGCGGAAGATGACGTCCTTGCTTCCGACGTGCTCCCCATGGCGGGCGAGCAGGGAATTGGTAGGGGTCAGACCAGAAGAAGAAAAATAACAGTAGCAAAGTTGGGATTGTAATAGTAGAAAAAGAAAAAAAAAAGTAATTAAGACCAAGGAAAAAGGAGGGGATAAATAAAATAAAAAGAGCCAAGGGGGGAAAAATAAAAGAGAGGAACCAAAAAAGGACACAAGAGGAAACCCTGTTGGTAGGTTTGCTGTAATTATTAATAGGGCAGTTGCAATCTCAATAGCCAGGAAGTCGTCGAGTCGGGGGTTGTCGGCGGGAGTTTTTTAGGTAGTGGCGGCGGGGTGGTGTGCGGTCCAGTCGCAAACGTAGTGTGCAGTGCAACTGAGTAAAGTAAATTGGCTGATGTGCGGTCTGGCCTAACCTTGGCTTGAGAGCGAATCGAGGGTGGCTGCAAAGACTCGCGCGACTCTTTGTGTGAATCGACGGGATGAGGGAGAAACGGGGCAAAAAAAAAAAAAAAAAAAAAAAACGAGGCTCCGTCTTTGTTTATGTCTTCTTCTTTCTAATTTTCCCTCTTAAACTCTCTCTCTCTCTCTCTCTCTCTCTCTCTCTCTCTCTCTATTTCTTTATGTTTGGTATCTCAAGGGCTGCAAAAGAACCTGTATTTGCAGGGCAAACAAGGAAATAATTGGAAAGAAAAAAAAGACAATCTCTAACCCTTTGGTGCGACACAATAGCAGGTGCTGGCTCTAGGGCGAGACATCAAAGACTCGGGCCACCTGCCGGACCGGAGGAGAGAGGCGGGAGCTCTTCTCTAGCTTGGTCCAGGTTTGTGTGCGAGTCGTTTTTCTCTCTCTTAATTTTTTATGGTGCTGCGGAGATGAGTGCTAAATTCCTGCTGTGATAAATGGGAATTCCGACTTTTAAGGGTGGGAGGCTCCCTGAAGTCACCGCTGGCGTCACCGCAACCAGACCCGGAAACCCCTCGATTGAATCCCGGTGTATGGAACAGAGCCACCCAACCTTTTCTTTGTTTCCTTTCCCTCTCTTTCTTTATTTATCTTTTCGCTTGTCACACTTTGCCATATATTTACTCATATACCAAGCATGTTATGTAATGAACTTAGTCACGATTCCTACGGACTTCATGCCTGTTCTGATAGTTTAATTCTCCAACTGCACGTCTCTCGGAATCATCAGCCAATGGATGAGGTATATAACTCGTAGGAGGCAAATGTCGCATCAAGAGAAATTAGCTGTGCTAAGAGAAGAGATACAAAAAAACACACACACACACACAGAGAAAGAAAGGAGGCCCCCGGACTCACTATCTCTTCCAATAGCAATAAGCTGCTTGGCATCGGCAGCGGCACACAAAAAAAGAGCAACTTGTTAATACACAAATCAAATACATCATCTTCGGGTGCAGTCGTAAATTACTACCTCTCTTAGGGGGACCCAGAGATCCTCACGTTCGCATGTGTGCTCTACAATGTACTAGCACGGGATTCAACTGCGCATACGGTCCATAACGTATCTAGTGACTTGTTTCAAAGAGAACTTGCATAGTTAGGTGTGCGATCACTTTTCCAACTTTGTCATCAAAAACAGAAGTGCGGGTGGACATGTGCTTGCTTGGCGTGGTGGGCTGGGTTACGCGTCAAGTCTTGTAGGGCAGGCTGTTGACTGGCAAAAAAAAAAAAAAAAAGGTGCTGGCGGCGCTAGTTAGTGTACATAATACCTACCTTACCCTTGGAGGTACCGACCGGTATGAAAATAGTAGGTAATAAGATAGTCCACATAATCAGTCTGACTTCTACGGTATGTAGGGACTCCAATACATCTCTCATTGTAGCTTAGCCTATTACCTAGTCCTATGCCTACTTCGTAGGTGGGCAAGTAAGTGGAGATGAGGAACCAAGGTAGGGGCCAGTACGTGGTAACATGCGGTCGATGCTGAAGGGGGAAGGGTAGTACGGAGTACGAGTCGGTCATTACTTCAAACAAACATGAACCCTCGCCAGCCTCAATTGATCCCCAGACCGGGAGTCTAATCTGGGCGTGTGCGAGACCCTCAACGTCATCAAGGCTTGGAAGGATTGACTTGGAAGCACTGCATCTGGGACAAGAACCAAGATTGTGGCTTGCTGACTAAAATCCACACCTTTGACCAAGCTTACCATTACCTAGCTTGCTTAGGTGGGATTGGTAGCTAACTCACCTACCACACCTACCTTACCTACCTACCTAGGTAGGTAAGGTTACCTAGGTACTCTTTCTGCAGTAGGTGCCTTACTCCGTTCTTAATCTTTGTGGAACAGGGATTGTTTGAGACGGACAAGGGCCGCAGGAATAAAAACGGACGAAAAAAAAAGGATCCCGCCGGATCAAAACGACTAGACTAGTCTAATACTATGTACAGTAGTTCTAGAGGTGTCCGTAACTCACCTTACCCCAGGAGTTGTTTCTTTGCTGCATTAAAAAGCCGGAGGCCGCCTATGTTCGTGGAGCTTGACGACTTTGGAATGGATCCAAATCCCACTCTTTCGGGCTCGAATCTACAACCACAGAACGCTTCCCCGCCTTACGACAGCACTTCTAGTCCCTTGTAATATGAGGCATTTTTTTGTGTTGTGTACCATTTGTTCAAAACTCTCAAGGTTGGTGGTTATTGACCCGTCAATTCCGACTTTTGCTTGCTGCCAAATTTCCCAGGCTTGCTCGGGTCTGGAAGGAGCCAATGTTCTCTACACGTGCGCTTCTCGCGCATAACGGACGGTTCCAACCATGATGGGATGAGATTAGATTTCGCCATGTTAGACAAGCAAGACAAGTTACACAGCATGTCAGCATATACTATACTCGTAAGTGAATTGCTTTTACAATTGCAACAGAATATTGATCCCGGCGGCAAGCCAACCAACCCTCGACGGATGCAACCGAGCTGTGGATCATAAGTGATTTTCCCATGTGATGATGAAAAGCACATTTATTCTTGTCACAAATAATAAACGTCATATCCCACAAACAAGCCTCTCGCCAAGTTCAAAGAGTACCCCCCCCCCCCCCCCCCTTTTTTTTTTTGTTTTTTTTTTGTTTGGTTGTTTGAGATGGCTATATTTCTTAGTTTGATCGGAAAATGTCTCTGATCTTCCTTTTTTGCCCATGCACGTTTCCCAAGCCTGCAATTGGATCGGAAAGATTATTGATCATGCAATCCCACTGGGAACGCTGCACCAACTATATGAAGGGCAATGCCGAGTTTGGCCGAGCCGAACCTTCAAACGGATACGATTGATGCGGTGGCTGTTTTCTGTTGCCAATCTTGGCGGGGATTGAAATGTACGTTACTGTCGTTGCAACGGGAGAGGGAAGTACCATGAGGCGTGAGGTAGACGTAAGCTATTTACCTCGGTGCCTGTCTGGGCGCCTTAAAACTACGAGCCGTGTTTGTGCTACTCCTCTCTGTCCGGTGACCTTGGAACCTACTTAGCGTCCTCTATCGTCAGGTCTGAAAACTTTTCCTCACTAGAACTGCCAAGATTACCGGAACCCTGACCTTGAACGTTGCTGTCCAAGCTACTCTCAGCTGTGGAGACAATGTCGCTGTCGCTGCGAAACAACTCCCTTTTGTCAACGAGTTGGGTCAGAAACATCGTGGGTGGACGCTCACTGGTCTCCTCCTTGATGCGATCAACTTCACTCTTGTATGCACTGTCGTAAACGTTGAAGTCGACTGCGACAGGCGATTCCGATACTTCTTCGGCGGGCGGATCATTCCCGGCAAAGTCGTCGCGGCCGCCGGTGCCGATGCCAAGGAATAGAGGTTCCACGTCAGTAGGATCATGAGCCTGTCCCTTGGCCGTACCGGCCAGCGCTCGGCCAGCATGAAAGAATTTGTGGCGTTCCGCCACAAGAGCAGCAGCCTGCTCTAGGTTAGGCGAGGCTTCCGTTGTGCTAGCCAAATCGTTGGCGCTAGGTGACAGCGACAGTTTCGGCTTCCCCTCAGCTGCGTGACTTTCAGCATCTCTGTTCCGAGTCTCCAGCGCTCTCCGAGGAGTTCCCGGCATACTCCTGGAGTACAGTAGACTCTTGAACCTCGAAATTGCTTTCATCTGGACAATGACGTGATTTGTCAGGGCTCTGCTGCACAGAAATCACTTGAGTCGCTCATGTACTCACTACGCAGAGCAAATGGCTCATTCTTCTCGTAAATGCGTGGTTGACCTCAAGACCATTTGGCGGCTCCAAAATCACGGAGCAGTTGTCCTCTTTGCTCAAGAGAAAATCTGTTCCCTTCCTGGTAACCCAGGGATGCTCCTATCATACGATACAGTCAGTTTGGCCGTTAATTTTCATCCCTGTTTTGTTCCCAGATGCGGGCGCTACACAACTCACCCTCAACTCCTCCATCCTGATACGCTGGCCAGGGTCTTTTTGCATGATCCTGCTCAAAAGATCAACAAAGTCCGGATTCTCGTCAGCTGGAAGTTTCAGTGGTTCCGTCGTGATCGCTTCGTAGATTTCGAGCGGGGTCGAACGGTCGAACGGTATCCTGCCGTACCGCATACAGTACAAGGAGGCACCCATCGACCATATATCGGCAGCCGCACCAGACACGTTCCCATGTCTGGCAACACAGAGTTCTGGCGGGAGAAAAGCCGGTGAGCCAGCTGATTTGGCCGTTTGCATCTCGTTGGGCTTCTCGAACATCTCGGACACGCCAAAGTCGACGACCTTGAGTATGTCATCCTCCGTGAGAAGCAAATTATCTGGCTTGATGTCTCGATGAACAATACCTTGCGCATGCACTATCAAGAGTCGTTCTTAGCAACAGTGAAAAGAGTTTCGCAAGGCTTGTGGTGACTCGCATCCGACTTACAGTACTCAATTCCCAATATCAGGTCACGAAACCAGTGTCTGCATTGTTCCTCACCATACGGCTCTGCAGCCTGGTCGAGTCCCACTTTCATGATAACGCCCTTTTTGCACATCTCAAGCACCATCCAGAGTGAGTCTTCCTCTGGATCGTCGAGTACCTCGATCAACTGAACCAAGTTTGGATGGTTGAGCTTCTTCATGATGGCGATTTCTTCCCGAATCAAGTATAGGGCATCCTTGGCTTCAGCAGTTCGGTACTCATTCAACCGCGACCCAATCGCGGATTGGAACATTCGAGGAAATTGCCCTGGCTCTCTCGGGCCTTTGAGTATGTTTGACTGCGCGCGTTTCCGCAACCGAGCTTTAGAGAACTCCTTGACGGCCTGTACATTGTAAGACAAGGTGAATTCAGTTAGATAACACATAATCCCCCAAAAAATAGCTGTTGCCTACTCGGATCAAACTTGGACTGCCATACATATTCGTTGCCATACTGGTCGGTGGCCAGGTGGACGGCGCCGTAGGAGCCCCTGCCGATCTCCTCCTTAATCGTGTACTGGTTGACTGTTTGGTGTGACCGGCCATCTTCGTCGTCGTTGGTATATTCGGATCGCGCATTGAGAGTTTCCTATGTGATGTGTTAAACAACAGGGTCACTGTTAGAGACATAAGTGGCCGATTGGTAGCCAAGATGGAGCTAACCTTGACCTCGCGATGCTGCGACGGCGTTCTCCTGTGCTGTCGAATTGGACTCTGGTACGTGGTTGGTACCGCAGGAGCTGACCTGAATGAACAACATATTCGAAAATTTCGAGCGGAAAGTTAGAAGACCCGGGCATTGATCGGACTTTGTTCAAGCTGGTTGATTTCCAAGCTATTGGGTTTCTACGTTTCCAAGCCAAGGTATGCACAGAACGAGAACCGCTTACAAATTGGCAGGAAATGCTGGACGGGGGTCGCACGGTACTTTGCGCGTTACCTCGCCAGTAGCCAAATCGATCTGAATGCCAGGCGAGGGCGGGGGGACTAGGGCAGGAGACGAACAGCTGCTCCTGGATGGTTGTGGTGGTGGCGTGAGAGGCGTTTCCATTTTGTCTCCAATAGCTAACCCCACGAAAGGGTGACAGGGTACTTATGTTCGTCACCAGCCGTGGGATTCCTTGGGCGGGTATTGAAGACAGTGGAGAGAGGGGTTTGTGTACGAAGTATTTGCAAACACCTAGAGAGAAAAAAAAAAAAAAGGTTGAGAGAAAGAAGCAAAAATAAATTAAGCAATATATGAAAATGTAAGACACTCGTTTATTTGGTTATAGCACAGTTGTGAGGTAGTCCAATTGGGCTGATACGACCAGCTTACAGTAGGCAGGCTGCAAAAAGCGCCTCTCCCTGCCGGCGCACCAACAGAAAGCCGCGCTTGCGCTGAGGTGCTCACATCCCAGCAGTGTAGTACGTATGCCTGACCAACGAATGAACGGGCTGTCCTGGTCTGGTGCTGGGACCCCACCTAACGATAGAGACGCAGTCAGCTTTTGATTTTGATCATCGCCAATCCTGAATCAGTTCAATCCAATTTTGAGAGCTTATTGTAGTCTTCCTGTAGATACACAGAGAATCAAAACAGGAGCATAGAAAAGGGAGTCTCCTGTTTCACAAAACAATGGCTAAGCTGGAGGGCTACAAGTATGCATGGACTTGTTTTCGTTTATCGCTCAATGCGCAATCAGGCTTAATTCGTCACATATCCTGATTACGTGGGTGTGGGTCAAGTTGCCGAGGAAGACCAGTGGATCCGAGCTTCGCTCCCTTCCCGATGCTTGCTTGTTACAGAAACAACAGCCAACTAATTATTATTACCCTACGACCGATTGTAACACTGGGCTGTTCATCCTTTCGCAGCGAGTGAGCGAGCGAAACGTCTTGCTTTCGCCGCTCTCACTTTTCCATGATCGCAACTGCTTGTAGTAGCACTCATTTGATAATTATTGAAAGACTTTCTGATCCGCGCGAGGCTTTCCAGCACCCCCAGCCAGCCTGGCCGGCGAAGCTACAGACAGACTCGCGACGTATCCCCCGTCACTGCCCAACGACATCATGTACTCCAATTCCAATTCCTTTCTCGGAGGCGGCAATAGCATGCGCCCGGGTCCGCAACAGTATGGAAGCTCTTTCAATGCTGGCTCGGGCCAGCAGCAGCAACAGCAACAGCAGCAGCAGCAGCCTCCTCAACAAAGCCCTTTTGCCGCTCAGCAAACCGGCTTCGCCCAAGTGCCGCTCCAGCACCAGTATACCGGGTATCCAGCCATGCAGCAGCCGATGCAAACGGGTCAGATACAGCCTCAGTACACTGGATTCCCTGGGCATCAGCAAGGTTTCCAAGGCAGCGCGCCTCCGATGCCCGCCATTCCACAACAGTTCCAGCATCAGTTCCAGCATCAACAGCAGCAGCAGCAGCCGCCTCCCCAGCCTCAACAGTCGGCTTCATTCTTAAGCTCCCAACCGACGACTTCATCGAGCTTGCAAACACCCTCAGCACCCGCAGCAGCAATGAAGCCCCAGCCCACCGGCTTCAGTCAAATGGCAGCCTCTTTCCAGACCGGCGGGCAGTCTGCCCCCAAGCCAGCACAAGCTAGCAAGGGAACCAAGATTCCCAACATCAGATTATCCTTCATCACCGCCCAAGACCAAGCCAAGTTTGAGACTTTGTTCAAATCTGCGGTTGGTGATGGACAGACAACCATGTCTGGTGAAAAGGCACGAGACATCCTGATGAGGTCTCGCCTTGATGGAGAATACTTATCCCAGATCTGGTAAGTGATTCCTAATTGTTTTTACTATCCACTGGGGATTGATTAGGCCAGAATAACATGTGACTAACGTGGCAAATTTGTAACAACAGGACGTTGGCAGACACAACCCGCTCGGGGCAGCTTCACTTCCCCGAGTTCGCCCTGGCCATGTATCTTTGCAACCTCAAGATGAATGGCAAGTCCCTACCCTCTTCGCTCCCTGAGAACATAAAGAACGAGGTGTCCAGCATGGTGGATATCATCAACTTCAGCATCGCCGAAGACAGCGCCAATGCCAGCTCGGCTACCAACGCTCCTGACTTCACCGTTCGACAAAACACGGCAACGCCACCTACCATCCAGCACCCCCAGCCTCAACCATCGAATTCCCAGTTGCTTCAGGCACAAATGACTGGATTCCCTGGGGCTCAACAAGGCTTTATGGCACAGGCGAACGGAGGCGGTTTACAGCCGCAGCAAACAGGCTATCCGGGTATGCAAAACCCGCAGCCCACTGGTTACACCGGCCCCCGACCGCCCATGCCTCCAATGCCCACCGGGCTGGGAGCTGGTGGAATGGGGGCTATGGCGGCGCCACTCAACGCACAACCAACCGGAAGGCCCGGGCAATGGGGTTTGGTCAACACCCCCTCGACTGGTCTACCAAATATCGATGCCCTACACGCCCGCATGATGCCTCAGCAGGGACGGGAGCAAGGAAGCTTCACGACTGCCGGCCTTCAGGGTAACGCTGTAATTCCGTGGGCAATTACCAAAGATGAGAAGACCCGCTACGATGCGTTGTTCAAGGCTTGGGACGGCATGAACAAGGGCTACATTGCCGGTAGCCAAGCGATTGAGATCTTTGGGCAGAGTGGACTCGAAAAGCCCGATCTTGAGCGAGTCTGGACTTTGGCAGATCACGGAAACAAAGGACGTCTTAATCTGGACGAGTTTGCGGTTGCAATGCATTTGATTTACCGAAAGCTAAACGGCTACCCTCTGCCCAACAGCTTGCCTCCGGAGCTGGTGCCGCCGTCCACACGCAACTTCAACGAGGCCATCGGGACTATGAAGAACATGCTGAACCAAGAGTCTGATTTCCGTAAGAACTCAGGGGCTGCACTCTTGCCCCAAAAGACAGGAGTCAGTTATCTCAAGACTCACTCGTTCCGGGGCCAAGGTGGTGTTCCAACTGGCTCGCGCAAAGATGCCACCGTTTTTAAGAACGATGATGATGCTGTCGGGTACAAGTCCAGCGCCCGTCGTAGGATCGGAAATGGATCGCCACGACCCGACTCTCCTTCTTCTGTAGCCTCAAACGAAGATCTGAGCATTGAACAGTTGAGGAAAAAGATCAAGGAAAAGCAGGTCCTACTTGACGCCATGGACTTCAAAGACGAGAAGTCATTCGAAGAGGATGATGTGCTTGATCGTAGAGACCGCAAGGAGGCCGAGGATCTTTACCGGCGCATCAGAAGAATCCAGGAGGACATCGATTCACACCCTGATGCACCTCTCCCGAGTGGCGACTCCGATGCAGAGAGACGTGCTCTGAAGCGACAGTTGCAGAACTTGAAAGACTCAATTCCAGACCTTGCATCACAGGTGAGGAAGACCGAGAAGGCTATATTCGAGGCTCGCCTGGAACTTTTCAGGCTCAAAGACGCCAAGGCCCATCCGTCTAGCGCACCAGCAATTGTTGGCACTGGTCCCGGAGGCGCTGTCACGGAGTCTGACAGGCTCAAAGCTAGAGCCAAGGCGATGATGCAACAACGCACAGCGGCTTTGACTGGAAAGAAAATCGACATCAGCAGTGAGGATACGGATGCACCCAAGCGACTGGAAGAGGAGAGTATTCAGGCAAGAACCGAGAAGGAGAACAACGAGCGTATGGTCAGAGACGTGGAAGAGAGTGTTCAAGAGTTTGCCCGAAGCATTGAGGACAGCCTTCAAGCCGGTGGCCAGACCGCAGATAATGAGCACGAACGACGTAGATGGGAGGATGCTCTCGGGGTTGAGGATGAGATTCGCGACTTCATTTTCGATTTGCAGCGATCTAGCCGATCGAAGCGAGTTAGAGCCCAAGATCGTCGTGCAGACCGCTCCGGACCTACCAGCGACCCACCGCGGTCCGAGCCTGCTTCTGCTCCTAGACACGAAAGTCCATCTGCTCCGGCTGCTCGGACCGGCACTCCAACATCTGCTTCCTCCGCTGGAGGCTCCTATTCTTCGTACAAGACCCCAGAAGAAAGGGCAGCTTTTATCAAGCAGCAAGCCGAGCAGCGCATGGCCGAGAGGCTAGCAGCTCTTGGCATCAAGGCCCCAGTCAAGGGCGGGGAGACGCCAGCGCAACGTATGGAGCGCGAACGATCCGAGCGCGCGGCCAAACTTCGACAGGCCGAGGAAGAAGATGCTCGCCGCGAAGCGGAGAGACAAGCAAGGCTTGCGGAGGAGCAAGGACCGCCACAGCCGGCAGCATCCGCGCCGAAGACTGAGGCCAAACCGCCGCCGCCTCCTCCAAGCCGTAAGGCAGCGCCTGACCGGGAAACTGCTGCTAAGAAGGCAGAGGAAGAAAGACTGGCACAAGAACAGGAAGAGCAGCAACGCCAGATGCGCGAGATGGAGTAAGTGTTATTGTGCCTTGTCTTTGTATTTCTACACATGTATCTCACCATACTAACAATAGCTGCAGAGCCAAGGCCAAAGCTGAGGAGGATGCGTTGGCAAGGGAGAACAGTGCCGCCGAGGCCCGCTTGAAGGCACTCGAGGAACAGGTTCGCCAGGGCAAACTCAAGAAGGAGGAAGAAAAGCGCAGGAAGAAAGCAGCTCTTGCTGAAGCCAAGGAAAAGGAAGCCAAGTTGGCCGCGCGGAGACAGGAAATCGAGGCTGCCAAGCGGCGGGAAGAAGAGCTCCAAAGACAACTAGAAGCAATGAATGAGGAGGGCTCATCCTCGGACGATGACGAGCCGGCACAAATTACCCCTCAAGCATCGACGCCAACCGTTGGAAGCCAGGAGCTGGAGCGCAAGCCGTCACCTCCTCCACAGGTCGCAGAACCCAAGACGGAAAGCCGCAACCCATACTTTAGGATGCTGTCACAGTCTTCCGAGGGACCCACCTCCGTGTCACCGCAGGCTTCAGTGTCTCCGGTGCCTCAGCAGGAAGCCCCGGCTCCTGCGCCGCCCCCGGCCGCGCCTGAGGCATCAACCAACCCGTTCCACCGCATGACGGCACCACAAACGGCAGCCCCGGCGCCGATATCACGGAAGCGAGCGGACACGGACGATGGCTGGGGTTCTGACAAGGACGATGATGAAGATGACTCGGACGATGACAGACCAGGTGGAACCAGCGCTGCCCAGCTTGCGTCCATACTGTTTGGCACCATGGGCCCTCCTCGTCCTCTATCTGCTGCGGATAACAAGTCAGTTTCTTCGCCGACCGCAGTCGCATCACCCCCAACGGTGGCATCTCCTCCGCCTGCACCACCCGGGCCGCCGCCGGTACCGGCTGCGGCGGCGCCCACAGTGCCTTCCACACCGTCTCCGGCCCCTGAGATTACATCGGCACCTCCAGCACCGCCGCCGCCTCCTCCGCCTATGCCATCTATGGGAGCACCCGGCGCGCCGCCACCTCCCCCACCAATGCCTCCTACAGGAGCACCCAGTGCCCCGCCTCCACCGCCGCCTCCACCACCAGCTGCGAGCTCCTCAAGTGCACCCGCTGCAACTCCAGCAGGAGGCAGGCCAGCAGGGTTCCTCGGTGAAATCCAGGCTGGAAGAGCGCTTAGAAAAACTACAACTAAAGACAAGAGTGCCGCCGCAGTTGCCGGTCGGGTTTTGGACTGAGCATGAGTTGGTTGTTGGCCTTTGAGAAAGGCGGTCTGGCATAGCCGAAAACCATGGTAGTATTTTATTAGCAATCCGTGTTAATAACATCCACATTTACGTCGAAGTCTTGGTTTCCAAGTCACAAGGCCATACGGCTTTTGTGCGCATTGAGCGTGAAAAAGGTACAAAGATATTTATGACAGGGGGCTCTGGGTTTGGGTTACTTGTGGACCAGAACTATCTGGGTGTTAGCAATGTGCACATGTCGGCAGTGGATACATTTGGTCGCGTGAATGCTACGTCCATCTCCGCGTTCATGCACCTGTCCAGCATCACCGATGCCACCTGGCCGGTGCAATATATTGCCCCTGACTGGACGAATCGAATCATTTTCACTTGGTGGATGGTTCAGAGGGAGAGTCTGTCGCGATAATTTGCCTATGAAAATGTCATGCAGAACCCTGCCATGTTGGACTGTATTTTAAATCCGATCTATTTTTTTTTTTTTTTTTTTTTAGAAAAAGAGAAAACCAAAAAAAGGAAGAATAAATTCGATCGAGATCAACGCGGTACCTCCCTGCCGGACTTAATTATATGTAGTCTGTAATCTGCGCTCACGTATCTTGGGCTTTTGAATCTTCCGAGTTATATTAGTATCATAGTTTTTGGCACGGTATCTTTTTCTTTTCTTCCTTTCTTTTCTTTCTTGCCGATTTTTTATTAGTTCTTGTAATCTAAACATATACTTCTTCCTGTATTACCGTACTTGGTTCCTGGGCATGATTATGAAACATTCCATATAAAGCGCTGTTGTTCTTGGTCAAACCAAACGTCAATTTTTGCACTTCACAGACGCAAGAGTTAAACATTCGTTCGTTATAATACATTGGCTTATTTCCAACAGTTGGGTACTTACATTCTTTTCTACTTCAAACTTACTTTAAAGTGCGCGGCTCAAACGTTATTTTCGCTTTACTCTCATTCACCTCTACCACCACTGCCGTCCCAACTCTGCTTTGTTTTGGCACAAGCCGTAATCCCACTGCAGTTGAGGCTCAAGAAGGGTTGAAAAGAAACAGCTTTTTTTCTTCATCGGATCTCAAAGGAGTTCAGTCTGCGGCCCGACAGGGAAAAATTCATTGTATTGATTCTGTCTATATTGACGGGATCGAGGGTAAGTTTCTTATCGAGAACAGCGCCAACAAGGAATGGATAGCGGCTGCCAAAATCCCTCATGACAATATAGACTGGGCAACAGTTTCAGCAGTTCCCATGCACCAGCAGAGTTGGGTAAAGGTTCACTGTAATGTATTCAACCACATATGCCACTGCGTAAGGATGATCAATTAGGTCGAAGATTACTTCAGGCTGCCGGGAGGCGAAGCAGGGAAGCGTGTCAGTGTGGAGCAACTACACCCAATTAATCTATCACTGCCTGCCCGGTATAAGCGAAATAGTGGAGAGTGGAATGGATGCCCTCGACTTGTGAGTCGTGACGTCTTCCTCCCTCGGCACCTAGTCAGGACCATTCATTCATTCGTGCCCTCAATTGTGTCTGACGCGCCTGAAAAAGACGCGTCAATCAAAAATTGATGCCTCAACACCAATCATTATGTTCCAAGCCCACGGCGGCCCAAACAAAGACCATCTGCCGCCACCCTGTTCTGGTTCGGCAGAACTACTGAATTTAAGAAATTGAATAACGCCTGATCCTCAGGCAATCCCGTGTTTGCTTTTTTTTTCTCCTTTTTTTTCTTTTTATTTTCTCCGAGGATTCTCGAGAAATCTTGGTGCAAACTCGAGTCGGGGAAACAAGCAAGTCCAGTCCAGTCGAAGCAATCTAAAGGGGGGAAGGTCTTACCACAGAATAGATGATCCACTTAAGTCAACTTCCGCACAGCCCCTCCCGTATGCGCCCGCGATATGGCTGGGCTTGGCCAGGCAGGTTCACATCCTGATGCCAGTTCCAGTCCCAACCTCGCTCGATTGGATGAATGGAGTTTCGCGACCCAACCCTACAGTGCCTAGTCGAGGTACTATAAGGCAAGGCAACGTAGCTAAGGTTATCAACCTTGCAGCAGACCAACTTGCCCGGCCCACGAACAAGGAAGGTAACAAGGGATAGCAGGGGGTCCAGGCGGAGCACGGTCCCCGGGGGGGTTATGTGCTGGCAATCGCCAGGAAAGAATTGGCATGCGTGAAGAAAAAGTACGGAGTATGTACTGAAGGAGACACTATGCTAGACAGAACCTTTTTTTTTTTGTATGTGAAAAAAAAAAAAAAAAACACAGGAAAAAACCTGGGTGTCAAAGCATGGTTTAATGTTTAATAGAAGGCGCTCCATAGAGGGGAAAAGGGAGAGGGCCCACCATTGCCATCATCATCCCGTCAAACCCGTCAAATCGCCTTTGCCCATTTCCACCCTTTTTCATTCTTCCGCCCATCCTTTTATTCTCCTCTTTTTCCCACAAATACCGACAATCCATGGATATCTACTTCTTCGGTACTTGATGTAACTTTGCACGAGGTTGTGCCATTTTGCACGGTCTGGTCAATCGTATCATTAGAAGGTGTTTCAGAAACTGGCCCCAGGTTATCTGGCATGCACCTAAAGCTACTAGACTAGGCTGTCTTTCTCTATCCGCGACCGTCAACTTATTTTTGCAGTGGCACCAAAGTTGATTTGCTTACCTTGCATTTTGACTACTACCTAATACCTTACCTACCTTGCCTGACTTACCTTCCATTTTTACCTACGTCGCGATCTACCTGACCAAAGCTAAGCTACCTCAACTACCTACCTACCTTCCTCCTACCTACCTACCTTCCTCCTACCTATCTTTTTAGTATTCTTATTTTCCTATTTCCTTTTTTTTGTATCATCGATCCTACCGCAAAGATCTTCGGAATTCCCGCCGACCAATCCGAGGTCAGAGACACAGCCTGTTCCTCTTCTGGACAAGCCGCACCTGGCCCGTGTTCTATAGTCTCAGTCATTCGCAGCCAAGGTTGCACACCACTGCCGCTTACTTTTCTCCCTTTCTCGACCTACCTGACCTCCGCCCTCATTTCCCCTCGCTCTCATCCTTTGCTGCTCCCATTACTTACTGCATTCTATCTGTTCACCATCGTTTTTCTTTTCATCTTATCACTAGTCGACGAAACTATCTATCTGTTTTTTTTTTTTTTTTTTTGTTTTTTGTTTTTTGTTTTTTTGTGGTCTTTGTGACTTTATCCCCCCATTGAAATCCGCGTTCGCAAAAAAAAAAATCGTCCGTCGAGGCAATTCATTCCATCTTACTACACTTGGCGTCGCGCCCATAGATGGGATTCTTCGAGCTCCACGAGACAGGCTTCATTGGAAATTCACTACCTTCTTCGAGACCCTGTGGCCAAGAACCAAACAACAGGTAAGTCGTGCTTCCCTTGTTCGCAGATAGATGGACGTGTCACGTCATCATCCGTTATTTTAGTTTCCTGCAGCATTGGTGCTCAAAATGACCGGATGACAGAATTATATTGACGCGCCTCGAGCCTGTACAGTACAGAGTCGCGACCCTTCGCGCTCGAAGCGTCGCCAAACCTGGTCTGACCGGCCAGTAATCGGTGCACATAGGCGACCACTCACCCACGCCGCCTTACGATGAGCGGCTACAATCACTACGCCAACTTCGGCGGCGGACATTCGCAACATGTTGACGTTTTTGGTTCATACCAGGACCTCATTGATCCCAATGGCCTACCAGCAATTAGCCATGCCCCGATGCCATCATCCACGCCCGATCCTCCCCGATCCATACAACCCAATGGCAACTACAACTTCTCTTACCCAGGAATTTCGAACATCCCGCAGACGAACCCTGGACAGTCGCCATTCAAGGCTTCAGGACCGACAGCTCCCCTGGCGCCACTGAAAAACGCACCCAATGGAGTCATGATGAATTCGCCGCATATCATGCCTCCAAACATGCAGCCCCACGGAAGCGACTTTGTGCCCCAGAAACAGGCAAACTTAGCTCATCAATACAGCCCGGCCCAACTTGGAATGGCTACAGTAAAAGATGCAGGTATAGCTGGGGTTCCCTTCCTGCATAACCCAACGCAGAACATGATGATCGAGCAATACTATCCAACAAGTGCGAATGGAAAAAGACTGCTTGAGGCGCCTTCAATCAAAGACAGTCGCCCGCAAAAACGCGCCAAACTCGAAAACCAACCACTTCCGCCCCCAGAATCATTCCCCCCAATCGTCGACGATGGAATCAAGCCTAGTCACAGCTATGCTATGCTGATTGGAATGGCTATCCTGCGCTCTCAGCACCGCCGATTAACCTTGGCTCAGATCTACAAATGGATAACAACAAACTATCGCCACTACCGCGAGGCCGCTGACAATGGTTGGCAGAACAGCATCCGTCACAATCTCAGCTTGAACAAAAACTTCATCAAGCACGAACGACCCAAGGATGATCCTGGAAAGGGAAGCTACTGGGCCATCATGCCGGGCATGGAACATGTGTACATGAAGGAGAAGCCAGGCCGCAAGTCCATATCGACGCCGGAAGGCATGACAATCATTGGGACAGTCATGGAAAACCCGATACTACCTCAATTTCCCAAGTCAGAACCGAAGCTGCCTTCGCAGACATGTTCAGAGCCTGCTTCAGAAGAGACCCAAACAGCAACCCAATCGCAATCGCACTCCGCTCAGCAGCCAGATCTCTCTTCAGACGCAACTATTCCCCCGACCGAGGAGCTCCAGGAGAAGACTACTGAAGTGGATGCTACCGTGGATTTGGGTTCCTTCTCTCCCAACGCAGCCGAGATGAACTCGTCACCACCCCTACCCAAGCACTCTGAACCCCAAGGCGATACACCACCTTCCATGATGCGGCGCAACTCAGCGACGCTGAAGTCACATCGGAGGCAGCGGCCTTCGATGGATGATAGCGGATACATCTCTTCTCTGGACTCCTCCATCCTGCGACCGCAACAGCAAACGCTCCTTGCGTCTGAGACTGATCGGCTCGACAGATCACGGACCAAGCGGAAAGGCGGACGTGCAGAGGATGAGATTAGGCGTCTACGTGGCTCATCCTTCGATCCTAGCCCTACCAAGGGCCGCTCTCGCAACAACACGGCATTTGGACCTCAATCTTCGTCGCCAGTGCGTAGACTAGCTGGTGAAGGTCAGATGCTTCCACCCCTGACCCCCGCATACAAACTGGCTCCGCCACCACAGATGGCGCCACCGTCGGTCTCTCCCAACACCACGCTTCAGCAACATCGTAGGGATGTGGCCAGGATGATTGAGTCGCCTTTAAAACGCGTAATGGGCCTTGCTGGTGACTGTGGATGGGCGACGCCGTCCAACGATAATATTGATGAGTCGGTGTATACTGACAGCTACGATTTCAACACTGGATACGGCGGTGACTTCTACATCCTTCAAGACGCAACACCAGGTGGTCTCTACTCGATTGCTGAGGATGGATCTCCAGTCAAACGCAAGCGGTCTATCATGGACTCATCACCGCTCAAGCGACCAGCAAAGAGGCAAGGAATACCACGACCAAAGCCCGCTGCAGTCCTCGGAGATGTGACGCACTCGAACCAACAATTATCGCTCGCCCCGGCCCCCCTTCTTAAAAGCAAACTATCACCTGCGAAATATTTTGCTCTCAAGTCACCAGGCAGGAAGATGTCAGACCTTCCATCATCTCCAAGCAGGATTCTTGCCGCATCTCCTCTTAAGATGGGTCCTGCATTGAGCACGTTGGAAAATGTTAACGACGAGAATGCGGTCCCGAGCGTTGTGTTTGAGGACTTTTGCTCTACGGAGTTGCTAGAAGAGCCGAGCGAGTCGCATGACCTTGACATCATGAAGGGCTTCGAAAGGATTGGCCACAACATGGGTGCGGATCCGGGAATTATGCCATTTTCCGTGGCGAACTTCAAACCTGGCCTCGGGCGAAGCCATACTAGCACTTTCTAGGGGAGAATCCGTGAATCTACATGTGATTCACGGACGCCATACAGGACGAACGAACTTCCAGGCAGTCAAGACTCACGAGAAGACGATCTCCTGTACCATGGAAAGCTTCTGCGACTCTCCGATATAATTTTTTTTCTCTTTTTTCTTTTCATCTATGGAGTTGGATGGATGGCTGTCAGTTGCGGTCGTGATAGGGTTGGTTTGTTTCCCTTGTGATTCGCAAAAACGAATGGGCGCACGGGCGTTTGTGGCTTCACCAAGCCTCACTCATATTTGATTGTTTTTTCTTCTTCTTTATTGCCCCTAATCCTGGAGCTGTCTCTTTCTTTTTGTAATGGGACGAATTAACGATGTATGTGTTCTTGGGCCGGACAGGAGCGACTAGGATATGGCTACGAATGAGGTTCTTTGGGGGTATGTTTGGATCACACTTTGGTATGGATTTCTGGTCTAAAGCACCAGCCGGACGGGCACGACAGATGCCATGTCGCGGCTAGGGCTGGTGTTTGATTCCATTTTTAGCGGGAACATCATCTGATAGCGGCGTTAGTGGGATAATAATCCTTTGGTAATTGGGAATTGCAACCCTCAAATGTGTCCCATTTATTACTCTACTTCTGTGATACTACCATGTAACCGTAACCGTCTGTTGAACTGTTCCCTCGGGGAGACCCTCTCGTATCAATACATTCCCTGTATCCTTCCGGTCCAGCCAGACTCTTGCTGATTGACAGATATCTGATATGGGAAAGGATTTGCGTTGGTGGTAGTTATGGGCGGTATGTGATCTTTATGTGTGTTGACAAAGGTAATGATTTTCATGGTGCTGGCCAGCAAGGTAGCCTCGGTAGCCTTGCGGACCTTTGCGCGCTCTATTTTGGCCAACTAATATCAGGATACGCAACTTTTTCGATATATATTCTGACGGGATCTTCATATGCGCCCCCATTTTTTTCTTTCCAAGCATGTGTTGCCTTGCTCTCATCTTTCACAAGGGGCTTTCCCCTGGGTTTTACTTGTTTGTTTCTCGACAGAAGACTTACCACTCTCAGTCCTGGGCTCAGCCACCGTGACCTTGACGGTCCAGCACTCCCAGCAGACCTCCTCCTCGCCCCTCATGGCGAGCCAGGTCTTGCGGCGCTTCTTCTCGAAGAACTGGACCGAGATCTGGCCCCTGCCAGAGGAGCCTCCGCCGCCGTGGGGCTGCTTGTCGAGCTGGCGGGCGAGAGCGGCGACGCGCTGGTCGATCATGGTCTCGAGCTCGACGTCGTCGACCAGGGGTAGGGTCAGGTCCAGGACGTCGCGCGTCTGCGGGGTCAGGGTCGGGAAGAAGCGATGGAAGAATATTGTATGTAGGATACCTTGATATTCGGGTGGAGAGCACCAGTTTGGTAATTGGTTCGTTTTAGTTTAGGCTCTCTGCTTTGTAGCAAAGGGGGAGGTAAGAAAACAACAATCACAAGCACGATGCAGACATGATCGGGAGGAATGGCACAAACCGCGAACTACATCTTGTACTGTGGTGGGATCGGCAAATGCCTCGAGGATGAACTCGGGCGGGTTGCTCTGCGCCATGGCGGGATATGAATCTGAGGAGACGCGGCGGCCGGCGCGGAGCCCGCTGTAGCCTTTATGGTGGAAAAGGCAGAGGGGACCAATAAAGTAACAGAAAGAGGACTATTCCAAGATGTTGCGAGGTTCAAATAGTTTTTAAGCCGGGCACGCGGACAAGTCGGTTGGTCTGAGTCGGCGGTACGTCTGATCAATGATGCGGCGCAACAGTAGTTCGGACTAAGATCGAGCGTTAAGCTGGCTAGTGGGCTCGTCATCCGGTTACCTCTGATAGGCTACCATTGTTTGTATTTCTCCCCTCAAAAGATTGCTCTTGTCAGACCTTCTGAATTTGACATAAAAGGTAAGGTATGTACAGACAAAAGAAGCATGCTTTGTTGGTCTGGGGTTCAAGGCGAGGTGAGTGAAGTGGAGAGGTTAGCCTTTTGGCCCTTTTCGCACATGCAATCAATCAACGCATCCAGTTATCAGTTGATGTTGTCACCACAGCGGGGCAGACAAAGACAGATGCAAACCCCCCTCCCCCTGACGTGCGTCGCTGGCGGGATGTGGAGTGGGTGTGTTTCAGCAAAATTATCGAGCTGTCGCCTCTAGCCAGCGAGCGAAATGGTTGGAACTGGTTACAATGAAGCAAGCTAGAAAGGGGTAAATACTAGGGCATACAGAACTGGAAAACTTTGTTGCATGACCATTTTGATTGAAAGTTATGATGTTATTAATCCTCAATCACAAACCTTTTACAGTTCAGAGACAAGCGAAAACGGAAATGCGGTAGTGCGAATACCGTTAAATGTTCTCACTGTGTTGGGAAGAGTGACTGCTCTTTAGCCGGATGTTACAGCACTATAATAAAGCCCTTCTCTGATTGTACAGCAGGTAACACGTGCAGTTAACCAAGCCGCCTGCAAGATGCATGTACCATTTTAACGTGCCATCGCCGTGGGCCCCTCCAAGCCGCGCGACCGAAATGCAGCCGCGACAAACTCCGATGCGCTAAGTCTGCACTTTAAACCCCAGACCGTATTTTTTTTTCGCGGGGGTTTGGGTTTTGGACCGAGGCTCGTGTCGTCACCCCATCGCAGTTGCACGCGGCTCGAAATAAAGCAACTGTCTGTATCGACACACCACACCCATTCATTACCGTTACTTCTTATTTTCCGCCTGTCTATATTTCCAAGGCCGCGTGTTATCGAACACAAAACTCATCACTAAACAAAAACCGAAGGCAACATTTTAAAGCCAGCCAAATACCTTACTGCTGCCACCACGTTTACAATTACCATCTAAAATCAACAACGACCCGTCAAATTAACACGACACTTAATGCCACACAATTCCTAGCCCATGCAATGTACTCCGCAACGCGGCGATGGCTTCGCCGCAACAGAACTCCCATTGCTGTCGGCGCCGGCGTTATAGGCGCAGGCTATCTCGTCTCCCGGTATGTGATGGGTAAGATCAATGACGCGCGAGAGCGGATGAGTAGCGACCGCATCGCCAAAGAGAAGTACGAACCAGCATTCCCTTCGCCCCCTTGTTCCCTCTTCCAAAAGATAAAATTGAAGACTAAACCGCACGGCTTCAACTCTTGTCCGTCCAGTCTCCGACGACGCTTCGAGCAAAACCAAGAAGACTGCACCTTTACCGTGTTGGCGTTGTTGCCTACCGCTACCCAAAATGTTCTCGAGGCCATGGACACAGAGAAGATCACGTACGAGATCCAGCAGTTGAAGGCCAGGCCAGCAGGACCACCGAGCATAGCCGACACCACCCTCACCGAAGATGACGGCCGCAGCGTCTCTGCCTCTGGTCCAGCAAGTAGCGCGCTGGCTACCGAATCTGACCCCCAACCACAGGCCGCAGAAGCCGCCGCCCCCGCGAACGCCTCTCGCAAGACCAAGCGCCAGCTATGGGACGACCTGGCTATAAGCTCCATCGCCAGGGCGTTTACCCTCCTCTATGTTCTCGCTCTGTTGACCATGCTCACGCGCATTCAGCTCAACCTTCTCGGCCGCCGGAGCTACTTATCAAGTGTCATCACTCTGGCTACGGGATCTGCCCAGGCTTCCATTGGACTGGAGAACAACGATGACGACAGCCCAGATGTTGTCTATGGCAGCGACTTTGACGTGAACCGAAGGTACCTGACTTTCAGCTGGTGGTTGCTCAACAAAGGCTGGGCTGAACTCAGGGACCGCGTGGAGGTCGCTGTTCGGGGCGCATTTGGTCACCTCAGCCCACGTGATGAGCTTTCTCTCGACATGTTTGGCAGGCTCACGAAGCAGGTTCGGGATGAGGTTGAGGCCGACGTCAAGTGGCTGGCGTTTCTGCTGCCACCGCGAGACCAGGAGGACTCTGTGCTTGCAGAGTCGGGCATCTTGGGTGAGTCCGAGACGGCCGCCGGCGCAGACGGAAGCATGATTGTTGTCCAGTCGCAGTCCCCTGTTGTCCCACCGCCACTGCGTCGCCTGCTGGACGAGACTTCGGACATCATTGACTCGCCTGCATTCTCCCACGTGCTCGCAAAGATCCTCGACGCCGGATTCTCGACCCTAATGGAGGGCGAGCTCGCCCAATCTGTCTTCGGCTCGGGAGGCGTCCCCAAGCCAACAGTACAGCTACCAAAGGTGCTGTCATGCCTGACGCGTCAGGCGCATGCCGTTGGCAACGGCATGCCCAACAAGTACCTACAGGCCATGGAGACGGTGCGCGAGCTTGAGGGCTTCGCGGCCGTTGTGTATTCTAGCAACTGGCAGAACGAGATGCGGGACGACGAGGGTGACGCCATGGCTGGGAGCGCAGCCGTCATCGTGCCACCCACCGCATCCTTCGAAGCTGCTTGGAATCGGGCTGTGGAAGGCCGGCAGGCATCATAGGATCGCATCCTGTGCTCTTCTCCAATACCGTCTGATTGTTTTCCTGGATTTTACTCAGGCATCCTGTATTATATTACTGTAATTCCTTGGGTACGGATCACGATGGCTTCATAGACCTAGGCTATAAGCCCATGAAATAAAAACGCTTGAGCTCTAGTGATGTTTTTCGTTCATATATTCCCAGGTACTAAGCAAAAGTTTGTTATGTACATTCTCGGTAGGTCTCTTCGTCGATCCTACCTGTTTCTTTGGGACAGAAATACCGATTAAATGCTAGAGATGTCACATGCGTTTCCTTTCTCTAAACAGCAGATTTATGAGTGTATCAACTCTGGGAATCTAAAAACTCTTTTTATCTAATTCGTCTCGCAGCCTCAACAAAGGCCCGTATCTTGGGCAAGCTTTGCTTGCCGTCCTCCTCAACTCCGCTGCTAACGTCCACGCCCGCCACTCGGCCGGCGAACTCGCCCAAGGCCGAAACGGCCTGCTCTACATTGTCAGGCCCCAAGCCGCCCGCAAAGACGACCTGAAGATCCGAGTCCTTCTCAAACTCGGCCTTGACGGCCGCCACGTCCAGTTGCTGGCCAGACCCGGAGCCAGAGTCCAAAAGCGGCAGGACGTGGTAGCCACGGAGCCCAAGCCCTGGTTCCCCAGGCTTAAACTTGTGCACGACGGGCACGGGGATCAGCCTGGCCCACTCTACGGGCTCGTTGCCGTGGAACTGCACTACGTCCAGCTTGTACCGTGCCTGCTTCTCCAGAATCTCGTCGAGGGGCTGGTTCTGGAAGACTCCTACCAGCAACGGTCCTTTTCTCCTGAGCGACTCCCTACCCTGCGAGAAGAAATCCTTTGGCGTCGTCTGTTGTGATTTCGGAGCAGCCAAAGCGGGCACTGTCTCGTGCACTGCCTTTGATATCTCCAGGGCCGCCTCATCCGATACGCATCGCTTCGTGCCGGGGACCAGTATCATTCCCACCATGTCAGCTCCCGCCTTGATGGCCTCCGTCGCGGCCTCGGCCGTTCTCGTGCCGCAGATCTTGACCAGCAAAGGCCCGGGATTGGGCTCTGCTGGCGCTGTGGCTACACCTGCGCAGAGCTGGTGAATGAACTCGGAGGCGTCCGGCGCGCGCATGATGGATTCGCCCACGAGGACGGCGTTGACTCCGTCCTTCTTGTAAGCCATGACATCGTCGTGCGTGTTGATCCCGCTGAGTGCACACAGAATGGTGGACTCTGGTACCATGGACCTCAGCCGGCTCGTCGTGCCCAGGTCGACCTCGAAGCTCTCTAGGTTGCGGTTGTTGACGCCGATAGCCTTTGCGCCGAGCTCCACGGCGATGGACATTTCATCGCCATTTTGGACCTCGACAAGTGGCTCCATCCCCAATGATAGGGAGTAATTGTATAGACGCTTGAGGACATCTTTTTCCAGCATTTTTACAATCAGAAGCACAGTGTCGGCTCCTGCCAACCTACCCTCGAGGATCTGATACTCGTCAAAAACAAACTCTTTGCGGAGGATAGCCGGCCTGTTGGACATGCCGGCAAGGACCTGCCTGATGGCTCTTAGGTCCTCGATGCTACCCTTGAACCAGTCCGGCTCGGTGAGAACCGAAATGACGCTGGCACCGGCCAGGGCATACTTGCGTGCCTGGGCCGGCGCGTTGATGTGCGGTGCAAAATCACCCTTGGACGGGGACGCACGCTTGATCTCGGCCATGAGTGCCACGTCGAACGGGGACTGGCGGAGGCGGTCGATGAGGGGCACCAGTGGGGGAGCGGCGTTGAGTCGATATGCAGCCTCGAGGTCAGCCATCCTCTGCGACGGGAGCTCCTTCTGGGCCGACACCAGCTCCTTGCGGCGGGTGTAGATCTTTTGCAGAATGTTTGTCTTCTTGCCGCCCGGGCCGGTAGAAGCCTCTTTGGCCTTGGAGCTGGCGGCGGCGTCCTTGGCCTGCTGCAGGATCCCCGAGTTCTCTGCCCAGGTGCCGTGCTGGAGTTGGACAAAGTTGCGGAACATGGAGCGGCCGTCGGCGGAGAGGATGCTCTCCGGGTGGAACTGCACGCCCTCAATGGCGTACTCCTTGTGCCGAACCCCCATTATGACTCCCTTACTGCTGTCGTCCTTGGCGATCCAGGAGGTGACCTCGAGGGTCTCGGGGAGGCTCACGTGGGTCCCTGCCAGGGAGTGGTACCTGGTCACGGGCAGGCCCTGTGCCAGACCGGCGTAAACCCCCTTGCCATCGTGGACCAGGGGGGAGGTCTTGCCGTGCAGGATCTCCCCGGCGAAGCTGACCTCGCCTCCGTACAGATCGATGATGCACTGCTGGCCCATGCAAACGCCAAAGATGGGAATCTTGCCGGCAAAGTGCTTGATGGCATCGCGGCTGATTCCTGAATCCGTCTTTGGGTGGCCAGGGCCGGGGCTGATGACCAGCTGGGTGGGTTTCAAGGCTATCAACTCATCGAGAGTGATCTGGTCGTTACGGTAGACGGTGACCTTGGCACCCTCAAGGACGAGGTATTGGTAGACATTCCAAGTGAAGGAGTCATAGTTATCAATGAGAATCAGATTTGACGCCGTAGGAACTGATGGTGAGGGGTCAGGATGGTGAGGTGAGTTGTCGACGATGCCTGTGGTGGCCATATTTTCGTCCCTTCTTTTTTTTTTTGTGTGGTGTGTGGTGTGTGGTTGGCGTTGGTAGATGTCAATGCGAGGCAGGAGTGAACTAATACCAGTGCCAGTTGGTTTGGGAGTCACGGAAAATTGCAAATGGTTGCCACAACCCACCCCATTAACGGGAACGAGGGGTCAATTGGGTCTGATGAACAAAACAGCGTTTGGCTTTTCTTTCTCTCTTTCTCAGTCAGGGCTGCTCCCTGTTTCTTGATATATTGTGACACTTCAAAACCTGAGCCAATCCCATCTCCTTCTTCGAATCTAGGTTCTCTCAAAGTTTATACATCTAGGTATACTATGCGCCTTACATACATACAAAAAACCGGGCTCCGATTGTGGCGGCAAGCTCGGAGTGGGGTTTCTATGGCAAGCACCCCCCCCCCCCCCCCCCATCCTCCAACAGAGCTCCGTCGCCGGAAACGGAGGCTCCACCAGAGCTAAGGTTGAAGAACGGCAGTACCCACTGTTTTTGACAATGGCTTTACGACGGACGGATTGATTTTTGGTTACGCGTGCTGGTGGTGCACCGGCGCGTCTTTTTATTTTTTTTTCCGCCGTAACGTCCAGGGCCGGAAACACTGGATACGACGACGGGCACCCATCCCATTCCCATCCTACCAACCTTGAGTCTGCTTGCTGCTGATTTGAAAACAAAGGACTTGGTTCCTGCGACACCACCGGCCTCTACACGGCCGCACTTCTCGCCTTGCTTTCGATGATTTGAAAACGCCATTCCTCACTGCCCGAATTTCCATGCCACCGGGCCTCACCGGCGACGAGCGTCACGACCATGGCAGCTCTTTCAGACCGCATATATTTCCCACCACTCGACGAATGCATCTCCGGTGAAAAGCATTTGCTGTGAGATTTCACAACCTGCTCAACGCACCAGCTCTTCCACGCAGACCATCAACTAACCTAGCTTTTGACCGCATGTAGCTCATGGAGGCTTGTTGCGTCGTCTCTGACCGACATAGACACAAGCCGCCTGGCCTGCAAATCTGTATTAGACTTCCTAAAAGACCCCTATGTAGCAGCGCTCTTTAGGGACCCGTCGCAGACTTTTGCGCCGCCGTCTCCCCAGACGAAAGCCGACTTCGAGACCAAGACGTCGCCGATAAATGCGACAACCCCTGCCGACGACTCTTGCGACTTGCAGACGATAAAACGCGACGCGCTTTGGCTTAGCAAGAACGCTGCCATCAATGAGACGGCTGCGCTGCGTATTGTTGTCGCCGAGGCTCAGTGTCGTCCGGAAAGCCATCTCAATGGTCCGCTGTCCTCCCAGGATGTAGCCAACATCAAGGATACTGTGGGCCAAAATGCCGCGCCAGGGGCCACCGTACTCTCAGCAATTGCTGCTGCGAGCCCTGATGATGCTGAAACCATCTGGGCCGACTTCCAGAGGGAGGACGCACGGCGAACTCGCATCCTGCACACGTACCTTGCTGAGCGCAGACATTTCGCCGTCGCAGCAGCCAGCGCTGCTGCCCAAGTTCTGTCCAGCGCGGATCCTTCAGACCAATCTGATCGTGATGCAATTCTAAGTGCTGGACCGACGTGGCTTAGCTACCTGACCAGCTGTATCAAGCGATCGCTGGCCGGTCTGGATGCCACTCTCGAAGGGGACCAATATAAGACGGAGAACCTGACAATCGACTGGGGACGGACCTGTCTGGTCGAGGCTGCCCATGTTATGATGCTCATCTTTCAGATAATCGATGCAACATCAAGTCGCACATTTGCTGCACCTTCTTTTGTGGCAGAGTGGTTTACTTTTATAACTGACTACGGATTCCTGGACGCATTATCACCAGTAAGTCTACCATTCAACATGATTCCGGGAGGTTTTTGTGCTGATATGAGTTATAGGCAGATGCTAGCGTGGGGGAGCTCGCCCTTCCGTTAAAGTGTCTTGTGTGTGCCATCACAATGGCTTTGCTCAATTTGCCTCGCTCTTTGGCCTTGCTTGACCAAGACCTCGAGCTCGGGGTAGATGAGCACTCGTATATCCAGGACGCCGACATATTGCTGCAGGTGCATGGCACAATACAAATGGCTGCGGAAAATGGTCTGTACGCCGCCTCTCCTGCTGTGTTCTCTTGGTCGCTTCTGCTCCATCGCATGTACGTGGCATATCAGGAACGCGCCGAGAGGCGAGATTTGGCACAAAACCAACGGGCCCAGGCAGGATTCGAGCTTGAAAACCATCCCGTGGGAGCCACTGGACGCCGGAACTCGACGGGTAGCATCGTTTCGATAGAAGCCCGGAGCTACGACCAGTTTCTGGTCAACACCTCCATGTCCCAGGATATACAAGTTGCCGAGGCCCTTGCCCAAAGTGCCACCGCTCAAGGCTTCGTATATGATGTCCTCTCGGAATTATCGCAGTGCTCAGGGGCAAACCCAGAGGCAGCCCTTCCTAGGGACGTGGGCGCCAAGATCCGCTGCTATTTTCTGGAACTGCTCAAATATAGCTTTCCTCTTGTGGGCTACCAATCTGAGCCGGTAACGACACTGATTGCCGTACTATCTGCAGGCGATTCTGACCAAGAACGTCAGGTACGCTCGGGTGATTTACCGAAACCTGAACCACCAGTAGGCGCAGTCCTCGAGGATCCGATGCTCCTCGACGCCTATGTCCTTCAGGCTTTCAACCGCTACCCCTACGAGTACGCTCCCTTCACCACTCTCTGCAAACTTTTAGCTGCTCGTGTTGGTGAGGAGGAATTGTCTGGTGCTATTCTCAAGTATCTCCTCAAGACGCCAACATTGACTTTTGTGCTTCCCGAGGACTTCCAAGAGTATCAGCTCATTTTGGAAGAGGAAAACTCCAACGCAATCCAGATCCTCCAGGAAATGCCACTTATCGAGCTGTCACCAACTTCGTGGAGACGCCAAGAACCCGATGACGAACGGTTTGATATTCCTGCGGGGTCACAGGGTCGCTTTATCACAGACTCGGGCAGAGTTGTCTTGATGGAGTATGAGCATTCGTCCTTGGCTTTGATAGGGAAGCGCTTGGAGGCCTACTCGTCGCCAGAGTCATATCGATCAGTGCTGGGGTCGTTGCAGCCACAAGAAGCAGCAGATGCCGTATCACTACTCAATATGTTGATCCAGCGGGAGATGGCGAGCCATGGGCCGGCGTCGGGTCTGTCAATTCTTCAAGAGACTAGCAGATCTGTAGGTCGGACGAAGGATATTGTCAGCATCATATGCGATATTCTTGACCACAATATCCAAGGAGAGAAAGTGAGTATTGATTCTTCGCTCATGGCTCTCCTTACTGCATGTGTTCGATTCCTTGATACAGTACTACCGCTGTGTCCCGGGCGTGTGTGGTCTTATATGGCAAGATGCGAGCTTCTCAACACAGAGTCTCGCGCTGGAAGACTCTCCAGGATATTAGGCAATCCAGATCTTAACAACGATCGGTTTGACTTTCTGCACACCGTCATCGTCTTCCTGTCCGAACTCGTCGAGAACGCGATGCAGAGCTCCGTCCGCCGCAAGGTGACTATCGCCAAACCTGGGGCCCTGCAGAAGCACGGCACCGTGAGCCTCTGGCAGGGGACGTCGGACAAATTATTGACGCAGGTGGCTGTCTCTATTGCGCAGACTGCGGTGGACATCTTTGAGAACTCATCGACATGGAGATATGTATCCGACCTGCACCCGAGCATCATTCTGCGCGATCTTGTGCCTGTCTTGAACAAGATGTTGGTGTACACCTACAGCGTGGGCGAAGAAAACGAGCGACTCACAGATTGCCTTGCTCCGGCTGCTGGATATGTTTTGGAGTGCTTCCTTTCCTCGTCATCGGCCACACTCAAGTTTCAGCCGCTGCTGGGGACTTTCTTGTCAGCACGTCTGCTGCCAGAACCAACACGACTTTACCAGAAGGCATCGCAAACACTGGCTAGCACAGCAGTTACCGTTCTTGAGTTTGTGACTTCTTTGATCAAGACTGCGGCTTTCCTCGAGAAGCCAAGCACTTTGATGGAGACGCAGTTGTTCAGATCGACACCTCTGCTTGCGCGTCTCTGTGGTGTAGGGAATGCCTTTAGAACCCCGGTCACGAATTTAATGGAGAGCTTGGTAGCCAGTGCCGAGGGATCGGCAAAGAGTGAGCCTCCTTCATTGCTTGGCTATCTGGGATCCCAGATCGCGAGGTCACTTCTGAAACTGCTCGCTCAGCTTGACAAACCCTTTGACCGTACGGTTGAAAGCGCGCGACTCTGGAGTTTCTTGTCTACAATACTCCGCAGTCGACAGCCTTGGATGGCGAACTGTCTCTTGACGGGTAACGTACCGCGCGATGCAGTCAGGGGCGAAGGAAAATCGGGCAAGTCATCCAAACTGGCCCCAACATCTGTCCTTGTCGCAGCTAGGAGCAGGCTACAACACATATCGTCTATTCCTAGCGCGGAGGCACTAGCAATCCTAGAGTTCTTTACTGTGGCACAAAACCACTGGCCATGGACCATTTTCGCGACTAGAGGAGACGGCGACCATCTGCAGCACCTCCGCAAATATGTTCGCGAACTCAAGGCTGCTTCGCTCACGGCCAAAACCAATCCCGAAGAAGCAGCAAACCAAGCCAGGATTGCAGCTTACATCGCAGAGATGTTTGCCATGCATCTTTACCACCTTCGACAAATGGGACAGGACATGGCGTTTGCTACCGAGTTGCTACAAGACCTGGACTACTTCCTGCGGGATGGAGTTCAACTTTCTGGTTACAACGCATCGCTGCACGCCAACTTTACAAAGAACTTCGCCAGCCGTTACTCTGGTATTTCACTTCGGTCCTTCAAGCGCACCAACTTTGCACCTCGTGAGCTCGGCAAACAGTTCTACTATGCTCTCGACTTGGCGGAGAAGATGTTAGACTTTGACCCTGGTTGGGTAGGACCACGGGACACGGGATTTAGGAGCGAGATGGAGATGGCCAACCTGAATCTTTCTTTGGTTGATGGCCAGATCGTAAGTCATGCAAGCCCATTATCGATCTACCACAATATCTATAAGTTCTGAGACTGCTAACTGACATTGATATTGAACAGGCTCTTTTCCATGCCTGGGAGTTCCTATTGCTTGAGCTTAGCGTCTGTCTTCTCCCGAAGAAGAACGAATCAATCGCTATCATGATGGCACAAGTGGCGGAACAGTGCACCGAGGCAAGCCACGCACCAAAGGGCCCTGAAAAGATCTTTGTCAGTCTGAGTAGAGCGCAGGCGAATCTTGCCCTCACTCTGATACAGCGGCTGGCGGATGCTACGCCTTCGCCAAAGAGTTCATCGAAGATGGTTGGAATATTATGGACAGCGCTGAGCAGCGTCGAAGATCGATTTGGACCTGACCAGATCGAGTACTACCGCACTCTTCTCAAGACTCTATACATAGTCTTGCGTGGGTGTCGACAGATGGAACCGTCCGTATCCACAGTGCAGACAATCCTCAACATCCTTGATCGCATTGTAGCACAAGGGTTCCGAGCCCTTGTGACGCTCATCCACGACCCCGAGACAAAGGTGGCGCCGGCAGACGTCGCCTTGCTGACAGCCATCCTCCAGGCGTGTCTCGCCATCCCCAGCGTGGACGAGTGCGGTACGCAAATTCTCAACATGATGGCATCACAAGACGTCCTCCATGTCGCCATGTCACTCTTCTCGTGGGCGGACAGGCTTGCCGAGGACGGCGATCCCATATACGGAGAGCTTAGTTTGCTCTTCCTTCTGGAATTGTCAACGGTGCCTGCGGTTGCGGAGCAGCTTGCCCTTGACGGTTTACTGGGCCATCTCACCTCAGCGAGGCTCGCCAACTCTATGAGGCGGCCCAACGTGTCTCCGTTCGCCAACACGGCCGGGGCCCAGCGCTGCTATAGCATCTGGACCAAGGCGGTCTTGCCCCTGATGATCAACATTCTCAGCGCGCTCGGATCAACCATCGCGCCCGAGGTAGCCTTTGTGCTCTCTTGGTTCTCTGGACTGCTGGACGCCAGCGTCCAGCGCTGGGAGGCTCCGGGGTTGAGCCGCACGTCGACCAGGGGCGCGCCACGGCACGTCACGCTGTTGGCAGTATCCGAGATACATTCCCTGGCGCTGTTGACAAGGGTGCTCGATGCCCTTCGGCAGAACAACAACCGCGACATAGCCGAGGTGCAGTGGGACGGCTCCACGCTGCTGGAGAATATCGAGTTTTGGCTCTCACGGCCGAAGCTGCTGCGAGAGTCCCTCGTCCCGCTCGGGAGTCGCGAGGTCGAGTGGAGGGCGACCAAGGTCGTCGGGGCAGATGCTGACAAGGTGGAGAGCAAGTTGGAGGAGAAGGTGGTTTCGCTGATGGAGTCGGTCAAGACTATACTGAATGACGAAATGGACTAGTTGAAGGCTAGTAGTGTATAATGAATATAAGCGCTTGATCATGAGCCAATTGGTTTGTTTGCCTGTGCTTGATGCTGTAACATCCAAGACAAACAGGGAGCAGTAAATTTGTCTTTGGACAGGCCCAGGGGCGAATATTGACAACATCATGGGTGTTTACTGTTCGTAAACAGCATTTGATGGCATAAACATTGAAATTACAACTGGCTGAGAACAGGCGAGTTGGGTTCTGGACTGCCCCGGAGAAACGCTTCACTGAAGAACAGCCCGTGATGCAGTGATGCAGAAGAGCCGAGTGGTAAGAGCGGGGATGAGATGTGGTTTAGCGGATTTGAGTATATTACAGTATAGTACAGGGTATCTCTTTCCCTTCCAAAGTCCTACGTCCCTCCAATCCAGACATCAATGCCCTTCTATCTCTATCTTTCACACTTCCGCATTTCTTTTCTTTATTGTTGTTGCTGGTTGGCCATCTGGGCGCTCAGCTCCTGGAAGCGCTCGCCGAGACGCTGCTGGGCGGCCATGTCCTTGATGACGCAACGCTGGATGCAGCCGGACTCGCGCGAGTTGAGGGCCTTGGACGAGAAGTCGTCGATGCAAGACATGAAGCAGTGGTCGACGAGCTTGCTGAAGATCTGGTTCCCAAGAGTAGTTATAAACGTTAGGCAGGCGAAGTAAAAGACAATTGAGAACTTGCGCGTGTATGCGATGCTAACGGGTTCGGGTGCTTTCGGTTGGGAACGTACGTTGACAAACTCCTTTACTTGTCTCTTCTGCATGCGCTGCTCCAGCTCGCGCATCTCATTGTTGTTTAATCTGTTGTTTGAGGGACGCGGTCTTGGTCAGTTGAAAGGGAACGCCAGAAAAAATAAAGAAATAGGCTGTCCCGGTACTGTTTTCCCGATGGCTACTGACTGGTCCATGATTGGCAAATTGTTTTGGGTTTTTGGTCTGTTATGGGTGTATTCCAGGAGGTGCGCTGTCGCCTTGTGTATGCAGCTTGGAATAGTGTAGCCTGAACTTTTTTGTACGTGGACCGGAGAGAGCTATCTTATCCAGAAACCAAGGTCGAAAAAGGGAGCCGTGACGTTTGCCTTCAAAACGAAACTTCTCTGCGGATCCACCCTAGGCAAAAAGCTGGGTCAAGGACTCAAGGCTGATATGTGATTATATAATATCGTGCAATCTCTCTATCTTCACGTGAGGTCCCCCCTTGCCATTCCCAATGTGGTAGTCCCGCCAGTGCTCATCCTTGGAGGTCTTGGCTGGATCCACTGGCGGTGATGATGGAAGAGCTGTAACTGTTGGTGATGTATGCAGATGCCTACCTAGAACTATTCTAGTTCTAGTTGCTTGGTATATACCCTTGACAACCTGCAGCTAGGGCTTTCATGAGAAAGAAAAAAAAGTCATTCATTGACTATCCAGCAAAGAAACACATGGCAAAATACCTCAATTTCGTCAAATCCATACACAAACACAAGTCCGCTTCTCTTCTCTTCATCACACTCTCTGGTACCACAACCCAAACATGATTTCGCTTAGATGTAAGTACTAGAACTGTCATTTGCTTATGAGAGCATCGAGCATCTCGATGAAATGCGTGTGTAATACTTTTATAGTGCAGGCCAGGGTTGAATCCTTATTACCGCAGGAGCCTAATGCCCCGTCTGCGAAGTTGAGTAACACACCCAGCGTGTACAAAGCGGCCAGGCCCGGAGGATTTCTGGGTTGATAAAGCCGCAGTGAATTCACGCACCTCAAGTCTGTTGTTTTTGTTTTCACCTTACTCCGGCCCAACGACCCCTTTCTGGAGTCCCTGTGTTAAGGGCAAGCCGCCTTCCTATGTTACCAAAGCACACACAGCTGCAAAACAGTACGCTGAGCATCCAAATGGCCGCTTCGAGGGTCGCCCGGCGCGCAAGACCACCAAGAGCCAACTGTGCGGCGCGGCCTTGGTCGGAGCCCCTCGGCAGCGGCATACCGGCCGTGTCGTATAACATAGGAGTCGGCATCATGTCAGGGTCAAGCCCCGCAATGACAGTAGCCCCGATGACCCCGACCGCGCTCGCCAACATGAATCCAGACTTGGATCGGTCAATGA
The DNA here is from genome assembly GCF_000002495.2 of Pyricularia oryzae 70-15. Taxonomy (NCBI): domain Eukaryota; kingdom Fungi; phylum Ascomycota; class Sordariomycetes; order Magnaporthales; family Pyriculariaceae; genus Pyricularia; species Pyricularia oryzae. The sequence goes on along the minus strand of NC_017851.1, from coordinate 3,773,798 downwards.
GATACCACAGAAAAGGGTTGACCAGTGCGAGTGTCAATGACACCTGCATGGTTGAATCCCAGGGCAACTTGCGCTGTTGCGCTCAAAACCGTACCGTCGGTCAGTGGGTGTGTCATGCCTGTGATTGGGGGGTCAGTGGACTTACAATAGCAAAAGCAATGCCCGCGAAGCACCCTACACCACGGATGACCAGCGCCCAGTCAGTATCAAGTGTCGGGACATCCTTGACTTCCTCAGTAGACATGGAACAGCCGGAATTAGTCTTGGCCCCAAGAGTCCGATCACAGAACTGGTCGAACCACGGAAGGAGCGAGCCAAGCAGCACGCCCGAAGCGCCCCAGAATGCGATATAGATCTTGTCGTAGGAGCCCTTGGCCGGGAAAAAGCTGTTGGCATGTCGTTGCTGATGTTGCTGCAGGGAGGCAGACATGTGCTCATCCCGTAGCCTATACACGACCATTCCGTAGCAAGCTCCCAGCACAAAGAGTAGCACCGCCTTGGCCGTAAGCGTCAGCAGGTCTACAGATCCCATGGTATGCGGAGCTGGCAGTGCTGTTTCTGTCTCGAAGTGGGCCCCGGTTGGTGACATGGGGCCGGTGAGCATACCGCCGTTTTGTGACTTTGACGCAGCCCCGAGGCGCTCCCTCAGTTGCAGAAGGGCTTCGGCACGCTCGGGGTCGTCCTCCTCAACATTCGGATGGTACAGTCCCGGGCGCCCGGGGGTCTGGGCGCCGGTGCCCCAAGGTGTTCCCGGTTCTGTTCGGTCGGAGTAAGGATTGCTCCGAGATTTGCTGTTTCCTGTCATGGTCGGGCTGTATATTCCAAACAAGGCAGACTGGGTAAGGTTGAGGATCGATTGGGTGCGCGAAATGGACGCAGGGTCGGTCTCCTCGGGAGTATCGGCGGAGAACTGTGAAGATGAACGGGGCTTGGGGTCGAGTAGACTTGATCTCAAGCTGGATGCAGAATCTCCATTGCGGACAGGTTGAGAGTCCAAGGCCGATACATCGTCTGGAGGAGAAGCGCTCGTCAGGCTGGGGTTGAAAGGGCGTCGCGGGATAGGACGGATGATCGCCGGCGGCGTGGTATCTGCTGGCATCGGGAGAGAGAGAAAGGGAGGCAGGGTTGCTGGGGTAGTTTGTTGGATTTGGGGTTTGGTTCGAAAGACGACGGATTTTTGTGGATTCAGCACGAGAGGAAAAGAAGGGTGGAATTATAAGAAGCTGCTGCTGGAGACGTGAGTCTGCGCGGTCGGTCAAAGAATGTTTTGTGTTGCTCAAATTATGTTCCAATTGTCATGCTCTCTCTTATGGGGCGTGAGCGTCAAACTGTCGAAGGCGGAGATGACTTAAGCTGGCGGGCCCGAGTTAAAGTGTGTTGGCTGAAAAAGAAACAAAACTATTCGGGTTTGGAAGGAAGGTGCACGTCTCAAGACAAGAGCCCTGAACTAGGTAAGTTTTGGCTCTAAAATTCCTCCCACCTGAGCACAAGACGATGAATGCAGGGTGTTAATTACTCGTACAGGGAGGGTATTATTCTAATTGGAGTCGTGCAGGGAGGAAATTTCCTTGGTCCGGGGGACTTTGATTCGATGGTGGGCTGATTCACTGATGCATGGAAAACGAAAGGCCGTAACCCACCCGGTGTTTTATGTGCTGGATGGGGTGATCTAATTTTTCTTATCATTCTTTTTTTTTCTTTGTATTTTATTTATCTCTCTGTCTATTACTATTCATGTTTTGCAAGGGCTAGGACCCTTAGGTACCTACCTTACCTATCCTCCCTTCTTCTGTTGACGGGAAGAGTTGGGATAAGATGCAAGACGCACAAACGCAAGGACGACGGCCTCCAACCTAAGCTTGGATGGCGTCCTTTTTTGATTCGAGACTCGTCTATTCCAGACTGTGTGTTTGCCTTTCCTTTGGCCTTACCTCACTTGCACTTACAAGATCCACACACAGAGAAGCACCGCTTATTTCAACCCCGAATGGGTGTGGTCGTCTGCCTATCCGCCCTATCGGATGTTTAGGCTTGCTCAAAAACTCTGGCAAAGATGGTGTGGTTACGTCGTTGGTGCGTCTGGGAGTGAGAAGAGTACTTTGATGTGCTGTGGTATGTGCTTGTTTGAGTTGCTACTTTTTTTCTTTCCTCTCAAGAAATCTTGCAGCAGCAAATAAATGCATGAATGGTCTAGACGCTCACAAAATCCCATTATTCCTTTGCGCGGCATCCAATGGGGAGCAATGGGTTTTCATCAGAATCACATGCAGAAAAGAACGAAGGGGAGCAAAAACTAAGAGATAAATGTGGGGACGGAATTCATGGTCCAATGATCATGCGAGTTCAAGGCCGATCAGCGGGCGGAACTGTTTGCTCCCCTTTTGAAACCCCTCAAGCCCCTCTCGAGCGTTGGTTGACAGCCCAGCACTACCGAAACTAAACAAATACCTGAACCAAAAGTCAAATTAGACCCAAGCAGTCTAGGCAAGCTTGGTAAGGCAGACTTGAGTAGGTGCCTATGTAGGTGAAGTTTCAATCTTACATGTATTAGCTGTTTTTGGCTACATGATCTTTGTCTCTTACTCTTCATTTTGCTTCATCGGCTCTGTTACGGCCCCTGCCAAAGAGAGAGAGAAGGGGAGGAAAAAAAAAACCAAAAAAAAAACCCCTTGACCACAGGGCACTTTTTCGGGCCACAACTACGCGGGGTACGGTACATCAGACCATTGGCCCACCTGGCTATCTACGTGGCAGGGGTCACACAGCTCAACAAGCTCAGCAAGCTCAGCTACCTGCATTCAGACCGACGTGGTACTGTACGACACGTTTTTCGACAACGACCCATTGGAATACTGCAAGACTGATACTCGGCAATTGTTTGCCTTGAAGCGCCACTTTCAAGACAGGATTGCGGTTCAATCAACGCAACGCGCCCGAGTGGCGTGGAAGCAGCAGTCAGCAATTAACAAGAAATCATGCCTCTCGTATTCGTTACTCCTGGCCGTCTTCCGAATCAACCTCTTCTCCGCTCTCCACCTCCTCGTCTTCCCCGCCTTCATCATCCAAGCCCTCCGGTCTGGGTATCATGTCGAATGCCGTCAGGCATGTAATCCGATTTTGGGTCTCGTAACTTCCCAATATTTTGCCAATGGGTCCCTTGCTGCTCACGAGAGCGTTACGCTCCACCTTCCACACGTGAATCTTGCCGTCACTGCTTCCGGACACGATAACTCTATGCTTTTGTTGCGCCTTTTCGGCGCCCGGTAGCACCACAAAGTCTTTGATGCGTCTGGTAACCCCGGCATCCTTGCCCCCCACGCTGCCTAAAAGTTTGGCGGTTGACAGGTGATCTGTCTTCTTGGCACCATCCTTCCCCTCATCTTTTGACTCCTGTAGATCTTGAGTCTTGGTCGAGAAGAAACATATCCGACCATCTTCGGTGGACACGGCGAGAAAACTGACATCATCACCCTTCTTGCTGTCTTTCCCGCTATCCTTGTTCGCATTCCATTGAAGGTATTGTACCTTGTGAACCTTAGTCCTGAGGCTGCCCATTACGCGACACTTGGGCGTTCCGTCCATTCCATACACCAGAACCTCCCGGTCAAAGGCGACCGCGAATTCGTCCTCCCCGTCGCAGCTGCCCCAGACGACGCTACGACCTTCTCCCATGTTGTACTTGGCCTCGCCGATCTCGTGTAGGACATCTTTGCCAAAGTTCAGCACGCCGGCCTTCTTGCCTGTGACCAAATTCCACAGCCTCATGGACCGCTCCCCCTTGCTGACGCTGATCATGACCTTGAGACTGGGGTGCACTGCAAAGTCGTTGACGCCGGCCGGCGTGCCACCCATGGGCGCCGTGTCTCCACTCGGCCGCCCGTATGCCTTCGGTATCGGAACCTTGATGGATGAGAGGAGCGACCAGTCACGCGTCCTCGTGATTGCTATTGTGGAATCCTCCGAAGATGACAAGAGTTTAGACCTCGTGGGGAACGAGAGCTTCGTGATCGTAGACGAGTGGTGCAGCAGCATGCCAAGCTCTCTGTTCTGCGGGTTCTCAGCGACCGGCCGGGGTGCGAGAGATGAGATGAGGTCCTGCTCGGCGCTCTGCTTGGGCGGATGCGCAGAGATGTTGTAGATGTTGATTCGCTCGTCCGTGCCGCCAGTGGCCAGCATGACCCTTTGACCTTGGCCTGGGGATGGTGCGGATGGGGGCGACAAGGCGAGACATTTGACCGCCGAGTTGTGGGCGTCAAAGAGGAACGTGTCGGCAAACCCAATCTTGTCCCCTTCCTTGCCACTGCGTATCGTCGCCGTGAAGCCGTGCAGGGTGCGGTCGTATGATCCAGTGACAATCTGAATAACGACGGCAGGCTCCTCGGGCGAGAGCTGGACCGCCTTTGCGCGCTTGGTGTTTTTTTGCTGCTCGGGCTCCGCCATCTTCTGGGCCGCGGCCGCTGCTTCTCGCTTCCGCTTTACCATTTCGAAATATAGTGTCCGGGAAAGGTTTCGATTGGTCTAATTCTGCGTAAGGAATCAGAGTCGAAACCAAACAAAAGGGTCCGGCGGTGCAAAAAGTGCTATCAGAAAAAATATCACTGGGAGGCAGGTTGTTTTGGACGGGGGTTTGCGGTCGTTTGGAAAACTTTTGGCTTATCAGAGCAACGATAAGCCCACCCATGTCATATGCATGCAGCAGCTCCGCGAACTTGCAGCGTTAGAAGGTGGGGTCGGAATCGAATTTAGTGAGGTACCTGAGATTGCATCTACTCCGTATTTTGCAGTAATTACTGCAAAGCTGAGTTACCAGTTTCGATTTGACGCACTCCAAGCTCTCCGTGCCCTAGCTACCACCGTAAGTACTTTCAATCCCATCAAAGAAAGCAGGGTCAACATAACATGGATATCAATCTGTTTTCCTCTCGCTGAGCAAAGTAGAGAATTTTGGATAATCGATCTCGCGATTGAAACCCCCGTTACTATTTTACACACCTAACCCCGCCGTCTAAGCTTTGACAAGGTACCAAGGTAGGTAAGGTAGGTATGAATGAACATAGTTATAGAAGAAACTCGTCGCGCCGGTCCTCACGATGAGAGCAATACGAGATGGCAATAGAATCAATGATGTAGTCGATGTTGCTACATTTCCCCATACATGGCATTCTTATGGCGTTAGTTACATGCTTCCAATGCCTAACAGCGATTGGAGTAAGCACTGCCGGGCTTGCTCTGCAGTCCGGTTAAAAACATAATGGGAACAAATGTCCGTGATACGACAATAAATTCCGTCCTCATCATCCACCCCTCGGAGGATGGAAGGGCGATCAGCTCTGCCTTGCGTGTTAAGATCGCCAAAAAATGGAGAATGCGCTTGTTTGTCCATTTCGAGAAACTTCGTCATAAAATCAAGCAGTCTTGTAGGCTCCTAATCCGATTCCAATACCGTCAATAAGGCACCCCGTAGTCTGACATTTGGCCATCAGCCTTGACGCTCATTGAGCCACCGAGTCTTCCCCAAATAACTGCCGCAAAAGAATCGGGGGCTAGCGGCTATGCCAGGGAGGGGCCAAGGAGAAGGGGACTGCATCGGCACTCACCATCTGCTTGACTCCCACTCCTGGATCCAGTGGCAGCAAACTTTGAGGCGCTCGCGCACGCTTGCGGTTCCTAAAAGTCGATATTTCTCCAGATCGTTGACTGGAAGTACACTGGCGAACCACCATGGGAACTTGGCTGCATCGTCTTCGGGGCATTCGCCGTATATGGCCAGTATTCGATGTGTCAGCCACCCCGCGCTAGCTTCCCGCATCCGCGCCACGAATTCGACCCCAAATCTCAAGAGTTCCCTGGTGGGCATCACGTCAAAGTTCGGCGGTGCTTCTGAGCCCTGGTTGTTGTTGGTAGTGCTAGTCGTCGCTACGCAAACACCATTTCCAGACACATTTGCAGGTTTGTCACCAGGTTCCTCTTGTTGCGATGTCGTGTCGAGGTCGGTGTCCAATGCTTCGCGTATTTCTCCCGCCTCCAAAGCCTCCTCCTCTGCAATGCTGACATCGTTTACCCGTTCGATTTTGGCCACGACGTATCCGTCTTTCATGCCATGCTGCAGTATGCGGAAACGGGAGACACCTACGGTCTCGATCAGACTTCGGCCGTCTGGGAAGAACTCGACATTGATTACACGGAGTAAGGTCCCAATGTCTACGAAGTCTGGTTCTCCTGCTCGTCTTGCTCGTCTGTGTAGGACCATGCCGAAAGTTCGATCTTGCTCCAAAGCCCGCCGGATCATCAACCTATACCGTGGCTCGAAAACGTGCAGAAATGTCGGCATTGTCGGGAATGACAATGTACACACAAACACCGGTATGTCAAACTCGGCAGTGCCGTGCCTGCTCTCGGCCAAGATCGCTTGCTTCCGGGCTTCCAAAGAAGTTGCCCATAGGGTTGTTTCAATGCAGGCCATTAGCTTGTTCTGCGGCCATTCTCCTCGGTGTATTTGACGTCGACATACTGCACACAGGTCCGAGTGGTCCAAGATCCGATGTAAACAATGTCGACAAAATGTGTGGCCACAGTGGGTGGTTACTGCATCGTAGAAAAGAGCATAGCACACTTGACAATCGGCCTCTGGCCTTGTCGCTTCAGATATGCGCTCAAGGATTTGCACCTGGCCCTGTTCTTCGGCTGTAAATGTGTCATAGGCGGGATCGCGGGTTGTAGTGTCTACCGGTGACATTTCAGCGCTAGCACCGAATCCCCGATCGCCATCTTTCGGAACTTTCCAGCGATCTTCGGCATCCTGGCCATCCTCACTCGACCGAGGCGTTGCTTTTTGGCTCGGCATCTGCTGGGATCCTGGTTGTTGCGCAGGTCGTTGATGGGTCTGCAGCCACTTGGCCAGCATCTCGTCATCATCCTTGGCAAGCAACTGAGCCAATTCCCCGGCCTCGAGGGCTCCTTGTATGCTGGCCACAACATTGTTGATCGCGACGTCAAGGGCGCAATCGTCAGTGGCATGCTCCTGGCTGCAGTCGAAGAAAGGACAGTCGAACCCCTGCAATCGATTCGGACCGGCGGGATATGTAATATATGCACGCGTTCGTGGACGCGGAAGGCACTTGCGGCAGAGTGTCCTCCCACATGGGAGAGTAACTGGGTGGTCAAGAGGTAAGGAACAGAACGGGCATCGGATGAGCTGAACAAGACGCCGGAGGAGGCTCGCGGTGTCGCTGCGGTCGAGAATCTCGGCCGCTCTCGTCGACGGCAACAAGGCCGATGTCTCGCTCATCTGATTCGAACACGGGGACCACGGCGATAGGTTCAGTTCACGCTCTCAAGTTTGCAAACGAAATATTGAAGGATCGCACCGCATGCGCAGATAGTCGTTGGAGTATATCATTGATCAGAGTACTGTCGAAGGGCGGCTCTCAGTCAGTGACTTGGAAGTAACATCCGGAAAAATGGTAGTATAAAAAAAGTATATAGCTATGGGATCACTTTGTACTTTGATATCCTCGGCGCAGTCTTGTGGGCCAAGTGACTGACCAGTCGAGAGAGGCTGCGGCGAGCGGCTCGAGGATTAATCAGTCAGTAAGGAGTCAGGATCGTTCAGGCTGGGCCAGGGTCAGGGGTGGTGGAGAGTTCATGTACAGGTAGGTATACAGCGTTTCGCCGTTTTCCTGCTTAATAGCCGAGCTGGAGAAGGCTCATGCAACAGGAAAGGATCCGAGTAAAGAGAACCAAAACCAGAATCACAAAGTGGCCGCAAGGGATGAAATGGAATTACCATTGTAAAAGCACTCTGGGATGAAAAACACAAATGACCATCTTCATCATGGCGGCTTTCTCTAGTGAGCGGCTGTGCATCATCCATCCAATCTTTTTGTTGGAGTCAAGAGACATCCCATTCAGACCTTATTAGCATGATGCGCGCGATACCTCGAAAAGACGGAGACGTCATCGAAAAACTGGAAACGGGCGCAAAGGAAAAAAGGAGACCAGGCGAAAAGTACAATGGTCACTGCACGCACCCACCTCGTTGGTTCTGTGCTATGTCAGCTAGAAAGTGGAGTGAGCCTGAATCAAGTAGTGCCAGCAGGGTGGGTAAAATATTTCTCTCCAGTAAGTTGAGTGGTTGGTAATTACCGGCCTACTTTCTAGGTGTACAGTTAATTACTGTCTGCCCCACTACGGTATACGAAACGGTTGGACGTATTCATTGCTACTGTGATAGAACACGGTGCGATGATAACGTTGCGTACCCCCTGTTCGGCACCCCCCCTGTTCGGCACCCAAAAATAACAACACTTTTATTTTTATCCTCCAACTTCTATTATAAATATCTCGATGAATCTGTCACTTTTGGATTTACTTTTTTCTGATTTTAATTCTCCATTTTCCAATGAAGCAATATACTGAAAAACAGCTTATATCTGCAATTAACGACGTCAATAATGGCAATCCAATTGCAAAAACCTCCCGAAAATGGGGAATACCTAGGTCTACACTTCAAAGTCGACTTAAAGGTTCTCAACCTTATAAAAAAGCACAAAGCCCTTTTCAAAGGCTTTCCACGGAACAGGAAAAGCATTTGGCTGATTGGGTACTTACCCAAACAGCTTTAGGGCTTCCGCCAACGCATCAAGAATTACGCTTTTTTGCCGAACGAATTCTTCAAGCCGCCGGAGAGACAAAAGGCCTTGGAAAACGTTGGATAACTCGTTTTTTGGCTCGTTATCCAATCCTTAAAACCCAAAGGCCCCGTCGAATAGATAACGCCCGGGTTAATGGCGCTACTACGGAGGTAATTAAATCTTGGTGGCTTTATATTACGAACCCGGTTATTAACGCTATTAAACCGGAAAACCGTTGGAATATGGACGAAACCGGTATAATGGAAGGCAAAGGATCTAATGGCCTAGTATTAGGGCTTAACGGGATCCGGCCGTTGCAACGAAAAGAGCCCGGAACGCGTGGTTGGACGACTATAATCGAATGTATATCGGCTACGGGCGTTGCCCTCCCTCCCCTCGTTATATTTAAGGGAAAAAACGTACAACAACAATGGTTTCCCACGGATTTAAGCCCTTTCGATAATTGGCAATTTCATGCAACCGAAAACGGGTGGACAAATAACCAAACGGCTATCGAATGGTTAAAAAAGGTGTTTATTCCGTATACCCAACCTTTAACCCCTGAAAAGCGGTTATTAGTTTTGGATGGCCATGGATCACATATAACGGACGAATTTATGCTTCTTTGCTTGCAAAATAATATTCAACTCCTATATTTACCCCCTCATTCGTCACACGTTCTTCAACCATTGGATCTATCGGTTTTTGGGCCGTTAAAAGAAGCTTATCGACGTCAACTTGGATTTGTTAGCCAATTTTGCTGTTCAACAGTTATTGGAAAACGAAATTTCCTACTTTGTTATCGAAAGGCCAGATTAAAAGCATTTATAGCAAAAACCATTCAATCTGGTTGGCGTACAACGGGGTTATGGCCGGTAAACTTGGTTAAACCACTTTTAAGCCCTTTTTTGTGTCACGGGCAGGCAGGGCGGACAGGTAGGTGCGGGCGATCAGGTAACAGGACAGAGTATATTGGCTATCTAGTCTTCCAGGTACAGGGTAGCAGGTGGTTGTTGACGAAGACGTAGCTCGAGGAGCTACATATCGGAGACTGCAGAGATTTCGCGTAGATATACGCGCGCGAGGCGCTCGGCCCTCGCGCCTTCACGTGACAGGGGTCATGACTAAGCGACAGCCCAGTGGCTGTCCTTCAGGTCTGTGACAGTATTCCCCCCTTCCAGGCCGAGCTCCGTCACGGCCGGGGCCCGGGCTTATGGGGGTATCGACGGTGGAAATTCTTTACCAATTGAGCAGCGTTTTCCAGGTAATCGGCAGGTTCAGTCGTGGGTTCGCTATATCCAGCCCAACGGACGATATATTTCAGCCGGCGGCCTCCTCGGCCGCGGGTTTCCCAAAAGGAGTCGAGGATCTCTTCGACTTCGTATTCTCTCTCACCTTCCACTTCCAAATGGGGTGGCGGTGCAGGTTGTTGGCCCGGCAGGGGCTCAACGTCAGCAGGTTTTAGTCGGTTTATATTGAAAACAGGGTGTACTCTCATAGACGACGGCAGGTCCAAACGGTAGGCGTACGGGCTAATCACTTCAGAAATTCGGAAGGGTCCCAAGTTCTTCCAATCCAGTTTCTTCTGCGGGCGGGCGGTCTGGATGTTCCGTGCGTCTAACCACACATATTGGCCGACGGTAAGCCGGCGGGCCGGGGTACGGTGTCGGTTCGCCTGTTCTTCGTAACGGGCTTGGGCGGCGGTCATTTCGGCGCGGGCTTGTTCCAGAATGGCTTCCATTCGGGCGGCTAGCTTTTCGGCATCCCGCTGGGCGGGCAAAGGCTGGTTCAGGGGTACCGGCTCGAATCCCATGCGGGGATGGAATCCGTAAGTCGCGTAAAACGGGGAGGTTCCGGTGGTCTCGGACTTGTGGGAGTTGGCTGTGAATTCGGCGAGGGGAAGCCAACTTTCCCAATCATCTTGCAGGTAGGCCACATAAGCTCTCAAATATTGTTCCAGGGACGCGTTAAAACGCTCGGTCTGTCCGTCAGTCTCGGGGTGGTGAGCAGTGGATAGCAGGCTGTCGATTTTCAAACGGGTTGTCAGGTGTTTCCAAAACTTCGACACGAATTGGGTGCCTCTATCCGAAACTATCGTCAGGGGCAACCCGTGTAGTTTCCATACGTGGTGTAGGTACAGGTTGGCGGTGTCCTCGGCATTGCAGGTCCCTTTACAAGGGACGAAGTGTCTCATCTTAGTCAGGCGGTCTACGACCACTAGGATGGCGTCGTGGCCGTTGCTTTGCGGCAAATGTGTGATAAAATCCATCGACAGGTGTTGCCATGAGCGTTCAGGAGTGGGCAGGGGTCGCAGGAGGCCCTGGTGGCCTTCGCGGGACGGGTTGATTCGGCGGCAGGTCTGGCATTTCTTTACCCATAATGATACGTAATGTAGCATTCCGGGCCAGTAATATTCTCGGGACAGCAGGTCGTAGGTTTTTGCTTTGCCGGGGTGACCGGCGACGGGGGAGTCGTGGCAGCGGCGCAGGATCTCGGCTTTCAGATTATTCGAATCGGGTACGTACAGTCTATTGCGGTAATACAAATAGCCGGATCGTTCTTCGCATTCGGCCAATTGCAGCTTGGGGTGGCGGTCGGCGCCTGTCCTCAACGCTTCTAGGGCAGATTGCGTTATCGGGTCGGATTCGTATCCGGCGTCTAGTAGCTCTATCAGGTGTCTTGGCAATAGGGGTTTGTTTTGGCGGATTATGGGTTGTAACCGGGTGGGGCGGGCAGGTAAATTGTGTTCTTTCAGTACGACTTGTGTTTGGTGCTTAAGTCGTTCATCCCCCTCCTCAGGCATATCCTCTGACCTCCTGGTTAGTGCGTCGGGCTTCGCTCCTTGTTTCCCGGGTCGGTAGGTGATACGGAAATTAAATCTTGACAGGAATTCGGCCCATCGGGCTTGTCGGCGGTTGAGCATTTTCGTCGTCGTGAAATATTCCAGGTTGCGGTGGTCTGTAATTACTTGGACCGGGGACGACGTCCCTTCGAGTTCCGGGCGCCATTCTTCAAAACAGCGGATAATGGCTAGCAATTCTTTGTCGTAAATCTCGTAATTGCATTCGGTAGCTGTGTGTTTTTTCGAAAAGAACGCGACGGGGCGGAGTATTCCGTCGTCGCCGTATTGTGACAATATTCCCGCAGAAACATAATCGGAAGCGTCGGTCTCCAGGATCACATCCTTTTCCCAATCGAAGTGCGCCAGTACGGGGGCTTCGGTAAACTTTCTCTTCAGCAGTCGGAAGGCGGTTTCGCAGGCGCTATTCCATTCGAATGCGACGTCTTTCTTGGTCAATCTCGTCAAAGGGGCTACGATCTTTGAGAAATCTCGGATAAAGCGCCGGTAAAAGTTGCCAAACCCCAAAAATGCTTGTACGTCAGTAAGCTTTTTGGGTGTTTGCCAGTCCAGGACAGCGGTGATTTTTTCAGGGTCCATTTTTACGCCTTCGACGCCGACCAGCAGGCCCAGGAACTTGGTTTCCGTCACGAAGAATTCGCACTTCGCGGCGTTGGCGTATAGCCCGGCTTTCCTCAGGGCTTCCAGTACGAGTTTCAAATGTTCTTCGTGTTCTGTTCGGGTGCGGCTATAAATCAAAATGTCGTCCAGGTAGGCTGTACAAAATACGTCTAAGTATTCGCGCAGGGAGTCGTTTATATATCTCTGGAACGTCGCGGGGGCTCCCGTTAGCCCGAAAGGCATGACTAGGCTCTCGTATAAGCCGAATCTCGTGCGGAATGCCGTCAGGTATTCTTCCCCCTTTTTAATCCGAATATTGTTAAAAGCGGAAACGATATCGATTTTCGAGAAGAATTTCATGCCGGCCAGGTTGTTCAGGGTCTCTCGGACTAGCGGCAGCGGGTAACGGTCTTTTACGGTAATGTTATTCAGCGCGCGGTAATCCACGCAAAACCTCAACCCTCCTCCCTGCTTCTTCACGAACAAAACGGGCGAGGCGACGGATGACGAACTGGGTCTGATAAACCCTTTTCTCAACTCTGCGGTCAGCCATTCCTTAAGGGCTATCAGCTCTTCGCGGGACATGGCGTACAGGGGGCCGAACGGCGGCGTTTTTCCTTCTATAAGCGGGATATGGTGGTCGGACGGTCGGTGTGGGGGCAGCTTCTCGGCTTCTTGCGGGGAAAATACGTCCGCGAATTCCCGGATTATTTCGGGCAGGGTCGGCCCGTTCCTATTTTGGGGGTCGGCGGCTAGGACCTCATCAATCTGTTTCAAGGTTACGGCGTACAGTCGGCAGGATCGGCGGCGGGCGTACATGCTCGCGGCTTGCAGGGAGATAGGGGCGATATCCATTTCGCGGAGGGACGGCGGTCGGTCAGCCTGGTACTGGGGGCGGCTTTTTTTTGGTACGGCGTGTAAAGCTTTAACCTTCTCCGGTTTGTCGGGCATATTGCAGTGTCGGCGGCAATAGTCGCTGTCAAACGTAATAACGTGTGACGCGAATCCAATCGTTGGATCGTGCTGCTTTAGCCAAGGCATTCCTAGCACAATGGGGTAGTGGGCTAGCTGTGTGACGAAGAACAGCGCGTTTTTCTGGATGTGGTCCTTGATTCTCAATTGTCCTCGGACATAATGGGTGCACTTCCCACTTTCGGCGGTCCTTCCGTCGAATACTTCGATGTCGAATGGGTTTCGCAGCGGATACATTTGTAGTTGGCGTTCTTCGGCCCATCCTTGGTCGAGGAAGCATTTTCCTTCCGCACCGCAATCGGTGAGGGCATAGGTTGGGAGGTTTTGGCCCCCCACTGTCAGTTCGGCAGGCAGGATCATCAGGTCGGATCGTTGGTTATATTCCTCTTCAACGGGGAACCCGTGAACGGCGGCGGCAGAGATGCGGATCGCCGGCGGTCTATGCGCGGCCTTGGCGGCCTGGGGGCGACTTATCCCAGGCGGGCTCCGTTTTTCGAACTTCGGCTGCTGGAGCGGCTGGCGTCCGAGCCGCGGCGGGGGTTTTTAGGGAGTTTGGTTTGTATTTGGCGCGGGGACCTGGACCTGGACCTGGATCGTTCGATTCCGGCCTGGTGCAGCCGCGTGCGGCGGGTATCCGGTTCCGGGCATTTGGCAACGAAATGTTCTTGGGATCCACAACGGTAACATAGCATGTTTTCCTTGCGGTTGTGGCGGCGTTGGCTGCTCAGGTCCATAGGGTCGTTAAGCGGGAGCTCCGCGTTTGGCTTGGGGGCGGCCCGCGGTATGTCGGGTTGGGTTCGGGGAGCCGCGCGCGCGGGGGGCGCTGCGGCCCGAGGGGTACGTGTCTGTCTATTTTTATACTGCTGGTGCTGGCGGTAGCGGTTATCCAAGCTTTGCAGGTGTCGGGTGAATTCGTGGTATTGGCGAGATGGGGCGGGGTTGTGGAGGAGCATGTCCTGGAGCTCTTCCGATATTCCCTGGAATAAAAGAGGGGGGAGGGCATCCTCCGGCATTTCTCCTTCCAAAGACAGGCGTTGGAACTCCGACAGATACTCGGCGAAATCTACGTTCCGCTGCTTCAGGGCATATAGTTTGTTTTGTGCGTTTTGGACGTGGTCGGGGTCCCCGAATGCCTCCTCTAGGTATTGGAGGAGATCCGTATAATCTCCGAATTGGGGTGTGCCTCCGACCATTTTGGGCAGGATCAGGTTGTACGCTTTACCGGACAGTCGACCGGCTATATAAATCAGGCGTGATTCGGGGTTGGGGAAGCGGTCTTTGTTTGAGGTCATCTTCCCCCGGATTTGGGTGGCGAAGCGGCGGAGGTCGGAGCGGGCGCCCGTAAATTTATCGGGGTCTGGAAGTCGTTCAGAAAGGCGGGCGGAGGCGGGATGTTCGGAAGCAGGCGGCGGAGTCGTTCCCATAGGAGTAACCATAAGGGGTTCAACAGGCGTGTTGGTAGTTGGGGCGGGGGTGGTTATGTGTACCGTGGGCAGCGTTACGGTCCGAACTTCCTTCAGTTCGGACCGTGTTTTCTCTAATTCGGCGAAAGCGGCATCCCGGGAGGTTATGGCGGAGGCCTTTTCCATGGCCATGGCCAGAATGTCGGCCTGCGCCTTGTCGCGGACACGGTCCGTTTCGGCGCGGGCGCGTTGGGTCTCGGCTTCCTGCATTTCTAGGCAGGAGTTCAGGCGGACGTTGCTATCGTGCAATAGTTGCAGCTTTTGGTAGGAATCGGAGATGTAAGACACCCATTGTTCAGGGTGTCCTTGTAGGTGTTCGATCAGTTCCTCGGTCGAATCGGTTAAGATCGGGGGTTGCAGTAACGCAGGCATCGCGGGCACCTAATGAAGGAGCTACGTAATGTCACGGGCAGGCAGGGCGGACAGGTAGGTGCGGGCGATCAGGTAACAGGACAGAGTATATTGGCTATCTAGTCTTCCAGGTACAGGGTAGCAGGTGGTTGTTGACGAAGACGTAGCTCGAGGAGCTACATATCGGAGACTGCAGAGATTTCGCGTAGATATACGCGCGCGAGGCGCTCGGCCCTCGCGCCTTCACGTGACAGGGGTCATGACTAAGCGACAGCCCAGTGGCTGTCCTTCAGGTCTGTGACATTTTGTTAGAAAATAGCAACGCCAACGTTATAAAAGATAAAAACAACGGTTTGCAAAGGGATAAAACACCGGAAAGCCCAGCCCAAAAAATTAACGACCCGTCTTTACTTATTTGGAAAACCCCTAAAACGACCCGAGATATCCGACTTCAACTGCAAAAACTTTCCCAATCCAACAAAACCAACGCTACTTCACGTCTTTTATTTGCAAAAGTCCAAAAAAGCTTCGAAGCCAAAGATACCCTTTTGGCTAGCGCCCAGCAAAAAATCAGCTTATTGGAAGCACAACTGGAGGCAATACGGCCGGTTAAAAGGAGGAGGGTGGTTCCGGATCCAAACGAGCTTTTGGTTAACAAACAGAACATTATTGGATTGCAGGAAAATGATATAGAAAATTTGGAACCTTTAGCTGATGAAGAAGAGGTTAATGAACCGGAGAAGCGTGAAAACGATTGTATTTTTGTCCGTTGATAATTTTATATTTAAATCAGTTTATAAAAGTAGGCATTTCGTTGTTAGATTTTCAGGGTGCCGAACAGGGGGTACGCAACGTTACAGGTACTTGGTAGAGGTACCTAGGAGTGCGGCCAAGCTCACCGAGAAGCAAGATATTTCAGGTAATTACCTCCCGTTACTTACTTGCCCTGGGCTAGGCAGCTGTAATTAATTATCTACTAATTTAGGTATAATTGACAAAAGGACCTGGTCGGCCAAGTTTGCCTAGAAGAAAAAGAATAAGAAAATAACCATAGTTTCACTGGGCTTGCTACCCACTTTCTTGCCAACGGGCTTGTTTCCTGCATAGGAAATCACATTCCATCACAGGAGAAAACGCACCAGAGGCTCACCTCGGGAGGCGTTGGTTTGTTCTAGACCAGGTGCCATGGGCCTACTGGACCAAATTGAACCACATTGGACCAAAAAAAGGGTGTTGTGGTGGATGGGACGCGCATTCATTTGGTCGGGCGGCTAGGCTATAGTGGGCTGGCATAAATGTAGCGGTCATCACTGCGAGCAGGCGATCGTGTAACCATCGCGCATGGTGGCCCGCTCACACCTAGGTAATAAGTGATAAAGCAGTTTTTTTTAGCAATGAAAATCGTTGATATAAACAGCTCTTTGGTAATCATTACTCAGGTTCTGTTTGCATTTCCAGTATTCGATCGAGATAGTAGGTGTACAGCACCCTTGTCGTCCCAAAAATGGTGGCTCTGGAACCAGGTACTTCGTACCTAGGTAGGTACCTAGGTAGTTAGCGGATGTACTCCTTCTCGTACAGCTACGTATATAAGCCCGGGTCGCTATAGAGTTAAACGTGAATAAAGATTCAACAACCCCGCGAAACCTTCCGGCTGGCAGACTTCACGCCTTCTGAAAATACCAGGCATCCTCCTTGTCCTGCTCTCAATCTTTCATCAGTTGTCGCGAAATCTTGGCGTTGCCGTACATGAACCTGTGCCCCGTTGAAGGACGAGACCTGCCACAGAGGCCGAGGTACACCGCGGCGTACCTGTAGCTCGCGAGTCATGAAAGCGCAAATCTTGCATCTTCAAAGAGGCTACTTTGTTGTTGAGCAACCCCGAGAGACAGACTTTCAAGACACGAGCCGATTTCGGGCGATGTCATTCCCGAACAGTTCATAAAACTAGGTGCTTAGCAGCCGCTATGCTCATTCCAAGATCGAAAAATTTATGTACCTTCCAAGGGGCCGCTAGCATCATCGGCGGCGATGAGAATGTCCACGGTGACGATCCTCGTACCTTTCGCGATCGCGCTCCTGCTTGTAGCTCTCAGAGCCGCGGTGGCTACGTTTGTCTTGCCGTTCCCTCTCCTCGCGCTTGTAGTCATTGAGTCGTTTGGGTCGTGATCTTGAGCTTCCCTTCTGATCCCAGGCTCCCAAATCTTCTTGACCTTTGAGATCCTTTGCCCCGAGTCCCATTTGGTTGGGGCGACGTTTGACATCCTTCGTCTTTGGGCCCCTGGGCTTACCGTCCCAGCCCATGCCCCGCAAGAGTGCTGCGCCAAACTCCTCCACGGGCATCTCCTCGTAGTCTTCCAGGGTGGACACGTCCGGAGCGTCGCGAAAGTTTTGCTTGAACGCTTCCTCCTCCTTGGCACCCGCAGACTCCGCGCGCGCTATAACTAGATTCCTCTTCTTCTTGTCTTCCCGCTCATCCAGAAGCGCTTCCATGGCCTCCTCATCCGCGGTTTTTTCTGGTTTTGCATCGGCGCCCTTGTCTGCATCGGACTGATCAGTCGATGCTTCTCCTGCCTGGCCGCCGGCATCCTCAGTGGCTTTGGCGCCCTTTTCCTTCAAGGTGAGTCCCCATTTTAGCGGCTTGCCCTGATCCACCGGCTCGACTTCCTTGTCTGCTTGTTGTCTTGTTGATGTCGTGTTTGTTCGTGCTCTCTTCTCCGACTTCCAGTCTCGATTTGCTTGCCTCGGGATCGTCAGAGGCTTTTTGGAGGAGCCCGTATCTCGTCCACGCCCATCAGCGCCCGCCCCGATCGTGGTGATGTTCTCAGCCCTGTCTGCCGGGCGGCCTTCGCCGTCGCTTTCAGAGTCGGATGCGTTGCCGCCGAGAAGATGTGGTCGTGCGCGCTTTCCGAGTGCAGATGCAGGTGAAGGCCTTAAGGGCGCTTTGGATGCGCCGAACTTGATGGCGATGCGTGAGTTTGCAGGGTCTTTGTCGGACATACTTGGAACTAAAGGCGAATATTAGAAGGCTCTCGTCGTATTAGCTTTCAGGCTGCAGTTGCGATGGAGGATCGTGTTTCGCTCTTAATTCACATATGTATGTCGTCTGTGTATACGTCTGGGTCGAGAGATCCAAACCTTAGTGCTGGCGCGGTGTTGGATTTGATGTGATGCCTGTTTGAAGTGGATCCGTCAGGTAGGTAGGTGGCTTTGTCGTGGACGTGCTGCAATCCGCGGCTCGTAGTCAAGGTACCTAAGGTACCTTTTTATCCCACACGTGCATCCTTTTTCATATTTCTTTTTTTTTCTTTTCTCGCCTGGCAGCTATCCCGAGTCAACAGTTACCCCATTTGCTCAACATGTTTTGTCCTCGCTTCATAGTATTTACTGCACATGGCAACAAGGTGCTTTCCTGCTGCATATGACGAATACCAACCCCACAAAAAGAAAACACGCCTTTCTTCTATCGCCCAGGGAACATGGCTTGTGGATTTTATGTATGGAGTACGGAGAGGTGTAGTTTGTAGCCTGGGCACCGTGAAACAAGTGGCCCCCGAGCTTTAAGCGAAATCTACCAATGGTCTACATAGAATAGTACAACCTAGGTACTTACATTTCATACCGACTTACGGATACAGTGGAATACTCCGTATGCGTTTGATGTGCAGATTTTAGGAAATGCTATGATTTTGAATTGTATACAGCATAACACAACAAAGGCTCGACGCATCAACCCACATAGGCTACTACTGTAGCTTCGATATCATACCTAGATCCATGACATTTAGTATTTCCCTCGCTTAATTATCGACAACTCATAGGAGGTGAAGTAAGTAACACACCAAAATTCACCCGGGGTTTTCAAGAACTTGGATCGTCTTACAAAAATTTGTCGGCGAACACCGCAGATGAATATTGCATCTAATACTCCGTATGTGCCTATTGGGTAGGTGGGGCCTGACCGTCTCATGCAGCTTACTTCGTAGCTCAAAGTGGGACTGGACTACTCATACCAGTGAATTTTGTAAGAAGTACGGAGTATGTACCGGTACAGTCTGGGTTGCTAAAATCCAGCCATTTGACCAGCCTGGATACCTGGCACAGTCAAACGGATGCCAAGGTCCCACCTTTGGCGTGGGAGCACTCTGGAGACTGCTGCTCGGATGGGTCGTCAAAATCTACCGAGACCATACCAAGCATACCTGGTAATTAGGTAGTAAAAAAAGTTTGCTGTGGCTGCTGTCGCGTGCCGGGGTGATGAGAACTGAGTGCACCAAACAAAACAGTGGCTTCCATAAAACCGTTCATCACAAAAGCAAAAGCCAGACCCTTTACTCCATTACTATGTACATTTGTGTGCAGCGGCCCATTGCGAAATCGATAGCAGATAATGTCCGTGTTCTGCTTGTACCCCGTTTTGTTCGATTTTCATTGAAAGGGAGCACTAGGTACAAACGACCCCGGTACCTGCTATTTCTGTACTTTATCAATGCATTCGTACATTCGCATATTGCTCCGGTTTCTGTCCTTGGATTACCACGTACACCCGTTGATTGAAAGTAAAGCCCTGATCAGGACTTTGCTGCCCCAATCGAAAGAATCGACAGGGGGCCAGGATGAAGGCGAAGGAAAAGTACTCCGTAAACGAAAGTGGCTGCCTGTCGAATATGCATACAAAGTGTACACATGCACAAAATTTGATGAGCTGTGCCTGGCATACAGTATTGCCTGGACTGAAAAAGCTGACCCTGGATTGATGGGATCGCTGATGCATGGGATACAAATGAAACGAGATGGATAAGCTACATAGGCACCGCAGTGTTAAAATTTCCATAGCAGTCAAATCGCGACATCGATTTTCGTTGACAGGCACGCGTTAGTCCGAATTCGTTGTGGATAAGATGTATCTATCTACCTTACCTACCTATGCTTTAGTGCCGACATTGCTATTGTGAGCTATCACTAGGTAGAAAAAAAACCGCATGCATGCCTTAACTCCCTAGAGCAGTTCTAATTCTTACCCCTTTCAGGCGTCTCCCAAGTACCTTGCAACAGCCCCACCATCTACTTTGCGACGCTGTCCACTAACGTCTTCCGCTGATCCGCTCGCAAACCAGGTTAGCGTTGTGCTGATTCATGGGTCGCGTCAACTCAGTGTCTCTGATAGTACCGCCTGCCACCTTCCGCCCCAGCTAGGCCGTAATTGAGCGGGTATCATTGATTCATCACCAGCTGGTGAAAATTTGGTGGTTATCGGAGACATCCAAACGACGGCAATCGAAATCAATTGGAAAACACCACAACGCGATCGCTTTTATCATCGCTGACAACAGCGATTGCATCCTATCATCTTGGACTACTAGGCGCAGCATTCGTTTTGATAAAAAACGGATGCCGCCGTCGCCGATGATATGAACGAGGTCCGGTCTGCCGACCGCGCAGCCTTCTTGCAAACAAAGCGGGAAGAATGCAGGTTAGAAATATCCTCACGCGAAAGCGCTTATTCTTCTCTTCATTTTGAATCGCTCACATTGGTGCTAACAGCAAACAGTGCAATTGTAGCTTCGCGGAAGCGCAAGCTTCGCGAGCTGTTCGTTGTCGCGACGGAGCAGGATGGGTTTCCTAATCGCCGACCCAGTCCAGCGACCAACGCGTCCTCCGGCGCGCCTGCCGACCAGTTCCTCCTCAACCACGACATAGTCCGGTGCGTCTAAGCCCTCGAATATCGTTTCACAAGCTTTCAATGTGCTCGCAGAGCTTTTTGCCATTTTTTCTTTTGCCTTTTATTGGTTGCAGATTTCTCGGTGCTCACATCGCTCTCTTTTTTTTGTAACAGGGGCGACAAATTCAACGACCAGACGATACCCAACAGTTTTACCCTTAATTCAGACCAGGTACAGCGATTTTTGAAGCTCTCCTCAGCCTTAACCTCTCACGCCGCCAGCCCTTCGAAGACTACAACGACACCAGCAACCACTTCCTTCGCAACTTCGAACCGAAACTCGAAGACTACGTCGCCCTCTGTTGGCAGCCCGCGAGCCATCGATCCCTCCAACAGCAATGTTACACCCACTGCCGCGACACAGGCCTCAGCCACCGAAGTTGAGAAGGACTCAAAGCAGCCACAGTCGGCCAAGGAGCCTAATGCTACGAGAGATAAAACTTCGACGCCATCATCCTCCCCTGCGATTACCACCGCCTACTCTGCAAAGCAGTCCAGTAAAGCTGCTAGTTTCAATCCGTCATCGCTAAGGCCAAGTCCTGGAGGACACGCGGAGGATCGTGCGGTGCAAACGTCTACAGAGCTGCCAAGAGTACAGGTGTCGAAGTCTGAATCTCAACCGAAATCTGCGGACCAGGGCGGAACACCAAAAACTGTGGCGCCTCTCAAGAAGGTGCCGTATACAGGTGTTGGAGATGTGGAAATGCCTGATGCGGGGCAGGGAGAAGTGATGCAGCATCGCGCAGACCCTGCTGTTCGGCCACCACAGGCAGATATCTCTCGATTCCCGGAAGCACTTTCGTCTCCTGGTAGCACCACTCAGACCGCTGCAACTCCGGCGCCCCACGATGCATCTACGGATACGAGCCCAGAGCATGAGGGTGTGCAGTACACCGAGAGCGAGCCAGAGAAGCAGGAACCGCAACAAGTTCCGCAAGCTGCCCCCGACAGGAAAGACGACGAAGGATTACAGAGAGGCACAGCGTCGCCCGAAGCACTGGCGGGCTCTGAAAGCCCAAGTGCTGGAGCAGACGCTCTGTCTGCGGTGCACAGTGTGGAGGCGCAACTTTTACAGGAGTCCGCAGCCGCCGCTGAATCGGCTTCCGGTCGTACCTCTCAAACAAAGCCACAAGTTCTCGTAAAAGACCCTGTGGCCGATGACAAGCCGCGGCCTGCAGCAACCTCAAGCTCAGCAGATGCATCGTCACCGCAGAGAGAGGCGCGCCCAGTGTCCGATGCACCTGCAAGTCCTCCCAAATCCCAAAAAATTGCGGATATATCTACCGATGGACAAGGCCTATGTCCAGTCCCAACTCCACCTGTCGCTGTTTCCCCCCAGCAGGAAATCAAACCACAGCCAACTGAACAACCGTCAACTGGAGCCAGTATACCAGCTACTGCAGCTCCGCCTAGTGAAGAGTCCTCTGATTTTCGTACGGAAAAAAGCATGGCGGATCCAGAGGCACAGCCTGCGAGGCCTGCTAGAACGCAGCCGGATAGCGTTGATATTCCCATTTCTGATCCCAACCCTGATGCGCAAGAGGCTCAGCCAGAGAATCTGGCAGTTCACAGTGCACTCGAGTTCCAGAACCTCCCCGAGAAACCAACCAAGCCCAAGATCCCAGTCGCTATGTTCGGAGACAAGAAGTCAAAACTCCCCATGGTACGGCGACCGTTGAAAGATGGCGAAGAAAACAAATCCAGCAACCCCTTTACCGAGGATTACTTTACAACCTTGTTTGTCCAGGGTTTCACCCAAAATGCCAAGTGGATGAAACCAATTGACAGCCTGCTCAATTCTGCACACAAGACGCTCTCGACAGCTGATGCCCATTTGTCTATTATGGAGCAGCAGGCATGCCGAGTACTACGACGTGTGTATCATCTGCAGCAGCAGGATAAGTGGTCTTTGAGGCAACCTAGGAGGTATCCAGAACCCAGGAGACCTGTAGCGCATTGGGACCAAGTATTGGAAGAAATGAAGTGGATGCGGACAGACTTCAGGCAAGAAAGGAAATGGAAGAGGTCAGCAGCTCGCGTTCTTGCCTTTGCATGCGCTGATTGGGTTGCGGCGGACGACGTCAAGAGGAAACTATTACAGGTACCGGCTATCATCCCTAAGCCTGCGGCAGCCCGAACGGTTCCCGGCGATGATTCAGGGCAAATGGAGGACGTGGACATGCCAGACCAGCAAGAAAATGAAGTATCGGCTACGAAACAGAAGACCGTCAGCGGTCTGGATACGGACATGGACAATGAGAACTCGGACGAGCCTGGCGAAGTCTACATCCCTGCAATGGACGACGAGGAACAGATTCCGGTCACACATGTTGTTCCAGCTCAGATATTTGCCTTGCCCGATACATCGCTCACTTTCAGCTTTAGCAACTCTTCGGCATTTACCAAAATCCTTGACGAACTTCCAATGTACGGAGGGCCACTCCAGATACCGGATAATGCCGACCTCTTAAAATCGGATCAGGATCCGGATGCACACTGGAAGCTTGCAGCCGTCCCCTTGACCAAATACGTTGAGAGGCCAATGGTGCCCGTCCTCAAAGGGCCTCCAACAAAGCGTAGCCGGTACCAGTTTGCAGAGGAGAGCGACAGCGATGCCGAAGATGAGGACAATATTGTATACCGGAATAATCGCGGTGACACTGCCGGGCCTCTCAAGGGTCAGGCAGTAGAGCGAGAGCTCAAGCACGTTGCGCTGTTTGACCCTGAGATGCAGGTTCTAAGGGATAGGCTACATGCGGGCCATCAGTTCCGTCCGCCTACAGAGCACCCTATGCCCCTGCAATCTTTCTATGAGTCGCGCACTGCGTCGCAATGGACATATGCCGAGGATGATCAGCTGAAGAGGCTAGTGCGGGAGTACTCCTACAATTGGTCACTTATATCCAGCAAGATGGCTATGCCATCTCTGTTTTCGTCTGGGGCGGAACGAAGGACGCCGTGGGAATGCTTCGAACGCTGGGTACACCTGGAAGGCCTGCCGAATGATATGGCCAAGACCCAGTATTTCAAAACCTACCAGTACCGGATAGATCAGGCGCAGGCTGTCATTGCAGCCAAGAACCAGATCGCACAGGCTCAAGCCGGACCGGGTGCTGTGACACCAGTGCCACGCAAGCGCCTGACAACGACCATTAGAGTGGAAAGGAGGCGAGCGCAGAAACACCTGACTTTGCTGGATGCTATGCGAAAGCTGGCCAAGAAACGCGAGGCCACGGCGCACAAGACGGCTTCAGTGCAGGCAATGCGCAAACAAAACGAGTCTCAACAGCAGCAGCAGCAGCAAAATTCGCAAGCACAACAGCCGCGCGGACCAAACAAGACTCCTCGGGATTACAGCTTGATGCGATACGAAAGGGACCAGCAGATTAATGAACGTATGGCCCAGTTTGCGCAGAAACAGCAACAGGAAGCGCAACGAAAGGTACGTCGAACCGGCCCTATATTTTCAGCGTGATTTGAACGGATTAGCTAACATTTCTTGTTATGGTTACAGCATCAGGCTGCACTCGCAGCAAGGTCTCAGGCCGCCGCCGCAGGCAATCCCCAGGCTGCTGCCGCCGCCGCCGCGGCTGCTGCGGTTGCTGCCGCAGCTTCAGCTACCGCAGGCAGCGTGGTCGCTACCGGAATGGCAAGTGCCGGCGGTATCACGCCGACGGGTAGTGCACTGCCTCCTCAGATGGCCGCTCACATGGCACAGCAACTCGCAGCAGCACAGGCTGCGGGCGCCGGAGCCAACCCGATGGCTGGTGCAATTCGTGCTCCCCAGGCTGGAAGCATGGCAAACCAGCTCGGCATACCGGGCCATGCACGTGCAAGGATCGCGATGCAAGCCCCTCAAAATCCAATGGCAGGACTACAGCAAGCGGCTGGGAATCTTGTTCCCCCGATGCAAATGAACGGCATGGCCCAGCTGCCATTGCAGGCACAGCAGCATAGAATGGGCATGGCGTCGTCGAGCCCGACCGAGATGAATATGCTCATGCAGGCCCAAAGAATACAAAATCAACAGAGGTCTGTTCAGATGCAGCAACAGCAGCAGCATCACCAGCACCATCAACACCCTACTCAGCAGGCGACCCAGTCACAGTCGCCTCAACACCAGCAGCAGCCACAGCAGCAGCAGCAGCAGCAGCAACAACAACAACAACATCACATTCAACACCCACAACAGCAACCTCAGCAGCATCATCAACAGCAACCAAACATGTTGAATCAGCCGCAGCATCAGCAATTCCAGCCGCAGCAACACCAGCAGCAGCAGCACCAACAACATCAGCCACAGCCACAGCAGCAGCCACAGAACACTCAGCAGCTTCAAAACCAAGCGGGGATGCAGAATCCACCGTCAGGCATGCGTGCGACTCTCAATGGAGTTCACAATGCCAACCAACAAAACTACCTTGCCAATGGGCAAGCTGCGTTGGCATTCAGCCCGCAAAATGGAGGCGCCATGAGCCCACCTCTTAACCAGCAGGCTGCAAACTCTCCTCGGGGCCACGGTATACCGCAGCAGCAGGCATCTTCGGCTGCACTAGCTCATGTGGAGGCACAAATCCGCGCACAAGCGCCACAGATGCCCCCTGACCAGGTGCGCAAGCTGGCGGCTGTCACTTTGGAAAAGCGTTTGGTGCAGCAGAGGAACAACGCGATGAGTGCGGCTGCCGGTTCATCTCCGAAGCCCGGCATGGTTGGAGCTGGAGCCGGCGGCACACCGCATCAGTATGCGCAGCTCTTGCTGGCGCAGCAACACCAAGCTGCACAGGCAGCCCAGGCGCAGGCGCAGGCTCAGGCTCAGGCCCAGCGGGCACCTAGTCAAAATGGTGCGGTGCAAAACGTGCAAAGTGGCCAAATCCAGGGTCAAACTCAGGGGCAGAATCACGGCCATGCTCAGGCTCAGGTCCATGGTCAAAACAAAGTCACTGGTCAAGTACAAGGTCAGGTCAAAGTTCCGGGTCAGGTCCAAGGTCAGGTCAAGGTTCCGGGTCAGGCCCAAGGTCATGCCAAGGTTCAGGCTCAGGCTCAGGCTCAGGCTCAGGCCCAGGCTCAGGCTCAGGCTCAGGCTCAGGCTCAGGCCCTACCTAAGACCCAGCCTCAGGTCCAGCCTCAGGTCCAGCCTCAGGTCCAGCCTCAGGTCCAGCCTCAGGTCCAGCCTAAGACTCAGGTGCAAGCTCAGGTGCAGGCCCAAAATCAAAGCCAGGGTCAGGGTCAACCTCAAGCTCAACCCCAACACCCAGGCCAAGGTCAAGTCCAAGGTCACGTTCAGGCCCACGCCCCGGCTCAGGCGCAGCCCACAGGCCAGAACAAGCAGCCCCCGACACCGAAGCCGACCCCAACCCCTACTCCGGCACCGGCACCGGCATCAGTCCCGGCCCCGGCCCCTGTCACAGCCACAGCCACGGCTACGACCACGACCACCACTGCGGCGACGCCAACACCAACGGCGCAAGGCCAG
The DNA here is from genome assembly GCF_000002495.2 of Pyricularia oryzae 70-15. Lineage (NCBI taxonomy): Eukaryota > Fungi > Ascomycota > Sordariomycetes > Magnaporthales > Pyriculariaceae > Pyricularia > Pyricularia oryzae. The sequence goes on along the minus strand of NC_017851.1, from coordinate 3,747,724 downwards.
TCTCAGACGAATGCGACTCAGCATCAGCGACAAGCCAGCAGTGAAAGCGCGCAGGCTGCTAGCAGCTGATGACGGGGAAGAGGTTGAGAGCATATTTGCGGGCGCAATACTTGAAACATAAAAATGCTTTTTAATGTACATATAGTTAGTTCCTTCTATTCTCAGCGAAGGCGTTTGTCGAGGGTTTGGGATGAGATTCAGCATATGGAAGGCTGTTTATTGTATGCTATCCCTCGAGATATCAGGAGAACAGTGAGGTGTAGCGGAGCAGTTGGCGGACATGAGCCGTGCAACTTAACATAGACACTCGGCATGCCAAAGGCGTGTCGAGAGACGAACAAAAAGAACTGAATACAAGAAGTTAATGAAGGATGACGGGAAGCACGCTACATTGTGTCGTAGGTATCTAAGCAACAAATATGCATATCGGTTATTGTCTGTCTCTGCCGTCTGTCCTGGTTGAGGGGTGCACGTGATATCGCTCCACCCTGGAGAAATGATGTCTCGCACTGTGAATCATGGTCAGCGACAGCTCCCAAAACTGCGGGTGCAAGCTTCACAAAAAACAACCCATTTACAACACCTCTGATTACATTTGTTTGCTTTGTCTGCAGGATGCGATGCATGAATGACTGACTGATATTGCGAGCAGAGCCTCTCGTCGTCGCTGTCCAGGGATATTTATCAATCGAACCAACGGCATATTTGGGGGAGGGAAACCCAGTGTCAGAATAACACTCTCGTGTCCTGACTTACTACCCTTACCCAAGGTACCTACCTACTTGAGTACTTGACTTTTCTAGGCAAATCAACATTGGCGACGCAGTCTTGGAAAGGAGGCAGATGCTGCGGATTGTCGCCATATACAGACTTAAAGGGGACTCTGAAGCAGATATACTGCCCACCTGAACCTGAGACCTTTGTTTTTTGTTACCTTTTTCTTTTGGTTCATTCAGCCTGGGAAAGCCAGGCGCCGTGATCATTCATCATGGTCGTATACTCGTTTTACATTTTCGACAGGCATAGTACGTAACTGCTCTCTTCTCTTGTCTTCTTTCTTTTTTTTTCGTCTTGCTTACGCTACCTATAAAACAGCCGAATGCATCTACACCAAGCAATGGCTTCCCCCACCGCCGAGTGCGCCGGACACGGGCAAGCCTGGGCGCGACAGCCGCAAGGACGACGCCAAGCTCATCTTTGGAACCGTCTTCTCGCTGCGCAACATGGTGCGTAAGCTCGGCGGGGACGACGACGCCTTCATCGCGTACCGGACCGCCCAATACAAGCTGCACTTTTACGAGACGCCGACGAACCTGCGCTTTGTGCTGCTCACCGACACGGCCAGCATGAGCATGCGGAACGTGCTGCACCAGATTTATATCAACCTCTGGGTCGAATATGGTGCGTATTATCCTTGGAAAACTGATACATGTCCTTTGAGAAACACTTTCTCGGGCGGTCTTTCTTCATGTCTCATGTGTGTGGTTGCTAATATTGCTGGTTTCTTTCAAAGTTGTCAAAAATCCCCTGGCGCCGGTCGAGCACAAGGGTGGAGAGGGTGTCAAGAATGAGCTTTTTGAGCTAGGGCTGGATCAGTTCATCAGAGGGTTGATGTGAAGCCGACCAAACACACTTATATGCTGCTATCTGGAGTAGGATATAGGGCCTAGAATAGTTATTCGATCATCCAAATCTGCCCAGAAACCATTCGCCCGGCAGAATATAGACATTTTTCCACCTCTAATCATTGCACAGTCTTTCTTTTTCTCTACCGGCACATCAGCACAAGAACCATCGGCGCTTTCTTCTCTATTCTTGTCCCGCCACTTCTTGCTCTTTCTTTCCGTCTCACCCACATTCTTGACTCTTTTCAAGCGTTACAATATCCCCGGGTTTGACCTGCGAGATAATGAGAACGATATAGTGGCATCTTCTCTCAGCTTGCCTCCAAATATCTCCTCGCTGGATCTGACTTGAGCATCACTTACCAGTACTGGTATCACATTGACAACCAGTCGAGACTCTTCCTACACCAGAAGCTCGTGTGCTGACCTCACTTTTATTTCCACAATCCTCACTTTCTCCCAGAGCACCTTACCTGGGTCCATAATCTTTCAGCTAGTTAGTTGCATGAGACTTCTCTCCAGACTTCCACCATTCTTCAAGATCTCTTCAACAGCGTCTTTTTGGAATCCTTCCATTTTCGCAGCCTCTTTCGCGGCTAAAGCCTCGCACCACAAACATACGTAGAGCGGGGGAGTTTTGACGACTCTCAGACCTTTATCACCATGTCGAAACCAGCGCGGACCAAAAAGATGGAACCGTGGGAGAAGCCCGTCTTCCGCGGCTGCAAGATTGCCATAGCGGGCCAGCTAGATGAGAACTGGACGGAGCCGCAGATCGAGCGGTGGATCAAGTACCGACATGGCCAGCTGGTCGACAAGGTGGACGATACGGTGACCCATCTGGTGTGCTCCAAGGAGGAGTTTGACAAGGGAGGAACGGGTATCTTTGGCCGAGGTAAGTAAAATAGCCATATGTCACCCAATGCTTCTACTTGACTTCAGCTATCTCTCACATCTCGTAATCTTGATGTCGTGCACTTATGATAGGCTTGATCTAACACACACTTTGTGGACGGGAAACACACACAGTCGCGGATGCCTATCGAATCATGAAGGCCAAGAACAAGGGCAAGCGAGGCAGCAAGAACCTACACAAGATATTCATTGTCAAGTCAGACTGGCTTGAATTCAGCTGCCTCAAGGCAAAGAAACTGAGGGAGCTGGACTACGAATGGAATCGACCCGAGAAGAAGGAGAGCCAAAAGGCAGTGCAGGAAAAGAGGCTTGCCAAGGGCAAACAGTTGGAAGAGGATGGCTTCGTCAACACCGGTAAGACTCATATCTTACTTCACACCTGTGTTCTACACCACAAATCTCCCACCTTTGAAAAGGAACCTTACCACTCACCAACATTGCAATCATCGACGGCTACCGGTGGATACAGAACTCAACCATGTCTACACAGACAGCACCAGCTTCAAGTATGAAATCACTCTTGAGGGCAAGGACTCGAGCTGCTACACACTTTATGTGAGTCACCCTAAAAAAACAAAAAAAGATAACATAAGCCACATCTCCCGTTATGTTGTCACACACTCCTCTTTGGATTTCCAGGGCAATATTTTGCATCCCAAACTCACCAAAAGACGTTTAAAAAAACAACAACAGCTTTTCGAGTCCAACGCCACCCCTCGCCTGTACCACTTTGTAGCAAAGTTCATCAAGAAGAAGCGCTCGCCACCTAACTACCACCGACCCTCGGCCACCCAGGGCTTGTTCCCTCGCGAGTTTGATCTGCTCAAGGCCTTCTTCCGGTCCAAGACGGGCGTCGAGTGGGAAGACCGCCTGCGTGACTACCTTGTCCCAAAAGACGCCAAGTTTACTTATACACCTCCGGTGAGTTGTTCATGCTATAATGTTTATTTTTGTGTTTTCTCTTTATTTGTCCCCACGCCCTGGTCCTTGGCTGGCTAGTCTCGACACCTTTTATTTTAAGAAATGCACCCCTGACTAACAAGCCAGGCTCGGTGGCTGTCACAACAGGTCGGAAATGCACCCAAGGGTTCAAAGGAAGAGTTGCCGTAGTGAGGAAAGGTTTGCCAAATGAGGAGGTTAGTCGGAGGCCGTTAGTCGGAGGGGCATGATGGTGCTGCATGATGAACTTGGTATTTTTATTTTCAAAAGAGCCACTGGAACATTCCTCGATCGAAGGCTATTGGAAGGTAATACCCTGATGGACTGCATTGCGGTGCGTTCAGCGTCAGCCTGGGGTTTCCTAGTTCGAAAGTTTTAGTTTGCTATTGCTCATTTCTTAGTATTCAAGAAAACAAGGACAAACAACCCCCCCTATATTATCTACTACTGCTGTGTCGTCATACAGGTAGAAAGAAATGTGCATGGGATCGACTTGTCCGAATAAATGAGGCACATCTACAGTGTCTTGACTTTCTTCTGTACATAGTCAAAAGTTTCTGAGGCCGTCACCCTGCCACTGCTGCATAGAAATTATTTCGACTAGTGCTCCATACTGATAGTTCATGCCATGCGTTTGAGTGTCTATAAAATATGTACCCGAAATTATACAAAAGAAAGCCCTAACTCGATCCGCCAGCGCCACCACCGTTCCCACGGCCGGCACCGCCATCGAGCAGTAGCTTCGGTTTGATGTAGTCCTCGTCCAGCTGCCTGAACAGGGCTGTTGGGTCCTCGGTGCTGAACAGCTGGCGGATCGCGGCCGTGGCCGACAAGCCACCCGTCTCTGTGTTCGACCTTGTCCTGCTCCCCCCCGCTGGCAAACCAGCTGCCTCTTCGTCGCCCGTAGGCGGCATTGGGCTGGATCGTCTCCTAGGGGCTGGTGGCGGCAGGTCCGACGTGTCAATGTCGCTCCCAAAGTCATCCGAGTCTGTCGAGCCGCCCGGGTTGCCAAGGAGGTCCAGTCTTTCCGCTTCTTCGCGTGTTGACCCTGTACGGACGAGACTGCCAGGCCTTGCCGCACTCAAGGGAGATCTATGTCCTGAGCTCCAGCCGCTCGCGTCTCTTCCACCGACGGCGCCATTACTGTCACGTCTCCGACCTGGACGTGTGTCCAGGGGCACAACACCATTGCGCCCGGCCGGGCTATAACCTATTCCGTTACCCGATCGCTTGTAGTAGCCCCCAACTGCCTCGATGTCGAATTCATCGTCAGAATCGATCTCATCCGTCACTCCCGTGCGGATCTCGAGGATTTCAAGCACGTTGACCGTAGTGCCACCAAATATGATGACAGTGAGCACCACCACAACCAGAACGGTCGCCTTGAATGCACGGTGGTCCTTGGCCGTCAACAACGCGGCCAGGGCAACACCGACCGCTCCACGCAACCCTGCCCAGAACAGCATGCCTTGGTACTTGTACGGCAGCTCCTCGGGCACGTTCTTGATGCCACGTCTTTCTGCCCGGTACTTGTGGAACCAGTTGATGGCCCACGAGAGTGGGAATACGGCAACCCAGCGAGCTGCGCACACCGCCATGACAGTGACAATGATGAGGAGGGGCTGGAACTGGAGATCCTTGTCCGTAAAGAGGGAAACACCCAGGTAAATAAAGATAAAGTTCTCAGACAGTTGTGCGAGGACCTGGAACATGTACTTGGTCGTAAGCTGAGTTCTTCGCGACATGTTGAAGTATGCATAGTGTTTGAGTGTGATTCCGCAGAACAACAGTGACACAATTCCAGACATGTGTATGGCCTGGGAAAAGTAGTACGTGGCGTAAGCAATAAGCACAATCAAGCAGCTCTCCAGCTTGGGAAACCTCCTGAGGTACGTGTACTTGAGCATGAGCGCGGTGAGGATGCCAAGAAGCGCCCCGATGAACAAGCTGCCGAAGAAGTCCCTCAAGAAAATCCAGAAACCCCAGAAGAAGGTAGAGATGCCAGCAGCGCTGCCTTTGGTCAAGCCCCTGGCGGACTTTTGCGCCGACTCGAAGATGACAATGGCCACAGCGTCATTGAGGATGGCCTCTCCAAAGATGATGGTATACAGCTTCGGGTCCACCTTGTACGAGTTGAAGATGGCTATGATGGTGACAGGATCGGTAGCTGACAAAGTTGCGCCAACAGATATGGCATCGATCCAGTTCATGGTGAGCCCCTCGAGGGGTACGCGAGTGTAAAGCCATAGTATAACACCGATGACTACTGCAGACAGGAACGTGCCAGCAAATGCGAACGTGAGAATTGTTCCGATGTGCCGGAAGAAGTTGGCCTGATGTAACTCGTAGCCGGACGAGAGGATGATGGGTGGAAGGAGGAGGTTGAAGAAGATTTGGTAATCGAAGCTGACGAGGTCCTGGAGTCCATCGACGGCAAACACTCGCAGGGCAAGGCCAACTGCCATTCCTAAAATGCGAAAATAACGAGACCCGTGTCAGTGAGACTCATAGCGGTGGGAGAACAAGAGGTTGTTGCAAGGGTCGGCAAACCGGCAAATATGGAGACGACAGTTTCATGTACTGCTGTCACCTTCTTCAGCGAGAGAAAGTAGCTCGCAAAGAACGCAGCGATCAGCAGCACGATGAGGATGAAAAGCGCCCATGATGAGTATGTTTCCTTTTTAGATGTATCCTCTATCGGCAAGGGCTGTCAGTCAGGCTGCGGCTCCCAGACAAGAGATCATCATGGCAGTGTGCTAGTTAGTATCGTACCTCCAGGTTCGGGTTCCTCGGCAGCGCGCCCTAAATCCAGTCAGTAAAGAGTGTCCGTAGCGAGGCCATTGGAAAGCGTCGGGAGTGTTTTGCGAGATGGCGGCTTAGCATACTGGTGAGCTCCAGGAGGTTGCCGGCGATATCGAAAGTCATGACTGCGGCCGACGAGGGACGGGCTGGCTACGTCGGCTTCGCAGCGTGTGAGTACGCTACCGTCCTGGCGAGAAAGAAAAAAGGTAGCATGCGCTTTGAAGTCGGTTGTGGCTGTCGAGCAAAATGCGTCGCTAAGTGGTGGATGATTTGTAGTTGTGGCTGTGGTTAATGGGTGGGAAAAAAATGACAGATGCTCCGAACATGATAATCAATCAAACATACAGAGAGGGCTGTCTTTGAGATTTGAGATGGAATTGCGCTTTCACGCGGGCGAGTCGCAACAGCGCCAAGCATTACGATTCCAGTTTCGTTTTTAGCGCAGTGTAGTGGATCATCCAAGTTGGGGGCCTTGGGGGCCTTTGGAAAAGCGGGAATAACCCCAGCCCCCAGTTAATGGTCAGTCAACTACCTACCTAGGTAAGAGTACCTGTACCAAAAATAATTATCCACTTGTCTGCAGAAGTAAGTGCATGGAGGATCGGCATGCCTTTACTAGTATAGCCATGTGCTTGTATGGATGAACCTCGATTACGTAGTAGACAACATTACACGCACCCAGCGCGGAGCTCAGCCATACCGCGCGGGGGTAGGCACCCAATTGAAGCTGCTGACTGAGGTCGTCTGGTCTCACTCATGGGTGACTGGGGCGGCTTTTTTTGGTCAATTGAGAAGAACTGCCTAATTACAGTTGCAGCTTGGCCCGTTGTCGTTGCATACCATACAAGTCCCCTGTTTGATGCAGGCAGAACCATCAGCCGGAATCCCAACCCAGCCCAACCTCAGATGCCATCACATCCATCCAAGCTCGGTCTCGTGGCATCCCCTCATTTGAGTTAGTTACCTGAGGTATGCCGTGGGTTTCGAGCGCGTGATACACCAGGCACTGCGCATTTTCTTTTTTACGGCCTCGAATTGATTTTCAAACAATACACCTAAGTAGACTGGAGCTTCGCAAACAACTGCCGTTGGCCAACCAAGCGTTGGTTTGAGAAAACTTAAAACCCCAGCCCTCGAAAGCTTAAACCCTGCAATCAAATCTTTCATCACCGGCCAGAACGGAACAGCACTTGTCATTCCTCCTTGCATCCCGAGAGCTCCTCCGGTCCACATACCACGACAACAAATCGCTCCGGAAGCATACAAAAACAACTAGTCGACTCCGCTCATCCCGAACAATCGCATGCCTCCGTCATCAGCAGAGCCCCCAGCCGCCTCCGCCGCGAACGCCGCGCGCCATGTATCGATAGACGAGCCAAGGCGAGATGGGCGCAAGGACCCTAACCAGAACGAACAGTCGCCGCTGCTATCGCCTCAGGATGACGAGGTCGATTCCTTGATGGCACGCCGCGAGTCGGCTATCGAGGACGACGACGACGAGATCGACCCGTTCGAAACAACAAAGAGCGTATGGTATCTCATCCTACTGACAATTAGCATCGGTGGCTTGCAAATAGCCTGGTCCGTCGAGCTCTCCAATGGATCGCCGTATCTGCTCTCTCTCGGCCTGAGCAAGTCTCTAATGGCACTGGTCTGGATCGCTGGTCCGCTGTCCGGCACCCTGGTGCAACCATATGTGGGCATGCTCAGTGACAACTGTCGTATCAGCTGGGGCAAACGGAAGCCCTTTATGCTTGTTGGTGCCGCCGCTACCATTACCTCGCTCCTCTTCTTGGCTTGGACCAGGGAGATTGTCAGTGGTATTCTTGGTTTGTTTGGTGCCCCTGCAGATTCCGATGGGGTCAAGACAACCATAATCGTAGTTGCTGTTCTTTGGGTTTATATTCTGGATTTTGCCATCAACACAGGTATGCAACTCGAATCTTTTTTCTTCTTTTCTTGGCGAACCGCGCAGTCGAGCCGAAAATAGGATCGTCTCATCTCCCCCGGTTCCTTGGTTTGCTAATTGGTTGTCTTGCATGCAATCAGTGCAAGCTGCAATTCGAGCATTTATATTGGATTGTGCTCCATCCCACCAGCAAGGTATGTAATCGTTGAACTCCGTGGTCGTCCGTCCACTGGCTAGTCTGTCAGAAAATGGCGATTGACTTTTCATATGTCTCCAGAGGCTGCCAATTCCATGGCGAGCAGGATCACGGGCGTTGGAAACATTGTGGGCTATGTTGCTGGTTTCGTGAACCTGCCAAAGATTGCTTGGTGGCTCGGAAAGACGCAGTTCCAGGATCTGTGTGCAATTGCCAGCATCGCCCTAGGAGTCACCGTCATTATCACCTGCATTCTCATACCAGAGCGTGATCCCAGACTCGAGGGCCCACCGCCAAGAGATCAGCCCGGCGTCTTGTCGTTCTTTACCAAGATCTTTACGTCGATAAAACGCCTGCCCCCAGTAACCAAACGGGTTTGCCAAGTGCAGTTCTGCGCCTGGGTTGGTTTCTTCCCCATGCTTTTCTACACATCGGCCTATATTGGTGAGATCTATGTACAGCCGTTCTTGCGCAACAATCCGAACATGACTCCCAAGGAGCTCGATGAGCTTTACGAGCGTGCCACTCGGGTGGGAACCTTTGCTCTGTTGATATACTCAATCACCAGCCTCAGCACAAACGTTTTCCTGCCTTTCTTTATTCAGCCCACATACGACGCAGCCCCAGTGGTATCGGCGGATGCGCCTGGTGAGGGGCCGTCGGTGCTCGCCAATGCCAAGAACGCTAACGGCAGCAGTCGGTCGTGGCTGGACCGCCTGGTCATTCCTGGATTTACGCTCCGTCGTGCCTGGATGTTCTCCCATATTCTATTCGCATTCAGCATGGGCTGTACTGTCCTTGTCGAATCAGTCGAGGCAGCTACGGTTCTCATTGGGCTGGTTGGTATTACGTGGGCCTTGACGCTGTGGGCTCCATGGTCTCTGATATCTTGTATGGTGCTCCCGTCCCTGTTCCTCGCCGGTCTTGGTCAAAACGTGACTAACTTCTCGGGTGACTTTTAGCGGAGATTTCGAGGCGTGATGCAGTCCTGCGAGCCCAACAGAGGCGGCGCGGACTTACCCTGGATCAGCCTTACGACGAGGACGAAACTCCTTCATCCGAAACCAGCTCGGGTCAGCTAGAAGTGGAAAGGGATGAGCAGGTGGCGGATCAGGCCGGCATCATTCTTGGCATACACAACATGGCCATCGCAGCACCGCAGATCATCGCGACGGTCGGCTCTAGCATCATCTTCAAGTTCTTCCAGAAACCGCGAGGCACTCCAGGAGATCGTAGTATCTCTATCGTCATGGCCCTTGGAGGTATCACGGTTCTGGGTGCTGCATGGCTTGTCCATCGCATCGATGATGATGTTGCCGTGCCAGCTGATGAGTTGTCTGGTATCATGGAAGCAGGCGCCAGTGATGGCATCCTAACCGGCGGACCGCCAAGGCCATCCCTCAGCCAGAGGACTTCTTTCTCATCGACGCGTCCGTCCTTCTCGCGCAGTCGAAATCAGAGTACGGAGTCGCTATCGCGATACAGCCAGGAGAGAGCGGCATTGGTTAGGGCCAGCAGTTTCGGCGGTGCTGAATACTAGCAATATATGTCTCTACAGTCTTTGGATGGCTTATTTCCTTACGCAAGCCCGTATTGTTTTTCTCTCCTTGCCAAAAGCGTCTTGCCGAACTGAAATCTTGTTGTTGCATGGTCATGCTGTGGTAGACGTTGGAATTTGATATATGAGTTCATAGGTAACAGGTGTTTCCTTGTCTTGTTTGTCTCTTAGCGTGGGTGCATGATGGGATTTTTTCGCCTACTGGCCGATGTCCAGGCATTTTAATTCATTGAAAGAATAGGAATTTGAACACAGAATCATTTGACACTGAAAACTTCCCTGAGAAGAGGTAGAAACTACATCAAAGAGGTTGGCTGTCTACTTCCAACATCGCAGAAGACAACGTCGACTCTGCGCACTGCAATACATGTAGATTTGCAAGGGAGAGCCTGCCGCACCTGGGTTTACACAGGCTAAAGTGCCACTTCTGCGAGCGGCTGGTAAGCCAATGTCATCGATTACTGATGCCACAGTATTGATTGGCACTCAGACGGAACATGGTATGTATATATATCACTTAAGTTTCGAGGATCTTCAGAACTTATCGTCCGCAATCGGTCACGGTGTTCTCCTCTTCACTTTGGATTTGCTTGGGATTGTTGTAGGGGCGACTCCATCGGGGATCGCCGCTATATTGATATTCCCAGTATAATATAGATTAACTGCAAACATTGCAAATGACTTCCGGCAGGACGCCGAACGGCATGACTGTTCAACTGACTCCGTGAAGTAGGGATATATTGCGTTGACAATTGCTGTTACTGAGAGAATGCATCCGCCTAGGAGATACTGAATAACCTCACTTTACTGAGTTTTTGGGATTGTTGACATCGGGAGTAAGATTGCGACCTCTCTGTCACCCTTTCTGAAGATTTTCTTGCCATCCACAGGTGTAGACAAGCTCTATCACAACCCCCTTTTAATCCCCAGTTCTTCCAATCCGCTCTCCCCCAGCCAGAAATAATGCTCACCAGCAAAGCTCTTATCCTCGCCCTCGCCGCCCACCTATCCTTAGCAGCCGTGCTGTGGGACGGGCGGTTCAACGACCTAAGACGGCGCAGGACCTGAACAAGTGGTCGTGGGCCAACCAGGCCGGGCCGTACCAGTACTACATCCACGGCAGCGGCAGCGTCGACAAGTACATCAGCCTGTCCCCGGGATACAAGAACCCAAACGAGACGGCCAGCGCGCGGGGCGCGCGCTTCGCCCTCGACGGCGCCGTGTTCTGGATCGGGCAGAACATGCGCCGCACCGAGCTCATCTCCCAGACCACGGCGGGCATTGTGAGCGGCAAGGTGTTTACAACTTTAGCATGATGCATAAGAACGCCAACGCGCCGAGCCCGAATCGGGAGCATCAGATTAACTTTTTGAGAGCGTCACGAAGCACGTTGTATTTTGTTCTTGTCATTTCTGGGCATCGCTCGCTAAAACATACTTTCTGCCTTTAGCACTTTACCGAGATGACGTACGGCTGGATCTCGGGCGAGCAAGGCACAAGCAACAAGAATCTGCAGTGGATGGTCGGCCAGAGGTCGCTATGGAAGACAGAGTGGAAGCCTGACGTGTGGCACAATGTGGCCTACGAGATCGTAGGAGACCAAGAAGCTGTTGACTACAAGACCAAAAAAAAAAAAAAAAAAAAAAAAGGCATCTAACCACAACCTTCTCTTCACTCACAAAATACAGGACTTTGGCGCAAGGACTGTCGGCTTTTGGCATTCCGAAGGGGGTACACCGCTCGAGAGAAAGTTTGCTCCAGGTAAGCTTGGTTCAGTTTTTTTCTGTGAAGAGTACACTCACATATGTTGTTTACCCTTCCACATAGTCAGCGAATCTACCTCCTCCAACGGAGCCGACTGACACCTGGGCGTCCTCGAGCTTCCACGATAGCAACACCAACGAAGACTTTTACTTCTCGGGTGTTATATCGAGTCCGGCACCATCACCACCTTTGTGACCGGTCCTAGTGAGTATCTGCCAGGTCTCACCAGAACCGCACTCCAAGAGTCAGGTTGGGCTGCGGGGACGATCAGACTCCGCTTCGCTAACCACATTGTCGCTATAACAGAGTGATTGTAGACTTGTTTTGGTTATGAAGGATATTATGTTCAAAACAGGCCGATAGCCACAGAGACGCGCAGACCCATGTTCTTTCTAGCCGACCAAAAGCAAAATACGAACAGTCATGAATATGGCCAGTCCCAACATTCTCACTTCCTGCCTTTGGACAGATATCAGGCATATATGAATTCAACACCAAAGGCCTTTCTTTTAAAGACAATATGAACATGGAAGCTAAGATGGCTGGTTCAAGTTTGATACTCCCAAAAGAATGCCTATCGCGAGAAAGGGAGGCCGAAAAAAGAGGATAAAAAGTAGTAAAAAGACGAGTAACTTTGATTTTAAAGCGCCCCAGAATAGTTAATATCCGTCCAAACAGTCATGATCGTTCGTTCATCAAACAGTTACCAAGTCTACAGACAAGCTTGGAAGAGACTTGCCACCGCTCAAATGCCTAAATCGAATCGTCGCAGGCGTTAGATTTTGCTGTGTGATGCAAGTCTATGCAGCCCCCCTGAGTCTTTGCTTTCGTGCAAGCCAGTCGCCGAGCATATTGTCGAGTTGCTATATTATACACTCTTATCAGTATCCTGGTCAAGTATTTTCATACTTTCGAAACAGAGGCAATGACTGGCCGAACTTACCGTTGTTATCTCTGCTAGCTTCGCGTTCTGTTCCCGGAACAAGCTACCAGCAATTGGATGGTCTGGACCGACAGGAGCGACATCCGTCTTATCATAAATAAGAGTGAGCATGTCGCGAATTTCCGTGCCCGAGTCAAAATAGGCACGTAAGCTGGCGTCGTTCCATGCGGCGCTAGCGGTCGATGTTGATGTCGTGACCGAGTCGTCCTTGCGATGCCTCCGCCCGCTATCTTCGTCCCCATCAAGCTCTGGCGATGGCGATGATATCGGAGATGAATGGTCCTCCTGGCTAGAGGTGTCACCCATGAGTGCCGGGGGATTATTTGGTGTCTCCGCAGTCGTCTGTACGGGTGACTCGGTCAAACGATCACGTGCCAAAGCACCAACCTGTGCATTCTGCCCACTTTCTTGAGATACAAATGCCTTTGGTGGTTGGCGTGCAGGGCCCTTGGCGGATGCTGTGTCAGAAGACGTAGAGCCTTTTCTGACAACCTCTGTTGCTGCCACATCTTCTATAGGAGCCACAATCTCTGGATCGGGTCCGGCCTTTGCCTTGGCTGCCTTCTGTGACTTGACTTCGGAAGTTTGTATCCGGGACGGCATAACCTTGGACACGGCCGCCTTTGGTTCTCTCTTCGACTTCGATCCCTTTGAACTGTCCAGTGGTGCATTGGCAGTCTTGGTTGCCATGTCTCGGCTATCTTGCACATCTGATTCGACGATACGCATGGTAGCTGGCGGAACGTTGGCCACATTGTTGGCTCTAGTTTCGTTATAGCTGTCAATGGATGTCTCGCGTGACGCAGAGCTCGGCTTGCGCGTCGGGGACGGTTCGGTCCGTGGCTGCTTCTGGAGCTTGCTGGGGTTACGCGCCGGGGCCGTGGCCTTTTCTGGCGATTGAGCTTCGTCAATCTCATCACCATCATTGCCTTGACTTTCTGAAATGGCATCCATTGATCGCTTGCCCAATGACAGGTCGTCATCTTCATCAACAGACTTCTTCTTGCCGCCCCTTGAGAAAAAACTCCGAATGGCACTAGGCTTCTTCTCTTTCTCTTTCTTGTCCTTCTTTTTCTTGTCGTCCTTGCCAAGGACACTATCTTTCTCGAGTTTGTCTAGACTTGGCCTCTGCTTCGAGTCCTTAGAATCCGATGACGTTCTCGGACCTCCGTCGTCTCGCAAGAGATTGGGTGTCAGCGTAATCTTCTTGGTCTCAACCGTGTCGTCTTTGAAGAATGAGTCCCTGACAGTTCCATCTTTTGTCTTGGTGGGACCAGGTGTTATCGACTTGGAGGCTTCAAATATATCTTCACTGGTCCTGCCTCCCATGGCCAGATCGTTGTCAGTTTCGTCTGCGACAGGCTCAACGGTCCTGACATCTTTTTGTTGTCGGCTCGTTGCGGCTTCAGCACGGCTAGGCTCTTCTTCATTGGCTGCTTGCGTGGTGACCACCTGCTGCGATTGCTGCTGTTGCTGCTGGTTTTGTTGTGCTTGTTGTTGTTCCTGCTGCTGCTGCTGCTCTTGTTGCTGTTGCGCCTGCTGTTGCCTGATGTAGTAATCCATTTCTGGATCCTCCTCTTCTGTTGAGTAGTCAATGTCCGAGTAGTCATGGAAGGTTGGTGCCGCGAAGGCTACAGTCTTGGTCTTCCTTCTCTTCATGGCAGATTTGATGGGATTCTTGGTCTTTTCCATCTGGTCTCCAAGCATGGTTGCAGACAGCTAAAGACAAAACAACTGTTTAGACAGAGCCACATTGAACAGTAGGATTCACGCTGGGTACTAACATCAATGTTCCTGTGCTTGTTCAGCCGAGCCAGCCTTTCGGTGGGTGTCTCAATGTGCTCGGCAGGGAGATAACCTAGGGTATTCGCGTTCAGTCAGGGAATCAGGCCTTTGCAGCTGAGATGGATAGGTCTGGTTGGTAACATACCGATGCTGCTGTCCTTGACGACTCGGACGAGCCACCAATAACTATTGCTGTCGTCTAAAAGCACCATAGTGTCGCCCTTGGTTGCGTTTGCTTGCCCTTCAACCGTGGCCACAAACGTGTGTAGCGCGTACACGAATTCGAAATCAATATCCTCTGCATCTTGTAAGCATTCCGAGCTCCAGCCAGAATCACAATAACGGGGATCAGGTTGGTAGGCATAGAAGTCATCGTCATCATCGCCGTCCTCCGAAATGCTGTAGGCCACAGCCAGATCGTCTCTTTGTGTTTCAAGAAATTGCGCATTGGAGTCAGATGGGCCAGGATAGTCGTGGATTTGACCACTGGCAGAAGACTGAGGGGATCCAGACTCCTAGGCGTAGGTTTCCACCTCGTGTCCAGCGCATTCTGGTCCCCAGCCGTAGCTAAACACCTGGGTGGAGTTCTCTACTCCACCACAGCCCTCAACATCTTCCCTGGCGTACTCCATTCTTTCTTCTCGGTCTACTGAACGGCATTCGTACTGACTGCCCTCTTCGCAGTTATACTCACACTCGACCTGACGACGATGACTGTTCTTCTGCGCGGGGAAGGTTATGGGCATATGCTCGGGGGTGTCCAAATACGGAGATGACGACCTTGCGTCGTCGTCCTGAGCCGTCGGCCCCAGAAGACTACCCGGGGAGGGCGTTTTTGGAAGTGTGTAATGCGCGGCGGGCGAAATTGGGTACCCACCATCTTCGATTGAGGGAGAACTCGAAATCTTGTCCATGTCGTCATCTTCGTCGCCATCGGGGTCTATGTCATCTTCCAACAGATCATTGCCACCGTTTTGCGCGATTGCGAGCGCATCTTGCTGTTGCATCTTGCTCCTGCCTGAAGAGGCGCCCTCGTACGATCCGGACACGCCGGCGACTAGATCTCCCGCGTGCTGTTCGAGATCTCCCGAGTCGACCCCAGAGTTCCAAGACACGCGTGGGCTACGCGAGTTCTCCTCTGCGCTCTCGGCGGCAACCTCCCTTAGAGTCTCGGCTTGATGGGGCGCGAGTGCGCTCGTCGGTTGGCTAGACTGGGCTGGGAGAGGACGCGGGTGACTCTTAGCTGAGGGTGCGTCGTGATCCTGAAGATCAATCGAGTCTAATGTGGGTGGCAGAGGTCAAGCAGCAGTGTCAGCACGCGACTCAAACTTTGGGGCAGGCGGCAAGCCACATAAAGTATCTCGTCGGGCGGCGCGTGTTGGACCAGCGCCTGGCGGTAGCCACGCACGGGCGGGAGCCGCGAGGACTTATAAGGTAGGCGGTAGCATACCGGCGCGAATGATTTCGGGGCGAGTCATGGTCGCTTGAGCCTGAGCGGCCAAGGCGGGCGGAAAAGGAGGCGGAGAAATGGGCTATCTTGGGCTAGTAGCCCGCTTGCATTCGTTCGTTCGGTCGGCCAATGTCAATTGTCGGTGCTGGTTTGGATCGTTGCGTTTGTCGATGTGTTGTTTGTGTTCAGTACAATGGCAGCTGGGATCTAGGGTGGAAGGCAACGGAGTAAAACAGGTGCACAGAAAATAAGTTCAAAAAAAAGTTTCTAAAACGACAGTTCAATTGCTGGTGGAAATCAAGGCTGGACGCCAGAGAAGCACGGCAGAACAGGGGTGAGGATGGAAATGAGGAGCGGGTGGTCCTGGTGCTGCCTTGGTCAATCGGTGATCAAGTAGGCAGGCAGGGGAAAAGAACAACTAACTAATTAAAAAAAAAACAAAAAAAAAAAACAGGTATGCATTAGGCGCATTGTACCGAACTGCTTGTCCTATCTCTTTACATCAGCGCCTCCCACACGACCAACTTTGGCTATTTTCGAAATCTAATTGCCGGTTTCTCCCATGTAAATCTTTCCAGCATTGGACGGTTTGGACGACCTGGGGCAGCCCGCCCCTACGTAGCAATGTGGTTGGCGTGTGATGTTCGGCAGGGATTAGAATGGTTTGCTTGGTGGAGCAGGGAATGCGCCGTTATCCTCACTGCTCAGGCTGATTGCATTGGATGGCTGGGAAAGTGGGAATAGGGAAATTGTGGCCTCAGGCTGCAATCCATTCCAATAACATTAAAGGAAGTTACGAACCCTTCGCCTAACTCCGCCCAGGCTTTGCAACAAAAGCGCTATTGAGAAGGCACAGGTAGCGATCCGTCTGCTGGCGTGGGCAGAAAGCACTAACTAGCATCTGGCCCGTAATAGTAGCCGGGCTAAGCAGGCGTTTCTCAAGATTTCAATTCTGTGCTGTCGCCGCATGTCGCGGCTTCCCACCCCAACCAAACACCAGGATGAGAACGCGGAACCGATTGAGGTCAGGTGGTTGCTTGTGAAAGTATCCATGCTGGGATCCCTTTTCGCGCTACCGCGCCATGTGGTATCCATGAGCGGAGATATGGAGTATATTCAGTTTCAGTCAGACCATCACGTTAATCACCTAACCTAGCTTGGGTGCCCAAAGTGTCAAAGTGCTCTCCCTACCCACTTGGATCTCCAGTTTCTTTTTTGGTGGTGATTGGCCAGTGTCACTCTGTCAAACTTATATAGTAGTATTCGTAAGGCAGGCAAGTAGAACCAGAACTGATGGCACCTCGCGAATCCAGTGGGGGTTGGTCGTCTTTGTTCGCAAGGCTCTCTGAGAAACAGGGAATTGTCCTTTCGCGTAGGTAGTATCTACGTACCTGACCTACCCCATACCTGGCTATCCGAGGCAACATTGCCTGGGCATACTTCATTTCAGGTCACGAGACTATCGGTTTCACGTGGAATTTTATATGAAACAGCACCAACAACGTAGTACGTCTGTCGGCGGATGAAGTAGCCCCTCAAAAGATCCGGCATTAAGACAACAAAATAAAGAAAACCTTAGAGGTAGATGGAGAGAGGTAGCGCCTCGATGATTTAGCTAGACTGAGTACAGTACTGTAGATTAACGGCCCGTTCTCGACTTGGTTTTGTGCGCGGCTGGACGGTTCTTTATAAGCCCCGTTCAGCCCACGGACTCTCACCAGCAAAGCTGACGAGCCACGGCTACATATGGGGACGTTCTTGGCTGCAATATCCAGCGTATCGGATCTTACATACTACTTGGTACACGATGATAATCACCAAAGTGCATAGCGGTAGGTGTTTGCCGCCTGCTGTCGGTTACATGCGTACCGGTAGACACACCCTCATCTCTCGGTTAACTGCTCCGAATTGGCTCATAGGGATGGATTTCTTGGCGCTTGGAAAATGCTTAGCCATGCCAAGACTTGACTTCTCGTGGCACATCGGGGCCCTAGGCAAATCTTTTGAAGCTTCTTCACATTTTACTTTTGTTTCTGCCTCCCTAAAAATATACAAATAAGCAACCTCGCAACCTTGTTTTCTGTTCTAGTCCAACTCTTGAAGCCTGTTTTCAAATGTTGTTCCTGATTTCTCGCATCAGGCGGTACGCATGCGATGCACGAGCGCGAAATTATGCATTGAATCCAAAATTACGGAGCAGTTGGGTATATTGTCCCTCTCTGGGTTCTGCAGTGATTTTCTCGTGGCGGGTCAATTTGCTGGGCCTGGTCAATAAATCCAGTAGGTAATTTACTCATCTCCTACCTAGGAAGGTACTTTATCCCCATCTAACTAGTCCGTCGCCAAAAAAAAAAAAAAAAAAAAAAAAAAAAAGAGAAAGAGAGAGAAATCGCTCCAGTGGGCTGTAAAGTAGGTAAGTGATTAATTCATCAAGTCAAAGTCATAAAAGCCAAAATCGGGCATCATGGCGCACCGGCAATCGCTTGTGAATGTAGGTAGGTAGGGTGGGTGACCAACGTTTCGATGTCAGCTACAAAGTTGAAATGTTCAAACACTTTCGAGACACGAATCGACAATGCCCACAACAGCACAAATAAGCTGCAACTGTGAGTCCTGCGCAGCAAACAAAGTCATTTTCATCCGAAGAAATTATATCGCCAACCAAATCTCTGCGCCCGGAATCTTGGCTTCGATCATAGCTGGCTTCTTTGGTCTTGGAATCTTGGGTTTTAAAGCCTTGGTTCTGCATCATGTACGAAATAATGTACCTTTGAGTCCTTTGTGTTTGGCCTATTGCATGAGAAATCATCAGAAAGCAACATCGAATCAATTCCGGTGCTAAGAGCCCCCCTCAAAGGTCAGCACCTGACCCCACATCTCTCCCCTAGGTTCATCCACACTCACCTGCGGTTGATTTCGACTACCCAGTTTTCGAGTGGTCGGGCGGTCCACCCGATTGCTACCATTTGGCCACCGTCCGTTCCGCAGCCATAACCACCATCAATAACGCTCACGAACTCGCCTTTACACCTTTTCGGAATCCCATAACACCAAGCAGCAACCGACGTTACCGAAATACGATAGCGATTATCCGAAGAACTCGAAGACTTGGAAACAGTCAAAGTATTTCGACAAGACGCGATCGGTTGCATATCAAAACTGCACATGTAACACGAAGAACTTGGTCCACAATTGATTGATCATCCGCATACCCGACGAATACACGCAAGGTCCAAATTCAATTCGCCTCAAAACCCGACCACCGCGATACATAACGACGACACCTGCGAAAACAGAAACAGAAATCTAACAAAACTTACCAGACGAAAGGCGTGTCTGAAAATCTTGGTCTAGTTCATTCGGAATTTGCACGACAGCGTGCGACACGCGAGTGCCCATAGAGTTCCCAACCTCGCCCCGGTGCCTCCGCGTCCATGAGGATCGCGGCCTAGAATCACGGATGCATACCCGGCGACAACCGACGGCTTGTGATCATTGTTGCAAGTAGAGTTAGCAAAAGCGGCTGGCCGCCTTAGCCACCTCTGCTACCAGTCATGGATCCCCTCGAGGCCCGGCAGCTGATACCAGCAGCGCCTGGCAGCGACGACGAAGGGCGGACCTCACGGGCACGCCTCTGTCAGGCCGTCAACTTACCTGCTAATGGCGCCCTGGTCATGCCAAATGGCGAGGTCATCACTCTGACAGCCCCGGCTGCCTTTAAACCTGCATGTGCGCCCAATACCACGCCCGCCATCATCGCTGGTCCCGGTGGCACCACTGGGGCGGGTGTTGATGACGCGGCTCACGTCGGTCCACAGTTTTCTGACCTGAGCGATCCGTTCTACGCATCAACTTTCCCGCAATGTTACGCGCTTGCCGCTACTACCGTCATCGCATACACACTGGTCATAATGTTGGTCATTACCCCTCGATCTTTCTTGGACGGTGGGATTGTTGTGCTTGGCCGTCGAGGCTTCACGAGCGGTGGTTCTGGGCACGGAATCATCGGTGGCCGCCCTTGGCTGCAAAAAGTTGCGGCCCTTACGGTTGCGATATCCCTCACCATTGCGACCGCCGACACTTTCAAAGTAGCGGAGCAGCAGTACGCCTTTGGCCTGCAAAATGCCCGCGAGCTCCAGGACAAGGTTCTCAACGGTACCGAACTCAAGATCATCCGTATAATTTCGGACACATTCTTGTGGCTCGCCCAGGCCCAGACCTTGATTCGCTTATTTCCCCGACAAAGGGAAAAGGTCATCATCAAGTGGACGGCATTTGCACTCATCACTTTTGACCTGATATTCGATTCTCTCAACAGCTTTCAGTTTCCTGGCCCGGGGAACTCGAGGCCTGGCAGCTTCACAGACGCAATTCCTGCGCTTAGCTATCTGTTTCAGCTCGCTCTAGGCGTTTTGTATGCCGCGTGGGTGATTTATTATTCTTTGATGAAAAAGAAGTATGCGTACTATCATCCCCAGATGAAGAACATATGCTTCGTTGCGGGGCTTTCACTTCTCAGCATCCTCGTCCCTGTTGTTTTCTTCATCTTGGATATCTCAAAGCCAGAATTTACTGGCTGGGGTGACTATGTGCGGTGGGTAGGAGCGGCGGCGGCGAGTGTTATTGTTTGGGAGTGGGTTGAGCGCATCGAGGCGTTGGAAAGGGAAGAAAAGCGAAACGGCATCCTGGGTAGAGAAGTCTTTGACGGCGATGAGATGTTGGAGACGGATTCGGATGCGACATGGCCTCAAAGAAGTCGCGCTACGAAAGGCCCTCACGGCGACGGGGATGACGACGACGATGATGGAGAGGGCGGCCGCCGTATTGCTGTCGGTGACGGCACTGGCCGTCGACGGGCCAGAAGGGCCAACGGGTCCCACGATAGTCTTGCAGCCGACTCTGGGCGTGGGAGGAACCACACGCAACTGTGGACATCAATCGCCAGTCGATACAGGTCACGGCCAAACAATGGGGCCGACGTATCCGAGACGGAGAAAGACAACACTCGCCAAACATCTAAGAATGTCAGGCCAGCAGCTGCAAGATTTCTCCAGCCTCCTTTGTGGCCAGCAAGGCCACCACCTGCGGCCACACCTGTTAGCAGGACCGATACCGCCAGCGCCGATAGCACGGTATACGCAATCAGATACCATCCACTAACCGATGTGCACTCGAGAACGACCACACGGCCGACGCCACCGCCGCAACTCTCCACAGAGCGTCAGTCTGCGGTGGTAGACGTCTCTGGCACACCTACAGCCGTTGAAGACGTCAGATCTCATGATCAACCTTCGGGGTCTCAGTCCGCCTCACCATCACCACCACGAGATCAGCAATCGCCAGGCCCGCCAAACCTCGTGAGGCTTAGCAGAGAAGAGACTAGACGGGAACGAAGGCAAAGCCTGGCTACCACTTCGAGGACAGGTACCCGGGTTGGGCCTGACTCGGACGATCCATCAGCATCATCTCAGCAAGGCGGAGAAAGCAGCCGTGGCTCAGAAAGTACAGCAGCCAAAGGATGGCGGACTTTGGCTCAAACGTTGCCGTTCCGTGGTGGGACCGCACGCTCGGCCGAGGACTCATCTGATAGCCAATCGACCACCAGCAAATCTAGATCAAAGTTGCAGGTATCACGAGAAGGAAAGTCTGATAGGTGGGACTTGCGAAATCGTATGGAAGATTTTGCGGTCACTCAAGCAGAGAGGATTCGGGAGAGGATTCGGCCAACACCAGACACGGACAGCCTCCCCGTTACAGTGATTCCTGCCCCGGCGAGGCGAGGAGCGGCGCTAGCCCAGCTCCTCGAGGAGGACGAATCTCGACAGGGTTCGGGACGGCCCCGGCCTCAAGATGACGAAAGGCCGATTCTTGGATCGCCGACATTGCCAAGCTCCGGTCAAAGGCAAAACAGTATGGGGCCAGAGCCATTATCATCGAATGATGATCTATCAGATTCACACATCCCACCTCCGGCGGTGGTGCGGGCTGCGTCTCGAGCCAACACAAGTCGATCGACTACCAGAGATCGACCGCCGGAGCCTTGAGAGGATGATTGATTTGGCTTTGGTTGGTATAGTTTCGGCGTTACATGTAGCGTATATACGGTGTGCATAATGGATTGATACCTGAGATCTACGGATATCTCTGCTTTCTTTCTTTTTACTTTTATATTTTATGTTTTGAGTTCTCCCAGGCGTCATTTTTTGGCTTGGTTTGGGAGACATAGCTGTGTCTTACCCGTATGACACGACAAGCCTTCTTTTTCTTTCAGTCTATAATGTTCAACTTGTATATCCAGCGAATGTTAGGGAGAGGATGGGGAAAGAAGAAAAAATAAGAAACAGAAGGGAGCATCTGCGCGGTATGTGCAAGGGCCGCACAAGGCAGGGTGGCGTTTGGGGTCCAACTTTGTGGTTGAGTGGCCGAGGCCGAGAACCAACAAACAAAGGGTTGTATTTGGAAGTTATGACCGCCATTTAAGGCTGTTATTCATTGGAGCATTGGCGGGCGTTCTTAGAGAGTATAGCGGTTATTACGAGTCAGCTTGAGCACGGTTTAGCCTGGATGATTTTTCAAGTTTTATTCATATCGGTATTTCAATGTCGTTTTTTTTTTTTGCCAAATGAGTGTTGTTTGTATTGCAAGGAGTAGTGTGATGTCTCCGAAATTGGGATTGGCCTGATCAGAAACAACCTAGGCCTGGCTAGCTGCTCTGGGTGACCGTGGGCACTGCTACTCTTTGGAATCTTTGTGCAAGAAGCAAAGAATCCCATCTTGTATTTAAAAGCCCGCCTACGTAGACTGAGTGATGGCTGGTGATACCAGCAAGACGTGTTACTTACAATAGGGGTTGCCCCTGACAACCAATCCAATTCACGTGACGACGCTTCGACCCTTCGTTGGCGCCTACCTCACCGACGCGGTTGCGTGTTCGTGCCAATTTGGTTACTCTGAACATACAGAACTGTTGCAGACCACCTCTAGTAAAGCTTGGAAGTCGTATATATCAAAATATCTCAAAAATATAAGATGGCCAGGACGACGGCGGTAAGGACATATGGACGGGCGCGGAGGACGAAAGCAGTGCTCATATCGCCTGACACGGCCCAACAAGCACCGTCATCAACCAGTTATTCATATGAAGATAAAGAAAACCAAAAACCCGATGCGAAGCCAAAACAAAAGGAGCTCAACTCCGTATTGCCAGATGATGGTGAGGAGAACCTGGTGACCTTGACGGAGAGAATCAAGGAGATCCAAATCAAGAAGCCGTGTGTAACAATAACAACAACAACAACAACAATCACCACCACCACCGAAACTAAACAACAACCAAGGAAAACAAAACGGAAACCCTCACCAGAGCCTCCCAGTACGCCATGCAAAGTCAAGCCAGAGAAGGTGAGGCCAGTCGAGCCTCATAGTCCAGCACCGTCTGATCAGCCAATCCTGTGCTGGGGCGATGTCTGTCCGCCTGGTGACCGCATCGAAAAGATTGCCGAGGCATCTTATGCGGAGGTCTACCGCATCAGCAACGAGCGCGGAACCAGCATCATCAAGGTCGTCCGTCTCGAATCCCCCATCAAGCCGCAGACCAAAGCCCAGGAAAAGTCGGGTCTGGTGGACGAGGAGCCGCATGGCGAGGATGACCTGGGCGGCGAGGTGCGCATCTCGGAGTGGCTTGCCGACATACCCGGCTTTGTGGTCTACAAAGAACGCTTTCTGGTCAAGGGCAAGGCAACCAAGGAGCTATTGGAGACGCACCAAGTCTTCCATCGCCGAATGAAAAGGAAGGACCCAGACCGGCTGCAATTCTACCCTTCACCAAGTCGATACCTCCCCGAAACCAAGTTCCTGGTCCTCGAGCTTGGAGATGCTGGTGTTTCTCTGGAGGACTTCAAATTGGACTCGATCAGTCAAGTATGGGATGTTCTGTTGCTGGTGGCCATTGCACTGGCGAGGGCCGAGTATCAGGTCGGCTTCGAGCACCGGGATCTCCACGAGGGAAACCTCTGTGTGCGTCAAGTGCGGCCTCCTAAAACGAAAGAAGACCCAGCGTCACCTATACACTTTGGCTATTCCGGCCTCGATATCACGATTCTAGACTACGGTCTCTCGCGGGCCCAAGACCCCGACATGGAGGACCCCGAGCCGATTGCGTTCGACCTCGAAAAGGATCTCAGCCTCTTCACCAGCACGCACGCCCCACAGTGTAAGGTATACCGCCAGATGCGGTCGTACATGATCAAGGGCGACCGCGCCTACCTGCCACCGCGCTTCCACAACAATCCGTACGACGGGGGGAGGATATCGTGGAGCGAGCATCACCCCTTTACGAATGTCCTGTGGCTGGCGTACGTATACGAGTATATGGCAAAGCACTTTTGCGGCGACAAGCGGGACCTTGTGGCGTTTAAAAAGACCACGCGGGAGCTCTGGGATCACCTCAACCCCGACGCGCCTCCGGATGTGCAGTCTTTCTCCAGCGCCGCCGATGTGGTGCGCTTTGTTGTCGAGGCTGGCTGGGTCACGGAAGCGCAGGTCACCAATGGTCATGGTGGAGGCGGAGATGACGAGGACGATTACCACGAGGCGAGCATCATCGAGGTGCAGGTCTCGGATAGAGATGACTCCAGGTTGCGGCGGTCACCTAGGCAGCGGCAGGACCCGTCACCTTGATTCTTGACGAACCACTCTACGTCAGGTTTCTGCATGTCTGGCTGTGGTTTCCAGCGTCACCGACCATGAGCGTTGTCTACTTTCCGTGTTGCATTGGGTCATACACTAGCATTTTCTTGTTGAGTCCCCTTTTTCTTGCATGATATTACGAGGAACGAATAGATACTCCCGTTAAAGAGCGTGTTGATATTTTGAGGTCGAGATAATGTCGATAGAGACGATGTACAAACAGAGCAGCAAATGACTTGACCGGCGACGGGTCGCAAGAGATATGAAACATAAACGGAGATATGGAAGGGGCAGACTCGCGGTTACGTGATGATATGTCTTTCTTTGGAACAAGGAGATAGGACCGCGGATTGCCCCGTAGCCTCCGTGCGCACAATCTAACACTGTCCGTGTTCGCGGGGGAGAGGGGCTTTCTTCCCCTTTCTTCTCCTTCGCGAGACACCACATCTCTGGCCACCATGTTTTTTATTCTTTGCTTTTTTGTAGTGGAGCCGGCTATCTCGGAAGTCTACTAATAAGCTTATGGACATTCCCCTGAGTTATCCGTGTTGTGGTTATATCGTGCTCATTGCCAATCCTTTGAACTTGTGAATTGGACACAACTTGTTGTTATGCAACGGCTTGCTAATGCTCAATCAACTTCATTGCTTAGCGTAGAGATGAAGAAGTAATGCAGATGCGGATGTGAGTGTGAGCCAAAGGGTTCGACTGGCTCGGACCTTTCGTCTTAACTTACCAAATGTATCTGAATAATTCCCTCGTGTATCCCAAAACAAACGGAAAAGCTCGGAGAATATCTGCACGGGAACGGTGGGGAATAAAAGAGCTATACCCGCCCATCCCAACGACACATACCTTGATCAACCCCAATTTCTTCTGCGTTACGGATTCAAGACTTTTGTCTGGAGCCCCGACAAGCCCCGAGTTACAGACGGCAAGATAGAAGACTCGACATTCTTTCCCCTTTGGATCTGTTTCGCCCAAAAAGTGACCGACCCCAACACTGCAGCCTCCCGGGAGCTCCTACCATAGAAGAAACAAATCCCCGAACCGGTCGATATTGCCTTCTGTTTGCGAAAAAAAAAACAGAGGATATCTAAGGTACCTACCTACTGTAGAAAAGTTTTCACACGTACCTTCTCTTTCAAGTATCCTGAGGTTGGAAAAGGTATTACACGTCCGAAAACGCTGGAAAGGCCTAAAGCATACTTTCCACTCGCCCTCTCTAACTAGGTACGGTAACTACCTACACAACTACCGACGGAAGTGTGTGATAATGTATACTTTGTTGTTCTGGCTCTTTGAAACATCACCGCCCATAATCGGCAGTATGAATCAAGTAAAGCTATCTTTCCTGGGCCTTTTCTTGCCTTACAAGCATATGACATTGGCTATCAGCGGGGCCACTCAAAGGGCGTCTTTCTCTTGGCATTGAAACATTTTTTCCCGCGCAAGATGCTGTAAGCCGTTGTGTGGATTTTGGTACGCTCAACAGGATCCCGTCCATCTTGGCTCATGTTTCCGTTGAACCGTTTGACTGGGGACATGTCTCCGAGAGTGGCCTGATTATCTTTATTTCTTATCCAGAGATGGGGTGCGGTGACCTTTTGCTTCTAGAAGTGAGCCCACGCGTACATAAAACACTGTTGCCCCGAACTGTCTTGCCCTGCTCATAGTCAACAGTCGACCTGCCCAAGGCGTAGTCGGGCTTGTACATAGCGAATCTAGCTGCGGACTCCGTGTACTATATCTTATATTCTTTAACTTTTTTTAAACAGCCCCCCCCCCCCCCCCCGAGCTAATCAACTCAAATGCCTCGCTCGTCTATGTTAGGACTATGGGCAAGCCTAGTCTGGATTGCCCAGGCCGGCTGCCCCTATGCAGACCCAGCAGCCTTGCGTCCTCGAGAGGAGCACACGGATGATTATCTAGCACAATTCTCGGTTGATGACCAGGACAAGTTTCTTACATCCGACGTTGGAGGTCCAATAGGGGATCAAAGAAGTCTGAAGGCTGGTGCGCGAGGCTCGACGCTTCTTGAGGACTTTGTCTTTCGTCAGAAAATAACACATTTCGATCATGAGCGTGTAAGTCAGCATTGAACATGATTCATATCACCAGAGGGCTACCTCAAGCTTCCACGGCTGAGAAACTCATATATCGACGTTATAGGTTCCAGAACGCGCCGTCCATGCCAGGGGCGCAGGCGCTCACGGCACCTTCACAAGCTATGGTGACTTTAGCAACATCACCTCGGCATCGTTTCTGAACTCTGCTGGCAAGCGGACTCCGGTGTTTGTGCGCTTCTCTACCGTGGCTGGCTCGAGAGGTAGTGCGGATAGCGCCAGGGATGTGCACGGGTTTGCCACGAGATTGTATGATGCCCGCGCACAACGACCGCACCCTTGCACAGTTTTAGTCCGCAAGGGAGTGTCTGCTTACATGCTAACTCCCACAACTCAACAGCTATACCGACGAGGGCAATTTTGGTGAGTCCTGCGAGCCTTGGGAAAATATGAGAGGGAGTTGCTGACAGTGCCCGCGGATAGATATTGTTGGAAACAATGTACCTGTTTTCTTCATACAGGACGCTATACAATTTCCTGATTTGGTTCATGCCGTCAAACCCAGCCCAGACAAGGAGATACCAACTGCAGCGACCGGTAAGCGCCCAGACTACAAGCCTAATCCTGATGCCAGTAAGCATCAGCACTGAGACGATGGTGATGACTAAAGTTTATGACCGCGCACGTAGCTCATGATTCGGCTTGGGACTTTTTCAGTCAACAATCGTAAGCGATGGTTCCTTGAAGTATTCCAGAATGGGATGATCTTTCAATACTGAATTTTGATGACAATAGAAGTTCATTACATGCTCTTTTCTGGGCCATGTCAGGCTATGGAATTCCACGATCGTATCGTCACATGGATGGGTTCGGAGTCCATACGTTCCGCATGGTCGCCGACAATGGCGAGTCGAGATTGGTCAAGTTTCACTTCAAGACCAAGCAGGGCAAAGCAAGCCTGATTTGGGAAGAGGCCCAAGTCCTGTCCGGCAAGAACCCCGACTTTCACCGGCAAGATCTTTGGGATGCTATCGAGGCTGGCCACGGTCCCGAATGGGAGTTTGGAGTCCAGGTTGTCAACGAGGAGGATGCCCTGAGGTTTGGCTTCGATATGCTCGATCCGACAAAGATCCTCCCAGAGGATCTTGTGCCTGTTCATCCTCTAGGGCTTCTCAAGCTTGATCGGAATCCCATCAACTATTTCGCCGAGACGGAGCAAATCATGGTAAGTCATTTAGACCACTTGGGACCGCAGCAACATATGGTTATTTGTCAATATCGAAGCCTAACCTTGTGACAGTTTCAACCTGGACACCTCGTCAGGGGTATCGACTTCACCGAGGATCCTCTTCTTCAGGGCCGGGTGTTTTCATACCTTGATACTCAGCTCAACCGCCACAATGGACCCAACTTTGAGCGTGAGAAATGAGCCCCAAAGGGTGTTGCTGCCCTAGCGACGATGACAGGTACTGACCTGCTTGAATCCGCAGAACTTCCCATCAACAGACCAAGGGTCACCGTCCACAACAATAATCGCGACGGTTCAGGGCAGAATTTTATTCACAAGAACATCCATCCTTGTAAGTCTCCCTGGGAGAAAACTCCCGCCTCGTTGCAGTGGCCATGTGTGCAGAGATAGTAATCGCAACTAATCCCTAACATGCATTTACCATGACAGATACACCCAGTGCCCTGAATGAGTTCCCGAAACAGGCCGATGACGACCAAGGCAGAGGCTTCATGACCGCTCCTCGGCGCAGGACCCAGGACGCAGCGCTTGTTCGTGAGCTCTCCGAGACTTTTGATGACCACTGGACGCAGCCGCGTTTGTTTTGGAACAGCATCACGCCCGCCGAGCAGCAGATTTTGGTCAACGCGATACGATTTGAGACTAGCAACATCGTGAACACGCACGTCAGGCAGAAAGTCCTTCAGCAGCTCAACCGCATTAGCGACGAACTGGCAGGGCGTGTTGCTCAAGCACTCGGCATGGAGGCGCCCGCTCCCGAGCCAGCTTTCTACCACGAAAATACCACTATAGGCTTGTCAATTTTCGGCATCAAGCTGCCCACGATCAAGACGCTCAGGGTGGGCGTCCTTGCCAGCACCGGAAACGTCGCGTCGCTCTCGCAGGCAGCTGACCTCAAGGCCCGATTCATGGGCGATGGTGTCGCGGTCGCGGTGCTAGGCGAAACACAGGTTGAAGGTGTCGACGTCACCTACTCACAATCCGATGCTACAGTCTTTGATGGCATCATCATTGCGGCCGGTGCCGAGGGTCTTGTCGCCAAGGATGCACCGGCGTCGGCACTCTTTCCCATAGGCAGGCCACAGCAACTCGTCGTTGACAGCTTCAGATGGGGCAAGCCTATTGGACTGGCCGCAGCTTCGGACGACTCGGCGAACATTTTCAGCAGCCTAGGAACGACTGGCCCTGGTGTCTTTAGTGGCGATGACCTCGGTGTGCTGGTCACCGATTTCAAGGAGGGGCTGTCGACATATAAGTTTGTTGAGAGGTTCCCGATGGACTCGTGATCGGGGAGGTCTCTTGGGTTGTGCTGGGGACTCTGACCAGCACTAACAGATTATTGACATGCTGTATACTATGTACTTTTCTTCTTCTTTTGCCAGTTGCTTCCTTGTTTTGAACTGGCCCTTGAAATTTTTCGTTTGTAGTCTCGCGGTCTTCCTCATATATCCCATTGAGGACATGTTTCTTGGTTATTTGGAGTCTTGGTTTATCTTCTCTTGTTGCGTAGAAACATGACATATGCACGACATACTTGCATTGCAGTAATACTATCCCTTCCGCATATATACGAAGTATACGCCCCTATATTCAAGTTTTTATTGCCATGGTCGCATAACCGGCCGCAGGAGATGGGGAGCTATGTGACTAGACGAATTCTGGTTAGAATTTTGGTTGGACGAGGAGAGGACGGTTGTGTCGAAAGACGGTGGCTGATTGATTTCGATCGTGCTATGGCGCCCAGCTGAGGCAAGACATGCTGTGGTTTGTTATAGCTGATGTATAAAACGTCAAATCAAGTTGGCTGCTGTGATTGTGTTTCCATGCAGTTGCGATGAAATAATTGGATTCTCAATGATCTTGATACAGAAATGTTGATGAGGGTTTCAACACAAGTGCGACCGGAATACGTCACACCTTGTGGAAAGCACGTTTTGGACGGTGGGCCAATCGCTGCCGTTCCGTTTCGAATAGATACTTGAAAATCCGCAGTTGCAATTCGACTCATTAACAACGCATTGGAATCAGCTTATGATCTTTCAACTGAAAGCGAAAGAAACAGAAAAGGGAAAATACGAGAGTTGAACAGAAAAATAAGAATAAAAACGAAATCCATAACACAAATATTGGTTCGCAACCGCTCACATAGAAAAGAAAAGAAGCAAAAGCAAAAATGAAGGCCTACTTCTACGACGACCTTCCAGTGGGTCCCCTCTCATCTCAGTTGTCACCCCTCTCACCCTCACAAAAGCTAACCATCACCCACCTCCATCCCTCCCTCCAGGGCGACCAGCGCGAGCCGCACGACTCGGGCAAGGCGGTAGACACCGACGGCCTCGCCAGCATCGGCGTGCTCTACTTCCATCTGCCCGACGTGTCGTCGGTGGACTCGCTGGCGGCGTCGCGGGGCTACCGCAACCGCGACGAGATCACCGTGTCGCCCGAGAAGATGGGCGACGCCTACGAAGACAAGGTCAAATCCTTCTTCTCGGAGCACCTGCACGAGGATGAGGAGATTAGGTACATTCGCGACGGCCACGGCTACTTTGACGTCCGCGACCGCGCCGACCGCTGGGTCCGGATCCATCTGGACAAGGGAGACCTCATCATCCTGCCTGCGGGTATCTATCATCGGTTTACCACGGATGATAGCAACGTACGTTTTTCTTCTTCTTTGTGGTTCTTGTTGCTGTCGAGCTAAAGTATCAAACAAGCTAACGCAAATATTCACACGTCCCTGTTTACACCTTACCTAAAGTACATTCAAGCCATGAGACTGTTCAAAGATGAGCCCAAGTGGACACCCCTGAACCGTGTACCGGAGCTCGAAGACAACGAGCATAGGAAGAAGTATGTCGACGAGTTCCTCGAAGGCTGCTCGCGTTCATGAATGTCATTTTGTTCACTATAGTCAAGGTAACTACCTAAGGTATACAGGAAAAAAAAAGACATAAGTTTCTTTTCTGTGTCCAGTCAGTCCCCTATCCATCAGCCAGTCCAGGCATAGTGACTCGGCGACCCCATGTCGTCTTTACTCGCCATCTCTGAACTTTCCATCAGCCGTGAGCACCCCCATCTCGTACCTCTGGGCACTCAAGCCTGCAGTCATCCCTCTCACCCAATCGATCCCGCCCTTCAACCACACCTCATAATCAGGCCTCATCCACTTCTTCTCCAACCATTCCTTGTCGTCTGTCGACAGCACAAGGTTCAAGGTCAGCGTCTACCCGCCCTCGGGCATGGGGAACTGTTGGAGGTATCCAGATAGTTTGCTTACTGCTACACAGCGTATTGATAAACGC
This sequence comes from Pyricularia oryzae 70-15, assembly GCF_000002495.2. Classification (NCBI taxonomy): domain Eukaryota; kingdom Fungi; phylum Ascomycota; class Sordariomycetes; order Magnaporthales; family Pyriculariaceae; genus Pyricularia; species Pyricularia oryzae. The sequence continues at coordinate 3,716,533 of NC_017851.1, read as the reverse complement.
TTGTATATCCTATGTTAGTGTGTGTATATATTCAAGGCTCATATATCGTCAGTAGTGGAACTTCAGACTTACAGACAGATATTCTACGGGCCATCGCCAAACATACGCTGACCGTCGGCTAGATGCGCACTATTTCTTGACCAAACAGTTATTTTGGGGAGAACTTCAGCAATAATTTGACAAATCCGAACGCCTTGGCTTCGCCAAAAGTTTACTCTAGTTCTAGACGCCCTGTATCATTATTCATAATATGTATTGGAGAACAGATAAATGTATGATGCAGCCGCGCCTTCCATGCAGAAAAATGAAAACCTTATAGTTTTTGAACCAAAGACAAAGTTTCATGCAGAACCGATAGTTTGAAATGCTGCCCAAAGGCGTCTAGTAGATGTTCATACTGACGCAACCCATAACGCGCAGGCTTTGAGAAAAGAAACCAACAAACCATGTTTGAAAAGACCCAAATAGAACAAGAAACACTTAAACGCAAAATCAGCAATCATAATCCTGGCAGAGGCTGTTCCTGACGGGCTCCATCGCCAGCACCAGCGGCTATGAACTCGCGTGGGGGCACCTCTTCTGCCGTGTCCTCCCTGGCGGCAGCGGGGCCCTCAAACATCCTTCTCCAAAACATTGGCGGGTCGAGCGGCCTCGAGCCGCCGTGTAGTGGCGGGTAGACGTCTGCAAAAAAGTACCAGATGTGGCCGATGACGACGCCCATGATCTCGTCCTTGGGCACGGTGCCGTGCAGAACCAGGCTGAAGCCCATCAGGACCCAGGGCAGGTAGGGCGCAGTGAAGACGAGGAGGCCTAGGAAGCTGAGGCGGACATCCGGGTTGCGGCGCGACCAGATGTAGACGAGGGTCGACGACAGCGGGTGGCCGAGGAAGGGCATCGAGACCAGGGGCGAGATGATGAGGAGCGACGTCATGGCATACAGCAGCAGCCATGAGAAGTGGGCGGAGCGGCCGGATGACTCCTCGAGAAGGCGGCAGTACCGCTGCATAAAGTAGATGTGAAACATGAGGTCGAGGGAAAAGGGCCCGAAGTAGAAGAATGTCGTGAGTAGGCGCCAATACTGTTTGAAAGAGAGTTTTCCCTTGGTTAGCTGGATGCATCCCGACCTAGGTAAGCTTGAAATTTGGGGAGCTATAACATACTTGGTTGTTTGCAAATACTGCGCGGAAGCTGTAGAAGAGCTGAAAGGCGTTTACCCATTTGAACTGCACCAGAGCGCTGGTGAGGACCGTTGCAGTCGTCCACCACCGCGTGCATACGGGCATGTCCCAAAACCACTCCTCCAATGGAAACCGGCCATTGTCTCCCATCATCTGATCCATTTTGGGCGGTTGATAGAAAAAAAAAAGACAGAGCTTCAAGATGATTGATTGATAAACGCTGTATAAGTTGATAACGCAAGGCGTCTCTGTATGTTTGCTATTTGGAGGAAACAGCTCGATGTCTCGTTGCGCAAGTGGAGTTGTCGTCGGTTGGATCGCCAAATCTATCGACGACGTGCTGAGGGAGATACACGGCGCCTTTGCTTAAATTTCAAAGGAAAAAAAAAAGAGGACAAAGCAAAAAAAGACAAAGCAGCAAGCAAGAAAAACGGTTTCAACCACCTAGAACGGCAGGAACAGTGTACATGACAATTGATTACGGTCGCGGTCCGGGTGCAACAAATTGTCTATATGTGGCCTTTCGCCGACGTCAAGGTATCTATCGCTCACTTGCAACTGTGACGGAATTGAGCGGACCCCGCGTGAATATGTAAGCAGTGCGTAATAGCATGCGCACTCATTAAAGTTACTGTGCGGCATCTTCCTTGGCAAGCTTGGGAAACCCGCAAGGGTACCTGCACTTCAGAATCTTGTCAGATTACAGGCCTGGCACGTCCAAATCCACCTTTCCCGACAAACCGCTCTTCATATATATACGTATGTATATATATCACAGTTTAGTTGACATTCGCGCATTGGCTTCTTCAATATATATATATATATATATATATATAATTTTAAACTGTTAACTTACTCTTGAACGTTGATTTACTTCGTTGCGTCTGTAACCTAATCGTCCTTGAATCTATATAAAATAACCTGACCGAACAACCGATTGTTTCGGAAAGCGTCGGCGGAGTAAGGAGTTGCGTGGTGGTTATTCCTTCCGAATAACTTCACTTTTTTTACGCTAAAATCGACGCTAAAGCTCTCGACCAGTTGCGCTTCGAGTTTGCCAGATCCTCCAATAGGAGCAAAGCAGGTTAAGCCAATGAGAGGCCGAGAAACTTTCCCTGCACGGCGAGGTAGAGTAAAGAACACTAGTGACGTTCAAAGCACGTGGTGAGCGAAGCGAACCACGCACTCCTCACTCCGCTAAATAACCTGGGAGTGAGCATGTTTGTCGCCATTCCGTACTTCGGTAACGGCCATCTGGAGACCTAGACCGCTGTGGGCAACTGTTTTCCGCTTGCCAAGTGGGTGAGAGTGTCGGCGCGTTTGGTGTACGGAGCATCCATTACATTCAGATCAGTACCGGCTCGTCCGGGAGCTCGTTGTTTTTTTTCTTCTTCTTTTTTTTTCCTCCTGACATCTTCGTCTCGAAATCTGATCTGGATTAAATATGTCTTCCGACACGCAAACCCCGGCAAAAACACTGTGACCGCATCGCCTGCGGAAAAGACCAAAGTTATCTGTAGAAACATTGAACGCTGGCGCAAACCAAGCAAGGTATATCCCTTGCCCGTAGCATTTGCTTTCTACATCTCATTCTAAGTGTCATTCAAGATCAAGGTCACGATCCGTCGCAATGCCGGACAGGATGCAACTCCCTGGCGCCAAACGCGTGCAATGCTCGAGACACGTGAGAGCGCCTCCATGTCAAATGGTTCCTGAACATTGATGGAGCAGCAAACAAAGTTGCGATATTGCTACATATTCATTATCGTCATAGTCTGCTGAACGCCCCGGATCGGTCAAGCCGAGTGCAGCTCGGTTGATTTTCAGCCACGGGCTCACAAAACAACCACCTACCGGTATACCACATTCTACGCTACTCTTCATAGCACCACCTGCACCAAGAAGACTCACTACCCACATCGAGACCTCTCGGATTCGGCAAGAACTAAATCTACTGGCAATGCGCGCAAACTTCTTCAGTCGAGACAAAGATGGCCGGTCCGAACTTGGAATAAGTATACCGTTGTTACGACGTGACACGGCACCCGGTGGTGTCGTATCCCATAATGGACAACTGAAAAAAGGTGTTGGGACCCGACAAGCTACGGTGAATTCAGTCGCAGGTACATCTCATTATTGGATTGTTGACTTGACAGCTTGGGGGTTATATCGTCGGGGCAGATGTGACAGTTGGATTGCACACGGCCATTGGCGCCTGCCAACCATCCGACCCACTTTTACAACCGCCATACTGAGGAAGGAGGGAATGAGGCGTGTCAAGGCAACTGGATCTATCGATTAGATAGATTATGTGAGAAACAAGCATTCGTGTATCAACGCGTAGGCGAAGCTGGGAGTTTTCTCTTCTTTCTTTTTCTTTCGCCCCATCAATTGTAGATTTTCACACGAGAAAACCATTTCGCGGCTTTGGTACCCGGAAGTGACTGCTGATTAACCAAAAGTGACCCCTTGTCAAAATCAGCGGCTGGTGGGGGTGTCAATTAACAGAAACGCGCTAGGTCGTGGTAAGTCGCGTTGCCAGCCCCCTGATTTTCGCATCCAGCGCGTGTGCCCATATTGAAGATATCGATTACAATTACCCCAAGCGCTTTGCACTTGCGGTACTCTTTTCTTTGTACCATTCACTCAACCATCTATCCTCCGAATTGACCTTCCGTAACATCTCATTTACCAACAAACAAACCAAACACTCACTCGATCTATCCGACTGGCTTCCAAGAAGGGCGCCACATATCTGCCCCTGTTTAATTTGCAATTAAAGAGTTCCCCCAGCTCCTCCCGCCTTAATCGGCTCGAACAAGTACCACAGCCAAGCTACCATCGAGCTCGCTCTCACATAGCTCAGGCCGAGCGCCCACCCAACCCAGAAACCATATAGAAACCGACATAAAAATGCCACCACAAAAAGTAAAGAAGGCAGGGGCCAAAAAAACCGTCCCAGGCGCATCAAGAGACAGCGGGGTAATGCGTACGTTCCGATTCATTCTCTCGCATCGTGTGTGTGTATATCTAATTCCAGACCAAAACTAACTCCAATCCCTCTCTTGACAAAACAGCTGGCGACCCGATCCCACAAAAGAAGTCGAGACGCTATCGCCCGGGCACCCTCGCTCTGCGCGAGATCAGGCGTTACCAAAAGAGCACCGACCTGCTTATGCGCAAGCTTCCCTTTGCCCGCCTGGTGCGCGAGGTCGCACTCAGCGTCCGCCCCGTCGACGAGGGCTTCAGGTGGCAGTCTCACGCAATCCTGGCCCTGCAGGAGGCCGCCGAGGCCTTTTTGGTCAAGCTGTTTGAGGACACGAACCTGTGCGCCATCCACGCCAAGCGCGTCACCATCATGCAAAAGGATATACAGCTTGCCAGGCGGATACGTGCCGATGGCATTTGAGGGACAGATGCTTCTTTTTCTTTTTCTCTTTCTTTTTTTACCTTTGTTTTCAAAAACATGTTGAGATACCCAGGATCGTCGGTGGTCTTGCTCGCGGTGGTGTGGGCTTCCGTGGACTGACTTGATTTAAGAGTAGGCTACATTATTTACAGCTGCCTCGCTTAATTGGACAAGCTGGATGAGCGATTCTCATGGTGGCGCAGGGCGTTGTTTGGAGTTATTTTTTGGGGTCAATGTCTAACCGGTGCATACGCAATGTTGACTGGCGTTATTGGATGGCTTTATATTTTTTTACTTCTTATTTTCTACATTGTATGTAATTTACGGCTTTGATATTTGGGGTGTCGCATGGCGATGAGCTGCGGATAGTTTACGGTATAAAACGTAATATACTCATATCGTGAAGTTACTCTGGGGACTGCTTTTCTTAAAACCATTTATTGAATTCCGAGGAATCGAGTTTAACTCTTCAAGTACGTTATCCGTACTAGGTGTCAACTATCTAACGCATTGATCATTTATATACTTGTGAAGATAGTGCCAACATTGCAATGCTACATGCGCAACTCTCCGATGGGTAGTATGTCCACAGATTGAAACATTTGCATGTCGCTAGGTGAGAAACGATAGCTATTCTGAAGCAGATCAAATAGCAGTCGCGCAATGGGATTTCACGTCCCTGAACTTAGGCAGCAGCCGCCATGCTGCCGCGGCCCAGAGCCGCGCCCTCGCGCTCGATAAGCGACTCGGTGAAGCAGCCGGTCGGGGCAGTGCCCAAGGCCATGATCTCCTTGGCGGCCTGCTCGATGCCGAGTTGGGCATCGGTCCACAGCGGCTGCGCCTGGGCCTCGGAACCCTCCTCGCCGACACCGATGAAGCCGCCCTCGGCAGCCCACTCTGAGGTGCGCTTGATGCCGAGCTTGGTCCAGATAGCGTCGACGGCAACGACGAGGTCGTCACGGAACTCCTTGACGTGGCCGGGAGTGGGGGTGACGCGCAGTCTCTCCTGGCCGACGGGCACGGTCGGGTAGTTGATGGACTGTACGTAGATCTGGTAGTCAGACAGCAGCATGTCCGAGGCGCGCTTTGCGAGCTCGGCGTTGCCAACGAGGATCGGGATGATGTGAGACGGGTTCGGGATGACGGGGATATCTCGATGTTGAAGAGCCTCCTTGACGGCGCGCGTGTGCAGCTGCTGCAGCCTGCGGTCGCCGTCGTGCTCCATCTGGTATTCAATGGCGGCGCGAGCACCGGCCATGGTCGCAGGCGGAAGAGAGGTGGTGAAGATGAAGCCTGGCGCGAGCGAGCGGATCATGTCGATGAGCTTGGCCGAACCGGCGATGTAGCCGCCAACGCAGCCGTAAGCTTTGCCAAGCGTTCCGGTGATAATATCGATACGGTCCATGATGGTGCCGCGGGGCCGGCCGGCCTTATGGGCCTCAAAGTCGAGGTGCTCAGCCACGCCGGCTCCGTGTGGGCCGTACATACCAACGGCGTGAACTTCGTCGAGGAAGGTGATAGCACCATACTTGTCGGCCAAATCGCAAATCTCCTCAATGGGGCCGATGGAGCCGCACATGCTGTAAACTGACTCAAAGGCGATGATCTTGGGCACATGTAGCGGCAGGGATGCCAGCTTGGCCTCGAGGTCCGCTACGTCGTTGTGCTTGAAGACGATTTTCTTGGTGCCGGAATGGCGGATACCCTGGATCATGGAAGCATGGTTTAGGCTGTCCGACAGGATCACACAATCCGGCATTTTGCTACCCAGAGTGGCGAGTGTGGCATCGTTGGCAACATAGCAGGAGCTGAAAACCAGCGCAGAATCCTTGGCGTGCAACTTGGCGATGGTACCCTCGAGCTCGACAGCGTGGCGGTTGTGGCCAGAGATGTTGCGAGTACCACCGGCGCCAGCACCGTACTCATCGAGCGTCTCGTGCATCTTGGACAAGACCCTGGGGTTGCGGCCCATGCCCAGGTAGTCGTTGGCGCACCAAACGGTCACCTTGTCCTCCTTGTCCGACATGTGAGCGCGGGGGAACTCCTTGGCCAGGCGGTTGATGTTGTTGAAGTAGCGGTACGATTTGTCCTTGTGCTTCTTCTGCAGTTCGGATTCGTAGAATCGCTCATAGGAAAACTTCTTGCCCGGGTGGCCGGCGGCCGGGGAGGCGTTCGCGGCGGGGTTCGACGAGGCGGCGGATCGGCCGGAAGCAGCCTTGGGCGGGAAGGGCACTATTCTCAAAGGGAAGCACGTCAGCGCCGGTTTGCAACTATGCGAATGCAAAGGGATTGAAGGGGATTGAACCAATTGGCTGGCTACTTACCGTTCTCGCGAGAAGCAACGACAGGCCCGTCAACGGCCCTAGCATCCTGGCTCCGCGAAGTGTGTATCTTGGCCAGGCCGACGGGCAGCTTCGTACCCGCCTTAGCCGACTGGACAGCCATTGCCTGGCCCATGACGGGGCACCGGTGCGCCAGCAGCTGCAGCTTGGAGATGGTACCACCACATGGTGACACACGGGGCCTGGCCGGTGCAGATGCTGTCGAGAGCTGCCGCAGAGTGGCCGGCGACGCCTTCTTGAGGAAGGGGCACAAGGCCTTGGACTGACGAAGTACGGCGTCCATGATTGGTTTTCTTCTTCTTTCTTTTTCTTCTTCTCTTGTTTGGGTTTCTTTTTCTGTTTTCTTCTTGTTCGTTTCAAAACCTCGGTTTGACTGGGGGAACAGAAAAAAAGTTGTGCCGTTTAGAAAACGACAAATTTCGCTTTCGCAGGTGTCAGTCAGCGAAGTGGCGGTTGCTTTGAGTCAAGGGGTCGATCAGAAGAAGGGGAAGGATCGGTTCGGTCTACACACGGGTTTCTGAAGGTACCGTACAGTTGTGCGTGCGCAAGCTAAACGGCTTGTTTGGTGGGCCCGGGTCCGGGATTACTACCACCTACCTCAGGCGATCGAGAACTAAGGACTGCGGAGTAGGAGCAACACATCAAAGCCCGAGGCCAATCAATGCTAAGGTCCAGTATTTTTCTAGGCCAAGGGATTTGGATTTGGATTTGGCTGAGTGGTCAGCAGGAAAGAGGCGGCGATTCTTTTTACTCTTCTTTGTCATTGCAGAGTAATTATTCTATTTCACCGTTAGTCAACCTGACGATTGGTGGGGCGCCATCTTGCACCCCGGATCAGCTCACCTCTAAACTAAATAGAATAGAGTGCACTACTCCGTGGTGTCCGGTAGAAATTTTCTTCCTATTTTTCTGTCAAACTTTGAGTCTGCTTTGTCTGCCCAATCAATATCTAGGTGCGTCCCTGTGCCCTTTTTTTCAAGTAAACAAATCTTGGTTGTTACGCCATCTCCGGGCTATGTGTGAATCCCGAATTCCACTTCCAAAACTACATTCGTACTTGTTTTTTTGTTCTCCTTCGTGTCCGGTGCTCACTTAATTAATTCATTCTCTCGCCGACCCCGGCAAATCTGACTTTTGGGCTTCTCATGATTGGTCGGCTTTATTCCCAACGGTCTGGGCTGCATCCTTGAGTGGGTTTCTGCAAGCCCGAGGCTCGGCACTCTTCGTTTACTACGGAGTACCTGAAGTGTCATCCTACCTTGTTCAGGCTAGTTACTCCGTACTCCGTAGGGAGTTGCCCACAACTGCATATTGAAGCAATAGTAAAATGTGGCTCCAGATTTCATACATGGATTTTGTGGTGCATTCTCTGGTCGATAAATAGTGTTTGAGACATGAGAATGAAATAAAAATAAAGCCAGGGAAGAAAACCTAACAGATAGACACGCAATCAAAGTTGGACCCTGAAGCCGTCTGACATTTGTCCATGCGTGTACCTGAGTTGCCTCAAACGCTATTACAATGACTAAGGAGGGTTCCGTTCTCTACAACGTCGATTCGTCGAGTATTACTGATTGGCACCCACGTGGGTTCCTTTGAGGAGTGGCAACGGCTGCCTTATTGTATGGACTTGCGCAATAACCGCAATTCATGGGTATTGGCTATCCGGCCTTCGACGGAATGATTGGCTATTGTGCTCGCAAGACACACTCCAAGAACTAGATAGCGTGGTAATAATAATCAGGTAATAATAAATGTGCAAGTATGCCGTACTTGACAATATCAATACGTACGACAACTCTGCGCTCAACCAAGAGACGACATTCAATGATAGGGGGTATCACAGTATCATCCGTTTGCTTTCCATGCACCGCTTCCGCCTGTCCAGCAATTACCACAAGTAAACCCCTGGACACAAGCCATGGGTCAATCCAGTGACCTCTAGTCATCGTCCAAAACCATTGGAGTGTCTTTGCTGTCCCCAAGCCGTGACAAACTACTCCGTGTGTCCCGATTCGTGGACTCTGAGGCCATCCCACCGGATACCTTGTTGGCCCATTCAGGCAAACGAGGCTCTCTTTCTGTCTCCGTCTTGAGCTTCAGTTTCTTCTTCTTCTTCTTTTTTGCCTTCCGATCCAAAATTTCTTGCGTAGCCTGGGAGGGCGTCTGAGCATGTGGGTTGAGGCCCGTCCTATTCGGTCTCGATTGCTTCGTGCTGCTTCCGGGGTTCGACTGACTGGGTCGAACAGGATTCGTGAGTGGCTATGAGTAGGAGATCAGAAAATTTTGTTAGTAGAATGCCGAAAGAAAGATGGCTCAAGTAGTGGGCTTGGACGAGACTCGTCAGGATGACCATGCAGTGGTTGTGCGTACATTCTGGGCCGTGGAGCCTGGTGATTTGGGCCCAGAGATTGACCCTCGTATCGAATCTGTGCTGTGCGACCCAGAGCTTGACTTTTCAGTCGTGGGTGGTAATACCGGACTCGGTGAGGCCGTCGCATTGAGCACACGAGCTTGCGTGGGAATCAAACCCAAACCTGAAGTTATCGATGCAGTCGGTTGTGGCACTGGCAAAGTATTACTTCCCGGTCCATCTTGCGATGGTGCCTCTCCTTTTGCCTTTGCGAGCTGAGCATCGAACTCGGCTTTCTTCGCGGTTACCAGTCGGTCTATTTGTAATTGACCTGACAAAACACACTCCAAAATTGTCTCATCCTGGAAAGCCAGCAGCAGGAGCCGTAAAGAGTTAAGGCCAGGAAGACCAGAGAGGTTTTTAGCTTCAATGGCCCTTTGTACTTGTATTGCAAGCTTGTACAGGTCCCTCGTCATAAGGCTGGTACCCCACATTGTTTTTAGTGCTTCTTGTAGAAATCTATCACCCCAATCGGTTCCCAAAGCCCCTGTCTTAATGGGGCCTCGCTCCTGGGGCTGAGGTTTAGTAAAGGTGCCGGCACCAGGTATTGGCGGAACCTGTTCACTACCTGCTTCGGTGGTTGTTGGACCTTGGCCCATAACCTCTGTATTTGCTTTCGGCAACGGTAACGGATACCCAGGCCCGGCCTCGTGTGGCAAATATGAAGTCGTCGAGGTGCTTGTCCTCGGTAAATGCATCTTTGAAGGTGTTCTGGGTTTCATGCCAACATCGCCACCACCTTGCTCTCGCAACCCAGTGACCTGCTGAGAATTCAAGGCCATTGGCGCGTGCCCATGCGGGTGCACGGCTGCGATATTGAGTGGGCCGGGAAAGGGATGCGCTGGCACGAGAGCAGGCTGCATAAGACGGTTATACTCCTCTGGGTTAGTAATGCGAAGCCGGTTCATCTTGACGAGATCCACGGCCTCTTTCAGTTCTTCGGGTGACAACTGGTGATCTGGCTCCTCCTGCTCGAATATGTCTCCTATCATAATCTTGCAGATTTGGCCACTCGTCGGAGAGTCCAAGATGTGATCAAGCACTTCAGGATCAGACCCTCTGACCTTAACTAGAGTCGCTTCCTCGCGCTTGACAATCTCCGGCGGTTGCATCCAAGTTTTGACCTTTGGAGCATGCGGGTTGGGGTTCTTCTTGTCAACGACGCGCGATGCAAGCTGGGTTTTGAAGATAGCGGCCGCGTGAAGTTTTGGCTCGTAGGTGCCCCCAACGATGAGCCAGTAGACGTAGACTGGTTTCGTTTGACCGATACGGTAGGCTCGTCCGATGGCCTGTTGTTCGTTCGCGGGTTGCCACTGAAAGTCCATCATCACTACGCGATTTGCGCCCTGGATATTAAGTCCAACACCACCGGCGTTTGTCGATATGAGGTAGACCTCGTCATTGTTGGCATTGAAATTTGCGACCGAAGCTTGCCGGGTAGAAATTTTCGTTTCACCATCCAGTCTCGAGTACGGCCTCTTCTGCATCTTCATGAGGTTTTCGAGAAAGTTGAGTACTGGGATCCGACTGCTGAATATTAATACCTTATCTCCGACCCGTTTTGCCTCGTCCAAGATCCTAGTCAAAACGGTAATCTTGTACGAATGATCAAGGTTGTGGATATCTCTGCGGTTGACTTCCGCAATAAGGTTGCCAATGACATGCCTGGGAATCTCTCTTCCACTGTCGCTTTTCCTAACGTCTTTGTCGTACTCATTCGCGAGTTCGACAAAGTATTGGAGGAAGATTCGAGGGTGGACCAGAAGCGTACTCAGCTGGCAGATATAGCCAAGCAAGCTGACAGTGGTCGCATCAGCTCGAGTAGCTACCCAGCGCATGTAGACTTCGTATGCGCTCTTTTGGTATTCGGTAAGAGGAACCACAATCACGTACTCTCTCTTTTCGGGCAGTTGGCCTCTGAGAGCAGTCGTGGTCATCCGGTGCACTTTGGGCGAAACGGTGTCCTTCAAAGCCTTGAGAAGTTTCATCGCTCGCCTCTTCTCCGCAGGACTGCTGTCCACAAACAAACCCTCCTGGATCGGCGAGGCGAAAAAGTGTGTAAACTCCTTGCGTGGGCCCAGATAGTTGGGTGCAACCCAGTTGATCATGGAGAAGTAGTCTCCTACCGAATTGGCCAATGGGGAACCGGTCATGGCGATTTTAGCCTTTGCTTTGAAATTCGCCATTGCCTCCGATATTTTAGACCTTTCGTTTTTGATAGTATGAGCCTCGTCGGCAACTACAATGCTTGGTAGTTCTGTTAGCCAAGTCTGCATCTTGCTGTCTCCAGAGCTGACAAGACTCCTAAAAAGGCTATATCCCATCAACAAAATACCCCCTGTGTTGACCCAAGGCTCTATCGAAGCAGCCCTTGCTTCGGCGGGGATTTCTGAATCGATCTTGTAGATCCTGCCAAGTGCGTCGTAGGGCTCTACCCAGCGACTGAATTCATCCAGCCAGTTGTTCAGGAGGCCAGGCGGGCAAAGAACCAAAGTTTGTGACCTCTGGAGTTCCTTTGGAATCTGAGAAACAACAGAGGGATCGGGGGATTGTGCGGCATGCTGGATAGCCACCAGAAGGCAAATGACCTGAACAGTCTTTCCTAAGCCCATCGTGTGAGCCAGTAAACAGCCCTGTGAACGATCATCATTCACAACCTGGTTCCACATAAAGCGGACGCCCTCGATTTGATGGTCTTTGATATTTTGGGCGATAGGTTCAGGGACGTAGATGAAGCCCTGAGAAGCCTTCTTAGCTTCGTTGATAATCAGACGAGACTGAAGGCCAGACATATCCGATTTGGCAAGCTGGGCACGCAATTCTCGGGACCTTTCTTCTTGCTCCTCCATTCTACGCCTGTCAAGATCTCGCATATCCTGGGCAGCTTTGTCACGCTTGACTCTCCGCTTCTTAGATGGTGAGGGCTCCTCATCCGAAATGTCACTTGCCGAAGAATCGTCGCGGGGTTTCTTAGGGGTGTCGAGTGTAAGATCAATCGGAGATGGCGCAGAGTCAGCCTCGTGTTCCCCAGCTGCTGATGTTTCCTCTTCTTTTTCCTCTTTTCCCTGTGGAGCATTTTCCATAGCATCTTCCACGATGAATCCGTCCGAGTCGCTATCGCTGGTCAGTACATCGCCTTCCACGCCGTCCTCGAGCACAACGCGGGGAGCCTTTTCCCGACGGACACGTCTCGTAACGACACGTTCTGGTTCAGACGTCCTGGAGAGTAGATCCGCACGCCACTCTGTCTCAAGCTTCTCATAGACAGTGTTCTCAAAAGCTTGGCGAACTGTCACCACATCCTTTGACCGGAAGTTGGGGTCTTCCTCGATTTGAGTGCACATTTTTGCCAGGCGTGCCTGCAAATGGTGTGACGTGATTTTGGCCTTTTCAATCATGTTGATTCGACTGCTTCTTCGGCTCCGCGCCTCGTTCCAGATTTTGTTGGCTTTCGCATTCAGTTTCGGCAGCTTTTCTGTACGCCACTGTACCTCCAGGTCCGAAAGAACGGCTCGTAGTGCTTCAGCCACATCCTCTCTTCTCTCGGTCTGGGATTGCTGAGATGCGTGGGCGCGCTCGGTTTTCTCCGCCTCTATCTCCTGCATAGTGTCGCTGTCGTACCCGGCCTCCGAGCCAGATTCACCGAAGAGTGGGTGTTCTTCATCTTGCGGTAGCGTGGTTTCTGTCTTCAAACGAACTCCAAAGTACCGCTGAATGCCTCGACTGATGGCCAAACTGTGACCAGGAAGATTGTCATAAGTGCCTGATGCAAACTGAAATTCCCTGTCGTCATCATCTAGGTCGGGTTCAAAGTGGGATGATGTTATAGGGGCTGCGGAATAGTATTGATATCGTGGTGCGTTCCGACACTTCGAAAGTTTGACTGTTGCGACCTTGCGATTAATGCTGGAAGCGTCCGCGTGTTTAATAACATCGGCTTCGGTGAGGATGCGGACTGGTTCTGCGTGTACTGGCGTTTCTGATAGCTGTGTCGGGGCTATTCGTCTTTTCTTCTGAGCCGGTTCGGGAGCAACGGTTGCGGCAGTGGCTTGAGCAAATGCCGGCAGCTCTGCAGGCAAATCGTCCTCTGCTGGGTCCTTGCCCCGCAGCTCCGCGAGCTTCTGCTTGTACTTCCGGCTTCTCTTTCGAAAATGCTCAGCCGCTTGTCTTATAAACCGTTTGTGAGGGACCTTTTTGATCTCAAACTGATCATAGACGTCTTTGAAAGACCCGGACTCCTCTGATTCCCAGATAAGAAACTCCCCATCTGCCTCTGATTCACGAATCTTGGCCTCTAGTAATACTCGATTGGGACATTTTTCTGGCTGGGACGGCTTCCAAGAGCGGTTGTCTGTACAAAGCTCTTTCACCAAGCGTTCCGTATCAAAGTTGAACGGATCGTCATCCCTTTCCTCCATCTTGAAATTCTGCAGTCAGGGGAGAATTAGCTCTGGTGATCCAATTTTCGATGAGAAACTACATGTTGAGAAAACAAAAACATAGCAAGTGTGCAGTCAGTACCTGGGCAGGAGAAGACCATGGAAAGTGTCGAGCCGCCTGAGCCCGGGAGAATCCCCGGGAGCGTGAATACGCAGGCTGCCGGGGTAGAAAGAGAAGAAAACTGTGTGTTTCCGTAGATGGCCAATCTAGAATTAGGATACCTAGGTAGGTACCTCTACCTGGGTTGACAACAATGTTAGCAACCTCAGTTGTCATAATCGTCTGGGATTTACCTGGGTACCTTCCAGTCCTACCTAAGTTGTTATGTACCAGGTGAGCCTCTTGGGTCGAAGGAATGTGCAGGGTAGGTTGTACCCGCTTGATGAGGGAGTGAGTGAGTGAGCTTAAGCGCTGGTGAGCCTGGCTTGAGGCCGACTACCTAAGCTGGAAAACCCTATATTATGTAAAGTGAAAACATCACTTCCATGTTGTGGAATATCCGAAGTCCAGTAAAAAAAAAAACCCCGCTATATCGTTGTCGGCGAGCTATCGAGGATTTTCTTCACTTTTTTGCGTGATCAGGGTAATCCGTTTGAATGATGCACGACGCGATGAATCGGCCAACGAGCCGAGAGCTCACGTGCCGTGAAGCGCGAACAAATCGCTGTTTTTGGCCTTGTACATTGGAATTGTTATTTTCCAGAAGGTCCGAGGGTAATTTATGTTCTAGCCAATCAGCTACTGTTGATCCGGATTCAGCGGGGCAGAAACACTGAATTTCGCCAAACTTTCTGTAAAAGGTAGTGTATTCAAAACAATTTGGCAGGTAATTCAGACCCACCGAAGCCAAGTGCGTAAAACGGTCCGTGTGGTGTTTGGAGGGAACTTGCTCCCAAGACTTTCATACCGAAAAGCACCCCAAAGCCAATTGGTCGAAGTCGGAATTTTTTTTTTTTTTCGTAGGGTTGAGATGCACGAAGTAGACATCCAATGGACAGTTACTTTTCTTTGTTTCGAGGAGGACTTTTCTTTTCGCTACATGTTACCTTCTGATTGATGAGATTTACTCCGTACAATGTTTGCAGCTTGTGAAGATCGATGTTGTGGAGGCTTTTTAAACTTGATCGATTGATGACTGGGTCGATTGAGGATGATGAGTCTGTAGCGGCAACCATCGAGTACGATTTATTAACGCATGAGATTCAACAAGCTCCAACCACGTGCAAAAAAAACCAAAAAAAAAACCACCCAGCATAGAGCCTTTCGCCTCAACATTGGACACTTTTTTTTCCGTTGTGCACACTGTCGCGACCAGAATCAATCATGACCAAGAAAGACCTCGCCAACTATAGCCTGTACCTGGTTACTGATTCGACCCCGGAGATTCTCGGTGGGAGGGACATCTGCCAAGTGGTTGAGGATGCCATCGAGGGCGGGGTCACGATTGTGCAGTATCGGGACAAGAAGAGCGACACAGCCGTCTTAATCGAAGTCGCCCAGAAGTTGCATCGTATCACAAGCAAGCACAATGTCCCTTTGCTCATCAACGACCGAGTCGACGTCGCCCTCGCCATTGGCTGCGAGGGAGTCCATCTTGGGCAGGATGACATGAGTGAGGAACCAACGCCACTTGCATCGCCCAAGGCTAGCCAGACCCAGTTACTCACTCACCGTCTCTCGTAGGCTTGGTGACGGCCCGGAGACTCCTGGGACCGGATGCCATCATTGGTATCTCGGCGAGCACGCGAGAGGAAGCCCTGACGGCATGCGCAGACGGCGCTGACTACCTGGGTATCGGTGCCGTGTTCTCCACCAACACGTCAGTATCTGAACGGACATGTCTGCCAAACAACAGACAATCATAATTCACAGATGATGACTAACAAGCCGAGACACCCTTCCCAAAATATAGAAAAACGAATACAAAGCACATCCTGGGTCCGGTCGGAATCCAGCACCTCTTGGAGATTATGCACAAGGAAGGCTTTGGCCACGTGCAGACGGTTGCGATAGGGGGAATAAACGCTACCAATGTACAAAGAGTCTTCTTCCAGTCCGCCACGCCCGGCAAGAAGGTTCTCGACGGGGTGGCCATCGTCAGCGCCATTATGGCAGCGCCCAGTCCTCGCGACGCCTCCAAAAACCTGCTCCGGCTCATCAAGGAGCCCTCTGCGGCACTCGACAACACTATACAAGCGAGCGAGTCCGGCGATATTCTCGCCCTCGTGCCTGCCATCATCAAGGCCGTACATGAATCCACCCCACTGTCCCACAACATGACCAACCTGGTCGTGCAGAACTTCGCCGCCAACGTTGCGCTCGCCGTCGGCGCTTCGCCCATCATGGCAAACTATGGCGAGGAGGCGGCCGACCTGGCCAAACTGGGTGGCGCCTTGGTCATCAACATGGGGACAGTCACACCCGAAGGGGTAGAGAACTACGTCAAGGCTTTGAGGGCATACAATGCGGCGGAGCGACCCGTTGTTCTGGATCCAGTGGGGTAAGCCAGAAATCCACATGTCTAAGACATGACGACTTTTGACCACTCTGCCTCCTTAATGTCTGATGCTGATACGAAACAACGCCTCAGAGCCGGAGCCACCACTATACGTCGGGAAGCAGTCAAGACCATCCTTAGTGCCGGCCACGCGTCGGTGATCAAGGGCAATGAAGGTGAGATCGCCGCCGTCCTGGCGTCTACCACGCCCTTCTCCAACGGTGACCCAGGACCTCAGCAGCGCGGCGTCGACAGCGTCTCCACTCTACCCGATGACGAAGCTCGAGCTCGCCTCGCCGCAAGGCTTGCCGCACAGCAACGTGGTTCCATCGTCGTCATGACGGGCCCCACAGACATCGTGTCCGACGGGGAGCGCACCTTTGCCATCGTGCAGCACGGCGACCCCATCCTGGGCCGCGTCACCGGGACCGGCTGCTGCCTCGGCACCGTCATCAGCGCCATGCTCTGTTCCGGCACCTCTGGAAGCACCGACAAGCTCGTTGCCGTTGTGGCGGGGATCCTGCTCTACGAGATCGCCGCCGAGGTTGCTGCCGGTCGCTGCCAGGGGCCTGGTTCGTTTGTGCCTGCGTTCATCGACGCTCTGGACGAGCTGAGAAGAGCAGCTGCTGGCGGTGACGTCAAGTGGATGAGCCATGCCAAAATCGTCAAGATGTCAGCAGCGTAGCAGGGCCTTGTTGTGCCTGGTATCATCTAAGTCACTAGTAGAACACTGGGTAGTCTTTTGAAAAGCTAGTACTATTGCTATCAATAGATATTCTGGCTAATTCAAACCCACATTCCCCATCTGCTTGATGTCCTCTTTGTCCAGCATAACGTGTAGAGGTATATCAAGGTAGCCCGCAATCAGTTTCGGCTTCACTTTTGATATTCACATGGCTTGGAAAGGTTTTGATAAGAAGATTCTTCATGTTTGGGTATTGTTTTTTTATTCGCTTAGTTGAGCTAGTCCTTTGAGCTAGCCAACGGCTATTTACACCTCGGCTTGTCTTGCGACAAACGTGTATATGTCTGTTTGCTTGCAGTCTTATTTTGTCTCTTCGACATCCTTATCGTAAACCTGATCGTCTCTCATACAATCCGGCCCCATTGCGCCCCCCCGTATGCCCCAGATCTTTGCTTCCACTGCCATATCGTAATGGCTTAGATCTCTTCGCCCCCCGGTGGTCTATGCCTCTTAGCCAAGAGTATGTTTTCCCACGCCTTCTAAAATACCCAAGAAAGATTTGTGACCTTCCGTGCACAACGTTCCGACAGTTGTGAGGATTAAGAAGAAAAAAACGATATAAAAGGAGATGCCGGCATCCTTTATGAGATGACCAGTATGACACAGTAGAAATGGCCTTGCCCCATTGTTGGGAGACCAGGCCTGCCCCGTCTAATACTCAAGGAAATGATAATTTGTTGAACACGAGCCATTCTTGCTCGAGTATGTGATAGATTTTGGTTTAGTTGTAGTGATTGTAGAGCCATATAGTATGGCAAATAGAGGGTAATATGACAAGCAAAGAAAGGTATCGCTCGCTGGGGTGTATTTTAGCAAAGTGGAAAAAAAGGTCGTAAAACATAAAAGACGACATGATATGTGTCGAAAGTGGTGTATGTAATATAGCCAGCGCCGCAGCTAGACCCAGCCAAGTATGCTCAAATTCGAGAGACAGACATGGTGTAAGCAGCATAGTGCTGAACGTTGGGCTGAAGTGAGGGCTTAGAGTAAGCCATCTGGGCGTGGCTCAATGTCTTGGCCCGCTGGCGTGTGCGCGCAGGAGCCTGCTCTTCTTTGCGCTGCTTGGTGAGTTTGTTTATCAGATCATCCCTCGAATGTTTGGGCGACGCATGGACGAGAGTGTCGGTCGACTGATCCACCAGCCCCTGGATGTTGATGGAGCTGGTGCTGGCTGTCAGGCGGGTAAATGTACTGGAAGTAGATGCGTGACGATCTGAGCTGGTGAGATCCGAGCTCATGCTAGCCACTGTGGAGCCGCTGACGCGAGATTGGACAAACAATGCCGACTTGTCCATGCTGAGAGTGGGCTCCTCATAACTGTATGGAGACCGCGTCGTCAGGACATCATCTTGACCAGGGTACCACTCAGGCTCCTCGTCAACTTGGCCTTGAAAGTCCCCGTTGGGGATAATCATGGCTGGTGACACATCAAAGGCCTGCGATTCGTGGTAGTTTGATGCTTGTGACGGCTTCCGTACCTGTCGTCGCGACGCTTGCTTTTGGATATCTGCCCTAGGTAGTGAAAAGTTTGCCGATGCCGTTGGAACAGCAGGTGTCGTAGGAGTGACTGCCTCTATGAGGATCGTGCTGTCTCTGGACACCTGGCTCACGGGGCTCAGGGCCGGTACATCGAAGTGGCCAGGACGCAGATATCCATGTGCCAACACTGATTGTTCATCGGTATAGTCAAACTCAATGGGTGTTGTGTTGTCATCGTCGCGAGATATGTCGAGCGATGGACGGTCCCATGCATAGTTGCAGTCGGCCTCTGCCTCGTGCTCATAGCAGTAGTCAATGTCATCCTCCCAGCTGTCACTGAGGAGAACATCAAGTGGCTCGTTAGTCATGCTGTCCACACCCGGTGCGCGCTGAGCCACTAAGCGTGACATGTCAAAGCGGCCAAGCGTGTCCGATGCAATGCTGGAAGGTCGTTGGCTGGAAGTTCCAATCTGCCACAGCATAGGTACTGATTTGCTGGCTCGGAGTGAAGAGCTTGTGCTAATGACGCTGGCTCGTGACCGAGCCCTGATAGCGTGTTCTTCCTCCTCGGGAACATTGGGGAGTGCATCGGGCGAGGCGGCGCCGGGCGGGCATGCTAAAGGCCAGTTGTTAGTGTTCGACGCCGGCGGGATTGCGCGCGATGATCTGAACTCTGCCGGAAAAATGTTGCTCTCGCGACTGGTCTTGCGCATGTGCAGATAATCATCCTCCTGGTCCGGCGAGGCGGACCGCTGCGAGGTTTGCGATAGGCCGCCACTGGTCTGCGGCCTGTCATGTCTGGCTGTGGCAGAGATGGACTCCAGTCCGGCGTGCCGAAGTGATACTCGGCTGGACACTCGGGGAGGAGGGACTGGTGGTTTTGTCTCGTCTAGCTTAGTTTGTCGGGGAGGTGACTGCTCCATGAGCTCTTGAGATCGCACCTTGATCAGAGGATACCTCCTCCTGACTGGAGACACTGAGAAAAATGGAGATACTGGAGAAACGGGGGCTGGTTTCCCAGCCACCTCGGTATGTTCATCAAGGCTCTCGAGTTGCTCATATGACGAGTTCACTGAGTTGTCCGACTCGGCATTGATGCCAACAAGAGAGCCTTCAGAAGGCACTCGCGAAGCACGGATAAGGAAGTCTTCGCTTTGGATAGTCAGCCTGTTGGCCGACGGCATGCCGGGACTGGCATCCCTGTCACTGTGTGCCAAGTGTTGAAAGTTGTACGGCGCCGAGATTGTGTACTTCCTCTTCACATCCGAGTCACCAATGACAGAGTCCCTCGCGTTCTTTCTCCTGCTGAATAGCGACGGGATGCTGTGGTTGGCAGTGGGCAGATTCATGATCGCAACTGGCAGCGGAGGGCTGACTGTGTCGAGTGGAAAGTCCTGTGAGTAAATAGAGCTCGATCCAGAGCTACTGTAGGTGCTGCTATCTCTCTTGTTGGACTTGGGCTTGCGGTTGAACAAGGCCTTGCCAAAGATCTGGACGCTGTCGGTCCGCTCACGTGCTGGATGTTGCATGTTGCCTAATTCTGAACGGCCCGAAGAGTTACGCGACAGTTGTGGTGGTGCAGAGTAGGGAGCATCCAAGGAATGTTCCCATGGAGGGCAGTCCGGGTAATTGAGGGACTGCAGTGAAGACGTCGAGCCAGAGGAAGTCTGTTGGTTCCGGAGCTTCTCGTGCGCCGGTGATGAGGTAGTGGTCTGCCTCACTTGTTGACTCAATGCCCTTATGCTTTCTGGCGAAGGAGGGCCATCGACGGCAGGCTCGAGAAGGTCGGCCAAATTCTGGCTGCGATATTGGCCCAAGACTGAACTTGAAGGGAGGGGACGAGAGGAGGGCAGTGGAGGTGACGTTGGAGCGGACGTGGCACTGCTTTTGTTGTTGCGCCGGGCCAGCCTATCCACCGAGAAAGCTGGAAGAGGAGGAGGGCCGGTCCACATTGTGGGCGACATTTTAAACGTTCTGGTCCAGGCGTGGGCTTAGTGCGTCTGTGCTGGTGATGATGTCGGTTCCTTGAACGGATATTCCCAGCCCAACCGGGAATGCTGAACAGGGACCTTTCTTTTCGTTCTTGGGCCAGTAGTCCAGGAACCCAGGCTGGTGTGTGTAAGTGGACCTCGTCTTGGCCTGTCCCCCTAAAAAGTGTAACCCCAATCTTTCGAAACGCGGTTTTGAGGAATAGCTTCTCGCTACCCTTTAATTGTGCGTCCACCCGAGTCGTGTCTTTTATATGCCCTGTGTCACCAACCCTTGAT
Organism: Pyricularia oryzae 70-15; assembly: GCF_000002495.2. NCBI lineage: Eukaryota > Fungi > Ascomycota > Sordariomycetes > Magnaporthales > Pyriculariaceae > Pyricularia > Pyricularia oryzae. The sequence continues at coordinate 3,695,763 of NC_017851.1, read as the reverse complement.
AGCTGTTGCTTTTTTTTTGTCGGAGCAGCGCTCAAGAGAGCCTCTAATCATCTAACGAAAGAAGATTAAACAGCAAGATCTGCGCCGTTGGGAATCTCGTGTGTCCTCCCTTTGTCTTGAGTTATTGCCGACCACAAGCGAGTATTTCGGGATGTGGTGGAAGTTGAGTCGTAGAATGCTCGTGTGCAGTTCTCAACCGATATAAGAGCAGACGGGAGTGGAAACAATCCCGTGTGGGAGGAGACAGACTTAATAGAGGGCAAGGGAATGTAGGTTTGGCAGAAAAGGTACACACTCTGTAGGTATTTCCTGTATTATCCACACACACACACACACACACACGCGCGCGCGCACACCACAATATGCGTGAGGCAGGCAAAAAGAGAGAGGCAGACACACACAAACACACCAAAGTATCAACCGGCGGCCGGCTGCTGGTGGTACAGCGGCGCGGATGGTCGCTCCTGTTGGTAGCTGGACATGGGTATGAACATGGATATGGATGGACAAGGGACAAGGGTCAGGGACATGGTATGGAGAAGACAAAGTTGGGAAGGACTTTTCCTGGTGAACAAGGGGGTCACCATCAAATTGACATGGGTCGGGGATCACGGCAGGGGTGCCATCGGGTGGAGTGGAAAGACTAGGGTAGGGGGAGGGGTGGAAGAGTGTGTTTGTTGCCTTGCTTGCTGATGGAATTCTCTTCTGTGTGTTTTTTTTTCCTTCGGTTCGTGGGCGACCAAATCCTGAGCGACCCCAGTCCTGACAGCCAAGTAATTACTGTGCTGTATGTAGCCTGTAGGCACCTACAGTACCCATTGTAGCACATGGAAAGCAAGCGAATTGTGGATGGATCAATTTGGGTATTTTTGCGAGGCAGGCCAGAATCCATCCATGTCCACGAAAAGGAAGCTCTACACCCGCCTTGGTGCGCGTTTTGACTGCCAGCCTCTTTACCCACCAATGAAGCAGATAAAATACATCGACTAGTTTTGAAGCAATATGGGAGGCTGTGGTTGGAGAGCGAGCGAGTGCCTTGGGTAATTAATTGTGTCTTCTCATGTGACGCCAAACAGCTAGAGGTCATTTGTTGTTGCCAATGCAAAATTCCCAGAGATCCGGACCCGAACAGTAAGCGAAGCACCGGTGAGAATATATTACTTTTGTGGAGTAGATGAAGGATTTCCTGGCATTCCTTGGTAGACAATGGTGAGTCCGTGATCTGGTCTCGACCTATGGATTCAGCCATTGGAACCGGGTGAATTCAAAGCTCTGGAATCGCGGCCTGTTCAGCCGACACCATGGATGGGAAGGGGGTGGGCACACGAGTTTGGTAAAACTCAGTACTTTCCTACATTTGAACAAATGCGGCACGCACAGTACTTTGGAAATATTCAGAATAGCAAGGCGGAGTCTTGTCTCTCATGCAAGGCTTTTTTTTTTTTTGGCTTCTCGAATAGGACCAACAACACCTTGCGGCATGGCAATCTCAGAGAGAAGTGCGAAGCTACCTACTGTAAAGGGGTCTGGCGCACCAGAGTGGGGGGATGGCCGCGACAATTGTCTCAATCGGGCCTCAAGCGGGTAGGGCTCTAGCTGAATGCGGAGGGTGAATCAACGATCTTTGCTTGTAGAGGAAGGGTACGTTGCGTGATGCATGTGTCTGGTCTGTGTGTGTGGGCACGCGCGTAGGTACCTACCTACCTAGGTATCTATCTCAAGAAAGGCAGTTAGCCGTACTTGCCGCCAACCGTGTCACAACAGCCAGCCAGAAGCCCCCGAGAGCGTCACTGTACAGTACTGTACTGTACACATTGCAGTCGGTTTAAAAACCCTCCCGGAACCCAACCCATTGCAGCGCCTGGCTGCGCTGCACCGCACCGCACCTGCACGAGCCTAAGCGAGGCGGGGGACCCAGCCCTTATGGGAGCGAGTACCTTCGCTATGGAAGTAAGGTAAGTTAAGGTAGGTGCTCAAAGTTTTTTTGGTAGACTAAAAAAAGGGTACGTCAAATGTCAGTCTGAGTCGGCGACCGGCGACCGGCGAGCAGGGCAGGCCCTGGATCCGGCAGTACCAAGTAAGAATTGTCTCTCTGCTGGGCTTAGTATCCAGTGTAGCATCTGCCCTGAGTCGCGTGGGTTCCCTTGCTGTTGCTCGCACACTGCCTCTTTGTTTAATTTATTCAATCTTTTGTGAGTCGTTACCTCACTCACTTTGCCCGTGAAATCTTCCCAGTTTCAATATTACCGGAAAATACGCGGTAGATTGACATAGATCATGACTCAATTGCCACATGAGCCTGTCTGTTATTCTGGCATTTCTCTGCTTGGTAAAAACATTTATCGAAGTTAAGCCGCATTTTTTCCGCAGCAATGTTGTGGTCCCCGGTACGTTTGTGGACATGGTCAGATATAATTTCCTTATGTGCTCAGGCTCAGTCCAGCCCAGTCCAGAGATAGCGGTAAGCCATGGCCATGTAAACTGTAATAAGTCATCCCTTCGCGCTGACAAGCGCACTGTAAGGCGATTGCCTTTTTTTTTTTTTTTTTTGGCGCTACAATTATCGCTTGCTAACGGTCAAGGCGTTCTGGGCGGCAAGCATATGCCCCAAAGCACAGACAGTATTGCAGTTTTGACTCCCAGACCGACTGTCTGTCTGCCCACCTCTGGGTCTCGGCTCTGACATGGTACGGTATTTCTCAAAAGCCCAGGCGGTCCAAAACAGCACAGGGCACCAATTGGTCTTGCAGGCAGAGTCCAGCCTTGTGTTCGAGAGGTTGGTCTGTTACGAAGCCCGTTCCAACCCTGAAGGACCGTTGCTGCGATCGAAAAGATCGAAACCCTACCTACCTTACCTACCTTACCTACCTTACCTACCTTACCTACCTTACTTACCTTACTTACCTAGGTAGGTAGGTTCAGCCACCAGCAAGTGATATGAAACCGTTCGCTGTGGGGGTGAGGGCTTTCACCAGCAAGCCATATCACCAACCAACAACATTGTCCAATAGTAGAATCCGCTCTCTGCATTACGTATACCGGCATGAATCCGGAGTGGATAGTGTAGCTAATAGTGAGATTTCTTGCTGATACCTGCCCACCTAGGTAGGTACCTAAGGTAAGGCGTTGAGCTGGCCACTAGATAATCCTGGCGAATTCAAAGAGCAAGAATACAAGTGCGCTCCTTTTGCCGAAAGAAGCAAAGGCCACCCGAGATTCGGCCCCAATCGTACTCAGATTGGTTCCCCGCCTAGCCACTCGCCTAAGGCCACTTGCGAGAATAAGGGTTCTCTGGGTTTTTATTTTATTTTTACGCACAAGCTACTTGGAGCTAGTAGTGCACACGTTCCCCGTTCGCCAGAGAGTCTCAAGTTTCAAAAGATAAAATTTTGCGCGTCGATCAAGCTAAACAGTCCCGAGTGGGTAGTGCGATGAGTTCTACTACTGGTAGCGAAACTGAATACCCTCATCTTAAATCTCCAACGCCGGTCCAGATTTTTGTTAGCTGAACTTATAAGAGGCGAATAGTCTTCTCAAAGAATTCCATTTTCTCAGCGAGGTGACACTCCAAAATTCGCTTCCCATGACTAACCACGCTAGATCTTGGTTCATCGCCGGACTGCAGCACGCAGTTCCCACTTGGTTCCCTCAACCGAAAAGAGACATATCGCTTTCGAGTCCGAGCACACGCCATAGTTTTCTGGGTTCGCCTCCACAGTATACCCAATTTGGTAATGCATAACAAAACAACAACAAATTGACAACGGACAAATAATTGGCTCACCGCTTGAACTGTCTGAACTATCTCAACTCGCAATGTGATAAACCACTATCCGTTCGGATGATGAATCTTTGGGACCCTCCCTAGTTCGACTCCAGTCTGGGAGTAGTCTAGTTAGGACAATTGCACGAGGCTGGGCACGGTTCATATACCACCCTGTCCTACATATCTTTTCATCTGATTTATCGACGCTCTAATGTCTGATGCGGTGGTTTTATTTTGGTTTGTTGCTTTTACCTTTCGCATGGTTAGCGCGACGTTTTCAGCCCTTTGGGCTAGCGTGCAGTTGAAGTAGAAATACTGCAACAGGAAGAAGCAAAGTATTATCCATCCCTGGTTGATTTTCCGTTGCAACGGAAGACAGCTTCACCGTAGTTCGTCCAATTAGCTGCACTAGGCTACCTGTCTCAGCCCTTTGTTAATTGGCTAATTTACACTTTCGTTTCGCAATTGCCATGTCGGAAGCTAATTCCCCGCGTGAATAGGTAGGCCGAAGGACGTAGCCTATGCGACCGTGGCCTCATACATAAATCAGGCAACCATGAGAGTAAAATACCCAGTATTCCTTGTGTACTTCGTGTTTATACAAATGTTTGCAGAAAAGCTGCTCGTGTTGCATTTTACCCAATCACGGTAAACTGTGCGTATCAAATTGGTCGTCGGTTTCTTCGTCATACCCTCTTGCCTAATGGTGGATGGATGGAAAGGATTTGCTTGGATTGCTCGCTTCTCTGATGCTGCGCGTCAAGGGGGTGTGTGTATCTCCTCAGCTGTGGTAGCCAGCCACAACAACTAACTTCCGCGTCCCGTCCCGCGCCTGAAAGTAAGCAAGCTACTGTAACACGCAATGTCTATCCCTAGTATGAACTTTGTTTATTCGACGCGCCGATACTCAGCTTACTGTCTCCATTTATCTCCTGATTGTTTTTATATATTTATACGAATTGACTAACAACGTTTCAAAATATCATCAGCACGTGCCTCGTAATGAACCATCCGGATCTGCATTTTGGCAATCAAATCCCCATCTTTGGCGACGCGCCGGTGCCAGTTGATGGCCTGTCAGGACGGTATCCAACGTCGCAGTATCTGCAAAAGGTCTGGAGTGACAGCTACCTCAACTTCACTTGGCTAGCCTTGCTGGCATCCCGCCAGTGGGGATTTTTGGCCTTCGCTGCAGAGCCCCACACACACCATGCAGGGGGGAACCCCGCACGGACAATGATGACAGGGAATTTGGGAGAAGAAAAACCGGGGCCATGATGGGATGGACCCTTTTTTTTTTCCTTTTGCTTGAATGCCCAGTGGCAGTGGAGGTGAATCCAACTTGTTTTCTTTCTACCGGTATTTTTCTGTGTTTAGGTTACTTTTGTCTCTTTCGCTTGAATCGACCAATCAAGTAACCAAGTAAGATAGATGAGTTACGAGGCCATCCATTCAAAGTTGGATAACAACTGTCTAATTTTCGCGTCCTTTCGATTCTTTCTAGGCGAAATGAGATTTCAAGCCTCATCCAAGCATGCAGTTGACGACATCGCGTGCCCGTCAGCTTTGGCCAGAATTGAGATGAGCCTTTTTCCCCAGATGTCGTTTTTATCCCTCAACCGCGAAGACCGTTACATCGCACTAGGTAAACAAACAAAAAACACACTCCCCACACCTCCAGGAACATGCTTACGAAGTACTATTTCTTGACCTACTACGTAACCAAGGCGCGCTATTTATGTGGTTCTCAGGGAACAAAGTACAATTGATAACCTATAACCCACACTATTGATCACCTTTCAGGGCAAGGAAAAGCGACAGACACTGTCAATGGATTCCCTCATTATTACGAGCACACGATTCACTGCTGTACATGCATGCTATCTACGAATATACTAATTACGTACCATCAAGCATGGCGGGGTGGTCCAGCCCAATTTACTTACAGTACCAACATGATGATCTCTCAACAATGTGCGGACCGATAACTGCGTACTGACTGACATGCATGCCTGAACCCGATGGTGGTCAGCAGTTCCAGGCCCTGTGCCACACTCATTTGCAGCACTGTCCACATTTGATAATCACGTCGTAAGTGACGAAGGCGCAGAAGCTCAAGCCCGTGAACAGAACTCCTGATAATTACAATCAGGGATTTCGTCATTATGATTGGTGGGCGGGAACCAGCCGTCTTCGTTGGTTAGGATTGATTTGACTTTTCTTTTCGCCTACCCAGGTCTACCGAAAACCTTCTTGACATGCGGTAATAACCTATACATACGTACAGGGCTTCGCCAGTGGCAGACAACTGCCAGTTGGCGGGCCGTTTTGTGGACGGACAGGGACATGGACATGGCCGGGAGACTGATCTGGGTTGATTTGATGCCCAAATCCAAATCCAAAATCCCCCATGCACCAACATCCTGGCAACCAGAGCACATCTTCTTCCGTCTCGGTGTCTCTACCGGTACAGTAAAGCGGATCCCCGAATTGGGGCCTGCCCTGCCCTGCCCTGCCTGCCCTGCATCGTGTGCCTGGCGGCGGCTTACAGTCCTGCAGCCCGCCTGCAGATACTACGGATACCTTGGTGCATTAAGTTACTCGAGTTGGAGAAAAATAAGAGGGACTCGGAAAAAGTTGATACGAAGGCGGAAATTCGAAGGAATCTTCTTCCTCGGCGACTGTCCTGTTCCTGCATACTGGCTCCGCCCACTACCCAAAATAACTTCAACAGCAAGGTAGCGTTGGAAAATCTATGTATGTACCGTACCTGTCAGCCGATTCGAAACGGTCCCCAGAGCGATCGCCATTGTAAACTGTCACTTTGGGAGATTTGGCCTGATTGATCTGCTCCCCGGGAAATCAGTTGATGGCCTAGAACATGGCTTTGCCCAGTAGTTCAGTCTTGATCTCCTCCTCTCCTCCTCTCATCTCCCCTCATCTCGTCTCGCCCAGACCAGACAGGGTACTTTTGCTAATACGCACCATGCAGTACAGGTAGTAGGTACCTTCCCTAGCACACATGAAAGCGGCCTCGGGCATTCATTCATTTTGGGGGCCCGTACCAACTAGTTGGGGCCCCCGCTGTGGGAAGCACCCACTGGAGGAGCGCCGGGCTACACTACGAGCCTTCCGAGAGGTTGGCCATGGCCCCTCCCTCTCCGACCGGACCTGAGCCGGACAAATTCTGCAAGACACAGTGTGGTAAATGTCATTGTTATGTATGCGTCTTTTTTTCCATCCTTTCCTTTGGTCTGTGGGGCGGTGCTTGCGTAGGCATGGTTATGTTAAAGATGTGCAGTATTATGCATGCTGACAATGCATACGTGTACACGGCGATGTTGCATAAACCGCATATTACTTCCGGCTAATTTATGTTGCACCAAGAAGGCGTATATGCATGCACAGCACAATGTGATGGATGCACAACCATGGACCGAAGGTTGGAAAGCTACGGATATATGTACCGTATGCCATCCATACTCGGACACCTGTCAAACGATCCCGAACACTGTACAACATGGACCAGGCAGCTTCATATTCCCAATCCGGTGCTTTACTTACAACAATTACATGACCGATGACAGCTGTCTACTGTAATGGCGAGACCTCGTTTTAATTTGCCGTACGAACTCAGCTCTATTCCGTCCTCTTGGTTCAACCTGCACCATCCAAACCATGGCTAACATGCTTTTGGGACTGGACGGGATAGGTAAAATTCGCATTCAGCGGCCTGTGGTACGTACCAGACCAAGATTGGATGGCAAGATGGATGCATCGGCCTACCTTACCCAAGGACGATGCGTTTGCCCCGCAAGCCTACCCAAAGGTCGGAGCCTATTGGGTTACCCAAATGACCGTCCTTACAACGATGCCGTGTTCAGCTGTACTTGGAGGGCTCGAGCCGGCAGAGGATGTGTCGTCACAGCTTGGGAAATGGCCGCAATGCACCGAGCCGCCCCCGTCACACTCAACGCACGCGAGCGGAGGAGTGCGGACGGACAAGAGTGACAAAGGACAAGTCCAGACTGTTCGATGCCGCCCGCTTCTCCGGGGACCTCATTCGCCAATGGCATCTCTACCAAGTGGCTACCTCAGCGGTTTGTCAAGTCACTATCGGCGATGATACTCATCCTTGCGGTCTCGGATCAGGCCACTCGAGACGAGCGCATCTATAAGTGTCGGTATTATAGATAGGTATGTATCACTCAGGTTTTACGGTTTGTCTGCACATCGAGTTGGAGTAGGGGCATGGAGAAAAATCTTCCCTGTCAGTGAGAGTTGATCAAGTCTTTTTTGTCCCAACATTCTCTTCATTGCCGTGATCGATCCAACAATAATAAGTTTGTACCACTTTGATGCGGTATTACAGTTTTTTCCAAGAAAGGAAACTTTAGTAGGACAGGTTAGCCTGTTTCCACTGCTTTTATTGTTCCCCTAGGCTTGCCCAGCCCCGTCGCCTTTGTATTATCTAGACTGACTGCAAGCGAGCGTTTCGCGCGAAGACGCGAACTGTTGGCGAAGCAAAGTAGACGTTTGGGAAAGTTGCGCATTAAAAAAAAAAAAAAAAAAATTGCAGATCACGAAGATGCAGTGTCGTCAACTGCATAGGACCCATTTTGAGTCATGGAATTGAGTCGTTGACTTTTTCTTCTTTCTCTCTTTAAGTTTTGACTTTGGTTTTGACTTTGATTTTTCTCCTGCAGTCCGATACAGTTTGGTTTAGTCCCGCCTCTCTGGTCCAAGCCCACACTGAATGCATCATACATGAACCCTTTTGCGTTGACGGCTGCGCTTCCGTGGTGGAGTATCTCCAAGTGGTTGACGCAGTACCGGAACTTGCGGTGTGAACGACGACGAGGTCCGGCATTCTTCAATCGAAGCTGCAACCACAAACCTACTACTGTAGAAAGCTAGGGTTAATCCTGTGACAAACAACTTGAACCGGACTAGACCAGGGGCGCGGGGGACCGGATGTCTGTTCAGCCTCCATACCGGTAGACGGTTTTCACTTTCTGTTGCATGCAGCCTAGAACTTTTTTTTTTTTATTTTTTTTTATTTTTGCTTTTCCGGCCCTTTCTTTCATCGACCCGCATTCTCACGTTTAGTTCGAGGAAAAGAAAAAACGCGCCTCTTGAAAACATACCTCTTTGGGAAATGTCGCGAGACCTTCCTCCCAAAGTCTACAGTATAGGGTACAAATGATCTACGGTCCTTGTCTTTTTCTTTGGATCGTGATGATCGCCCAATCCCAGACTGCTGATCATTGATCACATTACAAAAACGGTTCCCTAGTTGCAATTGCAACGCAATATATACGTACACACCAACAGATCAGGACCCCTCCTCGACCTGCAGAGCCAGGACACAGCGATGTTGCCTTGGCTTGCTCATCGAGGTTGTGCTCGGCACCAACCTACCTATAGCTGACACAGGACTAAGTTCACCACATATACGGTAAGTATATCGCAAGTGGCATTACATATACTGTTCGGAGTTCAGTCCAAAACCAAATAGAACACCGCATGAATTGTCATGGGCAGATGGAGCCTGTGTTTTTTTTTTTTTTTTTTTTTTTTTGGTGCCGCATTCGCTTTGAGAAATCCGTGTTGCGTACCAATATCAGCGACTCTGTGGTTCCCAGAGAGAGAGAGAGAGAGAGAGAGAGAGAGAGAGAGAGAGAGAGAGAGAGAGAGAGAGAGAAAAAGAAAAAAAGACCCACGGCGTAGCTTGCTCCGCAAAAAATCACGACAACAAATAGTGGGTGAGATATAGGTTAGAGCTGACGGCATCTGGCTGGCAGCCCACGCAGTCAATGCAACGATGGCACGAGTTTTACTGGTCCGTAGTTCAAGGCACGGTTGGCGGACAAACAGACCAACCACTGGGTTAGTTTTTTTGGTATGATTGCAGCCCGCTGCGGTAGAAGACGCCCGACATAGGTTGTGGGAAGATCCAATGCCGAGAGTTGCAGGATATAATCGCCCAATACCAGAGAGAAAAGGAGACCAGTGATAATGCTCAATACCAAGACAGGCAGCTGCAATTTGCGTTCAAGAACACACAAAAAGGGAAATTCGGCGGCCTTCTAGTACTGGTACCGGTACGAAGTAGCTTCCTGTCCCAGAGAGCCCCCCTTGCCCGCTCGGACACTAGCGGTGCATCGGCAGCAAAAGCATATTCAGCTGCCACATGCCGGCAACAAGGGGGCATGTGAAAGAAAACGGGGACTGCCGCGTGAATACTGGTCCGATACCGATTTTTTTTTCCCCTTCTTCTCTGGCCCCCCACTGGTTCTAGTTCGAGCCTAGTAAACAATAACAAAACCCACGGACGTTGAGGCTGTACTGGCTGAAATACCCCCCCAAGTGCCGGGAGATAGGCAATAATGATCGAAAGAAGGAAAGAAAAAAAAGTAGATAAACAAAACATTGCGCTCGGACACTCTCTACTACGGATTGGTCAAAGGGAAAAATTCTTTCGATGCGGGACTGCAATCCAAAAGAATGTTCCGTGTCCGATTGAGTTGCCAATGACAGATCCTACCTACCCTACCTATATGTACAATATTGTACGACCTATGTACCTATTCTAGAACAGCTGAGGTCATGTAATCAAAATCAAACCACCAAGACGCTTTTCTAATCTTACAGCAACACTTGCACTCGGTAGATTTGTGCAGTTGTCTTTTGTTCCGTGGAACAATTTTACGCTCTTTTTTTTCTCTCTTTTTTTTCTCTTTTCTTTTTCTTTTGCTTCTGGTCTCTTTTCTTCCCAAGAGCCAGGGCCGGACCCCTCGTCAAAACACGTTATTTTACCCCGCAGGTCTTGATCAATGCATTGAAAGCCCAGACCCTCAAAACTGGAAAGGACTCGGAATTTTTGTTTTTATTTATTTATTTTGCAACAACAGTCGCGAAGTTGGGTTCTCGCCAAATTTGTGTGTAATACTTTATTTGCCTTGCTTTCTTCTCTGTCTTTTTTTTTCGCACAATTCCCACAAGAGGAGCACCTTGTTGTCTGTAAGTTGTAACTAATTTCGGCGCAAAGTGGCAAGTCCCGGCCCGGGCCCCATGTTCATATCACCGAATCAAAAACTTGGTTGCCTGGTTGTTTTGTTACATAGTACCTAGAATCTTGGAAAGACAAAGTACGCCAAAAAAATAAAAAAAAAATGAGGAGCCGGGGGAGAAAGGGTAGAACAAACAATCATCCAAGCTTGCATTGGGTCCCAGAATTAATTCCAGGTACAGAATGCAATTACAGAGTACCAAGTATATGGCATGTCATCCCCTCGAATAGCACCTGACAAAAGTTAGTTGGGTATGGTATCCTTGATACTGTAGACAAAATCCAACTTCATTTTACCTGGTAGTTGCAAAATGAAGGGTCCGGGGACATACAGCTGGCGTTGGCAAACCATATCCGACGGCAATCGTTTCTACGTTTTGGTCGTAATTTACCTTGAACCCCCCGGGATGCCGCTCCCAGTATCGTGCTATTCTGGCAGGTATTCTGGGAGAGGGGAGGGGTGCGGTACCTTTGTCCCGAAGCAAGGTGGCAGATGATGTCGATGTTGGAGTTTCAGGTTCATGCAAGCGAAAAACCTTGCCATTTCGGGCCCTATAATGCGGATAATATTTTGCCATGGGCAACAACAGGCTGGGAAAGGGTAGCGGAGAGGAGAGAAGGGTGGGCTATAGTTTTGTTTACTTTTTGTTTACTTTTTTTTTTAAAGGCATGAAAGGATGTTCGATGGGTGTTATGCCGATTATAGGCTTTTTGGCTATATTGCAGAGATCATTGGTCACAAGGATACCCGGTGGACTTTCATCTGATCTTTTTTGACGCCGTTCGCACTCCAGGTAGATTGAAATGACGTTTGACGGGACGCGGAAAAAGAGGCAGATGCCAAAGGAATGGAGCTATGGAGATATGGAGATTCGGGAGTGTGCTCGTTGGACCACTATAGCGTCTGAAAGGTGCGTCAAACAAGACAACAAAGTGTCGCCGATGGTGTTTAAGGATTGCGGGCGCGGAGACACCCCCCGACCTCGCTCGGGGTTCCTCCATTCCGATTGCCGTCTCCGGATTCTACGATTTGAGGATATCCCCTGGACTACTTTGATGAGCATGCCGTTCCCAATTACCTGCAATACCTCGTAAGTAGATCATGATTGGCACGTGTTAATCAGCACAAGGATATCATACATCGGGATTTGGCATCGGGAATCCGGATCTCTTCTGGGACTAGGTGTCCAGGTCGACTGTCATACATGGTGGTGTTGCATCCTGCAAGTGGCAGGACAGTATCCGGGTAACTGGTTGTATATGCAGATCCGACACTCGGTTGGCCGGTAGATCGAGTATCTGCTAGGTAGTGTGCAGAGATAGCAAGGCAGAATGGCTTGTGCCTAGTGGTATTTGGCCAATATAGCGTGCGCGATAGGGGCAGAAGTAGACTTATGGACTACAATTAGTCGCTGCTAGGGCCATGCTCATGAGCTATCAATATTTGCGAGATGTTTAAATAAGACATCCTGTGTATCTTGAATGTTGATATCAAGTGTACTCGCAACAAGGTAAACCGTAAACCAGTCGAGATAATCAGGGAATGATATCCCTCGCCGAGATTATTCTCTCACACGGCGGGAGTTTGTGACGTAGAGCATGTGGCTATATGTGTCTTGACCAGGACCTCATGTGGCGACGGCTCTCTTCTCTCGCGTCCTCTGCTGGCATCCAGCCCGCTCTCCAAGTCATCCGACCACACTCTAGTCTCGACCATCGAGCTCGAAGGACTAGGCTCCCAGCCTCCCGGGGCTTCCAAACGTTCCGTCTCCCGCGACCTATTTGAAGACGGTGAAACGCGACGGGCGGCAGAGCCGCCTAGTGGCGCTGTATCGTCATCCGAAGCCCGAGGCTTGGACCGGCTGGACCAGCGGCCGATGCGGGGGATAGGGACTGGCATCTTTTTGAGCGAGAACGTATCGCGCCCCTGACTGCTTTCTTCATCGCCGATGCCGTTGCCACTACCGTCGCTGCCATGATACGGCCGAAGTTGAGCGGGTTGCGCGTGGGCGATCGCGACAGTATCGATGTTGGGAAGTTGGATCTCCTCAAAGTGGTCCGAGCCGGAAGGGGAGTGTGGCCCATCCCTGAATGGATAACGAGGTTAGCTTTTCGCCAAGATTGCGGGATTCTTGTAGCCGAGTGATCATATCCAGCCACGAGTGGAGTGACTTACCTTGCTACAGAGGCCTTGCGGTCCGTTGCTGACACAATAGAACCAGTGCCCCAGGACTGGAGCGTGTTGGTGTTTTGTGTGCCGCGTGGACGGTCAGGGTCGTACTCCTCTTTGAGCCTTGGGAAGATCTTGCCGAGGCCCAGCGCCAGGCAGTATCCTCTCCATGTGTTCACGGCGTCCTTTGTCGTCCCGAAGAAGACGAAGATGGGGATGGCTGAGAGTATGGCGATGTAGCAGACTCGCATGGATATCCAGCTCGCCTCCCAGCTCGGGACGCGCATGATGCCGTTCAAAGTAGGCTGGCTCTGGAAATCTTCCCAGCTATAAAGCCGAAACCAACCCTGGGTGTTCATGAGGTTGATGACGAGAAAGGCAATTTGTATGGGGAGGTACGGCGCTACTATCGAGACAGTCATGAGGTAGAGCTTGCGCCTGGCCCGGTTGCTCCTGGCTGCCGCACCACTGTTGTTTTGTTGTATGACCGAGCTTCCTGTTGAGAGCTTGCGGAACTGAAAGTGGGTGATGACTGTCAAACAAGAGTGGAATGAAGAAGCTGTCAGCAGTGGTCGAGGAAAGGATAGGAAGGAAACAAGGCCACGCAGTCAGCCCGCCAGGAAATACCTACTGGCATAGATGCTAGCACCGATGACATAGACTGGGATCGGTAGAAGGAAAAAGAAGAATGTGAGCAGGTTCCCCTCAAAGCCACCATCGCACCCTTGCAGCGTTGTTATGCTGTAGCGGTATGCGTGAACTGGGTAGCTCAGTGCAACCTGGATGATGGGCACCGGAAATATGATGAGGGCCTGGATCAAGTTCCTCCGCCTCTTCTCAGCGCGAGATAGGCCCGTAGCCCGTCTGAGGCTGACCTGGGCCGAGACATGCTGGATCACAGCAAAGATGCTGGTGGCATACATGGTGCTGAGCGGTATGTTGATGTAGGCCTGCACATCACACCATCCTTGGCCTCTGTAGCCGTCTAGTGCTGCATCGTCACGCCAGATGAGGGCCTGAATGATGGTGATAAAATTCGTAATGATGATATTTGCGGCGAGAAGGGCCGCGGCAAACTCGCCGCTCCTCCATAGCAGGCGAAAGGGCACCCACGTTGCGATGATAGCCACGGTGGCTAGTGATACCCGCAGTACCAAGTCGACAACTAGACCAGGGCTGGCTAGTTCTGCCGCCAGGAGCCCATATTGAATGTCAGGATCGGTAGACATGATGACGGTTCAAGTCCGAGATTTTGAACTAGAACTAGAAGAGCTTTCTCCCAGAAAGAAGAAGGTAGGATTAGAGAACAAGGCAGGTTCCCAGTAAGACCAAAGAGCTCGAGAGCTCGCAACAAGAGGGATAGGAGTAAGGGGAGAGCCGACGTCGACGTGGATAACAACCAAGACGTCTGTCCGAGTGGGCAGTGATGCTCAGACTTGAGCGATATTGACAATGACAAAGACAACAAAAGGGAACTGGTATCTCGATCTTGAAGAGCAGCCCAAGCCTCAAGTATACCAAGAGGTAATGGGACTATAGCCCAGCGTCCTTGGAGGAAGGACGAAACCAGTTGTCCATTGTGGCCATATTCTGAATAGAATACCTGGCTGAGACAGTTTATTCAGCAAGTCACAATTGAGAAAGACACAATAGTGAGATTGATGGGGGGCAGAAATAGATGAAAAACTAGACCCCATGGCTGAAAAGAGATATACTTAGTTGCATTTCGCCGGGGGTGCAAACAAACAAGTGAGCGTGTGCGGGCTTGGCCAGATTGGGCGCAGCTCAAGTCTATTCAGGGGCTCTATTCAGACCCGAATAGGGAATTTATGCTCCCGGGAGTCAACACAACTCTCCACCTGTTTCCGACTGCCGTCCGGAATAGTTGCCTTTTTTCTTGTTCTTTTTTTTTTAAAAAAAAAAAAAAGAAATGCCGACGGAGATCCGAACTGCAGGGTCGTTTCCCGATCTTGACTGATCGCAAAAAGCTCATTAAACAACGCCAGACTTGGGTGTATTCGGATGTAGCTCCGGTCAAGCCCAAAACCTGAATCTGGAAGGAGACGCTCAGGACTTGGACAACCCTTTTTTTTTTTTCCTTCTTCGAATACGGTTCCGAGAGCGTCGACAACTTTCTGTCCCTTGCTTCCATAGCCACGGTGAGGCAAATCCCCATGTGCAGTTTTCATTGTACTTATCAGTACGTCAATGGGCAATGGCAAAATGGCTATTCACTTTTGAATGGGGGCTGTAAATGACCGAAAAAGGGAAGGGTTTGTGAATAAGACCAGTTCTTTTGTCGCTATTGACGGAAGGTCACGTGGGAGACGAAGCGATGGAGACGATGTACGATCAAATATTTTGCGCGTAGCTCTAAGGCGCTAAGATTTAGCTGGGATCCAGTGTGTATTCTGAAAAATTTACATAATTGGTTGCGATTGAGTTGATATGTACATTGTAAATGAAGATGAAGAAGAAAAAAAAAGGACAAAACAAAACGTTGGCAGATGTTGGTGACGTCCATTCCATTCATTCAAACCCTTGAGCTGAGATCTGGATACATCAAGCTTCGCAGAGGCCCGTGCACGATTTACGAATGCACCACACCTAATGCAGTTGAGAGTGCTCCCTTTCCAAACGCGATTGGTGAAGAAACCAACGCGACGCACCACTGAGCTCCTTCCTCCCTTCCCACCACACCATTTCACCGAGACACCGAGACAGCTTGTCGACGTAAAAGATAAATCAACCTACATCCAGACAAAGAATATAATCGATAGGAAATCAACAAGAAAAAGAGAAAAAAAAGAAAAGAAAAACACAATGTCTGCATTCCTTGCCCGCCGCAACTTCTCCGCTGCACTCGGGGCGCGAGCCTTCAGCTCGACGACCGCTCGTCCCTTGGCTAAGATCACCATCATCGGCAACCTGGCCGACACGCCCGAGCTGCAAGCTACAAGCACCGGTCGGGAAGTTGTCAGGTACGCCGTCGCCAGCAACACCGGTCCCAGGGACAACCGCACCACCAGCTGGTTCAACGTCACCAGCTTCCAGCCCGAGGGCCCCGCTCGCGACTATCTGCAGAGCCTGCCCAAGGGGTGAGTTTTTATCTTGTTTCTTTTTTTATGTGCTATGTGCTTTTTTTTTGTTTACCTCTTTTTCGATCAGAAACTAACTTTGCGCGCGTTCTTATAGCACTACTATCTACCTCGAGGGCGATGCATCCATGAAAACATACACTGACGCCGAAGGCAAGACCAAGAGGTCGTTGAGCATTGTTCAGCGTATGTCATATCCAGACAGACGGCCTATCCACACCCATGGCCTGTTGACCACTATATCTCCCGATGACCATGCTAACCGGTTGTTTTGATAGGCACCATTGAGGTCCTCAAGCGCCCCACTGAGCCTTCCTCGTAAAATATTGACGAGAGGAGCTATGAAAACAAGCCATGAGATTCAACCTTGGGATCAGTATTAATCGCCACTCTAGACGAGACCGTTTTATTTATCTTGGAGCAAACTGTATGTTTTAAAGGAGGAGGCGGTCTTTGATGTATGATAACATTTACTTTTGTGGTCGTTTGTACAAGGGGAGGCTTAGCAAGCTACTTGTACTAGATGCCATGTTTATACCCCACCACTTTATATTTTATTTTTTTTCACTATACATCTATCTGTTCATATTTTGAAAAGCATGTTCAGACCAGGGCGACCGAGTCCATGCAACCAAACCCTGCAGCAACACCGCCCTCTTCGCTCTGGTCCCCCTTGGTTCGGAGGAGATAACCCTCCTGTTCGTTGCGAAGCATCGCGCCAGTGGCGTTGTTCCACAGGCAGGTGCCAAAGACGCCCAGCTCGCAAATCACACCGCCCTGCTCTATCTCGCCGTTGCGCAGGATCACGTTGCCGACGGGCGGGGGAGTGATGAGCTCCATCAGGATGTACGAATTCCAGTGCGACTTGTCGGGGAGGGAGGCCAGGAACGCCGGTATGGCGGCCTTGTAGTGATTGTTGCCACCGCCCTCCCGCTGCGGCTTGAGGACGTGCTTGATGCACAGCTCCGGGTCGAGGGCGAGGCGGCGGCCCTCGAGCCCGGCCTCAGACTCGTCCATGGGGTAGATGTTGGCAAAGGTGCCCCACAGGCTCTCCCAGGCCGGCGTCTTCTCGGGCACGAAACGGCCCAGCTTGAACGGCGAGGGGGACGACGGCGGCGTGGCGAGCACCTGCTGCACCTTTTTCATGCCGGCCAGCTGCGTCAGGACCGTAGGGCACTTGATGGCGTTGGAGCGCTCGAGCTGGAGCCGCCCCTGCCAGGCCTCTTCGTCCGGGTAGTCGCCAGGCCCGTACCCGGAGCGCATGTACACGACGGCGACCTCGAACACCCTTGCTGGGTTGCTCGGCAGGCGGTACAGCAGCTGGCGTTTGGAGCCGTCCGCTATCGAGGTGTGCTTCAGGATCTGCGAAAAAGGCAGCCGGAACACGGGAATGACAGCGTCGCCGCTGTTGCTGCCCCGCTGGACCTCGTACTCGAGGTGTCGTTGGTCAAAGACGTTACGCTCTCCATCCTGAGTGAGGAAGATGACGCATCGGTCATGGCCGAGGTCCGAATCGCCATAGGCAGTAAAGGCGGCGCGGATGCCGGCTGCTAGCCCGCGAGTGCTGCGGTTATCGGGTAGGTTGAGGCTTCCGGCGGCCCGGGAGTCTTGGAGCAGCGGGTACTCGGTGAAGGCTAGGTGCCTGAAGGGCAGGATAAGTTGAATGTCACCTGGAAATGAGGAGGGAGCAGAAGTGCCTCTTGGAACACTACCGGACTTACTGATGCAGCAGGGACGTCTGTGCAGACAGTCCGCCAAAAGAGGATGCGATGGTGTTGAACTCAACCTGCCTGACCTGTGGCACAGCGTTGGGGTCTGTGAGGTCCTGGTGAACCATGTAATCGGACCTGAAAAGACCTAGGGAAAGTTGCTGCCCGAAAAAAAAAGAGAAAAGGGGGTTAGACGATTTTGATGCAACACACTGGTACTAGGAGCTTATAAAAAAGCCTAATTAGGTTAGTTGCCTTACTTGGCTATAGCCCTCCTCCTTGACTTTGCAGTGAGTTTCCCACAACTTGGCGATGAAATCGTCACCTCCAGCGACTCTAATGGATCAAGAGGTTAATAAGTGATGACTATTTTTAATACTTGTTCGTTCATGTCTTGCTTTTCTCGCAAATCCGAAGATGAGTAAATAAAACAAATACAGTCACGTTTCCAAATTCCAGACTCACTACTCACTCCTCTACCATCTGGCGAATAAAGTCTTCATCTTGGCTGATTTTGGCGTATAGCTCATTGTAAGGCTTTTGAGCATCATGGGCCTGCTCAAAACAGTTGGCGGGGAACGGACTAGGGAACAGGGTGACGGGGACGCTGGTGGCAAGGATTCCTGCCGGATCGGCATTGGCGGCGACCACGGAAGGCGGGGGCCGGACGGAAAGTCCTCGGGCTATGGTCCAGTCCTTTATTGTCTCTACCAGCCTGGCCGTCTCAGACTGGGTCAAGGCAGGGACGCCAGCGGCCTTGCGTTTTGTGGATGTGGCCATTGCTGGAGGGGAGGTCCTGGTGTTGGTTATGATGACCGATGATGTTATTAATCGCTTGAAATGTTTTTTTTTGGCTTGTTTGTTTCTTTGTTCTTTTGCTGGTTTCGGCTTTCAGATGGGTTCGTCCAATCCGGCCACTCCGTAGGTTATTGTGTAGTTATCTCTTGCTACTCAAACCCCGCCGGCTGATGTTCGGCCCCGGTCCGGTGTTGGTCTTGTGGGTAGGTGAGTGAGTACTACTAGGTACCTTGAAAGTTAAAAGAGCCTGCGCAACTACAAGGGAACGACAGGTAGTAGTAGATTGATCGATCAACTGATAAGTCTGATAATCTACAATCCAAACTTGTGTTTCTCACAATCTACGCACTTTGTATCAATTCTCCCGAAAGAGTCTTACAAATCCAGAGGATGGCTTGGATGGCTAGATTAGTCTAGTTCTAGTACCTATTAATATTGCGCTTTTTTTTTTTTTTTGAAAGCTACAGTGACATCGCGCCCATCAAGCCTTTCGCTCCATTTCTTTGCTTACCAATCCAAGCATCTTGCACGCTACCTAGGTACCTTTGATCCGTTGTACCGGTAACAAGCAGTTACTTACATACTTTGTGTACGGTGATTATCGGACCAAACGCAGCCCATCACTCGCAGAAAATGAGTATATTGAGATCAAACAAGGTTTGGAAATCGGGATGGTTGGGTGTGGTACAAACCCTGTTTCGCTCAATCCAGATTCCAGACCTTCTTCGCATAGGTAGGTTCCTAGCTTGGATGCTCCAAGTTCAAACGCATCTGGAGGTGACGGTAACAGGTGGGGCAAGCGAGTGGGCAGGCGGGCAAGGGCAAGGTCGCGCCTGAGGTCTTTTGGATCCAGGAGCCAGATTCTCGGCTTTTTATCCATTTCAACAGAGCCGAACCCCTCGATCCCCAGGTATGGAGACTTTTTGTGCCAAGAACAAGAACCCAGCATTTAGAAAAGCCCATCATGGGCAAGTCGTTGCATTCCGTCGTTACCTGGTAATAGTTGAGGATCCGATCCGATCCGATCTGATTTGCTCATTCTTATTTTCTACTACAAACAACTTGCAGGAGGGTATGGGGGACATTAGAGACAAAAGGCAAAAAAGAAAAGAGGTAACGAGTAAAACAATCAGAACAAAAGAAGAGGAGAGAAGGGAAGAAGGACAAAAAACAATCCTTCAAGGATCATGAGCGACACAATCGGCCAGTACCAACAACCATCAACGGCCTCCGCTGGAACCGGAGTCGGAACCGGAGTTGGAATTGGCAGCGCAAACACGAACAAGAACAAAGGTCCCCGAGCGTGTACAACATGTGCCCGCGCCAAATCACGCTGCATCCCCGGGCCCACTCCCGACATATGTGAAAGGTAAGTGAGGATTACTTGCATCTCTAATTGATTTGATCGCTCTCCACCATCTATCCATCCATCTGTATGCGGGGGGAGACCAGGCAGAGAGATCATCCATATACCTGCTCTACCCACATTACCTTTCTTGGTATCATTAGGAACGAGATCACCCCATTGTTGACATTTTCTTTCCCTGCGCGTCCACCTCAAAGGTGTCATCGCCTGAAGAAACCATGCGCCTCTCAGACCCCGGCTCCTCCTCGGAAGAGGAAGGAGACGAGGTCCAATAGGGTTGCCGACCTGGAGCGGCGACTGGAGGAGCTCAAGACAAGACTCCAGCCCGTCGTTGAAGCCCAACAGCAGCAGCAGCAACAGGGTCAACATCAAGAACAACAGCAGCAGCCGAATGGACGGCAACAGTCATCCCCGCCCCGCTCGGTTCAAAGTCCACAGAGTGACATGCGACGACCGTCAGCAGGTGGGCTCGTCGGCCAAATTGATATGGGCCACATCTTTCCCACTGTTTCCGATCCTCTCCAGACACCATCGTTCACGACATCATCGACCTTTGGACCAAGGCCAGGAGCTGAGCATCAGAGTGGTTCTGCTTCGACAGCGTCAGGGAATGATGACACTAATTCTGAGAATGGGGCCTACTCGGGGGTCCCGAGAGTTTCGAGCGAGCTTGACTGGCCGGATGGGCAACGGGCAGCCGCTCTGATTCAACAGTACCGCTCTCAACTCGCAGAACTTTTCCCCTTTGTCGTGATCCCAGCCGACCTCAGCTACAAGAAGAGGCCCTTTCTGTGGAAGGCAGTCATTATGGCTGCCTCGTTTACCGACGGTCTGGAGCAAAACGTATACGGATCTCGACTTCTCAGCGACATTTCTATCACGGCATTTATCCACCCCGAAAGGTCGCTTGATCTCCTTCAGGGCCTGCAACTCTTACTGTCGTGGTTCAACTTCAACATGAACAGCTTTCAGATAACGAACCTCATCTTTTTGGCCCGGTCAATATGCGTTTCTCTGGGCACTGGGGAGGGGCCTTCAATGTCGCCTCTGCAGACTCTGTCTGGTTTGACGAGCGACCCCCTTGCACCCGAGTCCTTGGAAAAAATGCGAGCGTTTGCAGGAACATACTACTTAGTCACGAGGTAGGTAATGTCTAAGCATACATCCTGATTTACCCCCTCGTCCTCAGGCAGACTATATCATTTCCTAACCTTGAAAACAGTGCATTCACCACCAATAAAAAGCCCGACGAACTGATGAACACCTCTTACCTCGACTTTTGCTGCCGAACTCTCGAGACGAGGATGGAGTATCCGACGGACGAAATCGTTGTTCATCTAGTCAAGGTCCAACAACTGGCACAGTCAATCTCCTTATCCCTGGCACTACGCAACGACAGCAACTTCTCAAGATCTATTGAATACCAATTGCCGCCGCTAGATGATGTCGTCAGAAACTTCCAGCAGCAGCTGCAAGTATTCGAGCAGATGCTGCCCGAATACGTCAAAACTCAGCAGCTCTTTATGGGCCACTTCCGCGTTGCCCAAATACTACTGTTCGAGGTTGGTCTCAACGAAAAGGCAGCCTCGGAGCTCGTGCAAGTCAGTCGCACGGAACTCCTCTGGTGCTGCCTTACCGCCTGTCGTGAGTTTATGGCATTGCGATTTGCACATCAAGACATGGAAGAAGTCCAGGTGGAGGGCGAACCACCATCAGACTGCAAACCGCGCATGACGAGTCTTGCGGCCGCCGACTTTGTCTATACCTTTATGATCATCATCAAACTCTTGATGCTTCAGGCTCCCGGCTGGGATCTGGACGCCGCACGATCCGAGATAGACTTGGACGGGATCATTGACAGGCAGATCAGGCAGATAGATGCCATCATCGCATTCCGTCGTCGCACTGGGAACGGCGTTCCGTTGACGTCTTCAGTGACACGCTACTGCCGCCAGCCCCAACAACCGCTAACGTCGAGCATCGAAGCATCGTCCGCTTCGATACCACCAAAGGAAGACCCCTTCGAGATG
The DNA here is from genome assembly GCF_000002495.2 of Pyricularia oryzae 70-15. NCBI lineage: Eukaryota > Fungi > Ascomycota > Sordariomycetes > Magnaporthales > Pyriculariaceae > Pyricularia > Pyricularia oryzae. Next base: position 3,673,754 of record NC_017851.1, on the reverse strand, counting down.
CTCCGATACCGGCTCAAAGAGTTGAGGGAAATACTGGCTCGCGAGGCCCCTGGGATATTCCCACAGAGGACTGTGAGCTCGACCTCTCCGGAAAACCTGGCTGTTCTGTTGGGTTTCGGGAACGACATGACCATGCCAGACACCATCATGACGGACATGAACATGGAGTCTTGGGCCTATCTGCTCACCGCCGACGATGGATGGGACGCCTCAAATATTATACCGTATTGGAACACGATGGACAATAGGGGGCTGAGATGATGGATGAAATGCAAAACTTTCGAATTAAGAAGGGGAATTGTATATGAGTAATTCTGTCTCTGGACGTGGCGGCTGTAATTCAATATTTATAGCACTTGTAATCTATGGATGTATGGCGTAATACGGCCAAGCGAACAGTTGCGACTTTATGTTTGAGGGAGAACCGTTTGTTTATTTACATATCTTTTTTTTTTTTTTTTTGTTTTTGTATTTGTTTTTGTATTTGTTTTTGTATTTGTTTTTATATTTGTATTTGTATTTGAGAGTAATGTCCTTAGACAGGTAAGCATGACAACAACTATTCACAGATGTCTTGTCTATATCTAGTCCGAGATATGAAGGCTCCCCAGTCGAGACAAGCTCTGAACCCCGCCAATTTATCAGTTGTTCACGCGCCTAATCCGTCCGCGCCTCGGGGGAGTGTAGTTGGAACGACCTGCCCAATCACTCAATCACGTACGTCACAGGGCCAAGGGGGGGGGCGTGTCAGGAACTCGCCACACGTGTGCATCTACCGTATCCATCGGTATCTAGTTCTAGAACTAGTTCTAGTAATTTACCTTTGTTTCTCCCACCCTTTCCAAACTCCATTCTAGTTCTAGAATCTAGATACATAGGTAATTACTTATTATTCCAAACAAACACCTAGAAACCCCATCTTGAGTCTCTATATACAATTTAGAGCACAAGCCTCCACATCACGCAATGGATACATCCTCATGTTGCACCTGCGCAAAGCTGCTATCCGCCTTACCCCACCACGCCAAAGAATCCACGTCCGAGAACTCCGAGAAGTCGCCGGCCCCGTTGCCGGAGCCTCGGCGGCTGGGCTGCTGCGGCCGCACCATATGCGGGATTTGCATACATGTACGTATTTTTTTTTTTTTTTTTCATTTGTTGTTTGCGAATCGACGGAGCGACCTTTTATTCAAATATCTGGCCTCTCGACCGTCGTGGAGATGCGTTGCGGCAACACAGAGAGATCTGCTCGCCCGCGAACACGTTCAACTACTAACTCCCATATAGAACAACAACCGATTTGCACACTACTGCCCATACTGCCAAATCTCCACGGGTCCCTCCAGCTTGCCCCCAACCGGGCTCAAAGACCCGCCGTCGTACGGCTTCGTAACAGCAGCAACATCCCGCCCGCCCATCGAGGCGCCGCCGCCGTACAGCACGACCGCCGAGCCGCCACAGTCTCCACTCGAAAAGGGAGAAAAGACGGCAGCGGAAACAACGACCACCAACGACGACTCTCCGATCCTCCACTTCCTCGACCACAAGCACGATAGCGTGTCTTCCCTGTCGCTGCGCTACAACGTCCCGGCCGCCGCTCTGCGCCGCGCCAACCGCCTCGGCAACGACCATCTCCTGCTGGGCCGGCGCGTGGTCCTCATCCCCATCGCCGCGGGAGGTGGTAATGGTGGTGCCACGACGACGACGAGCCTAAGTCCGCACCCGGTTGAGGGAGAGGATGAGGAGCGGCGCAAGGGTCGCATACGGAGGTGGATGGTTGCGTGCAAAGAGGCGGATTACGACGTCGCCGTGCTGTACCTGGAGCAGAACGATTACGACATCGACGCCGCCGTCGAGGCTTATTTCGCCGATGAGGCTTGGGAGAGGGCGCATCCGGTAGCCGGTCGCAGCAGTAAGAGGGGAAACGGTGGGTGGAACCGTCTCAACGCGCCGGCATCCGCCTCCTCTTCCTCCGCTATTCCTGCAAGGTCGTCATCCGCCTGGCCGCTGTCAAGTTTTGGCCTGGGCTCGTGGCGATGACAGGGGGCTCTATGTGGGCGACATGATCGTTTTTGGTTAACGGCAGCTTTTAAACATGGCCCAAAAATGTAGCAAAACCTAGCATGGCAGGAAGGATTATTCAACGGTCGACTTTGTGCGCTAGAGCCGCTATGTCAACAAAGTTGGTCTAGAATTTCCAGGAAAGCAGTTGCAGTTGAGCTGCAAAACAGATGTAACATCTCTCATTATCTTCTTGATCCTTCAAGTATTAGAACGCACCAACGCCATCGCCATACGCCATATTTACATGGAACTTTGTGGTTCCCATCGTGTAACACAAGTAGCAACATACCAATACATGATTGATATCCATCATCACGGCCATATTTTCCCTCACAGCCAACGAGCCAGAATTAGAAAGCAGAACGGGTACGAATATCCTAACAGGTTAGATCGTTAGCTTTTGGTTGTTCATACTTGGACATGCGTCACGATGACAAATTATTTCAAAACAACTTACTGAAATCTTGCGCTCGATCTCTCTCACTGAGCGATCGAGTTCACCGGCAATCATCTGTTTCTTGTCGTTAGGCAACATAGTGTACCTTTCACAGAGATCGCCATCGATAACGCCCTTGACAGGCACGTAACAGCCTCTGTACATAAGATGATCTCTCCCTGCCAGCGGCGGATCTTCACTCCTAAGGTGTTGTTCGAGACTTTGGAAGAAGTCGGCATCCTCGCGACTGACGAAAGGTATCAACACGCCGATAGTACCCTGGAAGCCGCCCCAAAGCAGTACTTCCTGTCCACCCACCACCAAGTTTGTCTTGCAGATGCTCGTAGGTATGTCTTGTGTGTAAACGTGGGCCATGAGAGCCAGGCGGTTGGATGTGCCGTGGAGGTAGTCCCTACTGTGAACAAGATGCACCTCGGAGCCTGGTTCGTCCGACTCTTGGCTAGCCTTTTCGGGACATCGCAAGATCCAGAGGTTACCAAACTTGTCCGCGCCCGCTGTGGAGTCGTAGTCGACCATGGTCGTGCAGGTTGTCCATCTTGCGATGGTGTCGTCAGCAAATGGAATAAGCCTGTTGGTCTCGCTCTTGTAGGCGACATAGATCAAGCCATGCTGCACATCGCCGACAATGATTCGGCTGCCTTGGGTGTTCAAAGATACGATGAGCTGTGGAGCCACTTCTGCCTGTGCCTTTCGAAGCAACTGCCGCAGACCGAGGTCATATATCCTCAGCATACGACCAATACCGGCAACAAGCCTTCCCTGAAAAGGCAGGAGAGCTGTTGGCGGCTCTTCGACTTTAGTCTTGTGGATGAACTCTAGCTCACGTCCATCTTCCGAGAACCGGTAAACGTGGATGTAACCTTCGGTGAAGCGTCGTGGGTTGACAACCATGTCCTTGCCAGTGCCGACCACAAGGAAGCTCTCGCCATCCTGAGACGCAAAAGACACGACAGCCATGCTCAATGCCGCCTCGTTGTTGTCAAGATCAATCCTCTGCACAACCCCAGGCTCCAGCTCTTCTCCGTCACCCAGCGGATCAACCACACTAATGCAGGATGCCCAACGGCCATTTCCACGAGGATATCCAAATTCATCTGGGGGAAGTACCCTGGCATCCCCGTTAACAGCCGTGGGCGCCGCCATCAGTTGCTCTCGGAGTTCGGGTGCCAAGGTGTTGTTGTCTGCCTCGATGGTGTAGAATATGCGTTGAGTGGGGTGTTTAGCCAGTTTCCGTGGCGTGTACGTCAATGGAATAGACTTTTGAATGACGTTGTCTCCAAGTTTCTCGATTGCAAAGATTCTGTCTCAATGTGTTAGCAACAATTATAAAATCCGGAGGATCTGAATCAAGATTTTGTAAAGTTATGTGCTTCAGAAGGAACAATTGGTATCACCGAAGTGACAACAAAGAATCATGGCCGTAGCTCGATCTCTTAGGTTTCATCATAGTATATCAATGCGCAGTAACAATAAAAAGAATAAAAAAAACAGGTGGATCGCTTACCGAAGAAACTGGCCGTTGACGCCGACCATGCCCTCCTCGCACTGCTCGCTGACGAAGTTCCATCCCCACTCAAGCTCTTCGTAGTTAAGAGGGGTCATGGTGAACCCCTTGGTGACCGGGTCGGAGAATCCAAGCCATGACCTTGAACTGAGAGCAAGCACACAAGTTCTTTTCTGTACGGAGACTTGGAATAGTCTTACGGCCTTCGGCCCCAGGAACTTTTGCCGCGTGTCTGTGAGTTCTCCTGTCACTTCGTCTAACACTGTGCGAAGGTAGACACCAGAATTCAGACCGATATGAAGATATAGTGTTGTGCCGCCAGAAGATGAGTCCTCCATCGACATTATTGACAGAGCAGACGGGGCTGCCGTGAGTGCCTGCACTGACTTGCTCTCCAGAGTCGACTCTGGGTCAAGGCTCAGAATTCTCACTGTACAGTCATCACAACCAACAGCCAGGTATGAGCTTCGAAGACGCCCTTCGGGAACCTCGCCCAAACTCAAACTGGTAACAGTACCAAACATCTCCTTCTTCTCGTCGTACTCCGCCAGGGAGCCGTCTGTGTCCATCTCGAAGTAGACAATTTCACCACTGCTCAACGCAACAGCGACCTGCCTTTCGTTGGTCGCCGCGGCCACTATAGAGCGGTGTTGTGGGGATGACCACTCGTTTACGACGCCGTTGCGAATGTGACGGATTCCTTTGGGGTGTACTTGTACAAGCCCGTCGTCGCCCAACTGCTGAACAGCCAGGGTCGGGACGGATGACAGAAAGCCGGTGTCGCTGACCTCCTCGACCGTCTCACCGATGCTCAACACCAGTGTGCCATTTGTGAAGGATAGGACTATGTACGCATCATACTCGTCATCTCGACGCAGCTTGGTAGTCCATACCGCTGAAGGCGTTCCTGGTAGCTGTGATGCAACAATCTCGTTGACCTCCAAGCCATGCTTGAGCATACGAAAGGTACTGCGGGCTCCCTTGCCGCTGACCGTGTATATCTGAGGCGCATCTTCCTCGGTCAGGTTGGCAACCTTGAGATCCATCAAAGGATTCATTGAGTCAATGCTCTCGACAAGAGCCAGGTTTTCTGTGGGTCTGGGGTAAAAGTAAACGGGCTCATAGGGTTCCTTGGGGTCAACTGGGAAATCGCTGCTGAAAAACTCAAGCTCTTCGTCATCGTCGCCGAGTTTCTCGAATTGGTAGAAAAGATGGTTGCCAAATTCGCTGGCAACAAAGAGAAAACCGCTCTTCAGGATGCAAAGGTTGTTGGACACGGGGATGGTGTCAAAGTATTTAATCTTGAGTCGCCTCACTTCCCCAGTCGGATTGCCTTCTGCGTCTTCCACCATATCGATTGTGACTTTGAATAGATCTCCGTCTTCGGTCTGCAACAGGAAGAAAAAGGCGCCAGCGCTTCCCTTGAGTTTGTGCATTACACCAGAGACGATGTTGCGTTTCCTGCTGGGGTCTTCGGTGGCGCCCTTGCGTCTTGGTATTGGAACACGGAAGGCATCTTGGTTGGAGTGCCTATATGTGATGTTTTCTTCGCCACACACCAGGACTCCACTGGGGCCATCGCTCCCTCCTGGTACTTGGAATAGCATGCTAGCGGTGGAATCGACGACGTCAAACCACTTTCGCACGACGTGATTTAGTCCAAGATCCAGCTCGTAGTAGTTTAAAACGGTTTCCACGTTCTGGGCCGCGTCACCCTTTGGATCTTGGTCAACCTCAGAATAGTCAACCTCGAGGGCGGCGAAGACAGGGTTTGAGTAGCCAACGTCAAGAGCCACGAGGGAGAGGGTGAGGGTGCCATTTTTGTGAGCCTCGAGCGGAGATGAGATGGTCAGCTCGGCCTGGGAATTGCGGTTGAGCACATAGACCAGCTTGCAGCGCTCTACCGAAGCTATCAGGCATGCTCTACCTTTTGGATCGGCAGCTAGGTACTGGCCCGGAACTACACGCCGGACTCCTGACTTGCCAAAAGTCTCGAGATGTATCCTGGAGAACCGGTTTTGTGCTGGTAAATACTCGACAATGGTAATTCTACCAGAGTCGCTTGCAATGATTAAATAATCTGGTTAGCAACGAGGGTTAGCTCTGTGGACTAGTAGCTAAAGGCACGACGAGTTGCTTTGGGGTGTGCACCTGGAGGCTGGTCGAAGGGCAATGGTCACGCGTGCCATCACGTCGCTATTGGACCTAGCGACCCAGCTTCAAGTCACTAAGTGATGCCGACAAGAATGAAGTACGGATTGATTGTGCCAGGGCGTGTTCAACATACCTTTGCTACTGCCAGCCAGGCGGAACGAGGCCAGATCTCGGATGATACCAAAGACATCATGCGACATAAGCGGCACGACCTTGCCCTGAGTAGGATCGGGGCGATAAAGTGTTAACCGCGAGCCCGATGCAGCGACAATCTGCTGCTCCTTGGTTCCTGAGAATTGGCCGAGGATAGCTCTCGTAATTGTAGAGGGAGGCTGGATACTCAGAGAGTACAGGAACATATTAGATGTGGTCGCCATCTTGGTCAACAACAGGCGCGCGTTGAGCCTGCGCGGCTGCCGCTTCTAAGAGAGCAAGACTGGTTGTGTTGCCGCTTGTTTGAGAACAAAGCGGGCAGGCGAGGGCAGAAGGTATAAAAAAGTCAAGAGGTCCGCCTGCAGCTGGGTGAAGTAAAATTCGTCGCGGTGAGCTCTTGAAGGCGCGAGGTGTCGCGGGGCCAAATTTGCGTGGCATCCACCAATCATGCCCTGATAATTCAGCTGTATTTGTGGAGTTGGATTTGGTGGACGGTCCACATAAGCTCCACTTGGCTTCGTCAACGCATGCAATGCTTGCAGAGAAGCGCCTCAGACCACCAAAAAGTATTGATTGGAGACGTACAATTGCCTTCCCGCAAAGGGTTGCAACTCAAGGTACTTTACCAGAACCACAAGTCGCTGTCACTTATAACGATGGCATCGACGGCAGAGCCAGCGATGCGGGCGGCGCTTGCCACATTGTGCCGCCCATGTTCGAGGTACATGACGGCACAATTGGCACATCGGACTGCTTCAAGACGCCTCTGTACAGCTCCCTCAAAAACCCCGAGAGCAGGGGTCAGCTCTTCCACGCAGCACAAATCGTCCTCGGCACCACTTGTCTGCCAGCATGAAGCCGCAAGAAGCTCTTCACCTGCCGGGCCCGTCAGGAAGAGCTATGCGAAGTACTCTTCGTCCGCCGCAGCCGCAGCCGCCCCGTCCAAGCCCGAGACCAAGCTCAGCCAAGATGATCTCTTTCATCCAATGTCCGAGTCCCCGATCCCTAGCATGCGCCAAAGGGCCGCCTACATCCGTCAGCACGCATACTGCCCTCACCCAGACCACCGCATGTCCCGCGTTACCCCCGACGGCGAGGTGCAGCCTCCCGCAGAGAACGCAACCCAGTCCCCGGCCCATGTCGACTTCGAGTGTCCGGACTGTGGCGTCCCGGTGTACTGCAGCAAGGAGCATTGGATGGATCACTATGAAGAGCACCTGGAGATTTGCGACGTCTTGAAACAGATCAACGAGGATGACCACGATCTACGATCTGGCCGTTTCTTCCCCGAGTTTCAATATGCTGGCCCACAGCTGGAGGAGGCCATGGTCAACATGGAGAGTTGGGATACGTTCTTGTACACCAGGGCTTTCAACGCTATCAACAGTGATAGGGGCATGCGTCAGGCCACACGCCTTCTCACCTATCCCGTCACCATTGGCAGTGTGCTGCACGAGCTGAGCCCGTATAACATCCGCAAAGGTGGCCGTTTGACCACGGAAGGATTGAAGAGTTTTAGTGGTAGGTCCTGAGTTCCCTTGCATTTTCTCCTGAAACTACCTCTGACAGCCTTGATTACGTAGCTCTGCGTTACACTCTTCACCCACCCAGATCTGGTGGTGATGGCTCCGTCAAGGGCCTGCGACCCGAGGCGCCACCAGCAAGAATATTCGTGTTGGGCGCCCGTGCCGAGTCCTCGCTTCCCCGTGACGTTTGGGTCCAGCTTGCACATCTTTTCCCACGCCAGAGGCTTCATCTCATCATGATTGGGCCGGAGAGCATGCTTAACCGCGACGACGAGTTTCCACTCCCGCCCCGCACCCCCAGCAACCCATATGGCGCCGTTGTCGAGGACCGTGTCTGGCCGACCATGAAGATTAGCACAATTGTCGACTACTATCACAACATCCACAGGACTGGTCACTTTGCCCCCTACGACCCGTACTTTGACTGTTTTGTCCTCTTCCACCCTGGTCTCGGCCACCCGGCAAGCGCGCACGAGTGGTCAGAAACCGTGCCCATGTTGTTGGAGACAAAGGCCCCCATCATCGTGACGGGCTACACGCAGTTCGACATGGAGCGCGACATTGCCTGGGTCAACAAGACTGCAGCAGGCGAGTTCGACATCCTGCTCGAGCCAGGCGAGAACAAGTTCCGCAGCTTGAGGTGGGATCTCAACGACCTCGATCCCCAGGATGTCAGCTCTGGCAACTGGGGTGTGTGGGCCATGCGTGGCAAGAGGTAAGAGCTCCACCCCATCGAGTTCCGAAATACTATTGTCATCTAGCATTACAGATACCCGTCATTACACCTTACAACCGCTAACATTCTTTGTCTACCACAGATACGAGACTACCACCAAGGGGACGGAGGCGCAATGAGGCAACAACGGCTGTGTCAGACTGTACTAAACTTGTGAAAAACACCCTTGAGCGACTTGGCATTGTATTGTATTCTTGCTGTATATAAATATGCCTGCCTCTTTGGTGGTTACCTACTACTCATATGTACTTGTATATCCTGTACGATCTCACAAAGATACTCTACTAAGAATACTAAGGAACAGAAGCTGTGACTCTGGGGATCAATCTTGATCGGCTTGCCAGTGGGGTCCAGCATCTAGAACTATCTAGATTGTGTTTAGATGTCACTCCTGACTATACTCTTTGTGTCTGTATGAAATTCACTTGTCTACAACTTCATGGATAGTCGCGCAGTTATTTTAACATGCTATAGTGATGTCTCGCCTTGTGATTTAACTCATTTTTTGATTTTATTCATAGAATCCCAACGCCATTACCGTAAAATTCTTGAAGCACAATCATAGCTGAGAATATACATGAATAGAAGAAAAGAAACAAGAAACTAACGCTCAATCCCAAGCTTACTATCATGATTCGTCATCATTTCCAACCAATCCCTCCGTTTAGTCAAACAACTCATCATCGTCGTCCCTGATAAGCTCTTCCACTGCATCCTCCTCAGAATCAATCATCTCGACATCGTCACCATTTTCACTGCTGGAGTGATTTGATAGGACAACGATCTTGTTGTCAATGAGCTCCACCCGCGCGACCTCGCCATCTTGAATGCTGCCGCGCAAGATCAATACAGCAAGCTTGTTGAGAACTTCCTGCTCAATAAGGCGGGCCAGTGGGCGAGCACCATAGGCCGGTGAGTAGCCAGCGTTGCCCAGGTAGTCTTTAGCTTCATTCGACACCGATATGGCGATGTTGCGGTTATTGTCTGCAAGTCGCTTCTGGATCTCGGAAATGCGCAAGTCAACGATCTTGCGAATTTCCTTACGTGTGAGACGGTTGAATATGACGGTTGAGGAGATACGGTTCAGGAACTCGGGCAGGAAGTAGTTGCGCAACGCGTTCATCACAAGCTCGCGCGTCGTTGGGTCAATCTTGCCGTCCTTGCCAGCTGGTCGAGCGAGGAACTCTGCACCCAAGTTGGAGGTCATGACGACGATACAGTTACGAGCGTCGATAACACGTCCTTGGCCATCGGTGATGCGACCGTCGTCCATGAGCTGGAGGAGTACAGTCAGGACCTCCTTGGCAGCCTTCTCAACCTCGTCAAACAGGAGGATGGAGAAGGGCTTGCGGCGAAGCGCTTCAGTCAGTTGACCACCCGCGTCATGACCGACATATCCTGGCGGAGCTCCAATCATGCGGCTGAGTGAATGTCTCTCCTGGTATTCCGACATGTCGAGCCTGATCATGGCCTTCGAGTCGTCGAAGAGGAACTCGGCAAGCGCCTTGGTAAGCAGCGTCTTACCAGTACCTGATGGACCGCAAAATAGGAAGCTCGGTGGCTGGTTCGGGTTGCTAAGTCCAGAGCGTTGCAGACGGATGGCGTTCGAAACCGATTGCACCGCCTCCTTCTGACCGACGACGAGTTTGCCGAGAGCCTTCTCCATCTGGATAAGCTTCTCTTTCTCGGATGTCTTGAGTCGGGTGACGGGGATTCCAGTCCATCTCGACACAATTTCGTTGATCTGATCAGGTCCAACAACATCGGTGATCATTGAACCACCGTGATCGGTCTGGGCCTGAGCGCTGATAGCAGCATCGGCAGCAGCCTTGTCCTTCTCGAGCTGCTTGATGACGTTTTCTTGCTCAGGGATGGCATAGTACTGGAGGTCTGCGGCACGTGCATGATCGCCCATTCTGCTAGCATCCTCCATCTTGACTTTGAGCTGGTCAAGCTTCATCTTCGCCTCCTGGATATCTTTGCCACGCTTCCTCTCACTCTCGTACTTTTCGCGAAGAGGCCTGAGCTCCTCCTCCACGTTTTGCGCCTCCTGCTTCGCAAGAGCAAGCCGACCCTTAGATGCCTCGTCCTTTTCGCGGGAGAGCGCGTGAATCTCGATCTTCAGTTGTCGTAGCTTGCGCTCAAGAGAATCGATTATTTCCGGTTGAGATTCACGAGCAACACGCACAGCCGCAGCTGCCTCGTCGATCAGGTCCACAGCAGAGTCAGGCATGCGCCGAGTTGTGAGGTAGCGTGCCGCAAGGTTCGCTGAAGCAACCAGGGCGCTGTCTGCGATGGTCACACCATGGTGAACCTCGTATTTCTCCTTGAGACCTCGGAGAATAGAAATGGTCTCGTTGATTGTGGGCTCCTTGACAAGAACCTGCTGGAAACGACGCTCGAAGGCGGCATCCTTCTCGATGTATTTGCGGTACTCAGCCAGGGTTGTGGCGCCAATACAGTGCAGCTGGCCACGAGCAAGCATGGGCTTCAAGAGATTGGCAGCATCCATGCCACCCTCACCAGAGGAGCCAGCCCCCATGAGCAAGTGGATTTCGTCAACGAAGAGCACAATCATCTCCTTGGCCTCCTCGATTTCTTTCAAGACGCCCTTCATTCTCTCCTCGAACTCTCCACGGTACTTGCTCCCGGCGACCAAGGCACCGACGTCCAATGAAAGGAGCTTGCAGGCAGCCAGGTTGTCCGGTACGTCGGCATTGACGATTCGTTGGGCAAGACCCTCGACGACGGTGGTCTTTCCTACACCAGGCTCACCGATGAGCACGGGGTTGTTCTTGGTTCTCCTCGAGAGGATTCGAACAACCCTGCGGATTTCCTCCTCACGTCCGATGACCGGGTCGATTTTCCCTTCCCGTGCCATAGCCGTCATGTCAATGGTGAATTTCGAGAGGTTCTCGTGCTCTTCCTCAGTGTCTGCCGTCTTGGAATCCACCCTCTTGGTACCACGGATGGTCTGGACAGCATCCTGAATGAGCTTGTGTTTGGGAACATTGGCCTCCTTGAGACAATTTTGGAAGCTAACGTCTTCGGCCAAGGCTGAAATCAAGTGGTCCACTGCAATGAATGAGTCTTTCTGGACCTTCTGCAGTTCCATAGCCTTGCGGATAAGGTTGTTGAACGATGGAGACATGGTGACATTCTCTGGGGGCGGGTCTTGGCTGGGAAGCCGAACCAGGGTCTTTTTCAGCGCCCTGTCGAGAAGCTGAGGGTCACCTTGGGCTCGCTCAACGACCTGCCTCAGGAGAGTGTGTGAAGCACCAGGTGTAGGGTTCTGCTGGTCCTTGGACAAATCCGGGGGAGGGTCCAGGAGAGAAACTGCAAGGTGGACGGGTAGAAGCTGGGAGTGGGCGTGTTGTTCTGCCAGGTCCATGGCGTCCTCCATGGCCTTCTTGGCCCTATCTGTGAATTCCATTTTTGAATTCATTTTGACTGAATCTGTGGTTGTTTATGTGTGGGTGTGATTGTATGGCGAAATTAAGCTCGTAGAGAGCAAAGAAAGTATTACGGTCGTAAGTCTAAAGTGGTATTGAAAGGCAGACAACAAAAGGAAATTATGATGTGGCTTTTTGTAAGAGTCACCGCTGAAGTGATTTCGTTGAATTGGTTCGTTTCTGAGCTTGTCTATGGGATCGAAAAACAATTGTCGGGTAGGAAGGGAGGACAAACGGGTTCAATTTATGAACAGTACTAGTGGGGGACTCTTGTTGATGCCCAAAGAGTATCGAACCATCTAGCCAGCAAATGGAACAGAGACGAAGGCGGGCCCGCGATCTGGTCAAGGATCCTGGAGTATCTCGTCCAGACTGGAAGGCTGTGGAACCTGCTCGCAGAATCAGGATCATACCAGAGTGACGTAGAACTAGAGCTAAGTTTGGCATATGTACAAGGAGCCACTGACGAACCATACCGAATTGAGATTGAGTCAGTGACAGCGGCGGGGTAGCTCTCGCCACAGACCCTGCCACTGAGGACATGGAAGCTATGTGGCTGGTGAAGGCACTTTTCTGATTAAGCACGTGACCTCGTGACTGCTGACATAACGCTACTACCTGCACGGGCCAAGCAAAGTCAAGCAGCAAGTATCAAAAAAGTCGCGAAGCTTGAGCTCCACTACAACTGCCATTGGAAGGTGGAAGCACATGTAGGCGCCAGAACTGGTGCCCTCCCGGTCATACAAAATGAACTCATCAACGCCATTGACCTCTCTTCTTCGCTTCTCGGTCGGTATCTCGCGCATTGGCGTTCGCAATGAGACCACTTGGGCCAGGTATCGCCCGGATGAGGCCAGGAAGCGGTTCCGCCACAAGAAGATGGATGAGGCTGGTTTCAGTGAAAGCCATGGCGAGGAATTATGGGTTTTCAACCATTTGACTACAGACCAGATCATATACTCTACAAAGCCTGTGTTTGACGTAAGTCACTGGCCCTTAAAACCTCCAAAGCCGAGCACACGAGAAGTTACATCGGCACGCCTCCTACAAGAACGGTTAGGTTGGCGTTGGGGGCAATGTTCAACGACTTACATTCATTTTACAGCACAACCGAGCATTAAAACAACTACCATTCAACGGGAAGAAGTCCAAGCCGGCGAAGCTGCGAAAGGATTACTGGAAGCCCATGGCCAAGATACGATTTCCCAAAGGCGAGGGCGAGGTCGGACGTTCTGTCTTTCAAGCATTGCGCGAGTTAAAGCGGCGACACGAGCTTGAATGGGGATATCAATCAGAGTCTCTCTACAACCAGAGCCGCCCGGATCGCGCCAAAGAGCTCAACCGTCAGAAGGCCAATGCCATTGCCGACATGGCCGCCGTGTTGGGAGGTGCTGGCAAGGGTAACCTGATTCAGCACACCATTGTACAGGTGACGCCAAGGACCGAGAAGGGTGCAGAACCCATTACCAAACTGAAAGTGGTGCCGGCCACCGTTTTCTGGGCTAACAAACACGACCCGGAATTTGCAGCGAGCTGGCCTGAGAACGTCAAACACAGATTAGGAAACTTGGAAATGACGCGCAGTGAGGAAGCTGAGCTGCTTGTGGAGGAGCAGCAAGCTGCAGAGGATAAATGAGCATAGTTGGAGGCAGTGGAGGCTTGAGCCAACGTCAAAGTCCAAAGTGCAAAACGCGAGGGGACCTGTCTGTTTGGCCGCCAGTGCGTCACCAAAACCAGGAACTGGATCATCAACGGACGTTGAATGCAGCATTAGCAAAAGTCGCGACCCTACGAGGAACCACACAGGCCAAGTCTCAAAAACTACGTGTATACTATTGTACATATCAGCGTGTACAACAGGGATTATTTTTATTCATTTCACGAAAATCAGCCATTCTAGATAACCAAAACGTTACGGTCATCTTCATATACTGATTAAAGCCATCTAACTATATTCTATGGGGCAGCACTCTTCAAAACTTGATAGCAAAGGATTTCAAGTACTCATAGTGTGGGATATTTGTGTCAACACAGTCCCTGATGATCCTTCGGCCTTCTTCTCCATACTTCTGACGCCACTCTTCGTCTTCGGATTCCCTGGTCACCGTCTTCTGTTGGGATTTTCAACATATCTGTTAGTCTGATTCATACCGCGGCACAAAGTGATAGAGAACATGAGAATGAGAGTTGACTTACACAGCCATGTGTACGAGGTTTAAGGTACGTGCTTCCAATAACATCGTCATGGAAGCCATTCCACTTTGCAAATGCATCAAGAGCATACTGCTGATTCTCCTCATCCTCCCACTTCAGCATATCCGGGCTATAATCGATACCGACCTCCTTGCAGAAAGCTTCAATTACCGCTGCCGGCTTGTCAAGCAGGTCGTCGGCGTCTATGACGGTTATGCTGACGCCACTGCTGTTGGCCGGGGCCTCCTCGCCGGCCTTGTGCGGGCCGATGATGCCCTGGCTAAGCAGATAATCAAACATATTGCGGACCTCAATGTAGCCGGCCTCGCTGGGCATGAAGTTCTTGAAGCCCGTCTTCTCATCCAGCGGCGGGATGGTGCAGCGGTAGTAGGATGGGATAGACCTACGCGGGTGCCTTATCAGGAAGGTGAAGTGGAATTCGCGCAGCATGTCCAGGGGCATCACGCTGGGGTTTCCGGGTTCGCTGGTGGCATTGGCATAGCCGTTGGGGGCCGCGCCGTTCACATGGTTGCCATTGGCTGCTGCTCCGTTGACGTGGTTGCCATTGGTAGCAGTGCCATTAACAGGGTTGCCATTGGTGGTCGTTCCATTCTCATGGTTACCGTTAGTGGCTGCTCCGTTCACTTGGTTGCCATTCGTGGCCGCGCCATTGACGCCGTTGGTGGTCTTGCCATTCTGCATAGGCTTGGCAGCGGCAGCCAGCGAAGGGGCAATCTTTGCTGGTTTGCCGTCAGGGGGGCAGAGGTAGTGAGTGATGTCCTTGATGAACAGTCTTTTGCCCTCCGGGACCGACGCCTTCATGCCATGAAGCACGTCTCTGTATGTGACGTCGGCGAATCCGCTCTTCAACCTGCTAGCCTCATCCTTCTCATATCTCTCTGACAGCCTCTCTGGGCCGTAGTAGAATGCGTCCCCGAAAGGTTCATGTGCACATTCGAGAATGTCACGCCTGGTCATGAAGACCTGGATTGTGAGGTTAGTGCTGACCTATTGCGCAACTCCTAAGGTCTGTCGGCAATGTATGCCACTGGGCTGAATTGGGGGTTAGGGATCGGGATGACGGTGGGGATGTTCCTGTCCTGGGGACTAATGACCAGGGGGCCATGGCACCCACACCCCTGGACAGTCCGCTATAGCTTCCCAGTTTCGGGACTATGCTTTGACACTTGCCGGGAAACTTGAGAACAGTTTGTTTTGGACAGTGTAAATTGGAGTTGTGTGTATACAACACAAAAGCGAAAAATAAGATAAGAAAATTCGACCGACATACTCTTTCGAACGCCGTCGAGCAAGCCCGAGGATGCGTGGCCACAAAGATAGGTCGAGACGTCATGGTGACAACTTCAAAAGAACAACAAGTTGCAGAGGTTCGTAGAGGTTCACAGAGCTTCCAGAGCTTCTCCCCTTTTCCCCAGTGGACAAGTATTAAAAAGCTGAAAAGAGCTTCCCGCAATTTTAGCAGAGCTTCCAAGAGCTTAGTGCGCTAATGGGCAAATGGTTCAAAATGAGGGGGCAAACCCAAAAATGTGCAAATGTTGACAAGAGGTTCTGCAAATAAAAGACTCGGAGAAGCTCTTGAAGAATAGGAAGGGAAGAAAGATCAGAACTTGAAAAAGAGCTTCTGACATGGCATTTATTAAAAGCTTTTGGTTTCGATCGATGAACCTCTTCCCCGGCACCCCCTCGTACGTACTGTACCCTATTTTTTTTTTTTTTTTTTTTTCAATTCCTGAGGCCCCTTCTACTCAGGTTAGCCTGTCAGAAGCGGCCAAGGAAGCGTCTGTTCGCCCAGAAACTTGGTACAAAGAAGTACCAAATGTTGGTACGTGGCGTCTACATGGGAGTATGTCCTTTCCCTCATCCGATCTACCTCTTTCATCGCAGGGGGAAAAAAAGCTAAGCTAACAAGAGGAGGCTACCCACAAAGCCTACATCTTATGCGGGTAATTGTGGCCAGGAAATACATGGGTTTTCCAGTACAAAGTACATACAGTACAAGTAACAGGCCATGTGCACATCAGATTCTGTCAGGAAAAACAAAAAGTTGAACATTTAAGTTGCCACCCAAGTTTTAACTATTAATATAAAATAGCTCTAGACTAGAACTAGGCTGTCTTTTTTCGACCAACCAATTTCATCGTAGCAGTTTGATAACCGGTCAAAATGGGAAGGCAGTGTGTCCAACACTCATTGCATTCATCCGAACGGCCACACTGATGTTTGGGCTTTTCCTGCTTACTACTTACAAAGTACCTACTCCAGGTACTTTAAAGATAACCAAACTTCAAACGGACAAAAAAGTGACAGGCAACCGCGGATAAAAAGCTCTGCACAAAAACTGTTCAGCCCATTTGACGTGGAGCACCAATGCAAGTCCACCTATTCTAGGTACGTACAGAAAATAACCTAGTGTCGTCATAGGTTCTGCATGTCGCCCCATGCGCCGGCCATTGTGCGTGGGGCCTTTTTTGTTCCCACTGCCCAGAACTTAATACCAGCAAGCCAGCTACGGTAAAAGCTCCATGTGGACCGACCCTGGGCCGACCCTGAGCGGGTCAAGATATTTTACCGCGCCTCTGAGATAGTGAGATCCAACAGACTCTTGAACCTGCATGTGCACGCCGCGCAAGGCGCCCGCAAAAAAAAGTCCCATCTTTTGAAATTTTATTTTCTCACTTCACCTGCACCGGAGAGGGGGGGTTTCAGAAAAAGTGAACAAGCGAGGAGTACATTTCCGGGTTTGTTCGCCTTCTTGGCTGCGGAGCTTTTCAAGCGCCATAATCCCTGAAAAGAGAGGAAAAGTCTGGCGCGCGCCGAGGAGGTACACTATACAATGTACCTGGAATTACTACTGTATACGGTACCTTTTTTGGCCCTCAACCCTGTTCCGTGTTGGGTCCCGGGTCGCGGTCGGCAGTCGGCACGGTTTGAACATCCCCGAAACGGAGGGTGCAGGCTGTCAAGAGCTGTCAGTTAGAGTTTCCGGCTCGCCGGCTCGGAACGGTTGTCGGAACGGCACAAAATCAGACGGTTCTCTTTTAGAGAAAAAAAAAAAGAAAAAAGGAAAAAAACCTTTGGGGAAAACATGGGAAGAAAAGGTGAGGACAAAAAAGTCAGGCACAAAACATGGGAACGTTGTGCCTAGTTGTGCGGGTGCGGGCTCCCACGTACATAAAAAAGCTAGTCACCCTACTTCTTCAGCATTCCAAAACTAGGTCTGCGTCATAATCAAGGAACGAATCTTAGGACTAGTGTATCTCGCGCTTTGTATATCAGGTGTGTAAAAGTATCGAGGTACCTCGGTCCATTCGCTAGGAACATATTGGTACCTATCTAGACCTCTTTCGACTCCAGAATAGCATCTTGGTTATACGATAACCATCGTACCAATCAGTCAAATAAAGTCGCTCAAGTGAACCTGATACCCCCCCCCCCCCTGCAAACGAGACCGCATATACCAAACACCAGATCCCATACTAGCGTCACAATCGTCACAGCCTCCCCGCGGCGGGACGACGACTTCTTGGAAAGGAACATGAACGCGGGGGTCACGGCCCTGATTGGATCCCGTCAGACTGAGTTATCAACAGACCCTGGCAAGCATAGCTACCCCAAGAGGGCAGGAGGTAGAGCCGCAAATCAGAGAAGCCAAAGTACGTGTAGAAATGGTGGAAATGGTAGTACTACATGTTACACAACAACAGGTGTCGAGAGAGATGAATCCTGACGAGCCGCGAATACGGTCGACAAGAAATATGAAATGAAATCGACCCGCGCAAGTGACGCGAATTTCGATGTGCTGCTATTCTAGGATCATGCCGTCTTTATATTACTGCCATGCCAGAAAGCTCACATCCGTCCCGATCCCGTGCTTCCAAGATCATTCTTCATCCTCTTCAGCATCTCCCATCTTTGTGTCTGCAGCAATGGTGCCCTTTTCCGCCGGGGTGCCGTCTTCGTCCTCATCGTCGCTTTCGTCGAGCACCCGGCCGCCTCTTCGCGACCGTTTAGGACGTGAATTAGTTGCGTCGTCGTCATCATCGCCATCCCCACCGCCGCTCTTGTCCACATCCATGCGATCCTCTTCATCACTCTGCCTGCCGCCAGCCGGCTCGCCAAGATCCGAATCTGGTGTAGACAGGCGACTGTCATCAAGTTTGCGCTCGGCCCGGTCAAGGGCATCGTACTCCTCTTCGTCCTCGTCACTGTCGACAACAATCTCTGCTGACTTGTACTTGGTGTTGTCAACCTTCTTGTTCTGTGTAAGGCGTCGCTTCTTCTTGGGCTGGCGTTGTTCTGCTTCTGAATCCTCCACGTCCGACTGGTCGTCGTCCGTGGTGGGCTTCTTCTTGCGCGATGATCTCGCTCCCTTGGCGCCACGTGACTCTCCAGACTTGCCGCCGCCGCCTCCTGCTGCCTTGCGTTTGCGCTTGATCTTCTCGCCCGTCTCTCCGTCGGTCGTCATCTCAGCCTCTTCCTTGGCCTGTTGCTCTCTGTGTCTGGCTTCGGCAAGTTCGCGGTCGCGCGCCGCTATGGCCTCACGCTCCTTGCGGATCTTCTCTTGACGTTCACGCTCTGCCTCGGCCGCTTTTTGTTTCTCCTCCTCACGTTTCTTAAGAGCTGCCTGTCGCAGTTCCAGCGCCGCCGCCAGCTTCTCCTTGTTCTTCTCCTCGTACTCTTTCTGGCTGGCAATGGCCCTCTCGAGTTGCTTCCTCTGCGTGTTTCGGGCCATATTGGCGCGTTGCTCGACATCTTGCTTTGGATAAGGAGTCTGGGGGTGTGCTGCAAGCTCATCCAAAGCCGCAATAGCAGACTCAAGCCCAGTGGCAGCGTCTTGCAATTGTTCAAGTGATCGTTGAGTCTCGCTCAGACCATAAATAGTGGTAGCGAGCTGAATCTGTACGAAAGCCACGTTGAACTTGAAGTGGACCTGCTCAGGGGCCACATTCAAAGCCTGTCAAATTTACTAAAGTTAGTTCATTTCCCAACGCTGCTATGTCCGGAATCTCTCCCGTACCTTTTTCGCGCAGTCGAGCGCCTTCATGTATGCTTCAAGGTCCCTTTCGGCACGTCCCTTGTTCAGCCATGTCCTGCCCAAGCAGGCAAGAATGCTCGGGTCGTTTGCTTTACCCTCCTTTGCCAAAGCTGCCTCGTAATTCTCAATAGCCTTTGTGAACTGCTTAAGTTCAGCAAAGATGTGGCCAAGATTCACGAGAACCTGAGCATCCTTGATAGTATCACGGACGCTCAAGAATACCTGCAAGGCGCTCTTGTGGTCCTTCCTATCCTCGACAAGTGCAATGGCGATGCCTTGAGCGGCATAAGCATTCCGGGGGTCTAGTTGCAGAGCTTTTTCGAAAAACTCAACCGCTCTACTGTAAGTAGCGCTGCGCCTGGACTTGTCCTGGTCTGTCTCCCGTCGCATCTCCCTAGCAGACATGAGATAAAGATTCCCCATGCCCACCAACGCATAGCAGTCGTGCTTGTCATAATGCTGCAGGGTGTGTTTGTAGTGCCTCAATTCCGGATCCTCGGCAATGTTTGCGGGACGTTTCCTCGAATGAACTTTGCCCAGGTACCAGCCGTACAGAGCACGCACTTCCAAATCCGCAGGATTGCCTTGATACAACTTGGCGACGGCATCTGGACCCTCCTTCTGAGGATTTCTCCTCAGTTTGATGTATGCGAGTCTAATCTTTGCATCCGTGTAGTCGTCGTGACGCTTGAGTAGCCCCTCGTAGACCTCGATAGCCTGATCCCATAGGCCACGAGACTCGTAGCTTCGACCAAGATTGAAGCTGATAGTTGTGACCAGTGCATCTGTGTCCATCTGATCGTCACTTTCCTGAATCCGCATGCAAGCCCCGAGTGCTGCTTCGAACATGTCGCTGGCAGCCTCGTGCCTTTCATGCTGAGCGTGGAAACAGCCAATGTTGTTCAACAACTGCGGCGGCAAAAGCTTGCGAACAGCGGCCTTCAGTTGCGCCTCGTCTTCGATACCCTGAGGACGATCCGAGTCAGATATCAGCTCGATTTCCAGCTGTTCTACCTGCTGCAGACATTGCAAAGCCTTGTCCGGATGCTCAGTCTCGTATAGACGTGCCAGGTTGAGAAGGACAGCCGCATCAGGAGAAAGGTTCTTCTTGGTGTCCTTCCAAGCCGTCCTCACTCCCTCCAGCAGGCTAATGGCTTTCTTAATCTCAGCCGACTTGTCCTCCTTAACATTGGCGTACTGAGTCGCAAAAACCTCCTCTGCATAAAGAGTTCCAAGCAAGATCATGGCTTCGTAGTTGCGCGATTGCTGAATCATTTTTTCGAGCCTCAACTTGGCTTCGCCGTAATCCTCTTTAACAACAGACAGCTGAGCTACTCCGAACTTCGCGGGTAAATAGCCACGATCTGTGCCACCCCTGGCATCGTCAGAGCGCCGGTAGTAGTCGCTCGCCTTTTCAGTGTCACCTTGGTAATGTTCCTTGCGTGCTAACAAGTACCAACCGTCGCTGGCAATTGCGTTCACGTCCGTGTATTGGATGGCTTTGTGTGCCAAGGAGTCAACGTTGGCGAACGATTTCCTTGACAAAAAGTAACCGGCAAAAGTTGCGCACGTAAGAGGGAGGTCCTTGCTGAGCTTGAACGACTTTTGCGTGTATTCTGTCATGGCCTTTTTGTAGAGCCTGATAAACTCTGGGCTGTTGGTAGGGACCTGGCCGCTTTGGTCCAGATAATATAGACCAACAAGTATGTTGGCAATTTTGGACTCCGGGTTGATCTCAAGACAGCGTTCCCACGCTGCCTTTGCGTCGTCCTTGTGGCCCAGCTGCCAGAAGCAGCAGCCGATGCCCAGTCGGGGGTCAGGATCGACCATTTCCGGCATCCTGTGGAGCACATCTTGATATCCCGCGAGGGCCTCAGCGTACTTTCCAAGCGAAAATTGCGCTCTTGACTTGCCCATCAGCGCCAGCATGTTCTTGCCCTGAGAAACACGTAGCGCATCCTCGAATGACTTGAGGGCCGAGCCCAACAGTCCAGCCTTGGCAGCATCCACAGATCCAACCTGCCCGGATTTTACAGATGTTTGAAGCGAGGCCCTGAGAAGGTAGAGCACGCCTTTGGCGAGGAAGAGCGGAGGGAATGCCGGATTGATGCGCGATGCCTCGTTGAATGTGGTGTTGGCGAGCTGCAGATAGTGCTCCTTGGTCTTGACCTCGGAGGCCAGGGCGCCCTCAGGCGCAACACGAGGAGCTTCCCTGCTCTTCCATAGGTACATCCAGCATAGACAACTGACAATACCAAGCTTCTCCCTGGGGTTGTGATTTTGCATTGCGCTGGCACCACGGGTTAGAACTTCGATGGCGCAGTCGATCTTGTGCAGCTTTGCGTAAGCAAGAGCGACAGCCATCCAATAGGTGCGCGCTGCATTCTCGTTCTCGAAAAGGTCGCAAAGATCTGTTGGGTCGTCGACGAGATCTTCTAGGTTGATCTCGACAGCTTCATCCTCGTCCTGGACGGGAACATCGATGGAAGGCGGAACATCGGAGAACCTCTTGCTGATAGGGTGGCCGGCTGCTGCGCTGCCATTGACGTTGCCATTTCGATTTGAAGAGGCCATCGCGTACTTTTTTTGGCTCGTTGGCCGTCAGGATGGATTTTCGGGGTGATGATCGGAGAAGGAGCAAAGTGACCGACGCGCTGTATCTTCAGCTGTCTGTCACGTCGGAACCCGCCGGGCGACGTGCTCCGCTTACCTGCCAAGTTCAAACCAGAACTAGCAGTTCGTTAAAAAAAGAACATGGAGCATCTCCAATTGCACTATATCAGATCGTCTGGAAACGACAGTTCCAATTTTTGAAAATGAGGGAATGATTATATGATGCTCCGGGATGCTTGACGATGTCGGGATAATTTTTAGATAGAAGTCGCAACGAGTTGGCGACTGCAGCTCCGGGCGCAATCCCTGTCCGAGCATGAAGCTTAACGTGG
The DNA here is from genome assembly GCF_000002495.2 of Pyricularia oryzae 70-15. Taxonomy (NCBI): domain Eukaryota; kingdom Fungi; phylum Ascomycota; class Sordariomycetes; order Magnaporthales; family Pyriculariaceae; genus Pyricularia; species Pyricularia oryzae. Next base: position 3,651,514 of record NC_017851.1, on the reverse strand, counting down.
GTCAGTTGTATTATGTAATGCGCCTACCCCTGTTAGCCTCCGGCCTGGGTCCACCACCTGCTCAATTTTAGGTGCCTCTTGGAAGCTTGAATACCTACACGAGTTTCTCTTATCTACGCTTGATGTTTATTGCAGACGACTTACCTATCTAGGTAAACTATTCTATAACAAAACTCTACCAGTGGCAATTGTCAATTGTCTATGAGAGTGTGAAAAGAAATCGCTCTTTACTGCTATTTCTCCTGCCATCTTCATCTCATTACTTATTCTCAACATTATCGTCAGATCCACGAAATCGAAAGAACTCAGAGCTATCGCCACCACGCTTCTTGCGTCCGGGTCTAAGACTTGGTGGTGGCGGTAGCTCATCATCGCAAAATCCAATGGCATCAGGGGGTGAAGTCTGTACTACCATGCTATCGACCCCACCCCGTCCATGTCTAGAAGAACCCCTGTTTTTGAAGGCCAGTTCGTCTCCGGCACCTCCAGAGCTGGATTGATCCTCATTATCTGACATCGCCTCTGTTGTGAATGGTCTTGGTGGCCTCGGGCGGAAAGAGGCGGAATCTGAATCCTTGTGAAAGCCCTTTGGGTAGTTCTCATGACTGTAGCCCCAAACTCTAAGTATTAGCTGATATTTCAAATACTAGCGCCATGTGGTATGGGACACCTTTGACGACTACAGGAGCGATGGCTTGGTTTTAAAATTGTTTCTTTTTATGATATCTGTATCGGAATGACTCACCTCTCCGTATCGACCCCTTCCAGGTTTCGACCCTCGCGGTCCCGGCTAGCTAGTCTTCTGTGGTGACTATTAAGAGAGGCGTCTTCGTCATAATTCGCATTCTCAGGCGAGCCGCTGGACGAGGCCATGGCTTGAGTTGACGTGCAAAGAGATGCAGTTTCATCTCCGTCATTTTCTACTCGATACAGGACTGGACGGTTGTCTGTACGAGCGCTAATATCCTGTCTAAGTAGCGTCTCTTTTGGTGACAAGAACTGTTGTTTCGTCTCTTCCTGAGCTCCGTCCCGCGAGCTGTCCTTTCTATAACCTCTCTCTCCACCAGGAAGTACTCGCTTGCTGGCAGAGTCAGGATGTAGTCTGGCAAATCTACCGTCAATCGATCTTATTTCTGAGCCATCACCAGGGCCACGAGCACCGCCAGCTGCTGTTTTTGCCGACCTTGTCGAAGACGTAGGAGGCGAAATTGTGATGAGAATTTTGTCAGCGGTTTGCTTGCCGGAAGGCTCATGCTGAGGACCTTCAACAACCGAGTCCTTGAGTGTTTCCTTGACAGAACTATCAGATGAGCTCAGGGACACTTCCGCAGGCTCCAGTACTTCTGTTCTTGGTGAATTTGACTCGGCTAGCTTTGCTCTTTCAAAGTCGGCAAGTATCTTGTCCCTTGAAAATCCGTTTATATGAGAGCCATGTGACGAGTATGAGTCCAGAGTAGTGTGCGAAGGCAGAGAGCCAAGGTCAGAGAGGTTAAAATCCGAAGATGGCTCGGGGTGTTTTTGCGAAAGCTTAGCTGAATGCTCTTCTTGTCTCTTTTCATCTGGTGATCTGCCCCGTTTTCGTGACTTTGGCCGCACATCCTTGCCATAATCATAGGGTTTTCGACGTGCCGAAAGATTTTGATCTGGGCTTTTGGGGCGATTTGATGATCGACTGGGTGAGCTGTGTGTAGATGGGCTTCTTGACCTGTGCGAGTCCGAGTCTATTGTGGAAGCTCGACCTGTCGTTGGATATCGCCATACCCACCTTCGCCACCATGGGGCGTCCCGGTATACCGAAGGCTGGGCTACCTAAATTGTATATACGTTAGGGAATCACCGAGATATATTGGCTCTCTAGTCACTTTTCTTTGAACAACTTACAGGAACAGGATTTCGAGTCCTGGGTGCTGTTGTCCTCCGTACATCTGCCTTCGCCGGCTCGGCTTGAGCTGTTGTTGCTCCCAAGAAAGGTTGAGAAGGTTGTACTATGGGTACTACATGAGCTCCGTGTGAAATTTGAGAGAAATAGGTGGCCTGCGGCTGTTGAGATGGCATCATAGGTGCTGCGGGCGTATTTGCAGGCATGGTTGCATATGCGGGAGCCATATACGGCTGGCGGTATGGGTAGCAGTGTACCATCGGCACTTGATCGAGCTGCACACCTGGCATTGCTGTTGGCATTACGTGTAGTCTAGGATGTATGCGTGGCTGTTGGTTATACCAGTTTGTCCCCAGCCGGTTCATATAAAGCATTCGTTGCTGACAGTAGATGGTATTGTGTTGGTTGCAGAAATCACATGCACCATCTCTAGTATTTGCCTGTCCAATCGCTTGATTGTGGGCTAGACTTTGGGGTTCTGGAGTCGAAAGGTCGAGGCCTTGCTTGTTCCTTGGCTGCGTCCTCTTGTGGTCCTTCACTCTCTGTGGCTCCGACAGTGAGGAATCAGAGAACGATGAACCCTCCGGAATATAACGTCCATCACTGCGAGCTGAATACCTTGGGAGCTCGTTCTCAGGTTGAGGTATCTCTTTGTAAAGCCTGAAAACCGTCTCGCTTCGACTGGCCTTTCTCCCGTCTCCTGGGTCTCCTGGAGCAAACCGTACTACTGCTGTTGTTTGCAAGCTGGGAGACCTGAGCTCGATCTCAACAACGTCTGGATCGTCGTCATGCTGCTTCATCAGTGGGTTTCGGCGTCGCCAGAACAAGAACCAGTAAAGGAAGACGAATGTGAAAACGCTCAAGATGATGCTGAAAATGACACCGAATTGCTGAGACTGTTGTAGGCAATCCCAACCGGAGCATGCTGTGGTATTTGGAGGAGGTAGCGAGTTTTGCCGGGGCAACATCTTGTTGCGCCCTGGGGGCAATGCCATGATAGGCAGCCTCGGTGATTCAAATTCCTGCTCCTATTAACAACAAAGAGAAGTGGCATCAAGTGGACATGTACGGTTGGTTTCATCGCAAGTAACGACTAAGATCTTGGGTTCCTTGAGGCAGATGAAGTGAGTGGCATAGAATTGTATGCGCGCAGGTTAATGTTTGCGGTATCATGTATTGTCAAACGAGGTTGACGTTAAAGTGAAGTTGACATGGAGGTCGGTCATCAGGATATACCATACCATCCGTCCGTTGGTTCAGTGCAGGGTAACTAAGTCAGGTCGGGACATGCAATTTTGGGCGGTCAATTACACAAGTATTACGCGCTGCGTCAGTTCGCAATTGTATCTGAGTAAACTGTCCCAAATGTCAAATGGTCTCTTGGATGAAGCAATCAGCGCTTGCTCTCCTATCCGTTTCGGAAGTCTAACAGACGGCGACCAACCAGGAAGGTGCGGCTTGTTTTTGTTCTCGTAGGCTCCCGAAAATTTGCGAGACTGAGGTTAATAAAGAGTAAATTGCTAATCGGGCACTTTGGCCACCCCCTCCTTTGTTTGCTTTTGTGCGACAATTATATAGCAATCTACAGCGGGAGTTTCAGACGCATCCGGGAGAAAAGGAAAAAAAAAGGAGAGGGGGAGAGTCAAGATGTTTGCCAACAGTGCAAGTCGATTCAACTTCATCACAGAGGGTTAGGGGACCTGCAAACAAAGTAGCTGAGCATTTGCCAGCCAAGCCAGGGTAAGGTAGAGAGAGAAAAAGCTGTGACATCTGCATCCTGTGGGGACCTCGGATTCAGACCAGGCTAAATTAGTGGACCGTGCTCGGTGTACTCTGCTTCGGACGTCGTCATCTCTTGGCAGCAAGCGCCCAACCAGTGTTAGCTCCTAAGCTCCGTGCGGCTCCATCTTTGACCCGGACTGACCAAGCCCAAACAAAGCTGATCGACCAACCTCACCTACTCCGCTTCCTCCTCAATATCATCGCCAGGACCAAGGCTGTCATTTCTCTTCGAAAGCTGTATATCGCAAAACAATACCTCAAATCGTGCGGGACAACCGGGTGGTCTCCTCAGAAGCAAGCAAGCTCAAGTCATTTCGTCATAATCGAGCTTTCCAGACTCCCCCCGCCCCCACATGGGGATTACACTAGCTGCCACCTGCAGGGCCGACAGGAGACTGGAACCACAACAACCTCAGCAAGACCCTTTTCCTTAATTGTCTGCCTGACTCCTGAGAGACAAACTCCTGCGTCCGCAGAAACTTTCATCTGGCAACATGTGGAACGACGAGGACAACAACCCTTATGGGAACAACTTTGACAGGCGGGATTCTTTCACCTCCTCTTCCGTGAACCCGGTTTCTCCTACACGCGACTGTGAGTTTTTACTTTACGCCGCACATCACTAGGTGGTTGTCGTGCGCTTCTATTTCTCGAGGGCGCATCGCAATCATACGATTACCGACTGATGGATGAAATTTCGCTGGACAACGGAGACGCTGACAGCGACTGGGATTTGCTAGACCCTCGGTACGACCAGCCGCAGACCCCATCATCTACTGGAGATGAGGCTCCACCTCCACGCGCGTACGGTGCACCAGCAAGCGATGATACCGAAAGCGATCGCGAATCTGCAGCGGGGCATGGCGAACTGGTACCCAGGCGAAAGCCGGGTGGCTACGACAGCCGCATCGAGCAGATACTCTACGAGCACCCTGAGCTCCCGATCCTCATCACCGATGCCGGCAAGAGTCTAGAGAGCGGTGGCAGATACATCGTCTACACAATCAGGACTGGAGTATGTTGAGACCTCCCCCACGCTCGCCACAGACAAGTATGATTGACCTTACTTTGGCAGGACCTTGAGGTACGGAGGCGATACTCCGAGTTTGCTTCACTCCGAGATGCCCTCACACGCCTACACCCGACCCTCATCATCCCACCCATACCCGAAAAGCACACCATGGCCGACTACGCGGCCAACCCCACCAACGCCAAGCAGGATCAGCAGATTATTGATCTGAGGAAACGCATGCTAGCCGTATTTCTCAATCGATGCCGACGAATGGAGGACATCCGAAAGGACGGGGTATGGTGGAGGTTTCTAGATCCGAACGCTAGCTGGGTAAGCAACCATCGATCGATACACACGCCTCTTGCCTTTTACCCGAAATGAGTGCGTTTCGTGCAGGTTAGCTGACGATGTCTTGCGACAGAGCGAGGTCCTCCACTCGCATCCGGTGGCATCCATTCCTAAATCTGTGTTGAAGGCACCGCCTCTGGATACTGCGAATCCCACCCCTGCCCATAGTTATCTTCCCATTCCATCAAGCTCGGCCAAGCTTAGAATTGGCTCCAACGGCGTACAGTCAGACCATATTGCAAACGCATCGGCCGGGCAGCCTCGTCTCCCGTCCGATACAAGCAACTTGAGCGAACAAGAGCTGGACCCTTACTTCAACTCCTTTGAGGCCTCGATAAAGGAACTGGAGCAGCTTCTTGCCGGGCCTATGGAAAAGGTCAATAGGAGAACCCTCAATCACTTGTCATCACTGGCGGCAGATCTTTCGGAACTGGGGGCCAGGTACAATGCTTTTGCCCTGTCGGAACAGGCGCCGTCACTTGGGCCAGCTATTGAACGGGTTGGACAAGCGTTTGACTCGTCCTACATCGCAACAGAGGAGCTGTCTAGTTCACTGGGCGCTAGTTTCGCCGAGCCCATGCGGGAAAATGCTCAGTTTGCAGGCGTGGTTCGGAGCGTTCTCAGGTACAGGGTCTTGAAGCGCGTGCAGCAAGAGATGACGAACGAGGAGCTCAACAAAAAGAGGGCTCTTCTTGACCAACTCGAGCGCAGCGAGGCGGAAGCTCGTCGAATCGATCAATATCTTAGCGGCAGCCAGACGATCCAACCTCCAAGGAGATCGGCTAGCGCTCGAGACGCCTCCACATCACAAGCCTCATATCAGCAGCATAGACGTGATGGTAGCCAGGAGGATACCGCTTCGATTGATTCGGACTTCCCACCTACCCACGGTGATCTTGCATCGGCGCCATCTGCTAAGATTGGAGCGCCAGAGCGAGGTGGTGGTGGTGGCGGCAGCCCCGGTCATAAGAAGGCCGCAAGTGGCAACTCCATCACCAACAAGATCTTTGGCCCAATCAGGCATGCTGTCCAAGGGGTTGTAGATCATGACCCGGAACGCACGAGGCGCGATACCATTGGCAAAACACGCGAATCCATTAGCCATTTGGAGCAGGCACAGGTTGCCGTAGCGAAGGATGTCGTGGAAGCAAGCGCGAGTGTCCTCAAGGATATGAAGAGGTTCCAGCGGGAGAAGGAGGATGACTTGAAACGTTATATGGTGAGTTCAATAACTTGCAGAAACCCTGGTTGAAGGACGTTGTTTTGCAGTTTGGGTTTACTAACTCTGTTTCCCCTAACCTCACAGCTGGCATATGCCAAGTCACAGATTGAATGGGCAAAGAAGAACAAGGAGACGTGGGAGGAGGCTAAGGTTGAGATCAACAAGATCGACGAGTCTTGAGAAGTAAAAAGTACCGCCGCTACGTGAGAGCGTGCGTGGGTGGGGTGTTTGGAACGAGAAGATTTGTATTTTCTATTGGACGGGATCAAGATTGCGATACTTCCATAATTTTTAATATCGCTTTGTTCATGTCCGCCATGCCAGGCTTCGCATTTCGTCTTTCCAATTCTGCTTGGTGACTCTCCCTGGTGGGGAACCACGAGTGAAGCTTCATGTTAAGGACCAATCACATCAACCCTGTATTATCTGAGAAGTACGGTAACGGCGTGTTGGGCCATTTCTATGTGGTGAGGTTTCTAGATTATACAACTTTATATTAATTTCCATCAGAGTATTGCGCACTGCAGCAAGGTAGGTTAGGTTGTTACCAAAAGACAGCTACAGGCTACTTCATTGGATTAAGATTCACAATTCCGCGCCAACCCTTCCCACATTCCTACAGTAGGGATGCTGGATTTGGCTGGCTCAATATACTGTGATCCACGTGGGACCAATGCATGCCTGTATAACTTGGTTTTAGGTTAGGTACGATAAGATAATGCAAGCGCAACCAGCTGGTTCATCCCTGGGTCGCGGTCGCGATCGCGTGCCAGTGAAGTGAAATAACTCTAGCATCGCATAACTTACCGCAACATTCATCGACACTTCTAAAGTCGACCACCAAGCTTCTTCAATCCTCCATATCATCTGTCACCTAGGGCTTCCCCAGACTTCCTAGAAGAGCATCAGCACGATCCTGTATACTTAGAAGGCAACGACGCAATCGCCGTTGCGCATTCAGCCTATAATCCAAGCGATTCACTCGATTTCAATATATCCCACATTCGGTGGCTCTCTCCGACCCTTCCCCCCCGTGCCGATACTGGCCAGCGCAATCATCGCCGGCAGATACTGAGGTCGCCCATCAAGGCCTAGGCCGTGTCTCTTTGCGAGGGACCGCGCCATGGAGCAGCAACCTCAGAACCCGCCCGGACTGTACCGGATCAGCGATATAAATAACCCTGGCCAGAACGTCGACAAGCCAACCCGCTACTATGGAGAACATGCACATGTGAGAAACGACAGCCGCTCAATATGGGAGCTCCGCAAAAACCTTCAGACCTTGTTGAACTTTCCAAAGTCTGGGTTTCCCGGCGCACAACCAGTTAGCTTCCTGCGCCGACACATCGAGGAGTTGAGGAGGGAAGAGTAAGTACATGAATTAGCTACTGGGTGTCTCTTTGTTTTCTTGTGCACTAGACGGACGCACTTGTCATCCTGACTCACATCATCTGGCCTGGCTGCTAACATCGGACAGCTACTATGTCTGCGAGAAATCAGATGGCGTGCGCTACCTCCTGTGGTTGACAGAAGACGACCACGGCGGCGAGTGCCAGTACCTAATCAACCGCAAGAACGAATACTTTCACATCAACGAGACCCGACTGCACTTCCCACTCCCGCCGCCCGAGGAGGACAAGGCAAAGTTTCACAAGGACACGATTGTGGATGGCGAACTTGTCCTTGACGACGTTGGCGGTGGACGCAAGGAGCCTGTTTTTTTGGTCTTTGACTGTCTCGTCATTGACGGGATGAGTCTAGTTGAACGTACGCTTGACAAGAGGCTCGGCTACTTTAAGGAACGAGTCTTCAAGCCGTACAAGGAGCTGTTTCGCGAATACCCCGACGAGCAGCAGTTCCAAGCGTTCCGGGTCGAACTGAAGGACATGCAGGTCAGCTACGGCCTGGAGATGATGTTCCGTCAAGTACTGCCGAAACTGCGACACGGCAACGACGGTCTCATCTTTACGTGCCGGAACAGTAGCTACGTTTTCGGTACGGACGATCACATAGTGAAGTGGAAGCCGCCAGAGGAGAACACCATCGATTTCAAGCTGGCGCTCACCTTTCCTCGGGTAGAGCCGGATCCAGAGGTCGACGGACCCGACGCGGAACCCTACGAGGACTACGACAGCATACCTACGGCCCAGCTGCTCGCCTGGACTGGTAAGGGCAATCCAGAGACGCACTTTGGCGACCTCTACCTGACCCAGGAGGAGTGGGAGGCTTTGAAAAAGCTCAACGAGCCGCTGCACGGCCGAGTTGTCGAGTGCGGCCAGGACGAGCAAAAGCGGTGGCGGCTGCACCGGTTCCGCGACGACAAGGAGAACGGCAACTTTATCAAGGTCATGGGCAACGTTATGGAAAGCATCCGGGACGGCGTGTCCGAAAAGGAGCTGATCGACGCATCCAAGGGGATCAGAGATAGCTGGAAGCAGAGGGCGAGGTAGAGGGCCATGGCGGGCCTGTGGAAGGACCCAGCGTGACTTTGTCGTTTTTTTTTTTTTTTTTTTCGGCGGCGGCGGCAGCGGCAGCAAGTTTAAGTGTAAGCTTCAAGGCTATACTGGGTTTTCTGGCTTATTCTACTCACTTGGCTTCACCCTGACGACGTGGGAGGAATTCCGCGCACCTGATGTTGAATATTACCCTTACTTAGCCTCCTCTTTTTATAAGCGATCTGATTTTTTTCTTCATCCTTTCGAGACAATGATCACTTCCGCCACTTCGGCTCTTAAGCTCTTATGAGTCGATCTGAGTGCAGGCACGTGTGTTCAGTCTAGACTCGTGCAGTTGGCTAACTGTATGATGGTCAATGCGAGACAAATTCATGCGGTATGAGACTAGTTTATGGGGAAATATGAGGTTTTTCCTCGTTTTGTATTATGAGTAAAATGCTTCGTTTTCCCCGTCCCATTAAGTTACTGTATTTGAAATTCCCGAAACCCAGTAAACCTCTTCTTCAACTCTGTGCCCTACTGTGTCAAACCCGAAAGCAGGCAGGTCGTGGCAACATGAGAAGATATCAAGGTACTAATAATACATTTTGAGAATTGGTTTTGATCAAAAGGTGAAACAATTGCAGCTTGCAGGTATGAAAAGCTACCAATGGGATTTTATCGCCAAATAAAACAGGTTATTGGTCTTTGCCCAAGTCGTGGTATTATGAACGCCATGGCTCTTGAACTTTCAACTTGCTTCCTGCTTTGTTTTCTCTCCGAACATGGAAAAAAAGACCCAGCGCCCAGAAAAGAGGAAAAAGTAAAAAGACTGCTCTGAATAAAGCCGCCGTGATGAGTACAAAAGAGAGAGCTTTTACCAGTTGCTAAACCCTTTTTTTTTTTTTGCGTTTCCTCGGTAACAAAAGCTCAGGCAACGCTATAGGAAATCTTGTAGAATCCTAGCATCCGAGAGTTATGAGGGGTCACAGCAGGAAGGGGTCAGGTGACCAGAAGCCTCAAGCAATGATCACGAGGAAGCCGACGAGCATGACAACACAGTAGTGAATAGTACCGGATCTGGCGTTACCATTGCCGCTGAGGCCAGCACGAGCTTGCTTGACGCCCCCGCTAGTCACATAGGTCGACTGGGCCGGGTGCGGCGAGTTGTAGAAGCTGCGTGCGGTGCCCTTGACGGTCGTGGTGGTGATGTTGCGGAACATTGGAACGCCCACAGAGCTTGCATCGAGAACGAGCGAGGTGATGCTGCCGATGCTGCCGATGCTGCTGGCGGTGACCAGCGGCGGCGGCAGAGGCATCCCTTGGGCACCAGTGACTGCGGGTTTGGAAACTGTCACGACGACGGTCGAGTATGAGGTCCAAGTGGTGGTGCCTGATACGGTCGAGAGGATGTTGCTAATGAGCGCAAGGGCGGAGCTGGTCTCGAGGCCGCGGTCGGCGGAGGCTGTGGTGGTGGTGGTCTCAGTCTTGGTGCTGCATGCATCGGTCATGGATGCAAGGCTGCCAGAGATTGGCAGCACGCCACTGATCTCTCGGACCGGGGTCGTAGTTGGGACCTCCGTGGTTGTGGAAGTGGGCATCTCAGAGGCGATCTCGCCAGGGGTAACGATTGTGGGGATAACAACCAGGCTCGGACTCTCAACAACTGTGGGAGTAGGCACCTCATAGGTGATCTCGGTGGGGGCACCGAAGACGGAAGTCTCCGATCCGATGGACCAGGGGAGGTAGACAGTAACGGTGACAAGATCGCAGCTGCCAACATCAGAGGCCGATGCCGAAATGGGAGCTACGGCCGAGGTCGCGAAGGGGTTGGTGTACGAAACGAGAGGCTGAGATGAAGCAAAGACAGTCGTAGTGACAGTGGCAGTGGTGGTGATGTCGGTGACTGTCAGGGTCGGAACAGTGATCACAACAGTGGTGGTTTCATCATAGATAGTCGTATCAGCCGAGGTAGGGCTCACAAGAGCAGCTTCGGTCTGGGTGACGGTGACCATGATGGTGGTTCCCACCGTAGCCATGTCGCTGAGGGCCGACATGTATTAGCATGACGGCGCACTTTCCGCCGGAGGTGATGCCCCGCTGAGAGGGTTGAAAGTACTTACGAGATGATGTTTTTAGAGGCAACTACGACTACGCCTGACTTCATGTTAGTTATCTGGCTTGAAGAAGCGCCACCAAGGCTAGCAGGATTAAAGGTCCAGATTAAAGGTCTTACCATCATCGGTGTGAGCAGTATCCTCATTCAAGATGCCACGTGCAGCAAGGAGGTGGCCCTGAGCATGGTCGGCGCGCGAGAGGATGTCGTATTTCTGGGACAGGCTGGTAAACTCCTCATACAGAGTGTCGTACTTCTTCTCGCCTGCTTATTTTCAAGACGTCAGAACCACAACGCTAACATGTTGATATCTTTTATCAGTTCTGGGGAATGGAGTCGAAGAAGAAACCTACCTTGAGCAATCTTGACGCCAAGCACAATCACACCAGCGGTACCCAGGAGGCAAAAGAGGATGATCAAGGCCGCTAGAACACGTCTAAGCGTGATAACGGGACCCTTCTTGCCTGTGGTGGTAGCAGGACCAGGAAGGTCGTGCTCATCATCACACTTGGCCACCATCAGCGGCTGGCTGTTGTCGATGGGCGAAGCCATTGTTTGTCGAATTGGTTTGCTGATGAAACGAATGGCTACTTAATTTATACGCAGATACGTTAGATAGAACTTAAAAAAAACGAGTTTGGCTCTTGGCAAAAGAGTGAAAGAGAGTGAGCGTCAAAAGCGAGCGTTTTCCGTAGAGAAGACCAGCATAAGAGCTGATTTTCTGATTGATGAAAAAGCCGCCTAGGAGAGGGAAAGAAGGGAGATGATGAGTGAAGACTTGAGAGTCCGCCCTGTGCTACCTCTCGTCAAGAAACGGTAAAAGAAAACAAGAACAAGAAAAAACAGCACAGACTGCCGGCTGCGTTGTACAGCGGTTATCTCTTTGGTGTACCGTACCTGAAGGTTTGAAATTAAAGGTCGGTCTGGTCGAGTGATGCCATGCGGCTGTTCGCGAGATGAACGGAAAGATGTAACAGGTGCAACGTGAAGGTGGTGTTTCGGTACGAGTAGCGAGATGGTGTTTTCTGTGGGAGAGGGGGAAGGAGGGCAGTGGAAGAAAAACAACCCGGTAACGATGCAGCTACTTACGAGTTGGCTAACTTTTCAAGGTACTGAATCTGATATCGGAAAGTGGTAGTTGAAGTGGGATGAAATAGCAACTTGTGTCGGTGTTTGTTAGCAGAATAGAAGGAGGGTTTGGGGAGGAGGACATAAATATTGGGGCGTCGAAGAGGAATCAGACTGGCTGATTGTAGAAAATTTGCACAGGCTTGATCAGCAAGCTTGGAAAGCAAACAGCCCAGTTGCTCCAGAAAGGTGAGCTCAGGCTGAGAACGAAGTGAGAAGAATCTGAAAGCGAGGTGTCCCGGCACATCTGGTAGCCCCTGAATCACGTCATGGCAACCGTTGGCCACATTCAGCTATAAGACGATATCTAGTTGCAACCCATAGTTCCCCAGAGTCTGAAAAGGGAAGCAACCTTGGCAACTGCCCTCTGCATACTCTTGGACACAGAAGTACTCGGATGCCCCCTCCCACCCCCCTTTTTCTTTTTTTAGGGCATGCCTCGCTGTCCCGGATATTTGCGCATTCTTGTATCATCCAGCATCGACGACCTCCTTGCACACGCCCACGTATAATGACCAACCCCTTATTGAAGCATTGCATCACCTACATCTAGTGAAGACCAAGAATGGAAGCGTTTACATATGCACCAGAGTATTTCATCGTAGTAGCCGTCTTTCGTATCATATCATGCCTTTTGGATCAGACGAAGTAGAGTCGGGTGGTAGTTGTACGGCCGCCGCATATGACGCCTCACTGAATTATGACAAGAAACAATGCAAGAGATGATTCGCCCACTTGACAACTTACGACCATTTTCTCGCATGAGGCTATGAGTATATCCCATCCCCTCTCACACCTTGGGTGTATATAACAAGATTAGATCTAGCACCTCCTTGGGTGAATGTTGTCAGTCCGAAGCAAGCACGTTGTTTGTCATCGTCACTAAAGCCCGCCAACTTTACTTGTGAAAGAGGCCCATGGGAGACTAGCCATTTTGGTATCGATCTAGATGACTGGTAAATGTGTTAACAAAAATTGCAAATCAGCCCTAAATTGTGGCACGATCCTGCGAGCAAACATGTACACAGCTCAATGTTGGCACGACAAAGACCTTGACGGCATCAAATTATCGAAATTCTCTCTCTCCCTCTTTTCTTTGCCCGGTCGTTCACCTGGCGTATCTGGGCTTCATAATTTGTTGTGGTGCTGAGATGATCATGCATTGTGCTTGTCGATAGCCGTAGGAACATCTTTTTAAATCTGCTTCTGGCCAACAGAAAGTGCGCCTGCGGTAAAAGATGAAAGGATGAACATGAAATCCCGACGGGGTCTGATGGTTGTCAACAATGATTTCTATGTTCACCAAGAACGAACCAACAGTAAGAAACACTTGCAACTGAGCTTGACACCAGTTGGAGTAAATGAGACGTGAGCTTGAGCACAGACCACAATTACACCCAGAAATATCCACTCCACCCGAGCAACATGGATATTACCAGGCACAGGTGGAGGCCAGCGGGGCCGTTTGGAGCCAAATCATCCAATGGCTGCGATTTATAGGCGTAATGGATAGATGACTGGGGCTTCTTGGTCCACCCGCCGGCCCGCCTGCACTTTTTGGCTGTAAATAGCGGGAGCAAGCCATGGCAATGCATGTCGAGTTTGAGTTGTCGCCGTGTCGCGCGTGTGCTGACCATCGTCAAAATAATTGAAGGTCACGTCCTTGCGCCGTGACGAAATCTGGCACTGTGACCGCCCCTCAACGCGTTTACGCCTCTTTTTTTTTCTATGTATTTTCTCGCTTGATATCATTCATGTGTGCGCGCACTGACAATATTGCCATTGATTTTGCTGCACTTTTGTAAACAATCATCGCCACACAATCCGTTTCAACACCCACCAGGTCCCCGTCCCTCCTCGGGCGCGTTTCTTGCCGCCACGTCCACTGCCTACATAGCCCCGCGCAACGCCCAATTCTAAACACAGCACCCATGGCGCCGACGCGCCGGAGCCGTGCGGCAGCCGCGGCAGCGGCCAAGGCTGCTGTCGTGGAGGAGGAGCACGAGGAGGAACAGGAAGTCCAGGAGGAAGAGGAGGAACAACCACAAAATGAGCAAGAGGATGAAGATGATGGAGACGACCCGGAGGAGGAGCTCGCGACACTCCAGTTCGACCAGACCCTGACATGGAGAGCTGGCAAGCCAATATCAACTGGCGAGCTACATCGGCGTCTGGATGCGCTTTCCAAAGAGCTCAGCGAGCTGGACCAGGACTTGACCGACAAGAATTCGTTGACCAAAGTTGCCAAGGAGCTCGTGTCCCACAACCTTCTCACTCACAAGGATAAGGGAGTCAAGGCATTCGTTGCATGCTGCCTTGTCGACATACTGCGCATTTGCGCTCCCAATGCGCCGTTCACGCCCTCACAGCTCAAGGTTAGTAACCGCGCACATAGCTTGTCGCAAACGCGCCTCATGATTACATCACACGCGCGCTCAACTGACGCCCGCCGATATAGGACGTCTTTAGTCTCTTCATAATGCATACCCTACCCGCCCTCCAGGATCCCAGTAACACATACCACACCCAGCACAAATATGTTCTCAGCTCCCTAGCCGAGGTTCAGAGCATCGTGCTGCTCAACGACATCGACAACAACGAGGGGCTGCTTCTCCACCTCTTTTCCTGTTTCTTCGATGCGGTGTCTGGGCCAAAGTCAGGATCCGGCGAACGTATATCCAAGGACGTCGAGCTGCACATGGTCGAGCTTTTGGTCACCGTGATTGACGAGAGCGCAAGCTTGCCCGGCAAAGTGGTGGATGTAATCATGGCACAGTTCTTGAGGGCTGCCGCTCCAGGTGGACCCAGGGACAAGGGTGACGTGGATGAGAGCCAGTCAACTCTCCTGCTGAAAACTGAACCGGAAGCATACCAGATGGCAAAGCAGGTGTGCAACAGCTGTCCTGACAAGATGGCCCGATTTGTGACACAGTACTTCAGCGACGTCGTCATGGATGTCACCAACGTTGGAGGCAGCAGGCAAAGAGGAGGTGACGATTCCGAAGATGAGCATATGACCAGTGGGCCTACAGAATCCGACCTGAAGGAGCTCAGGAAAGCTCACCAGCTGCTCAGGGAGCTCTGGAGGGCATGCCCTACAATACTTTCCAACGTTATCGCGCATGTAAACGTGGAACTGGACGCAGATATCATACCAGTTCGCCAGCTGGCAACTGAGACCCTTGGTGATATGATCTCCGGGATTGGAGCTGCAGGGCCACCCCCTCCGCAAACCATAGACCCGGCGGCATACCCACCGCCGAGTCTCGGTGACGAGTCTGTCTCACAACCCACATCAAACGTCCTCACAACGCCATATTCCCCCCTGTCTTTTGCTCAGACGCACCCTTTGATATACCACAACTTCGTCAACAGAAAACAGGACAAGTCTGCTGCCATCCGCGCGGCGTGGACAACGGCAGTCGGTTACATTCTAGCGACATCTGCAGGTGGAGTGGGCCTGAGCCGGGATGAAGAAGCTGTTCTGATCAAGGGCCTGGAAGAAAAGCTGAACGACAGCGATGAAAGAGTCCGACTTGCTGGTGTCAAGGCAGTCGAGTGCTTCAGCTTCCGCGATATCGTTACCAAACTTGCACCGAAAGGGGGAGTAGACCAAAAGGGATCCGTTCTTTGTGCGTTGGCAGATCGAATTCGTGACCGCAAGCATCCTATCCGAGTTGAAGCTATGGTGCTTCTCGGGAAGCTCTGGGCCGCAAGCACTGGGGAGCTTGTCTCAAATATGGAAGCCGTTGCTCCTTTAGCGGGTATTCCGAACAAGGTTTTCAATACCATGTACGCGAATGACCCGGAATTGAACCTTCTCAGGGAACGGGTCAGGTTCGAGTACCTTGTCCCACTCACTTTCCCGCACCAGCCAAAGAAGTCATCCAAGTCAGCCAACGGAGGATCACAATCACAGGGGAGTTCCTCGACACCTTTTGACGCGGATGCCATCAGGGCGCACAGGATCCTGCTCCTGGCCAACTCCCTCGATTCGGTGAACAAGAAGGCTTTCTTCGCCTTGTCGAACCGTCAGCCGCAGTTTGCCGACAAGACTGAGAAGTTCCTCAAGGTCTGTGAGCTGAACAACGGAGGCGAAGCGAGTGGAGCAGATGGGAAAAGGGCGGCAGAAACACTTAATAGTCTCATTACGTACCTGGCCCAGTTCTATCCTGACCAACTGAAGGTTCGGCAGGATCTGGGCAAGTTCGCAAAAGCCAACGACCGCCGTGCTTACCAGCTGATACGCTACGTCATCAGCCATGAGTCTGACTACAAGACGATGCACAGGGCTTTGAGGGAGTTGGTAAAGCGCCAACAGTCCCAGAACCCCGCTGTCTTGGACTCTCTTTTGCCTCTGCTTTACTGGTCTGGTTCTATCACCTTCAACAAGAGCCATTTGTCCACATTTCTCGAGTACTCCAAGACGAACCAGGATGGACTTGCAGGGATCGCGCACGAGATTCTCAACGAGATCTCGCAAAAGAACCCTACTTTGTTCAAGACTCACATCGGATCCCTATGCAAGGACCTGCAGGACGAGGCACCTGGCGCAAACAAGGCCAATGATCCCATCATGGTCGAGACCCTCAAAGCATGCGCATCTTTCGCGAGCAAATACCCTCAAGAGATCCCCAACGATAAAAAGTTTAGGCATACGCTTGCAAACTACGCCATGTACGGCAAACCGCCAAAGGCAGCCAAGTATGCCATCAACGTCCTCATGGCACGCAAAGATCACGACAGCGAGGTTGCCGCGACGGACTTGCTCCAGAAGGTGATGAAGGATTTTAAGAGTGGTTCTCCGCACTTCTTGAACAAGCTTGCCACTATCTGCCAGCTTGAGCTTCTTGCGCCCAAGGTGACTGAGGATTTCGAAGACGAGATCCTTCACACCATTCACGACACGCTTCGTGAGGTTCACAAGGATGCGAGTGATAGTGACCCTGAGTGGGTGGAATATGCAGAGCTGGACGAGGAAGGTCAGGCCAAGTGCTTTGCGCTAAAGACATTTGCCAATCGTCTGCGTGCAATCACTGACCGCGAGGAAGCAAAAACGAGCGGCGACAAGGTAATCAAGCTTCTAAGGACGTTCGTGACGAATGAAGGGGAGTTTTGCAAAACCAAGGACACCCCGTTGCACCACAAGAAGCGTCTTAGACTCCTGGCCGCACAGTTGCTGCTCAAATTGTGCAGGCAATTCGACGAGCTGCTGTCGCCAGATGATTTCAATCGATTGGCAGAGGTTGCCCAAGATGGCCAACGGAACGTGCGGCACGGCTTTATTGCGAAGCTGCAGAAGTACCTTGCGCTTGGCCAGCTGCGGCCGCGGTGGTATACAGTTGCTTTCTTGACTGTGTACGAACCGGATGAGGATTTTAGACAGAACGTGGAGACCTGGATTCGATCAAGATCTCGTCATTTCCGCGAGACCAACTCGCCGCTCATGGAAAGCACGTTGCCTCGCCTCATCCACCTTTTGGCACACCACCCCGACTTTGACCACGATACAGACAGCCTGGTCAGCCATGCTCGATACATTCTCTTCTACGTCAGCAATGTGGCGAGCGAGTCCAACCTGGGCATGCTATTCAAGTATGCCGAACGGACCAAGCAAACACAGGACGCTCTGGACACGGAAAAGAGCGAAAATGTTTATACACTTTGCGATGTCGCCCTGGCGGTGCTCAGAAAATGGCAAGAGAAGCGAGGATGGACGCTCGAGGCTTACTCAAACAAGGTCGGCCTGCCAGTTGGGCTGTTTCTTCCCCTGCAGTCACATGATATTGCGCAGAGCATTGCAAGCAAGCAGTACATATCCGAAGAGGTCGAGGACAAACTTGACGACATGATCAGGGCGGTTGATCGCAAAAAGGTATGTCATTATTGAAACAGACTTGGTGGCTTTCAATGCGGCCACAGTTGGCATTGATAGGCCTATAAGACCCGAAACACTTGAGCTGACATTTCTACTTCAGAAACGGAAATATGACGATCGGTCGGAGCAGCAGAGCACAGCCAAGAAGGCTAGGTCTCAAGTCAAGTCCAATCCTCGCGAGAGCAAGCCCAAAACGCCTCGACCTTCTGCAAGGAAACCGGCCGCATCCAGGAGCAAGTCAGCAGCGAAGAGCAGAAAGACACAGGCGGCGTCATCATCGCCGATACCGGAGCACGAACGTCGGCGTAGTGGACGTGTGCCTCGCAACACTGCTTCGACGTACATTGAAAGGCATTCGTCGGAAGACGAGGAGGAGATGCTTGACGGCGTGGCGGAGTGGAAGTACAGTTCTGACGAGGAGGATGACGATGGCGACGATAGCGAAGCAAGCTCAGCCTCGAAGAACTCTGGACACGCTGCTGCCACGACCGCCGACGATAAAGCTCGCAACCCCTCCGAGTCTTCGCTCAGCTCTCCAGAGCCTATGGATGAGGACCCAGTCGAGGAAGATGAGGGAGCCGATGCTGATTCGGAAGAGCAAAACGGGGAGGAAGAGGAAGAGGAGGAGACACAAAAACGGCCGTCGCGGTCCACCAGGACCAACGGAAGGAAAGCGGCAAGCGCAGCGACGAGCACGCCCAAGGCGACTGGCGTGACCAAGAAAAAGGCCCCTGCCGAGATGAAGTCGAGCCTTGCGACGCGTACCAAGCCAAGGTCGACTAGGAGGACGAGAACATCACACGACAGGGATGACGATGACGATTGAGCGTCTGTCTGACTCTTTTTTTTTTTTTTTTTTTTTTTTGCTGGCGGTTCACGTGCATCTGTTTTTTCATAGCCCACATGTTTGTCTTTGTATGATTGTTTGTTAGCTGGATAAAAAGAAGTGGTGTTTAAAGGAACCCAGCGTGTCCCATTGTGTTTACCGGCCATTTTGATACTTGACCATCTACCAGCCTACCTTGCCTAGTAATAACTTTTGGGAATGTGCGGAGCTGATGATGGGAGTCCGGGTATGGCGTAATGCGTATAATGAGAAAAGAACCAAACTAGTTTTTAGTAATGTCTCGAAACTTCGAAATGAAAATGGACCTGGTCAAGGCCGTGATCAGACTGGATATGATTACAAACCACATGCTTATTCAGAGGACTGAAGATGTGTTGTTGTCACTATGAGGCGAGTGCGAAAGTTTGGAATATCATCAACTGAATTTGCGTCGGCGAACATGTCCCAAATATCTTTCGTAGTATAGGGGTTAGTATGCAAGCTTGTCACGCTTGAGACCCGGGTTCGAATCCCGGCGAGAGAGTCCCATCTACGGCATCCACAGGGTGCTCCCGATCTTTTTGCAAGATATGCTCTGACCTCAAATTTGGTTTGAATTGTTTAGTATTATTTGCCAATCTCCAACTCACTGTGACTGCAGTTGTCAATATTTCTGTACGTACTCTGCATCCAGGTCTCACCTTGTTTTCCTAGCACCAGGAGTCAAGTCAGGCTATACTCGATCACGTCATTTGTAATCGCGCTGTGACAAACGCGCCACAGCGAGTCTTCGCGGCTTCTCGGGCCCACCCTTTCCTCCACTTGCACTCCCGACGAAAGCTGGCTCTAATGCCGACCCGGAGCAATGCCGATGACGGATGGACATTATTAACCTGCCCCTTGATTTGACTTGTTCGATTGTTCTTGTTCATCCGAGCTCGGGTGACATTTTCGTATCACGCTTCATTTACCAAGCGCAGTAGATTGTGTTTCTATTTCATTTTGTCTTTTTATTTGCGTTCAAAATGTTTCGCCACGGAATCCGTAGGTTTACAACAAGCTCGATACGGGCGGCAGTTGCAGCGGCCGCCGAGCCGACACAGCATACCATCAATGTGTCGAGGGCACAAGGCGTAGCAAAGGGCTTGACAGGAGGTAAGTTTCTTTCTTTTATCTGTTATATTTCAGCGGCTGTGTGCAGGTCCATTTGATGTACATCAATAGCTGACATGCATCTCATCTCATTCCTCTTTGGCTTCATACAGCCATCGGCAACACCCCCCTGATCAGGCTAAACAAGCTGTCCGAAGAGACCGGCTGTGAGATCCTGGGCAAGGCCGAGTTTATGAACCCTGGAGGTTCGGTAAAGGACCGTGCGGCTCTGTACGTGGTCAAGGATGCCGAGGAGCGCGGCCTGCTGCGGCCCGGAGGCACCGTGGTCGAGGGCACGGCCGGTAACACTGGCATCGGGCTGGCGCACGTGTGCCGCTCCAAGGGCTACAAGCTCGTCATCTACATGCCCAACACGCAGTCGCAGGGCAAGATCGACCTGCTCCGCCTGCTGGGCGCCGAGGTCTACCCGGTTCCCGCCGTGGCCTTTGACAACCCGCAAAACTACAACCACCAGGCCCGCCGCCACGCCGAGCGCCTCGACAACGCCGTCTGGACCAACCAGTTCGACAACACGGCCAATCGCCGGGCCCACATCGAGACCACCGGCCCGGAAATCTGGGCCCAGACCGACGGCAAGGTCGACGCATTCACCTGCGCCACGGGCACCGCCGGGACACTGGCCGGTGTTACGCGGTTCCTCAAGGATGCGAGCGGCGGCCGCGTCAAGTCCTTTCTGGCCGACCCGCCGGGATCCGTGCTGCACAGCTACATTGTGAGCGGCGGCAAGCTCATCGAGCGGACCGGATCGAGCATCACCGAGGGCATCGGCCAGGGGCGCATCACCGACAACCTGCAGCCGGACCTGGCGCTGCTCGACGGCGCGCTGCACATTAGCGATGAGAAGAGCATAGAGATGGTCTACCGCTGCCTCGACGAGGAGGGCCTGTACCTGGGCGCGTCGTCGTCGCTCAACGTCGTCGCCGCCAAGGAGGTCGCCGAGAAGCTGGGCAAGGGCCACACCGTCGTCACCATGTTGTGCGACGGAGCCTACAGGTACGCCGACCGCCTGTTTTCGAGAAAGTGGCTGGAGGACAAGAAGCTGCTCTCGGCGATACCAAAGCACTTGGAGAAGTACATTGTTCTGCCTTGATTATATACATATTCTTTTCGTTCTCAAATGGCTGTCGCGAGAAGGCTCTTCTTCCCTTTGCAACAAGACTTTTTACTATCAAGCGTTGTATATGTAGCACGTACTTTTTATCAAGCACTATGAGACAAACAAAAAAGAAAGCGCCAAAAGTCTAATGCCCGTTTTTTTCTTCTTCCATGTGACACAGACAAAAATATATCCCACAGAGTAGTCAATACAATATATTGTTATACAACCACGGCTCGCTTCTCCAGCTTCTGCCACCATGCATCATCATGCCTTCGCCTCCGCCTCCGCCTCAGTCTCGGGTACAGGTTTTGAATCTGCCGGAGCGTGCTCCGTACCAAAGAGAACATCATAAGTCTTCAAACCGTTTACTATTTTCTCCGGCCCCTTGGCCATGACCTCGTTCACTTCAGCAGCCAGCGCATCTCGCCTCGACTTGAGCTGCTCTGAAAGCTCAGGCTCGACAATCGTCATGGCCAACTCAAGACCGTGCAGAATGGGAACGGCCACGCGGAGGAATCCGCAGTCATGACCGATGAAATAATGGTAACCCTTCTTGTCGACGTGGTCCGGGTGAATCTCACGCAGGCCCTTCCCGGCAGGCCACGAGTGGGTCAGACCGGTGGCGAGCTCGGTGACCCGTTTCCTCTGTGCGGCGTCCACATCGGGGTTCTCGGGCTGCGGGTGCTTGACTGCCAGTGCGGCGGCAAGGTGAAGCTGCGCGCCCCTGACCTTGGGGTCGTACATGAAGGCCAGACCGCCGGGCTGGCCCTTGGGCGTGACCGTCGGCTTGTGCTCTGGCAGGTGCAGCATGTCGACCACCATGTCGGCCCACTTGAGGGCCTGCACGGTGCCCTTCTGGCTCCAATGCTCGGCGTCGGGCTTCAGGCCGAATGCCCTCTCCTGGATCCAGTACATGAGCTCCGAGACGACCTCGGCATTGTCCAGCTTCATGCCGGTGGCCTCGACGCGACGTGCCGCCTCGAGGATCTTGAGGATCTGGCCGTGATGGCCAGCCCGGCGCACAATCCTGGCCATATCCCAAGGCCGCTGCCACTGCAGCTTGGCTACCGAGTGCAAGCCCTCAAGCAGCAGGTTGAGGTTGTTAAAGTCCCTGTCCGTATCCATCAAATTGATGGCTTGCAACATGGTGTCGCGGGGGCTCGGGTTGTCGACCCTGGGATCCCTAAAGCCAAACTTGTAGATCTTCTCGTCGACTTCCAATACTATGGGGTTCTTGGCGAGTTTTTCCTTATTTTTCGTCCGGACGAGGAGCTTGCGCTGGTCGGCGGGGATGTAGTATGGGAGCAAGATCTCGTCTCGCATGGTAGTGAGTACTTTGTTCAGTTCGGGTTTGCGGGTCTTGGAAAATCGGATTACAGTTCCTGTGATTGTTAAGTCAGTAATTTTAGATTGTATTGCGGGCGACTGAATGACTTTTGCCTCCTTTTTTTTTTTTTTTTTTTTTTTACTCTATACACAACTTACCTTGGCGAGATGGTGTTTGTGAGAAGCATCTTTGGTTTGTGATTAAGGGCTGTTTAGTTGCCGCCGACCTGTAGAGGCCTGTGGCCCCCAGGCCTGAGCCTGCTGTTCTTGACAGCATCTTGCTTGATCTGAGGTTTGTCGAGCTGGTCTCGATTTCAAACCTGCAACCAACCTTCTTCGTCGTCACTTGCAGTCAATTCAGTGGAGGTCAAGTAGTCAATCTCTCCCAGTCCCGCGTAACTCGTACAAAAAAAGTCGCGACCGGATTGAGCTGCAGC
Organism: Pyricularia oryzae 70-15; assembly: GCF_000002495.2. Taxonomy (NCBI): domain Eukaryota; kingdom Fungi; phylum Ascomycota; class Sordariomycetes; order Magnaporthales; family Pyriculariaceae; genus Pyricularia; species Pyricularia oryzae. The sequence goes on along the minus strand of NC_017851.1, from coordinate 3,628,853 downwards.
AAGGGTGCCAGGTGGGGCCGCTGCAGCAAGGTGGGTATCAAAGAGCCGATACAGCCAATCATCAAACGTAATTCCCCCAGCTTATCCCTTTCAGAACGAAGGAAAGCTTTTGGAGACGTCAAAGTACAACAACTTTTTGACTTGGGCTTGTGGATTTGGACCTCGACCTCGAACTTGGACGTCGAGGCTCGCGACTGGGAGGCAACATTCTGACCCAAACCTCCATCGCTCGACAGCCACGATATAAAAATGAACTCCGCCGCAATAATAACGAAGCGGCCGCTGAGCTGTCTGAAAAACAGTCTCCGATATGCCAGCCAGCAGAGGCCAATCCGCCGACTAATGGCAACCCAGGTCGTCACCGATGCCGCCGCCACCACTACCACTACCACTTCTTCGGGAGCCCCGAAATACTCGAGGGTCAGGCTCTCGCCACACACAATTTGTAGGCCTGCTCCCTTTCCGACAAAGAGCAAGCAGCACACACACTAACACATCCTCACCCCCTCGCCCCCAAACAGACGGTGTCCCCAAAAGCCGGAGGAGCGCCAAGTTCCGCACCGGTTTCGCGGTGTACACGCCGCAGGTGAAGCGCCCCTCGACCACCGACCCGCTGGCGGCCTTTCACCAGAAGCAGATCAAGGACATGGACCCGCGGGGCGCGCGAACGCGGCTGTTTGACCGAGCCAACCGGGAGGGCATCAAGGTCGGCGACGTGCTGATGGTGACGACGCGCCGGTCCGTAGAGCCCTTCTCTGGCGTGTGCCTGTCGATCCGCCGCGCCGGCATCGACACGGCCATCCTGCTGCGAACCGCCTTGACCAAGATCGGTGTGGAGATGTGGTTCAAGATCTACAGCCGCAACGTCGTCGGCATTGACGTCGTCCAGCGCCGCCCCAAGCGCGCCCGCCGCGCCCGCCTCACCTACATGCGCCAGCCCAAGCACGACCGTGGCAACGTCGACGCCGCCGTCACCGCTTGGCGCAAGTCGCGTAACATCCTGGGTTCCCGCAACAAGAGCGCAGAGAAGCCCGGGGCCAAGACCAAGGCAAAGGCAGGGGCAAAGGGTACCAAGAGGAAGTAAATGGCCTTGCTGGGTGGATGTGGGTGAATGCTCATATGAGCTTGGGATTGGGGTCTCTGGCACGTAGATTCCAAGGCGAGTTTGCCTGCTGGTCGTTTATCAAACCTGGCCCTGTCTGGAAATCACATTGAATGGACTCGTGTATTGCATATATGAGGGAAATGTACTATCTAAAAACATAGACATACTGTAACAAAACACGATTTGAAATCCTTGTAATGTCAGTTTTGACTGAATCTTTTCATATGGTCGGTCTTACACTATGCTGCGCATTAGTTTGTTTCGGTTTTAGACTTAATTCTTTTTCTTGTCTTGAGACATTCCGAGCTTGCTGATTCACGATTCTGTAGCCAACTGTATTTTGACCAACTATCGTCTGTTCTAGGAAGTTCGTTTCAACGAATCGTCTCATCAAAGAACAAAGGTAAAGAAACAGAAAAGGTGAAAACCTTTGGATGGATGACAGCCCCTGATAACTCCCTGCCTACAAATCAATTAATACAAAATCTAGTAGTCGTAGTGAGTTTGTTTTTGGTGAAAAGAAGCTTGCCACGCCCATAGAACACGCTTGCCAAGAAAAAGAGAGCCCAAAGCGATGGAAGCCTCCAGTAAAATATGCACTGAAAAGAGTTAAAAGAAAATATATGCCGCCCAACAAAGCGCTGTCTAGTGTCTCGCAGGAATGCCGGTTGACGGTATTGGAACCTGCGCAATGGTCTCAGCCCTCCTTATTGATGACGTGGACCGCTCGTACATTTCATGATACTCTTCTTCCTCCATATCTGCCGCCGATCTCCTTCGCATCGGGGGCCCATGGGGTATCGGTGCTGGTCCAGGATGCAAGAGCTGCACCAGCACGTTGCTGTTGACTCGAGTCATGCTCCGGCTGCGGCCGCGCCTCACAGACGAGCCCACCCCTTGAGTGGCAGTCGACATGCCAGAAGCGCGACGGTGCAGCTGGAATTGTGTATCCAGAGAGTTGTCCGCATGGGCCGCTTCTTTCTTCTCCTCGGTCACGTTGCGTGAGTCGCCGGGCAACAGCACAGCCCGGTCAAGACCGTAAGGAAGACCACGATGGCGACCGCGGATCTGCATCGCCACTATGACGAGCTTGCCAACCGTCGAGAACTGTCCAACCAGAGAAGTATTGACGTTGGTGTATCCTAAACTCAGGCCGACCGTACCGTAGGCACTGACAACCTCAAACAGAACGGCAAACATCGTAATGTCTCCGCTTTGAAGCCGGGTGCCCTCCGAGATGGACAAAATAAAGTAACCCAGGAAGATGAACCACAAGTCGAAAGACAGCTGCCGCCGGAAGTGAGAGCCAATGTGCGACACCTGCTCGTCATCTTCTGCGTTGGTGTAGATCCCCAAAGCGCTTTCCTCGTATACATTGGTCCTACGCACTGATATAGCAATGGGAAAGACCGAGATATACATCATGATGATGTAGGATGTCAACACGGCCGGGTGGAGCTGAGAAAGATTCACACTCGCAAAGCCGGCAGTTCTGGTAGAGGCTGCCTGGAAGATACCGTTCAGAATCTTGATGCCCGTAGGCATTTCAAAAACTGGACCGCTGTCGAGCTGTGGATCCAGGAGTAAAGCTTGTCAGAACACGTACCACCCTGAACGCTGGAAACCAAACAACTTACATCTAAAACAATGAAAAAGATTAGGTCGATCCCATTCAGCGCTAGAAGGATCCAGAATAGCCACCAAGTGGCTCCAGCTGGGAAGAGAAGCGTGAAGCATCTTCTAGGGTGGTCAAGTAAAAACCTGAGCTCCTCCCATAGTCCACTTCCCCGTGGAACCATCAGGGAGAAACCCCATATGAGAAATCGCAGCATGATCGGGAACCCTGTGTTTCCGATAATGATCAGAAAGCTCATCAACAGAAGCGGGAAAGTGGCCGTATTGAACGACACCATGCTGTCCGGGGTGAGCGTGAATCCGAGGTCCATGAAAGCCGAATTGGCAGTGAAAAAGCCCCACCATGTCCGGCTCTGGCCTGCTTGGTCGACGATAACTCCCCATCGTTCTGTCAACAGGATCCAGGGCAGTAGACAGACGACACCTAAAACGGAAAATCCCATAAAGTAGAAGACCAGGACCTTTGCCAGAGATTTCAGCGACCTGTACTCAATACCGCCCATCTCTTCACGCTGCTCCTCAGACATTCCGGGGAAATTTGAATTGCGAGCGACGGTCGGGGTCCACGAAAGATAGGGCGTATCTTCCACCTTGTCCTGGGTGAATGCTTTGCGGACGCTACCAAAAGTTGAGCGCCTCCTGAGTCTCTCGGGCAAGTGCGTTTGCTCCTGCTCCTCGTCGCTGTCGTCCTCGTGGAGCCTAGGGTTTTTGTTTTTGAAAATACGCGGCACTCGCAACTTGAACGGATCGAGCGTGTTCTTAATGGCTTCGAACTCCTCCGCCATTTCCTCACGCGCCGGCGGTTTCGTCGGCTCCTGGATGACAATAGTCTGCTGGCGAGGCCCGGGGGCCCGCCCATCGGCAGATTCCATGCTGCGCGGGCGACGGTGAGGTGATCTAGGTGATCGGGGCATGGCATCTTCATCGGCACTATGCTCGACCCTCTCCGGGGCCATACCCAGCTCAACGTCTCGGGGGCCGGGAATTCGCAGAGTTTCACCCTCGTTTCGTTGCCGTTCTAGGATGGCCACATGCTCCTCAGTTGTCCTAAGCTGGGGGAACTCTCGATCTTGGCTGTCCAGTCCATCGTCAGTCGGGTCGGTATCTCGGGACGATTTGGGCGTGTTAGGCATGCCATTGGGCCTTGGCTCAGGAATCGGAGACAAGAGCAGGCCATCATTAGTGATCCTGGTATCGCCGTTGTTGCGCATTACGGTGATGTTTCTACCATTGACGCCGTTCTCCATATCGTTCAATTGACGATGGTCGACGCTCTTCGCTTTGGACCGAGTTTGGGCAAAAGTCGAGCGCCGTTTTCTCGCATCCTTGACCAAGTCTTGAAACTTCTTCTCGAACCAATATAGGCGGAGAAATACCACAAACGAGTTGATTGTGATGGGACTGCACATCATGCACACGAGGTAAACGACAGTCTGCTGAAAAGTGTTGAGCAGGTTGACGTCGACGGGGTTGAGTCCCGACTGCGTTGCCGCTCCGCTTCCAAAGACGAGTGCATCTATGTAAGAGAGAGCAGCACCTCCTGAAGCGTATAATAGGACGGAAGCTAAGATGGTCTGGGCAAGGATATAGAAATCTGCGCGTGATCCTCAGCGAAAGTGGCCTTCAGATGATTTAGACAGGATGGATTGTTTGTCTTACAGTGTGCGCTGATGAAGTTGAAATGAGGCTGCTTGGAAAAGAATGCAGGCTTCAAGCTCTTAGCCTGAGCCTTCAAAAAATCCTTGAGGCGGGCCATAGTTTATGGGATTTTTTTTCTCTCTTTTTCTTCCAAGTCCACAATGTAACCAGTTGAAGAAAATAGCAGTATCAGATATTGAAAGTCAGGTGAACTCGTGTGCAAGAGTCCCCGTCGTGCACAACGCGACGACGGCAAATAATTGCTGGCGATGCTACGAAAGCCGTGAGTGACGACGGATAATTTAGGAAATTTTCATGATGATGGATATGATCGTCTAGGGAACGAGTGCAGTGAAAATGCTGGTGAAGGGGAAAGGCAACTAAATAGGTACGTTCTGCTTTGGCCGGCAGAGTTTCTTTTATTTGATGTACGCGTCCATGGTGAGGTGAGGAGTCGGTAGCTTTTCTAGGAGAGAATTGTCAAGGAGAGGCAGGGTTGACACAGCGTCAGAAACCGCAAGAACCTTTCGACGAGGTTGTTAGGGTGTGGAGAGGTTGGCGATTATTAGGTCAGATGGTTGATGACGGAAAAACGGTGGCAGACAGACAAGCTGGAAATGGTGATAAATTGACGATTGGCTTCGAATAAGGTGGTGGAATGAATGCTAATGCAGGGAGATGCTGGGTAAATGAATCTTGGTGGTTAAACGTAGACAGAAGGAATAGCCCATCAGGCGGGAATGGCGCCAGAGTTTTTAGGGGATTTGCCCTGCCTCACCTAAAACAGAGAGGTGAATGCAAGTAGGAAAACTTGCAATGCTGAAGCTGAAAATCAAAAGTCTCCTTCGCGGAAATCGAGGCATGGGAGACAAGCGTGCCAAGAAAATTTGTTCGACTGGAAGCGGCAGACAGGGATGGGCTTGCCTTGGCTGGTAAAAACAACAGTGACTTTTTTCTTTGGCGGTCCCTTGCACCGTACAGTAGAGTAGTATTTCTCCTGCTGCGCTAGTGCAGGTTGCAGGTTCCAGATGCAGGCAGGGTCAGGAGGTATGGCATTGGATCAACGGCCCTTGATCCTTACCCAGAAATGCTCTGTCTTGCCTGTCTTCGATGAGCATTTTCTTCCAATGTTCCGCCCGAACCTTGTGGTTCGGGTTCGACTGGTATCGAATTGAATCCCATTTTCCTCCCATCTATTTCCCTTGCCACTTTGGGATGTAGATCTACATGCACACAACCCTCAAAAAAAAAAAAAAAAAAAACTTATAGCGGGTCCATGTACAAATCCAACATGCCAAACACCGCTTACTTACTACACGTAATACGCCTTGGCCTCACCTGTTGTGGCAGTGTTCTTGGGTTTTGCTCGGGATCGACCATTGTCAAACTTGGCTCCCCAAACCCATTCTTTCCTCTCTCCTCTTGCGGACTGAAATTGACTTACCCACGCAACCACGTTACCATGTTACCATGTTGTACTGTTATGTACTTGCCGTGCACCATGGATGCTGCGCCCCCTGCTGGCTGGTATTGATTTCTTGGGATATTCGTGAACCCCTGTAACCCTGCAAGAGCACAAGCCGTCTGGGCGGATGCCGGGACTTGTCCGGCCCTCCGCGATTATTTGATCTCCACCTAGAAAGTCTTTTGGGTGGCATGGGGGTCGTTTATCGTGGTCAATCAATCAAAGAATCAATTTAAAAAGATTCGTGTGCTGATAGATAACAAAAGAACCGTGATACTTGTGTGATGTTTCTTTTTTGCTCTGGCTTCGTGTAAAGTTTGCCCCTGTTTGGAAAAATCTTTTGCATTACATCACATCTCCATGCCGAAGCCATGATTCACCCACGTGTGTTGTTCCCTCTTCACCTGTCGGGACAGCACATGCATGTGGCGTTATACAGCGAGGTACCAACACTGCCTAGATCGCTAGGCGCACAGGCTCTCCAGCGACTCAGGGTCCAGGCGGTACCAGGTCTTTTGAATGAAACCACACATGATGTCAGACCTCCTCACCGTTTGACGACATGCTTACAGAAAATCGCAACATAACTCCCGTACGTAGAGCAGCAATCTTTGTACAGTTTCCTTTTTTCGTTGCCATCCACGTCTGGACTGGATATACTTGGGCGCAGTTGTTAAGGAACTGCTGGCAGATCATGAAAGTATGCTAACAATGTTCGAACTATCTCCCAAGTACAGTCTGTAGGTGTGCAGCTTGTCAAAATACAACTCTGCCCTGACTGGATTAATCATGACAGCAGGTCCGGGTTGCCCAGAGGTAGGCTATAACAACTATCCCTATTGGCACTATAATACAGCTTGTAAACTTTATAACCCTCCAAACCATATCCCCAAATATAGAGACTACTGCACCGCGCCGGTTGTCAAAACCTGATCCGCTCGAACCCCGAGAAATCAGCAATAAACGAAAAGAGATGCAATACAACCCCAGTCCCATATTACCAAAATAGTATCGGATGGCATCAACCCATGCATCACTGCCAACATTTCTGTAACGCCATCACTGAGCATGTGCTAGGTGTCGAAACAACCCTTTCGATCTAGCGGTGACGATCCCCCGAAAAAAAAACCTGATTGGCCACTCATCTGACATGCCATGAATAGCAATAATATACCCTCAGCACGTTGTAGAGTTTCTATTTGGCTTGTAAAATACGTCAAACTCACCTTGCCAAGCTTGCTCAATTTTGGTTGTATCTTCAACGATCCGGCCTAGGTACAGAAATACAAGGGTTAATGCGCCGATCAATCCCTCTTTCCGCCTACCGAAATCTTGCCCTTGTGTTCAGTCTGATCTACAGGGCAGATGATGGAAATTGACGAGTCTATGGTACTGGATGATTCTTCAATGTTTGCGTTGCTATCGGACGAATGGAAACAATATCCGAACCAATCAGGCCTTGCTACTCTTACCTACTATCTACCTTACCTACCATATACTCAAGTCCAGATTAGGCTAATGCATAACATCACACCATGGGACCGCTTCCACTGCTGTCCAGGAGCTGCAATGGAATATCAAAAGTATACACCGACGGAATCTTCGAGATATTGATGGTCTGGATATTGTACGTGGTAGTGGAATATGCAAAAGAAATATGACGCACCATGCGCACACATACGCCACCTATTAACCGATCATCTCCGATACTTAGTGCCTGAGCAGTAGGCAAGGTAGCTCATTCGCAAGGCGTTTGGCAATCATGACACAACGCTAGAACAGTGACCAAATTCGAGCTTAAAATTATGCTCCGAAGGACCACAATGTGTGACCGATTACGAGCTGGTAAGATCGCGGGAAAAATGCATAGACTAGTCTGCATGGACTGTTGACATTGATCAGCCCTGCAATCATCTCGTGTGCCAACCAGGCAGATTCGCTTCTGGCGTGCCACCAATCAAGCGCCACAAAATAATAATTATCCTACACAGGAGGAGCTCAGCAGCTCTTATCTAGATACAAACAGGACAATCTGGATGGTATGGCCCAAAAAGAAATCAGCCCACCTGTCTTCGCTTCTCGTTCTCTCTGGCAATCTTTTTGAAAAATGAGCTGCTCTCTGCCTTTTTGGTCTTCTTGAGCTGCGTATTCCTGGTCGGTCCACGTTCCATCATCGTCATACCCTGCCCACCGCTGTACTCGTCCATTCGGCCGGCCATACGTCTGACGTTGCTCTTTCTGCCCTTGCCTGCTATTTTGCCGCTGTGAAACAAGTCGTCTATCTCCTCGTCCCCTTCCGTCTGTTTCTCGTTCTCGATTTGGATTTCCCGAAGCAACTCAAGTCGCGACTCCGCCGTGTTGTACTTGAGGTCGGGAATGTTCTCCATATTGGCTAGCTGGGTGATGACCTTGAAAGCGTAGCCTTGATCGACAAGGAATGCTTGCCTTTTAGCTGAATAGTACATTTCTGTTGTGTCTTTGGAAACCAGTGAGTAGAAAAATGCGTTGAAACCCTCGTCGTTTCTCCTTTTAGCTCGCAAAATCCGACCAAGTCGCTGTGCCTCCTGACGACGGGATCCATAGTGGGATGAGATCTGGATGAGGCAGGTGGCCTCGGGAAGATCCAACGACGTGTCACCAATCTTGGAAAGGAACAATGTGTTGATCTCCGGATTATGTTGAAAATTCTTCAAAATCAACTGTCGTTCCGAGTTGCTGGTACCGCCGTAAATCATGCACTTGCTCAACACTGAGGCGTATTTCTTGAGTGCGTACACATTGTCAGAGAACACAATGATCTTGTCGCCACGTGCTTCGTGATAGTTGATCAAGTATTGGCAGGCTTGGAACTTCATGGGGTTCATAATGTACAGCAGAGCCTTGTGGTGGCTGGTGCTCCTCAAGTACTCGCGGTAGAACTCAGTGGGCATCGGGCACCACACCTCGGCACATTGAACCCTTGCAATATGCCCTCCGAGTGAAAGCTCCATCCAGTTGGCCTCGTATAGCTTGGGTCCAATGAGGAAGTTCAGATCCGATATCTTGTCGTCCTCTCGAAGAAGGGTCGCTGTCAAGCCGAGTTTCGAGTGTGACTTGAGCGCCGATGTCACCCTTCTGAACATCTTTGCAGGCGCAACGTGCACCTCGTCCAAGATCATGAGACCCCACTCCCGTGACTGGAGCCATTCTAGGATCTTAAGCGTCTCGTGCGACCGCTTCTTCTTGTCGTGAGTAATCATGTTGTAAGTGGCAACAACAATTCCAGTCTCGCTGTTGAACTTTTGCTTGTCATCGGATGTGAAGGCAACGATGTCGGCCGGGGCGATGTTTGACCACTTGAGGAATTCGTCACGCCACTGAACGACAGACATGGTACTTGTGCATAGCACGATGACTCCCCGCTTGATAGTGCAAGCAGCCGTGATGCCGACCAGGGTTTTTCCTGCTCCGCAAGGCAAGACGATGATTCCACTCTTTGCGCGGCCGTTACCGAACATCTTACTGAGACTCTTTTCCTGGTATGGACGTACTTGGGTGTTTGGCCTGAGGTCAATGTCGAGAACCGGATTGAACGTATCGTTTCGGAAATCGTACTCTTCCAAGATGGGATAGTTGAGTTCTAGACATCGTTTTTGTACAATTTCCACACCCTCGTCCTCGATTTGGAACGCATGGACGGCCTGAGCATCGTCATCATCTTCAGCCTCCAGTGCCTTGGTAAGCATATCCTCCTCGACGGGCTTGTCACCCTCCGCATTCGTGGCGTCGGTCGAGTTGGGATCCTGGACTTGCTTCACCCCCGAAGCCTCTTTAGTTCCGGGAATGACAAGACCACCTCGTTTCGGGGCGGCCGTGGTGATGGCTTCTGAACCTTGTACACGCAAGGGGCCGATAACCTCGTCCTTCAGCAAGATCTGCAGCACGTTTGGGTCGGAACTCTCAACAAAATATTGTGTGTTTTTCAATACAAGCTTCACTTTGCCGTAGCTTTTAGTAGAGACCTCGATGAAGTCGCGCATGGAATCAGGAAGGGGAGTCTTCAGGAACCTGTCTAGGGTGCTGATGATATCCTGTGGGTGCAAGCCGACAGAGACAGCAGCGTACAAACTATGTGCCGTCAAAGCGTACTCATGCAAGAATGTCGGCCTTGACTGGGGCTCAGCTATGGTGATGAGGAAGTCTTGGGCCTGTTCGGCCAGCGGGTTGAAGCTCTCCAAAATGATGATGCCCTTGTCAGGGTTAATCCACAATGGTCGATTTGCGTGATCAGGCTTGAGCTTCAAGTACGAATAGTCGCGTTTCCCGTTCTTGAACAAGTTTGACACTGAGTCCATTTTGGAGCCTGCAGTTGGCGCCTTGGACGCTTGGGGAGCAAATGTTGCAATGACTTTGCTGTAGTCGAGGCCTTCGACATCGCCGTCATCATCATCGGAGTTCTCCGATTCCGAACTCGCCATGCTACGGGGAGTTCCGGGCCCAGGTGTCGACGCAGCGGATGCCTTGCCGCTCTTTGCTGGGCCTGCGGCGCCGGAGGCCTTCCTCTTTATGGTCACCTTGGGTGGCATTGCGTCTGCAATCCGATGCGATGCGATTTTGTTTTGATCGCCCGCTCAGTTTCACAAAGCAGCAAGGCTCGCGGTAATTGAGAAGGACTCGAATTATGACCTTGGGATCGGTGCCAGTGTGGCCTAGATTGGCAGTGTGGGATTTGAAAGATGAATGTTGGGTTCACAAAGCAAAGCAGTACGAAGGATGGTCGGAATCTTAGTAAGGTACGTCAATGTTGAGGTAAGGCGAACGAGCGGCCCCATATTATTCAGCTGCTTGATGCACCCCGATCCCTGCAGGCGGGGCTCCATCGAACGGAAGTCAAATTGACCGACGCGGGGTGGCGGGCTACAACTTTTATGGGCGCGTTTTTATTGTCAATGAGTTATCACCGAAGCAACCTGTCTATCATACTTCTCTGGTATATCAGCCACCAACTTTATCTTCCTCAGCGAACCGAAGGGAAGGACTCAAGCCTACATTATTCTACAACTGAATAGGTGGCACTTCAACAGCCACATCAGAACCAGGATGTGGTGAGTCATCCAGTGTGCTTTGTAGACTGAACCAACCTGTCACAACGCTGACGGTCCTCGTGATTTCCCAGCAAACACATATTGAATGCACAAGTCTCAATCCGGTCGCCATGCTGTAATGCGCCCCATATTCATACTATGAGTCAACACATAACTCCATCTGCATGGGTGGTGTCGGGCAGGTACTAATCCGGCGGGCGAGAGGGTACAACAGGCCGTAAATGGTTCGACTGCGCCGATTGCCATCATGAACAGGAGACCCATGAGCTTCGGAAGACGCTCGAAATGACGTTTGCCTGCAAAAAGTGCAAGAAGTGCTTCCGCAAGGATGTACAGGAGTTCGAGGAGGCTGACGAGTACTGCCCGCACTGCGATAACCATTTTGTACTCGATGCCTTGACGCCAAAGGCTGCCCTTACAGTCGAGGCCGAGGATGCCAGGCTAGACAACAGAATGCTGAAGTCGGGCGATGACAGGATCAAGGGTGAGAAGCAGCGGACAATATTCGACCCAGAAACCGACGCAGACAAGCTGGGTTAGCTAGTTGATATCGCTACAGAGGCTGTTGCCCGCATTATTGAAGCATTTACTGGGCGTCTTGGGAAGCATAATACCATAAAACACCGCAATCAAAGCAAATCAACATCGTAGCACCCGACTGGTTGATCGCGCAAGATATCTTACATTAGCTGTTGCCGTGATCTATAGCCCTGCTCTTCGTCATGTCTCGTGCCATATGCATATACCTGCTCGCTTTACTGGTCATCGGAACTGCCCGCCTCCCTCGTCAAGATAGCTGCGCTTCCTGTGCCTGGCGTACGTCCTGTCTTCTTCTTGGCTGCCTCCTCCTGCTTCTCCTGCTCAATGTTCTTGACATAGTTCTCGATGTCCTCCACCGGAAGCATTTCGATGGATTTTCCAGGTGCCATGATAGCAATCTCGATGTTCTTGGCACCTGTCTGAACAACCTCCAGGAGTGACTTGATGGCGAGCCGAATGGTCTGCTCCCGGTCCATGTCCTCCTTGTAATTCCGCTCAAGGAACTCGCGCACTGTCTTGCTTGATCTTCCGATAGCGTTTGCCTTCCTATAAAGAAAAGAAAAGAAAAATCATGAGCGCCCATGTTCCATTTCGCCATGACCAAGTAAACACATGCTATAGCGACTTACCATGCCGAGTAGATGCCTGAAGGCTCAGTCTGATAGAGTCTGGGGACCTTGCTGCCGTTGTCGAACCCAACAACAAGGGTGCTGATGCCGAACGGTCGTACACCTCCACTCTGGGTGTAGCGTTGTTGCACGCCGGCGACGTACTTGGTGATGTACTCTATCGTGACGGGGTCCTCGACGGTGAGGCGGTGCGATTGGGCTTCTAACCGAGCCTTGTCGACGAGAATGCGGGCGTCGGCGTTTAGGCCGGCGAACGCAAGGCAGACGTGAGTGTCGATGAGGCCGATCTTGGAGGGGGTGATGCGGGTGTCTTGCAGCTTCATGGCCGACCTCTTTTCGCATCCCAGCACCACGATGTCCGCACCCTTAACACCGACAGCGCATGTGCCTCGCTTCACGGCTTCACCCGCGTACTCAACCTGGAAGACGTGGCCATCGGGACTGAACACTGACGGGGAGGGGGTAGCTTCGTTAGCCAACTGCAAGTTTAGGGTGGGTGCGGTTGCTCCGCAGGTAACGTCCAAGCTCACCCGAAAGAGCTCTATCGTAGCCTGATGCCATTTTGCAGGAACTTTGTTGTTATGCGATCTTTTTCTTGCTCCTTCGTGTTGGCAATTGTACAAAAGCTGCTCTGTTTGAAGTTGTCGGTGGTTGGCAAAGAGCTGGGGTCGTTTCAACGTGTGGTGCGGCGGTCTGTTTGTTGGAGTTGCAGGCGGCAGCTCTGACGAAGCTCAACTCGCGGCACGCTGTACTGAACTGACCCCCCAGGCAACTTGGGAGCTTTAGCAGGACCCGCAGCTACCCAAAAATGCATGGTGGAATGGATCTCCTCCCTGATTGGCGCAGAGCGATGGAGCGGGTCTAAATAACAATGGCCTCAAACGGTACAAGTCACGTGGAAAAGCGTGATCGTTCGACAAAACGAGAAACCACGATCAGTGAAGGCATTCGATTCCTGCTACACCCCTTTTGGTTTTGGATTTTGCTTTCTTTCTGTCTATTCTTCACTTCTTGTGCTGGTTTGCTCGCTGTCTGGACTTCAAAAATGGCGATGAGATACACTGTCGCGAGAGCTCTGAGAAGGCCGCAGAGTGCTCTTTGGAAGAGGTGCTTACCAGCCCCCGCGACATCGGCGTTACAAAGTCGTCGCTGCATTTCAACTGCAGAAACAAATAAGGATGTGCCAAAGCCTGCCGTCAAATTCACTTCCGAAACATATCCAACCATCCAAAGAGATTCGCGCTTTTCCCAGGTCACTCCGGAACATGTAGGCTACTTTAAAAAGCTTTTAGGCGGCGGCTCTGCTGTGATTGATGCCGTCACCAACGAAGGAGCCAGCGAGGACGTCGAGGCCTACAACAGTGATTGGATGCGCAAGTACCGGGGCCACTGCAAGTTGGTATTGAAGCCGGCATCTGCCGAGGAAGTCAGCAAGATCCTCAGGTACTGTAACGAAAACAAGCTTGCCGTGGTGCCCCAGGGAGGAAACACTGGGCTCGTTGGCGGTTCCGTGCCGGTTTTTGACGAGATAGTGATCAACCTAAGCCGCATGAACAAGGTGCGGGACTTCGATGAGGTCAGCGGCACACTAGTAGCCGATGCGGGATGTATCCTCGAAGTTGTGGACCAATACTTGGCTGAGAGAGGATGTATTTTCCCTCTTGACCTGGGAGCAAAGGGATCCTGTCAAATCGGAGGCAATGTTTCCACCAACGCTGGCGGGCTACGGCTGCTGCGCTACGGCAGTCTACACGGATCCGTTCTTGGCCTTGAGGTGGTACTTCCTGACGGCACAATTCTGAACGACCTCTGCAAACTCCGGAAGAACAACACTGGTTATGATCTCAAGCAATTGTTTATCGGAGCTGAGGGTACCATCGGCATCGTTACTGGCATTTCGATACAATGTCCTCAGAGGCCTCAAGCAGTCAATGTTGCCTTCTTGGGGCTTGAGTCATATGAGAAGGCACAGCAGGCTTTCCGCGCAGCCAAGGGTCAGCTCTCGGAAATTCTTTCCGCTTTCGAGCTCATGGATGGCACAAGTCAAAACCTGGTGCGGGATGTGACCAAGAACAAGAAGCCGCTCGATGGCGAGTACCCATTCTACTGCCTGATTGAGACCAGTGGCTCCAACACCGAGCACGACAGCGCCAAGCTTGAGGCTTTCCTCGAGAGCGTTATGGAGAAGGAAATTGTATCTGACGGTGTGGTTGCGCAAGATGAAACCCAAATTAAGTCGCTATGGGCGTGGCGTGAAGGAATCGCCGAGGTCTCTGGCCACTTTGGCGGTGTCTACAAGTACGATGTATCCATCCCTCTTAAGGAAATGTATCAGCTCGTCGAGGACACAAAGGTGCGTATCGAGAAAGCAGGCCTGCTCGGTGACACTGACGAGCATCCGGTTGTGGCTGTCACGGGATATGGACACATGGGTGATTCGAACCTTCACCTCAATGTATGCGTGCGGCGCTACGACAAGAAGGTGGAGAGCATATTGGAACCGTTTGTCTACGAATGGATTGCCAAACGAGAAGGTAGCATCAGCGCAGAGCATGGTTTGGGGCTGGCCAAGAAGAACTACATAGGATACAGCCGGAGCGAAGGCATGGTTGGGCTCATGAAGCACATCAAGACTCTTTACGACCCGGTAAGTCCTCAGTTACCCCTCAATATTACAAGTATTGGGACGTGCTAACCTTTACTGCAGAACGGTATCATGAACCCTTACAAATACATATAGGGTGGAAGAGTAATCGACAACGATTCATGCAAGTTGAATACAATAATCATGTATTTATGGCAATTATCCAGCACACCATACAGTGTTTCCGTCTCACACCGCGTGTTTCCCAGAGCGCATGTTCATTACACCTAGGCGCAGGAACCACGCAAGTTGGAACTCGAGGCACCCACTAAAAAGTCGGACCGGATCGCTGTCTGGCGTCTGCAATCCGCGTAAACCATGAGGTCACCAGGACATCGATGGATGTTCCCATGTCACCAAGCATTTGCTCACAACGAGTAGCCCTTAATGGGTCCGTCTTCAATATGACGAGCTGGAAGTGAATCCAATCCGGGTTCAAAAACAAAACAAATTTAGCAAGAGGATGGGCGTTTAAGCCCATGCGCGTCTGGTACATACCCTTAATACTTTGACTAAAATACTACCACAGGTCATCACTCTGCTCATGTTTTCTGCAGTCAGCTCTCTCATTACCAACGGCTGCAGAGCGCAACGGGTGCCCGACGTGGATGTGCATCATGAATAAGTGTGTGTACGCGTGTCGGCAAGAAAGCCGTTCTAAGAAAATGCTGCTATACCCTCCATTATACCACTATCCGAGGAGTGGATTAGAGAAGACATGTGTTCGAAATCACTTGAATCATCCCGAAAATCTGCAAAGATATTGCTTGTCTGTTATGGGTTTTTCTTGGGCATTTCAAATTGCGGCCGTGGAAAAGTTACAAGCTCACTAATATAAGCCGACTCTTCTCGTACGTGTAAACGGAACTCTGACTTCATTTTGAAATAGCCACACAGTCTGGGCAATCAAGGTAGGTTTGCAGAATGGCGGAGAGCACCCGCCTGGTAGGGCTGACATGCATGCAGCTTAGTTCGAAGTGTCACTCGATGTAAGCTGGAAGCCTCTCAGAAACCCGCAAGTTGTAAGGCCCCCCACATACCCATACTGCTGACGGGCCCAGCTAATTGCGTAGATGAGCCAATAGGGATTTAGTATCTTACATCCGAAATTTCTGCCAATGTTTGCTCGCATTACACGACGCCGACTTGTTTCCTGGAAATTATTTGGGCAAAATACCCAATCTTGGGGCAAACCGAAGGGTGGTGCAAAAGAAAGGTCTTGGCGTGTTCCTTTCTTCAAGAGAAGAAAAAAGGAATCTCGGTACGTGCAGTCCTGCTCCTTGTTCTTCCTCTCCCAGCCTGAGACTAGAACTAGCATGTATATCACCCCTGATCAACCGCTCACTAGCTTGATGACAGTGTTTGGTAATACTGAGGCCGGTTTGCTTTTCTGCGACTTTTGGTTGCATTTCTAGCCAAAATCTTTACATCAGGGTATCCATCAGCCCTCCTTGAGCCAACCTAGAACTCTTGTCATACCCACAACATTCGGTCATGCACACCACTCAGCCCTGGGGCAAAACATGGCACAGGCCGGATCTGACAATTGGACGAATGAGAGTTCCAAGAGCGTACATGGCCCCTGCATCAACGTGATATACCAGCTGTCTGGTAGCCTTCCGCACTTCCTCCCCATGGATTGCGTGTGGTTCTTGCCCTAGTGGCTTAGCCTGGAAAACAGCTATGTGGGATTTGCTTAAACATCTCACGCTCTGTTCCGAGGTTACTTTAACCAAGTTCAGCTCTCATCTCCGACTCGTCTACGTCTTGGGATCATCTGGATGGTATATCGGTAACAGACCGGTCTGAGGGCCATGGCGTAATGAATGGAAGGGCCTTGCATGCATCTCACGGGTCAGGCACCCATCACTTCCGTCACCGCTCACGGAGGTCCCCGTCGTCTGCCGGCAGCCTTGGCTATCAATCCTACTGGGAGCGGCTGTGCCTTGCGATGGGCTCTGAAGAGGAGGGTCAAAAGAGCAAAGTCTCCGCTGAAGCTATTTAGTGCTACCTCCCTTTGGTTCTCGCCCCCAGACATTTCATACAGTAGTGGCCTCTGCCGTAGTTGTGCCGACTTACTTATCTACAAAAAGAAGTATAAACCATGGTTGGGGTTGCTGGCAAGTATAAAGGCTGCAACACTTGTCGAGGCAGGAGGGTAAAGGTATGTACCTACGGCGCTGCTGCACTTTCCCACATCTCCTTGTCAACACCCAGAAAAGCTCGCCCCGCAAGCACTTTGCTTCCCACAGATCTTGGCCACTAACAGATTCGGCAAAGTGTGACAACACACGCCCATATTGCAGGTAAAGCCAAAACTTGTACCATAGCTCTGATTCGGGTTTGCAAATCTAGATTTTTGACAGAAGCTTTGAGCGCAGGAAATGCACAGACAGCGGGCGAGATTGCGGAGGGTACGAGCGCGAGAGGGTTTTCATCATAGGCACACCCCGAGAACATGGACGATGCTCGTCGCACCCCCGTCGAGCCGTCAGCGGCAGATCATCGCGCAAGACCCCCGCATTCTCGGGACCCGACCGACCAGAGTATGAGGAGCCGGCAGTGTTGAAGCATGAAGGTGCCCCCGAGACGCCGGTGGCGAGTAAGACAGATGGGTTTGACATGGTGCCTATCGAGCCGCTTCGCCATGCATGGGACGATCTTGTCTCGGTGTCCTGCTCCGGTGTAGCATTGAGCCTACAGATCGCATCTCTTAACACGGATTTGTCCACGGTTGACCAGAGCGGACAATCTTCGAACGATGCCAGACTCAAGACCATCTCGATACCCCCATATAAGCGCCCAAATGCACGTCGGTCCATGTATAATATTGAATTTGAGCTGCGGTCACGTTGCTTGACGCACATCTCAGACGTGGAGGAAGTTCGCGACGAGATTCTAGGAAAAGTAACAGGCACGGACAGCATATGTCTATTTCTCTTTGAGGTTAGCGCACCAACTGGAACAAGGCGACGTGTCTGGTAGTTTATGGGTGAGGGTCCGTCTTGACTGATTCGGTTCTTTGTCGTGCTCAGCGCAACTGGTCCGCTCTATCTTCATCTCTGCCGTCATGGATTCAGAATCCTGCACCTTCGAGCTCTGTCAAACAGCTTGGCCCCGAACACTTCAAGATCTTTCCATCACACCACTTCTTCGCTCGGGTGTATCGACCAAATGCTGTGAGTTCAGTAGCCACTCACTGTCTCTCAACAAACCCAGGAGCTTCTCGAGATGTACCGCTCAAACCGTAGTTGAGTCTACTGACGTACTTCCTGGATCATGTCAGTTATTCGCGGCTGTCATCAACCGCAAGAACACATTTCTTGCAAGGCCCGAATGGACGAGTGTGCCGTGGGAACTCCACCCAAAAGCAGCAATCGATCGACTGCTCGATGTAATCGCCTTTGTTCCCGCCTTGTTGTCCCGCGCCGAACATATACTTCCCCACGCCCCAACCCTGGAAAGGAGAATGTTGGCCAACGACCTGGTGGGGAACTGTCTAAACGTGCAAGGCCTACTGGATGGATGGCTTCTGTCGCTTGATCACGACTTGGCCGGCGATGGCACGCAGGTGCCACATCAGTTATACTGGGTCAATCCCATCGACGATTCGACGAGTATACCCTTTGCGGACAGCACGTACGGATTCAGAGATCTGCAGACGGCAACATCCCTTATCTACTACTGGACGGCCTTGTTGATTCTGCTGCCATACATTGAGCGCCTGAACCAAGCCATCTGCGAGCCAATCCCCGGGTCCTTTCCGCAGCTCTTCTCGACCGAGTTCTACAACATGACGCAGCCAGAGGGCATGTCGATGGGTCTCATGGCGACGCCGCTTCCAGGCGGGTCAGGCTCCATGGCGGACAGCGGCAGCAGTGGTGGCGTCGGCAGTGGCGGCAAGAGCACGCAAGAGCTCGCGGTCAGCATCTGCAGAAGTTTAGATTTTGCGCTGGAACGCAGTGTCCAGCCCGACCTGCTTGCCGTGCCCCTGACCGTGGTCGAAGAGCACTATCGAGAGATCAACATGGCGACTGGAGAAGCCGCCATGGAGTTGATGTGGTGTCAGTCGTTTAGCGAGCAGTTGACAGCCAAAGGTCAGGGCATTGCTGATGTGGTGCAGCGGCGCAGCTGGAGAGAGCTGCGTCGTTTTGGGCCTTGAATTGTAGCTTCCCTTTTCTTGAAAGCTTTTGTCCTGGGGGCTGTCTTTTTGTGATCTGTCCATTTGTATTAGAATCAAACACAAAGGCGATGACGGTCAGTTTGGACTTGTTGTTGGATGAGTTTCCATAGAGATTAAACACACGCTGTGGGCTTAAAGGATACATTGACGGATATAGATTTTTTTAGTTATCATTGCAATGCAGATGCCGGACATTCTGGTCTTTTCTTTCGCCCCCTTTTTTCCCCCTAAATGTACCTGATCAGACTTGACGGATGCAGCGATATGTAATCCCAGCAAGTCCTTTTCCCCAGCCAGTAGTTTGACCAAAGGCTTCGTAATTCAGAAAAGTAAGACAAAAAAAAGCGAATGGTCTTAAGAGAAGACAGGAAACATGTTCGTCCATTCAATCTCTCTCCTCTAGACACCCTGTAATCCGATCTGCCACGCCCCGCAGGAGTGTTTTACAGTAATACAGGACTATAATAGGAACCACTTAGACAAGGGTAACTAGTATTAAAAGAGGTGACGGTAAAAAAGATGCAGATGGGAAAGCAACGCCATGTAGGGTATCATAAAGCGATCTGGGTGTTAACGCTATTCTTGTGGGATTTCGAAAAGGCTTCTTTTCTTCCAAGAACAAATCCCGAAGTGCCGCTTACATCCGTGGCAATTTGCCTTGTCCCGTGATGCATTTCTCTAGGTTATTTTTTCATTGATGATCCAGCATTGAAACCTGCCGAGGGCTGACCATGGAAGAATCCGAGTCTGAATCTGGATACAGGGTCTAGTCTGGTTCACGGCTTGCAACTGTGAATAACCCCACGTACATCCTTACGAAGGGATGTCGTTATAGTTCACGGGCTGTCGAAACTTCCTGCCTTGTTGGGTCTCGTTCAGCCGCCCTTGGCCGGTCACTTGGGCCTAGACCTGGGCGAATCAAGATGAGCCCTCAAGTGTTGAGCTGACGTGATGTGAAATTGAAGGGTAGGGAGAAAGAGGGGTTTGCTCCAGAGGTTGCGGCGGGAAGAGGTGGACATCCCGCCGAATTGAAACAGATAAAGGACATGACCGACAATAATATCCCTAGACAGAGACCTAAAATAAGAGAGAGCAAAAGCAAAAGGGGGTAGGTACAAAAGACTTGAGTCGATTGGTGAATGAGTGAGTCGTCACAGCTGGCGGGTCCGACGCTTCCCAAATTCATGCGTTAGTTCCGTCGAGAGGCGAACAGTCCACATACCATACAAACGATGGTCCGAAGAAAATCAAGGCCAGAAAGATCAGCATTCGAGGGCGGCAGCAAGTCGGGAGCATCCTTGCCAGGCCTGCACTAGCAAAGTTCCGGCCCAGACTCTGCATGTCGGCAGTGTACCACGTAGCATGGTTCTGACATTGGATCAAAGCAGATGCCGAAGCGCGCCGAGCGACTTTATGGCTGTGGCCACTGGGCTAGTTGGGACTAGCATGAACGGATACGGTAGAAACATGAGGTGATAGTCGTGTACCTTAGGTATGGCGGATACAGGACATGGTTACGCCACGAAAGCCGTCAAAATCCCCGAGGAAAAGGACAGCCGCACATTACTGGTATGTGGATGAGCAAGGCGGAATTCGTAGCAACGCGTCAGTGTAGCTAAATCCATCGTTGGTGCTGCGATCAATCAAAACGAGTGTCGAATGGAAAGAGCGAAGGAAAATCGCCCGAGAAAAAAATGCCGGGATAAAGCACAACCATGGGCCTCCTCTGCTTGGATTTTAGGTTAATTAGCAAGGAGATTTCTCCAAAGGGAAACGTCATGCGAAGGAGGCCAAGTAACCCCGCTGCATTTGCATTGTTGAAGATGTGGCTTTGCGACCAATGAATATTAAAACCGGGGTCCGATGAACAGGCACAGTTGGGTTGCTGCTCAATCTGATTAGCCAAAAATGCTTTATGGCAGATCCTGGAGGGCCTGGTCGAATGTTTCAGATGCCGAATCTGGAGATACTGGGATGATTTGTATCATTGGAAGCGGCAAAAAGTGTCGTCTTCATTCATGCCCGTCCCTCCCAGGTCCCTGAGGGAGGGAGTGCACTGCCAACAATAACCAGCAGTGCGGTGGTGTGTATAAGGCTGTTGTTATCCGCTCCCGTTGTCTCAGGACGAAGGTGCTTCATCTAGACTTTTTTGACTCTTCTTCCGACTGTATATGTTCTTTTGCGTTCCTGTCGTCCAAAAAAGACTGTTTTGTGCCAAGGTCACATATTAGGAGACACTTAACAAAATACGCTGTTGATCTGCGATCGATCTTCACTTAAACTTCCTTCGTCGATTTTTAAAACCCTCCCCGCAAAAAGCCGGCAGGAGAATTACATAGAAGGCCAGCCACCCGCCGGAGCGCCGCCTTCGGTGCAACGCAAGAAATAAATTCAACTATCGATAAACCCCAATTAGCCCAGGTCAGGCCTGTGCCGGGTGCACACACAGTGCAGTGCACACTCAATTTGGGGTACCACCATCCGATACCCCGCCAAAATGGACCACCAATACCCCCATGACGCAGGGAGCGTGCCCAGCAACCGAGAAGATTGGCCGTTGTTTACCAACGAGAATTCGTACCACCCCGGCGGCCACACCGACAACAGCCTCAATCGGCCGCCTTCGCTGTCTCTTTCTTCAACAACATCATCGTACGACTTCTCCGATAAAGATTCCGTGTTTGATTCCCAGCGCGCTTCCTTCATCAGCACCAGCAGCAGCATTGATTCGTGCTCAATTGCCTGCGGATCACCATTGCCCAGGTCGAGAAGCAACGCCAAGCAACTCGCCCTCGCGAGACTCCAACGCTCTGGGAGCAACCCCGTGGGCTTGAGCTCCAAGAAAGCCGATTCCCCTTCCCGCAAAAGATTTTACTCTTCCGGCTCCGCCCAGGAAGCTCTTGCAGCGACCGAGCCCGCCGGCGGCGGCCTGACAAAGATGGAGGAAGATTGGGTATCAACACAGCAAAAGACTTTTCAGAAATGGGCCAACAGCAAACTTGCTGAACGATCACTAGAGACGAAAAACTTGGTCGAAGATTTGAAGGATGGCGTAAGTTCACTTGACTTGATGTCAACACGCGGACAAAACCAAGCTAATACAATTGATATTTTCTTGG
The DNA here is from genome assembly GCF_000002495.2 of Pyricularia oryzae 70-15. Taxonomy (NCBI): domain Eukaryota; kingdom Fungi; phylum Ascomycota; class Sordariomycetes; order Magnaporthales; family Pyriculariaceae; genus Pyricularia; species Pyricularia oryzae. The sequence goes on along the minus strand of NC_017851.1, from coordinate 3,606,811 downwards.
TTTCTAGGTCCTTTTAATTCATCTTTTGGAGTGCTTGGTACGTTTTCTTGAACCTCTAGGATTTGATATCTAATCCCTACCCATTATGCTGGCATATTCATTGGGGAAACTTCACCTAACCAACTCGCCAAATTCACAGGCTTCGGAGTCACTGGGGAGGTTCGCTTCCAAGCCAAAACTGCCTGTTCAGCAATATGAAAACGCCAATACTGCCCTGGGCTTCATTCAGTCTAGGGGCATCCGCCTGACCAACTGTGGTGCTGAGGATATCGTCAAGGGTAACCGGAAGATTGTCCTGGTAGGCCTGTCTCATCCCATGTTTGAAAAGCTGTCATCTGAAGCTGACATTTGTTTCGCGCGCAGGGTCTTATCTGGACGCTCATTTTAAGGTTTACCATTTCCGACATCAACGAGGAAGGTCTTACAGCAAAAGAGGGATTGCTGCTATGGTGCCAAAGGAAGACGGCCTGCTATGAAGAATGCGACGTGCGGGACTTCAGTGCGAGTTGGAATGATGGCCTCGCTTTTTGCGCCCTGCTTGACATCCACCGCCCGGATCTGATCGACTATGATGCCCTGGACAAAACAGACCACAAAGGCAACATGCAGATGGCTTTCGACATTGCTCACAAAGAAATCGGCATTCCCAAGCTCTTGGATGTCGAAGATGTTTGTGATGTCGCCAAGCCTGACGAGCGCAGTTTGATGACGTACATTGCATATTGGTTCCACGCGTTTTCGCAGATGGAGAAGGTCGAGAATGCCGGCCGCCGAGTCGAAAAGTTTGTCAACAACATGCAGGGCGCATGGGAGATGCAGAGTGCATACGAAAGGCGCATGGCAGCTTTGCTTCAGGCCATCCGTGCCCAAGTCGAGAGCTGGCAGCAGGCAAAGTTTGAGGGTTCCTACACGGATGCCAAGGCGCAAGCTACCGATTTCGCCTCGTATAAGCGAGGCAAGAAGCGTGAATGGGTCGCAGAGAAGAGCGAGCTGGCGACCTTGCTCGGGAACATTAAGACAAAGCTAGGCACTTATAGGTTAAGGCCGTACGAGCCCCCAGCGGAACTACGACTTGATGTTCTGGACGGCGAGTGGGCAAACTTGGCAGCGGCCGAGATGAAGCGCGGCCAATTGATCAATGAGACCATCAGAGATATCAAGAACGCGCTGCGCAAGTCCTTTGCAGACAAGGCAAATGATTTTGCATTGGCACTCAACACCATCCAGCTGGCCATTTCTGGGCTGGAGGGTGATGTTGAAGACCAACTGCATCACGTTCGCAAGTTGAGCGAAAACCTACCCCCTCTCGATGAGTATCTCAAGACTATAGGAGCTGTGGATGCCAAGTGTCAGGAGGCAAACATTGAGGAAAACGACTTTACAACTTATACCTATGACGAGCTCTGCTATGAGCTAGGACTGGTAAAATCCTCTGTCGCAAAGAAGCTTGCATTCCTCGACAACCAGATGGTGGCACGGAACATGACGAACCTGACGCCTATTCAGCTCGAGGAGTTCGAGTCCGTGTTCCGCCACTTTGACCGTGACGATTCCAACAGCCTGGCGGAGCTCGAGTTCGGTGCCGCACTGGCCTCACTTGGTGTCGTCTTCTCGGAGGGAGAGATGCACGAATACTTTGTCGAAACAGCTAAGGGCCGCGACCGCATTACCTTCGAGCAATTCATTCGCTTCATGGTCGAGGTGACGGAAGACCAGAACACTGCCGAGCAGGTCTACCAGTCGTTCCGCGAAGTGGCAGATGGCAAGCCATATGTCACGGAAATGGACCTCCGCCACAGTTTGGTGCCTGATGAGGTCATTGATAAGCTCATCGAAATCATCCCAGCGCACAACGGCCCTGATACTGCCCAGGATCGCGGAATGCCGCAGTACGACTACATTGCATTTATGGACAAGTTCATCGGCAGTGACGCTGCTGCCAACGGTTGCAAAAGTCCCACAAAGGTCACGGTAAATGGACATTAAAATATTTCATTTCTTTTGGGATATCTGTGATCTTCCACTCTTATTTCTTTTTGTTCAAAATTCTCTCCGTTTCCAGCAGTTCAGTGTAACGCACCATAGGATACCAGGACATTCATGATTCGATACCACCCAGTATATCTCACTAGCTCTATAGATCCTTTAACTTCTTCTTTACTCTCTTCAAGTTTTCTTTGTTGCATGTTGCATGGTGGATGGGCATGGGCTGGCTGGCTGCAAATTGCTTATATATATTTGACCGTGCGCCCCTTGACGGCGTACAAAAATAGACGACAATCAAACATACTGCATCATGTATCTCTGAGCATGTTGTCAGACATGCGAATACAATAACTAGTACCCTATAGTGATGTCCGCGGGTCGCCTGGAATGATCCTAGCCTTGAAAACGTAAGTCCCCAGGTCCATACATTCGAAATCCATGGTTCGACTTGGCAGGCATGCCGGCATGAGAATTAAGGAAGGTCCCGACCGAGGCTCTATATGCCCGCGAGGGGAAGACCGAGTTTACGTCGCCAAACCAAAGGCCGAGTTTGAGGAGTGAATACACAAACACTCAGACCACCTTTCTACTCACGACCAGACCTGAATAGTTCATATAAATGTGATGCTCTAGCTGATAAAACCCCAATTTCCCCGGTCTTTTTTTAATCTTTTCTTTTCTATGATACAAACATGGCGGAATGAAAAAGAAAAAAAATCACAGCGTCGCATTCGGAGCCTTGTAATTCCCCGGTGCGAGACGATACTATCTATACCCAAGAGATCGCAAAATAGCTATTCTCCCCAGAATAGAATAAGATCTGCGTTCTATTTTGCAAAGACCACCTGCTTAGCTCAAAGTGTGTTCGAGGATGGGTTAAAAAAAAAAAAAACTGACATCCCCGCATAGGTTTGAGTTTCCGTAATGTTTGATCACTATATACGCAACCGCGCGTCACGTCTCTTTGAAGGCATCCCTGTCCTTGAGAGCAGCAGCCAGCCTGCGGTAGTCACGGAGCAGGTCCCCTACGTCACCAAGCCTGAGCTCAGCGGCTGTTGACGTCTCCATAAACTTCTTGACTGGTGGAGCAATCTGCGGTACTTGCTTAGGAGGCAAGGCAGTAGCAATGTCGGGGAAGGCCTGGAAGGTGGAATCTCAGCAGTGATCTTTATAAAGGGCGTTGTTTGTGAGGTATGGGGAGCAAAAATAGAGTTAAATATACTTACCGAAGCAAGGTCGCCACCTTCTGGTTTTGCGAGAGGCGCGATAGGCGTGGAGGTCGTCCTACCGAAACCACGCATCATGCCAATACCAGACAGTCTCGACATTGGATTTAGAGAGTTACCAAAGTTTCGTACCGAGTCGATAAGGGCTGGATTGGAGCCAGTTGACGGCGCAGGCGTTGGAGTGGCAGACCTGTCCTCTCCGGCCGCAAATAGAACCTTTTTCGAGCTGCTGCTTGCACTCCTCGCACTCCTCGTGCTGTCCACACTGCGATCACGTGAAACAGCCTTCTTGCCCCCGATTAGGCTGAGAACCTTGTCATCCCTGCTGACAACACGCGAGCCCTGGCGGCCCTCGCCGTCGTCATTGACAGAGCCACTGACAGACATGTCATCGTCGGGAGGTGGTGTGCTGATTAGCTTCCTGGCATCGTCTAGCGTTTTTGGGACGACGTCCCCGGTCAACTTGCCGAGGAAGAAGTTGTAACTGTCGCCAAGGCTGTTGGTGATGTTTTTGATGCCTTGATCGGCAGTGCTAAATACGGCATCGCTGGCCGCCCCGAATGCCTGAGCTGGAGTGTTGACCAGATCACTGAGACGCCGGTTCCTAAGCTGCGCCGCTGCAGTAGCCCGAAGGTTTGTCTGCGAGAGTGTTGGTTTCATGGACTCAGGCGCCGCATTTGCGGTCATCGTATCCACAGCTTGAGTGGATGTCGAGGAGCCAGGAGATGCGTATGCCGGAGGAAAGGTTTCTGCCCTAGGTGTGGTTGGCCTGCTGTTCTTTGACGGTCCGGATGGAGCCTCATCAGGCCTCAATGTTGACAGATCGACCGTTTCCAGAAAGCTGATGGCAGCTTCAAGATTTGTAAGGCAGTAAGCGGCCTCTCCTGTAAGCTTTGGTTCCCAACGAAATCGTTGAATAAAGCTGAGGTCACTGATGACGTTGAGCTTTTCTGGAGAGAGTGTGATTAGGGTATATATGAGCATGGGCATGATCTCGTCGGCAGACGAAGATGGGTGGAAGTGCGCCAGCGTATCCACGATGCTTTTGTGTGCTGCCTTGAGCCGGTTCAACTTTCCCAGAGGATACCTCGACTCGTTCATCAGCTCAAGGTCACGCCTTGCTTGGTCCAACCACTTCCGAACCTCCTCCTGCCTTTCCACCCCAGCCTCGGGCGTTGGCACCTCGCCCAAGTCAACCCCCAAATCTGCTAGACCTATACCGACAACGGCCAGGGCTGCAGTTTTCGACCTAAGCTTGTCGTCGGCGGCCTCGTCCTGCGTGGTTCGGTGCCGGTATATTCGAGGGTAGATGCCCTCACAGAGTCGCCTTTCCACAGCTTCCTCCAGAAGCCCTCGTTTCTGTTCCAATGCTTTCCTGGCTCTTTTCCTCTCGGCTAGCTCCTCAGCAGTGATCATTTGCTGTTCTCCCTCAGACTTGGATGCGCCGGAAGCTTTGGCCTTGTCCTTGCCGCTTATGGAGGCCGCCTTGGCACGGAGAAGGCTTGCGGGGGAGGCACGTGCGGATGCGGAGCTTGAGGGGACTGGGGAATGTTCCCGGGATTGCCGGGATAGCAAACTCGATATGTGGGTATTGATATGTGTGGCAGCCGTGTGGTAAAACTCTTGAAAGAGCCTGGCTAGATTGTCGATGTTTGGTGGAGTCGGATGAACTTTTGCCGACAGGGACTCGATAAAACTATCCGTCAGGCTCACTAGCTCGATGGGCAGGTCGTCCATATCAACGGACGCTCGTGGAGGTTCTGGCTGATCCTCATCATCGTCACCGGCGTGGGTCTCAAAGGCGTCGGCGGTATTTGTCCTCGGGGATGCCCCATTCTGGAAAGTGCTCGCTCGCTGCGGACGTTGTCTCGTGATTGGGTCGGTATCTGCTTTGCTTAATGTCTCGTGTCGTGTAAATGATTTGACTGAACGAAGTGGATTCGTGTTCTTTGGCGGGGATTCTTTTGAAGTGGGTGCCATGATGATATCAAATAAGCTGGATGTCATTTTGGTCAGTGGCAGTCATGCGCGATAGGAGTGCGCAAGTTTGGGTGGGTGGCTTGATAGGTGCGCAATGTATTTGATAGGCAGGTAGGTAGGTAGTTAGGTTGTTAATATATGTATATAGGTAGGTAGGTAGCCAAGGTGTGATTGTGATAATCGCGATGGATGATTGAGTGAACGGCATTAACGAACTTGACTTTGATGACGGAAGCCAGCAACGTCAAAACCAAATGGCCCGCAACATATATAATAAGCAAGCTTACCTGACCAAAAATGGCTATGTCGAAACAGTTTCCGCGATTTGTATGAAAATAGGAGAGTGGAGCTGAAGCCGTGCAGCAAGTTGTCTTGGTGTGACGCTTCGTAGTAAACATGTGAGCTCAGCGCACCACTTTCACGCGACAATAGACACCTCGAAGGTTGAGCCTGCAGGCCGCAGTTTGGAGCCGCAGCAGGCGGTGCAGCAGGCTGACGCATGAGCGACAAGGATGACAGGCAGTGAAACCACCCCAACAGGTGTTACAGGGCTCTTTTCGAGCCCCCCAAAAAAAGAACACAACAGACTGACTGTCTCGAGTTGAAGGTACAGTCCCTTTTTCTCGTACAATTTGTTTGATAACCCCTCTTTAAGCTCGGAGCTACCCTCGTCAGTAGCCCATTCAAGTCCACTGCAAAGTCAGGCCTTGGTTGATCACACGTTAAAATGCTATCACCAATGTTTCCAGTGATTTTACCACGTACGTATGTATTGCCAATCTTCACAGTGTGAGTGTGACTCTAACTAACTTTGATTCCACCGAGGTACCTGAGACTGCATGTCATTGTCATCCCCAGGCTGCCAGCCGTTGACCGGGTCCACATGCAGCCCACCCGCCATCAACCAGGCAGAGAGGACCACGCTAGGCCAGAGATGGCAGTACCGACACTACGCACAGGCTCTTATTGACTTAGCCCTGGTCAAGATCAATGGTAAGGGATCTGACCCCCAAGAAATCGAGACCGTTTGAGACTCTGCCCTTAGTGGGCAGAAATGTTATCAAAGTTCAGTTATCTTGGAGACCATCGACCAGGAGACAACTCTCCAGTCGAATTTCTGATTATAAGAGGAGCGGACAACCCGCAGTGCTCGGCACACATGGAAACGTGCGCAACTATTCGATGTACCGGTACCGCAAACGACCACAGACAAGCTTAGTTGAGCCCAAGCTAAATCCTAGCTTGCGATATCATAGAGCCTAGAACTAGAACGAGTTATAGGATAATTATCGGCTCGATTCGATTCGACTCGACTCGATCCGACTCCAACGGAGACGGATGTTGACAGCATGATTGATGGATTAAGCGTCCAATAGGACAAATATCATTAAACGTAGGAAGGATAAACCAATATAATACCAAGACTAGGCACATACATAAATCTCTTACCTATGTCAAACACACAACAGTGCCTGCGTAGATTACTTAGTAAGTAACTATATCGTGTATTAATTAGATCGGCACGGCGTATGATTCCCAAGAGATTAGATGTTGGCTGTGAAAGCGATAAGACTGGGCGGAGCATGGTCAAGTGTTGGTGGTCAAGTGCCCCGCCGCTCAGGTCACGTGGGTGGTGTGTTGCCGGCCGGGGCAAGCCCACGTATCGGCTAGGTTCCATGGGTCCATCCATGGGCATGCGGTCATACTGGGACATCATTGGCACGCGCCGTTGTCGTCGTAACTTCCGTGGGGGAGGAGTCAATACTCCGGACCGAGCTCTCGTCATTACCTTCAACCTTTCTTTTACATTGCCTAGGTAATACCTATGTCTAGCTGATCGTTGTTGACGATTTATTTTTCGTCGGCCGACATATCTCTGCGGCTTAGCTTCGACCCAAAGTTTTACATTCATTTATTTTACTTTGGTTCCTACCTCATTTCCTTTCTGCTTCTTGTTGGCTCGTTCAACCTGTTCGTCCCAACGCGCTCCAAACGCCGGTGATCTGCCACGGTCCGGCGTGCTTTCAACCACACCACACCAAATCATAACCCAACATGATTACCAGACGAAACTCCACGCATAGGTGTACTTCTGCTGGCAGAATCACCGCGCAACTGCTTTTATCATTTCTGGCATTCTCCGTCGCGCCCACGGCTGCCATCGCCCCGCATGATAACAACGCCCATGAGCAGTTCGTCCTTCCGCTACCGCAGGCTCCTCTGGGGCCGCTGAAACCTGAACCTCCCGCTCCGGCCGAGCATAAATTTACACTCCGCCACATCTACCACCACGGCACACATAAGCATCCTCGGCTACACAGAAAACAGGATGTGCATCAGCAAGAGGCAGGCATTTGGCTGTCCGCCGAGGATGGATTCGATAAACATCGCTTGCCTGTGCTGAACGCCAGGAGTCGACCCGGAAGTATAGAGAGACTAGTGGACAGACGCCCATCAGTCGTTGAGCCGATGGTGGCCCAGGCGAGGGAGAGGGGCTTTGTTTCAGTACTCTCTGCTGACGCGTGGACGGTCGATGCCGTGTCGACACCGGATGTGACAGACAAAAACACCATTGTCAACCTTGCATACATGGCGGCGAATGCCTATGTTGAAACTCCCGACCTGCCGGACTGGGAGGACGTTGGAGAGGGATTCAACAGAAGCGCCGATTTTGGATGGGAGTCCGATGGATTGCGGGGGCATATATTTGCCGATGAGAACAACTCGACCATTGTTATCGGGCTCAAGGGCACATCGCTGGCTGTCTTTGATGGCGAGGGCACGACGACCAACGATAAAGAGAACGACAACCTCTTTTTCAGCTGCTGTTGTGCTCAACAGGGTCAGTGGACGTGGCGTCAGGTTTGCGACTGCGCGACCTCGTCATATGCATGCAATGTTACTTGTGTGTCGCAGTCATTGCGCGAGGAAAACCGTTATTATATGGCAGCCCGCGAGCTCTACTCCAACGTCACGGAGCTGTATCCAACCTCCAATGTCTGGTTGACAGGACACAGTTTAGGCGGGGCCGTCAGCTCGTTCCTCGGTCTGACCTATGGTCTCCCAGCCGTCACGTTCCAAGCCGTTCCGGAGGCGCTTGCAGCGGGTAGGCTTGGTCTTCCCGTTCCCCCATCCGGGAACCCTGAGCTTCCTCAGACAAGAGAGAACACTGGCGCCTATCATTTTGGGCACACTGCGGATCCTATCTATATGGGTAGCTGCAACGGAGCAACCGCGTCCTGCTCATACGCCGGCTATGCATTAGAAACCAAGTGCCACGCTGGGTACGAGTGTGTATACGACGTTGTAGCAGATAAGGGGTGGCGAGTTGGTGTTGGCACACACAAAATCCGCACAGTCATCAAAGATGTCCTCCTCAAGTACGACGAAGTCCCCGAGTGCAAGCTCACACCAAAGTGTCGCGACTGTGAGCTCTGGAAGATGTATGAAAGCAATGGAACGGAGAGCACAACTACTTCAAGCTCATCAACAACTTCAAAGGCGATGACTCGGACTGAGACGTGCAAGACTCCAGGTAAGCTTGCATTCAGCTATTTATTCATGTAAAGAATGTCACCACTAATAATCGACACTATGACAGGCTGGTGGGGATGCTTGGATGAAACGACGACGGCTACATCGACAACAACGACAACGACAACGCCATGCACTACCACAACTTCAACAACGACCACTTCAACGTGCAAGACCCCTGGATGGTTTGGATGCAAGGACAAGACAACATCCACCACCACTACTACAAGCACTAGTAGCATACCCACAGCCACTACCACGTGCGAGACTCCGGGCAAGTTCTGGGGATGCAATGACAAGACAACGACCACGGAGGACAGCCATACTCTGACCCCTACTCCCACGCAACATCCTATCACTGCGCCACCGCAAGGACCACCAGCGGCAACTTCCACGCCAACCTCGGAGCAGATCTCGCCCACTAAGCGCAAGTGTGTGCGTCGGAATTTCTTGGGCTTCTGCAAGGAATGGGAGAAGGTGTGTGAGAAGGGTATGGGTGAGTTATAACGAGCAAGTATGACAAGGTTTTGAAGCTCATAGATTATTGTTGTACTTTAAATAATTTTGCATTTGGAACCGGGTTTGGAGGGCGTTTATTGGTGCTTGATTGAGATATATCTTCTTGACCGGACTGAGGCTATTTTGTAGTAAAGCGTTACTTTTTAGCTTTTTTGGCTGTGTGCCCGCATAGGTAGGCTAGCAATGTATGCAGAACATATTGAAACTATTCGAATATCGGTTGCAGGGAGTACATTCAACAGCAGCAGAAGAGCTTTGCATATCAAAACGAAGTATCTAGGTATCCGGATACCTAGATTTAGCCACAAGAGGACGATTTGGCTCCCAGGTAAGGTGGCTTAATCTTGGGACACGGCATCACCTCTGAACATCCCTCCCTCAATATCAGGAAAATTTCTTTCTATATTAAAGGGCCATTATGAAGCTCAGAGGAGGTGGGGTTGGAAGCCTGGTCTCTCCCGTAGTAGTGTTGCACTCGCTGTAGAGTAGGCGGGTCTAGTGGGGCCGCCACGCGCGCCGCGTCTTCAGTCTTCACTGCAACCAGCAGCTTGAATATTTTGGCAGTTTCATCTTCCAGGTACCTCACTCAATAGCCGCCAAGCCATGACGACAATGACGAACATGAATTGATTGAATTCAACCACGTCAAGACCACATCCCGAAATTGTCTCCTGGAATATCGCTGCAGACCTTTGGGCTCGCAAACATGGCTACGGATCTCGAAGTCCCCACCGAGGCGCCACCACTGCATGCCTCGCCCTCTGTTAGCGACAGCAGCGATGACGATGACGACAGCAGAGGTGGCGCGTCGGCCGCCGACTCGCAAGTGGAATGGCTAGCTACAGGCCGCGCGCGCAGGTCCACGGCCGGCAATCGCATGAAGAGCATGATTGCGCAGGAGGCGGCCGCAGCCGGGGTGGGCGGCGACGAGGGCGACTCAGACCTGGAGCTCCTGTTTGCCGAAGCGGATGACGACGAGGGCTTCAGCGACAACGCTGACCGAGACGACGGCTCCGACGCGCAGATGGACTCGAGCTCGGACGACGACGACGACGCCAAGGAGGGCGACGACGAGCTCGAGGGCGAGAAGGAGCTGGAGAAGATCGCAAAGGAGAAGCGCGCGGCTGCAAAGAAGCGAAAGGCACAACAGGTGATACCGGCAAAGTTCCGCAAGCGCGTGCGCATAGAAAGCACCCCGTCGACGCGGGCCGGGTCTGAGCCTGCGGCGCAGTCGTCATCGCATCATCTGCCTAGACGGCAGGTTGTACCTGCGCCTCCTCCCCGGCCGAAGAAGAAGAGTGAGCGGACGAGCTGGCTTCCAAGTGCGGCGGATATGCCCACAAGAGCATCGGAGCGGTCAACGACACGGATGAGCAAGGAGCAGCTGCACCAGCAAATGGTGGAGCGAGAAGTCAGGCGGAAGAAACAACTAGAGCAGCAAGAGAAAAAGGCGAAGCGACTCGAAGCACTGAAGAAGCCCCCCATGACGCAGGCCGATAGGCTGCGCGAGGCGGAGCTAGTGGAGAAACGCAACTCGAAGAGTCTAAATAGATGGGAAGAGGCCGAGAAGCAGAGAGAGGAGGAACGGGAGCGCAAGCTGGCTGCGCTATACAACCGAACCTTGGAGGGCCCTGTTGTTACATTCTGGACCGGCATCATGGAACTTAGCGAAGGACAGATGAAGAACGTGGGCAGGATGGTTGCGATGGAGGAGAAGGCACCACGGAGGAAGAAGCAGCCTCCTCCCGCAGCCCCGGCTGCAAGTATCTCCACATCCACGGAGAAAGACCCGGGTACTGCTCCCAATACTGTAGTGCCCGGAGCTGCCACGACTGAGGTTGACGCCGACCAGCAGATGAAGAATGCACCCCCGGTGGCGGCTGAACAGTCCGAATCCACCGAAAAGCCGATCGCGACACCGGCGTTGGCAGCTCCTGTTTTCCACCAGGCTGTTTTCCAACCGATTGACCTTCCAGCAGAAAATGTACCTGTAGAAGCTACAGCAACACCCCTTCCAAGTAGCGTGCTCGCCCCTCCTGTGAGCATGATGACACCGCCCCCAATTGGTGCTGTTCAAGGTCCCATGCAGATGCCGGGCCTCTCGATTAATCCAGGGGTCGTGTCTAACGTCCTTGCTCCTCCAAATCCCTCGCAAGGAGAGCTATCTCTGGTGCCTCCTACTTTGACTACCACAGCTACGGAACCCGTGCCTAAGGAGACAGAAACCGCACCTATACAGTCACAACCCACGCTGCCGCCACCACAATTGCCCCCAAAATCTCACTCGGAGGCCCCAAAGACGGCATCCACCCAAGAGCCAGAAAAGGATCCGTCACCGCCAGAGGATAAAGATCCAACTGCGGCCAAGACGGAGTCGGAGTCAAGTGTCAATGGAAGGGTCACCAGGAGCTGCATTGTACTGCAGAACTTTGACGAAGAAGCGATCAAGGACAAGACGGTGCAAACTCAAATACTGTTCGGGCGGAAGTTTACCAAGCTTGCCAGTAAGTTGCAACCTGCACATCACCCAACTATGCTGGTTCGTCCAGAACTAACATAACTGACCGCCTGATAGAGCCTGGACATGCTCCTCACTGCGTTATTACGAACCATGTGGCAAAGTACAGGGATCCTAAGACGGGCCTGCCATTTGCCAACATGAACGCCTACAAGGAGATCCGTCGGTTGACCGAGGGCGACTACAAGTGGAGTAGCATTCTGGGGACATGGGCCGGTACTGGGGAACTCGCTGCGAAAGGCGTGCCGAACCGCTTTCTTCACGGCGGGCCGAAAGAAGAGAGCCCACCGCCCGCCATCGCTGAAGTTCAAACCGACAGAAACTTGCCAGCCGTGCCACCCCATCCTGCAGAATCAAAGGTTTTGCCAACAACCCCTGCACAAGCATCTAAGCAAGCCCCAAATATACCACGGGCGATACCTGCGCAGGCCCCTGTGCCCTCTGTCAACCCTTCTTCTTCAAGTGGTCCTATAGCTACCGCAAGCACTGGTACTTCTCACATAGGTGTCAGCACCCAAACTGTACCTCCTCTGCGGCCCGTCTCGTCAACCCTAACGACGAAAGTCGATACATCGACTGTAAAGGCTTCGCCAAAAATCAATCCTCGACTTGGACCGCCTACCAGTGTGCCTGTGCCCACGTCAGCACCAGAAACTCAGTTTACACCAACACCAAATGCGACCGCATTACCAAAGTCTCAACTTCCATCAACACCAAACGTGACCGCAGCAACACCCTCTATGCCTGCAAATACAGTCCCGAAGCTACCTGAGCCAAGCCCAGCACCAATTTCCCCTGCTCCCACTCCAGCGCCCGGCTCAGATGTAGTGCCTTTTGGTCAATCTTGATGATAGCAGGCGTGCTCGAACATGGGCGAACCGTCTACTACTTTTAGGTCCCGAGCATCAGGGCTAGTCTCAGGGTATTCATCATCTTCTCCCAAGGGGGAACATTTATTTAGACTACGAACACATCAGCGAATACCCTGTCCTGTTTAACAATCACTGAACGGGCTACCCTCTGCAATTTTTTGAACTGATCAGGTTGGTGTCAGCACCTACAGTATACAGGGAAGGTCCTGCTGGCCTTTGTGAAAAAAAAAGATAAAGCGTGTTCAATGCGGTGCGTCGTTTTTCATGTCCATCACATGCAACTCAACTAGGGGAAGTTTAGAATTGTGTTCCCTATCCGCCATGACCGTCCTGTCTTTGAGGCGCCAATCAACTGTCTGCCCGGGACCATCTTGTCCTTGGCACGCCAGCTGCTGCTGCGATGTCACCTCGCAGTTGTAGTAACCGCCCTTGACTCCATCGTCGATAAAGTGCGCCCTGTTGAACCCGAGCCTGTCCGTCACGGTGACATTCTGGAAGAACGCGTAGAGCCTGTTCCTACCGTCCTCCGACATGAGATACAGCCTCTTGGTCCCGCGCTCCAGGTAAAAGGTGTCACTGGCGGCGTTGCACCCTGATCCCGGTCCCATAGTGCGCGTTGCGCCTCCGTCGGCGGTGGTGGCGCCCGTCTCGTCCGCCTTCAGGGGCAAGACTGCGGCGGGATGCTTGCCTGCGAGGGCAGGAGAGATCATCTCCAAATGAAAGGACACGTCCGGGATCCTCGGGGGCAGTGGCATGTTGCGAGCTTCGCCAGCGCCGATGCCAATGTGTGTCAGGTCTTGGACAAAGCGGCGTTCTGTGCTGGCCGAGTCAAAAGCTCCGTGGGGGGCGGCAGCGACTAAGCAAATGGGTAGACCGATATACAGGAGGGTGGGTAACATGTTGGGCATTTGCGAGGACTGAGGATTTTAGTTTACAGAGGAAGTTGCAGAGTTTGTTGACGTAGCCTATAGCTATAACTGTTGGCTTGGTCTCTGTAATTCCTAATACAAAGATGGACTGGGTACAAGGCACATATATATGCTGCGAGCGCAGGGTCAACTATTCAGAGCTTCGAACCTAATATCATGCACGTAGTGGGGGGAAAACATATTCAGCCACTCTCAATCGAGGTCCGGGGTAGCGTATACTTTGCACTAGTCTAGACTCAAAAAGAGTAACATGGAAACATTCACTCATGGGCTCCCGGTTCAAAGCAGTGACTTTTCATTATTTGACGGGATCTGGCCTCGCCTGGTTTTGACTCGCCGAGCAGTTTTCATGGTCGAATTCGCGGTCTTCATGACTTTTAGCCCAACTGCCTCCGATTGCCCACCTGAACCCCTGAACGCCGATACCATGCTCGAGTAACCAAATCGTCTAGTAGAAAAAGCCAATGATCTTGCCAGCGACGTGCTTGCGCCTGGCCTCCTCGTGGTCCATGATACCAGCCGAGGTGGTGAGGATGACGTAGCCGAACTGACGGGCAGGCAGCAGCTTGACGACCCACTTCTCGAGGTCGGCAAGGCGGACGTTGTACCTGGGGGAGATGACACCAGTCTTGTTGAGGCTACAATCAGATGCTTGTTAGTTTAGGTTACGGACTGAGGGAATCTCGGGTATGTTGCCACATACCGGCCGTTGAGCTGAACAACGATCTTGCCGGAGCGGTGGTCATCGAGCTCCTCGAACTCGCCAATGTAGCCTATAAACAAGAAAAACTTGTCAGTATGTTGCGAAAGACTAAACGCTGTACTTCATTGGGTGATTCCGAGAACGTGTAAGATTCCTTCGCAAGATTTATCTATCGGCAACTTAAAAGACTCGGGTCGTTGGTGATTGAGACCATCGTCCAGTTATCATGCCGAATAAGGTAGGTGAACTGGCACGGAACCAGAGAAAAACATAAAACTCGACATACCGTGCTTCTGCATGACGCTCAGGAACTTGGTGATGACCTTGGAGCTGGGCCTGATCATGACTTGGCGCTTGCCGGCCTTCTCGGCGTTGTTGATGCTCTTCAAGGCATCGTTAAGGACGGAGGTGCGGACCATTTTGGCGGTGGTGTGCGGGTTGTGCGGAGATTCTCAAATCGCGATATGGGAAATGAGGTATCTGCCGTATAGATTGTGGAAATGTTAGCCATCTAGAGGCTTTCGAGCCATGGAGAGTGCCCTGTTTTGACATGATCTTTGTCTGCGAGGGTTCTGCCGGCTCGTTTCCGAAGGAGAGATGCGTATCACGGCCGCGTGTCGGGCCTGGACCACATATCAATCAATCATCGTCGTTGTTCATCCTCCCGTCCTCCTCTGGTCGCGGTGTCCAGGTTCTATACGAGATTCGAGATGCGGCCGACGACGGCACGTCCGTGATTGCTCTCTCCAGCCTCCGCGACTGGCAAATCCTGCAATCAAATTTTCAAGTCATTTTGCGCGATATTTGAAATATCACATACCTCGGTAATTGTCCTTTGACGATGGTTGTGAGTTGATTGAGCAAGGAAGCGAGCTGAGCAAAGTCCAGACACCAAATTCACGGGAGGAAGTTTTTGTCTTTGCTTGGGTGGGCTGGGCAAAATTTCGACTCCACTTTAGGGCACACATTTGGGAAGGCACGAACATCAACTCAATGACTAAGCCTTAGAGGGGCTGTCCATTTTCCCCCATCCCACAATCCACCCTCCAAAAGTTCGTCGCGATCTCCCTAGGATCTCAATTGTACGCAACTTTTCTCCTAACACCAAAAAACAATCATCTTACGATCTCTTCGAGGACGTACGACACCGAAAAAGAACCACCAAGATGGTACGCCGGAATCCCTTGCGATCATGAACCTCCGCCTTCTGCCGAATCGGCTCGGGCCATAGCTTGGCGGCGGCTCTAGGAAACCCTCAAAGTTGAGAGCTGGACACCAAGCTAACATGTAGCCTTTTTGTTTCATATACAGTCGGACGTAGAAGAGAACAACGCCCCCGAGGTCTCCGAGGAAGTCGAAGTCTCCGCAGATGCCTCCAAGGGCTCCATGTCTGTTCTGGACGCCCTCAAGGGTGTTCTGAAGCTCGCTCTCATGCACGACGGTCTTGCCCGCGGTCTCCGTGAGGCTTCCAAGGCCCTCGACCGTCGCCAGGCCCACATGTGTGTCCTGAACGAGGCCTGCGAGGAGGAGGCTTACAAGAAGCTCGTCATTGCCCTGTGCTCCGAGCACAAGATCCCCCTGATCAAGGTGCCCGACGGAAAGCAGCTCGGCGAGTGGGCTGGTCTCTGTAAGTTGCAGTCACAAGGGGTATGGACGAAATTCTGTGTAGTGGCTGATAAATAATCCAAATAGGCGTTCTTGACCGTGAGGGCAACGCCCGCAAGGTCGTCAACTGCTCCTGCGTCGTTGTTAAGGACTGGGGCGAGGAGTCCCAGGAGCGCAGCGTCATCCTCAACTACTTCCAGACCGAGCAATAAGCTACGAATCATGAAAATGGGAAATTTGTCTTTTTGATATCCTGCATGGGGCGTTCACGATACCGGGAGTCACGGAGGGCATGGGTGTTTTTCGAGACGGATGCCGGTTCGGATGTACTCTAGCTTTTCCAGGCTGGCATTGGGACTCGGTCGGAAGGGTTTTAGAAAGGCGAAACACCGTTCATTCGGGCCTGGGAATAAAAAAAGCAATAACAAAAGTTGATGACTTGGACGTTTTGCGTGTTGCATTGATTGGTATGACACTAGACTATGACACTATCGCGATACTATTTCCTCCCTTCGACCATGATGATGTGGTAGCCAAACCCAGTCTTGGCCTCGCCTATTTTTGGATTTGACGTAGTGCTGGGCTCAAGCGTGTAGGCAACTGCCTCGAACTCGGCCTTCAAGGTTCCTTTAGCTTTCCATCCAAGAGCGCCGCCTTTGAACGTGTTGGCCGTCAGTATGTAATGCTATTCACGTGACTTGTGTATTTTGTCATCTTACCTTGTCTGCCCTTGTCTTCCGAGTATTCTCTGGCTACTTCGTCGAACTTGGCACCATCTCGAATTTTCTGAAGGGCTTCTTCCTTCTTACTGTGCTTCTCACACTAAGGAATAAAACTTTTATCAATGGCTATTCCCCCCACGAGAGTTCTGAGGGATTCATATGAAGACTGGATAAGGCCTAGGTATGTACATACAAGGATGTGTCGCACGTTTATCTGCTGTGCTGCTTTGACCTTTTTCTCTTCCTTTGCGCCCGCGTCTTTGCTGCCTTGCCCCTTTTTGTCAGCGGGCTTTTTCTCGTTCGTCTTCTTGCCCATGATTGATTCGGTACTCTTTGTTACGTTATGAGTGGTCGATACAACTAAACTGCTAGGTAGTAACTTTAATAGGTAATATGTAGGTCAAGTACCGGTAAGTTTGAGGTAACGTTCGACCTAGCTCCAGGTTCACTTGAAGCCCCTCTATAAAACTCGGCCCCGCGTTCGCAGTAGATCTACTGCCAACCAACAGACCCTAACCCTAAGCACTGCTGCACGCTTACAGGAACTCATAGCCCCCAACCACTTTGTCTGTGCTTAGCCAACGACCCATGGAGCATTCAGGTATGTCCAGGTGACTTGTAGACATGAGTACTTCCCACCAGAAGCCACATTCCTTGATCAAAGAATTGGCACACGCTCACAACTTTACCTGAGACTCAACGCAGACCTCCGACCTTGCCTCATGGTCTGCCCCTGCTTGAATTTCTCATGGGTTGACGGGGTTTGGAAGTGTTGGTAGCCAATTTTGAGACCAACAGATACCAACCATTGTTCATACTCAAGTTTATCTCTCATCTTTCTGTTCTTCCATGCTAGAAAATTCTCATGGCTCCTCAAAGACTTGAGCCTGTCTGCTTCAAAACTCTCGTACACCTTCCAGTCGTCCAGCTGCGAAGGTTTGGGGATGGTCCTGAGTTCTTCCAAAGGCATCTGCTCTGGCACCCGCTCAAGGACTAGTGCCAGACGGTAGATCTCGGTGTCTTCGTCCAACTTCTGGCCGTACTGTACAATTTTGTATCTAGACTCCATACGTTAGCCAGGTTTCATACTGGTTCCCGGATGAGATTTTGCGCACAGCCCATCATATCGCAGTCCTGCGATAGGAGCAAGAGCGCTCCGCAGCTGACAACCGCGCAGAATTCGAATCTGTTGGCCAACTTGCGTCATCAAGGAAACATGCATGTCGGAAGCCGAAAAGCTCTCTCTCTGATAGACGGTGTGTCCATCTCGGAGCCTCCGTTCTCTGCCAGAGAGGAGCGGCAGCACAGTAATTCCATATTGACCTTTGGTTGGAATCGGAGCCGTGTTGCCCACAATGCCGTCACGGTGAGCGCAAACAATGTTTAGCCACCACCTACAGATGAATTAGAAAGCTTCGTCTTATGAAGCACGGGAGGCGTGATTTGAATACGTGTGACACTCACTGGCCCGGTGTGAACTGTTTCGTCCCCTCCATCTCCGAGGGCATCTGAGCAGCCTCTTCAGTTCTCTACAGCGAAGAGCTTTCAACAGCGCCGGGCGTTGTAGGGCCAGTGAAGGCGAGTGCCCGCATATGGGGACTATTTAGGAACTTGTGATGCCTGACCCGATCCAGGGACACGTACATCTCCCTGAAGCGCCTTGTCCATTGGCGTTGCAGGGAGCTGGCTGCCGTTCTTGCCGCCACAAGATTAACAGGTATCGGTGGTGCAGGCTGATTGTAGGGGTCGACGAGATCTTCGATGAGCTTGTCAAGCCGCGCATCCCGGACAGCATCAATTCCAATTAGCAGTTCCGCTGCGCCATGTGCCTCCATTCCGAGTAAAGCATTGAGAATAGCTAGGAGAACACCCTCCCGTGGGCCCATACATTTATGCTCCACGAGAGACGCACGAACAGAATCTGTCAGTTTTAGCAAGGCTGGAGCCGTCCAGAAGATATCATTGACTTGAATGCCGTCTTGGTATGTTGTATGCTTGGCCTCGCGGTGCAAGGCATCTTGGCCCTCGCTGAAAGCAGTCAGTCTTCTTGCATGGGCAGACTGTGCATAACCACTAGAGCTATGAGGCATTCCGGAGAACGTCAACCACAGAAAGTGCACTTGTTGAATGCGATTATCGACACCTGTTCGTATCCAGGGACTGGAAGTTAAAGACTAGAGCTTTCCTTGATGCCGAGAGAATTTACTTGTATCAGAGAATAAGGCAGATGCTTGAGCAGCATCAAGTAACATTATGATTGTATTCTGAGCAGCCACAAATCATCAGGAAATATCAACAAGATACCTAGGTGTTTTCTTAGGTATCCGTTGTTAGTTGACTTGGTTAACTTGGTATTGTTAAACTGAAGCAAGTGAAGCAAATGCTCTAGAGGGCTAGGCAAATCTCAGCCTTTGCCTCCTGTGTCTGACTGCCCTATTGCTTCCTACCTGATTCTGTACATCAGGGAAGGTGAATAAGGTACGGAAGGTAGGTACCTACCAGGTAATAAGAAGCAGGTATGTCAAGAGAGGTCTGACCGGTACCGCCTTGGTACCGCCTTGGTATCGCCTTGGCGGTAAATCAAGTCGTCAGATGCAAGAGGTAAACGTCAACTAAACCCCACTTTTATTTCAACATCATTTTCACCGCCTTCCCTAGAACCCACTCATGCACGCTATCGCGGGGTTTACTGACGGCAGAAAAGTCGCGAATTTGATAGCTCTTTCTCCAGTCTCGACTTGCATTGGCAGTGCAGCAATCTGCACAAAACAATTGGAAGTCTTTCACTTCTTCCTCAGATTGCCTTACCTGAAATTTACCACTCCGGAGTTCTTTCTGCATATTCTCTCGTGAATTGCTCACTTTATTTTACCCCAAACTGCAATTTCGTTATTTGCAAGCGCACCTCTCTTGTGATCAATAGCACAGTACTTTCCTTGCCAAAGGTGAGGAGGTCGTCAGGTGGCCCATCATGGCTCACCAGAGCGAACCTGCGTCTACACCTATTGCGAAGGCCGACAATCAGCTTCATCACCAGGTTCTCACAGCTTCTCATATCGCTTCTGCACGCAATGCATCAGAAAAGCGCCTGGGAATTCTGCATTTCGCCTCTCCTATCGACTATGGCTGGAATGGTGATATCAGGAAGCGGTATGTGCTCATTGCCTCAACCCATTCACCTAAAACTCACCGTGGCTTTCAAGTTCATTTCATACCATTGGTCCCCAGGCCACAAGTGACTTGAGCTCAATCAAGTTTCGCATGGATTATTGAAGTTTCAATTCGCAAGTCATGGTTGCAAATACTAAAGCTCACTGAATTTTATCCTCAGCTACACGGATTTTCAAGTTTTTGAGGTTCGCAAAGACGGCAGTGTCATCCACCTGAGTGATTTCCAGCAAGCTGCCAGGCGACCTCCTCAAGTATGTCCATCGCCCCAGTTATCATCTTGCAATTTGGTCCCTATAACGGGAGACTTGGTTGCTAGTAAAACTCGACACAGTCACGCCCAGAAGCTGACGCAGCTTCCAAGTCCTCTCACCCAAATGGTAACTTGAATGAGCTGCCTGTGGCGAAGGGAAAACCTAGCCCGAAGGAGGCACCAGCAGTCGTCGAAGCGACTTACCATCCCATTTCCGATGAGGACACTGCTCTCTTGTGTGAGCTGCTGGGCAATGATGCTACAGAACAAGTGATCGACCTGGACAAAAAGGTTCAGGCCAAAGATGGGTCAAGTCGGGGTGTGATAATCAAGTTCCCATCCATCACAGACCGCGCTTTGCGCACCAAGGTTCATCAGGAAGCTAGACGAATCTTTAACTCACGGATTGAGACTCAAGTCGGAGAGGAAGGTGTTATTAGCGCACGCGCGTTTGCGTCCCAGCAGGGTCAGAGGCGTAATGCCAATGGCCCCCGTGGATCTCGAGATGGTTGGCGAGGTGGAAGTCGAGCAGAGCCTCGTCCCCCGCGGGCCCAGTACCTTCACTTCACCCTCTACAAAGAAAACAAGGACACGATGGATGCGATTAACCATATCGCCAGGCTTCTCAAGATCAAAGCCTCTAATTTTGGGTTCGCCGGTACTAAGGATCGGCGTGCCGCCACAGTCCAGCGCGTTAGTGTGTGGAACAAGGACATCAAGGAACTGAACACGCTGAACGACAAGATGTCGGGCATCAGGGTGGGCGACTTCTCCTACCAGAAGAAACCCATGCAGCTTGGGCAGCATGGAGGCAACGAGTTTGTCATTGCGATTAAGAATGTCGAGTCTCCCCGGCTGAAAGATTACTCCATTACCCACCGTCTTAGGGTGACCGAGGAGTGCGTCCAACAGGCGCTCGACAGCATTGCCAACCGAGGCTTCATCAACTATTTTGGTCTTCAGCGATTCGGCACCCATGCCATAGGCACACAGGAGATTGGCATGAGGATCCTTAGAGAGGATTTTGTCAGCGCCGTCAACGGCATCTTACACGTGGACGAAGAACTTTCGGTTGCTGTCGCAGAGGGTAGCAACGACGGTCGCTTCCATCGTGATGAGTTCGACCGTGCACGAGCAATCACAATGTGGAGGATGAGCAGAAAGTCAGATGCCGCACTACGCATCCTGCCCAAGAAGTACAACGCTGAGAACACTCTCATCAAGCATCTGGGACAAGCCCCCAACGATTTCACCGGAGCTCTGATGCACATCACCCGCGGCCTCCGGATGCTTTATATTCATGCTTACCAATCTTTCGTCTGGAACTTTGCAGCCAGCAAGCGTTGGGCATTGTACGGGGACAAGATTATTGCTGGCGATCTGGTGCTTGTCCAGGCTGATGAATCACCTATTACGCAGCGTGGCCCTGTCGAGGACATGTCTGAGGAGGTTAACCAAGAAGAAGAAGAGTTTTATCAGCGGGCTAGGCACATCACGGAGAAGGAGGTTGCGAGCGGACGCTTCACAATCTTTGACGTCGTCCTCCCTGCGCCAGGTTTCGATGTCATCTACCCTCTGAACGAGATTGGTCAATTCTACGTCGACTTCATGAAAAAGGAAGAGAACGGTAGGCTCGATCCCTACAACATGCGTCGTAAGCATCGCGAGTACAGTATGAGCGGTCACTACCGAAAGCTCATGGCAAAGTTCACCGCCACACCAATGTTTGCTATTCGCCCCTATGTGAACGACGAGGAGCAGATGCATCCCACTGACCGGGACTTGATCGAGTGGCGCAAGGCCCAGGAATCCCCTCAGCAAGAGAAGACTGCTTCAGCATGGAACAGCTTTGCAGAAAATGCAAAGAAATTTGACGCAGCTACAGAGGGCGAAATGCGCCGTCGGCGCAGTGATTCACCGCCTACGGAAACCCGCATTAACGATGCATGGGTCGAGACCGGTTTCGAGGGTGGCAAGCGGATGAAGGTCAGCGACCCGATCAAGCTTGAGCACACCCAAGTCAACAAACCTGACTTTGGAGATCAACTCAACGCGGTAGTCAAGCCTGGAGAGGCCTCTGTCAGTCTTACCGGCATAGAGCAAACAACTGCACCCAGTGTTGAGGCTACGCAGGATATTGAGATGGGTAACACAGTACCAGTCCTTGATGAAAAAGGTACTCAGCCGTGCCATGGCACAGATGAGAACAGTCAGAGAGCCAAGGCACCTGACCTTATGAGCTTTTTGCACAAACAACTCGAGTCGGCAGGATCCAATACGCTTGAGAACTCGGCTCAAGCACCTGATACAGACTCAGGTGCTTCATTTGGAAGTAGCACAAACCAACCTGCCACCGGTAACAATACTGTCAGCACGATCTCCGCACCGACTCAATATTCTTCATCTACAACATCAAACGAAGCACCCAAGCCGCCTCTGCTCAATGTTTTCACCAACGTTGATAAGTACATAGATCCGGCGCACTCCGCCGTCAACGTTTCCGGGAACTTCGCCCATACCCACTCCTGCCTTGAGGGCGAATCCAAAGAGGATGTCAAGATTGCTGTTGTGCTCAAATTTGCACTCAGTTCCAGCAGTTATGCTACCATCTGCATCCGAGAGATGACTGGGCAAGGCAACTAGCGGAGGCGAAAAATTCGTGAGTTTTGTCAGCGACAAATTTCTGGCATCCTCAGGTACCCAAAGCATGCCACTCAAGACACGTTTGCTGCCCCAGAAGGAAAACCGCGCGGATCTGCCGATGCTTGCTTCCAGAAGCATTTTCCAAGGTGCTTCTTGATCTGTAGCAGTTTTGTACGAGTATATCAAGTCGACATAAATGCTTGTTCTGCGCATGAGCGGGAAGCTACTTCACTCCGCCTCTGGCCTCCGCGCTACTCATTCAATCTCGGCCAAAAGGCACATCCTGCTGTCACCAGACCGTCATTACCGGTGTAAATCTTGGTATTTTCCGTCTCACTATTGAATATGGCTGAGCGGGACCATACCATGCCTCTGAACTTCGCTAGTTTGGACTGCCTAACAAGGGCACATCCCTTCGATGGTGAAACTGTCTTTTTTTTTCTTTGCCAATGGAACGAGAGTTTTGTCATGAGTTGCTTATTGAAGGTATCAGAAAGTTTATTAATGTACGTGCTTAGGACTCACGTCCAAATATGTCATACCTTACGATCTTCCTCTTACGCAATAGGTACGGCGGCATGGGCTTTTATTTTCTTATAGAACGCAAGCATTCACAGGAGCCATGTGTGTAGAATAAATACCATTGTTTGTAAACCCGGTCACCACATTGCCTACTTCTGTTTTCTTTGGGGTTCGCCAGATAACTTAACGAGTCAGTGGTAGGATTGTTTGGAGTAACGAACAGAGACGCTCTCGCCAGGGCCTTGGATAAATACAATTATGTACACTTTTTACACACTCCGCTCTCTCTCTCTCTCTCTCTCTCTCTCTCTCTCTCTCTCTCTCTCTCTCTCTCTCTCTCTCTCTCTCTCTCTCTCTCTCTCTCTCTCTCTCTCTCTCTTTGCACTAAGAAGAGGAATATCTCAAAAGAGTAGGGCGCACGCCATGATTCATTTTGATTCTTTTAAGACATGGACCGAGTTGATCCGGAAATTAACAAAACAAAATTACACTCTTGCGAAACGCTAGGTCCCAAAATATAATAGCAACATGTTAGAATTGATCGAGTCCTCTTCGCAGAAGTGGACTGCTAGCTCCCAGGCTCAGTCAAGTACAGTGACTTGGCAGACCTGAGGTGTGGTTGGAACTTGTCAATCTCGGTCGCCTGGGCACGAAGTTATGAACCGGCCTCCACTGCCATTTCCCTCATAGGCAGCACGTCCAATCCCGTCTTGACTTCTGGGTCCCCCAAGAATTTTGTTTCTTTTCTTATATTTTGGTCGGGGAGTCTTGGCCCAGAAATCTCCTCAAATGTGGCTATAGGCAGTGTCCTGATGCTTATACTACCAGAAAGTTACCTGCACATGTCCATCACTCTGCAGGCTTGGCTTCACCCTTGTCGTCCCAGCCCCAGACTTGCGCGAGATAACGCGTCATGTTGACACGCTTAGACTTCATATCAACCATCCATGGGTGCTCAAGCATCCTCCAAGGGCTTGCTCTCCTTTGCGGATCCTTCTCCAGGCTATAATTTGGTAGAGAAAATGTCAGTGACTAAACAAGCTGTCGAGAAACACAGCCTAAGGGCGAGGACCGGGAACTCACCAGCACTCTATGAAATATTTGAAATTTTCACTCCATGAGATTTGAGCAGAAGGCTCGTCCTTCAGCTTGGGAATCGGCTGCCGCACGATGTACGTAAGTAGGTCAATGAGCCCTGCACGAGGTGCCATCTCAGTGCCGTCGGCCGGGAAGGGAAAGCGGTGTTGTGCAACCTCGAGTAGCGTGACGCCCGTTGACCAGACGTCCGATGTTATGGTGTAACTCTGGCCCGTGATGCGCTCGGGCGCCATGTAGTAGCTCGTTCCAATGAAGGTGTTTGCCTCGCCCTTGGTACCAAAGTCACCCGACACTCCAAAGTCGCAGAGCTTGACGTCACCGTTGCGGCAGAGAAGAATGTTGGAGGGTTTGATGTCGCGGTGAATAATCTTCTTCGAGTTGAGATAAGTCAGGCCTCGCAAAACACCTTCTGCAATCTTTCCGAGCACCTTCTCGCCCGTGCGTCCACCGAGTCGTTTGACTTCCTTGTAGATGCTGTCGAGGGATCCTCCTTCGCAAAATTCCATTGCGATAGAGATTGTTGCGGTAGATGGGTCCTCAAACGCGCCGTAGTATCTGCATATGTGTTCTGAAGCGCATTGGATGTTGAAATCCAACTCTCGCATGATCTGCTTCTTCACATCGGGGTCTGGGTTGGCCGTGATCACCTGATCATCTATGTCAGTGGGATCTCAAAGGTATACTCCCCGGATTGGTGGGACAACTAACCTTTAAGGCGAATACCGTCTTCCCTCCAGTCAGTTTGCACCTCGTTACAGCACCACCGGCGCCTTCACCTAGCCCTCCGAGCTCAACGATGCGCTTCTCCATGCTAGCAATCTTCCAGCCCTCCACATCGAGATCTTCGACGTCCGCCGTCCTCGCCTTGTCGATTGTCAGCTTGTCGAAATTCTCCAGTCCTTTCAGGTTGCCATCCTTGTCCATCCCAGCACCTCCGTCGCTCCTCTCTGAGTAAATCGAACCAACAGCTGAGGCGGGGTCGGGCGTTCCCTGAGGCCTCGTGGACCCTATGCCAAAGTGACTAGCAAAAGATAACGCCGAGTATTGCGAGCCGGCGCTGGTGGGGTTGGAAGTGCGACCATCAAGTGGTCCGAAGGAGCCCGAACGACTGTGGGCGGCGCTGCTTTCGCTACCACCAGATGCACTCTGGCCCTGTTGTGTGACTATGCTGGGCCGGCCTGGCGGCTGCTCATGCGGCGTCACAGAACTGCCCATAGGTGTTGCTAGATGTAGTGTTGGGAGGGGGGGCCGCCCCGGGGCGCCGCCGACCGGTTTCACATTTGGAGATGGAGGGATAGCCAGGCCGAGCCTGGGTGTGCGGGCACCAGCTGAGCGAGCTCCAGGTATCGCGGGCCTCAAAAGTGGCGCTGGGCTGGATAGAGTGGGAATCGTGGTGGCTGGCGGCGTGGGGACATCGAGACTAGATATGGGATTCTTCATTGTGAAACATTCGCAATGTTAGCAAATTCTTCTCGGCGATGAGATTGAGTAGCAAACAAGAATTATATCAGAAATTATGCAACGGGAAAAGGAAACGACCACGGTGTAGGCCGAGCCAAGGTGGGCATCCATGCCAATTTGGGGGCCGGCACAGGAGAGAGAACGTGCAATGTTCCGTCATGCGAGACGAACGCACGTCGGTGGGGAACCACAAGACGATGATACGAATGAGATGAAGACACTGGGCTCGGGAAAAAAGGAACAGGGTAGCAGCATACAGTAGCGGTCTCGCCGCCGTTGGCAGCTTCTTGATCGTGCATTTTCGGCGCTTTCCCTTGTATAGTGGGCGCAGCCGCCGGGGGCGCTCACAATGCCGTGTTTCTTTGCTGGCAGTGGAGAATTGAGATAACGGCAATTTGCGTGAGTGAGCTTTATCCGGATAGATGCGATTCTCCGGACCTGGGCAAGCTTAAGGTAGAAGGTTGAGCTGGATACCTAGGTAGGTGTTAGGTATATGTGTATGTCTCGTAAAGAAGCCCGGAGCCACCATGTAGGTGCCACCGACCCAGCGAACTGGTCTGAGAAGCCGGAGACGAGCGGGTACAGGTTTTAGTGAGACCCGGTGGGTTCGCCGACTTGAACGGCACCAAAGAGTGGTACCTAGTGTGAGGTGGGTTGCTGAGAAAGGGCCAAGTAGGTCGGCTATCTACCTACCTAGGTATCTACCTTAGGTACCTATACTCGGGTAGGGAGCCCGGTAAGGGAGGTAAGGTAAGATGAAGTAAGGTACGGAGTAGGTAGGTAGGTAAGCACTAAAACATGTAGGAGCTGGTAGAAACTAAATGCGACGTTGCCTTGCTGTGCTCAAGCAGCAGTAAGAATAGATAGGCAAGGTAGATACCTAGGTATGTTCTTAAGGCAAGTCGGGGCTACTAAATTTCGAAAAGCGGATTTGGTTGGACGTACGTTGGTCTGTCTCACTGTTGAGAAGGAAGAGGGAAGAGAGATAAAGAATGCGACTTACTGACGGTGACGGCCGCCCCAGGTGAGGGGCAGCAGGCAAAGCACACGCAACACGTCGCTTGCACCCGGCGGGCGGCACCACCACACAAGGATTTTTGGCTCCATCTTTCAGAGCAGTCTGGTTGGGTGGAGTGGCTCCCAACAGCAAAACACACACAGCACAGTGTGCTTGGATGCGGAGACTCCCCAGTTGCCTCTGTACTTTTACCGAACAAACAGCATAGCATAATTCATTCCATCAGTTGATCCAATCCCCGTCGGGCAAAGACCCTCGAGACCCGGCAGGGGCATCAACAACAAGTCTCGACTAGAACGGAGATGCATGCCACGCCACGCATCCAGTGGTATCACATTGAGTCAACAATCAATTGCCGCGCTCTCGTCTGCCAATTCAATTCTGGGGCGGGCCCGTCAGATTGGGGGCCGTCAAAATTGGACCGCCCAGCGAAGATGTGATGAAAAGAAGAAGCCAGGGGTGTTCAGGGCGGGGTTGAAAGGGATATCCCCAGAGCGAGCGGTTAGCTATAGCAGCGATGCGTGGTCGAGGCGCAGACATGCGCAAGGGAGTCATGCCGTCGTTTGCACGTTGGCAAGTTGGTTACGACGACGGCTCCAGGCGAATGCATGAAGAGGAATGTACGTAAGATTTAGGCCATTATTCATCTTACCACTGCTTCAGGCCGCATGCGAATATCCCCAAAGTCAAAGGCTGCAATTGAAACCTTTAACCGCATCTAGGAAGGTACCTTACCTAGGCACATGCATGAGAAAACCCCCAGCCACACAGAAAAAAAAAAAAAAAAAAGACATGCATTTTGGTTTGAACCCCTAACCCATAATCATTTTCGGCGAAACATACCCGCCAAGCCGCCTCAGGCCTCGGGATCCTGCCCGAAACTCTTTGAAATACTGTACTCGGCTCTACTATAATACGGGCAACCGTCTACCAAGCTGCCCATCACCGAGGCTGCCGCGAAGCTTGTCAGACAGGGTGTGATTTATGGTGCGGCCTGTGTGATCTGTGGATTTTCTCGTACCAAATGTTTCAATTCATCGATCAATTAATTGGACTGTACCTGAGTCGCCCACACCCAATGCAGGCGATGATACGGATACGTTGTCCCAACAAGTTGATCGCATCTCCAATCAAGCCCATCACGTCAGTCACTACAAGCCCCTATGTTAGCTAGCTTTTATCAATTTATTTTATTTTGTCCATCCGAACGTCGTATTTCTTCTGTTTGCTGTGGGGAGCGATGTGGTTGGCTGGGCAGGCAGCCGCGCGTCTAATATCATGTACCAGCTAAGAAACCTAGAACATAGTAACTATACCATATTTGTACAGTCAGTAGTACGGATATGTGCAAGCAGAGTGGAGGTCTTCAAACCCACCACGTCGTCTATGGTAGGTGGGCGGGCGGAGACCCGCCAAAGCGGGTTGCAAAAGAACAGGGTCCGCCAAATTTGGAGGACTACACCAAAAAGTACGAAAGTTACCTTCAACTCTCTATTTGGAGGCTTTTAGCATCCATCTGTTTATTAGACGCATCTCAATAACCTTAATAAAATTCAGTGGATTTCTTTGTTTGCTGTTGTTTTAGAAACTGTTATCGTTTGCCGTCCCGGTCATTTCGCAACCCATTTGCCGCTGCGCTGTTATTTCCTGTCCCATTACCTTAAAATAAGGTGTGTACTGTATGTACACATGCATACCGTGGTACAGGCAAAATAGTACTGTAATGGTACCTAGTCAAATTGGTACCTACTTGCTACTGTAGTTGGCTCTGTTTTCAGTGGAGGGTAGGCATAATGGACGTCCCGCTTTTATTATGGGTCAAGCGACAAAAAAAAAACCAAACACTACAGTTTCTTCAGAACTCTTTTTATAAGCTCTTGAAGTATTGTTAGGTGAATTTTTAGCTACGGCCAGGTTTCACAGTTCAAGATCAACATGGCAAAAATAAAGTCGCAAAGGCAGCTCGTCAGCATGACAAAGGATTCCTCACCAAGGCAGCCCGCCTCCGAACCACACTCGTCCGATAGTGACAGCTCTGATGAGGAATCGGATCATCTTGATGCCGTTAGCTCTCGCAAGAAGCGCAAGCTTTCAGTGGATTTTAGCCAAGAGGAGGGCGACGATGAGGATGATAATCAAGATGAGAGCGATGATGACGATGATGTCGATGAGGATGGCGGCAAAATGAAACAGCCTGTCGCAAAGCCTACTTTTGCATTCAATGCACCGTCCCGCATCAAACGCCACCCTGCCAAGGGAGATTCTGAGAGAATAGGAAAGGGGCAGCCTGTCACTGATGCCGAGATGGAAGATGCAGTTCAGAGCGTAGCCCAAGCGGCGGGCAAGAAAAGGATTTTGGCTCCAACGGACCAAAACACTACGTTCGAGTCCCTTGGTGTAGAGCCATGGCTTGTCCAATCTCTAGCGAACTTGGCCGTCAAGAGACCGACGGGTATTCAGAAAGGATGCATTGGTGAAATCTTGAAGGGGCGGGATTGCATTGGCGGCAGTCGAACTGGTTCCGGAAAGACTATTGCATTTGCTGTACCTATTCTGCAGAAATATGCTCAGGATCCATCTGCCATTTTTGCCGTTGTCCTGACTGCAACCAGGCAAGTATCCTACCCGCTGCTTCTATGCACTCCTCTTGATATTTATCGACCGTGTATTTGGGGTACCTTTGGCTGACTGAACAACTCACTTGACTGCGCGCAGGGAGCTTGCCCTTCAGATATATGAGCAGTTCAAGGCTGTGTCCTCACCGCACGTGCTCAAAGCCGCCTTGATAATAGGTGGCTCCGACATGCGGTCGCAAGCAATTGCTCTGGCTCAGCGGCCGAGTATTGTTATTGCTACTCCTGGTCGGCTGGCAGATCACATTCGATCATCAGGCGAGGACACAATTTGTGGTCTTCGCAGAGTAAAGTTCCTGGTTCTAGATGAAGCCGACAGACTACTGTCCTCTAAAGGGCCCGGCAGCATGCTACCGCATATTGACGAATGCATGGCTGTCTTGCCGCCCCCCGAGGATCGTCAGACGTTACTGTTCACCGCCACGGTGACGCCCGAGGTCCGCGCGCTCAAGGAAATGCCTACGCGGCCAGGCAAGGAACCTGTACATGTCTGTGAGGTAGACACGCAGGTCCTGGCTATTCCGGACTCGTTAAAGCAGTCATATATCCAACTGACGGTGACGCACCGGGAGCACTTCCTGCACGAGTTTCTTCTCACAGCTGCCAACACGGAGCGGTCTATAATCATATTCGTCAACCGCACAAGCACAGCCCAGTTCCTCCATCACTTACTGAGACTTCTGGACCACCGAGTCACGTCGCTGCATTCGAAACTGCGCCAGCAGCAGCGTATCGACAACCTGGGTCGGTTCCGTGCATCAGCAGCCCGCATTCTAGTCGCGACGGACGTTGCGTCGAGAGGTTTAGATATCCCCGAGGTTTCGGTTGTGGTCAACTACGATCTGCCACGGGACCCGGATGACTATATTCACAGGGTTGGACGTACCGCACGTGCCGGTCGCAAGGGTGAAGCGGTCAACTTTGTCGGTCAGAGAGACGTTGAGCTGGTCCTGGCAATCGAGAAGAGGGTTGGTCGGCCTATGGAGAAATGGGAGGAGGAGGGTGTTAACCTCGAAACCAGAGTGATTCGCGACTCGTTGAAGCTCGTGTCCGAAAAGAAGAGGGAGGCGCTTTTGAATATTGAGGAGAATAGGGAGGTAGGCGGACGGAGAAAAAGACAGAAGCTCAAGTTGGGGGCGGAATAATCTAGATGGTGTTGTGTTGGTGTGCATCAGCCTGTCACACACATGGCATCTATGTAAGACTTCAGTCATCGAAGCAGCGAGACTTTCTATATGGAGTCTGAAAACATAACACATAGTATATAACAAATATTCGATTTGAAGGTTTAGTCTATGTGGCCTGCGTGACCCTCTACTCTGTGCCGACTGCACTCACTCCACTTATCCGGGACCGCGATCCTCAAAACGACATAGAAACACGCCATTGAGGTGCAGGACATACATATATCGAGCGATCGGGTATAGGGCTGAGTCAACGCCCGAGACTCCGTGCCTTGCAGTATGCCACCCTCTTGTTATTGTCGGGCTTCGGCCTACTCGGACCTCCCATAGTTCCCATCAGGGCGGACCAGGGCGGACCAGGGCGGATAACATCAGCATCTAGCGCGCTTGAGGGGGGTCTGCACACCTCGGTGGACACGTGCATCTGTGTGCAGGGAATGCATCTGATGTGGTTGAGCGGAGACCCTGATCTCCCTTTTTTTTTTAATTAAAAAAATAAATCCGATTGTAAAACCCCGTCTTATTTCCACTTCGGAAGAGGAGGGGTGGGGTGTCCAATTGATTGCCAGAACAATACTCGTCATGCTATGTTTTGAAAGGGACGAAATAGGGGCTTGAAGGTTTCCCACCAAGGAGAGAAAAACAAGACTGGGAAGCCACAGCATCCACTGGCAGATTTGGGTTCACGTACTACGCAGTAGGTATACGACTCGTCCAACCCGAGATGAATCCCTTCTCCTCCCCAATTGCTCCAGAGCATAGCTACGTCAATCAAAACAGGGGAACAATGACAAAAGTACTTCGTCATTACTATATATCAGACGAGGTAATCGTAGACAAGCCGAGACGTGAAATGGGCCACCAAGGCCACCTCCAGCCAAACAAACCATCTGTTTGGGACACAAGTCACCAAAAAAAGAACCAAAAGAACGTGGTTTCGGCACTGAAATTTTATGCGGATGCACTTATAAAGGGATCTGTCAGTCCGAGGCCCTGCAGGATGCACAAGTGACACATCAGTGGTGTTGGGGCACCGTCAGTGCATTCTGATTCTATTTTCATCCCCACCAATAGCTAGGGGTAAGCAATTTATTTGATCTAATGCAATTCAAATAAGAAACACTGGAATAAGCTTCAAATTATAGTGGGAAGCTCGCGAGTGGCTATAGACCGTATTCACATAGTCAGATGGCCCGGGCAAAAGCGGGAACCGGGTGAATTCGCGACCTTTGGAGTGGGAATCTTGTTTTTTTTTTTTTTTTTTTCACTCTCCTAATAACAGAACCTCGTCTGTCGAGTTCAAACTCAATGACTGGTCTGGTCTGTTTTCCGGGGTTCGGAGTCTGACGGACTCGTCGAACGGCGCGACGCTACTGAGGATTATGACAGGTACGTACGACCTACACGGCAAACGGCTAAAAGTAGATTTCGCGTCTATGGAAAGCAAAGCAATATTAGCTCTCGGGAGTACTTCCGCACTCGATTCTGGGGCTCTGGGTGGATGCGCGGTTAATCACGAGTCTGATTTTGAGTGGTTTTATTTTTTTTATCTTATTTTTTATGATGTGCAGATCAGGAATCAAAGAAACTACCTTGATGTCGCGAAATACCGGAATCCTCAGCCTCAGGATTCCGGTAAATTGGTAGTACCAATAGTGCATATCCAACTGTGAATGGAACGTCGACGAACTGGCACAGACAATTAACGCAAATAGATTATTACTAGGCTAGCATATCAAAGGAAGCGAGAGACCATGGGTTGGATTACTGTTAGTGAACAATAAGCCCCCGTTGCTACGTTGCTTCGCTCCCTTTTTGCAATTCTGCCGTGGCTGTGTCTGCCTGCATGCGTGTTTTGTCATGGTGGTGGTGGTGGTGGTGCAATTCGTAACAATGGCGCGCGTAACGCCCCAGGTGCAGTGTTGCTCCACAATTGACGTCGAAAAGGGACTGGACAGCTGTGTTGGACGGGCTTAAGCTGTCAGCCCAAGCCGAACTTCCTCGGTTGGGAAGCCTGCATAGGGCTGGAAAGCCAATTTCCCGGTGGGCGTGGCCCTTCGTAGTTCGTACCCAGCTCCGTTTCGGCTCAACCGCTCACCGATTGGCTGAGAAGCGAGAGCAGCGGCTGCATTTGTCCAGCTAATACTAAATCCACTGTATAGATTGTTGAATTTGAATGCATTGACGAGCTATACACCTACTAGGTACCTAGTCAGAAGCCATATTCTGTTGTTTGTAAAGGTTGTCTGCTCCCTCAATAACCGGTCCAATGTCAACAAAAGTCAAATCGAACAGAATCCCTTGAATTGATCGATCTTTGCGCCCAATACTAATGTTAGAGTATGCATGGCGACGTGCCATCGAACAATGGCGTAATTGCTCCAAGCAATTCGTCACGGGTTACGGGGTTTCCGATATGCCGAAACCAACAATTCAAACCCCGCGGGATACGACATTATCGCTGAATAGTCGTATTAACGCAAGCTACATTACCTTTACCTCCTTTTAACCTGGGGTAAAGATTTACCTTTAATTTTGATCCGAACGGATCAGGCTCCCAAGCCGGAAGCATATACTAAAAGGGGGTACATATAATCGTTACGAATTAAAATGGGGTGCGACGTTCGTTTTTGTTCAAACAAATGCGTATTTTCTTAGGACGATTTGCGACGTGTTCGAAGTTGCAAACACGATTACGCAAGCACAGAGGCGATGCATCCATACCTAGGTAGGTAACCGGGTCAACCGTAATGTACGAAGTATATATGTAGGTAGGTACCTACGTAGGTAGGTAAGGTAGGTAATCAAGTAGCGATCCGAATACTTCCATTATAGCGGTGAAACATGTGTCGTTTTTTTTCTGTCGACTATGGCAAACATGGCTGTCTTACTACAAGGGGATTTGTTTCTTGCAAGTGACCACTTCATTTGAATTGCATGCGCCAAAGGAACTTCCCGGAACCACCGTCGATCATGGTTGGCTAGGCAATGATAACTGCATGGAGCTCAAGATACAATTGAACAGATTAAAATTTGGGCAACATGATGGGTATCTTGTACCATAATGAGTGCACATTCGCATCCCGAATGGACAGACGGATGTAAGGCAGCGACGAGAGTTACAAAACCCCGACTTTCCGGAAACAAGAATATAGAATTAGGTATTTAGTTGACCCGGCGATAGCAATCTTTCAAATTCCGTGCCCGATTTGAGATGACGGTGGACACGCGTATAATTGAGATCAAAACCCCAGGGAATGAGATGGAGAAATAAAGGACCCCACAAAGATTAGGTCTAGAATAGTTCAGAAAGAGATGGAGCGGGATTGGAAAGAGTCAGAATTAGGCGAAAGCAAAAGCAAGTCCCAAGGCTTATGAATCTGGGGTTCATCACAAATCAAAGCTGCTTACACAAACGAACGAGCCCCCTTCGAGGTTGGCAAGGCTTGGCAAAGGTACGCCGGGATTGGGTCCATTGGCAGTGCTGGAGAAGAGGGGGAACAGTAAACCGCTGTCTGTGTAAGCCGCATTAGACTTGACCCGGGCGGCGTGCCGCATTGGGAAATGGATTGAGGCTGGGTATGATAACCATGCAAGAATGATTCACTGTGAGCAGGCCCCAAATCGACATCCGGGGCCGATCGAGGACCGGATTTAATTTGCTTCATAACTTTTACGGAGTGTGACTCTTGCATGCATCTTCTGTGGGAGCTACGCTACCATTAGTGTAACAGACAAAGGAAACAGGGTCAATTGACATATTCGTAAATTGTCGTGGCAAAAGCCACCGACGGAATGTGATTGACTAAAAGACGTCGTTTTCAATGACCGTGTGTTGCTATAGACCTGTCTAGGCAAGAGTCAGCTCAGCGTAAGTTGGCTCATGGTGAGTGAGCTATTCGTACGCAACAAAAATAAGTAACTTTCGCCCAATAAACCAAGAAGCGAATACCAAAAGCCATAAAACAAAGTCTCGGCACGATATCATTTCCATAGCATCGCGCCGCTCGCATGCCGAAAAAGTCTCCATGGCCATCTCTCGGAGCCAAGCGGGTTTTTGCGCAACCACCGAGGCCCGCTAAGGATTGCTAGCTGGCGTGTACGTACCACTGGCAAAGAGGGTGTGTGCATTGGTTGGGATGACAAAAGTGTTGGTGCCTGGAGACAAGACGGAGGTACTTCGCTAGCCCGAAAACTCCGTTTGCCGACCCGCAAGCGGGCCTAGGTGCGGCGGCTTTACACAAAGTACCTAGGCTGGGAATAGGTACTCCCTAATCCCTATTATTCGTAAGTCAGAGGCAGGGCAGCACGGGGGCTTACTTTCCCGCCAAGTGCCTAGGGCCAAGGTGGGGCCCGAGGGGGGTGTGTGCCAACGTTCCGGGACACCGCTTAGGTTTGTCAGCTGCGTAGAATCTTGCATCTGCTGATGCAAGCATGGGTGGGCCATGGGCATAGCGACTTACTTCCGCGATTAATCCATGCCTTTTGACAAAATACGGTCAGCCGTGTTAGACGCAACCCTTAGATACAAGAATAGTGCCTCGCCCCCGTCTGGAAATGCCTTTGTTTGTCCTGCAATTACCTACTCGGACACCAAAGATAGCAAACAGTCGCCGACTTGACAAAGAATAGCAAGCGTCACTACCAACACTCAACCTCGAAGGCTTGTTAACCGAACTTTGAAAAAATAAAGTCATTGTTACCTCGCCAAGCTACTGTCTGCTGCCTGAAAGCCTAGCCTGGACCCATTTTCTATCATCGCTGCAGTCTCAAGTACCCATTCGCTGCTGCCCCTCCCTTGCCGAAAACGGGTCATTCCATTAAAGCAGCCCAAACGCCAACACCCCTGCAAATTGCATTTCGAGCTGGCGCCTTCTTTGACTCATCATAGAAGTTGCATAATCTGCCCCAGAAAAATACCCTACCATACTAAAGCACATTTACTGCCACTACTTGATTAAAAAGTCCTTTGCTGCCCGAGGCATCTGACAATGGTTTCCACAACAATTCAAACAACTTTACCAACCTCACAACCACAACCGTCCAGCGCCAGGCCAGCATCTCCTCTACTTGCATCCCCATTCAGGAGAAAGACCATGAGCATCACACAAACATACTACCTGGCCCACAAGGCCCGGGCCAAGCTCTCCTCCGAGGCCCAGCGCCCCGACCACAACCTCCGAAAACTCGTCGGCAGCGCTAACCTGCTCGACGCCCTCATGATGGAGCTTGCCGACGCTGAGCGTGAACAGGAGTCGTGGTTCAACCAGTCTGTCCGTGCCAGCACAACGCCCAAGAACGCAGAGAGGAGGGTGCAATGGGCAGACACCGTCGTCGAGGAGCCTGAGGATGACTGGGAGGCCGACGACGCAGCATCAGACTCTTCTGACGATGAGAGCGAATTCGACGACGACGAGGATGTTGAGATGGCAGACATTGTTTCCCTGACCAGGGTACCTTCTGCTGCCACTAAGACTGCCGCTTCAATGGCCGCACAAGACAGTGAATACTTTGATGACGATGAGGACTACGAGCACCTGTCCCTGACCAGGTCGCCATCGCACTCGGCCTCACCACCACCCCCGCCTGACTTGGACGAGGACGACTCTGACATATCAGAGGACGAGTCGATGCCGCCGTCACCGGAAACTTCCGCCCTGCCTGCATTCAACGAGAAGGAGGCCAAGCAACAACAAGAAACACAATCACCACCGACATCACCAACAGGACAAGGGTTCTACAGCGAGGGGTACTACATCCCACCGAGGAATCCTGCCGGCTTGATCTCAGCAATATCGGTCTACTAAGAGTGCATCTCGATGAGACACCTTATTCTTGTTTTATTTTTCCAGGCACGGCGTTAAAAAAATATTATTTGATATCGGATATCAGCGATGGACTCCTGCTTTTTGCAATACCCAACCCGGTTTTTTGTTTTTGTTATACGCGATCCTCTTTTTGGATCTGCTGGGACACACTCTCCACTACCAGAAGCATGCAAGCTTATTTCTTCTTATTGTGCTTACTCTCGATTGCAAGGCATGTGCAACGAAGGGGGAATTGGATCATGCATGGGACCTATACATGGGTCATTATGACGATAGTGCAGACAGACTCTCGCAGCGTGAGTAGCTGCCGATAGTCCAATGCAGAGAAATTATGTAAATCAATAATAACAAAAGATTCATTCATGACAATCTTAACTCGCGTTCCCAATCGAACTTGTGACTGCTACTTGCGATGCACCTCAAATAACGGAACCGAAACACGACGGCCGAAGCTTCACAACTCATGTCTGCCCCTAGTGTGTCGGGCTCTGTGTCTCAAAACGAGAAGTAATCACAAGCTATCTACCTGACCTAGCTCGCTCGCTCGCTACCCAAGGTACCCAGGTACGTACCCATTTGCATGCCACCTACATTCGTAAGTGCTCCGTACCGAGATCTGAGCGGCGCCGACGTCGGTGGAGTTGCGCAGATCCCCGATGCGACTCGATTACCACAAGGAGATGGACAAGTGTGAATCATACCCAGGCCGGGAAATTTTCCTTCCTTTCTTTTTTTGTCCTCCTTTTTTCTTTTCTTTGACAACTCCACCCTGGTCAAATGGGGCTTTTAATATCTCTGCGCCGTGCACAGTCAACCACCAACCAGCCCAACCCTGTCCGGCTTTGTCAGATTCTTTCGCTCCGCCGCCCAAGGGGACCTTACAACCTACTCCTGTAATTAATGGGAACTGACCTGACTGTACTTGTGTAGGTACCTTACGATGTAATAAGCACTTTAATGCCGCGACCTTTTGCCAAGCCCAGCCCCACATCCTAAGCAAGGTGGCACGTAGCAGGTACCAGTCCTCTGGAGTTTGGCGTCTTGGTCGGCCCCGAAAAAAGGGCGGAAACTCCGACGGGTCAAGCTTGGCAAGTTCATCTGTACTGACCCATTATGATTGCTCAGCTGACTTTGGGATTTTTTTTTCTCTCTTTTATTTTTTTTATTTTTTTTTGTATTTTTATTGTCTCCCCTTTAATTTTTTATTTCTCTCAACCTCGAGTCGTACCGTTCATGTTAGTTCCTAGGATGACTAGGTATTTATTGGATGAGATGAAGTTTTCGGCACAGACAAGCTAAAACAACAATTTTTCACGTGGTCATTTTTATCAAAAGGACTCGAGAAATGTAGTTGTAGTTTTTTGCTTAATCAAGATTCCAGACTCTTATGACTAAGTACTTGTGGGTAGTGTACAATTTCTTTTTTCTTTTCTTCTTTTGGCTTTGCTGGTTCAGATACCCGGTCCAGACCCTTGGCAGGTCACAAAGTGGAAAAGGGCAAGCTGAGAAAGAGCGCAAGGCATTTCACACACTGCCAAGTGCGGAACACAGTCATGTCCGACCGAGTGTGGGATTTTTTGACTACCGCCGACGAGAAAACCCCACTGAACACCCAGATCCCCACTTGCCGAGCCAAAAAGGAGGTTTCGGCCGACCAGCGGACGTTTGGACATGCAACCCAACCAACGGCGACGCAAGGAACACGAACGCTTGTTGGAAAATAAGGGACAAATGTGCACAATTGTGAGCGAACCTTGATCAACCTCCTGAGCAGGAAAAAAAAAAAAAAAAAACCTCCACTGTTGAACACGGACTGGGTCGCCCGCAACTTGGTATGTCCTTGTTGCACAGAAATAAAACAGGCAAGACCATGCGGGATGGAGCGACGAACTCGTTTTTCATCCCAAAAAGTATTTGTCCGTTGATGGTGTGCGGTTTTTTTTTTTTTTTTTTTTTTTTTGGTATTTGTACCGCTACTGCGTACCGCATACTGATTACGTGTTACTTAGTAGAAACTTAGACTAGGGCATCAAGGCCGGTAAGGTACATGTAGGCTAGATCTGTCCTTGCAGGATTGGTCCACCAAGATGCAATCAAAAATTATATCGGTTATGTAGGAAAAAGCATGCATCCACAACATAAAAAAACCAAAAAAAAAAAAAAAAAAAAGGGCGCGGCTGTGACTAATACTCTATGACCTTGCGTCCGCCCTTCTGCAAAGGCCCAGACCATCGGGAAGCGCTAGTTGACTCGACAGGTAAAAAAGCAAAAGGAAAGACAAAAATACCGGAACACATCCGTGCTGCTGGAATTCTTTTGACGGCTGTCCCTTGAGAAACAAAGTGGGCAAGGTGGGTTAGTCGGCTTCTTTGCCTAGCGTCGGCGATGTGAAGACGGATCACACAATACCCGAAGATCGGGGGGGCGGGTAATGTATTCTCTCTCTTGAAGATCTTGATAAGATACGTGCGGGAAAAGATACCTAAACCTGACCAGCGGACTTCGCAACTGATTTAATACGCGAACATTGCGAATTGCATGCGTGAATACATCATTGATCTGCCGGCAGGGGGCGAAACCCCTCCAATGATGGCGATACAAAAAAAAAAAAAAAAAAAAAACCATAGGTTGCGTTTATTTGAATTGGTTTCATCCCTTCGAATACTACCTGGACTCCCTTTATGGCCAAAAACTGGGGTTATCCATCCGTCATCAGCTCCTTTTTTAAAGTTACTCCGCAGTTTGCGAGTTGCTTGCTGGTGACTCAAGTCGACGAAACACGAACTGTGTGTATGCAGACTTGGAACCGTTACCACTACCTACTGGCAATACAAAGAGGCCAGTTTCAAACCAAGGTGACCATAGTGTGAAATGTACGCTGGTGGTGTACGATGTCAAAGGAAGAAAAATCCAAAACTCAACAGGCGCGGTCGTGAAGCAGCCACCCAGGACTTCTGCAGTGAGTAGCAAAAACCTAGCTAGCCTACAGCATAGTCTTTGCCGTGACCTTGGCGCAAAGGACAAGTCACCAGCGCAGGGATGCATACCTACTCCGTAGGCAAGGAATACATGGAAAGCAAAGTCGACAAATCGGTATCCGTAAAGCCACTGTTATCGCGCCTCACGCAAACGATGTTGGCGGCAAGGCGGTAAGATGGAAGAAAAGTCAAAAAAAAAATAAAGATAAAAAATATATAAAAAAAACTCCCAAGGGGGCGAAACAACGCCAAGTCGGTCTGCCTACCAAGCCTTGCAGGCCTACTATTGAAATCTCAACAACCTCCACCCCTCAGCCAAGGTGAGCTCGTCCAGTTTGGCAGCCCTGGAGCGCCATCTTCGCTACACATACCGCCCCCGATTATCAGTAGTGGCGCACGTATCGCTAAAGCTCGAGGTTGGGAAGGTAGGGGTCGGATGGTGGCTAATTCCATGAGGTAGCTGCCGAGTGGTACATTCAACCTTTTCTTCTTTTCTTTGTTAACAAGCGTCCGTGTCATATCCCTTGCTTGCTTTGGTGCTGTGGCTTTTGTGCAGTGTCTCGGGCTCAGACGTGTGCATCCTAAGACACATAGGCTTGGCTTGATTGTGGGTGACCTTAACATGAGCGGTCAAGTGATGCATCACCGGACTCTTGCATCTGCGATAAACCATCTCGCTCAGACTTGCGGGGGTAAAGTTCTGTGCTTCAAGGTGTCAAATGCCTGCCTACCCCCACCAACTAACAGTATCATGCACGCTAAAGTTCGGAGAGTGAGTGAGAGGATCGTAGCGAGTTGCCCGTTATCATGCTACCCAAGCTAGCTAACCCACATTACCCGCGGACTCCGTATCTGTACGATCCAAGCTCATAACATTGACTTTTTTTTTGCACGTGGCATGAAAAGTGCATTAGATATGGATTGGTTGACAACTCCCCCGCGACCAATACTATGTTGCGGAGCGTGCCATGCTGCATGTCGGACACTTGCAAGTTTTCTCGTCCCGAGCGATTGATTCGGGGACATTCCTGGCCCGGTGTTCGGCACCGGCCCCATATTAAATTCCAACTGCAAGTAGTAGCCTACTTTTGGTACGTTACTCCGATAATGGCAACCAACGTTTCTCCAATCGGCAATTCTACCGGTAGGGTACCTCCGTGGCTCCGGTATTACTCACCCCAGCTACGGGAATTGAGCTTGACCACTTTTGCCTCCCTGCCTACAATTAATTTGAGGTATTGGGAGACTGATTTGAGTGTTGAGGATCTGGTTTGTTTTAAGAGATGCAGTTGTACGGTAGAAAAGTTGCCAGCATGTGGTTCGGTTCTACATTCATGCTGGGTGGGTCAAGATGGAACTGTCAGGTCTGATCTGAAATTCTGAAGAGCTAGATGGTCAATCTCGGAGTTACGATCGCTTTGGGCCGATCCCTGTCGGTTCCGTCAAATTTGCACTCCGCAAGATCCACGCAGCAAATTCGATAATGCTGCCGTTGATTTTACGTCATCGCCCGCAGCTACTCTACCACGGGCGGCTTTATCGGATAGTTGAGATCCGTTATTTTCTCGAGCAACAGCGAAGCAACCGGGGAGGCCTTGTCGAGTAAAGACTTGGTTCTAGCGGTTTACACAATGCAAGCCTCTAGATCGGCGACTCGCCACTTGTTGCGGCACGCGACGCGTCCACCCTCGGGCTTCGTCTGCCGCAGCTGTCTGTCGCGTCGGTCCTCGAGCACGTCCGCTTCTCCCCGATCACCACCACCACCACCTCCGACTGCGGGGTTCACTGCCCTCAAGTCTCGTCGTCTAATATCGGTCTCCGGCCCCGATGCTGCCAAATACCTACAAGGCGTCGTGACCGCCAACATCATAAACAATAACAAGACCGGCTTCTACACGGCTTTCCTTAACGCCCAGGGGCGTGTGCTGCATGATGTCTTTATATACCCGGATGCCAGCAAGGATGGCGAAGGGTTCCTCATCGAGGTTGATGCCACTGAGGCAGAGCGCCTGACCCGCCATATCAAGCGCTACAAGCTCAGAGCAAAGCTGAACCTGCGGCTCCTGGACGACGGGGAAGCCACCGTGTGGCAAGCTTGGGACGATTCAAAGGCCGACTTTGCGCCTGCGGTGGGCATGACGACTCCCGTGCGAGACCCTCGCTCGCCAATGCTGGGCTACCGTGTCCTCACCCCCGGGGACCATGCGCAGACGCCCCAGCTGGACTTGGACCCGACCCCAGAGACGAGCTACCGCATCCGGAGGTACCTCCAAGGAGTGGCCGAAGGACAGACCGAGATCTTGCGCGAGCATGCCCTCCCCGCAGAGAGTAACATGGACGTCACGGGCGCCATCGACTTCCGCAAGGGCTGCTACGTCGGGCAGGAACTCACGATCCGCACCCGGCACCGCGGCGTCGTGCGCAAGCGCATCCTCCCGTGTGTGCTCTATGACCATTTCGCGGCTCCCGAGCGCTTAGAGTACAAGCACGATGGCGTCGTGACTGCCGAGGGCGTGCCGCCCGAGACGAGTATCGGGCGCGCCACAAAGAGAGGCCGTAGTACGGG
Organism: Pyricularia oryzae 70-15; assembly: GCF_000002495.2. Lineage (NCBI taxonomy): Eukaryota > Fungi > Ascomycota > Sordariomycetes > Magnaporthales > Pyriculariaceae > Pyricularia > Pyricularia oryzae. The sequence goes on along the minus strand of NC_017851.1, from coordinate 3,564,865 downwards.
CAAGTGGCTGTCCGGGGTCGGCAACATCGGACTGGCACTTTGTAGGTTGGAGATTATGACGGATTTGACCCTGCCTGGGGAGCCTGCCGCGGCACTTGAGTCAGGCAACGATGAGTTTGTCTTGACGCCCAAGTCTGACGAGGACGTTGGCAGTGAGGGGGCCCCCTTCAAAGTGAAAGCGTTTGTTCCAGACTGGTTGAGACAGGGCTTGGCTGCTCAGACTGCTGGTCACTGATTCTGTATAATAAGTCTTCACGACGGGTGTATATGTAGATTGTAAGATGAAGAGCAGCAGCAGCCAAATACTATGTATGTAAAGAAAAAAAGAACACAGCATAAAGGTATCCGGCTCTTACTTGCCATGGGTATCATATTTATATTTTGGGTATCATGCGCGTATCTATCCTTCTAAAGCCTGCCGGAGCCACTGCTCTGTTTTTTGCGCTGACTGCAAGGTCTTTTCGGTTGCTGCCAGCACTTTTTCCCTCGAGTATGCCGAGTCTTGCTGACCGTCCGCCGAATGTGCGCTCAAGAATGCGGCGGTAGCGTCCCGCCACGTCTGGTAGGCAGCCGCCTTGGCTTTTGTGGTTGACCAAGGAGTATCTCCTTTACTGGAATTTGTATGCGCTGCCGGCTCCTTACCCATCGCCATGACCAGCGAGGTTGCCGCTTTTGCAGAGTCTCTTGTCTTTTCGATCGACGAGGAAAGGTTCTCCCCTAAAGCTGGCGAGCCGGATTCCCTGGCAAGCGTTGCCGTCCTTGTGGCATCCGCAACCGTCTGCCGAACAGCAGCCATGGCGTCGTCCGGTCCCTGGTCCTTGATCGACGGTGACACGTCAGAGTGTGTTGCTAATGGCACGCCCTCCTTCTCTGCTTTCCTCCTCGCCTTGGCCGCCTTCTTCTCGGCGTTCTCCCTGAGCTTCTGCTCAATCGCCGCCTCTCGCGCATCCCGCTCGGCATCCTCAGCCCGACTCTTCATCTCCTTCTCTGAAGCAGCTAGCCTCTCGCTCTCCTCCGCCTCCCGCCTCTTCCTCTTGACGTCCTCCCAGGCCCGCATGGCCTCCTGCCTCTGGCGCGCCTCCTCCGCTGACAGCTTCTCCTGCTGCTGCTGCCCTGTTCCCAGCCCGCCTTGACCCCTTGCCGCTCTCTCGGCTGCCTCGAGCTCCTCAATCATGCGCCGACGGCCGGCCGACATCTCATCCTTGCGGCGCTGGTTCTCGAGGGCGGCGGCGCGGGCGCGGTCGTAGACCTCGCGGGCGGCCGGGTCGAGGAGCACATCGCGGGCGCGCGTGATGCCCTCGTACTTTTCCGGGTCGTAGGCGTCTCCCGCCTTGTCCGGGTGATACTTGAGACCGGTGCGGCGCCAGGCGCGGTGGATTTCGTCGTTGGTCGACGTCGCGTCCACGCCGAGGATTGAGAAGAGATCCGTCATCGGCGCAATCTCCTTCGCGTACGCGATCAGGTCCGCGGTTTTGTCTGTCATGGTTGCGGGCACCGATCAAGGCAGTTCAAGATCAATGGTGATGAATAGTCCGTCGGGAATCGCATACGTAGAGAAATATCGCCGCCTGGTATGAGTATGGTTTGTAACCTTGTTATCGATACAATGTCCGCGCTAAAGTGATTGCTGCAGTGAGTGGACAGTGCGATTATGGCATCATAGCACAGTGTGTCTCTCCCGCAGATCCATCAACTAATCATTCACCACTATAGATAGGCGAATATGTTCTGCTCCAACCAACACAACACAACATTTGGTTCGATCACGCTTCACCAGAAGCTCTATATCCAGACTATTGCCATGGGCTCGGTCATAAAAGTCTGGTAGAAGAATGTTCTCATTATGGCATCCCTTGTCTCTCCGGTTTACTAGTCACCTTCATCCAGTCACATGCGTGCAGTTTAGGTACTACTCAATTACTTTCAAACCATCTGTCTATTGCGATAGATCGGCAAGCATATCTCTTATTTTCTTCCATCATATATGTTCTTTCGTTTATTATGCTCTCTGTTGAAGCGGCCAGATACAGAGTGGCAAGTCAACTTTTGTCTGTACTACCTGCCTGTCGGCTCAGTAAGTTGCTGCTAGCCTCTGCTCAAGATATTTACCACTGTTGATACCCTCATATTTCTTGTCCGCTTCCGTCTGGTACGTTCCAGGGATGGTCTCAATATACGCGTCGCTATTGGGGTTGCAGAAATAACTACCCAATGATGTAGCAGTCAGTCGCCTAAGCCTAGAAATATTTGGTGATTTAAGTTCAAGTTTTGGAAAGAAATTGACTCACGCAATGCTATACCGAGGCGGGTACACATCGCCTTCGCCTGAAGGCGGCTCAACTACGCGGTGGATGGTGCTCTTGATGGTGTCATTGCTCCAGCGTGCAAGCAGGTCGCCGGCGTTGACAACGCAGGTTCCAGGGATCGGGGTAGCGTCAACAAACGCCCCATTTGGCCCCTTGACCTGCAAGCCACCCCTAGCATCCTGGAACAAGAGGGTGATGGATCCATAATCAGAGTGTTCGCCGGCGCGGACCTGGCCCGGGTTGATCTGGAACACATTGCGGTCGACTGCTGGATAGTGCAACAGTCGAAGGGTGTTGTCACCCACGTCGACAAACCGGTCGAAATAGCCCGGGTCCTCGAGCCCCATACCTACAGCGATAGCCCGCATGACCTCGACGTGGATGGCCTTGCATCGGTCGAAAAAGTCGAGCATCGTAGGCTTGAACTCGGACGTCGCATCAGTGTCATCCTTGGGCCATTGGTTCGGGTATTCGGGGACGCCTTCACGGCCGATCTCAAAGCTCTCTTTCATGTCAGGATTCCCGTCCTTTAGCTTTTTGACTTCGTCAATGTCGGCCAACTGGGTCACCTTCTCACGGCCGGGGGCCGAGTATCCTCGGTTGCTAGCCGGAGTCGTCCAAGCGAGATCCATCTTTGTCTCGAGCGGCACGGTGAAAAACTTGGCCGACGTGGCGAAGACATGCGACAGGACCTCAGGCTCTAGGGGCAGGTTCTTCAGATAAATGAAACCAGCCGTTTGGAAGCCGTGGAGAATGGCCTTCGCGGTTTCTTGTCTTTGTGCATCATTGCCGTTAAGAAACTTTGAAAAGTCGATGAGCTGTTTTTTTTTTATCAAAACAGTCAATAAACTTATTGGTTTTTTTCCAAAAGGCGGGATGAGGGGATTACATACTGGGATGAGAAGGCCCTCGGCCGACACTGCTGCCTTTTCCATTGTTACTATCTGGATGGGGCGAAATCCCTCAGGTGAGCGAGTGCAAAAGAAAAAAAAAAGGCTTATGTCGCTATTGGTGTGACAAAAATCTTCCCTTTCCCGCTCTTGTTGTTTTACTCTTGTTGAAAAGTCTTTTTGCTCGCTAGCGGTCCTATGCCAGCGATGAGCTGATATTCAGTGGAAAAGTTATCTTCATGGCGCTTTAAAGCAGTTTCATGGTCATGCCCTTCAGATGGTGGCAGTTTGGCTGGGCCCTCCCTCCATCTCTAGGTTGTTATCTCCAGGCTGCATGCGCCAGTACGACCGATTTAGAGGGGGTCCTCCAGCTATCTCTCCCTGAAGCCCCCTTTAACTATAAACTGCCACCTTCCTTGTGTGTAATTCCAGCATCCACTCGTCTGCGCCTGCCGAGATACAATTTGCCTGGTACAGCCTCTTCGACCCCTTAGTGGGGGGGGGGGGGGGGACACTGCGGGGTATTGGGCCATTTCTCCTACGTAGTACTTATTAGTAGTAATCAAGGTAATACTAGGTAGGCAGGCACAAGTTTACTATTCGCTATCGGGCAGCTATCTGTGGCCGATTCGAGAGCCTTTTGTGTACGACGTTGAGGGGTAATTGGATGGAGTCTGGTATTCTTGCGTAGCCTCAACTCCACGGTACGCACCATCAAGGGCGCTAACATCTACTCGGTATTTACTTCGATTACATTTGGCGCTGTATTTCTTGACGTGCCTTTCATACTTTTAACCTTTCAAGGCAAACAAATATACTGATATACTTGACTTGATTTACAAACAATTAATGGCCCGGTTGAGCCCCAAGCAGACATACACACCATGGCGTCCTCAAACCGCATTGTTGACATACACACACATATGTACCCTCCCTCATATGTCGACATCTTAAAGTCCAGACAGACCATTCCTCTAGTCCGCACGTTCGACCCTGCTCAAGACCCAAGGCTCATATTACTTGCGGCAGAAGTGGAATCTTTGAACAATGCCGCCTCGAGTGATGCTCCCGACAAGCGTGCAAATCCACCTGGCCGGCCCTTGACAAAACACTATGCGTCGCTCGGACAAAAGATTCACTTTATGAACACTCACAAGATAGACATATCAGTCATATCCCTGGCAAACCCATGGCTTGACTTTCTTGACCCGTCTGAGGCTGGCTCAATCGGAGAGTCCATCAACAATGAGTTCGACTCAATGTGCAACCAGCACCCGGGCCGCCTCTTCTTCTTTGCGACGTTGCCCTTAACGGCACCCCTGGACACCATACTCGCATGCATATCTCACGTCAAGTCGTTGAAGTACTGCCGTGGAGTGATCCTGGGCACTTCGGGGCTAGGAAAAGGCCTCGATGATCCCGAGCTGCTGCCTATATTTGAGGCCTTGGGCGCAGCCCGGCTCATGGTGTTTCTTCACCCTCACTACGGCCTTCCAAACGACGTCTGGGGCCCTCGGGCAAGCGCCGAATACGGCCATGTACTCCCTCTCGCATTGGGTTTCCCGATGGAGACGACCATCGCCGTTGCGCGCATGTACCTGGCGGGTGTGTTTGATCGCGTCCCCAGTTTGAATATGCTTCTGGCCCACAGCGGTGGCACACTCCCCTTCCTGGCCGGCAGGATCGAGAGCTGCATACTTCACGACGGTCACCTGATGCGGGAGGGCAAGGCAGGTGGGCCAGGATCGGGCCGCCGGACTATTTGGGATGTGCTCAAGGATCAGGTTTACCTGGACGCTGTCATATACTCCGAGGTCGGGCTCAAGGCGGCCATAGACGCGAGTGGCGTGGACAGACTGATGTTTGGAACCGACCACCCCTTCTTCCCACCGCTGACCAGTGATGAAGATGGTGCATGGGAGAGCGTAGGGCTCAATGCTGAAGCCGTGGACAAGGCGCTGGGTAGTGGGTCAACGGCAGCTGCTGGAGTCATGGGCGAAAACGCCATCAGGGTTCTGCGTCTTTACGAAAGTTAGATATACCTCGATAGAAAAGGGGCCCTCATAACTAGAACGGCGATAATGTCCTAAAAGAGATCATGAATTCGAAATGAAAACAAAACCTCGGATACGACCAAGCCCAGCCAAGCTGTTTTTACTACATACAGACGATCTCAACAAGTAGAGCAAAAACATGGGCATTAATTACAATCTTCCAGAACCGTTCTCCAGCCTGATATGAAAGACGGGTCGGGGCAAACTCAACGATTCGAAATATAGGACTGATTGTTTTGTTCAACACTGATAGGTCTACATAGATTAAAATGACAATTTGTATTGGATTGTACACTGTTAAACACATCTTCCATAACCCGATCGCATAACCGCTACACGTTACATGTTTTGTGATATCGGACCTTCTCACATTTTTCCTCTTGTCTTTATTGAAACCAAAGTCAATTATTATACTAAAGGTATCATCACTGCTACATTTACATTCCTTCCATCAAATACAAAAGACATCTATATATGTCTCAACGGCTAAACGCCTTGTCAAAGCCAGTCAGTGTGTACCTATAACGGACCTTGTTATCCTTGACGCCCTCGACGGCCTTCTTACAGCCCTCTTCCGATACGTCGATCGTCTCGACCCACGGCTTGACGTTCTTCTCGGCGGCCAGTTTCAACATGGCATCCATCTCTTGGTGGTTGCCGAGGTGGCTGCCGGTCAGCTTGGCGGCGTTGGGGGCAAAGGCGAATGCAGTGAGCTGGGGCACGGGCTTGTCCGAGATGCCGACGGTGTGGAACTGGCCCTCTATGTTGAGCGTCGACATATAGGCAGGGAGATCGAACTGGTCCAGGGCGTCGGCGGCGTTGAGGATAAAGTCAAATGTGAAGGCGTAGGGCTTGTGCCAGTCCTTATCAGAGCTGACAATAACCTCCTTCGCACCCAGCTTCTTTGCGTCCTCGACCTTGTTCTTGGAGTGCGTGATGGCGTACGTCTCGGCGCCGAGGGCCTTGGAGAACTGCACACCCAGGTGGCCCAGACCGCCGATGCCGACGACGGCGACCTTCTTTCCTGGCCCGACTCCGGCGCGGAACAGGGGGGAGTAGACCGTGATTCCGGCACAGAGCAACGGCGCAGCAATCTCAGTCTCTAGCCCGTCGGGAATCTTAAAGGTAAAGTACTCGTGCGCACGGATGTGGCTGGCGTAGCCGCCGTGGGCGCTGCTGCCGTCCTCATACTTTGCATTGTACGTGTCCACCATGTGCGGGCAGTAGTTTTCGTTCTTGCTCTCGCAGACCTTGCATTTGAGGCAGGCCCAGACCTGCGCACCCACGCCGACGCGGTCGCCCTCCTTGATCTCGGACCGGACCTTGCTGCCCACCCGGACGGCGCGACCGACCACCTCATGGCCGACGCAGAGTGGGCCTTGAAAGTCACCCCAGCCGCCCGTGAGAGTGTGGATGTCTGAACCGCACACACCGCACGCTGCGATCTCCACGTCGATGTCGTAGTCCTCAAAGGGCTTGGGCTTGAGCTCCTGCTTGGAAAACTTGTTCCACGTCTTGGGAGAATCGACGCAGAAGCCCTCGAAAGTCTCTGGGTAACCCATTTTAAGAAGTTGTGGTACTGATGACTGGAATATGCTCTTCTGGGTGTTAAGAAATAAAAGGATCGAGCTGATGCGATAATGATCAGTGTCTGGATGACGATCAAGTATTTGCTTATCTGTAGATTAAAAAAAGAAAAGGTGAATCCTAAATCCCAAACATAACCACGATCAGGACCGCCGGAGTCTCTTCTTATATATACCGGCTGATAGCATGGTACCACCAGGCTTGCTAGGCATTGTATTCACATACCTTACCCCCTTTACTCGATAACAGAGGACGTAGGTTGCCACCAGTGGGTTTTGGCGATTTGCTAGCTAAATGTGGATATCAGTTGGGTGACGTAGTTGACTGACTCTACCCGTCAAGAAAGCTTTGTAAATCGAATCCAGACGCGCATCATTCATGACGCGCAAATCTCTAGAGCTTTTGCGGGGAGTGGATTTTCCGCAACTTGGATCACTGGATATGTGAAGATGAAACCTTTCTTCCGCTTCGCCGCGGAGCAATGCCGTACTCATTCCTCTTGCCCGATCCTTTTACCGTACGCCCCGACCATGATCAGAAAATGACGCCACCAAGAAATATGTGCGGAATTTTTTCATCAAGAGATGAGAAATAATAGCAAGGAGCCCAAAATCATGCGGTATTTCGGGCTCCATGTCGATGTAGCCTTCATCGGTCTCCCAGTGCTGTGACCTCTCTTCCGTCAATGACGTCAGAGAAGCAACTCGGATTGAAACTTCTCATCAATAGTCCCCGACGGTGATGATGTTTGACACGGGAGTACTTCCTCTTGGACAAGTTTCCCTGTCGGACCAAGATACAAGGTACTTGGTAGTTGGCAGTTGGTCGTTGATTTGTTTGAGCGCAAACACCTTCCCGACTATTATTGGCATAGCAAAAGTCCAACACACATCACGTGGCATCGAATCCACCTTGATCTCGGCAAGTTTCGAGGAGTACTGCATACCTTATCATATTAACTGCACATTTGACACTGTACAAAGACCAGATCCGTCATTTTGCGACACGCGAGACAGATTCAACCTTCATATTTCCATACCAAATTTATGTTATTCAACAGAAACTACTCGGCAACCTCAGGCGGGTCTTTTGACAACACGCCACCCGGCATCATGTTTGAGATACTGGAACCCTGCAAAGGTGATTGCCAACACATGGCAGAGATTCACTTCAAGGCGATGCATTCAAACCCACTATTGCACGCTCAGTTTCCAACGGAGGAAAGTATCCGTCACCTTGAAACCTTCTTGGGGAGACATTATGAAGTTGTAAGAAGTTTGGCAGCCTACCGAGCTCTGATAGCCAAACACATCACGTATGGCTGCGTTGCCGGTTTCGCGTGTTGGGAAACAGACATCAGTGACGGGGAACAGGAGCATGGCAAGGCCGAAGACAGCGATCTCAGGTACTCTAAAGGCTGTCGAAAGGAGTATTTGGAGCAGTACGCGGCACTCGCGGCGAACGCCGAGAAGGAGGTAATGCGTGGAGAGCCTTGCTACCGTAAGTCACCATGTGAAAGAGTCAGGTCAGGTCGACTAAAGCAGTCGTCCGCAGACCTCTCGTTTGTCTGTGTCCACCCTGACTACCAGGGGCAAGGAGCCGGCACGTTGTTGGCCGAGGCGGTTTTGTCTCGCGCCCAAGCTCGCAGTGTTCCCGTCTACCTCGAAAGCACCCCCGAGGCTGTTCGAATATATGAACGCCTGGGCTTCGTGGCTGTCGGTGGATTCGAAATGGAGATTCCCCGGAGCGGTGCTAACACACCTACGGAGAAGTATCGAGAGGTTTGTATGTTGTGGCGGCCCAGTCCTCAAATATCCTCAGATGCCCAGTGAAAAAAAAAAAAAAAAGAAAACTGTGGGATGAAAGCAAATGGGCCCAGCCCCTGTCGATACCGTCTATGCAAGCCTTGCTACAAACTGAACAACAGTAGATTTGGAAAGTATGATAGAAACCGTGCTGCTTGTTAAGTTATTCTCATATTGTGATGCTGTCTGGAAAACTACACGATCCACACTTACGGGGCAGATCACCATTTGGAACAACAGTAATTACTTCTTGAACGGCACCAAAGCTGGCCCTGCAGCTCCACGTTCAACTCCTACAAGCTGCTGTACTTTTTAAAGGCACCAATCAGTCCACCGGTCGATGAATCGTGGCCCTGTCCGTTGCCCGCCTCGTTCAACTCCTGGAGAATCTTCTTGGCCAGAACCTTGCCGAGCTCCACACCCCACTGGTCGAACGAGTTGATATCCCAGACAGCACCCTCGGTGAATGTCAGGTGCTCGTAATAAACGATGAGGGCGCCCAACTCAGCGGGCCCAATGTGACCACCGACAAGGATCGAAGTCGTTGGCCGGTTTCCAAGGAACACCTTGTGCGGCACAAGGTTGTCCGGGACGCTGCTGTCGTCAGCACGGACTTGTTCGGCCGTCTTGCCAACCATGAGCGCCTCAGCTTGGGCGAGATAGTTGGAAGCCAGCATCTTCTGGTGAAGGTTGTCTGAAATGGGGTTGTGCGACTTGGCCGCCAGGATGAAGTCTGTAGGGATCAACTTGGTGCCCTGATGCACGAGCTGGAAGAATGAGTGCTGTGCGTTTGTGCATGGCTCGCCGAAGAGGATAGGGCCTGTGATGATGCTGTGATTAGCGGTGACAACCTTGCAAACCTAAAAGCGTGGCACTCACCGGTTGTGTATTTAGCCGGGGTCCCATCGGAGGTGATGCTCTTGCCGTTGGACTCCATCGACAACTGCTGAAGGTATGCAGGGAAGCGGTGAAGGTACTGGTCGAATCTGGTCACAGCAAACAAGTCAGCATATTTATTTTACTTTCCGAAGCACAAGTCCCGATCACAATCAGATATTACTGGGGTACTTACGGTGCGACCAGATGCGTCTGAGCATTGTAAAAGTCAGAGTACCACACACTCAGCAGACCTGCGATAGCAGGGATGTTCTCCCTTAGTGGTGCCTCACGGAAGTGCTTGTCCATGGCGTGCGCACCCACCAAGAACTTGTGGAAGTTGTCGTAGCCAATATAGAGCGCAACGCTGAGGCCAATGGCACTCCAGACTGAGTAGCGACCACCCACCCAGCTCTCAAAGCCAAACATGTTCTTGGCATCGATGCCAAACTTGGTGACCTCACCCTCGTTTGTTGACAGAGCCACAAAGTGCTTGGCAATATCGCCCTTGTTGCCCGTCTTCTCGAGGAACCACGACTTGGCAGTGTTGGCGTTGGTCGTTGTTTCGGCGGTGGTGAAAGTTTTGGAAGCAACGAGGAACAATGTCGTCTCGGGATCGGAAGCGGCAAGTGCCTCGGCCATGTGAGTGCCATCGATGTTGGAGACGAAGTGCAGCGTCATGTCTTTGGCACCGTAGTGCTTGAGGGCCTCGGTGACCATGACAGGGCCGCTAGATTGGGAGAGAAAACGGCAAGTTAGTCACCTGTATGGAAACACAGAATCCCGTGCAGCCGAAAGCAAAAAAAGTACTTACAGATCAGAGCCACCAATGCCAATGTTGACAATGTTGGTGAGCTTCTTGCCTGTGTAACCCTTCCACTCGCCGCTTCGGACCTGCTCTGAGAACTCCTTCATGTGCTCGAGGACATCGTTAACACCACCCTTGGCACCCATAACGTCGACACCCTCGACAGACATGGGCCACGGCTCTGATCCGACATTGCGCAGCGCAGCGTGGTAGACAGCCCGGCCCTCGGTGAAGTTGATCTTCTCGCCCTTGAACATGGATTCACGCTTCGTCTCGACTCCGGCTTGCTCGGCAAGCTTGGTCAGGAGGTCGAGCGTCTCCTCTGTGAGAAAGTTCTTGCTGAAGTCAAAGAGGATCTCGGTCGAGCCAACGGACTCTGGGAGCTTGAAGGTGCGTGTGAACTTGGAGAAGCGCTCAGGGTCGGAAGCAAAGGCCTCTTTGAGCACGAAGCTCTTGCCCACGGAGTCACGGTGAGCTTGAAGCTCGGCCCAGGCGGGAAGAGAGCTTGCTTGCGGCATTTTAGGCTGGTGTTGTTGTTGTGTACCTATAGTTAAATAGCTATCTGGAATAGGATTGGAGTAGAAGGTTTAGGACGCGATAGGCAGCTTGGCGATCGTAAATTGACAAATTTTACGGGGAAGAGATTCTTGGTTTGATGAATTGGTTGGCTTATACGGAGACGAGGTAGAGCTGGAACTGAAAAACTGGATGGTGTTTACATGACATGTATAAGCAACCACTCCAGTCCGGTCCCGCCGGTACCTTCTTTGAATGCATTGTGGGACAGCTCCATCGAATACACCAAGCAAATACCTTATGCTGCTCGCTTCATCTACCTGCGGTTTCAAAGATTCAACCGTACCGACCATTTTGTTAACCCAATACCAAATAAATTTGCTTTCTGGCAAAACAAAATACTATTAATCTTTGAAGGTAGTTGCTGGGGCTGGAATGACGTAGGCAGCGTCACTGTGAAAAGCAGCGCGGGGCGGTCTTCACGGAAGCTCCTAAAACTTGGGTAGGATAGGTATCCAGGCTTTGAACCCCGCACCTACGCCCAATTGCCCCACCATAAAACCCAAGCTCTGGTGGCAACGCGGAACGTACTACTTGGGGGCTGTTCGTTGTGGGCCCCCTCAAAGAGGGGGTTACAAAACCTTGATTTTCGAAAAAACCGTGGGCCAGCAAATTTGTTAGCAGATCGCTAACAAAGTAGCTCATGAAAGTTCGATTCACGTTCGTAAACACTACACCCACGAAAAAGGTTAGAATTTGCAGATAAATTGAAGCCGTGAATTGCGCTGTAGATATCTATTTCTGGAGTTTTGGCTCAATCGCCCTTTTCCGGTCGCTCAAGCGGTCACAAGGCGACCCGGGTACTTCCAACTCATCCTTTCTACCACCCGGTATTGGCGGCGAGGAACGGTCTTCAAGCGGTCTCGTATCCTGAAGTTGACGGGGAGAGGGTGTAGCCAATGGTATATACCGTGGGAACGGTTTGGAAGGCCTGTTTGGGGCGGGAGGTGAGGCTGATTGCGAGGATCGTGATACGCATATGCTGATAGAACAGGCAAAGTCGGTATCCACGGTAATATTGATCTGGGTACTTGTATTTCCAGCTGAAATTGGCCCTTTATCGACGAACCATGACTGTGAGGGCTGTGAATCGGTCTTCTTCCTTTTTCCAGGGCGTTCCCTGACCGCCGGAACGTTCTCCGGCGTGAAGCCGAGGTCCTCCAGATATCTCTTCTGTTGTATCTTAATCCCGTTGGGCATGCCCTCTGTTTCTCGCCAGCGTTGAATAGCCTGATTCTTATCCCTATACCACGCATCTCTGACGAACTTTTCTTGTTGGTATAGGGCTGTTTCCTCGATCAACGCCTGTTTGGCTTCGTGAGCGACCCGCATATCTTCTAACGTATTAGCGGTCTGGAACTGCTTGTCTTTTGACTTCAACGTCATTTTGACTTTGTAACGTGAAGCGCGTTGAAGGCGTTTTTGCTTATTCGTCTGCTCTTGGGCAACGCGTTGCTGTAGGATGATCGCCTCGTTGGCAACGGCTTGTAAATCCGAGATAGCATCAACGGTATCTGAACTAAAGTGGTGCGCCTTGGCCGCCATACGGCTTGCCGCATATTTGGCCCGTGAAAATCGTTCAGCGGTAGGAAGGGAGTCCGGATATCGCGGTGTATTCGCTGCCGTGGCGTGGCCACGCAGTTTGGCGAGCACTTTGGTGCCGTCGACAGGAAACAAGCCTGTATCTTGGAAACCGCTTATTACGTGGCCAGTTGTGAAAGCCGTTTGCCAGCAGCGCTAAGTTAAGGGAAGATATATCAGTTTACCGCTAAATTAACCTGTAGATCGAAAACGACTTACTCGAATCGCAGCAACGAAATCTGAGCGGGTGAACACCGGAATACCGGTGTTTATATGCTCATGCAGGACCGCCTGCAACTCGTTTTTCAGGTGAGTGAACACGGATACGTCCATGGGCTGCATATAATGCGTTGAATGAGGCGGTAAAATAACGATCTCGATATCAAATCTGAGGCAATAATCAAGTATCTCCATGCCAAAGTGGCCGGTAAAGCCGTCGAGAAAAAGCCACCTCCAAATACGTGTTTTGGCCCGCTGTGAATTTGGATCGATTTTGGCCGCAGTGCGGTTCACAAAGTCGAATCTGACGTCAAAGTCATGACCAAACCACTCTTTCAACGTGGGAGATCCGATCGATTGCACGGCAGCAACTTCTGGCCACGAATACCGGTTGAAATGCTGTATCCAGGTGAGCTGGATATCTCCGTTGGAAAACCCCGTTTCTGACCGCGTAAAAACGATACCCTCAGGCAGATCCAGATCAAGCCAATCGCTCGTTGGCCACTTTGTGAAGATACAGAAGGGCGGTAGCGACTGCCCAACAGCGTTGCCACCGCCTATCAACGTACAACTCTCACGGTTAGCCGGATCCGCGGTGCGTGGCTTTTCATGCCTCTTTTTCGTCACGACCAATACCGGTATCCGGCCATCTCTCACACCGATTCTAGTACCACATTCGTCAGCGTTCCAGGCCGCTGAAGCCGTGATCCCAAGCTCTACCGCATGAGCCGCCGTGCGGCGATACCAGGCCTCCACAAGATCGATCTGTTGCTCCCAACTAAGGCGAGTAATCTCGACGGGTTGTTGTTTGGTAAGTCGCAGTTCCGGGTGTTTTTTACGCCAACGGCCGTACCAGTTCATTTGAATTGGATCACAGGGCGGTATACGTGACTGACGCATCAGATTGGCCGCAGATATTACGTGTTGTGAGTCGGGATATGCACCAAGTTTATCAAGCTGCATGATATACGCAACGAGAGCTTGATCTTCAGCATCAGTCAACAATGAAGGCCGCCCGCTGCGCTTTATCGATATCTTAGGAATGCCATTGATCAGGAGATTACGAGCATGCCGCTGAGTACTCGAATACGGGTAACCGTTCCTTTTACAGAACGATCGTAGCGATTCTGGCTTGGATCTGCCCTCCCGCGCGGTATCCGCCCTACTGCGGTGAGTTTCGACATATTGGGCATACATGCGGGCTCCTAAGATAGCTGGAGATTCTGGGGACGTCATGATATAGGTATATTTGCGGTAAGTGCAATTGTGTTGTTATGGAACGGGATTACACTCGGCATAAGTTAAATTGTTAACGATTTTCTAGGTAAAAAACTGATGCGGGGTGGCCCACGGTTTTTTCGAAAATCAAGGTTTTGTAACCCCCTCTTTGAGGGGGCCCACAACGAACAGCCCCCAAGTAATTATGTAAGAAGCAAGCCAAGAAATTTGTCATTCATACAAGAGAGGCAAGCTATCAACTGACTGATTGACTGACGCAAGCATGAAGAGCAATTGAGTCTCTCTTGATAGCTTCCATGGCTTGCTTGGTGGTGGTTGCATGGAAGCATGTTTTTCTTACACGCGAGGGCTAAAATCGCCCTGCAAACTTTGACCGCTAGCCCTCGCGTGTAATGTGAAGCATGCTACTTTTTTCATGTTTCTTTTTGCGCCATCCCTCTCTGGCACCACTCAATGCACAACACATACCGTTATGGAGTGCCCGTGTACCTACAGGCACAACAGCGCAGCTATGACCTTATTGCGTACCGTATGTATAATCCCTGTATTCGGTTAATCACCATCGCCGTACCCAGATCGATGGAACGGACAGAAGGCCGATACAATTCAAGTACGAGAATAGATAATCAACGGCAAGATTCATGGAGGTAGTGCAATATGCTTAATATTTCCTATGGGACTGGAATGGCAATCAGTAAGTAAATCGTACTCCGTACACTGGCCTTCTTCAAGGAAATTAAACTAGTCCAAGACTTCATTTTTGGTTACCAACCCTCTGGGTCTCGTTTCGGCTTGCTCTGTTTTCTACGTGGTAGTTAGTTATGCCTTGATGCTTCGGGCAAACTACTTCCACCCTTTAGGGTCGAATATGATGTCATTCCTTCCAAGTAGTATCAGTCTTTCGCAGAGCTGTCAGACCGCTTCACTTGCAACATGTCCCCTCGGTGTCTTTTTCTCCACAGTGTCCAGTCGAAGACCCTTGCGATGGATGCAAGTGACAACTGTTGACAGGCTCCAAGCCCAAGAACCCCAAGACCCTTTGGGAGTTACCCATTACATAAGATGGATGCTGTAGGCACCATACCAAGCCCTCTCTGCGCGGCTGGCTTGGGACATGTGTGGGGGACCATGTGGGAGCCCCACGAATGAGGGGAGATAAATTAACATAGTCGAGGCGAAACGAGACATGTTTGCCGGCATCGGCTATCTTTGCTAGTCTGTCTGGGCCTGTCTAGTCTAGGTACTCTACAAAGTGCCCAATTAGTTTGTCTCAGTTGTCTGCCTATCGTGCATTCATGTTCTGCATTTAGAAACGGCAACGGGTGGGCCGCCGGGTGCTATCCACACGATCTCTCTCTCTCTTTTTTTCTTCTTCTTCTCTTCTTGGGTTCGTTATTCTTGTCTTTGCTACTGCTCAGAACCAGTTGACAATGCGGATTTATATAATATATATATATATATATAAAATAAAAATAATAAAAAAAACCCTGTCTACGTACAGTAGGAGCCGAATTTGCGACTCTATTTGTTACCACGTATACATTTGCAAAGCGCTTGTACCTGGAAGGGGTCCACAGACCGAGGGGCAAAGAGTTGCGCGATTACGTTATTTGTATTGGGGTGCTGAGGCGGTAAACCGGCATTGGTGGTTTTCGAATCTTTTTCTATTTGGTAATGAGTGGATGAATGTCTCGTAGTGTGGTTTTGCTATTAGGTATTTCTGTTGTTTAATGCCACGGTGAACCAAGGCGGTGGCTGATAAGAATTTGCTGGGCGCCGCCTTATCATGTTGCACCGACCTGCATGGCCCCGGTCTCTCCAGACTCGCTTGACCGGGTCCTTCCCTGACACTGCATTATCTGCATCTTGATTTTGCCCCGAGCCCCGGAATTGAATCGCTGGGAGGCAGATAGGTACGGTAGCGGTTTGTTGTCTGGTATAGTCTGAGAGGAAGCGGTTAATGGTCGTGTGCGATCAAAAATACAGAAAACAAACAATCAAACAGGGCAAAACAACACGTGTGATGGATGTGGAAATATTTTATTAATTCTCCAAGTCAAGCAGAGGATTCCCACCATTTGCTTGCAGGCCTTTTATCTTTCGAATTAAATTGAGTTAGTTACCTACTTACTTACCACCTGCATTAGGTATCGCCTTCCGCTATATGGGCATCCCAGCAACCTTCAATTTGAGTGGATCGGATCAAAAACCGACCATCGATAGCAGGTACCTCTACCCAAACCATCCTCCCATCGTACCTACCGTTCCTTCTCTTTTACTTTAGCACATGCTTCGAGCATACATCTCAAACTGTAGAACCCGTTTCCTAACCCAGTCAGCCCCAATCTACCGAACTAGCTTGACCTCTCGCCTACTCTGTCTCGTCTCGTCTCTTCGTCGACTTCGATTGGACTTTTTCCCCCCCTCTCTTATCTGCCAGTCTACCTACCTAACCTTGCGAACAAACACCCTATTATATTTTGCCCACCTAGGAATCTACCCGTCTGTCTAATACATCCATCCCACGGCCACACGACCTGGAAAGATAATCCAATCGTAGTCCAGCCTTTCCCCAGCTTGCCCATCCGATCTAGCCTTGCTTGCTCGCTTCCTGCCGCCACTACCAGTTGAGCAGTTCCGCAGAACAACAAAGTCGGCCGATATAAATACGACAAAGTAGCCTGTTGGATGGAACCGTGTGCCGGCTTTCGGTGAGAGAGAAAAAAAATACGAACCAAAAGAACAAATGTCTTCGCCGTTGCATCCGTCTCACCCGCAACAAACTATCCAATGACGCTGATAAGCTTGGCTTATCTCTTCCTCGTCTCCATTATCACAGGGGCCTAAAAAAAAGTCCGGAAAACCTACCAGACCGTTTGGATATTCATTCTCACGTTATTACTATTTTCCGCTTGTCGAACCACAAAAAAAAGAGGAACACCCAAAATAAAGCCTCACGCCCTCAACACCCCCTTATTGTCTGCCTCCTTTTATGAGGTTGTGTTCCAAAACACCCCTCATCAACAACCAAAGCCAGAGCCCGAAACCACCCCATACTCACTCAGCACGCCTCTTAACCCGCATTTAATGTGCAGTGAAGCAAAAAAAAAAGAACACTCAGTTATTACTTGCTAAAAGCCCTTTGTCCCCGAACTCCGAAGAACGTTCTAAACCCTGTCGTCTCGAAGGGGCGTCTTATCTTCACCCTTGCTTTATCGGTCGGATAGTAACCCGCCCCGTGAGCTTAACTACCACCCCGAAAGCTCCCGCCTAGCTGCAACTGCCGTGGACCCTGTCAATTCCTATCGCACATTTCCGTGCCTCTGTTTGGTTCAGCTCGTTGCCCTGCCAGGCCTGGACTCTTGTTAGTCGTGGGGCTGTACTGCTTGCTTATCGAGTTGCCGCCGGCCAAGCACGCTGGAGTGGTCAACTGTTTTCGACAGCAAGCTTGGGACCAGTCCCAGTCCCAGTCCTCCGCACCATCATCACTGTGACTTTGTCATCTTGGCTTACGGCAAACATTTCCGGCCATTACATGAGAGCTTGCACAATTCAGTCTACTACGGCAAGTCGGTTTGACCGAGCCCAGGTTCTCCGCATCGACCTGGGCGCACACCCCGGAGCACCTCCACACCCTCTGCACCAAAGGGCCAGAGCGACAAACTTGCCGCCATCCACAACCAGTATCATCATAAACCCCCCCTAACAAAAAGCCCACGCAACCATGTCGACACCTATCACCGTGGCCAGGACGGCCCCCATACCCATTGCGCCTAAGCCCTCGCGTAAAACGCCGAGTCGGCAGAGCACAATGTCGGACGCCTTCTCTCATAGTATGAGCGGCCTCAACTCACCTGGATCAGACTCAGCGTCGATGAACGGGGGCCAGCCGTCCATGCCCTGTGATGCCTGTTTGCGCCGTCGTATAAAGTGCATCCTGAGCGAGGATGATGACCAGGACGGTGCAGGTAACAGCTGCATATCATGTCAGGCAAACCGCATGGACTGTTCCTTGGCCGAGAGTCCGGCGCTACGGAAGCGCAAGCTGAATGGTGACCAGGAGGTTAGCCACAGTAAAAGAAGGTTAGTAGTTCCCGGCTTTTATAGCTCATGACCCCCCCGTCCGGCATAAATCATAATACAACCTCGCTTTGCGCCACACCACGCACGTGCTTGTTGTTCCTTCACTCTGCCAGACCAAACCGACAGTATGTCTGTTTACAAGATGGCTCGGTCCCTCGCTCTGCGCACAGGAAAGTGAGCGAACCGAGTTGGATCTTTATACCCCTTTGATTTTGAACACTCGATATTGCCCCCACCATCCCTCATCGATAACCTAATTTTAACCTCTTGTGGCTGGTCTTGTTAATCTTCTCTTTTGGCCTCTCGTTATCTAACTTTGATCTGGCTATCACAGCTCCCCCGGCTGGTCGGACAACAGGAAACAACGCCAGCACCAGCCCGGAAATGCCAGTTTATCTAGCACTGTTGCCAGTAGTTCTTTCATCGAGGATATGGCAAACTTCGGAGGGCCCACTCTCCTCAAACGGTCTTTGGGCCTGCAAAAAGACCGGTATAGCCAGTACATAGGACCGACGACCGACTTTGAGCCGTCGCTCATCAACCTCTCTCCCTTCGACCCTCATGATGAAAGTCTGTTGGCGCGGGGCACTTTACGAAAAGTCGGTGAGCAAGATACCTTTTTGCTGCTGCCGGACCATATCACACCCGGCTATGAGCACAAGCCCAGCGACTCGGAAGAAATCGAAAAGATCGTTGCGCCGCACGGCCGCAAGCTACTCGACCTGTACTTCCGCATCGTTCACCCTGGCTTTCCTGTCCTGCAAAAATCAGTAATCTATGACAAGTACGAGAGAGACTATCGTGACATCTCACCTCCACTTCTTGCCGCCATATACCTCTTATCTGTCAACTGGTGGGACCACGATGAGACGCTCGCGTCGTTACCGAAACCAAATGTCACCGACCTCGAGCGGTTGGTGCGTGACACGCTTGCCGATTCCATGTTTCGTCCAAAGCTCTCGACGGTGCAGGCAGGACTACTCCTCTCACAGCGGCCCGAAGGAGATCAATGGGCACCGACGGCACAACTCGTGGCCATTGGGCAGGAGCTTGGTCTTCATCTCGATGCCAGTGCCTGGAAAATACCTCTGTGGGAAAAGGGACTGCGAAAACGGCTCGCCTGGGCCTTGTACATGCAGGACAAATGGGGCTCGCTGGTCCATGGCCGCCCTTCACATATTTTTGCGTCCAACTGGGCGGTGCAGCAGCTTGCGCCAGGCGACTTCCCTGATGACGAGTGGGCAGACGATAACATTGAGGACAGGGAGGATATCGAGCGGGGACGGATTCTGTTTGCACAGATGGTGCAACTCACACTGATCCTTGCTGAGACTTTGGATACGTTCTATACTTTGCAGGCGATGCAGACAATATCGAACGCAGGGGCTCAGGGGACGTTGGTTGTGCTCTCGCTGGCCAAGCCCATTCAGATAAGGCTGAGGGAGTGGTATAGTTCACTGCCCGGCCCAATTCGCATGGACTCGAGTAGCGCCTCCCCGTCACAGTGTTTCTCTACATCGAACAGGAACGGGAGACTCACCAGTATTGGCTATTTACACCTGGCATACTTTGCCACCGAAATAACACTGCACCGACGTATTATCCGCTCCCTTGCCGTCACCGAAGAGCTGGCGACAGGTACGGGTACTGGAAATGGCACTCCTTCATCTGCCGCGGCGACACCAGCCTCCGCATCCGCACCGACGCCCACGCCGAATTTTGGACCAGCAAGCCCCGAGACGATACTGGATGTCTGCAGGAGTGCTGCCAAGGCGCGACTGATTTCGGCTATGGACTTTGTCAACCGCTTGACGCCATCGCACCTTCGTGCGTTTTGGTACTTTGCTTCAAAGACCAATTTCGCTCTCATAGGCACATTCGGTTCCCTACTGTGGGCGACCTCGCCGGGCCGTCAAGAGGCAGACTGGTACCGCAGGCGGCTAGCCGAGTACCGGTGGACTCTCTCCGTAAGCTCAAAGCCGGGTGAGGGCAGAGGTCTGACAGAATTTGCTATGGGCATGCTCGACATCAGCACGGGGCTACTGAACAAGCTCCCCGAGAAGCCCCTAGTAAGCCGCAGTGGCTCTGCCGTCGACTTCGAGGGCATGAGGCGGCAGCTGGCCATGGAGACAGGAGTGAGTGCTAGGGCCCCCCCTGGGTCTACTGGTGTGGCTGGCAGCCTACCGGCCGGTCGGGGTCTCGGCGGTCTCGGTGGTGGCCAGTCTTTCAGCTTCAGCAACCTGCAAAGCGCTTACGGAAGCGGGGTGCTAAGTCCGAGAAGCCATAGTGGTGACGGAGGGGTCGGTGAAGATCTCGATGGCGACGAGGAGGGAGACAGCAGTGACGATGCGAGCGGAGACGAGTTTATGTACGGGGGTATACCAGCATCGTAGAAACCCTCACTGAGACGGATTTCGAAATCAAGTACAGGATGGGTGGTCGTGGGAAAATCTCCGAGTTTATGTTTGATGATTTTAATTAGATGTTGGGACATTTTGTAGCCTGCTGGGAGTGGTACTCTCATATCGGTCGGTGGTTTGGCGAACAATGGTATCTTCTTGGTATCCGGCGAGTGTCGGTTTGGTTCTATTCCTAGTCTAGAACGAGAGAGCAGTCGACGAAGTTGACAGGTTTGACAGGCGATTGATTGCTCAAGCACACTGCTACGACAAGGCGGGGGAAGCAGAAAAATAATGAAGTGTATGACTTTTTCCTGCGACGAAAAAGACCGGACCAAAAGACTTTCTTGTGTTGACGTTGGATAGATGACGAACTCTTGGGTACAGCACGCAATGTTCAAGTCGTGACATGGCGTGATAGCATACACAAGGCCTTGCATGCATCTCAAGTCGAAACAGGTAAAAAGTAACGCAATATAGTCTGCTTGGTACCTTGAGAACTTCCAGCCCCGAGAACACCTTGTTAATTGTCACAAAAATGCCATAGAACGTATGGAGAGCTATCGCGCGACAAAAGGACTGTTCTGAAAAGGGCGTGCCGCCACTGGCTAGGTAGGCAAGTAGCCTCCGATTGATTATATCCCCCCCCCCCCCCCCCCAAAAAAAAAAAAAGCCTTCGTGTCAATCCGGCTTGGGCCCAGAACTCGGTATTTAAGCTTACCCGGTTGACCGTCACAAGCCCCCTTTGGGCTAACCGGCGGCAGCGTCTTTTTCTCATGGCATCGACTTGCAAGTCTGGAACGAGCGATCACCCAAGCGCCACATACAATCCCAAGAGTCCCAGTGACCCCTTTTCCGCCTAGGCTGTGAACCCCAAAACGAAAATGTCTGTTTATGGATACCATTTGGGTGCGCGGATTTTTGGGTCAGGTCGGTACCGCGGCTGCAATATACTGCTCGGTGGTATGCAACATTTGCCGTCTTTGTCTGGCGCCGGCGAGGCGGTCTCTCTATTTTTTTTCTTTTTTTTTTTTTTTTTTTTTTTGGGGGGGGGGGGGGGGGGGGGGGGGGGGAATATACCGGCCCCCAGAAGTGAACACACATATCCAAATTGAAATATGTTCTTGTTTCAATCATCCAATGGCAGTGATAAGAATGTGGTTGACTGCTAAAATGCTTCTGGGGGTATTCCATTCAGCTTTGCCCGGAAACAAGGATTTGCCGCTGCGCCATGACCGCCACCCAGCACCCGTGGCGCTATACAAATTGACCAAATACAGCAGTCGAACAAAAAAGGCATAAAAAGAACAAGCAGACGGAGGCCTTCAAGTATCATGCAACAAAAACCTTGACCTCTTCGCAATGACCGGTCCGAGGCAGACAACCATCCAGGACTTGCTCGCTGTGCAGTTCTGCTTACCCTCTCTCGCAGGGCTCCTCGTGTGTCGGTACAAAGAGACCAAAGCCGCAAAATAAACCTGATTCTCTGCGTCAAGTATGACTCGCTTCGCGATTACGCTCCCGTTGCTGGCGTCGGTTGTCATGGCCTTGCCCTACTCGTTCACTTTCAAATGCCAGCCCCATAAACATGGCATTGGGGGTCGTCTTTCAAGCACACCGGTTGTTGTCCTTGAGCAGCCGGGGGCTCAGGCTCTGCCAGCTCCTTCTCCCTCGCTGGCCAGCCAGGTTGCCCTCGAGAACGGCCCCCCTCTGCACAGTAGCCAAGGCGGACGCCAACCCCCAGCGAACCCGGTTCAACCTATCCAGGCTTCACCACCGCCAGTTCCAAAGACCACAAAGATCAAAATCCCACTTGGCTTCACTTCGATTCTTTTCTCGGATGACTTCTCTGGTCTGGCCCCCGGATCACCCCCCTCACCATCCAAATGGATTATCGACACTGGGACCTCATACCCCGGCGGGCCAATGAACTGGGGCACCAAGGAGATCCAGATGTATACGGACTCGCCATCCAACCTGGCCACCACCGAGGCCGGCACCCTGCGTATCACTCCCATCGGTCCTGGCCACGGCGTCGGCATGGGCGGGAGGTGGACCTCGGCGCGCATCCGGACCAAGCCTGAGCATGATTTTGCCCCAAAGGTGGGCAGGATGACGCGGGTTGAGGCTCGCCTGCGGGTCGGTGCCGGTGACGCACAGGCCGGTATCTGGCCAGCCTTTTGGTCCCTTGGGGCGGCCTACCGAGACAACTACCAAAACTGGCCGAGCGTCGGCGAGGTCGACATCTTCGAGACGGTCAACGGGTTGCCCTCGGCGTGGCACACCGTCCATTGCGGAACTTCAGCCGTCGGTGGACCGTGCAACGAGGGTGTGGGAATCGGAAGGTCGGTGCCTATGAGCAGAGGAGAGTTTCATACCGTCGCGGTCGAGATTGATCGGACAGGAGGCCGGCATTGGAGTGAAGAGACACTGCAGTGGTCTATCGACGGGATAGTAACCTTCACCCTGGTTGGTGCCCGTGTGGGTGATGAGACGGCATGGAGGAGCCTGGCTCACAGCCCGAGATTCCTGTTGCTTAATGTCGCTGTCGGTGGTGGATTCCCTGACGCCGTGGCGGATACGCGGACGCCGGCGATGTCGACTATCGGGGGTGTCGACGCTGCTTTGGAAGTAGACTATGTTGCTGTATTTGGTACATGATGGTGCTTGCTCTTCCAATGTATCTCCCGGTGGTTGTGCGGGTTAGGAACGCTGAGAGGGAGTATGAACGTTTTAGTACACCGTCTAACCCTCCAAGCCCATTCAAGCTTGGCTGCATTGGACTAGCCAACCACATCAATCGTGGTTGGATGGTGAGCTAAAAGGAAAGTCTCGTGTTTATAAATGCCTGTCTTGCCTGTGTCTAGTAATTGGCACTGGCGCCATAGATTCCTGACCTAACGAAGACTAGACAGACGAATCAACACGCGGATAGATGGGTGCGTCGCCACCTAGGATTTAAACAAATGGTCAAGGGACTGGTCTGACTCGAGTGCAAAACCGAACCCATATAACTTGAAGACCCATCGTGACCATGGCCTCTTGTAGTTCTAGACCCGGGTCGGGCCTGACAGGTATGCACGACCATGTCGCTGGCAATGCAACTGCTGGACAGGGTAGGGGTGTGGCTTGAGTCACCAATGCATTGAGGCCCTGCCGCAGGCCAAGGTAGCTCGCCACCCGATCAGCAGGTCCCGAGAACCATCACGATAGGGCTAGGCCAAGGTTCAGGCCTTGAAGTGTTCGTGGCACCACGCGGGAGTAGCCGAGGGCCCATGCACATATCGCTGGTTGCATATGTTTGCTCCCGTGTTTCCACAATACTGATGGCAGACTCCTTGCTTAGGTTGGTCCTTCTTACTCCATAGCTAGGTAGGTAGTTACCATCCCATCATGCTATGCGAGTACCACGGGCATCCGAATAGACAATAGCTCTTTCGTCTGGCCCATCGGTTGATTTCATCTTTGAACTCCTCAGTCTTGCTCGAGAAGCATCATCATAACAAGTACCACCTCAGAGGCAAGGGACCATGAAGATATAAGTAGTACAGCCTTAGTTGATCAAAGGCACCCTACCCTGGACATTGACATTCGCCAATAGAAACGTACACCGAACGAGCTTGTCCGTTCTGTAGAGTATTGCCACCCAGCTTGATGAGCCTTACCCCATGACGTGTTATTATGGTCTAGAACTAGAAGCTCTAGAGCCCACAAAGGATCGATGGACAGGCTTGGCTCTTCCGATCTACTAGCCAAGAGCCTTTTGTCTGAACTCAAGCCAGCCAATCGGGAACCTTGGCTCGACCGGAGAGTACTAATATCGGATGCTGTTTAGGATTGAGTTCGTCAACGCCATTCTTGATATTGACTTGCCAGGCAAACACCACCCGAGCCACCGTAATGAATGGTAACTCTCAGATAATATCGTACGTAGTCAAGTAGTCAAGCATATATATGATCTAGACCGAGCCGGAAAAAAAGTTTATTTCGAACTGGTGGGGAAAAGAAAGAGGATACGCATACCTTGATAGGTGCTGTGAGGGTGGCTTCGTATATTTTGGGCCGTGTTGTTGATCAGACACACTTCTTCATTTCAACACGTATAGGTACATTTCAACTTATCACCGAAACCACATTATAAACCTAGCTGAAAGGGAGTGTGGATAATGAACGGTAGAGAGATGGTCAATTTACCTTTTTTCTCTCTTGACATCGGCATCCCCGTTTCATTTTCGCAAGTAGCATGGTTGGCAGGTGGTCTGATGCAGGCGCATCGACTCGGTACCAAACGCTCGGCCTAGAATCTTTGTTCGCCCCTCCTTGAGGGGCGACGATTCACCACATACTGTTGGCTGCAATTACAATTGGTCAAATTTTAAACGAGGATGTCTGCACAACAACGGCAAGCAGTTCAGGTCGAGATCTGGACCGACCTAGAGATTGGGGATCGACAAGGCCATCACTGTATCAGTACAAGCCGTGCTTCTCCTCTCATTTAGCGTCGAGTACAGAACTATGCTTGCCGGGAATAGATGCAGTGTATGGTTGATCTTGTCCCCGTTGCATGCTGACCGCCACACACCAAGGGTGGGTGGTAATGATACGGGGAGCTGACGTGTGTCGTTCCGGCCGGAGTTGAACTTGTTGCGAGCGGAGCCTCTGTCCTATCTTACGGGTAGGACAAATTAATATCCATAATGGGGTTACATAGAGTTTGTCAAATCTCTGAGTGTCAAGATGTTAAGCATGGCCAGGGTCTGCATAGTCAAGGCTGTTTGTTGGCTCAACTATTTGCTTTTTTTGCGCACCTGACCTGCCTACCCGTCAGTAGCAAGACGGCACAGACAGTTCGAGGCGTGCAAGCCGAAGCAAGATCCCGTTGGTGGATATCCAGGGGTGTCAGAAGAAAATTCCTCCCAATCTTGCCAGAGAATCATACACGGCAATGGGAGGCGTCGCATCGTCGTGTCCGTCCTGCCGGAAAGCAAAAAGAAGACGCGAAAAAAAAAAAAAAAAAAAAAAAGATAAACGAATTAGAAAAGCGGGGGTGGTCGGCGGCGGGTTCCTTGCGAACGGGGGATAGAGATGAAAATGGGGCGAGTGGGTTTCCAGCGGAGTTCGGTCGAGCTGCCAGCCAGCTCCCCAGATACCAGGACCCTAATTTGCGGCTCCCCGCACCTTGAGCTTAAGTCGTAACATTATCCATTCCGAGCAATCCGTAATTACATCGCAAGGAAGAAGGGACAAGGGAGCTGGAAAAAGTCGGTGGAAGAAAATCGTTGCAGGAGCTCATGCCCCTAAGCTTTTCGTATCCCGCTGTTAAACTGCCAAGAAGTTGTGACCAGGAGAAGTAGGCTTGGTAGGGATACTCCGTAAAAGACAGAGAAACCGAAAAAAAGCTATAGTGGAGTAGGTGGTACCTTACCTTAACACCGGCATGGATGAACCCTATCAACCTTGAGCCTATAAGCTCAAAGCATTGACAATCCCCGTCTCTCCTCAGCCTTCACGTACCGTGCGCGGGGGTCAAGATGGCAAACATCAGGCTGCATGCTTCCCGTCGTCCTGCTGACCTTTTGCCCAGAAACTCAAAGCTCACCGCCGCGGACTGGGCCTCATCTCAACCACGTTTGAGTTTGAACTCCTTTTAATGGTAGTCTTCCCCAGTGAGCCGTGGAGGCTAATGGTACGTGTGGGGTATCGCCACAGCAGATAAACGCCAGGTTACAACCTGCCGGCTATCTACCGAAGCTCCCCACTTGAGCTGGATACGATTGATTTCTCAAGCGTTATTGAGGCCGTTGGAAGAGCTACTGTGCAGCCATGTACCTTACCAACCTACAGGTTTATTGACTGGGCAATCAATTGGAACGAATTAAGTACAAGCTAGGTAACCAAAGATATTTGAGCATACCAACCTGGCCGTTTTCATATATCAATAGCAGTAAGCATGTTTTGTTGAGGAATTGAATTTGTTGGAGCTGCTACGGAGGTACGGAGTAATATTCAAACAGTACGACAGAACAGCCTAGCTGGGGTCTCTCCTCCACTGTCAACTGCCAAGTGGGAATGGAAGCACCGGGCACAATCCACAACATCTTCCTGATTCTACTCCACCAGTACTGTAAGCAGATAGGCCAACGTATACACTGTACCTACCTACCTCGGTAGCGTACCTACTTGCGTCGTAATTCTAGGCGTCTTCGTTGACGCGATCAACCTATAGAGGGTCCGTGGGTTGGTGGCTTGAGAAAGTGATGTGATGCTATTTAAACACGGCTTTGTTTAATCGGCCGAACAAAACTGAACGACTCCCCCAGAAGCCGTCTCTCAGCCTTAAATGCTGGTGCCGTTCTGTGCTATGTATCATCATTGCCCGAGCTCAGTAGTTCAAAGATCCGTCGACGGGCTGTGTTGTTTTGTGACGTATGACTTTCCATCCGGCGTCCTCTTGTTCGCATTCGACATGCGCCGTCACTGCTCCTTGCTATAAAAAGCTTTCGTTTTTAATTTCTTTCGTCATTCCTTTCGAAGAACCCTGAGACCACGCCCTGACAGACACCCATCGCGATCATGTTTGTCAAGTACGGCAAGCAAATAGGTGCTTGGGATACATTTATTGATTGCAGCTTTGAACAATTAATTGCCCGCCAGTAATTAAGCAAGCAAAGGTACAGTGCAGTAAATATGTGTTGGTGGGGTGGTGATGGTGGTGTGCCTGGCAGTGCAGAGCTAGCGGCTCAGTTCTGGATCGCTTTGGATTCATCTGGACTTGGCTAGAAGCTTTGAATCATATATGTACTGTTAGCTACCGCCCTCTTCCGACCTGCACGGTTACAGCAGACGAGTAAAAAAGCAGGAGAAAAGTATCCGCCCCAGTTAACCTGGAGCGTTACATTGCATCATGGATGTCGACTGAGAGTGTTGCTGCTCGAAAAACCATGGCTTCGTGGTCTGATTGATTTGTACCTTGCACAGGATTATCACTCTTGGCTGAGCGCGGGATTGGCAAGAAATTAGGGTGCTAAGACTTGTACTCGACTGGTGGAGGGAAGTGATCGACATTCCTTCCCCCCGGGGTCTCTTTGGTGGTGTCTGCCTGCTGCTAGAAAGCAAGAAGGTAGTCATGGTAAGGTAGGTAGGTACCTACTGTAGACACGCCACGGCGCCTGTCAATCACAGAAAATGCCTACCGACCTACCTTACCTACCTACCTATACAAGTTTTGGTAGGGAGCCTTTCCACATTTCCCCACCCCCAACCAAATCATCTCTCCACGACTTGCCATCCATCCAACTGCCTCCCCCGTTGCTAGAACTACGGACAGAACTAGTAAGTAGATCCCAGCACCTGCAGGAGACTCGGTCTCGAATTGCCACGCTCCCCGGTTTTCCACCTACTTCGCCTTTCGCCTTGGCCGAGCTTGCAGACGTCTCACTGCCAAAACACCTTGTTAGCGACCGCTTCCACCACATTACCAGACACTATCTGCGTAGAAGAAAAGGTCCCCCGATCTTCGCTCCCCCTCCCTGCTCACATTGCATTCTTTTTAAAGACGTCTGGTCTGGCACTCCCATCAAGCCTTCAACTTTTGCGTTTGGTTTTTCTATCTCTCATACCTCATCTGTCAAAGCCCACATTGGACTTGCTATTAAGGATCATTCAGGGTACCTTCGACGTGCCTTTGAAAGAACCTTCCAAGCAAACAAGACCACCTTAACACCTTCCCAATAACTGCAAACTCACAGCACATTAATTCTTCATAACATACCCAATAAAACCTTGCCATTTACCCCCAAATTCTAACAAACCAACTTATCAATCACTTAGCCATCACCTCAAAGCACACATAACACCTTCACAAAACACAATGGTTGCTGCACGCTCCGTCATGCGCCTGGCAGGTATTCCCTGCCGTGCTGCCGCCTCGATGCCCATGCCAGCAGCTCGCTTCGCTCCCGTTGCCAAGAGAGCTTTCAGCAACTCGATGCAACAGCCCAAGAAGTCGGAGGTCATCAAGGAGACCGAGGTGCCCGTCTCGGTGTATACACCTGACTCTAAGGGAGTTGCTTCTGGCAACTCGGACCACTTCAGCATTCCCGTCAAGGGCAGCAGCAGAGCCGCTGTTGCTCAACCACCGACCCCGGAGGAGGATGAGCCGGTCGTCCCTCTATCCTCCAAGGTGTACTCGCAAATGCCTGGCACCATGCAGAAGATGTCGGTTTACGGCAAGACCATCATCATTACCGGGTAAGTGACTGACTGGCTCTCGTTTTTACTATACTTCCATCAAGCAGCGATCTAACTGTACGTATGCACAACCAGAGGCGCACGAGGACTGGGCAACTACATGGCTCGTGCCTGTGCTGAGGCCGGCGCCAAAGCCATTATCATCTTCGATGCCAACCAGGAGCTTGGAGACGAGTCTGCTGCTGAGCTGCATCAGAAGACCGGTCTTCCTGTCACCTTCTTCAAGGTCGATGTGCGTGACGGAGCAGCCATCAACGCCGCCGTAGATCGGGTCGTTGAGCTGTTCGGCGCTCCTGACGTCTTGGTCAACTCGGCCGGTATTGCCGACTCGAACATCAAGGCCGAGACCTACGATCCCGCCATGTTCCGTCGCCTGATCGACATCAACCTCACAGGCTCATTCCTGATGTCCCAGGCTGTCGGCCGCGCCATGATGGCAGCTGGCAAGCCTGGTTCCATCGTCCTGGTGGCTTCCATGTCGGGCAGCATCGTCAACTACCCGCAGGAGCAGTCATGCTACAACGCATCCAAGGCTGGCGTCATCCAGCTCGGCAAGTCTCTCGCCGCTGAGTGGGCCAAGTACGACATTCGTGTCAACTGCATCTCCCCTGGGTACATGGACACCGCCCTCAACAAGGTTCCCGCGCTCGACGCTCAGAAGAAGATCTGGAAGTCGCTCACTCCCCAACAGCGACTGGGCAACGTCGATGACCTCAATGGTCTCTGCATCTTCCTCGCTTCGGACTCAAGCGGTTTCATGACCGGCTCCAACGTCATCATTGACGGTGGCTACACATGCTACTAAGCACCGCGGGCCGGAAACCACCGTCTTGAAAATTAAAAATGATAATAAGTCCTCAGACGACTTGTCGAGGCTGTCCCAAGGGAATCGAAACCCTATTTCTCGCGTATCGAGACCAACAACGGACAATTACTAACGCTATAAAAGTCTTTTTTTCTCTTTTCTGCAGGCCGTATCAACGGTAGCTGCAAGGTCACTGAAATTTTCAGTACAGGCCTATGAGATGTTCTTATCTTTCGAGTAACGATATAGAGGGGCACTGGCGCCAATTGTTTTCACACTGTTTTGCACTTTCTTACATCTCGACCTGGGTAGCGAAGCAGGATTTTATTATTTTTTTGGTGTTTTCGTTTAGCTAGAATGGGGGCGCTGATGGTGGGTTGGTCAACTGGTTGGCGGCAAAGGGAAACTTTAATAGAGACTACCTACGATGAGATTTCCCTGCAGGCATTGTGCACAAACAGTTTGGGTGAACTTTTCTGAATCCAAAACGCTTGAGAGGTTGACAATCGTAAAAAGTATCGCGCCCAATCGTCCACATGAGTTATCCAAATATCAAACCGGACCCCTGCCTTGCAAGAGGATGGCGCAGAGACGCGGACCTCAAGTTATCACCAGATTACGTTTACGGAAAGCCACGAAAGACACCTTATACTTAGGTATCTTAATTGCCCGCATCCTATAGAGTAATTATCTCGGCACTATCCAAAGTCAATGGGCATCTATACCTGTTCGGGGATATTGCCTCTCCTCAAGGTTCATACGCTTCCGTTGAGAGGACAAGACGAAACACTACAGCCTTCACTCTTGCTACATATACCGATTATTGCACGCTTCTCTCGGCAAAGCACAGCTTGCCGGGCCCGAGCAGGAAAAAAAAGTCAAATACCGTTAGCCTCTAACAAAAAGCGTGCTGTCCCGGCCGCGCTCATTGGGATGAACTTTTGCCGCGTCACTAAGTGTCCTCAACATGGCCACACAGGCTGCGGTTGAGTGTGTCGAGCAGTGTGTTTTCTCCGCTTTCTTGTCACATTCTTGTCAGAGCATGCAATTCGGACTATGGTAGCGAATACAACAAAGAGTGACTACTGGGGCGATATGCATATTCCAGTGGTAAGAGGATGAAGTAACCGAGTTTCAGTGATAAAGATTCCTGGCGAAATCTTTAGTATATAGCTTGGAGTTTGAATGTGGTATATATCTGGCCTGAACCGAGGCGATTTCACAACAAAATCAAACAAGAAAAAGACCCAGTATGTCGCACGGCTCGAAGAAAAAAAAAAAAAGAAAAAAAAAAAAGGATCCTCCCATCTTTTTCGTCCCTTGCAATTCAAGGACATCAATCGGACGATCATCGGGACTAGGACATGATTTCTTTTTAGAAAAAAACACAAGCAAAAAGAGTATACGCGAACACAAGTAAACCAAAAAAAAGTCCACACTGCAGTATTTGCCACTATCTCGTCTCCTCTTGAGGTGAGTATGCACGCCAGAAATCAGTGACACCGCTCCGGAGGGAGGAAAAGAAAATCCTGGCATCATAGTAGAAAATACATCAAGACGCCAAACCAGCAAGCCCTCAAAGTTTCGAATTTGGTGGCAATAAATAGCGAAGCGGCAAGAAACAAAAATCTCAATGGGATTGGCGTACGATGATGGTATAGACAAGAAACGGCGCATTGACTGTCCTAGTGCTGTCGTCGAGAAAATATAAATTGCTCCTTTCCCCTAGTCTTTTAAATATTTTTTATTGGCCCTTCCGAGCCTTTTCTTGAGCTCTTGCCTCTCTTGCCGCCCTTACTAATGGTGACAGGTGTGACAGATCGACACACAGGTTCATAAACTCATGCTGAAAAACGGGTTAGTCAATTCATCTATTCACCCAAAGTATTATTCAGTGAGTGGAACTTCGACTTACCCTCAGAAGATCATGAGCACTGGCGCGCTTGTCTGGGTCCACCTTCAGTGCAAAGTATAGGAAATCTCTGAAAACGGGGGACATGTTGCCCTCGTCCTTGATTTGGGGTGTGCCGTTCGTGGCAATCAGCCACAGAGCTCGAAGCGGCGACTCTGTGAGGTATGGTGGCTCGCCCTCAATCATCTCAATAGCCATAATACCTAGTGACCAGATGTCGACCTTGCGCCCATACTCCTTACGCGTGACCACTTCGGGTGCCATCCAATAGGGAGTGCCGACCATGGTGGTCCGCTTGTTTTGAGCCTCGTTAATGGTGGCGCAGAAACCAAAATCAGCTGTGTAGAGATTAAAATCAAAATGTTAGCTTCTCCAAAATGAACTGCACAGCGTGGTGGCTCTAGCTCTGGCAATGCCATGTACTTACTCAGCTTGATATTTCCCTCCATCGACAACAAGATGTTATCCGACTTGATATCACGGTGGATGACGCCCTTGGAGTGCAGATGTTGGAGGCCAAGAAGAGTCTCTCGACAGACAGAGGCGATTTGTCCCTCAGTCATGATGTTAAAGGTCACGACATCTGTCAAGCTACCACCTTCCATAAACTCCATTACGACCCAGAGTTCTCCGCCGCACAGATAGCTGTCGATGAAGTTGACGATGTTGGGATGTGAGCTGTCCTTCATGACCAAAATTTCATTAATGATCAGGTCCTTCTTGGGCTGCTGCTCCAAGTTCATCTGCTTGATTGCTACCAGTCGGTTGCTCCCCCTCTCATGGCCGGTGTAGACACCGCCCGACGCACCCTGGCCAATCTTGGTGAAGCTGCGGTAAATTTCCCGCGGATCTCCCTCAGAGCATATGCGCTTCAGCGCTGCTACAACGTCGAGCCCGTTGCTCTGTCGCGACCGGTGCCGCGGGCGTGATTGTGGAACAGGACCGATTTGTGGTTGTTGTGGTCTTTGTGTTTGTTGCGCACCGTTTGCATCGGTAGGCCTCGAGTACTGATGTTGGGATTGAGGGGGAGTAGGTTGCTGAGCCTGTGGCTGCCTCTTGCTGGGAGCCCGACTCATCGAGCCTGACATGGAGGCCTGTGCCTGGGCGAGGGCCTGCTCCTGCTGCTGCTGCATAAGCTGTTGCTGATACGCGGCCTGTACAGCGGGAGATTGTTGGGATGCGGGGTAAGCGGTATTCCCGTTAACTCGTGAGTTGGACCTAGACCGGTGCTCCTCGGGCAGTATTGGCTGTGACTCCTTGGGAGGCTGGTATGTTGTCGGTGTGAGGTCATCGTGCTGAGGGGGCATGTCGATCCCGGAATCCTTCGCTGCGTAAGGAGCATGAGGCGCCGTACGTGTCGGGAGGCTCACAGGCGGTCTCGGGGCCGGACGGCTCGGCATAAGGGTAACATCTTTGTTTTTCGGTACTGGCGGTGGCGACCTGGGATTTTCGAAATTGCCTTCATGACCGACCTGTGGGAACCGTGGGCTGGCTGGTGGGCTGATCATAGGGGACATTGGGTTATAGTGATGGGGCGCCAGACCTGGCGAAATCATCGAGCCAGCTGAAGGTGCGCTTGGAAGCCCTGGTCGGGCATCGTGAAACTTTTCGAGGACCTGGTCCTCTGCAGGCTTCTCGGTCGTCTCCTTGTAGAACTTAATAACATTGACGAGCGTCTCAGGATTTTCTCTGCGCTCTTTCTCAGTAATACCGCTTTCGCTGATTAGTCTCTGCCATTCTTTGGGCAGTCCCTGGCGGCGAAAAATCGTGTTAGAAACAGCCCTGCTTACATGGCATCTATAAGGGAAAATAGAGTTGGGAACGTGTGAAATTACGAGACGGCGGCCCAGGACATAGGAAGAAGAATAAAAGGCAGAGGGCGAATTAAGGAGAGAGAGAGAGAGAGAGAGAGAGAGAGAGAGAGAGAGAGAGAGAGAGAGAGAGAGAGAGAGAGAGAGAGAGAGAGAGAGAGAGAGAGAGAAAGGAAACGGATGCAACGAACTGTAAACTGCCCTGTGGCACTGTCATATCCCACGTGGGTGACATGTACCGGGTTCTCGGGAGCAGAGATGAGCGGCTTCTTTGGTGTGCCAACCAGACCGCTCATGAAGCCGGAGAAGCCCGACTTCTTTCGTAAGACGCCTGGCTTAGGCTCTTTGGTTTCGTCGGAATACCGCTTGGAGGTAGGCAACTGAGCCTCCATCCCCCTAACCTGCTGCGACTTTTCGCTCATGGCAGCGGAGGGAAAGGTGAATGACTGTTCAAGAGCCGGACTGCCCCTCGAGTACTGAGCCGGAGCGGCAGCACCGACGGGAATGGGGTTACTAATGTGAGGGAAGGCACCAGAGCCCAAGGTTGGCGAGGCTTTCGTCGCCTCAATGCGATTGAGGATGGCGGAGCCGTCGAATGGGGCACCGATAAAATCCTCCGAGTGGTTGAATGTTAGGGAGTTTGAAGACTGCGGGCCGTGGGGGTGACCGTAGCTGTTTGAACGTCTGTGTGAGGCTGCAGAGTATTGATTATGATGATGGGCGTTGGTGAAGGCAGAGTAGTAGTAGTTGTTGTTATTTTGAAGTTGGTGACCGTGATCGTTGCGAGCGGGGTCCGAGTCGCGGTCTCGCGCAGACGGCGACAAAGAGGAGGCGGCGAACTCGGAGGCGGCGGGAATAATGGGCGAGTGATTGTTGAGACGAGTGCTCGACGACGGGTTTCTAGGCGAAGAGCTGTTTGACGCGTGGGTGCTCGTGGGCGTCCGGGCGGGGGGAGCGCTTGGAGCACGGCGTAGGCTGGTCGAGCTGCGTTTGCCGACCAACGATTGGGCGTCTACACGGCTGTCGATGCTCAATGAGCTATGATGGTGACGCGCCGATGTGGAAGGAGGCGGCTTCTTGGTGAGCCGTCTCCGTTGCGACGATGAGGAAGAGGGGATGGTGTGGCTGGCGTGGGATGTGTCGCTCGGTTGTGTGAAGTTCGAATGCCCGTCCATGATCCGGTGGTGGTGGAGGACATTGAAATTCTCTTTTGGGGGATTCCACCGCAGCAGGCACGCAAGGCAAGGCGGAGGTGGGATAGAGTGGGTGTGGGTTGAGTGAGGGATTGAGTTGGATGGTTTGATTGATCCGACCCAGTGCTTACTGTCTGGCCACAACTTTTTCTCTTTGCTTCGTTTCGTAGTACACTAAAAACAGCAGCTGGGGGCCCCCCTTTTTTTGTTTCCTTTTTACTTCTTGTTCTGGGGTGCGATGAGCTGGGGGAGTTTGACCGGTTTTTGCTACCCGTGAAATGCAGACAGACAGACGTAGGTAGGCAGGGTGTGATGCTGCTGCCCGCCAGTGAAAATAGACGTGATTTTCGCTTCAATCAAAAAGGCCCAGTGCAGTAAAAAGAGAGGCACCCACCCTTCCAACCCATACCGCATCACTCCACTTGTTTCGTACTTCCCAGGACCATACCCTGGCAGTTGCTCACTGCCCTGCAAAAAGCGGCAATCAGAACCGCTTGCTGCTCGATGTCAATCGAGTATCTTTTTTTCCTTCTTCTTTTTTTTTTTTTTTCTAATATTTGTTCGATGCGGTCAGGTAATACCTGTTCACCGTTTACGTACATCATGTTTTTTATTTAAGCTGATTGATGGCGGATGCACTAATCAGTTTGGTTGATCGGCTAACGCACATGCATGACCGGTTGCGGTTATAGCTTTTGCGAACATACTCCTCTCTGTACTGCTGCTGCTTATCGAGCAGTTATTCTCTCGCTGCTAGATTTGGAACATCTCTAACTAACAACCTAGCCTGGCAGGCCTGGCTTGAAAATACTAACGATTCACGGTCAAGAAACAAACGGCTTTTATCCGGAGCGACAGTTTGCCACTCAATTCGCTCTTGCAAAGACCATGCGGGGCCAAGTCCTCCTCCATCATTTTCTAGCTGGCTGGGTAGGTACTTAATTAGGAACGATTCGTCGTCGTATCGAGTGGGGGTTGACGTTTTGGTCCATCCAATCTTTCTCTCAAATAACCCTTCAGCTTGTCAATTTCAATATGCAGGATTATGTAAACTAGATCAGAAAACCTTACTCCGTTTTGCTAATTACAGTACTACATTACATCAAAGGTACCTTGCTTTGCCTTGGGCACAATACAGCAGAAAATCTACAATGTCAAGTTCTAAAGAGCAAACCGCGACCTGTGGGTGAGGGGAAGAAAGAGAAGGACAAAAAAAAAAAAAAAAGACTCCAGTGGACCTGAGTTTGAAGCTTACAGCAGCTGTAAAATCGACAACGGACGGGGCTACAGATGCGGACCGGGGCTCGGGCCAAACGGGATCTGCTGTGGGCTAGCTAGCGGTACCTAGGTAGCTACCTAATTGATTAATTTCATACTTCTCCTGGTGGAACACAAGCATCTCAGCCACCCAAGAAGCATCGAATCGCATTCATTCATAGAAACAAGCAGCCTGGAAAGATCAAATCACTCCTGGCCGATGCAGCGGGTGGCTTGTTATGGTGAGGATGCCCTGAAACGGCATGGGCACCGTACTTGAGGGGAAAGCAATGGATCAATCGATTAGGGGCCCTGGCGTTCGCGACGTCATTGTTCCCAGCTCCCGTTCGTCCCATGTAACCAAGCAAACAACAAAATCAAGTTGGCCCATCTTGTCAGCATACTCCGTACGTACATATTCGTATTGTACCTGGAATCATACCTAAGTTTTCTCCCTTGTCCTTTCACATTCCCTGACTAGAACTATCTAGTCTAATTTAAAAATAGGTCAAAGTTCAGAGTGGTATTTTTCCACCCGTCAGTTTTCTTTATACAACTGCGTAAACGTTGAAATCCCCATCACCAATGCTGCGAAATATTCTGTATTAAGGGGACATTGGTGGGGTGCGGCGTGACATTTCAAGTCATGGTCAAACTATCGATACCACCTGATGAGATAATCGCCAAATTCTTGCTGAGAAGGACGGGGGCACTTTCCGTGGTTAGCTTGTTAGATCTGTATTATACAGTAACTTTTAGTAGTTGGGTACGCCCCAAGCCGTGGGCACCGAATATCACGTCTCCCTGAGTCTCAAAAGTTGAAAGGAAGCGGTTATTCATCATTCTGAAATTTCTTTATATTATTTTTTTTTCTTTGTTGCAAGAGGGAAAAAAAAAAGTTAAATATCGGGACCGACAGCAGTTGCAAATGAGAAAGCCACTGATCAAACGTCGAGCGGATGTTGCATCTACCTAGGCAAAGTCCCCTACCAGCCCAGCTTGTTTCTCTACTGGTGCACTAATTAAGATTGGTTAACCGCCAGATTTTCTTTGCCAGCCCCTACTACTGATATTAGTTTCTGGCACTAGATGTCATTAACGACGTACAAGGTACGCGCCTACCCGTGGTTACTTTTTTGGTAACATGTAAATTAACATCCACCCGCCCGATTCCTACACAAACGCCCGCCAGAAGTCTTGAAAATTGGGGCTATAAACATGGTGCAATTTGATTCATGGTGCAATTTGATTCATGGTGCAATTTGATTCATGGTATAATCATCCAGATTCTCATCTCAATCTAAAGAAAGTTAAGCTATAAGGTACTTCGTACATAGTATAGATGACGCTCTGCTGGTTCGACATGGTCCAAGGAATAACGATATTAACTGACCGTCAAATTCGCTGACAATCACCTCGAGGGTCAGCTTTCGTCTGTACTGTACGCGGGCGTACTGTAGTTCTCGTTCATATAAATCGCGGCAGGACCCTGCGGTATCCTGCATTAGTTTGGTGGACTACCTGTAAGGCCGGTCAACGCAGGCCCGTTATCATTGAATAGCCTCACTCACCGATGTATTGGGGCAAATCCCCGTCTGTCCGCTCTTCTGAATACGCCCCTACCAGACGGGCCTTAAGGCCTAGGAGCTGGGCCTAGACTAGGCCCATCTGTTAGTCTAGAAACAAGAACAGAAGAATGCACACATCACGCGCCAACGAAACATGCACAATATGTGGTGGCACGTAGCGAAAACGTGGGCTGCACGTCAGTTGCTCTGGAAGGCGGGCCGCTCCCCGGGCACACAGAGCTGGAAAGAGGAACGCAGAGTAGATGCTATTCCATATTCCTTCAAGCTGCCGATGATGGCAACGATTCTTGAAGTACGAATTGTGCAAAAGTAATGTTGTTTGTCCTTTTTCCTTTCCTTTTCCCTCTCTTTCTTCCCGCGTCTTGACGCCGTTAGCGCATCTGTTCATCTGGTCTTTTAAGTTTTCCGATTGTTAAAAATAACAACCTATACATATAAGTTGGGAACGCTGTAGAGTCATCTCATCTATTGCCCGGTAATAAGAAACATCCCGTGATAGCCTATGAAAGGCAAGCTTGCAAGACGCTGCTTAAGTACTGGTGACACAAGTCAAACCTATCAAACCCGCAAAATGTTTCAATGTTGCTAGGGAAAACCGTATTTTCTATGAATGGACACGCGAGACGTGATGAATCCCATCTACCGTTCGGGGGGAAAATTGCGTCCGGCAAGATGGGTATATTTATACTTGTGGTATTCTGCATACCTCGGATACCCGGCTGCCTTGGTACTAAATCTCATGTATCATGAATGGCACTACACCACTAGTCTAGGCCTAGGTCTACGGAGTGCTAGCTGCAATCATAAACGGTAGGTACCTAAGGTAGGTCCCTACCTACTCCGTATATACCCTACTCACCCAAACTCGAACGCCTCCCATGTGACGATTTTAGGGCTGGCCTTGCCCACTATGAGCCGCCTCGATTCAGTACCTTATCCGGGGGTATATTATCCCCACCTCTCTGCAGCAATGCTTGATGCACAAGACATGCTAATATATTCGCATGTGGTAGCACAATACAATCTTGCATAGGTGAACATTTTGGACTACTGCCGTGGCAGGTTACTGATCGCTTTTAAGAAATTATTTCCAGCAATCAAGACACAGTTATATCGAGATCAGCACGAAAAGATCAATAGAAAGATCTACAAGCAGAGGGTGAGGCCTGGACCAAGGTATTCTTGTGGCACCTTGACGATGGCTATCGTGACAAACCAAACCAACTTGGTTGAAATAGTCCTGTTGGATTAAATCTTGGTCTCGCAGTACACATCCATACCTCGCTTACTCTCACTCGAGCCAACCGCAGGGGTAAGCTTCGTGGTGGGGTTTGTGGAGGTGGGGCAGAGACTCAAAGCTAGACTGTGACTGGTTCCTGCTGCAGGTGCCAATTGAACAAGATCCCTGCACAAGTTCGGGAGGACACCACAATCAATCGACTTTAACGAGAAACTTCGTCAAAAGCTACAACTGCAACGCTGTCCTTCTTCCAAAAAGGCTCACTCGGAATTATTCATTGACTCTGGTGACAGCTTCGTCGATTAATGACATCTGTCGCACTTTAAATTCTCAAAGTCCAGATCCTCGGCTGGCCCTTATTGTACCTGTTATATACGCTGTCATCTGTCACATCCCTGAGCTGCAACATCATGTTCTAAATCCCGAGCCACACGCACCTCGATCTTCGCCTCGCCTCTGACTGCCTGCCTGCCTGATATCACGACTTAGAGGTATGCAAACGCAAACTTAATCTTTCTAGTTATTGTTTACCTCCCATAATCCAACGCAGTCTGCCAGCCAGCAGGCCAAAGTTCAAAGCTTCACCTACTTGATGTCAAAATTGGCTCAAGAATAAAATATAAAAGCGCCCCCACCCAAAACAAGACAGCACCCCCCAAAGTTTACATTTTTTCCAAGTTGCTACCCCATTCAACTGCTTTTCCTCATCCCCTCGAGACTGAGATGACTAAAATCCTTTGAATCCGCAGTTTATCGGTCTCCAACAACCGAACACCCCGTACCCGTCCGCCGCTATGTCCTCCGCTACCGCCTCCGATCGGGTCGACCTCGACCAAAGCACCTCACTCGCCGACCAGCTTCGCCAGAAGCATACAGTCACCATTGAAGATGCTGAGGACCCTGATCTCCCGGTCCCCACATTGAAGCAAAAGTCCGAATATGGTCAGTCGAAAAGCCTGGACACTAAGTCCCACGAGTTGTTCCCCGAGCTTGGCGGCCCCAAGAAAGCCAACTCGGGTGTTGCACCCATCTGGAACGCCAAAGGCCCTACCGACGGCAACAATGTTCATGGCGGCAACTGTGCCAACGGTGGCTCCGAGACTTCCAAGAGTGGCCCTCCGTCCCTGTCTATCCCCGGTCGCAATGTAGCACACGTGCTCTTGGAGCCCCAGCAGGTTATGCCCCGTTCGCAGCTGAAGCGCCCTATCCCGGATATTCTCAAGGACTTGAACCGTAAATCTCGCGCCAATGTGTCAATGGTTACCGCTCCCAACGGACGCCTTCGCTTCGAGGCAACTGGTCCTTCTGACGTTGCCAACCAGGCATTGAGGGACCTCGTGCAGCAGATCGGCGCCAAGGTAAGTTATTGGACCCGAGCCAGTCTGTCCCTCGCATTCAGCTGGAAAGCTTCTTGGGATAATTCTAACCAAAACATGCTTTTTTTTTCCCTAGCAAACTGTGACAGTCTCGGTACCCCAGTCCGTAAGGCCGCATATTATCGGAAAGCAGGGAGCCGCAATCAAGGCTTTACAAGAGAGGACCGGAGCCCGCATCCAGTTGCCCAAGGACAACAATGCTCAACCTATCGATGATGACGATGAAGCCATGGTCGATGTCGTGATTGAGGGAAACGCTGTCTCGGCACGCGCTGCACAAGACGCTATCCTGAACATCGCAAAGGAGCGCTCTGCCAACGTAACCACGAAACTGAAGAACATCCCCGCCGAGTTCTACCCCTTCCTTTCTCGTGCATTGCAGCTGGGTGACGATGTAGTTGTTCGCATACCACCGCACCAGCCTTTCACAACGCAGCCACCGCCGCCAACAACTATTGGCCAACGCCCTACGTTCAGCCCGGCACCAGTCGAGAACCTGATACAGGTGGCTGGTGACCGCGCTGCAGTCCAGTCTGCACGTGCAGAGATTGAGCGTATCGCTGAACAGCTGCATCAGCAGCTAGAGCTGGAACAAGCATCAATCCAGCGGGGAAGACATCAATTCATCATCGGAGAGCGAGGATTGCCAGCCGAAGAGTTTTTCAATGAAACTGGTTGCACGATAGTCATGCCTGTGGATGGGGAAGATGATGTTGTCACCATCATTGGTCCGCCCAACAAGGTACAGAATGGCATGGAGCGTGCCATGGATCTTGCCATGAACATGCAGATGTCGAACCTGGACATCTCGCGCTTCCACCGCCAAGCACCGGGAGGCGCCTCGGCTCATGCACGCAATGTTACGCGTTACCTTCGCCAAAGGCAGGAAATTCAGCGCCTCGAAGAGCAGCACAATACCCACATCAACACCCCTTACACCCAGGATGGTGCTCTGCCGTGGGAGCTCTATGCTCGTGACGGCAAGAACGCAATCCGCGCTCAGTCCGAAATCAAAGGCCTTGTTGACAGCCATCCGCCGTCCCGCATGGCTACCGTCCCTGTCGATCCCTTTTTCCACACCTATCTCAAGAAAGAGGTCAACAGGAACCTCAAGGAGACCTATGGCGTCAACATGGTCGTTCCAGAGGCTTCCGAGGCCGGCGCCCCAGTTCTCTTGGTATTCGAGGAGGTCGCTCCTTTCGACGCGCCCTACCAAGTCCCTCGCAATGCCCCATCTCAGGCTGACATTCGTCAGTTCCAAGAGGGTCTTCGCGCAGCAGAGAAGCATCTTCTCGATATCATTGGGCAACAAGAAGAAATCCTGACACATCCCATAGAGGTGCCACAGAAGTAAGTTGACCACGGTCAAGAGAGTGACGTCAATATGCTAACAAACGGCCTGCCAGATTCCACGAAAAGCTTAAGCGCTTCATCAAGGCCGAGCAACAGAAGAGGCCCGAGGACCAGATTCCCCTCCGAGTTTCTAGCATCGGCCAAACTGTTATTCTTCGTGGACCCAAAACCCCTGTGGAAAAGCTTGCTGCCAAAATCAACGCCTGGGTGGCCCAGGAGACAGAGGATGAGAAGGAACGTGGATTTACTCTTGATTTCGATTTCCCTCAAAAGTTTGCCAACCATCTTATTGGCAAGGGCGGCAGCAACATCAGGGAACTCAAGGAGAGGTTCGACGTTGATATTCAGGTCGACAATGGCAAGGTCGAGGTCAAGGGACCAAAGGCCAAGGCCGAAGCTGCCAAGTCTCACATTCTTTCCTTGGGCCGCCAGCTAGCAGATGAGACGACTCACACTCTGAAGATTGACCCCAAGTTCCACAGGGAGCTCATTGGAGCACAGGGTGCGCAAATCAACCGTCTGCAAACTCGGTACAAGGTGTTGATCTTCTTCCCACGGTCGGCCAAGCCGGCCAAGGACGACGATTCGGCTGGTGATGCTGGTAGCGAGGCGGGCGCCAAGCCACGCAGACAACAAGCACCCGACGAAGTCATAATCAGAGGGCCCAAGAAGGGCGCCGACGAGGCTCGGGATGAGATTTTGTCACTTGTGCAATACCTGAAGGACAACTCTTTCACGGCCACCATCACTGTGCAGCAGAAGCAGCTCCCCCACTTCATCGGCTCTGGAGGATCAAACATGGATGCCTTGCGCCAGCAGACTGGTGCCAAGATCGATATTCCTAACGGCAGGGACACCCCCGACTCTACCGTTGAGATACTCATCAAGGGCACAAAATCTCAGGTCGCCGCTGCCAAGAAGATTCTCGAGGAGAAGAAGTCCGTCTTTGATGACACTGTCGTCAGGGAGGTTGAAGTTGATAGGAAGTTCCACAAGTCGCTTATTGGACCTGGTGGTAAGTATAGACCATGTCATGATCTGAACAAACCAATTTGTTCGACCTACTGACCATATGTTTTCTCTCAGGCTCGACACTTCGTGATATTGTCGTTGCGGCGGGCGGTTCCGATGACCGTCGTGAG
The DNA here is from genome assembly GCF_000002495.2 of Pyricularia oryzae 70-15. Classification (NCBI taxonomy): domain Eukaryota; kingdom Fungi; phylum Ascomycota; class Sordariomycetes; order Magnaporthales; family Pyriculariaceae; genus Pyricularia; species Pyricularia oryzae. The sequence continues at coordinate 3,522,514 of NC_017851.1, read as the reverse complement.
CTCGCCCGTACCGTTCGATTCCCTAAGCAGGATTCGGAGGGCAACACAATCAAGATTGAAGGTCGCACCGAGGTTGTCGAGAAGATCCTCGCCAAGATCCAGGAGATTGTCTCCCAACGCGAAAGCCAGGTGTCGGATGTGATCGACGTCCCCGTCGAGAAGCACAGGACACTGATTGGCCGCGGCGGAGATGTCAAGCGACAAATGGAGAACAAGTTCAAGGTATCCATTGACATCCCCAAGCAGGGCGATGGCAAGACGGATGTCAAGATCTCTGGTCAGCCCTCGGATGTGAATGCGGCCAAGGAGCACATTCTTTCCCTTATCAAGGAGCAGCAGGGCGAGACGGTTGAGGTGCCTCGCAACCTGCACCACGCAATCTCCGGCGGTGGTCAGTTCTTCCGCAAGCTTCGCAACGACCTGCACGTGACTGTCGACCACGCAGGTCACCAGGTGCCACCCAAGCCAAGCCAACAGACGCGCTCCAACGGCGGTGGCGCTCTGCCTCTTATTACAGACGAGCCCGATTCTAACGCGCATTCGTGGCACGTTGTGGAGGCCAACACATCCGGATCCGACGAGGATGGAACCATTCCTTGGGTGTTCCGTGGCTCGGAGGAGAACGTAGAGAAGGCTAAGAAGCTGCTCGAGACTGCCTTGGCCCAGGCCAAGAAGCCCAGCGCGAGTGGATACCTTACCTTGTCGGACCCTCGCACTTACCGATTCGTCATTGGCCAGGGCGGCAGCAAGGTCAACCAGATCCGCAAGCAGAGTGGCTGTACCATCACTGTGCCCAAGCAGGGGAGCGACGACCCCATCGAGGTCGTGGGCACCAAGGAAGGGATCGAGAAGGCCAAGGACCTGATCCTGGCCGCCGTCGAAGAAGGCTCGCGTGGCCCCGCCGGCAGAGATTAGGAGTACCACCAGCAAATTCCACGTAAAGATGATAGCGGATAGTGATGAATGAGTAGGACGACTAGTCAAAATCTGAAACAGAACGCAAAAAGAGCAAAAAAATTTGAAGTTGTGATGTATATATGACACTGGGGCACAAAATGGGCGGGAGGAGGTTATGAAGAGGGGATGGATGATTGGTTGGTCGTAGCTCCAGGCTGTGGTTAGGTCATGAGAAAAGTAATCTACGCGTTGCTCAAATCAGTCCAGTCTGCCGTTTGTTCCTAAAAATAGTAATACCATGGTCTGTACAATTCTTTTCAGATGCCCATCTACTAGAGATTGGCTTCATACTCTCCTTTCTTTCACTAGGCTCCAGTTAAGCAGTAATGTTAATACAAACAAAACTCATACGCCCGCCAATCAATGACACCCTCAAAAGAAAGACGACAAAAAGAGAATCAGGGACAAAAACAAAGAAACCTCCGCACGTCCACAGGTCAATACAAATCGTTTTCATTTTTGCTTGCCAAAGTCTCATAGCCGCCAAACAAAGAAAACAATCTAATTCCCGTTGCCCTTTGCGCCACCATCGCCTGGCGGGATCCGAGTCCTCGCCTCGTGCTGCTCCTCGACGCGCTTTAGAAACTCCTCGGGTATCCTGGCCTCGAACTCGAGAACCCGCTGCCTGAGCCACTCGGAGACGGTGGGGATCCTGGCCTCCCAGCCATCGCGCAGCAGCCGCCTCCACTCCTCGGGAACCTCGACCTGGATGCCGCGCTGCTGGGCACCCATCTGGTACAGGCCAATCATGGACTCGAGGAGCAGGGCGGCGCCCTGCTCGGCACCGGGCGTCCCGACGAGCGCGTCGACGCCCGGCCCGAGGAGCGGCACCGATAGGCCTGCTGCCGCCGCCGCTGCTGTTGCTCCTTGCCCCGCCTGCCCCTGCACTCCTCCTATGCTCTGCAGGCCCGGGAGGACTAATGATTCTATGGCTTCGCTCAACTTGTTCCTATGATTCAACGCGGGTAAGAATAAGAATGTTGTTTGTTTTGTTTTGGAAATTGTGAAATGACAAGAGGGCTTTTGGTAGCGAGCAAAGTGACAGCAAGTATAATTTCCTCTCTTAGTTTTTCTTTCTTTTTTTCCCCCCTCATCCCACAACAGCGTGGGCTCGACACGGGGTATAAATGACAGAGATTGTGTGGGCGACCGCAGAATGATGGGAACATAATAAAAACAAATCAAAGTTTCCCATACGAGTATGCCCTTACATGTATTCTCTATCAGCATCGTTGGGAGGCCTTTGTGGCCCCGCCGTGGCAGGAGTAGCACCAGCAGGTTGCGGGGCTGGGCGAGCAGGCAGAGCTGTCGATGAAGAAGCAGCGGCCTGGTTTGGAGCATCTCTTGCCTCTCCGGACTTTGAAGTGTTGGCAGCATTGCCAGCAGGCGGCGTATAGGCTTGCACCTTGACCTTGACCTCTCCCTCGATGCCATCGATGCGCACAGTCGTGACCTCGCCGGGCTTGGGCTTGCCACTATTCGTCGGGGCAGACTTTGCGTTGGCCACTGTTGGCGGGGTAGGAGAGGCAGCTGCCGGATTGTGGTTGCTTGCTGCCGCCTTGGCTCTCGCCTCGCCATCCTCGGCCTCTTTCACCTTGACCAGATTGTTGACGAATTGGTTGGCTTCCACACCGCCGTCGAGAAGCCACTTGAGACAAAGCTGAACTCTCTCGCGAGCAAACCGGTTGTTGTCATCGTAAAGACTGGAGTTGAGGAGCGCGGGCATGCCGTTGTACTGAACCACCTTCTTCTGCACAATCTCGTTTCCGGGAGTTGTCTTACCAGGAGGGGGCTGGAGAAGAGCGGCCAGGAGCGCGAGTACCTGGCACTTGACCTCAGGCCATGGGTATTTGTATGCTGCCTCCTGGCCGGGAGGCATGACTGGAGGAGTCGGAGGCGGTGGGTGGCCATCAAGATCGTCGTCCCCGTTGGCATGGGCGTGGGCAGAATGAGGCATTGCCGGTGATACGGAGCCTGTTGTGTTGGGGTTATGGCCGGCCATGGGAGGCATCGACACCAGTGGCTTCTTTTCCACGGCCCTCTCTAGGTTCCTCAAAAGTGTTACCAGCTCGTACGTGGCATCCCACTCGATCAGCTTGGTACGAAGTTCGTAGTCTTCAGCGGCTGTGATGAGGAAGTCAAGGAACTGGGCCAAACCGTCCTTGGCCCTCTCCATGTCCCAGTTATCCACGGGGAAATCCGCCTCGTGGATCTCGCGCTCCCTTATGTGCGCTTGTATAACCATGAGGGCCAGGCATTCAGGTACAATACGGCTTCGGAAGTTGATGAAAAGGAAGTGCAAAAGCCGAATACGGTTGTCAGCCACATGCTTTTCGGCCGGAGACTCGGGCGCCGGAGTGTTCTTGGGTTGTGTGCGGTACATGTGATTGATGAGACGTAGGAGAACCGTCTGAGCAGGCGAAGTGATGTCTTTTGGTATGCGCAGGGCCTTCCAGGTGTAAGGAAGGAGGGCATTGTGGTGAAGAGCCTCGACAATCTGCGTCGTGATCTGGAAGATCAGGGATGCCTCGTCTTTCTCCCAGACGGCGATGAAGACCAACATCTCTCGGAGCAGGCTTTTGCCGCACTCAAGAGCAATGAACATGCGACACCTGGTCCGTTGTCTGTTTTCGTACGGGGCAAGACTGTTGACCGTGTCTACCATGCATGATTTGACAATCATGTGGAGCGCCTCGATTTGCTTGGGATCGAGGATGTTGGGGATTTCAGTGAGTAGGCCGGTCATTGGCCCATCCCCATAGGACTCGGCGTCATCATCCCCCTCCTCTTCCTCATCCTCTTCGTTCATGTCCTCCACATAACCCTGGACGAGGCTGCGCGAATCATCCCTGGGCCCGTCGTGGATAGAACCTTCACCCTCGGGCTCGAGGTCCTCTTCGCCCTCAACCTCGGCATACTCGAAGCTGCCCTCGTCGTCATCCTCATAGTCTCCCTCCCGATAAGCGGTGTACTGGTTGAGGAGATTTACCTTGCAGGCCTCGGCCCGCTTTTGAGCAAACTCAACAGAGGGCATAGGAACTCTCCACTCCGAGTAGTTCTCGTCTCGAGCTCTGGTCCACCACATGTCTATCTCGTGCGACACACGTCCATATGCCTTGTCTTGCTCAAACTTATCCGGTTCCTGCTCGTTCCAGACGGGTTCCGTGGTAGGGTGTGGGTGCACGACGCGGGCTTTGTATACCTCATCTTCTAGCCAGTTGCATGCCCATGGGCCTATCTGAGGCAACAATCCGGGCGGCGCGTGGGCTTGCTTTTCGTGGTAGTCTTTGAGAAGAGCACGAGCTTTGTCACACATCGTGACATTGCGCTCGATCCAGTGCCACACTTCAGTTTTGGCAACTTCTAGGCGGAAACCAGTCTCGTCGTCGTCGGCGGTTGAATCGTCCTCAAACAAAACGTGATACCAGAACGACATCTTGTTGCGGTCGTTTTTGGCTGTCCAGTTGTGAGCCTGCTGAAGAGACGTGACCATCAACTTCTTGTCTTGGATTGGTGTCAGTACAAAATGAACAGGCCAACAATGGAGAATGTAGGCATCCCTTAAATACCAACAGAACTTACAGAGTTCGGTAATCTCGGATAGCCTTAGCTTCGAGACGTCATCCAGCCCTTCGGCATCACATCCCTTGCTGGTGACGTTGACACAAAGGGTGATTGTTTGGTAGACCATCTGGTCAAACTGAACTGCGGTGCAGATGTCCTGGGGGACCTCAGGTTCCGAGGTGACCAACAGGTTGCGGGCGATATGCATCAACTTGTTAAGCAGCTGCAGGTCTTCCTTCAACAGGGCATAGTTCTTGAGGATAAGGCCAGTGCTTTCCCGGGTGTCCATGTCCTTGTCAAGAGCGCTGGACCCAACGGAGCGCTTGCTCAACGTCGGGATGGCGGATGCAAATATCTTGCAGAGATACATCCATATGCTCACATTCTTGGACAGAGCCTCGCTGGTAAAGAAGAGGTCATCATGGGCTCTTTGTCAGCTCGACGACTAATAAAACAACAGATCCACACTTACCGGACGTCCTTGTACGTATGGGTTTTCTCAAGAGTCTTGGCGACCATGCTCGTAACCTTGACCGAAGTTTGGGGGCCCATGAGGGGCGACTCGGAGTAGTGGCCCTCCAGACATATCAGGACGCCATGGAAGCATCGCTCCTCGATGGTCTCGTTCGAATGGGAACTGATGCGATCCACGGGGGGCACACTGCTGCCCATGGCCACGGGCGGCATTGTAACCGGTCAATAGCCGGAGGCTGTGGGCCAAGAAAAGAGAGAGCAATTTCTAGATTTTGCTTTCGTGGCTATGGCTTAACTTTTGTATGTTGAAGAGGCACTGGCTTTCTTTCTATCTTGATTTTCTTGTTCTTCCACAAGAGAAATAATCATATTCAGAACAAGAAAAAAAAGAAAAAAATACAGATCGATAAACAGGTTGGAATTAATCAACTATCTGCTGTTCATGGCAACCCAGACTTAAATTTAATTTTCGCCGTGTGGGTCCAGCACTTCGAAGCACTGCTGTGGAGTGGGGCTTTTTGCCGTGTGCTTTGTGCTTTAGCGATCACTGAAAAACAACGACGTTGTTGTGGCGGGGTAGAAAACAACACCCGCGTTTCACTGATTTGGTTCAAGTGAACAATTAAATGTGGCAAATAGAGGCCGAGTGAAAAAGCAAATGTTTTTATTTACTCTACTTTATCTAATCTAAGCTTATTAGCCTGGCGAAAAAGAGTTATAGTCACTTTTCAAATCCAATATAAGATATAACATCTGACCATGGCCTTGGATGTACCACCTAGAAACGCAGCACTTAAGACAACGGACCCGTGTGCCTGTCAGTTGCACACATTGCCCACGGGCCCTTTAGATACCACATACAGTGTGATGGTTGAAATGGCATAGAATACGTGTTTTTCGAATGTATGTATACTGGATATCTAGTATACAAGGAAATCAACTACCTACCCATCTGGGTACTCCAAGTGTACGCAAGAATCTTTTTTAAGACGAAGACATACGACCTAGGAACAATGCCTGTGGAGCCTAGCAAGATTGTGTCATGCTGCTAAATCGCTCTATTTTCTTTTTATCGCATCTGCAGGTCATCGACCTTGACAAATCAAGCTCTTTGAAAATTGCGTTATAAAAAGCCAGAGGCCGTCGCAGTGAAGAATCAAATCCTCACTTAATCTCAAACAATAGTCACATTCTTGGTCTTCTTAACACTTGAGAATATTTGAATCTCCCACAATGTCTGAATCTATTGAGCAAGTGCTCGCCAAGCTCCCAAGCGAGTACACCAAAAGTAAGAAACATAATGTCAACATCAAAGCTGCCCAGCGCCATTATATTCTTTCTCCGTCTCCCCACCCCTCTTCTTTTCCAGGCAATGTCACCGAAACACTAACCCGGAAACAAAACCCCAGAGCCCGTCCGCATTGGCGTCATCGGCGGCACGGGCCTCAGCAAGCTCGAGGGTTTCACCCCGGTGGCTGCGCTCCACGTGAGCACGCCGTGGGGCGAGCCATCATCGCCGATCCAGATCCTCGAGCATGGCGACATCGCCGTGGCGTTCCTGTCGCGCCACGGCCTGCACCACCAGCTGGCGCCCCACGAGGTGCCCAGCCGCGCCAACATGGCCGCCCTTCGCCGCGTCGGCGTCCGCTGCGTCGTCGCCTTCACTGCCGTCGGCAGCCTGCAGGAGCACATCAAGCCCATGGACTTTGTGCTGCCCGACCAGGCCATCGACCGCACAAAGGGCGTGCGCCCTTTTACATTTTTCGACGGCGGCCTCGTCGGCCACGTCGGCTTCGCCGATCCCTTTGATGCAAAGGTCGCCGCCGTCATCAAGACCTGCGCCGACGCCATGTCGGGTGACGGAGTCGTGCTCCACGACAAGGGCACCGTTGTGGTCATGGGTACGTATCTTGATATCCCCTCGCCGCCCCACCCACCCTTGAGCTTGAATCTTTTTCTTTGACCGCCCGTTTCCGAAAGTTTGGTGCATATTAAAAGCAATGCCATATCGCCCAGCTTTCACTGACTTGCTACTGAAATGCCTCTCAACAGAGGGACCTCAATTCTCGACCCGCGCCGAGTCGCACATGTACCGCTCGTGGGGCGGCTCCGTCATCAACATGTCGACCCTGCCCGAGGCCAAGCTCGCCCGCGAGGCCGAGCTCGCCTACCAGCCCATCTGCATGGCCACCGACTACGACTGCTGGCACTCGAGCGACGACGTCGACGTCGCCATGGTCATGGGCTTCATGGCTGCCAACGGCGCCAACGCCAGGCGCCTCGTGGCCGCCGTCCTAGATCGCCTGGCCGAGGAGCAAAACGCCGACATCGTCAACGCCAAGCACCTCGAGGGCGCATCGGTCGGCGCCGTCAAGTTCATGACCAAGCCCGAGGGCCGCAGCAAACAGGCCCTTGAGAACTTTGAGTTTCTCTTTCCCGGCTCCGTCTCTGTCCTGAACAGCTAGAAGGAGCATGATGTATGAGGAGTTAGAGCATCGTTGTTGCGACAGTTATGCAGGAGCAATTTCTTGCTAGACAGCAAAGCGTCTAGGCGATCTCATTCGCTTTGGATAGAATAAAAAAGAATAAAAAAAGAAACAAGTATATACGCAAGATTTCCAGCTTGGAAGAGAGAATCTCCTTGATATTCTAACATGCCTTCTTTACCACATCCCTTCCCGCGTCATCCCTCATAAGCCTCGTCACATAAGTTGGTACAAAACCTGCACGCCTTTCTCGGCAGCAGCCACATGCCATGGCCTGATATCCGTATCGCGATCAACCATACCCCTGGCTCGGGCCAAAGACCCAAGGCCCCTGAAATATGTCAGCATTTCCCTAAGCAACGCTTCGTACATGCGCGGGTTGCCCTCGGTGTACATGACATTGACCTCCATCACAACCGGCGGGTCCTCCACCCGCGTACCTCCACGCTTGACCAGGTAGCCGCTCACCAACGTCGGATTCAGTTCCACAACAGAAGCCGCATTGTTGAGCCTATGCGATAGTACAGCTCCCCATGTGGTATCCGTGATATCCAAAAGTATGGTGTCAGGATCAGACTCAGCCGGTGTGGTCTCTGCGCCCGGGGTCGTTGGGACTGCTGTCCCGCCAGTAGCCCCCATAGGTGTCGCGGGAGCGTTGCCGTCTGGGGACATCACCGAAGCTTGCGGTGTTGAGGCTGGCGTGGTGTAGAATGCAGTGGGGGCAGACAACGGTATCTTGACTGCAGGAGGAATGAGGTGTAATGAAGGGTCAGTATCTACTGCCAATAAAGTGAGACTGGTCGAAGGTTCCTTCGCTTCGCCTTGCTGAAGACTAGTCCAGACCTCGATCTCATGAGGCTCCATGGGTCCACACTTGGAGATGATAATCTGCCAGTGAACCTTCCAAGCCGATATAACTTCTTGTGTAGTTTCCCAGATCTCCTGCGCCACATTTGCGAATGAGGTCGTCAGCGGTCTTTCCCTTCTGCCCAGGCAGTACGAAGCAGTCATCTGCTTGAGGCCGCGGTTATCGGTCCATGCCGCAGTGATCCAGCGCTCATCGACACTCTGCGCATAAGCAACATGCATGCACGAGTTTTCGTGCAGCACGTTCGTGGATGACGTGCCAGTTAGCTTGAAGTCAATCATTCTTGGTAGCGATTGCTCCAGAATGACAGCGGGCATAGGCATTGAACCATCGCACACGGTGCAACGGTCGTATGTTTCCAAAGACAGCCTCACATACTCTGAAGGTGCTGGTATGGCCAGAGCTGATGGCGCTGCTACAAGGTCCAGGGGTATGAGCTGCATTACAAGCTCGTTGGCAACAGACAAACGTTTGTCTGTCAATATTCTCTTGAACAACTCGTAGAGACGCTGGAATGCTGCACAGCAGTCAACGATCGATGAAGGGTTTGTCGGATTGTAGATGAAATAAACGACAAAGTTCTTGCGATCAACCGCCGCACCTGCGAGGGCTTGGCTCAGTTTACCCATTTGATCGGCCACTGGTGTGGTTTGTGGTGGCATAAGTGACCCTGGAGACTCAACTACGGATACAGAGCTGCCCTCGGCTTCAAAAGACAGCAGTCCTTCCGAGATACTGCTGTTCGAAGGCAGCCGCTCAAAGGTTCCAAGCTTAAGAGACTCGTAAACATTTCGCATGCGGTTTAGGAACGTGTCCACGTGATCTGACATACCGCCCTTTTCAGGGAAAACACAGACCGCGTGGACATCTTTCGGTCCCTGAGATGGTCCCAGCCCAAGACTCTCCCAAAAGTCCATGCAAGAAGGAAGCAAGGAAAGGCGGGTTTCATGACGCCGCAGCTCAAATTGTGGCGGCTGGATCTGGAAAACACTTGGCCGTATCTGTTCGACGCTCCCGGGAGGTCTAGCTTGTTGTCGAGGTGGCGGACCCAATATTGGAAAATCTTGCAAATCAACAAGTCCTCTGAAGCGACTTTCATTCACCCCACGCAGCGACAACGGGAGAGCAGAACAAAGCACTTGTAAACAATGACGGTTATAGAGAGCCAGGTTCCGACGCGTTTCCTTGGAGTTCGCAAAGTCAGAGTCAAGCGGGGGTGCAGTTAGCCGTAAGAGTCCAGAAGCTGCCTGCTCAGTCAGGATCTGAGCCGTGTTGATAAAATCCTCGTCCGTCAATGACCCTTGCAACTCGACAGACTGGCGCTCGGCGAAATATTTGGCCAGCGGTAGTTCAAGAGGCTCGTTGGCAAACCTAGAAAGGTCCACAGGAAGCTGGGGTGAAGGCGCACCCATATTTTCCAAGTCTCTTAGAGACAATGCCATGGAATTAGCATCGTCTTCCAGACGACGCCTGGTTGCGACGGACTTTGTGGGCGAAGAAGGTTCATCGCTAGTATAGCTCGAGTCGTCAACGTCCGAGACTAGGCTCAAGTCGTCGTCCGACGGTTGGTCATCAATCTTTGTTGGGCTCTGGTGAAGAGAACTGGCTTCTAGATCCCCTGTGATCTTGGCGACGAGAGCGCCTACTTGCTCCGGGGCTTCTTTCAGCTTGGCGCGCTTTTTGCCATGACGCTGGAAATAGCTCGTCGTGGTAGGGGCCGAAACATGAGCTGCATCCTTCTCTGGTGGCTTGGAGTCCCAGCGATACCCGAATTTTCCGTTTTCCTGATACTTGCTGTTATTCACTGCAAGGGATGAGTCGAACCCTAGTTTCTCGTATATGCTTCCCCGCCTCATGGGAGACATGGCCGTGGCAGGACTTTTGGGCAAGTTCTGCAGTGACAGCGATGCCCTAACTCGCTTATAGACAATGTTGGCATTGAATGGGCTAGGTACCCGCTTAATACCCGCCGCAGCTTGTTTGCGTGCCCGGGTTTCCCCATTAGCCTGACGTATATTGCCCATCATGCTACTCCGTGCATGCCTAAGTTCCGGTTTTGCGAATACAGGCACAGGAGGCGGAATAGCAGTCGGGATCAAGGGTTTCGTGGACGAATTTTGGGGCACTCCTTCGAAACTAGGAAGCTTTGGAGCAGTCAAGTCCAATGTGCCGCTAGTATCGCCAGCTGCATTGGAAAAGTCCATGTCTCCACCAGGCTGATCGTCGAAAAAGTTAAAGTCGGCATCCGTGATACTGTTGTCGCCGAATATATCAGAGCCCATGGCGCCGGATATCTCGAGGTATCCGGTATCCGCGCGCTTATCCGCATTGTCCCAGCCTTCGGTAAAAGCCTCACCCATGCCACCTGCCTGTGTCATTACTGTGTCAACGTCGTTTGGAGCAACTGCAGCGACGCTAGTATTATTAGCCGGACTTGACACAGCTGCTTCAAGGTACTGGGCCACAGCAGCAGGATTTTGAACTCCGTCCGGTGGCGTTGGATACATCGCTCCGGGGACAGGTGGCGCGTTAGAGTTACTCTGCCGCCGCAAGGCAAGGGGTGAATATGTACTGAGAGTCTGGGCCAAGCCCTCCTTGTCCCCCGCTTGTCGAGAGGCGACAACGGCAGCCTCCCTCTCCTTTTGGCGCTTAAGCAGCATTGAGTCGCGCTTTTCGGAACCTATAAGCCACGAACTTGCAAATGATAAGGGGTCCAGGGACTTCTCATTGAAACCGCCGGAGACGCCGGTGTGCGGGGCACCTGGTTGTTGACATACTCGAGGAGCTTTATGGAAGCAGAGCACGGATGGCCAGCAAAGAGATCCAACGCCGTGGACACCACCAGGAGTGGCTTTGCCGTCCGACGCCTGTTTAGATACTCTCTTCCTCAGCGAGTGAATTATCACCCATGACGTCTCTTCAAGAACCGAAAGCGGGATTCCTCGTAGTCGTAGCAACTGAAGGCAATCTTCCCTGTAGCGCCCCACACTACCATCCATGTCCCGCCGCAAGCTGGTTATTTGGGCTTCTGGGGATTGCGGTGAGCAATGAGCAATGCCAACCGCACCATCAACAACGCCTTGGAGCGTGCCAAAAGCACCCAACGGCGCCACGAGCACTGGAACTTTTGAATCCATTGGGTTGGCTGCAATACGATCTGCAGATGCCATGAGACCGTCCACACAGGAAATAGTGAGACTCATGACGAGTGATCCTGTGGTCGTAAGGTATACGCGGATTGTTGCGAGGTTGGCTTTCGTTATATGCGGTCCGACGGTGCCCTCCGCGCTTGCAAAGGCTTTAGGTGGCAACAAGAATGTGCGCGAATTAAGCGCTATGGCCCCAATGACGGAACAGAATGCAGTTGAAAGACTAGAGAGAGTGGCCTTGATGAAATAGCCATAGATTTCTCTGACTGGCACGCTCGAATAGCCTCTTGCATCGGGCTTGGCTTCCTGATCCTGTGGCCCAGTGTTCCAAGTTTGTTGAGACAAAGAACCAGGCGATTGTGCACTGCGGGAAGACTGCTGCTCTATGATAGACCCGGCGGGCGAGGCGCTGCTTCTTGGGTTGAGCGCGCCTGTGGTAGCATGTCGGGTCTTTAGCAGTCCTATCGGCTCGAAGCCGCCCTCGTCGACTCTATTGAGTTTATACCCGCATACTTCCAATGACGCCCCCAGACTTTGTGGCCCGGTCTGAGGGACATTCGAGCCCTCCCTCCCGACAAGGTAGAAGCACCAAATTCCTCGGCGGATGCCGTCGGCATAGACCAGGTATCCATCTTTTCTCAGGTCCCTCTCGACGTCGGAGGCAGCGAACGTATAAGCCGAGGAGGAGAATACGGGTTCGTACACGCGGAAGGCAATGGAAGCTATGTCATTCTGCATCCAAGACGAATAGGACATTGGTCAGTCTCAATAGGTTTAAAGAAGAACAAGAGAAGAATGCGGAACGCGTACAATAAGTAGTGTGTTGGTATCATAATCCCCAGGGTCCATGACGGAGGCTCTGAGAGTCCCATCTGGTGCCCAAGGTCATATGGCAACCTGGCGCCAGCTGATCATGCAATGGTTATGTTGGATGAAATTATGTACTGATGAAGCAGCGCGACGCGCAACCGCGGGTCAGCCGAGGTCGTCGCGTCAAAAGTCAAGACTGGCGATAACCCTGAGTTGTTGATTGACTCTGAAAGATGTAGACACTGTTCTCCATCATCTACAGCCCCACCACATTGGAAGTCTTTTCGGCCCTGTTTTGTTGAACGTTGGAGCGATCGACGTTTCGTGGTAGCAGGGTGTGATATGTCGGATTCAGCAGTTTGGGGAGTCGGCGTCCCTCTCGTTGCTATTAGGTACAAGATATCGATTATGTCGACATAGCTACCATTTGTCAGCAAGGTCGTCGATGCTGTGACATGCGGGTTGACCGAAGTGGTCCAATGGCTGCTGTTGTGCGAAAGATTCCCCGGGGCAGCGAATCTGGCGGAGATATAGACGAACGGATCAAGCACCGAGACAAGCACGCATCCAGGCTTGACAGGGTTCGGATCTCGTAGCTGCCACTCTTCTGGGGTTCACGGACGGGATTTCCGCCCCGCTGGATCCACTCCAATCAGTGAAAGAAGGATCCTGGGAAAAAAAAGCCAAGAGCTGGAGATTCCGCGCTATCGATAACGAGCGGCGGGCAACTTTTTTTCTGCCGTCCAGATCCAGTCCGCGCCATGGCGTTTCGTTTACTTCACTTGTGATAACATACCTGCGCATGAGACATTGTTTTTTGATCAGCCTTGGATAGTTGACAATCCCACCAAATAGCCGGCACTGTCTGCCGGACGACCGCCACAATGAAGCTTCAGAACTCCGGCACAATACCGGTATATACGGTTTCCGGCGCCTCCACCGCACGTTCACTGCCAGAATGGCTGAGTCGCAAGAAAAAGCAGTCTCTCAAAAATGATCCGGAATACGCAAATCGCATTGAGCTGCTGCAGGACTTCGAGTTCGAGGAGGCGTCTATGTGCGTCCGGGTCAGCGAGGATGGCGACTGGGCCATGAGCACCGGTACCTACAAACCTCAGATTCACACCCACCATCTATCCAGCCTGTCCATGTCCTATGCCAGGCATACATCATCCCTGAACCAAACCTTTGTTCTCCTCAGCTCTGATGTCAGCAAAAGCTTGCATCTGCAAAACGACCGTCGTCTCGAGCTACACACCTTGGCTGGATGTCACTACCACGTTCGCCTGCCTAGGTTCGGACGTGACCTAGCCTACGACCGGCATTCGACCGAGGCCTTTGTGCCTGCAACAGGCTTAGATTCAGATGGCAAGGCGGAGGTCTTCAGGCTCAACCTGGAGCTTGGCAGGTTTATGAAGTCATATCAGATCGACTGCGGCACGGATGACGGCGTAGAGCAAGGCCTGCAGGGCAGTATAAATGTGGGCAGTGTCAACACCGTGGCCCTGGCCGAGAATACTCATAACCTCTCCGCTTTTGGAACTTCTATTGGCACAGTCGAGTTTTGGGACCCTCGAACCAAGTCCCGTGTTGCTACAATAGGAGGTCATGATGGAGAGGTCACCGCTCTGGAGTTCAGTCCATCGGGACTTCATATAGCGACTGGTTCTAGTACTGGTATGATACAACGCTACGACCTGCGGCGGCCTGTTCCTCTGCTGAAGAAAGATCACGGCTTCGGTCTCCCCATTAAAAACATCATTCATATGACAACATCCTCGCAGGAAAAGAAGGTGAGAATTTCAATCATAGAACTCTATATGTTTGTATTTTTTTTTCGGAAACAATACAGAGCTAACCAACGAGCAGATACTTTCCGCCGATAAAAAATCAATCAAAATCTGGGACGAGTCAAGCGGCAATCCTTGGACCACGATCGAACCCGTTGTGGATATCAATCATGTCGCTTGGTGCAAGGGAACCGGCATGCTGTTCTCCGCCAACGAGGGTCCTCAGATGCATGCTTGGTTGATTCCCCATTTGGGCAACTCCCCAAGGTGGTGCTCATTCCTTGACAATCTGGTTGAGGAAATGGCCGAGGAAGTTCACACGGAGACATACGACGACTACAAGTTCTTGACCCTGCCCGAACTCAAGCAGCTCAGTCTTTCTCATCTTATCGGCAAATCAAACCTTCTCAGGCCATACATGCATGGTTACTTTGTCGCAGCCAAGCTGTATGACCAGGCTCGACTTATTGCGAACCCATACATGTATGAGGAGGAGAGGATGAAGAGGGTCAAGGAGAAGGTCGAGAAAGAGCGTGCCAGCAGAATCAGAGGCAACAAGAAGGTCAAGGTCAACCAGAAACTGGTTGACAAGCTTCTCAAGAAGCAGGAGAAGAGAGAGAAGGTTGATACTGAGGCTGGTGTCCTTGGTGATGATCGTTTCAAGAGTCTCTTCGAGGATGATGACTTCGTCATTGATGAGACCAGTAGAGAGTTCAAGGCTCTCAACCCCAGCACTGTTGTGGCACCACAGGAAGCTGAGATTGCAAACAAGGGTCGCTCGGATGAGGATACGAGCGATGATGATGACGATGAAATCCGAGGATCCAGCAAAGATGGTGTACAGATGCGGGTTTCATCTTCAGCAAATCACGGCAAGCGCGCCAAAGATACCGTACTTGGATCACGCATGCCAAAGTCTAGAGTTGAGAAGACACGTTATGGAGGACCAGGTGTCGGCGAAAAGGAGATCACATTTGTTCCAGAATCCAAAAAGAAGAAAAAGGAGGAGCCCGTTGCGATCAGGCCCAAGCCTTCCAACGCAAGGCGAAGTGCAAGCTCGAATACAATGCGCAAACTTTGAGCACACAGAATCTCGTCCGTATGCCAACAACAATACTACCAATGATACACTAGCCTTATATGATGGCTCTTCAAAAATTCATGACCTCGTCAGGATCTTGGCGTGGACGTTGTCAAGCCGTCGATCGTCCAAGTCGGCAGATCCTCCTGTGCTACCCTTTTCAGTTACTTCCTGCTGAAATTGCTTCGCCTCGGCTTGGGACTCGTGTCCGCCCTCTTTGTTCTCGTGGTTGCTAGCCCTTTCTCGAGGTCTTCTGGCCTGAGACGGGGGGTCGGTGGAACATCATCAAGCCTAACACGTCCATCGCCGCGAGACCTGGACTCCTTGACATGCCTAGGGAACTCTGTCCTCCGTGGGGTCAGGGCAGTCACAACCTTCCTGGCAGACCTGCGAATGGTCTCACGAATCTTCCATTCCCTCTTCTTGGCGAGATAGAAGAGTACAGACGAGGCGACTTTTTTTTTCTTTAGGTTAGTGACGGCCTCTGACAGCTAGCCATGGCAAAACAGTGGCACTTACTGCCACCGACGGCGACAATGGAGACAACAACAATGATGGCGATCAAAGCACTTGACGAGAGCTGAACACCTCCTTCACTGCTTCCAGCCGCTCCAGCAGCATTGCCTCCAATCTCGGGAGTCTGATCGACATCCTCTGTGAAAAGAGGGTTGATTGAGCTTGTTGTTGTGGACATGGTGAAAGGATTACTCTCTGACCCAGCAGGAGTGAGAATGTAAGGGGACTTTTTGGACACAATATACGGCGAAAGACTATGGCGCTCGTCTTACGAGTGTAGGATGTCGAAGCTCAAGTAGATCAAAGTCGGTGGCAGTCATCGTCCGGATATACCAGAAGCCAAGCAGGGGGAATGATGCCCCGGCACACAGGGCGCCAAACCCAAGGCCCATCCGGGAACCCGCTCATGGCATTGAATTAGATCTGAAAATGTACCTATGCCCATTCTCCGTCACTACAACGTCCAATGCAAATCCAGCGCTCTGTGATAACTATGTGACGCTGTGATCTCCACTGAAACAACCGCATTTCTTTGCATGTTCGCCTGCGAGAAACAGACTGTCATTGGCTCTGATGATGGATGCAAGCGCCGAGCTGCCCTGACGGGACGGGATGGTGGGTGTGACTAACTGGTGGGGCGGCCAATGGAAGCCGCAGGACAAGGGGTGTCGGCGGCACTCGAAGGAACTCCTGCACAATTGGCGCTGTTGATATTCTTGCCTCCAGCACATGGATGGTTAAACCAGGTTAGTCGCTATATGCAACCATGGTTCATCCATGTGCTCGAAGTAGAGGCTTGGCCACGTTTCTGTGGGCGTTTTGTTCTTTCTTCTTTTTTTGCCGACCTTACTTACAACCGTTTGGTTGGATACATATTGGGGTCTCTCTCTCATGGAAGTCAACATTTTTTTTTTCTTTTTTTCTTTTTTTTTTTTTTGACTATGTGGCTGCGCTCTTGATGTAAATTAGGCAACGCAGACCACCTCGTCTATCTAGGTTGTTCATTCTGATCTCGTGGTTCACAGAAAATCAAGTATACGATATCCTTTAGTTAAAACGAACCCCGGACACTGCATCGCCGCGTACCAATCTCGAATTGTTTGTTATTTGAGACCAAAAAATAGCTTGATATTAACAGTGCATCGAATCTGGTGATATCTTTATTGAATTGTTGAGGACCATATAAGGAGGTAGTTAGCTCTGAACATCTTGCCTCATTCTTTCACATCGCCAACCTCGTATGAATACACACCCAGCGGAACGAGGTAACTTCTGCCTCCAAAGAGAGGCCTGTTGATAGTCAATCGATTGAATTGAATCAATGACCTGGCGCGGCCGACGTGAGGTACCTACCTTACCCAAGGTACCTAGACCATGTAAGCAGGCACGATTGAAGTCGTGGCTCTTTGCAAATACAGTTGGGAGGCATCTGCACTGTATACTGTGGTTTCCTCTTTAATCAGCGCATCACCGCTAAGAACCACTGCTCCAGCTTGCCATGTCTACAAACAATGTACTACTTCTTAATACCCTAGACCAGACAGCCCGGACCATGATTTCCTCGTTGAACGTCGTCCTTTCGTCTCCGCCTCATTGAGAGCGATTCGCCTTACTATGCTCCATTGTAATCCTTCGAGCACTGCAGTCCTCGATCTTAGTTGCCCGACTGTATGCATCCACCGAGTCTGGCTTTGGCTCTCTTGAAGAAGTGCTAAGGCATCGGCGGAGGAGCAATTTGGTCCAAGCCCGAGATCGAATATACAAAATGTCGACGCCATGGTGGTTGGACAACCAGGTGGCTACCGCGAGCTCGCCTGAAAACACCAACAATTTGGTCGCCGTCTCTAATCAGATTGATACATCGGCGTCACCCTCGGGTCAGATATCCCAGAACTCTAACTACATGGCCAAGAAGCCAACTACAGAGCAGAGCCACTTCGACAAGTCTAGTCTCTTGCATATGAACTCTACAGAAACCGATAATTCAGGACAGCCTCTTCCGCGTCATGCAGTTCCACTATCAGCGCCAGAAGAAAAGGCTACTGGCTTCACATGGTCCGTTCCACCTGCTTGGGCCAAACATTCCTTGCGTCGTCAACAGCCTGGCGTGCCCCTCCAGAAGACTGAGTATTCGTAAGCAATCTTCCCAGAATGTGTTCTACCACGTTACGAGTCCTCAATCTTAGCATATATCCCGTAGATCATTGGCAGTTCCTCAACAGGGATCCCAAGCTGTCTCTATGTCCCCCATGCACATGGAGACGCAAGCACCCCCTTCACGACAGCCAAAGGATAGCGACGATCGTGTAGTTTTCAAGACCACCACCCCTCCTACCGAGTACCGACCGGTGGCTTCCATCAGCCGTCTACGTGTGGAGTCGGCAAGTCAAAAGTCAACTACGATCCATCCTCGAGGAGGCTATAATCTTGAAACAATGACTGAAAATGCGCCAATCGATTTACAGCAAGCGGCCAATGATGTTCCAGAGTCACCAAATCAAGAAACGGTGTACGGAATCCGGAAAGACAGATCAAGGAAGCCGACGAGATACATAGTGCCAGGAATTGTGTCTGACGAGGTTGCCACCAGTTCTCGGCCGTCCAGTGCTCGCAATAGCTCAGATCCGGCCGACAATCGCTTTTCCAGTCGAGATCGTGGTCACGATTTGGGATCCTCGAGTTTTGTATTGCAACCTAGCGCTCATACGATCCAGGGCAAGAGAAAACGCGATCGACCACAAAGGCCAACTCCAGAATACAACATTGTGATTGACTCACGAGGAACGCCCCTGAGGAGACCAGACTATGCAAGCTCCGTCGTGCGGCATAACGTAACTCACAGTATCTCCAAGCCCCGTCCGCTTGCTAATCGCGCAGAGCATCGGGTCCCAAGTCCTGGGAACAGCTCTACACTCTCAGATACAAACAGAGACGCCAAGGATATCCTCGAAAAGCTGAACCAAAAGCACGCAAGAATGTACGAGAATGAGCGAGCCCAGAGTGAACGCTTAGAAACTGTGAATACAGAGCTTCGTCGGAAATGTGCTTCGCAACAAGAGTGCATTCAAGACCAAGAATTCCGTCTGACTGGGCTTCTTCAGTCGGCAGCATCATGGGAACTTGAGAAGGAGAAACTAATCCAGGCTGTCAATTCTCAAAATGCTGAAAGAATTGACCAGGAGAGCAGGGTGCTCGACCTTCGCCGCTTGCTAGAAGAGGAACAGCTCAAAATCGAGGAACATTCCGAGCAGATCAAAGCTCAAGAAAAGACAATGTCAGATCTTCGAAACGATCGTCTTGGTCTTGAGGCTAAGAAGGCTAAACTTCATGAAAAAGCAGCCAGGATCAAAGAAACTATCAATGAAGCCATCAGAGAGCAGCAAGAGCTCCATCTGCGTAACAAGATGCGTTTAGAAGAGGTTATTTGTGAAGTCCGGCAGGAAGCACAGGATATGAAGGCCAATGTTGGTCTTGCGCTCACTAAGACAGATGAAGTACAAAAGCGTGTGTTGAATGCAGCAAGGGCGATCCGTCAAGAGAGTGCAGTGGCTCTCGCAGAGAGTGAGTGCTTTTACCAGGCTAGATAGTGGTTTTCGTCAGAGTGTTAACAGTGAAACTTGCTGACCGTATACAGGAGACGTCACTGTGAAGCATCTTACGGATCAACTCCTGGAGAAGGACGAACGTCTGGCTCATGAACAAGACACAGTCAGAAGGTTACTAGACGACTCTGGGAAAACCCATGCTCAACTTCAAGCTATGGAAACGAATCTTGCTACTCGCTTCAGCGATTTCTTGGAGCTTTATGAACAAGGTAAATATCGGCTTGCCAAGGACTCGCAGCGGCAACGTGATCTGGAATCCAAGTGAGTGAATGTATCTGCGGTTTCTTTCCTAACACGGATTCACCGTGGCATGTACTAAAGTCACAGCAGAGTAAACTTGCTTGCTGAAAGCCTGGCTGAAAATGCTTCACACTATGTGATCCAAACTGAAGCCTTGTCCGGCATAAACCTCAAGCTCACCGAATCAGTCGCGCCGTAAGTCATCTCTGCCATCATATGGTGCAATACAGTACTGACATACCCCAGACTTTTGCAAGAGATTGGCACCACGATTCCGAATCAATTGAGCCACATCGACACCCACTTAGAATTGCTGCAAACCCAGCACTCTGCAAGGGAGGATGCTCTCGTCATTGAATTAAAGGAATGCAAACAGGGTAACTCGGTGCTGGCGACAACTGTCGAGGAGAAGCACAACGAGTGTGACCGTCTCGAGGCCGAGATCTACAAGCTACAACACGATCTAGACGCAAAGACATGCGAAAACGCAGCACTGAAGGAGAAAGTGAAAGTTGGAGAGAAGCAGCTAACTTGCATGGCTGAAAAGCTAACTGAGGGCGAGCAGAGGTTGAGCGATGCCATCGAAAAGCATGCATCGGAGACCGAGCAGTGTCTAAAGCGTCTTGCAGAGTCAGAAGCTTCCTCAACAAACAACTGCCAAAGGGTTTCCAGCCTGGTGATAGACCTTGGGAAAGCTCGTAATGATGCAACGCAGGCTGGGCAGAAGCTTTATATAGCCCAGTCTGCTTGGAAATCGCAGTCACTCGCTGCCGACCAGAGGAGACATGAACTTGAAGCGCAAGTCAGCGAAAAGAAGGATGTGATACTTGAGCTAGAAGGCAAGTTGAACATGCTAAAAGCGCGACAGGAACAGGAACTAGCAAATGACAATGAAAGATTGGCGGCCAGAAAAGCTGAAAAGGAGCAAGACACCACCACGATCGAGCACCTAAATGCACAACTGGAACAAAAAGAACAAACTGTTCGGGATGCCGAGGATCGCTCCAATTCTCTCGTGAATGAGCTGTCCGAGATTCGAAAACGAGCGGCAGAGCTCGACCAGCTACTTGCTGGGAAAGTTGATGATGTGGCAAGCATACAAGCCTCTCTCGATTGTCGCACTTCCGAGTTACAATCATCAGAAGAGCGCCATCAATGCACGGCTGCTATTGTTGCCAGCCTCGAATCCAAGGTCAGTGAGCTGGAAGTCGCCCAGCAATCACTGGGTGCTGCCAGAGAACTGGAAACAGAGTGGCATAAATGGGTATCGGCTCTTTGTGAGAGACTCAAGGACTGGGTGATCCTGAAAAGTCCTACTGCTTCAAAGATATACCATCAACTGCTGAAGCAGCACGGCTTGGCGGGAGACACGCAGGAGTTTGTCGAACTAGCCAGTGTCTTCCTGGCAGTTTACCAATACTTGAAGCAGCAGGTTATTCCCAACACGCCGGGGATCTCAGAACTCGCTTTGATCTTCAAAAACGCTGAGGCCAAACGTGTCAAGCTAAACAGTCCACTGGAGGTACCATCTACTGTACTCGTGTCCGTTCAAGAGGAGAGAAACATTCGCAGGCGCAGTGTGCGGCCTGTTCCCATATTGAGACAGACGCAAACTGACATGCCGTCGACGCCGCAACCCGAGAGAGAACAGAAAGCAAGGTGTTCCACCAATCCTCATACCAAGAGCTTCAAGCGTCGGTCAAGCTTTCAGTCTAATACAGACAATCCTGGGCTTAACAACGTCACCCCGGATGCAAATCGAGAGGGGAATGAGAGAAACTCTGCCGTGCAATCTGTTGCTTCGAGGGGGCTTCAACCCCCGTTGCAACAGAGGTCACCGAATAAGATGGTGACTCGAAGTCGTCGAAGGCTGTTTGCTCCCAATGGTCACCAGTCCCAACCCTGAGATGACTCCTCATGGCTGGCAGCGGCCATTCAGCTTTGAGGACAGTAGCTTGGACTGCGCAACAAAAAGACTTGGCTCTTGTGAATTTTGCTCACTTGCTTTTAGTTTTGGAAGCTCCAAATATGCACTTGACTTGTATTTTGAAAATTTTGATGACATTGCTTTCAACTTAGCTTGAAATCTAGACAGACGGAGAGTCAGATTTGCTGGGGCGTAGAAAAGCTGATGTTTAGTCTACACGTAATATAGCACATGAACTTTGAGCTTGGCAGTGTAAAACAGCAGGCTCGTACTCTATGTGCTTTGTCTCCATAATCGTACAAATGTTATCCACACAAGGCATTTGAAACCGTGTGCTGTTTGCCTAAACCCGTCCGTTTCCCGGTATCTTTTAATGATTCTTAGCCATCCTACAACCCTATCACTTGCTTGATTTTCGTTTTTGTTCGAGAAACAAGACTTTTCTTCGCACTGCAGTTTCACTCAGGCGAGTTGCCACGATTGTTAGTGATTGTAGGTCGGGACCAGTGGCTGGCAAACTCGATGGGGATGGAAGGTTGTGATGGAGGAGCAACTCGTTCGCACCTATCGGGTCGTATTTGAGCATGCTTAACGGAGTCGAGGTTCTCGGCCTGGACATTTGGTAGAAGAAGCCGGTCATGGCCATAGATATGAGGCGCACGCCAATGATGCGAGACTTGACTGTTTCAGGGCGAGAATTTAGAAGTTAGCATGTGCTAGCCAGGGACGCTGGCCACCCAATTGAGGCTCAATGAGAGTCAAAAGAGCTTGCCTTTCTTAGCCATGGTGGCGGACACTGGTAGATCTGTAGATATCTACGTATCCAGTGCAGATGCGTTCGTTGTTCGGGCGTGGCGTTGGTAGACAAAATGCTCCAACTTCGTGCTTCTGTCTCTCCGCCGCCGAATCTTTCGCGAATGACGCGGGAATAGCCGCGCGCTGTAGGACTGTGGAGCAAATCCACTTCGTCGAGCAGGGGTGCCAGCCCACGTGATCGTAATGATTCTTGGGTGATTGGTGTTCCACCAGAAATAGGTAGGGGAGACTCGTTTGATTCCGACATCGCAACAAAAAATGTTCAAGCGTGTCTAAGATTTTGGTCTGGGAGCATATCTTGTACCAATTTGGCCTAGGCAGGTAGGGTAAGGTACCTGATTGTCATCTTACCCTTAACCTAGCCATTGGAAAGGTCATAAGGGTCGGTGCATCGTCTTACGGGCTGGAATGTACGTGTCGTTTGCTGCAGAGGGAATGCCACCCTTCGCGCCCTCAACAAAACCCGCATGGTATTCGTCAACTGGACTTGCTTTACCGACTTTCTTGCATTGAACGAGATTGACGATGCCAGAGAGTGAGTGAGTGATTGATCGACAGACTCGCTCACTTTGTCGTCGGTTCATGCCCGTACACAAAGGCCTCGAGCAATTCGGACCAGCCTTTTCAAATTTTCTTCAATCTGCCCATATAAAAATTCCCATCAGGCGCGACTTCGGGCAGCTGCTGCGACTTCGGCTTTGTTCATTTTCTGTCACAAGCTCTTCCGCCACTATGGCGTCGACAACGCTCTTGAGAGGTCGTGGACCTCGTGCAGCCGCCATTGGTGCTGCTACTGCGTCGGTCGCGTGTTCATGGCGGACAATTGCGACGGCTTGTCTAAGCCACAAACAAACGGGTAGGTTTCGTTCATTCGCTTGCTGTCTTGTCTTTCCGACCAGTGTGTTTGAGGTGAGAGCGGAATATGGCTGCTTGTTACCACTTGGCAGATGATATCAAGCGAGCGCTTGGAAGTCTCATGTGTATAAACTCCATGTCCAATGGTCTGTCTTTATATGTACAATTGGTGTACTGTGTATGCTGTACAAAGTATATGGACCCTGGATTTTCCAAGGTAATTACGAAGTATTTTACCTTCCATGCTCTACCACCTACTGTGCCAACTACATACGCACTGCTGGTGCGTGCCCATTCCTACCATCCGAGCTGTCTCTACCTACCCGACTTGAGTCGTCGATCAGGCTCCAATATACTTGGGGGGCTTTTCTTTTCTGTGTCATCGAAAGGTCACACAAGAATGTGATCACAGCTACTCTGCCTATTGGTCCAATGCAGTCGATGAGACCATCACTACCTTGCCCTTACATATCTACCTACCATCCAAGGTAAGGTAGCCATGCAGGCGCCTTAGGTACCTAAGGTACCTACCTAACGTACCTACTACACTCAAACCCAAGAAAACGGAACAGAATGGGGCGGGTCCTTAGCTTTGTTTTTGTCAACGAGGAAAGCCCATGAATAAGTATTCAAAATACCCTGAACGGCATAATAAACGTGGGCCTTGATCCACCACCCCTCGAGACTATTTTCATGCAGCGATCCCTTTCATCAACGCTTTGCAGGAGTCGATGTACCGTACCCTAACTGCCCGCCCTACCCACTCACTGCACTAAACTGGCGGCACATCTTTGTTAGTCACATTGGTATTGCCTCACCAAACGAACTGAAGTTTCTTCATCTGGTTAGCCACATACCTACCTCATCCACCCATATCATCCATTATTCTACTTAGCACTTTATCGCTTGTCTAGTTCTCGTACCTACCTAGGTACCTACCTACCTTAGGTAGTTGTCTTTTTGCATTGAAAATATAGAGAAAGAGCCACCCCGTCCTCCCCACTAACAAGTTGACCCCCCACCACGCCACTCAGCAGCCGCAAACACTTCTTTACCGAAGCAGCAGTACTTTAATTCCGCATACTCCCTCAAGCTCCAACATCAACAAGACAACCCCCACCCCCGAATACAATTCACCAGGAAAATGTCTTCAACCTCGAGGCGCAGATTAAACCATGACAACATCAACCCTCATGTCAAGGCTGCCAAATATGCAGTGAGGGGTGAGCTCGCCGTCAAGAGCGAGGAGTTCCGTGCAAAGCTCACAAACGGTGACTCCGACTTGCCTTTCAAGGAGGTCATCTCGGCCAATATCGGAAACCCCCAGCAGCTGGACCAGAAGCCCATCACCTTCTTCCGCCAGGTCCTCAGCATCTTGGAGAACCCACTCCTCCTTGATCACGAGGATGTTCTCCTGAACCACCTCGGCTACAAGTCCGACGTTGTTGCCCGGGCAAAGTGGCTTCTCAGCAAGGTTGGGTCCGTCGGCGCATATAGCGCCAGCAACGGTGCTCCGGCCATCCGCCAGAGCATTGCCGACTTCCTAGAGAGTGGGTTCCAATCATTTCTTCCCAACGCCGAGACGCAGGCTGTTGTTGCCCCTGACATGAAAAGCTCTGACGATTTCTTATAGGGCGTGATGGATTTCCCGCCAAGGAATCCGATATTTACCTGTCTGCCGGTGCATCATCTGGCGTCAACACTCTTCTTCACGTCATTTGCTCAGACAAGAACTCTGGCGTGCTTGTCCCCATCCCGCAGTACCCCTTGTACACAGCGTCGCTGTCCCTGCTTGACGCGCAATGCGTGCCTTACTACTTGGACGAGTCCAAGAACTGGGGCACCAGCATGGAGACCATCAGGGCTGCCCATGATGAGGCCAAGGCCAAGGGTACCGATGTGCGCGCCATCGTCGTCATCAACCCTGGAAACCCTACCGGTGCCTCGCTGTCCGAGGAGGACATCCGTGGCATCATCGAGCTCGCGCGTGCTGAGCGTCTCGTCGTGATGGCGGACGAGGTGTATCAGACCAACGTGTTTGTTGGCAAGTTCCACTCATTCAAGCGGGTCCTCCGCCAGCTGCAGAAGGAGAACCCTGACGGCAAGTATGATGAGGTTGAGCTCGCATCGCTGCACTCTGTATCCAAGGGCATGGTAGGCGAGTGTGGCCACCGTGGCGGCTACTTTGAGCTCGTCAACTTTGACGAGAAGGTGCAGGCTGAGATTTACAAGTTTGTCTCTATCATGCTGTGCGCCCCCGTCATCGGCCAGTGCCTGGTCGAGCTCATGGTCAACCCGCCCAAGGAGGGCGAGCCCAGCTACGAGCTGTACAAAAAGGAGTACGACGGCATCTTTGAGGGCCTCAAGGCACGCGCCACCGCCTTGCACAAGGCCTTTGCCGAGATGGAGGGCGTCGAGTGCGACACTCCCCAAGGCTCAATGTACCTCTTCCCGACCATCAACGTCCCTCAGAAGGCTGCCGCCGAGGCCGAGAAGGAGGGCCGTACGCCCGACGAGTTTTACTGCATGCGTCTGCTCGAGGCCACGGGCGTCTGTGTCGTGCCTGGCAGCGGATTCGGGCAGAAGCCCGGCACCCTCCACCTACGCACCACTTTCCTCGCTCCCGGTACAGAGTGGGTGGGCAGCATTGTCAAGTTTCACAAGGAGTTCATGGACAAGTACAGGTAGATATGTGAATGGGAGGCATTTGACGACGGAGTTCATCAAGGTGACGTTTTCTTATCCTTTCATCTATTTTATTTTCTGTTCTTTTTTTCTTTTGCTGGTCTGGAAATCGAACTGGGGATATGGGCTACACAGCCTTGGCGACAGGGGTCATATCGCAAGACATTATACACGGCCACCAATCTCCCTGTAGATAACTGAACAATAGATGTCTGGCATGAAATGAGTTTTGGCCCCTCCTCGGGAGTGCAGATTTGAAAAGACCCCACTATGTGAAGTCCTTCCTTGGGATTACTTCGGTTGTCTTGTCTATTTATCATACATCTAGATAACGACACAATTTGACCCCCCTTTCCCTCCACCCAAGTTCCATTGCGCCTGTCTCCTGACCAGCTTCCTAGGTCTATCTCGCCCAGAGTGACCGCCAAAGCATGCGTGAGAAATCATGTGAGCCCTTGTTTCAGCTATCCTGGCCCCCTATGGAACGAGAGAATACAAATGCTGGCTGGACCTTGCTCAGGCTAAAGAGCCGGGATTCCCAGCCTCGGTATCTGACACTCAGTTTTGTTCCTGATTCCCTCGATATTATGCCCTCTCGCTGCCGCGCAGCCTTACTGCCTGGCCGTACTTTTGCAGTTTGGTAATGAGCTGATCGCCCTGCTTCACTACATCCTGATATTGCTTGTTCTTGTCGTCGGGGCGATTCGTCTCGATGATGCCGTTGCCCGTGACGCGATCAATGGTACATGAGATCCGGCCAGCCGCGACGAACTTGGCCAAATCGCTACAATCACACTCGTTGTGTTAGTACAACATTCTTCCAAGTGGAGAATATGACGAAAGAATCCTTATGGGTACGTACCGGTCGAGGAACTCAATTGTGACGCCGAAGTCGTTGGCCATACTGTCGAGACCAACAACACGGTAGCTCTGCAGGAGTTGCTGGTAAGCACGAAGCCGCATCTCCCGAATGAACCAGTTCTTGTGCTCGTGCAGATAACGGTCCTGGGTCAAGAACTGCTCCTCAACAAGTGCCAATGCTTGGAAGAATTGCTTGTAGTTGCCCGTGTACAGACTGCTGACAAGCTGGGCGAGCGGCGAGAAGTCAACAGCAAGCTCGGCATCGGGTTGGTCAGTACTAGTGCCGAGGGTGGTCAAGTTGACGACAGCAGTGGCGCCGGACGCTTTGCTAGGGGCGGCAGCTCCGCTGGGCGAGCTGTCGGACATCTCATCATCGGCCCCGGGACCCGCCGAGATGGCCCCTGTCAACGCAAGCAGCTTGTCCTCACCGTCGCCTAGGATGGCCTTGATCTCGGGAGCATCGACGACTTTGGACTTGAACTCGACGCGCTTGAGACTGACAGAGCCGGCAAGAACCGAGTATACAACCAAGTTGGTGTAGGTGCAAAGCTCGTATGAAGTAAAGGTCGACAGACTGTCAAGGAGAAGAGGGGCGGCAAGGCTGTAGGAGCGGACAGTAAGAAGGTGGATACCTTCGTAGGCCTTGAGGCGGTTACGGCGGTCCCAGTCG
Source organism: Pyricularia oryzae 70-15 (assembly GCF_000002495.2). NCBI lineage: Eukaryota > Fungi > Ascomycota > Sordariomycetes > Magnaporthales > Pyriculariaceae > Pyricularia > Pyricularia oryzae. The sequence goes on along the minus strand of NC_017851.1, from coordinate 3,495,160 downwards.
CCGCCAGCATCGACCAGAGTCTTGGCCCGCTCAACCTGCTTCTTCACCAGCTGCTTGTCGCCGTAGAAAAGACCCATGCGGATTATTGCTAGTACCAAGTCGATCTTGGTTCCCAGGATGCCGGTATTCTCAAAGACCAGTTCGTAGGCAGCGATCGCTTTCTCCTGTGACAGTGCAAGAAATGGTCATCGACGTCAGTAGGTGCGGTTGCCAAAGGACATCCCCAAGTAGCGAGACTCGCCAGTACAAGTCGTCTCCCAGCAGCTACATACCTTGTCGCCAACCCTCGCCCAGAAATCAGCCCTCTTTCCCCTTGCCGCCTGAATTTCTGTCTCGCCGGCCTTCTCAACAGCTTCGTCCTCTTCCTTTTGAAACTCCTCTAGCTCGGCATCATTATCCGCCTTGAGCTTCTGGTATAGACCCTCGTCCCAGGTCAGGTTCACGCTGGTTATGGGCCTGTTGGTGGAGATCATGCCGACGGCGCTGGACTTCCTGCTCAGGGGCTTTCCGGGAGCGCTTGAGCCACCCTCGCCGACGACGTTGAGGATGCCCTCAATCGGGTGCGCCAGGTACCTGTACAGAGGGGCCATTTTGTGCTCGTTGATGGCATCCTGCAGGCTCTTGGCCGCCGCCTGTTGGGCTGCCCCACCTGCGTACGAGTTCGTAAGAGTAAAGACGTGCTGTGCGAGTGGCAACAGCGGCCATTTTGCGTATTGGGGATCCGAGCCCATGGTTGTTGCTTGTCGACAAGTTTGCTATTGCCTATTGTTGGATATGGTGGGCTCGACCAAGTCGTAATCCCAGGAAAAGGTGGTTTCTTAAGTCGGCACTGAAGCGATTATCGAATGGATCGGGCGGCGCGAGAACTAATTTGTAATGCTCTTTTTTTTGCCTTCCGGTGAGTTTCGGCGGACAGATGCAATATTGAGGTTGATGATGGATGAGATGTTGTTTGGGAGGGATGGTATGGGAGAAGGTGTGATGGTAGGAGCTGTCCGCTTTGGTGCCGCCGCAAGTGGCTGCTGTGGGTCCACCGATGAGGATCTGGGCGGGTTGGTCGGTAGCTGAGCTGAGGTACCTACAGGCGGCAAAGCTCACGCGTCAGCGTTAATTGTTCCCTGGTGGTTTGACTGCGCACGGACGTCCGGGCAATCAAGGTTACATGTGCTGTTGGAACTCACCAGATTAGATAATACAAATGTCCTTCATCAACCACGACATTGTTTCTTTCCAATTAACCCTTCCGATTCTTTGCCTCATCAGATTCAATTTTTGAGCTAATTGAATAAACAGGAAACTGGCAACAAATCACGCACGCCATCTACCTGCTCTCAAAAAACATCGCCTTCACTTACTTGAGCTTCAAGACTGGACCGGACCATTCAACTTCTGAGCGGCAATATCGTACGTGCTCTTCACTTGATATCATTTCCAAAAATGGCAGGCGGAGCAGACCTGGACGAGCCGCCGAGGCAATCCGACAGCACCACCGACCGAAAGCGACCTGCAGATTCAACACATGAGATAGGCTCTGCCGATGTGCCCAGAGATCGAGCAGGCAACAAGACTTATGATATCAGCAAGCTAGAGCCCGCACGCAAGCGGCAGCGCTCCAAGTCGCCTAGTGGTGAAGCTGCTCCCAGGAAGCTCAAGCGACCTGGCGCTCGTGCAACTATTTCGGAAGCAGATCGCAAGGCCGCGAGGGAACGCGCACTCGAGCGTGAGCGATTGGCTCGGGAGGCCGCCACAGCAGATGAGGAGCGTCAGCAGATCAATGATGTAGTCAAAGCTCACTACAACGCCGTACCAGAGAGGGGTCGCGATTGGCGCAAGACCGATAGTCGTATCAAGGGTCTCCGCTCGTTCAACAACTGGATCAAGAGCTGCATCATTCAGAAATTCTCTCCTGACGAGGACCACCAGCCAGGAAGGGGCGGTGGTCCCAGCATACTAGTACTGGACATGGGTTGTGGCAAGGGTGGTGATCTGGGCAAATGGCAACAGGCCCCTCAGCACGTTGAGCTGTACGTCGGCATGGATCCTGCCGATGTGAGTATCGACCAGGCTAGGGACCGCTATCGCAGCATGAGCAGCCGGGGTGGCCGCGGTGGAAGGGGAGGACGTGGTGGTGGTCGTGGTCCGGCTAGGTTATTCGAGGCCCGCTTTCACGTCAAGGATTGCTTTGGCGAGCCCATCAGCGACATTGACATCATACGTCAGGTTGGCTTTGAGAGCGGACCCCACGGTGGTGGGCGTGGCTTTGATGTTGTCAGCATGATGTTTTGTATGCACTATGCATTCGAGACGGAGCAAAAGGCACGCCAGATGCTTAAAAATGTCGCAGGGGCTCTGAGGAAAGGTGGACGCCTCATTGGTGCTATTCCCAACTCGGACGTCATCAGTACCAAAGTCCGCGAGCACAATGAACGCATGGTAGAAATGAAGAAAAAACAGGCAGAGGCTGGTGACGGTTCAAAGAAAGATGACGGTGGCGATGCCGAGGAGGGCGAGCTTGACGAGCCAGAGGTTGAGAAGTCGGCAGAATGGGGCAATGATATTTACCGGGTCAGGTTCCCGGGGAAGACGCCGGAGGACGGCATTTTCCGTCCACCTTTCGGTTGGAAGTATAACTTCTTTTTGCACGAGGCAGTCGAAGAGGTCCCTGAGTATGTGGTACCATGGGAGGCTTTCCGTGCCTTGGCCGAAGATTACAACCTGGAGCTGCAGTGGCACCGAAGTTTCAAAGAGATTTGGGATCAAGAGAAGGATGACCGAACCCTCGGCCCCTTGAGTGAGAGGATGCATGTGCGAGACAGGAATACCGGCGAACTGCTGGTCAGCCCTGAGGAGCTGGAGGCTGCGAATTTCTACGTTGGCTTCTGCTTTTACAAGGTCTAGCTACACTAGCGATGGCTTGTTTTTTTGAAAGCCCTGCGCTGGTCCCGCTGGCACGATTATGACTTGGTCAATCAAGTATTAGATCACAGATAGACAGTTACTACTGAAACACCCAGCGTCTGCGCTGGTGATGATTTATACTGGTGGGGCACGGCCAAAGTAGAAGCTTTCTACCATACCTTTGAGAATACGTGGTACTCAACGGGATGTATGAAAAGGTTTGTCTGATGTTACTACGCAGCACTATTTCATACTACCACGTAATTACGTGACTGGAACTTCTGTGCTGACCAATTTCGTCTGATGTCGATACATACAGTAGACTCGTTCCGCCGCTGCTGGGTCATACATCGTACTTTTTTTTTTCTTTTTTTTCCTTTTTTTCTTTTTTTGCTACATTACGCCTCGTCAGTACGCCCAGGGATTCTAACCTTTCTGACTGAAGTGTCAAAGTGCCTTGGCTGATGTCGTCGTTCCCCCACATCAGGTTGGAGCTTGGGCCTGCTCTAGTTGAGAAACATTGCCACGCACACTGATACGACTTTATGCATGTGTTTCGACCCCTATTTTTTGTGGGTGATGTGTACCTATCTATGCACGAAATGCGCAGTTCCCAATTTCAATGGATACCATCGCAGCGTCTGTGCACGACGCGTCGTCTGGCGACCTTAACTGAGGCAAACAAGTTTGTTCCATAATATCGCACAATGCGGTTTTGTCTTGTTGTGTTCCCGAATCCTGCACCTCCAGCCTGGCGGTAACATATCTGCAGTTAGAGAATTTCCGACGTGGTTCTGCAACAGGTCTCACCAATAATTTCTTAACATCAAGCGAACAGGCTTGGATTGCCGTTGTTTGCCTGGAGGAAGTCCTCGGCCGCAGCGGAAGCGGGAAAAGACATGGCCCGATGACTTCCGAGGGTCAATGAACCCCGTTGCCGGACGGTGGACAATATGGTACAGAACTGTTAAAACGGGCCGAGTCAAGACTTTTTTTTTTTTTCCTTCCTGTAATTCCGGCAGAGGAAAACTGTTTCGGATGGTCCGAGCCTGCCTTGCCTGGCACTTACTGGCAAGCACATGGGATGGAGTCGCTCGCGTGCCCTGACATGAGAGGTGGGGACTGAGTTGGAGGTACAGGCGACGAATATTCAGGCACGAACAGTCCTGTTCTCTTCATCAATCATGCCGGGTGCTTGTTGTGCCCACAGAGCCCCACAAGCTGACCACCCGGGAGAGGATCCGGGGGTTCCGTTCCCCAGGGTCAGTGGTCTTGGAATTCGGTTATGTGGTCGAACCGTCAAGGTGAAAGAGCCCAGTTCCCGTGTCAAACAAGCATACAGTCTGCCTGCGAAACCCCTGCTTGCACTGCCAATGTCTAATAGCACGGCATGGCAGCCTGACGGTCGACCGATTCAAACTCTTGAAATAGATCCGAGGAACTCACAGTGGGTAAAGAGAGTAGTTCACATAGTCAAGCCATAGGGGATTTGCCCAAAAACATTTATTGTCATTACTCTCCACCACTAATTAGTCGGGCTGACCGAAGGTTTCAGGGTCAAGGGATGCCCGTCGAGAAAAGAGTAGAAGATGGACAGAAAAAGGAGAAAGGAAGGGAAAAGGGGGAGGAAACAATCGCATAAACCCAGTCGACTTGTATCTTCTACAGTCTACCACCTCAACTCCAACATTGCTGAACGGATGAGTTTATTAGACTACCTCTAGCAAGACATATATCAAAGTCAAATGACGGGTGTCACCAATGATTTGAAGCGAACAAGCAGAGAAAGATATCAAAGTTGCAAGTCAACCCAGATAGATGGCAGAGACTATGTAGCCCCTGAAGAAAAAAAAAGAGTGAACCATGTCACTTCAGTACCAGCGGCCCAGCCTCCGCTGCTTTGCATGTCACCAGGATTTCTGCGTCGGTTAACGGTGATTCCAGGAGGCAGCCCATCTAATTAACTACCTGACCTAGTCGATTTTTAGCAGGCTGCATCTACCGTAGTGATCTATGGAAAAAAACGAGTGTTTTCTGGAATCGGAAAACAGACAAGGGACAAGGATAAAAAAAGAGAAAAAAAAAAAGGGGGGGGGGGGGTGAGCACAGGATTAAGGGACCGCACCATCGATATTGTTAGGGTAGCACGGGCTAAAAGACATGGAGCTTGACCAGAGATGCGGATACACGATGCCAACGAAGCACGTTAGCTGTCTAGACCAAAAGGAACTTTTGTGCAGGTTCCTTTTGGGTAAGGGATAATTACGATCTTTCTTTCTTCTTCTTTTATCTTCTTTCTCCTTCCGCTGTCTTTTCAGGGTCCATGGCTCACATTGAGCGGGGGTTTACGTAGGGAACGTTTGCTGTGCGAGATGTGTTGGTACTGAGTAGCGTCGATCAAGAGTTTTCTTCTAGACTAGGTGCGCAAAGCAATTTATCACATGGTACTTTGTACGAAGCAACATTTGGTACAACAGTTTAACCATTCACTGGGTACCTGCCTGCATAGTCTACTCTGTACTGTATGTATGATTCCATCATGTTGGTTATCGGTCAGGGCTTTTCTCCTCGTCTTGCAAAATGACAACCTAACTTAGTTAATTACTTCGTAGGTTCCATTGCGAAGAAATCAGGGTCAGGTTCCTGTTCGGTGGAGAGGTCGGGTGGATAAACGGACTGGAACAGGTGTGACGTCCACTGCATGGATAGTGCGGCGCAGTGCAACCCCTTGGCCCTTCTGGAAAAAGTTCTCGAAGTCTTCTCGAATGAATCGGTCTAATTTCGTTTCCCAAACCCCCCCGGCTGCGGTCCATTATGCACCAGCAGCAACCCGCCATTGTGGCCAACCAACTCTGTCTTTGCTGTCGTATTTTCTGTCAACCCGGCATAAATATTTCATGATCCTTTTTAGAAGTGCAGCATTTCTATTCGTAGTGCCAGTCAAAGTGGGTGCTTCAAACAACAAATAACGGCTTTTTTGCTTCTTGCCACTCTTTTGCTTTGTACTAGGCGGGGAGGGCGATGTGGTTACAGTATTGTACTGTATGACTGGCAAATGCAGCTCCCCTTCATGGTATCATATGAAATAATATCCGAGCTCGTTTTCTTTGGTTTGCAACCCACACCCCTACCGATGAATTCTTGACTGAGAAGAGGTGGTTGTGCATTGGCCAAGCGCGGGCTTCCGTCCCTCCGTCCACACGTCCGTGTCCGCGACGAGATGATGACACAAGGTGGACACATGGCACTAGGTAGATGAACTTTGCTTTGCGAGCGGAAGGATGATGCGGATTTGACAGGACTCGCTGCACATGCGGACGGACACATAGACAGGAGACAGATAGATGCAAGCAAAGCACAAACGCCGCACGCACACGTGCGCACGGAACAAAACAATTCAAGGTCCATAACAAAGTAGGTAAGGTAGGTAAGGTACCTGCCTACCTACCTACGTAGGTACCGTTCGTGCCCCTGTCCCTATTCAAGGTCCGAGCGTCCTTCTGGAAACCGTGGAAAATAATTTTGATGACAAGGCTGGTGGAAAATGGATCTGCAACTGGTCGGAGCGTTGTACATGGGTAACGCACGTCAACCTCTACGAGACACCATCTCGCGAATCTGCAACTGAACGCTTTGCTACATTGTATCTGAGGTGAAAGGGAAAGGCAGGTAGCCTGACGGCATCTCTCGCGCGTATACGCTGTGTTAGCCAAGCGGTCAACGGACATTGTGCTGTCTACGAGCACGGAAAACGTCGAAGAGGCAATAAACAAGAATTAGAAGATAACCAAAGCCCCAGGGGGACGGAGATGGGGAGGCAACGGGGAGATAAAGAAAATAGAATTCCCAGGGGTCAAGACTAAGTAAACATTAGACTGCCTTTGGTGGTTCGGCGGGGTCCGGCTGCTTGCTTGCTCGTTTGCAGTTGTAAACACGACTAAATTAACAGCAAACGAAGGGGTTACTCTAATCGGTTCATAATCTCGGAAGCGTCACGCCGCCGCAATCGCTAAAAGCCTCCGAGCCCGTTGCAACATTGGATCTGTTAACTATGAGATATCTGTTCTCGGGGACTTGCGGCGTCATTACGTGGGACATGAATTGGATCAATGACCCAAGGTACAGGCACCTGGTCAATGTTGAACTAAAGGTAGACAGACACCTAGGTTGTTCTGTGATCCGTATCAGATCTTGGGGGTGCATGGTATGAAGATGATGTTTTGGACGGCTTGGCCCGTATGGTCAGAAGTGCTTCTTGATTGCCTACCTAAATACCTGGCTGCAGCCTCAACTCGGGACACTCGGTCAAACTGTCGCTGCAAAATGGCAGTAGTTCCTTTAAAATCTTCTCGGGTGCTGAAGTTTACAAAATTAAAATTTGAACTTTGACAAGTTGGTCTTGGAGCCCCACATATTCCTTCGTTCCTGTCGTTTGCTGTACTGTAAGGGGTACGCAGTAGATATTTGAGGAAGTCGCCTGCCAAACCAGGGTAGGTAGGTACCTACCCGGGAACGTAGGTAGTCTAAATCAAGAAATTACGAAAATTGAGGACACAGAAACTGCCAAAAACAAAAAAAAAAACCAGCAGCGTTGAAAGCGCTAGAATAGTATCAATGAAGCAAATGACCAGGGTAGCGATCCGTATCTCTTCCGATCGTTGTCTGTGTGCTCTTCAGCAAAAAGAAGCACGGGCACTGGTGAATCCTGAAATGTTGCATTGTCCATCGATTCGCCGGCGCGGGACACTAAGACTGCAAGTCCCGAGTTGACCTGAGCCACCCCAGGCAGGGCCAGGCAGGACCCCCCTGTACGTGTTCCAGACTAGCGCCCAATTAGGACTAGCCCCCCTACTCTTGGCACCTATCGATGCTGTTCATTTTTCTGCCATTATTTTTGGATCGATCCATCCCCTTGGAGCAGGAGGTGCCTTCAAAAAATCCATCTGCATCAAACTGTTTACCTACCTCACCCTCCAACCATACCCAAACGTTGGTGCCTCTCAACCTTTGTGTGGATCTCACTTCATCCTCAGTGAATCCATACCGCCCGGCGACAACCTCAACTCAAGTCTGCCTCGAGTTACTATCATCCTGGGTTTGAGGCAAACCATCAATCCGATTTACCTGGGTACGGTACGTGTTCGCTTTTGACCCAACCGCGTTCTCTTTTTTCTCTCTCGTTTCATTGCAGTACCTCCATCTGGGAACTTAGAGACAGCATTCAAATCTAGAGCTCAATTTCTGCAGCTACCGTCTACTTTGAATGCCGCTTTTTCAGGTCGCTTGGATAGAGCTTGAGGTTGCTTGTAAACGTGATTAATGGCCCTGGATCGAGGTCACAAGCTCTGCTCTGTTCCAACACACACAATATTTTACTGCATCTTGAAGACAGAGAATGTCAAGTTGACCAGTCTGGCGCATACTATACAGGCAACGACCCCATCCAGAACCCAGCCTCTTTCAGCAGAATCCTGTCTCGATCGATCAAGTGGCCCCGTGCCCATCTCTTTAAAGCTTGCGCAAACACCGATCGAAAAGGACTTGGGATCTTCATCCTGGGCCAGTGCTGCGCGGACGACGGGAGAGGCCTTCTTGCTTTAGCCGCGTGGTCTAGACGGTAGTAACAAGGACGCCGCGCTGAAGCATAGTCTGGCTATAGACGTGCAATTTTGAGGAAGCACGAAAACACTACAAGGGCGGTTGTCAAAATCCGAACCTCGCGTGCGGCCTTCTACGAGATATCGATCAAAGGGCAACCTCGATCCGGCCAGACGCATCATAATATTGCCCGCTCCCGACTTGGCTTTTACATCGTCGAAGTGGTATCGAGCTTGTCAGTGGCCCAAGCTCCTCAGGGGCAACGAGAGTATATCAATATCTCTCCCATATATTTCCGCCCTGGTAAGTCTGCGTACAATTGCCGTTATTGGTTTTGATGATATTTGGCAAGCCTGAAAATGAGACACTGCTGTGCAAGAGTGTTCTTTTCTGCAGCTGTTGCACTTGTCTGATGTAGTTAGACTCGGGAGGAAATACCCGGGATTTCGTACTAATATGTGTGCATTCTTAGGCAAGCAAAGCCTCGATTGCTTACTTTCGGTCTGTGCTGTCGACCCGTGCATCTTGAAGCCCTGAGTTCGCACCACCGGGACCATGATCATGGATGCTCCCGTTACTAGCAGCGACATCCCAGGCTTGAGCAGCCTGGTAGATCAGAGAGTCACGCCTTCCCCCGTACCCTCCATGCATCTACCAGCGCCAGTACCTACCCCTCCACATGGCCACCAAGAGCCCTTGCAGCTCCAACCGCTTCAGCAATATCATCAGCTGTCCCAAATGCCGGTTGACCGCGCCGACTCACCACACGGATCAGAGCATTCTCGGTACTCTGCACCACCAATGAACGGTAGCGGCATGGACAACAGCCGCCCATATGGTTCGCCTTCAGCCATGCATGCCCCATTACATATCTCGCCACCGACAAGCTTGCCCCTGGGCTCAAACATCTCATTACCTGCTATACAGCAGCCGATTCTGGCACCCGCTCCTCCTGCAATGATGTCCGTCTACCCGCCAGTCAATCAGCCGCCACCCCCTGTGAAGGCTTATCCCTGCAGCACTTGCGGAAAAGGATTCGCACGGCGCAGTGATCTTGCTCGTCACGGTAAGCCCTCTCGGCATCCGAACGCTCCGTCGGTGGTCTCTGTGCTAACTTGAAACCAAAGAGCGCATCCACAGCGGCATCAGGCCGCATGTTTGCGACCACCCTGGTTGTGGAAAACAGTTTATTCAGAGATCTGCTTTGACGGTTCACATGCGTGTTCACACCGGCGAAAAGCCTCACATGTGTGAACGTTGCGGCAAGGTAAGCTCAAATAGAAGCCAAACGACGGGGTGGTGATCAGATTGCATGACTAGGCAGTGCTGACAGAACATTACTACTCTAGCCATTCAGCGACTCGAGCTCTCTGGCCAGGCACAGGCGTATTCACTCAGGAAAACGTCCGTATAAGTGCCCGTACGCTAATTGCCAGAAAACCTTCACCCGACGTACGACCCTGACGAGGCATCAGAACCACCACACTGGCACGATAGAAGAAGCGGCTCTGGCGACCCGGGAGGCATTATCTCGGGATCCTAATACAACGGCACGACTGACGCCTGGTGCACACCATCGGTCGGATGGAGAGGCCGTCGTCACCTCCAACCACGCATCGCCTCTTACGACGCCGTCTCCTGCACACCGCACTCACTCGATGTCCCCATCCAACGAGTTGGCCGGAATCCACACCCTGCAAACCCAATATCCGAACAGCTCTCTCCCGAGCCATCTCCGAAGCGACGTCCACATTGCTAGCCCTACATCGACTACCTCCTCTGGATACAACGGCAATCGCCCCACGTCACACCCGAGCGGCTATGGGCCGCCCTCGGTCCTGGAGCCCAGTATCGAGACCCGTCCAGGTCCTGGCAGTGCGAGTGGCAGCCCTCATATGGGCAGTGTAGGCTGGCAGTCTCCGTCCCATGCGGGCTCTCCCTCACACAGTGCAAGTGGCTTTGTCTATCCGGACCCCGAGGCTTATCCTGGTCACGCCGGCCTATCAGGAAACTTGGGATCTCTGTTTTACGGCAGTGCTGTTAACTCTACACGAGCTGGAAGCTCTGAACCAGGCCAAGGGGGCGATTACCCCAAGCCAAGGACCAGTGAACTATGGGCATCTGCGCAGTGAGATAGAATTGGAAACTGCCACCATCAACAGTCCCAGGAACGTCTCGGACCTCATCCAACATCTTGCTGTGGTAGCATCTTTCTGAGGCTACGTGTTCCAGCGCTTCATTTTTTCCGTGCCGAAAATCAGGATATTCCCATCCAGCTGTGGTGTGCCGCAAATCCGTGTTGTTAACATGCATGGAAACTTTGCAGACGCTGCATCAGCTCTCGTCTTGGGATGCCATCTGATGATGAACAACCTATTCCCCCGATTTTCCGGGCTTATTCCCCATCGAACCCTTATGATTGGTCTTCTTTACTTTCCCCTGCGCCACCACAAGGTGCCTAATATTGGGTCACAAATATACCCGCGATGTCCTATTCTTTGCGCTCGTTTGCTTATCATTTGTTGCAGTCGATATACTCCAACCACATCTCCTTTTCTCTCTCCTTTGTCAAGAATGAAACAGGTTTATAGAACGGGATCGGTGGACTTTGCAGACGGGATAAAATTGGGGGCACATGCCATCTTCTATGAAGCCCGTTGGCTTCGGTGTTAAGGATTGCACTTTTATTATTATTCAGTGTTATTATCACCTGCTCCTCCTCTTGTTTTTTTTTATGCAAACTCTTCCCCCAAAAAAAAATGTACAGCTGAGTTGGTCATGCATGGAGCTTAAGGGGGGGGGGGGCAGGAATGGGATCTGTATTTTTTTGCTCCCTCCGACGTCGAGTGGTGGGTTGTTTACTACTATTTATCAATTAACTCGTGGCAAGAAGGGGAGGCGAGCAAGCCACACTATAATAGCACAAGCTTTTACTATGCGAGTCACGTGTGCCGAGAGAAGTTTATGACAGTCACGCTAAGTTCTGCATCACGACACTAGTGATCAGCCAGATTTCCTCAAAACGTGGACTCTTTGGTCCAGGCACCGCCGGTTGTTCCTTTGATGTCAGCCGTTGGTCTCGTGGCTGGGAGACATGCGTCCTTGATCAGACCATTTTTCACCCCTGATATTGCTTGAGGGGCTGAAGTAGGTGCGTCATCAGAAGTCGTGCAAGCGAGGTGATTTTATGATTACTATTCAACGGCAAGTCTCACACTAGGGAACCTGGCATCAGCAATGCAAGTCTCCGCACGCATGCAAGGGTTTCTTGATATACGATTTATGTGATTGGGGCGTTTACTCTAGATTAAAAAAAAAAAAGATCTGGACGAGCGCCGCAAACATGATACGGGGGGGTTCGATGTTTTTTCTCGACGGATGGAGTCTGTTCATCGGCAACAGCTGCAGTACACAACTGGTGAGAGTCGGCGTTTCACCGACGGGCCCCAAGGAGGCTTTCTTGGCCGGCTTTTCTGCACGGCAAGGTTCTATCGCCCAAGTCTAATCATGTCGGACCCATCCTCACCTGGTCCGATATCTTGGGGGATTCTCTTTTTCTTCTTGTTTCTTTCTTTCCTGCTTTTGGTTGTCGGGCTTAGGTCAAAATGTCATTGACATATGCCTCCTCCTCCTCCTCCCGCCTGGGCAGTGCAGTCTTTTTGTGTCAGCCAAGTATCACAATGGCCACTTTCAAGGTCGACATATACTCTGACACGGCATGTCCTTGGTGTTATGTGGGTAACAAGTCGTTGGAATCAGCCATTGCCGACTTCACCGGCCAACACCCAGAAGCATCGTTTGAGCTAGTCTGGCACCCATTCTTTGTGTTTCCAAACGTCAAGGGATCAAGTGAGTTAACACAAAAAATGCCGCTCTTTAATGCCCGATCCCCCGCCCAAAAGGCCCGGACTACTAGGTGGGATGCTCACAAATAGCACTCTTGGTCCGTGAGGAAAATTAATAGCGTACACATACCGGGAGATCTACACCAGGGCCCACGGACCGGCCCGTGCGGCTGATTTCTTTCGACGTCTCGAGGTCGCAGGCGCCCCGCTGGGCATCTCGTTTGACTGGCACGGCAGGACGGGCGACATGGCTGCGTCCCACAAGCTACTCCTCTGGGCCTCGGAGATGAGTAGCGGCAGCGGCCACCAGGACGGCGCCGCATCGCTAGGGCTGGAGGAGGATCTGTACCCGTCGCCGCCCGGGTCACCAAGAGTAGCAGCAATTGACGACGACGACGGCCGCCGGACGCCGCTGAGGAGGCTGATCATGGCCCTCTACTCCGGCGTGTTTGAGCAGGGCCGCAACATATCAGACAGGGGGTTCCTCGCTTCAGCAGCCGTGGACGCGGGCCTCGCGAGGGACCAGGGGCAGGCGCTCCGGTGGCTGGATGCTGCCGAGGCGAACGACATACTGGCGGAGCGCACGGCGGCGATCCCGGACGAGATCTCGGCGGTGCCGTGCTTTGTAGTTCAGGACAAGTTCCAGGTGGGAGGGGCGCAGCCGCCCGATGTGTTTTTACAGGTCTTCGAGAGGATACAACGTGAACACATGTCTTCGTTGGTGGGGTCATGATGGGAGGAAAGGACAGCGAAAAGTAAAAGCTCTCCTATTTCCCCCAAAAGCGACCATAGACGTCATTAGTTAGCGTTACATGCGAAGCGACATTTGAGCAAGAAAATGGTATTCAAGCACAAAGTACAGAGCCTCGGTATAGACACGAATTGTTGCATTATAGTCCTTTGAGGGTATCTAGTTTTTGATAAAAAAGGGGAAAAAAAGAAGAAAAAAAAAACAGAACGCTTCAAATGCAATCACCCAAACCCAACCCAGCCCGAACGATGATTTCCTGTGTAACCAACCCATGGTGTATGTACTTTTGTTAATCCCAGCCTCCGTAACGCCTATGTGTGATATTTCTGCAATCTGTGTAGATATAGAGCAGTGCACTCAGTCTCACGTGAACGAGAAAAAAAACAAAAAAAAAAACCACAAACAACAAAAAAGCCTACACAATTCGTCTCAGTTTCATCCAGCCAACCAGATCATCTACTTCTTGATGTGGTCGAAATTCTTGAGCAGCCCAGCCATGTGAACATTTGTCATCTTCTTGATGTTGACGGCCCTCTTCTTGTTCTTCTTGGTGTCCTTGGCGACGGCGTGAACCTTGAGTTGGGGGTCGTCGCTGGTGGGCTTTTGGCCGGCAGCGGCCAGCTTGCGCACAATATCCTCGAGGGGCGGCACCTCGACGCGGTGCCACATGAGCTTGAACTCGGCATCGACATCATGGTGCAGCGACGGGTCGTCGATCCACACTGTCCTGGCAACACCGTCCTTCTTGGTCCGTACGACGAGCAGCTTGTGAGCCTTCTCGAGCTTGGTGATGGTCTCGTCGCAGCTGGGCCAGCCGTCCTTGAGATCCTTGACGCTGACGCCCTGCGCCGTTTTGCGCTCGCTGAGGTACCTGAGGAGCGACGTCTCGTCCTTGACTCCCGGGATGATGGGCAAATGCTCGTACTTGCCCGTCTTCCAGGCATTCTCCGGGTCTGCCGCCTCGGCCTTGGGATCGCGGATAAAGTTAACCTTTGTGTGGGCCTTGAGCGTCTCGACGACGGCCCGCTTGAAGTTGTCGTCGCGTCGGTGCAGGTTGACGTGGCCGAGGACATCATCGAGCGACTTCGGCTTGCCGTGCTCCTTGAGGTTGTCGACAATGTAGATGATGTTGGATCCCAGCTCCGTTCCGTAGCCCGTCTGCGCCGGTTGCGAGAAGATGGTGGCCGTGGTCTCGCGCTTGATCTTTTTCGGCGTCGAGCCCGAGCCATCGTTACCTGGCGCCGCAGATGTTGTCGATGTTACCGACGGTGATGGAGAGGGCGGCGGTCGCTTGAGGCTGTTGGGTTTTGAGGCACCGCTCAGTTTGGATGCCGCGCCTGCAAGGCTCGCGGCCATGGCCTTTTGCTGGCGCTCTAGAAACGACGACATTGTTGCGGCTGAATGTTTTTTTGTTTTTTTTCTGTGTGTCTATCTGCCCTCGTGGGCACCCGAGCCGACTGTTGTGCGATGTGCCCGATTGAAAATATGCGGTAGCGGTGATGGTCGACGTCGGGTTCAACCGCGGGCGAGAAAGGGGGAAAAAGTTGGCATGGAATGATCGAAGGAATAGGCAGCAGAATGAGTCGCTGTTAGATCGGGACTGGAGGGTGTGTGGAGAGTGACGTTCCAGATTGAGAAATATTATGTAAACGAGGATGGAATCGGTCGCTTTGCAGCTGTGCGTTATTGTGACACAGCGTTGCCGATTTTTGGCGATGATCGGATTCAAGACAATTGATTGATCGATCTGAATCAGGAAGCAGCCAAATTGTCAGCAGAGGAGTGATTTCTCGACTCTTTTTCTTTCTTTCTTTTTTCTCAAACAGAGAGAGAGAGAGCAACGACAAAGATGGTAGAGGGAACTAGACCTAGAACTAGACTAGACTGTCTGTGTTAAGCAAATGCTGTTTTGTTTGTTAGGTGTTTGTCCTGCTCTTGCAGATTGAAGGCTACACAAGCGAGCGAGCTACTTGTTTATTATTGTTCAATCACCTGCTTTTGCACAAAATCGATTCTGTTCAATGACTAACCTCCTGCTGCTGTCCAAGTAACCCAAAGCAAGCTCCAAGGTCACTGACTGCATATGCAAACCGTATGCACCCTTCCGGAGAACACGTTCCCTTACTGTCCACATTAGAACTTCGGCTCTACTGCAAGTCTGTTAAGGTAAGTCTGGGTCTATTAAAAAATCGCTATCTTTTCAAGGGCGGTATCTCGACTCGCTCAAAAACCCCGTCTCGGAAGGTTGGTGCGACAAAAACAATGGCAAGCCACACCAATCCACATCTCAAATCAGGCGGTTGCGCCATACCTAGTCACATCTTTTTTTCTTTCTTTTTCTGGCAGGCATCCTTTCATGACATTGGAAGAGACCATACATTTCAAGGTAGGCCTGGGAGGAGACCCAGAAAGAGACCCAGAAAGAGACCCAGAATGAGACCCGAGAAGAGACCGTACACGTCAAGGTAAAAACAAAAACATGCAAGGTCTGTAAAGCGCAACCGCACAAGCTTTATATTGTCCTGCATCGTCACGGTCTTTAATCCGCCTCATCGCGCATTTAACTATATTCTGTAAACAACAAAAGCAAGCCAACCTAAGCGGAGGCTGTTTGCTGCTGCTGCTGCTGCAGGTACTGGTAGGCGGCGTAGGCGGCGAGACCACCGATGAGGATAACTGCGTACAGCCCAATGCCCATGCCCGAAGCGGCGCCCGTTTGGGCCTGTGGTGCCAGAGAGCCCGAGTTGTGTGTCTTAGGTGTAGGGTCGCCAGCCTGATGGAAGGGAAAAATTTGTCCCGGGTTAGCAAAAGAAAAATCATAAACTATGCAGTACATACTGCGTAGGAGGGGTAAAGAAGAGGGAGGGGCGCGCATGGAAGACTGAGCAAAAACGAAAATAGAGAATTGAACAAAACATACCTTGCGCTCGAGCTTGCCAACGAGTAGAGTGTCTAGTGTCTCGCGGGCCTCGTCGCTGTGGCCGACATCCTCGAAAGCCTCCGTCGCATCCTGACCGCCTACATCCAGCATGACCTCCTCGCCACCACTGTGGAAATAGTTGTTAGTTTTCTCGTTTTCGTCTTGGGTCAGAAGTCTTTGCCCTCATTATGTAGATCGCAATGCTGTTCGAGGGTTGAAAGGCGTTGCTTACGGGTGCTCGTCGACAAACTTGGTGGCATCGTAGACCTTGTCGTGGATCACCATGAAGAGGTCCTTCTTGGTGTTGTGCTCAGCAACATCCTGGTACGTGAACGTCTTCTCGGCCATTTTGTCTGTATTTTTTTTTTCTTCTTTTTTTTTGGCTTGTCGCGTCTAGGCTTATTTGGGGTCTCTTTTGGATCGCTTCCACTGGTGAAGACGGAATGGTTTGTGCGAGGCTTTTGCTCGTAGAGATTTTAGTTTGGCTGGCTGGGTAAGGACGTCCGACAATACCGGGTGTGAGATGGGACCGGAGTTAGATAGGATTGGACAGTTGGCACAAGTAAGTCCGACCTATTGTAGAAAAGAAGGTTTAGCTTCTGGTACGTCGGATTCGGAGTAGAACAGACCCCCGTTTCGGTGCCCGCCAGAACGAGAGATTACATGTGGAAATTCCATGTCCACTTCTTTAAACCCCCCGTCGCGGTCCTGCTGGAAATCAGGCCGATGGGATTGGCCCATTCTCTCTCGGGTGAGGTGGGTAAAACTGGGACAGGGTATCTTCACCTACCGCGTAGCAGGCTACCCTGCCCCGACTGCCCAACCCGGCTTGTACCTTTCTGCTCCCGATTCCAGACAAAGTCTCATCCGGAGAGCGGGATTAACGACATACTGTAATCAAGTTAATATCTGCGCTAGGTAGCCTAGCATCGGAGTGGTCATTTGTTGCGTCTATCATTTACCCCCGCAGCCTGCATAATCCGGTCCTCAGTACCAAACTGCCCGTCAAACAAAAGACCCACGCATCCTATCTTTCCTGCTACTGCCTGCGGCATAGGTACAGGTTACACTCCGAAAACCCGGGGCTGAGCTTGCATTGAGATTTGGCAAAGTACAAAAAAAAAAAAAAAATCAGGGCAGCTCCGTACGGAGTATACAGGTTGTCAAGTACGTCTCGTAACCGCGTGACAGGTCGTACTAGCTAAATTCACCAGCAAACCCCTCCATCCATCCCCTCAATCGCATATGAAATACCGAGCCGAGGACCAGGACCAATCGGCTTTGGCATGACTCTAATCGTCGTCCAAACTCACCCTGACAGTCTTGGTCGTATTCCGGATTTAGTCATAGTATGAAAACGAGCCGATATAGAGTTAGCAACTATCTAATATCTTGCATTTGATCATACTTTGGCCATTTGCGTGACACATTTGTCGGCATTCCATCACAATTTGAAATTGTCTAGTCCGTATTTCTTCAGGCCGGGTTCTATTTCTGCGTCAACCTCTCAAAATGATCGTTAAATTTTCGAGCCATCGGTCGACCATCTTGACAGCGGTATATAAACGCGGAACGGTCAACATGGACGCCCATGAGTGGATCCTCCACCTGTTCCCAGACGCTCCATCACCGGAAAGCTTACAACCTCCGAGCATTCCGCGAATGGACGACAAGCTAAGCCTGATGACACCGGAATCCAAATTTTTGTCTCTTCTCTTCCCTTGTCTTGCATCGTCGATCATCTAGCCCTGACGCCTGCCCCCGCCGATATCCTGCCCCAGCCGGTAGCTTGCGACCTTGTCCCACTCAATCTTCTGACGGGTTACTGGCAGTTGCCTCCTGAGCCCTTTGAAGGCCCCTTCGCTGAGGTCTGTAAAGCCCCGGTTCAGTTCTTCCTGATACTTCTTCTCGCTGCTGCCAATCTCCTTCACGATCGCACTGCCAGTGGCCGAGGGCACCGTAGCGGTTGTGGCCTTGTCCGTCAGAAGTCGAACGTTGCCGTCCTCGTAATAGTGCACGTCGACTTTGATCGAACCGTCGATGGCTCCTGATGCTGGGTCAAGCGTGTACAGAGATCGCCACCGTCCGTTCCTGCAGCAAAATTAGTTTACCGCTTCGCAGGCCGATGCATGAATTCTTTCGCCTTGCAAGCTCCGGTCCGCCACATACCAGAAGTTGTTCGGGCTGTACTTGTTGGACACGATTATGATAGCCAGCTTGGAGTCGCTTTCAATAGGGTAAACACCATACGCGGCGTTCGGGAAATGTTCGCTGACATAAGGACCTAAGCTCTTCAATGTGGATTTTCTGTAACTTTTCTCAGCTCTCGTGATCCGGGGCATGTTTTTAGTACCTGACTTTGTGCGCGTGCTTACACAAGGTCTGAATGTGCGCTTTCCAGTGCGTAGCTTTGAACGGCACTGGCTTTCTGTCCTGATCGTCAGAGTGATGTGCACTTCATGCTGTCCGGCATTTCATCTACTGACCTGGGTTGTGTGATCAAAGGCAAAGCTCGATGAGCTCTCGACATCGTAGTAGCGACCGTCGCCCAGCGAGTTGTGGGCGCTGACGATGACCTTCTGGCTTCCTCCTGGCAACTTCACTGTGGTGAATTGCTCTTCGTTATACCTCTCGAATGCGGGCGCGAGCTTTGAAACAACCTTCGCATCGCCTGACGATATCGACTTGATGTCTATGCGCCGAGATCTTAGCTGTTTGATCGGTCAATGGAAATGCAGTAATGTCAGAAAAGCATACCAGCGACGACGTCTGCGAGCTATTGATTTCAGAGAGAACATGTCAGCTTCGGCGATTCCCCAAGAACTCATGTAGAGACGGATGGCTTACCTCGCCGGGTGGAGCTCCCTCGAGGAACTCTGAAAGTATTGAGACATGATCGTCCGACATTATGGGCGAGGGGCTACGGTGGCTTTGAAGGCGAATAGAGGACAATACGTCTGGAGCTCCAGGCTCGCGAACTTACGTCGTCTTGACCGGCGCGATTGCTAGACGAGGATAGCTGTTGTGGAAGAATGGAGCATCCGCGTTGTCGGAGTAGGCGACTGAATGCGGGGCAACACCAAACGCGAAGGTATCCTGGTAACTGACAGCTCTGGAGGCGACCAGAAAGTCACACCTACCCTGCATCAATTATTAAAAGGTACCACAGCAAGCTAGCCTACCTCGGTAGACTTGGTCATGGAATTTGCGTTTTGGTTCACAGTTACTGCGAATCCGGCCAAGATTATTAACGGTGTTGAAGTAAGCACGAATATTTGGATGCTAAGGCTTATGTGAACTGGTATCAAGCAGAAGTGGTAGCTCTAGATTTGCAAAATATAATGATGAAAGACGTGAACCCCAGAAATGGACCCGCTGCGATGTAATGACAATAAAAACGACCCATAGGGAAGAATATATTCTTTTCTGTCACAACTCGAAATCTGCATTCATGAACTGGAAGAGCCCATTTTCTTCACAGCACCTAATACTCCATAACCCTCTTGATCCTGTCATACACTCCTGCAGTTTGAAGTGGGTCAGTTCTTGTTATGTGGCAGAACTTGCGGCTTGAGAACGACTTACTGGCAGCATCTGGGGCATTGAACTTTTCAAAAGCAAGAGGCGTGGGTATACTCCATCCGGCAACCCGCTCGACCGGAGCCTCGAGTCGATTGAAAGTATCGGCATCTTCCTGGATGCACGCTGCGACCTCAGCTCCAACACCTTGGTTTACCATGGATTCGTGCACAACTATGGCCCTGCCCGTTTTGCGGACGCTTTCGAAGACGCATTCCTTATCCCAAGGGTAGATTGTCCTCAGGTCAATCAACTCGACGCTGATGCCTAGGTCCTTTTCGGCCGTGGCGATTGCGTTTTGGCAAATATACAGAGGCTGGCCATACGAGATAATGGTGAGGTCCTTGCCCTCTTTCAGGATCTCGGCTTTGGAAAGTGGCAGCGTGTACGATGCCATCGGCACCTGCTCGACGGCAGCACGGTACAGCACCTTGGGCTCCATGAACACGACAGGATCGTTGCTGCGAATTGCGGCGAGCAGGAGGCCCTTGGCCTGGACGGGTGACCGCGGCATGACGACTCGGAAGCCGGGTATGTGCGTGAACAGACTCTCGGGGCTTTGCGAATGGTAGAGCGCGCCATGGCCGACCAGCCCGCAGGGCATGCGCACAGTCAAACCTCCCGCGCTTCTGCCGTTGGCACCGTCTCTATACCTGAACTTGGCGGCCTCGTTGACCATTTGGTCAAAGGCTGGGAAGACGTAGTCGGCGAATTGTATTTCAGCAACGGGCCTCATCCCCTCGGCGGCCATTCCGATAGCGAATCCCATAATTCCTTGCTCACACAGCGGCGTGTTGAAGACCCGCTCCCCTCCGTGCTTTTCTGCAAGACCCATGGAGCAGCGGAAGACACCACCAAAAGCTACGTCCTCACCGAAAAGCATCACCGACTCATCCTCGGCGAGGGCTGTGGATAGGGCATCGTTGATGGCCTGGAAGAGGTTCATGCGCTTGGTCGCACCATTCCTGACCTCGGGCGATAGCTCTGGGTTGCTGAGAGCAGTCTGGGAGCTGTGGGCAAGGAGAGGGGTCGTCGAGTAGTCTATTGGTACGTTAAGCCTTGCGTTTGGTGGGTGAGTCGAATACAATCTTTGCCTTTGTGATTTCGATATGGACGGGACGGCAGGTCGTGAATTAGCCAAGAAGCCCCTCAGAGGCCTCGTGACTGCCGCGGCGTTCATTGTGAAGGCCGGCGTGGGTGAGATTTACTGAGTGGATTTCAAAAAGCACGCCTTCAATTAGATGGAGACCATGCCCTGTGTGAAAGTTGTTACGGTAACAAGAGTAGGTAGTTCACTATATTGAAACGAATATGTTGACCTGTAAAGCACGAAAATTGGTTGTTGTTTGTTAGTTCTGGTACAGTTGGTGTGGTAGGATTGAATACACAACTCCTTAGTTCATAAAGGTACCTTAGGTAGAAGTAGGTTCCCAAGTAGCCGAGTTGTTGCGCCAGTGATGTCAAGTCGGCTTACGACGGCCATTCGCGGTCCAATGCAGGAAGCTCATGCAACGCTCTCCCCGCTTCCCCCGCACCACCAGATCTGGACCCACCTAACCTACCCGCGCTGCCCCGGGACCTACCCTGAACCCCTTTTGCCACTTGTACTAGCATGATTAGATTGTTGTCCGGTCAACAGTACCTTCGTCACCATCGGCTTGGCCAAAACAGGAAATCATTCAACATTCCAAGTTTCTGGCCCATTAACGGCGCGGCAGACGAACTAACTTCTGGACTGCGTAACCAGACAACCCCCTAAACCCGCATTTCTTTGAGACACGGCTAGTGTACCTGGATCCTGCAACCTGATTTGAATCTACAATTACATTCACTCAACCACAATACACGGAATAATACCTGTGCCGGACCAAAATCAGCGACACATAACTTGACAAAATGAGTCCTCCAGACTCGTCGAGACAAACGGGGCGACACCGGGAAGCGGGATCCCGCAAACACCACAAGAGGAAATCAAGCTCGCATGCGCATCGCCAATCGAGAACAGACGAAAGCGGCTCAAGCAATGGACGACCGCTGTCGATTGATGCATTGGCGAGACTCAACGAGGTGAACGCAACACGGTCACCCCGACACCAAAGCAGAGACCGGGACAGGGAACGGGATAGGGATGTTGCTAGGGATAAAGAGAGACACAGGCAGCGCGAGGAAGAAAGAGAGTACGAACGGGTAAGGGTCCGTGACCACGAGCGTAGTCGGGATCAACGTCGTGAGAGGGATTCAAGAGCCAGGAGACCAGAACGCACCGAATACAAGGAGGTCGACAGGTTAGAAGACGCTCACAGGCCGAAGAAGGACAAGAAGCGCAAGAAGCGCATCGTCAGTGGTGCGGCCCTTGAAGAGGGGCGGGGCAAGGATCTGAGAGGATTGAGGGGTGGCGGTCACAGCAGTAGTGACAGTCTGGAAAAGGAACCGCTACAGCCGAAGAAGCAGCCAAGATGGAAGAACAAGAAGTTTTTGTGTCGTGAGTGTTCTTGTCACTACTTTGGCTAGGGCTATTGTTTGGGTGGTATTTGCTGACTGTCATTTTTAGTGATCGGTATTGGAATCGGCATTGTCCTGCTCATTCTCATCATCGCAGTAGCTGTAGTCGTCAGCAAACAGAATAACAACGCCGACTCGTCCGACCCCAAGTCAAATCTGAAGGATATTGATCGAAATAGTATTCCTCCCGGCGCGCCCTCCTACCTTAACCCGTTTGAATGGCAGGACACCAAGGACTTCAACCTCACCTACACGGATCAGACAGTTGGTGATCTACCTGTTATGGGTCTGTTCAGTAGCTGGGATGATTCAAAACGGGCCAATGACAATGTCCCACCTCTCAACAAGCCCTGGGGCTCGTATGCATCTCGCCCAGCGCGAGGAGTGAACCTTGGAGGGTGGTTATCTATCGAGCCATTCATCACGGCTGATCTATACGACTGGGACCAGAGGACAGGAGTCATCGACGAATGGACTCTGTGCAGCAGGTTGGGGTCGGCATGCCCAGCCTTTCTGGAAAAGCACTACTCTTCATTTGTCAACGAGCAAACCTTCAAGGACATCCAAGCGGCAGGCCTCGACCATATCCGCATACCCTTCAGCTACTGGGCTGTTCAGACGTACGACGGCGATCCTTATGTCTTCCGTACGTCGTGGCGCTATCTGCTGAGGGCGATTGAGTGGGCAAGGAAGTACGGCCTGCGAATCAACCTCGATCTCCACGGTCTACCGGGTAGCCAGAACGGGTGGAACCACAGTGGGAGACAGGGAGAAATCGGGTGGCTGAACGGAACTGATGGTGCACTAAACGCACAGCGATCACTCGACATACATGACCGCCTGTCCAAATTTTTTGCCCAGGACCGTTACCGCAACATCATCACGCATTATGGCCTGGCTAACGAGCCCAAGATGACTGCCTTGAGAGCTCAGGACGTGGTCGACTGGACATCCAAGGCGTATGACTTGGTGCGGAAGAATGGTATTAAGGATGCCATCGTCGTCTTTGGCGATGGCTTCATGGGGCTGTACAAATGGCAGGGCCAACTCACCGGCTACGGCAATGGACTCGCGCTGGACGTCCATCAGTATGTCATTTTCAACTCGGACCAGATTGCATACAATCACACGCGCAAAATCGAGTATGCATGCGATGGTTGGACAAAGCAGACAACAGAGAGTATGAATACAGCCACGGGTTTTGGCCCTACCCTCATTGCGGAGTGGTCGCAGGCGGATACAGACTGCGCCAAGCACCTGACAAATGTTGGATGTAAGTGTTTCAGCTCCCATTTATTTCCCGATTACCCCTCGGTAAGGCGTTTGTGGCTAACCGGGGGCTATTTTCAACGTGTAGGGGGCAACAGATGGACTGGAACATACCGCAGCGGTGACCCTTCATCCGAAGCGTTGTCGCCGCGATGCCCAACCAAGGATTCGCGATGCGAGTGCGGAACGGCAAATGCAGACGCTTCGAGATACAGCGATACGTACAAGACCTTCTTGCGGACATTCGCGGAAGCCCAGATGCACAGCTTTGAGAAGGGCTGGGGCTGGTTCTACTGGACCTGGGACGCTTCGCATGCGCAATGGAGCTACAAGAAGGGCCTCGCTGCCGGGATCCTGCCTGCCAAGGCCTGGGAACGATCATTCAACTGCGACTTGGGGAATATCCCAAGCTTTGCTGGTCTACCCGAGACATATTAGACTAGAACTAGAGTATTGTTGTTTTTCATTTTCTTTTTTCTTTTTTTTCTTTTGGGGTCGTTCTGTACGATGTTATTTTTTTGGTTTCCTTCCAGGGATATATATCGCGGGATTGATGTGCTTTTGCACGATGGGACGAGTACAAACGAGTTTGATGTGTATAGACAAATGGCTTTTGTATGTAGGCGATGATTACATAGACAGTACAGCACAGGCACAGGCTGGGAGGAAAGCTGTCAATCAAGGTGTTTTTTTGCTTTTATTTTATTTTATATATTCTCATGTCATCTATGACTTAAAGCCGTGTTAATTCCTGTGGCAGAAATGCTTACGCGGTACTAAAACTGGCTTTGCCTTGCCACTGAGCTCCCCACCGAAACTCTACATCGGTGTATCCGTAGCTTATTGAATATTCACCACGCTAGGTGATCACTTAATTACCGGTACCTTGGTTTGTTTAGTCAGTCTGGAACTTGCCGCAGTTGCGTAGGTATGTTTCGCGACCCGAAAGGGCAAACATTGTTCCCCTGATGGCTTGCTGACTGGCAAACTGTCTACCTAGGCTTCTCAACCACTCGGTAAAAACGTAGAATAATATGGTGTTGATTTGGCTAGCATTACGAAATTTGTGGGACGGTAGACAATTGTCGAACAAGTAGGTAGGTCATCAGTAAGCACCCACATTGTGATTGGCGATCCCATCGTCGTTCCCCTCTACCTACCACAGTGCCGCTACCGCAAAGGTGCTACTGCATCTTTTTGTACCGACGCGACGTAATTGACTTTGTGTCAAGTGTGCTCTAGTCTAGATTAAAAGTAGTGAGAGGGGTTCCTTCCCCATATACCAGGTAGGTAAGGTAGGCTCGGTAAGGTAGGTTACCTAATTCCCCCATACCTAAGGTAGTAAGTAACTGTATGTATGTATGGTCCAATGTGAGTAATGCAAATCACGGCCCAACTCCGAAAAAAAACAAGCGAACTCGGTAAGATATGGGTCTTGTTGCGGATTTTTTTTTTCAGCCCACAGCCTATAGGCAAATTGTTCACCCCAACGAGATAATAATCTATTATGGGTCGTTGCAGGACGATGTCGGCAAACATTTAAAGCTCAATCACTTGGCAGCTCCATTTCCTTGCATGATAATAGCCTTTTGCTACATTAACATCGAGACTACCCTGCATGGCCTACAATACCTTGACTAATTACTCTGCCCTCTCAATCGTAATACATAATAATATTCGAGTCATCTCAAGATCATTACGTATTTGCTAGATCGGCTAGAGGGGACACAACTTCATAATTATGGTTTCGCACGACGTGGAAAAGGGGTCCCTCCACAACACGGAGGAGAGCCCTACGTCGACCGAGGTCAGCAACCAGGACTATCACGCCGACGACGGTTTTAAATCAGAGCACAAGACCTTCGTACCCATACGGACCACGCGGCCCGACACCGTGGCCAATGAAGGGGGCTTATCCAGGGCCCAGTCGGCGTCGTCCAGGTCTATGACGCGCACGCGCTCCAACAACGGATACGGCTGCGACGATGACGACGTCGAGGGCGGCACGCCTCAGTCCAACGACGAGGGTGCCTTCGACCCGTACGAGGTCAAGTTTGATAAGGGTAATCAGGATCCTGACTGCCCGAGGAGCATGCCCCGGGCTAAAAAGTGGCTGATCGTATTCATAACCTCGTTTGGGAGTCTTTGCGTGTAAGTGTAGGCCTACCTTGGGCAAAGCACCATCAGCCTCTGCTGAGCAGCAGGGTTGGTGGTGTGGTGATACCCCCTAGTCATGAGTTTACAACTTTCAGCCTGTGTGCCTCGTGACTACACCGCATCTTTGTTGTGTGGTGGGACGAAATCGCTACTCAGGGGGTGTCACTCTCGTGTGGGAGGTGATGGGTTCAGCAGTCTGGACGTACCTAGGCGGCCCTGCTAACCTATTTCGCATACAGAACATGCGCCAGCTCGGTGTACACCTCGACCTATGCGCAAATGAACGCCGAGTTTGGTTGCTCCAAGATCGTAGCCACAATCGGCCTGTCGACCTTCGTCCTGGGCATCGCAATGGGACCGGCATGGTCGCCCTTGAGCGAATTCTACGGCCGGCGGCCCATATACCTCGTCTCGTTTGCCCTCTTCGCCATCTGGGTCATTCCCTCAGCCGTGGCGCAAAACATCGAGACCATGATTATCGCCCGCTTCTTCCAGGGCCTGTCCGGAAGCGCCTTCCTCTCCGTCTCGGGCGGCACCGTGGGTGACCTGTTTGCCAGCGATGAGATGTCGGTGCCTATGGCGCTGTTCACCCTCGCGCCCTTTGTTGGTCCGAGCTTGGGACCGTTGATCGGAGGCTTCATCAACTTTCATGTGTACTGGCGGTGGACCCACTGGGTTCTTTTCATGTGGGCGGTTGCTCTTCTCATCGCCCTCGCGGTCTTTGTGCCCGAGACGTTTCATCCAGTCATCCTGCGCAAGAAAGCTCAGAGGCTCCGGAAGGAAACCGGGGATGAGAGGTATAAAGCACCCATTGAACGCGTGACCAAGTCTATCCCGAGCACCGTTGGGCACTCTCTGCTACGGCCGTTCCAGATGCTGATATCGGAGCCCATCTGCGTGGCCCTGGATGTCTACTCAGCCATCCTGCTGGGGATCCTGTACCTATTCTTTGGTGCATTCCCCCTTGTGTTTGGTGTGAACCACGGCTTCAACCTTTGGCAGATTGGCCCGACCTTCCTCGGCCTGCTCGTCGGCATGTGCTTCGGCGTGGCGACAACCCCTTACTGGGATCGAGTTCGCCATCGTCTCATTGCCAAGCTCGAGAAGGAGACGGGTATCGATGGCATCAGCGAGCCCGAATTCTATCTACCACAAGTCATAGCTGGTGGTATAATAATCCCTATCGGGCTGTTTTGGTTTGCCTGGACGACATATTCCTCCATACACTGGATCGTCCCGATCATTGGTTCTGGTGTGTTTGCTGTAGGGTACGTACTGCACTCTTTTCAGCGATCTTGTGTTATTTGTTTTCTTTCTTCCATCGGTTGGCATTTTTGAAGCAGATAAGAAAGGGGAAAAAGGAACCTGAAAGGCTTCAATGGGTGTCACCACCACCTAGGTACCTACCTACCTGTACAACGGACCGATATTTTAGTCATGACTTTGTCATCTATAATCGTTCCAGTCCCCCCCCCCCCCCCCCATGAGCCCTTGTCGACTTTGCTTACCGAACAAATGCAGCTAACCGAAAATTTTGTTTTATTCTGCAGCAACATGTTGGTGTTCAAGGGTATATTCACGTACCTGGTAAGCTAAACCACCCTGCCTGTCCTACACACCTTCCCCCCCGGAACCACACTGTCATCGACTCCGGCTTGAGAGAATAATTGCTCGGGAAAGAAACTAACCAAATGTGCCCAAAAAGGTCGACGCATATTCAACCTATTCGGCCAGCGCCCTGGCCACAAATGTGTTTGTGCGATGTGCTTTTGCCGGTGAGTCTCCTTTCCACATATCTGCGTTTATGGAACCTCGGGGGGCTGCAGAATAGACATGCTGACGGCTTTGAAACAACCTCTTCCAAGCTGCATTTCCCCTGTTCGGCATCGAAATGTATGATTCTTTGGGTTACCAATGGGCCACGTCAGTACTGGCCTTTATGACGGTTGCGATGCTACCATTCCCTTTCATTTTCTTCTACTATGGAAAGTCAATACGTAGCAAGAGTAAATATGCCACCAAGTCATGATCTAGATCTAGGCGTAATCGGGTTTGAAAAGCGTCAAAAAGGAGAATGAGTAAAATCAAAGGGGGGAAAGAAAGAAAGAAAGAATAAAATGCGACTTCAAGATTGCCGCACTGGGATAACAATATTAACGTTACCACTGACATGATTGGCGAAATCGGTTGGGTGGTGGTGCCCGTCGGCCACCTAGCTTGGAATCAGTTAGTACTCTATCTGTGACAGCCAAAATGGCGGCAGTCAGGGCCGATAAGGCTGACTGCATTGACAGGTATCAGCATCATACAGATTGATGGTTGATATCAGAATACCTCCTTTCTGTGGTACTTCGGTGGGTTTTCTGGACAGGCTCGAGATGTACGACAGGCCTGCCATGGACTCCAGTGTTGCTGGACTACCGCAAGACCCAAGAGGTGTTTAAGATTTTCCTCGTTTCGTGATCTGCCTTCACAGCTGGCAAATCAGAATCTTGGGATCAGGCTCATGATCCATTTGAATGTGAGGTACGGTCTGAAAAAGAACCCCAGCAACGCCAGCACAGAGCTGCAGATGATCGGCCATTAATGAGGGATTTGAGGAGGCGGTAGCATTATATTTTGCGTAACAGAGTCAGAAGGAGGGCCGCGGCATGCTTTGGTTGGTACATTGATGCCAGGGATCGACGCAGCATCAGAGGCAGAGTAACCTATAACAGATAGGATGATATCGCGTATGTTAAAAAAAAAATCCCCAAGAAAACCATACCGGTACAACGGTGGTCGAGAGCGGCAAGAGCGGCTTCAGGGAGGCCTATAAGCACGCAACTGGAGGTTGGTACGGGGGACTCCGTGAGTCGTTTCCGGAGGGGGCCTCCCAGTTCCCCGGGCACACCATTAGGTCGTTCGTAGTGGTAGGATTGCATGGCTAGCCCCCTCCTCCAGAGCATTCACTCAGGCTGTAACATCCACACAACACGGCCGCCGGAGATAAATGCAGGTGATCAAGTTGAGGTAAGGTAGGCATAGCGGGGAATGCCGTTTCTCAACACGTCGGCCGTCACTTTCAAGTGGGTAGGGCAAGAGTGGCTTTCTTTCTGCTTCCGACTGATGTAAATCTCATCTGCGACAATCGAAATCGATCTCGGGACCGGAGACCTGGGATGTGATATGTGATAGAATTCCTCAAGGGGGTAAGAGGTGGGTGGGAGGGAGGAAAGAGACGAAGGGAACAACGGGAATACCGTATTAGTGCCAAAAAGTCAAGTGTTGGTTCTGTCTTTTTGGGGTGTAACACCCGGCGTCTCGTTCCGGAGACTCGAGAACAGCCATCGGTGGGCTCCGATATGTGAAATCCAGACAGCTCCATGCAGGATCTTTGGTACTCCATGCTTTGACAATGAAGCTGCGTATATGTAACAGCAATTAAAAAAGAAAGAAAAAAGACAAGTGCTAATAAGGAAAGAAGAAGCAAATGCTTGGCCCCCATGCAAATAGCCGTTAACATGAGGTAATTAGTTATTCAGGTCACCAATCCCCTCAATCATTGGATGAAAAAAGAATTGGGTCGGACGGCCTAACTTAAATGCTGCGACGCAATGCAGTGTGCCTGTCCTATCCATGTGCGGCCTTTTGATTGTGATGACTTGCTTTTTATCGTACACTCTCGCGTCTGATAGGTGATACAGGTTGCGGCTTACTCCAGTGTGAGATTGCCAAGACATGTTGAGGGTATTAGATGAGAGATTTAGGCGCCTGTGTCTCTTGACCCGCGGCCTCTGGAGGAAAGCCGAGTACTCCGTGCAGTAGGTCTACCTAGCTTTGGAACTCTAGACTAATCCATGTAATTAATAAACTGGCAAAAGTACCATAGTAAAGCATTGCAACGGTCAAGATTAAAGTTGCCCAGAAGTGTGGTTTTGCAGGTTCCCTTGCCCTGTTTATCTGTCCATTGTTTTGCGATGGACGAGAGCAATAACATCATTTCATTGGATAATGCTCTCATCCAACATCCCCAAGTGGGCCCCGTATGCCAAGACAGCCTCCACTCGTGTACATCGGCGCAAGGAAGCGGCGTGAGGGTGAGCTCTCCCAAGGCGAGCAGGCAAGGCAGGACCAGGTCTCTCAGGTCTTTTCCCCGCTTGTGGAATCAATCCGTCATCTCTATCTTCAGGATGGATGTAGACTTAATTACTGCATGGAGAATCTCGGTTTCTGTGGGTGGCCCATTGCAACGTCCGCTGAACACCCCGCATACCGAAAAAAAAAAAAAAAATTGAATTTTTAGGAGGTGCCTAACTGGCGGGCCTGTTGGAGTATCCATCAGACTGTGCATCAATTGTCGAATTGACAGTGACAGCAAACGCGGCGCCTGACCGCGTCGTCGGCATCCGGCCGTCAAATTGCCAACGCATGGAGAGAGACAAAACGGTGGACTTTTGCAATTGAGTGCCAAGAGGTGCAGGCTCGGCAACATATCACAGCTTCGTTTCCGAAGATACACGCATAAACGGCAGCCGCCCGTCGAGGAATGTCGAGTCCTGCATGCTTGCTTGCTTGACCTGCCTTTTTGTTGATACGCCCGCCCTACTACTACCTGCCTACCACTCTAAGTCGCGCTGATCACAGCCGATCACGCGCGCACGCTTACGCCTCCAGTACTATACTTAACGCCACGAACCGATACCCTCCTCGATTCTACACCCCCGCCTCCAATCGACAGGGACTTTCTAGCCAAGCTCGACCCCTCGCAGCCTCGCAAAAATCAGCCGCATACGGACGACTCCCTCATATCTCGCCGAGCTGAGCCATACGTCTGCAGCCCAGCACACATCGCGCCATTGGCGACCGCGGCAACCTGTCCGGTCTTCCTGGCCCTTGAAGGGTGGTATTCTGGTGTTTACAACTATTCCTCTCGGCCGCTGCGCAGTAAATCCAACCAGGGCCCGGCAGGCTTGCCCGCGTGCTGATCGTGCGCTCAGAAGAGGCAAGACCCACGGGTAACTGCAGTTGAACGCCGTCCTATCACGCCCCGCGGTCCGCCCTCGCAAGTGAACCTACCTACTCTACAACCCTTAGAGAGTGACCTCGTCATCGGCCGCCCCAGCCTGCTGTCGTCCCCTCCCGACCCGAGGTTGTCTATCTTTAGCCGCCAGTCTGGAAATACTAAGATACCTACCTTACGACAAAACCTTGACCATCGGTATAACATATCATCGATTCTTCGACGTGCGAGGCGGTTACACAGGATCTCAACTGGGACTGGACCGCGAGCCAATCCAGGAGAGTAGCGAGGACAGGCTTGCCTCGAACTCTCGAACAATATACCCCTGTCCAGAGGGAGAAGGGGCCAACCAAAGTTCCATATTATCTTTTTTTTCTTGTTTTCTTTTCTTTTTGGACTTCCTCTGCTTTGCAAGGTTGCATATCGCGCTGTCACGGTACTCCGACTAACCGGGACGCTGGGCCTACCACCTGAATTGGGGCTGCGTGCCCTCACGCATGCTCATCGGCATCTACCTAATTCTTCTGGATGTCACCTTAATTTGGACCGTGTGATAAGGGATTGGCAACACTGCATGCGTATTCAGGGATATCTTTTTTTGTTTTTGGTTTTGTGTGCCTCGTTCAGGTTGAATCGCATACATCATTTCCGCCGCAGCGTCGTGTCAGTCGGCCGAGCGATTGGAGGCACCTAGTCGCTGCCTAGGTGCAGTACTCGACCGCATCCCAACATCTTTTGCGACGTGGGCGCGAGATATTTCGTGACCGGTCTGTCCAGGCGCAAAAAAAGGTGTGGTTTCGCAAATCTACCAGCCAGTCATATTTCATCAGGCCGCAAACCAGGTGTGAGAGTACCACCCACCCAGGGCCTGCACCCATACCAGACCCTGCGCGCTATCCACTGCCACGAGGCTGCTCATATATACGTCTACACGCATATATATAGAGAGGCCTGTCGAACCTGGGACAACATGGCGGACGATCCTGAGCCCCACGAAGGTGAAGTCTCGGATGGCATGTCTGAGTACGACGAGCACGATTCTCACCATAAAGACGAAGACGACAAGATGATTGACCACAAGATGTCCCCCGATGCCAGCCAGGAGGGCGCCGCAGAGGTCAAGAAGAAGTACGACCCCAAGGACCCACATCGGCCGAGGCGAAAGAAGGCCCGGAGAGCTTGTTACGCCTGTCAAAGGGCCCACCTTACATGTGGTAAGTTTGTTATTGAACATCAGAGCTACTTCTGGAACCTCTATATGAACATGTTGCTGACAACACTTTTCCCCTCCTTTTAAGGCGACGAGCGCCCTTGTCAGAGATGTATAAAACGTGGCCTCGCTGAGGCTTGTCAAGACGGTGTGAGAAAGAAGGCCAAGTATCTTCACGATGCACCTCCTGAAGCACTTGGTCCTGTCCTTGGACCAAACTTCAACAACAACAACAATGCCCAACCGCGGACTCACCCTCATAGGCAATCTGCCAGCGTGGCCTCTGAAGCATCGTCATCAAATGTTAGGTCGACCTACTTCTCTCAACCAAGTGCCTCTTCAACTTATGGGGTCTTTTCCCCGACAAGTCAGGTCACAACTCTTCCTGAGAGCATTCCTTATGCAGCTCAGCAGTCTCCTGTATCTCCCACATTTCAAAGCCACCCTTCCGCGCAGATGGGTGGTTTAACAGTTCCACAAGTATCTGGTGACATATCCAATTTCTCTTCTGCATTCTTCGATCCCAGTAACCCGGCAATCTTCAATTTCAATCTAGAGGGGCTGAACTTTGGAAGTCAGTATGGTGCCATGGAATTTAGTATGCTAGGTCACATGTCTTCTGGTGCTGCAGAAACGCCGCCCAGGGATCCATCCATCTCGGCGCCCGGTGGTGGCGACATGACGTTTGGCCCCGGAATGTTCAACAACGGCGTCGGCTATGACAAGCTGTACGAAGGGAACAATGGGCTAGGCGGCCTTCTCGGGCTGGATCAGTCAAACGGTCCCTATACTCAAGGCAACCTGAGCCACGGGCTACCGCACGCCTACGCTATTGCTGCTGGTCCTAGCAGCCTTCAGAGCCCAAGCACTGAAAATAACAGCCCGCAGCCAGCAGTCAACTTGGATGGCTCCCCAACACCTGTTAATTACACAGGATCTGGGAACAACTCGACCACACAAGCCTCTAACTCTGCGGCAGCGGCGCGACCAAAAGCGAACCCCACGCCCGGCATAACCGCGAGGCTGAACAAGGAGGCCGCTCTTGGGAAGCGACACCGGGACTCGTCCCAAATCTATGAGAACGTCAAAGAACCATACATGTACGTTCGAGCCTTCCACAGACTCATTGCCTTGCTCCAACGGCGGTTGTCGGCGGGTAAAATTTCTCGTGTGGCCAAGTCTCTGGCGAGCATACGGCCGTCCTTCATAGCTTGCACACGCACCCTGAGCAGGGCGGATCTCATATTTATGGAGAAGTCCTTACAGCGCGCGCTGTTTGAGTATGAAGACTTTCTGCATCAGTCTTCCTCCCCTGCGCTGATCTGTCGGCGCACAGGTGAGGTGGTGGCAGTGAACAAGGAGTTCACTGCGTTGACGGGATGGAGGAAGAATATACTTCTTGGCAAAGAGCCCAATCTAAACTTGAATACAGGCACCAGTATAGGGAGCACATCGGAGCCAGCAAGTGGGCCGGGGACTGGTCGCGGTGGTCTCTCGACGCCTCGCCTGCGGGCCGGGAACTCGTCTGTGGTGGCGTCAGCTACGAAGCCAGACCAGCCAGCCACGACAGTGGACTCATCGGTAAGAATTCCGGCATCAGATTCTGGACCTGAGCCGCTGTTCATCGCAGAAATCATGGACGACGATAGCGTTATCCAGTTCTATGAGGATTTCGCCCAGCTGGCCTTCGAAAACAGTCGTGGAAAGGTTACCCGCAAAGGGCGATTGCTCAAGTATCGTTCGCCAACCGCTCTTGACGACCCTGGTGTAGGTGGCGCACCGGCCAAGGCCGAGACAAGTCCGCAAGCGGTACCACGCAAGAGTATATTGAGCAATCGCGTCGCCCGCATCGACGGTGAGCATGGCATATCCAAAATTGAGCGGGATGGGAAGGTGGAGTGCTGCTACACGTGGCATGTACGGAGGGATACGTTTGATATCCCTATGATGATTGTTATGAACGTAAGTGTTTTAATCACCAATCCTCAGTTGTTGGTACCCGGAGGCTGACATGCACGCTGCTTCTCAAGTTCCTTCCCTGTTATTATCCCAATCAAGAGCCGCATCAGCTGGCGGTCTGAGAGACTATGTCATGGGCCATTTTCACTTCTCTGGACAGAACTGTGCTATTTCAGACGGTTATATCAAGAACTACATGCCCAGCCATTCAAGACTTATTGTGCTAGGCGCAATTACCTTGTACATTCAGGCTATTTTATTGTTTCATATACCTACACTCCCTGAGCTTCTGTCGATTTTCATGTCGACCAACTGAAGGACACTGAAGGCTCATTCTATTCATATTTCCTGGAACAAGTAGCAACAAAGGATACCCAAGTTTTCTTGTTTTGTTTTATTTTATTTTCCTTTCCCCCGCGGGCACGTCCAACACATAGGGGATTGTGCGGTGTGCGTTTCATCGGTCACTCGTACATATTAGCGAATGAAAAAGATTCGAGCTTTCATTATTTTGAGACGCGCCAAGCATGTTCCTATAAACTCAACTCATGCAAGTGATGGCAAATACAGTGTCTCTACAATCTATAGCCCACTCTAAGCGCTCGGGCTATCGTTCGGCCTCACAAGCCAACTCCCATCGAGATCGCCTTGCTTCTCTCGCACATCGACAGCGGGGTGCAACAGCCCGCCCTGGGGTACCCAAGCCTTCCTGTCCAGACTCGTCCTAGCAACGTCGCAGTCCGTGTTGATGTCCTTGACGAGGGCCTCTAGGGAGTCGTAGTTCTTCTCATCGCGGATGAAGCCCAGGATGAGCAGCCTCATAGGGGCGTCGTAAAAGTCAGCCGTGAACTTGTGCAGGATGTGCACCTCGGCGGACCGCTCCGTGTTGTTGTAAAAGGGGTTGTAGCCGATGGACATGACCATGGGGAAGACTACGTATGGGGAGCAAGAGGAAGATGACGGGGACTCCGGGTGGGATGGGGGAAGCTGGAGGGATGCCCAGCCGTAGTAGACGCCCGAGGAGATTGAGGAGATCCAGGGGCTGATGGTGGCGTCGACAGGGAGGTTGGCTGTCGGGATGCCAAGCTAAAAAAAAAAAAATTATCGGCGGGAGTTTGAGTAAGTATCAAAGCTGAAACGAGTGAGTGGGAGAGAAGAAGAGCTAACTACTATGTAAGACAAGAGGGTAAAAAAAAAAAAAAAAAGTATGTCCCAAGGGATCTGAGGTAAGGAGGGGCCAGTCTAGAGAGGGACAGATTTATATTACCTCTTTGGATCCTCTGCCAAATCCAGATATGACTTTGCCCTCCATCTTGTATGGAAATGGTGACTCGGGACCCGAGTCCGGGCCCACGATGCTAGGTCGAGCCGTTGCCATCGTCGACGACTTACTGGTGCGAACTGACTGGTCGCGATAAACCGTTGTGGCGGGGTTTGTTTGCTGGTGGAGCTTCTATAGCTAGGCAGGTAGGGTAGCAGCTTTATCGAGTAATTTAGTAACTTGAGAAAAGGGGACTGGCCTTTGTTTTGCTCAGCTATCTAAACCCACTACCACGTATGTTGTGTTTGTTGTCTTGGCAAGTAGATTTCACGTGAAAAGTTAATCCGAATTCTCTTGTTGGGCAAAGGGGCGTGCTTTATCCATTTCCCAGGGTCGGCCGGCGATATGAGGCAATGGCAATGTCACTCTTCACCGGCCACGTCCGAAGGATGTGGGGCTAGTAAGCAGCGGCGCTCGCTGTGCTCCGAATCCGATAGAAGGTGGTCGATCGTGCCTTCGCTCAATCAGCCTCGTCATATAACTGGGTACCTTACCACTGATGTTCTAGCTGAATGGGAAGAGAAAAAAGCACAACATTGATAGGTATCGTATGAAACTACCGTAGATACACAATCTCCGGTCGCCGACACCCTCATAAGCTTGTCACTCAGACAGTTTAAACCATCGCAACCGATCTGCAGAATACATCTGATAAATGATATCGCATGCTCAATCATCCCCAGGCAGCCAGCCACGTGTGAAACAAAAATGAAAGTAATCACCTCATAGTACAAAATATTAATGAAGTCAATCTTCACCATCGGTATCCTCCAAATATCTGAAAAACTCAATTAGTTGTGTAAAAGCCTACACGTCCTTCCACTCCGCCCTTCCGAGGCGAATAATGTCCGCCTGCTCTAAAATCCAGTACTTGGACGGCGCCTTGCCCTGCTCGGCCTGCACCGCTGCGGCGACAGCCGCCCTGGCGATGACATCGGCATCCTGCGCCATGAAGTCCTTGGCCGCCGTGGAGACTCTGCCCAGCCCGCTGAAGAAGCCCTGCAGCAGCCCCTCTGCAGCGCGGCTCTCCTCCCGCTGGCCCATGATCAGGCCGGGCCTGACGATGACGGCCTGATCGAAGTCAAGCTCCTTGATGGTGTCCTCGACCCCGATCTTCATTTGCGAGTAGGGCGCGCGCGCGGCCAGCATGCCGCGGGTGCCGGCCGAGGAGATGAAGACAAAGGTCTTGGCGCCCGCCTTCTTGGCGGCCCTTGCGATCTCCACGTTGAGGTCGTGGTCGATCTTGCGCTGGTTCTCGAGGCCGCCCGCCGCGGCCCGCGTGGTACCGACGGCCGAGTACACCGTCGTCGCGGGCGGCTGAAGCGCCGCCAGCTTGGCTGCCCACTGCTCGGTTGAGGGCTCGACCGTCGCGCGGAGCTTGGCGCCCTCGGCCTTGGGCTGCCGACGCGAGACGGTGTGCACGGTGCCCGAGGTGCCTTTGGCTGCCAGAAGCGTGCTCAGGATGTTGGAGCCGACCAGGCCGGTGCAACCAAAGACTGCTGCAACTGAGGATGCCGACGCCATTGATCTCCCGGTGTTTGTGGTTACGGGTTGTGTGGCTCTCTCTATTCCTCCCCTTATGTCAAGTTGCAATCAATTTTACGTCTCAGCCAACGACCGATCAAGTAAATACCAAGCTTTCAGTAAGTAGTTATTACAACAAGATTGAAGATCCGGTATCTGTCTCGCAAGAATTCGTTATTACGTAGGCCTGTGGACGTGGTTGCCAGGATGACGCGAAATAAGTTTCCGTCCAAGCCGTCACATATTCAGATCCAATCCAATCTAGCTGGGTCTTTGGTCTCGGGACCCGCTAAAAGTCTCGGAGGCGAAAGTACCGGTAAGGTTGGTACCTAAAGTATCGTCTATGGTATTACATCGTGGTTGTACCTGGAATACCTGGCTTTATGGGTTGCTTCACCGCGAGACAGAGTGCCATTTACCAGACAGGCAACTTTAGAATTCTGCATCTGCCGAAAGAGTGACCAAGAAACTGACTGATTTGATTTGCTTGCTTACTCGGTACCTTATATCTAGTACGGCAGCATTCGGGCAAGGTTCCCGTGGCGGGATTTGGAGAAGGACCCTTGCTAAGTCGCGAAAGGTGGATCCATCTGAACCTAAGGAAACGTCACTGTCCTGCGGCCTGGAGCTATCACAGCCTTTTGACAAACTTCCAAAAAAGACCACCGCGTGACAATAGATCAAACAACCGATCATATTAGTACAAATACAAACAAAGTCGCCTCTAAACTTCTGGAAACTCAGATTCCGTTTAGTTCGAGGAGCACGACTCAACCATCATGTCGACTCAATACGAAGGTATGTCCACCTATATTTGCCGCGGGGTACGAGCAAAACGCAGCAAAACGTAAAGCAAGCAACCCCTACGTAGGATGAAGATGAAGATTCTAAAACAACGGATCAATGTCAACCCGACTGCCCAATAGTCGAGCACAACATCAAGCCGAACGAGGCGCCCCGGCGCCGGCGGCAGCCCGACATGTCCACCTTCACCGCACACATGCACCAGATCAGGCCCGACGAAGGCGCGACAAGCTCTCACAACAACCCGCATGCAATGCCGACCCCCAACGACCTCTCCACCAGCTTCCGCCTCGTGCAGGATCAGCTTGGCACGCTAGCCTCCTCGGCGCCGAGCTCCGACAACCTAGACTTCCTGCGCGGGCTGATGGAGCTGCTCGACGTGGACATTGCGAACCCGCCTTACGAGGAGGAGGGCGTCACGCAGCAGTTCCTAGATGGCCTCGACAGAGTCCCGAGGAAGCAGCTCAAAAAGACGGATTCGTGCGCCATCTGTGCCGAGCCACACCTTGATGATCCTTACTGCCTTGTCGTTGAGCTGCCTTGCCATGCCTCGCATAGATTCGACCTGGAGTGCGTGTCGCCATGGTTGCTGACCAAAGGAACGTGCCCGATGTGCAGGAAGAATCTGACCAAAAAGAAGGCACCGGAACCGAAGGATGAGGAAGAAGGAGAGGATTATGATGACTTCTATGGCTAGTCGTCAGGTCGAATATCCTTTTGACCCATTTGGCGCTGGTTTTTCAACTATGACATACCCACTTATTACTCTCCTGCAAGACCAGTTGCTGTTTGACACAAGTTATACATACAATCACCTGCTTTTAATGCAGGTATATGCTAGGTCTATGATATGCCGCCGTGCCCGACCGACGTGCGCTCCAGGTATGGCCCATGGCTGCTCATGCCTCATTTAAAATTTGAAGATTCCCTGTGTTGGCAAGCCCCAGAATCACTTGCGGCCTCCTCCTCCGCTAGCCTTTTGTTTCTGCTGGCCAGATGTATTGTTCTCCTGCGGCTTGGTTGCTGAGATGTCCTTGTTTGCTGGGCTGGCATCAAGAGACTCTCCCCCGGCCTTCTTCTCGGTTTCGGGGCGTGTTTTGTTCGGGTTGAAGGCGGCATCCGTCTTGGCCGCCTCATTGTCCCCGCCCTCGCTCTTGGAATACTCCTGTGCGCGCGGCTTCAGGGACTCGCGGTCTTGATCGTCCTTGTACGGCATGCGTGCGATGCCCGCGCCGTGAAACTGGCGCGTCGAGCTGCGGATGACATTGGCGGCACCCTTAGTAACGAGGCGGACTGGTGCTTGTCGAAAAGCTGACATTGTGGCCGAGTTGATTGATTTTGGAGCAAGATTGGATGATTGATCAAGGTAAAAGAGATCTGGGCCTCATATAAGCTCAGTATTTCCGTCTGTATTGTGTAGGATTTGGTGCTTTAGGATGATTGTGTACTGTCTGCTGTGCTTGGAGAAGCATCGCAAGCCCAGACCTTTTGGATAGGCAACTGACGTCATGATTACTGCTCTGCAACGCGCAAATACGTAGTCTATTTGTTAATGATCCGGTTACCTCACTACGTAGGTAGGTAGGTATCTGGTTAGACGCGGAAATGGATGCACCCTTGTCCCCGCTCGGCACTGCTCTAATAGAGCCTTGAATAATTTCCATACATACCTACCTAGGTAGGTTAGGTAGGTGTCTTACCTAGACGGTGAGCGGGATTTTTCACCTGCTCATGTGCTGGAGGTGTCATGAAGTTATCACATTATTTCAATTCTGCTGCATGTCCGGTATTCCGCAGGTACAGCTTCAGTATTTTTACCGAGTGGGCAGGCTACCAGCCAGCCTGGGAAATTCCAATTGAGATTGGATGCAAGCTACTCATTTCTTTACGTATTAGCAGGCCCCAGCCCGGTTCTGTAGAAAGTATCACAACCCCTGAAGTGGATTGGAATAAAGTCAGCAGTGATTGAGCGGCAAGGCCATTTATTGGCAGCTACGAAGTAGTTCGCCTCACCACACCACCATTTTCTGCTGGATTTTGATCCTATTGGATCCCAATGGGTTAATCTAGCCTAGGCGGTTGGTTATAAACCCCACAAGTTACGGAAATGTTCGAGAAAAAATCGCGACCCCATACCACGCGACTCTATTCCCGACCCGACCAACAGCTAGCTTGCCTGGCTGTACGGAGTAGGTCGTCAAAAATCGGCTCCCCCGGAGATTATTTCGGGTACCGAGAAAGACGAAACAAGATGCCAGTCAGCATTATGTTTGGGTGTATCTCTCTCGTGACGCATGGAAACCTTCTGGAAAATGATGATCGGCCATTTTAAAGGAGGTTGCAATCCGTTCTTGACTTTCCGTCAAACCGTGTCACTTGTCGCGAATCCCTCCTTCGGAACGTGGATTCTACCGCTCAATCCTTGTAACGTTTTCGGTCCCGTATGGTGATGCCAAATTTCTTTTGGCCGTTTTTTTTTTTCCTGTCACTTGTGATCGTCCATCCAGCTCATGATAACGGAAACCATGTTACTTTTTGTCCACGGTTATAAATCCCTAACGCGTCCAAATATGAGGCCGCTCAGGGGGAAAAAACTCCCCTCCAACAGTTGAAGTTTGTACCCCTACTACGGTATCCGGTACGGTACTACGTACGTTTCCACTTTGTTCACTACGAAGTACACATGACCCCCTGAATGAATATGAATGGAGCACTTTGGGCAAGAATTTGGGCGAATTGTAGGTGTGTATTCAAGAAATAAATGGAGCAAAAAACAAGGGAAGTACATTATGGGGCCTCATCGATAAAGTAAGTGTAAGTACAGGGTAAGTTAAAGTACCCCCCATGTTCTGCCCCGTCCATATTCATTCAGGGGGTCATGTGTATGTACATAGTACCAGATCCTGGGATCATGGTAATTGTTGACCAGGACCATTCTCGCGGACCGATATTCTTCTCGTATGTCTGGTTCGCGGCGCGCGGGTTTAGGTTACAATATAATATGCGGCAGTGCAATCAAGCAATCAAGCAATCAAACCCCCCATCGTGCATACTTTGTGCTCACATTAACCTGCCCGTCTGTTGTTCCTGCGCCCGCTGTCGCGCGACTGGCACATGGGATGCAAGGGTATTGATTGATAACGCTTACCTATAGTGATAGATCCTGATGTTGTCAATATTACCTAGGTTCTCTAGTTTCTCTAACAATTATTACCGGCAGTCTTCTGGATTGATCTGTATAGGATCTAGACTAGTTATAGTTCAAGCTCTAGCTAGTACAAACCCTCACAATTCCATACAGAAATCCCCCCTTCTGAATCGCAAGACTTCATGCACACCTTGCCCACCCAACTGATGGCACAAAAAGCGTTCACTGGGGTTCTAGACCCCAGCAAGCCAGAGTTACCTTATTAGCATCTTTTGGGTATTCATACGGAGTACTTCGTAATTACATCTCAACACAGCCCGAAGTACCCAAGGTACCTGGCCTCATTCGCTCATAAGGGTTACTATACACGGCAAGTGTGATGCAGGCTAGGACACGTTTGCGGAGGCTAGAAATTTGTGCTGACATACATTTTCTCTCTCTCTCTCTCTCTCTCTCTCTCTCTCTCTCTCTCTCTCTCTCTCTCTCTCTCTCTCTCTCTCTCTCTCTCTCTCTCTCTCTCTCTCTCTCTCTCTCTCTCTCTCTCTCTCTCTCTCTATCTATCTCTTTCTCTCTCTTTTTTTCCCCCTCCTCGTCTTCAGATGTGGGCTA
Source organism: Pyricularia oryzae 70-15 (assembly GCF_000002495.2). Taxonomy (NCBI): domain Eukaryota; kingdom Fungi; phylum Ascomycota; class Sordariomycetes; order Magnaporthales; family Pyriculariaceae; genus Pyricularia; species Pyricularia oryzae. The sequence goes on along the minus strand of NC_017851.1, from coordinate 3,454,064 downwards.
GCCCTTGATTGGGGGGGTGGGGGGGGGGGTTACCCTCTTTGACACTCACCAGCTTGACCGGCCAAGAAAAATAGATTCGGAGTGTAATCGGCAGCACGGAAGCTTATACCTAAAAGCTAAGGCAGGCAGGTAGATGCCGAACCTAGGCAAAAGCTAGGGGAGTCGGGCGCTGTCGTTGTGGTGTGATGCGATGTCGACGTGCAAGGATATGATGGGATAAACAAAAATTAAAAAAAAAAGAAAGAATGATCAGGTCGGGCAAACCGAAGCTTCTGGACAGTAGAAACACGGTTTGCTGTCCGTGCTGTGTGTGCAAACAAAACATATTATTTACGGCAACATCATGTCCCTTTTTATTTCCAGGTTTTTTCTTCTTTTTTTCGCGACAGCCGCAATTAGAAAGAGCAAAGGAATATCATCTCCGGCATTGCTACTGCAACGTCCCAAATACGGTACTCATACGCAATGTAGATCTGAAACTGAGGTCGATTTGCGGTCTGGCGGAATGTCAGCTTTTGGATTATGAGCATCCGAGATCCCCACCTGCAATCCTGGCCAGTTGCATTGTAAGAGGGTGTTGAGGCTATGCGGCATCTCCGAACAAGCAGACGGTAAGACTGCGAAGGGCGGTTTTTTTTCTCTGTCTCTCTCTCTCTCTTTATCTTTGCACTTCTCTTTACTTCTCGCCATTGTTTACGGTGATTACCACCTTGCTTTATGCGGACAGTACATTTGGCGAGCTGTAGGGAACTGTCCTGTTAGTTGGCTTCTGTAGCAGCGGCTATGGTACTGCGTTTGGGGCTATGCACAGCAGTAAAAAGAAAACGAGAGGAGAAAAAAACAAGATAAGGACCCCTTGTCGTTCGTTATTGCTCCGTAGGCCGCCATCATCGCTGGAAGTATATTCAGTTAGATGGCGCGATGCACACATAACAATTCATTAGTAGGCAAGGGATTAAAATAAGAATAAAAAAATATCGAGAAAACCCTATAAACCACTAAGGAAAGGTGCTCTAATCTAAAGTTTGACGTCGGCATCTAGAATAGTGCCATCAATGAACGCCCAAGAGACAATCCATACCTTGGGTTCCTGGGTTGATTAGGGCGGACAGACAAGACCTGATCTGACCTGACCAGAGGCGAAGCAGGTCTGGATCACAGGCCCCACCACAATCATTGAATGGCGCCAAAGTGGGAGGGGCGTTTCGCAATCAGTCATGACTTGGGCGACTGACACCGCACGTGCCCATGTCTGTTTGTCTGTTCGTCAGCCAGTCATGGCGGGTTGACTGTCGGGGCTGGGGTATAGAATGGAGGGACAGCCAGCTGTAGCAGCTGAGGGAAAAAAAATTAGGATAAAGCCGGAGAAGAAAAGAAAATCTAAAAGGGGTGAAAAAAGAGAAGAAAATGTAAAGAAAAAGATACGGAGTACGTCGCTTCCAGCCGAGCTTCTTTTTAGACAGGCGACAGTCTGCAACTGTAAATTCCAGGAGCATAGTACGCAGCACAGGTATTGATTCCAAAAGTTGCCACTGCCAATTTGAGCCCCATCAGCCGTTGCATAATTATTTAGAGGTTGCATTGAGAACCCTTACCTCACTCCGTTACAGTAGAGGGAGCCCTGAAAAGTATGCACTGGAGCGATCCCTTTGTTTGAACCCCTCACCCCTGCCTCCACTATAACACGTAGAAAGAACAAAAAGCCATGAGGGAAACCCACCTGCCTACCCGTACGCTTGCTAGTGAATTTCCAGGACCCATAATCCCCATCCAATCCACCGTACCATACACACCTTATCTAACTCCAACCTATTTGCTGACGGTCTACCTAGGTACCTTACCGTACTTACCTGAAATTGGCGTCCTACTTCACCACCTGGACTTTTTCGTGATTAACGACACAGCTGCCAGTCGTCTGTTCCACGCGTAAAGTAAAGGGTGCCAAATATACCGAAACGACCAATCTGTCCACCTACATGCCTAATTTGGGGCACTTACCGCACTTGTCTGCCTGTCTAGCTGCATTGTTCACCTTAAGTTTGTCTTACCCCTCGCTGTATTTTGTTTGTTGGTCGCCACTTGCCATCCATTCCTCCTAGTCCCGCCCGACGTACAGCCCGGCCATTCGCCAACCGACATTGTTTTTTTCTTGTGAGATCCGAAGCCGGCAGGTAAAGCACGAGACAATTACCTGCACGTTTTCCTTCGTTCACACCCAAGCCCGGCAGTTACCCAGGTAGATTTGGTACGTACCCTTCCTTCTCCTGACCAATCTACCCATCTATCTATGCCCATCCCAGAGTACAACCATCTGGTACCTCATTTGAGGCAAGGTATCGACCCTAGCGAACGGAACGCACGCTGGACTCATGCGCCGCCCTGCACCCGCCCCGGCACCTGAACGTGAACGTGAACCTGGACTTGGACCGTATCACCCGCATCGGCCTGTGCTGTCCGAACTACAATCAAACCCTGCCAAAATCTTGACATTCCCCCCCCCCCCCCCCCCTCTGTCTTGAGGGAAACGCTGCCCATCGCCACACCACCTATGCTTCAACGATCTGCCTAGGCGACACCAATTGACTTTTATTGATTCTCAGCAGAAGCTCTACTGCTTCGATTCGCTCCTGATTTTCGAACTTCCGCATCGCCGCTTCGTTACACTCCTACCTTCGCCGACACGCTCTGCTCCATTGTGCACAAGCTGTGCATCGCGATACCAGAACAGCGGTGCTATTGCCTAACCAGGTTGTAGCTGTAGGAAAAAGAGGCTGATTGTCAAGAGTAGAAGCAGAGACCCTTCGGCCGACCCGAAGCCTTCACCACCCCGACCACAGCCCGGTTCTTGGTCTTGTCGTTCTGACATTGACACCACCCTCTTTCTGTGCGCTGGCTTGGTTTGGTCTGGAAAACTGGTTTCTTGGACCAACTGGCGAAAGACGACACTGGGGACGATTCGGACAAAGAGAGGATGCTTCTGTGGAATCTCTATAACTGAACTGTGGTTTCAGCTACCTATACCCCGCTGGCTATCTACCTACGGTCTCTTTCCCCTGGCGTGGTCTCTTGCATAGGCCAGCTATATAGGTCACAGTCCCCGTTACGATGGGCAATAGCCAGGGCAAGCCCATCGAGTTTGGCGATGAAGGTAAACTCCTCATCAACACTTCAAGAAGGTACTGTCAGGCATGTGACACTCATCCTAACCCGTATGGTGTCTTGTCACTTAGTGAATCTAAACCACTTCCGCCTACTGCGAGTCGTCGGCCGGGGCGCCTTTGGCAAGGTTCGAATTGTTGAGAGAAAAGACACAAATTTGTCCTTCGCTCTGAAGTATATCAGGAAAGATGAAGGTCAGTCATGAGCGCCCACGATACGAGACTACGGTCTTATCTTATTCAAATCTCTGCGAGGAGGGAAGCGAGAATAAAAACTGATGAGGGAATCTTATGCGTGCGACGAATAGTTGTTCGGTCTGAAAGCGTTCGAAATATCATCCGAGAGAGGCGAATGTTGGAGCATGTCAACCACCCGTTTATCTGCAATTTACGATACAGCTTCCAGGATATCGAGTACATGTATGGACTTCTGAGGCACCATCTGTGATGCTTGCCGCCAAAAAAACAGACACCTTATTTTTCACTTGCGACAAAGAATAGTTCGGCTAACCTGCCGACTTTCACTCAATAGGTACTTAGTTGTGGACTTGATGACAGGCGGCGATTTGAGATTCCACATTTCGCGGAAGACTTTCACAGAAGAGGCTGTGAGGTTCTGGATCGCCGAGTTGGGTTGTGCGCTGAGGTACATACACGGTCAAAAAATCATCCACCGAGATGTAAAACCTGATAATGTCTTGTTGGACGGCGAGGGACATGTTCACTTGACGGACTTTGTAAGTCTCAGATCTTGGCTGCTGATCTGAAGCCCCGGACAAACTTGTATTACAGCTGCTTACCAAGTCATACGTTTACAGAACGTTGCGTCAGACATAATACCCGGAAAAGTCTTGACGAGCAAGTCTGGGACTCTAGCCTACCTTGCCCCTGAGGTTTATGCAGGACGTGGGTATGATGTGAGGGCTGATTGGTGGTCGTTGGGGGTACTTTTCTACGAGTGCATCTACAATAAGGTAAGTTGGACTCTTTGATGGGTGGAATCTGGGCATGCGTCCTGGTAGACGGACAAAAGTTCACCGTCCTCTAACCTGACCATCCAACAGAGGCCTTTCGAGGGTGGCTCAGAGTCATCGCTCAGCCAGGTCATTCAAGCTGCAAACCCAAAGTACCCGATTACATCACCTCCAGTATCCCTGCTCTGCTTATACGCCATTAAGGATGCACTACAGCCAAACCCTGATAAGCGAATGGGCGCAACATGGGAAAGTTTCACCCGGCACGACTTCTTCTCATGCATTGACTTTGAGGCTCTGGAGCGGAAGCAAATCGAGCCCATTTTCATTCCGTCTTCCGATAAGACCAACTTCGATGCAACGTACGACCTTGAGGAGCTGCTTCTAGAGGAGGCTCCCCTGGAAGCTAGAGCCCGGAGGCAAAAGCCTCGAGAGCGATTAAAGGACGACGCGACCGAGAAGGAGATCCGCGAAGACGAGCTCTATCGCATGATTGACAGGGACTTTAGGCCCTTTGACTACACACTAGCCGCGTACAAGAAGTGAGTAGGTCCAGGGATATGCGTGTCTTGTGGTGATGCTAACCAATCACGATCCTAAAGAATCACTGGCCAGATAGACGACCAGCAAGGCGAGCAACAAGATCCCAGCAGCAGCAGCAACCGTCAAGGCTCAAATCTGCAACCAGGGCCGCCACAAGCCCTTACTACCGATGAGGCTACCCAAATGGTCAACCCTGGCCACCCAGCACAAGCTGGAACCCAGGGAAACCCAGTCGCACGTCAGGTGTCTTCATCGTCGCATAAGTCGCACCGTAGCGGTCATGATAGTAGTGCAGGCTCTCATCCCGGATCGCGCAAGCAACCACCAGGAAGGCTGCCGCCGCTCATGCCGTATCCGACTTCATACACCAATTCTCAAGGAAGCGGTGCTGGCATTCATCGCACGGGACGCCAGGGCACCGCAGCTATGGTCGGAAGCCCAACTGGTGGTGTTCAGGTGACGTTAGACGGAGCTGGTTCTTGGTCCGACCTGGCTCGGCAGGACGCTACCCTCCCGGCGGACGCCAACGCTTCAAACGAGGGTGGTAAAGATAGTGGCTCGTCAGGAGGAGTGTTTGGATTCCTTAGTCGGAAAAAGGGCCGAAGCCATAGCCCGAAACCCAAGGAGAGAGGCGTGCTCGGGAAGGAAGGTGCTAGGCAGGTCATTGGATGATTAAACGGACAAACTCTCGAAATCAATCATCAATTTTTTTTCGGAATATGGACGACGCGAACGCAACCCTTATAACGAATTTCGAGCCAGTCGCATCGTCGCCTCGTCGCCGACAGCGTTTGTGACTCGGGAGGGAACCCGATGCTATCAGCTCGGCACTTATCCAAACGGCTAAGTTGTGGAGGGTTAGAGTTTACTTGGGTTGGTCTTTCGACACGAGGTCCAGACACCTTTTCTATTTCAATTTTCGATACCCACCAGCAGGCCCCTTGGGACTACTTTGTCAACCATAAAACTCTACAAATTTGACGCGATATATATAGAGAGCGAGGTTGGCCAAGGCTGCTGTTCTATTTTTCTTGGAATCTTGTTGCCATCTACCCACAGTATGAATCAAATCGCCTCCTTTTTCTAAACATCTCCAGAGCACACCTAGTATCTCTAGTCACTGCTTTGCACGTCTGGACTGTGATGAGCAACGAGGGACTCTCTGATTGGCGGTGGCGTCACAAATGGCATAGCGGTGCGCATGTATGTCATGGCGTTTGTTAGCCCCTACTTTGTATTCGTCGCGTTGTGCATTCATTCAGCGAACAAGCTGATCAGTAATGTGATACATGTGGAAGTTCACAGCTGGAGAGCGGATCTCACCCGTTTACATGAACAGATAATACTCTCAGCGTGGGTTCCCACGGCGCAGGGCAGACATGGCAATCCTCAAGACCGGAGACAGTCAGTCTTATGTGGCCATACGCCTATGGAAGGGAAACATTGTTCCCAAGAACACCTGAAACATCGAGTATCAGCGCTTCAGAGGGGGTGCGAAGGATTGAATAAGGTCTGGGGATCTGTCATGATTAACCCATAATTGTATTCGAAAGGGAAACGTCCGTTACATGTTCCTTGGAAGAACCTATTTGTGTAAAGATTGACTAGTACACCGAGAGAACCAAGTGGAGAACCTGTGGCAGGCTTCGAAATCTCTCTTTCCAAATCACACCCGAGCCAAAATGACCCAGATGCGGATGGTGAAATGGCAAAAGTCCCAACCAAACACACCAACGCAAATAAAAAAGACGAACAGAAAGTAGGAATAAAGTCAGGTTTCCTCAGACGATACATAAAACAAAAGATGAAAACCACCAATCCTTCAGTCTGTGCTCCTGACGGACCGATTAGTACGGCCATGGTTTTCCTTCCAATAACACCAGCCCACTGAACTCCATTTAATCGCAATATCCCAGGCATGATTCTTGATGAACCAAATCCCACCATGGCCAGGGAATTCGAAGCATCACATCGTAAGCAATAGCGCCCCAATAAATCGTAAATGGAACTAATCGTCCTCAGTGCTTGCGAACAGCGAGACTAGCTCGACGTCGCCGCACCTGAATTTTGGGGGCATCCCTCCGTATTCTTGCCCAGGTACTTCTTCATGGCGCTCTGGAAGTCATTCTGGTCCACCACAGCACCATAGCCAGAGCATTTAGCCTTCTTTTGAAGCTCGGAGCAAAGGCCGTCAAGATCGAAGTCGCCGTTCTGCACCTTGGGGCAGTTTTGCAGTTGTTCCCTATGGCAAAAATGTCAGCACTTGGGTTATACTCAAACCTTGATCGGTTGAGACATGTAAGTATCACATACCAAATCTTGTTGCAAGTCAAGAGCTCTCCCTTGACGTCGACCGCATCATCCTCCTTGGCGGCGTCGATTTGAGCAATCAGGTCCTTCTTGGGAGCTACCGGGCTAGGTGCCACATTAAACGGAGTAATAAAATCCATGTCCCATGCGTCGTTAAAGAAGTCACCGCCGAGACCACCGTTGCTGACGATGTTCTGCTGGGGCTCTCTGTAGTCGCCGAAAAGTTGGGGGTCAAACTGGAAGTTGTTTGCCTGGGAAAGCCAGTCGATGTCGTTCAGATTTGTGCTCGAGAAGTGGTCTAAACCTTGGCCACCGAGTCCTTGATCATTTGCCTGCAAAGTCGAGTTCTCCTCCCCTATTGTTGTCAGTGTGTCTATCGGCTTGAAACCCATGGGAGATTGTGTGAATGGCTCTGGCGATGTGCCGCACGAAGAGCTTGGGCCGGGATGAGAGCCCGTAGATGCTGAAGGAGAGCTAGTGTTCGAGAGCCCGGGACCGCTCTGAGAGTCCATGCTGCTCCTCGATGCTTTGGCAACATTTGTGTTGGTCAGAGGAGGGCTGAAGATGCCCGAGAATTTAGCGATGTCATCCTTGGTCTGACTATCTAAGCCGACCGAGTATGACGATGATGGCGTTGCCTTGTCCTTGCTGCTGTCGTCAGGGCTACCTTGTTGGCTAGGGCTACTGGTGAAGGAAGGCGTCTGCGACATGCCCCTGGCCGAGGGCGTACCGCCAGCCCCGTTGGACACAGGAGGGCCAGGCAAAGCTCCAAACTTAGGAAATTCGAAATGAAAGTTGACGTCGGGAAGGTTATGAACCATGGGGGTTCCAAAAGTTTGTTGTCTTTGCTGCGGGCGGCTGTTGGTCTGCAGAGACAGCCGCTTCTTGTACTCCTTCAGCTCGGTGCTCAGGCGCGCAACCTCGGCCTTCAGGCTGCTGTTTTCGTCATTGGCAGCCTTGGAGATTTCCTCGAGCTCCTCAACCTTGAGTTCCAAGTCTTTCACATGCTTTTCCTTGCGTTCCCTGAACGCGCGCTGGGCTGCCCTGTTTTGCGCCTTGCGCTTCTAGAAACATGAAGAAATCGTCAGTATTTGTTCGGCTCGACTTGTCATATCGTGAAGGCAAAAGGGCTCAAATATCTAGTAGTTTGGGGTTACTGACCGAGGTCGGCTCGGAGGTAAGCGGCTTTCTGCCGGGCTTCTTTGGCACCTTCTCACCACCTTCGCGACGCTTCGGGTCTTTCTCCGTGTCGTCGTCGTCATCCTGTGGGTGGCTTCGTTTCTCGGGAGTGTCTGTTCCATCAGAGTTTGAACCAATCGATTCTGTCCTTCTGTTTGTGCCAGGCAGGTCACCAATCATCTTGGCGGTATTGGTGCTGTTGTCGAAGAGCGAGTCGAACGACGTATCTGCGCCGTCGAAAGAGAAGTCGTAATCGAGAAAGGGGCTCTCTTGAATCGTTTGCCGGTCCGAGTCGACAGGTGGAGACTGGGTGAACGAATTCGGCGACATGGTCAGCCCCGTGTTGGGCGACGCGTTGGCGCGATTGGCGTTGAGTGCAGCGAAGAGCAGACTCTGTTGCTGCGGGGTCAACATGAAGTTGTGAACCGAACCGCTCTGTGACGAAGCCATCGTGCTGTTTCGGTATTTGGCGACAACCAAATGGTTTGAGTGTTGTTTCCCGTGCGTGCAATTTCACGCCCGTCTCGAATTGAACGACCGGTTCCAACTGGGTGACAATACTGAGGGATTGCCAGACGAAAAAAAAAATGATGTCGGAAGCAGGATATTGGGTTGGAGAGGGTGGAAAGCGGAGATAAATGACGACCCGATTTCAGGGGCAGGGGTCGCAACGAGTCGCAGGGAGGGAAAGCAAAAGAATAAAATAAAAGAAATAGGAGGATAAAAAAAAAGGAGCCCTAGGCTGAAGCCGCCGATTTCTTGCAGAATGTTTTACTCGTGCAGTCTCGGCCGGGGAACACTAAGTTCGAATTGAGAAGATTGAGGTGGTATGGTAGAAAATTTAGATAGTGGGCAGGTGGTAGATAGGTAAGGTAGGTAGGCGAGACAAGAAACAAAGAAAAGCAAAGCCCGAACAAAGTACAGTACTTCCCCGCCTACCGACGGTCAGGTCAGAGGAGAGCGATGGATGGATTGTCAACTGGAAGGAATGGAACCAAAAGGCCAAACAAAACAGGGGGACGCCAGTGATGGCTTACACAGTGTCCGCACCCTCAATGGCCCAGGTGAGGAGGGAGTCGGAAGTAAGCAGCAGCAAATCTGATGCGGGAGTTGGGAAGGCGTGGTATGGTGAACAGAGGCAAGTGAACCTCGCAGGCTGTAACCATCAAACATCAAGCAAGGGTCGGTCGGCAGTGAAGTGGAGGCTCTGAATGATTTGCCACCCGCTACACCGGAGAGGAAAGCCGCTGTTAGGGATCAGGAGAACAAGACGCTGAACTGTATTGTATTGTATGGTTGCAGTACAGTACGTAGTTGAGGATCTTGTCTTACTTGTGTGGTGTATGGTATGGTACCGTACTACTACTCATGGGTTCACTCAGAGTGAAGATAAGGTACATGCGAATTCAACTCAATTGGGAATACGGTGCATGTAGCCCTCCCTGTTCAAATGTTCGTTCCATGTACGGTACCTCGTCGAGGTGATGGTGGGGTATGGAATCGGATAGCTTTCAATTTGTCAGCACTGATTCTGGTGGCGCCTTGCAGCTCGGTCGTTGCAGGCAGCGGCGGATCAGGTCTCGAGCAAATAACACGGATACACGCTTGCCCTCTCCGCAGAAGCTATAACAAACAGGCTAAGTGTCTCCTGGCAGGGCGAATGATCCCGCTTTGCCATCATTGCTCCACCATCAACAGGCAGGCCAGTATCACTCACTTCACGTACCTAGGTACCTACCTTCCTACCTACTTGCATGCCCGCCTACCTAAGGTACCTACAGCTGTCAACTTCACAGTAGCTAAGGGTATCCCGGCTTTGCCAGGTAGTAAACTGATCTTTTTTTTTTCTTTTTTCTTTTTAATTATCCGTGTACTGAAAGTACAGCCGGATAGGATTTGTACGAATGCTGGGCATGTGAAGTGACTCATAGCATGCAGCATTGAACCATTGCCTACCCAATCTCGGTTGGTTGGCGCAAGGTTGGTCCCCCTTCAGAAACTGGCTCCGGGCAGATAGGCCCCGCCCCGTCCACCTCGACGGGCAGACATTCGTCCGTTCGGTGGTGAGTTCCCCTAAATCTGCTACCACCGACATCAGGGTCTCGCCACCCCCATACTACTAGTACGGTAGTAGGTAAGCCCAGTGATCTCTATCGGTACATCAAGGCATGTTTGCTTGGCCTGCCACCTACCTTACCTGCGACCAATAATTAGCCTACTCGCTCAACAGCCGAAATTCCCCCTGTCCACTTTTTTCCCTTATCGGAGGCGACCTGCAAGTCATACTGTATGTAGATTCCCTTGTTGATACGGTACGGTACAACAGAGCCACTAAAACTTGAAACTGCACCAGGACTAATTTCAATTGCAGACCTACTTGTGTTAGGTATATCGAGATTGAATATCTTCACCTAGTCTCGTGTACGCTACTATATGAGCGGCATACGGCCTGGTCCGGCATGACGTGATCCTTTCTTTGTGCGATCCATAAACAGCCTCACTTTGCAAGCTGGCATGCATCCCGTCGCGGTCTTACTTTCTGCTGTCTCTATCTGCTTGTAGATTTCATCCGCGTTTGCAGGTAAATGTATGGCGTTGACCCTGTCCAACAATTCTGGGTGTTCCGCCAATATGGTCTTGACCTCTTCTCGCGCATCAGCCCTCGCAGCTGGAGCATACTCCTGTTCTATCAAGCGAGCGAAGCGAGCATTGTACTTGTCGTAGGTTCCCTTGTTGAGAGTTTCCCGCCATTGGACATCAACTTCATGATTCGCATAAACAAGTAACGAAAAACAAAAAGTAATGGATAAGAAGGAGTAGGTACATGATACCTACCGGCAGATACGGAGAATATGTTTAATACCGCGTACAAAGTAGGTACTTACCCGCAGATCGTAGATCAGGTTCGTGCCCGGCACCCACCATTGTTTGTCAGCCTTCAAATCCCAGTCGGGATTTTGTTTCTTCAATTATTTACATGCTTGGCCATCCTTTCCAGGTGCGCCTCACGAGTTGGCATTTGGGTTCGGCTATCACCGGCGTCCATTCCGAATGTTGGTAGACGTAAACTATCTATGTGAAGCTCAACGACAACAGACGAGAAAGGTGTAATAGAGACGCTGCAGCAGGACTGCGAATATCAGTCTGTGTGCTAGCCGTTGCCTTTTGAAGCAACAGGGGGGAAATTGCAAAGACAAAAAAAGCATGGCGATGGCCTGTCAACCTTTTATCTGCTGATTGCTAAAACCTTGGCGGCCATTAAATTCCTCGAACCTGTAGAATTAGTTCTAGTAACAGCTATAATTACTACGTCACGTGCCTACCGTACTAACTGCCCGGAGTAATATCTGATTGATAATTGAAAAGAGAGTTCAGGGTCCGGCCCAGGTTGCATACGGAGGTTGGTACCGTACCTATGTAGGCTTGCTAGGTAATTAGCTCTGAGTTGCATGAGAAAAGAAAAGAATATACTGCAGTCAATGATGCCAAAGGAACACTTTTTTCAACGCGCCGCTACAGAGATTCTGTTAGAAGGCCCTCCAAAGATTTTTTTGAAGGATGCGAATCTTTGACAGTCGTATTACTGTAAAAATGAGAGAAGGAAACCTATAATAGTACCCGAAAACCTTACAGCTTTCCAAAGAGCTGGCTTCTCCCAATGGTTCTGCGCGGCACGGCTTCGTCTTGGCATGCCCCGCATTTTTGGCAGGTGGACGGCGAGGGAGCACGGGCGGGACCAAACCGACGAATGACCTCAACGTCTTCCCTCAATCAGCCCATGCAACCGTTATCCAGATAGGCACATATCGAAAAGCCGCCTTGTCGCTTGCTGCACCGCACATCATAGAGGTTTTCGCCCCGCTGTTTGAGTGTGAAAAAAAAGGGTTCGAGCAGTTGGAGAATTGATTTGTTCACTGTTAAATCTAATCAAACACTGCCTATTTTGATCGGTCCAGACCGCCTATTCGACCGAAGCCACCCCCGGCGGCCCATTCTGTTACCCAAGTCAAAACCTCTCGCAGACAAATACAAGCACATCCCATTGCCACCATGGATCTCGCCTACGACCACATTACTGAAGAGACGCTCAAGAATGAGGCCAAGCAGGCCGCCAATGATAAGGGCAAGCAGCCAGAGGATCCCAACACCCTGACAGCCGATGTCCAGGACGCCTACCGCGCTTTCTCCGCCAGTCCCTGGGGTGCCCGCATCGGCGGTTTCATCGGTGCTGTAGCCAAGCAGGTTCGAACGACCTTTCCGCAGCCACCTCGCTCACGCGGGGGCGGATGTCTGATTTCTTTAAGGATGGCATCCAGCATAACATTGAGTCTGACACAATCCCTCTAGGGCGGTTCGGTTTACAACCAAGCCTCGCACGAGCTCTCTGCCGTCGGCCAGGATGCTACAACCGGCTTCTCCAGTCTTCGTGACACCATAATCAACCGAACCCGTTCCTTATCTCTCGCGACCGCAACCCCAGAAAACACCGCGACGGAGGCCGGCGCCTCGGGAACTACGCGCGAGCTGACTACCGATGAGGCCCTCAAGGAGTCGGAGACGGTCCTTTCCCGCCTTAAGGTCGCCGCTGCCCAGCGCCTCAAGGACATCCAAAAGGCCGAAGACGCTGCCGATGAGGCCCTCCTCAAGTTCGGCACCAACATCCGTGACTTCCTGCGCGAGTCAATCAGCATTGCACCACCTACCGCTTCGGAAAGCAACAGCCGGGGAACGGGCGCCGTCCTGTTCGAGAGCAAGGATGCTCAGGGAAAACGGGTTATTCATACTTCGCGATTCGATGCCCAGCTGCACGTCATTCACACGAACCCGGAAAGCTTTTCCAAGGATCCTGCTGGAGAAGAGTACGCATCTTGGTCGGAGAAATTTGACATTGACAAGAAGACCGAGGACATCAGCTCCGACCTGAAGAGGTACCCTGAGCTGAGGACTACGATGGAGAAGCTTGTGCCGGATGAGATTCCGTATCCGGATTTCTGGAAGAGATATTATTTCCTTAGGCACAGTATTGAGACTGCAGAGGCGAGGCGCCGGGATCTTCTCAAAGGTACGTTGAATAATGCGCCCATCATGACATTGCGGTCTGTGATATATGTACTGAACATGAATACCGTTGTACAGCTGCATCCACCGAGGAGGAAGTTGGCTGGGACGAAGACTCGGACGACGAGGAAACCCCCGCAGTCCAAACCAAGTCGACAGCTGCGGATGCTACCAAGACCGAGCGTCCGGGCTCAACCAGTTCGTCTACCACCATCAATGTACCACCTCATCCCACACAACCCGCCACCAAGTCCAAGACTCCGGGCGACCGGCGGAAGTCCAACGAGCTTGACGTCAAGTCGCAGGCAGACAGCGAGGCCAGCTACGACGTTGTCGGCGCAGCATCAGGCGTACCCAGCCAGGCTCCAAACAGCCCCAAGGACCCGAAGAAGGCTGATGAGAGCGACGAAGAGGACTGGGAGTGATCTTCCTAAAGGGGCGCTGAATTCTAGCCTGGACTGAGGGCTTTGTCTGGTTATTTGGCGTTATACGGGGCTTCGTAATTTTGTTGAGCATCGTATTTATTGGGGTGTTTCGTTTGCTTGCACGTTGTCGGCTGTGCGGACCAATTGAGTATGGATGCTCATGTAGGGTGCTCTGTTGCCAAGACAGAAAACTCTGGAGGTTACGCATGGCAACAACACTATCCCTCCCTGCTGGATCCGGTTTAACTTGAAATTCAGGGAATCTCGAATCACTTTTTCCTTGTGACCTTGGTGAAACCATCCTCATCAACCTCTGGGGGTGGCTTCTCTCGCTTCTCCACGAGTGCAGGTGCTTCGTCCTCGTCGTCCTCGTCGTCTTCTTCTCCATCCGTGTCATCCCAGTCCGTGTCCTGGTCGGCATCATCGACCTTTTTGAACACGACGGTCTTGCCCTTTTTGGCCTGCCACCTCTCGGCAAGCTTGTTTACCTCGGCGACCGACCCCTTGCAGCACTGCGTCCACAGCTGCACGATCTGTTCCGCCACGTCGTACGCCGTGTCGTCCTGCACCGCCATCTCGAACTCCTCCATCATGATATCGAGCAGGCGCTCCTCGACGTCCGAGACAAGGTCGTCCGGCGTTGGGAATGGAGATTTTGCGGGCGGCGCCGAGGACGAGGCCAGCGCGTTGTTGAACTTCACGACCTCGGGGATGCTGGGGAACAGCTCGGCCACGGCGCCAGCCGTCCAATCGCGCTTGTCGGCAGAGTCACCGCCGCCCATGTTGTTCTGCACCGCAAACGTCATGTCTTCCCATAGGTGCAGCGAGAGGGCGACGCCTCGCTCGAACGCGTTTTGGCATTCATCTGGTAGTTATTTTGGGGCCCGTGTTAGTAATTTGTTCGCACTCGGCCAAGGTGGTTGGAACCTGAAAAGAGAGTTTATTCTTAGGAAATACCTGGAGATTGAGATGAGCTTGAAGCCATTTTGGAGAGATGAGCTGCAGTATGAAGATTAAATGCGGTTTTCGTGGCAAAATCTTTCCCGGCGCAAATCGAATCTTTGCTGTCTTGGAATAATAATCTGGCGGGGCAAAATTATAAAACATGGGTCGTTCTATGGTAGTGCGTCGATGCAAAATTTCCCCCACCAAATCTGCAGTTTCGCTCATAGTCCGATAAGATAAGCAAGAAATGCTTGATTGACTCTTTCTTTGCCTGGCTTATGCTTGGATACATGCCGTACTACAAGTATGCTAGAATTACGCCATCGATTGTAGTCACAACGGCTACCGTTAAACTCGTTATAATCCTCGTGATTATCCCATTATACTAACCGTTTATATGTTAATTACTTTATATGTCACTCCACGTCACCACTCAGCGGTTTCTATCTATACTGATTATGTAGCTCACATGACGGTCCCATGGTAAAAACAGCTTTAGCTCGCTCGGTCTTTTTTTTTCCCACTCGGTTGCCTGGAATAGTAAGGAAGCTTACGCCAAGGGGCAATGTCTGTCGAGCCTCGGCTCCTTTTGAAACTCAAATAACTCGAAACCAACAGGAACACGCACAGCACGTCTGCAACAATAAAGTTGACAGCCTTGGCTCATGATCCGATCGACACTATTGTCCCCTCTACACACGCTTTATAAAAAAAGAGAGAAGAACAATAAAACACTATTTTGCTAGTCATGGATTCTCCGTTGACAACGTCGCCTGGCTCCTACCAGGGACCTTTGGGATTCATGTCCAAACTATCTGACAAGGTTTACCTCTATCGGCCTCCATCCAAAAGCGGCGCCTCGCCGTCGGCCGGCCTGCCCAAGTTGATCCTTGTCTTGGGCTGGATGGACGCGCGCGACGTACACCTGGCCAAGTACATAATCGGCCACAGGGCGCTTTTCCCGAAGTCCCAGATCCTGCTAATCAAGGACCGCGTCTACCACCACTTCCTCCCCTTTACGGTGGGGCGCGCCCTGAAGCCCGCCCTAGCCGCGCTCAAGGCCGCGCAGCTCTCAGGCGACCGGACCGAGCTGCTCGTCCACGCCTTCTCCAACGGCGGGTCGGGTTTGCTGGCGAACCTGTACCGGCGGTACGCGCTCCCGCCGCACGTCATGGTCATGGACTCGTGCCCGGGCCAGTTCTCTTACCGGCGGACCCTTGCCGTGCTCAACGTCGGCCTGTCCTTTTGGACGCGGCTGCTACTGGCCCCCGTGTTCCACGCCTTCATCGTCTACTACTACCTTGCCTTTTACGTGTCCCCCTGGGGCCGAAGGCGGGGCGCCTCCCTGGCCCGCAACGCCGCCGCCCACAACGACAGGTCCGTCAAGGGCGATGGCGAGAGGGCGAGGGCTTACATCTACAGTGACGTCGACGAGTTCATCGCCTCCCGCGACGTCGAGAGGCACGCGGCACAGGCCAAGCAAATGGGTCTGCCCGTTAGATTGGAGAAGTTTGTCGGCAGCCCCCACGTCGCTCATATGCGCACCGACGAGGATCGCTACTGGTCCATTGTGCAGGAGACCTGGGAGGTGGGTCAGAACAAATCGGACTGAGTCTGGTGCCCCCCAAAATCTATCGTGATAAATACCTATATAACTACCAGTAATGCGTAAGAATGCCTAGCTTTGCGCTGTATTCAGGGTTTTTAGATTTCTGGCACGATCACATCATATCGCAACTATGCTTCATAGTGTCTACTTTTTAAAACAACAACGGTTATAGCAGTGACTGGGGTTCGAAAGGTTCCAGGGCCTCTTGGCTTGAACCCTTTTCATTATAGAATCCATATTGTATTCAGCTGTTGGGTTTGTAGTATTATCTTGTTGCAAAAGCCCGAGTCCCATCCAGTTCTCGCGCCTTATTCTACCAGATCTTTCTCCAGCTGACGCGCTACCAGGTCAAGCGCGCGTTAGAAAATGACCAAGTTTATCGTGTTCGATTCTCTCGTTCGTTAATTTGTTTCGAGAACGAGCACAGGAAACAAGCCAATAATATAAAGCCATGATTGTGCAATCCAATCCCATGCAAACTCGGAAAGGCCGTCAACTGCGTCGATAGCTCCCATCTGTCCAAGGCCGCTGCCCATTACAGAAAAGCCTTTCTTCATGAGTAATGCACATTTAAAAAACAGTGTGGATATCCCCGGATGATTGCCTTGGCCCTTTTCTCAAGAAACCTTCTCAACGGATAACATCACCCTCTTTCGTGATGCCTTCAAGCGACTCGAGGATATCACTGCCCCCAAGCATGCCGACTCCTCCAGTAGTGGGTCGTTTATCGGCTGGCCATACTTCATAGAACTTCACACTCTCATCGCTGGCTGCGACGACTATGCATCCGTCTTTCCCTCCATTGAGACCGTCCTCACTGGAGACTGGTGGCCTTGTCGTTCCACGACCTTTTCCGGATGAGGGGTTTGAAAGCGGTTCCCTTGGGTATGGAATCGCATACAAAGCTCGATGTTCCCCTTCCCATGGAATTGCAGCAACCTGCTTGCAAGAAGGCCAAGAGAAAATGGCGATGCGAAAGGGATGTTCGGGCTGAGCGTAGCCAAAGGTAGCTGCGATCTCTCGCCGTGTTGTGCTCCAAATCAGACCAGTGACTTGAGAAGCCACTGCAATTGTGGCCAGCGCTGCGCCCGACGTAGTGTGGAAAAAGTGTATGCACTTGTCGTTTGAGCCACCTCCCGTGGCCACAAGACCCTCTTGCCACGGGCAAAATGCAATGGCCTTGACGGCGGCACCGTGGGCCCAGCGCTGTTTGGCTGAGCCTAGCTTTAAGCGATTGGCAATCAACGGGTGGCGTACCGGGAAGTCGCCTTCCTCGTCGTCGGAGTCGTCAGGGAGCTCGAGATCTTCAGGGTTGAAGCTCGGGTCGGTGACGTCCAACATCTTGCCTTCTCTACCCAGAATCATGGGGTCGGGTGCCGAGTCGAGCACCTTCTCAGTGTCGAATAAACAGCACATGTTGTCATTGCCACCTGAGGCAAACATGCTGCCCGATATAGACCAAGAAAGTCCACATATCTGCTGCAGATGGACGCTGATCATATGCACCCACCGGGCCTCTCCCTTCCAGTTATCTCTTGCTACCTCCCAGTCTGCCGGCCATTCCACAATGTAGTAGTAAATATTGCCGGCTTCATCTCCAACAAGGAGGTCCTCCGTATCGACCTGAACACCAGGATTGTTGGGGTTTCTGGAGGCACGTCTTGTACATACTGGCTTCTAGCTGATGCATGCAATCGGGTACGGCCTAGGTAGTTGAATACGGGGCTTGCCTTCGCGAAGAGATATGAGGGAAAGGACTTTGTTGGATCTTCCATATGCCAAAATATCTTTCCCTCCGTTGGTCGATGAGAATGCGATTGATGTGACCCAACTCGCATCACGGGGCCCATCGTCCAGGAGGCGAACACCAGTTTCCTCTGACCAGCTGTAAAGAAAGCCGCCCAATCCCACGGCGAGAGTATGGGCATTATAAGAGTAGGCCAGAACCGAGCAATAGAAGTCATCACGAAGGCGAGGGGCATCAAGAACTCTATGATATGAGTTAGCAATCTACCTATCGAGTTCTTGGGGGTTCTCTACATACTTGAAGGGTGAGACAGGCAATATCCTGGTGCTGTGATCAACTAACGTTGAGCCTGCGGCATGTTAGTGCATAGACAAACACATTTGTTGGCCCTTAAACAACTTGCAGGCTTAGCAGCGTATGATATGACCACAGAATATTCTTGACTTACTGGGAGGCTTTGCATTATTTATCCACTGACTTCCATTCCAATATGTCTTGTTTTGCAAGGACCTGCCCTTAACTGCTGCCGTGTGGCGTCTGGAGACAGTTGGCCTGTTTAGCGATTCGAAATCGAGTACACGCAGGGCGCGGTCAATATCTAGAGCAGCAGCCAGCCTTCCTTCATGCTTTTCAAGCTCATCCTCCGGTTTGGGCCTGATTGTTGAAAATGTAGTGGTGAACAAGCGGGCAGTCGTCCCGCTCTGGGCGAGATGACCCCGGCCATCGTCAATGGCAAGGCTGGCGGCGCCAGTCGGGAAATCCGGGGCGGTGCCACTAACCGTCCAGACAGAGCCTTGGCTGACTTGACGATTGTTCTGGACATTGAAATCGCTGCTAGCTGGTGTAATAGAGCCCAAGACAGTTCTAGCGCCTGTTCTAGCTGCCGCTCTAGTTCCAGACCCAGAGATGGAGCGGAATTCATGCGCCATAGGAGCGGTACGACGAGGGATGAAGCAAAATGCATCAGGGGTGGCGCGCTCGTGGCGGAGCAGTTTCTCGGTCGGCGACAGTTGTAGAAGACTTTTGGTCGTTTTGAACTTCTCAGATGTAGGAGTAGACTGGTCTCTGCTGGGTACGAAGCGATCAGCGTGTCGGGGAGAGGCTCTCTGTGAGGCTCGAGTGACAGTAGTGTTAGAGCTGCGACTGAACTTTAGTGCAGCTTGATCCATTGAAAATGTGCCTAGAAGAGCCGGGCGGGTACGAGCGCGTGTTGAGGCCCGAGGCAAGGTTGCAGACTTCTTGAACGGGGGTGGCTTTGGCACCTCAGGAGGCTCCAGATCTGAGAATGTGTCAATTTCCTCATTGTCATCCTCGGAAAAGTCCAAGTCATCGTGGTCGTCGCTGTTAAGCGACCCGGAGCCATCGTATAAGTCTGACAAGCTAACCGAGATGAGGGAAGGCCGTGATACCGTAGCCAGCTGTTCGCTGCAAGTCGATGGTGTAAGATTGACTTCAGAGCCATATCCGGAATCACGCGGCGCTGGTTTTAAAGACCGAGGAACTAGCCGGGTTAGAGCTTCGGGGCTGCTGCAGGAGCGGCGTGCCGGACACCGGGCCAGACGGCTTGGTTGTTCGAACTTCATCGCTGGGTTTGTACTTGACAGCCGGATACGTTGGAGTTGACGCCAGTATTGAGCGGATGACCTTGAAAATTATGCAACGAGTGACAAAAGGCAGACGGTAGAAGTCAAGAGATACAGCAAGAACAATATTTCAAGGTATGCTGCCTTGTTATGATCGACTACCCTCGCCTGAATGATATCCTACCTTACTTGTCTGGATGGAGGCGCACCTGGGTGTGATGGGTAGCTGATGAAGTGCTAACATATACTGACAAGAGTGTTTTCTAGGGAAAACAAGGGCTGTGGCGGTAGTAGGGCTGTTTGCAGGAAGGCGAAAAGGGAGGAAGACTAATGGAATCCTTAAGAACAGGAACGACAATGCCAAAGGGTCCTATTGTTGTCAATAAGGGATAATTTACTGTCAATGGGAGATGCCTGTAGAGGTCGGGACAAGTTGGTGGAAATCGCAAGGCAAAGGAATCCGGAGGTGAGAACAGAATACCGTTATTTTGATTGAAGCGTACTAAGCCCATTGTGCTGGTGAAGAGGAAAGCACTGTGAATGAACCTAGCCATACCTGCCCCTTATTTGTGCGGGAAACCTACCAACCCCAAAAGAGGCAAGTACAGTCCACGTGGTGGATGTCACCTTGAGTTTGTTAGGTACCTGAGGAAGGCACAACCAAATTCTTCCATGCTACTATAATAACCATTACAGTAAACGATCGCTCGATTATCATCATTCTGAGATAATAAAGTGTAAGTAAGGTAATGTATCTAGGTGGTTTTAGGAGGAAATGAAACCTCGTTGTGGGGGGTACACTTAGGTAGTATGGATGGATGTCAGCTTGGGATGATCAGAGTGATTGACTCACACGATTAAGGCCAAATCTGGGGAGGAGAGAGGGTATAAAGATGACAACAGTCCTCAACGATCTTTAAATAAGGCAGGCATCCTCCTTTAATTTTTGTCTCCAAACCAAAAGAGAACAAGAAGAAAAAGAGCCATAAAAATACTTTCCAACTTCAGGATGTATCCAAAACCAATCCTCAGTTTGAGCACTTGCCAAATAAGACACTACTGCGACGAGGACATCGACTCCCTCAGCCGTGCAGCAAACAACCCACAAATAGCGAAGTGGATGCGAAACACTTTCCCTTCGCCTTACACCACCGAAGACGCCAGGAAATGGATATCAGAACTCGCATCGCCTTACGACTTTGTCATTTGCACACCTGATGGTTCGACCTTGATGGGTGGTGTTGGTTTGAAGAAGCGAAGCGATATCCACCATCGCACTATGGAGATCGGATATTGGGTTGGAGAGGAACACTGGGGAAAGGGCATAGCATCTGAAGTTGTCAAAGCCTTTGCGGAGTGGGCCTTTGCGGAGTACGATAGTCTGCTACGGCTCGAGGGCGAGGTGTTTGAAGGCAATGCAGGCAGCTGCAGGGTCTTGGAGAAGGCAGGTTTTAAGCTCGAGGGGAAACATGAGATGGCAGTTGAGAAGGACGGAGTCGTGAGAGCTACTTTAACATATGGCAGAATAAAGGGCTAGAATGGCTGCTATGTGGCCGTATAATCATCACTAAAAAGAAAGCAATCACGCCATCTGGTCGATAACCTTGAAAATTGTTGCACTAAAACATCGTCAAAAACGAAGGCCTCCGTCAATGACTAATGCCAGTGACTTTGGTAAATATAGCCTGCAACAAAAATGACTTGCTGTTAATCATGAAAATGTTGAGTGTTGGTTGGTACTGTCGGTGTATTTCAATTCCAACCCCTCCCTCCCTCCTCCAAGTCCACCTCTGTCACGTGGCAGACTGGGATATAGCTGGTATGTTGTGCGGGGCGAGTTGGGTTGTGGATGAAGTCACTTCCAGGTTGGATCTGCTTGCCAGGTCGATCGGACACGACTGATTCACGGATATAAATCGTTCACCTGTTGCTCGCTTTAGTATTGTTGTCGGGCAACCATATTTTAAAAACCAGGCAGGGAAAATTCCAGCTCTGTGGAAATTTGCGACGTTGCCCAGAATGGCGAGTGTATGTCTTCAATTCTCTCCTATTAAGCGCCATCCTCCACGTGCCCTGGTCTGCCTCTTTCTCGGCAGGCCTAGAGACAAGCAACCAAAAGCGGGGATTCGTTGACGACTGAAACTCCAAGGTACGCGTCGACATCATCAGCACGGGATAAGTCGTACGAGCAAGCCTCGCACCGAGGAACAGAAGCGGCAGGAAATAGAAAAGATAGAAAAGTACCGTAACTTGGAGGATCAATTGCGGAAAGAGGCATGTTTATCAAACAATCAACCCATTACCCAATCTGGCACAGCATATGTCTAACATGGGTATCTGGCGGAGAATCTAAGATCGCAGCAAACAACACTGCTCCTGAAGTATTCGTGCTCACCTCTCGACTGCTGCGACTCAATCCAGAGTACTATACAGTATGGAACGACCGCAGACGCTTGCTAATCTGTGGCTCATTGTCCGCACCATCGGCTGGCTCGTCGCCCTCGAGGGCGTTGCCGACTTCTTCTCCGACAGACACTACCACACTGTCATCCGCCGTCTCATCCTCCTCTTCCTCGACCACGACCCAGCCATACCAAGACCTCCAGAAGACTGGGTGGAGTGGTACAACAGTTGATGATGGCATCAAGACCCGGGAAGATACGATCAGATCCGAGCTGGCCTTTACAATACCCCTGCTGATGGAGTTCCCAAAATGCTATTGGATCTGGAACTACCGGCTTTGGGTCCTCGGAAAGGCCGTCGAGCTCTTGGACCGTGTGGTGTCTCGTGGAATCTGGACTGAGGAACTTGGTCTCGTGGGCAAGATGTTGACGCGTGACCGCCGCAATTTTCATGCCTGGGGTTATCGGCGGCATGTTGTAGCGCAGCTGGAAAGCGCCGCGCTCAGCCCGGACGGGAAGTCGCCGGAGAGCCTTGTTGTCTCCGAGTTTGAATACACGTCCAAGATGATTCGAGTTGACCTGTCCAACTTCTCGGCGTGGCACAACAGGAGTAAACTTATTCCACGACTGCTAGATGAGCGCCAAGCGGATGATGTTGCAAGACGGAAATTTCTGGAAGACGGTATGATATACTTTCTCCTATGTCGCTGGAACAATGCAACGCATTCGATACTGACAATACATACTCAGAACTTAATCTCGTTCGAGAGGCGCTGAACGTTGGCCCCGAAGACCAGTCGTTGTGGTACTACCACCAATTTCTCATGCTCAATCTCTTCGACGCAGTGGATTCAAGCGCTATTGCGCCAAACCTGAATGTATCGGAGCGAGTCGCATATGTCACTCGTGAGCTAGATGATATTAAAGATCTGCTCGAGGACTACGAAGATATTAAGTGGCTGTATGAAGCGCTCCTAGAGTACACCGTTGCCTTGGCAAAGCTGGAGAGCCGGAGCCTCAGTGAGCACGAGACTGAACAACTCAGGGGCTGGCTCGTCAAACTCCAACAGCTTGACCGAACTAGAAGAGGCAGATGGGCATACATGAGGAGCGAACTTGGCTTATCATAACACCCCAGCTCAAATGCGAAGATTTAATGTACAGAAACGAGCAAACATCAATCCTCGGTTCACAGTTAGAGGCCTATCAAAATATGCCAGGGATCTCTCTCTCTCTCTCTCTCTCTCTCTCTCTCTCTCTCTCTCTCTCTCTCTCTCTCTCTCTCTCTCTCTCTCTCTCTCTCTCTCTCTCTCTCTCTCTCTCTCTCTCTCTCTCTCTCTCTCTCTCTCTCTCTCTCTCTCTCTCTCTCTCTCTCTCTCGGAAGAAAACTCTTATGTCCTACATTTTGCCAGTATCTTGCCAGCATTGACTCCGACGAGGCCACCAAAATATGCAAGTACCGTGTCCAACGGCAGCATTTCCATTCGACCCAATGTAGGACTGGCGCTCCTCAGTACGCGGCCGCCAAACAGCGCCCTCACGTATAGCGACTTGTCAGTCTTCTTCCTCCAGAGCTCAAAGACGATCTCGGAACCCATACCCGGCCACAACATCTCGTCCAGCTGAAGAACCGACAAGACCCTACTGATTGAGCCATCGTGCGCAACGTTGTGCCTCATAAGGACAGTGCCATTCCCTTCAGAAGCCTCACGCAAATTGGCAGCCAGCTCGGCAATCCAGACGCCGATACTCGCCACACTAGCGTCAAGTGAGGCCGAAGAGCCGCGATAAATATGGGCATACTCCCAGTGTCCGAAGCGGTAAACCTGATCTGCAAGTTCTTGCGTGACACAGCGTCCTTCATCTCCAATCTTGCACGGAAACGGCTTGGCATGGCACTGCCGGGCAGACAGGTTATCGAAGTAATGGTCCAGGCTCTTGTGGAAACCGGCGTCGTTGGGCGGCACACCCGAGATACTGTCAAGGGTTGCGTACAGGGGCGCTGCGGCTGTGAGGTGGTCGACCCAAGCTCGGTTGCTGGACGACTGAATGGCATTGAATGCGTTGGATGCCGCTGGGCAGGGATATTGCGGCTCTAGGGAATCGATGTTGGCTGCTTGGATGGTGACGCCCACCGGGTTCACAGTGGTGTCTTCCCCCCACGCTCCTGCGATCAAAGACCCGGAAACTTGGCTCGTTATCACGTTTTGCGTGACCCTGTACCGAACTTTATCTCTCCAGCCATTGCCCTCGTCCTTGTTAGGCAAGAAACCCAAGAGTTCGCCGTAGACTTCATAGACATCCTTTCCATGCTTCCAAGAGTCATCTAGGCCTCCCGCGGTTATCTGCGGGAACTGGCACGTTCCGATCCAGCCCGACGGAACAAACGGGTTTACGGGAGAGATCGTGTTTTTCCAGTACACCTTTGCGGGCGGCGATGAGCTGGGCTGGAACGATTGTCCGTAGAAAAAGAGGCCCTGATCGTCGCAATTCCAGTTGTAGGGTTCAACAGGGAACGCGTTCGATGCGTAGGGTGTCCTCTTGTGGTGACGTTGAATCTACAGGTGTAATCAGTATAAGTGGGTAACGTTCGAACAGGGCTGAATACAGCACAGAGGTACCCCGGTGTTACGGCGGGTCACGTACAATCTCCACATACTGCAGCTCAAAATCCGTCGACGGTTGCATGTAATCCTGCGCCCGCACATGAGGCATGTTGCACCAGTTGTAGCCGTCATCCTGCCACTCGCCCGACGGGTCGAAGGTGAATTTAGGCACCCCGGCACCGTCGACCACGGCCGTGAGGTCATTGAACGCAGTCTGGCTGGACGGGTACCAACCCACATCGACGCCGCCGACGATCACGGGTTGGGCAGCTGCCGAATGGCTCGCGGGCCCGGCGACGGTAACGGTCATGAAGAGCGACGACTTGGACCGCATCTTAGCGACGAGGAGGACGAAGAGCAGCACGCCGGTGGCTAACACCACCCGGCTGCGCGCCCTAACGAGACCGTGTGGGATAGCCATCCATCATATATCTGCCAAATCGATATCTTGGCCTTTTAGCTTTTCCTGCCTCTCAGATGTCGTCACTCTAACCCGTGCTCAAAGACACGGCTGTGAAAGGACGATGGGCTGTGTGCGGTGCGGATTCGATGTGGGGACGGATGGAGATTATGGGGTGCCATTTTTTTGCGCCAAGTTTAGTTCTATCGAATGGCTAGCTTTCCGCTTACAGCAGACACGTGCTTGCATTGGAATTTCAATATGGCCATTCGTCAATTAATTACATGCTGGACTGTTGCATAGATTCGGTCATATGTTATCCAGGGGCGAGGCTATTCGGGAGCGGCAGACACCAACTTGGGTTTCTTGGAGGCTTCATGTCTTTTCACCCATTTTCCTCCATCTTCCTGTATCGGGTCGACGTGGACCTATTACATCATGCTATTAGCCCATTGGCTTTTGATTACCTTGGCCCTACTCTAGAAGCATTCTCAAATCTTGACCATGTATAATTTTACGGATGGGACAATGAATGCTCTTATCGTAGCATCACTATGAAGGAATCTATAAGTGGGCTAGCTCGCTATATATAAAAAATGTAGGGCGGGACCAATCAATCTTGAACAAGTAATTGCTGCTAATATATGTGGTAAAAAGAGTGGGAATCAATCCAGTGAATTCTTTGACGAAGTACAGGGTTAGACAATATGTTGAATGAATAGTACAGATAAATCTCGGATGGAAACGGGTTTTGAAGCATCGGGTGAAACCTAGTAAAAGACTGATATTCGTGGGTGCGTTGGGCTGGCTCACACAAATGTTGTGCCTGCGTCGAAAATGCTTTAGATATCCACAAGGCTGAGAGTCGCACCATTCCCCGGGTATAAGTGTCTAGTAAACGAACGCTTTTTCAACATAAATATTATGAAAACTTAATGTGAGACGAACTCTCTTCAGAAGGCCATCGTTATATACACCCTTGAACGGTGTATGTACAAATAAATACCTCAACAAGATGACAAAGATCATAGATATCTTACATACACATATTAGAGAAAAGAAAAGGAGAAAAAAAAAAGAAGAGAAAACCTCGCCCAACGCCAAGTACATGCAATAATAGAGGTAATCACATTGGGCAATTGTAAAAAAAAAACCCCAGATTTAGTGAAGGAAACAAAAGACTTTATCGTTTCTTGAAAGATGAAAAAAGTTAAATGCTCAAACGCCGGAGGCAGCAGTCAAATGACCTCACAAGCCCAGACTTCACTTGAAGATGGCGATCAAAAGCACAAGTATGACGATCAAAGCAATGATGACTCCAAACTGCTTGGTCTCCCCGGCACTTCTGCTGATCCTGCCGACCTGCCTCCTGGCGCGGTCCAAGCTGCTCTGGTGGCGGTCCACGACCCGCTCGCTCTCGTCTAGCATGGCGACCTGGCTGTCGAGCTCGTCGCCGATCTGCATGCTGAGCTCGCGCTGCCTTGAGATGCTGGCTCCGAGGGCATCGAGCTGGGCATCCTGCTCCTCCATCACCCGCTGGTGGTACGCGTGCACCTGGACGTTGTCGAGCCCCTGCTCCTCGATCTGGTCACGGAATGTCGGGCCCGAATCCGGGTCGTCGCGGTACGGCTGGCCCAGCAAGCCGGAGCGCTGCGCCTCGAGGTCCTCGTCATCGTTTCCCCTGCGACTGCCTGCCGCCATCGGACTGTCCGAGAACCGGACCTGTTTCGCCCTGGAGCCGGCCGCCGGTACGGATTCGGCGGCTGCAAAATCGGAAGCAAGGGATGGGTCGTTAGGTGTGCTGGGGGCCACGGACGAGAAGCCATGGAACTGGGATGTGAGGTCGTCGAGCTGCTTTTGGAGGCTGGGCAGGGAGTCTGATATATCGAGGGCCTTGCTGTGCGGGTTGTTAGCATTGAAACAAGAGTATAAAACGCCAAAGTGAACGATAGTTTCAGCAAACCTACTCTTCGTCTCCTGCCTCCTCTGACCTCTTCTGTTCCTTTTCAAGCGCCTCCAACCCTTCCCGGAATTGGTCTAGCGACCGTGATATGTGACCATCCTGGCTGCCGGCGTCTACGTTGAGACTCTGTGCCCGTTTCCTCTCCAGAAGGGACAGCTTGATATGGTCGGCAAGGAGAAAAAGGGCGTTTTGGTTTGACATTTTGATTGACGGGATGCGGATTAAAGGACGGTACGATGGAATTTGGCTCCAGGCCTAGGTCGCTCTGTGTAAGGATTGATAAAGAATCCCGAATTGGTCGAATTTGGCGAGGAACAGCGTGAGGAAAGCAAAACTTTTCTGACCGGTCGAGCGATTGTTTGGTCAAAGATTCGTACGAGATGACGGAGCACACGGATGTTGTTGACGGAACATCTGCCTGCGGGCGCATGTGCCGCATTACGTCGGCAACGAATTGATGCATGGCAGAACATGGGGGATCCTGGATGCTCCAAGACAAGCAACAGAGGTTTTCAGGGTTAGGGTCAGCACCTCACAAGCGACGCAACAACTATGACGTGGATAAACGAGTGAATAAATGAGGCACACCTATACTGAGTAAAGGCACTTGACAGACATAGGTAGGCTAGAACTAGACCAAAGTACCGTAACTTAGTCCTTAGGTCCAAAAATAGTGCACATGAACGTAGCTCAGAAAAAATAGACGCCGAAATTATGTTTGAATCGTACATGAAAAATGAACGCCAGTCGCGTGAATGCCTTTATCAAATAGTTCCTTTCTCATAATTATCGCCTCTTCCCATATGTACCCCCTTGCCTGGGTTGACTCCCGTACGCTCTCCTTCCTCCGGCTTTCTTGTCCTTGCTCATGCTTGCGCCGAGTTGGATGTCCACTCTTGGCGGCGTTGCAAAGCCAAAGCTTTTGGCAACCTTTGCGAGATCCAGTTTGTTGATGTCAAACACAGACCGCAGGCTGTGGCTCGCATAAGCATGCAGATATGACCTGAATCCATCCTTGGCGCTAGAGTTGAGGTAATAGTTCTTGCCAATGAGCTTCTCAAGCTGGGATTGCACGTTCTTGATGCTCTTTGTCGGGAAGTCGAACTCAACCACCGGGACACGGGCCTGCTTGAGGTAGGTCAAGAAGCCGACTTCGCTGGGCAGCAAAAACATCAGGGAGCGACCCTTCTTGTTTGTGCCACGGGCTGTTCGTCCCACGCGGTGAATGTAGTCGCGGGGGTCATCAGGCGGGTCAAACTGCACAATCCAGTCAACAGCAGGGATCTAAAGGTCAGGCTGGTCAGTGATTGTGGCTCATCAAGGGGGAGGTCCAAAGTCCAAAGGAGTGCTCGACAACTTACATCGAGACCACGGGCAGCAACATCTGTGCAGATCAGAGTTCCCCTGTCGGCATTGCAGAATTCAAAGAAGGTGTTGGTTCGCTTCTGCTGTTTTTGCTTGCCGTGAAGATCCAGGACTTGGCAGTCGATATAGTTGAGCAGTTCAGCATAGTACTTGACCGAGTTGCAACTGCTGAAGAAGACGATAATCTTTTTCTTTTTCATCTTCTGAAGGAAAGAGAAAAGCAGGATGAAGCGCTTGTCGGCCTCGCAGACAACATAGCCCTGTTCCAGCCCCTCCACTGTGCTGTACTCCTTCTCCTCGTCCACATTCAAATAGAGCGGTCCTGGACGCAAAGATACTCTCGCGAGGTCCTCAACCTTGGTTGTCTGTGTAGCCGAGAAGAGCATCGATTGTCTCTCCTTTGGTAGAATCTTGATGATCTGCCTCATCTCATCCTCGAAACCGATCTCCAGAATACGATCCGCCTCGTCGATGACCAGGGATCGCAGGTTCTTGAACACAAATGGCGTGTTTTGCAAGTGATCAAGCAGACGACCTGGCGTAGCAATGAGCAGGTTAACACCCTTTGAGAGCTTCTCTGCTTCAGCGCGACGGTTTGCGCCTCCAATGACAATTCCGTAAGTCTGTGAGTGGTGCTTCATCAAGTCGCGCGCGACACCAAAGATCTGCAGGGCAAGTTCGCGGGTGGGCGACACGACAATGACACCGGTTCCGTTGCGAGGCTTGAACTTGAGCGAGCGGAGCATCTCGACCGCGGGTATCAGGAAGGCTAGCGTCTTGCCGGAACCGGTCTTGGCCGCACCGAGAACGTCCTTGCCAGCCAGCAGCGGCGGAATACCCCGCCTCTGGATCTCGGTCATTTTTGTGAAGCCCATCTCTTCAATGGCCTTCATTGTGTTCTCGGACAGGTTCAGTTCGGAGAATGCCTGTGCCTCGGACTCGGCGGTTGTCGGCAGGGTCAGGTCGCCGGGGATGTCGCCATCGGCCTCTTTAGCCGGTGCGGCGATAGTGTCGTCGCCTTCGTCTACATCAGAGTCGGACGAGTGGCCCGCGTCATCTGCAGCTTCATTCTCCTCTTCATCGCTCCAATCGTTTTCCTCCTCCTCTTTCTTAGAGCCCTTCTCAACTTTGGGTTCGACTTCCTCTTGCGACTGCGCCTTCTTCAGTTTCTTTGGCTTGACGGTAACGTCAGTCGCAGCACCCGAGGCTTTGGCGCCGTTGACATCTTTGAGTTTTCTCTTCTTGCTCGACCTGTCATCCATTTTGTCGTTTGTTGTGGGACCTTTGGGTGGAAGCTTTTGGTATGCTGAGTTAAGGACCAAGTTTCGGTTGCTTCGCGCCTTTGATGGCAGAAGATAGGCAAATGCGGGCGGTCAAGAAAAAAAATGTCGAGCGGGCCCGCGGAAGACCCTTGTTGCGGGGCCAAACTGGTAACTGATAACACGATAAGACCGCACGACGGATCGCGCATGCAGGAGCTAGTATGATACAGGGTAGGTAGGACTGTCGGAACTGTGGACTAGATAGACTATCTAGTTCTAGACTAATGCTTGGTTGGTTTTTATAATTTCTTACCGAACGACTTCCTCACGAGTACCTTACCTTTTTTACATCGAAACAGCCAGTTTCCCGGAGCATCAACGTTTTGATACGGCCACAAAGATAAACTAAGAATGTACGATTGTGAATATACTTTCTTAGACCGCTGAAAGGGGGAATCTGACAACTTCACATATGCCAGCACTACCTGCATATCCGAATATCCTCCCGTTTTGCCAAAAATGACCCCCCCCCCCCCCCCAGGTGGCCGAGAACTCCAACTTGCCCGTCTCCCACAGTGGAAAGCAGCAGTAGTGATTGCAGCCAAATAACCATGTTCCCCGATACCTGGTTTTTCCGCTTGTTGTCATTTTCCCATTCGCCTTTTCCTGCATCTCCTAAGCCTAGCCAGCCCCTACGTAGACTTTTCCCCGCATCTGGGGAAAAGTCGATATTATTCACGGGCCACACACAATTTCAAGTCCAGAAACGGCTCATTCCCAGCGTATTCACATCACAGGACCGCGACGATGGTCCGACTTCGGAGAAAATGAGCAGGTCAAACATGCTGCTGGAAGTAATATTTCTGCAGGCTAGGAACCGATATGCAGGATGCTATAACGGGATGTCAGAACGGTCGACTCTTGCATGGCTTTCTAGAATCGGCTCTGGTCAGAAATGAGAGTCCGTGGATAGTTGCCGGTGCTGCTCAAGGATTGAGTACTCTGTCCCCATTTCGTGCCGCTCTTTAATATATCGGGCTTGGTTCGCCTATTTTGAGAGCCTGGCAGAGCAATATCTCAACTCTGGGGTAGGTTGCTCGCATTCCGTCTTACCCGGAATCCCGCAATTTTCAAGTTGAAAATCCAAGAAATCATACATGAAACGCACTTGAGAGTATAAATCTATATCCTGCGTGACTACTTTTCCCACGGTTTCTTCAGCCAGCAGACGACCAGCAACTAGTTCTACACTCTTATTCCAGAGCAACGCGTATCTCACCTTCGAAATCTACAACCATGAAGCTTATCTACCTAGTCACCACCTTCATAGTTCTGGCGATGGCCCTTGACACCCGCCAGACCTCATCCCGCCCCCGTCGCCCGGCCAGCCGCCCAGCCCAAATCAGCGACAGCTTCCGCATGCAGCCCCCGCGCGTCCCATCGGGCGCCCCTGCCGGCTTCACTGCAAAGCTCGGGGAGCCGACGCGCGAGCGGCCCCGAGCAGGCCTCAGCCGGCTGCCAGACGAGTTCATTGACGGTCGCCTCAAGCTCCGCCGCGACCGGTACGTGGCCAAGTGGGCGGCGCTGGCCGCGCTGGCCGCGCTTGACAGGCGCCAGGAGCTCAAGGCGCTCGATTTCTACGAGTGCGAGAACGTGAACCCGGCGCCGGCGTCGCGCGACTGCAACGTCATCATCGACCAGGTCTACGCGACCGCCCAGGAACTCCTCCTCACCCGCAATAGCTGCGTCATCTTTGACTACCAGACCTGCCGCGGCTTCTTCTGCTCCCTGTGCGGCAGCATCAGCGCCAGCACCGACTTTATAGGCAACCAGCTTCTCACCGCTGACACGCTCTGCGTCAGCCAGGGTCGAGCTGGGACAATCGTGGGGACAGACCCGCCGCAGTGGGATGCGGGCTTCGTGAGGTCCGGAGCCAGCTTGCCCACGTATTCCGTGTGTACCTAGTGATTTCGTCTTCGTTAGAAACGGTTCGTGGTTGGGGCTACGGTAGTGGTGGTGATGGCTGTGGCTTTGTGCGTGCGTGGGTTGGGGTGAGTGAGTGGACCCAAAGAAGTGCAATACTCGCTTTGTGGGCAAATTGAGAAAAGATGCCATATACGGGTGGAGATATACTGTTCCTGGTCCAAGGGACCTTTGTAACATGTACCACACCCTCCGCTTGCACAATCAAGGGCACAAAAACGCAACTCTTGATACGTACCGGCTATAAACGATCTTGATTCAGATGATGAAGTCTTTATGGCTCCATATATCCGACCAGAGTCTAGCCTCATCTATTCATACCACAAGACTCTTTTATTCCTTGGTCGCTCATTTCTGGCATGTACCTAATGCCTGTTCATCCATACCGATGCAAAAAATAATCCTCTTTAAGATACCGAGTCCCAATCCCTAATTCGTTTGTTTCCTTTTTCGTCCCTCAAGCCCCTTGGCGACGACAGGGCGTTTGGCCAGAATAGCGCTGATTCGTAAGTTTGAATAAAAGCAGAGCGTACACAAAAGCAGTCCCTACGCATGACCATCAAAGGGCTGAGCCAGGTAGGTGAAGAATATGATAAAATGAGAGTAAAACAAATCAGCTACCAGGCGACACGTCTGCCTTGGGTTCATCTTCATCGCCAATTAGGAAGAGCGTTCCCGCTAGTTCATAGCTTCGGGTACTGGGTCCTCATGCTTGGCAGTGCTGCCCTTCCCTCTCCAAGTGCTGACGGCTTCGATGCCAGCACTCATCCTCTCGACCTCGGTCCCGTACGCGCGGGGCGTCAGCTTGATCAAGGTGTGCAGTGGGACGTGCATCCAGGGGCTGGCGCTCTGGTCCTTCTCAGTAAAGTAGGCGTAAATACATCTGAGAACGGCCTGGTGGGTGACTATGAGAATATCCTCAGACCGCTCCAGCTCCATGATGATGGGCTCCAGTCGAATGACCACGTCCCGGTACGACTCGCCCCCACGATAACGATAGTTGTACTTGTCCTCGTCGCGAGCCTGGAAATCAGCGGGGTAAACGTTCTTGATTTCCTGGTAGGTCATGCCATCGCACACGCCGGCGTCAAGCTCGTCGAGTGCCTTCCACTGGAGCTGGTTGTAGTTTGGAGGTAGGTGGCGAGCTGTGGCGATGGTACGGCGGAGGGTTGATGTCCAGACCGTTAACGGACGGTCATTCTGAAACGGTTGTCATTAGTCTGGTCCAAGCTGGAGTGGGTTGAACTTCACCTGGGATTAGATATGATACATACTCCGACAGACTGCCTGACGAGGTCTGGCAAGGCTTTTGCGTATTCCTCACCGCGGGGAGACAGCTCTGAGTCACCTCCAATACGGCCGTCAAGATTGTACATAGACTCGCCATGCTAGAAGAAGACTGGTCAGTCACGTGATGGACAGGTGTCATTGATACCGGATACCGAACACCGAAATAGTAACGGCAGGTAGCCTGGCAGGGGATGGGGAGCACGAGAAGACAAAAGTAGCGTAGACGAGTGGTACTGGAGACTTACACGTGACAACCAAATGGACCGCGGACGAATGTGTAGGTTCATGAGGAAATAAACAACCCGACTTTCGAGGTAGTCCTGGATGCGGTTAATGATGACCTGCTTCCCGACATCCATGATCTTAAGATATGTCAAGTCCTCCTCGTCTTGGTCTTCGTCGATTGTCTTGTACACCTTTTTGTAATTTTCAATGCGTTTTTGGAAATCGGTAGCAGCCTGATCGGCGTCGATTCCCAGGTAGTCGGGACTTGTCGTCTTGACGTCCCGAATGTTGGCCAAGATGAGGTTCTCATCGTCACATTTGCTTTCGACAAACATGACCTCAATACCCTCGGCCTCTATCAGCTCACGAACCCACTTGCGGCGATCCTTGGTGCTGTTTGTGGCATCGAGGATACCGACGATGCCACCGCTACGGAACCAACTGAGCATGTCGTTGATGGCTGCCTCGGCGGCCGCCCGACGCTTCTTCTCACCATCTTCATTCTGCGTGTCGAAGAAGTCGGCAGGCGGGTGAGCAGCGTCTTTGCGACGGTAATTGCCGACATTGAAAGTCTTTGCCTCGATGGAGAGCCAGCGAAGATATCGTTGAGCTGGCAATCATATGGCGGTGGGACCCACATTTGGAGAGCCATCGGGTTAGTCCGGGAGAGCGAAAAAAAAAGGGGGGCACGGGACACCCGAAAAAAGAGATTCGGGCGTGCGGAAAGGCAGACGAAGAAAAAGAAATTAAATTGAGGGAGGAGGAAAATTTGGTATAACCATTGAAAAGGAAAAAAAAGAAATAGGGGGAAAGAGTTGAAAGTGGTGGGAGGGGGTTAGGGAAGAAACAGAAAAAGCAAAGACGAAAATCAATAGACAAGAGAACCTCACCTTTTTGTGCTATGTACGACTTTCCTCTCGCTGGAAGGCCCACCATCACCACGCAAAGCCTGGTGTCCTCAGCGCGAACGCCAACTCCATTTTTTGAGGGTGCCATAACTCTGAAATCTCTCTATGCCTCTCCGGACGTTTGTGTGCACTTGCAGGTGCCTGTTGAGTCGTCTTTTGGTGTGTCCAGTAAATGAGCGTGCTCTCGCTTTTCGTGGTGAGAGAGCTCAACTTTCCGCCCTTGCTATATGTGCACCTTGAGGTCGGTTCCTAGTTTCCAGTGGTTATCCGGTGAGTTGTTGGCCATTTAGTGGATGGGAGTTGTTTTGGTTGTTGTTCTGAGATCCTCGCAGAAACTAGGTCACGAGAATAACCCCGGAAACTGTCTGTCAGGAACGGTGCGTGCGGCAAAGAATTAAGCAGTTCCAGGGGACCAAAGGGGCTTTTTCTTTGGGGGAAGGGAGGTCGCGTGAGTCGCGGTAGTAAGTTTGGCAGTTTGGAGCATGTGTGGGGTTTAAATTGAGAGCTGGGCTACGTGCTCCAGGTTGCTTGCAGGCCAGACTAGCTGCAAAAAGTCATCGTGACTATGTGGTAGGCGGCAGGGGAGTCTGAAAACGTACCGCTTCTTTTACTCAGTGCTAGTCTCTCTGCGTTTGCCGGCCGGAAGAGACGTCAGGTCACTTGATTGCATCCACCCGGGGGACAGAATGATATTTGTGGTGTTAGGTGACTTTGGGTAAGATCAAGCCAGGTAGGTGAGGTAGGTAAGGTAGGTGGTAGGCAAGCAAGGCAAGGCAAGGTAAGATGTGTTCCTGAAAGATCGGACACTGCCGTAAAGAAAATCAAACCGGTGTCTCGAGATCTAAGGAATAATGCCGTGCATACCATTGGACAGGCGGGCGAGCTAAGTGCAACAGGAAAGCAGGGGTGTGCGGTTCTCACAATATTGTACCAAGTACCTAGTAGGTAGGTCCAGCGGGTTTGTTTCTTGACTGCGAAAATAAAGTGCAGCGAGTGACGATTTCAATTTTTCCCCAAGTTTGTTCTAGTAAACGCACGTGGAGACCAGGGACTGGGTGAGCAGAGTCGTGCTTGAGTCTTTGCGCAAGAAGAATTGAGTGGCCACTTCCCATCAAGTGACGAATGGAATTTTGAGTGGAGTCAAATATGAAGATGCACGCTGGAGACGTTTTACGTATTTCGTCCTTCACTTACATAAAGGAAAGCGGCACCTCTGTCATCGTTCGATGACCTGCACACATCTTGCTACCTCTATGCACATCTTGGAGGTATCTGGAGATCCTTTACTAAGGTAAGGGAGCCTAGACTACGACGAGACCAGTTACCAGAGCTATGTAGGTTCATACCAGAATAGCCAAGCTTCTGCCGGTGAATAATAATACACTACCCACAGACCACTTTGACATCATGGCTAGGTAAGGTAGGCAGTCAGTCAATCATTCCATGCATGTCAATCTATGTTGTACTACTTTCAACCATAGTCACGATCCAGCCAGCATACAGAGTACAACACGGACCTTATTTTGGAAGTTCCGTCATTGGGTCACTTTGACACTTTGCAGGTTGGCATATTCACAAGTTTGGATTGTTCAAAGTCGAACAAAAAAGATGACCGAGGAGAAAACAAGAGCGCTTGGACAACGACAGAAGCTACCTAGGTAGGTACCTCACCTACCAAGCTACTTCGTACCTACCTACCACCTGCCCGCCTTACCTGCCCAGCACACTAGATTACGTGGTTATAGGTATTGCCTTGGTGCTTGACTAAGACAGGAAGCTACGCCTGCTAGAGACCCCGCATTGCATCACTCTTCGTCCGAGTATTGCGGGCTCGGGCTAGGCTAGCATGGCATCCGCATCCAACCCGAGACATTTGCGGGACTCATTCAACCCGACTTTTTCACCCCTCGTCCGCTAATCTCCACTGTTACCAACTGTACTACATAGTACCTTGGGTGCCAAGCCAGGGGAGCTGACATCACAAAATCAGGCGCAACAAAAAAATTGAGTAACGTTGGCAACATGCAGAATATCACGTGAAGTATTTGACTTTGCATGACTGACAGTTTGTCATGGTGCATCATTCACACAATAATGCTTTTCTGTATTTCTTGAATTTCAGTGAGCTTTTGTGGCTCGGTCACAGTCAAAACAAGCGACAACAGTTACAAGACTTCTTTTGATTTTTATGTGCCGTGCCTAGGCTGGACAAGCTCGTTTCCGAACCACTGGGACGCATCAAAAGGTTGGATTTTTCTAAACTAATGGATTGCCGCACCTCGGGGGAAGACGGGGCCTGTACGGTCAGCTGATACCAAATCAAAATTAATTGGCCATTTTGAGCTCTTTAGAAAATTTCCCATTCCCGCTCAACCTTTTGAGAAGAATTCAAAATCTCGCAAATCCTGCTGGGTCTAGATCCTCCTCACCGCTCTTGGAATTCAGGGTCACGCGGGAGCCGTACAGCCGGCCCGCGTCCCAGGGGGTGCTGGCCCCCACGGATTGACCGCCTCGACCTGGGAGCCCAACCCGGCTTCAGAAAATCACCTATCCGTGCGTTATCACGAGTCCGGAGTAATTCTACATGTGCCTAAGCGGAATTTTTCCAGCCTAGGGAAATGCCAAGGGGACCAAAATGCTGTCTCGTCTAACGGCGACTTTCAGCACCTTTTTACGGATAGGCAATGATCGGAACGACTCACCTCATGGTTCATGATGTGCGTCTCCTAGCGCAGCTACGGCCGAAATGGTAAACAGAGCGTTTGGCACGCACTTGTCTTCAAGATACTTAGAGAATGCTTCTCCCGGAAATGAACTTGTCTGTAGGCTTGGCTACCTATGAAAAGAAACTCGTCCTATTTGACGAGGCCCACGTGGCCTGCCAACAAAATACGGAGCACGGA
The DNA here is from genome assembly GCF_000002495.2 of Pyricularia oryzae 70-15. NCBI lineage: Eukaryota > Fungi > Ascomycota > Sordariomycetes > Magnaporthales > Pyriculariaceae > Pyricularia > Pyricularia oryzae. The sequence continues at coordinate 3,417,226 of NC_017851.1, read as the reverse complement.
GTACGAATGTACTCCGTAGGCTGTGCTCGCTTGTGGACCGACTTGAAAGATAACAGTTCACTTATATGCGCGGAGGTCTCGAACAGTGAGAGAGATGCCTGGATGGAACAACTTTATTGAATAAATCTCGACATCCTTGATGTGTTCAGGCCCGGTATTGGCTCGATCAAGCTCAATGTCGGAAACGGCGCGCCTCAAGACCAAAGTATGAGAAAATGAACTCAGGATAAACACATGGATGAAATCTGCTGCTAGATATGTCAGCTTTTATAGAGAGGGTAAAAGTATCGCAGCCTTGGCGGCTGCTGAAGAAAGAACGATATACAGCTATAAAGTCCTACCTACCTACGTACACCCGCACTGTGAGAAATTTCAGACCAGCGGATCAAGCAGGCATGGATTGGAACCAGTCAGCATAGGGCTGAACTGCCTGCATATTGTTCCCGGAAACTTTGCAATCTTTCCCCTATGCATCTTGCTCCATTTTTGGTTGTGTTTGCAGTACTTTCCTTGTTGTGAAGCAACTTCAACACTTGTATATCGTAACCGGCATGACTGACCCGCTGTAGGGAGCGGTTTCAAAATACCAGAATTTTACAAAAAGTGTTTGAAACATCTTGAAATAAATACAAAGTATAGTGGAAACCCTCCCAAGTATGCCTGGTAAGGTACGTCAGTCTGAGAATTCTGGGATGAGTACTTGACATATGGAATACCGGAAGCCTTTAAGTGGAGTTTTTTTCCCCTCCCCTCGTCTTTCACCAACCAAGCCAGGAGATTCAGAGCAAACGATATCGAAGTAGAAGTCTGATGCCATTAATCTGTGTCAGCGGAGAGTCTGTCAATTCCAATATGTTTGGCAAGGGGTAAGCAGCCAAAGAAGATAAGATAGTGATAGAAACTGACACTGTCTAGACAAGGGCTATTATAGTAGGTGTGCAATTTGATTGCAACCACCAAGGTTAGGTTGTTGTTGTTGTTGTTGTTTTGGGGGGGGGGGGGGGGGGGGTTGGCCCTGTTGGGTTGCGATATTTTTGCATAGGTGCTATAGTTACAGGGTAAGGTTCGTAATTGAACGATTACTTGGAACCAAGAAAGGATAAAAGGAAACAAGAGCATGCCGGTAGTAACTGGGGATGAAGTCCCTGCCCAGGCTAAGGTAAGTATTGGGAAAAGCTCAAAAAGCTCAAGAAGCTCAAAAAGCTCAAAAACATAACTATAAGTTTCGTCAAAGTGTTGACGAGCAGATGAGAGGCAATTCCCCAACTCCAAGCTTCGCAGGAAGTATCGCTGATTCTCTTGCAGCGTCAATTATAAGGTTGACAACTTTAGCAGTCATCAACCGGCAACGTGCCTGAGTGGTTAAAGGGTATGACTAGAATCGTCACGTGATATCTTGACCATCACCTGAAAATTATATCATATGGCTTCGGCCTCACAGGTTCGAATCCTGTCGTTGTCGACTTCTTTTGACCTTTTTGGTCTTTCAGCTGGTGGGTGGATTGAAGCTATGATACTTTTCTGCTTCACTTTTTGTTACGTCACGGTTTCGTTTTACAATGCTGAAAGAAAAGGTACCTAGGTACTTTACTTAGATTCGTATTTATCATGCAGGCGCTCCTGACCTTTTTATCTGCAACGTACATTTAGTAGTGTAAAAAAACATCTGCCTCAGAGGCTCCCCTCTTGCATGCTTCCTCCTACCTTCCTTCCGTGTGTCGCTTCCTCCCGCCGTTGCTGCCAAGCTCACAGCTGCAACAAATTCTGCAGCGCCCACACTCTTTGTCGCCTTTACAGAGCGCTTCACAATTTAAAGAAAATTCCTCAAGTCAGACTGGCATACGAATGATAAATCCAAGGCACATTGGGACACGACAATTGGGCGTATTGCAGCCTTGACTCTTTCTTGCAGCATCATGGATCTTGTTGAGTAGGCGCTCAAAACAGCGGGGCAATTCAAGGAGATCTACAACAGCCCTACAGGTCTCTCACATCAATAAGGATGTCTCCAAGAAGGCATGAAGGTTCTAGATCTTATTCTTACCGATGTAGAATCCGTACTCTCCAATGCTCGAGGTGGGCAAGACTTCGGCCTTAAGGCTGCCCTCAGGAGATGCATAGACATCTCCAAGCAGCTGGCCGCCCTGATCCAGTGTTGCGCAGCTGCCAGTAAATATGGCACCGTTTCTGGGGCGATACAACCAACACTAATGCCAGTCATAACGCAGTCAGAGATTGAGATTCTGAGCCAGGAGCTTCAAGACTGGCGGAACCTGGTCTCGGGTATCCTCATCAAGTCAAGCCATAGAGCATCTCGTTGTCTCACTCTCTCTCCTCCCCCTTTCTTCGTCCTTGGTTTTTGCATAGTTTATAATCTCTAAAGATATTACCAACAGGAAAATGCATCATCCTTTCAATGCTCAGCCTAGCTCTTCGCTCAACACCGTGTTGGAAAAACTCGCTCAATGTCGTCAATCTGGGGCTGGTTGATTCCAAACAAAAATCTAATGAGATTGATAACCAGCTCGATAATCTCTCCAGACTGAACCTCGAAGCCAGGAATGCCAAATCAATACAAAACTTCGACTTCAAGAATCTTCACAAACTGTTTATTGTGGCAGCAGACGAAACGAACAGAGCTCGGATTCTCAAGGCACTGTATTTCCCTGGAATGAGCGACCGATTGCCGATATAGCTAAAGCACATCCAGGAACATTCTAATGGATCTTGAATCACGACCGGAAGCCAATCCTCGAGCACGTGCCGGACTTGGAAAGAAATTATGTTGACTGATTTGAGTAAGGATCCGGCATCTTTAACATCTCAGGCAAGCCTGGGTCTGGGAAATCAACGCTGATGAAACATTTAGAGAACCATACGGATACGGAGGCGCACCTATAACGATGGACGGCGAAGACGGGCCGGCGGCTTTGTTTGCTCACTTCCAATTCTGAGCACTTGGCGCAAGTATCGAACAGCCAAGGATAACTGGATTGGTGAGAAGCCTATTCTACGGAGTCGTGTAGTCGACGCCGACTCTCATCCAAGACTTGTTTCCACAAAAATGGAGTCCCCAGAAATATGTTTTCTGGGGGGTTTGCGATCGAACTTGAAGATGATGAAATATCAGCAGCGTTTGACAGGCTGATACAAGGCTCCGAGTTTGACACACAACTCTCCATCTTCTTCATCGACGGCTTGGATGGGCTTCAGGAGCGTGGCTCTTCTATAACGCATCATGTGCTGGCCAGAAACTCAAGACATGGGTCGACAGATTGGCAGGCAGGGTGAAGCTCTGTGTATCAAGCCGTGAGCTACAGGATTTCCAACTATTCCCCAAGGGCCAACGCGTGCACCTTCACCACCTGACAAGGAGTGACATCGATCGCTTCGTGGGTGAGACACTTCAGGACATGGGCCATTTCGCAACCTTCAAAGCACCTCGTCGTTCGAGTGTGCGGAGATTATCAGTTTCAATATTGAAGATGCCGATGGGTTTTCCTTTGGGTTGCCCTACTGTTGACGTCACTAGAGGACGGGCTAGTAAATGGGGATCCGTTGGATCTGATACGCCGCAGGGTTGAAAGAGCACCATCAACTCATTCGGTCCATCGGAGATACGATAGGCACGGTATATCTTCCTCTTGCTCACGAGCTCCTGGCACCTGCTCTCAAGCTTAACAGCTTTCTCCTGTGTAAGGATCCATCGGGCGAGCCAATCGAGGGGACCATTGCGGGCACGTTCCATTGTGATACCTAGGTCAGAAGTCTTTCGGTATTCAGCTGCTACCTTCTTTTCCGGGCCGGCGATTCCGCACTCCCGGGTACAGTCAGTTGTTTCTCCGAGTTGCAGCCCTCCAAAAACGAAAGAGAAGTAGAGGAGAAGGTGCGAACTGCTCGGACACAGATATGCGCAAGATACCGGGGCCTGATGGACGATGAGCACATATCTGAAGTCGCCGTCTGGACTCTCTGGGCCGGAACAAGATGTCTCAGCTCGGAATGTCTCGGGAACATGATAATTCTTCCTGGGAGGACATCTAATCATACCACGTACCGCTTCCTCCACTTTTTATCATGTCTTGGTCCTGGTTTCAAGGGCGACACATCACAAGCATTAAAGTTTTTGCCTCTCCAAATCGTCGGTTCCTTCCAGCATCAGACTCGAAGCAGTCTTTCTTGTCGTCCAACGACTGCTACTCCTGTACATGTTTCTGTCCCGAATTCATAGAAGACCTAAGACCTCGCAAACACACAAATTGCCTTTCTTGACATAGCAGCAATTGTAGGGTTGCATCGTTACGTGGTATGGAAAGTCAACAAGATCTCCTTGGATAAGTCGAGATGTTGGCATCAAATCTTGCATCTCCTATACTGGATCCTCGTGGCATCGCTGAAAGCTGGACCACTTGCAGGATCAGTCATGTTGATGATGGAGTCATTAATGCTTAAGAAACCATTCGAATCACCTTGCCGTGTAGCATACAAGTTTCCACTGGATTCCTTACATGATAATATGTGGAGGGCATTTATGGCGGAATGCCTGAGTCTGCCCTCGCTGGGGGGAGACGAACAAAAGCTTGTTGATATATCCATCACCGACGCGGAGTGGGAGACCATCTCGGTCTGGGCTGGCCACGGCGTCAGTCTTGATATCGTCTGCTCGTTTGCAGGGGATGAAGATTTCGGTCCCCGCGACTACGATGGCAAACGGGGGAATGTCGTCGCTGGTATCATTCAGCTATTAGGCTGCGAGTCCAGTGTCACTTTGCCTTAGAAACGAAAGAGTTGGCTTTTGCTGAAGGAAGAAAGCATGCAGGGCTATACAAAGCCCAACAGGGTTTATGCATCCCCAGCCCTCAATTCCGAAACTAGCAGCGACTAGGGCGATGTCGAGTATCAACCTAGTACAACTCTCAAGGGTAAAGATGGTGGTAGAGCTACTTTGCCTGGCTGGGAAAGCCTGAAGACGGAAACGGTTATATAGAATATGAAGGCTCTTGTCCCTTCGCGTGCTTTTTAAATGGGTCGTTTGGCATCCCCGGAGGATAAATAGACCTACGTCCATCATCTCGTTGCCTCGAGGTCAATCTATGTATGGCCAGTCTACTGGTATGACAGAGAGGACATCGTGAGAACAATACAAACAACAACGAATAACGTAGCGTGAGAAAGAAGCCCCTGAAGTTGAGTTTTCCTAGCATCTCCTTCCACATGCGCTACAGAGATTCCTTTCAGGAGGCATCTACAAGACAGGCGAGCGTTTATTAGAGGCGTGAAAACTGCCGGGGGACGGGCGACTCGAGTGCTAAAATACTGGCTCAGGGTGTGGTGCAGACTATGCTGGTTTCGGCGACAGCAAAATGAAAACCTTAGTGACATCCAGGTCTCAGTAGTAGACTTGTAAATCCGGCAACCAATATCACTTGACACATCATGAGTTTCGGCAAGAAACCGAGAAATATTGTTGAATGTGCTTTTACCAAGTAATTATACACTATAGAAGGAAATAAAAAAAGAGAGGAAAAAGAGGCAAGAAAACCTTGATGCAACCATGCAGTATAACCGACCGATAGAAAAAAAAAAGAAACTCTTTGTACCCTTCCAACCCTTCCTTAGCGGGTGATTTTTCGAGCAGACTTCGGACGTAGATGCGAGAAATCTCGATGAATCAAAAACCATGTCTCGTCGGCGTTCATGGTCTTTTTTTTTCTTTTTTTTTCTTTTATAGAAATGCCATTCAACGTTCAGTGAGAAGGCCGGGCCAAAGTCAAGTCGCCCGAGACACTGAGAGCGTTTTTTTTTCCCAAGAAAAAAAAATAGAGAAGAAAATGAAGAGACGAAAAACCTGGCAAGTACCAAACGTAACTCCTTTAGAACCATGAAACCACGTATATGGCGCAAGAACTCCTCGTTCAAGAGCATTTTCTCTCTCATGGCCAGGAGTTGTCATGGCAAAAGCACAATCAAGCAGCTGTTCGAGAGAGCTGCAAGTAGAATAATTGCAATACCTTCCAAGCACGCGGGCGTATGATGGTACGATGCAAGTAATGCAGCTTCCAGGAACCAGACCAAGTCAAAAGTCGGGACACGAGCAAAGACGTCACTCCCTTGAATATTTTCCACAACCGGGCGAAGAGGGGGCCCTGGACTGTGCTTTTCGTCATGTCGGTACTCCTGGGTGACATCTTGATCATGCAAGCCAAATCTCAGCAAACAACAGTCGTACTCGCGCGTGATGATTCTCTGAAGCGGATGAATCCATGATTACGACTTTTCAAGTTGATCAATCATCAATCCAAGTCATGCGCGCGTGGCAACGTCCATGCATGTCACCGCCATTCGCAATATGCAGTTAACACGGCCTGGACGGATTTCGAGCTTTTGTTGGCGAAGTGACAAGCATCACAGACAACTCGACATGACGGTGTTGAGCGACACTTCATTCGGGGCATGTGTGCGGCTGGCCACCCTGGGCCGTCAGAGGAACCAAGAAAAAAAAAGGGAGACGTGCCAGAAGATGTTATGGGCGGGACAAGGAGGTCATAAAAGGATTAAGGGCGGCCAGAATCATCAGAATGTTGTGCAACATCATGTCGTGGGTAATGTGATCCAAGATGAGTGTTGTTCGTGATGGTGGCATCGTGGAGGTGAGCACGGAATCAAAATCCTTGTCAGGCAGTCGGTGCATTCATGGCGTGCAAGTTACTCATATCGCGAGCATCATGGCATCAAGCACACAGTTGCAGTCGTCATGTCGAAGTGCATCTCAAAGGAGCACCTAAACTCCAGGGGGGCCGGTTTTCTTGTCAGCATCACCGCCCTGTTGCTGTTGCGCTTGGGCCATGGCCTGGAACCACATGGCAGCATACGCTTGGTAGCCACCATCTGTGAGAAAAAAGACAAGATGTTAGAAACAACAGTTTGAATGAAAAGGAAGAGCACAGCCCTCAATGAGGGGGAGATAAAATGCTTACAGGCTGCATAAGGATCGGCTCCGGCAGCTCCTCCGGCTGGCTGACCCTGCACTGCAGGAGGTTGCTGACTCTGAGCTGCTGGTGCGCTGTGGTTAGATGCCTGTCCATAGTTCGGGTTATCATAATCGCGATGACGTCCACGTCCTCCGTATCCACTGCCACCGCCGCCGCCGCCGCCGCTGTTCTTCTGGCGGACTGCTTCGACCTTGTCTTCGATGGCCTGTTTGGCCCTTGCGATAGCGTCCAGGCTGCCGACAAGCCCGATCTCGCGCTCGGTTTCGTTTGGTCCAGACGACTGTGAAACGTTGATCTTACAGCCGGTGCTGCTCTGCATCTCACGGATGGTCTCGCCACCTTTGCCGATGATCATACCAACGGCTTCCGAGGGCACGTAAATGGAATCGTTCGTCTTATCAGGTCCACCACCCATGTGGTCGCCGCGTTGGCCACGGCCAGGAGGTCCATCTCCATACTGCGGTCGTCCTCCACCTCCACCACCGGGAGCACCTCCATTGCGGGTGTCGCTATCCACAATCTCCATGATGAGGTTCTTGGCCCGCGTGGTAGTCTCCATGCTTCCTATCAGGTTGACCGGACGCAGCCCGTTGACGCTCTTCTGCTCACCAACAATATTGATGTGACAGCCGCTTCGCTCTTGAAGATCCCGTATTGTCTCACCGCCACGCCCAATAATCAGGCCCACGGTTCTATCGGGGACCATAATCTGGATGCATTCCTCGCCTTCCTTGGGCTCAATCACAGCATTGCGATCTCTGCCACCAGCATTGTAGCCGCCGCCGCCACCACCACCACCACCTCTGTTGAGGGGTGCCATGCCACTGTCGTCAATGATGCGGTTGATAGCAGCCCTAGCCTCTGCACGCCTGAAAGCTGGCCCAGAGATCTTGCATTGGCGATGATCGCCGTCAGTGGGGGCAGCGGGGAGGAATTGAACGCGGCACTGCGTGTCATTTTCTATGCGGCGCAGGTTCTCGCCTCCTCGGCCAATGATGAGACCGACAAGGCTTGCTTCGATTTGCATAATCTCCGAGTTGTCGTCGCCGCCGCCGCCCATCGGACTGCGCTCGCGAGCTCCGTGGCCGCCGCGCGGAGCAAAAAGTGTTATTCTGGCGCCGACTGCGGGGAGAGAAAGATCGCTCGCGGTCCCGACCAAAGCCCTGGTCGCGTCCGCGATCCTCTCGTCTTTCGTCGCGGTACGAGTTGTAGTTGTCGCGACCGTACCCTTGATCGCGTCTTGGTGAGCGCGAGCGTGATCGTGGATAGCCAGACGAGGCTCCGCCGCGATGATCGTTGCCATAGCTGTTGGCAGGACGCTCGTAGGGGGTCGCTCCATGGTTCGAAGCATAGCTTCGGGCCTTTGCGATGGCATCCTGGAAACTGTCGCCGCCAGCGCCGGGACCCGGCACGACACCGGAGGAGTACGGTGTCACCTTGGACAGGTCAACGCTGCCGCTGGCAGAAGGTTGCGGGTAAGAGTAGGGATTAGGCGCTCCATAGGGAGCAGGCGGCGGTGCGTTCGGATACTGTTGAGGTGGAGGGTAAGCAGGCAGACCAGCTCCCGCGCCAGGAGGAGGCTGGGGTGTTGCGGATTGCGCAGCGCCTTTGAAGCCCAAGTTCGTTAGTTTTGCAACCCTTATAGCAAATGGCATGTAGCACGCATTGGTGCGACGGAGTAAATACGTACCAAGGCGCGCGAGGATTTCCTGCAGACTGGCCTGTTGGTCAGCCATATTGGATGGCTGGCGTAAAGACAACTGTTGGAGATTTCCGGATGCGAGAGGGACAAGGCACGTCAAGCTCGGTCGGCAATTAAATACTAGAATTGGTCGCGTAATGGAATGCTCCTATACGCAGGAGAGGCAAGACAGTCGGTCAGCTTTCCAAAGTGAAATGCCGTAACAAAATGACCGAAAGAGCTTTGAAGATGGTAGAGAGAGACTGTCGCACGAAGAAGCCCAGGTTTTTTACATTGGTGGGTGTCGTGTCGGGATTTTGCGCTGCTGATTGAAATTGATTGTCAAGTGGAGGATGAACAAATCCGGCAACGAGTTTGGTCTCGAAATGTGGGACGATCCAGAAGTGGACTAGCTTTAAGTACCCGACAGTGTACCTACCTTGCTACCGCACAGACAGGCGAGGTTAGCAACCTGCATGGGCTGACAAAGCAGACCCTGTCTGTGGCTGGCTCTTCTCTGCAACTGCAAGTCCGCGTGCAAGAAGCCTTATTCGTACACATACATTTCTGAGTTTAATATCAAACACAAAATCATAGTCAACTCTGTTGTCGGAACATCGTTTCAACTCTTTTTGACCACCACGTGCTCTTCATCAAGATTTATTTTGCGTATTACTTTGTTTGCTTATTTGTTGTTTATTCATTTTATATTTTGCGTATTCCAACTTCTGCTAAATCCTACGACAGACATTGCTTAGGTGCCTACAGTAGAGAGAGTATCCAACAAACAAATAGCACGCACCAACTTTCTCATATCCGACTTAAAAAAAAAAAAAAAAAAAAAAGAAATAAAAAAATAACTACGGGAAGCTATGACACGCGCAAAAATAGCTCGATTGGGTGAAAGCTTGTGACTGCACTGTGCCAGCTGTACCTCACTTTACTTGTGTACACAACAGATAGGATACCTTGTAGCAGACACCCATTATACGAGAAAATGATATGCGCAATTAGACAGTCAGTCAAGAAGATACATGTAAGTGCTGAGATTGATAACTTCACATGCGCCGGTTGTATAGTTTTGTTCAAGTCGCCATCCGTCTCCTCCACTTGATGCATCGTCACGATGGTTCCGTTGATGAATAGGCATGTAAATAGATTTAAGCATCTAGACAGCTACATCGAGCCGTCCTCTTGTCTTTTTGCAATCCTTGCTGCGTCTATGGGATTGTGCTCCGGATATGACAGTTACTTAGGCCAAATTCATCAGGCTGATGAGAAGACGAAGCAGCAGCTGGTCAGGAGTCACGCTATGCAACACCCTACAAAAGCCAGTACCTTGTATTCCCAAGGAAGAAAGATGGAATCAATCACCTTAGGTTGCATACCTACCTAGGTAGGTATGCTGCCTGCAGATTGGTACCATATTGAAGTGGTTCTTGGTGGAGCTCAGTCCGTTCTTGTTTGCCTGCTCTTTCCTGCCCTGGCGTTTGCCTGTAAGGGCACCTGAATTATCCCATTTGGACTTCCCCTTCCATTGGAATTCAGTTTCTCTTCAGAAACCCCCGCCCTTCTCTCAAAATTCCCCCCACCTGTCGTTTCCATCCCAGCAACCCGGACCTCAATATCGCTCAGTTCTTCTGCACCCTTGGGTGCGTGGTACTTGATGAACCTCTCATCAATACCTGTCAACCGCCATATAATCGCTGCTGTATGAAAGTACCGTCAAGATGCCCCAAGATGAGGCTCAGTCTGAGCTCATGGCTATTGATGGCCTTCAGTCAGATGATCATCGCGATCTTCTCAACATCATTGACAGCCTTAGAGCCCAAGGCGTAAGCCAATATGTCCAACTTCCTCGGATCATCGTCTGCGGCGATCAGTCGGTTGGCAAAAGCTCGGTCCTCGAAGCCATCTCAGGAATGTCGTTTCCCACCAAAGACAACCTTTGTACCAGATTTGCAACCGAGCTGATCCTCCGACGTAACGTGGACAAAGCCGTCAGTAACACTATCATCCCCGGTCCTGATCGGTCGCAAGACGATAAGAAACGATTCTCCAAGTTCACCTGCGACTTGAACCAGCTGTCACGGTCGACAAGGTTGCAAATGGCATCCTTGATAGAGTCATCAACCCTACGATGGAGCTACTTGAGAAAAGCCTGCGGGCGAGGGTTGCTGAGATCCTGAAGCCATATACAGAGGGCCATCCGATCACTTACAATCACTACTTCACCGAGGAGGTCCAGAAGCTTCAGAGGGCACGTCGCAAGAAGGAGTTGGAGGAGCTGCTCAATTCCAAACGTATATCTAATCCCTTTCAAGACCGCAGCCCTGGTTCGGTGCAGTCGGGGGGCATTTTAGGCTCTGCTGCTAGTCCTGCTACCAAGTCATTTGGGAATTCTACAGGTGACCTCGTTACCGTCAGTATCTCCGACGTGGTCAGTACTTTCGTGAGCAAATCCGAAGCCAACATGGAGATGTTTGCGGCTGCCACCGCGTTGGACTATATGCTGGCCTATTACAAGGTACGACTGACCCCTTGTGGTATTCCTATCTTTATTTCTAACACGATACTATCAACTGTACAGGTTGCGCTTAAAGAAGTTGTCGACAACATTGGCGTTCTGGCAATCAAGGATCGCTTCATTCAGAAGCTGCCAGACATATTTTCTCCTGCAACCGTTCATGGATTGACGAAGGATGAAATACACAGCATTGCTGCAGAGTCCCCTGAGGCTGCCGCTGAACGGCATCGGGTGACAGAGAAGCTCAAGATTCTCCACAAGGGCCTTCGGGACCTGAAGCGAATTGACAGACGCCAATTTTGATTGGCACGCAGCTCGTGGAGAAGACCGAGTAACATATTGGGCTTTGTGTGTGCATCCATGTTATCACAGCCACACAAGAAGTGGTTGTAATTACCTCGATGGGGATTTTATGTTGAATCAAGTCAAGTCGTTGCGTTGTTGTTTTCGATTGGCCACTGACCCCCATATTCCACTCTTCAAAAAGCATCCCAGGAACAACCTCCAGTGGGAGCTTGGGTTTGCAAATTTGGTTTTGATTCGATGGTTTTACAGGTTGACATTTAGTCGTCACTTCAAACGGAAATTTCATAGGCACCATCAGCGGATGATTCCTGTATGTAAATGGGAGGTTTGGAATGTCTTGCGCCAAGATGAACGCGAGATTTTGAGGGTTTATTCTTTGTACGGGTCAATGTTGTTGTTGCAAAGGAAGATAGCACAGAAAAAAAAGTCAGATCTATGATGCGACTACAATCAGAAGGTCGGCTGCACGCTCTGCGACCTAGCCAATTTGAATGTCCTCAACGAGCCTCCGCTCATGCTCGCTGCCGTTCTTGACCTGCCAGTCCTGCCCCCTGGGCTTCCACCATGCAAACTGACAGCTCCGGCAGACAGCTGCCGTGAATGGGAACTGCCGGCCCCTGAGCTAGCAGGCGATCTACCCCTCAAATTCATGTTGCCCATCAGCGCCGCCATGGCCGACGCTCCAGTGACCAGCGGCGGCAGCTGCGGTTTGCCCCCGGAGATGGCCGGCCCAGTCTGCGGACCCGGCCCCTGGTTGGCAGCCAACAGCCTCCGCTCAGCCAGGAGGGCACTTGCGTACGCCAGATCCGGGGAGCAGACTAGCTGCACCGGGGAGCCAATCCTGGCTCGGCTCGAACTGCGGCTGCGTGGTGGTGTGTCTAGCGGAATTTCGTGGTGAAGATTATGGAGATGCTGCTGCTGGTGCTTTGCGATGTCAACGTGTGAAGGGAGAAAGGGGACGCGGGACAGACGGCGGATGGCGCGCATGTTGCGGTCCATAAAGTTTGACATGCGGTTGAGCGCGTTCCTGTTCTCGTAACTCTCAAATGCCGACGCGCCGTCTGCCGGCGTCTGCGAGCGGGATTGGTGCATGGAGTTGAGCGTTGGCGTCTGCTGCAGGGGCGGGGTGGTCGCCGGGGTCATGATCTTTTTCTGATGATGCTGATGCTGCTGCGGCTGCGCATGATGCGCGGCGCCTTTGACGTTGAGGGTGTGGCGGACCTGACTGATGATGTGGTCAAAGTCGACAGTCGGCTGGCCACGGGGTTGGAACAGCTGCGTCGCCGCAGTCACAGACATTTCCTGCGTGAGCACAAAGAAGCTCCCGTCGCTAATGCGCTGGCGGACGAGGTGCCAACGGGTACGAGCTGGGTTCTTTTCGATCTCTGGTTTGTACACGGACAACTTGGAAAGTTTTTCGTAAAACATCTCGAGCCGCTTGGCCATCCTCTCGAGGACCTGCATCAGGAAAGTGGAAAGCGCCACGGCGGTCTCGGCTTCCGAGGTGGTGCCCTGTAGCGTTGACAGGGCACCAAAGGCGTCAAAGCCGTGGCAGGCCTCACTACGAATGTCCTCCAACAGGCTGACGTCCAGCTCGATGGCCTGTGTGGCGTAGCTGATGATTCCCTGCTCATGAAACCTCGCCCCCTCGCTGTCGTTGATGAAGTGCCCAATGGAAGATAGCTCCTTGCTTGTGGCCACCGCATCTTCTGAAGTTTTGGCACGCGCAATGACTCCCAAGACATCCGGCAGGCGTGGCACAGAACCGACAGAGGAGGAGTTGGCAAGACTGAACGACAACTTGAGGACCAGCTCCTGAAACTTGGGGCCAAAAAGCGACGAGAAGCCATTCTGCAGCAGGCGAGACTGGAACTTGTAGAACATGCGTACGCCCTTCATGCTGAAAAGATTGCCTTGACTCCACACCATGGTGGGATCAATGGGGGAGTCCTGCTTCTCACCAACCATGATGTTCATCTCGAAGCTCTGTGCCACCAGTGTCTCAACGCTCGTTCGAAGGTAGTCGGCCCAAAGGTCGTACAGGCTTGCGATGTCGTCGTTGCCTTGAAAGTCGGGCCTCGGGGTCAAGTGGCCGACAAAATACTTGGTCAACAGGCTGCTGACCTCGGGGTTGTTGGTATGGCCCAGAGAATCAAATGATTTGGAGCAGTCCACGCCAGCATTTGATCTGATAATCAGGGTGCCGCCGGGGTGCATGGGACAAAAGTCCGTCACGTCGTATACAGACCCGTGCACACCAATCCACATCCTCTGTCCAGGGCGGTGGCCTGTGTTGAGAGCAAGTTGCGAGAGAGGTATGGTTGGCTGGTCACAGGGCAGTGGCTTTGGTGTCATGAAAACATCAAGCATGAACCGACGCTCTGCAAAGGCTGTGTTTACAATGACGTCCGCGTTCTCCATGGTAGCCGTCCTGTGGTAGTAGATGGCCTTTTTGATACCACTCATCACCGACTCGAACACTGAAACAGAGCCACAGACATAGAGATATCCGCCCAGGCCGCCCCTGATATTAGTCAAGGTGGTTAGCTAGTCACTTGTGTGTGTGTCTAAAAAAAAAGAGAAGCCATATGATCAAGACAGGATGGGATTGAATCTAGATAGTAGTAAAAATGGGGGGTCGGGTTGGAGGCAGCTTACTGTTTCTTGCTCATGACCAAGTCGCACACTGTTGAGCCCTCTTCGATGATCAGGTCGTTGATGTAACGCGGCGGCATCTTCTTCTCGACAAGATCTCGGGCCTGAGGGTCGTAGGCCAGACCCCTTGAGTCACGGGAGAACGCGAGGTGGACCTCCATCTGCCCACTGCCGACATACTGCCGCAGTTCGTTCTCATAACAAAACTTTTCTCGTGACTGGACGCCCAAGTACAGAATGTTGCGTCCGACCGAGTTGCCAACCCTTGCCTGCCAGAAGCCTCTGAACGGTGCGATACCACTGCCACCGGCGAAGAAGGCGCAGGGGGCCGCACCATCCAGAGGGAGCTGGAAAGCTACCGGCCTTGAGACTCCCACCAGGACATCCTCGTCGATCGGGAGGAGCGTTTCGTCGTGAGACGACACCATGGGGTTCAGGAAGCCACTGCTTACCCCTGCCCTGGTGATGCGGTCGCTGTTGGCAAAGATCGAAGACAGCAGATACTCGGAACGGGATATCGTCAGGTCGACGGTGCTGGGTAGAAGCTCGTCGGGGTAGTTGGAGATGGAGTAGGTCCTCGGTACTTCGACGGGCACCAGATCACCCAGCCATGCAAAGTCGCCCTGCAGGTCAAAGGCCTGGTCCCAGATCAGCTCTGGGGTCTCGAGGACTGCCGCCTGCAAGAGATCTCCGAGACTGCCCCTCACTGGCCATTCATCGGTTGCCAGGACCTGCAACACGGTGGTGGACGATGCACGTAACATTGCGTGAACTTTCAAGACCAGCTCTTTTGTCAGCGGCGCCAGATGCCCCCGTCTCAGAATGTCCTTGACGGCCAGCTGTGGAACCACAGTAGACGTGGCCCGCGAAACCGATTTCAGATGGCCCAAGAACCTCGTCCATTTCTGGTTCGGCTCGACGGGGGCCTCCAGCAAGGTTTCATCCAGTCCAAGAGCAGCGGCGACCTTTGCGCACTCCTCCCAGCTGTTGAGTGGCATGACGGCTAGCCGGTCACCGGGCTGAAAAGTGATGCCTGTGTTTTGTATATCCAAAGTCACGCCTGCTATGCTTCTGTTCGGGTCGTTGTCTACAGAAGCCCTGCTCAGAATTTTGGCCCGGTATCTGCACTCTTCAAATGTCCCACGCATCTGATTGGGTTCGGGGATTTCGCCACGGTATGGCTCCAGTCGTTCTTTCATTGCCTCTGAGAATTGTTTGTGTGTCTCTTCCCTGTTTGATGTCAGCCATGGAGAAACAAAAAGGGTCAAAAGATCAAAATTACCAAGGTTTGAGCCCGTCTGCTGCCCCAGATGCGCCATTTGTCTCGCTTCGACCAGTTTTAGCCGCAACTTCCAGGATTCCATAGACCTTGTAACGATGCCTGATACAAACTGTCAGTATGCGCGTCCGTTCCTTTTTTTTTCTTGTGGTGAAGCCTGAGCATATGGGGATGATATCCTTACACTCCCATGAAGCCTCGTTCACCACAGTATGCCTCAACGATCCCGTCCAGCACGCCAATAAGCCGAGGGTCGCCTGATTTCTCTACAAACTCGGGTACGCTGTAGTGGTACTCAACAGCAGCAATGAAGGCGCGCAGATTCGCCGGCTGCCAAGCCCTCAAGTGAACGCCCTCGGCGCCCAGGAATGATCTGTACTTCTTGCGACCTAGGAAGGCATCCATTAATAAATAGGGAGGGAACTGAAGCCCGGATGCCGCTGCACAGCGCTTGGAAAGAGGCTTAGAGAACTGCCCCCACCGCACCCACTCCTCGGCAGAAACAAAGTTCTCCCCGGAGCTCGGGTTTGGGGATATCGAGTGGAAGGCGTTTGGCATCCTTTCGATAATCTCCTTAAGGCGGATCAGCTCGCGCAAAAGGCCCTCCACGTTCTTGCTCATAACATGCTCTTGACAGCTGGCGATGGCGTCAGGTCCGTGTTGGAAAGAGGCTAGAGTTCAAGTGTTGTTAGTGCTCTGTTAAGGTGAGGGTGGCTTGAAGGGCATAGTAGCTCGATACAGGTTCAAAGAACAGAGTCGCTCCGATGGGAAATGCATCACAAACTCACCAGACGTATCAGCACAGCCCTTGAGAAAAGCTATCTCTGTTCGCTCTCCAAACACGGGCCATCGCAAGTCAATATTGTCGAACCTGTCTCTGTAAGGATATACGGATCGAGGATCTCGGAGCTTGACATTATACGAAGACTGATCCGGAAAGCTCAGATGAGGTATGGCTCTTCCTAATCTTTTCGAAACTTGAAAGTAAGGAAGACCGATGCTTCTCGGAATGCCTTTGAGCTCCTCGACAACGTCGTCGCTCATTTCAACGGCGGGCCTTGAAGATGCTGCCGATGTGTTGACGCCTTCACTTCCATCATTGTTCTCCTCGTATCGATAGATGGAGCAAAGCATCCCGAGAACCACACATGCGGCCCAGAGGGCGTCGTCCGGAATGATGTCCTCGGTGGCCTCGATGACGGGTAGAGCGGCAACCGACTCTCTAACGCGGCCGCGGGCAACGCAGCCAGGCATGCGCTCGCAGAGGTCGGACCATATGCGACCGGGTGACGCGGCTAAGGCTGCGGGCGACACGTCGGGATCATGCGGCACGAAGCCATACTCCGCTGTGAGGAATCCATCTCTCCAACCGCTCCTCGGGCCGACCTCTTCGGCCCGGATGATAACCTGTCGAGCCGGGGCGCCTAGGGCTACGGCCAGGAGGTCGTGATCGCTGGCGGTTAGGGTGTCGATGTGTTTGGTAGCATTGAGGACCGAGGGAGCCGGTATGTTGGAGTAAAGAACCTCGTTGATCGTTTTGCGTTCCCTGGATACGCAATGTGAGCCAAACTGACTATCAGTAAACAAACAAATTAAGGGGGTTTGCTAACCTTAACCTCAGCCATTCCTCTGCATCAACACCTCGTGGGATCTATGAATAGAAATAGCATCTTGTCAGTCCGAAATATATCTGTGGATTCTCCACACATGACTCGACAGTGAAATTCAGACAAACTAACGTCAAAAGCAGCGTGTAGATCTCCCGGCTGGCTGTAACCAGAGAAGGAACATCCTCTGGGTCCGCGAAGCTGAGATCTGCCTCCTGCCGCTCGCGCGCCGGGGCATTTAGCACCCAGTGATCCAGACACTGGGCAAGATCGTTCAGACATGTTTTTGTATGTTTAGTGGGTATCAATAATAATGAATTAGGCTGTCGAAAGGGGGGGTGGATAAAAGAGGAAACTAAATAAATTGAGAATGTATACAAGCCGTTCAACAGCTTTTGTAAAGAATGGATAATATAGTAATAATTAAAAGATTGAACCAAGAAAACGAAATAGGAAATCTGACTACTTCGAGGCAACTACCAGGTTGCAGCTTGAGCCACACATCGCGAATGATAATTGAGTGTGATGAAACCTCGATTTGAGATGGGGAAAGTGGCTATTTACAGAATAAGCATAACATGAATAACCATACCGGGGGATTGGACTGTGGAGAAGTCCATTCTCCGTGTTACCTCATTGTTCAGTTCATCGGAATGCCCAGAGGATGCCCGGATGCCATGAAACAACGGTCATTTGAGAAAGTGGATGTTGATTTTGGCCACAGGAGGAGGAAGTGGACGTTTGAGGATCAGGCACGAAAAGAAAATTAGAGAGAAACGCAACACACACAAAAACCAAGACGGGTGCGCCTCCTTGGCATCGTTTGACAATCGACTTTGCTGTGGCACTCTGGCGTCGAACCCCGTACTGGATCCAGCAGTGTACCACAGGCGCGAAATAATGCCTTGGCGACTTGGCGGAGTGGATGTGGAAAAGAAGTGCCGATCTGGTTGTCGAAATTTAGGGGAAAGAAGGAAGTGAAGCTAGCATGGATGGGCATGATTTTCATCCAATGTAAGCTTCAACTGCCGTCCGCACTTTGCAGGCAGGAGGGATTTCCCGGTTCTGTAATCTTCTTCCCCAGACAACAAATGAGCAAGCCACGGGTTACGAAAGGTAGTCTCGCACTCTTTGGAAACGAATCGAATTGAAGTAGGCGGGATGGCTGGCACTCGCAAACCAGCCAACTGCTCCAAATGGGAACCCAACTTTTCCTGACTTGGCTGCTTGTGCTGTGGACAAGATCGGGGGTGGCTGCAGGCTGCAGCACTTTGGCAGAGTCCAGTTTCACAGTTTCAAATCCAGACGCGCCTGCGAAAGGGGGACAAGACGCCGCCCGCAGGCGATCACATCCGACGTCGCAGACTGTCTAAGAAGCAATGGATTCCGACGGTGAGCGGCGAGTAAGAAGCTCAGGTAGTGGCCGATGTGAAATAATCAATATCCTCATCAGGAAAGCGTATGATTGAGGCAGTTATGTGGGTAAGATATTTGAGAAAATGGAAAGTGGAAAAAAGAAGCAAAAGACAGGACTGGAGTTTGGGTCTTGGCGTGCCGTGGTCCACAAACTTGAACGTGCGAGCTTCATTATGGGAGAACAAGGCTAGATATACTCCAGAACTTGCGTGGAATTTACAAACCTTAGCAATACCTAGCTAGCTAGGTAGGTAGGTAGGTAGATATCTGTGCTGCTCCTGTTTTCTTTGTCAATGAGAGGGACCAAAAATATTAGTAGACTTTAGAGGCGTTACGCTCTTCGCCAACGCTCCTCTTTGTATTGTAGCTTGGCGCAACCAACAGAAATAGCTTAAGCTGTTCTCGATAAAAATCCTGATTTGTGGGCTCAAAGTGCGTTGTGGTGGTGCCATTTGTCTACTAGATAGCTTAGGTAGTTGCCTTTGCTTGCCTTGCAAGGCTCTCAGAATCTGCTTGCCAGGGACAAAAATACTCTAGACGCCAAGGCAGTTAAGTACAACGACCTCTTTAGGGCTGCCGCTCGGGTGCGTTGATTTCAACTCGACTTGACTCCAACCGGGCATATCTTTATTTGCACAGCTGCTTCGACAAACAAACAGCCTGCTTGCCGCTTTTCGGTTGTCCGCCGGCGGATCGTTCCCGAAGGATCGACGCCGGTACCGGTATTCGGAGGATTAAGTGCGACCCGGAAGCTGGTACGCCGCCCCCCTTTACAGGGCTTTGAATGCAAGTCATTGAAAGGCGACTATCTGGAGTTCCCAGTCAAGTCTAGTGGCGGCTTTTATGTTCCCCGGTGATTAGAGGCCGAATGCCGCCGTTTCTCAAACATATGGAATAAACAGCTTCTTGCGGAATCAAGCGTAGCTAATGTTATAAGTCTCGGCGACATGCACTATGTAGGCAAGACTTGGGTAACTCCCCTCCCTCTTAATCGGCGTGCTACTGTTCTTCATTATTTCAAATCGTGGACGCGTTATTGAAGTTGGCCGTGCTTTGTACGATTTGGGGTTCAAGTTGAAATTTTTGCCTCGAGCTTGCCGGCACGTTCCCTGTTTCTTTCCGAAAATTTTCTGATGAGATTTTGGAGAAATTTGAGAATATTTTGGGGACTTTGAATTTTTGAGGCAATGGTTAAAGGGCAACTTCATTTTTACGTTGTAAGGTTGAGTGGAAGCCTGTGAGGAAAGTTCAATCCCGAAAGATTTCAATGCCACAGCAAACCCTAGCTGATTTGAGTACGTTTTTTTGGTGGGCCCAGGCCACTGAGTGCATCGATCTGCCCAATCATGATCGTTATTTAGGTCCAGCTTTTCCCGATTTCAGATCTCACTCAGGTCCTCGACCCACAACACTTCGGAGTACGTGTGCTGCTGTATCTGAACTGAGGGAACTGGGCACTTGAGCGCGCGGGTACACCCTCAAACCACTTTGAGAAAAACCTCGCGTAATAAAACAATTGTCCAACTCAGTCCATGGGTTATATAAGTTGGATGGCGAGTCCTTACCAGTCTCAGCCTGGTGAAAATACTTACCCTGCACCCTGCTTTGTTTACTCGTCTGGCTTTGTTCAACCTTGCAGGTGTTTTGACCAGTCGAATCGCGTCTGATGGCGCCGCACTTGAGGCTGCAGCCAACTGCCAACAGCGAACCGTCAATCAAACTGCCAATCACCAAGCCGATCGAATCTACCCCAAATCTCATGTCACCATCGTTAACTGGACCTCAGCCGCATTTGGCGGCACCAACCAATAATGTCGGCGTGGCTGAAGCTGTGGTATCGCAGCCGAACGCGACAGAGCCCAAGCAACGTGTCAAAATGAAACGTACCTCAGGGATCCAAGCTGCCAGGATTGGACACGCTCTTAAGACGAGCGCCACCACGTCCGCCCTAAGTCATGGAATGCATCGTCCTCTTCCAGGCAAACAATCTGCTTCCGTACATGGCATTTCTGGGAGAAATGTACGGAAATCTCGACTTTCTCCAGCACGCCGGTCCCCGGCCCGGATCAACAGCGATTTAACGGATGAGGATGAAGATGAAGTGAGGTCTACCTCCGCCCGCAGCTCTCATCTGGGAAAGCGAGATCGAAACTCCTCAGATGACTCGGAAAGTGAGACAGTGGAGTTAAATATCAAAAAGATCAAAGGTCAGTACAAATAATATTACCAACGAAAGCAATATTTACTTTCGACTGAAATTATTATCACTCATATTTAGCTGGTGCTGGAACTTGCGTCACATAAACGAGACCTGGCCACAATACTACAACTCCAAGAATTGAAATGTTTACGTGCGCTAATTATATTGTAGGTTCTACTTTACCTGAACCTCTCCTAGAGGATACGCATGGTAGGCCTTACGTGATTTACGAAGGTAAGTGATATAAAAGACGCAAACACTCCTTTCTTTTGCCTAAACGGCCAGCTGACTCTAAAAAAAAAAAAAAAAAAAAAAAAAAGGCGATTTCGGAAGGACGGATACACGGGGTGCTCTTATTCCCGAAGGTTATAGCACCGGTACAAAAGACCACAAGGTTACATGGCCATGCCCGGTCCGAAGTTGTAGTCTCGACTTAGAATCACTCACAGCTTTGGGCGACCATTTCTCGGTATGATCCCTTGGTGCCTTGTAGGCCGATTATTCCGTAGTGTTTGTGCAATGCTAAACACTCGATTAATTACAGAGATCTCATCGCTCTACTACTTTCAACGACAACCGAGATGGCTCATTGTCAAAGCTCGGGACGTATGGCCGTCATGAAGAAAATTTACCTGGAATTGTCGTCTCACAAGTACCGCAGACCACCGACAGCAAAGACTTCACGCGAATGAACAACGGGGGCAGTATAAAACCCAATGAACCGCGGTTTACCGACAGCCCTGGATATAGATTTCCCACTCCATCCATAGAAAATGGCTTGGCCAGTTCGTTGAACGGTGCAAAGGTTAATCAACGCACCAGCAAGGGCCACCTAAACGCCCTTCGCCCCGAGATAATTTCGGCAACTCGACAACAAGCTAATTCTTCAAGGCTGAAGCAAAAATATCACGGCAAGCTAGATACCCTGTTTAAGGAACGAGAACGAAATTTGAAAGAAGATTTCCAGCTCCGCAACTATAGTCCCAGTCAACGAACATCTGCCGTTGCGTCAATATCAGAAGGTTCTACTCCGGCACCAATACACGATCAAGCTACTGTGACGAGTCAGAGGTCACCTGTGGCTATGGCGGCAAAGTTAACTCGTAAAGCGGTTGAGACGCCCATTCCAATCCCTACAGCAGGTCAGAGGGTTGTCCACCAAGCCAAGCTGCCAGATGATCTGGCGGAAACAGCGTCACTAGCAAAAACAATTGCCCCTACGAATATTTCCAAAAACCGCGAAACGGATTCGTTTAATTTGCCATCCGGCAACGCCGAATCGGCATGGAAGTTTTGTCTAAAGTACATCCAAAATGATGAGCACAAAAGAAGCATACCGGATAGACAATACGTTAAAGAATTCCTCCAAATGCCTTTCGTCCGCGAAATGCAGTGGAACGAACTGTGGCTGAAGGATCATCCATGGAAAGACTCATGTCCGCGAGATATCTCTTCATTGCTAATGCACAGGAGTGGCGAGGTATCCCCCAATCCTTGCGAACGGTGCTCGAGGAAGCTGGGACCATATTCTGGGTGCATCACAATCCCTCTAGGACTGTGCCCGGCCACTCAGAGCATGATATATTCATGGTAAGTTGTCTGGCTGTGGCTCTTTGATTACTTTTTACCTTAGCGAATGTCACAGACTACGGTTGATGCTATGTGCTAACGTGAGGGTCTTTCCATAGCTCGAATTGCCTGTACCACTCCAGCCAGAGACTTTGCTCACTTCAACCGCAGTTGAAATCAGAGTTTCAACTACGATTTCCGGATTTTGATCGGAAACAGGAAAAGGTGCTGATGCAGACGCATCTGGAGAATGACAACAGGGTCACCTCCCCAGAGTTGATCGATCCGGATCCGCCTTCTTCGGCTTCACCCGAGACTGTTGTTAATCGAAGCAGAGGTCCCCCTATAAACTATAACATAAAAAGACTTTCAAAGAGTTCGATGGGGGCTGGTCGAAGCAAGGACTCTAGAGCCAGGTCTCGGGAAGCCCCAGACCCCTTGAATGAAGATGATGAAGAGCCCCATGCCTCTCCCAAGCTGCAACGGCCCACGAATTCCGAATTTGGTATAAACAGTGCAAGCGGCCGCAAGGTATCTCATGTGCCTTTGCCAAGTCGCTTGCAGTCAAAGGGTTCGGGCGTCCCCAATGGGGCCGCTTCTGCTCATTCAGCCGCCAACTCTGCGCCGGAAAATAATGCCCCAGCGAAGGAGCTTGATGAAAAGATGGAGACTTGGGAGGTTGGCCCGGGGTTTGTTCGCAACGAGGAATCTGACAGTAAGTCCCAATTATTTGTACATTCTGAAACACAATTTCTTCATCTGACCGATACTTTCCGCAGAAATTGCCTTTTCAACCGCGTATTTGAACGGCCTGTCGTCAGTTCGAATTGCAGACGGGGTATCATGCCGTCTCGAGTTCTTAAAGGCTGGATGTTCAAGGAATTTCGATTCAGAGAATACGCTCCGAATATGCTGGGTCAGCAGCGGAAAGGTGGAGGTGGAGCTGGACGGCAAGAAGTTCAGCGTGGGCGGGCCGGGAGGAATCCTCAAACTAAACAAGGGCGCAAAGGCAGTTGTGTCCAACAACCGCTATATCGATGCCTGTTTGCAGATCACCGCGGTTGCTATTGAGGATTAGCCATCCGGTTGCCTTTGTATTTTGTTTTTGCAGCCCTTGGAATGGACTCAGCTACCTCAAACATGTATTATCACTTCGATGATTTATTAGCACAGTTGTACCCTGGGCTATGCCAAGTCGGGTACCATTGACTTTTGTGGCTCAGTCTGGAGCTCCGAGATGCGGCGAGTGTAGCCCCGATTTTTGTCTGGGGTAGCTCCATACCATACACGCTACCGTAGAATGGCGGGAAAACATTCGGCTCCACGAGGTCTAGCTTCCACTCCAGCATTAGGCAGGTATCCATCCCGTCACGCCACTGGGCGAGTCAATTATTTTCAACTCGCTAAAAAAGGTTCACAGTCATTCGACATCCCATGTCTGCTTTGCCGTAGAAGCAAAAGTTGCGAGACACACCGTCATTCCAGCTATATTCTTCGCCATTGCTTTATTTATTTCGCAGTAATTCCTGTTCTTCCACAGATAATCAATTGTCCAAACAGACAAACCAATCAGGATGCTTTCAACCATGAGAATTGCCTCGCGGCAGGTCGCCGGTAGGCGGATGGCTGTCCGCCCTCTTGCTGCTTTGCGCCCAGCTTCAACTTGGGCCAACGTCCAGATGGGCCCTCCAGTACGTCAATCCTTTTTGTATTTTTTTTTTTCTCGGGGTTTTGTAAACCAGGAAAAGTACCCAATCGAGTTTCTTGCATATTTTGCTAACCAAACGCTTCTCTGTTTGCTTTAGGATGTGAGTCGACGAACAATGCCACGAGACCCCCGACCGAGCAGGATAGCGCGCGATGCGAACACTTTTACTGATTGTCAAGCACGTTTGATTTGCCTATGATCAGGCCATTTTGGGTATGACAGCATTCATTCTTTAACTATTCGAATATCAACTTTCGCTGACTAATTTGTTGTCATTGCTTAGGTATCACTGAAGCTTTCAAGGCCGACAGCAACAACAAGAAGATCAACCTCGGTATGCTTGCTTTCCAACCTCCCGTCCCCTCAGCCATGCATCGACCAGAGTCATCTCGTACTGCGCAACGCCACGCAATCCGACAATTTCATTCGGCTCCGCACTGACACTGGCAATCACCCGCTGTTACAGGTGTTGGCGCCTACCGCGATGACGCTGGCAAGCCCTACGTGCTGCCGTCAGTCAGGCAAGCCGAGGAGAAGGTTATTGCAGCTCGCATGAACAAGGAGTACGCCGGAATCACTGGTGTGCCTGAATTCACTTCAGGAGCTCTTACCCTGGCCTACGGCAAGGACTCGACCGCCCTCGACCGCACTGCCATCACCCAGTCCATTTCTGGCACTGGTGCTCTGCGCATCGGCGCCGAGTTCCTTTCCAAGTTCTACCCTGGCGCGAAGAACATCTACATCCCCACCCCGTCATGGGCCAACCACGGCGCCGTCTTCACACAGGCCGGCCTGAAGGTTGAGAAGTACCGCTACTACAACAAGGACACCATCGGCCTCGACTTTGAGGGTCTGGTCGCCGACGTCAAGGCCGCACCCAAGGGCTCCATCTTCCTCTTCCACGCCTGCGCCCACAACCCCACCGGTGTCGACCCTACTCCTGAGCAGTGGCGCGAGATTGAGACTGTCGTCAAGTCGGCCGGTCACTACGCCTTCTTCGACATGGCTTACCAGGGATTCGCTTCAGGTGACATCCACAAGGACGCTTTTGCGCTGCGCCACTTCGTCGCCCAGGGTCACAACGTCTGCTTGGCCCAGTCCTTCGCCAAGAACATGGGTCTGTACGGCGAGCGCGTCGGTGCTTTCTCCATCGTGTGCGACTCGGCCGAGGAGAAGAAGCGCGTTGACTCGCAGCTCAAGATCCTCGTGCGCCCCATGTACTCGAACCCCCCAATCCACGGTGCCAGGATCGCCGCCCAGATCCTCAACACCCCGGCCCTCTACGACCAGTGGCTGGCTGAGGTCAAGGGCATGGCTGACCGCATCATTACCATGAGGGCTCTGCTTAAGGAGAACCTTGAGAAGCTCGGCAGCAAGCACGACTGGTCCCACATCACCAGCCAGATTGGCATGTTCGCCTACACCGGTCTGACCCCCGAGCAGATGGAGCAGCTCGCCAAGAGCCACTCGGTCTACGCCACCAAGGACGGCCGTATCTCGGTCGCTGGTATCACCAGCGAGAACGTTGGCCGTCTTGCTGAGGCTATCTTCAAGATCAAGGGTTAGATGGTAATGGCGAGCAGGCGCGTGGTGAAAAAGAATTTCTGTGAAGGGTGGCTTTGCGTCGGCAACTGTGTTTTTTTCTGCAAGATAACCCGCAGGTGAGGAAAAGATTCGCCGGCTGTATTCTCTTTTTTTCTGGGATTCTTTTAGATGTACATCAAAGCTTTCTTTCCATTTCAATCTACGTCGACGAACTGGATAGATCTCCTTGGGTTGCTCTAGAACATAGACGACAGCATCAAGCCAGGTGTATAACAGAAAAATCGAACCATCTTCAAGACCATGTATGAAACTTTACTGGTCTAGGGGGCCGCCCAGCTCAGGCACGATCTAACCTGTCTAGATCCCTTTTAACTTCATTGATTTGTCTTCCCATATCATGATACGTCTTTGCCAGGTCTCTCATTGCCTTCTCCTTCTTACCCATCTCCACCTCACCGTCCTCATCATCACCCTCTACAACTCCATATTCAGCGAGCTCCGCCCGGCGCGCCCGACAGGCCTCGAATACCCTGACCTTGGAGTCCCGCAGGTGCGCAGCGTACGCCTCTAGCGCCTCGCCCGCCTCGGGCGAGTACACGTTGCGCCGCGCGCGGTACAACGCTGCCTTAGCCTCGGCCTCGCCCTGGCGCGCCGACAGCGCCACCTCAGCGGCCCGGAGCTCCAGGCTGCGGGCCGACGCGCCGTGCTTGGCCTCAAGCGTGCGCGCCAGACTGCCGAGCGTCTGCGCCTCGAGGTCGAGCAGTTTTTGCACCGCGGTGGCGGCGGCTAGCCGCTCGCGAGACAGCTCTGCCTTGGCGGTCGCAAGCGCGGCGTGGCTGGCCGTGATGCCCGGTCCCAGTGTCGGGAGGTGCCGGTGGAGGTAGGATGGGTTCGTGGTCGGGTTGGTGTGCCGCGCCAGGCTCAATGCTGCCTGGTGCAGGGATGCCGAGACTAGGTCGCCGAGCTGGGGGAGGAGGGATGGGAGGTCGCACAGCGGAGGGGAGGTGAGGAGGAGGGTCGGGTCGGCGAGGAGGGTTTCTACCTCGGGAGTCGGGGTGAGGAGCGGCGGAAGGAGGAATAGTAGATCGAGGAGTGGCTCGGGTAGCTCTGACGCCCCCGCGGGTCTCGAGCCGGATGTGGTCCTCCGGGCTGAAGCGGACGGTAGAGGCGGCGGTGTGGCTGTGGAGAGGGCATGAACAAGGAGATGTTGCTTAGCAGCATTGAGGCGGTGTGCTTTTAGTTTCTGTATTTGAAGTAAGCTCAGTGCAGTATTAGCAAGTGCTGATATGGATCAAGAACAACTCAATCTCCCCAAGGAGTTATGTGACGTCTACACGGACCTGTCGAGTAGCTTCTCGTTCCTTATTAGAGGGGTCGTTTTTGCTAGAGCCATCGGGGTTGAGGATGGCCGTGGTCAAGGTGTTGTAGAGAGTTGCAAACTCAGGATTCTCTTGAAGAAGCGCATCTTCAAGCGGGGGAAGCATGACGCTGTCTGCATCAGTTTCCTTTTGATATTGCCGAAAGCTCCAATCGCGTGTCACAGAGCGGTCGATATTAATTCGCGGGGAGTTTTGGTTAGCGGCGGGACTATGTCGCGAGGCCACGTGATAGGTCCCGATTTTTAGGAGCTCCACCTTTTGCTGGGCTTGCCGGGGGTCTCACCCCTGTCGGCCTCGACGTCGAAAATTTGGCCGACACTGGAACGAGCTCCATTCAGCTTCAAGTGAGAGAGCATCCAACTCTCAGCAAATTGTTACGACAGCCTCAGAGCTGGCCTCATACCTGGTGCATCACTCTTAGTCCGACCCACAGCCACCTTTTCCTCCAAACCTCTTGTCTATCAGTCTTGCATCTAGGTGGGGAAAAAAAAGGAGCCAAAACCGAACACACAATGCCACCCTCCCGCGCCCTCGCCGGAGGCGTGGCCTTCCTCTCCTCTGCAGCTCGCGGATCCCGAGCCTCGACCTCGGCGCTGCGCCAATTCACAACAACGACTGCCTCGCCTTACAAGCAACCCAAGGGCCCCGCGACGCGCGAGCTGCCCATCCCGTCACCGTCGGCACAGCACCCCGAGATCCCAGCTTACCCCTTTGGTCCGCGGGCGACGTACAAGCAGTCCAACAAGGGCCTGTACGGGTCGGCGTCGATCCGGTTCGGCAACAATGTGTCGGAAAAGTACAACGTGAAGACGCGGCGCAAGTGGCGACCCAATGTGCAGACGCGGCGGCTGTACTCGGAGTCGCTGGGTCAGATGATCAGGACCCGCGTCACCACGAGGGTACTACGGACCATTGACAAGGTCGGTGGCCTCGACAACTACCTGCTCGGCACAAAGACCCAGAGGCTCAAGGACCTGGGCCCTTGGGGATGGAGGCTCAGGTGGCGCATCATGCAGACCCCTAAGGTCCGGGCCATGTTTGCCCGCCAGCGCGAGGAGCTTGGCCTGCCGCCCCAGGGCGCCGTGCAGGAGTTCTTGCCCGAG
This sequence comes from Pyricularia oryzae 70-15, assembly GCF_000002495.2. NCBI lineage: Eukaryota > Fungi > Ascomycota > Sordariomycetes > Magnaporthales > Pyriculariaceae > Pyricularia > Pyricularia oryzae. Next base: position 3,389,259 of record NC_017851.1, on the reverse strand, counting down.
GGGGAGACGGCTGAAAGCCTCATGAGGCAAACGGACGAGATGCTCAGTCGCGAGGATGAGTTTGAGATTGGTGAGCAGGAGGCGGATGTCCACGTGGATGTTGTGCCAGATAACTTCATGGCCGAGGAGAAGAGGCCGAGCGGCGCAGAGGTGAAGAACCTGTAGGAAGAAAGCAAGGGCCATTTCGTCTTATGTTGAAAAGGCTCCGTGTATCATACTGTAAGGGTTTATGACTACTTAGAGCTCTGGGTGCGTCATAAAACGATTTTGTAACATACGCTTGCTACGCAAGTTCGGGCTTTATAGTACTGAAGCTTCTTTTTCTGTTCATTTTTTATCTCAAAGCCTAAAAGCGCCTGTAATGGTATACCTCCAAATCATCTCGATATTTGCTCCCGTCTTTTGTATGAGTTTATGCTGCTTGTACAGAAACGCCATAATTTTCTATATCTATCACAAACAACAACCACTCCGTCCCCATCCTGAGATTTTTTTATTTCTTTTGTTAAAACCTGAGGTCCCATCCAATGACGGGGCCAATCCTTGGCAACTCATCCGCAACACTCTGTACGTCCTTGTCACCACGTCCGCTGAGGCAAATGACGACGTCCTCGTCCTTGCCCATCGTCTTTGCCAACTCGACGGCGCCGTATATGCCGTGCGCCGACTCGAGTGCCGGGATGATGCCCTCAAGCTGGCTGATGAGCCTAAAGGCCGTAAAGGCCTGCGCGTCCGTGGCGTTGACGAACTTGGCCCTCTCGCTGTCCTTCCAGTTTGCCAGCTCAGGACCCACACCAGGGTAGTCGAGACCAGCCGACACCGAGTGGGTGTCGGTGATCTGACCGTGCTCGTCCTGCAGCACATACGTCCTCACGCCGTGAAGAACGCCCTTGGTGCCAGCCGAAAGGGTTGCACTGTGCCTCAGAGTCTCGACACCGTCGCCCGCCGCCTCAACTCCCAGCAGCTTGACGCTCGGGTCGTTGCTGAAGGGGTAGAACATGCCGACGGCGTTGGAGCCGCCACCGACGCACGCAACCACTGCATCGGGCAGCTTGCCCTTCAGCTTCATCATCTGCTCCTTTGTCTCCTTACCAATGACGGACTGGAACGTCCTCACAATGGTGGGGAACGGATGCGGTCCAATGGCCGAACCGATGATGTAGTGCGTGGTGTCAAGGTCGACAACCCAGGACCTCATGGCCTCATTGACCGCGTCTCTGAGAGTCTTGGTGCCCGCCTCGACCGGGACAACCTTTGCACCCAAAAGCCGCATGCGGAAGACGTTGAGGGCTTGCCGCCGCACGTCCTCGGCGCCCATGTAGACGGTGCACTCCATGCCGAATTTGGCACACACCGTCGCCGTCGCGACACCGTGCTGACCGGCGCCCGTCTCGGCAATGATGCGCGTCTTGCCCAGCCTCCGTGCGAGCAGCAGCTGGCCGAGCGCATTGTTAATCTTGTGGCTACCGGTGTGGTTCAGGTCCTCACGCTTCAGCCAGATCCGGGCACCGCCGGCATGCTCCGTCAGCCTCTCGGCGAGATGCAGCTGGCCCGGTCGGCCCATGTAAGGGTAGTAAGACCTGTACTCCTCCCAGAACGCCGGGTCGTCGATGATCTTGTTGAAGCCCTCCTCCAGCTCCGACAGGCAGTCCATGAGCGACTCGGGCACGTACTGACCGCCAAACTCGCCGAACCGGTCGGGGATCTTGCCATGCATGGCCGCGAGCTGCGCAACCAGGTCCGCGTCGTTCTCGCCCTGGCCCGCGGTGCTGCCCGAGAGCTTGGCGCCCACCTCGTCTCCTGTCTTGGCCTTCTCACTGTGGTCCGCCGCCGGGGCAACTGTGACCTCAGCGACGTCCTCGGCCGAAGCCCGCCCGCACAGGTAGGAGCAGTACTCCCGCACCGCCTCCAGGCCCTTGCCAGGCTCGGCCTTGGCCAGCGTCGTGATGATTTGGCTGCCGACGACGACACCGTCCGCCAGCCCGCCGACCGAGAGGAAGTGCTCCCGGGTCGAGACGCCAAAGCCCACAGCCGCCGGCCTGTTTCCACTGTACTTCTTTACCCGCGCCACCAGCTCCGGTAGTGCCTGGTTGAGGGTTCCCGTTGCGCCCGTAACACCCTGCCGTGAGACGACGTAGATGAAGGAGTCGGCGAGCTGGCAGAGGAGTCGCATACGAGCGTCGGACGTTGCTGGTGCAATCAGGGGTACGTATGAGAGTCTAGTCATGATTCGGCTTCCTGTGAGTAAGGGGCAACAACATGAACCGGGCGCTGAGAGTGCGGTTGGTTCTTACCCAGCAACGGTGCAGAGCTTGCGGAAAGAAACCGCCTCCTCAGGTGGCAAGTCGACGAGGATGAAGCCGTTGACGCCGGCCTCCTTGCAGTCCTGCAGCAGCTTTGCCTCGCCGTACGCCCGGAGTGGGTTGTAGTAACCCATCATCATGACGGGCGCCTTCAGACCCTGCTTTCTTGCGTCACGGACCATCTGAAGTGTTGAGGAAAGGGTGACGCGGTTCTTGAGCGCGATCTACGGGGCCATAGTATCTACGTCAGTACAGGAATATCATTTCCATCCCCCCAAATCTTTGGATCAGCTTACAGTGTTGGCAGTCTGGATTGTTGGTCCGTCGGCAATGGGGTCAGTGAAGGGGACACCGAGCTCGATAACGTCTGTATGTGTGTTTGGCAAACGGTCAGCATCTGGCTAGCATACCACCCATCATAGTAACTGAAGGTTCCAATGAACTCACCGGCGCCGCCCTGCTCCATGGCCAACATAATACCGGGCGTGTCCTCGGCCTTGGGGTAGCCAGCGGTGACATATGTGACAAGCGCTGGCTGTGGGCGCAACGCAACAGAGTGTCAGCAGCAATCAATGGCATTGTTGCGAAGCCATTGGCACACAAGAACATACCCTGCCGCGGGCCTTGCACCGCTCAAAAGTCTGGTTGATGTGTTCCATGATGCCCCGCGCTTTTGCTTGTGCAATTGGTTTTGTCTTTGCGAATCTTGTAGAGAATCACACAAAATGCCTGGTAAGCAATGGATAAGAGTTGGGCTGTCCTCTACTATTTAATCTCACTTTTTTTTGGCCCGAGGTGTAGTCACCGTTCTTGAGTCACACAAATTCCGTCCCTGTTCCTGGCGCTGTTGAACATTCTTTAAAGCAGCCCGTTAATTACAAGCGCTTTATTATGGGATGACCCCACCATTCTTCCGTCACACGCCACCAAGCCGATTCCGGAGCATCCAGATCCAGGGTCATTACTGTACATCCTGCAGGTGGCTTTCATGGTAGGTACATCCTTGTCCCCTCCATTTCTATGATGAAATATGTAAATTTTGATCCAAAAAGTCTTCAGTTTCCACTTTGACACAATTTCTCACTTTGTGTTCACCAATACCTTCTACGCTGATTGTTGATGTTACAGTTTTGAAAATTCATTACAAGTCTTTTCTTCCTCTTCTTACCCCCCCAGTACCAATCTTTTAAGGTGCGGTGCAATCTTCAGCCTGAATAGGCGTACCCGCATTCAATTAAAAGTCCCATTTGGGCCTGATCCGAATAGCGCTTATATGCAGGGTGCACTTGGCTTCAGTTCATCAGTCATCAGATGTCAGAAGTTCTTATACGCAATCTAAAATAGCCAAACGGACTTTATTTATTGTTTCGCAGTGACTCATTTTGTGTCCGGGTATCAACTAGTAGGCCAAAAGAACGTAAAGAAGAAAAACTAAGGTAGTCGACAAACTGTGCGAAAAGGTATCTCGTTCTGTAAACACAATTGCCAGATTGACTGAATCCACGCATAGGACATAACAAGATGACTTTTAGGAAAATTAAGCTTTAGATCGGGTTGTGCGATCTGACGTGAAAGATGGAAAACAAAACCGTCAAGCAGGAGCTTTATACCCATCTATCCAAACTCCACAGAAACCAGCCCGAACCCAGGCACAGCCTGGCTGAAGCAGACTGGCCGCCTGTTACGCAGAAAAAGAGACAAGATAAAGGAAGACAGAGGAGAAAAAGGAAGGCACCTCACATAAAGTTGCGTTCCTTCTCTGCGGCATAATGTGTGACTTCGGGTGACCTAGCATGGCCATAGGTCCCATTGCTGACATCCTTCGAATACGCCGGATGCATTTGTTGCCCCTGTCCTTGCGCTGCGTAATCCGGCGCTTGGGACTTTTCACTGTATCCGGCCTTCTCCCCGTAGGCGCCAGACTCCCAATCGTCATTAGGCCTGTATGCCCTCCTCTGGGTAGCCGAGAGGGGGGAGTCGCCTGTCATCCTTGGGCTACCTGGTTCCACCTGGCCCTTGTAGCCGCCGCCCTCCCCGCGCGTTTTCGTCGGCCCAGTAATGTTGAGCAGCGCACGAATGACGCCAACAAGGACGACGATGACATAGAGGAGAAGTAGACCAGCCGAAACGAGAGCGTCTTGAATGATTCCGTTCTCCAGATATCGAATGACCTTGTATATGGCATCCGTGATCTCATCGGTGGTTACGGTACTTGGGCTTGACAAAAATGACTTCATCTCCTTGTCTCCATCAATACTCTTCTCCGCGCCTGCAGAGAAAGTGTCGTTGGGGAACAGAGGGAAGGAGACCTTGGCATGCTCGTGTACCCAGGTGATACCCTTCTCGACAGCTTCGATCTTGAGCCCAATCAGGCAGCGAACAACGTTCTTGACGGTATCGTGCAGGACAGTACCCGAAAAGACAGAGTCGAGGCGCTTGTTCATTTCGGTGGTGAAGACGTTCAGTGTGTTGTTGACAGCCGAGGTGGCGGTCCTGACGACGCCGAAGACGTCCTGGTTGATTCCATCCGTGTACTTGAGAATGACGCCGTTGCTGTCGGCAGCCCACTTGGTTGACACACTGTCCAATGTTCGTACTACGTCGCCCGCAAAATCTCCAACTCTGTTGACCAGTGCAGGTGCCTCTTTCTTCACCATCTGCAGGATGATCCATTGGCAGAAGCACGAAAACAGACCAGCGATCGCAAGAGCGAGGACGAAAAGCGCCGGTAGAGAGGTAGCGTATGCCCAAGCCCATCGTACAAGGTATTCGCGGTTTGTCCCGTGAAACTTGTTCCCAAGCCAGATTCCGAAGCGGGAGGAGCTGGGCCGGGACGCCTGGTATATGACATCCATAGCGTCGAAGTTGCGGTTCGTCATCTGCCTTGAGAGCTCCTTCTGCTCGCGGTACCGCCGGATCTCCAACCAGGCCATCGGAATGCATACCAGAAGAGCAAGGATAGGGATGACGACCAGGAAGGCAATCTTGGCCGTGTTGGCGATGCTGTAGAGGCCATCGAAAAAGTCGCGGATAGCCGAGTTGTCGGAGCAGAACGAGAGTGACTGCTTTTGGGCAAGCGGGAAAAGGTCTTTGGGCATAGCCCATTTCTCCGAACTCTGGTTGAGCTCCTTGCGGGCCAGGTCGAAGGGAATCTTGAGGGCGTCCTTTGCAAACTTCTGAACATCATCAAAGTCCGGTGTCTTGTCCTTCATGTCCTTGAGAGTCTTGACAAAGTCCTCGCTGTCAACCTTGATATCCTCCAAGTCCTTGACCTTGGCAGCGATATCAAGCTTGGGAATGTTAATCCCACCGCCACCACCACCACCGCCAAATATACTGCCGATGTTGGTACCCGCGTTGATCTTGTCGAGCACATCGTTGACAGTCTTCTGGAAGCCGTCGACCTCAGACTTGATACCGTCTGTGATCTTCTTCATTGCGTCGTTCATGACCTTGGTTGCGCCCTCCGCCGCACCAATGCCGATGTCGAAAGAGCCATGGATAAAGGCTGCAATGAGGCAGACATAGGTGCCGACGTAGAAGTTGATGGCAAAGTAGATGATCTGCTCCACCGCAGTCATGATGAGCATGAGAACCTGAACCATACCACTGATAGCACTGGCGATGCTCTCGGTGGCGACTTTGTTGACGCCGACAGACAGATAATGCGGCATGGAGGCCATGGCACTGCCGATGTCCTCAACTTTGGTGCAGGAGGATAATGCTTTGACCTTTGCGTCGCCAATGTTTTCGATCAGTCCGGCGATGAGGATTATGACTCGTACCAGAACGAGGAGAAGCAGGATCGTCCACTTGTTCATCCATATCTGGGATAACCTCGCTTTGAGTCCAAGGAAAGGAGCAGGTTGTCCACCCGTCCGGACGGAAGGCAAGTGGCGTGCCTCGTTGTGAAGATCTTGATCCTGTGTGTCAACAGGCCTGCTCCGCAGGTTCATAGGTAGCTTTGGGAATGCCATGATGGCAGTTTGCGTGATTTAAATGAATGTCCTGGTGTTGTAGCTTTTGTTGAATGTTGGTATTAGTGGTTTGGTTCAGGAATGAAATGAAAATAGACAAGAGACAAGAAATGAAAGAAAATCTAGACGTTTGGTGTCTTGGGTATCGTGAGACTTGGAAGAAATATTAGAGAAGAGAGAGATCCATAGGCAGCCTAGCCAGTGGTGGAAAGGAGGCAAACGATGGAAAAGGAACAAAGAAAACTGATCACTCCAGGTGAACAAAAGAAATCCCAAGGTCACAACGATAAATTTTGTGAGCAACAAGCCATGACTTTCTGGTGAGAGGCAGCAAATCACAAACGTCAAATCCGGTGATTCGAAAGGAAAAGAGTGAAAGTCAAGAACAATAGGGTGAACAATAGGATGTATATGAATGCATGGTGAATGGGCGCAACTTGCACTGAAAGCCACTCAATAGGGCTCAATAGAAAACATAATTGGCTGAGACTGAGTGGGGCATTGCCAAAAGCGGGTTTGGGTGAATGTAGACAACGGTGAGTGGTGGGCAGATAAGGTCGACTTACACCAGACAAAAGGCCCAAGACAAGACCAGGGGTGAAAATGGAAAAAAGACAGACAGCCCACTTGAATGACCACAAAACGATTGCGCAGGGGCTAAGGCTGATGCCAAAATAGCAACTCGCTTTGTTTCGTTGACAGCGACTGCCAGAAACCTGGGCAACCTGTGTTCTTTTTTCTTTGTCGCGCGGTTCGTTGATGCGATTCGAAGTGGCAGCGTTGCCGGCGGCTCTAAGCGCCCACGTACAGAGCGCCTCGTCCAATGGATTGTCCTCGCGGGTGCAGATTCACCCTGGCCCCGAAACAGCGGCAACAAAGAGCCACTTAATCTTGGAGTCTTGCTCTCTGCTCGGCTGACCGTTCAGAGAGGGCTGAGCAGTAATGCCAAGCAAGATATAAAGACTGGTAGGTTATTGCAGTGCGTGCTCCTGTTTGTTTGTCGTTTCGAGCTTGCTCAACTATCGTGACCGTGCGGGTGGCCTCCAGGAAGCGGAGGCTGCACGGTACCAAAGAAGCGGCGGGCTTGACTGATATAGGACGCCGTGCTCAATGGCTCTTTTTTCACTTATCATTGGGCAAGGGGACACCTCGGAGCAGATTGGTTAGAAGGTGTCCATTTTTCCAGCGCAAAAGTCGCCATCCGAAGGCGGATGGCGCGCTGGAGGCTGGCATTTTAACATGGCGGACGGCTGGCGTCGGTGCCCTGTTTTGCGTATAGAATGCAACTTGACATCAGAGGACCAGGTTGTGAAGGGTCAACTTGTCGCGCCATTCGGTGACAAGCTAATGGGGGCAACAGGCTAATGCTCGGAGGGTACCTGAGTGGCTGCTGCAGAAAGGCCTCAGGGACCCTTGGCTCCACCCCGCCATCTTGGTTCAATCTGGGCTACGACTATCTTGGGTCTTGTCGTCGCTTACGTTCTGCAGGTCCGGGTTGCCGGGCTGCGATGCGGCGGGCGGCAGTGAGAGGCAGTCAAAGGCAGTATGAGCTGGAGAAGCTTCGGATATGCTGAAAAGATCGTCACTTGGCAGACTTTGGGCGCTTCTGAAGTTGTACCAAGCCCCGGCACAACATGCGTCATCCAATCGTTCCCTGATGACAAGGATGTGCCTTGCTGCACAAGGGACCCTTAGATGTGGGGCAGACAGCATCTGGCGAGAGGAATTCACGAATCTTTTCTCTTGCCAAGAGTTTTGCCACTCGCGTCGTTGTCGCCTTCCCTTTTTCTCAAAAACCGGTTTGGGCAGAGGCGACAATGTAACAACAGTCAGTCATCTTACTAACACGTACCTAGACCATCTGTCAGAATTGAGGCCTCGTTTGTTACCCAAGGGAAAGAGAAAAATGCGCTGGCTGCCAAGAAGCGATATCAATCAGCTGATGTGGCTAGTGTGCTAAAGCTCAAAGTTTAGCCCTTGCGCTTTGGCTGCACTGAAGTCCTTAGTCGCGCGGTAGAGCCAAATTCAACCCCGTTTGGCTGTGCATATTGGACGTAGAACTGGGCTGAAGAACACCGTTCATCTACTGTAAAGTAAGGATAAGCCTCGGGCTTTTGATATACGTGTGGCTCAAGCTCTTTTCATCTGATTCTGAATCTGGGGCTCTTATATTAAATTACCTTACGTTATAAACATTTGGTTTGCTGGGTGTTTTGTGATGCACGTGGTAGTATCCATGTTTGCTGCCGATCAGGTACATGTCCAACGGTCAGCAATTGGGTAGCTATGAGTCATGTTGACTGCCCTCATAATGTAGGTACAACCTTGGCAATGTCTCTATATTCTAAGATACCACACGTGACACAAGGTAGGTAAGCAAGTAATGGGTTGGAAGTTGATGAGGTCAATATACCATTGCTCAAAGTCTTTGCAATTTGTATTTGGGCTTGGCATGGCTTGCTCTGTTAGGGAGGTAAGGTATGTTTTGTCGGACTGTGATCTTCTTTTTCGCTGGAGGCAGGAACGTTGCACCAAGAATCATAAATCTTCCTCGCCGAGTCACCTTCAGCTAGCTACCTTGCCGACCCACTATGTATCCAGGTAGATGCCGTAAAGTACCTTCTGCCTACCTAATAGTAGCAGTGAAACATTGAGTTTTATCGTCGCCAAGTAAAACTTGATGCATCGATCAAGACCGTGGCTACCAAGACCTTCCAATCGCCGAAGCACCTACGGTGTTACACCCTCTTTGGCAACCTCGAGATGCCGTCTAAACAGATACCTTTCGTCAACAGGACCCCGCAGCCTTCATCCATCAACAGTATTCTTCGCCAAAATTCTCGCAAAAGAATATTCGTTCACCCTTTAAAATGGACAAGTCAACACCTCGATCTTCTTGGAATCGTCTTTGTCGATACTGTCAAGGGAGAAGAGGATTTAGCTCTTGACCAGGCAACATGTTTGCCATGCAGCGTCTAGAGGCCACAGTGCAGCAAACCAAGGATCTCATTTGAGGAGTTCGAGATGATTAATGATCCAGATAAGTCTCGGGTCGTTGACCCCATTCCCTGCAAAGGACTTTTCAATCAGGCTCGAGACAGAACCCTGATACGCGCACTTCGAAAGAACTGCGTGAGAAGATTTGGTTTCGGCTCTGCGATCTACCGTGCAGATGGATCATCATCGGCAAGGCAAGGCACATGAGTGGATCCTTTGCTTGGTAGACTTCAACTAATCAGTCTCGTGCTTTGTATTTCCAGGCTACCACTCAAGCTGTACTTTGCGGGACGTGTTGTCAGCATCTTGGGTAGGTGTACCTGTGTTTCCTTGAGTAGGATCCCTGAGGACAGTCCTGAAGATCCAGTTCTTGGGACCTGCAACAAATTCAAGGGTGTGCTCAGGTGTAGCAAGCCTCAAAGTCACGACGGGGAAATCTCAGAATCGATATGCAGTTCCGATTTTGGGTCTCTGGGGCAGACAAACATCTATGTGGCCTTCATGGACTTGGACTGCCTCCGGTTCGACCGATCCCGGCTCCATAGACCACCGCCGCATAGAGATGACCCCCCTCGTTAGGAGAGATGGAGAAAGCTCTTCCAGCAATATCTGCCCCGTAACCCATTACAAGACCCATATATTGCAGCTGTGCTCATCGCGCTTGGACAGGAGGCCTATGGACGCCTGGGTCAGTCTATATCGCCGTTCTCAGTGTTTGTGATTGCGTACAAACTGGGAGAAGAGGACGGCAAGTACTGTCACCTATTTTCGGCAGATGTTTCGGCCGAGTTCCTCGACAAATTTGCTCGACCCAATGAAACGCCGGTCGACTGTTCGATGGAGATCCAGTACACTCGAGTCAGCATGGAGCCGGAAAACACATTTTCGAAGCGTCTTTCAGTGGCTATCTGGGAGGGAAGATTGAAAAAGGAGGAAATTCTCGGTTATGTCTGGAGAAGGGACCAGGCGATCGACTCACAAGAATCGAGCTGGGCTAGCCCGAATGGAGGGTTGGCTGTGAAGGAAGAAGATTCTTGAGAAGGGGACCGGTTGATCAAAGCATGGTCACCGAATATCAAGACTAAAAGAAGTTTTTAGCGAGTCTTCTAGAAAGGTTAACAAGCGAACTCTTGAAGCAGTCTTGGTGGTACCTTTGGAAGCCGTCACCATCCTTGGAGAACAATGACCCGGTCGGTGATCTGGCGGCGAGGTCCTGGACGCTGGCCCTGGCGCCACTCGATGATATGCCATTTTGCCCAGACACAGACGAGAGCTGTCATTATAGCGCCGACAAAGTAAAGTATCATCATAGCAGCCTGCTCATTCCGACTGAGGCGATTCCAGGCCGCGACAATCCAGACATTGGATGATGGTTCGGAGTGATCAGCCATTGTTATGGCGGTGTGCGTTTGGCTGGTCGTGGTTTGGTTGTGGGCAGTGAGAGAGCGCCGTTTCCTGTCCCAGGACTGATGCTGCAGTGGAAACCAGTGGCAAACCAAAGGAATTTCGGGGGCAGAGTAGAGCGGCGCCGATTTGTGCAATGCTTTACAAAGCCCAGTTTGCAGTTGGGGGTTTGCTTTGCGGCCTATCTCAGCATGCACCAACCAAACAATGTCAGTTTCCCGTCACCTACAAACACGCACGCGGCGGCTATGCCAGGTGGAAGCGCGACAGGAATTGTGAGCCTGTATGATCGAATGGGGACACACGTTGTAAGAGAATCCATTGTCACCGAATATTACAAAAGACATGGCTCCTTTCCGTCTGACTAGTGCTCTAGGTCGAGCAGACTTTCGGATTGAAAACAAGAAGCACTTCCTCACCTCGGTCTATCATTTCTCTCTAACGAATTCTGAAGCCTCTCTTTTGGCAACAAAGCAGGCTTTCGCAGTCAGCAATGATTGGCTCGTAGCTGTCAGCATCATGATCAGCTGCAGGCATCCCAAGAGTTCTGACAAAAACCAAGAAGAAGAAAGGAACTACGGGCCTCCGTCAACTATAATAATGACACCACTCACATTTCGGATTTACGACTCGCGGTATATGACAGGACATCTGCAAGTCTTGCATTGAAGTTCATCTGGTCTAGGCAATGACAAGGCTGTGCTCGCCGTCGCATCCTTATTCGTCGGTACTTGTGAGGCTAATTTCTACTAAAACAGACACTCCCACAATATAAACAAATGGTCTCGGAGCAGAAGATCACAAGGACATCTTTTACACTTATCCCCCGGGCCCTTTCGACAGCTTTGGGAATCATAACCAGAACTTCGACCGAAGCAAAGGGCAATGGACTTCATTGCTGGGTAACGATTCGGCGGGGGGGGGGGGGGGGGTTTTCAGGCGACGGCCATCACTGTCATGAAAGACGGCATCCTCATTCCCGATAAGGGGTCATTCGTCAGGTTAGGTACAGTTTCTGAGGAATCTCTGTTGGCGGTTTGGGAATCCCGCCATAACCCGAGCTATTGGGAAAAGCATCTGCTCGAGAGCAACGTTTCGCGACTTTCTTGACATCTTTTACGAACTCCTTGGCGAGGATGATGATCGAAAAAAAGAGAAGAAAAAAAAAACTCTGGTTCAACTCATTTCCTATGGTCATAGCCTCGAGCGACGCAAGTATCAGACAAAAGCGACAGAACTCAACATTATCAAATTCAAATCCTCTCCCTTCAGACGACCTCACTGCTTCAAATACGCATCCAGCTCCTTCTCAGTCCAATCCCACAGTTTCTCGGCCGCTTCCGTGTCTTTTGACTTTTCTGAGCCCTTGCCCAGAAGGCCGACTGGCCAATAGAACTCGCCACTTATGACTTTCTCGTTTGTGGATGCCCACAGCTGATTTTTGGCACCCTCCGCTGGAGTCTTAAAAAACAGGGCGCCGGCAATCGGCGCAACATATGGTACAATCCATGGGTAGGTTTCCTTAAGACCTCGTGTCAAGTTGGTGTTGACAACTCCCGGGTGTACAGATACGGCCTTAATGCTGGGATATTTACGCGCAAGCATTTGCGCATGATAGATGTTGGCCAATTTGGAGACGCCATAACGAGTGTGCGAAGCCACGTCCTCCATGGGAGATTTGTACCGCGACAAATCATCAAAAGCATTGGTTGGCGCCAGGCCTTCGCCGGCCGACGAAAGATTGACGATACGCACGTCAACCTTACCGCCCTGGGCCGTCTTTTCCAGCACCGGAAGCAGCAGGCGGGTAAGAAGCGCGTGGCCCATGTGGTTAGTGCCGAATTGCTCTTCGTAACCCTCCTTGGTCGTGGTGGCGGGCGTCATCATTATTCCCGCGTTATTGAGCAGGATGTGAAGCTCGTCCGTTTTCGAGTTGACCGTCTCGGCCGCCTTGCGAATGCTGTCGAAGGAGCTTAGGTCAAGCGGCAGGAACGACACCACTGACGCCTTATCGGTCCCGAGCTCCCAGGAGACGCTTTCAATCGCCTTGCGGGCCTTTTCCTCATTGCGTGCCGCGAGGAATATGTGCTTTGGGTTGTGCCTGGCCAGCTCGAGGACGGAGGATTGCCCGAGGCCAATATTGCCACCGGTGACGAGAATGACTTTGCCGGAGAGGTCCGGAATGTCCTTGGTGGGATTGAACTTGGTCTCAAAGAAACCAAACATTTTGCCGATTTTCAGGTACGTATTGTTTTTTTTTTTTTTTTTTTTTTTTTTTTCGTTTCTCCTTTTTGGGTGAAGACACAAATCTTTTGGTCGCGATAGAGTGAAGCTGCTACAGTTGTTTATGCAAAAGAGAAGATGAAGAAAGTCGGGTAAACCGGTTTCAGTTCAAATATTGAGAAAAGAAGAAAAAAAAAAGTCTACCCGAAAACGCGTTCGCAATACATCTCAAGATTCTTAACGAAATCTTTCATCTCCCTTCTACCGAGGCTCCCACAAGCGTGGAGACTATGTTTTGACGTTAATAGGAGGACCTATCGGATGAATTCCTCGAGGGCGGTCAGGTAGGTGCAAACGGGGTTTAGACTAGAACTAAAGCAAATTTCCGCTTAAACCCATGCGCGTCGGGTCCGACCTGGCCCTGCGAAACCGGTAACCCCTGAGTCGGCCTGTCAACTTTTGAACAGCTTTTGGGCGTGAGCCTTTCCTTGGGGGCTGGAGAAATGTCTTGATATATTGCGATAGTGATGTTGCATGTGGTGTCATTATCTTAATTCCGGGATCCACCTTTCCCGCAACCGGTCGCTCATGTCTTTTGCTTTAGGTTTCGTAGTTCAGAATAAACATGGGGCGAATCATTAATAGACAGGCTTGCGTCGATCGATTGGTGTCTGGCCCATATCTCCGAGCGAGGGACGAGGGTGCGGAAAGATCGAGATACCGAAGAGCGCGGGTTTCGGAATACCCCGTGAATTAGAACGTGATAGGCCTGGCATCTAACATCTATTAATACTTGTCTTTTTTTGGATAGGAAAAAGGGGAGGCTCTTGGCTGATTTTCTTCTTCTTTTTTTTTTTTTTTTTTTTTACTATTTCTCTTCTTGAAAAGCAAGTCTACCATGCTCATCACCCACCCGTGCGCAGTTGGTGTGAAAAGCGTTTCACAACATCACGACCACACGATGGTGCATTTGTGTCTATTTATTGTTCGGACCAAGAAGCCCATATGCAAACCCCCGGATTCTATCAAACTTTAGGCTAGGCAGCTAGACTAGACTGTTCACAAATGGTATCGCCTCCGAAGCGCGTCGTCTGTCTCAAATGTGCATATGGTGGCGCTTTACCTCGAATCAGTTCTCAACTTCTCCTCACTTGGTCTCGTCCAGGCGAGTGACTTTTTCTCAGAGCCGTGTCGGCTTTAATTGGGAGTAAGTACATATGTCAACACCTCCCGTGGAAGTTGTAAGAACATGACCTGCGATATCAAGTGGTCTACGTACATCAGATCATCACATTGAATTGAAAGGAATACCCCTGAGCGGATGGAAAGACATCACACAACCTTGGCAATTATAGTTTATCCATGGAAAAGTCCAAGATTCAGACGGTCAAATGCATTCGGAGACTGAAGGGCGGTATTTTACAGTATTTTCGAGCGATCATCGCTAGAACAAGGGGTATATACAGAATTCTACCAAACACGGTCCATGGCCAAAACTCATCAGTTGCCAACATAACAACATAAGATGGCCATAAATAGTCATAATTTTTTTTTGTTACACAACCATCGCACGATGCTTCTTATCTTGCACCTCATCATGTATGCTGCTCATCTCAAAGGACTCGGAGTCGACGTCAAAGTCCCTCCTTGTCGGGATGGACTTTGAGTTCTCCAGCCCCGCCGTACTGCTCGAGTCCTCCATGGGTCGTTCGACCGTGCAATGCGCGCTCGACCCAAACTGCGGCGGCTGGGCCTTGTTGAGGATTCCCGCCCTCGACCGGTTCTGGTGCAATGATGCGTTTGCCTGGCGGCCGGCCGACTTTTGTTCGCCGGTGCCCTTCCCGTTCTGGAAGTAGCCCCGCGAAGAGGCAATGTCGCGGAACAGCACCCGGAGCACCGGGATCGATGCTGCTATCACGGTGATGGCGACCTCGACAGTGCCCCAGATGACCAGGGGTACTCCGTCGTCTGATTTTTTGGTTTCAAATAGTCAGAAACAATGTGGCTGTGGTGGACAAAGGGCGCGCGGGAGATGGTGGCACACTCACATGTAAAGTCGTGGGAGGCCATTCTGGGAAGGAAGGAGCACTTGATGAATGCGCAAATGGCGGCAAATACTCCCATGCTCATGGCCAATGCGATGCCAAACTTTTCTCTTGTCTTCATTTGCAGCTTGAGGATGATGGTCCATGGCAGGAGGGCCAGAGCCAGATCTGAGATGCCAGAATAACCTGGAGGCAAACATGGACTTGTCAGAATCGCATGGATATGTAACCGATGACATGTGAAGCCCTCCTCCTCCTTCTTCCTCTTCTTCTTGTTTTTTTTATAAACTTACTGCCGCTGAATATGCCGAATATCACATCGAGCTGTCTATCCCAGCAATAGCCCTCTATCATCGGCTGCCAAGCCTTTCTCAACGGCTTGCAGTTGACCCACATGAGCAAGGCGCCGACGCCCATCAAGGTGTTCATGCTGAAGATGAGGAAATAAATCACGATCTTGACGCGCTTGCCCGCGATCCTCAGCAGCGTCAAGGCAAAGGACGTCTTGCTCCAAGCCGCCGAGGTGATGGCCAGCGTGGTGCAGATGAGTCCGATCAGAGCCTGAGCGTCGACGTTCTCGAAGGGCACATCCCAGGCGTGCTTGCCGTATCCCAGTTTCACGACGTATGTGGTGAGCGAGGCGTCGACAAGGAGCAGGAGCCACGCGGCGATCAGGAAGATGTCATCCCAGAAGACCTGGAGCCTCTTCCACTGGCGGCAGTACAGACGGAGGCCTAGGAAGATGCCAGACAGCGGTATGAAGGTCCATATCACAGCGAGCACCAGCCCGCCGCGGTCGTCGTGCGGTAGTAGGGACGGGTCGATTCCGCCACCGGGTGGTCCGCCGGGGGGACCTGCGCCGGGTTGACCCCCCGTCGTCTGCCGGACGGATACATGTGTGGCGAGGAACGAGTATAGAGAAGCCATTTTCTTTTCGACGTCGGAATCGGCTTCTTGCTTGGGCGATCACGTCAAGTTCGGTCCGCCACCCAAGAGACCCCGTCGAGGAACGAGTACCATGGACCGGAAGACGGTGGTGATGATGTGCAGAAAACGCGGTTTTGGTGCAAGGCAGACGGGCACAGAGAGTGGACGGGGTTCAAAAAGTAAATCTGAGCCAAGAGTGACAGGGCATCGTGCTGGCAACCTTATGTATATCATTGCAAGGGGACACTCTCTTTTTTTTTTTTTTTTTTTTTTTTTTTTTGCAGGTCCCGATCGTCCGATGGTTATTGGTCCATGGGGCCAGACATGTAGCAGGGAAAGGAAGCCATTATGGCGAAGAAAATATTGACAACCCTGAGCCTGTCAAGCCCACCTACCGGCTTGCGACCTTGCCAGATTCAACTTCCCCAGGGCTCACCACAACATTCTGATGTCGACACAAGTGGGGGTTTGCAGTACTAAGACGCCACCTCTATCTGTCTTGGTAGGATACGAGTGCTAGGTAGCACGTAGTCAAGGTAGTATAGTGGTCAAGGTTAACTTGGAATAAAATGGGCCAGGGGCTTAAGAGATGAAAGAGGGCTAAATCCTACCATGACCTCGAGTCAAGAACCCTGTGTATGCAAAGTGGTCAGTGAGAGGGGCAGCACTGTCTATCACGAAGGATTAGGGATGGGATGCGGAAACACGCAATGCCCTTAGAGTATCAGACCCCAAACCAGAACGATACTCCGCCCATAGGAGACAAGATACCCGTCTCTACGTGTAGAATTAGAGATGAGGAAAGCGATCTACCTGGTTGTTCTTTGTTACGGCTGCACCTGACCGGTTGGTTTTACGCCGGATCGCTACCGGTATACAGAGCGGAACCAATTCTGATGGCTGCTGACAACCGATATTGCCGTACCTTGCATATAATACAAGCTTAGCAGAGCTTGATCCCCGAAATTTATTGTTACAGAATATGTTGCGCATCGCTGATATGCCTTGTTTTCGGGCAGGTCCTTTTGTTCTTTCCACTGTCCCCAGTGCATTTATTCCTTGTTAGGCAAGGGACCGAACTACCCCGCAACCTCTCAATGCTGCTTTTGCTCAGCGCCCCATCCGCGCGCATAGTGGGTTCGCTGCAGTGCACCACGAATGCAAAACTGGGCCCACCGGACTGCCACAGCGAGCACATTAGCGTTCAAGGTTCTATCTCTCAGAAGTTTATACCCCAAGGTGACAAACAACCAGCACATCATAGCGGTTGCATCACATACTGATCAGACTATGTATTCATGAATTGATAGGTGCCCGCCTACCAGCAACACTTGCTCGGAGACAATGTTCCGATTCACAAGGATTTGTGTCACGGACGACAAATATCACCTGCAAACTTTGACCTACTGCAGGGACTCTAAAATCTGAGCTATCCGAACTAGGAAAAATTGTCGTCGAGATGTGCTTACCAACAAGACATTCTCCAACCAGTGAATTTGGATTAAACTTTCCATGACCCAGATAATTTTCTTTGCGTAAATTCTATAGATTCAAGCTGTCAGGCCACCCAAGTTTATCACCTAAAAAAAAACTGCCGCCGCAAAGTAAGGTAGATAGAAAGCAGTGGCGTAGAAATATCAAATCGTGGCAACTGGTTAGAGTCGGCGTTGGAACAGCTCACTGATGAGACAGCGATAGATACCTAACTGCAATAATAATGGACGAAGTAATCGACGCGGACCAGCAGCGGCTACAGTCTTTGGCCGATGATTTGATCAAATTGATAACAACAAAATTACTGCTGATTCTACGACATACTTTGTAGTTCGCAGCCCAGTTGTCAAAAGTACAGGTATCCATTGTTTTGATGCGTGAAGGGTCCCTTGAATTCCAGGCGCATTTCAGACGAATACCGTGTGTGTGTGTGTGTGTGTGTTTTGCATGTTTCAAGTCGGCATTTATTGCGGCAATCGCATCGCTGTTTTATAAGATGTGTACCCAGTATAAGCCGGGCAGTACGTGAGTCACGACGTGTATTGTGATGAACGAGTGAATAGATAAGGTAGGTACCTACCTACTACCTAGCTACCTAAGGTAGTCAATCATGTCAAAGGTTCTAGTCCCCTACCGAGGTCAACACATACTTAATTTAATTGCATTCTGCGCGGGGTCTTATGAGGGAAAGGGGACAGCCGGGTGTCGAGATGAAGTTGGTGTGAATGAAAGGGAAAAAAGAAAAAAAAAGAAAAAGAAAAAGAGACTAGATAGGCAAATAGTGGCGAAATTACTGCCGTAGAGGCCAGGCAGCCAAGCCGCTTCCTGCAAGCTTTCGCATCTCCAAGTGCAACATTTATACTGAAGTACAATTCCCAAGTACGAAGACATTGCCAGGGCCTTACTAACCACTTTGTTCACCGATGTGGACTGGTGGACTGGTGGACTGTCGCCCTCGGATGAGCATTTCGGCTCTTATATCGAACCTTCCTTAACCGTTGGCATTGACTCGCAGGACACGGTATAGGACTTGACCATCCTGGAATAGATTTTGGGTTGACACATATTACCGGCTCGCTATATACTACTTATATCTAGATGTATACATACTACTCTTTTATCAGAGACCCTGCCTGACCAAGAGATTTACAAGGAAATTAACAGTCCACTTTGAAACCAGAAAGCAGATGGAACTAGTCCTGCTACCTACCCCTCTGGTTCTCCGGTGTCATTGACGACCCAACTTTTCACTCTGCCCGATGTTTGGGTGGGTGGGTGGCTTATTGGCTTCAAGACAGCCTTACAATCCTAGCACCCCTCAGCCGCCACTTTCTAACGACGTAGCACTGGATTATATTCGGCGAGGATTGTCGAATTTGGAATATATTCCATCGGTCAAAGGGCTCCCAGTGCCTCGATTCGGCGGTGCGCTTACCAGTGAATCTTAAACATAACCGAGTATAACACATGGCGAGGCGAATGACACGGAAAACTTAATATGTTTTTTTTTTCTTTGGTTTTTTTTTGGCCGCCAATAATTCATTTCTCAACACCTTGACATGGAGTATTTACTGGGGCGTAGGTTAGGAAGCTTGGCAGGCTAAAAAAAAGGCAAATTTACACAAGTCATGAACCAGAACAACGAACGCTGCCCGGTATCGAAGATCCGTTCTTTGTTATGCTCCCTCACGCACGGGCTTCAAAACTGACTCGTTTGGCATACGCAGTCGGTTCTTCTTCCTGAGCCCCCGCATACGAAGTAGGTACTGTGCAACCGTTCATTGCTACCTCAACAAGGTTATCGTCCGCATCACCTTTTGACATCTCCGAGCGAGCGGGGGTTGGGCTTAGAAAACATCCAGATGTTGAAAAAGAGTTTTCCACAAAAAAAAAAAAGAAAAGGAACATGGTACAGTAGGTAGGTACGTTGGAAGCAGAGTCAGGCGTCTGCCTCATATGGCTGGGGAGCGGCAGTTTAACAACGTTCATGACTTTGTTAAGTAGGTATTTACTATGTAAATACTACTGCAAAGGTATACAGGGCTCTCCCCAGAGAACATCGCACCAAAAGAACATATATGGCGACATGGGGAATGTTCGTAAAATGGTGGTTCTAGCTACGTAGTTCATGACTAGTTCTAAGTGTTTACCGCGACCGCGCTGGCCGTCCCTTGAAGCAGCAGAGCCCTTCCCTTGTGCAACATACCGGCGTTCTCAAACATGGTCTTGTTCCTCTCCTCCGCGCCATTCACGCAAAGATCTGTCATGAACGCAGCAAGCTCCTCCCTGCCAATCACCCAGTTTTCTCCAAGCACCCAGCTGAGCATCGATGTCGCGATTGAATCCTTGGGGAACACGCCTCCTGGCCGTACGATGAGCGCCTGCCATACATGTGCATGTTCCTGCGCGAATGCCAGCGACTCCGTCTCGGTCACGCCCTTGATTTTTTTTTCGATTGGTTAGCTGGGCATCAACTTGGTCTCCTAAAGGAAAACCTTTTTATACCAAGTAATTCTACAAACGAAGACCACGGAGGAAGCGATATATTGGGGCGGGGGCCGCTAGTGTCGGTTATGGTCTCGCCTACCTTGAGCTTTCTCGCTGCCGGAAAAACACAGAAATCTTTGTTCGGCGGGTCTCGTTCAAGAAATAATTTCTTGTTTTGATCCCTCTCTACAAACGCCCCGCTCAGGTAGATGAATCGGAACTTTTGTCTCATTGTCTTTCCGATTTGAACCTCGGCAGCCCGGTGCTCGGACTCAAGGACATCGGCCATGGCGGTCATAAAGGCCAGTGGGAATTCCAGATTGACGGTGGCGTTGCCTTCTGACCCGCCTAGCGCCCTATTTTTTTTGTTTTTGTTTTTGAACGTTTCCGTCAGTTGCGAGGATTGCTTCAGCATGAGAGAAAAGCCCTCTAGAGGCATAGGAACAAGAGGAGGTTGAGAGCCCTGCTTACCAGATCATGCCGGCCGCGTCACTGTGGGACTGGAGCATCTCCCGGGGCCAAATCTTGAAGTCTTGCATGACGACAGAGGTGAGCTTGGGATGACTAGATACAGCCTCTGGCAGGCTCCGGCGTGTTATGGCAACGACGCTGGTGATGTCGGGATGGGCCAGGCAGTGTCGAAAAATTTCACTGCCTATCGTCCCCGTCGCGCCTGTAATTAAAACCTTCATTGTTCTTGTTCTGACTGATAAGTCGACTAGGTAATTGTGGGTGAATTGGCGCGGCGTTGTTTCGGCTCCCCGTTGGTGTGGTCTGGATCATCAACAGTTGACAAGATCACTGCAATGCCTGAGCTTGTGTCCCAATGAGGTGTTGTCACGAATTTCAACCACATTTTAATCAAGTTTGCAGCTCAAAATCGTGCTTACTATATAGCGATGGGATTAGTGATATCTCGGAACGGTATTCATGACCCCTGCGCGCATTTGGCTGTCGCCTAGAGTCTAGTGCGAATAGATGGCCCAAACCGTTGCGCCAAGATAGCCCAATGATGGTGGTTGCTTAGGTACCCGGGATCCCGGAGTCGGATCGAGCTAAGCGGAGCCTTGCATCTTCAGGGGCTAAACCCGAACAGGGTAACCAAGCAAGAACAAAAAAAACCAAAAAAAAACCCGCGGGGTTCAGATACTTGACGGCATATTGAATATTATACGATATGCATCTCATCTATTGCACCCGTCTTACAATTTTACAGAAAAAAGGCATCTTCAAAGTGTCATTACATTATCAACAACCACAATACTAAACGATGCTGCCACCAACTTAACCTCATCGCACGCACTCACGATTCATCATTCCCTTCTTTCTGCCCTACTCCTTGCTCTCGCCCTCGCCATCATCTTTCTTGCTGTCATCCTTGCTGTCACCCTCCTTTTCCTCATCCTTCTTATCGTCATCCGACTTCTTATCTTTGGACTCGGTCTTCTTGCCATCTTTACCCTTCTTCTCCTGGCTCTTCTTCTTTTCCTCTTCCTTCTTCTTCCTCTCAGCTTCCTCCTTCTCCTTCTTCAACCTCTCCTTCTCCTCTGCTTCTAACCTCTTCCACTCTGCCTCCGGCATCTCCCGAGTGAGGTCTCCCTCCTTGACTCCGCTGATGTTTTGCGCCGCACCCTTGTTGCCGCCGTCATCCAGGAGCCTTGCGCGCCACAGCAAGCTGACAAAGATGGCCGACCCGACCACAAAGGTCAGGACGAACCGGTAGGTGCCGTACCACGGTGGTGCCCACCCGCGAGTGGCGGCCTTGGCGTCGGCAAAATAGAGGGCGCTGAACGCAGCGAACTGTCCGATCAGTGCGTACTCGACTGGGAGTAGGAGCGTGGGCCAGGCGAGCATTGGTGCCACGACGCCCATGCCATACCGGAACTTGGTGCGTTGGGGGTGCGGTGCCTTCTCTGCATATTCAAGACCCTATGTTACATACCTATGTTAACTACCAATCCGGAGTTTTCTCAAACGTTGGGCGGAGAGCTTCCAAACAGCTACACACTTACCCAGTGAATGGCACCAAGGAATGAAATTATGACGGCGCCATAGCCCAGCTGGATGTGCTCGAGAAGCTGGAAATAGTATGCGGCATTCTCGTGACTGAACATGATGCTGTTGAGCAGGCTACTTGACGTCGGCCACTGGGTGCTGAGATTCCAACTGAGGAATACAGTGGAGAGCGAGGTGCCTAGGTATGGCAGGGTACCGGCAAGACCGAGCTTGTAGGAAAGGGGAGGGACGCCTGAAAGGTTGAATGTGTCTTTGACAGTTTCCTGGCGAACGCGACAGTGTTAGCCTACGGCGCAGACGATAGAATCAAGAATGGGCAGGATTGTGAACATACAATATCTGCGCCGAGGCCCTTCTTCAAAGCGTCCTGGCCCTCTTCGGCACCCTCTCCAATTTGTCGTCGCCTTGGTTCGAGGACATGGCGCACACTCGACTCCGAACTCACTCCATCTGGATTGGGCTGCAGCTTCTCTTGCGCAACCTTGCGATCGTGCTCCGGGTCGACGCCTACCACCTTTTTTGCGTATTCCTCCTCTGAGTCGGTCGGCTTCTTTGTCGAGTACTGCAGCCTGGCCGCTCGGTAGACTAGAGGACGGCCAAAAGAAGGACTGGGAGCCTTGGGCCTCACTTCTAGAGCCGAGTTCCGCCCAATTGAAAACTTGGAGGCTTTCACAGACTCAATTGCCCTTGTCGAAAAGGACAGTAGCGGCCTGGCTCCTCGCAGCATTTTCAGGGGTAGGATTAAGCTGTACCGAGAATACAGAACAATGGGCTCGAAGAACTGGTCGTCTGGAGGTTGTAGTGTTTGTCGCTGGCCAAAATGCAATACGAATGAAAACAGTACCACAGATTATGTACAATTGCTAACTAGGTGAGTTCTGATGGAAAAAAGCCTTCGTAGCCCAGATCAAAGAGCAGCAGCAGGCTGGTTTAAACCAATGCAGTGCGGAGCTGTGTGGAAGCGATAGCGACGTTTACTTTACGCAATGCAGCCTCGGGCATTTTTCCAACAAGCTTCCACAAACCCGCAAACCCGTTTTCATAACTTGATTCTCAGCTCCAGAATGGAATCCAATCGCATACCTACCTTGCCTTTTCCTGTAGCTTAGCTCACAAGTAGCGCAAGCTGTGCGCGTGCGATATGACGTCAATCACTTATTGACTTTCCACGCGCCAAAGCTCCTGCGTCGACAACCCCCTGCCTGTCAAAGGAAGTTAAGCGGCTGGCAACCCCACTACCCGAGTCGAGAGCCGGGATCTACATTTAAACAGACCCGTGAACCGTTGAATGCGAAAATGGGCAGATTTCAAGGAGGAACTTAGAATGAATTTAAAGGGTGTGAGCAGTTGTGGATGGATATAAAAGTATAAGCACTGGAAGCTGGAGATACGGTGATTAAACTTGTAACTGAATCAAGTATTAAAGGCAAAGCTAAAGTAGCATACTTTATGTACTCAACATCCTTATTTCGGTCTTCATCCAACGCTGCGGTTTGGCAGTTATCAATCTGCCAAGGAACCCCAGTCTCTGAGCAGTTGCATCGCATCAACCACGTCTGTTAATCCTTCCTGCCTTGAAAGCCACTCATGGAAAGCACGGGCCACCCAATGCGGAAACAGCGTCATCCACTTCAGGCTGCTGCTTTGTTTCCCAGTACTCCCCGCGCGCCACGAAAACCGGGCCTAAGCAAAGTAATGCGGCTTGTCTACGGTCCATACCTCGCCCAACCTGACAGCGCACCGCACCATCACCTGGCGAGGCGAGCTAATACTCTACTCTCATGCTGCCTTGACTTCTAAGAGCAGATAGTTTCAAGGTTCACGACATAGGCGCAGCGCAACATCAAACCACACAACACCACCAAAAGCTACAGGTGCACCTATGCCCTCCGAATACCACAAATAACCGCCCGAAGCGTGTCCCTGCCCGGGTAACGGCACCTTTCATCCATCATGTTGGAAGGGCTTGTGGCAGGCCTGATCAACCGCTTCCTGGGCATGTATGTCCAGAACTTTGATCCTGCCCAGCTCAAAGTCGGAATCTGGTCCGGCGATGTCAACCTAAAGAACCTCCAGCTACGACGCGAAGCACTCGATCAGCTCAAGTTGCCCCTGAACGTTGTTGAAGGCCATCTCGGAAACCTGACTCTCGTCATCCCATGGTCCAACTTGCGGGGAGCCCCCGTCAAGGTCTACATTGAAGATGTATTCCTCCTTGCCTCTCCCAAGGAGGAGGCCGAATACAACGAGGAAGAGGAGGAGCGCAGGAGGCAACGCATCAAGATGGACAAGTTGGACTCGGCTGAGTTGCTCAAAGAAAGATCACAAGAGGGCCTCAGTCAAGAGGAGCAGAAGCGGAGCCAAAGTTTCATGGAGAGCTTTGCCACCAAGATTGTCGACAATCTTCAGGTCACGGTGAAGAACATACATGTGCGATACGAGGACTCGATATCAGCACCGGGCCACCCTTTTGCGCTTGGAGTCACGCTCAAGGAATTCAGCGCCGTCAGCACGGATGGCGAGTGGCAGCCAGCATTTATCTCGGACTCGACCGGCACTACACATAAGCTGGCAACTCTGGGGGCGTTGGCTGTGTATTGGAACACAGATGCAACCCTTCTTGGCACCGGCCGGGAGGCAACGACGCCGGGCGAGGAAGCGCCAACTCATCAGGAAATTGCAGACAAGTTCAGGGCCCTAATACCGGAGGACGACGAGAAGAACCAAACACACCATCAATTTATACTGAAGCCTGTGAGCGGACAAGCCAAAATCGAGTTGGACAAGTCGGGCAAGACAACAGTGCCAAAGTTCAAGGCAAACCTGCTATTCGACGAGATCGGACTAGTCCTTGATGATGACCAATACCGAGATGGTCTTATGATGGTTGATCTGTTTCACTACTTCATTAGGCACCAAGAGTATAAGAAGTATCAACCAAAAGGCGTCACTCCCAAGGAAGATCCCAGGGCTTGGTTCAAGTTTGCTGGCGATGCAGTGCTCGCCAAAATCCATGAGCGTAATCGCCGCTGGTCCTGGGAATACTTCAAAGAGCGCCGAGACGACCGACTGCGGTACATAGAGCTCTTCAAAAAGAGGAAGCAGAATCCTAATCTTGACCCTGACGACCATGACGAAATCACGAAACTTGAGTGGAAACTTGACTATGAAGACCTTCGGTTCTGGAGATCCCTTGCTCGCAATCAGCTCAAAAAAGAGAATGCTGCTGCCCTCAGGAACCAGCCCAAAAAGGCAGAGCCTCAACAGCAAGGGTGGCTCTCCTGGGTCTGGGGAGCCAAGCCAGAAGCTGAACACCAGCCTGCAGATGAGGACGAAAACACCAAAATCACAGAGGAGCAGCGCAAAGAGCTATACGAAGTCATAGACTGGGACGAGAAAACTGCACTCGCCGAGTCGATTGACGAACCCCGCGAAACCGTTAAGCTGCAGATCGAAGCGTCCCTTAGTACGGGAAGCTTGACGCTGAAGCAAAATCCCCACGGTGATTCTCGGGACCTCGTCAGCCTTCACTTTGACCTGTTCAAGGCAAAGGCCCTGAAGAGGGTGGACTCGATATTCCTTGATCTTGGCCTCGGCGGACTTCGGGTGAACGATGGCACAACTCCCGATACTTTCTTCCCAGAAATTGTAAGAGTGAAAGATGCCCCCAATAACAAGAGGAGAAAGCGGCTATCCATTGTGGAGCTTGAAGAGCATAGCGAGGAAGCATTTTTTAGACTTCAAGTCGAGCAGAACCCGCTCGATGCCCAGGGTGACATTGCTGTCACGGCAAAGCTCAATCCACTCGAGATTGTGTGGAACCCGAACATAGTTGTTGGGGTGGTCGACTTCTTTAGGCCACCAGAAAGGCATATGGAGTCCATCACGGCTCTGATGGAGTCTGCAGGAGCGACAGTTGAAGGGCTCAGGGAGCAGACCCGGGCTGGTCTTGAATTTGCTCTCGAGGAGCACAAGACCATCAACGCCAAACTGGACTTGCAGGCACCCCTGATAATAATCCCACAAAGCATCACCCAAGCAAAGTCAACATGCGTGATCCTTGATGCTGGTCACATCAGCGTCAACAGTGAACTGGTCGACAAGGAAAGCATGAAGCAGGTACAATCCAAGCAAAGCCAAACTTATACAGACGAGGACTACAAGAGGCTCGAGTCGTTGATGTATGACAAGTTCATTGTCAAGCTTACATCTACACAACTTTTGATCGGCCCGTCAATTGACGAGACCAAAACCCAACTGATGGAAAGGGACGAGTCCAAGATGATGCACGTCGTTGACAAGATCAATGTGGACTTTGTGGTGGCGATTTCGATTCTACCCAAAGCTCCGAACCTAACTCGTATGAAAGTTTCCGGGCATATGCCGGTGCTTCACGCCGTGGCATCAGACACCAAGTACAAAACTCTCATGCAAATCATCAACGTCGCCATACCCAAGCTTGGGAACGAGGCGGAATCGACAATGCCGGTAGAAGACAAACCGCAACCAAAGAGACCTCGACTTTCTAGCGGAGTTTCCAGTCGCTCGGGAGTCAGGAAGTCGCACCACCGAAAGTCTTCACAGTTTATCAACTTTGCACCACAACAGCAGACGGCTATAGTACTTGATGATTCCATCGACGACGAAGATGAGTTTGAAGATGCGAGTGAGGGATCCACCAAGCAACAGCTCAAGATGCAGCAAAGAACCTTTGAGTTCAAGTTCGCCGTCGATGAGCTGCGTGGTTCTTTGTATCGAAGTGACCCGGAGCGTAAGAAGCCGGATGCGCTCCTTGTTGAGCTGGTGGCTCAAAACTTCGACCTGGAATTCTTTATCCGACAGTTTGACATGGTCGCTGAAGTATCCCTAGGCAGCGTCACAGTCGATGACTTTGTTGATAATCCCCCTGCCGAGTTCAAGTCAATAGTATCATCGGGAGATATCGAGGACCGTAAACAAAAACGAGAGCTTGTTCACGTCAAATATGTCAAGGTCAAGAAAGAGTCGCCCGAGTTCATGTCTGTGTATGATGGGGTTGAAACCAATGTCAACGCAGCCATTTCTACCATCAACCTGATCGTCACCAGGAAGACCTTGCTGACGTTGTTGGATTTCATTTTGATCACGTTTGCGCCGGGTAACAACGACAACAACGCCAACACCCAGCAGAAAGCCATCAGCCCTGACGGTTCTGAAGTGGACATTGTGGTCGATCCGCCACCTGGACAACAGCCACAACAAGGGGGTGCTATCCGGGTTAAGGTGGATCTTAAGAGTATTCGGATGATTCTCAATAATGATGGGATACGCCTGGCGACGCTCTCTTTCAATCAGGCCGATGTTGGAGTCTTCCTTTTGGGCAAGACCATGCGCGTCTCCACCAAGCTGGGCGACCTGTCTCTTGTAGACGACGTTAACCAGGGTGTCTCCGAAGAGTCGAGCCTTCGCAAGCTTGTAACTATCCAAGGTGATGACCTCGCAGATTTCCGATACGAAACTTTCGATGCCGAGTCAAAATCATACCCAGGGCATGATTCTTTCATTTATCTACGTGCCGGTTCAGTCAAGATCAATTTTATGGAGGAACCTTTTAGGAAAATCATCGACTTCCTCGTCAAATTCGGTAAAATGCAAGCAATATTCAATGCGGCAAGACAAGCTGCAGCCAACCAAGCCAACCAGCTGCAACAGGGCAACAGTCGCATAAAATTCGACGTCGTCGTCAAGACACCCATTGTGGTCTTCCCCCGAGTTGTGCTGCCAAGCCAGCCTAAGCGGGATCTCATGACGGCCTATCTGGGTGAGATTTACGCCCAGAACAAGTTTGCGCCACTGGATGATTCGGAAAACTCAGAGGTTGTGCAGAAGCTGTCTGTCGGCATACGAAACATCCGCTTGACTTCCCTCTTCCACTATCCGGACGATGTATCGGAGGAGCTGGAGTTGATTGATCATGTCGATTTGGGCTTTAAAATGACCTACGCCGAACACAAAGAGGGCGCCAAGCGTCCAGATCTTGAGATCGAGGGGCACATGACGGATTTCAATCTGCGCATCACGCAATATCAACTCAAGTTCCTACTTGAGATTTCACGATCGGTCCCAGCCGCATTTGCGGGCGATCCGGATCAGTCGGTCGACGAGGCTGTAGAGCAGCAAGTTGACAACCATACCTTGGAGAATGCTCGCAGTCAATCAGGTGAAAGAGGCAGTTCAGGTGACAACCAGCTTGTAGACCTGTCTCCTGAACTGGGCACACAAGCCGAGACTTGGACACGACTTGATCTTGTGTTTGTTGTACACACTATCGGATTGGAACTACTTAATGGTGCAGAGGACCGCCCGATTGGCGACAGTGAGAAGGCCAGTCTTTCGCGCTTCTCGTTGGACGACAGCAAGCTGAAGACACGCATACAATCCAACAATGCTCTGGAGGCGGAGTTTGTGATTCACTCATTCACAATTCATGACAGCCGACCTGGTGAGACGAACAAGTTCAGGAAGATTATGACATCGCGCAATAAGAACGTGCAACAGTTCATGGCAAGCGTATCAATGACTGGCGGTGATAAGCGAGACGTTATTGCCCTGGTAGCCATTGACAACCCGCGTGTCATTTTTGCCTTGGACTATTTGTTTACCATTCAAAGATTTGTCACAACGGCTTTGACAGTTGAAGAGCCTCATGTCATCGAGGAGCTACAAAGTCCGATTGAGACTCCAGACGAATCGGATGCAGAATCGATGCAAGTCACGTTCTCTGGCCGGGGGTCAGCGAGGCCCAGCACCAGCGCTGAAGCAGGACAAGCAGCCAAGGGTCCGGAAAACACAGCGCCAATGAACCTGGCATTCCGTGTGAATGTTGTCGATGCGCAGGTTATCCTGATCGCGAACCCTCTCAGCGCAAGCTCAGAGGCAATCGTTCTGGGAACGAAGCAGGTCCTGCTATCGAAACAGCACGCCCTGACATTGCAAGTTTCCGAGATTGGCATGTTTCTCTGCCGCATGGACAAGTTTGAGGAATCTCGATTGCGGATCATTGATGACTTTAGCATCAGGACATCAATGGACACCTCTATCGAGAACCAGACCAACATCCACATTGACATTGAGCCACTCATCCTACGTCTCGCGTTGCGTGACATTCTGGTCGCTTTGCAAATCATTGCCAAGGCTTCGGAGTTGTCGGGCAACGATGAGCCTACCCCGAAGACTGGCACGGCAGACGCAAAGGCTAAAGAGTTGCGACAGGCAGGCTTGAAGCAGCGTACAGCTAGTGGCAAAGGCCGTTCAACGGTTGCTCCAAACAAGACCAAGTCTGCCACAGTTGCCCCCAGCACCAGAAGCCAGCAAGGACCGAGGAGTGGAGGCGTTCATGACATTGCGAAGCCTCCAATTATGCGCGAAGAGCTGACTGCTACGATTGAAGGCATTCGTGTCGTGCTGATAGGGGACCTGCACGAACTGCCTATCATGGATCTCAGCATCAAGGATTTCACGACAAGCGCCGAGGATTGGTCCAGCAACCTCAAAGCCGAGACAGCAATCGAAATGTACATTAACGTGTACAACTTTTCCAAATCAGCTTGGGAGCCTCTCCTGGAGCCCTGGAAAGTCGGGTTTGGCGTTGCAAAGAATCCCGAGTCAGGATTGCTCTCGATCGATGTGACTTCTAAGCAGATATTTGATGTGACTATCACCACGTCCACGATCGCACTCGCTTCCAAATCCATCGAGTATCTTAGAAGGGATGAGGATGTGCTTGGAAAGCCAAGGGGGGTGGAGGCTCCGTACCGACTTCGCAACTACACGGGTTTCGACGTTGTTGTTACTGCGAAAAACCCAACATCGAATGAAAACATAACGCTCAGATTGGAGGAGGGTCAAGAAGCTCCATGGAGTTTCGAGGATTGGGAGAAGATGCGCGAAAGTCTCATAACAGAGAGCAGTTCAAGCAGCGTGGCCGTCCAACTAGAGGGTAGCGGATTTGATCCGGTCAAGAATATCCGCCTCAACCGCGAAGGTGAATTCTTGTATGGACTCAAGCCGAAAGCCGACAAGGTTCTCCACCGGATGCTTGTCGAGGTGTCTCTCGGCAATGACAATGTGAAATACGTCACGCTGCGGTCGCCACTTTTGGTCGAAAACCAGACTCAAATACCGGTTGAGCTTGGTGTATACGATGCTCAAGATGGCCACCTGCTGAAAATTGAAAAGATAGCCCCCGGTGAGGCGAGGCCAGCCCCGGTTGGCGCAGTGTTTCTCAAGAGCCTCCTCGTGCGGCCAGATTCTGGTTTCGGATACCAGTGGTCTTCGGAAACCCTATGGTGGAAGGACCTCCTGAAGAGGCCGACACGAACAATGGTTTGCAAGGGAGAACAGGGCGAGCCGTTTTATTTCCAAGTTCACGCGTCCTATGATAAGACCAACCCACTGACAAGGTAAGTCCAAATTGCTGCTGATATACAATCCCGGTAGTGTTCTGACATCATCACCACAGTGTGTACCCCTATATGCGCGTGAAGCTTTCGGCCCCGGTTGTACTGGAGAACCTGCTGCCGTACGACTTCAAGTACCGAATCTACGACAAGAACACCAAGAAAGACTGGACAAACTTCCTTAGGAAAGGAGGTGTGAGCCCAGTTCATGTCGTCGAACTATCACATCTTCTCCTCCTGAGCATAGATATGCAGGACACAGTCTTCAAACCCAGTGACTTTGCCATCATAAACTCTGGACAAAGCGAGGAGTACAAGAAAGAGATGGCCCTGACCTGTAGGGACGAGCAAGGCCTTGTCCTGAATCTCAAGATGCACTACTACCGGATACCCAACGGAGGTGGCGCTTTCAAGGTCACTGTATACAGCCCTTATGTTATACTCAACAAAACGGGTCTGGACATCAACATCAAGTCCAAAGGATTCATGCAACACGCCAAGGCGGCTGCTGGTGGGCCAGGACAAGGCCGACAGTCGCTCATTGACGTCTCTGACAATGAGCGCCTCAAGGCACTCCCTATCATGTTTTCGTTTGCCAACGATGATCAACGGAATCGTGCCATGCTCAAGGTCGGCGATTCGGAATGGAGCAAAGGTCAGAGTTTTGATGCTATCGGTAGCACTTCGGACGTGGTGCTTCAATCTACCAGCCGAAATGCAGAGATACACGTCGGAATCTCGGTGCAGTCTGGCGAGGGCAAATACAAGATGACCAAAGTCGTCACCTTGGCACCAAGGTTCATTGTGCAGAACAAGATGGGCGAAGAGATCAACATCAGGGAGCCGAGCTCGTCTAGCCTCATGTCGTTACAAAAAGACGCGCTTCAGCCATTGCATTTCCTGCAAAGGACATCTGTCAAGCAGCTGTGTCTTTGCTACTCAGGCGTCAATAACCAGTGGAGTGCGCCTTTCAATATATCCGACATTGGCACCCAGCATGTCAAGATTGCGCGAACTGGGCATAGACAACAACTGGTCCGGGCAGAGGTCCTGATGGAAGATGCCACCATTTTTGTTACGCTAAGCAAGGAAACCAAGAACTGGCCCTTCTCGATGCGCAACGAGAGCGATACCGAGTTTACATTCTATCAGGCAAATCCAAACATGGACGAAGACGGTGCCGAGGACCGATCAGGCTGGCGACAGATAAGATACCGCCTGCCACCCCGCAGCATCATGCCGTACGCCTGGGATTTCCCTGCCGCAAAACACAAGGAGGTGGTAATCAGCGCGAATGGCAAGGAGCGGCATGTAAAACTTGCAGAGATTGGTAACCTGGTGCCCATGAAGTTTGTGGCAGCCTCAGGGCAGCCCAAAATCATCGACATCAACGTTGCAGCCGATGGCCCAACGCAAAGTCTTATTTTGAGCAACTTCAAGCAGTCCAAGAGCTTGTATCGGCAAAAGTCGCATCTGCACCGCAGCAATACGGCTTCGAGCAGCACAACCGATGCCGGATTCGAGGTCAAGAGTCAAGATTTAGGGACCACATTCCAGGCACAGCTCAAGCTGGCAGGCATAGGGGTCTCGCTGATAACCTCGCAACTCAAAGAGCTGGCTTATATCACGCTGCGTGACGTGGAACTCAAGTACAGCGAATCGCCGCTATACCAAACCGTCAGTCTTGCGGTCAAGTGGATACAGATTGACAATCAGCTGTTTGGAGGCATATTCCCTATGGTGCTGTACCCAAGTGTGGTTCCCAAGCGTGCACAAGAGATCGACGCACACCCTTCGCTGCACGCGCAAGTCACCCGTGTAAAGGATGATTCGTATGGCGTGCTATACATCAAGTACGCCACGGTCTTGCTGCAGCAAATGACGGTCGATCTGGACGAGGACTTTGTCTATGCCGTTCTTGACTACTCGAAGGTACCAGGGACTGTTTGGACGATCGAGGAAGAGGACGGAACTCTTTGCGATGACAATCTCGACATACCAAGGCCACAGCAGCAGCAAGCAGCCCAGGACATCTACTTTGAACTGCTCAACATTCAGCCGATGCAGCTTGATTTGTCCTTTGTGCGCACTGAGCGGATCAACGCAGAGGACAAGACTTCGTCGCGCAACCCACTGATGTTCTTCCTCAACGTCATGACCATGGCCATAGGCAACGTCAACGATGCACCGCTTCGCTTGAATGCTCTGATGTTGGAGAATGTGCGTGTTTCGATACCTTTGCTGGTACAGAATGTTTCCAACCATTACAGCCAAGAAGCGCTATACCAGGTTCACAAGATCTTGGGATCGGCTGATTTCCTGGGCAACCCCGTGGGGCTCTTCAACAACATCTCGTCGGGTGTTGCCGACGTGTTTTACGAGCCGTACCAGGGGTTGATCATGTCAGATCGTCCCGAGGATATTGGTGTGGGCTTGGCGAGAGGAGCTGCCTCGTTTGCCAAGAAGACGGTATACGGCTTCTCGGACTCGTTCTCAAAGTTCACAGGAGCCATGTCAAAGGGTCTTGCGGCCGCTACCTTGGACAAGCAGTTCCAGGATCGAAGACGCATCACGCGTGCGCGAAACCGACCCAAGCATGCTTTGTATGGTGTCACGGCCGGTGCGAATTCATTGTTCACCAGTGTTGCTTCTGGTGTAGGAGGATTAGCAAGGAAGCCTCTTGAAGGTGCAGAGCAGGAGGGCGCGCTAGGTTTCTTCAAAGGCGTGGGCAAGGGAGTTTTGGGCTTCACGACGAAACCGGTTATTGGTGTGCTGGATCTTGCATCCAACGTATCGGAAGGCATCCGGAATACGACAACCGTGTTTGACGGGTCAGAGCTCGACAGAGTGCGTCTCACTCGGTTCATTTCGAAGGATGGAATCGTGCGGCCTTACAGCCAACGCGAAGCCCTGGGACAATCGTGGCTCAAGCAGGTTGAAAACGGCAAATACTTTGACGAGGAGTACGTTGCTCACCTTGAGCTGCCACGCGAGGATGTTGTGGTAATGGTGACGTACAGCCGGATTCTGCTCATCAGGAGTCGTCGTCTTACCACTGAATGGGACATACCGCTCAAGGATGTGCAGACGATCAGCAAGGAGCGGACGGGACTCAGCCTTGTGCTTCGAGGTGGGCAGAACGGGCCATTCATTCCTGTCGGGGAGGAGAGCGGGCGGGCGTTCCTGTACAGGAGTGTCGCCATTGCGGTGGAGGAATTTAATCGGCGCTTCAGAGCGTTGGAGTAGGGTCGGGGGGTTTGGCATGACGAGTCATGATAATTGTGCCGCGAGCATCATTTTTTTTTTCTTGGCCAGCGAGTTTCCTGTTTAGCCCTGTGGACTGTTCTCGCAGCTTCCTAGACATCACTTTCTTACTATTTGCTGTCTTGTTTATTATTTTTTTTCCATAGCATTATCAAAGAAATATGACCGACAATTCAACGTGAGCGTGCATGCATATCGGTGAACTGTGCCGCGGAGAATTCGACAAGGTGGGCTGTTTGAGGTAGGAGGTCAACACGGTCAGCTGTGCGTCATGGGAGTGAATCGACATTCTAAGGGTATTTTTTTCATGACCGGATCTGGCATTATAAGCCGGTTATTAGGACTGTCGTGGAATATGTCGGCGGCAACGTTGTATCGAAGCTCACCTTCTTGTCTCAGCTGTTACACACCGCTCCCTAGCTGAACCAAGACCTGGCGATGGAATTTTGTCTCTCCTGACTTTTTTTTTTTTTGTCGAAGTCTGGCATTGTCGGCCACTAGGATTCCCCTTTTTCCAGTGTCAAAAAATACGGGATTTTGTTTTTCTGCCAAGGCCTTGGAATTTCCATACATGTAGATGATGCTTTGGGTTAGGTACCTTGGGTAATCTGTGAATTTTCACCAAATAAAAGACTGCAGAGAGAGTATCACCGAATAAGCGGCACGTCATGTGGACTGAGGCTTATGAATGTCGACTCAAACCCCGCCTTTTCTTCTTCATTGCACTTTAGGGAATACGAGATGGTTTGCTGCAGATGCAGTACAACCAAGTAGCCTACCTATTAGGGGGATGAAATAGGGCCCGGGAAAAATACATTTATACTGTAATTCCTCTGTTGGAGACGTAATAATAATCGCATGTCCAATCAGGGGTTGAATAGAGAGTGACATTGGGCTGAAGGGCTGCAGGTATCTGTGAGGCGCGAATAAATGGCATTTCTTGGGTTTCGGCGGGTTTCCGTGCCCACATGATCTCATCTACTGCCTTTTAACTTGGAACTATACTGCCCGGCCTGACTGGCAAATCTCTGGTGGGAGCGGTTGAATGTCTTTTTGGGGGGCGATAATGTTTTCTCGTATTCCTGGCATGTTGAGCTTGGGTCAGCCGCAGACTGGAACAGGTTCTACGGTAGTCTAGGTGGTTAATTTATTCTCTCTTTCTGACATAGTTCGTGTTGATCGACATTTCCCCGGAAAACAGGCCGCAAGTACCGGTTTTAGCTTGGACTATTCTTCTTATTCAGGGGGGCAGGGTGGGATGCTGATAGGTACCTACATACAACAAGACAACAATAGAATAATTAAGGTACAGTACCCCGCATTCAAACGACCCATCTTTGGCCGCTGTGCATTCTTGAAATAGAAAATAATATTGAACTCAGAGCTAGCGCACGTGGCGATAGACGCTGTACTGTAAGGACTTAGGGCAAAGTAGCCAAGGCGGCAAGCTTATGCAATCATCATGTGCGGTACTTCGTATTGCAAAAACGCCTAGAAACAAACGAGCTTGACCGTTGAAGGCTACTGACTTTTTTTGGGTAATCGGCCGAAAAGTCGGGCGACAGAAATGAGGGACATTTGCATTCGTATGATGAGGTCAGCCCCCCCCCCCCCCCCCCCAACGTCACCTCGGAAAGACAGGCCAAAATACAGCTATATTGAGTATCAATGTGGGGTGATCACATATTGTTTGGAATGTAAACAACGGCTGCATATAGTTTGTTCGGAAGCAGATCTTGGCAGCAATCTCGAAAGGGTGGTAAATTTCACGGCTGACGTGCCATTGACCCGTATCGCGATGCCGTGCTGGGCAAAGGTCGGAAAGGATATAGCAGTTGAGCAGGGAAGCAAAATGTATAAAAGGGGCAAGTGAAGCCGCTCTTCTTTTGTGAGTGTAAATCCTGTTGAGCAGCAGACTGCCACTGGGCTAGCAAAAGGTCATTAATCTTTTATTACTATAATTAATACAAAATCCCAAATCCCAAAATGCACTTCTCCACCACCGTCGTCCTCGCCATCGCGGCTGCCCCCTTTGCCACTGCCCAGTCTGGAGGCACTGCCCCGCCATCTGCCCGCGTTGTCAACCGCTGCAGCTTCCCGGTGACGATGTGGTCCGTCGGCAGCAGCCTCTCGGGAGGATTCACCCTGGGGGCGAACGGAGGGTCCTACGGCGAGCAGGTAAAGCTTTTTTTTTAATCTCTTATAATCTCGACTTTGTTCTGTCTATGGTTTTCTTTTTTTTGGGCCAAGTCTAACGCGTCCAAAACAAAAGTTCTCGCGCGACCCTGTGACGGGCGGTCGCACCCTCAAGGTCACGCGCGACTCGGACGGCCTCTTCACGGGCAAGCCGCAGCTCAACTTTGCCTACAACCTCGACGGCAGCCAGGTGTGGTACGACCTGAGCAGCGTGTTTGGCAATGCGCTGGCCGGCAGCAAGGTCGTCGTCTCGAGCGCCGAGGCCTCGTGCCCGGCCATCGTCTGGAGCAGCGGCACGCCGCCCAGCGGAAGCCAGGTCAAGGTCTGCACTTCGAGCAAGGACGTCACCCTGACGCTGTGCGCTCCTTAGATGGGTGATGGTTTGGGAAGACGGGAGGTGATTATAAGGAGGGGCTTTTTCAGGGGCTTTTTGTTTGCATTTGTAGTACACAAAGTAGTATATGATAATGAGGCTTTTGACGAAAACTAGTGTTTTGGCTTGCTCAAGGATGCCATTACAGGCTATATGCAGCTCCAAATTTGCTCATCCAAAGCCAAGTTCCTCTCCATCTTCATCAAAACTTCAAGATTGGCCCTCTCTTGAAGCAATGTCGCACCAGCTCCATGAGCTCTGCATCCGACATCTCCTTGACTCTCAGCAGCTCGTTGTCGCTCTTGGGCCACGGGTGTGCCATGTCGGGCTGGCTGAGCATGTAGAGCATCATGGTCTGAAACACATGCCCGTCCACCTCGCCGGCCTTGACCTTGTCCTCGGCCCTGTCAAACTCTGCCCTGGCGTCGGCGTGGTCCACGGCCCAGTCCTCGTTGGTGGTGCCAAACGCGTCCTGGCACAGCTTGAGCATCTCCTGGCAGCTCTTTTGCACCGAGTGCACGTAGACGGGCCTGTTCTCCGTCTCGAGCGGGCGGAGCAGCACCTCAGCCACGGCCTTGCCCACGTCGTCCAGCGTCGTCCACGGCGTCACGTTGGCGCCGCCGTCCAGCAGCGTCGCCTTGCGGTTGAAGATGTCGATGCCGGCAAAGTTGTTGCGCAGCGCCCAGTCCAGAAACACCCCGCACGACACCACCGTCCACGTCATGCCGCTCTCGGCGCACCGGTCCCACAGGTGCTTCATCTGCCGCACCCGCGGTGCCACGGCCGCCGGCAGCAGCGAGCGCGTCTTGGCGTTGAGCGGGTCAAGCCCGTACTCGGACGGCACGAAGCGGTAGACCCCCGCTGCGGCGGCAGCGTCCATCAGCCGCAGCGCGTCATCTTCGGGCCCCCCGCGCGTGGCGTCGACGACGGCGTCGTGGTCGCGCACCGCGTCGGTCAGCTCGGCGACCGAGCTGTAGTCGACCGTCTGCACCGTCACGTCGCCGGCTTTTGGGGGTGTGAATTCGCCCCGCGCGATGCCGCTGTCCTTGCGGGTTATTACCGTCACGCGAAAGTGGCCGGCTACGAGGTGCTTGAGGATGGCCGTGCCGACGTTGCCGGTGGCCTTTTTTGGGGGGCGGTTGGTTGGTTTAGCAAAGCTGGAGTGGAAAATGGGGTTTTGGGAAAGAGGGACGAGGACTTACACCGGCTAGAACTACTCTTGGGACTTTGCCATCCATTTTTGGAATTGAAGATTCGATTTTGATTAGGTCTAGTGTCGGATTTTGACCAGCTAGGAAGGTGTAGTGATTGTCACAAGATTAAACGTATGACAATGTTTAAACATTTTCCCCACGATAGGTAGTTGCGAATGTCATTATTGCAATCATGGCAATCTGGGCTTTGACCGAATCCCCTACCCACTTCATCCCATTTTATATATCCCAGCGTCATGAAATGTTTGGATGGCTGCCGTTGATCCGACGGATGATCCTGGGTACTGTCGCCGAACCGCTCTGGAATACGTTTGCATGGGAAAGCATATCATCCTGATGCCGAAACTTAGTTTGTGAACGGGCTTTTGTTTGTACCTGCGCCACCACGAATTGGAGGCAAACTTGGGTCAGTTCCCAAACACAAAGCACAAGTTGCTTACTATTCTTTTATTATGCTCTTTGGGTATCCAAACTTTAGATATGAGATGGATCCTTTTGTAGGTTATTGACCCCTTTTTTTTACCATGTGTTGCACTATGGGCAGTAGGAGTGGCCATTAGCCGACCATACCAATCCGAACAGCTTCAATTTCAGGTATCATCTAGACTAGACTGAATCCAAAGACGCCATGTTAACGGCAGGCACCACAGCAAAGACAACAGCAAACACAAAAAACGCCATCCCGTTGACCCACCAAGTCTCTGACTTGGACAAACAAACAAAGGAGAAAGAAA
The DNA here is from genome assembly GCF_000002495.2 of Pyricularia oryzae 70-15. Lineage (NCBI taxonomy): Eukaryota > Fungi > Ascomycota > Sordariomycetes > Magnaporthales > Pyriculariaceae > Pyricularia > Pyricularia oryzae. The sequence continues at coordinate 3,351,167 of NC_017851.1, read as the reverse complement.
GAAGAAGAAAAAAAGTATATGCACAACTCAATCACACAAATCGAGTCAGCTCAGTCAAACCCATGATCGGCATGACAGCGTGGTGAAAAGTAGGTGGAAATGTAATCTTCCCCCTTTTGGTTGTACTCGTATGCAAGGTACGAGAGTCCTCCTGCCTCGGTTGCGTAGTTTTGGCCTGGTCTAGAAACGGATGGAAGGAAGTATCAAGTCAGCTCATCACAATCCATTCACAATTCCACACAACTCAAAAAAAAAAGAGTGGAGACCAGGACAAAAGCATCTTACAGAGAAGCAGCAGCCATGACGCCCTTTTCGAACCGATCCACGTGGTCCTCCCACCCAAACATCTTGAGCACGGCGGCAAAGTTCTCGGCACCCCTGGCGTCGGTCCCGTTGGTCTGACACCACGGCATTTGCGGCTTGACGCTGACGCGATCGCTGCCCGGCCGGATCTCAAACACGAAGCAGATGCCCGTGTGGTGCGTCGCCTTGACCCGCAGCTCCTTGTTCTGGCCGCGCTCCATGCCGCCGCGCTCGTCCAGCAGCAGGTGCCAAAACTTGGCCACCCGCGCCACCCCCTCCATCGTTTGCTCGTCCGTCTGCAGCCCCGCCAGCGTCATGGTCTCGCGCACCGTGTCCAGCGAGTTGCTCTGCGTGCGCGCGTAGATCTTGACCCGCGCCGTCCGCGGGTCCACGCAGTCGATGCTCAGCATCTCGGCCGCCGCCGGATACTTGGTCCGGTCGAAAAACGTCTTCATCTTGGCCGCCGCCGCGCGCAGCTCGTCGCCGCCCGGCCGCAGGTCCGTCATCATGTCGAGCACCAGCTTCTCGGTGCTCACGCCGGTGGCGAGGTGCTTGAGGATGGGGAAGTGGTAGCTCTTGAGCCGCCGCTCCGCTCCGTGGTGGTCAAACGCCAGGAACAGCTGCGGCACCCGCGCCGACGCCGGCTTGCCGTGCGCAATCAGCGCCCGCTTGGCCCGCGCCGCCTCGTCGCCCGCCACGTTCCACCGCGCCCAGATCTGGTCGAACCAGCCCAGGTGCGTGTCGGGCGCCGCCACTCGGCTGAGCACCCGCGCGAACTCGGGCACCTGCCGCCCGCCAAACGGCTCCTCGGGGTTGCTTCCCGTGTCCCACAGCGGCTCAAAGGCGTACCGCACCACGCTCCGCCCCCTCGTGAAGTTCCAGCTCGGCTCGAACGGCGTGCCGTCCAGCGTTATGAGCCCCTTGGCGGCGGCCTTGCTGGGTCGCGGACCCAGGCTGGGGATGACGACGTCGCGCACCACCCGCATGTGCTCGGCCATCTGCTCGGGGGTGTACGAGCCAGACGCGTTGAGGATGGTGTAGAAGAGCGGTGCGCACCGCGACCACCACCACTTCTGCTCGGGGTCGTGCGGCTGGTCGAAGCTGGCGATCAGGTTGTTGGCCGTCGCGGCTCGGATGCCCAGCGGTACGCTTCGTGGGCTGGGCGGGTATGCGAGGTCGAGGTCTGCCGTGGACCCCGGGAGGGGCATGGCTGGGGAGGCTGGAGTTGCCAGCATTTTTGGTGGCGTTGAGGGGATGTGTGTGTGTGTGTGTGTGTGTGTGTGTGTGTACGTATGTGTTTGTATGTGGGTGTGTGTTGAGTGACGGTGCTATATTTGCTGTGAGTTGTTACCGAAAGTGTCGTGGGGGAATGGGAGATCGGAATCTGGAATCCAAGAGTTGCGTTCAAAGTAGTGCAGTATGTATAGTATTTATACGAAAGCCGACTGACGGTGGATGTGCTAACATGTCTTTGTATTGACTATTCTTTGGAAAGCCGTGTCGAGAGCAGGTTTATATATCGCGGAACAAAAACTGTCGGAACGTTTCATGGGGAAACAAGTATCTGTCCTGTGTCATGATAGATCTTTGATCCTCCTCCGTCATCATCATAGGGATCCCTGGTCACCCTGTTTGCGACAAAGGCTGAGGGTTCCAAATCGAGATGTCTTCCAGTATACCATATCCACATGCAATAGCCTCTCGAAAACCCGTCGCCCATAGGATAGGATTTGTTTCGTACCATCAGGAGCAAAGTTGGCGTGCAGGCACGTGGCTTCAGGGAGTAGTGTATCGCCGGCTCCCCAAGTACGAACAAACCAAGCAGCACTCAGAACAACGCCTTATGCTGAATAGACAATATGCCTAATTTTAGCCACTGTTGCGCAACGGCTCATCTTGACTAATGCCTGATTCAAAACAGCCAAGGCTGTCTAGAGGCAAAACCAAAAAGACAAAAGCTGTGTGTCGTGGTATGACAAAAGTCCGTAAAGGGTCGACTCCTCTTTCTGAATCTCAGGGGCTCGGATGTGTGCCAATAACATGGCCTCCATTACAGTTTGAACGGCATCAGAAACAATGTCAGGCTTCATGTCACACAAGGGCTGGCACCTGTCCAAGTCTATCTTCAGTCGGCAACAACCCCATAGGCTCAGTCTTTGTTGCACTGGCAGGCTAACTACTATCTACAAAACATCAGGCAAGTCTGGAACTTGGGTTTTGTGGGCATTCCGGAACGCCTACCATCTTTGGAAGCCTCTGTTCAGAGACAGCCTATCACATACTGGATTTGTGTGGGGACCTTCGCAGTTCCCTACCTTTAAGTATTCAAGGTCACGAACTATGTATGGCAAAGGAGGGTCAAAATAAAGATTTTAGTCATGTTTGCTGTTTGTCAATAGCATGGTTTCCGCCGTCGGCCCTCCGCTCGGGGAACTGCGGTTGGGCTGAAACACGGTGTTTTGGGGACCGGCCGGTGCCGACTCGAGTATTCCGGCTACCCACTCCGTGTGCGTTCAGATGAAGAAAGGCACCGCTACATGCCAGAGTATGGATTTTAGGGTTGGTGTTGCCGGGTTCCATAATACAATTTCTTAAATGTTGACAGGCCATGTTTTCTGCCTGGTTCCCGGGATAAACTGACAAACTATGAGCTTGGGTTACAAGATCAAAAGGTCTGGAACATTCTTTTGGAGAGGGCCAGTCCGCTCTGATTGATATCTTCTCTATATGGTATGTTTCTTTGGAAACTATTCGTCACCATGACTACAATATTTCGAAGCAAGACAGCCATTCTGGCCTTTTGTCATTGGTATGCGGTTTCTGAGGATTACTATTATGGAGGAAAAAAAACACATCAATTATCTATCCATCACACCGACCTCGTTGAAATAGAAGGGTGATGGTTATCAGAAGTGTAAGCCACCAATCGAATAGACATGGGAATATGCACAAGTTAACAAGCGTGTCGATACAGTTACGAAAAATGGACGATGGCTATTGAGCAGGAACAACCAGAGATGAATCTTGTTTTTTTTTTCTTCTTTTTTTTTTTTCTTTCTCCGTTGCAAAACAGTGTCCGTCAGAAAGAAAAATCACGATGGCTCAATTGACATGAGAAAAATTCAGCTAGACTACGATAAATGCTAACTAGATTTATTCCGTGCTGTACTTCCACCTCTTAGCCCGCGAACGACCTTCTAGTCGCCTTCCTCCTGCAGCTTGACATCATTGCAATATCTAGGTCTAGTTTAATTATTGTCGGACCTCGAAGTAAGTACCTACCTTAGTCAGCTGGTGACGTATGGAAGCTAATATAGGTAGGTACCTTACTTAGGAGGACATGATCTAGAGAGTCTGTGGGATCTCAAGTAATCGCAAAAGCTGAGACGAAAGGAAAGACGGTCAGATATTTCCTGCCAAGATTGATTTGTTGTTGGCCCCATGTTTACAGGTTTTGTTTCTCAAGCTTCGCAAAAACCAAATAGAATGAGAGAAACCACCTACCCGCACCCCATCATGAAGCATGTTAGCAAAGGCAATGTGTGTATGTAGGTAGGTAGGTAGGTACCTAGGTACCTACAAAGTTAGCGTCCTCTTTTACATCCTTGAGTAAATCTTGCTGATTTAACTTGGTCACAAAAAAAGGAGGACAAAAAAAGAAAAAAGACTTTGTACACGCACTTCTCACCGACCTTAAATGACGACTGAAAACGTTCCCAGTAGATCTCAAGAACGAATGTCAAGTTGGACAAACCTATGCCATACTTAATCACAACAGAACGGTGACGAAATCACGGTTCTATGGTGTAATGGTTAGCACATGAGGTTCTGATCAGTTGACAGATGATTCCGACAAAGTATCATCTGGACTGCTAAGACCTCCTCATGATCCCGGTTCGATTCCGGGTAGGACCTTTTCTTTTGGCATTTCATTTACACTGCTCATCGTTGGATTGGAACCCCATTCGTAACCCCCTAGCCGGAGTTACCTACGTACCAGACTTTTCTGAATAGAATCATTTGTTTATAGTAGTCCGTGCCAAACTTACTCAGTGCTCAATTGATTGACCGACGATCCCCCCCTGTTGTCCCTTATAATCAATTTTTTTTCATTTGCTATGTTCCAGCCTGGCGCTAACCGGCGTAGCAACATGGATCCCCAGTAAAAACACACGATAATTATGTTTCCTGCTTACCGTAGTTTACTTGGTTTTGATAACAGATAGGCGATTTTGATGTTTCTCGGGCCTTTTGAAGATGTTTAGATATGAAATTTGTGTCGCAAGTAGTAAATAGGGTTGTAGATTGCAGGGCTCGAGGGAAACAAATTCATAGCGCTACTACCGCAGCTTCAGTGTAATTGCCGTATATGGCGTGCAAACAAAAAAATTTCTAGGCCAATCAACTTTGTGTTTCTGCCTGCCTAGCAAGGCCAAGGCGGGGTTTCCCGTCAGATCCATGCAGAAAGGCGTTCAGTTAAAGAAAAACACAGAGAACACTACCGGTACATACTAGAAAGAGCATAGATAAGATAGATTAAGGCTACAAACCTCGAAACAATCATAAGGTTCAATTGATAACCAACCGCTTCTTCAGGTTGCGATCAGCGCAAGACAGCGCATTGTGCGTTTTCTCTCTATTTCACTCTAACATTTAATTGTCAAACTAACTGACCGCCCCCAGTGACGTGGTTTTCGGGAATGATGCGGGAATTTCCGGGCTCTCGCCACCATGACCGTGGCCGTGACCGATTGCCAAACTTGGAATTGGGGGGCCAACGCAGCGCCTACGTCTTGGGTCGTCATTTCCCTGCATGGCTTTATTTTTTTTTCTCTTCGTTTGATCTCCCATACCCCGAGATACCGAGCACAGGCAAAAACAAACTCACAAACCCAAAAATCTCCTTACAAGTCAATATGGACATCACTTTCCCCCATGGGGTTCCCCAAGGCTTCAAACGTTGTGTACGTAACAGATACATGCCTCCCTCAACGTTGAGCCTGGTTTCTCCAGAGTTCCTAAACTCACGATTCCATCTCCCCATGGCTGACATTGCTCCCGGAGACAGGTTTGCTGTGGGTGGAGGAGACTTCCAAGCCAATCCAGACTAGCATCAGTGGTATTACAGCAGCCCCACCCTCACCGAGCTCCTCTTTGAGCAAAATTGACGAGCTTAGTTACGTAAAAATGTACTTTAGAATACCCACCCGCCTTGAGGGCCTTCCAAGTGGGCCCTCGTTCACTCCGTAACTCTGATAATGCTACGGCAGCAAAGTGGTCCTTGTAACCCCTGCCTGGCAATTCAGATCAAGCATTCCTTGTCCCGGCGGGCTGATAAGTACTTGATCAGGTGGAACCTATTGGTGCAAACTGAGGCGAAGCTTCCTCGGCTTCCTTGAGCCGCAATCGTAGGGCAAGGTACCTGATTATTTTTGGCACCCGCACCACAATAGCACCTACCGCACCTGTCTTTTTCTGGGCGGGTTACTTACCTGACAGGCACAAAATTTTTTTCTCTCGCGCAATCAGGCAGCCATGCCCTGGCAAGGACCGATTGCCGAAGCGGCTCTGCGGCAGTTCAGGATGAACAAACAGGGTTGTGGCTTGGAATTTCTACGGAAAAGGTCATTTTTGGCGGATCCTTGTTTTCCTACTTTTTTTGCCAGCTAAAAAGGATCATCGAAAAAGGTGCCCAAAAAAGCCACGCGTCAATCAAAGTCGATCTCAATGCTAATACCTTCACATAATCCCAAAAAGACCGTCCGGTCCATGATACCGCACTTTCCTCACCCCCTTGCGCTTCCCGGTCGTTCCAGTTCGTGGGAAAACATGGGAATGGTAACTGACAAAACTCCGCTCCCCATTGTTTCTATTGCTCGGTTGACACACAGAAAAGATTGCAGCCAAGGAGAGCGCTTCAAATAAGTCGATATGAGGTAAGAAAAACACGCTTCGAGTCAAGGCCGCCCTGGCTCAACTCCACTTCGAAAATTGACCGGGCTCGAACCGGGGAGTCAATGACCACAAATTCCAATGACAACAAGGCAAAGAAGCGTGATTTCAAAGACGACTACCTGGACCGGCTCCAAGAGGGGGCAAATATGTTCCGCTCTAATGTCGCCCCTTTTGGAGACGACACTGGTGCAAACCAAAGAAAACCCGGACCTTCCATACCCGACATTCCTGATTCGCCAGAAGTGACTAGGTTCCCAGGTAGTGCGGTGGTCCAGTAGACCAGTCACCAGTTGGGTGGAACTGCAACTCAGAGCTCGATCTGAACAAAGTGGGTGAACGAGGTTTTTTTTTCCGTAGCGTCTATGTAAGCAGGAAAAAATCGAGGTGAGAGATGGCGGAAGTTTGGGCCGCGCCGGCCCGGGCCAGTCCAGAGGCGCATTCTTCACAAGGTGCATATTACGCTAGAGCACCAGTTCGCCACTGAAGAACAAATGCTGAACAGAAATTGGGGAAGGGGAGTATATCGCCGACCCCGTTGCCGCAAATCACCGTCCTTCCCACGTACCGAAATAAGGCAACACGGCGGGTTCCCGACATGATTTGATCCGCACCCAGACCCTCTCCAGAAATAAGTCCAAGGATTATCAACAAAAACAACACACGTCAGGACAGGCCCTGCATGCCTTGTTACTGTTCCCCAGTCCCGCGAGTCGGGGAGCATAGCCCACACCGCAGATATGCAAAGCAAGGAGGACCTTTGCTCCCTGGTCTCTTGAGATTCGGGGTCCTCGGTCACGAGAAAGACACGAGATCCCAGCCTGTCATTGGGTCCTCTGCGCATGCGACCAGATGAAGAAGAGCCTGGGGGCTAAGGTAGCCAACAACTTTACTTGCCCGGTCGTGGGGTTCGGTTGATAGGTGCACCTATGGCATGCATGTATGCACCTTATCTGGATACCTTACCTAGTCACGGTGATGGAGGTCTACTGCGCACGTACAATTTCCAAGAGCCCATGCATGTCTGGCCCCTTCCTCCACACTCAGATAGGTGTCATGCAGTTTGCTAAAAAAGATAAACTTCCTTCCATCCCCCATCTTGCATTGTTATCTATAAAGCTGTCCCCCTCTCCCCTTCCTCCCGAATTTCGGCCTACATTTCCTCGCCATCTATAAGCTCCTAAGCCAAAACATCCAATCATTTCTAACCCTCCATTCTTTTTTTTTCTTTGGGGTGGTCGACTTGGACAAATATCTACTTTGGAAAAAAAAAGAATTTTTCCAACATAAATTCCAGTTTCAGTCGTACATCACCAGCAAACCGGAATCATGTCGACCTACCATAAGCAGGAGAAGGAGCTTGAGCCCACGCCCACTGCGAGCAGCGAGGCCGTGGGCAGGGAGCTCGAGGCTAGCGGTGACCACTTCAAGCAGCTGGGTTGGAAGCGTCTCACGGTCATCCTGATCGTCGAGGCTATCGCCCTCGGTTCGCTCAGTATCCCATCGGCCTTTGCCGCGCTCGGCATGATCGCTGGTACCATATCTTGCGTCGGTCTCGGTCTGGTCGCCATCTACACCAGCTACGTCGTCGGTCAAACCAAGCTCAAGATCCCCAGCATCTCGCACTACGCCGATGTCGGTACCCACCTGTACGGTCGCTGGCTCTACGAGGTCATTGGTGTCATGTTTATGCTCCAGCTCACCTTCCTCGTCGGTGCCCACGCCCTGACCGGTGCCATCGCCTTCGGCCATCTTTCCGACTACGGAACCTGCAGCGTCGTCTTTGGTGTTGTTTCCGCCATCATCCTGCTGCTCCTCGCCATCCCGCCTTCGTTCGCTGAGCTTGCCATCCTGGGATACATCGACTTCGCGTCCATCGTCGTCGCCATTGGTATTACCATCATCGCCACGGGTATCTCGAGCCACTCCCAGGAGGGTGGTATGGCCGCCGTCGCCTGGTCTGCCTGGCCCAGGCCCGGCCTCACCTTCGCCGAGGCCTTCAACGCCATGACCAACATCATTTTTGCCTACTCGTTTGCCGTCTGCCAGTTCTCCTTCATGGACGAGATGCAGCGCCCCCAGGACTACGTCAAGTCGATCTGGGCCCTCGGTATCATTGAGATCATCATCTACACCCTGACTGGTGCTCTCATCTACGCCTTTGTTGGTGACAGCGTCGCCTCGCCCGCTCTTCTGTCTGCCGGCCCCGTCGCCTCCAAGGTCGCCCTCGGAGTCGCCCTGCCCGTCATCTTCATCTCCGGATCCATCAACACCACCGTGGTCTGCCGTTACATCTACAAGCGCCTCAACAACGGCCTTTCCGACGAGACCATCACCACTACCAAGAAGGGCAAGGTCACCTGGGGCATCCTGATCACCGTCATCACCATCATTGCCTTCATCATCGCCGAGTCGATCCCCTTCTTCAGCGGTCTCCTGTCGATCTGCTCCGCCCTGTTCATTTCGGGATTCACCTTCTACTTCCCGGCTCTGATGTGGTTCCGCATCGTCAAGGAGGGCCCCTGGCACAGCAAGGAGAACCTTGGCAAGGCTATTGCCAACGGTGCCTGCTTCTTGCTCGGTGCTATCATCTTTGTCGCGGGTACCTATGCCGCCATTGCTGATATTGTGAGTTTTGATTGTTTCATTCTTGACACGAAAACAAGAAAATATGCTAATTCATTGTTTCAAAATCCAGGCCGAGAAGTTCCACAACGGCAAGCTCAGCAGTCCCTTTGCTTGCAACGCCAGGTGGTAATAAAAATCAAACAAAAGCAACCGAAAAGTTTAATGCTTGGATTATTTTGGTGATTAATGTACGAAATATGGGTTGGTGTCTTTGATAGGTGGGGACTTGGGGTGGCTTTCTGTTCGTGTTGGGATAGAATTTTTCTTCCCCACCAACAAGCATTCTGCACCGGAGTCTTTTTGGAATTTTTCGCATGGGCATCAGAGGTCTGGGAATAGTGCGATGTCTGTTTCTTCTTTCATTCTTGGGTGGCTTGGCGTCAAAAGGCATTGTTTTGGTTTCTTCATTTTTCGTTTTAGCGTTTGGGGGGCTTATCATTTGGTGGTGGTATCAGATACCTAAGTGCATATTATGGGGGTTTCTGGGGGGATTTTAATTTATTCCAGAGTTTTTTGACCTGCAACCCCGGATTGTGCGCATTTTGAGTTGCTAACCTGTCTATCCATACAATTAACCTTATCCTAGTCCAGACGCCATCTACCAACAAACGCAACCAAGACAAACTCAAAAAGAGAAGGATCTCCTACAGTCTCGAGACTACATGACAGGCTTACGGTTCCCCGTCTTCGCGACTTCGGCAATAAATGATAGTGGCGAGATGAGAAACCTACTAACCAGATATGACCGCCACTTTTGCAGCAGAATTGAGAGCTAAAACCCCGAACAAATCAGCGGAGTAAAGCCTGTCGAGGTTTAATTTCCCGCCACCCTTGTGCAACAAGAAAAAAAAAGGCCCATACAGGAATGGAACATCATCAAGCTATGATTTGTTCGACGACGCCGACGTGGCGGAAAAAAGGCATGGTCCAGCTGAGTTCGACCCTTGGCGGCTCATCCAGGACCGGCTCCCAGACTCAGACCCGGACCTTTCGGAGACAGCCTGCTCCGCGGCCTCGGCCGACCGCAGATCCTCGAGCAGCTGTCGCCTGGCGCCCGGCGCGCTCGGCAGGGGGGTTGACGATCTTGGCCCACAGGACCCAGGCGACGAGGACGAGGACGGTGACGGGCACGGTGACGGGCTAGTAGATCCAAAACTGCGTCATTATGAGGCCTGTCGTCAAAACGGCATGGGACGTGCTGTCGCGCTTGCTCTTCTCGGCGATGGCGTTGCTGGAACTGCGCCATGTGCAGGTTCAGCGTTGCGACGCCCAGGCCACGTCCCGCCCGACTCGAGGGATTGTTGCGCGAGGTAAATCGGCCCAGGCGGGCTTGGGGGGCTGGGGTTTTGTTGTGGTCCCTGGTGTTTTTTTTGTTTTGTTTTGGCTGTTGCTGCTGTTCTTGCTTGCTGCTGTTGCTTGTTTTGCTTGTGGCAAGTACCCTTGGGTACGGCAGGTGGGGTCTGGTGACGTGAGAGCCTCCTCATCATTCTCCACAGCTGCCGCCACCGCCGCAACCGACTCGTCGAACACGCAAAATCTCCCCGACCGAAAACCGCGCAAACGCCTCCATCTGCTCGGCGGCGTGCTGCCACCCCCGGTCAGGTTTGCCGACGCGCCCAGGATCCTCTTTGTGGTGCCGACGAGGTCCCGCCCGACGACGGTGACGCCGAGCACTGCCGCGTCCGTCTCTCGCAGATAGTCGTAGTGGTGCAGCCCCGTCTGGCGCTGGGTCGCGTACGGCACGATGCCCTTGGTGCAGACCTCGTCCATGGCGTCCGACGCCAGCACCTGCAGCGCCAGCACGCCGAGCAGGAGCGGGTGGTTGAGCGTAGGGCCGGCGAGGCTCAGCACGGCCCGCTCCAGGTAGCCCTGGATGCACGTGCGCACGACGCCGATTGAGGTTTTGGTCGACGGGAGCTACGCCCACAGCATGTCCCAGTCAAACGGGTGGCTGACGGAGTACCGCCACGCCCAGAGCCGGGAGGATAACTCTTGCGACTTCGGGTCTTGGTTGTTTGGGCCGCCTCCAGCCGTGCATCTAGCCACGTGGGAACCTGACCGAAGGAGGACGGGATGATAGGGGCAGAGGTTTCGCGGGGGCCCGTCTTGAGGTTTCGGCCGTGTTCAAATATGGAGACCGGCGGGTTGCCGTCGGGCCAGCCGTACCGCTGTTTCTGGTCCTGTTTCTTTTTGCAGTATGCATCGGAGCGGACGCTGGTTCGGCAGCCGGACATGATTACCGGCATGTGGCCATGGCAGGCAGTCTTGCCGGGCAATCAAAAGGATACATTCGGGCTGGTTCCGCGGGTATATGGAACTGCAACTGTGTGTTGCAGTTAAACGCAAATGAGGTAAGAGGCATTACGGAACGGTGGATCCGTCTACCAGACATCATATAAGGAGAAAAGATACCTAGGCAGGCAGGCATACGCAAGGGAGATTGCTGCTGTGTACAAAATAGCTGGGCCAAAGTCTCGAACGAGACAACCGTCCACTGGAATCTGCCTGGCTGATCATCAGCCGTGCTGCACAGCCAGCATAAACTTGTGCCGCAATGGCGTTTTGGTCCCTGTTTGAGATGCCATATCCATGAACAAACATGTATCTGGCACACAAATATTACTGAAGGCACCACGCACGGGAACTTTTAGGTCTTTGGGGCTCACTGGCTTGAGATGAAATGCGGAGATAAAACGAAAAAAAAAGTCAAGTTGTTGTTGCTTTTGTCTTCAACTCGTTGGCAATGCTATAAATCGATCGATTGACAAGAGCTGCTTCGGTGCCGACTGATGAGGCTGCGAAATTTCAGCCAAGCATCCTCCAGCACTGTTTTACTCGGCATGAGCTGTCGATCCCATACTGTTGCCCAATTGCCAGTTTGAAGTTTTGTTGGATACAAGACTGAATATTCCCAGTCAATGTGATTACTTATTTGAGTGGCTCGTGGATGTTGAAGTCTGTGAAATTTATGCCTACCTGTACTTTGAGGCATGTAGGTAGCTGAGTAGGTAGGAAAGTAGTGAGCAAATCGGATATCTACCTAGATAACCGGATAGTGTCACTATGGGCTATCTGAAAGTTCTTTGTCCACAGGCATCTCGAAGCAGACCAGATCGTCGCCATCTCCGTACGCCATGTCAGCTTTTGACAGGGGTGCCACGTTTCAATTCGCTAGCGCCCGTGTCTCTCTCGGTGAGGTGTTCTCTATTCTAGTTCTTCATCCTTGCCTAGCTTGTCCTTGTTAACTTTGTTAATCAAGGCAATACAAAGAGCCTCCAGGTCCACAGGAATCATATTCTCCGGTAAGGCTGATTGATAGCCATGTGGGCTTTTGGTTATATTGAAGTCTCCGCCCGCTTTCAGCATCAGGGTTAGCCCCTGAAATGTCAACCCATCTGTTTTCATCTCGTTAATAGCCGCGTTACCCCAGTTGATCACGGCGACCCCCTTACCTTGCCATAGGGCTTAGTATCGACTTGCGAAGTCACCCCTTGAGGGTGTTCTCCTCGGATCTGGCAGTGAAAGGCACCTCTATAGACGGGTGCGGAACACCGCCGGCGCAAGGATCGATATGTTTCTTTTCCGTGGCCCAAGAAAGCTCCAAACTCGGGATTGAGAAAGTTTCAATTAGGTTCCTGGCATAGGATGAAGCCGCGGAGAGCAGAAACAGTCACGTCGTTGCAAACGATGACCCCTGACTGTGGGAATTCGTCGGTTGTCCCGATCCCCAGACCTTGCCGGCACGAACGATGCGCGTGAGTCTTTATTTGGACAAAACGGTGGGACACAATCAATGAGGGAAAAGTCACAAATTGGCATGGGATGACAGCCTCATGGAATAGAGAATAGGGGCACAAATGTCAACAGTTGGGTACATCTTCCACTTATTCTCCAGCTTGATGCGGACATTTCCGAGGTGACCAGCCTGTCCGAGAAATCGCCAAGAACCAAGGCAGGTAAGGCCGATGAATGATATATGATCTGCATTGAGGGGCGATGCTAAGACTGGCCATTTCCATGTTTGTAAAAAAAAAAAAAAAAAAAACATACAGCCCAAGGTAAGCAGAAGGCGGCAAATACAAGGAACTAATGGATAAAGAGATCAAAGCAGTTTCCGGGAGATATGCCGATACAAGACAATCCCACCCAAGTACTTAACGTACTTACTTACCTTATCTCCCTAGGCAGTTAACCAAGGCGTCTTATGTTAAGTTTTATCTTTTATTTTCTGTTTCAAGCGCGGCTATATTTTGCCGATGCGGAACCTGCTTAGTACAGTTCTGCTTCGTAAGAACTTGAACAGGCTATATATTTCCTTGCAGTAGTATTGGCTAGATAGACACTCCAGCTGACATTTTTCTTTTTGAGCTGTGCATTTTTACCGGTAGCAGTAGTCTCGTGTAGCATACCGGTAAACGACCCCCGCCCCTTAGTGCCTGCAACGCAACCGTGAATCCTCCACTGTAACCCTTTGACTAACCATTGCCCCTGCTACCCCTCACAAACGGGCATCATCATTATTAGGTAGGTACCACCTACCACGCAGAAAAGAAAGCGATTACTACTGGTAGGTAAGGTTAGCTTACTCCAAATAATAGCACCAAGGATTAGCCATCCCTGTCTGAAGCAACAAGACCAGACGGCCATCGGACTTTTTCGGGGATCCCGATATTCCATCATCCACCCGGTTTTTGTTGGGTACGCACCACGAAATGCCGCTGCGCAAAAAAAGAGGTCTAGCTTTGCGAGCCGACTATGCTTTGTACAATAGCATCTGCATCATCCATTAGACGCCAAGTGACCAAGCTTGCCGCTGGATCCTGGCCCCAAGATCCCCGTCGGAGCGATCGGAATACGCGAGTTTGAAGAAAGACGGGCAACTAACTAGGTAGGTGTGCAAGTGGGTCGATCAATCATTCGGGCAGTAAAAAGAGCTGGGGTTCATCTCCCCTTTCTGTATTGATTGACTTTGATTGTTCCATTTCAAACAACAGATGATAGATAGTTCATCCCGATTACCCTATTTCAAGTGCAAGAGGATAGGACCCCTAGAGACCATGATTCCCCCTTACATCGAGCCAAACGTGCTGGGCTTGGTGAAACTGACAGCAGTACTTGTAAGCTTTTTCATTTATCGCTTATTTTTGATGTCACAAGATTGAGTGCTCACATTCATGCATCGCCCACCCTCCACCGCAGCTTCCGATTTATCTGCTGGGCCACGCCGTGTACAATCTGTTCTTCCACCCGCTGCGTCGCTTCCCTGGACCTTGTCTGCAGCACATTTCGTACCACGCCTACGCCTATAGGCTTTCCCGTGGAACGCTCGCCCACGACGTTGCGAAATGGCATAGGCAGTACGGTCCCGTGGTGCGCATTTCGCCGGACCAGCTCTCTTTCATCGAGCCAGATGCCTGGAAGGACATTTGTGGCCACCGCACCGGCTCCAAAGCGAATGTCGATGAGATGCCAAAATGGCCTGGCTTCTACACGGTCAACGGTCGCCCGCGCACAATAATCAACGAGACCAAGGAGAACCACGCCGTCCTCCGCCGCAGTTTGGCCCACGGCTTCAGCGACCGCTCCATGCGCCTGCAGGAGCCCATCATTGGAAGCTACGTCGACTTGCTGATTCGCCGCCTCAAGGAGAGGTGTCATTCGGAGCCGGCTGCGGACAGACCCGGTGGCCTCACCACGCGCCAGGACATCAAGACCTGGTACAACTGGACCACGTTTGACGTGATTGGCGACCTGGCATTCGGCGAGCCCTTTGACTGTCTCGAAAAGGCAGAGTACCACCCCTGGGTCGACAACATGAACAAAACCACCAAGAGTTTTGGCGCCTTCATGGCACTGAAGCTCGTCGGCTTCCACTGGCTCGTGACCGCCATCCTCAAATACGGACTCTCCAAGACTCGCGAGGACCACATGAGGAGGACCATGGCCAAGATTGAACGCCGCGCCTCGCTGACGGTAGAGCGCCCCGACCTGATCGAGGGCCTGCTCCAGCTCAAAGGTCTGGGGAAGGAGCAGATTCGAATCACCGCAGGCACACTTATCATTGCCGGTTCCGAAACGACAGCCACCCTGCTTTCCGGCGTTACTTACCTGTTACTGAAGAACCCCGAGAAGCTTGCTCGCCTCAATGAGGAGGTGCGATCCGCCTTCAACGACGACAACGAGATCACACTGATGTCGGTCGCGAATCTGCCCTATATGCTGGCCTGTTTGGACGAGGCCGCGAGGCTTTACCCGCCCGTTGCCGGCGGTACTCCGCGTGTGGTGCCTGCTGGGGGTGCAAGCATTGCTGGTACCTATGTTCCTGAGAATGTGAGTGGCATTGCTTCGCCCAACCTTTTTTTTTTTTTTTTTTTTTTGCTGACCATCTGAGCGACTGTTCTCCAGACTGTCGTCAGCGTGTGGCAGATGGCTGCGTACCAAAACGAGCAAAACTTCCACGAGCCTTTCAGCTTCAAGCCCGAACGATTCATCGAGCGGAACAGTAAGGTCAACACACGCGATAGGTTTGAAGTTTTGCAACCTTTCTCGGTCGGGCCCAGAAATTGCATTGGTCGAAAGTAAGTTTACTCCACGACAGCTTCCCACCCAGATTAAAAAATGGCGATGAACTGACTGGGTTTTGTTAATAGCCTTGCCTACGCCGAGATGCGCCTCATCCTGGCCAAGATCTTGTTCAACTTTGACATTGAGCTCGCGGACAAGGAAAAGGACTGGATCGATCACAAGAGTTACGTGCTTTGGGACAAGCCAGCATTGGACATTTATTTGACTCCGGTTAGGCCATAATCTTTCTGCAGCTGGACCGCGCTGGATGTGATTTTTTTTCAGCATGCAATGTTATTTTAAGCTTTCTTATTTTGGTGTCTTGGATACATCTGAATTTAACATGACTCTTTTGGAATGAAAAGAAAGTCCGTTATGAGATTTTAGTTCAGTCCTCCTTCAAGACCTCGCCAGGCACTGCGACAAACAAACGGTATGTCTCGCCAGCCTTGATATCCTTGCTGCTCACATGGGGCTTAGGCAGCACCTCCTCGCCGCGCTCGCCTCTTCTGACCGTGACCTTGTCCACGCTAGGATCTCTCCGGATCCTGACCCTGAAAGTGGCACCCCTAAACTCCCGCGTAACCTCCATCTCGTCCCAGTGCGCCGGCAGCTGCGGGTCAACTACCAGACCCGTAGCGTCCCCGCGCAGCCCGCACAAGCCCTCAACGACGCAGCGGTACACCCACGCGATGGTGCCTGTGTTGAACAGCTGCGACGACCGGCCGGCCGTGCGCGGGTGCTCGCGCCACGCCCCGCGGTAGTAGTTGGGGATGTATATGGGCAGCTGGCCGCGCGCGAGGAAGTCATCTTCGCCCGGGCCCGGGATCATCTGCCTCAGGTACTTGAAGGCGCGCTCCGTCTCGCCCGCGGCGTACAGGGCGTGGATGAAGAAGATGGCCGCGTGGTTGTACACGGCCGCGTTCTCGGCCGACCCGGGCGCCTTTTGCGTGACGCGCCCAATGTCCTCCCGCATGCCGTCAAACGCTGGCGCGAACATCTGCACTCCATAGGGGGTGGTGAGCTGCTCGTCGATCTGGTTCAGCATGGAGGCGCGGCAGCGGGCTGGGTCGGATGATTTTGCGACGGCGCCGCCCAGGATGGCAAAGGACTGCGGGTTGAGCCAGATGCGGCCGTGCGGGTCCGACGGCACTCCAAAAGTCACGCCGTCATCGGTGATGCCGCGCGCGTACCACTCGCCCGTCCAAAAGTGCCGGTTGGCGGCGTCGTTGACCTCGGCCGCCCCGGCGCGATACCGCTGGGCGAGTTTCTGCTCGCCGCGCTGCTCGCACACGTCGGCCCACAGGTTCACCGCGAAGCCCGTCGCGATGGTCAGCCATCCCGACACGCCCTTGCCCTTGATGCCGACCATGTTCATCGGATCGCACCAGTCGCCCTGCGCGATGTAGCTGAGCCCGCGCTCGTCGCGGGCCTTGTCGCACAGGAGCCAGTCCATGGCGCGGGAGAAGCGCTCGAATACGGTCAGGGTTTTGCCGTCAGCCTTGGTGGTGACGGGCTCGTCCAGGAGCGCGTAGTCTGCCGTCTCGGAGAGGTACGCTTCCAGCGTGATGGGGAGCCAGACGCAGTGGTCGGTGTGGGGGATTTGGTTGATGTACTTGAGCTCGGCACCCTCGGCGAGGATGATGCCGTCGGGCATGGCGCCTGTCGCTTCCTGCTGGGACAGGGCGATGAGGAACGCTTGCCTAGCCACAGCCGGCTTGATGTAGCTCATTCCCATGTTGTCCTGGAGGTAGTTGCGAGTCTGAGGGTCGGTGCTGAGACGGTTGACGTCGCCGTGGTAGTAGACCTGTCGGGCAAGCCAGTTGTTGACAAAGTTGTTGAGCCCTTCGTCGGGAGTTTCGATGCTGAGACACCCGCGCCCCTTTTCTATGTACGCCGCGTAGTCTTCTGCTACTTTTGAAAACGCCTCCTTGCTCAGGTAGCGCCCACGCATCTCCTTGATCTCGGCGTCGTCGTACGCCGGACCAAACATGAAGCGATACTCACGGTGGTCGTCGGGTACCAACTCCTCCCGGTACTGCACGACGGCCGTGGGGGTCTCATAAACAGCATCGCTGTCTGAAAGGCTCGGCCTCGTCAACGCCGACGGTGCCTGCAAGCCCCCTTCGCCCTCGAAAGCCGAGTTCCTCGCCTCCCAGGCGGCCGGTTTCGTCTCGCAGAGAAAGTAGGTCTTGTCCTTGAGGAACCTGTTCTTCTCCCAGTCGGCAGCCTTTTGGTAAGGCGTCACGCAGGTGGCCACGATGCCCTGCAGGTCTGGACACCACTTGGCCGACTGATTCATCCAAGACATGTACCCGATGGTGAAGTGTGGGTATACGCTGACCTTGCGGGGGCGGCCGGACAGGTTGGTCACACGTACAGTCCACAGCTCGGCCACGTCTTGCGTCGGGAGGAGCAAGGTCAGGTCCACGCGCAGGCAGTCTAGCTGGGCCCTCCAGCGAATGTCGCTCTTGCCGACGGAAAAGACGAAGCTGTCGAGTCTGGCGCGGACAGGTTCGTAAGGGGCAGAGAAGAGACGACCAGTCTCCTCATCCTTGACATAACAGAAACGTCCCGGGTAGTGTGCGTAGTAGTTGGGCTCGGGTTGCATAAAAGTCTTGGCCTCAACGTTGGGGGCGTACGAGTATTTTGCCGGCTCCGGCTGCATGAACTGAGCCGTGGCATATCCCCGACATGTAGCCTGGATCATCATCCTCTGGTTCCATAGAAAGCCGCCGGCAGACGGCATGGCCGTAGGGCTGGTCAGCTCATAACGCTGACCATTGTCCGAAGGACGGAGGAGCGGGGCTTGTGGAACGTTAACGACAGTCATGACGGCAGTGTTGCGTGTTGGCTTAGGTAACTATGAAGCGGTTGGTTCTAGAACTAAATTGCTTTCTAGGCGAGGAAAGAATGGGGAAAATGAAATGAGAGACGGAAGGTTGGACTGAGAGACAAAAAGGAAGGTTTGCTCCTAATAACTTCCTTCTAGAAATAATCTTGACTGTCCACGTCGACATCCGGCAGTTAGTTGATCTACAGAATGGCGGGCCAAATCCCACCGATCGGAAGCTGACAAGTATGAATATAACCAGGTTTCGGGAATCAGAAAATGGGATTTGATTCGGACAAAAACAAACGACGTCAACGCGGAAAAGCCTCATCCGCCGCAAGCCACGACCAAAATCTGGGGTCCCCACAGTTTTGTCAGCTTCGGCGTGGGGGGGATCCGAAGCGAGGTCAGTCGTTCTCCCCGAAATTTTGAGAGATATTCGTTAGCCGGTCGGCATTCCGGCCCGACGACCAACTTGCCAACCCCGTGTCGTGTTACCAACATTGCACTGCCTGCTTATTAGTCCGAAAAGAAAGAAGAAAGGTGCATGGTCTCTTGTGCCCCACGTAAAGCATACTGTGAAACAATTGGCGCGCTTTGAAATACGGCTTTGGTGTTTCTTGGCTAAAAGGTGTTTGGTTGGTGAGATTGGTTGTACAAATCTCGGAATGTTGAGAAATATACAAGTGTGTTGGGGCCGCAAAAATCAGTGACGTGATATGATGGCGTTTCTGTCACGTGCCTCCCTGATAGTCACCAATGTTAATCTGTGAGAAAGGGTTATATTGTTTTGTTTTTCCCCCTTTTCTTCTTTCTATCTATGCAAATACTGTTTAAACAGCATTGCGAGTGAGATCCGAAAAAGAATACTTGGTTTCCCTTTGGTATTATGTATAAATAAATCTGAGCCCAAAGTGACCAGATTGTGATCGAAAATGATTGTTTGCTGCCATATCGGGCGGGCACAGCCAAATCTGTCCACCATGTTCTTTCTGTTCTTTCGAATTCTTCGAGGAGCAGCGACTACCTAGTTGCCTACCTCCTTTTCACCCATTTCTCACATTTGCAACTTATCCATGTAACCTGTGGCCTTAATGTTGTTTTGATTTGAACACTCACTTTCTGGACCAACGAGACGAAAAGACACAGGACACACAAGCGAACCACCTCGCCATTCAGCTTTGCAGTCCTTGCAGCGTGCATGGATAGGAGATAGGTAATACAACCTTTTCCGACATAATTCCCATCTTGCCTCTAATCAACGATAGTTTTGGCCGACGTATGTCCGCCTGCGGCAGAGCATCTACAATGCCGCAAAGAAAAACCGAGAGAGATGATCCTCAAGCGACCCAGACCGGGCAAGCCGGCGATGCTATCGCTTCGCCGGCAAGCACCAGTCGAAAATATAACCACCAGGCTCTCATTGAATCCTCCTATGGTGAAACTCGAGCGCTACAGGACCCTGATGTTTATATTAGGTATCTTTGCAATACAACGGTTTTGCAACGTCCTTGGCTCAAGTTCGAGGACATATACTGCCATCTCAGATGCGTCTGCACGCGTCATTCATTTCCTGTTCGTCCAGGTCCGGGATGTCTCAACAACTCGGAAGGCAAGCCGAGCCATCAGATTATTGCCGACTTCCCAATGTCCCATCGATGCTTCCTGACCTTCAACCGCCTTCTGGACTACCTTAAAGGCTGCTTTAGCAGCCACAAAGACTGGCGTGAAGCCGTCAACAAACATGGCGAACTTCCCTTCGACCCCGAGTTGTTTACCCGAGGCTTTTTTGCCGCTCGTACGGCTTTGGGATACGGAACCACTAGATTTACTCTCCTTGGTGGCCCCAAATAAAGAGGCTGGACCAAAGCGATAGCCGAATCGAAGCTCGGCTATTTGAATCACGACCCCAAGACGCCACAAGGACAAGTCCACCCATTTTGGGCAGGCTTTTACGAGCATCAGGCGGCCAATTGGGACCTCAGAATTGAGCCTGCAGTAAAAGAAGCCATGAGAACTTTTGGCAAGGGTCGGAGACAAGAGCTCAAGCGGAAACGCGATGAACCCAACGACGGAAGCCCGCGAAAGCGTCCCAGCAAGAAGGACACAGTCAAGGCTCAAAACAACTTTGTTGCTGCTGCCATGAGAAGGCTCGTCGTATCGGACCAGGACGGAGAAAAACTGCCCCCAGATCCCGTAGAGCCCGTAGAGCCCGTAGAGCCCGCAGAGCCCGCAGAGCGGACCGAACCTGCAGCAAGGAATCAGCAGCCTTCGGCTCAGGCCAACCCTGTTTCTAGCATATCCCAAGATTTACCTGCTGTAAATTTGGAAATGGGTCACGGCCTTTCAAACGTGTCTGGAGCATCTGTCTTCGACCCCTTGGCCTTTATGTATACACCTGAAGCCCACTCGAAACCTCAGGAAAGACCTACCAAGATCGACAGGCAGGCGGCGAGGGTAGCTCGAGATGCAAGCGGGCCGAAAAGCAGCACGCTTGATGGCAAGGCTTTCTCCGAAATAGCTCAGGTCTATACTAACGTCAGCAGTGATGGGCACGAGTCTGACACTAGCGATGACGATGACATCGAGGCCGATCCGCGGAAGACACCTTCAAAAATCAGAGGCGGACTTGCCGTTCCACAAGCCCTAAGTAATACAGCCAAGTTATCGGCGGACTCGGGCAGCACCACGGAACCCACATCCCCACCAACAATGACAAGAGCCGTAAAATCTGAGGCAGATTCGCCTGCCAAAACTCCCAACAGCATCTCAGTCACGCCCACCAAAACCATGCCAAATGCACGTGGAAATCTGGTGGTCGCAGCCCCGCCCGTCACCCCTCGCCGCAGCACCAGGCTGGCCAGAAACCCCAATGACCTGAAATCTATGCGAAGGTGCCGCTACCCGGCGGAGACTCGAGATGGCAATGAGAGCGACAGCTCGGTAACAGTTGGCTTTCCAACGCCAGGTCGGAAGCCCATCTGAACCTTGTTACTGCCGTCAGCCGTGACAAGAACTTGACGATGATGGTACTTTGGCAAATTGTCTGTTGGTTTTAGACCATTGTGGCGCCAGCCACGCCCAGCCTTGGGGGGAAGAGAGCGAGTCCCGATCGGCTGCGAAAAGTAACACGGCTGTAATGGTTTGTTTGTTGTAGGCCCCTAGCGCTCTTTCGATGAGGATATCTGCGATGAGCTTGCATTGTTTTATCTCTGTCGCTTTCATGCGATCAGTTTCGTCCATTGTACTGCATTTTGTTAGCCTGACAAACATGTCGATTTGGGACCTCAGTATGGAAGGAGGAGTTTTCTGCATGCGGAGAAGAAGACAAGTTTGCATCGTTCTTGATCGATCCGGATCACATATACCAAGAACTGACGGCAAGGTCAGGGGGGCGCTACCTGGCGCGCGATGACAACAGCAATGTGTTCTATTTAACTGGACTTACCATACAGAGCCTTGATCTCATCAATGACGGCATCTGTGACCTGCTTTGTTGTAGCCGTCCCACCCAAATCCGCAGTGACAACACCCTTTTCGCACACGCGTTCCACAGCTTCCAGGAGCTTCATGCTTGCGTCCTTTTCTCCCAGCCACGC
The DNA here is from genome assembly GCF_000002495.2 of Pyricularia oryzae 70-15. Taxonomy (NCBI): domain Eukaryota; kingdom Fungi; phylum Ascomycota; class Sordariomycetes; order Magnaporthales; family Pyriculariaceae; genus Pyricularia; species Pyricularia oryzae. Next base: position 3,329,288 of record NC_017851.1, on the reverse strand, counting down.
GAGCATCTCGGCGCTAGTCCAGAACGTGGCTACGGGGTTGGCAACCCCTTTCCCTGTAATATCAAACGCACTGCCATGGATGGGTTCGAACATGCTTGGGTTTTGACGAGAGGGATCCAGATTGGATGTTGGTGCAATTCCAATGGAACCAGCCAAGGCTGCTGCCAGATCAGAGAGGATATCGGCGTGCTACGAAGTTTATAGTAAGTACAAATCGCCGGGCTATCGGTCAGCAGAGGCAAGACCAGTAGTATGCCACTTACCAGGTTCGATGCGACAATGGTATCGCAGCTTTCAGGCTTCAACACCATCCGGCACGTCATGGCATCAACCAACATCTTGTCCCACGTCACGTCCGGAAAGTCTCGGGCGACCTCGGCGGCGACCTCGTCCCACAATACCATCCCGTTCCTTTGCGCGTTGCTCTTGGTGACCACCGTCAACAACTTCCGCGGCCGGTTCCTCGCCAGCTCAAACGCAAAGCGCATGATACGCTCGACGCCGTGGCGGGTGAAGATGGCCACTTCGGTCGCAGTCTCCCATGGCAAGCCGCGATGGGACCTCCCTCCCTGTCCAGCATATTCGCCCTCGCTATTCTCGCGGACGATGACCCAGTCCAGGTCCGAGGTGGCGCAGTCCCGGAGGGGGGACCGCGTGCCGCGGAAGATCTTGGTCGGGCGGACGTTGGCATACTGCTGGAACGGTTGGCAGATGGCGAGGCGGAGACCCCATAGGGAAACATGGTCTGGGACTTCGGGGCTACCAACAGCCCCGAAGAGGATGGCGTCGTGCTTTTTGAGCTTGTCGAGGCCGCCATCTGGAATGTACTTGCCCGTCTTCTTGTACGTGTCTGAAGACCAGTCGAAGTGGGTGAATTCGATATTGAACGAGCCTAGGGTGTCGGCCAGAGTATTAAGGACGGCAATGGAGGCATCAATAACCTCCGGGCCGATGCCGTCCGCCGGTATGGACGCAATGCTGTAGGATTTCATCCCAAGGAGCTTGATTTGACGGGGGCAAAAAGTTATTTGGCGCTGATAGTAAATGCTTGGTCGATAAACTACACAAACACGTAGTATGGGTTGCCAATAAGATGATTGCCATTGTGCAGCTGGGACTTGGTGTCCAAAATTCTAAAGACCAAGTCGGGGTTTCGGCCTAGGCCTCGGATCCCCGCTTCATCGGCGGACTTAGTGTACCGACTCGTTGGTATGTCTGAATGCTTCTTATCCGATACCGGCCATTACGTGTCGGGTAAGGGAGAATAGGGCAATGTTGTGGGGCCCAAATTTGATTGGAAGGAATGCACGTGCACCCAATAGCTTACCTACGAATCCGCTGAAGCCGGATTCAGGCTAGAATTCAGCTTAGCCGACATGCGCAATCAAGAACTTTATCTGGCTCGTTTTCAGCAAGCTATCGACTTCGTTAACTGCGACAATTGCCACAGATAAAAGCTGCTTCATGTTGGATACCTGGTATGGTTTTGGGGTGTGTTTAGTGTCTGCGGGGACAGTGGTTCAGGCGACACGGGCCTGGCCTGAAAGACTTTCAGTTGGGTCCCACTGCAATTTAGGCTCTGTGCCATTTTCCAAGCAGCGGTACGCTGCTCGTTCAACCAACACCAGTCGACAGCCCGGTCAAACGCGAGTAACTCGATGCGCATAAAGCGCGTCGCGTCAACATCCAACTTCCACGGATTCTCTTGGTACAATTAGGATGTCTGTTGTTTCTGTCAACACGAGGAACCTTGAAGGCACTTTTCTCTTAAAGATCCGTCCATCCTTGATCACGAAACGCCGAGGCTACTACGCTACATTCCCCATCCAGCACCTATCCGTCGGTGACAATGAGCCGACTCCCCCTCACTGGCCCCCAAGCGGCAGTGAAGATGCAGTGGCAATTGCATACATGTCGGGCCAATAAATTCCCGCGGCGGCCTTGATGGCCTTGGATTATCACCTGCAATTCCACCTTGCGTTTGTTTCCAGCACGAAAGATTGCTGCCAGTTGCTGGCCTATTTTCCAGAACCGGCAACCATGGCACACATCTTCTCCCTTTTCCCAAACGCCAAGCCCGGCTATGTCGACGGCCGACAGACAGAGGCCGGCGCCACCAAATTCCCCAATACCCCTTTCTTCTCTGGGCCACTCAAACCAAACCGAATCGAAGCCGACATCTTTGAGCTCGAGACAAGCGGCGAGATCCCTGGCACCATCGACGGCGTCTTCTTCCGCGTCCAGCCGGACTCTCAGTTTCCTCCGGTATTTGAGGACGATGTCCACTTTAGTGGCGACGGGAGAGTCAGCGCCTTTCGTTTCAAAGATGGCCACGTCGACTGGAAGCAGCGCTACGTGCGGACCGACCGGTTCCGGGCGGAGAGGGCTGCCCGCAGGGCTTTGTTCGGCAGGTACCGCAACCCCTTTACCGACAACGAGATGGTCAAGGGGATCATACGTACTGTTTCCAACACCAATGTCATATTCTGGCGTGGGGTCCTGCTGGCTATGAAGGAGGACGGACCACCGTTCGCCATGGACCCGGTCACGTTGGAGACCATTGGACGATATGATTTTGAGGGACAGGTGGACTCGCCGACATTTACCGCTCATCCCAAGTTTGACCCTGTTACGGGGGAGATGGTTGCCTTTGCGTATGCCGCAAGCGAAGACGGTCAACACGCTAGCCGTGACGTTGTGGTTTGGACATTTGATGCTCAGACTGGGGAGAAGAAGCGAGAGCATAGATATAAAGCTCCTTTTTGCGGCATGATTCACGACGCTGCACTCACCGAGAATTATCTCATTTTGCCGCTCACACCACTCAAGGCCAGCTTGGAGAGGCTTGAGAAAGGCGGCAATCATTGGACGTGGGACCCTGAGGAGGACCAGTTCTATGGCATAGTTTCCAGGAAAGGAGACAAGGATGTCGTATGGCTCAGGGCTGACAACGGTGAGGTTGTGATCAGATTCAATGCCCATGATTCCTGTCGCACTAATTACTAACCTACTCTACAACTAGCCTTCCACGGTCACGTTGCAGGGGCATATGAAAACGAAGAGGGTCATATAGTATGCGATTTGACTATAGCCGACGGCAATGTATTCTACTGGTGGCCTCCTGAAAACTCTTCGTTGGGACCAAACCCTCGCCAAAAGCTCAACGCAGACACGCACCGCTGGACTTTTGATCCCAATGGCGGATCTGGCACACGCGTGGCGCCTGCGGAGCTTTATGGCACAAATGGAGAGTTCTCCCGGATCGACGAAAGGTTCGTGACAAAGAAGTACCGTCATTTCTGGCAGCTTCAAATAGATTCTTCGCGGCCTTATGATATGGCCAAATGTGGGCCGCCCGCCGGGGGTCTTTTCAATGTAAGTCACTGCCAGGCATATCGAGCATTATTGTCCAAAATTACTCGCAAGGGCTTTTGGCTGACTGCTGCCTTTTTTTTATTTTTTGCTTTTAACCAGGTCCTTGGACATTACGATTGGGACGCTCCCCGTAATCAAGACGGCACTCGCTTCAAGGATGAGTACTGGGCCGGTCCGACATGTACATTTCAAGAACCAGTCTTCATGCCCAAGTCAGCCGACGCAGCCGAGGGCGATGGCTACGTCATGGCGCTGGTCAATCACCTAGACGTCCTGCGCAACGACATTCTCATATTCGACGCGCTCGACCTCGCAAAAGGGCCGATTGGTGCCTGTCACCTCCCGCTGCACATCGGGATCGGCCTCCACGGGAACTTTGTCGACGAGGCTGATATGGCGTGCTGGAGGTCGGCCCGGCAAGCCAAAGGTGACATTGCCTCTGCGCGCCCTGCGAGTGAACCCCTGCCTTGGCAGCGGGAATTGATTGCCAAAAGTGTTGCACAAGAGTCATCTAGATAGCTTCTATATTACGATGTTACAATGCAGCTTGACGTTGACGGGCAAAATGGCCCATTGCCTCCCTTGAAAGGGTCAAAAAGATGCATGTAAACAAGACCAACAAATACCATCAGACAAGAAATCTGACAATCGCCCCTATCGACTTGAGCCTGGGCGGGCAAGAGACCCCGATTTGCCCACTGTCTACCCTATCTGTGATCGCCTTTTTTTTTGCCGCCGCGCGGGATCTATTTGGGGGGTGTTGAGTGGTTTGAGAGAGGAGACAGAGAGAGGAGTATTTCTTGGAGATCACAAGAGAGAGGACCAAGAAACCCCCATTGCATCTTTGATACCCCTCTCTCGGTACTATATAGCCGAGCTGTCTGCATCTTGGCGATCACCCTCGCGTATCAACGTTTTACAGACGGTTACATAAGAAGACAAAACATGGCAAATTTGGCATGTCTCCTTGGGCTTTTTTTTTCTTTTTTGGGAGTCATTTCTGGAATGGTGCCCTTTTATACATCTCCTTCATGCACACGACGCTTGCTGCATCCCAAGGGTCCCGGAGCTGCAGCAGTAAAAGGACATTCCACTTTTGCCATTGCTAGTCTTTCTGAGCCATGTCTACAGATCAGGTCACCCAGCTCCAGCAGACTGTCGAGAGGCTGCAGCAACAGGTTATCCGACTGAGCGGTACGTATACAAGCCTCAGCCAAACTTTTGTTGGTTGCATTATTTCTCAAGCTATAATCCAAGCAAATTGATAGATCAAGAGGAAATCCGAAAACTGCAGTACAAATATGGCTACTACCTGGATAAATGTCTTTACGAAGAGGTATTCAAATCCTCGATCACCAGAGAAAACCCCCCAACCTCGAAACTGTTCCTAACCCCAAGCCAAAAGCCCTCACTGACATCCAAGTGCAGGTCGTCTCCCTGTTCTCCGATGCGCCAGACACATACGTCCAATTTCTTGGCGGTAGATACCACAAAAAGTCCGGCGTGCATCGGTTGTACGTAGGACGATTTGGCAAGCTCTTCACCGGGGGACGGAACGGGCCGATCCACGGCTTCCTGCTCGACCACCCGCAGCTACAGGGTATAGTAGACGTCGACTACAGCGCCTCGCCGCCCGTCGCGCGTGGTCGCTTCCGCAGTCTCATGCAGGCGGGTGTTCACGTGTCGCAGGCGGCAGCGCACCCGCGGGGCGCCACACAGTGGTGGGAGGGCGGCCTATACGAGAACGAGTACATCAAGGACCTCGAGGGCGGCGGTTGGCGCATCTGGAGGCTGCGGTACTTTCCCTTTTGGCACGCCGACTTTGAGCACGGCTGGGCCTACAAAGTCGCCGGGTTCGTGCCGTTCCAGAACGTGACCTACCCCGAGGACGAAGCTGGGCCAGATGAGGTGCTGCAAGAAGACCAGAGGATGATGTGGCCGGATACCAGAGTCGTACCGTTCCACTATGGTCACCCCGTAACTGGGGAGACGGTCAAAGAGGAAGATATGCGAGCGCCTGTGTATGGGTCTGGGCCTTCAGATGCGAAGCCTGGGCTAAAGCTTGACTAGTTCTAGATTCTGAAACGAGCTGGAGGCTATGTGCTTGGACCTCATTGAGAATTAAACATTCCTTCTTGGTAGCTACTGTGCTCCTTGGAGTCTCAGAAATCGGGCAGATGGAACAAAGGGTCGTCGCCATCCTGACCATAAGACTCCATCATTCCTGAGACGCTGATTTCATCGCGAGTTATGTGAGTGTCTTTGATCAAACAAATCATGAATCTGCGCACCTGAAAGGGGAAGCCTTACATATCATGATGAGAAGCAATGCCAAAGGTATACAGTCCCGGACTATCATGCCCTGGATTGAACGCGCTGTCGCCATTTATCAGGCCATGTTCTTCCAGTTGCGCCATGACTTCAACCAAAACGTGCCGCGTCCAGAATATCCGATCCATACCCTGAAGTGTATGCAGCAGCTCAGAAATTGCGTTGATGGCCATGGTTCGCTTCTCCTGCCTCTCTTTGCCGGCTGTGTCTTGACCGTTTGACAAAGCAAGCAGAAACACCTGCAGGTCCTCCAACAAGCACGACGTATCAAGGGTCACGAGGCTACTAAGCAGCTCCGTGTCACGCATATAACAAAGGACTCTGAGGCTCTGAGAGGCAGCCTCGAGGCAAAGCGCAGAGAAATCTTTGAAATACTGGCGTTTGGCGTCGCTGGCTGTGCGTATCCGTTGAGCTGTGCTCCGTAGGCCACTAGCTGATCCTCCTTCTGCAGATGATGTGCCTGCCTCGTTTAAGGGTTTTTCTGTGGTACTCGGTGCTGTTTTTTGTCGTCGGTCTGGATGCATAACAATATGTAGGAAAAACGGACGGGTGACAAAAATCAAAGTGCTCCAGTAGCGCAGGTGCAGAGTGGCGATACTGTAATGTCCGGGGATATTGTTAATTCCCTTCCCGCCAGTGTCCAAAATTTACGAATTTCATCGAGCCTTACCTGCGCTGGTGATAAGGAGAGGCATGTGTGATGTTCTTGAGGTGGAGGGGTAGGTTGTTGAACCACCGTTGAATGGATGCAACAGCGTCTGTCACTGATAATATCGATACTGCCGAATAGCCGCTTCTCTCTTGACTCGCCATAGTGCCAGCCATCCCGCTTGGCCTCAAATATAACAGCTTGTTCACACCTCGCTTCAGCCTAGACAGCTGACATGAGACCGCCAAATAGTCTGGGGGCATGTTACTCCCAGGCTCCAATACTTGTTCCAGCAAAAACTGAACAGACTCTGCGCCATCTTCTTCGAGCAACGATGGAGGATTTCCGTAGCACAGAGCCACTTCCAGGTCAAGTATGTATAGGCTGCAGAATATGCGAAGATCGGACTGGCCTTGGACGTTGCTCCGTAAACTCATGCTCTTTGAGAGATTCAGACCTAGACTGAGAGCGATCCTTGAAGCAGCACCGATATAGGCATAGGCGGTGTTGGAGTTGATCGAGCTCTGCAGTGCGATACTCTAAACTAGTGTCAGACGGGTATCTCATGTTGCGAGTGAGTTTCAATGCATACCAGAATGCACAGGGCACGTATGGCATCCACATTGGCCTCATCAAAAAGCGCCGGGACGAGCGATTTCGCAAGCGCCAAATATTTGGATGATGTCGCCTCCCCTGCAGCCTCGCTGTCGCGGGTTGTTAGCGCAAGTATGGCGTAAATCGAGCAGAGCATGGAAGGGGATGCGTAATTTGAGTCCCGCGCATAGATGCGATCAAGGGCCGCGTAGAAGGTTTCGGCACGGAAAAGCCAGTAGATGGGGTGTATCTCGCGGAAGAAACGATCGACGCATTGAAGACACAGCTCTCTCATCGGTAGAAAGATCTGCTTCGGGGGCGTCAAAAACGAGCCCGTCACAGAAAAGGCAGAGGCAGGGGCCTCTGGGGGACATGGAGGGGCTGCCGTGAGCGGTGTTACTAGGTCATTTTGAACCTTGCTCGACGATGTTGGGTTGGCACGTTGCCTTGGATTGATGGACCTGACTGCTGCGTTGAAGCCGTAGCCCCCCTCCAGCCCGACATGTCGGGGTGTGCCTTTGGAGTCAATGGTAAGCCAGCCCAGCTCTTTCTGGAGATGGTCTATTTCGTCGATGGTAATTGCGCTGCCAGGATTGAGCACTTTGTCAGCACCTTGATCCACGCCACTGCGAATAGCGTTTCCAAGGTTGGAAGCTCCAGTATTTGCTCGAGATTTTCGCAACTGTTCCAAAATATTTCCCGTCGGTGTTGGCAGTCGTCTTTCTAGCGAATGGACAAGCTCTCGGAGACTTTCCAGGTTGATTGGTGTTCCCGGTAGAAGGAGTCCCAGTGCCCGGGACATGAGTCTGAACTCCTCTTCTGGAGATATTGTTAGTGATTGGCCAAAAGGACATGGTTATAACAAAACAAATTCTCATTCAAGCTTTTACCCACCCGAAACATGATAGTATGGACGCTGCCGTCTGAAGTAGGCAAGTTAGTTGTCCCAGTCAGTGAATCGGATACGCAGTTATTTGAAGGATCTCTACTGCATCCAGACGAACCTTCTGGAGGGATCTACTTGACAAGCTGCCCCGATGCTAGAACAGAACTATTATGACGTGTCCATTAGCTACATGACCACCAAGTTTGTAGAGCTAGTATAGACCAGAGACCGGGTTGTGATTGACTAACTTGGCAAGGTCCAGGAACTTGAGCAAGCAGAGCAGGTATGTCAGTCAGTCTTTGGTTTGCGATGAGAGCATGAAAACGACTTTTCGCTACGACCGATTGGCACTAACTTGGATTAACACACTGTAAACGGCTCCAGTGATGAGTTTGTATCAGCAAACAGTAGCCTTCTTGCTACGATCCCATTTGCCCAGGCCTGGTGGGCCTTTGCGGGCCTATCTGGAGTATTTTGAGCAAAGCACACCTTCGTCTTACGACTCTTGCAGCGGTCGCAGCTCATCGGCGCCCGACGCTTTGCTACGTGGTCTCCCTCGGAGTCCATCGCGATGGGATGTGTCCGACGTTACCGAGTCTGGCTTCACCGGGCCGATCGACCCACCCGAGGTGTAGGGGAAATATCTCCGAAAAAGTCAGGTGGGTAGTTGTTTTCCTGACCGTATGTACGTATGGAGACGCTTATAGCTTGATATCTTCGCGCTAGTGCTTGGATGCTGGAGGGTGCAAGTAGTTTTGTTCGGGGGTATGACGCTGAACAAGGACCAGAGCGGTTCGTTCGGTGGATGTTTGTTTGACATCGACGAAACGGAGATTTTCAACGACCCCGCACATCGATGAAACAGAGGCAGGCGGCACGGCATTGAATATGAGCCGGAGGTGGTTCCTTCCTAATTCTGTACCGGTAGACATTGGCAGCTGGCCATGAGCAGCCCCGGTGTTGAGTGCTTTGCCCCCGTCCGCTACTCTTTCCCTGGCCCGGCAAACAGGCTGCATAAAAGACAATTATCAATTTTGCCACCTCCACTTCAAGTTGCTGTTGTTGCACATGGTCGGGTTCGCTTTGACGTGACATCCAATCATTGGTTCAGCGTGAGATGTGATGGGCGTGTTTTTTTGGTTCAACGAGGATACTTGCATCAAATGTTACGTTGGATAAAGGTCTGGTAGCTCCGTGAAGGTAGGCATCGAGTCGTGGCATAAAACATAAAGTGAGTACCTAAGCAAGGGATGGACGTATTGCCTAAGGGCCTGATCTTCTCGTTGTTATTTTTTCTTATTCCCAATTAGGCGGTACTTTATCCCTGTCCAAAATTGGGGCTGTTGATCAAAGGTATCTTGGATAAAAATGGACGGAAAATTGGAAAGGGTAAAGCAATCGATAGATAACCTTAACCCTGTTTGTTGTTTGTTTAACATCCGAATTGGGTTCAATTTTTTCCCCTATTTGGTTAAAGCTACGTTTAGCAGACTTTACCTTGTGGGTATACTTGGGGCTGTTCGTTGTGGCCCCCCTACAGCCCCCAAGTAGTTGCCAAAATTCCAAAGGTTATTTAAACGCAAAAGCTGACTACGAAAAAGATACTATATAGTATACTATAGTGGTAGGGGTAAAAATCAATGCCCCGATACAATATCCGCTGGTGTGGGCTTTGCCGACTTTGGTAATAGTTTTGAACAAAAAAATAATTTAGGTACTTGATGGTTCCCGCGAACAGTCAAGTTAATAAAGGCCCACGCATACATACACGGCGACAAGGGATGTTTTTTTTCTCTCGCCTGGTACCGTGGTAAGCATATAAACAAAGTATATAAAGTGCACACGCTTGGCCTTGCTAAACACTTTGCATTGCACACAAGCACATTGACTAAACACTCAAAGCCCAAAGTTTACGCTATATTCAACCCTTGTTATCTTATACAACACCAAAAAGGCTTCAAAATGACTGCAAATGTCGCTACCAAGCTACCCGAGATCAAGCACACGAAGATGCTGATTAATGGCAAGGTGATTATACAGGGCCAACTTAGATCTATCGAGCTATTATGTTTGTAGGACTTGTAGCGGGTTAGAAGCTCCTCCACCCATACAAGTTTGTCAATGCCTCAGACAGCAAGACCTTTGAGGTGGTGAACCCAAACACCAAGCAAAAGGTTGCCGATCGTGAGTTTTTCGAGTATTTGTCCTGGGTACTTTGTCTTATTTTGAGTTGTTGCTAACAAAATCGTCCACTTTCTCTCCCAATCGACAGTCCCTGGAGCAACTGAGGATGATGCCACCGCTGCCGTTGCCGCCGCCAAGGCCGCATTCCCCGAGTGGTCCAATCTCGGCCCGGAAGTTCGTGGCAGCTATGTATGATCTACTCACCTGCCTTCCTCTTTTTATTTTTTTTTTATTTTTTATACTTGACTCAAGCTCACCTATTCTCATCTTTGACCACGGATCAAAAGTTCGTCGCATTGTTGCGAGAGCACCAGGCAGAGATCGCCGAGCTAGAGAGTGTCTCCATGTGCGTCTTTTATGTCATTTAGCCAGTCAACTTGTTCCCTCGTCTTCTTTTCGGGATTTGAAACTAACTGAAGCGCGTTGTATTTTTCTTTTATTAAAGGGGCCGTCCGTCGTCGGTTGCTTATGATACTGTCACAGCAGCCAGGTACTGTGAGCTATTTGCGAAATCTTGGCCTCATGTTCAGGTAAGAGAGCTCGAAAGGGAGAGCTATGGCACACCGAAAAACGCCTAGAGAACTTACATCGGCCATCTTCACCCTCAACCGCCGGGAAACTCCTCTTTAAACACCCCTGGTTTCGTCGGAATGACTATGCGCCAGCCGTACGGTGTTGAGACTATAATCATTCCCTGTAGGTCCTTTGCTTCATGCTTTTTCCCTTGCCTCAATTTCCACCCACGAACCGAGAGTGCTGTGCTAACGTTCCACCTCTTGCTAAGAAAACAAGGGAACGGACCCCTCATATTTATCGGCATGAAGTGCCCGGCGCCCTGATAGCCGGCAACACAGTCGTGCTCAAGTCGAGCGAGAAGGCGCCTCTGGGCGTAGCGCGCGTCGCCGAGCTGATCCACCAGGCCGGCTTCCCTCCGGGCGTACTCAACGTCATCTCGGGCCACGGCACCCCCTCGGGCTCCGTGCTGGCCCACCACATGGAAGTGCGCATCATCTCCTACACGGGCTCCACCGCTACCGGCAAGTTGATCCAGCAGGCCGCCGCCAAGTCCAACCTCAAGATGGTCAACCTCGAGCAGGGCAAGAAGACGGGCAAGCTGGCGCTGGGCGGCGGCCACATCGAGGGCACCGACGGCTTCTTCGTCCAGCCCACCGTCTTCCTCGACCAGCCCGAGGACGCGCGCGTCATTAAGGAGGAGATCGTTGGGCCCGTCGTCTGCATCAACACGTTTGAGACGGAGCACGAGGCCGTTCCAAAAGGCCAACGATACCGAGTTTGGCCTCTACGCCCCCGTCTTCACGCGCGAAATCTCCAAGGCCATGCGCGTCGCCAAGGCGCTCGAGAGCGGATCCGTAGGAGTAAACTGTAGCTCGACCTCGAACGATTTGGACTTGCACTTTGGTGGCTTCAAGCATCCTGGACAAGGTCGCAGGGGGATTCCGTACATAATAGATCATTTCTTGGAGCAAAAGGCTGTCTTTATCAAGGTGGACGAGGTTTGATAAGATCTCCGGGTCCTATATACAGTGTCTTGCTTGTTTTTAGTCCATGGTCACTCGGTACACATTTAACCCAGCTTACTCACATGTAAAACCAGCCATTATCCACTCCCCGTCTCTTTCCTCTTGGCAAAAACCTCACCAAAGACATCTTCAGCATGCTTCTCCGCGTCATGCTTGTGCACCCAGTCCTCCCGCGGAAACGCGATGCTCTTGGGGTCCCGCTTGACCTTTTCCCAGTCCGTCTTGTGCCACATGTCCCTGGTCGTCTCGCCCGTCTTCTGCACCGCCTTGACGCGCTCGTACCGAATGTCCTGGTGCGTCCACAACGCCGCGGGGATGTCGCCCTTGCCCGCCCTCCGCAGGCACACGGCCAGCGTGACGCCGTCCTCCATGGCCTGCGTGGCACCCTGCGCGCTCGTGGGCAGGAATGGGTGCGCCGAGTCGCCCAGCAGCACGATGCGACCCGCGTCGCTCACCCAGCGCGGCAGCGGGTCACGGTACACGAGCTTCCAGTCCACCACGCTCGGCGTCTTGTCCACGATGGCCGTGCATACGGGGTCCCAGTCGCCCAGGAGCGCCTTGACCTCGTCCAGGTTGCCGGGGAACGACCACGACTCGTCAATGTCATGGTCGTCCTTGTGGGTGAGCACCCAGGAGCAGTTGGCGCCGTTCTTGATGGTCGACGTCAGGAAGTGCACGTCGGGCCCGATCCAGCCGTTGAATGTGTCGCCGTTTTCGCAAAACTCGCGCGTTAGGGGGTCTTTGAGAAGCTCAGTGGTTGGGAACCTAGAAATAGAGCTGGCTTAGCAAAAACAAAAAAAAAAAAAAACAGATGGCAGCGTCCAGACTCACCATGCACGCCACACGGCATAGCCACTGCTCTTTGGCTTATCAACGTAACCTAGAACGAGCTCTCTGGCCTTGGACCTAACGCCATCCGCACCTACGACAACGTCGCCATATACCTACTTTCGCATTAGCCCCTGTTCACCAATCGCACCTCATTTTCGCGGGCGAATCTTGACAGCTTCAACACGCACGCACCTTCTCCCCACTCTTGAGCACGATCCCAGCCTTGTCGTCTTGCTCAAAATACTGTTCTACATTATGCCCGAGGTGGATAGGGATGCCCAGCTCATCCCTCGCATAGTCAAACACCACCTGGTGCAGTTCGCCCCGGTGCCCATTGAATACGGGCGCGTCGGGCACGAGGGGCGGCGACGTCTGGTGCAGCACCACCTCGCCCGTGTCCCACTTGTGGATGCGGAAGCCGTAGTTTTGCAGGTTGATGCTGAGCTCGCGCATCCGCTGCGCGATGCGACCGGGCTGCGACGGCTCCGAGGGCAGCGTCCAGCGGTGGAATATGCGACCGGCGTTTTGGCCAAAGGAGATGATGTCGCCCAGCGATTTGAGCTCGCCGAAGCTCTCGTACATCTCAACATCGTGGCCGTGCCGCTTGCATTCGATCGCCGCCGTCAGGCCGCCGAAGCCGGCGCCTACGATGATCACTTTGATGCCGGTCTTGGGCCTGATTTCCATCTTGGACCATTTGAAACATGTACTGCTAGTCTGAGGGAGTCGTGCAAGTCATCCCAGGACCACAGGCATGTAACACCCCGAAGCCCCTTAAAGTCAATGAAAATACTCTGTAGCTCTTTGGCCCCGATAATACCCCGGAGGTTCGCTGCCCAGACCAAGCTTTTCCCCGCTTGCACATCATCTGCCGTGTCACTTTCTTTCCGGTGCAAGTCGACTTCAATCCAATGACATATGGGATAAGTGGCGGTTGGTGGTTACCTTGCAGGCGCCCCCACATCACCTCATCGATGCCATGCGACGAATAAGTAAATCAGACCGGCAAGTCGTTACTTGCGCCTGCTTGTCCGCTTCTCAATAATGATGTAACCAATTTCCCCTCTTTTTTGTTCGGTTCCATTTCTCCGACACCCTAGTATAAGAGTTCGTGGGGAAAAAATAACCCCAAGGCTTGGGGTATGCCGCTGGTGCCCTGGTATGGGCTCATCCTTTGGGTAGGTAGTTTATGTGATGCAGCCAAAAGTAGATATGAGTACCTATTTTGCACTGGCTACCTCAACAACGTGCTTACCTGCATAGGTAGGCACTCAACAAAGGTATAAGCTCGCTGTACACCTGAAACTTGCGGTGGCTCTGCTGGCCAACTGTTGTGTGGGTAAAACCCCGCATCTCAGACCAGAACTAAATGAAGGTGTCGTAATTGTGTCACGGTGTCTTCAGGGCGACATAATAGCGCCGAATCTCCTGGACTGATTGATCAACACATTGGATTAGTAAAGTTGAGTGGTGATTGTTTTGCGGAACCTAAGGTTAATATAAAGCACGTGAATTCCCTGGCTTGATCGATCAAAACGCCTGTGCAACTGAGACCTATCAACTCCCGTCTATCATCGTCTCGGACGCAGTTTCTGAGTATCTAGTTAGCCATGACATCGCATCCTGAGTGGGACCAACAAACGACGGGCACTGAAGTCGTCAAGGCGTTTGCAGACGCGATCAAGGGAAAGAATGGTATGGCAGCAAAGAACGCCACCAACAATCCCGAAGTTACCTGCGCAGCGAAAAGTACCGAGCTAACGCAATAACCAACAGTCGTAATCACCGGGGTGTCGCCAGGGGGCATCGGGTCGGCCACCGCGCTTGCAGTTGCTTCCCAGGCGCCCAACCACCTCATCCTCGCCTCGCGAACAGCCTCGAAGCTTGAGGAGGTCATAGCGGATATCAATCAGAAGTACCCTGGCGTCAAGGCCGTGCCGGTCCGCCTCGATCTGGGCTCCATTGACTCCATCCGCGATGCAGCCAGCAAGATCGAGTCGCTCCTGGTGGGCGAGGAAATTAACGTCTTGATTAACAATGCCGGCGTCACAGACAAGACCCGCGCCCCAATTACCACGCCCGACGGTACGCGCCTGGACAAGCAGTTCTTTGTCAACCACATCGGCACCTTCCTGCTCACCAACCTCCTGACGCCTCTGCTGCAGAAAGCCGCGGCTGGCTCCCCTAGCGGCGCAACCCGCGTCGTCAACGTAAGCAGCCACGGCCACCGCATTTCGCCCATACGGTTCTCTGACTACGCTCTGGACAAATACGGGTCCGACGAGGCCATCCCCGAGGCGGAGCGAACTCACCCCGAGACGCCTGCTTTCTTGTTGAAGGGCATGGACGATGAAGGTTTCCCGGGCTTCGTGGCGTACGGGCAGAGCAAGACCGCCAACATCTTACACGCGACCGAGCTGAGCCGGAGACTTAAGAAAAGCGGCGTTGTGGCCTTTTCCATTCACCCAGGTTTCATCGAGACGGACTTGGATCGCAGCCTCGACAAGGAGTTTTCCGACGCCTTGAAGGCCATGGCGGCGAATGGGTTCAAGACCCTTGACGGGGGTGCTGCGACAACGCTCGTAGCAGCATTCGATCCGGCATTAGGTCAGGTCGATGTCGGCGTTGAGGTGACTGGGTACCTCTCAGACTGTCAGCTGAGTGAGCAATTGGTTCGCGACCATGCCAAGGACCCGGCTATCGCGAGGAGACTGTGGGAAGAGACTGAAAGAATGCTACAAATTAGCAAGTAAGCAAGGTCTTACTCTGGTCATCGAGTTCAAGTGCCGTAAGCATAACTCTAGGAAGTCGTTATAGTACAATATTAGATTAGTGTATGGTTTGGGACTGTGGCAGGATTCCGACGCCCTGGTTTAACTTCCACACTCGTGCTATTAGACTGTGTTTGGGTCCGGTTCGTTGCGCGAAATGGTTTCACCATCCGCCGTCATCATCCGAACCATTCTCTTCGCCGTCACCCATATCCTCCGCATAATGGTCTACCATGCCATTACTGCTCCCATCGTCGTCCTCTCCGTTATCGTCGTCGGATGCAATGTGGTCTGTGCCCTCGTCGGAGCTCTCTGTTCCGTTTGAATTCGAAGCCCCATCCGAGTCGACTGGGTTGTCGGTTCGATGGAGACTTAGCCTCTCCGCAAAGGTTAGGTTTCTTCCCTGATTGCCGGCCTCTCCTTCATCCTCAGAATCCGAGCCGTCTTCGGTAGCAGAGCCATCAGAGTGGCTGTTTCGTGATTTGGAATCTCGTAGCGGGGCACCTTCGCTGTCGCCTTGTTCGTCTTCGTCCTCATCCTCGCTGTCAGCAGCAACTACACGCCGGGATCTGCGCTGAATCTTGGTTGGCCGGATATCTTCATCTTCGTCCTCGTCCTCCTCGTCATCTGAGTCAACCACTCGCCTCGCCTTCCGCTTGTTGGAGGGACGGACGCTGTTGTCTACATCATCGGACTCCAGAAGTGCTCCATTGCCATCGTTGTCACCCGCATTGTCGGTATCTGCGCCAGATGAATATTGGGTGGGTGAGAAGCCGTTGAAAAGAGGAGCACCTTCCTCATCCCCAAGGTCCAAGTCATCTTCGTCCACATCTCCCGAATTGTCAGCCTCCCACCCGCCGCCCTGGTGCGGGTCAGAAGCGGCTTCTTGGTCGAAATCGTCGTCCTCAATAAAGTCATCCATCTCACCATCGTCCTCTTCACTTTCAACATCTCTATCATCCATGTCAGCCCAGTCTTCGGCATCACTATCAGGCTCGACTTCTTCGTCATCATCCAGATCTTCAAACTTGGTCTCTTTCAGCTTCTGGAGCCGCCTATATCCCGCGCCGCACCTAAACAGCACCATGGGCCACATCTCGATGCCAGCGAGAACCTCAGAGATCATCCGTGGGAACTCAAAGCTCTCGTCACTGTCTTCGAAGTTGGGCGGCATTGCAGGTGGGTTGTCTTCTGAGAATTCCTCGGCCCAAACGCCGAAATCTTTGACCTCTGGGAGGTTGTCGCGGGAGTCTGGAAATTCGAACTTGTCGATCTTGGGCCATACGTAAATGAGCCTGGTTTCGGTTTCCACACCATACTCGTTTTCCTCTTGATGGCGCAGCTCGTAGGTGCTGGTGGAGTCTTCTTGGCCGCACCAGTGCATCGAGGTCATGGGCAGTTTACTGCTATTTTTGACCTCGTAGACAGCTTTGAGGTTAGGAAAGGTCATGAGCAAGCCGAAAATATATGCAGGGTCGCCCGGTTCGTTTGTTTGGCTGATAATTGCCCCTCTCTCGTCAAGGTAAACGTCGTGAAGAGAGAGGTGTTCGACATTCTCAGAGAAACCAGGAATCTGATAATGCTTGGCGTCTTCTGGGCGCAGAAAATTCGGACCCATCCAGCCATCCCATCCATCGAGGTTATAGAGACCAACAACATCCTTGCTACGGTTGAATCGCACAAGCGAACAGTCGTCATCGTAGACAGCAAGTGTGTCCGGGAGGGCCTTGAGGACGATATCGCGGCTCTCGTGGTTGATTTGCAACAGGGTAGCCACGCTTTCGTACTGCAGGACCAAGGTAAGTTCTGGGTCTACTCGCATTAAGTCTTCGCTCATTTTGATGACCACTGTTACTATCCGCGATTCCGCGCAAATCATAGGACTGAACAACTCCCAGACTCGACAGCGCAACTCGGGAGGCAGCTTTGCGAACTGTGGAAACTCATAATCTGTCCAGAAGGTGATGGTTTCACTACCATCCATCATACCATCTGTGCGTTTCCCGATTGCTGAACTTCGATCTGATTCATCCTCATCATCGTCATCTTCGCCATCATCAGACTCGGAGGCCTCGAGGTCTAACAGGCCACGAGCGTCGCCATGGCTTTCTTCGTCCTCATTTTCATCAGAGCCATAGTCTGACCCTCGCTCCGAGTCGAAATGCTCTTCCAAGTGCGATGGTGAAGGGGACTCGGCATCACTCGGAAGCTGTCCGTTGTCGGATGCATCGGTTGCGTCGTTGTCGCTGACGTCTGACATGTTGAAGTGTATGTTGCCACTGCAATAGCTGGTGTGGGTTCCAGATGCCTCGACTGGCGGCTTTAAAGTTTCAAATGCCAAGCAAGTCTGCTAAAATAGAAAAATAGAATGAGAACGGTCCTAGTCTAGGCCATCTGAATGCAACCTGATATTGCGACTCAGCGTTTTCGAGGAAGAAATAGAGGGCAAAAGAGAGTGCTAGTAGTCTGTTGAGGCAGCAAACACGTGCAGCCAAGCGCGACGCGACTGATTGAGTTCGGAGACCCCGCCCCACAAACTACCTAAGGTTGGTAAGTGCGTGCATGGGACGGGACTGACTTCCAATGGAAATCTGTTGAACACTTTGAACAGGCAGGCCCGTGATCCCTGCCAAGCCCCGCTTTGTCGCTTCCACCAAATTACCGTTCGTCAGATTCTTCCCCAGTTTCTTCTGGGCACTTCTTGACCACCTTCCGCTCTGACGTGCAGCGTCAAATCAATCTCAAACCCTGCAGCCATCAACCGACTGTCGTCGCAATTTTGGGGGACTGTACCTATTCGGCATGCCCGTTTACAATCAACCCATGCATGCCAGAAGTCTAGCATGCGGCTACTAAGCGCTACAAATCTCACCCTGGAGCAGTTCGACGATGACAACAGCATTCCGCCGTATGCCATCTTGTCCCACACTTGGGGCAATGACGAGATAACCGCCCAAGATGTCCTCTCCGGTGAGCCCAGTCGCTTCAATGACCGTGCAAGCTTCTCTAAAATTCAGGGTTGCTGCCGCCAAGCTGTCCGCGATGGCTTGGGCTACGTCTGGGTTGATACATGCTGCATTGATAAGACGAGCAGCGCCGAGCTTTCCGAGGCCATCAACAGCATGTTTCGCTGGTATCGTAAAGCGGCCTTCTGCTATGCGTATCTTGCAGACGTAACCTCACCTCTGGTCGACAAGGATAACGCCGCGTCTGTAGCGGAGAGATCTGGCCACGGTGGCAAAGTCCGCATCGCGTCCGCTTACCAAATCTACCAGTCTTGTCGTTGGTTCACCAGAGGCTGGACCCTGCAAGAGCTCATTGCTCCAGGTGAGGTCATCTTCTTCGACGTCAAGTGGCGCCGCATCGGCAGCAAATCCGAGGATCTTTCCGATATCGAGAAGATCACCGGTATAGGTCGTCGTTTTCTCCAAGATGTAGAAGAGCTGCAACGGGCTAGCGTGGCCCAACGGATGAGCTGGGCCTCTAAGCGCCGTACAACCCGCCGAGAGGATCGCGCATACTGTCTGCTCGGCATTTTTGGTATCAACATGCCGCTTCTCTACGGTGAAGGTGACCGAGCCTTTATCCGCCTGCAAGAGGAGATAATGAAGGACTCGGATGATCAGTCGTTGTTTGCGTGGGGACTGGGTATCTCACTCGATGACCGTGATCAGGGTAACGGTGGTGGGTTGTTCGCTACCTCGCCCGAAGCCTTCCAACGAGGCTCGTCCATATCATTTTGGGGCCAGCTGTCTGCAACCAAACCTACACATCATTTCATGACGAATAAGGGCCTTAGAATCGAACTGCCTATTCTTGCTGAGGGGCCTGACAACGAGACTGCATACGCCATACTTGACTGTATCAGTGACAACAAGTTTGTCGCCATTCCAATATCGCGCGCCTACCACAATGACGTCTTCCAAAGAACTAGGGGTTGCGCACCAAGGACAGTGTCGCGCAAGACGCGGAAACGCGCAGTGGACAAGCTGCTTTACCTGCAAAAGGGTCTTCCGGGCAGCTCGCTCACCATGTATTTCAGCACCATTACAGTGTGTACGCAGTCGCTACACAGAAACGATTACAGGCTCATTGACGTCTATCCGCCGCACGCGGCTCTCAAGATTGAGCCCGACTCGATACAGTGTGGAGATTCCCACCGTGTGCTTCTCCTCTTTGGCCATAAAAGTCGACCACGTTGTAGGGCTGCTCTGCTCATTACTGCCAAATACACTCAGGAACAGAACCATCTCTCCCGCCCTCAGTTACGACAAGTCAGTAGTCAAATTGCTCTGGGGCCTCGGCTTGGGCGCGTTGTTGATTTGGTACTCGATAACGGGCTGTGGCATCTGGAGCGCAGCATCCAGTTCGACCGTCAGGTTGACATCTGTGGAGACATTTTCCAGACTCACACTCACAAAATGGAAGGCTCCGCCAGCTGGGCTGTGGATGTCGATGTAGATCGACAGGCCTCTCTGACACCCGCCGATTCTCCATGGCACGATCAGGACTCGGAAAGCGACGGCTTTGAGCACATCTCTATGGCAGCCATCGCATCGATGTTCAACAACACGAACAGGGATTTCCGACAGCGAGAGGCATGGGTCCGGCGTCAGGAACGGGAAAGAGAGCGACGCGGTCGGACAACCACTGGGCTAGTAGTCGCAGCAACAACTGGTGCATTGATTGCCTTATTGTGTGCATATATGATTTCTATATCAGACCGAAGCGGAAGTTTTTATTGGATACGATAGACTGCTTTCGAGCAGTGCTGGAAACCCAGAGAAGCCCTTGCATTACGGTGCTTTTCCCTTGGCGGTTCGCTGGCTGGCTCGCTCGCTCGACCCTATGTCGTACAATGAGGACGGTAACATCTGATTTGCTGTTGAAGGCTGATAAGCGCGATTTTAGCCCCCGCGTGTACAGCTGCAGTAGAATATAGGTTGGAGTAGTGGAGGTCATCTCGGACATTTGCAGAGCTCCGCGCCCGAAGTGAGGTGCGGTGCAGGTTGAGAGACTTTGGATGAATGCTCAAAACCGTACAAAGTACAGTCAACTCGAGCAATGAGAGCTATTTCTTTGCCTCGAGTTTGGATCATACCCAAAATAGCTGCCGAAACCTGTCAGTTCTGGTCACATTCTGAACACCAGGATAGAAACTACACAGGACCTAGTTCAGTTCGTCATGCCAAGGTATCTCAAGAAAAAGGAGGAGAAGCAGTGGTAAAAACGCCTGAAAACCTTTACCCCGCCTCATCTCGCTCGACCATTTATTTGCTTTCGCAATCCGAACGAATACGTCAGTTGAATAAAATTCAGATTGGCGGTGTTCACTTGAAATAAATGAAACAAAGCAAGGAACGAGACGAACAGCACACAGAGTCCAAAGGCGTAGGATATATAAGTGGTGGACAAGCATCATAACGAACTTTCAACATGCGGCCAACAAGGAGCGTAGAATGCTATGGCTTGAACCTTCCTCTACTAACAGAGCTTCCTTGAAAACAAACACACCATCTCTCAAGTTTTCTCAACACATCTGCCACCGAAGCCTATCAGCAATCATACGATGCAGTCCCTTGAAACAGTAATGGATCTTGGCGGGAAGCTGCCTGCAGGAAGCTTTTTGGCCGGCGGGCTTTTTCTGGCATGGTTCCTCAATAGATGGCTGAACGACAGAGCTCTCAACAACGGCAACGCGCCCTCGTCATATGACTGGGCAAAGGAGATTATTGTTGTCACGGGAGGCTCCGGCGGCATTGGCGCAGAGACGGTCAAAAAGTTGGCAGGTCGGGGGAGCCAAATTGTCGTGTTGGACGTCTTGCCGCTCAGCTACTCAAATGGTATGATTCGGTGCGAGTTCAGGGCCGAATCGGCACAAAGCTTACACATTGGTTTTTTTTCAGTTCCAAATGTGCATTATTATGAATGCGACTTGACAAAGTACGACGAGTTGCAGGAAGTCGGAAAAAGGATTTCAAAGTAAGTCAGCAGCACCATCCACGGATCAAAGCCATGCTAACCGTTTTCCTAGAGAAATCGGAGATCCCACAGTTGTGATAGCCAACGCGGGCATATGCCGGGGAAAGCCGATCTTGTCTGCCTCAAAGCGCGATATTGAACTGTAAGCTAGCCGCTTGCGGGGATGGAAAAAAAAGGGGGGGCCGAAAGAAGAACAAGATAGGAATATTTATTAACTCTTCACTGCAGCACATTTGGCGTTAACAACATCGCCTTGCTCTTTACGGCCAAAACCTTCCTCCCAAGCATGGTCGCCAAAAACCACGGACATTTCCTCATAATCGCCTCACAGACAGGCTACATTGCAACCCCGGGCCTCACCGACTACTCAGCGTCCAAAGCCGCCACGATCGCCATCTACGAGGGCCTACACGCCGAGGTTGGCTTGATGTACGGGGCTCCCTCGGTCCGCGTGTCGTGCGTGTCGCCGACCCTGGTCGACACCAAGATGTTCCAGGGCATGGACTCGAGCGCCGCCCCCGGCGGTGCGCTCCGGCCCGAGGATCTGGGCGCCCGCATCGCCGGCATCATCCACAGCGGCCGCGCCCAGCACGCCTGTGTGCCTCACTGGTCCGTCAGTCCGCTTAGTTTTATCCGTACGTGGCCTGATTGGTTGCGCGTGTGGTGTATGGCCTCGTCCGTTGGTCTTTATGATAATCTCAGGCCGCATGATCCGATGGCGTCACGGTAGGAATTTTGCGACGGGGTGGTTTTTCTTTTTCGGGGTGACTTGTTTCTGCCTGCCGTTTGCATATGGTTCTAGGACGTACATGGTGCCGCAAATTTAGCCGCTTGCTAAATAAGGTTGGAACACGACGGTGGATATCCGACGATGGATAACTTTGAAGAATGCAGGCGAGTGTTCAATCATAGCTGTGGAAATACAACGTCTACGTATGCTGATGATGTAACGAACTCTGTCAGTGGTTGGCGATGCCGCGTGAAGCAGAATATCCTATCAATCCTAGCCTGTTCATCTCCCCACACGATGATGACACCACCCCCCAACCCAGCACAAATTATGTCACCTCTCTACCCAGACTCCTTCTTCTTCTGCTGGTAGTACGTGCTGAAACGATACCTACTCTCACCATCCAACGGCTTCAGCTCTACGAGCGCATCGAGTCCCTCACTCTCCACCGTCCGCCTAATCTCCTCACTCCTGGGCGTAATGTCGCACAAAAACGGCTGCGGCCTCATGTTCAACCCATTCGTAAACGCAAAGATGTCAACCGGTACCTCGGCACCCGTGACGGGGTCGCGCTTCTTGCGCATATCAAACGCCCACAGCAGCCTCGCCACGGTGATCCAGACGCCCTGCTCCGCCAGCGCCTGGCCGCTGCAGACGCGCCTACCCCAGCCAAACGGCATGTATCCCCTGTCTCCGGGGAACGGCCTCTGCCACTCCGACCCCTCGACGAAGCGGTCTGGCTCGAAGCGGTCCGGGTCGGGAAAGTCGCGCGGGTTGCGGTGGATCGCCCACAGGTTGCCCTGCACCCAGCTGTTGGCGGGTATGCGCCAGCCCTTGTAGTCGTCGTCGGCCGTCGGAGAGTGCGGCTGCCCGCCGATGATGGCCACGGGCCGCCACCGGAGCAGCTCCTTGACGAAGGCGTTGACGTACGGCAGGTCCGCCTGGTCGCCGAAGCTGGGCGAGCGGCCGTGCCCGACGACGCGGTCGAGTTCACGCTGCGCCTTGTGCGCGGGCTCCGGAAAGGCGCAGCACGCCAGGACAAAGGTTACGAGCGTGCTGGCGCTGGTGTCTGAGCCCGCGCCGAATAGGTTGCCCGTCAGGTTGGAGATCTCCTCGGTTGAGATTTTGTACTTGTCGTTCTCGGCAAATAGCGTGTGCACGTAGGGCTTGGGGATGTTGCGCCTCTCCTCGTCGGTCCTGCTGTCCAGCTGCTCGACCGCCTCCTGAGCGAGGGAGTGCCAAAAGTAGTGGCCTCCCTTCCGACCCCTGGCTCCCAGGCCCTTCATCCACGGCATGCTGCGGGGGAATTTCGCCAGGATGGGGAACGTCTCCATGAGCATGGGGAACTTTTTCCCCGGCACGTTGAGCTCGGCCGCGAGCTGCATTACAGCAATGACCTCTGTGATTATCGGATCCGAGGAAGAGGCGACGCGGCGGCCAAAGGCCAGGATGGAAACAACGCTGGTGGCGTAGCGCTCTAGGTGAGAGACAAAGGCGGCCGGGTCGCGCAACATGTCGAGGGCGACGACCCTGCTCTCGGCGTCCTGGACGCCACGGTACCGCCGGACGACCTGGGTGCCGACGCCGAGGTGCATCAGCCTGCGGTGGACACGCCAGTGGTCGCGCTCGGCCTGGTTCCGGGTCCGCATCGTCACCAGATTGGCCTGGCCGGTGCCCAGCTCGCCAAACACCACCATGCGCGGGCGCGACGAGTACAGCTGCGCCTTCTTTTCGAGCATGTCGTGCGCGCACCACGCGTCGCAGATCCAGACCGTCGGGTTTCGGCCGATCCAGATGGTCACCAGCGGGGCATTGTACCTTTTGGAGAGCTCATCGAACCACACCCACGGCTTGTTGTCGGGGAGCGAAAAGGTATTCCCGATTATGGGCAGGGGGAAGGGGCCCGGAGGCATCCTAGAGCGGAGGTAGAGCATATAGCCATAGTCGATTATCAGGGCCGTGACGGCGATGATGAGCACCGAAAGTGTGATTAATTTGCTCGAGGGAACGTTTGATATAACGTCCTCAAGCTTTGCCAGCGAAGCCTGGCTGGTTAAGCGATCGAAGATCATGATAGGCGTTAGCGATGAAAATCCTGCTTCGTTGTTGGCCGGTGCGGGTAGTAATTTCAGTAGGTCACATAGCTCACCGAGAGAATAAAGGTGCTTTTCTCACGTCGTTTAGTCTCCATCAGATTCCCCTCAGTCGGAACCAATGCCGGATGGAGCCCAAGGCTCTAATAATCACAGACAGTCGCATATCAATACAATGGTTTCCATTTCTGTGTGGTTGCAGCATCTCCACATTGTTGTGCTGTAGGTGAATGTCACAAATGCGGGGGGGGGGGGGGGCAGAGAAGGATACGATGCATATCCTTCGACTTTGATTTGCGGTTGTTTGCGGGGTTTGATGTGTAGTAACTTTACCCCAACCAAAAGTTGATATTGGATGGATGTTCGGCAGTATTCAGCCGATAGGAAGAGAGACAACGCTGAATTAAAATGGCATTTTATACATGCTTACACACGCACATACATCTACCTGCCGCTTCCATTGTACACCAGTACATTTGGAGAGCCTTTGGGGTCTGTCACTACTCCTTTGTGACCCAAGGCCACAAGCCTGGCCTTGACACTACTGGGGCTGGCAAGGCCGCCCTCGAGTGCCCTCAGGTAGCTGATCAAGCCTGCGACAAGAGGCGTGGCCATGCTGGTACCGGTGGTGGTACGCGTGTCAGTGTCAGACCTCCAGCCAGCACTGAGAATCTCTTCTCCGGGCGCAAAAACGTCCAACTCGGGGCCCCAGTTGCTTCCATAGATGTTAGGGATGATCTGGGAACGCCGGCGGTCGGCGCGCGTCATACCGACCGTAATCGTCTCGGCAATGCGCGCTGGGCTGAGGTTTGCTGCAGGCGAGTCGGAATTTCCGGCCGCCGATACACTGACAATGCCCTGATTCCAGGCAGCACGAACTGCCCCTTCGAGGCTAGTGGAGGGCCCATTAGTCGCTGTGATTTTGGTCAGTTTACGTGATTCCTAGATATACTCCGTTGCACTCAGGCTGGGTGGGCTGGTAATGACTTACACAAAGAAAGGTTTATAACCGATGACGAGACAGCATTGCGGGCGAGAATGTCATTGACTGCCCATGTAATGCCGGCCAAAAGCCATGAAGCTTGGCCCTATATTGGATCACGAGGTTAGCAACGTCATGCTGAAGCATACTGATTGCTCAAAAGGGGGCAACTCACAGTGCCATCCGATCCAAACACCTTGACAGCAACAACTTGTGCTTTCTTGGCAACACCATATGTCTTGCCCGCTACGGTACCAGCCACATGAGTGCCATGTCCGTCCCCGTCCTCTTCAAATGCGGTGCCGCCTGTGACGCCGCTGAAGCCAAATCGGGCGCGGCCCTCGAACTCCTGATGCGAGATGCGGATTCCCGTGTCGACGACGTACACTGATATAAAAGTCGGGCTCGACGAAGAGCACATCATCACGTCCCGAGAGGGCGGCTGCGTCCTCGGTAGAGAGTGCTGTGGCCGCGTAGGCGTTGAAGTCTTTGCCGATACTGAAAGACTGGATTGTGGAGTCAAGCTTGCGCAGGAGAGAACGCACAGCTCGGTGGTGCGCCGAGGCGGATGTGCCTGGCTTGAGCTGGATGATGTAGCTGCCAGGGACAACGTCGAGTGCAGTGGCAACGCCAATGAGGATAGTGATGATGAAGGCCTTCATGATGGCTGCTGCTGCTGCTGTTGCGAAGGGACTGGGACCAAGCTGCGAACGAGGGCCACTGTCCTCCCGTTTGCCCCGGGCAAACAGCCGCCAAAGGGCACAATTATATACGCCATCGTCGTCATCGGATTGTCCCTGAGATGTGCAGCGAGCTGCCTACCCGATTATGGGAGGTGGATCGGGTTGAAATGATGAATCCATGCGCAGCCCTGAAGCATGTTTACGCTTGTTACGGTCCTGCTCGATTTGGTTCAGTTCTCCTTGGTGGAGTGGGGTTCCGGGTGGGCTTGAACACTTGGTAGGTGCAGAAAACGGGGAAGAGTCTGGGGTACGAACAGATCCTGCAGAAGTCTCTTGCCGACCAGCTGTTATTAGACTTGGAACCTATATCAAGCGAACCAAAGAAAAAGATAAAAAGAGTAAGAATAAGAAGCAAAGAAGCAGACTAAGTAGCAAGTAGCTAATAATTTTCCAATCAGATCCGTCTCGGAAATTCGAGCTCGAAATTTTGACAGGTGAGATGCATTCGCCATGGCCTTGTTTGCTCTCAAAATGCGCCAGGAGACCGCCAAGCTGGTGATTTCCGGCCGTTGATGCAGCTTCGGGGGGTTTTTTTTTGTAGAGTGGCTGGGCATTCCGGCAACGATAAAGGGGCATCTCAAAACCCTAACCCTCGGGGATCGTGAACCTTGCCCGCCAAGCCGCCAAACTGTCTTGCTGCACTCTCAAGCTTAAATGTTACCTTACCACCGCCGATCACGAGAAAAACCTGGCGGTGTCTTGACTCAAGATGCGTAAGAAACATCAGCAAAAACCAGGTCTTACTGTACTTGGAGTATTTTGAAGCATTAGTCTGTCGGGTAATACTAATATGTGATTACACCAGAAACGAAGTTGGTCATTTCCTGCTCTCGATGACCATGCTGCCGATTTATATAGATCAGCGGTGGTGACAACATATAGTTCCCCGACCACTCCGTCCTCGGACGTGCAGTAACGCTGGTTATTACGACCGATAGCACTGTCGAGCTCGTCATGGAAACGACATAGTCAATTGACCAATCAGCCGTCAATCATCCGACAAGGTACCACCGTTCGGGCCGGTCCAGGAACCAATATGCGCGGCGCGAGTCCACAAATGCGGAGAGACTCGGTCGTGTCCCCAACAATATCGCCTATCCAGCCCTATCGACCTGACTCAATGCCTGCAGTTGCCGCGGTTCCTTATCCCCGCCGGACCAGGAACCCGGCTGCTTACCGGTCGGGGAAGGGTCCGATAGCCAGCGACAAGAAGAAGGCCGAGGTATTCAAAGAAGGAGCCTCGTCCTGCTCCTCTCTTTGTCCTTGTCCTTCGTCCACTTGGTCACCACAGGACGAGGCCTCGGAGAAATAGCTTCACTGCCATCTTTCTCCCCCTCCCCGCAAGCCTGTCTAGCTTTGACTGCTGTCACCCTGGGCGCTATACGGAGCATCACCACCTGTCCTGTCGCCACCATGAAGTTCTCCACCACTCTCACGGCGCACGCCCTCCTCGCCGCGTGTGGCTCCCTCGCCCTCCCAGCCGAGGGTGGCTACAACACAGTCAAGCTCGACGGCTACGGCAGCTTCTCAGGCAAGGTCGTCAACACCACCCTCAAGGGCGGCGCCCTCCCCGCCGCCGTTGACGCCTGGCTCGGCATCGACTATTCCACCCAGCCCACCGGCGAGGGCCGATTCGAGCCCGTGACCTGGCCCGAGCCCTTTGACGGCGTCAAGGCCGCCACCGAGTTCGGCAAGACCTGCATCCAGGAGGAAGCCTCGGTGCCCATCGAGCTCCAGGACGAGGCCTGCCTCAACTTCAACGTCTACCGCACCAAGGGCGTGCCGCTGGACCAGAAGCTGCCCGTCCTCGTCTGGATTCACGGCGGTGCCTTTTACGCCGGTAGCTACCAGAGCTTCGATGCCGCTTCCTTTGCCGCCTATTCCAAGGCCCCCATAGTGGTCGTCCAGCTCCACTACCGCGTCAACTCGCTCGGCTTCCTGCCCAGCGCCCTGTTCGAGCGTGAGGGCCTGCTAAACCTCGGCATGCGCGACCAGGACCACTTCCTCAAGTTTGTGCAGAAGCACATCGCCTCGTTCGGCGGCGACAAGGATGCCGTTACCATCGGTGGCCGCTCCGCCGGTGGCCACTCGGTGGGCATCCACTACTTTCACAACTACGGCGAGGGCGCCAAGGAACCCCCGCTGTTCGCCGGCGCTATCCACCAGTCCGGCTCCGTGACTGCCCGCGCCTTCCCCAACGCCACCTACCCGCTCTACCAGAGGCAGTACAAGGAGTATGTCGACTACCTGGGCTGCTCGCCCGACGACCTCTCCTGCCTCAAGGCGGCCGACATCAACAAGATCCGCGAGATCAGCACCAAGCTCTACCACGACTACGACCCGGCCCTGACCTGGCCCTTCCAGCCCGTCGAGGGCGGCCCGCTGCTCGAGAAGTTTGGCTCTCAGTCCGGCTACGACCAGACCTTCCACAAGGTCCGCACAATCACGTCCTCGACTACCGACGAGGCCAAGTACTACATCCCAGGCACCTTTGAAACCGACAAAGAATTCGTTGACTACCTGGCCAACATCTCCCCGGCGCTCAACTCGACCGACCTGGCCCTGCTGGCCAAGCTCTACCCTGACCCTGCCACCAACCCCAACTCTCCCTTTGCCAACTCCCCCAACAGCACGCAGTACAACCGCCTGTCGGCCGCGTGGAGCGACTACGCCTACATCTGCCCTTCCCAAGAGACGGGCTACCGGGCTTCGCTGGCGTCGGTGCCGACGTGGAAGCTGCGGTTCGACACCAACGCCTCGTGGCCGGCGTGGCGCGGCATCCCCCACACCTCGGACACGCGCTACACGTGGGCCGACCCCACGACGCAGCACCCAGACGTCTCGCAGATTTACCATGCCTACCTGGCCAGCTTCGTCACTGCCGGCGACCCAAACACGCACAGGTGGGAGGGCAGCCCCGAGTGGCCCGCCTACAAGCCGGCCGGCTACGGGCTCGACTCGGAGCCCGCGTCGCAGCTCGTCGTCAGGCCCAACCAGGGCACAAAGGTCGAGAAGGACGACATCAGGAGGGAGCAGTGTCTGTTCTGGCGCGATCCTGAAAGAGCTCCCAGGCTAAACAAGTAAATGGCTTGAAGACAGGGGTCTCACTTTTTTTCATAAATAAAAAGAAAAAAGACCTGCCCATAACTACTATATATCAAAAGCCTGTTTACGAGATTATGATAACAAGGACTAAGAGTAGCAAAAGGCATATATATAGCTCATCTACTTGATATAGCTTACTTGATGCTTACTTCATGTCGCAGAAACACGGTGTTTTTCCTTGGCTGTAAATGATCTACAGATCATCCTTCGACTCTCGACTTCTTGCGTCTCATCATTCCAGCATCACAAAGCCCGACTTCTTCCAACTCTAATGGAAATTCAAAACAGTTAACAATAGCTGGTCGCTAGATACATATAATGCCCGTATATACCAGAGGAGATGGTGAGGGGGCAGTGAAACGACCCGACACATGCAAATAAAATCAGCCAATAACAGACAAGGGAATGATGGGTAATGTGGAAAACATCTGATATCGCTTTGACTACTATCATCTTTTGAACAATCCCCAAAGGATCAGAGTCAGCAACCACTTCTCTGGCCTCTGCTTCGCTGTGGAAATTTGTTCATAAGTATGTCTCGTCTTCCTGCCACGCACGAATGGGTTTGGGAATGAACGCTGACGGCCCAGACCCCGGCAGGCAATGTGTTTTAAAACACCTCGCCCGAGAAGTGCACACAACAAAAAGAAAAAGAAAAAAACACAAGAGGTGAATGGGTGAAAAATATGTAACAAGGGTTTAGTTATCGGTACTTTTGTTTGCGTCCAGCGCGCCTCACGTCACATGGCAATGGGGCGTACAACACAGTCTCCGAGACTCGAAGGCCCTGTGTTCTCTCGGGATCCCTTCGCAGTTTCGTCTTCTCCGACAGCACATTGCCGTATATCTGCACAAGGCCGAAAGAACCATGGAGAAGCGGGCAAGCAAGGTGTATGTTTGCGAAAAGTATATATTCGAAGAAATATTGCCAGGCTTGCTTCTACAAGAAGCATACTCCTTGATTGACTCGAGACTAGAAATTCTCCTTGCCCCATACGAATGCGAAGCTGTAAAAGCCGAGTCAGTAAACATGATACCATGACGTCTGATGAAAGGAGTTATGGGAGTAGGGACATACTCAGGCTCGCTGTATTTGTTGCAGAAAATATGCAATGTGCTACCCAGACCCTTGGGACCGCAGAAGAACACACCGGCTTCGGCCGGAGTGTGTAGCTTCCTGATACCCCTGAAGATCATGTCCCAGTTGGGACGACCGAAGTTTGTGGGCGCGCGGAGACCAGTAATGGCATCCTTGTCGGCGTTGGCATCGTTGATCATGATGTTAGTAGCATCATCGGCCTTGATCTTTGCGGTGAGGTAGGTGTGAATCTCGATGCGGTTGTCGACATCTTGAGCCTCAATGGCGAGAAGCAGGGAGCGGAACCACTCGAAAGAGCCAAAGTCACGGCAAATCCAAAAGAAGTAGACCTTGGCGAGACGGGTCTTCTTCTGCGGGTAGTTCATGCGGTACCAGATAGACTTGAGAATAGAGGCGAAAGGCGTGACACCGATACCAGCACCGCAAAGAACAGCAATCTCGTACTTGAAAACGTCCTCGGAAGCAGAGCCGAAGGGACCATCAACGTAGACACGGGGAAGCACCCGCTTAAGAGCAGGGTCGACGTCGGGGTTCTCGCCGTTGACACCAACAACCTTGGAAGCATCGCCCTTTCGGTCCCAGTCGCAGCCCAGAGCCTTTGACACCCCGCGAGTGAAGTCACCGACAACACGCATGTGGATCGAAATATAGTCCTCCTCAGGGGCACTAGTGAGAGTGAACGGGTGGTACTGCCAAACCGAGACCTCGGGACAGCAGAAGAAGATGTACTGTCCAGCCCTCGTCTTGGTGTGCTCCTTCTTGATTTGAATCTCGCACACGTTGCTGGGGTGCTGGATAACTTTGGAAATGTACGTCTTGTGCTTGCCACGAATCTCACGGGCGATACGCTCGGCCATGTAGACAAAGCCTCCGTACATCCAGAACTGCCAGAACACACCGATGGCCGAGGTACCGAAGGACATGCAGAATGGTGCAAAGTCGGGCTGAATCATGCAGAAGGCACCGTGGATGGACCAGAAGAAGAAGAAAACGATGAAGAAGTGGTGAGTGTACCAGAATCGCTCGTAGTTGGCACGACGGGGCTTCTCGACCGAGGTGAAGACCATTCCCATAAGTGCGATCAACATAACGTAGCCTGTCCATCCGGGGCCGGAGACGAAGTTGGCGAGGAGCCATCCGTAAATACCGAGCTTCTGCTGCGCAGCGATCTGCGCAAAGTTGTTCCAATGGGCAACGGTATGGACCCAGCTGAAGAATACGATAGACCAGGCGGTAGTAATGTGAAAGGTGATGTTCTTGTCAAACTGGATAATGCCGTTCAGAGGCGTTTGACGCGCAAGAGAAATAAATGTACGGCAAACCGGAAAGAGGATGAGAGCGACATCGAAGTGGAGAACGAGCGCCGCAGCTCTGTTATCGCCATGTCAGACGCATTCTTCAACAGTCAGTTAGATCATATATAGGAGCACACACCTGGCAATCATGAAGGTCGGACCAAAGGTGTCTCTTGCCCTTTGCAAGTTATCCTTGACAGCATAGTTGACGAAACCAAAAGCAAACACCATCGCGTGGAGTATCATGAAGACGAAAACGAAGCTGAGCCGAATGTTAGCACCGGTGAAATCAATAGGTCGCATGGGGTTCAGGAGTCGCATCCGTACAATCGTCGGTAACCCTCGTTAACCATCCACCTGTCGAACTTTTCCCTGGGCGTAAGTTCCTTCTGCCTCTCTTGTGTCATCTCTCCGGAAAGCAGCATCCGTGTTAGCGGCGTCCATCTTGACCGTTCGGACTGGCCCTTCTCGGAGCCGTAGCTGTCCCGGAATCCTCCTCCTCCTCCTCCGTAGCCGTATCCAGACATGCTGACGGTTGCTTGGTCGGTTGTCGATTGGGTTGGTCGAACAATTCCCGAAGCTCCTGCTCGGCACGCGAGATTTCGCCGCTACTCCGAGACCGTCGGTCGGTCAGACGAGCTCTATATCCCCCTTTCTGAGTAGACCCAGTTGATTTCAATTGCTCGATGTCCAGAGACGCTTCCTTCTCTTTCAAGATCCTCCCCAATCTCGCGCGTCGCTCTGAAATTATGGGTCGTTCGTCGAAAGTGGGTGATTACAGGTCGATCCGGGTGCCAGGATGGTATTAAAGGTTATTCAGAGCCTGCTGAATCAATCGGCAAATTGACGTTAAAAAAGAATAGAAAGTCGAAAACAAGCCGGCGTTAATGAGAGTCAATTGAAGAGAAATGAATGGTATGCTGAAAGCCTCCTGGCGTGCCGTGCAGGAATACGGCGGAACTGTCAGCTTACAACGGAGACGTTCGAAGCACCAAAAGGGGGAAGGAACGGAGATCGGGGAAAATGGATGGCGAGGGGGAGGGTGGGTGTTAAAGCACGGCGCAGGTGCCAAGGGGCGCGGCAAGTAACAGAAACATAGGGTGATTTCTGGCAGATCATACCCTGGTAAAGTCACCCACAATGCATCCACTGGCGGAATGCAGAGCGACAATTTTAGATGGTGGGCGAGGTGGGCTACAGGGAATAGTGCGTAAGAGAAAAAACTGAACCCCGGCGTCAATCAAGGATAATTTTGACTCGCCGGAAAAACAAAAGATAATTGAAAGACACCAATGTTTGAAGATTCTACGACACAGTAGGGAGGTTGTACCGGCAGACAATGACCGACCGTTGAAAAGTGGCAATGGCTGCGGAAAAAAGGAACGCTTCCTGTCACCCCTGAGGAAAACGGGAGATCTGTGTGTGGGTCAAGTATAGACGAGCGGGCTACTCCTTTTTCTGTAGGCACGCTAACAATTATTGCAGTACACGAATTGGAGTCAGCCTCCAGTCCCGGTTCAGTTCCAGATGCACAAAGAATATTCACAAGGAAATAATTGAGAAAATTAAATGAAAAGTATACAATAAAAACGATCTAAATGGCTACTCCTGGCGTCAATCGTGACAGGTAAACGGGGTCATCCAGGCACAATCGTGCTAGTGATGGAAAATTCGATTGTACCGTGACAGACACTTCAGTTCCAGAGATTGCTATTGGGCATCAGAAATCTTGAGGGGGGGGGGGGGGGGCTCAATCTAGGACGTCCGAGGGTGGAAGAGTCAAGGAGGTGGTGGCCAGTTCATCGAGCGATAGATGAACTTTGTCACGTCACCAAAAGTTGATGAGGCTCGTCGAAACGACGGGGATGGGCCAAAAAGGAAATCTCGGCATGGTGGGCGACTTATGGAGACCGTATCACCGTTCTGATTCGCTGTCGGTATCAGCCGCCGAGAGGCCTGAACCCCTGGAACGACTTGTTTGGCGGTAGTTGAGGGGCGAAAAGAATCGGAAAGCCAATCGACGGCGTCTTGTCACGACGAACTGTTCTTTGCACATTTTAGCGCCACGGTAAGGTAAGTCTAGTCCAAAGTCAAAAAAGGCCCTTGGCGAGAGCAGAGTCTCTACTGTGTGAAATACGGGCCATTGCATCTTGTCTTAACGCAGGTACAGCTCACTTCGTAATGATGGCATATACGAAGTGCTACTAGCAAGTCACAGTTGGTGCCGTCTGCGCGCTCGTTGCCTATCTAGCCGCAGCCTAGCATCGTGGCACGTGTTAAACATGTCTGTCTCGGCATCAGCTTCTCTGAAATTACATAGTACGAAGCAGGAAAGTCGTTTTCTCAGCTATGGGTGGATTGATGGTTGATTGATGGATGATCGACCCGTTTGGCAAGGATGAACAAGTGGGGAATGGTGCGATTTTTTATCCTCGCTGCTTCAAGTTCTCAGAACCCCTGAGTGTTTGTCTTCCATTTCGATTGGAAAACCCCATGGCCCAAAAAGGCCAAAGGCGCACAACTGCACAATGCCCTAGAGAAATTGGCATCCCATCCGCCATTTGTTGCCATGTTCTTTGGTTCTAAAGGCACAGTGTCCGCTTGTTGACGGGCGTCCTCAGCAGGACACCGGTAAGTGGGGATCTTGGCAAAGACCGCTCCCGGTGCAGAATCGAACGACATTGGTTGGTTCGACCCATAATTAGTGCCAAATAACTCAAGATCATTGGCTGGATGCTGCCACCTCTTGTATCAGGTCCCCTGAACGAAACGAGCTGTAACAGATCGGAGATATTTCAAGTCGCAGCAAGCCACAGTGTACCATGCCTGTTTTGGCCACAAGCACACTGTTGAGAATTCGCTGGTTGACAGTCGTCAAAATGCGAATTTGATCGAATGCGACGTATGCACTTTATTGCGTGGTGGTGGTACTGTACCTTATCTGATGAACGGATTTTTATCGGTATCTTTCATTCAGCCTTGCCCCTGACAGAGTCAATGAACTACCTAGTCTCAAGGTGGCATCGACAACCGCTCCAGGGATTGCCCGTCCTCGCCTGCACTTTCCAGTCGCAAGGATCCCTCACATTTCACCAAGTCATCAGGTACCTTACCAATCATCCTAATTGTTATTCCGCCATTAACGCCATATAAACTTCGCGCCTATGCATCATGTCGCTTCTAGCGCGCGAAATGCGAAAGTGTCAAACATCCCAGCGCCGATCTACCTGCTACTCCGGCCATGACATAATTATCAAGATACTTACACTTAAATACTGTATGTACCTTACCTACAGCAATTGGTATACTAGGCCGGCAGGTTCATATCCAAACACCTAGACGACCTAGGATTTTGATACTCAATATGAATCTTGTCTGCCTTTGATTCGACTGCCACCTCCTCACATATACGGGGCTTTTGCCAGCTTGAATTTCAAACTGCGACTTGATACAGATAACACCCGGCATTTGCCCTAAGCTCCGCTTTGGTCCAAGGAAAAATGCCATGAGCAAACACCGGGTCGCCCACTTCGGAGAAATTACACAGTGTTGTGGGCTGGAAACCGGTGCGTTTTCGCTTTTCATCAGGTGAATATCCATTCAGACCGGCGTTGAAGACGGCATCGAAACATGTTACGCAACCCCCAGGGCTATATCCCAGTGCCGACCTATCACCAGGTGGTACCCCCGTTGTGTCTCGCAGCCACGCTGCCTTTCATTAAAGATACAATGCCTGTTTTTCAGCGTTGACAGGAGACCAATATACAGTGAAGCACTGGGTTACAGTACGTTCTCCTTTTGGAAATGGACCCTCGCACCCATGATCGACTCACGTTTGCCTAAATCTGGACGGCGAGAAACTGATTCAACAAAAAGTGCAGGAAGCCGATTCCACGCGGTTTGATGTTTCTGACTATAACTGAAAGAGAAAAAAGCACGGCCACTACAGCCGCCACTTGTAAAAACTCATCGGATGGTTTTGTTTGATCACGATACTTGACCGTGTCTCTGGGCCGGGCGTGAGTCCGTCTGTACAACCAGACGAAGTCATCCCATCCATTTTTCCTCAAAGAGGAATCATCTGCGGTTGATGGACGAATCGCATCCGAGTTCTACCATGTACCTGGGTTAAATTTGGTGTGTTCTGAGCAGTTTCGGACCTCGTTGTTTCTCGCTTGCCCTTGCCAAGACTCGTCCAGCAGACGCTTCAATCTGCGACTATACCGGGCAGTGCTGCGTTTCTCGAACGCACATTCGGTGCCGGCACCGCCAACCCAAGGCCCATTTCCACTGTCTCCCACGGACCTCCATGACAAAAGTGCCAAGCTTTCATGATCAACGGACAACCGTCCGATCCTATATCATACGCACATGGTTTGAAGTATCCAATTGCCTGGTAATGCATTACCATGCAGTACTACTTCGTATGTGATGGACAGTATATCATTAGTACTACGTAAATCTCGGTATTTGACAAATCAACCCGAGTCTATCTGATCATGTCCTCATTCCAGTAACTCTTTCGCGGTGCCATTGTCCGGATATACACAGATGAGTATTCCTGTCTTCGACTCGTGTAGCTACGGCTTCACGGGGCATGTAAGTTTTAGGGCCTTTCATTATATCCCTGCAGCGATTATTGATACTCCTGGATTAATAATACCTCCCAAGCTGCTATACACAACACGTCTTCCTGGGATTATCTTACTTGTGTCAGCTTCTTGCCTAGGATCTGATGACTTTGCAAGCATCAAGCCAGCCTGCTGGTGTTCTCACTCCTTTGCTTCATTGCATGTCTAGATACCAGTCCGTATTGTGTACAGATCGCAAGTGAGGATGCCGCCCTGGATGAGAGGAGGAATAGTGATACTACATTCGTGGTAAGTTTTATCAAATGTGCTGTTCTTATGTATGCTCTTGTATCGATGGGTATAGCTCTTGTGAGCTAATAGTGCATGACTGGCTTTGCGAGGAAGCATGATCGTGCATTGGATAGCACCCGCTTGGCCTTATAGTATTGATATCTGAGCAATGTAAACAAAATATTAAGTCTTACTGAATGTCAAGTCATGTATGCTTCACCTTGCTCACTTATAAGAAGCCTCGTTCAAAAGGGGGAGCCTTTACCATGATAAGATTCGGTACATCAACCCGTGGACGCCAAGGGACAATATAATGTGTTCTGCCAGGTGCAACCATCTTGACTAGTAGTTCTATTACCACCTGTATCATAAGATTAATCGTGGGGCATGTGACTGGTGAACCAAAGGTCTCTTATTACAATAAAGAGAGTGTTCCCGTACATTCGTCCTCGTACAAACAGTGTATATCGCTGTGAGTAGATGATAACCGTAACAATACAAAGATACATGGAAGATATTATGTTGATCAGATATTTATTGTTTAACAACTTAAAAAACTCAGCCTCCGCAAATCGAGTGTTCACTGAATAACAAGGTGGAAGTTCAGAACAATCAATATTTATATGAGCATTCACCTGACAAATTACGAATATGGTATATACCAATCAGCGGCTGCCCGGGCACTCAAGGAAAACTCCGGTAAGATCGCCCTCATCCGTTCGGCAGAAGAAATGTGGAGCAAGTTGCAGCAAGCATTCGAGACCGAAACCGGGCGGTGTGGGGCAGAATTATGTCACTGAGAACCACCAAAGCCGAGCTATCGGAGCCGGTTCCAAAAGGTCGATTCAAGATGTGAGCAGCAACAACAAACATTGGAACAACCGTGCACATATAGTTGTCGCAATGTCTCGATACCTCACCCGCAGGCTAGCGCAAACGACTGCGAGTCTTAGGCTCTCCAGTGGCCGAAGATGCTACTCGGCCAAGGCATCCTTCGATTGGAAAGACCCCCTCAACTCCAAGAGTCTCCTCACAGAGGAGGAGGTTGCCATTTCCGAGACTGCAGAGCGATACTGTCAAGAGAAGCTAGCGCCGCGCGTTCTCGGTACGTTGAGAGTCCGCTTCCTGGATCTGGTCATTGTTTCGAGGTTTGTTACTAACCCGGCCCGGCGCGAACTACCCAGAGGCCTACCGGAATGAAAGCTACGACAGGGCGATACTCTCTGAGATGGGCGAGCTCGGCTTGCTCGGCGCGACTATCTCCGGTCACGGCTGTGCTGGCGTCTCGACCGTCGCTGGGGCATTGATCACGCGAGCAGTTGAGCGTGTCGACAGCGGATACCGAAGTGGGATGAGTGTGCAATCGAGCTTGGTTATGGGAGGTATCGACTACTGGGGTAGCACCGAACAGAAAGAACGATTTCTTCCTCAGATGGCTGCAGGCAAGCTGCTCGGCGCGTTTGGCTTGACAGAGCCCAATCACGGCAGCGACCCGGCATCGATGGAGACGGTTGCACGCCCGCATCCTACCAAGAAGGGATTCTACAGCCTGAGTGGCAGCAAGACGTGGATCACAAACAGCCCCATCGCGGATATACTTCTCGTCTGGGCCAAGCTGGCAGATGGTGAAGGGCCTTCCAAAATTCGCGGCTTCCTGGTTGAGCGCAAGAACTGCCCTCCAGGAACGTTGGAGACCCCGGCCATCAAGAACAAGACCGGCCTGCGCGCCAGCCTGACAGGGATGATACATCTTGATAACTGCCCTATCCCCGAAGAAAACATGTTCCCGACGGTGACTGGACTCAAGGGGCCATTCACATGTCTTAACTCGGCTCGCTTCGGCATCGCCATGGGTGTCATGGGAGCACTGGAGGATTGTATTGCGGCAACACGGGAATACGCCCTTGAACGGAGCCAGTTCGGTAGACCCCTGGCTTCCTTTCAGTTGGTACAAAAGAAGCTTGCAGACGCGGCAACAGATGCAGCATACGGCTCATTGGCCGCGATACAAGTCGGGCGATTGATAGATGAGGGCAAGTCGGTGCCTGATATGATCAGCATGGTGAAGCGGGAGAACTGCGACCGGGCGTTGAGAAACGCGAGGACGCTACAAGAAGTTCTCGGAGGAAATGCTGTTAGCGATGAGTACAGGATAGGAAGGCACGTGGCCAACCTTTTCGTCACGCAGACTTATGAAGGCCAGAGCGATATTCACAGTGAGTCTTGGATTTTCTTTTTGCCCATTTTGTAACTGATTGCAACTACTAACACTTGATTTGTGACAGGCCTGATACTCGGCCGTGCGGTGACAGGCATCCAAGCGTTTGTATAACCAAGAACCTCACTGAGACGGTGTCCCAAAATATACATGCATACTTGCATACATATAAAGTTTATTGCGTTGGGTGGTAATTGGTGACGGATCGCTTGCCAGCTTTGTTTTCCACCGAGATGTGGGTTCTGAATCCCCGTTGAGAGTAAAGCCACATGCGCAGCCATACTGTCGTAAGTTCGCCTCCTCGTTGCGTTGTAAGCACATAAAAACAACAAATTGATTACAATACCATGACGACTCCAGAATTTTATTATGTCGGTGATTGCCGAGCTCTTCACCTTACTAAGAAGGGTAAATGTTTGCCCAATGTCGGGATAATGATGACAAAGGTTTACTACGAGTGTAGAGATGTGTTTCGCCCAGTCGAGGCAACGGGTGGCGCAGCCTCCACAGCTTGGTTGAACGCCAGTCCAGTCGTGGCTGGATGGCGACACCGTCGGCTCAGTTGGACATATGCTTAGCGACGATAAACTGCAGACAGCAGGTGCAATTAATAGAAACCAGTTATTAAGATTTCGGGTAGTTTTCTGACAGAAAATATACGATTTAACACCAGATCGAATGTTTGTTACTGGATCAAAAATTGGGATTGCGGGCCATCATAATCAACACTAATGTTAGGTGCTAAAGATCGGGTTGAAGAAAAGGATGATTCTGATGGGCGTCAAAAATGGGGCCAACTCGCTACAATGCGGCTCTCCTATTGGCTTGGATCGCCGATGTTAGGCGCGGACGTACTCTGGAAGGCAAATGAATCGGCTCAGCCTGCACCCACGAGGCACCATGTCGCCCAAGGCGTCAACTGCTACTGCCTGACTTCATCGCTGGAGCCAACTTCCCTTCCCCACTCTGTGCATGACTGCCTGCCCGCCTTTGTCCATCCCGCTTTCCCTCCGACTCAACCCACCCACTACGTTCTTCTTCTCCATTTTTGCAACGGCTTCTGACCCAAGACCATCTCTCAAATCTGCACCAACGACGAGACTTCAATAACGATAGTACGTACCTCCAAATCACCAACCACTCGCTATTTGCCACTCGAATCTTTTTCTCAGCTTGTCACTGCTGCTGAATCAGATTCGGTCGCAAATTCACACTCCTTCTCTTTGCTTCCACCAAGTGCTTCGTGAGGCTGACCAAAGCGGCGATTCCGATAAATACAGCCAACGACATCTAATTTTTCTTCTCCTTCCCGCCAACCTACTTGGGTTTTTGTCCGCAAACATCATACATTCACAATGGCTTTGAAGCGCATTAACAAGGAGCTCACTGATCTCGGCCGGTACGTAATCAATGAACATATCGCTCGTGTGCTGTTGCGCTGTATTGGAGGGGCCACACGACCAGTGGTTTGCCGATAAAGACGACGACTACCACCACCCAGCACAGGCACCACAACACCGATACCGAATACACTGAGAGCAGTTTGCTGACTTTACTTTTTGTTCAAGTGATCCTCCCTCATCATGCTCGGCCGGACCTGTTGGCGAGGATCTGGTACGCGCACCCGCCTTTTTTTTTTACCCCTCATTCCTTAGGCTCGAGCACGACGCTGCGTGCCAACCAGGCCCGAAACCTCCGGGTGTCATGCCTTCTGGTTATTGAATCGATGAGAACAAAACTTCTGACTTGTGTCTTCCTTGTTCAAACAGTTCCACTGGCAAGCAACTATCATGGGTCCTGTAAGTTTACCCCGCGCTAGCCGACTGAGTCGTTCCCGTCCTTAGCCTATGTCTAGTCTGTGTCACGGGCTCTTTCATTGCCCGCTCGCGATGACATCGAATCCAAGCCTTTTGGTATTATTATCACTTCTGTTACTTGTGCTGACTTTTTGACATGAAGAGCGACTCTCCGTACGCTGGCGGCGTGTTCTTCTTGGCGATCCACTTCCCTACCGACTACCCCTTCAAGCCCCCGAAGGTCAACTTTACCACCCGCATCTACCACCCGAATATCAACAGCAACGGCAGCATCTGCCTCGACATTCTGCGAGACCAATGGAGCCCGGCTCTGACTATTTCTAAAGGTGGGTCACGTCAGCTATAATCATCGGCAGCTGGAGGATCGCGACTAGATGGTCAGGTTGTGCCGATGTTCATTGTCTTGCTAACCTGTCATTGCTTTCACAGTTCTTCTCTCCATCTGCTCTATGCTTACCGACCCCAACCCCGACGACCCGCTCGTTCCCGAGATTGCCCACGTCTACAAGACGGCGCGGGCCCAGTACGAGAGCACGGCACGGGAGTGGACTCGTAAGTACGCGATCTAGGTATCGTTCTAAGGGGTGACGGAGGTGAAGAGGGAAACACCAGGGGCTCAGATACGAATGGTGCGGTTTGCGGAGGATGATAGACACAAGGAAGAAGAATGCATAACGCTCTGCACCAACCATTTTCCATACCTTCTCGGGATGCCAAGAGGGTTGGTTTTATGCAATCCTCAACACGGTTTCACTTACCTCGATAACCTCGCCCAGCTTGGTTTTCTCTGATTTGGACGCATCGCTTGATTTCTGCCCTTGTCATGTTTACTTATCGCTCGGTTTTTTTTTATTTACTGGCGTCAACTGATCTTTCCACCCGGTCTTTATCATGGGTAATCCGATTAAAATACCTAGAAAGACCATGGGGCGGACACGATGAATATTCAGGGCTGCATTACCACATGCCGAGGCTCAATTTGAGGGCTTCTGGGTTGTTATTTTTTCATGTGCAAGTAGAGATGTCGCTTTTCATTGTCCTTGTACTCAGTGATTTTACTTCTGCCTGTGACAATCTGGCGACCCCTTAGAGAAATTAGTGGCGAGGCAGTTGTCAGCGTAAAACCAACAGACATGGTTCGTAGGTGTACTGACCTATGGTCTGGAGAGTATACCGGTAGGGTCTTGTCACGCCGGGACACGTGGAGAAGGATCCATGTTATATTACTTAAGTTTACGGATAAAAGATAACTTTTCCGCCCTCTACAAGATGGTATCAAATTCTTTGAGCTTACCAGATGAGTCAGTGAGTGCCTTAGATGGGGAAGCTTCGTCAGCCACGCTTGGAAAGTGGTTGGCCACGAGTAGTGATATGAGTGGAATCCTAACCCTGAGATATTCAACATCTACGGGAGCACAGCGATCTCGACAGTGGGGTTTTGGATTTCTTGGGAGCTTCTCAGCTTTAATGCCAGGAGCCTGAGCGTAATTGCCTGCCAAGGTTGTTTGGGTTTTACTACGGAGCTAGGTCGGCGTAGGTTGAACTAAGAGAATATACTTCAGTCATGTGACATTTACCACGTGATGCATATATACATCCAGTCTAAGCGCCCGGAAGGATTCTGTTCCTGGACCGACTGAGTGCAACAATATAGCGTTGTGCCAAGTAAACATTCATGGTAGATTCCATTTCCTGTTTCTCAACTGCCGCAATTGAGAGTCCTTTTTCAGATGCTCATGCGCTCACATTTATTCACTAAAAATACAAAAGTAATCGGCGATTGAAAAAATGCAAACTGAGAAAAAATTATTGTGAAGTTATCAAATACGACAATGGCAGGATTTGAACCTACGCGGGCGAACCCACGTGATTTGATTTGAGTGCCTCACAGATGAATCTGTGGGCTATCATTCTAGTCACGCTCCTTAACCACTCAGACACATTGCCAGAATTGCTTGATTGCTGATGAAAATCAGGACGTGGATGTGGAAATACAAAGGGAACAATCAACACCTCAGGCCAAATATAACATCAAGGACGTGCACGACTAGCTTTGCGATCCACCCAAGCGGGTAAGTGTTTCTTCTGCAGATAGAATGGATATTATGCATTTGTCCTGGCGGTCAACTCAGCAGGGTCTTGAAATGTTAAAAATAGCGGTGATTAGTCGTGGAGACTACAGGGACTAGCGCCGAACCAGGAGTAAGTGAAGGAAGCTTGGGAAGGTAAGCAAGAC
The DNA here is from genome assembly GCF_000002495.2 of Pyricularia oryzae 70-15. Classification (NCBI taxonomy): domain Eukaryota; kingdom Fungi; phylum Ascomycota; class Sordariomycetes; order Magnaporthales; family Pyriculariaceae; genus Pyricularia; species Pyricularia oryzae. The sequence continues at coordinate 3,286,964 of NC_017851.1, read as the reverse complement.
CCAGGCCCGTGAGCCCAAAGAGAGTGAATGTAAGTCATGCTCATTATTTTACTTGAAAAATTAATAAATAAATAAATTGAAATGAAAGACTTTATGATGGATGGCACTCGAATGAACTAATTATTACACATACACCTATACAATCTCTCAAACGCGGGTGTAGTGTGGTCATAATGGCCCGAAACACTGCAGGCGTCAGTCGCGTCAGGCTGTCGGCAGCTTTTGGGCATTAACTGCAATTCTGCGTAAAGACGACGAGCTGTTAAAACGAGTGGCCCCCTCAGAAAGCCATGTCTCATGAAGTTTCTATCAGAAAAGCAGAAGAAGGTCGGGCATCTTTTGTAACAATACAATACTAGAACTAGTCTAATACCCAACGGTTAATGACGTGTACGTGGCGCCGCTTAGCATAGGCAATTTGAAAGGGGAAATGCCTGGGCAACAAATGACACTTTGCGCGTCGGGTATCGCCCAGACGAAGACGGAAAACCCCAACAAACATAAACAACTTAGATATCAAGCCAAAGTATGGGTCGTAACCCTCGCGTACCTTGCATGCGGGATTTCTTGTCATATCATTAGTTGGGTTCTGGGGCGAAAGATGCAGGCAGCCACGCAGCGGCTTCTAATGGTTTTGCATCCGAACAACTTCTCGCGTAGGATACAAGACAAGATTCAGTGAACGTGTTGGAGAATGAAATATAGTAAAAATTAGTAGAAATCCAGCGAAATTACATCCGAGAACTTATTTGGTATTGACTTGTAACGACAAAATATTATTGCGTCGGTTGCGCGGTTAATTAGAGGAGAGAGGTCGCGACGCGGATAGCTTCATTCGCGCGATCGTGGCATCGAAACTCGACAATCGGTACTTGAGCCACGAAACCGCATCAAGTACGCCGGAACAAGCCAAACTGAACAAAACAAGGACATACGGCTAGATCTCAATTGGGGCTTTCGAATGATCTAGCTCAAACACCATCGAACATGGGTATGCGAGGAGCAATAGCAGATATAGGTGCAGGTACAGTTTTTATCAAGTCGCAAAATCAATAGACAAAACCACAAAAAAGTCGGCAACGACCCCAGAACTCGACCGAGACATACGGCGCGGTCCGAATGCATTTCCGGTACGTATAAAGGCGTGGTGTTGCATATTAGAAATGTGGCAATCGAAACCAGTACATCACTTTTCAAAAGCCAAGCATCCCAGTCAGATGGAAGGTTTGGATCGGGGGTTGTGCGAAGAAACGTGAGAAGGCGAGAACAGAGAAAAGAGGGCAAACTGATGGGGGGCGCGGATTTTCGAGATCAGAGTGCGCGTCAAGTCTATGAGTGCTGGCCAGCTCTCTGGATCTTTTGATCTGAGGTACAAAGTGGATAGCATGTTGTTGAGATTGGCCAATCAGAAAATTCGGCGACCATGGCGGGGAGGGGCATTTTCCAGCAGCTGATCCCGTCACTGTCTCCGAAACGAGTTTAGCGGGTTACCTTTACGTGTGAACCGTCTCCCTGCCCAGAGAAGAAAGGGAAAAGACTGGGGTCCTACCCATCAGAGTTGCACACCGTTTCCCCCACCATTCATCCAACTGATTTGAGAAGGGCGGGCGCGTCGCGACGGAACAGTGGAGGAGAGCCTTTGTGGTTTTTTTTTTTTTTTTTTTTTTTTTTTTTTTGCGACGAGGAGAGATGTTTGGTGTTGTGACTTGAATGTGCAGGTTTGAATCTTGGTGGCAAGACGCGTTATAATGACACTGCAGGCCCCAGGGGAACAAGCTCCGTGTTGTACATGTAAGACCGACTATTATAAGCTATGTGGCCGACTCAGCAAATGCAAAGAGCAAAGCAAAAAGGGTCAGGAACGCGTGAGTTAAGCGTTACAATCAAGCATGATCGAAATACGCATGGCAAGCATGTCCAGGGCAAAACTTTACAAATCGGTATGCTCTTAGAAGAGAACAAAAAAAAGACACTGTCTACAGTAGGTCGCTTTTTGCGCCTCAAAGTCAAATCTAGGTAGGTACGCAATGCGGCAGCGACGACGCAGCGGTGTCTCAACGGCTAGAATAAGGGGTCGCGAACAGTCACGTTCGAATCTCATGTACAGCTAAAGGCTACCAGGTACCTAGGTATGTCGGAAAAGCGTCGACACAATCAAAGACAGGTGTTGAGCTCCAATGCCAAAGCTACTGCAGGGCTCAACAGGACTGCTCGGAATAAATGCAAAGGAGGGCGAAGACGAATCGAGGCAAGATGTGGTAGCACCCCGACGGAAGTGTATCCGGGGAAAGGGGACGGATGCAAGGGACTGGGTCTATTCTTCGATTCGTTGCAGAGCATGAAAAATAAAATAAGATAAAATCAAGGAAGAAAAAAAAAGACAATTGAAAATAAGGGAAAGTGGGCGTGTGCAAAAGTGCGTGCGCTTGGGTGTGACCTTTTTTGGCTTTTTTTTTGGTGTGGGATGGGAAGAAGTCGAGTCTGGCGTGTGTGAGAGAGCCCGGTCCGGGGCTGGGGGGAATTTCCAGTTGCGCCCGCTGCTGATTCTGCTGATTGTGCCGCGACCCCCGCGCCATATATAAACACGGGTGCCCACCTTCCCAACGCGCCCCGACCCAACTGCCTCCCCCTTCTTCCGACCTTTTCTTTCCCACAACCATCGACGCGTCCAACGATTACCAGCAAAGTTCCAATTCACAATCCAAAGCATTTTGTACTAGGATTCAAACCATATTCTCTTTATTACCTTTTTAAAACAACCCAACCCCCCAAATCAACCGTCGAAATGCCTCCCAAGAAGGAAACCAAGGCTGAGGGCGCTGCCCCCAAGACACCTTCGCACCCTACCTACCAGGTTTGTCTCGCCATTTTTTCTTCTTCGACTTCAAGACGCTCGATATAGTTCATTGGATGCTAACATATTACAGGCTATGATCACTGATGCCATCATCAACGTAATTGCTCCCGCTTCCCAAATTCCGGCGTGTCACGGGCGCGTCGGAGACTTGATGGCTGTTCTCTCTTTGATCACGCAACCAGACATTTGGTTATTCTAGATCATGAGACCACTTTTGAACCTATGGCATGACACCAGATTATGTTGCTGACTCTTCTTTTTGCCACTCTTCAGCTCAAGGACCGTAATGGCAGCAGGTAATTTCCCCTTTCATTTTATTCTCGTTTGCAACCTCAGATGCATCACGTGCTAACTCGATTCACCAGCCGCCCGCAACTCAAGAAGTATGTCAAGGCCAACAACAAGCTCGGCGAGGTAACGGACAGCATGTTCGACTCGCTTTTCAACCGTGCCCTCAAGGCCGGTGTCGACAAGGGAGTGTTTGAGCAACCCAAGGGTAAGTTATGTGACAGTCGATATTTTCATTGTGCAATCTCTAATAAGAATTACAGGACCATCTGGAGGTACCAAGCTGGCCAAGAAGGCTCCGCCCAAGAAGGAGGCTGCTCCTAAGAAGGTGGCCAAGAAGGACGACGCCAAGGCCGCACCAAAGAAGGCCGCACCGAAGAAGGCGGCAGCTCCCAAGGAGAAGGAGAAGGACGCCGCCGAAAAGCCTGCTGCCCCCAAGAAGGCGGCTCCCAAGAAGCCCGCTGCCCCCAAGAAGGACGCCGCTCCCAAGGAGAAGAAGGAGCCCAAGGAGAAGAAGCCCGCCGCAGACAAGGCACTCAGCAAGACCAAGACTGGACGTGTTTCTAAGACTGCTGCTCCAGCCAAGCCAGCAGCAGCCAAGAAGGCCGCACCGAAGAAGGCAACGGCCCCGAAGAAGGCCACCCCCAAGAAGACTGAAAAGGCCGAGGCACCCGCCGCATAAAGGGACGCTGACGAACTTTTTTGTTACTTCATATTTCTTCTTCATTTGTCTTTTCACTTTGGCGTTTAGAGCGTTTCTTATGGGTAAATTCTTTTGGGAGGTGCGACGGAAAGCTATCTGGGGTTCAGTGTCTGGGATTTTTATTTCTGTCTTGTGTTTCTGTGTTCACCGCAGGGCTGTGATGCTTTGGGCCCTTTTTTTTCCATGTCTCTTGTCATGACGCGTGCGGGTGGCGGGCCTTGGGCGTATGAGTCGTGTGTCTTGATACCATTTGGCGCGCGCGCAGGGTCCTCTTGAGATTTTTTTTGGGGGCGATTGTGGGAGGGTTTTCAAAGCTGGGATGCGCGTATAATTATACCACAAATGAATGCATGGTGAATATTTCAAATTCTTGTTTCTTTTGCCAATCGGGAGCTTGTCGATTAGTCTTGTCCTTGATGCGCCTTTTTCGAACCGTTTGAGATTTGTTTACTTACTTAGATTCTATCCCATGCCCAGACGCGTGCTGGAAATCTCGCTCGCTTGGTTTGGTCAGGGGGTGTCACGTGGGAATAGAGCCACCTTTTATGTCCGTGCTTACTTAGTACTGCTATCTTCTGTCCATGCGCCCAACTGACTGACTGTTCAATCCAGTCACGCACGCTCACCTCAGCAATCACGAGTGCTACTGTGTGTGGATGGTGCCTTGGCTAAAGTACTGTACGTCACGGGCGCTTAGGTTCATCCAACCCTGGGCAGACTTGAATTGATTGGGAATGGGATATCTGCCTTGCAGACGACGGATGGAAATGTCCATAGCGGAATAAAACGACAAAGGAAAGGGTTCTACAGTACGGCAAGGGTTTCCCTTTCCCGTCAAAGAAAGAAGCTTATGTGCGAAATGCTCCTTTGCACGGTTGAACTGGTGGTACTGTGGTTTTTTTTGTTTTTTTTTGCCAAGATGTACGCTTTCGCCCCCCATGAAACGTACGAACAGGCCCCGAGTCGTCTTTAATATGTTTGTCTTTGCGCTGGCTGTCAAGCCGAGACGAGCGATTACGGATGACAAGGATGGTTTGGGGGTTTTTTTGTACAAAAAGCCTTGATTACATGCGTATGTCTATCTTGTCTTACCCAGCTTGCAGTAGGATCGCGCCTCGGATGGTTGCTGCCGGGTAGTAGGTAGATGGATGGTTCAATTGTTGGGGAGAGGTGAGGGATTGGATGTTGTTGATTGCGGTCGATCGCCCGTGGCTTTGTGCTTCCCTGCCTACCGTGGTTCTACTGTACTGTGATTACTGTAGGCACAGTATTAGGTACGTCGTAGGTAAGGTATCGAGCGCTGCTACCCCTCAATTAGCCTTGGCGCTAGACCTCGTCCTGTCAAGAGAGCTATGACGATTCAAGAAAGATCCAAGTTGACGGATCAAACAGTCACGCTCGTTGAGGCACAGAGACACGCAGCGAACCTGCTTCTGCCGTTATGTACAGTACCTTGGCTAGCTCAAGTTCAGTCTAGAATACTGTACCGTGCGGGCGACTGTTTGTTTCGTCCCGTGCATTCGAGGCATCTTGAGGAAGAGAAAGGCCCAGACAAGGTTAGCTATATCCCGGCCAAGGCGGCGACACAAGAGAACGGCAGAGAACGGCAGGGAACCAAGAAGCTGCTTTTCTGCGTTAAGTTAATTGACAGCAGCATATTGTACACATACAACACAGCACCGCACAGCACCATTTTTTATTTTTTGTGTTTGGTTCTCCCGGTTGATCCGATCCGATTGATACCTGGCTGTGCTCGCCTCAACCCCCCCGCGCCTCCATCTTCTTGCGCCCAGTCACCATTGGATCGACCAAGTCAATTGGTTAGGTGCCTACGAATCCCCCCGTCACCCACTCCAATTAGTAGCAGAAAGCTTGGTCATTTCGACGGTGACGGTGTTGGTGCATGCTGCCAACAGGGGAATATTTCCCTTGCAGCCTTGACTGATCTGCATTGGTTGTGCCTTTTTTCGTTGTATTTCTTAATTCGGATTTTTTTATTGTCACTGCCCCTACTTCCCCAGGAAGACCGTGGATTCTTGGGGGTGAGATGGGTGCCGCATCGCGGATCTTCAAACACTAAAGTGGTCTAGAACTAGCCACCAATTCAACCCAGGCAAATCAACAGCTACGCCCGTGACGACATATAACAAAGAGAGAGAAAACAACCCCCTGGCTACCCCTGTGTTGCCGAACCACGAGGGGACTGCCGCATCCACGACGCCGTGATGGCTACCGACCACAACGCGGCTGTCGCTGCGTCCTCATCCAACCCATTCCGCCGAAGAGGGCCCTCTTCATCCGCTTCCGTCCATTCCCCGCCGCCAATCTCGGTTCCTGACGGCCTATTCGCAAGCTTCGACCCCGTCTCTGCATCAGCTGCTTCAAGCAACAACGATAATTACGGCAGCGACATATTTAGACAGCAGCTGCAATCCCTACCCAAATCTGCCGAGGCACCACCCTCCACCACCTTCCAGAGACCCAAGCCGGTGAAAAAGGTCCGTGTGCAGTCGCCCCCGCCATCGTCTCCCGAGTCCGTCAATGCCGAATTTGAGGCTCGTTTTCCGGCCCACGGTCCGCCGCACATATCATATGAGGTGCCAGGTAGCGATGAGAGCAGCAGCGACGACGAAGAGCCACTACGGAGTGCTCTAGGCGACGGGCATGGCCACAATTACAACTCAAACGGCGGGGGTTGGAATCAACATCAGGCACCAAGCCCAGCGAGGCCACCGCCGAACCCTTTCTCGAAAACATTAAGCGACTTGGAAAATACCTCTGCAGATGGCGCAGGGGTAAATGCAATCACAGGCGCAAAGGGTTCCATGGATGTGGATGCGTTTAGGAGACTGCTGATGACAGGTCAGCCTGGTGCACCGCATGCCCCAGCCAGTCCGCAAGCGCAGCTGCAGCCCCCATATCACCAAGGAGATGCCGCAAGCAATACGGATGCCTCGTCTATATCTCGACATTCCATATTCGACGCCTCGAACCTCCCTCAGGAGACTCCTCGTACATCTCACGAAATTTCAGATGATGAAGATGAGGATGAGGAGCATGGCCTGTTACCCACGCAGCGTACCCAGCGCAAGACGCTTCGCAAGAAGCCACCTCCACCAGCATCGAGGCACGGGAAGCCATTCAATCTTGACCTGTCGGGTCAGGACTCTGCCGAAGAGCCTGGGCTCTCACCAAAACTCAGGTCCTCATCGGCCAACTCAGATCTCAACAAACCATTGCCGCCAGCACCAAGGCTCCCCGGCGGGGACACTAATGAGAGCGTCTTTGACCGCGAGGCTGCAGGGAAGATACCGGAAGTCGATGTAGACCCGGATGCGCCCGATGACGAGATTCCGCCTCCAAGACCACCAACTCCCCCTAATGCTTCACACTCCACTGCGCCACTACCTCTACCCAAGAAGCCCGCAGCGCCGCCGCCGCGTAGGGGCGGGCACGGTCGGAGCGACAGCAGGGCTACTGTGACATCACTGGCTTCCCCGGTATCAGCCACACACAATTCAAAAGAAGACTATGAGGACGGGGAGAGCGTGCGCCGTCCATCTTCAGATTCTATACGCTCCAGATCCTCAAGCATCCGCGCCCCAGCGCCGGCCCCACCGCCGCCGAGGCGGTCCGCTGCGTCTAGTAACCCACCGAGACCAAACAATGGCCTTACGTCTCCTGGGGTATCGAGGACACCTACAAGCCCAGGCTCGGGATACACGTGGCCGGGCGACTCTCCTACACCGCGCGTGAGCAGCGGAGGAGCGCCACCGCCCCCACCGGCGAGGAAGAACTCGGTGAGGAGCGGCAGGCCCGCCAGCATCCGAAGCATCGACTCGACCTCACGCCGAATCGATGGCAGCGGGGCCTTGACGCCGACTTCAGCCGCGGCGCCGCCCCCGCCACCTCCTCGACCGCGGGGACGGGGTGGAAGTAGGACCAGCGCAGATGGAGGTTCGGACAGCATGGTGCCCAGGGTGCACGAGCCAGTGCCGGAGGAGGTTCATATCGGGGATTCCGGGGCTGGCAAGGACATTTTGGCAGACCTGGATGCTCTGCAGAGGGAGGTTGACGCGTTGAGGGGTCTGAAGTAGGGGCGCTGCGGAACATGATCACTTCTAGTCTGCTGGGTTCTGTATCAAAAAATACGGGAACGTGGTCAAGTCAAAAGCAACCTATAGAGAGCTCAATGGAGATGACGGTGGACAGTGTCATAGAGATACTCGGACGGATGGACTGTTGCATCTTATGACGCTATCAGCTAAGTGTTTCTTAGCCATTTTCCTTTTTGTTCTACGAGGATACACTAGCTTGCAATCAGCCGCTTAGTGCCTAGAGGCTAGACGAGTGTTGGCTCGGTTGTGCTATGCTTCTGGCTTTCCTCTATCTCTTTTACTTCTGCTGTGCAGTTAGTTTGAATGGCTGGTTTTGGGATGGTGTTTCTGGAGGGACTAATATAGGCCTTTTCTTATTTTATCTTGATCAAAAACTCAACGTATCGAGAGCTCCCAAGCCTCTCTTCATGCACACACGTACGAATGCTTTTCGGCGGTGTGGAAGTGCAGCGGCTTGAGCGGTTGCAGTTCCTATTGCTCAGTTGTGTGGAGTCGTAGCACCCTGCTGGACTTTTCTTCTCTCCTCAAGCCATGGCGTCTGCGTGTCGGACGATTATTCATGGGTGGGCAAGATCGGTCAGCTTCTGCAGGATCGGGGCCATTGAGAGACAGGAAGTAAGAGGCTGGCTACCTTTTTTTTTCCCTTCATGGCGGTCGATTCCAGATCGATCGCCAGGTGCCTTGGCGACCTGGAGACCTGGAGATGGCTGTTGCTGGGTCGACTTGTCGTCCAAGCTAAGGTGGCTACATAGGCCATTCGGGGGAGTGAGTGTATAAGGAAACGGTGAGGCCCGAATTCCGGTCTCGTTTCCCTGTGGACAATCATTTTACATCTGGTTGCTTTGTAAATTCAGGTGGTGGCACTTTACGAGGAGGATGTCTACCCCCCTGGTGGTGCTTAGAGTCATCACCAGAGGGCCCTCTTTGCGATTTGCGGCTGGAACACGGCGGTCTCCGAGGGTGCATCAACGCATGCTTCTCAACCAAGGAACTGAGTGAAACCACGACCTAGCGATGGTTACATTATCGAGGCCGTCATGATTCGGGAGTTTGTAGGCGAACTTGTTTGTAGCCGCCCTGGGGCGTATCACAGGAGTCCCAGGCTAGCACATGCGCAAACATGCCATCGTGTCAACATGATATCATGAACGTGTTTACTTGGAAATGCCACCAGGGTCTCCTCCGGACCGTCACTCATGCGGCAGAGACATGGGAAGCAAGATCTACCATTCCCAGGCTATTCCTTCGTTGGTGCATATGGTTTAAAGTGGACAGTTACTGTTGGGATATGTAGACTTCACCTACTTGGCGTTGCCTCATTTTGGGCATGTATACTGTACGTAAATAGAGGGCAGCTTACGAGTATGCATCGCCACAAGTTTAACCCTGCTAGATGGTCTATAGCATCCTGCCACGCTGGCAGGTACAGGAATAGATGTAACGCTGTGCTTTGGCCAAGAGGTTACATCAGTGCATAGCCGTATTTTACACCGTCAAGTCTAGTTTGTTCAGTACGGGAGGAACATCAGGGAATCTTGATAGACGAGACTTGTTATTTCTATCTATATGTCTGCAGAAATATTATGATCTATTATAAAAATAAAACGAAATCCGATGTTGCCGGGTGTTAACTGCAGGTCATATAGCAACCATCACGAGTCCCACAAACGTATGGCCATTTAGTACCGTTCGTCTAATTGTGCTGTACTTTGTCGTGTTTTCTAAAAAGAAAGAGAGAAGAAAAAAAAACGCTTCCGTAGATAAAAAAAAATATTACAACCGAGTGCCTCCGGTAGCTTGCGCAAGCTAACTGGATAGTCTTTAAAAGCCTAGGAGCAGTATATAGGCCGCGCATCATTTCCAAGCAGGTAGTTGGGCTACACCCACAAGCATCTGTACTGTCACGATGGATCATCTCGGGGCCGAGTCAACAAGCAGGACATGTGAGTAGAAATCGGCCCTTTTTTTGCTATCGTCTATCTCGTACTGTAGCAGTTTGAGCATTTGTACCGCAACCAAAGCTGCTATTCTCTGGCGCTTCACCGTCAATCACTTTAACCAGTGCATGACATAAACAGAGAAACATCCCGGTGTTGACCAGTAAGTATGCTGCTATTTACGGACGTGTTCGTCGGGGCAAGCTCGGGATTTGCATTCCTCGTTTGATTGTCCTTTAGAGGAAAATCACGCGGAATATACTCAGCCGTCGATGCGAATCTCATTATGGCGGGATTCGTCTTTATTTCTTTTGCCCTCTTTTTCCTTTTTCATAGAAAATTGACAGGCATAAGTCTTGGTCGGAGTTCGTTGACAGCAAGGGTATCGGACTCCGGGGAACACCGAGCTTATATTTGAAGAAAAAAGAGGCGCAGCAAGGCGAGAACATGAGAAACATGATCTACTGTAAAGCAAACAAGATGCCGCGCTGCGTGCTCGGCCGCAGACACAAGCATTGTGTCAGATCCCCTGTTTTCGTTGGAGACAAGGAGTCTACAAGCAATATACCACTCTAGTACGGGAAACAGTAACCATAGCCATAATCACCGGGATATTGTTTTATTTTGGTTTCCTTGACTTTTTTTTTACGCCAAATGTCGGTCCCCTTTTAAGCGTAAATGCTATTACTTTTGTTGTGTTTTTTTCTTGTTTTTTTGGGTTTCTTTTTTAACATATGGACATGACAAAGTCATGGAATCTAGGCAAACTCTTTCCTCAACGAGTAAAAGCCTAGAACGTACCAAAATCTAACCTTGTTCGGGCTGTCGGTATCGTCGGCGACATGACACGAAGCTGGACATGGTGAAACTTTAATGGAATGAACGAGAGAAGGTAGAAAAGAGAGTCCCAAAGAGAGACCGAGCAAGACGAGTCAGAATGGACGGATTTTCTTGCCTAATCAGAACAATTTCGCCCACGGTGCAAGCTCCAAAAAGGAAATGGAGGAGGACAGGCATGAGAGAGAATGAATCGTCGTTTACTTCAAGACCAACAGAGTTAAAAATCCCGTTACGACCATATTTCCCATACCGAAGGGAAACAAGCGATAAGGGGACCAGAAAGAGAGAGATACATTAATTTTTTTTTTTAAAAAAAAAAAAAAAAGAAAAAAAACAAAAAGGCCCGAAGCATCCGTCCTTACTTTTCATAATGTGTACTTTTATTGTTATGTAAACCAAAACCAACCCATCCCCAAGTCCGCAACGCCGAACCCACCCACACCCCCCCTCCTCCTCAAACCTTGTTTCCCCGAGCATTTGTCTTACCCCATGTTGTGCTTGTTGTTATTCGCGTCCGCGGCACCGAAGACAGTTTTCGGTCGCGGCGGGAAGGGTAGAAAAAAGACAGGGAAAAAAGGATAAAAATAGTGGTGCATTCACACCGGCTGGCAACACTGGGAATCCCTTGGCTAAATAAGGTTTTCTTTTCCCGTCATTTTTAAACCAGATGACACGAACGAAGGGCCATGTAACGCAACCCACAACGAGAGGGTTGTTACTGTTGCGGGGGAGAACACGTAGTTGAGGTGTACAGTAGGTAACTTGCGAGTAGTAGGTACCTGACAAGTCACATTTGATTGCCCTGAAGTAGAAGGAAATGTAGCGGCGTGACAAGTAGCTGTAACGGCAATAAGCTTTTCGATGGGGCAAAGGTTGCAAATACTTACTTCTACAACAGGGGTCAGGGGGGAGGTGTTTATACGTCAAGCGATCGATCGTATTCAGGTCATGAACAAAATGGGCAAGGCAGACTGTCTACGTTTCCGCTATATGCCTACCTAAATGCGAAAGGATCAATCACATTATACTCTATACCGCGTGAAATGAAAGCAAAGATGAGATGGAACAAATATTTGGCGATACAATACAACGACAGGAGCTTTTCTTTTCTTTTCTTTTTTTTTTTTTAAAAAAAAAAAAACTACTAAAAAACTCAAGGCCCCAAGATGAACAACGTTACCTGATCTTCCTCGTCCGAGTTAGACCCACAGCCCCTGAGACCACCTCAACGTGCAGCTCTACGGAGTTCGTATGTATTGTATTGTTATTTGCGTATACAGTACAGTAATAGGTACGTTTGGGGGTGAGTGAGCAAGGGAGAAGGCTTCCGTAATGCTGGCACGGCAGATCGCCTCAATAGTTTAGGTTAATAAGGCTTAATAAGTTACGTCGTATTTAGTCTCATGGGTGCAACGAGTAAACTTCACACGGCATTTGCCGTTCAACATGACAGGGTCCTTTTAGACTTTTTGTGTCGCATGATTAATAACCCAAGGTGAGCAAACCTACCGACTGTCCCAACCCTAATTCGGTCAAGCCAAGCCGGTATCCCTGTCAGGGGTGTATTTTGCCCTCGTGCTGCAGTTGTTGCTTACAGGGATCGGGGGTGGAATGTACGCTGAACTCAAACTTTGCAAGCCAATATAACAGAATATGCAAAGTTTTTTTTACTTTAATTTGTATGATAACAAAGATTCAATTTTGAGCCCCGTTCTATACAAGGTTGGGTTAATGACTGTGACAAATATATCCCAGAGAACCAGAGAGAGAGAGAGCCAACTAAATTAATGACGAAATAAAAATAACTACCAGTAGCAAACAGCAAGAAGAACCGATGGCACGTTGATGGAGCACACCCCCTTCGGCCTTATGGATTGACAGGGGATGGGATTAAAGATGCTCCATAAGCTTAACACTTGCAAGGAAGCGGGTGGGTGTGCACTTTTGTCCATGGTAATCGTACAATAAATAGTATTGTGCGATTGTGCGATTGTGCGATGAGTAAGGGGTAAGGAATGGGGCCGGCGCGGTGAAGCATTTCAATCAGACAGGCCAAGCCCTGGAACAAAACAAAAGCCCCATCTTGTTCATCGGTGCAATTCCCAAGATTCCCCCCCCTTTTTTTGCAATCTCGCCATTGCTTGTCTTACCATAAGAAATAATCCACGCAAAACATCAGGCGAGAAAAGGGAAAACGGTGGGGGCCCCGCGGGCGAACTCATTCTCATCGTATAACTACCAGTAGTAGAGATTTAAACCTACCTATAGTAGTACTTGTTATCAATGGGTACGTTGTAGTTCAGCTACACCGTCGGTAGTATTGTGGATGCTCGATCGGTCCAGGGAGGGAAAGAAACAAGATGAGCAGATAACTCTGAAGACATCATTCCTAAAAAGTAAAACAATGGAGAAAAAGATCCGAACTTTCTACCATCATCACGCAAAAAGCTTTTTTCCTATTTTTCCACTCGTTCTTCTCCCTTTTCTCTCTTTACCTGCTGCACTGGTTATGACTAATCATCGGATGCTTGGCAAGGCACCAAGATGCTTGGCAATAAACCCTTCGACCAAAGTGGAGCCTCACCTTAAATCCGTACGTAGTGTAAGTAAGTAGTAGGTACTTTTTACACGCCCCTCCCTTTCCCACAATCCTAATCCCTTTCTTTCTAAAGGGGAGGGGATGGATGCGTTTCACGGGAAATCGAGCGCACCTTCCTGTCGCTTCGGCTTTACCTTCCATACCCACCCGACGAATACGGATTCGGTGTAATAAATTGGATTTATTTTTCTCTCTCCTTGGTTGCCCTTTCAAACTCGGACGACAGGTATCTGAGCTGCCGACATTCAAGAGCTGTTTGTTAAACCAGGTATGCTTGAACTTTAAGTGCAGATCTCGCCCGCTACCCGTCGATCATTCCCTTTGAGGGTTTGTAAAACACGTATCGAAATGATTAAAACCAGGGGGTCTCTTGGTAACAACACATTCTCACCATCCACTATTTTTTTTTCATTTATTTTCTTATTCGCAACTTTTTAAATATACGCGTAAAAAAATTCTGCCCAAAGCTTAAACTATATTTTATTAACACGCTTGAAGGGAATTGATTTTATTCTTCCCTCGTTAATTTTTTCTTGTTAATTTCTCTCTTTGTTACTTTTGATTTGAAAAAGAACAAAAACTAACCAGGACATGCCGGAGATGGGATTTCAACATTGGATGAATACCGTGCCTTGATGACGTATCAAGCTAACATCGGGCCCTTTGGGACCGCGTGCGACCAAATTACCCGAACAGGTCTGGCAAAATGGGGCTCTCTCGGGGACACGACTTCACCCACAGCCCGTCTGCTCGGCCGGCTCCGCGGGCTGGACCTTAGCATGGGGTGTTCTTTAACTAAATACAGGTACACTATCGCACTGTGGTTTTATCACTAACTTAGCTCAAGCAAGGTCCCTAGGCCACTTGGGAAAATCGACAACTGATGATTAACCTGCTCATTTTTCTTTTTTGTTTGGTTGTCATTTTCTCCTATTATTAACCCCCAAGCAATAATGAGATATCGGTATCCGCGAAGCCCAACGGGCCGGGGTGGCCATGCTGCTTATTCTTTCCGACAGTGTCATACAACAGTCGAATTCCCAAAGTGCAACTATCATATAGCATAGAACTGTATTTCGAATCTTGTTTTTTCCACCTCCTATCCTTGACTACCTTACCTGCAAGGGAATTATTCATGGTATGCAGCCCGGATCTTTATTTTACCCCTACTGAGTAAGTTACATACTCTATTCGGTATGTACGTCGCTACTCTGTCATCTCTCTCATTCAGGGACCTCCCGAGTTGTCAAGCACTATATTAGCAACCTTTTATTTTTATTTTAACTTTACCCGCATGGCTTTCTACAGTAATATTAATTTTTTCTTGTCTCTCTTTTCCCCGTCCTAGATGAAGTAGTAAATGCAACTGTGTAAGTTGAGTTGTCCATCTCACCAGTATCTCCGAGATGATCCCGGTAGTTATTCTTCATGCCTCATGATTTTAACTTCTTTCGTCAATCTTCTTTCTTTTCTCTCTTTTCCATCGGGCAACAAGCGCCGCCCGCCGGTAAGGTTACTAGCAACACCAAAAGTAAGGTTTTGTCTTTCTCTGGCCCCATGTCAATCAAAAGAGACTTGCCAAGATTGCGTGTAAAAAAGAATTTGCCAAGCGCGCCAAGGAAAACGGCAACGCGGTCCCAAGCATGAATCAGAAAACCTGGAGCAGATCGAAATACCACCCCCTTTCCCCATTCTTCATCTGAACCGGCGCAAGCCCGATCAGCTGATTAGGCCGTCTCTTTCAATAGAGGGTGAGTACTGTAGCCGTCTAGCATGCAAGTCAAGCCGTTGCCCTCCCTGGCGCGTTTTAGAGTAGACACCAAGTGGCGCCTGCGACTGTTGGAGTCTACTTTGGGCCAAGGAAATGCAAAATCCAAAATCCTTTTGCACGTATGTACGCATCTCGCTAGTAATGCACGATGTTGCCAAGTGTGGCATTGGCTTTCAGCATCTGGAGATCGTCAACGGGAACAGGCAGCACTCATTGCAAAGACCGGATAGAGGACCAAAATGATTTTAATATGTACCAGAAGAGTGACCCCACCAAAAATATGTACACGAGGTCGATTAAAAAGAAAGAAAAAAAACACGCTCCAAGATACCATGATAAAATCCCGTCCTGGAATTCAAAGCCACCCAATCACTGTAGACACACTCTGAAAAGAGGTTCCTCGATTCTTGAAAGAGATAAGAAAAAAACATGACGCCGGGGCCAATGCAAATCGCAAGTCTTTTAGATAATCATAAACATGAAAAAAAAGTCCTACATATCAAACCAATGATGGCTGTATGGAGGTTCTCCAACGTGGGAGAGACGAAACTCGACAAATTCTCCTTTAGGAGGATGTCATCTGCATGAACTTTTTATCCAGGGCTCCCAAGGCCCGCACATCTTCGTTAAATTGCTTGAGCGAAGGCAGGGTTTGCTTTTGAGCCCCTGCAGCCAAGGCTGCCGCTGCCATAGCGTAAGCCGAAGTGCTGGGGGTGTGTTCCCGGCCGTTGAGGCGAGGCGAATTACCAGCGCTAGTACCGCCGTCGACTTTGCTCCTGGGAACCTCTGTTGTTGGGTGAAGTAGCGCGGAAATACTGGCCTTGTTGCCACTTGGAGCAGGGGCTGGAACGCTGTCAGAGTGCGAAGACCTTGGCGGCGAGACCGAGGCGTGCCTAGTTGGTGGCGTGTTCGCCGGAGGAAGAGCTGGCAAAGGCCCCGGGAGTGTCCTGTTGCCCGCAGCGCCATGTCTTGGGTCGTGAATATGGTGAGGGTGCAGCTGTGATTCTGTCGCCGGGCGCGGTTGCGGCAAGCGTGGAGATCTGTGGGCGGCATATGCGGGCATCAGAGGACCCAAAGGTGGTGTCCTAGACTGAGGAGCGGTCGAGACAGGTGGAGGAAGCGTCCGGTCAAACTGAGGCGCAGCTTGAGGAGGTGGTGGCGACGTGTAAGGGTAATGTCCCGGCGGCGGTGCGTGCGGGTGCATATGAGCGTGGTGAGGCGGCGCGTACGCTGGGGGCGCAACTGTATAGTGGGTGTATGGCGGTGTTGCAGGCGATGCTGGCCAGTGGGGGTAGGCATGCTGAACATAGTGTGGCGGGTATGTGTGCGAACCTGGGTGCAGGTGGTGAGGAGGGCCGGCCATGTATGGTGCCTGCTGCATAGGTGCTCTTGTCATTGGCGGCACTTGTGCCTCGCTCATGCTCGATTCCGGGTACAAACCCTTTTCGGGATATATTTGGCGCAGGTTGGGATCCGCTGTTGGTACAGTGAGCTCTGCTTGGCCGGCCATGGGCCTCGAGTAGTATGAAATCAAGTGCAAGTGTTGGCCTGTCGAGGTTGTGATGCTGAAGGACTGCTTCATAAGACCGTCGGCCTTGTATCTGTAGCCATCGGGCTCTGTCTCGTCTTGGGACCCGTCGCTACCGCGGCCCGAGTCAGGAGTCTTGCCGGCGCCTCTCCTTGCGTTACCAAAACCACCTCCTCTCTTGCCTTCCATCTCGCGGTATGTGAGGAAGCTTCCAGATACTCTGCTGGCGCTCCATGACTTTCCATCTGTCCACCTCCTCATGCCGGCCTCCCTCTCGTCCCAAACAAACACTGATCCGGAGCGTATTGACTGACGTTCCTTTTCTGAAAGTCTCCTTTGGACGCGAGGCAGAAGACCTACTCTGCAAGCCTCGAACAGCTTTATGGCATCGGCAGGCGTCCTGACGAAGCCGTGGTATGTTTCCATCATTTTGACGTGTATGTCTGTGGGTTGTGTGTCTGTGTGTGTGTGTGTGTGTATGTGGGTGTATGTATGTATATGTGTGGTAGGAGTGATGTGTGTCCCGTAATTGTTGTGGGTGGTGGCTTGTGTTTAAGATGACGGGTGGTGAGGAAAAGATAGAAGGGATGATTTTCCAAACAAAAAGACGACCTAAAGGAACGTTGCAGATCGGTTGGGGCCAGGCGGTAGCTTATTTTAAGAGGAGCTGAACCATGCAAAGAACGACGTAGTGTCGGCCAAGATGCGCACGGTAAAGAGTGGTCAAAATGCCATGCCTGAGAGGGATAGACTCGTGCAAGTGGAGAACGCGGACCACTTCCCAAATGAGGTTGTGGTTCGGGTTTGGTGGTGTGTGGACACGAGTGGGCGTGCTAAGCAAAAGTTCCCCACAGCGCGGCGCCGCAGACCCTGGTAGCAGAGATCCGTTGGGCCTTGGCGTTTCTGGTGTGATGGCAAGTCTAGTCGAGCAGCGCGGCGGACGGCGGCCGAATTGCGAGTCGAGTCGAGTCGGTGGGTGGTCGGTCTGCCAGGGCCCTCGATGAGACGCAAGTCGCGAGACCACAAAGTCAAGTGGTGTTATTTCTGTGGGACCCTCAGACTTGGCAGTTAGCGACGGGGATAAGTCAATCGGAATGGTGGGCGACGTGACAGAAGCTTAATCCAAGCAGCCTTCAGACACGCGGCGTAAGGGGCGGCCTTGTACAAGTGTTGGATCGGTCGGGCTTCGGGCGCCCCCTTTTGTTTCCCAATCGCGCAGAATCTTAACTGTGCCCGGGATGACGGCACGGGGCAAAGGAGCGCAACTTGCAACTCCTGGCAGGCAGTAGCAATACTGTCTCCCCAAGGGTGGGTCCAACGTGGCTACCAGGCAGGCTAGGCAAGCCAACTTGGCTGCTGCTAGGCAAACGGGACGTACGAGACGTGCAAGGTCTGAGCCTGGCTCTGAGAGGGTATTTTGTTTTTCTTGCTTTCCCTTTCCCACCGATGCAAGTCTTGTCCATAGGGAGCGATCGCCACAGCACCCACTTTAACGCCGTGACTGAGTAATGGATTTGAATGCCTTTCGGCAGTTCTCGTCCTTAACTTTCATGCTGCTTCGAGGGTTTCCCCCTCTTTCGGACATAATGACCAACAGAGCAAAAAAATAATATAAATTGAACTGCTAACCACAGACAGGAATAGATCGTTGGGAGAAGACTTTTCAGGCAAGGATGAATGTTTGCTGTATTGACGCATCGAGTAATGATGACTTTGAGACCGATGAGAAGAGAAGGGAAAGGGCAGGAAGCAACAGGAGACTGAAAAAGCAAGGGTGAGGGAAAAGTGAAGAAAAATAAAAGATACATACCAATATGACGAGGCAACGGCGAAAAAAAATTGCGCCCAGTTGTTGAAAAAAAAAAAAAGTGGTTTATGTTCACAAGTCAAGCTTTGGTCCAAGATGCGAGTGTCTTGGATTTTATTGTTTCGTGGCCAAGCTCTCCCGCCAAGGTTGCAAAATCCGAACCTTGGTGTTCGGCCGTTTGATGACGATGTCGAGACCTGCGCAAGAGGTAACGGGAAAAAGAGAGAGAAGGGTAAACACAAAAATTAATCTCGTCTCCTGTCCCGATGTGCTGAGTATTGTCGCCCGATAAAAAGGCCGACGGGCGGAAGGGAACAAGGTGCGTTGCGGCGCTTCTTTTGAGACGCACGTTTAAATGTGAATTTTTGCTTAGAGGCGCTTGGGTGAATCGCTCCACTTTCCCTTTTTTTTCTTCTTCTCTTCTTTTCTCCAGATGCAGGAAGGTACACCCCAAAAAAAAAATAAGACGAGTCGAGCAAACAAACGGTGTAATGTACCGCGGCTGAGGTAAAGCAGGTGAGTAGACGATAAGTAGGTACCTGCGCGTTTCGAAGGGGCCCAGAAGCTTGTCGCCCAAAATTTGGCTTTTGCACTAATAAACGAAAAAAATAATGATAAAAGCAAAAAAGGAAAGAAAACAAATAAGAAGCAAGTTTCTTCACTTTTTTAGCCTGGCTGTCTTCTGCAGGCGGATGCAACGGGGTGCAAACGGCCAACCAACTCAAATCTCGTTTGGTTGGCTGGCTGGTTGGCTGCTTTTGGTCGTCTGTTTGCTTCGTTTAGACTGGCGACGGCGATGCTGCAGACAAGCGGTACATGTCTCGGAGCCCAAAGTGAGAGGTCGATGAAGCGTAGCAGTTTCTCAGTCCCTTTGTGATACGTTGTTAAAGTCCAAGGATGGTTCGTTGCACCCTAGCGAGTCTGGGTGTAATATCGGCTCGAGTCCAGAAAGTGACCGTTGATGGGCGCTGTCCTTTCTTCTTATTTTTATGGTTTACTTGTTCGTCCCTCGATCCCTTAATTCAGTACTATCCCTAGCTAGAGTCTCGTAGCCGAGAGATGCGATAGGTATGTTTGTGTGTCTCAGTTACTTGGTGTCTTGGATGTACTTGATCGAATCTCAATCTCGATAAGAGAATACAATACTCAATGCATGCATAAAAAAATAAAAACAAGACAAGCAGTATCGTCTGGACTTGAAGAATAGAAACATAAAAAGTGCGGGCGGGCTGGTGATGGTTAATAAAAAGGCCCGCACCGTCACGTCAGCGGATGGATTGGATGGGATAGGATGGGATGAGCAACAGTACAGCGAGCCAAGGCCAAGATGGTCTTGATTGCGGCTGCCTTTACGGTTGCTCGGTACCGGTATACTACGCTTTTTAAAGTACCTACCAAGCAGCACAAAGAACCCAGACCAAGCCTTCTCGGCGTTAGACAGCCAGGCTGTGGCTTGGGGCTGGACAAGGAGGGGGATGGATAACGAGAGAAGAAAATAGCGACTTTGCGTGGATGGATGCCTGCACACCCATAATTACCATCCCATACACCCAAGAAAAGCAAACCCAAGAGTGTGCTAGGTACAGTACAGGACAGAACAGAAGCCACTTTTTTTTTTCTTGCGCCGTAGCTGCCAATCGCGAGCGCCGGTGAGGCGGCGGGCGTAATGCTTGACATGGGAATTGGTAAAATTTCAAGCTTATTTTGCATGACCCACCCGCCCAGGTTCTTGGTGCCTGCCGCCAAGCTTACCATCCTTGAGCCAGGAAGGAGTTAATCTGCGTGCCACTTGTGTACATCGTACGCCGAGAAAAGAGAGAAGAGGTGATGGATGTGTGGGGGCTTTTGCTTCCACAGCCCCGCTCCCAGCCCCAGGTTGCAGTACCCTTGGCGTTGTGGCTAAGTAACCTTTTCGTACCTCGTCGGTTTTTAATTGCTTTATTTTGGTAAAGTAGGATCAAGTCTGCGACTCGGGCGTGTTATGTTTGTTTATTACTTAACTTACTTTACCAGCATTGCCAAGTCAGGCACCACACGCCCACCCTTGGTGCAATTAACCTTCTCGGCCCCGTCAGCACCGGTTGGCGGCGCTAAACTGCCATATCTACCCGACTGTCCGGCGTTTGAGTAAATCGAGCAAGTGAGAACCCAGGCTTATTTGAGACCAAGACGACGCTTTAACTCCACTGACATAGTATCTGATTTAAAAAAAAACCCATAACAAGAAACCTGACTTCTGTATAGTTTATTTTTAATTGAGTTTTGACTTCTTTAGCCCTATACCAGTAGTATTATTTTCATCGGGCCATTACTTAGTCATTACGCACGTATAGCTTCGCTGGATGCTTGCACATTTTGCACCGTCGTGCTCTATTTGTGCGAGCTTCTTCCCGGCGAGCCGCCATGTCTTTCAAAAGCCGGGATTTTTGAAAGAGGAGGGGTCCACTTGGGAAGGGGGGGGTGGACGCCTAGGCACAACATCTTACCAGTAATCGTCTCTTTTTCCCCACTTTCAAACTTCCCCCCACCTCCCAACTCAAGGCAACGATTATTTACGCTGCAACCCGCGCTGCTGTTCATGCCATCATGTCATCCCTTGTGCGGTTGGTTGCCCATAACCCAAGACTGGGTGCTGACAGTCAGGCGCTGCCTGCGCTGCGGACCGGGTGCAGTCCGAGATCGTGCGCTGCCCTTTCCGACCCTTGGAATCCGAGCAAGCTGACATTGTTTATGGTAAATTTCACGTGGCACCAGATCAAAGAGGCGACGAACCGGTCAGCAAGTATAATTTGGGTTATAGATTATTACAGTTACTACAATTATGCCTTCTTTTGCGCTGAACATGGGCAAATATGCCTTCATACTCATTTTATTTGCTTATGTTGTGGATTCCCTTTTTAACTACTCGGGGGTGGAGAGTCAGTAAACCTAATAAAGAATTCAAGCAAAAACTCAAAATCTAGGTACCTACCCCGTTTTCTTCGTCTGTTCGTTGCTTCATCCTTAATCCTTGGCGGATGTATGTATGCAGCCCCCGGCCGGAGTATTTCTAGAAACCGGGCTTCTTTCGCCGTTGTACACCGTCGCTGTTTACCTGCAGGAATCAAGTTACAAGCTAACTCGCGACCGCCGCTATTAGAAATAGAAAACAGCAAAGAAGACTAAGCTAATAAACTATGGATAAAATTTCAAGAAACGGATTGCTCCAGGACACTAGCATGAAAAAGGGTGACGTGCTGCTCACTAACGCAAAACAGCAAGTTTTACAGTACCATAACCATCAATAGCCTGGGTACGAGTTTATTACTCTTATTAGCTCAAACTTCGGTGCCGCGGGCCCGATTGACGAATTCTTTGACGGCAGGCGGAATTTGCCGTTTCTGGTCTCTGGCAGATCAATCGGCCTTTTCAATACCCTGCATGGGGGACGACCCAAGGCAAGGGTGCAATGGACGGAATGTCACAACGGCCTCGACGGCGTTTGATTCGACCCAAGAAACGTCTTGACTGTGAAGCAAGGGCACACACCTATGTACCCCACCAGTTTGAGTAAAATAAAAATAAAAATAATAAGCATGAGTTGGACGACGAGTCATATACCATCCTCCCCTCCTTGATCATTTCTACTTTTACTGGTACTTACTACAGTACTGTACTCTATTGTAAGTAACTTGGGCAGGGGTTTGGTGGTGGTTCCCGCTTTCCTCGCTCTTACCCGTCTTGTCTAATCTTGCTCGGGTCAGAAAAATTGAATCGGGGGTTTACTGAGACCAAGATAGAGAAGAGGGGGCGGGCTGACAAGACGCAATGCTTATTTTGTCCCATTGGCCCCCAAAACCAAAAAAAAAAGAGAGAGAAAAAAACCACACGGAAGAGAGCAATTACGGTAGGAAAAGCAATGGTAGCCCAGACACGCCAAAGGCGTCATGTGGGCGGGTACTAGACACCACGCGATCCAAGGCGCGGCGGGTTAATTGTGATGGATTAATACCACGTAAACATTCGACAAAAAAAAACAGCCCACTGAACACACGGTACTCAACGTTCAGGATTTACCTTTGCCCGGGGCCTGCCTTGTTTCCAACCGTAAGCTGCACCATCCCCGTCCCATTAAACTTTTTTTGTCTGTTTTTTTTTTCATTTTTGTCAGTCTTGAATTAAAACGGACAGAAACGCCCGTCGGCGGTAAGGGGATCCCATCCTTGAGCTCGGTGAAATGCAGGTCAAGTACTATCTTAAATTTTTTTCTCTTTCTCTTTGTGCTTATCCTGTTATATTCAGACTGAACCTTAATCTTCGGTCCTTTTGCACAGTCATTTCCGCGGGTTTGGTTTGGCAGCTGGGACGAAAAAAGAAGGCTAGACGATGGTGAGGTGAAGGAAAGTTGGGGTGGATGATGCACTGCGCTAAGCCCGCCTTTCCTTCCGTCTGTCTCTCCTACCCTCTTTAGGACAGCGCCTCGCAACAGCGCCGCAATCTTTCTTTCTCCGTTGTTTGCCATTGTCAGAATCTATCTCCATTGGGATGACACACATAAGCAAGCCAAGATGCGCGTAACAGGACCTTGCATACGGGAGGGGGTTCAAGACAGATTCGGAAACAAGTCAATGGTCAGCCCCCGGGTTTAGCATGTCTAGGTAAGGTGTCTGACATGTTCGCTACAAAGCAGCAGCACCAGCACCAGCACCAGCACCATCATCATCGATCTCACAAGGCAGGTCGATTGTTGACAGGAACCAACAGACGGTATCCATCGCAAGACGCCAACGTAAACGCCAAAACCATGCTTTCGTCTCAGGGTTTCGGCCGAAAAAGAGTCTCACAGGGCGGCTTCGTTTATTTGTTCGTTTCTTCTTTTAGTTTATCAAGTTTGCTAAATTTCATCTTTTTTTCCCTCTTTGGGGTAGGGTAGAGTCAGCGTAGCTAGGCAAGGCTGTGCACAATAATACCCCTGGCAAGGAACCAGTATCAGGCTTACTGTGTATAATGGCGTAGCTCAACTCCTATCGGTAACCACCCCGGGTGCATCTGTGTCTTTGTGTGCGTCGGACAGAGACGAGTAGAAAGGATACAAGAATAAAAATACAAACTCAAATTGTTTCTCTTGGTAGGACAACGTTTCTTGATCTGCACACTGCTGCATGGCTCTTCGCGTCACGCGGCAACGCGCCTTGGGATCTTATCCCTCCTTGGCTCCTTGGGAAGCGAGGGATGGTACTGCTTTGCCGACCTGACTACCATAGTACAGTACCGAGAATCTTGATGCTTACAGCATGTCTCACCCGATTCATTATTCTCTACATATCTCTCACCGTCCCTATCTCTTGGTATGCTTACAGTAGAGTCAAAGTCCGAGACAGGCACATCATAAATATAATAAGATGCAATGCAAGGAGAGTTGTGGATGATGCTTACCTGTTTTTCACCCTAATCCGACCTCAAGTGCGAGAATGGCTTTCCTTTTCCAAACTGGCCACCGCGTAAAGTCATCATCACTCACCACACCATAGCACGTCTGAACAAACAAAGTGTCGCTTTTTTTTTCTCTCTTTCTTGCGTGCTGCTTCGCCCCGTCGGGTAGTGGTATTACAACTTCGCGAAACCGAACAAAGGGGTCGGCTCTTATCGGAAGCCTCGCTCGAATTAGCAAATGCTAGTTAGTGTAAGTGAAATGTAGCACAAATCGGTCAGCATGACTCTTTTTTGTTTGTTTGCTACCCACCCTAAAACAAAAACAAAAAGCCTTTTTCGGTCATATCTTGATACGAGGCTGCCTTGCCTCGGACCCGAGAAAAAAGAACAAAAAAAATAGAAAACCCCTCGTTGTCGGGTTGTCCAGGTGTCGGAGTGAACGGCGGAACGATCGGAGGATCGGCTGCTAGAACCAGGACAACCTGGAACGGTAACGCGCTCCGAGCTTAGTTAGTTCTTGGAAATCTGCAGCGGGGAGCCTTGACGGGGACCCAACTGACGGAATTTGTTTCGAGTCTATATTTCTCGGACTCTCGGAGAGCAGCGAGATGCTCCGTGCCTGCCCGTTGAACACTTGTAATGCATGCCATCCCGAGTCCTCTAAGCCACTCTGAGTCCTGCCAAGGTTCACTAGATGCCATCTCTGCCAAGTATTGGAAAAGTTCCGGTTAAATAAGGAAAGGTCTGGCAAAGTAACAAAATGTTATTTAAAAACACGTGTACGAAAGAAGGAACACACGAGTTTAGATTTTCCGCATATGCATATTTTAACTTTTACAATAAGAACCGGGAAGATTTGAGCTGTCCCCGGATCGTTTACTACGAAGTCCCTACTATGTCCAGCTGGGTATATTCTCCACCAGTCATGCTTTGCCATTCCCGTCCGAGTAAAAAGGAACACCATGGCAATGTAAGCTCGAACTCATCATCCCGCTAACAACAACAGCTGAGAAAATCAAGGTGATAAGAAAGAACGAGTAAGAAAATGCACTGACCTTGCGACCCAGGCTCTTCGTCTAAATTACCCTCCGTCCACACCCTCTTGTCAACCTTGGCCCGTATCATATCCAGACAAGTAATACTGTACGCGTACGTAGTATATGAAGGGGTGAAAAAAGAAAACAACCTAAAAAAAAGGAGCAAGTAACTTCGTAACTTCGCTATCTGGGGCATCTTACATCACGTACCTTCGGAACCTAGCCGATAAATTCTTTGTCCACCCTTGTCACGCCTGTCTCCCACTTTCCGTACCTTCGGTTTCCAATCTCGCGCGTAATGCCGGGGGAGAACAGGGCAGCACGGCCTAACCGGCACGTCGGACCAGATGGAGGCCAGGTGGATGGGCTTGGGATAACACCCTTTTTTTTTTCTCTCTTTCTTTTTTTTTTTTTTTTGGGTCCCGTCTCTTCTTTCCCTATTGTACAGCGTACTTTGCTGTGCTTATCCGGCGGGTGGAACGTGATCAGCGAGACACAAATCAAACTCGCCCTGGCTGGTCCAGCTGGCCTAGGCCACCCTACTCCATTACTGATCGGCAAGTTGCCGTTGAAATCAAGTTGGTTATCTTTATTGTTTGAATTCTTCCAAGAGCCGGGGAGAAAAGTGCGGAAGTAAAATGGGAGTGATACAATGCATTCCAGTCCAATTCGGGAAATGCCTGCATTATGCGTGCAGCCGGCGATCAAGGGTGTAGTATCTATTTCTCTACTCGCCTTTTTTTTTCCCTTCACGATTTTCATCTTGTTCCGATTTCCCCTTTGAC
Source organism: Pyricularia oryzae 70-15 (assembly GCF_000002495.2). Taxonomy (NCBI): domain Eukaryota; kingdom Fungi; phylum Ascomycota; class Sordariomycetes; order Magnaporthales; family Pyriculariaceae; genus Pyricularia; species Pyricularia oryzae. Next base: position 3,261,282 of record NC_017851.1, on the reverse strand, counting down.
TCTTTGTCAGTCTTGGCACCTCCTCGTCCGTGCAATGGAAACAGATGGGGCGCGTAGAAATTATCGAGAAATGTGGATGGGTATTGAAAGGATGATCTATAGGCTTGGCGTGGGAGGGGGTGGTTCGCAACACGCACGCGTTGGGCTTGGCTGGGTCTCCGGTTTTCTTTTTTCCCAAGTCAGTAAGTCAAGCCTGGCCCTTGATGCATGACACTGTTGTTTCTCTTGTCTTGTGGAGGGACTGCCGCACCTCAAAATGTATGCTTATTTTTTTTTCCATTACCCCCTCAAATCGTCCAATGGGGCTCGATCAAAGGTAGATTTGACGGCATCAACTCAAAAAAGTCGCCTGCAACGAATTAAACGACGACGAAAGGACACTTTGGCTTTTGCCACATGACAGGGCCCAGCCCAAGTCAGCCTCGACCGTTCTAAAGCAGCATCTCGGAGATAAATACTAAATAAAAAATATAAAAATAAAAAGACAAGAAAAAATTCTTTCGACTTTTCGAGAAGGTAAAAAGTGGACGCAATTAGCACGGAAGCAAAATAATTACTTGGGGGCTGTTCGTTGTGGGCCCCCTCAAAGAGGGGGTTACAAAACCTTGATTTTCGAAAAAACCGTGGGCCACCCCGCATCAGTTTTTTACCTAGAAAATCGTTAACAATTTAACTTATGCCGAGTGTAATCCCGTTCCATAACAACACAATTGCACTTACCGCAAATATACCTATATCATGACGTCCCCAGAATCTCCAGCTATCTTAGGAGCCCGCATGTATGCCCAATATGTCGAAACTCACCGCAGTAGGGCGGATACCGCGCGGGAGGGCAGATCCAAGCCAGAATCGCTACGATCGTTCTGTAAAAGGAACGGTTACCCGTATTCGAGTACTCAGCGGCATGCTCGTAATCTCCTGATCAATGGCATTCCTAAGATATCGATAAAGCGCAGCGGGCGGCCTTCATTGTTGACTGATGCTGAAGATCAAGCTCTCGTTGCGTATATCATGCAGCTTGATAAACTTGGTGCATATCCCGACTCACAACACGTAATATCTGCGGCCAATCTGATGCGTCAGTCACGTATACCGCCCTGTGGTCCAATTCAAATGAACTGGTACGGCCGTTGGCGTAAAAAACACCCGGAACTGCGACTTACCAAACAACAACCCGTCGAGATTACTCGCCTTAGTTGGGAGCAACAGATCGATCTTGTGGAGGCCTGGTATCGCCGCACGGCGGCTCATGCGGTAGAGCTTGGGATCACGGCTTCAGCGGCCTGGAACGCTGACGAATGTGGTACTAGAATCGGTGTGAGAGATGGCCGGATACCGGTATTGGTCGTGACGAAAAAGAGGCATGAAAAGCCACGCACCGCGGATCCGGCTAACCGTGAGAGTTGTACGTTGATAGGCGGTGGCAACGCTGTTGGGCAGTCGCTACCGCCCTTCTGTATCTTCACAAAGTGGCCAACGAGCGATTGGCTTGATCTGGATCTGCCTGAGGGTATCGTTTTTACGCGGTCAGAAACGGGGTTTTCCAACGGAGATATCCAGCTCACCTGGATACAGCATTTCAACCGGTATTCGTGGCCAGAAGTTGCTGCCGTGCAATCGATCGGATCTCCCACGTTGAAAGAGTGGTTTGGTCATGACTTTGACGTCAGATTCGACTTTGTGAACCGCACTGCGGCCAAAATCGATCCAAATTCACAGCGGGCCAAAACACGTATTTGGAGGTGGCTTTTTCTCGACGGCTTTACCGGCCACTTTGGCATGGAGATACTTGATTATTGCCTCAGATTTGATATCGAGATCGTTATTTTACCGCCTCATTCAACGCATTATATGCAGCCCATGGACGTATCCGTGTTCACTCACCTGAAAAACGAGTTGCAGGCGGTCCTGCATGAGCATATAAACACCGGTATTCCGGTGTTCACCCGCTCAGATTTCGTTGCTGCGATTCGAGTAAGTCGTTTTCGATCTACAGGTTAATTTAGCGGTAAACTGATATATCTTCCCTTAACTTAGCGCTGCTGGCAAACGGCTTTCACAACTGGCCACGTAATAAGCGGTTTCCAAGATACAGGCTTGTTTCCTGTCGACGGCACCAAAGTGCTCGCCAAACTGCGTGGCCACGCCACGGCAGCGAATACACCGCGATATCCGGACTCCCTTCCTACCGCTGAACGATTTTCACGGGCCAAATATGCGGCAAGCCGTATGGCGGCCAAGGCGCACCACTTTAGTTCAGATACCGTTGATGCTATCTCGGATTTACAAGCCGTTGCCAACGAGGCGATCATCCTACAGCAACGCGTTGCCCAAAAGCAGACGAATAAGCAAAAACGCCTTCAACGCGCTTCACGTTACAAAGTCAAAATGACGTTGAAGTCAAAAGACAAACAGTTCCAGACCGCTAATACGTTAGAAGATATGCGGGTCGCTCACGAAGCCAAACAGGCGTTGATCGAGGAAACAGCCCTATACCAACAAGAAAAGTTCGTCAGAGATGCGTGGTATAGGGATAAGAATCAGGCTATTCAACGCTGGCGAGAAACAGAGGGCATGCCCAACGGGATTAAGATACAACAGAAGAGATATCTGGAGGACCTCGGCTTCACGCCGGAGAACGTTCCGGCGGTCAGGGAACGCCCTGGAAAAAGGAAGAAGACCGATTCACAGCCCTCACAGTCATGGTTCGTCGATAAAGGGCCAATTTCAGCTGGAAATACAAGTACCCAGATCAATATTACCGTGGATACCGACTCTGCCTGTTCTATCAGCATATGCGTATCACGATCCTCGCAATCAGCCTCACCTCCCGCCCCAAACAGGCCTTCCAAACCGTTCCCACGGTATATACCATTGGCTACACCCTCTCCCCGTCAACTTCAGGATACGAGACCGCTTGAAGACCGTTCCTCGCCGCCAATACCGGGTGGTAGAAAGGATGAGTTGGAAGTACCCGGGTCGCCTTGTGACCGCTTGAGCGACCGGAAAAGGGCGATTGAGCCAAAACTCCAGAAATAGATATCTACAGCGCAATTCACGGCTTCAATTTATCTGCAAATTCTAACCTTTTTCGTGGGTGTAGTGTTTACGAACGTGAATCGAACTTTCATGAGCTACTTTGTTAGCGATCTGCTAACAAATTTGCTGGCCCACGGTTTTTTCGAAAATCAAGGTTTTGTAACCCCCTCTTTGAGGGGGCCCACAACGAACAGCCCCCAAGTAAGATGTGGCTTGCTCAAGGTCGCACAAGTTTGCTCAACTTTAGCACCGAAGAATCGGAGCCAACAAGGTTAGGGTAAAGCCTAGGTAGCTCTTACGGTACAGCCGTACTCCCCACACGAGCAAAAAAGAAGAAAAAAAAAGAAAAGAAAAGAAAAGAGGGTTTCACGGCAATGCACTTTCTTACCCCCAGCCGTTGTCTGTCATGCAGGTCTCAGGCGCGTCGCTTCGTTCGCTATTTTGCACTATCGCTTCAGCTGCTGGATCCTTTTTTACGATGTAGCTCGGAGGGTTTGGTACTAGCCGCCCCCCCTCTCGCACCACAAGCCATCCACACCTGTGTCATTTTGCAAGGATTACCGACCATAGGAAAAACAATTGAAGCGAGAGCGAAGAAAAGCCAAGAGAAAAACAATAACAAGAGCGTAAAAGCTGAAGAATAAGATCGCCATGGCGTACAGTAAGCCAAGCAAAAACCTCTGGCGGTCAGCCCCCCCCTCCATTCCTCCTCTGACCAGCAAAACCACGCAAAGGAAACCACATGATGTCGTCTGCCAACACGCACTAGTTTCTTGAAAGGAGGAGCCGAAATGGGTTGGTGTCGTCGTCGTGCGGGTTACGCCAAGCTGTCCCAAGTCGGCGGTAGCAACACCGTCCGCATTCGAGAGGGGTCCCTTGTCATCGGCAACTTTGTACATACTCCATTACGAGAGTTAGGTCGATGATGGGCTGAACGACAAAAAAAAAAAAAAAAAAAAAAAAAAAAAAAAAAAAAAAGAGTACCCGCGGGTTTATTCATTTGTCACCACCTTCACCACCAACGTTCACGCCAAGACATCGGGGGTTAGCCAAGCGAGTCAGGCCTCGCACGAATTTCCTTGGCCGGGAGCTGGAGGTTAAGTGTGATAGGTAAAGGCAGTGAGGAATAAGACCACCAGAAAAACACCCCGGCGAGTGCGAGACAATAAGCTACTGCTTGCTACTGGGTAGGTAGCAAGTAGGCAAGGTAGGTAAGCAATACTTTTGCTCTCATGTTCTGTAACCCCAAAATGAAATTTGAGTTCGGACCAAACAAATACGGTAGGTACTTAGTCAACTTTACACACCCACAAACTGGCCAAGATCCCGGCACATCGCCTATTAGGGCTGGTTATTTTTACGAGTGCAGCCTCCTTTCTTATCGTCTCAGCAGCCATGCATCTTCTTTTGCTTACCCTCACCGTTACCGTTTGGGCTAACATGGGGTAGGTTCTGCTGACTGTTTTACTATTCTAATCAAGTACAGTGCAGTATTATGGACAAAGGGGTTAGGGAGAAAAAAAAAAAAAAAAAGTCGCCGACCACCCATCTTATTTCCTCACCCCATTCATTTCTGTACTATGAGTCTGATGATGGAAAGGAAGGCGAAAAAGAGGGAGAGAGAGTACATAAACCAATAGCCGAGCAGACTTGGCGTTCAAACCAAAGAAAAATAAAAATTACGTCAAGGTGCCCATCAGTCAAATAGCCCCGCTTTAAGCTTAATTCAAAGTCGCAGCTGATGCGATGCACATCTCGTCCCATCGTGCCAAGCTTGGGTCATGAGCAACAAGAAAAAAACCCAGCCAGCCTTTTTCCAACCAACGGGGGAAAAAGAAAGGATAGAAAATGTCTCACTGCCAAGGATGGAGCAAAATTTACCGCAAAGATAAACACAATGCGCCAATCTAATCCACGCCCTTGGCGACCAAATCATTTTCCTATCCCAGACAATGATCAGAGGGGTATCGCTCCCACAGTCAAAATCTTTTGAGGTGTTCAGAGTTGGTAAACGGTCCGTTTTTCATGTTGGCATTTCGTTGTCAATTGCCTGTGGAGAACAACAGCAAACGGAAAATAATTGAACCACCGGATTTGAATCGAAGAGACAGGGGCGAAAAAAAATGACAGTTTACCAAAATAGGTAAAAAGAGCTCATGCTATTCATTCATTCCCCCTCTTGGGTGTCGGTATCCAGCCAAGGTGATCCATCATTTAAAAAGAATTGAGTGAAGGGTTTTGAGCCCCCCTTGTTTAAACAACGCCAGGCTGGAAATCTTTCATCTTGGCATGGGAAGCCTTGGCCTATCTTTAGGTGGTAAACCCTGATCGAGGTAAAGGTCAGGGGCCCCACTGATGAGCCCTTTGTGGACACGCGGCAGAACGTTTGTCGAGATTGTCGCGTGGCGCCAGTTTGATTGGAGCAGGAATCTCGATGGGAAAGTGGGAAGGGGGATTCAATAAGGGGGGCTATGGCAAAAGAAAAGAAGAAAATGATGTGCCGACTTGTCCGGGTGTCGTCTCGGTGACGCGTGCCTTGCATATTACAGGTGTGAGGTCGTCAAAATCGTCAATGTAGGGGATAGAGGGGTGAGAGGAACGCTTTTTTTTTTTTTTTTTTTTTTTTTTTTTTTTCGAGTTTGCAATCAATAAGTTACAGTAGATATGAGAATCCCTTCACACAAAACTTATAGCAATTGCCTGGAATGTCCACGGCAATTGATACTACCATTTTAGCAGCCGCATCGTAGTCTTGTAACAACCACCCGGCCTTAATTCAAACTGCCTGCTTCCTCGGGCCGCGAATTCCAGGCACAAAACGAACCACGATAACGACAATCAAGCTTGGCAAGAGGTCCTTTTTGTTGCTCACCTTCTTTTCCCAGGCGGCAATGTGGAGCGTTTGGTCCGCTACCAAGCATCCTTCCAAGTAGATCCAAGACCTTGGCCATCTCGCTCTTATTTTTTTGTTTAATGCGAACCAACCCTCTCTCTTTGGCCGACGGGCAAAGTCAGCAAAAGCGTCAAAATTTTCTCTCGCAGCCCGGATATGCCGGGAAGCTCAAAAAAGCAAGAAAGATGGTCAATCGCGTCTAGCCCTCCCATTGCCCCCTCTCTCCACCGGTGCTGCGGAGTCTTTCTTGAAAGCACCAAAATGCACTTTTTTTTTCTTCTTTTTTTTTCTTTCTTTGTTATTATTCCGCACTTTAATCTGATTAGAGTAGTACAGCATATGACTACGTAATGCTCACTCAGATCCAAAATAGGTCCAGACGCCGCGAATTCCGTGCCGCAGTTCTCAAACCCGAGCTGACCAGGTTATGTGGGTGTGTGGATGTTGCATGCGTGGGTGTTTATTTTCTTTTTTTATTTTCTCTATTTCTCCCAGTAATACGGAGTACGTGTACTGCGGCGTGATCCTATTAAGCCAACAATAGCCGCGACGGAGGTGCTCCCGTAATCCACAATGCCGTCAGCGTGGCCTTTACCTACCTCGCCTCAAGGCTGGAGAAGGGAGGAACCTAGAACCGCTTTTTTTTTTTGGACCCGACTCGAACTGAACAAGAAAAGAAATAAGAAAAGACAAAAAGATGAAAAAAAAGCGCTACTTATGCTCAAGATGCCGGGTCCAGGTTGCATTTGACGAAGGGGCCGACGATGGTGCGAATGAGCCGAGACGACGCAAAGACCTCAATCAGGCGGAACGAAACAAACATGGATCGCCCGTATTCCAAAATATAGTAAGAAAAAAAAGGTCAAACCAGCCGATATCGTGCGCCGCCCCTGCTGAAAACACCCCCAGCGTTCCCTTCTCTCGAACGAAGGTGTGGGCCCTTGTGTTTTTGCAAGTGATGCGAGTGAGTAATTACAAACCATATAGTAACGGTAGTCATCAGGGGGTGACTCATCAACATCCCTACTCTAGCTCCGGGTTCGAGTGTCATACGGAAAAGGGATGACGGCCTTTTGGCAGCGATGAGCTTTGAACTGGTAGGATTTGTTCATGATAGTCTAGAAATAGTGGCTCATAATGGTCTAGTACACGTACGACATCAACACATAACATAACCGGGACCGACTCTTTTCTCGTGAATGCTGCCTGCGTAGGGTTTCATCAGCACAAGAGCCAAATGCCACTCTGACGAGCCGCACATACATTCATGTCCGAAATCCATTCATTCAACGACGCCCCTTGGCCCCTTTTAGCCTGCCGTAAAAGACAAAATCCAATATCTGTTCTTCTTAGCTAGAAACTCTTAACGCCACGCCTTGCCTGCCCTGGCCGGCAGGCAGTTATGTCCAGTCTGCCCAACCTACATCGCCAAGAATGTGATACGCGGCCAACAGCCCCCAAATCTCACCAGTGCGAGAACACGACCGCTGACAACAAATGGTGGCGCCATCATAGAGAGTAGGCAGGAGGTCGCTTGGCTCTAGAGGTCTTGTTGGTGAGTTGCCCTCATCCTACTCGATTGTGCAAGGTGCCGTTTGGGCGCATTTGAAGGCCGCCCGTAAGTGGGCTCCCGTGAGTGAGCCATATGTAGCAAGTCAAGTAGACGGCCTGAAGGGAAGCAAAACAAGCATGTAAACTTCTATCAACAACAACCACCTGGTGAAGCGCAGCCTTATATTGCCGTTGTCGCCCCCTAGTACTACTTACTATACTTGGAAAGACGTCGGCTGCCGCGGCGCTGATCGCTCGCGCAAACCGGGGAACGTCCCAAAAATAGTCTCAGGACTTTGACGTTAGATGTATGCGAGTTTCTTGGACCAATATGTCCAATACATCAACCCATTCGACAAATTTAATCCTGACTAGTCCATCCATAATGCGAGGGTGAAGGAGACATAGAAGCCGCATCGCAACATGTGAACCTCTGTAGGAATCCGTTGCATGACTGGCCGGCAGTTAGCACAGATCAGATTATGCAAATAACAGACGTGCAATTGACCCAGGAAGTAGTGTATAGCCATGCAGATGCGTACCTAGACCAGGCCTGCCAACACAAGGTTGGTGCTCCAGTTCTGCTTCTATAGAAACCTTGGTCGTCTGTGATCGCGTTACTTTCCAAAGAGGGAATCAGTTGGCACCAACCCAGTAACGACGAGCTAGGAGACATGGCATAAAGGCGGACAAGCAAACAATGGAAGCGGAAACGATAGATACATCGCCCACGACCCCAACAAAGTGCAGAGTAACAAAACATAACTGCACTTCTTGACTGAACGCCGGGTCTTCTTCAATCCCCCGATCCAAGGCTTTGCCAATGCTGCTTGAATACCTAACCAGGGAGAATGTATTACGTTGCAGTTTTGCGGCCAAGGCCGTCTTCTTGATCCGTACCACCTCAGACCAAGAGGCACCCGCCGACGACAAGCTCGTCGGGTCGCCTCCACAGGACAGGACAGGACAGGTTGGGAAGCACTGCAGTTTGCAGTGCGAGCTGGAAACTTAGCGACCCAAGCGGAGGGTTGGGCTGCTATGCTGCCCGATGGCTTGGGGGCCAGAAATCCGGGCAGTTGTTTGCTATGTACAAGACCGTGGTGCAGCCTGTGACACGGCAGCTTTGGGTCGAATTGCCACTGTCGTCTGCAGATGCGAGTCATTCGTGGTACAACAAGTCCAAGACATGCGCTGTTGCTTGCCGTCCGGATTCCACCACCGGGGCATGGGTAAAGGCCGTAAAGGGGGGACTGTGCAAGGGCAAAACGATCCGGCATGATGCGTCCATAATCTTTCTTGTGACCCGAGTGTCGGCCTTGTGAATCGTTTCTCCCCATCCAGCTTAAACCAGCGAGCAGACTGACAGGACTCACTGCGCGTCTCGAAGAAAACACAGTCCATGTATCGACCCATCACCGGGCCTGAGCGATTTATGGCCCTAAATATGTGTTGTCAATCGATCAGGGCCAGATTTATATGAGACTGGTCGTATCACCTCAACTTCCAGCAATCCAGGATAGGAGGTCCCTAGGGCAGAATGTCTGATCCAAGTGACAGAGGCGGCCATTACGCGACCAAGCAACTGTGATGTGTCGGCCGGTTCGAAATCCAAGTCCATAGCGAGGCGAGGGTCGGAAGGAAGTTGGCTTGCGTACCGTGCGTCTCTGTGTAAAAGTGGTATCTATTGCGTGGCACGAAGCCACAGTTTATCGCACATGATCTCCCGAGGTCTAGCAGTCACACCGCCCATACCACCGGGGAAAGGCAACAATGTCACGAATAGACTGAACCCCGGACAGATAGCAAAGAAGCCGATCGAACCCAATGCCGAAACCTCCGTGCGGAGGGCAGCCCCAACGGCGAAGGTCGACATACCAATCCAGAGCGCCAGCATGTTGGGCATCGGTCGTGTTCGAGACAGGATCAGAATCGCCATCGCCCCTACTAGCGAGACTACTGCTGCCGACGTCGCTGACTTGTGGTACCATCCCACGCGACTGCATGACCCCAAGTAGTGGCTGCAAGCGATGCTCACGCATGGAGCCGCCTGCAATCTCGCAGAGATCCGGAACAAGCAAATCAAAGCAGTCTACCGTTTCACGCAGAGTCGTGGCCTCAGGGTCCGATCGCGATGTTCCGGCCGAAAAGGAAGCCGATGTCCCCGCCTTGCCTGTAGCCGACGCAGACTGAAGCATGTAGAAAGCCTTGAGATCGCGCGGGTAATGAGTGACGAAAACGGGTTTCCCTCCGCCTACAACCCTAGCAATGTACTTCTCATGCTCGGCTTGCAAGCCATGGCCCCAAATTGGCTTGAAATTGAACATATCAGGCCTGTCCTGCGATTCACTTTCGAGAAGACGGATGGCGTCTGAATAGGTGATCCGTGGCCAGGAGTCGGCCATGAGGCCATTCCAGCGACTTCGAACCTCTTCCGGCGTGGTAAGATCATCGGCGCCTTCCTTGGAGCGATGCTGGAGGTCCTCGAAGAGCTTGGTGCTAGATAGTTCCTTGGTCGCAAATCTAAGCAAATCTTCCACAAGATCCATGACCGTGTCCATGCTCTCAACAAAGGACATCTCGGCTTCCATCATGTAAAATTCACTCAAGTGTCTCGGCGTATCACTTTTCTCGGCCCTGAACGTAGGTGACAGAGTCCATACATTCCCGACAGACTGTGCCAGCGCCTCGAGGTGAAGTTGGGCCGAGACAGTGAGATATTTTTGTGAGTCGAAGAAAGGTTGGGTGGATTTCTGGACTCCTTCGGTGGAAATTTGGCCATCGGAAGCAGGAAGAACCTCGAACACCTCCCCGGCACCCTCACAGTCAGATGATGTGACTACTGGCGGGTGTGTCTGAACAAAGTCGCGTGTAAAGAAAAAGTGAGACATGGACCGGATAACTTCAGACCGCAAACGGAGAAGGGTCGAGTTGAACGGTGTCCTGTGGCGGATATGAGGAATTGTGCGGAGGAACTCAGGCGTATGGTATTTTTTCTGCAATGGAAACGTCTACAATCCGGCGGGATAGGTTAGCCACTGACAGCCTACAGATATGTAGAGTAATGACAGGCTTCCGCTCCGGATGAGGCTGCCGGATCTTACCTTGGCATCTGATGGCCCGACAACCTGGACCTCTTGGACACGGAGCTCGTGTGTCTGGCCTCGCCCCGGGGAAGACACCCACGAGCCGGTGAGGCGCACGGCGGCACCAACGGAGAGACTAAAGACTATCAGTTGAGACAATCTTGACAACGGGTGGACGAATCCAGGGGCGGCATCGTGAATGTAAAGGTGGTACGCACCCATCGGCCTGGTCTACGGGGACGATTGCCTGCAGTGGCGCGATGCAAGAGCCGTCACCGAGGGAGACGAAGGATGCAGTCTTCATGGAGCGCACTGAGCGCACATAACCGTCGACGATGACATTTTGGGCGTCCGTCGTGGGCTTCCACTCTAGCAGTCTTGCGACAGACTGGGACGAGGCAGAGGAAGTGTTTGAGACGCAGCGAGTAGAGAGGGTGGGACGTCGATGTGCAGATGATCCGAGACGGTTTGCGACTGGCCAGCGGACGATAGCTGCTCTTCTGGCGAGACACCCAATCGGCCTCATTTCCGGACTGTCTAGAACTTGAGAATCGTGTCCAAGTACCGATCAGGCCCAAGAATCTACGTGCCCATGTATCTGCAGTAAGATGAAGGGGCACCAGAGGTAAGACGTGTGCTTGTGATTTACAAAAGCAGATAGGGAGAGTATGGTATGGTATGGGTGAGAAAAGGGGAGCAGAGACGCGGAAGCAAAAAGGGAGGAGAAAGATAGAGATCAAATCGAAGACGCGTCGTGACAGCTTCTACAAAATTTAGGTAAGGTACAGATTCAATTTGAGCTTGTTTCCTAATTAGGAGTAGAATAGTGGGCTGAACTGCATGGTGCCTGGCCCAAGGACAAGGGACCCAGGTGATTTGATCTATTGGCGAATGGGAGCGGAGCCTTTTGGGCCTCGACAAGGTGCTACTTACTGTACCTCACCTCATTCGATGTTGTGGGAAATCCCCCATCTATTACCGCAGAGCCCAAGGATTGTTTCCAACACCACACACATCATGGATGCATGTTGTGCATTCCCTTGTTACGCAAATCAATCTGCCACAACCGCCAAATCACTGACTTTAAACCAACACTTGCGATGACCGTCGGTCAGATGCTACGACATGCTGAACAACAGCCAACGTCAATCTGGTATTACCTTTCAATCGGAACCAGCAATTCATATTAACTACCGGCGAAGAATCCCAACAGTCGGGAGCAACACGCGCGGGCGGTCACACTTGGGACCCAGGCCAGTACTCAATTGATTACACAACTCTTGGAAACCAAGGGTGTGAATCTCAGAATAAACGTATCCATGTCCGGCCGGTCGCGTCCGCTGCATGGCGTTGCCTCTGCATCTAGGGGTACCGGTACCTCCACGGCTAAGCGGCTTTCCTATTGTACCTGCTCTTTTGCTTCTTCGGCGCCCTCGTCAAAGAAGCCACGTCGACGCTGCCAAGCATCGGGTTTCTTGTCATGGCGAGATAAATCTACGTCAGAGACCTTGACGGGATCTGCGTCCGGGGAGGATATCTTACCCGTCTCTTGGATACAGTCCTTAGGTACAGGACCTACCCACCTATGGAGTCGTAGGTCGAGGTTCATTCTTTTCGTCTTTCCTTTTCTTCTTTCTTTGGCTCTCTCTGATTTGCCCCTCAACCCCTTTTTCTTTAATGCCAAAAGAAGTTTGGCCGTTCATGGGTCAATGAACTGAATGCCATACCATGGAAACAATGTACTGTGTGTGACATAGCTGGCGAACCGACATATGTTTGCGACCCTATGCAAAACCGGCAGCAGTACACGCCCATTGCTTCATGACACAAACTTTACTGGCCAAACTAGTGTACAGTAATTGATGTCGAAGGCTTCTCGATCAATGGCTCATTGATGCAAGGGACGTAGAGAACAAGAAGTGCACCAACCTATCTGTCTCTTATGGATATATTGTCTACCCGGATGGGGGCTTTTCTGATCGGGCACAAGACCTGAGACTCGTGGTTAGATGGGGGTCTTACCAGTCCCACAACATGAGATCTCGTTGAACGCGGCGAGTTGCATATTTTGGGCTACCCACACATCCACTGTAAGCGGTCGATGGAATTACCGGGCAAACATGCAACGAACGGAACACCCCCCCCCCACCCCCCCATCCTTTAAACAAAGTACCCGCGATGCTTTCTTTTTCTCATTCTCATAAATCGCCATTCCGCGGTGGCCCTTGCCCCTGGATTCTGGGATTGTACCATGTCCATTGTTTCTCCATGGGGTTGGTCTACAACTTTCTCCAGTTTTCCAATGGAGCCTATTGTTGCTTCTGCTGAAGAACGAAAGGTCCTGACGGGATGCTGGTCTGCAGGCCCTGGCCTTCCGACTGAGACATTTCAAGACCAAATCTACTCCAAGCAGTCGGTTTTTCATTAATGTTCCCAATAATGGCGGTCAAGGCCATGGCGGAAGAACCCCTCCATGCAATTATTAGCAGATCTTTATGATACTTTTAATAATATATAAGGGACGCTCGACACTGCCTGCAACCATTTCCTTCCCGCCTCACTTTAGCATACACTTACTTCAATCCCCCTACCTGCCTACTCGCATACGATTGCAGTCCCGCAAATTTTGTCAACTCTCGTCTTTTGTTCTGATTTCTGGCATTGCCTTCATCATGTCATCATCTCGTGCTCAGGCCAAGAGCACCAGCACCTCTTCGAGGACGTTCAAGCCAAAGGCATCAGAGGTCGCTCACGAGACAAAAAAGAGCATCATTCCGAGAATTCAGACCCATTACGCTGATAAATGGGGAACTTGGTCTTATTACTTTCAGGATCCGCTGGCACAGGTCTCTGTGGAGCCAGATCCTCATGCCAACCCGACAAACTTTAGTGAGTAGAAGTCCGCTTGCATCAAACCACTGAGCCTGGGTTAGGTGAATTTGACAAACAAAGAGAGGGGGAAAGAGGGCTAATTTTGGTATCTCAGGCGTCTACGTTGATGATCCAGTCAACTACGCCCTTCACTGGCTGTCACACTCAGAACCAGGCGCTCCGGTTGCTTTCATCTGCGCTGCGAACGAAAAACGCCCAGGTGGTGACTGGGTTACCGGGGTCGTGGGATACGAGGAGAGGCTTTGTCGAAGAAGCACTCTCTCTGCCACACTTTCTACTGCAGGCCCAGGATCTCATACGAAAGATGCATATCCCATATCTTCTGTCGGTGGGATATTTTCGCCTCAAGTCGGTAAGCTTTATGGAATAAGCCAAGACGGACAAGGCTTGTTTATGCAGGGGCTCTGTTCAACAGAGAAATTTCTTGGAGGCTGCATCGAGACTAGGTGGTCGGCTGACTAATATGGAAACATAGTCATATTCCGCTCCGAGACAGACCGGTCCGAGCCGCTCATGGAGGAGCAATGGCAGGATATACCAGTGTGCTCGGTACCACCAGTGCGGTGGCCCAAGGTCAACATGACATCTGGAGTTCTGCAATACTCATTTGCCGATGAGCGTGATCTGATGCGAGAGAAGATAACCGGGGCTCTGGCAATTTGTTACTCCAGAGGAATAACCAACATTGTGGGTACTCTCAAGCCGGCGAAGATAGTTTGTGTCGAGGCTTTTTTTCTTCGAGGCTGTGGCTAACGTTCTACAGGTTGTGGGAGACTTTGGATTGGGCAATGGGCATCGCAACCCACCATCAGAGGTCGCTCAGCTGTGGTGGGAGGTTACTTCTAGTGGCCCGCTTCAGGGGCGTATCCACAACATTGCCTTCATATTCGAGGACGCACGCCAAAGCACGAGGTCGCTCATTCTCGAAGATCTCGCCAAGAAACACCGCAAAAATGGCGGCATAATCCCCTTGGCACTGGCAAACGCCTTAAGAGAACCCCCAGTTTCAGACTACGACGAGTTTCTCAACATGTTCGGCCACTAATGCGAGGGAACGAAGGGTCTGGATCTGCCAAGCACCGACGGCTTTTTGGTAAAGGCAAGAGGGGGTTTCATTCAAATCTGGAACTTAATCGCCAAGGGATGCCGAGCTGCATAACATACAAGGGTGGTTGGGTTGATTGGTTACAGTATATTCAGAATCTCGAGTCTCGCAAGAGATCACAGGAGGAAGTCGTCTCTAATTATTTTTTACTGATTTGCTATTGGGTTTTATTGCAGGCATTCTGCATATACGGCGATGGGAAAGACTACTCTGCTTGAAGACTATCTTTTTTTTTTTTGCTTGTGCGCGGTGGCTTATTTTGCGCCCCGGAGTATTATGTTTTATTTTGGAACGGTTATTGGCATAGGGCTGGGTTTCTATCCTTCATCAGTTGGGGCTTTGTTTATGTGGCTTGCTCAAAAGAATTTCATGCTCTTGTCTAAATAAATGTTATATTTGTTCTCTACAATGGAGTTTTTTTGTCACAGTGTTATCTGGATTTCTTTGCTTCTCCTCTTTGGTTGCTTGCTTTTTGTACTTTTTATCTATGTATGTACTCGCTTTCCAGCCAGACCTGCTGGCGCCTCAATGTCACAGTGCCTCTCCAGCCCGGCACGATCCACACGACTTTCTCAGGTCCTAAGGATCGGGAGGGTTGTCGACCACTCAAATCCTACCACGAACGAGGCGGCAAAGACCTGGCGCTTTCAGCTGCAGACCGCCCAACAACCTATACCGATGCACTATCTCATCTACATGCGGAGTACACAGTGATCCGGCCACTATGTACAAGACGTACAAGACAAGAACTTCACCAACCCCCTCAAGCCCCATTTCTCCCACACGGAAGTACGCCCTCATGGCGGCGGCCTTCAGAATGAAGAATCGAAGCTGAGGTACGTGCACGTCATGGCAACCAACAGCTACGGAATCACCGAGAAGGGCAATTCTTTTACCAACGAATGACGTTACCAGCCGAACGATGATCGTCGCCCCTGCTGCCTGAGCAAAAGGCACAAAAAAAAACCAAACACTGCTGCACGCAGACAGACCAACTACGCAATGGAATGGATAGTCGCTGAGCCCCGAGGGATCGTCGTCGGTGATTATCTGCAAAATCGACAACACATAGGAAAAAAAATTCAAGAAAGGGCCGAAGAGAGAGAGGGGAAAAAACAAAGCCACAAGCGATGACGGCGCCTTGCATCCAAACCGCACGCCTGTGGGATGATTACCTCGAGCAACAGCCCCCGAAGACAAGGGCAGGCATTGGGTGCAAAGGCGGGAAAGACGGGTTTACGGCGGTGATTGACGGTGTGGCAACCCAAGAGGAGAAAAAATTAAGGCGTGGCTAGATTCGATGGGGGAGCCTGTTGAGCTGATGCTTTGCCATTGCTTCTTGTGTTGCTTTTTTGCAGACATTCTCACCCTCAAGCCACCCTTTATCCTGTCGCCTTGTTGAAAAATTCTTGCCAGGAGCTGATGGGGGATTTTTAGCGAGTGTTTGCTACAGATAAACGCAGAAAAAGAAACAAGAGATGAAAAGGAAAAATAAAATACCTGGGGAGCAAACCCATTGCCATACATGAAAGGCACAAGACTACTGTACAAAGGGACCAGAACAAGGCCGAAAAAAGCATGGGTATGCAAATAAGAGTACAGTAGCCACACGCGGAAACACACCACGCACACACATGTTGACATGGTATATATCTACAATAGTAACACCGAACGCAGTAGCCAAAAAAAAAAAAAACAACTGGCGGTGTGCAGTTCGAAGTGCTTCCTGCAATCACGCAAGCTACACCTGCTTCGGGCATGGGTGGTTTCCGATATTTTTCTTGGGGGGAAAACAAAGAAGAAGGGCAATGAAACCTCAATCATTACAGCTGGTTAGATTGACCTGGTTTTTGGGTGATTTCTTAAGCGAGTCTTGCTTGTGCTTCTTCTGAGAAAGGAGCAGAAAAAAAAGTAAAGACAGACGAAGAAGCAACCTTTGCCTATTGCTGAACCGTGCAGCCGAAGCCCCGTCCCGATAGGCGGCTGGCCTGTAGCCAAAAGACGCATGGAGAAGAAACAGCCACTTCTCTCTCGAGAGTAGGTGTCGAGGTTTAAGGTAGAGTCTGTGGCATGCAAGCAATCGGGTGTATGGTGAAAAGGAGAGCTTACTCCGTGGAACATTACAAATGCAGTTATCAGGTACAATAGAGAAACTTATTGGAAAGTAACAGTGTATGGATTTATGAAAGAAAAAAAAAAAAAAAAAAAAAAAAAGAGCAACCCTGAATAAAGAATCTTCTCGGCAGCATAATACCCGCCAGTTGCTTTTGGATCTTGGCGTCATCAGAGCAACTTCTTTTTTTCTCCTTCTGAAAACAAAACCAAAAGCCTTGGCGGGAGAGGCGCCCGAGCCGTACTCACATGACAAAAGCTCGATGCGAATATGTGTTCGGTGGTTTGATGCACAAAGTGGCTGTTGGCAGCTAGTTTTGATATCAAGACGATCATCAACTATACCGCTATGGGCGAGCAGAAACGACAGGGAGTAAATGTGGTTGATGCTCCAACAAGGTACAGGCAGGAAAAAAAAAAGACCTCGACGTTAGATTCGCCGGTCATATTTTTTTTTTCTCCTGGTGAAATTCCCCGGTATCTTTCATGCGGGTCCCGCCGAGATAGATCACAAAACAAAAAACTTGGTAGGCAGATTATGCGCCCTCATCGCTTTTGATGTGACTCGAAAACTCCCGGGTTGGCGCGGGGTTCTCCGATGAGGAAAGTTGCGCGAGATTAAAAAGATCCGATCCAAGGCGTTCCGGCGATGAGATCTGGATTGCGTACCTTTTTTTGGGCAACGTTTGCGGTGCAAAAGCGGAGAAATCAAATTGTGACTTGGGTGCCGACTGAACTGATACACATCGGAGAGAAACCACTAGGTGCGAACACTACGCAACAACATTATGATGATAATGGGTGTTCAGAGTAGTAAAAGACGAGACACGAAGCGACCTCACGAGATCGAAGCTGGTTAAAATCACCCTGTTAAAATCGTTGAGAACAACCATTCTGGAAACCAAATCATCTGCTTTTGTACCAATCACCAAAGTAAGTAAAAATGAATCCCTGGTTTTCTTGTCCTTGGCTGCTGCGAGCACACTACGTAGGGCCAAACGTCACCAGCTCGGCGCGCCATTAAAGACTAAGAAAAAAAAAAACACCAAAAAAACCCCCCATAATGCACAGCAAAACAGTAACAGGGGATCAAGGTGGCTGTATCGGCCTCAGAAAATCCCTCTCGTAGGCCGTAAAATAATTCATTTTGAATCTATACTTAAATTGGTCATATCATGTGAAACCGAGATGCGTTGGTGACACTGCATCCCTGACCTACCAGTACCCAGGTCGCAAACCAGCAAAGTTTGACAGCGTCGATGATTCACTGTGGTTTTCCTTCTTCCTCTGCCCAGTCAACTGTATTTCAATTTCTGTCAGCAAAATTGCTCGATATCGCGTGTGATCGTGACGGCGGTTGTATACTAACCTCCAGTTGGACGCCCTTATGTATGTGCACCAGCCAGTCGACATAGCTTTGTGCCTCATTGTTCCGATCTTCAACTAACATACGTGCAAACTCGTATTCAGCCCCGTCAATGCCCTGTCGTGCCAGCTGGATCGTGAGCCCCTTGGAGCCGCGGAGCGTCCGTAGAAACTCAACTATGTTGCGCACTTGCGCGTTCAAATGTGTTTCCAAGACTGGCAACGTTGAGGTGTACGCGTCCAGTGCCTTGAGTTCCGTCTTGTCCTCTCCAAAGAGATCGGCAATCAGGTTGGGCGACGTTTGCGCATGGAACCACATCAGACATTGTTGTCCATTATCGACCAAATAGACACCACCAGTCTCGACGCGGCTGAAAGACGCCCGTATGGCGGGTGGCATGCGGAGATGACCAGTTTGCGCATCCGGGAAGCCCTCCTCGGGTTGAAGGTTGTGGATGGGAATCATACGTGGGTACAGATACAAGCTGAGTTCGAGTGCGCTCATGGACCGTATCATGCGCATCTCATGTACTCTCCTGTCCGATGTCTCGCTACCACCCTTGAATGCTCTGCACTTGACGAGTGCAAGCATGTAAATACAGAACTCCTTGAGTCGCTCAGGCATAACGAGCTGACCCGGTGGGTGCGACTGGGCTGTATGGTTCTTCCGGTAGCCTGCCATTGAGTCGATCGTCTTCTCTGTGAGGCTGAGGCGGATGTCCTTCAGAGAAGCCGATGTTGTTGCAAGCTTTGTTGCAGCTTCTTTGGCGAGGATGGAATAAACCGCGTCCTGGTCCACAAACTTCATGCTCTCGCGTGGGTTTTCATTTACGCTGGCAATGATATTGCAGCATCGTACGCGCCTCTCTCCATTTCCTGTGGTATACAGTAGGGCGGCTTGGAAGTGAGCATCCAGCTTTGAATCTAGCTTGCCATCGTAGCTGAAGCTGACACCAATTGCCTTGTCCTGGTCGATAACTCCAATCTCAAGGTCGGCGTTGAAATTGTGTTGGATGAAGTTGCCGTGGTACGCAGAAACCTGGAGACCGTTCGAGCATCGGACTTTCATCAAAGCTTGATATCCCGTCTCCCGTTCCACAGAATGCTTGATCTCAAGTGACAATTTGGTGTTGTCCCTAGGCGCGATGAAGTTGGGGTAATAGTAAGTCTCGCCGCCAGTAGTTGATGAAACATGACCTGTGTCCGTGAATTAGCATGAGCCACGCAAAGAAATACGGGTGAGCGAACAAGGTCACACTTACCGACGGTTGCGATGTCCAGGTAGCCACCGGAAGGTGCAGCCATGAAAAAGTCGACACCAATGCCACTAGACGCCATTTTCTCCGCCAGCTTCTTCCAGGCAGGGTGCTCGGTCGTGAAAAGCTTCTTGTCAATCTCGCCACCAGGGTGCTTGCCATCATCCCTCATGAAGAGCCGTCCTGGGCCCCAGGTCGGGAGCGCAGAGAGTGAACAAATGACCTTGCCTCCAGTCTTCTCTAGTGCTGACACTGCTGAGTTGAGAGTGGAGAGTAGCGCGGGTTCTGGGTTCTTAATGTTGGAAAACATAGTTGGCAATCTGCTCAGAAGCGAAGTGATGACAGCCCTGCAAAATCGTTAGCCTATATTTGACGAAATGACAGATATCATGATCACTTACTTGGACTCATAAGGATCAACGAAGAGTCCCTCGCTGAGTGGAACGAAGGGATCCTCGATGTCGGTCATGATCATCATCTGGGCTTGTTCCAAGGACGCCTGTAAACCCGACATCAGTCAGCATTTTCAGCACAACAGCAGAGCACAAGTGGCAAGCCACCCAGATGCAGGCGAAGAGATAACATACGCTGACGTTGTAGAAGTGTACGTCCTTGTCAAACGTGACGAATCCGACCCTTGCGTTAGGCGGTATACTCCTTTTCACACTGGGCTCTCCATTTTCATCCTTTTCGTCCTCACTACTATCCCCACCATATAGTGCCCTCAGGACACCATCACAAAAGGACTCTAGGAAGCCCTTGTTATAAGATTCTTGGGTCACATCGATCACAAACAGCCAGCGCATGCCGACAGGCTCTTTTGTCCAGTACTCCTTGGGCACAACAAACTCGACTGTACCCCGGCAGAGCTCCGGCCGTTGGTCTCGGTCGGCACGTACACCTTGTGGCGAGGTCGCACAGAAATATTCGGATGGGGTATCGTTGGGGTAGGTGCAAAGGTTGCAGACGAATTTGTTACCACCAGCCCTGAACATCATAAAAGGGTTGATATAGGCTCGACATCTCCGGCATCTTGGAGGTCCAGCATCACCAAAGTCCAGGACCGGGATCGGAGACTCTCCCTCCTGTAACGGGGCTAGAGGTTGCAGTATGAGACCCAGGGGCAAGCCAGTACTTTGCAGGCCTTCTGTGCTCGAGGGGATATTGTTCATGGTCAGACGAGCATATTTAGGAGAAGAGTTGCCCTGGTCATAGGCGACGAAGGAGATGGCGGCAGGCGGAGGCACATGTCGTTCGAAAGTGGGATAGACATTGCTGAAAAAGTATTGCTGAACTGAGTCACGAGAGACTGGGACACTAGGGATCTCATCGGGCGAGACTTGGGAGGAACCGCCGCTTGGTGCAAAGGCGGGCTGCGATGCGGGGCCGCCTGGTACGGGGGCGAACTGCGAGGAAGGCGCAGGAAACGGCGTGCCACCCTGAGCAGGAAATTGTACACCAGCCTGCCTTGGGAACTGGTTGGCCTGCGGGTCTACTTGGCCAACAAAGCCGGCGGTACCCGAAGGGTCGGAATTCAAGAAAGCTGTCGCCGCCGTCCCAGCAGGCGGGATGCCATTGAAAGCCTGTGACGAACCAGTAGCTTCAACGGTATGATAGGCGTGCCTGTCCTTCTTTTTCTTCTTCCCATGCGCCGACGCAGCCTCCTGGCCTAGGTTCATGCCCCCCATCTGTGCCGCCAGGTCGGCATCCTGACCCGGAGAAGGCTGGCCCTGAAAGTAACCCTGCGCTCCGGGAGCCTGCTGTGCTTGCATGGGCGCGCCATAGCCGGGTGCCGCTGGTTGGCCGGGTGGTGCAGTTGCAGAAACCGGGGAACCGTAGGCTGGACTCTGCTGAGCTGGGAACTGTGCCGCGGGCGGCTGGAACTGGGGAGGTGCAGGTTGGCTTGTGCGATTCGGGTCGTTGGGGTCCAGCTGTTCGCCCTGCCCGAGGGCATGATACATAGAGTAGTCGGCCATGGAGCTCACTGCATCTGCAAGTTGTGGCCGTAGTCGGTGTGGTTGCTCGGGGAAGTAAGTTCGTTGGGTGTGTCTGCCCCTCCAAGTCGAGGCCAACTGATATTTTGGGTTACCTTAGGTACCTGCAATACTGAGAAAGCGTGGGTAATAAACAAGACATTAGCTGGGGAAGGCGAGATCGATCATGCACCCAAGTCGAATGTCATGGTCATCGAGAAAGTGTATGTATAAAAGACTTGCAGTCAAGCGCAGGCTGAGATGTGTCGCAAGGCCGAATTCTAGATTTAACCTCCAAGCCTTGGGCGGCGGTATGGTTTGCTGGCCTTTTCCCCAAAGGTGGTCTTTACTGGCTTGCTAATAATAATCCCGTCCCACCTGGTTTAGGCTGTCAAGCTTCAGGCTCATGCCAGGGTCAAGGTTCTTGCCTTCAGGTGCTATAGGTACCTCGGTACCTGAACTTGGCTTATAGTATTGGAACCCCACCTAAAGTTACGAAGTACCGTATGTTGCAAATGTCTTCCGAAGCATTATTCCGTCGCCGAAGCTTTGAACGGACTCTGCAGTTGTGTTTTGTGGGACTCGGGGTGGGGACCTGACAAACGTCGATGCTGGGACCTGCAGCAATGAGTTGCCGCACTATTTGGGCCAGCACGTGTGGAGCTTGACGCGACAAGTGCATTCCTTGCTGCGGCGAAACCCAAGCGCAAATCTACACTGCGCCGGCAATCACTCCCAAGAACGCAGGTAATCCATTTTATCCCGACACCTTCAACCTAGCAGTTCGACCTGGAATAAATACGTGCATACCGACCGCGCTGTTTATTCGAACGTGCATGGCGATACCAATGCAGACATAAGCTTTCGAAATCACAAGAAGATGACGAGTCTTCGTTAGACTAGCTTCCTCCAACCCAAGCCCGCGATAATGTTTACTTTCAGCCCTCTCCAGGGCGCGCTGTCCGAAGCGACAGCGTCCCAGTCATTGTTGGAGCTAGATGGCGGTGTAAAGGTCCTCATAGACATTGGATGGGACGAGACATTTGATGTTGAGAAGCTCAAGGAGGTCGAAAAGTATGCTTTCCGCAGATGGCTACATCACTACGTCTGCTTGCGACAGCATTAATGCTGACTATGGCTACTTAGACAAGTTCCCACATTATCATTGATACTTCTTACGCATGCGACCGTACCGCATCTCTCCGCATTGGTCCATTGCTGCAAGAATTTCCCGCTCTTCGCACGAATTCCAATATACGCAACGCAGCCCGCCATCGATCTCGGCCGGACGCTTATCCAGGACTTGTATTCATCGACGCCGGCGGCAGCTACTTCGATACCAGATAGTGCCTTGGCTGAAGCCTCATATTCCTTCTCACAAACGCAGACAAACGGACACGGCTTTCTTCTTCAGGCACCATCTCCCGACGAGATCGCGAAATACTTCTCACTCATCCAACCCCTGAAGTACTCACAACCTCACCAGCCGCTCGCGTCGCCGTTCTCGCCTCCGCTCAACGGCTTAACCATCACGGCTTACAATGCCGGACACTCACTAGGAGGTACGATATGGCACATCCAGCATGGAATGGAGTCGATAGTGTACGCGGTCGATTGGAATCTGGCCAGAGACAATGTCTATGCCGGCGCTGCCTGGATGGGTGGCGGACACGGAGGTGGTGGTGCAGAGGTCATTGAGCAGCTCAGAAAACCGACAGCGCTCGTTTGCAGTACACGGACCGCAGAGGGTGGCTTGACAAGAGCTGCGCGAGACAAACAATTGCTGGACACCATGAGGATGGCTATCTCCAGAGGTGGCACAGTTTTGATCCCCGTGGACTCGAGCGCAAGGGTGTTGGAACTAGCATACCTACTCGAGCATGCTTGGCGCTCAGAAGCCAGCACTGAAGGCGGCGGTCTCAGCACTGCGAAGCTATACCTGGCCGGCCGCAGCGTTCACAGCACTATCAAACTGGCAAAGAGTATGTTTGAGTGGATGGACAACAGCATCGTGCAGGAGTTCGAGGCTGGAGCAGACCAGGGGTTCCGGAGAACAAATGGTGCAGGTGGCAATGCGGATGCAAAGGGCAAAGACGGAGGACCATTCGATTTCAAATATTTGAGGTTGCTGGATCGCAAAGCGCAGGTTCTCAAGTTGTTGGAGCCCTCCACCGATGAGCTCAGAGGGAAGGTCATATTGGCTACCGACACCAGCCTCGAGTGGGGCTTCTCCAAGGACATCATTTCGGCCATCGCCAACGACTCCAGGAATATGGTGATTCTCCCCGAGAAGCCTGCCGAAAGCTCGAGGGATAACCCGTCAATATCACGGCAACTGTGGAGATGGTGGAAGGAGCGCAGAGATGGAGTGGCGGACGAGCAGTCCAGTGGGGCTGGCTCCGCCGAGCAAGTATTTGCCGGTGGCAGGGAGCTGCAAATCAGGGAGTCGAAGAAGGTTCCCCTGGCTGATAGCGAACTCTCAATATACCAGCAATGGCTGGCAACTCAGCGGCAGCTCAACGCTACCGTTCAAGGTGGGGGCGCGTCGGCTTTGGAGGCATCTGCGGATGTAGCCGACGATGTGTCTTCTGAGTCATCAAGCGACTCTGACGACTCGGAGAACGAGCAGCAGGGCAAAGCATTGAACGCATCCACAACCCAGGCCAGCAGGAAAAAGGTTGTGCTTCAGGACGAAGATCTTGGGGTTATGATACTGCTAAAGAAGCCGGGCGTCTACGACTTTCCTGTCAAAGGCAAGAAGGGACGCGAAAGAATGTTCCCCCTTGCTGTTCGAAGAAAGAGAAATGACGAGTTTGGCGAACTCATCCGTCCAGAAGACTACTTGCGCGCCGAGGAGCGGGAAGAGAACGAAAGACCGGACACACAACAGCTGCAGAGTGACGGCCAGGATGGGTTTGGCCAAAAACGAAAATGGGACGATGCAGGGTCCAGAAACGCTGCTAATGGGCTGAACAGGCGTGGACAGCGGGGACAAGCCGATGACGCAGACGCAGCACAAGCAGCTTCAGGGCCTGCTCCGGATGAGCTTGACCTGGTTGAAGATGTTGAAGAGGAGGTAGTCACGGGCCCTGCGAAGCTTGTACATACATCAACAACCGTCTCGGTCAATCTTCGCCTGGCTCTGATTGACTTCTCAGGCCTACACGATCGCAGGAGTCTTGCAATGTTGATTCCTTTGATTCAACCGAGGAAGCTCATTCTAGTGGCGGGTTCTGCGGACGAAACCGAGGCAGTAGCTGACGATTGTCGCAGAAACGCAATCGAGGTCTTCACCCCTCCAGTTGGCGCGGTCGTCGATGCGTCGGTTGATACAAATGCATGGGTAGTTAAGCTTGCCGACCCACTGGTTAAGCGACTCAAGTGGCAGCAAGTTCGCGGGTTGGGCATTGTCACAGTCACCGCGCAGCTCACAGCAACACCTGCAGCACAAAAGAACGGCATACCGCTGCTGATTGCAGATGATGATGGTGCGAACAAGAGACAAAAGATCAAAGCTACGGGGGTCGACGACCAGGAACCGACCGCAGAAGATGAGGATGTGGGCGTCATGCCCACACTCGATGTATTGCCCGTCGCCATGGTCTCGGCCTCACGCTCTGCTGCTCAAGTACTACACGTTGGTGAGCTGAGGCTTGCTGATCTGCGGAGGACGATGCAGAACCTGGGGCACTCTGCAGATTTTCGAGGAGAGGGTACACTCCTAATCGACGGAACCGTCGTCGTTCGCAAGACTGCTGCCGGCAGAGTCGAGATTGAAAGCGTGGGCGTCCCAGGGACTGGTGGCGGGCCGGCCGCGCGGATGGGTGGTACATTCTATGCTGTTAAGAAGACTATATATGATGGCCTGGCTGTGGTGGCCGGGGCATGAGCGATACAATGCCTTACTCAAGGTTGCTGGTTTATGTCAGATTAGTGTATTGAATCCAAAAGTCCAGTTACCTACCACTCTAATTCCTCGCTGCCAAGGAGCTTCAATCATTGGTGCAATTACGTACATTTGCCCATTTTACCTGATTGTCAGGCTCGTCCAATGTGAGGAGACTCTCGAGAATGGGGAATTAATTGTACGGACAAGCCAAGGCGCAGGAAAAGACGAGATGTCATTAACGGATGAGACCGAGCTGCGATGCTCCACACCAAGGTAACCATGAAGACGCCATGGCATCACGATGAATGCGACTACCTCTTCACTTGCCAATATCATATTACTATTGCATCACAGTATCTCTTTGCAGATGGCATTGCCTTGCTGGCTTTGATTTCGATTTTGGATTCTTGATTTTTTTCTTTTTTTTTTCTCTCCATCTCTCTCTCTCTTTTGGCGCTCCTCAACCCAAGATCGCACAA
Source organism: Pyricularia oryzae 70-15 (assembly GCF_000002495.2). NCBI lineage: Eukaryota > Fungi > Ascomycota > Sordariomycetes > Magnaporthales > Pyriculariaceae > Pyricularia > Pyricularia oryzae. The sequence goes on along the minus strand of NC_017851.1, from coordinate 3,235,645 downwards.
AGCTCGGCTAATTGCAGTCAACCCAACCCCATTTCAAGCATGGTAGACACGTGATACTGACGGTCTGCTCTTTGCCTGGCTGTGCTGCCCCGCTTGAAGTGGCTGCGTGGGGCGAAGGTCCCAGCACAGCAGCTAGCCACAAAGTTTGTCACGTGGGCCAAACCCAGCACCACCAGACTTGACAAAATTAACCAGTGGTCAAGCCAAAACCCACAAACCGTGACAACAACGCCGTACGCTTCGCAAATCGACAAGAACATTCTCTTGCCCCCAAATCAATCACAATGGCGAAGCGCACAACCAGTAAGTATATGCCTATGGTCATGAACTCATGAGATTCATGATTTTCTGGTCGCTAACACATCGCAGAGGTCGGTATCACCGGCAAGTACGGTACTAGGTACGAAAGAAATGCAGTCCCCGCCATTTTCGCACACCAGCAAAATTATTCTCAAAGCGCATCGAGTCGACTCTGACATCCGCACAGATATGGTGCCTCCCTGAGGAAGCAGGTCAAGCGTATGGAAATCAGCCAGCACGCCAGGTACACATGGTATGTCGAAACGAGCCAACAAATAATCGCGAGCAGTTGGAGGGGTCGCGCCCTCGAAATCACAAAAGTGAAGACTGACAAAAAGGTCAACAGCACCTTCTGCGGCAAGAACACCGTCAAGAGGCACTCGGTTGGCATCTGGAACTGCGGTGCTTGCAAGAAGACCATCAGCGGAGGAGCCTACGTCGTCTCGACCCCCGCCGCCGCTGCCGCCAGGTCGACCCTCAGGCGTCTGCGTGAGATCGCCGACGTTTAAATCAGCATTCTTCCACACGAGTCTCTTTGTTCCTTTTTCCAAACAATGATCGATCGACCAGGTCCCGGATTGTGAGCAATCGAGCGGGGTATCCGAAAGGGCGACGAATGCAATGGTTCATGGGGGGACAGCAAAAAATCATGGATGGTGACGGAAGTTTCTGGGACTGTCCTTCGGCGTTATTTAATGGCAAATGGAATGGCTTTTTCGGCATTGTCTTTATTGTCCTTTCAGCAGCGTGCCATACGAGTGACGACGGTCAATTTCTTACGTCTCATTGAAACTGCGACACAGAACCGGACCATGCAGGAGCTAGCAGGACCTTGCCCCGATTTCAGGGTCCTTGATCAAGAAATACTGGTTGAGGCATCTGCAGCTTTTCCAATCTAGCTCATCGAGAGTTCATGAATTAACACGACTGCAAGTTGGCAAAACTTCCCATCGGTTCGTGCGCAATCTGTGTTGAACAAAAGTCGATCCTCAGACATCCCTGGAGTTGTTTATTATCGTGGAGTTGTGTTCGGATTATTGCATGAAGTGATACAATTGGCAACCTGATAGGGTTGTGCCTGATGTTCTTGGTGCAGGCTAGTTCCAAAAGAAGGAATGGAACGCGTCTGAATCTGCCACAATGCTTTTCTACTCTCGCAGTAACTTGTCCGCTCAAGCCTCCTTAATCCACTGAAACTTGATTTGCACTGGGCGCATAAGAAAGCATGTGACCGAGCTCAGGGCGCGTTGGGGTTATCGCCGGTAATATGCGTTGATAATGCCGTCAAGGCCGGATACTGTAGAAAGCAACTGGGTAATACTGTACCGTAGAGCCGTGGGTTTGTCTCGACACCATGTCAAAGTGGAGGTTGCCAAAAATATATAGGTAGTTAAAAGAAACGTAAAGGTTGGTTCGTGAAGTTGAAGTTCAAACGATGCATATGAAAATGTTAGAAGTCTTGGTTCGGACAGCGCAAACGTGGAAACTAATGCATAGAGAGGTAATTATATCAAGTTTCGTTCTAAAGCAAGATCGGCCTTTGTGAAAGGGCATCCAAGGCTTACGCGTTGCAATATAGACAAAGAAATGAGTGAGGAGCCAAAGTCGGGGATACATCCTGGATTCCCCAGTCAATGATCCATAAATTGATTCGCGGTTTAATCCCGGTGGTCTGTGGCGGAGTAGCTTTTGACGCTAAATCCGGCGGGTTAGGGTGGATTTGCCGTGAGGTTGAAGTACAGAGTCCCCTATCTAGTTAGGTAGTTGTACCTAATGAATTGAAGAATACGTTATTTACAGAGTCCTAGTCGAGTTCGATACGACCTCTCCATAATGCTACCTATCTAAATAGACTAAGGCGCGTTAGAGCCGGCAGGCCGGCATGCAGTACGTCTCCCAAGTCTGGTGTTGTCGGCTGCCAGCAATGCGTCATGGCTGCCGCTGCAGACGCCAAAAGGGCCATAGCCGTCATTGTCGAAAAGAAGAGCTACAGGATCTACTTGGGTACTTACTTCTATGCACCAGCCGTCGCCAGCCTGCAGCGACAGGCAATTGTGGATTGGATTGGATTGGATTGACTGGCGGCTGGGGATTCGCCCAGCCTCACTCAAATCTTGCGCGTCCGTTATCAGCTGTGCACCTGCCCGATCAGCGTGCGTCTTTCTTGGGTTACCAACTAGCAACCCCCCCCCCCCCCCCCCCAAAAAATTCTGCTCGCTCAAATTTGTTATCATTCCGTCAATCAATTACTTCAACTCCCCAACCTTGAATTCCATCATCGGCTGGTGCGTGTGCCCGCCGAATGATCGGATTACAGTGTAGAACTAAAGAATTGGGTTGTGGCCCGACCGCCTGTTGATTGACGTCTGGTCCTGTTTAACAGCGCGAGCCCGCCAGCCAGCGCATGGTGGAGTGCCCGAAGAGACCGAAGCCTAAGAGCCCAGTTTAGGTAGGAGGTACCCTGTCGTGGCCAAGATCCCGGGAGCTGAGGCACACCCACACTCGTGCCAACTTTCTCCGTTCGAACCTCCTTTTTTCCCACGACTTTCCGACCAACAAACTTGCAACCAAATACCCGATATCGACACCGACACCATCATTTGAGCATGTCTAGGACAATCGGCCACCCCTAGCCGTCGGTCCTCGCAGCATTGCTCAAAATAATATTGAGTATTTCTGTGCACCATCTACCGCGAAATGCCCTCCAGGTCTTTTATCGAAAGCCAACAGCAGCCCGACAGCTTGCACTCAGACTTCAAACCAAACGCCGCCGGCGTCGTCCATTTCGACTTTGGCTTCACTAGCGACAAGGTCCATGGAAACCAGCCTGTGCACCGGGCCCCCTCTTCACATCCATCGAATGATAGTTTCGACGAAGCCTACAGCAGCACCTCGAGCAACACATCAAACTCGTCGTCGGCCTGCGCTCCCCCGACACGCCTGAATGGGGACGATTCGGCGGGCAATACCTCAATTCCCGCCGACATGACGTCCGCCACAGCGATGTCGAACGGGAAGCCCGGCGCCGGCGAGAAGCTCTCTCATGTCGAGACCACCGAATCCTTTTACCGAAAGCCATTGGTAAATGGTGTTACCACAACCACCTTGGTCGACAGAACCGTCTCCTCCACTCCAAATCAACAACAGCAGTACATGTCCCCACCCGCACACTCGCCCCCTGAGCCTCCGCGGCAAAGGATCAGTAATGGCATGAACCACGATGATCAGAAGATGCACGTGTCGGCTGCTCACCGAGACAGCCATTTGTTGAGAGCATCAATGACCTCGACGAATGGCGAATCAATACCGCCCACACCAGTTGATATGTACATGAAGCCCATGCACCGGGCCGATGTCGTCACTCTGGATACCTCTACTGCCAGTGCCCCTTCCCATAACTTCTCTAACCCTACAAGTCCCACGCCCGCCACTCCGGAACGCAACGGCGTACCTCACCGCTTCTCATCTCCTCCTCATTACAACTCTAATGGAGGCACGCCATCGTCCTCCTCGGCTGGGCTCGCACCACCAGGGGCTGCTCTGAAACACCGTCACACCTTGGAAGTACCAAAGGTTGGTCCGTCTAGGGGGTCTCGGGATGGTCCGGATGCAGCTTATACCAGTGGGCGGTTCTCACCCACCAACACGCCAACTGGCGGGCGTAGGGCTTCTCTGAGCTTGGTTCGTAGGAATACCAGGTCACTGCACTCCGACATGCCCCGTGACGAGATAATACCAGACGACGACGCTCTTAGGTGGGCCGAGGCATACCGTCAAAAGAGGGCGAGCAAGCGCAAGCGTTTGGAAGAGGACGACGACCGGGTTGTCATCGGAAACAAGGTCGACGAAAAACACACCAACTGGGTTGCAGCCTACAACATGCTTACGGGCATTCGCGTCTCTGTTTCGCGAACGAACGCGAAGCTGGATAGGGCACTGACCGACGAAGACTTCCAGACCAAGCAAAAGTCCACGTTTGACGTGTAAGTATTGCAGAGGCTAGATTTTGTACACTGTTGTGTTTTTTCATTCTAACTGACGTAAACCAGTGCCGGCAATGAACTTGTTCCATCCGCAAAATACGACTTCAAGTTCAAGGACTACGCGCCGTGGGTCTTCCGCCGCCTCCGTGCCATCTTCGGTCTCGATCCCGCCGACTATCTGATGTCTCTGACTGGCAAGTATATCTTGTCTGAGCTCGGTTCTCCCGGCAAGAGCGGCAGCTTCTTCTACTTTTCCCGCGACTATAAGTATATCATCAAAACCATTCATCACTCGGAACACAAATTTCTTCGCAAGATTCTCAAGGACTACTACGAACACGCGACCGAAAATCCGAACACGTTGCTGTCTCAGTTCTATGGTCTCCATCGTGTGAAGGTTGCATATGGTCGCAAGATTCACTTCGTGGTCATGAACAACCTCTTCCCACCGCACCGGGACATCCACCAAACGTTTGATCTGAAGGGCTCCACTATTGGGAGAGACTACAAGGAAGACAACCTGGGACAGAATCCACGTGCCACTCTGAAGGATCTGAACTGGCTCAGGCGTAAGAAGCACTTGGAGCTTGGGATCCAAAAGAAGCAGCTATTTTTGGAACAGCTGAGGAAGGACGTCAAGTTGCTGCAAAAGCTAAAGATCATGGATTACTCTTTGCTCATTGGGATTCACGATCTTCAACGAGGAAATGAGGAGAATCTGCGACACAAGACCCTCCAAGTCTTCAATCCAGGTGGTAGCGCAGGCCCGGATGAGCCCGACCCTGCGAAGTCAGTACTCTTGCGGACGCCATCGAAGCTGGAGAACCAGAGGAAAGCACGGGAGCTGAGGCAGATGATCAAATCCGAGAGGCCTATACCAATGGGCGAAGGCAGCAGCACTATGCCAAATGAGTTGGAACAAGGGGTCAGGTCAGATTCAGTATTCTACAAAGATGATGGGGGATTTCAAGCCACCCACGAAGACAATAGCCCTGGCGAAGAGATCTATTATCTGGGAGTCATCGACTGCCTTACTCACGTAAGTTTGTTACACATTTATGACCTTCGTTCCTCAGCCCCCCTACTAACACCATTTTTGCTCAGTATGGATTCCTCAAGAAGATAGAACACTTCTGGAAGGGTTTGTCACACGATAGGACTCAGATCTCGCCAGTTCCTCCGGAAGAATATGGAGACCGCTTCATCAACTTCATGTCTGGCATAACGATGTCACCGGAAGAGGTAGAACGGGAAACCCAGGAGCGGGACGCTCGTATGCAAGCTGCTGCAGCTGTGGCGGATGCCCAGGCCGCAGCTGCGCAAGAGGATAGGGAGAAGGGCAAGGAACGTGTCTCGAGCTGGAACAGCAACTCCCGTTCGAAAACGAATGCGATCCCACCGGTTCCATCCCATCAACCACCTCCTATCCCTGGATCGAAGTCCCCTGAGGTCGAGGACGTAGTACGGAGGGCAGAGCATGAGGCATTCAAGCACCCCGAGCGAGAGCAGGAAGTGCCAGACATGATCTTGCGCACAACGACTGACGGGCCAATGGAATCGAAGGGATCTACGGCACCTGGGTCTAAGGTGAACGGTTCTGCCTCGACCGCATCGGAACGCAGGGAGCCTGCGCAACCTGCAGCTGTACTGCCGGTGGTGGAGGAGGCGGGAGAGGCCTCTTCAATGGGTGGGAGAAGCAGAAGCCGTGTGTCAAACCGCTCGGACATGTCGTCACATAGCGAGCGCAGGCCCGTTACGCCAGCCAAGGACCGGGGGCGTTCGCATGGATTTAGCGTCTTGTCGGCGTTGAAGGGCAACCAGAAAGGCCTTCCTCCACCGACGCCACCGAAAAGCAGTCATCTGAAGCCCGAAAGTGCAGACAGTGGGTACGGAGTGGTCGGGGGTGGTGGCCACATCATAAAGACAGGCCGAGTGCGGTCCAATTCCGATGCGCGTAGCACCAAGGGATCCATTAGCCGCGAGAGTCTCGATAAAGCCCTCCCGCCGCTCCCGACATAGGATGCGCAGCGTATGGCTGGATTGTTAATGCTAGGATGGGCGTGAGCCCCAGCCCGGCTTCTCAGCCCTGCGCGAAGCCCAAAACCAGGATGTATGGTTTTACGCAATAGGAGCTGCGGGCAGAGGGATCATGTGTTTTCAAGTCACACCGCTGCATCATGTTTGGTGTTTGCTATTCATTTCTTTTTCTTTTTCCTTGCCTGTCTCAGAAAGATCATGATACCACTATTGCATGGAGCAGCATAAATTAGCCGTTACTATCTTTCCACCCTTCATTTCCTTTGTCATTCCTACCTAATTGCTTTGGACCCCATCTCTCAAACACCAATGCGTCGTCGAGTCGCATTATGAACCAACTACATACTTTTCCTTTGAGATTGTCATCATTTCCTTTGTCATCATTATTGTTGTTGATTACGCATCTCCTTGTTTGCAGCGACAATTTATGTTCAGGCGGTTGGTGTATTAATGTTTTATATCCGCTTCAGATTACCAGACTTGGATGGGAAGCTTTGTCAGAGTACACAAGGACTCGTCCGGAATCATACTCTGTTTTCGTTCCAATCTCGCTGGCGGTGCGACGGATGCAGAAGGACAACTATTGCCGCATGTTGAGTTAGTGGCGGGAGTCGGCATTTCTTTGTAGATATCTTCTCTTTCTTGCACGACGATACCTCATAGACCCCTTTGGATGACGAGAACTCGCTCAGGGGCTGTTTCAGAAAATGGCTTTCAGGAGCTGTAGAAGTTAAAAATTGAGATTGTTGATTGTTCACCTCTAGTTTCTATTGAAACGTTTTCGATTGACACTTTGCAAAGTTAATTCGGATGATTGAATTGTTCCTTCGTCGCATTCTCGGAGAATCAGGGGAGTCTGGACTAACAGTTCCTAGCTCCTAAATTCTCCAAACACAATGCATGTAGGGCTTCTATGTTTAACATTTGTTTAATGGACCACTCCTAGAAATAGACCTAGCCTAGAATTAGTTACGCATGACATACAAGACATTCATATGAGTGAAAATTACCCGAGACTATCAGCAGAGGTGGGATGTGCGCAATGTACAACTTGGAAATGTTTTATGAGTAAGTAGGTATACATTTATATTTACAAGTGAGCGCGTATTACGTCTGTATTACAAGGACGTCCTCGTTCAGCTTTTCGAGCCTATCAATCCCTTTCTGCACCGACCTCGTGAAGTACGAGTGTTGGTGCCCGTCAACGTTGTTTTTTTTTTTTTTTTGGTAGTACAAGCCGTCATGGGTTACGGTGCCGACCTTGTCTACTTGAAGTTGACTTGAGAGTCCATCTTGACGGCCCCCTGCGCCTCGAGGGCTTTTAACCTCTGCTCCTTTTGGTAGTTTGCAAGTCTGTACTTTTTGAAATGTGTCACCTATACCACCAATCAGTAGGTTCCAAGTCAGCGAGCTAGACATTGAGAGTATCAGAGTCAGGGAGAGCACATCGGCCCAAGTAAAAAGCCTACCCATTGCGCCGCGCAATTTTGCTCAAACTCATTGCTCTCAGACTTGCACGCCTTTGCGGCGGCCTTGTCGTCCTTGAGGGCGTCGATGATGCCGGCCTTGTCTAGGCAGGCAAAGTACTTGTCGCGCGAGTCCCAGCAGCGCTGGCGCTCGGCGCGCTTGGGGACGGCGGTGCCCTGGCGCAGCTCGTCGGCGCGCTTCTCATCCTCCGACTTGAACAGGCCGAGGAGAGCCATTGTTGCTATCGACCTGTGGTTGTGTGGACAAGATCTGAGGTCGGTTCGGGTAGTGCTATACGTAATTGTGCTCGCCGGTAGCCCAATAGCTCTCTCTTTGGTGGCCTGCTCGAAAAAAATGGTCGCCTGCAGACTTGAGGAGCTTCAATTTGTTCAACGTTTGGTGACGTCGCCACCCCCGAAAATCCGAGTCGGACCCGCGTTTCCACGTGACATCGTCCCAAGTTTTGCGGGTAGCACACAAGTGCGCGACGTAGCATCAGCGCTAGAACAGGTCTAGCGTGTTGGTGTTCCAGTGGAGCGTCCGGCAGGTCGATCCCCTGCGCAGGGGTCCCGAGGTTGATTTTCTGACGACACATTGCGAGATGCTTGTTTTCTGGGACAACAACCATCAACAAGGCAGCACAGCGCATTGTAACTCAAAATTCCCGAGAGCTTGGCCTTTACCCACAGCTCACTCATAAACAGCCGCAACCTAGGCAGACTCAGCTGTCGCCTTGGGTTGTTACCAGAACCTCTCTCCACTGATCTTTGGAGATCTCGACGCAAAAGTCTGTGCCAAACCAACCGCTTGGACATCATCGTTCGTCCCAGCCATCCACCATCTTCGGCAGCATCCTGAAGAAGCTACGATCTTAGCTTCTCGGACAGCGGTGGACTGGTTGTTTTGATTTTGGCTTTCTTTCAACGACATAGCGCCGTAGTCTAATTCAGCGCAATCTATCTACCTGTTCCAAAAAGTCTCGCGACCATAATTCCAGTTCGGTCAAGTTGAGCAAAAGACAAGACTTCAGCATCTGCAGCCAATGGGAGCAACCTGACCTCTGGGGCTACGTACGCGCAACTCAACAAGTCAGACACAATGGCGCGGCGTCGCCGGCCCCCGCGCGCCGGCGCGCTGACGGAGCTCCCACCGCTCAAGATCATCTCCCAGATGGCGATCCTGCAGGTCGCCTACTACGCCGCTGCCCTGATCCTCATGGTGTTCACGGCGCTCGTCTACGGCAAAAAGTTCTCGATGGAGTGGTTGTTTGGGTGGGAGCCCGTGCGAGGGGACACAACAATGGGGTGGCTGATGGCTTTCACATGGCTGGTTGACGGGGCGTTGGTTGTGTGAGTATCTCTCTCCGGAAACTGGGTTACCCGGTAGTAGCCATGCGCACTTGACGTGCGACTGGCCGGTTCTACACGCACAAAGCTTTTTGCTAACGAAGCGGGAATTATGATCTACAGTTCGCTCGGCCTGACGCTCGTCGTCGCCCGCTCCAAGCTCGTCCCGGACTTTGCCATTTCCCTACACGTCATCCACCTCATCATAACGACGTTCTACACGGGGCAGGTGCCGCGCAGTCCTTTTTGGTGGCTCACCATGGCGGTATCGAGCGCGGCGGCCGTGGGGTTGGGCATGTGGGGTTGTCAGTACCGCGAGCTGAGGCCCATGTTCTTTGGGGGAGGACGGTCGTCGGCCAATGCATCCGGTGGCGGGAACGGCGAGGGAAGCAGCAGTGTGGGACATGGTACGGATGGTCGCGAGGATGATGAGGAGGGATTCTCCAGGGGTAGAGGTCGCGGGAGAGGCCGGGACAGTAGAGGTGAGTACGAAATGATGAAGATGAATGGGAATACGGACTAAGGCTTGGGTGGATTGGCGGCTGTAGAGCTGCATATATATATATATATATACTTTAATAGAGGAGTATTATCGACATACGAAAGCATGAGCAAGACGCATAATGGAATTGTTCAATGCCAATCAGATTTGGGTAATAAGAGACGATCTTCACACTCCTTTTGAGAAGGAAAAAGTACGAATGGGAATAGTTTGCTCGAGTTTGGCCAAATGGAAGATTTTAAGTCTGTAGTTCAGCGTTGAGTAAAATACTCCGACCGTGACCGAGTCGCTATTGCGGAAGGCATCGGCAGGGCGAGGGTAGCGTGAGCCAAGGTATCTAGGTAAGGTGGGTGTATAAAGCAATCACTCTAAATTCTATGCTAAAGTCTTTAATCAGTTGCGCTGTTGACTTGCCAGATATCCCGATGAGAGAAGAAACATATGTTGAACAAATGAAAGGCCAAGAAACATCCCCGGCGCGACGAGATAGAGTATATAGATGGAGGTGAACCACCGCATACAATTGCTTATATTGGCCAAGGACTGCTTGACACTGTTGATTGGACCGCTATCTGTCTCTTCTGCGCCAAACCCATTTTTCACAAAACAAGGAGCAAAATGATTCCTACCTTCCTCCCCAGTCTCACCACTACCACAAGCTTGTCAAAGAGTCTACAGCGCAGAAGGGGCAGACGCTGTTCCAATGAGATATTGCCATGGATTGGAAGTTTTGGCCGAGAGCGAATATAGTACAAAGCATTTGGCCATTTATAACCAACGGCTTATCGTTGATCGGGGATGCTACTGGAGCTGCGATGTTGTAACACTTGCTACAGTTTTATACCCTGACAGCGAGCAGCTTTTTTTTTTGTTTTTTGTAGGTTTGCATACAAATTAACCCGTGAATAAGCGGGCCGCCACCCGCCACCCCCCAATGCTTCCAAGCAAAGTTGTAATTATTAGAACTATGATGATTGTAATTTATAGGAACTTACCCTGTAATGACACGCAATTATGCTAAGCAAGCGCTATACGTCCCTCGCAAACCACGGTATTCATAACCCTTATCCAGGGCCTTAGGTAGTTGGAAAAAACGGGATAAAGACCTCATACGTCATGGTAGAGTGAAATTTGTCGAGAAGTTTTTAGCGCAGAAGAGGCAGGCGGTGGTCCAATCATGGCAGTTCGATCCCACATGTTTAAACCTACCTATATTTGTCGAGAAGTTTTTAGCGCAGAAGAGGCAGGCGGTGGTCCAATTAGGTCCTGGCAGTTCGATCCCATGCAGGCGTAACTCGCTCTCCCATGTATTTGTCGAAAAGTTTTTAGCGTAAAAGACGCAGAGGAAACGGCTGACAGTGGCGGAGTTACCCGTAGGTTCTGGGTTACATTATGTGCCCTTTGTAGCACAGTCGAAAAACACCTATCGAGAAATGATTTTCAAATACTGTTTGGGGAAAAAGAGGCAGGTGGTGGGTCAATTTACAGCGGATTGCTGCAAGGTGGATAAAAGACATGATATTTTCATTTGCGTAGTTATTAATACTCCGCGAGATCTAGGCATAAAGATATCCGGCATCTCTGTCTCATTTATGCGGCGGAAAGCGTTCCCGTAGCAGAGAACCGACCCCTACTTCGGGCTGGGTGAAGTCCACCAACGCGAGAGCCTGAGTCGCCGCATCGGTGCGGCAGTAACACTACCTAACTACCCCAAAGCATACCTAGGTGTATTGCTTCAATGAATAAAACAGGGGCCTTGTTCTGTTCCGCCCCCCTCCCCGTCGTGGGTTGTCTCCCATTGAAATCGCCATCGAGAAGCCTGGTAACGTCCCCAGCCCGTAACTTCTGCACCTCCCGTCCATCACAGTCGGTCATACGTTTAGGAAATGCATGCTCTACTTTATTTGCCCCCATTCATGTGACGACGCTACGAATTTATACTACCCTCACGTAGCGAGCGGTTTATTCAAGTCCTATAGCCAACGCCCCAAGCTTCAAATAGACAGACAACCTTGACAACCTCCTCTAACCCCCTCCCCTGGAATGTCTCTTGGGCTGGACTATCGAGCGGCTTTTTTTTTTTTTTTTTTTTTTGCTATCCAGCGGCCACCTTTGCCCACCTTTGCCCACCTTTACCCACATTTGACCAGTGGCTAATCGCGCATCATTTCCTGCAAGCTGCGACTTTGTGGCATTGCTACAATCTTATGCCCTCCATGTGAGTTGAGCGCGTGCAACTGAGCATGGCTTCTCAAAACCGACCTCCGTGAAAATGCCGCTGTGCAGCCTTCAAATTCGCATTTGAACTTGAGCTCTGCGACTTTGCGAGGTTTGGTCTTTTTCGGAGGCCTTGGAAAAGATGTGGAAAAATTGTCTGGGTGATGATTCCGACGGTGCTTCTTAAGCTCAGGCATCGACGCAAAGCCATATAATCTAAAGTCACAGTCCGGCTCTGTACACTCAAAAGGCTTCTTGTGGCGGTTCAAGTGGTGTTCGCGTTCTTCTTTGAGTCCAAAACCTTCGTGGAAGTGGTAGCAAGTTCGCCTCCAGCATTTGAAGGAATTTTCGCCATGATACTTGGCGAGGATGCGTTTCTCATCCTGGTCTGATTGAAGGACTCTACTCTCCAACGCGGCGCGGCTTCTTGTGACGGCTCTTGCTAGAGTCGACGGGTGAACGGCATCGTCGGGATCACCAGTGCCTCGCAGCGAATCCACGTGCTGAGCAATCCGCCAGATTATATCAAAACTGGCCGGGAGTCCAAGTCTCGACAAGGCTCTAGGGCTTGGGGGAGAGACGTCTCTTCCCACGACAAGATCGATACGGTATATCTCGCCGAAATCGCCGATTGCATGTGCCATGTCCTCAGATGGTATGGATGGCTCATCCGTGCCTGGTGCCCTGTCTGCTACCTCGATCATCTTGAGGACATGGTCTGCCCAATGGGCAGCGGCATAATCTTGAAAGGCTGTCTGCCCCTCTACCTCTTCCAGCTCTGGCCGGTATTCCGAGTCGAAGTTGCAGTCAAATGTCAAGTACTGCAGGCACACGAGAGACATTTCGTATTCTGCCGAGAGGCTGGACATGTAACTGGAGTTGATGAGATGGCTGGAACAAGGTTAAATGTCAATCTCATCATGCTGCAAAAAAAGAAAAAAAAAAAAAAAAAAAAAAAAAAGAAAAAGAATTACCGGCTCCATGGACCCCATGCACCCAGACGATGGAGGATCTGGGGACGTCAGGCCCAAGCCAACTCCGCACTTCCTTGTTCTCAAGGATCCAGCGGCCCGTTTGCTTGTTTGTTGCCTTTTGCAAGTCTTCCCGCACTCTAAGCTGCTCCTCATGATCCTCAATCGCCGCAGGTGGGTTTATCCAACTTTGGATTTCTCGACATCTCCGTAATCTCTGATACTTCTTGTCCTCAGAGGAGGCCTTCCGGTTCTGTGCCAGCTCCGCAAATAGTTTGGCCCAGTGAGTCTCTGTGCTGGCTCTGTCGGCCTCGTAGCGTCTCATGTGTAGCTGCCTCGCGTGTCTGTCAATGAGCTTCTTGAGCCGATTGAGATCATCTAATTTGGGCTGGAAACGACTTTTAAAATCTTTCCACACAGCATGGAAGATCTTCTTTGCCACTGGTAGTGAAACACGACGTAAGCTATAATTGAAGCCCTCAAGGGTGCAACCTCGACCTACTTCTCTGTCGGAGATGGGCGAGTGCTTCTAGATGGAAATCTAGAATAACCTCCCATACGTGCTTGAGGGTCTCTTGCATTACGCCATCTTCTTTGAAGAGGTCTTGGTAGCCCTCAAAGATTGGGAGGCTGTCCGCGATGTGCTGATAGGTATCCAACAGCTCATTGGTCGAGTCGGTCCAAGATTTCGCAGACTTGTTACGGCGAGTTAGAGCACAAGCAGCTTCAAGTTATCAGGAAGAAAAAAAAGCACCAACAAATCCGCTTACCAACAGGAGGAACTTCATGGGACCCCAGACAAATGCCAAAATCTCACTCGAGTTGACAAAAACCTCTATAACCTTGCCAAACTGTTCCATGGCCTCAATAAACCCCTGAGCCCGCCGCATGTTTACCATCTTCTTTGAGAGTCGCTGCTCATTTTGTATGTTGAGGATGGCGACCAGTAAATCTCCTTTTTTAGTCACAGCAAATTTGACCCTTTCTTGGTCCGAAAGCTGAGCGCGGAACTTGTCCAACGCCAGCTCGAAGCTGGTCTTGACGCTGGCATTGTTCGTCGATTGAGACATGGATGATGGTTGTGCTGGGTCTGTCGCACGTCTTCTTTTCTTTTCTTTTTTTTTTCGTCAAATTGCTTGGTAGCTGGAATTATCTGGTGATTGACTTTGTTTGCCCATCGAATTTGTCCAGCCATTTGTAAGAAATGACCATCAATCAGTGCTTGATATTAGTAAAACGATTGTCATGTTTTGTTTCTTGCAGTACAACCATCCAAGTGAGTAGAAATATGCACCTTTGTGGGCGGAGCAGCAACTGGCTAGGCTGTGCAAAAGGCTTCCAAGGCTCCCCTCCTCGTGATTTCACAACACCAGCCAATAGCAACCAGCCAAGATGGTTCGCCTTTAATCCCGAGTGCATGCACATGCAGCGAGGCGACCAATTCCTGCATGTGGAAATACTACCAGTCGGTATGAAGATGAAGTTGACCTAGTGACTCCGTGCCTGGTCTTGCAACCAAATACCTAACCAGCCACTGCATGACCTAGAGAACCAAGTTTTCTTCCGTTTCATCGCAAACCTGATAAGTGTCGGAAGTACGTGAAAGATGAGCATGGTGTCGAGCTACGACCGTGACTTCTGGTCAATATTGAATAATGACTTCACAGGAACTGATGAGCGTCTGTCGATAACCGACACCGATAACCTCGATGAAACTATCGGTGAGATACAGGATTGGGGCGATCTGGCCTTGGGGGTCGCCAATGACGACCATGAAAATGCAAAAAGGATTGTCGAACGGAGTATGGGGGGCACTAGCAGTCAAACCGGGGAGTATTGCTGCTATGGGATGGTATGTCCTGTCGTTTTTGTTAAACTGCAAAACCTAAAATGCTGACTACAGCCTGCCCGAATTGTATCGGCAGATACATGAAGCGAGCATCAGACTCATTGGGGACATGGAAAAGCTCCTCGGGAACCTAGACTTCGCCCAGAGTCTCATGGAGTTCGAACTCGTCAAGCGGTTTCAAGATAACCCGCTTCTGGAGTTTGCAGACGGCACACCCCTGGCCCAGGTATCTGAAATCATCGGGAAAGCTTTAGAAGCTATATCGCAGAATCTCGGTGAACAGGAGACCATCGAGGTTCGAGCATTTGTGCCTCCGATGGCTGTCAGGGACGTCATTCAACGTACAAGGAGGCAGTTTGATGCCACCTTGAAAGTGGACATGAATGTTTACGGAACTCGAAAAAATGCCGATGCTGTAGGACGCGCTTTGTCCAAGCGCAAAATCTTCCTCCAGGATCCTGACCATGGCGTCCTTGGAGTTGATTACCATAACCCTCATCTCATCGAGTTCCCAGGCTTTGAGGAAACACCAGCCTGCTTGGCAGCTGCCGAGAGGCTGAGCGAGGATCAAGCCCCGTCAAAGAACAGTGAGGCTGATGTGGCAAAGACAGGCGACAGCAGAAGGGCAGTATCTGCAGTCTTTCACTCCCTTACTAGACACCGAGGATTAGACCTGGCACAGGGTCCCAAGTTGCGGACAAAACTTTTCGAGTGAGTTGGGATTGGTTCAAAACTTTGGATAGTGGTGAAAGTAGGAAATCCTGCTAAAAAGAAATATGCCAACTTAGACATCAGCAAAAAGCCCTCCACTTTATGAAGCAGAGAGAGGAGGGTCCCATACCTGCCGATTACAGTCTGTGGCAGCATAGTATGAATGAGCCTCGCGGGGACTTGCTGGAGTAAGCCAAGCCTACCAAAAGCAAAATATTTCCTCTTCATACATGGGAAAGAAAGCCGGGCGCTGACCATAAACTCTGCCTTGCAGATACATTCACAGGCTGACCGGCAAGCAACAAAAGGATGTCCCAGAAGAGCTCGGCGGTGGCATCCTGGCAGACGACATGGGCATGGGAAAGTCCTTGACCTCGCTTGCTCTGGTCGCAGATACACTCGAGCTTGCAATGGAATGGAGGAAAGAAGGTGACATGGCAGGGGAAACGCAGACAAGCAAACGCCCCCGCAGAGCACAGCGGTCGAAAGCGACTCTCATCATCGTGCCATCCACACGTAAGTCTTCTGGCCACCCAAAAGGACCATCTATGCGACGAGACTGAAATACTGACAATGCGCTACAGTGATCATGAATGAAACCTGGGAAAACGATATCCACAAGTTAGTCACACCTCCTCTACATGGATGCCTTGCAGCGTTGGACAGCCTGACCATGATCCACTGCTGTGCAGACACATGTCTGAAGGCATCACAGTCGCCAAGTACTACGGGAAAGAGCGGGATTTGGTCGACCCCGAGATATACCTCACCAGCGACATAGTCTTCACAACCTACCATACCATTGCGACCAGTGCGAAAAAGTCAAGGTGCGCAATACGTACTGTTGAATGGTTCAGGATCATTTTGGATGAAGGCAAGTCCAAGAGCGATGCGATTCTTGGACCTGATAGTGTTGGCGCATCACTGACACATGGCGGCGACCGCATGCAGCGCACATGATACGGCGGCGGGAGACCATCCTGTTCCAAGCTGTTTCCCAGCTGTCGGCTCGATCAAGGTGGTGCTTGACAGGTACGCCTATACAAAACAGGTTGGAAGACCTCGGCTCGCTGTTGTCGTTTCTCCAAGTGGATCAGCTACAGAACAAAGCCGTCTTCAAGAAATACCTCATAGGCAAGCTTGGCGAGGATTTCGACAAGGGAACCCAAGACTTTGCTCATCTGATGGACTGCATCTGCCTGAGACGGACCAGAGAGCTCCTTGGAATGCCGGAGCCAGTTGAAAGCACCAACTGGATTACGCTGTCTCCATCAGAGCGGGAGCAGTACGACCGCACTGTTCAGGAAACTGCCGAGATTATCCGACAAAAGACTTGGGAAAGGACTGGGAAAGGGAACCATTTTGGTCTGTTCCAGGCCCAGCTGCAGCTCAGGCTCATCTGCAACCACGGCACGTACCAAGTGCCCCTGAAGCTGAGCCGGAGGGACAGGCGGACGGAGCGCGAAGCGATGCTGCAGGCCATTGGTCTGGGAGCCGACACGATCTGCTCTGGGTGCGGCGCTCCATTCTCGGCGTTCGAAGCGCTCAGCTCGACACTATGCAAGCACAAGTTCTGTGCGGAGTGCATGGAAGACAACAACGCTCCATGTCCGCTGTGCCACGCCCGAACAAGGGTGGACGAACTCGACGAGGTGCCAAATGCTGGCATGGGGCTCCCCTTGTACGCCGATGTAGGGAATGGTGGCTATTTCAACATGAATGGCATGTCGTCCAAGATGGAAGCCTTGATGAAGGACGTGAAGGCAGTCTCGCGATTAGGTGGTGCAAAAAGGTAACGATCTCGTCTCCTTGCTGATGTAAAGATGCTCCCGCTGACCCGAGAAAACAACATTGCTAGCATCGTATTCTCGTGCTGGACGCGATCGCTGGACCTGATAGCAATGCACTTGCAAAACCATCGCATCCGCTACCAGCGAATCGACGGAGACCTCAGCATCTGGCAGCGACAAGCCAGCATGAAGAATTTCACAGAGGACCGAGACATTCCCGTGCTGCTGATGACGACAGGAACCGGAGCCCTCGGGTAAAGACCTCTTTTCTAGTTTCTAGATTCAAGCCTCAACGGCCTAGGTCCAGGCGCTAACCATTTTTTTTTTTTGTTTCGTAGACTGAACCTCACCGTCGCGAGCCACATCTTCATCTTTGAGCCGCAGTGGAACCCAAGCGTGGAAAGCCAAGCGATTGGCAGAGCGCAACGGCTCGGGCAGGACCAGCAGGTCTTTGTGACGAGATATCTGGTTGCTGGAACCGTTGAGAATGTAAGCGAGTCCTCTGTCGTGGGCAATTCCACTTGGTCTAGATCGATCAGAGACGCAGAGAAGCACGGCAAAAAAAACAAAAAAAAAAAAAAGACAAGAGAACACGACAGGGCGGTCGCTGACAATTGATTCTTATCACGCAGAGAATGCACTCGCAGCAAAAGAGAAAAGTCGAACTTGCCAAGGTCGGGTTCGAAAACGAATCCATCGCTTCTGAGCAGGGAGATTGAGATTGAGATTGACCAAGATTTTCGTCCTCCAAGGTTGCAGGCGGGTACTCGGCCGTATGGGGCCGGAGGGCTTTCAGGGTCCTGCCGGTGAGCGGTGAAACATTTTGCTGACGGGTGCAAAGAAGAACCCCTGGGGGTAGAGACAGGGGTGTGTTGTCTGGTGCCCCCCCACTGTCTAGGGGATCTCTTGGTGCGGGGAAAGCTCACTGATTTTTGCGGCCAAAGTTGATCCTCCCTTTTTCTCGATGATGCACTTGAAATGTTTGTGGCTGCAAGATACGGCAGACGCAGATAAAAAAGCCAAAAAGAGCCAAGGGGGATTTTTTCTCACTCAGATTGGTGACATTGAAAACCCCCGCTTTCCATTTCTCACCCACACGTCTCTTTTTTTCTCCCCCGAGCTAATTACTTGTTGGTCGTTTTTTTGTTTTCTCGGTAAACTCTGTAGAGTGAAACTTGGTCCATTCGGAAGAAGCAAAAGGGATAATCAAGCAAGTCATGACTCTTTGCCGTCCAGACCCTTTCTTTTCTAGCTCCAGAACTAGCCAAGACACTACCCAATTCTTAGCTGCGCCAAGCATTTTATTTTTATTTTCGCATCTTTTTGGCATTTCGTTTCCCTTGATCATCATTGTTAAACATTGAAAAAGAGTAGGAGAAAGAAGGACAGAAAGACCATGAGCCCTCCGAATCGCCTAAAATATGACCCTAACCCGCACTTTGGACACGTGTCCAACCTCGACAAGGCTCTGGCCTTTGTCGGCTACGTGGTGGTGGCAGTGCAGGCCGTCTTCTTTTTCTTGGTTCGGTTCCTGCGATCAAAATCGGGACCTTTACGGAAGGAGCTTGTATATTTTCTCGTTCCAAAGTAGGTCGTCCCATGTTTCCCCCTTTTTCTTTTTTTTTATTTACTTATTTATTATCTGTTATTCCCATCTTTTTGCTCATTATTATATACGTCATCATGTAATATTAACGAGTCAAAAAAACTCCAGGTTCATCCACTGGCTGCCCACATCAGTAATCCGCCGGGGATCGGTCCGCAGCGCGCGGGCCTTCACCTCTCACCGCTATGGAGACCGGCTGGCTGCGTTCCCCGAGGTGATTGACCGGCCCGAGTTCAGCGGGATCTGGGTGACGAAACCGGGCTTCACGCGAGCATCCAAGCCGCGCGATGCCGACGTGGTCCTCATCTACGTGCACGGCGGCGGCTACGTGACGGGCCTGCCGGAGCAGTACGCCTGCATGCTCCTGCGCATGGCGGAGCGGATCGAGGCCAAGGGCCAAAGGGTCGCCATCTTTGCCCTGCGGTACTCGCTCGCGCCCGAGCGCCGCTTCCCCACCCAGCTCCTCCAGGCCGCGGCCTGCTGGGACTACGTGGTCGGGGAGATGGGCGTGCTGCCGGAGCGGGTGGCGCTGAGCGGCGACTCGGCCGGCGCGTCCATCATCCTCTCGATGCTCGTGCACATGTCGCACCCGCTGGTCGGGGTCGAGAGGGTCAAGCGCCCCGCCAGGCCCGGCCGCGGCATCTTCCTGCAGAGCCCCTGGGTCAACCCGGTGGACGAGACGGGGTACGACGACAACCAGGGCGCCGACGTGATCAGCGTGGCGACGCTGCGAGCCTGGACCGTCGCGGCGGTCACGGGGGTCGAGGACGGCGACGTCGAGCGCTACCTCGAGTTCACGGGCCCGAGGGACGACTGGCACGACATCCTGCCCGCGTACACGTGGGTGTCGGCGGGCGGCAACGAGCGGTTCCTCCGCAACATCACGCGGTTCGTGGAGGCGGCCAGGAAGGCGGGGAAGAGGGTCGACTACGAGGTGCGCAAGGGAGAGGTTCACGTGTGGCAGTTTATGGAATCCGTGATAGAGGGGAACCAGGCGATGGAGCAGGAATTTGGGACGTTTGGGGATGGGTTGATGAGTGGGATTGATGGGCTTGCCAAAGCGATACTTGATGCTCCAAGAAGCAAGTGAGGGTAGGTCTCGAGGCCCGTTTTACCTTGTCTGTGTCCACATGATTGTTTTGGGGAGGATGGAGATATTCGATACCCACTTAATATAAAGATCAATACTTGAGGTCAAGGAAAGAATAGACGGAAGGTAAGCTGCTCCTCGGCGAGCATGATGGCCGATATGGGCAGGCTTGTTGCGTCTGACTGCAGCTTCTTGTGTGGCTTGAAGCATTACCATTTGTGGAAAATCCCCCTCAATGTCTACCTGTGGGGGTCAAGGAGGTTTTCGACTATCAACACGAGCGACATTGCTACAAGTAAGTACAGTCCCAATCCCGCATAATAAATGACGGAATTTCTGGTTAGAAATCATGGCGTAAGCATGGCCAAAAAGGCCAAGCTGCTCGATCTTGGACTTGACTGGACGATGTAAGTACCCTTGCATCCATCCCCTCTTTCGGACTCTCCAAAGCTCCCGTCCGCCCGTGGTGGTAAATGTTGAGTAAATGAGGTAGGTACATAGGGAGTTACGCTTTCCGGATATGCCGATTTTGATACGATGTGTACGGAGTATGTCGCTTGCCAAGACGTGCTAACGTAGTGTGGCACGGCAAAACCCCCGCCGACCTCGTTTCTTTTGTTCCAAAAAGACAAAAAAAGTAAGACCATGACGATCGAACTGTGTGGGGAATCTTGGCATTTTTCACTGTTTGGTAATACTACCAGTCGTATATCATTCAGACCATGTTAGTCTACTGTCAATGCAGAAAAAGAGAGAGAAAAAAAACAATTGTTCCGCTAGAAACAAACCATCTTCAAGCTACAGCCACAGCCACACCCCCATTGACGCCATCCTCGGCACCACCGTTGGGCAGGAACCCAGACCTGGCTCGGTCCGACTCGTCAACGGCAGCGCCGTCTGGCTGCTGAGTCCTCTTGGGCTTCTTCAGCACGGGGTCCACCGGCGAGTCGTCGTGGTTGCGCAGGTAGTAGGCGTAGTCGAGCCCCTGCGTCTCGATGGTGCTGTGGCCGTCGCCCAGGTACCCGAAGCGGTTCGTGCCGGCCTCTCGCTCCAGGATCCAGTCCTCCCACCGCGGCTCCTTGATGGCCTCGAGGTAGTGCAGCGTCGACCCGGGCCACAGACCCACCACCTTGCCCGTGATGGTGTTGCCTTTGTACCAGGAGCGGCACGAGTCGGCCCAGACTGGAGAGGGGGGGGGGGTTAAAAAGTTAGTCGCAAATAAACAAAAATAAATTATCCGACGTCTGTTGTAGGTTTGGAAGAAGAAAAGGACAAAAAAAAAGAAGAAACTCACCAGTCTCCTTCATGTATTCGTCCTTCCACTCGTTAAACTCTCGCACGGCGTCCGACCGCATGCGAAACGACCGGAGGTTCTCCTTTTGGAACTTGGCCATCATCTTGACAATGTAGTCCGCCTGGGCCTCGATGTTGATGAGGACCGGCCCGTTTCCGACTGGACTATTCGGGCCGAGAGTCATGAGGTAATTGGGAAAGTGGTCGACCGCAATGCCAAAATACGCCCGAGGTTCATCTATTGAGGGGTGGGAGAAACATTGACGTCAACGTGGGGAAACAATACGAGCTGCACACTGCGATCGTCTTGAAGTCTGCATACCTTTCCACATCCGAGCCAGATCTGCGCCCGAGGTACCCCTCAGGGGAAACCTAGGCTTGTAGGTCGTGTCGAACCCCGTGGCGCAGATGAGCACGTCGAGGGGGTACTCGCCCCTGCCGTCGTCGCAGACCACCCCAGTCGGCGTCACCTCTGCCACCTGCGCACAAACCACCTGCACCTTTCCGTCGGACAGGGCCTCGATGTAACCGGTGCCAGGCGTCAACCTGCGGCAGCCCACAGCCCAGTCCGGGACCAGGATCCTCTCCAGCTCGGGGTCGCGGATCTTGTCGCGCATCTTTTGCTCCGTGATCTCCCGCATGCGAATCTGCTCCACCGAGCCGGCCTGGAAGACGGCGTAGATGGCGTTGCTGCTGGCCTCGAACCCCCTGCGGAACTCGAGGTGCGCGGCGGGGTCTCGCGCAAACGCCTGCTTCTCCTCGTCGCTGAAGCTGCGGTGCTCGCCGCCCTGCTGCGTCCCCTCGCCAAAGACGGGCGTGATCCAGGTCGCGCTGCGGATAAACGTCACCAGGCTGCCCACCATGTCCTTGATGGCCGGGAGGATCTGGATCCCCGACGAGCCGTTGCCGATCAGCCCGACTCTTTTGCCCGCCAGGTCCAGCCCCTGCTCGGGCCAGTCGGCAGAGTGGACCAGGTCGCCGCTGAAGGATTTCAGGCCTGGTATGTCGGGCCACTTCCAGTCGTTGAGGATCCCGCCCGCGTTGAGGAGGACGTCGCAGGTCTTGTTGAGCACCTTGCCCGTAGCCAAGTCCTCGACCTCGACCCGCCAGAAGGCTTCGCCGTCGTCCCACCGGGCGCCGGTGACTTTGTGGCGGAGCCGCACGTATTTTTCCAGGTTGTTCTTGACGGCAAAGCTTTTGAAGTAGTTGTAGATCTCCTTGGACCCGGCGTAGTTGGCGCTCCAGTCGGGCTTGGGATCGAAGCTCCATGTGTAGTTGTGGGCTGGGACGTCGCAAGAACATCTGTTGCGTTTGTTTTTGTGATGATGTCAATCTTGCTCTGCTTAGAAGGGGCTGGCTAGGGAACATACCCTGGATATCGATTCTCATACCAAGTGCCCGTCACATCTGGGTTCTTCTCAAAGACCTCGAGCTCAAAGTCGTCAAAGTTGCGCTGAATCTTGTAGGCCAAGAGGAGACCAGATGCTCCCGCGCCTATGACTATGACGGAAAGCGTTCTCTGCAGTGTGTATATTGGCTGCAGGGAAGCATGGCCACGCTTGACCTGCTTCGGGGCATCGTTGCTCTGGGAGATGGATCCCATGATGGGGTGCAAAATGTGAATGGCCTGACTGATAGAATTTACAGAACCAGGCCTGATAGTCGAGATTTACAGGAGCTTTAGCGGACCTTTCCAACTCGTATTAAACAGGGCATGAGTTGCCATCAGCTTTCCATCAGCTTGCGGGAAACGCGGGTGTTAAATTTAGGTACCTGGCAACACATTTTTGTAGCTCCCTGGGTGAACTTGTACACCTACCTACCCCGGTACATCACTCAACCATCAAGTCCGACATACTATTACGTAGTGTATAGTAGCAGTAGGAGCAGCGGCAGAGGACAGGCCGGGGTAGAGTGGTAATTAGTACATCTGTATCGCCTAGAAGCATGTTTCTTACAAGGTGTCCCACAAAAAGAACTGGGAATTGCATTCCAGTCGCAAGGGAGGGTTGGGTTGCAATTGCCCTTTTGGCGCTATGCGTCATGGTGTGACAAGCCATGCATGCAGTTTTTCATTCTTTTACAAAAATCACAGACTCACCACACCAATACTCTGCGATAACTCGGTACCAAAGTCCGAGCTCCCCTTTTTCTCGGAATAATTCCCAACAAAGGATCTGACTTAATCTTTGACTGCTTTTTGTTGTTTTGCTCCAGCGAGACAACAACTGTCTTGGTGTAACATGGCCTGGTACATTTGAGCGGAGAAAAACGGAATTTAAAGTGAGAGATTTTGAGCCGCAGTGACATTCATCAATATAAGCTATGTAGAGATGTCTTTTTCCTCCTCTTGAGCAATGTTACGCCCTAAAAAATAGCGATGCCCTTTTCGTTTACCAAATGCCCCCATCCTCCAAAGAAAAAGCTGGTAGACCAATTGGGAACCTATAGCTTAGTTCGCGGCAACAGCACGGGCAATACGGGCCCTGGTAGCAAGCCTGCCACGGCTTTTACCGGCACCCGAGCGCCTAGTGACCTTGCCGACATCGGCAGCACCGGATCCCTTGGCATCACCACCAGCAGCACCGGCTTTGGCATCAGCAGACTTGTTCGCATCGGCAGCGGCACCACCCGCAGCTGCTCCACCCGCAGCTGCTGCACCAGCCTTAGCCTTATCCTTGGCAGCCTTCTCTTCTTCCTTCTTCTTCTTCTCGGCTGCCTTCTTTTCCTTCTTCTCCTTCATCTTTGCCTCTTTAGCTGCCTTTTTGGCGGCCTGCTTCTCCATTTTGGCCTTCTTCTTGTCGTCCTTCTTCTTGGCGTCCTTGGCTGGGTCAGCTGCACCTGCACCTGCACCTGCACCTGCACCAGCTCCAGCACCAGCTCCAGCACCAGCACCTGCTGCACCTGCTCCAGCACCAGCGCCTGCTGCACCTCCAGTTGCATCAGCAGCAGCCTTGTCGTTTGCGGCTACCAGCTTCTCACCGGCGGCACCCCCCTTGGCATCAGCACCGGCTTTCTTGTCGTCACCGGCTTTCTTGTCGTCACCGGCTTTCTTGTCATCACCGGCTTTCGCACCAGCGCCCTTGTTGTCAGCAGCACCGGCGCCGGCTTTCTTGTCGTCACCGGCTTTCTTGTCATCACCGGCTTTCGCACCAGCGCCCTTGTTGTCAGCAGCACCGGCGCCCTTGTTGTCAGCAGCTCCGGCGCCGGCTTTCTTGTCGTCACCGGCTTTCGCGCCAGCGCCCTTGTTGTCAGCAGCACCAGCATCAGCAGCCTTGTTATTGCCCTGGGCCCCACCAGCGCCCCCAGCGCCTCCAGCGCCCCCAGCCCCGTTCCCTTTGTTCGCAGCTTCGCAGTCCTTCTGCTGCTTGTCGCACAAGGCAACGCTGCCTTCAATCTGCTTGCTGTTGACCTGCCGGGCGCAAGCGTTCTTTTGCCTGTCGCAAGACCGTTGGATGGCGGCACCTGCGTTGACGAAAGTGTCGCCGTCGACCGAGAAGGGGCGGTCGCCGGTGCCCTTGATGACTGGAGGAGGTGCGCCGCCCAGGGTGCCAGTAAACTTTTGTACGTTCTCGCCCTCAGCACGCTCTTGGACTGTTGAGTGGTTGGGAAAAAGAAACGAGTCAGCATCTTGTTTATCCTGCGTCTGTTTATGACTTGTGGGCAGTGGGAAAACCTACGAGCGATAGCCTGGACAAGGGCAGGGAGGATGGCAACGAAGAAAGTGTTGGACCTCATTTTGATAGTAAAGATTGTGGAACAAGGAGTATGGTAAAATGTGTGTGTTTGTGTGTGTACTGTAAGGACAGAGACAGAGACAGAGACAGAGACAGAGACAGAGACAGAGACAGAGACAGAGAGAGAGAGAGAGAGAGAGAGATAGAAAAGAAAAAGAAGTGAAAAAATTTGTTTCAAAAAGAGCTCACAGAGCTGAAAGAATGGAAATAGAGATTGTGTGAAGAATGAAAAGAAGAATGAAAGCTGATGATGAGTGATAGAAAGAAGAATATGCCAAGATACGAGATCAAAGCCCGTCTTATATACACCGATCTGATGGACTGACAGATCCAACCATCGGATGGCAGCTCGCCCATCTCAGCTCACATCAGCCACCACTGGTAGCATACGCAGTACGTAAAAGAGACTCGACTCGTTGCG
This sequence comes from Pyricularia oryzae 70-15, assembly GCF_000002495.2. NCBI lineage: Eukaryota > Fungi > Ascomycota > Sordariomycetes > Magnaporthales > Pyriculariaceae > Pyricularia > Pyricularia oryzae. The sequence continues at coordinate 3,210,325 of NC_017851.1, read as the reverse complement.
TCTGGAATCGACAGAGTTGAGACGATCTTACTGACCCCTGTTTGGCTGAAAACCATAAATTTACCCTTAATGAAGACCATATCAAAAGATGTCTTGGTCCCGAAAATAGTATAACCTGCATGGTGTACCGTTGTTGTGCGTGGTGGCTTCTTTCAAAGTCGAACGAGTTCTGGACTCGTCGGGAACGAACGACTAAGTCTGAAGCGCAAATTAGAATCAGAAAACAAGATTTTTACCCGCCGATGCTGTTACGGTATTGGATCTATGACACTGTAAACAAACTTGCCAAGTTACGCGATGTAGATCAAAAATCCACAACGATCGCGAGTAGGGTAAAGGTGGGTCTGTGTATAATATAACATGTTGCCTTGTCCTTGTTGCGGCGTGGAGGGGGAGCGTATTAGTTGTCCTCAGCGGTTCATCTGACTACCTATGGTAGACTGGCTGGCTAGGCTGGCTGTTACCACCATGCCGGGACCCTTCACAGTAGAATCGTATCCGCGTTGACCAATCGTATCAGTCCCATGGTTAAGGGTTGTCAAATGGCAGAATCTTTGACTTGCCTGACACGATCAGCCAGCACTAGTCAGGACAGCGACTAGGAAAATACAGTACACATCACCCCGACTGGTTTCATCCCACCAGGTTTCATATCGGAACCCCAGGTTAGGTCCGCTTAGGATCCGGAGCTTTTTAGACTTGCGAAATCTAGATTTGCTGCTTGTTTTTAATGACACTCTATGTTGCATCGCCTTGCTTGAGATCATGACTGTTGGCGGACATGAGATGAGAGTCAACATTCATCATATTGACTAGAGTCTGAAGAGCTGCAAGTGATGCTTCGTACAACTGACAACGGAGGACAAACCAAAAAAAGTCAAAAAAGTCAAGAGAGGGGAGACAAAACGTAACTTCCCTGGCAGTCAGTTGCCTATGACTTTTTTTATTCTTTCTCCTACTGGGAAGGTACCTACCCATCCTTTTGCCGTTGGAGTCTCCTTCTATTCTTGGATCATCGGACTATAGTTCCTTCCCGGAGCGACGCAAGCGATCATGTTTCCCAACATTCAATTCCAGGGATTGTCTAAACCATCGTGGCACCTTCCAGCCAAAGATAGAAATGATATGCGCGCTGAAGAGGTAAGATGCGTCGGAAGCTGGGGTATTCTAGCAATTGAAGCGATCCGAAACAAGCCCTGAACTTCTTCTCAGAGCGATCCTAGGATACTGAAACAGTTTTTTCTCCAAAGTTTGCATCAATACGACCTCATGCGCAACCCACCGATCATCCAATGAGCAACACATCGGATCCTCAATCCAGTCCTCAGCCCAGCGGTCCTACCCGCCCCCGCTCCCGTCCGGGTCTCCTTCAGGCATACCTTAGCATGCTGCCCATCATCCACGACTGCCTTGAGCGCAAGTACACACATGACGCAGACAACGAGACTCTGACGCTGCGCTACGTAGCCGAAGAGCTGCTGTCCGGCAACGACGCCAAGGCCTACGGCGTGCTGCGGGCCCAGGAGTGTCCCTTTCATCTGCCCGAAGACGGCTTCCCCGGCCGCTTGGACGCAACTCTGCTCAGCGAGCATGGGCTACCCAAAGACGTGGCCCGCATCGTCGACAGTCGCAACCGCAATGAGATGGGCGAGCTGCGCGCCTTTGAGACGGCAATCATGTACAACGGTTACGCCATCCGGCCTACCATGACGCCCGAGGCCAGGCTGCTGCTCGACATGCGTGTGGCATCGCACGCCCTTGTCGTCGCCCTCCTCAAAGCCCGCCTGCTACTGGAGCTGCGCTGCATCCGGGAGCTGAGCTCTGCGCTGCACCACCGCGGGGTCCCGCCTGAGGTGGCGGAGATGATTGTACTGCAAATGCGGCATTGGGATGGGGACGAGGTTAAAAGTCTTGTGTTTAGCCATGGTGGGCGGCCTTGTGGCGCGACGGCAGACGGTCGCCAAAAATTGCGTGACGTGATTGCCAACGTGGATGGCTATATACAGGAGCAGGAGCAGGGCATACGTGATCTCACTACTCTCCCGGCGGCAGAGCCAATCGCTCAGTCATACTTTTTGATTACAAACGTCGGCGGCATGGGCAACATCATCTCGGTAGGACGTTGGTTTAGTGTGCTCAAGGAGGATATCATATGGCGTGACTGCTGTCCCGCCGTCCATATGGCGTGGCATACTAACACAGCCGCCAGAAAGCTAGTCTGGGAGCTAATTGGCGAGGAAGAGCCGCCTCTGGATACACAGTGGTGATTTGGGAAGACATTCTCGGATGTATGCCTGCTGCTGAGGATGATATTCTACTTTGGGTCAGCATTGACTTCAGGATATCAGATTAGAACGCGACCTGTATGGCAATATCCTCGTCTTTGCGTCTGTAGTAGTAACATAGGCTAACAAAGATCTTAAAATAAGGACTCTACAGGGTAAAAGATTGCTTCCCACCTTGCTGGCGTCTTGCGTCATCAAATGTATCCACCCGAGGGCATGGTCTCTTGTGATACTGCATTTGTTTCCACAAGGAATAAAGAAACAATTAACTAACACTGTTTTCAAGCTAGGTATACTTCTACCCCTTATCCTTGACAGGACTACCAAGAGAATGTCTCCAGATAGGCCTCCGATGATGCAGATAGTCACCACTGCGTATGGCCGAGCGGATTCCCACCAGACCAGCAACTGGCCACATGGACCAGAACCGTGCCCACCAGCCACTTTCGCCCGGGCGATGACCCCCGGAACTCGTCTTTGCGTCGATTCTTATCTTGTCGTAGACCGACGGCAAGTCCATAGCACCATATCTTTCCCGCAGCTCTTCGTACCATTTCCTATCGTACAATGACCAAAACTCTCCCTCGGTGTAGTAGGCATGCGAATAAAGCACCTTGCGCCCGCCCAGCTCACCCAAGCGCTCTTCCAATCTCCTGTTCTGCGCCACGAACTCATCCAAATCCTGCGCCCCGCGTCCCCACAGCCCAATGTTGAGCATCGGCTTCGGATCTGCCGATGGTCCAGGCTGTGTGGTGGAAGGATGGAACGACGGTCCCCGCATCGCGCGCAGCGGGCACAGCCACAGCGGCCAAACGTCTAGCTCCTCGACCGAGTAGTCGATGAAGGCCTCGGCAGTCGAGTACGGCAGCAACAGGTCCTGCACCAGGAAGCCAAAGGAGCGGTTCGTGCTCTGCAGCGCCCGGTACAGCATGCGTGTGTGCATAAAGTCGTCGAGGAACCAGCGCGTCAGGCGGTTGAAGGGCACAAACGGGAAGTAGCGGAAGGCTTCGAGCCCGACCCAGAAGCCGCCCCGGTCGTAGCGGAAGAGGTATTCGGGGAGTGGGATGTAGTCGACCATTTCAGCTTCGGGGTCTGATGTTGTCCGTTGCTCGACGTGCAGGTAGTACCATGGGTCCCAGGGGCGGCTGAAAGAGCATGCTTGGGTCTCTTTTGGTTTTGCGTCTGTCATTTCCCCGCTGATGACTGCTCCGTGGGTTTTGGAGAACAGGATGGCGTCGACGTAGTCGTTGCTTTGGTTGGCCGTCTCCCGTTGAACCACGGCTATGGCTTCTGCCACCGACCTCGTTTTGTGATAGGTGGTCTTGACAAAACGCTTGGCTGGCAGGAGTTGCAGCTCAACCAGAGTTGTGATTCCAAGAGTGCCCATTGCTCCTGCAGCCCCTTTGAACAGATCTGGATTCTCGGTGGCTGATGCCCGTACTACCTCACCGGTGCCAAGGACCATCTCTACCCAGTTCACCGACTGGTCAAAGTAGCCGTACCGAAAGGAGCTGCTCTCGCCCGCAGAGCCGGAATATCCTCCGCCGACGGTTATGCCGGGGAACTCCATGACGACGGGCGGCACCAGGCCGTGCTCAAAGGTCGACGCTACCAACTTGTCCATGGGCACGTTGGGCTCTACCAAGGCCGTCTTGGAGGTTGTGTCGACCTTGATGACATTGTTCAGGGGGCTGATGTCGACGGTCTTGTTCCCATGTGCTGGCCTGGTGCTGTTGGTCGAGCCGTGGAATATTCTGAACTTTTCATTCCTCGACCTGAAGCCCTGGACCTGTCTGGCAATTACCTGAACTGCAGCCTTGTGAGCTTTCATGGGTGCTGTCTCGTCATCTTTGTCCATCATCAAATTGATTAGAGCGTAATCCTCGAAAGAAAACCCAGGGAATGGCTGGAAAGTGGCTCCGGCGAAACCGGAGGGATAGCTTTTAGCTTATAACCAACCAGGATACTCCACTCGAAATAGACCTTGGCCGATGTCTCTTTATGCTCTGGAGAGTTGGCGCATTGTTGGATTCCTTGAGCCCAGAGCGGCGCGTAATCATGTTGTCTCTTTGGACGGTTGCAACGTATCTCAAAGTCTTGGAAGTGTGCTTCATTCTCTGTACTACCGCACGTTCTTTTGATATCACACTTGGCACGCTGGATTTGGAAGCTGTGGTTGCTAGCTAACAACCGAAACTGGGAGTCGTGTTTCCCAATTTAGGCGGTAGTCTTTGTCCAAAAAAACATCCCTTTTCATTTTGTGACGTGACAACCAGGTCTAAAGAACCTGATGGCAACGTTTGGATTCAGCTTCAAGGCCGTGCTTGACCACAGGTGGCATTGGGTGTCATGCAGCCCCCGTCTGCCTGCATATTGATTCCCATGTCTCTCGGGAAACCTCCATCACACCACAAGAGTGTCGGGGATGGTGTTGGCATCTACCCTCTGGTAATCCAGCGACGTACTGCGGGCTGCATATAATCGTGGGGAAAAGATCTCATTCCCAACCCATGCGGACACAGCTCTCTGGAAAGGGTCCGAAATTGTCGATATGGATTCTGATCGCCTAGTTTCGCCATCGCCGTGGTCCTCGGGACGTGGTTCCTCCCGCAGCTTGAGCGCGTCGCATTTGGTGGGCGTACGCCTTCAATCATCTTGGAGGTGGCAGAACCTCTCTCAATTTGGGCAGTTCGTGTACCGTTTGACATCGGCTACAATGTGCCAAAGGGTGTCGGGGGCTAAGTCGAGGTTGCGACATCGTTGCGGGCGCTGTCCTCGTCGGTGTACTCGGATGTGATCTGGTCGAATTTTATCCCGCACATGTAACCTAATCTCAAGGTACCTGGTAACAAATGCAATCTGCTCCATTCAGATCCAATGAAGCCCGCGATTCTGACTTGCCCGACCGTGCAGGCAGCTGCGTTGGCGTCGCGGCGCTGACATTGTGTGGAGTATGGTTTGTATGATCGAGGAATGAGAAATAACTCGGTGCCGAAATCGCGAAACACCCCTGAAGAACATGCTTTGGTTCTATAGGAGTATAACATGGCTTTGGCTATGAACTCGATTGGCGTCATGCTTTCCTTCGATGTATGACACGACAACGGAATGCTCGCTGGGTGCCGATCATATCAGACAAACACCTAACAATGGCCGTTGCGGAGGCCCAGTCCTTCCCAAGTTTGGCATTCCCAATTGCAACTTTTGGTCCTCCACAATACCAAAGGTTTTGATGGATTAAAAATCCGTCCAAAACAAAAATACCAGGATCAACTTAGCTCTGCCAAGCCCATCTTCGGGACCACCACAGCCCTGCATACGGTCCTGGGGCGAAGGAGGCTGCCAGCCCCTGGATCAAGTGAAACCACAGCAGACACAATCACCGACTCTGATGGTGTTTATGGGCTTGCTAGGCGTGTTCTTTTTTTATGGTATGAGGCTATCGGTCCCGAGATGAGGGGCAATGAGTGCGATTTGGGTTTTTGACCATTGAGGTTTCCATCGCAGAAAAGAAAATGTTTCTCCCACCTGCTACCCGTCAGCAGTGGGTGACCAGATCACTTGTTTGAAACCGAACAAGATCAAAAGTCGCACCAATAAAGACCCATGTACAACCACGACCGCCGCCCTTTGCAAGAGACCTGGAGGTCGTTAGCCCTGCGCCCAGCTACAGCCATGTCAATGCCCAAGTACCACCTAGGCATGTCTATTCCTCATACCGCGAGAGCGCATCAAAGTCGCTATTGGGTGTTCACGAGGCTGCTGCAAACTACTCGGCAAGGGTGGACAAAAGGAGGCCAGTGCCATTGGGCATGCGGCCCGTGGTGTTTGATGCGGTATTTTTGCTGCCTAGCATCCTCATAGGCAGCGCTATCGTGGGAGGAGTAATATATCGTGGGAGGAGTAATATATCGTGGGAGGAGTAATACATCGTGGGAGGAGTAATACATCGTGGGAGGAGTAACAGCTTTGGTCAGGGCCAGCCGGTAAGCAGATCATTGTAGGGAACTGCTTCCCGAAAAAAAAAAAAAAGAAAAAAAAAAGACAGGCCACGAGAGCTTCTGGGAACCCTGATCGGCCGAATACGGGCTTGTTGACTGGACAGCTCTTGTAGTGGTTAGAGTCGCGGTAGAATGCGGCAATGTCAGATCAAAAAGGAGTCGCGTATGGCTTGTGCTTGTCAACTAGGATGGGTCAGGGATAAAAATCGAAGCACGAAATGAAAACATGTTGTGGTAGACTGCTCGGCTGCCGGCAATGATTGTTCGTCGCGCAAGTAGGCGTCTGCCGAGAATCATGGCTGTTGTTACTGCTTGTGCTCGTGTCTCTTGATTCTGGTCCCAAGCTTCAAAATCTTGTGCTTTGCCGTTTAGTATTTGATCAAGTGCCTTCTCACGTCCGCTTATACTTATGGATCGGTCATATGAAGCATACCACAGATATATCTGCGCCACCAAGTACGCTTGCATGTTTGTCGACATGACACCCCAGTTTCAAGCATATTCATAGAGTGGATAATTAATGTATTAAGTTTCGAGATAGGTTTGGTACAGATCAGCGATGCATGACAGGCAGATCGCACCTGGAACCACGCTTCCGTGACTTTGTCAGGTTGACGTGGACGTCCTTTTTGCTGAGCAGTATCTTACTCTGCGGGACCCGTTCATGGCCGCTGATAACAAAGTCGGCCAGTGTTTTGGAGGCTTGGTTGTGGTCTTTAATAGAAACAATATGTTACATCGAGAAGCCGTACTGAGCTCATCGGACTTTCCGAGCAGCCGTCGCGGCATCCCCTCGGCCAGACAGCCTAAGCCGGACAAACTTGCGCAACACGAGCATGCCATAACAGCTGGTTACGATTGCAAGAACAGCGGATGTGGCTGAGACGCCTGGAAATGCCCAGAGATATTCCCGTATGTGGCTCATGATGTTCATGCCGTAGAAGGCTGAGAAGAAGGAGCCCATGGCCAGACCTAGTGTACCCATCCGGAACTTGAGGTCCAAAAGCATCAACAGATTGCGGTTGGCGTCGAGAATTGCGCTGACGCTGCGTAGCAGTAAACAAATCGGGTCAGCTGATTTCTGTGTCCGAGGTGGCGGTAACCTTGTCCAGCTTACCTCTCCTCCGTATTCCGGATGGTGACGACCAGGTTCTGCGCCTCCTGTGCAATCTCGTCAAAAAGCCTGTAGTACGAGTCCAGCAGCAATTCCACCGTAGTGAGATCGTCAAACGTCGCCCTTGCCCGTCCCTCGGCTTTATCGGTGAGGTACAGCGCCGCCATCGAGTCTTCATAGTCCAAAACATCCTCCACGGCGGTCCGGACCAGGTCTGCTTGTTGAGCAAACCTCGAAAGTTGGTTGTGGAGATTGAGAAGAACATGTAGCTTCCGTCGATCCAGACCTGAATCCACCTCTTCTTCAAGTGATTTAAGCAGTTGCAGCGCTGGTCCTTTGATGGTGTATAGCTCGCGCTCGAGTTCCGTCACGACGCACCCGAGCACTGCCTCAAGCGCCCGAAACTCATACGGCAACGGAGCCGAGGATGTATCATCGTTTGTTTGAGGCTGGCTGCCGTTGGTCGGCTGTCGAATCCTATCTTGCAAATCACGCAAGAGAGCCGAGCGGGAGGCAGGCGAGACGGTTGAAGATGCATCGGGAGAAGACTGAAAGCTGTCGAAAAGAAGGACGCGGTTCCTTTGCACAAGGACCTTGAGGTGGAACAGATGAAGAAGCACAGTCGTCGGCCGGATCAAGATGTGCGACAGAGTGGAAGAATCGATCTTGCGAATATCCCTCGGGGCAAGACCATACTTGGCCAGGAGCTCCGAACGGCTTGACGACACCGACTGGGTGATGCTGCCATGTTCATCGACCTCGGTGTATCGCAGTCTAGGCTCCGACTGTGCAGAGCCCTTCTCGGGGTGACCGAGTCGACGGGAATGTGGCCAAGCATCAGTGCGAAATCTGGAGCTTGGTGGCGACCGTTGAGTGACAACCGAGGACTGCCATGGGTTCCGCGGGATCAGTTGTCGACCGTGTATGCCACCGAAACTGCGCGACGGCTTCAAGCACCAGGCATAGCCAAGGGAGCCATGTCTTAGCGCAAGGTGCGAGGCCAGTGGCATCAGGGACGATGGGGTCTCGTCTCGTGGCTTGCTCGCTCAAGTACGGGAAGAGATGTGCTCCGCCCAGCCCGGAAGCAAGTCCGAGAAGAGGCGGAGCTCAAATTTGTTCAAGCGCCCATTGACCTTTGCCAAAGCATGAGTGTGATGTGATGTTGATGGTGCCGGATCGAAGGTACGTTTGCGAAAGAAGAAAAAAAGACACACGAGTCAATCGACGTCGGGTTTGGGTAAAGGCCGTTGCGCGGGAAAAGTTGCCAACGCTATCCCGGCAGAATCAGGGGCGGTGACAGGGGTGAAGCGCGATAGCGTAAAATAACAGGAACGCATTGACACGTGATGTTATGTCATCAATTTCGGCTTCGTGAACGCCTTGATGCAACTTCATTCTTGTCATTTAATATCAGATTTGGACCTAATTGTGGCAAACATATCGAAAACTTTGCGCTTGAATGCTTTTATTATATCCTTGGGAGCCTTGATCTTTTGTTTCCTGGTATGGTGGCTGCGCTGGCAGTAGTCTGAAGGATACAAGGGAGAGCAAGAAACAAATCCCAAAGACGTCGCGATGCTGTCGCAAGCAAGACCGAGAACTTGCACGCTACTCAGACGACATGTTTATGCATTGAGTCCCAAGGACAGCAGTCAATGGCAAAGAACCAATGTCTGGCAATTGGCAGTGCCAAATCGAGTTGAGTCCGCGAGATGGGTGCATCAACCTTTTCGAAGGGTTAAAGGATTGCGGCCACCTCCACCTCCTTCCATCCTAAGTAAGCGCAGCTGTTCAGTAGCTACTATTCAATAAAATAGATGTAGCTGGGTATCTACTCTTTTGAAACTTTGACACTAACAAATAACCTCTTATTTTTCTGAGCAGATGCCTCACTGAGAGATCTGAGCCGCCTTGAGGTGACATCAAACGTGGTTGCAACACCTCGCCATGTCAGTGACATGCTGCAAACCATTTCCCAACTCCCCCCTAGTCCACATCCTGTGCTGTACCTCAACTCTGAAGGTGCCAACTTGTGCCGGGATGGTGACATATCCGTCGTCGCCATCTTTGTAGAGCCCAAGAGGCATGTCTACCTCGTCGACGTTCAAGAGCTGGGCGAGCAGGCCTTTAACACGACAGGGTCTGGAACGTCGCTCAAGCAGATATTGGAGTCGGCCGATGTACCCAAGGTTTTCTTTGACGTCCGCGACGACGCGAGCGCACTCTTTGGCATCTACGGCATCCGACTCCAGGGCGTGCAAGACGTCCAGCTCATGGAGAATGCGAACCGCGAAGAATGGACCCGCCGCTTTCTCCATGGGCTCCGCCGCTGCATGGAACTCGACGCGCCGGTGGTGGAAGAAGCACAGAGGGAAGCCTGGCTCGAGACCAAGGAGAAGGGCTTGGCCCTGTTCAACGGCGAAGACGGCGGCTCCTGGGAGCTTTTCAGGCAGCGTCCGCTCCCTCAGATTTGCAATGAGTACTGCGTCCACCAGGTCAAGTGGCTCCCATTGATCTATGCTGCGTACACAAGGCGGTTCAGCAAGATGATCAGGGGTCAGGAATGGCGCACAAAGACGGCTGTCGAGTCCAACAAGCGGGTGGAAGAGGCTCAAACGCCCTCTTACCAGTCGAGTTCGCCAAAAAACGTGCAAGGACCATGGGGCGGCCCTCACCCGAACGACTCGAAATGGCGCCAATATATTACTAAGTTGATGGAGGCTCGTGCCAAGGAAGGGGAGACCGGAATCCCATCTAAAAAGCGGGGAAGATACACAGTGCGCAGACTTCGTCTTGAGGCCAATGCCGATGCTGAAAAAAGGGGGACTGATGGTGCATCTACAGAGCCTGTAGTGGCTACTGCCTAGCCTGCGACGAGGCATCAGGCAGGAACAGCATAGGCTCGGGGCGATGTGACATGGCCATGACCATGAGAGCGGCTTTCATTGGCTTGGAATGCCATGCTTGTAGCAGGCCAAATTCACTTTGGGTCAGCGGATTGTTTTTTTCATCGCTGGGACACTGTATTTTACCAGTCCATGTAAGAGATGGTCTGGACTAGGATATCCACGGGCATTATGTACAACATTGTAATCGACTGCCATAATTGCCGCAAAGCATGAGAGGGTTTAGACATGACTTTTGGTATCATGGTCATCATTGATTTCATATTCTACATACTACGCAATCTCATCCGGTGAGCTCGCGTACAAATACGAATCTTTTGGACTGAAAACGATGGAGGTTCCGTGATGTCCGCCGAGGAGCCCAACGCCGTACCGAGTCAAGCACAGGCCGAATAAGGCAAGACGCCGGACGTGGGTCGGCCTCGCCTCGCCGGGTGTCAGACTGCCAAGGCCCCTGAGCCACCATAAAACTCCATTCCTCGTCCGTCACTGGACAAACCGCGAACTACGAGGGATGATCGGTGAGAAATTGGTGGGCAATGGTGGGCAACGTCACCTTTGCCTGATTTGTTAAGAGCATGAGAGCCGCTACATAACAGCCAGGTATTTTTGAGGTTTCTATTGTGAAGAAGTAGTCAACCAAATCCAAACATCCCAGCAGAAAACACGAGCATTTCCGGCACCAAATCAAGTAGAGACGACCAAAACCCCAAGCCATGGCAAGGCAGTTTGGCTATCGACATGGCATTTCCGTGCTGCAAATCGTCGCCTTTTCCTTCGCCCTCCCGTGCGCGGTCTGGATGGCATGCACCCGGCGAAACGGCTGGTTTGGCATCGGCGGCTTGTCTATAATACGGCTCGTCGGCGCGAGCTGCTTGTTGGCCACACTGAGCAACAACTCGAGGAGGGTGTGGGCGGGTGCATACGTGTGCGAAAACCTGGGCATCGCCCTGTTAACGTTTTTGCTGCTGGGCATCTTGGAGAGGGCGTGAGTTACCGGATCCTTTTCTTGCTTTCTTGCGTCCATCACCAGGACTATTTTTTTTTTCATCCAAAAGGTCTACATCTGAATGGGTTCATCATGGAGCCCGGGGGGTTTGGGCCATTCGCCAACGCTAACGAATGAGACTTTGTCTTTCGGCGCAAAAAAAAAGAAATCGCCACGCCAAATTCGTCCACCGATGGGCATTCTCCGTCCCCTACACCGTCTCTTGGGCCGGCATGGGCGTCTCGGTGGGCGAGTTCATCACCGCGTCGCGCCGGCCCGACGACGACGACGCGACGCTCAACGGCTGGGGCCTGGCCGGCACCATCATGTTCCTGCTCTTCTTCGTCACGACGTCCGCGCTGGCGGCAGTCTTTTTCCGCCGCCGCGCCGAGCTGCCCGACGGCGAGCGCGCGCAGGTCAAGTGCGTCGCGGCGGCCTGCCTGCCCGCCATGGTGGTGCGCATCGTCTACTCGCTGGTGGGCCGGTTCCCGGGGCCGGCGCGCGGCGTCTTCAGCCCCATCCGCGGCGACCCGACCGCCTACCTGCTCATGACCGCGCTGCCGGAGCTGCTGGTGGTCGGGGCGTGCACCGCCGTCATCCTCAGGCACGGCAGGGACTGGAGGGTGTACTACAAGAGCGCCGCCTCGGAGGAGGTGGTGCATGGGGACCAGGACGGCTTGGATTTACGCGGTAGTAGCGGTCGTGTTTGACTAAAAAAAAAAAAAAAAACTACTTTGTAAGTCGGGCGGGATATTGTTGACAGCTGAACATACTGAACATACGATTACTGTTTTTAGACCATGTCTTATTTTTAGTCTTTTCATTTGTGATGTGAAAAGTTATCGAAAGACAATGCTTCAGCTGCTTCCAGCCGCGCGACCCTATAAGGACAGCTGGGTTGATTGAGCTGTTGTTGGCCTCCAGCTGGGTGGTCTAGACCACCGTGCTAATTTGGCGACTGCAATTGGTCCAAAGTGCTGAAAGCATGCGCTATCCAACAGCCTGTCGCTGTTTTTTTTTTTTTTTTTTTTTCGTGTTTCCCTTCTGCCACCCGACCCTAGACATCAATCATCGTCCAAGCGTTCAGATGCTGTCATCGATGACCTACCAACCCATCTGACGAAAGCCCAGAAGTTCCGACTTGCCGTCCAAGACTTGCCGCGCGTATGTGGTCGGCATTCTGTCTCGGGTCGGGCCACTCAACCCCCGTTTCTCCGACCATGGCCGTTTTGCATAGCCACACATGGATCTTTTTTCTGTTTTTTTTTTGTTTTTTTTATTCTCATTCACGTGTTTACGTACACAATGTCTCGGGGGGGTGAGTGCTTCAACAAAGATGAAGGGGTAACCCCTCACTTTCCTCGAGGCATGATAAAGCATGGCGTTTCGTGGCATAACACAAATCGATGCTCCTGTGGCCATTCACGTCGCGGGACTCGTTCAACACAACAACTGCCAAGCCGTCTTGCAACCAGCCACGACAGTGCCCGTGGCTGGACTTGGGCCCGTTTCTCGATGCCCGATTCGCGAGGGAGGCTCCCCCGATGGCCAATTATGACATAAAGCTCAGCCACAGTCTCCTGTTACTGTACACCGCCCCGCAGTATCAAGCCTCAATTATCTGCATGAGGTAGCAAAGATACCTACTGTAGCTTGTGTAGGTACTCCGTACCTATTTTTGTTCCTGCCTCAAGCCACGCAAGCGATAGACATGATTTTTTTTTGATTTTTTTTTTTTGGGGGGGGGGGGGGGGGGGGGAGAGAGAGAGAGAAAAGGTTGATCTGCGTCAACTTCAAGGGTCGCGGGCAAAGCAGGCTTGCAGGGTCGGATTGTCGGCTGTTGGGTTTTGGCCCTGCACATCACTTACTTGCCTTTGTCGAGGAGCGCCATCTATATGATCTTCCTAGGATCCCTCTGCCGGTCGAAGAAATGCGGCGGAGGCAGTGCTTTAAGCTTAAGTGCTTCTGTGGAACACTATCAATTCTCGTTGGACCAATGCAAATACCGATCACCCGTGGTTTTGCCTGTGGTACACACATCGACGACCACAGCATCATGAGACACGACCAAGACGACCAAGAGAAAATGGATCTTTGAGGCGGCTTACGTCTCGTTTTACCACGAGGGATAAATCCAGGGCAGTCATTCACTTGGCTAGTGCGCGAATATTCTGTCATGTGGCTCGTCGCAGCTTCTCACCTCAGGGGTGTCGGTCAAGTCATGCTCACTAGCGCCCTGTACGATGCCTGATAGTAGGCATTTACATTCTTGCCGGCAGGCATATCGTGCATATCCGTACACACCTAGGCAGGTGGGTAGGTATCCATAGTTAGGTAAGTCTGTACAGTACCTTGACCAGCCAGATTGCTCGTCAGCCGCCTTAGACGACGCCATGCGTTTTGCATCTACGCCCATTTGCACCGTGTTTAGCATGTGAACCTACGCTTGTCCCTATGGCTTTTCAGAATTTACCGTACCTACATACATGGAGATTAAGTAATCGACGGCAACATACACCATGAACCTCCGGGAGAGACGTTTTTTTTATTGTTTTTTTTTACTCATGATAGTTCAGTGCCATGTGCCGTTCAAATGTTTCCAATTTTAGGTTGTGGTATGTACAAACAACCCGGCCGTGCTGCATGGACTGCATATGGCTTGATGAGCCGACAAATCCTGAGTTGCAGCATTGCTATTGCTTTTTTTGCAGTACCGTTTTCTGATATGGTTTGCCTGCCACAGCCAGGCGGCATTGAACACCAATGGGATACCTGTGTTCTTTCGCCCCTCCAGACATCATAGGTCGACATCTTCAAGCCTCTAGTCTGCTAGCATATGTGCCTACGGAGCACCTGCAATGCTCACTGCGAGGTTTCTGCACGCCCCTAGACCGTTGGGGTCATGTGTTCCACCGTTACGTACACCAACAGGTGGCTGCAGTCTGCACCTAGCTACTTGCGTGATATTCAGGCTGCAGAAAAAAATACCAGTATACGGAGTACAGTAGACGCCTATGACGGCTTGAACGGCCTCTCGGAATTACGAAATATTTGCGCAAGAACTACGGGATATTGCACTCATAAACGAGCCAGTTGTAGGAGTCACAAACAGCCACCAATCGAAAATAGAATGATGTTGAAAGCGACATGGTACGGGGGCGATTGTTCAGTTCCAGAGGTGGCCAACTTCGTAAACTGTCCCTGAAAAGAGAGGGGCGACGTCACCGTTGAACCCGTGACGTGTCTCTCTACTCTCTAGTAGAGTTGGCAAATGACTCTAAACCAACGCGGTCTGTCTGGTATTTGGTCCTGGTGGGCAATTCAGCAAGTCAACTACTGCAAGGTGCGGGTTTGCCGAAATCAAGTTCCGGTGGTTCGTTCTTCTAGTGGCAGTGTTAGTGTCGCTTCTTTAGCTCAACCCTCACCGTCTGTCGCCAAAAAGGGGGGGCGATGGGTCATTCGAGATTGATGGGTTCGGAAGTGCCTAGTGGTTTTCGATAGGCAAAGTTTTTTTCGGGGTTCAAGATGAAGATGTCTTGGGTTTAGCCATTAAGAACTTCAAAGACAAGATGCAGTCCTTTATATTCCCGCGGAGAAACACACATAGGCAAGGCAAATAGGTAGGCAGGTAGGTTGGTAGGTAGCGTAAACAAAAAGCAAGTGTATTTGCTGCATCTCCGCAATCGCGAATCTGGGGTAAATCGCAAGACTGGCAAACATGATCTATCTGCATGTTTTCCTCTTGGGTTGTAATTGTCGTGGACGGCAACTGAGAGTCTTGTCAGCACACAAAACAAAGTCTTGTTTCCGTGCAGGTCTTGGTACTGCTTATTGTCAGCACATATATATCCTGGGTCCAGACTCTTAATCACCTCATCACCTATACAACCCACGTCCCGAGCCTTTCTTACCCTCGACCTCTCTTATCTCGAGTAACCCCAGTAATTCCCTCAAACTCGGACTATGAGGGAATAATTCCCATGAACTTTCTTCCTGAGTGCCGTGGTTTGTTTGACAGCACATAAGATCTTGGCCGCTTCAAGTTTCTTGGCCGCTCGAGGTTTCTTGGCAGCTTCACGTTTTGACTTTTTGTTGTTGCACTGACTACCGTACCGTGCGGTCATTTCACGTTCGAGATTGCCCGGTTATGGTTGCTGTGGTTAGTTATTGGATTCCGACCCCTGGAAATGGAAAGGATTGCATGTAGCATCGTTGGGATGATCAATTGAGAGAAAATCGTGAATCGGCCAGCGTCTATTAGCAGACTACCTGTTTTGGCCAGAGATCTAGTTCCTAGGCTAGTGAATTAAATTCCCCAGTCGTTGACCCTGTGACTACCGGTCTTGCCGTTTCCAAACGTTCGGAATTCGCCCTTTCGTTTTAACCCCCCCAAACCATCAAATCTAAGACATGGCGCTTCTTTCTTTTTCTTCGCTTCTGAGGGAGTCTGCAAAGCCACCAACTCAAGCCACAATTATGATTTCGCCCCCGAATAGCGAGTAAAACCAGTTTTTTTCTTGCTGCTGAACCCAGCTGAACATCAAACACAAAGAAAAACACTTCCAGCCCTAGATAGGCAAGTAGGGTCCAGTCTCTCCGGCCACTCGGAAATCGTCTGATTATGTGTCTTGTTTCCTGGGCTATGTTCGCTTGACCTCCCAGGGCTGTGGTAGTTCTAGACTCGCAAAAGAGAGACAATATTTCAGCCCGACGTGACCCCAGATTTTACTAAAGACGGGCCAGCTTACGGTAAGCGAAAGAGGCTTTCTGAAGGAGTGTTGTCAATTCCTTGTTGCAGAGGCAACAGCAGCCCAGCCGTTTGCATGAGAGCGATCGCGGGCTGGTAAAATAGGATTTGTGGTCGGACGAGTCAACAAGGACGAGGATGCAAAGCGCCTGCAGGGACGAGGCAGGAAGCACTGCAGGGACGGAATTGGATCTCAAACACAGATCATCTTGCAAGGCCTTGAACGGGTGCCATCCAGAGTATTTGGATTTGCACACTGCACGTCTGAACACTGTATAGGACGAGTCAAGCCCAGCAAAGCAAAAGTCCTGCAGCAAGGAATGCTGGTGTGCATCTAGTCTGGTCTACCCAAGGTAGGTACGGTAGAGCACAGCACAGTACAGCACAGCACAGCAGAGCACGGCAACAAACGGACGGAGACTCTTTCCGAAACCAGCCAAAACTCGAGGTTTATGCTTGCTTTGATTGGTCGAAGTAGCGAACATCAGTGCACCGTCTCTCATACGAACGCTCCCAACGCTCCAGCCTAGCAATGACAGCGAACGTGGTGGAGATCTAGACTGCTCAAACGAACAAAAAAAATCTTCAGAGGGATCATGCGCCCACGAGTGTCTCAACATGGGACTAGACCCCTTCTTGGGCACATACCTGAACTGAATGAATGGCTGGGTTGCTCTGCTGCTGCGCTTCCCAAATTTTCAGCCCTAGTTCCACCCAAATCCGAGCCTGCCGACTGGCGCTGGCACGGCCACCACCGACACCGAGAATCCGTTGGCCAGGAGCGCGCTAACGCCTCTAGCGCAAGAGTTAAGGGGTGCGAGGAGTGGCACTGTGGCGAGCACATTCATCAGTGTCAAGCCACTCGGGGCGAGCAGCCGATTTTTTTCTACCTACCGTAGGCTGAGCAAGCCAGGTTTCGTGGGTTCTGGCCAGGGCCATTAGCAAGAGCACCGGCTTGTTTTTCTTTTTCTTTTTTTTTTCTTTCTTTGCTGCCGGCCTGGCGGCCTACCCTACCCGCCATGAAGCTCAAAACATTACCCGCCCCGCCAAGGCGTACACCCCCCCTGAGCCTAGCCAAGCCAGCCCAGCGCGCGCGCTCGCCACAAGGGCAAGTCGATCCACATGCATAGCAGGATCAAGGAGAGGAGGCGATCATAAGGGGTGGTCATTGCTTACCGTGAAGAAGCATTTAATACCTAACCGACTTTATTGTTTTGCGGGGGTGTATGTGAAAGGCTTTGTTATTTTGCTCCAAAAAAAAAACAAGTAAAGCAAGCTCCCTCCTTCCTTTTTTCTTTTTGACGCAACCATTTGCCACTTTTCTATTTTCATTGTCACTAGTCGCTGATTCTATCACAACAGCAAAACCCCTCATCCAGTTTTCGGTTTTTTCAAGACTATTAACAAAGGCCGGCCCCTCTCCTCATCTGGCCAGATGGTCCTGACCTTGTTATTCATCATCATTTACCACTCTGGTCCATCTTTGTCGTTACATCAACCTAGTCTGCAACCACCTCGGTACATCTCGGTCGATTTAAGTTCATCACAGTTATTCGCCTTTCAGCTCACATCACACCAACAACCCCAACCCACCGGGTCAGCTCCGCGAGGGAAAAGAAGAAAAAAAAAACAAAGGATGGCAATCGCACAGGAGCAGGAGCTGGTGCTCATCACGGGTGCTACCGGCCACGTTGGGTCTACAACCTTGGCTCACCTTATCCGGGCGGGTTACAACGTTCGGGCCGTGGTTCGTTCCGAGGCCAAGTCTGCCCAGCTGTTGGCTAGGCCGTCGATCCAAAGGGCCATCAAGCACAGCCGCAGGTGGAGCAACAGGTATCGCAACCAGCTCACCACAACCACCAGCACCGGCCAGCTCTCGTTTGTTGTCGTCCCCGACATCACCGCCCCGGGCGCCTACGACGATGCAGTAGTCGGTGCCACCCTCGTCGTCCACATCGCCAGCCCCCTGGTCACTGCCGACACGGTCCCACTATCAAAGCACGAGGAGTACTTCCTGAGGCCGGCCGTGCGCGGCACGCTCGGACTGCTCGAGGCCGCCCGGGCCGCCGGAACCGTGAGGCGCGTGGTCATCACATCGTCCATCGTATCGCTCGTTCCCGTCGACAGGATGGAGGGCAACCTGAGCCCAGAGGAGGCTCGGTCGCTGCCGCCCGTCCAGCCCACCGACAGGGTGCGTGACGCCGATGGCCCCTACACATCCGAGTTTGCCGCCTACCACGGATCCAAGGTGGCCTCGCTGGCACACGCAGAGGAGTGGGTCGCACGGGAGTGCCCGGGCTTCGACGTCGTCTACCTGCACCCCAGCTTCGTCCTGGGCCACAACGATGCCGCCACGACGCCGGCGCAGGCCCTCAAGGGCACCAACGCCGTGGTGCTGGCGATGCTGCTGGGGCAGAGGTTTGGTCCGTACGCCGGCGCGACGGTTCACGTTGAGGACGTTGCGCGGGCGCACGTCGCCGCCCTGGCTGTGGATAGGGTCCCCGGCAACCAGAGCTACATCCTATCCGGCCCGAGGCCGACGACGTGGAACGACGCCAAGGAGATTGTCGAGCGGAGGTTCCCCGAGGCCATCAAGAGCAGAATGTTGGTCACTAGGGGCAGCGTCGACACCACATACCTACCTTTCGACGTCTCATTGACGGAGGAGACGTTTGGATTTGAGTTCACTTCGTTCGAGGAGCAGGTTGTCAGCACAGTCGGTCAGTTTATCGAGTTGAGAATGCAACAGAAGGCTGCCCTCTCGAGGAAAAACGCAGCAGTCAGGGCAAGGGATACATTGCCATCGGTTCGGGCCAATGCTTGAGGTTTGGAATTGAGAGGGATTGGATGGATAGACGGAGTTATTTGGAGTTATGCTGGGACGACGGTCTGATTTTGACGGATTCTTTCGCTGGATTTCCTTTGTCTCTATTTCATTTGTCAGGTTTCGGCTGGTTCTGAGCTGTGTCCCACAGTTGGACAAAAGTGTATTCACCCTGTAGCATTTAGCATTTAGCATTTAGCATACCTAGTAAGATACCCAATGATACAACGGGCGAGATTGTAAAGCCGTTTGAAAACTTTTTTCCTTGAGCTACTGCGGAGTAACAATTGTCCTCCCCAGTGAATAGACAACCAAACGCAACATGTGAATCATAGTTTGAATTGACCGATCGGTAATAGGATTGATTGCTTGATAAGCATCCCTCCATACTTTCTGTCATCTCATCTTTACAGTAGGTAAGTGGTGTACAAGGTAGTCAGTCATTCAACGACGCTTGTCTCACGTGGTACAGAAAGCGGTCGAGTATTGCTGCTGTACACAGCAAAAGATGGGATAAACAGAATGACGTTATCGGGGAAACCTCCACCCGCGCGGGGATGTAGGACCCAGTCCCGCCCCAACCCCAATAGATGGCGGGGAAGCTTAAAAGTAGCTCCGGTTGGAGCGCTCCGATTTTCGGGGAAAGCATTGAAACCTACCCTAGAGGTACATTATAACGTTGACGAGAGCTTCAGTTTTTTTTCTTTCTTCTCTTCCAATTGATCCATGGCCGCTATATTCTGTAATTTGTCAGCGTCGAGAACAATTGCATTCTCTCTTCATCTGGTCTCTGCCCAAACACGCTGCAAACCAAGACACCTTTCCCCAAAGCACCTGCAGTACAAATCCATCTCGACCGCTACCCCTCTTCCTCATCGCAGAGCAAGCGCCCAGGCTACGCCACCGCCACCGCTAGCAAAAGCACAAAGCAGAACCATGGCAACGATGCGCGCGGTAGCATTCGACAAGACGGGCGACTCGTCGGTCCTGTCGCTGCGCGAGGACATGCCCAAGCCGACGGCCAGCGCGTCTCAGATCCTGGTCAAGGTGGAGTGGCACGGCATCAACTTTATCGACACGTACATGCGGACGGGGCTGTACCAGTTCGCGACGCCGCCTCCGCACGTGTCGGGGACCGAGGGCGGCGGCATCGTGGAGGCGGTGGGCGCCGAGGTGCCGGCCGACTACGGCCTCGAGGTGGGCGACCGCGTGGCGTTTATGAAGTCGCCGTCGGCGGCCGAGTACGCGGCCGTGAACCCAAACCTCTGCTTCAAGCTGCCCGAGGGCGTGTCGACCAAGGACGGCGCCGCGTTCCTCCTGCAGGGCCTGACGGCCTGGACGCTGGTGCGCGACGCGCACGAGGTCAAGCCCGGCGAGGTGGTGCTGGTGCAGGCCGCGGCGGGCGGCACGGGCGGCCTCGTGGTGCAGATGTGCAAGCACCTGGGTGCGACCGTCATCGGCACCGTGTCGACCGACGCCAAGGCCAAGCTGGCCAGGGAGCACGGCTGCGACCACGTCGTCGTCTACACGCGCGACGACGTGCTCAAGGCCGTCAACGAGATCACGCACGACCTGGGCTGCCACGCCGTCTTCAGCGGCGTCGGCAAGGCCACCTTTGAGCAGGACCTGGCCGCCACCAGGAGGAAGGGCTCCTTCATCACCTTTGGCAACGCCTCGGGCGCCGTCGAGCCCTTCAGCCTGTTCAAGCTGACCGCCCGGAACGTCAGGCTGATGCGCCCCACGCTCTTCAACTTTGTGGCCACGAGGGAGGAGTGGGACGCCCGCTGCAGGGAGCTGTTTGACCTCTTGGCCAAGGGTGTCGTCAAGACGCACATCGGTGGCGTCTACGACCTGAGCGAGGTGGCCAAGGCGCAGGACGATTTGACTGGGCAAAAGACGGTCGGAAAGCTCCTGGTCAAGGTTGCCAAGGATTGATCGTTTTGTCATGTTGCGACTTGGCCGTCTATTAATCCAGTCCGTCTAGGGTCTCTTGTGCTTTTCTATTAAGCTATCTGTAGTATACTTCTAGTCAAATAGGATTTGCTTGAACTTGTCCACCCCCCGGCAGGCGTGAGTGAGTCTACATCGAGAGCTGGTCCCGTTCATTAATTGTTGCATTATTTCTTTTTTTTTAGGAGCGAATCCCCCCGACCATCAAGCACGCTCTACCATTATGCCGCCTCTAGGAAATCATCACCAATCCCAACCCAGTCATGATTACATTACTCATCAATCACTTTCCGACTCGGCTGGCAAATCTAGACAAACGGCCACCAAGCAAGCTCGGAGAGGTAGCCCGTGATGAGCTTGCCGTGCTGGATCATGTGGTCGTACGAGAGCTTGTCGGTTGTGTCGTTGATGGTGTGGATGTAGGGGTTGTGGTTGCCGAAAGGAGTCTCAAAGACAAAGGTCGAAGGGTATCCGGCGCGAGTGGCCGAGCCGTGGTCCGAGCAGGCGTAGCCACATAGTGACTCCTCGTAGGGGATATCGGTGTACTGCAAATCGACCTTTGTTAGTTGCCTGTTCACTACCGAGATTGCAGTCGAGCCATGTCAAAAAAGGAGAAGAAAAAAGAAGAAAAAAACCAAAACTTACGCCGTCAATGACAAGCTTCATAAAGTTGACCAGATCAGGGTCGGTAAAGTCCGTGATCAGTCCAAAGCGCTCACGGCCATCGCGACCAATGTAACCAGTCATGTCCTGCTGCAGCATCGCAACAATGTTGCGGTTGAACTGGCGGTACGTGTTGAAAATGTCTTGGCTGCCAAGCAAACCAGCCTCCTCTGCTGCGTACCAGTGGAACTCCATCGTGTTGAGGAGCTGACCGGCCTTGACGCGAGGGTCCATGAGGAACACGCGCATGGCCTCGAAGATGGTGGCCGAGGCAGAAGCATCGTCGTCTAATACGACAATAATTAGCAACCTTCATCCAATGTTTCCAAAACACAGCCCAAAAAAAAAGAAAGAAAAAAAAAACTGCGCAACAAAACAAAATGAGACTAGACTAACCGGCTCCTGGTTGACGGCCGTTACGGTCACCAGAAACAATCGAGTCGGCGTGGCCTCCGACGACGACGGTACGGGCCTCGCGGCCGGGCAGGGTGACGACGATGCTAGGCTGCACCCAGGCGTTGTGGCGAACGAGGCGGATGTTGGCGCCGGGGATGTCGGCGGCGTCCAGGACGGCCTTGATCTGGTCGTGGAGCCACTCGACGGACTGGCGACCAGTCTCCGACATGTAGTAGCGGTTGAAGAAGGAAGAGTAGCGCTCGACCGTGGCCTGGATCCTCTCCTTGTCGAGCTTGCCGATGAGCTTGGTGGCGTTGCACTTTTGCGTCAGGGTCTTGGGGTAGGGGACCGCAGCGATGCGCTTCTGCAGGTCCTCGGCCATGGCGTTGGGGGCCTCCTTCCACTCGGTGATGTCGAAGAAGTGAACACGGTTCTAAAAGAATGGTTCAGAAATTTTGTATCAAAACACTGCGTCTCTTTTTTTTCTTTGGGAATTCCCGTAAAACAACCGTAAAACGAGCCAAAAACTTACGTCCATCATGGCCAGCTTCTCCTCCTCGGTCACCTCGATCGTCACTCCAGGAGCCGTCTCCAAAGTGTACATCTTGGCATCTGCGCGCCTAAAGATGGTCCTGGCGGCCGTGCGCGGGAGCGAAGTGGGAGGCACACCGCAGGCATTGACCGTGGCAACGGCCAGGGCCGTGAGGAGAGCACTGGTAACCTTCATCTTGACGTCTTTTTCTTCCCTGAGGGGGTTCCCCGAAAAGCCTCAAAATTTAATGTGAAGCTAAAGTGACGTGTCGGCGCAGTATTTGCTGAGCAAGCTACTGACGGCGGTGAAGCTACCGAGAAGGTGTCTACAGGGCAGAAAACCTTTTTTGGATCACTGACTTGACGGTGAGCAACAGGACGAAGGGGTCAGACGAGGACAAAACCAAGCAGACGGACCAAAGGCGGCCAGGCCCTTTTTTAATTTCTGGTAGTCTGCCTGCGCAGGAGGCTGGATTACCACGTACAACAACAAGCCCGGGCCGAGCTGCCTACCCACCTTCTAGATACAGGAATCTCCAGGAAGAATAATGCTTACTCTGTGGGGGGTGGTATGGTAGCGTAGCTAGGGGGGACGTACGACTGAGCAGGGGCCCATGTCTGTTCTCCAAGACTTCTCCGCACAGCGGCTGATTTACACCGAGAGATTTTCATCCAAACATGGTGTCGGTTGCTTTTCAACGGTTGGTTGCTTGAAACGGAAGCTCATGTCTTGCGGTTGTAGGTACGTAAGCACAGGCGAAGGCTGTTTCCCCTCCAAAAAAAAGAACCCTAGATTTATTCGACTTTTTGGGAAATTCCAATTGGCTACCGTAGGAATTCGGAAGCTGCAAGGCACCGAACCATGTTTGGTCCAGGCGACACCGCAGCGGGTAATTGCCCAAGACGGTTCAACCAAACAAACAAACGCCAAGATCCAACCCCTACTATGTAAAGGAGACAAAATCCCAGAACTTGTTGGTTTCTGGAAGCATACCAGGGCAGTTCGTCTTGCTTGTTCATGTTTTTTTGGTTGAAGTCTATTATACTGTCGTCTGGGAACCCCGTGTTGGAGTCGCAAAAACACATTTTCCAGTAGTAGCAACTTGGACAATTAGGGGGTTCGCGAGTATCACATTGAAAGCCAACAGCAATCACCTCGCCTTGGTCGGGGTCGGTTATGGTACGAAGTACAAAGTAGAATTTAACCACTCACTTGCTGCTGCGCACTCAATCAGGAAGGTGATGTTCCGCCAAGTCCAGCTGCCAAGATAATGGCTCTCCGTTTCTTGCTCTTTGAGCAGGAAGTCGCCTAGAGGCCAAGTTTGTGCCGAGAATGAACTTTGCACCCAAACCCCAGCTCGAGACCGTTACGAATTGATGACCTTCTGATCTGGGTTAGGATTGACAGCCTGGGATGTATGTTGCAGACTGTCATGTAGTGTCCGGGCTGTCACATCCAGGGAAATCGGACGAGTGCTGCACGTTGCGGGTAGGATATGGCACGTGACTTTCTCGATTGAACTGGCGGCGGTGCATAATTGTTGCAGTTAGATAATCAGATAGATCTCGGTGTCACATGATGACAAGCGCTGAGTCAGTTCTTCCTAGGAGCACGATAAAAACGCCGCCACGCGCTTTTTAGCCTAGATCACTACCCACTCCAATACATGGCTCTCCTACCCAATAAAGCAGGCTGCACGTGTACATAGTACGTTAGTGTGCGTCACATATGGCGTTGCATACGGCGTTGCAATGATAGTATTTATCAACAGCTACCAGTACCCATTTATTCATATACGACAGTACTACTAGACTAGCAGGGCTTGAAAGTGGGCAAGATAGCCGTTGGCCGTGGAACCTGTGAAGTGATCGCTGATCAGTTTGACGCTAAAATAGTCGATCAACTAACTTACTGATGAGGTGCTCCAATCCATGTCAAAGGTCTGAGGCTCTACTATTACCCCCACGGCAGTTTCAGAAAGAATATCTCAGCCTGTATATTTTTATTTTTATATATTCATTTTCATCGTCATTACACATTTTGTAGGCAAACCTTGGAATATGCGCCGCATTCAGCTGCAGTCGCGCAGCGATACGACGCATATTCCAAAAAATCATTCTGCGGTTCGTCCGAGTCCAAGCCAGCGGGTCGCTTCCTAGCTCGGTAATGTTTCCGGTACAAAAACAACGAATCCCCTCATCTCCCCCTTTTTTTGGTTTACAATGTGACGCAGAAACAGAGCCCAGGCTTTGCCGTATAACACACAAACAGTATGCACATCGCCCACAGCCTTGCCACCCAGGTTTCCGGAGATAATCTACTACCTAATCTAGTTCTAGTTCTAGTTTCTGTGTCGATTGCAGTAGGGCACTACGAGCGGGTTGGAGGGGGGAACATGCAGGAGCATGGAGAAGAGTGGACTTTTTTTTTCGGTCCCTTGACGGCCAGTTGATTCGCGTGCATTGCAAACAGAATATGGTCATGGTCGTGGATGTGGAGCGACAAGTGGTTTAGCATGCGCTACCATGGGGAGAATTTTTTTTTTTTTTCCTTTTCTCAAATAAAACCTCCAGTCCCTTCCCGGGGCTCGCCGGTTGCCAGCGTGCTTCTTCAACAAGAAAAAAAAAAGTCTGCGACCAAAGAAACGTACAGGGATGCTGTCGACGGCAGCTTTCGATCCATTGGCAATGGCCACGACTCTGGTCACCGCCCAGAACCTGCTGGGCCTTGCGGTACTGTGGATTGTGTACCAAGTCCTCAAGGCCCTCTATAATGTTTCGCCGTTTCATCCATTGGCTCATATTCCGGGGCCAAAGCTCGCCGCAGCGACGTACCTGCCCGAGTTCTACCACGACGTGGTCCTTTTTGGTCGATACACGCATGAGATCAGGGACATGCACCGCAAATATGGGCCCATTGTCCGCATCAACCCGAACGAGATGCATTGTAACGACGTCAACTTTTCCGACGATATTTATGCTGTGGGTGGCCGGAAGCGGGATAAGCCGCAGCATCAAATTAACGGTGCAGTGTAAGTGGTTATCCAGAACTAGCCCGCATTCCACTGCCACCCAAGATATCACTGACAGCCACAATTTTCTTGTGCATAGTCTTGGAAAATCCGGCTTCGGCACTCGCGATCATGACCTGCACCGCACCCGGAGGATACCCCTGGCCAAATTCTTCTCGCGGGCCATGATAACCAGATTGGAGGGCGACATGCACGAGCTCGTCCAGAAGCTTTGCGACAAGCTGCTTGCCGAGTCGGGCAAAAAGGAGCCCGTCGACGTCACCGTGGCCTATAGCTGCTTCACCTCGGATGCCATTTCCGGCTACTGCTTTGGAGAGAGTTTTGGGTTTTTGGAGCAGCAAGGGTGGTATCCCAACTTTCGCGATCCCACGGCCGCCACGCTGAGGATCGCCTTTTTGCTCCGCTTCTTCCCTTGGTGCAAATATTTCATGGTGGTTGGCCACTGGCTGGTCGACTTTTTGCCCACCGACATAGCCCTCCTCATCCAGACCATGCAGATCGACATGCCGATCCGGGTGGTCAAGACAAAAACCGACATGGACTCTGGGATCCAGTACAAACGCCCAACCGTGTTTGGGTCTCTGCTGCATTCGGAACTGGACCCGTCCGAAAAGGAGCCGCAGCGGTTGGCCGACGAGGCCGGGGCCGTGATCGGGGCCGGTACCGAAACCGCCAGCTGGGCGCTCGCCGTCATCACCTTTCATCTGCTGTCCAAGCCTCACCTGCTGGAAAAGCTACAAGCCGAGCTGCGCCAGGTCGTCGACGGCAGCAACAACGACAACAGCCCCAAGAGCCTCCCTCCCTGGTCCGTGTTGGAAACCCTGCCGTACATGAACGGCGTCATCCAGGAGGGCCTGCGTCTTTCGTACGGCGTGTCGGGGCGGACGGCTCGCGTTGCGACGCACGAGGACCTGGTGTACCGTGGCACCTTTGGCGGGAACCCGGTCGAATACGTGATCCCCCGCGGCTACGCCGTCGGCATGTCGGCCGCCGTCACGCACCACGACGAAAACGCATACCCCGACTCGTACGAGTTCATCCCTGAACGGTGGATGGACGGGCACAGCAAGAAACGGGATGCCGAGCGCGCCAGTCTGGCTTTTTCCAAGGGGAGCAGGTCTTGTCCTGGCAAGAGGTGAGTTGTAACTTGTATTCATTTTTTTGTGAAGCTGCAAGTTTTTGTTTCTGTTTTTGTTTTGTTTTGGTCTTTTTTTTTTCATCTGCTAATTCTTGCGTCTTGTAAAAATCCGCAGTCTGGCTCTTGCCGAAATGAACCTGGCCTTGGCGGCACTCGCCTTGCGTGTGCTTCCCCACGCTACTCTGTACGAGACGACTTATGACGATGTGCTGTATGATCATGACATGTTTATCCCCAGGACCAGGAAGGAGAGCAAGGGTGTTAGGGTCAAGATCAACTGAGTCGTGCTTGGTGGCGATGAACAAGTAGCTAGAGTCAAGAATGGGATTTTTATATGTCTTGCTCTCCGGCCATGACCTTTCATGTCAAAAGGATGCTCATCTACAGGCATATGAGTGACCAAGATTGGGTAGAAGTGTCTCAACTAACTTGAAATGCTGACGGAGACTCGTGCATCGGTAGACATTGGGAAAACATTATCAAAGCACCAGCTCTAAGCCTTCACCGCCGAGGTGAAGATGGTGCTTACTATTGTGCATAACGTTCATAAACTTTGGCCCTCGGTCAAGTTAATCAAATGTAGATAGGCCATGTTCGCCGTGTTTGAGAGTCAGTTCCAGCCTGAAAGGTGCAGACTGGCAGCATGAAACTAAACAAAGCAGATTATGCACTCATACCTAGGACTTGACCACCTCACAAACAACCTCCAAGAAAACAAAGGCCGCTCGCATCCACACATTAGCTGACAATATAACTACCCAGCCAGTCAGGGTTTAACAAATACACGACTTGTCTTTGCCCGTTGTTGTGAATTAGTTAATCCCAAGACTATAAAGGAAAGGGAAAAGAAATCGTACGACCAATACCCTACGACTATTATTAGCAAGGTTGGGTGCCCAGTGTCTGACACTAAGAAAAGTCCAACGATCGTGTTCAAGGTCGTGGTGCAGTTATTGAAGCTTTTCACTGTCTGGATTGTTTAGTTACCGGCGCAGTTGCTTGCGTAGTTGCCTTACACTCTTATTGAAAAGTGCATTGAGTAATGCACCTAACATTAACAATGTTTGCATTTGGGTTGAGATTTTCGGCAAAAGATAGCAGGTGCGATCCGGGTGTTTTAAACAGCATTTATATGGTTATATTGATTGAGCACCTTTTACAGATAGAATATTACAATTGAAAAAAAAAACGTTTACATAGAGACTGAAAAGACTTTTTATACCACCAGAGACCGCATATAATGGCCTGTTTCGAAACATTTGAGAGGTTTACAATTACATATTTCAAAAGCGTACCAAATTTGCAAAGTGGTACATTAACCATTACACGTTAAATAGCAAACATTTGTTTATTTTGAAAATGTTATTTTTTTCAAATAAGAGTTATTATGGTCGATTGTAATACGTTTTTAAAATGTCCGAGGGTCTAACATGGGGTAATTTCGTGGTTTTCGTCATTAACGCTCCAACGTGTTTGTTTAGAGGCGAGTTTTGAACCGTTTTTTTCCGTTTTATACCCGCAAAGGGTAGGTGAGTTACGTGTCGGTTACGTGCAGTATTGCACGCGAGTCATCGCTCGAATCGGTCAATTGAACGCATAAGCCTCTATGCCAACAGTGGGATATATTTACCGAAACCAGCCTAGAGGTAGATATCTACTGAATCAAGTTAGATACCTTATTCCGAGTACTCGACCTTCTTTTACTCTCGGCTATTTGGAACACTTGCCGGGCTCAATTCACTTTGTTATACACACTGGGCAAGATGGAAATAGCTGGCTGTGAGCGGCTCTTGAACGGCAAGTGGAGGGATGGAATTCAAAGCCAAGTTACGCCTCGACCTTTGAAAAAGCAGGCTGAATACTGCCATGCTCACTTGCTCACTAGTTCACAAATGCCTGGTAGACTCGCATGGCACCACAATCCAGCATGGCTTCGGCTTCATGGTTCGCCTCCCACAATGTTCTCCGGATGTAAAACTGCAATATGGGAAATGGAAAACACCTCGAAACGTAAATGGGCGAATGTTTTATTTCCACCAATCCGGAACAAATAATTCATTCCAACGACCATACCAGACACCCGTCGGTATATTGGCCTATTTAATGCACACAGACCCGACCATTTTCGCCGAGCCATACGAATTTCGCCCTGAGGGCTGGCTGGAAGGTCAGGTCATTTCTGCCATGAAGCAGGCATACGTACCCTTCAGCAAAGGCTCCCGAGCGTGTCTTGGATCAATCGGTGTCGATGTCCATTTCACAATTCATGGCCGGTCGCCACCGGTGCGAGATGCTATCATGCTACAGAGGGTGTTGAGAGTAGGCCAGACGGGCGAGCTAGCAAATATTACTCAAAGGCCTTGCTGTCAAATAATTGGGCGTTCGAGTAAGGAACAGCTTGCTTAATATGCCTTGTCATCATTCCATTAAACTAACAAGAGCCATAAATGGTACTGGCACGTATAAGCATATATTGTTGGTTCATACGCAGACATGCGAGTGGGCAAGTCACATAGGTACCTAGTCTCAGGGCTCGCCCCTGAAGCCCAGAGCTCCACAATTGAGCTCGGTCCATTTTGCAACGCAAAGGGTCCAGTCTGAGCACTGAGGCTATTACAACATCACATTGGCCATGCTCGAGACCAACATGTAACCGGAAATCCAGATCGCAGCACAAAACTCTGTCACCGTCGTTGAGGTCATAGATATTCTCCGAACACGTACACCTATTGAACAATAAAATCGTAAACGACTATCCGTGGATCTCAACCTCGGCCCGCTGCCGCCAAGATCGGCGGCTTGATGCGTTGCGGCCAGATTGACGTCATGCCCAGTAGGGCAGCTATCCGATACAGTAGTCTGCAAGGCTGTTAGAATTCCCCTTTTGCGCCATTCGTCGCCGGGCGTTTGTTTCCTGTTGCCTGTTTTCATTTTTAGAAACAAAAAAAATTTACGCGTTCTATCCCGAACGATGACGACATCAATCTTGGCCATCGCGAGGCAAAAAAACAGGGACGCCAGAATAACATACAGTAGTAAGGTAGGTAAGGTATGTACACAAGAACAAAATGAGGGGAAAACCCCAATGCAAGCTTGCGGACCCCTCGAACCGGACCCCCCGCCAAGCCCGCTATTTCTTAAATGGGCCAACAAAAGCCGCGGAAATAACGGCACGGGTGTGAACTGGACAAAATCCAAAATCCGAGCCTACTGTATCTTTTTTGCGTCTGTCAAAGCCCGCCGTTTGCCCCAACGGCGGCAGGGAACACTCGCAAAAGTATGGTAAGGTGGATGAAAAGTGGGTGTTGTCAAACCCATCCACTCGCCTGCCTATGCAGATCACTGCGCATGCCGCATCTCGCGGTGAACAAAAAGCAGCAAAAAGGTTCTGGTAGACCCGGCGGATCACACTGAACCCCTGCTAGTTTGGAGCCCGTACTCTGGAACCCTTGCTGCAAGGCGATTGTCGATCGCATCGATTTGCCATCCAAAGGTCCCCTTGTCTCCAAAGTACCTTTTTGTATCTTCATTTTGGTCGGTACTTGCTCAGACTTGTGCAGGATTTGAACATTGCAATTTACCTAGGTATTGTTGATAGCAAGCAGAGCAGGCCATACAATGGAAAAGAAGCCCAAATGGCCTGCCCCAGAACCCCCATAACCGGTATCTTTGTAGGCGCCCCACCCCCCGCTATGAGACAGACAGCTTTGTGCGGGGAATTTGCTATCGTCGTTACATTTTACTACTGCCTCCATTTTCAATCTCGAGTCTTTGTCCTCATCCGCACCAATCGTTCTCCTTACTGGCCCCTCACGGCTGGACTATCTTGGATGGAATAGGCATGTCGCAACATGATACTCTGGTTCATTGTAACATGCCTGTTGAATTATCGTCGCAGCAATGGGAACCTTGTGGCATGGGTTTGTTATCATGGCGGACATGACAATTAACATATTAGGCGGCGAAAGAAAAAAAAGAGAGAGAAAAAAAAAACAAAAGTCGCGTCTCTGATTGAACAGGTTGTAATGTGAGTTTGCATTCTGCCTGCATTGGCTAAATCGGCCACCAACATAAAGCGCCCGCTAACATGGGTCAGCACACCGAATATGTCTCCAGCCCGCGCCGGCTCTTCGGGGCTTTGGTCCTCGGAGCCGGCCTCGCCACCGGCGCAATTTCCTCCGTAGTCCCTGCAGCCGACATGGCTCAGCTACATGACCACAACCACAATCACAATCACATACACACCCGTGGCGTGCCTGGAGACCAGGGTCCCGGGGCCACTGCGCCGGTTCGACCATTCCGACTTGACCAAGTTCGCCTGGGGGAGGGCCTCTTGCAGGAGAAGCGGGACAGGATCAAAACCTTCCTGCGGGAGTATGATGAGCGTCGCTTCTTGATCCTGTTCAACAACCAGGCAGGGCGGCCGAACCCGGCTGGGCTCCCGGTGCCAGGTGGTTGGGAAGATGGGGGGTTGCTTAGTGGACACTGGGCAGGCCACTTCATGACGGCGCTGTCTCAGGCTTTTGCGGACCAGGGCGAGGAGCTCTACAAAACCAAGCTCGACTGGATGGTGAAGGAGCTGGCTGCTTGTCAAGATGCTATAACCGCTCGGATGGGTGAAGGGAGTGGAGGAGGTGGCCAGCCAGAGCCTGACCCCGGGAGTGTTGGTCGCGTTCAGGGTAAATTCGGCAAGGCGCTTCGTCTCGGCGACACTAGACAGGCGGGATACGTGACCCTGCCGCAGGAAACGATAAACCAGCTTAGGGACTTTACCATTGCAACATGGGTGAACCTCCCGGTGGCTCAAGGCTGGAGTCGTTTGTTTGACTTTGGCCATGACTCCACGGTCAACATGTTCCTCACGCCCCACGCTGGTGATTCAAGTAGCGGGCCGCGCTTTGCCATTACGACGGGTGGCTCCGGGCAAGAGCAGCGCATCAACGGAAATGCAACGATCCCCACGGGCGAGTGGGTGCATATCGCAGTCGCGCAGGCCGGCAACACAGGCACGCTCTATGTCAACGGCGAGGTGTCCGGCACCAACGCGGCCATGACGCTTGGCCCGGTTGATCTGGACAACCCTGGAAATCGCTGGATCGGCCGTTCCCAATACGGCGACCCGCTGCTCAACGCCACCCTCGACGAGTTCCACATCTTTAGCCGCGCCCTCAATGCCACCGAAATACAATCTCTGCTCACGTCTGCCGCAGGCTCGACAGGCGGGGGCAACATTGCATGGTACAAGTTTGACGAGGAAGAGGGCGGCTCTGCAGTCACGGACTCGTCGCCAAACGCTCGAGATGCAGGTGTCGTAGGATCGGATGAGGACGAGTCTGGTGGCAGCAACTGGATCCCAACGCACCCTGGCTATCTCGGAGCGCTTCCAGAAGACACCGTTCTGCGTCTTGGCCCCCCGCGATGGGCTGTATATGGAGGCAACCAGCAGACGAATACGTGGGCTCCCTGGTATACTCAACACAAGATCATGCGTGGACTGCTGGATGCCTATTACAACACCAACAACTCCCAGGCCCTGCAAGTCGTAACACGCATGGCGGACTGGGCGCATCTTGCACTTAGCATCGGCGACAAGAACCATGCCGACTACAAGGGTAACCTCACCCGAGACGACCTGAACTACATGTGGGATCTGTACATTGCCGGGGAATTCGGCGGTGCGAACGAGGTATTTCCCGAGATTTACCGGTTGACGGGCGACCCCAAGCACCTAGAGACGGCCAAGGCCTTTGACAACCGCGAGTCGCTCTTTGACGCCGCCGTCAATGATGACGACATCTTGGTCGTGAGGCCACAGGACAGGCCGGGTCGGAGGCGGCCCGAGAGGCTACACGCCAACACCCATGTGCCACAGTTCATCGGCTACATGCGCATATTCGAGCAGGGCGGAGGCCAAGAGTACTTTGACGCAGCCAAGAACTTTTACGGCTGGGTGGTCCCGCATCGCGAATTCGCCAGCGGCGGCACCGGCGGCAACTACCCCGGATCCAACGACAACCCCGAGCTGTTCCAAAACAGAGGCAACATTGCAAACGCCATGGGCGGCAACGGGGCCGAGACTTGTACCGCCTACAACATGCTCAAGCTGGCAAGGAACCTGTTTCTCCACAACCACAACGCCACCTACATGGACACGTACGAGAGGGGGCTGTTCAACATGATACCCGGGTCCAGAGCCGACACGGCGGGCAGCGCCGGCGATCCCCAGTTGACCTACTTCCAGCCCCTGACTCCCGGCTCGAACCGGGATTATGGAAACACGGGTACCTGCTGCGGAGGAACGGGCTTGGAAAGCCACACCAAGTATCAGGAGACGGTGTATCTCAGGTCGGCCGATGGATCGGCCCTGTGGGTCAACTTGTATGTTCCCAGCACGCTCACCTGGGAGGAGAAGGGGATCACGGTGAGGCAGGAGACTGCCTTCCCCCGGGACGACACGGTAAAATTCACTGTGACCACCAGCAGCCGCCAGGAGCCTCTGGACATGAAGCTGCGCGTCCCGGCTTGGATCCAGAAAACACCCGGCGGCTTCAACGTCAGCATCAACGGAGAGCAGTTCCGGCCCGGCGAAACCCCGACTCCAGGCAGCTACATGACGGTGAGTCGCACCTGGGCCACTGGCGACGTCGTCGAGATCAAGATGCCGTTCGCCGTGCGCATCGAACGCGCCCCCGACCGGCCAGACACGCAGGCCATCATGTGGGGCCCGCTGCTGCTGCAGCTCCTGGGCACGCCGCCAGGCGCGAGGGGCAGCTTCTGGGAGCTGTCGCTGTACAAGCACCTCGGGCGCGACGGGGACTACGTCAGGGGCGGCGCCGTGGCCCGGACGGGCACCGCGGCCAACGGCGACCCGCTCTTCACCGTCGCGGCAGGCACAGACAGCCTCCCGGCGCGGCCGTACTACGTCGGCGACGCGGCGGCGGCGTCGAGCTACTTTCGGCGCGTGGAGCCGGCGGTCGTCTTTGGCCGCCTCGACACGGGCGTGCCCAACCGGAAGCGCAACGACGGCCTGCCCGCGTACGACGTGCCGGTCGCGGGCGTCGAGGCGCCCGGCAGCGACGGGCTGACGTTTTTGGACGTCTTGTGGGACGGGGCGCCCTTTGCCGACCACGACGGCTTCGTGCGCGCCGTCGAGGACGTCGTCGTCGAGTTTGTCGGCAGGGGCATCTACACCGAGGAAGAAGGGGATGTCATCTTGGGGAGCGCGAGGGAGTCGGAGCAGGAGCTGGCGTCCTAGTCTGACAAGTTTTATTCTCGGTAGAGTGGCTCCTCCCACGTGCAGCATAACATCCACAGCATAATATGTTTGTTATTTACAGGCTTGTTTATACTTTGGGTATGCTGAGCATAAAGCAAGTTGGTTGAACTTAATTGGTAAACTTTTATCGTACAGACTCGGATTTTGCCAATTTAGAATGCAAAATGCATCATGCCTTTCCAACAATCGACAAACCAACTACTACCACCTTGGCTATGATATTCCATAATTTTGCTGCATTACATTCGACATCAAGCGATCTGTTCCCTCATACCAACTAGACTCTGTTATTTTTAGAAAGAAATTAAAATGCGTAGCTTTGTACATGTATACACTATCGCGCGAATCAGGTGGGCATGTCCTTGTCACTGGGTCCTTGGCATTTATATCATGTTGTGGCTCTGATGCAAAAACGTGATTGCGTCTCGGGCATGTCCGAAAGAGGTGAAAGAAAGAAAAAAAAAATCAACGTGAGCGGCAACAAGTAAATGCAATACATTCGACTGATAAAAGAGGTCTTGGTGATGGAAGAAATAGACTAGGTCCAGGTCCAGCATTATTTAAGACTCTATCCTTGCCTATAATTTCTCCCATCGCCAACCTGGCAATTACTATTCTTTACACAAATCTCTGGATTATCCCATCAAGTTCCGCATCATACAAATAAAGGCCTCGGGCTGCATCCCTCGAGATGCGCTGTCAACATGTTATCTATGCCCTCTTAGCTTGTGGTGTCATCGCCAGCGACCGACAGCATGACGGTGCCAGCAGCAGCGGCAGCAGCAGCAGCAGCAGCAGCAGCAGCAACCATGGGGATGCCGCCTCCGGACAAGTCGGCAGCGGCCGGGTTTTTGACGAGAAATGCATGAACTTTTGCCTAACTTGGTACTCGGTGCATCAGCCTTTTCGTCCAGTGCACTCTGCGCGCAAAAAGTGCAAGAGTATTTGCGAGGTTGATCCTACGACCAAGAAATATCTACGACATCCCAAGGTTGGAACGCCGCGAGTATAAAAGAGTCATGTAAGCAGCTGTAAACACCAAAACGAAATTCGACTCCCTTTTTTTTCTTCTTTTTTTTGTTTTTTTTATCACCATCAAATGAAAATTTATAAACAGCTTTGCTGTATTATTGCGGCTGCCTGTCAGGCAGGTGCTTGCACCGGTACTAGGATCTCAGGCACGCATCACTTTGAAGGCTCCCTATTAGATAGACACAATCACAAAGAGGACCTAATATAATCCCCTAGCAGTTCTCCACAAAAGACACAAATACTATGTATATCAGGTCTCCATGCATTGC
Source organism: Pyricularia oryzae 70-15 (assembly GCF_000002495.2). NCBI lineage: Eukaryota > Fungi > Ascomycota > Sordariomycetes > Magnaporthales > Pyriculariaceae > Pyricularia > Pyricularia oryzae. The sequence goes on along the minus strand of NC_017851.1, from coordinate 3,175,173 downwards.
CTAGATCCTTGGAGCATGACACTACAGCGAGATTGCCAATTACAACGGGTTTTAGCGTGCGAACTTATTTCTATTAGTTTAAAAAGCAAAATCTTTACATGAAACGTTATTCATGGTTCGGTTGTTAACATTATATATTAGTATAGATTAGGTTGTACCTGGGAGGATGTACGAGTCAAGCGCTGCAAAGTGCAAAGAACTTCCCAGGCTAGCCCCCTAAAAGAAAAACCGTTAACTGCGCCTTTTTTGTCCGTTGAACAAAAAGTCCATACTATTGCCCCTTTTTTCACCACGGTAAATCTCACTTGTAATTTCGCAATTAATATACTGTATTCGTTTAATTGTTATTCTTGTTCGTTTATAACTAACTACTATATACAGTATATTTATCGAGGGGTTCTGTGACTGCGAGTCCGTCCCGATTTGTCATGCAGCTTCCGAAATAACACAGATCAGCGCTCGCAACCTTGGAACACCGCCATAACATAACACAAGTCGCGTGAACAGGTTATTAGTAGGAATGAGATATGCATACACTGTTGTCGAACCTACCACGGAGGACTTTTCTGCTAGCTTGAGATTCTATAACTACAGTATTGACACAACACCCACGGTGTCAGTCGCACGGAAAGCTAGATGCCGATCAATACAAATAGACACAAAGATCCCCCCTCTCGAGGGGTATTTATGGGCTCTGTTGTGTTTTTTTGCAAGGCTTCCGGTTGCCGTTTAATGCGGTGGTTTGCATGACGGTTTTACTGTGCATTGAGAACCGAAGCAACTGTGTCCCGCATTTCCAGGCACTGCCGATAGTTTTGATGGACAACAGGTTCGGACCAATTTGGGAATCATGTTCTCGTGCCTGGATCCGACAGCGACGCAAATAGAATCGAGGGAAGACACGGTGAGAGAGGGGGAAGACACCAAATGACCCCCCAGTGTTTGAACGACGACGATCGATCGGTTCGGTAAATTTCTTTCTTCTTCTTCGTCTTTTTTTTTTTTTTTTTTTTTTTTTTTTTTTTTTTACGCGCAAAAGACATGCTAAAACTAGTACCAGGAAAATCTTGCAATTCCTCGATGTGCGAATTGAAACTCTTGGCAGTGTCTTGGAACCAACGCCCAGTAAGTCGCTTTTTCAGGCAGAGTCAATCAATTAGTCTAGTCTAGGTTTTCCCTGAGTGAGAACGAAAAAAAAAAGAGTGCACAGAAAAAAAACAAGTGCACGCGGTCCGGCAAAGCAGTGCCGCTTTGTTTTGCTGCCATTTCAACTTTTGGCTTTGGAAGGTGTGTAATACACGTGGGGGATTGGGCCATGCCGTTCTCGGTATTTTTGTCCGAATGAAAATAGCTGAGCACAAGGGGCGTATTTTTTTGTATTACTATTTATTTTGGTCTCTACTTTTCTTATCCTTTGTTCATCATCCCGAGGAGATAACAAAGAGAGAGAAAGAAAAAAAAGAGAGCGTTCGGCGCATCTGGAATCAGACGCAAATAGCAAGATAGACTAGCACGGGACGAAAGGAAGTTTTGGGAGGATTTTTCCGGCAGTTGGGTTTTCCTTGGACCACCATGAATTTGTCGATTGTTTTGCGGAGAGAAATCCGGGGTAATTCCGTAACCCCGTCCTTTGCCCGTGTTTACCCACGGCGGTGTATTCTGACCCGACAAGCGAAAAAAGAAAAAACGGGCCGCGTGACCCGCAGGGAATATGTCTCCAAGCCCTACGAAATCTTGTTATTCGTGTATAGGCGCTCTACAATTTTGGAAATGATGAGTGTAAGCACGAGATGGTTTGTAGATCGAGATCGTCGAATGTTGCATGAGGTGCATAATAATATCTTGAAGGCACTGGGGAAGGAGCTTGGGTCCCTTTTGTAATAGTTTGAAACCGTGATGTGCAGTATGTAAATGCACACCCTCCCAAGGAAATGCTCAGCAGCTTTGCGAGGGGACAAAAAAAAAAAGAAAACGGGCATACGGAGCTGGAGTGTGACCCCCTGCGAAAATCTGACGGGCCGATGGCATGCAGCACGTGGGTGTTGGTCTGTCTAGACGTTTCTCGACTAGACGGGATCGCAGCAGGGAAGTGGTTGGGATGGTGACTCAAATCTGTATCATTCTAAATTGTACCCCGCCAGTCTGTTGACAAGGAAAGATAAGACACCTCCCGACTCTATTATTCTCTTTCTTTACAACTGCCTCCCTTGTCCGTTCTATCAACCTGCTGCCGGTTCGTGCTTGTCAAATGGTCCAGTCCAGTGCAGCGGGTCTGGTCATGGTATCTGCCTTTTGGAGACTTGCAAATGGATTGTCCAACTCAAACAAGTCCTGATGCGTGGGGGCCAAGAAAGAGGGCGATAAAGTGTCACCTGCCAAAAGCCCTACGGGGGTGTCTGCGATTTGCGTTATTTTGCTTCTGTCTCGGATTCTGTTGCGAGGGTATGAATAATCGTTGAAATGCAAGCACAAAAAGTAGACGTCTACATGCATTCACATGGTTGAGTTGAATAGAAGGGACGTCGGCTGTGCAGAGATAATTAATTCAATTCGCCCAAAAGAGAAAGAAAATGAGCCCTTGTAATTGGGATGTTTCCGCGAGAACATGCCTTTGTTGCGTCTCTCCCGAGAGTTTCTTTGCGTAGGGCTGGCCAAGTTGGAGCGGAGCGGTGGATTTTAGTGCATGTAAGCATGAAAAAGCACCACCCGGAATAGAAGGGCTGAGAGATCTGGAGTTGCCCGCACACACACAGTCGGGTACCTCCAAACCTGGAGGTACAACGCGGCTACCTCGCTCCGTCTGGCCCATCGCAGATTAGCTTCGGTTGACAGCCAAAGGTACCCCGATTTACTATCGTACTAGGAACCCTCTCGTTTACTGGTGGCGCAGATCCCGCTCAGCTCCTCACTCCCAAGACAAAGGTCCCCTCCATCTCGTCCAGGTAAGCCTCTTGGCGCTCCGCACTACGCGCAATTGTCGCCCTACAAAATTCCACTCGAGCAAGGTTTGCAAGCAAGGCAAGGTACATTCAAGCTCCTTGTGACGCGGGAGCGCGCGGCTCCGCATCGATGGCGCAACCAAAAACACAGGCGAGAGAAAAAAAAAAAAAAAGGGTGGAGCTGAGGGCTAAGAGTTTGGAAACAAGTCGCCGCCTCTTATATCGATAATTACCTCCGTCATGGATCGAGCTGTCTGCCTGTAATGATGAACAATCGATTCAGTTTTGGTTTGCATATATGTCGGTCCATCTATTAGCAATGTACATGCACACCTGGTTTTTCTGAACTTGACCGGAAGACCCGACAGTTACTTTACATTAGTAGGAGACTCCCGAGTGCATCCCATCCGACACGAACAAACCATCGGAGCTGAAAGTCAGCAATAACTACAACAAAAAAAAAAGTCCACACCACATCTTTTCTTCAACGACTCCTGCGCATCAGTCAGACGCTGATCTGTGCAGCGTGGGCCCTTGAAAAAAGTCGTGTGAGGGTCCTTCCCGTTGGCGACTCCATTCCTCACATTCAGTGAACAAGGGACCTGGTACCGATCCCAAAAGAAACGAAAAGTAGAAGAAGGGTTAAAAAAAGAGACGAGATATTTTGACCAAACACCGAAATACCCGAGGGAGTGGGACGGGAAAAGAAAACGGTAGCTGCAGGCGCGCAGATGTTTGTGGAAAAAGCCCAAAAGTGTGGAAAAAAGAAAGAAACCAAACGAAAATACAAGAAGCAAAAGGCCCCCCGCCGCATTCGGACCTGGGGCTCGCCGACTGCTGACGGGAACAAATCGTCATCGACGCGTATCTTGTCCTGCCCTGGAGGTTTGTTTGGTTGTGAGTGGGAATCAATCCCTGGTTAGTAACAAAAAACCGTCCCTCCCTGTCCCGTATCTCTCCACTAGCAAACAAACGCATTGCATCGCCGTCCATCGCATCGCCCCCCCATTCTTGGCAAAGTGCAAAGAGAATAAGAAAACGCCGTCAATTAATTAAGATCAAAATACAATTCGTTGGCCCGAGGCTGATTTGGAGGCTTTACTGACGATTTGATTGAACCGTTACTTTTCTTACAGTTTCTGCAACGCATACCTATCCTACCCTTGGCATTTTATCTTATTTGCCCATGTTTGCAATCTCATCTCACTAAGCCCGCCTACATCTAAACAATCTACTGTATCGCCCGCGCATCGCCACATTGATACACTATATCTGTCGTCAACCGACCTCCGTACAAAACAACCCTTTCGCAACAAAAGGCGGACTCCAACAATAGACAAATATATTTTGGACGCAGCAAGCGACTCGTGTATCTTGGCCTTAAATTGCGTACAGCACAGTGTGCATCGATTTGCAGGCCTCACCCAGGTAAGTTCCTACAGGGCTCTATATACCCTGTTCACGACTCATTTATCCAGTTTCATTGGGGGTGTTTGTTGTAGTTGTCTTGGCGGCGATTGATTGCAAGCTTGACTGTGTCTGATGTTGTGGCGATGACCCACGACGCCCCTCAAGATGGGTCTATCAGTTTGAGCGTGCTCAATCTTTTTTTTTTCTGTCTTTTTTTCCCGTCACATCCACTCAAACCCTTGATTACTCTGAGAAAATATTAAACCCGTGTCCTTCCCGCCCGCTCTTTCACAAAATTTTGTGTTAGCTGACATTTTTAATAAATCAACGTCAGCAACAACTAACGATCACGAGCACACCAACGCATCATCGGCTTTCAACACTTCACAAGTCACATTTGATTAGGCATTAACGACGTCAACGAGAGAAAAATTCTTATAATTCAAGGCAGCAACCCCAAGACTCAAGCCACCCACCATCAGAGCAGGGCTTGAATCTGCAATAATCTTGTCACCTATTGTTTCGCAGCTTGCTCTTCCAATCAAGTCGCATTAATCGTTTTTGAGTTGCCTTGCCTGGCCTAGCCCGAGGTCGACCACAACGTAAACAACAACAGACTTTCCGACCTGCCACCTTTGTGTGCTCGGGGGGGTTTTTTTATTGTTCGACTCGACCTCTTTCGGCCATCTTTTTCGACCAGTCGCAAAACAAGCAAACTACGCGGTTGGAATCCAATTGAGGGAAACAAAACCCAAAGACGACCGACGTACGCCCTGGCCAGACCGCGACCGAAACAAGGCAGGCAGCCCAGTCCTCGTTCTGGCCAAATTTTGTGGAATCCCAGCCAGCCACCGACACAGACAACTCACACGCCCCCCTACCCCCCCATCCACTACCCGCCTACTTTAGGTCGTATTAAACTACCCCGAAACGCGTGCAGCCCATTTCTCCTCAAGGCTGCCATTCTTTACCTTAAAATCTTGTTCCTTTTTTTATTCAAGCGCGACAGACTAAACCTGTTTGCGTATCGAAGCTACTCCTTCCGTTCCACGCCAACGGACCTGACACCTTTTTTTTTCCCATTCCGCCACTACTAAATTCAGGCTTAGACCGCTGCTCCCGACCACTTTCCCCGTCCGTGGTACCGAAAAATCCCGCTTGTCAGCTTATCCTGCATTCAAATACCACAGACCTGCCCGGTTCCTCATGAGCACACACCACACTCCGAGGTCGAAATATAGCACCTCGACTCCCAACTCTCCACAGTCTTCCCATCATTGCCATTACAAAAATCACAACTCGGATAACAAACGCTTCGCCAGCCGCACACCATCATCCACCCAGCATCAGTATTGTGCACATAGCGACACGAGTGCCAGGTCGACCTCAAACTACAGCGCGCGCGCCGAATATCACTACTCCATCAGCGCAACCATGGCTTCGACCTCACAAAACGCCGCGTCGTCGGCCAACTCATCCACCATCTCGATGCATCACTACTACTACTACCAAACCCCTTCACATCAGATGCCGGAGCCAGAGGTATGGCTCATGGCGACACCGATCGACGACGACGACCTGACCTTTGGAGGCAAGCCGCTCAGCACTTGGTACGAGGAGGACCGGAGGAGGTTCAGCTTGGGCGAAGACAGCGCCAGGACGATCGAGAGCGACGAGGACGAGGAGGAAGAGAGGGGACGACAAAGGGTATGCGCGCACATCCACCCACGGGGGTGTCTAGCCACCAGCGACCCAACCCCAGCTTTTACTAACACGTTGCTTTCTCTTCAGGTTCGCGCACACTATGACGCGCCATCGCCATCTCATCGCCAACACCACAAGTCGCAGCACAGCAGCAAGAGCCAAGAGAAGCACTAGGTGTGCCAACATGGCGCCCTCTCTCTCCCTTGCGCCCCCCCTGGACGCGCCCTCGACGTGTGGCAAAGGGCAACCGCTCCACAGGCGATGATGCAACAACCTGCATGGTGTTGCTTCTTTTTGCGCCCCAAGAACGGTGCACAGGACAGCAAACGCCTTTGCATAGGTTGAAGCTCGGGCCCCCCTCCCCTTTATCCCCCACGCGCACGCGCGAATGTGCACCGGCTTGCTGTCACTCCACGCGTCGAATGACACCCACTCCATCCAATGTGCACCAAAAGTCACCGCAATTTGTCCGACTGCTTTGGGGGAGGGAAACGTCTGCAGCCGCTCCGACGATCGACGATTCACACGCATGCGCTGCGGACGCAGATGTGCGGTGTCGCTGCGGCATGGCGCTGCGCTAGCGTCGTCGCACCGTCACATGCCACTTGGGCACCATCGGGGGGGTCCGCGCGTTTGGACTTTTTGTCTTTCTCCCTGAAGCGCCAAATTGTCAGGACCATGCTTCTGACTGTTGGTTCTTTCGAAAAAGCCCCTCAAGCGTGCAGAGATCTCTAGCGCTTCTTCTTTTTTATTTTCTCCTATTTCCCCCTTGGTCCTTGCATCCTACGTGGCTGAGCCGTTTGTTTCCATCTTGACACCATAAAGCATCCTGTGTGCCGATTGCGCACAACTCACCGAATGAAATATACCCCCTCCATTTTTTTTATGATACCCCCCCTTCGCTACACCACGATTCATGTATTGTCGGGTGTCAATATTATACACTAGATTTGCCCATCTTTCTATTCCATATTCCAGGTGTGTCACGGGAACATGGGCTGGCTGCAGTCCTGATTCTCTATTCCCCCTCTCTACTTTTTCACATGATACCACGGTTGCATACTCTCACTCTTTTCCCCCCCATGTCTCGGTTATTTTGTTCTTGTTTTTGTCCCGGCGCGCAACTTGTCTTTTAATTCCTGGGTCTACGCATTGTCCGGTTTCTGTCTTTTTTTTATTTATCAACAAGAGGCATATGGGGCGTTTTTGATTTACAACATGGCATTATGCATTCTCCGGTAGACGGTGTCATAGATTGATTCTTTGGGCATACTACTTGTAGAAGGGTCTGGTACTCGGGAGTTTATTTTGCTTTTCAAATATTTTGCAGGGGCGTACGCATTCGTACGATTTTCGTCTTGATGAGACGAGGGTGATAGCTGTGGCGGATTGAATACAAAGGATTCTTGCTACTAGTATTTTGACTGTGCCATCCATCTTTCAGCAAGTGATTTGCATATGATCGGCAAATACTGACCATCCAAACAATCCACGTTGCTCAAAAACCACCTAGCTACTCATTCACCCACCGAATCTGTCAGGGTTGACTCAACTCTGCGAAACCACCTTCCTTCAGGTTGCAAACGCATGCACGAGTCTTTGCCACTGGCTTTGCGATTCAGAGACCTCAGCTCAACGGTAGACGGGACGCGATCCCGCCATCTTGACTTTTGCTTGCATCATCATACCGTAACATTGAACAACAAGGAAATCAAAATCAAAATCAAAATCAAAAACAAAAAAAAAATAAGGGGGTGTTTTGTTTCGTTCTTTTTGAACTCTGATACTAGATGGACGGCCACCTTGCCTCACCACGTGTCTCGACAAGAGTCGTGGCTTGTCGAGCTTTTTTTTCGTGTTTGTAGCAATTGCTACTACGTACATTTACCCGCTGCAGAATCCTTTTGCTACGTTTCTTTTTTTTTTCTTCCTTTTTGACAATCGTTCATCCCAAAACGGGAAAAAGAAAAAAGAAGAACAAAAAAGCTTAGAAAGAGGGGTGGCGCCCAAGGTTTGGACCGGCGGCTTGCCCGGGCCCCCTGGAGGCTACGCTGCGGTGTAGTGGTAGCCCCCTCCGAAGCTCTGCGGAGCGAGTCGTGCCGCCGGGCTTTTCTCCGCTGGCCCCCTTTGTGCCTCACCCGCTTGCCTCTGTTTACTAAACAGAGCACCACGCCCCTTTCTTCCGGAGGGGGTGTATTTTTGTTTTCGGGATTTTCGGGTAGGGCACATGAAGTAAGAAGACAGAAAAAAAAAAAAAAAAAAAAAAAACAACTCTGATCTTTTGCCGCGTGCTAGGCCTCGCTAGAACAATTCCATGGCAGGGCTGGGCCGGGGGAAGTTATCCGTATGTTGGTCTTTTTTAGAGTTTTGTTTGCGTACAGACACCCGCGCGACAGTATGCCTTGGGGGGGGGGGGGGGGCATCTAAAATCTTAAAAACCCAAGGGTGAGTTGGTTTCTTGGGGGTTCCGTACAACATACTCGTCCCGTGTTTGGGTGAGGCCTCCGGGAGTCGACAAGTTCTTGGTAGTATTGACTCTTGGGGCCACAACTCCTGCTATGAACAGCCTCGCGATGCTACCGGTGAACCTTTTGCGTTGTACCGCCGTTGATCAAAAAACTAAATTGATGAAAATGCAAACTCATATCTTCGAACTATTATTGTCAAGTGCATGACTGATGTACATTTTTTTCTTGCTGTTTGCTACCCTCCAGCTGGAACGAGAGGCTAGGCTACCTGTGCCATCCATTCTCGTGAGACATGAGATCGCCAACGTAGTGTGACAAACAGACGCAAACGACGTCACAACAAACAAAAACAACAAAGATTACGTGCTTCCGGTCGTCATGACCGGGCTTCACATGCTCCGGTGCTGAAGAAAAACTTGGCAAAAGTGTTTTTTGGGATCAACAGCTTCTATATAAATCCAGATTTTCCGCACTGTATCGGTGGGCTTTTCGGACTGCTGCTTTATTCTTTTAAACTTCCAGCCCAAAGTTTTTCCTCCTCCGGCCCATCCCAAAAATGGTCTTCGCCCGGCCGGAAGCGATGACGTCTGGCCCGAAGGAATGCTCGGAATATTTTTTCATCATGGAATGCAAATCGAAACAAAGAAGGGGCCCCTGTGATTGTGTCAAGTCCCCCCGAGTTGATCAATTGTTATTTTTCCTGCTTACTCACTACGAAGCTGTTCGTACAAGGTGTGAAGGCTTGCTGGCTAATTGCAAGTCAAACTCACGCTTGATAAGGGGCTACCACCGCATGGCATTAATCGCCGAAACGGACGGGTGAATAAAGACACAAGTCGTCACCAGTGCTGCTCGAGTCGACGGCCTTTTTGCGTATGCAACTCTGGATCCAGATCTCGGGCTTGCTGCTTCGTCTAGAAAACAAAACTCAATCGCGTCCTGGCTTGACATGGTTTTGTTTTCGACTCCGTCACTCTGTATCTCGTAGATTGTTCTTGCACACTCCTCATCGGACTGCAGGAGATCTCAGCTCAGGAATGCCCGGGACGGGAGGCCGGTGAGCTGGAGCCGCGGGGACATTTTCTCCGGTGGGCACAGGGTTCCGGATGGCGGAAGCCACGGCAACGTTTCCAGGAGAGCATGCCGGGCCGGCTCATCTGATATTTCTGGACATGGACCGTCGCCTTGGTTTCGGAGGATGCTGCCACGGGTTCCTTGTCCAGAAATAAGGGAGCAGAACAGGGCTTGGTGATATGTAATCTGATGATGGAATGCCAGGTGTTGCACTTTCCGTGTCCAGAATGGGTCCTTGGTCGAGTATTCGATTGTGCTGACGGCGCTTAATTAAGGGTTGTGGATAGACCGACGGGGTCTGTGGCTTTTGAAGCTGTCACTTTCGAAATGAAGCAAGAGTGGCAATGCGAAGGAGAGCCCTGACTTTGATCCAACTCACAGATCCCAACGATATTTAACTTTTTCTGTCCAGATGGAGAAGAACATGGACAGGTCTTGCATCGAAGACGGAGCATCTAAGGAAGGATGTCGAACGACACCTGAAGTGAATAGTTAGTTGTTTGGCCCTGAGATCACTGACACGATGGCAAGTAATTGTGCCATCACAGTGACTGCTCCCATTTAAGCCGGTGACATCCATTGCAGTTCAGGGGAGTACTCTCGCCTGCATATCTGGTGACTACATGGCGAGAAAGCAACACACACAAGGGCGTCGGATATGATAGCTGATATAGCAGCTTGTCGAGAAGAACACGGGTGGGTTGAGTCACCTTGTGGGCTTATAAGAGAGACACACGAAGAAGAGGCGTCTCCATTATGGAATAAGATTTGGGGCTGTACTAGGTCTCCGAGTGGAGAAAAGAAGATGGAGAATGCTATTATCCACAAGTTTATCGTCACTTGAATGAGTATCCTTAAGCCCCCTTTTTAACATTCTGCGCATCCAGCCAAAAGGCCGAGTACTTACAACATGTACATGGACAGATAGCGACAATGCTAGCCCCTATATCTATCTACCTTGAAGACTTTTAGCCGGCCAACTCCACCCAGAGCTGTAAGTCTTGAGAACTCGCTGAACCCGTCTCTCTCTGTTTCCTTTCCGGATCGGGGCGGATATCATTGAAGCACACAATGGAGAAGGGAACGCGGCTATGGATTTGAGGGACTTGTTTCACATGGTTTTTGGCACCTCGCTGTCTCAGAATGGTGCTTGCCGAGGCTTGTGTCGGTCTCTGGCGCTCATTCTTGCTTTCGACTGTGCTGCAAACCTTTGCGTAATCACGACCCCGGCTCCAAATGTTCAAACACTCTTGCAAATCCCAGCCCTCGCTTCTGGCCAGTCTAGAGTGCTTTCAATCACGCCACCGAGGCATCCTGGAGAGCCGACGGGGCACGTGGGCGACGTGCTTGCGCGGCTACTACCCGTCTGCCCTCGATGACAGCCCGAAGCTGCGGTGAAGTCGCGGTGATGTGGAACTCCAACATTCCCACCTTGTGGAGGCTTGTGGTGAATATGCTGCTCGCGTATTATGACGCCGCCCCGTCGAGTTTGGCCAGGATTCTCGAGCGCCAAAAGGTGGATTTTCGCATCGTCCAGAGCGAGTTCATGTTTTACTGTTTCGGCGCGCAGAAGCATCCGGTCAAATGTCCCCGGCTGCTGCTGGTGGGGGGGGGGGGGGGGGGGTGCAGATGGGGACGTGCTCGTCAAGCATCCCACGGGCTACACGGACTTCACGGTGTACGATTGACTGGAACAATCTCAAGGTGGTGTGCTGATTCTCTGACGGATAAGAGGTCGTCAAAGATGCGCGCCTCGTGGCGGTGGACCTCAGTTTATTCGGGTCATCATGTGTGGTGTGGTCGGCGCGCTGGACTTTGTCCTGTTAAAGTGTGCTGTCACCGCCGTCGAGGTGTATAGGTCAGGTTGGTCACACAGCGCCGGGTGCTAAATCTTTAAGCCAAAAGTACCTGGAGCATGTTAATCACCTAGGTACCTAGACGCGCACACGTCAGACGATAGGTCGAGCTCGCGGCCCTCACATGTCCACTTGGTCAGTGATCCTCACGTGCAGTCCAAAACTGTATGCTTGTTGCGCATATTGCTGCTGCCTACTTTAAGCACCAAAAATAACAAGTTCTGAACACGAGCGCGTAACAGACACAGGGTTGTGAACCAATTCCATCCTTTTCGGTGGAAAGATCAATTTGGAAATCCCCAATAAAGCAAGTGGGGAGGATTCACAGAGCACAATCAGCCCAGGACGGAAAGCCCAGGACGGAAAGCCCAGGACGGAAACCCCAGGAAACAGCCATCAAAAGACGCATTGAAGAATATCTATAAACAACCCTCGTGCAACAGCCATTTATGTCGACTCCAGCACTATAATCTCTGGCGCCCTTGATATAACTATTCCCTATTCGAGAGTACATATACTCGTCATGTATAAATAATCGGGCTGCTTGGCCGTTTCAGACAGTCCTATAGCTAATTGCCGGAATTTCTTATGTCGATCAACAAATTCGAGTAATGCATACATCCATATATAGCCTCTTGGGAAACCTGGTGACGCTCCAGTTTGTTTTACTGCCGCCCATGATAGGTAGGTATGAAACCAGTTCACCCAGTTCAGACATTAATACCGACACTTAACTATGCTTGGCTGGGCCAACAGTACACTGTAAAACAGAGCCCTCCCCTCGCTTTGCGCAGAATCCCCAACTTAATCCTGTAATTTTTTTCCAACCACAATTAATTTCTTGCTTTTTTGTCTCTCCAGACAACTACCGTTAAAATGCGTGCATTTGCAAGTTTTTACTTATTCGCTGGCCTGGTTGCCGCCCAATTCAACTCCGCAACCCCCGAGACAGGACTGCGCTGTTGCGGCCAGGGCACGACAGATCCTGGCGAAACCTGCAAAAAAATGAAACTGGACGCTTTTTGCGTAAGTTGGCATTTATTTTCTTTTCTTCTTCTTCTTGTGCAAAAGAATTGAAAAAAAGAACTTTCGGCGTTGGAAACTCGCGACTGACGCACAATTAACCTCAACTTTAGTGCAGCAATTTCAAGGCGGACCGGCCAAAAGGAGGAAAGGGTTTCTTGGGTGGATGTGATCCGATTGACAATTTCAAAATAGGACGCAATGTTATCGCGACTGCTAGTGGCGCCGGCGGATGTAAATCCAATGGCCAGGATGGATTTGTTGGATGTGCTTAAATTCGCATTTGAAGGGGCATGGTCTTGATATATAGATACCCTATGTGCAGGCGACCTGATCTATATACTCTACACGCCCCTGTCCTAATTCCCGATGCAGAAGGATGTCACGCCCCCGCAACATGCACATTGGGTCGATTTACCCGACGCCTGCCACAATTGAAACTTTTTTTTTTCCTCTTTTATTCAGGCAACTGCCACTTCACAACACCCTCGTGCAAGCGCGACTGGGCACCAACTCAGTCCTGGCCGTGGGCGTGGCCGACTCGGGCACGGTGGTGGTGGGCGCGACGCCGGCGGTCAGGGTCGCGGCGCCACTGCCGACCTGACCCTCGACGGCGAGAAAGACGGGCTGCTGGGCGCCGAGGGGCAGGCCGGCGCGTCGAAAGGCGGCCAGGTGGGCGGTGGTGTTGATGGTGCCGCCGACGTGGCGGCGGGTGCGGATGGACCAGTACTGCTGGAAGTCGGCGTCGCCGATGATGGAGGGCGCGTTGATGCGCCACTTTGACCACACCTCGTAGGTGCCGCCGTCGCTCTGGATGCGCCCGTGGCAGGTGGCGTTGCGGTTGTCCGCCGGGTTGTGCACCCCCATGTTCTCGATGACGTACCACTCGGTCAGCGGGTTCAAAGTCCACGCGTACAGGCACATGTAGGCCCGGTCGTTGACGGTGAAGGTGCCCGAGTAGTTGAAGATTCTTTTGCCTGTGGGTCAGCGTCGATGCGTTTTATGCTTGGGTAATGTGTATGGGGGGAGTCGTGGAATTAAATTGACAAGCAACAAAACGCAGCTCACCTGTTGTTGTTGTTCAGACTGTATCCCCTCCCCACCACAAAGTTGCCCCCGTTGGGCTGCCTCCAGTCTACCGCGAACCGCCCGTTGGGCCCCGGCGACCACGTGTAGTTGGAAAACTCATTGCCCCAGTTCTGAGTCCGCCACTGCTGCGTCTGCCTCTTGCCGAGCTCCTCGAGAGCCGCGCTGGAGAGGTGCGGTGGAAGCGTAGGCCCGGTGAAGTCGGCCGCTAACACAGAAGCGAGCGGGAGCACAAGCGCGAGGATGCACGAGGGGAGCATTTTTGGCGTGCTCAGTGTAAACCACTTGTACCGAGGCTGCTTATGCAGTATGGAATCGTCAAAAAAATAAAAAAAGGAGATATGTGGCGGGTTCCAGCCTCAAGATGAAGAGCCTTGGGAGGCATGCCGCTGCAATCTTTATGTCTTTTCTAGTCTCTTTACTTTTTATGCCTTCTACTCGATGTACCTCCACCGTCATCAAAACTAACGCGGGCCTGTCCGATCGTCGGACCACCCAGTCTCGTATAAGCAAAAAAAGAGACATTCATCTCCTCCCTCCCTCGGGGCTTAGAATGCGGGATTAACACCTCCTTCTCGACTCGGAATCCTGACCATCTTTGCACTTGGCGGTCGGAATCGCTCCACGCAAGTCGAGCCAGCTGATAACAAACAATGACGGTCGAAAAAAAGATGGAGGGTTGTCAGGTGACAATATTGACGGCACGGTTTGGAAAAAAGCCTGCAACCATCACAGAACAAAATCCCCCTCCCTCTCCCCCCTTTTCCGCCTCCCGCCATCGGCCGCCCCTCGTATTACCCGGCACCGGCTAATCACCGTTTGGCGTTCAGCTGCAAGATCTGGCCCGAGAGAACCCTCCTCCCGCCTTTGCTGGTGCCATGGTCAAAGGCCGTTTTGTGCATGGAACTATTGACCCGCTCAAGTCGGGATCGGGGCCAGGATCTCGGTTTTTCGTACCAAAGGATGCTTGGTATGGGAGGTGAGAGGAGCACTACTACCTTCCCTTTCCAGGTTTCTTTTTTGTCTTTTTTTGGGTACGGGAGAAACCAATATATGACTGAGGCTGGAATATTCTTGGCAAGAAACGCAGCAACAGAAGAGACGAGAAGAGTGGCGATCTTTTGCTATTTTTTTGGTTGTTGGCTGCTGCGCGACGACGTGCTGCATCATGCAGTCATCACAAGCGAAGGAACCTCGCCGTCCAGCTTGTTTGCTGCCTCGGATGGGGAAAAAAAAAGAAAAATAGCTGTGCTTTCGGAGGGACAAGCGGCCCGGTCTAGCGAAGGTGACGTTGAAAGTTTACCAAAAAGGACCAAGGGGAGAGCTGAGTTGGAATTCCCATTCGGCATCAAATGAAAGTGGATATGGATATAGAAAGGGACCTTGATGTCCGCGATAGAGCACGTCGAAAAGTAAAAATCGAGATTTCAGATATACCAAGTTGCTAAGTAAATTCCCCCAGCTCCAGCCTCAATCGGGAAACTTTAGCCGGGCCCTGATCCCGGATTACAACCGCGGACCAACATGATCGTATGCAGGTTTGCAGCTTACCAGCGATATAAAAAGAAATCCATATTTTAGACTTTGTGGCCTGACAAACATGACACTTGCGACGAGTCAATAGGCTCTATATTGCGCCATGTTTTAGCGTCCTCCCCATTTCATTCCTGCTCGGACGTCCATGGATATTAAATCACTTTATTGCGCAAGATACAACTTGAGAGATGAATCTCTGATTGACTATCAGGAGAAGCGATTGACGCTAATTGGCCAGGGTACAGAATACTGTGACGAATCAACACCAGCACAAAAAGGAAACGGGTACAGACGCAGTCAAAGCCTAGTCATTTCCGCTCCTTTCCACTTCCCCCGTTTGATGCCCAAATGGCATTTTTTTCCATATTGTTCAAGCCTTGCACTTCTTCTTCAGGCCGTCCCTGAGGGTGACCAGGTGGCTGTAGTCAAAGGTGTCCTCGCCCAGAGACCAGGCGTAGCCGCCGCCGAGACCCTTGGCAAAGACAATGTCGTTGATCTTCTGCTTCATGAGGGCGGGGGTGTCCCAGGACCAGTAGAGGCTGGCGGTGGAGTCCCAGTACCACTGAGCACCCAGGGCCTCGTCCGTCTTGCCGTTGGCGATGGCCTTTTGGAACGAGTCCTTGGTCGAGAAGCCGTCGCACTTGCCGTAGCCGAACTGGCAGCCGGTGCCGCAGTGGGCGGCGGTGTTGCCGCAGAATCCGTACTGGCTGCAGCAGTCGCCCTCGGCGCACTTGTTGAAGGTGTTGGCGCCGCAGGACGCGTCCGTGGTGAGGGTCAGGTTGGTGGGAGTGGTGGCGAAGTTGGCGGCCTCAAAGGTGAAGGCGCCCGACAGGCCCGTGTCGTTGCCCTCGGCGTCCTCGAGCAGGGCGGTCTCGCAGCCCGTCGACGTGGTGCACTCGACGCCCTTGGCGGTGGTGAACCACTTGGCGTAAAAGGCGAAGCCCAGGTTGAGCTTCTTGGGCTCGCAGCCCAGGGCAATGTACCTGTCGACGACGGCGGCGGAGCCCTTGACGTCGGTGTGGGGCAGCGTGACGTTGTCGCGGCGGTTCATCAGGTCGTAGGCCATGACGTTGATGAAGTCGACGGCGGCGTTGATCTTGGGCACCTGCTCGGCGGTGTAGGCGATCATGTCCACCTCCTTGCCGGGGACGGCGATCGAAAGCTCCTTGGTGCCGATGGCGGCCTTGATGTCCTGAAGGAGCAGGGGGAACGTCTCGATCTCGCTGACGCGGCCAGAGTTGGGGTTTTGCTTGTAGTCCTGGCCGTTGCCACCAGGGAACTCCCAGTCCATGTCTGTGATCAAGGGTGAGAGGAAAGTCAGAAAAAACATGTTATACTTCCCTAAAACGTCGGGTGGTCTATTTTGACCAAGGTACAAAGGTACTTACCGACACAGTCGTAGCCTAGCCTGTCGACGGTAGCAGCCACGTTCTTGGCAAACTCCTTGCGGCTCTCGTCGGTGAGGGCGGCCTTGCTGAAGCCGACATTGTCTCCCCATCCACCAATAGCCATGCAGACCTTTGTTCCATTGTTGAACATGCCGCGAATCTCAGAGATGGGCTTGAAGGGCTCATACTTGCCCGACGAGTTGAGGAACAAGTCTGACTGGGCAAAGGCAGTGATGACATGTGTGATGCCCGCCGTGAGGGTCTTGTTGGGGGGAGGCGTGATGTGGTACCTTTTTAAGAGGGGTCAGTCTCATGTCGTTCTATTTCCGTCGCAAAAGAAAAAAAAATGTCACGGCTTGGAACTTACTGGTCGTAGTACACCATCCAGCGGGTTGCCGAGACGGCATTGGCCAAAGCCAAAGCAGAGAGTGAAAACTTCATGTTTTTTTTTCACACACAAAGATTGATTATTAGAAATAAAAAAGGATTTGAACAGAAGAAATATTGGGGGACCTTGACCTGTGAGGTAAAACGAAAGACTGAGGTAAGACGGTGAGGTGGTCAGAAAGGTCAACCATCAAAGGTCGGCGTGAGGAGGACGGCCGACATATTTATGCCGGGAATGGGGTCCGCGGCCCCAAAAAATTAATTCGTAATAGTAAAATCAAATAAAACAAAAGCCAAGCGAGTCTCCCTACACAGAGTCATAACATGGACATGGAGGTCGCCTGTTCTGGGATTCGAACCTTGACGAGTACCACCCAGGCAGTGGGCTGACTGCCAATTCCTTCCATGTTCCATGTTTGATGGGTGGCGTGGTAGAGGAATTACCGTCAGCGTGGTGAGGGAAAACTCCACACTCACGACAAAGTAAAGTTTACAGCGAAATTGGCAAGTGGGGTTGGCTCATGGACCCGTCGGGAGCTTCCTTTGTGCGTCGTTGATCCCGGGTTCCAGTGTTGGCGGGACCGTTGGATCGCAGCAATCCACTGTCTTTTTTGTGCAAGTTTGAAGAGATGCCACGGAGGCAAGGTAAACCTTGATCTTAAGTGTCGTGTTGTATTATAGTATTCGTAAGTATTAATTGTACGAACTTGGTAGGGAGGTATGCAGCAGGGCAGTTCGCCAGCAATTCAGTATGAGCTGCAATTGTATACTAAGTAGGTACCTAGATACCTATGTAGGTAGGAAGGTAGGAAGGTATATGCGTTGCGGTAAAAGGGAAAGCCACAAAAACGAGCTGCATTGTCGATCATTATCATCGGTTCTGCTTCCTCCCACTCGCCACGATAGTTGCCGACGGCTGCTTGCTTTGCCGATGCAACACAATCCAAGTCATAGCAAATGAACACAATTCGTAAGCCAAGCGTCCCAGAAGCGAGTCCCAAATACGATAAAAATAACTTTTCGCTAGTTGGCACAGGTACAGTATACTACGTACAGAGTAACAGTAACGCAACCACCTGGTAAAGAAGGAAAAAAACAAAAAAAAATCCTATAGTGTACGGCAGACTGCACGACGTGTGGATAAGAAAGAAACCAAGGGAAGAGAGGCGCAGATCTGAGATTTAAGCTTCGCAACCGCCCCATCAAAACAACCCAAAGTGGCCCCAAGATAAAAACTCACACAGGGGGGGACTGCTAGGCTATTCGAATTACTGCCAAGCCCCCACAAGCCGCCCATTAGCAAAGAACCATGTTTTTTTTCTTCAACGAGAACCATTGGCATGTACTCTTACGGGGCCCAGGGAGGGGCACGCGCCCCCTTTGTTGTACATGTTATTTTTTTTCCCTTCGGGCAAAATCCCAGTTCCATAGATCCCCATCTGTGGCACCCGCAGAATCGGATATCTATACAAGCACGCAGGGCTGCATCGGTGCTCATGTCTCCCCCGTCCCCGGTCCGTCTGCGGTTCCCCGAATAATAAACCACAGATACAGATGCAAGGTTTAGAGAGATGGCACGGCAGAGAGATTGGGATCCTCCCGATGGGACTGTGACATTGGTAGTTGCCATGTTCACGTTCAGTCTTTGATGCTTTGTGCCTGACAATGCTGCGCATGTTTTTTGTTCCTTTGTGATCAAAGATCCGCAGTGCTCACTCTGCCCCTTAATATCCTCGAGACCTTTGGGGGCTGAGCCACGACTCGAGCAGGTCGCCGACTCGCATTGGAGAATCGCACGTTTGCCCGAATTGGTCTCCTACCGGTAGGCTCCATCCGCTGCCCCCACCAGCAAAGTGCTTTGACGTATTATTCTAGATTACCTCTTTCAACTCCCCCAGCCGGGCTTCTGCCGCAACCCTGGTGATCGATCTGAACGCAGGGACATCACTCTCTTCCCAGCAACCCCCTATTCGAGAACCAAGTAAATGTTTCAATCACAGCACCGAGGCGAGTCTTTGGAAAGATGATTGGTCGCAGGATCATCCAATCTCCCAACCGTCAAGTTCGCCTTGAAATCGTCTTCTGTCCCGGATTCCGCAAAACACTCATATATGATGCGCGGACCCTTCGGGTATGTGTTTACCAGACTGAAGCTGAGGGCTCGCCTACCAGCCCTTTATCTCTAGAGAACTTTTTTTCCTTTTTTCTTCTTCTTTCTGCTTCATCCAGAGACGAATAGAACGACCGACCAAGAGAACAAAACAACTGTTCGACAAGGGGTGCCGCATCGCTGCTTGCGTCGTAGACTGCATGATTTTGCGCATGTTCAATAGATAGCATGGCTGTGTAGAAAACAATGTCCATAACCAGGTGGCTCGAGGTAGCAGACGGCCCGTCGCGAAGGGGCCGCAATCCTTTAGCTTTGCCAAATATACCCCAAGGAGTCTGTATTTCGAGCATTATAGCTTCCACAGCTTTGCCAAATATACCCCAAGGAGTCTGTATTTCGAGCATTATAGTTTCCACAACTTTGCCCTTCAAGCAAATCACGTCAGAGTCCGACGCAACCAAAGGTGGCATGCTGTTAGGGTTTTGAGCCATCGATGTGCATGGCACCACCATTTGTAGTCGATGGCGATGGGCGTTTACTGCACAAAAGCTGAAAAATCTGCAAGCGCAGATTCCTTGGGGCTTGAGATTAATTTCAGTGTTGGGCCGGCAGTCGTTGTGGCTATAGCGCAGGCATGGCTATTGTGTTGACATGCATGGTTGTATCGCGTGCGACGGTGGTATCGTACCAACGACTCGGGTCACTGCCATTGTGCGTACCAGAAGAGTGATCTTGTCAAGTTAGAGTTACCGGTTAGGCAGAGAAGAATTGAACATTGAAACAGGTGACTTGTATGCAATGCGACAGTAAAAGAACAATAACAAAGTCATCTTGGGTATCGTCGTCGCTTCAAGACCTCGAAAATATGAGTGCTTGGAAAATGAGTGAACCAAGAGGAACAAATAAATGCAGGGTGGTTTGGGGTCCAAATTGCACCACGTGGTTCAGAGTCCCTGGCTGCGGTACGGTGCTTCAGTGGCTGCAAGGGCACCTCGAGTGTCCCCACAGGGCTGGGGCTCTCCCCCACAAACTTCCCAGTATCGCCTAGCGAGGTACTGACAGACCCCCAATTCAGGCATCCCGAGTGCCGATCATGACGAATGTTCCCTGAACCGGTTTGCCTCCTCCCTGTCTTGTTCTTTTTCCCATCTTCCTTTTGGGATATTGTTCACCAATGAGACCACCCATCACTTGCCGCCGATTGTCCGGCCACCAATCGCTTGGAGATTCAAGCATCTCCTCCCGCAGCCATGATAACGGCAAGGTCAGATACAAAAAGGGTGATTGACGCCTCGCCGGGTGGCATTGGCCCACTCTGGACCACCAAGGACACTCTTGAGCATAATCACCATCAACAAACTTGGTCGCCGTAGCAAACCGTTGCAAACGCGATTTTTATATCTGCAACCATGGCAGCAGCTGGTCCGGAAGAGACGAGCACAAACCCCCGCGCTCCAGAGCCAACCCTGGAATGGGAGACGCGAACGCCAAGACCAAGCCGCTTGAGCAGGTTCATGCCCGGAGGCGGCGCGAGCCAAGCCCACCACCAACAACAACACCACGACCCCGAACGGGCCCCCGAAGCGGCCCTCGCGCACAAGGAGGCCGGACAGCCGCAGCCCGGCGCCAAGCGCAGCCATCACGGCAACCGCCTCGACAGGATCCTGCCGCCGCACAGGAAGTACCTCGGCATGCGCCGGCGCGTCTTCCTGATCGCGCTCGCCGCCGCCGCCGTCGCGCTCCTGATCCTCATCGTCGGCCTGGCGGCCGGCCTCTCGTCTCGGTCCGGCGGCGGGGAAAAGATGCCGCTCCCTGAGGACGGCGGGACGCACGAGGGCGAGCTGACGTACTACAGCCCGGGGCTGGGCGCCTGCGGGCAGAACCACGACGACGAGGCCATGGTGGTTGCGGTCGCGCACGAGCTGTTTGACGAGGCGGGCGGTGGCGATGCGAACCCCAACAACAACCGGCTCTGCGGCAGGAAGATCCGCGTGTCGGCCGACGGGGGCGGGGGCGCGATCGAGGTGGAGGTGGTGGACCGCTGCGAGGGCTGCAGGCCGACCGACTTGGACCTGTCGCCTGCTGCGTTCAGGAGGCTTGCTGACGAGAGCAGGGGCCGGGTCAAGGGCGAGTGGCAGTGGGTGTAGCGGGGGGCTTGTATCACTCTTTTGTGAGGATGAATTAATATCTTGTTTCTGCACTTGTCTCTTGCATCAGAGTGGCCGCCACAACTTGACATTCATGTAGCCCCGCCGGACGCTTTCTTGTTCTTGTCATTATTGGTACCCGTTCCTTGCCCGCTGGCTTCCGGCGGCAGGCTCACATCTGGACGACTCGCTGTCGTGCCGGTCCCATTCCCGCCCTGGCCCTCTCCCCTGCCATCGGAGTCCAGTCTCGTGGCGGAGATGCTCCCGAGGCTGCGTGGTGGAGCCTCGCACGCCCTCTGCGGTGGCGTCATAAAATCCGGGCTGGTCCCTAGGGCTGTGTGTATGTCGATCTCGGACCCGTCGTCGCTGTGGCGGCTCTCGGCCGCATTCCGACCTTGGGCGCTCCCGATGAAGCTCCCATTGCCGTCTCCGCTGGCGCCACCGCCGTCGCCGGCGCCTCCGGGACCAGCACTACCGCCAACGCCAGCAAAAACAGGCATGGCGAACGCGGGCGCGGGCAGCACGGGCTCGCTGCTCTCCCTGGTCATCTTTGACTTGGGCCTCAGGCTGGGCAGCCACTGCAGGACCAGGGGCCAGATGATGGGCATGTTTGCGACGTAGACGGCCACGCTGGTCTCGCGCACGTACCAAATCATGTAGGCGGGGCCCCAGTCCGTGACGAGGTCGTAGTACTTTGTCAAGACGGCGGCGAGGATGACAAAAATGCCGGTCGAGAACACGACGAGCAGCACGGCCTTTTGGCGCCAGGGCATGTTGACGCGCACGACCAGCGGGATGGGGATGCAGAGTATGAGCAGGTCCGACGTGATGTTGAGGATGCCCTCGGCCAGCTCGTAGCGCTCGTACGTGGCGCAGTCCTGCGACGGCGGCGGGAACGCGTACATGCCCGAAAAGGGCCGGCAGTGCGTGAAGAAGACCACCTGCGTCGTCGCCCAGCACAGCGCCACGTACACGGCCACCAGCCGGACCAGGCGCTGCGTGTTGGTCCCCAGGGTGAGGCGCGTGTACAGCACCAGCATGCAACACTTGAGAATGTAGAGGAGGTTCAGGAGGCATTGTTCGTTGACGCTGGAGGTAGCATATGAAGGGTTAGAGGGCTTTGTCTTTTTTTTTTTTTTTTTTTTTTTTTTTTAAAAAAAAAAAAAAAGTCTGCAAGTACCAATTGGCAAGGAAAAAAAAACGAGACTACTCACACTGCGACCTTGGATCCCTGGATGCGCGCGCGGATTTGGCCTTCGGTCAAAGGGCCGGCGGCGTCTGGCGGATATGGGACCGAGCCACCTCCCAAGGTTAGGACGCTTAATCCGACGATGAGGCCTGTGTATAGAACCTATTTTGCGGTATGCGTCAGCAAATACGGTCCTTCCAAACGGGGTTGTCCAAAAGGCACAGCTGCGGAAAGAGAGCTCACCAGTACGGGAAGCATTAACAAGTCGTCAAGGCGCAAGTGCCTCCAGCCAAGCTTTGTGATGCTTGCATACCTGCAGGAAAACGTACGTTTAGTTTCGGAAATGCGGGACAAGAAAAGCCAATGATGGACACTGGGGCAAAATAGTTAGCTGGATACTGTGTTCTCACTTACATGCGCAGGCCTATAAACACGATTCCCACTGCGTACATAGTCCAGCCCTGGACTCTGATTTTATCCGTAAGGTCTTGGTCGAAATCACTCATCTTGTCTTGTGGGGGGCTGCTATCGGGCTGTGTAGGGGAAGAAGAAAGAAAAGCCAGGTAATATCGATAGCGTCAGGTTCCACGGGGCAGAAATGAGTTTTGGTTGACGTTGCGGGGGAAGAGCCATAGAATTTGCATCAAGAAATTATAAAAAGAAAAACCAAATAAAAAGAATCACGGTTTCCAATCCAGCGACAATACCTTTCTAGGCTTCACGGTTGTTTGGTAGAAAGTAGGAGTACCAAGGTGTCGGAATCGTGTTTGGGGATGATCCCGCACCACGGGAGGGTTATACACCATTTTTTTTTCTATTTCCCTTTTTTTCCCTGAAGCAGGCAACGTGCAACCGCGGCGAGGTCAAGGCCACCTTAGATGGTAGCGATAGGGGGGTGTGTCGGGTCGGCACCAAACGACATGTGAGCGCCCCGATGGCCAGCGATTCTGTAGATTGAGTCTTTGATTATGATAAAAACAGGCTCCAGGGAGACAAGAAGGTTTGTTCCCAAAACGAAACAAGCGGGTGGTTGGGTGGCTGTGTGAGTTTATTGAGTAATTAAAAAAAAAAGCATCCCGTCTGAAAGCGGTGTCTGCTTTTCCAGGTATGGGAAAGGGTTCAACAATCAACCGGATGGCCTCGGACGGTCTGATGTTAAAAAAAAGGAATACTCCAGCCAGGTTGCAGATTTTCGTCCGAATGTTGGGATCGAGGGGTTTTGCAATGCCTTACTGCTATAGTTGTAGTACGGGCAACGGTATTCCTGGTATTGAGCAAGGCGTTTTGCGAATCGAGGCGCCGCAGGGGAAAATAGATTACCATGTACTAGTAGTGCCCAGACTAGGAGTTGCGGTCCGCGGAACCAGACTTGGTCCAAAGAAAGTCTGCCCAAGTTTGGTTGGCTCTTGTTTTTCAGCAATGGGGAAGTTACTATGCATCAGTTATTGCAGGTTCAAGCATGGAAAACCTTTTTTTTTCTGACATGCAACATCGTGAACCGAAACCGTGCCGCTAATTTGCGTACTATACCTAAAGAAGAGAGGACAGGGAATGAGAAGAAAAAGAAGAAAAAAACGAATAAATTCCAGCGTGACAACATCCAATGTCCATATGGGAAATTATGGGCGAAAATGTGCGTTTGGGCATCGGATCGTCTTGAGCATGGGAAAGTGTTATCCTGGCACTAGGCGCCTGAGCATACCATTAGATAGGTAGACACCTACGACGTACGAATAGGCACAGTACCTTGGGGTTAGTGATTTAAGCACATAGTGTAGTTGGCCCTGAATTGCAACCGATACGCACCGTGTTTATATCGTGAATAAGAAGACCCTGACTTGCCTGATAAACGACCTTAAACGACTCGACAAGTTCCTGGCGAACTGGAATGCCGGGTCCACCAGGACCAACTGACTAGAGTAATACGTGCTGCACTCGAACCAAAAATGCAGACAGGAATGAAAGATGGCGGCCCCAAGTCATTGGTCCTAAAAATTAGGCACAACCATGAGTTGGCAAACGTTTTCAGCTTCTGCAACAAAGCTGCACTCGTGCGATAAGTGGAGAAAAGACGGCACGGTTGCCAAGCAAGATTTCTTTTTGCGGGGTAATCCTTGCGACCTTGGCAGCAAGAGCTTCCGTCAAAAAGGGAAAAGGGTGTTGATCCAACATTGTTACCTTGGAACCTTGGATCACCGAGATTGGGAGACCTATCTCAATCTCAATTCCCCGTGTCCAATATTTCGGGACGATATCGATCGGACAGCTTGGTCAAGGCAAGACAAGGTAGGCATCTCAAGTGGCTGTGCGGTGTTAATTAGCTGTCCTTCTTTGGCTTCGGGACCGAGTCTTTGCTGCTCAACTGCTCAGCGGCAAACGGATCCTGAACTGCCGACGGTGGAGGCGTTTCCACAGGTTTTGGAGTGCGTCATTGGCGATGCTAGTATGCGCATCAGAGGGCGGGAAGCGACTGGTCGTATGATGGTTGGATCAATCCACGGGGGTCCAATGGCGGGTATCTTGACCGGCAATTGTTTTTTTGGGTCGTCTTGACATATGGGGCTCCATTGTGCAGCATTAGTGTCGGTTTTCTTTGCTCTCTGTTAATTGATCTCATCGATAATTATATCAGTAATTTGGCTTGAAGCCTGTCTTTATCTACGCGTATTCGTTGTTCATCTTTCGACAAGCACAAATAGAGATTCCGCCCTGGTCTCTTCGGATCACGGCCCCCAAAATGCTCGAGCTCCTCGCGCGTCCAGCCGTGGCTGCACCGGCACTGCTCCTGGTCGGATACATCATCTACCACGCGGTCAGGTCACCCAGGCTTCCAGATCTGCCCATCGTGGGCGCCAAAGAAGGGGACTGGTTCCCCATGCTGCAGGCGAGATGGAGAAACATTGTGGACTTTGAGAGGGGGCTCAGCGAGGGCTACCAAAAGTACAAGGGCCGGCCGGTCATCGTGCCGGCGTCGCACCGGACCAGCGTCATGCTCCCGCTGGCCGAGGTGGACTGGTACCTGAGCCAGCCCGACGACGTGCTCAGCTTCCACCTCGCGGCGCACGAGACGCTGCAGCTGGACCACACGACGCTGGACCGCCGCCTGGCCCACGACACGGCCAACAACCGCGTCGTGACCGTGACGCTCAACGGCCAGCTCGGCAACCTGGTGCCCGACATACTGGACGAGGTCCGGTACGGCTTCGAGCGGTGCTGGGGCGGCCGGCCGGGCGAGGCCAGAGAGGTGAAGCTGTACGAGACCATGACGCGCATCATCGCCGGCGTCACGGCCCGCGTCATCCTGGGCACCGCCTTTAGCCGCGACGAGGACTTTCTCGAGCTCAGCACCGCCTGCGCCCAGGACCTGCCCGTGTCGGCGCAGATGCTCATGTTTGTCTGGAAGCCCCTGCGACCGCTCGTGGCGCCCTTGGTCACGCTGGCCGCCAAGACGCGCCTGCGCCGCTACAGGCGTGCCATCGCGCCCGAGGTGCACCGCCGGCTGGCGGCCTGGGACGCGCGAGCCCGAGACGCCGAGGGCGGCGGCGGCGACGGCAACGAGCCAAACGACTTTTTGCAGTGGACGATCCGCCACGCCAAGCAGAGCGGCGACCCGACCATGTGGGAGCTGGACATGCTGGTGGGCCGCACGCTCATGCTCAACTTTGCCGCCATCCACACCTCGTCGCTGACGCAGACGGCGGCGGTGCTGGAGCTGGCGGCCAGCGACGCGTGCGTGGCGGCCGAGCTGCGCGCCGAGGTCAGCGCCGTGGTGGCCGAGCACGGCTGGACCAAGCGCTCCCTGGCGCGCATGGAGAAGCTCGACTCGGTGCTGCGCGAGAGCGCGCGCCTCAACTCGGTCGTCACGCTGGGCATGGAGCGCAAGGTGGTGGCGGCGGGCGGCGTCACCACGCCGTCGGGCCTGCACGTGCCGCGCGGCGGGGTGGTGTGCCTGCCCGCGTACGGCGTGCTGCACGACGACGCCGTCTACCCGGACGCGGAGGAGTTTAGGTCGTTTCGCTTCTCGGACGCGAGGGTCGACGACGGCCGCGGCGCCGCGTCGTACGTCGAGCGCGCCCGCAACGCCTTCCCCACCACCAAGCCCGAGTTTTTGGCGTTTGGGCACGGGCGCCACGCCTGTCCGGGCAGGTTCTTTGCGGCGCTCGAGCTGAAGATGATCTTGGCGTACATTGTGCTGAATTACGACATATCGCCGCGGGAAAAGACGCCGGGTATGTGGCTTGGGGTGAATAGGGTGCCGGATCTGAATGCCAAGATATGCATTCGGAGAAGGGAAAAGTCGTGAGGTCGTGGGGGGATGGGATGGCTTTTGTTTGTTGCCTTCAGCTTGGTCCAATCTCTTTTGACGCACGTGGTCTGACTTGATGCTGGCCAGCCTGGTGTGCGGCTCTGAACCCAGCCGTCTGTTTTGGGTGCGCAGCGTTTACTTGTCGCACATCAAAACCGAATTGGTCCGTCAGCACTTGTCATCTGACAAGATGCCGTTCAAGGGGTTTGACAAGCTTACATTCTTCGTCGCATGGCACACGGAGCACATTCTCTAGATCTAGAACTAATGCAGTTCCAATTGCACAAGGGAAAAGTCCGAGGTGGGATCTTGGCGTAAGCTTGACGACAAGTCACTCCGCACACCGAATACAGCGACCACTCAACTGCCGACGATCCTATACGACTGAGGCCGCAAAACATGACAAAAATGATAACCGCAAAACCCGCTTGGAATTGTCGATGAAAAAGAAAAAGTGTTGAGGATGCGGGGTCAATCTCTGGTGAATATGCAGGCTTATGCACATGCCATCTTTTTCTAGCAGTCTTCCAGGAGACTATTTAGTTACTGGCTAGAAGATTTTCTCTGGCGTTTTGCTTTTGCTGGGTCATTCTTTTCCGACTACCGAGTCGTAGAGGGTACGTGTGAATACCGTCAATATGGGTTCTCTAGACCAAGACCAAGTCTATGACTTTATCATCTGCGGGCAAGTATTGACCAAGCAGGGCAGTAGCTTTTGGCCAGTGACTAGAACTAACAAAGTTGACATTTCCACCAATCTCTAGAGGCGGCACCTCGGGCTGTGTCATTGCCGGTAGGCTTGCCGAGAGCCCAAATGTCAGCATCCTCTTGATAGAGGCCGGTCCAGACTCGAAAGACCTCGAGAATGTGCACATGGTTGGGGGGTATGTGTCTCTTTTTCCTGTCATCTGGTATCACAGTTGTTAAATCACCAGAAAAGAAAAGAAAACTAAAACGTCCGTGCGACTCGATCAAGAGCCCGCCAGCTCTTCGACCTGGAAACAGACTGGAACGTCACCAGCCAGCCCAACCCCGGGGCCGACGACCGCACCGTCAAGCTCACGCGCGGCAAGTTCCTGGGCGGCTGCTCCGGGTGCAACGCGACGCTCTGCATCCGCGGGTCGCGGCAGGACTTTGACGACTGGGGCGTCGAGGGCTGGAGCGGCGACGAGGTGTTTGCCTACATGCGCAAGGCGGAACGCTTCCACGGCCGGGACTGGTTCCGGGCCTGCGAGGCCGAGCACGGCACCGACGGCCTGCTCGACGTGGAGCCCTACGACCTGGCGCCCATCTCGGACCTGCTGCTCGAGTCCTTTGTCGACAAGGGCCTGCCGCTGGACCACGACTTGTTTACCCACGGCCGCAACCCCCACGGCTGCGGCCACGCGCCCAGGAGCGTGCACAATGGTGTGCGCTCCACCGCTGCGAGGTTTGTCGCCGACAAGGCGCGCGCGAGGAGCGGCGTCGACATCATGACCGAGACTCTTGTCGACAAGGTTGTTGTCGAGAGGGTGGGTGGGGAGCTCAGGGCGACGGGGGTGCGGTTGGTCAAGGCAGACGGGTCTGTGGTGCATGTCAAAGCCGGCAAGGAGGTTATCGTCAGTGGGGGTTCGTACTGCAGTCCCAACATACTGAACCGTTCTGGGATCGGCGCAAAGGACGAGCTGGACAAGTTTGGCATCGAGACGCTGGTGGACCTTGCAGGGGTTGGCAAGAACTTGATGGACCATCTGGTGAGAATTCACTTGACAAATCACCCACTGACAATAATCCCACTGGCAAATTCCCACTGGCAAATTCCCACTGACAACCACCCCAGATCGCTTTCATCGTCTACGAAACCGAGCACCAAGGCCTGACCGTCGACAAGGACCTCTTCCACGACGACGGCCTCGCCAGGTCCTACGCGCTGTGGAAGGACCACAAGGCCGGCGTGCTCGCGGGCTTCCCCTTTGGCTGCGTGGCCTTTGCGCGCCTCGACTCGCGCCTCTCCGACTCTGCGGTATGGAACGCCGCGCCGCGCCAGCCCGGCCGCGACCCCATGGGCCTGACGCCGCGCCAGCCCAACGTCGAGCTCATGACCATCCAGTGCTACGGCGGGCCCAAGAGCTTCACCGACTTTCCCGTCGGCGGCAGCCACACCTTTTGCCTCGTGCCCGAGCTGTTTTCGCCCCGGTCGCGCGGCTCCGTGGCGCTGCGCAGCGCGGACCCCCGCGACGTCCCGCTCGTCGATACCAACTACCTGGCTGATCCGCTCGACGTCGAGGTCATGGCCGAGGCGTGCAGGTTCGCCAACGAGATCGTCGTCGACGGCAAGGGGACCAGGGACGTCGTCAAGGGGTCGTGGCCCCGGGAGCTGATCCATCACAGGTACACGACCAGAGAGGACTGGATTCCGTTTGTCAAGAAGAATGCGACAACCTGTAAGTTGTGTTGTGCGTTCAGGGACGAGAGACAGAGACAGACAGAGCGACGTTAACCCCTTGCTTTCACAATAGGCTACCACCCAGCCGGCACCTGTGCCATGGGCAAGACAGACGACCCCAAGACTGTCGTCGACGCCAAGCTCAGGGTCAAGGGCGTCAATGGTCTGCGCGTGGCCGACTGCAGCATCATGCCCACCCTCAACGGAGGACACACCCAGATGCCGGCCTACGCCATTGGTGAAAAGGCGGCCGACCTCATCAAGGAGGCATGGGGTCTCAAGTAGGGATCGACTTGGGGAGTAAGCTGTCTAGACAAGCAGTAGCGTTAATCTGTTTCATCTCATTCGCATGACGCACATCATTTGTTGCCCGTATTCGAGACGCGCGCTACGCCCCCAGCTTGAACAGAAACGCACTCAAAATCGCAGGTGGCAACGCAAAAATCAAGGTCGCGATGGCAGATCCGCCTTGAACATCCCCCTTGGCCGCCGACCAAGTAATCATAACAGTAGCGCTGGCGAAGATTGTCAGCATGGTAACCCAGAATATTACCTCACGGTTTGGGCCTTCAATGATGTGCAGCCCAAAGCCGATGCATGATTCGCCGCCCTCCACGACCTTTTTGTCCAACCGCTTGGGCAGCCTCGGCAGCCAGTCCATCCTGCTCGGCGCCAAATCCCCATCCTCGTGGCTCAGGTAGTGTATAAAGATCTCCGGGGGCATTGGGGGCATCGGAGTCAAGGGGTCCGGGTTGTATTCGTACTCGATGGAACCCGAGGGCGGGATCGCCTTGGGCCGTTCCGTGACCGAGACGTACCCAGACCGGAGGTTCCACAATGTGAACTAGAAACAGGAAGCCTACGTAGTCAGAGCTTGTTGTTGAAGGGCTTCATCTCGCCGCCATCAACACTTGCCTGAATAAACTCGACAGTAACCGGTTTCACCAGGAACCAAAATCGAGACAGGCGCCCCCTGGTTTGGACGTAAGCTGCTTTCATGCTCTGGAAAACCTCGGCGTCGCTCGCCATTTTGGTCGTGTTGATCTCGGCCAGCGTCTTGTATATGCCTCCCGTGTTGACACAGAGGGCCAGGTATTTCGGGCGGTCGGTGGCCTGCGTGGGAGGAACCCCATTGGCTGGTGTTGATGCATTTGTTGTGTTGGTCGGCTGCAGGGCTCCGGTCTGCCCTATTGGCGATCCTGCATTGTTGACATCCGAAGTCGAGTTTAGTCCCGCCCGGGGTGGCTGTTGTCCTTGCTGAGGCGTTGGGGACTGCCCAGTCACGGGCGGGGTAGCCCCTGAATTTAGCGCGCCTGCATACGACGGTGGCGGGCCACGGCTTTGTAGGGACTGCTCCAAGGCGTCGATGACACCCACTCCCTGCGAGACAGAAAAGTCGGCAAACAGTTCCATTCCACAGTCCTAGGGTGACGATTATCCAAGTCAGTGGACGTTACTGTGACGCAGTAGGGCAGACTTACGCAGGTCCATTCAATACGCCGGTGACCGTCGGCAAGCCTCGGCCGCCACACGCGTCCGAGATTCCAATACGTGACGGCCAGTCGATTCACAAGTCTCTTTCCGAGTTTCTTTGCCGCTAGGATCGACCCGAGCCGCTCCTCTCGGTATCGCCCCTCGTCTTTGAGAAGGGGCATGTCTTGAGCCTCAACCACGCCATCGGCTCGTGCAAGCTCTGGACATTCGGGCTCAACTGCCTTCTCTGATGTCCTTTTCTGCTCTAGAAAATCCCTCAGATCCTTCTTGTAAAGCTCAAAGGGCTCCCCTGTGGTGAGAAAGCTGGTCGTGGCGTCAAGGGCTTGCAGCGCCTCGGGTTCGGTTTTCATTGCTTCTTCGTGGCGATCATCATCATCATCATCATCGTCCAAACCGGGCTTGTCATCAACATATTCCTCGAGAGGCCGTGGCACGCTTCCGGGGTCCGCGTTCGGCTGATCTATTTCACCCAATACCTTCCCCGGCAGAAATGTACGGTCCCTTTGCGCTTCGAGCGCTGTCTGGATCCGTTGAAGAAACGTGTTATCAGGTGTATCCGCCATCAGTAGGCTGTATATCTCGGAGAATATTGTCTCCCTGACGCTCCGTGGCTGTATGAACCGTACCATGTGCCAGGTAAGGTCATCCTCCTGCTGTAAAGAGTCAACTCCGGACTCATCGAGAGACTTTCCAGAGTCAGCAGAGGTGATGCGGGATGTTTGAGATTTCCGAGTCCAGGGCCAGCTTGAAAGCCGCGAGGGAGCCGAGTATGTGTAATCGATTTTCATGGGATGATGGGTTGCAAGACCTGCCCTACCATCACGCAACAACTCCTCTATAAAGTCGTCTATAAGGCCAAGCCTGTCTGCACGCAGAGCCTTTCGGTTTTCCACGTTCCATGCCTTGTTTTGGTGTTTGTTATTCATCCAAGCTGTGAAAATGTCTTGAGGGTCGACAGTCTGAATGTCGGGCGAAATTGCTCTCTGAGTGGCACTGGCACCTGATGTAATTTGGCCCGCAACAAGAGAGCCTGATACAATGCTAGAGTCGGTTCTGCCATCGAGTGTGTTTTCTTGGCGGAAAAACTGGGGAGCAACCGGTTTGGAAATCCAGGGTGGTTTTCGTCCATGGTATGCCATATACATGCTCTTGGAGAGGTCTGCAGCAAAGCCATCCAGACTTTTAGGTGGGGACGGCATTCCACCCGGATCGATGACTGTCAGGACCCCGGCGCTCTTTTTCATAATTCCATAGTGGGGGTGTTTGTAGAGCCAGCGTCTGTCGAGCTTGCCTTTTATCTCCACTCGCATGTTGAACGGCCGCCCGCCGTGTTCAAACACAAAGGCGATGGGGAATGTGCTGGGGGAATCTCGCTCATCAGGTTTGTACCTGGTGAATGTCCATTGAATGGTACGGTATGTCATCCTGACAAGTCCGGCAAATCCCCATGTGTGTCCATATCTCTCGGCATCTTTGCCACTAGGGCCGGAGCCGGAAGGCTCGTCAACGAGGTCTGAGCCCAAGATTTCAGAAGGCCCATGGAACTGGGTAACAAGGAGAGGGCCAGCAGGCGCGCCGTGTGGCAAATCGTCCTCGCTCAGGGTGATGGAGACAGTAACGCGCGCGACCGAGCTTTTATAGGGCTTCTTGAACGAAAGATTCATATACAGCAGGCCAGCTGGTGTCATCTCAGGCCCGAGGACGCCCCATAGCGACTTCTCCCAGTCGATTGTGCATTCGATCTCGGCCTCGCCGATAGTACCCAGGCCAACGCATGAGTGTGAGACGGCCTCGTTTTCTTCGTCGAGCATCTCAAAGCCGTTTTGGTCCGACGTCATGGTTGGGATGGCTCCAAACCGACGCCCAATCGCCACCAACAGCCTCGGTGGTGCTTTCCCCAAAGCAAAATCCATTATTGGAGTCGGGCGGCGATAGGCCTGGCTTGCTGTCGTATTTGTTATGTGACTATTCCAGGAGACGCATAAGAGGGTTCCGGACAAATATTATCTTGTAATAGCGGTCGCTGATACTTTTTAGCGGTACGTTTCAGTGCAACGAGAAGCTTGCCCAGCCGTTTCTGATCAACGCAGAAAGATCAGACATCGTGAAATTTGAACAAGGGAATGCGGGGCTTCCCCCAATATGTTGTCTTATGGCTGGCTAGATTGCAAGTGGCCAAGTTTGCTATGCGAGCCTGACCAGCCGACAGCCTATAGGCGAAACGATACATGCGAGGGCTGAAATCGCCCTGCAGTTTGCATTCAGGCCACCCCCATTGGGCCATTTCCGACATCCTGGAGAGATTCGGAAAGGGGACCACACAATCTGGTCAACAGTGCACACTCACCCGGCAGCATTGAAAAAAAACATGCCGAACCTGCCACGGTTCCACTCGCCCAGCTCAAGGCCGTCACCCCCGAGCCGCGCATGCATCACACAAGAGAGCGCGACGACGTAACTGACTTGCACCGCCAGTGCCGACGACGAAGTGATGGCGCCGAGGCGATGAAGGCGCTGTCGTTGAAGTCGAGCATGGCGATCTAGAATGGGAGTTTAGAAAGGTTCCTCTTGTGTTGGTCAAATATAGTAAATCAGGAGTAATAGGGGGTGGAAAGATGGATTTACACCAAGATTATTACCATGAAGCCCATGACTGCATTCGCAACATAACCCCAGAACATTCCCGTTGGCACGGCTCGCTTCGGGTTGCGTGTCTCTTCACCCAGGTGCACTATACTTTCAAATGCTGTTGACGAGAATCAACTTTTTGATGTCATGGTTTCTCCCTCAATACCATCAGGGTGCTCCACATACGTGTGAGCCTTACCAATAAAAAGATAGACGGTGTCAAGGGAGTCGATGTTGAAGGAAACAAAGTCACGCCAACCACCGACGCTGCTTTTGGTCAAAAAGGTGTCCAGACTGTTTTGCGGCGCCAGAACCCAGACCAAAATGAGAAGACCAGAAACAAAACCACGTTTACTATCCCGGCGAGCAGCTCAACCCACGGCACCACCCGGAACGCCCACAGATTCACAGCCGCGACCAAGACGAGATACGTCATGCTCATGAGCGTGGTCTGCCAGCAGGTGGGCGTCCAACCCGGGTGCAGTGTTGATGGCTCCCTGAAGGGTGATAATGCCGCCGTTGAAGCAGCCCTTCAAAAGCTCAGAATGGAAAAATAATACCATTCTCTCAAGAACGAAAAGACCGCCAGGGATAGTTGGAAGTGTATAATACGATTCAGATGAGCTTCTGGGGAAAGGTATCCTTATCGACCGGCCGTAAGGCTTTTTCAACCTCTTCTGCGAGTCAAGGAGATAATATCCGTAGCCAGCGCTTATGAAGCTGGTTTTCTTTTGGAGCGGTTCGGTCTTTTATTTGTCCCCCTTGTATCTCCACGGTCAGGCTGAGCATGTTACTGTCGATACCGCAATGTAAAATGCTACATTGCAAGCCGTCAACATCAACAAGGCTCACTTGTAGGGCTTTCGGCTCGTTGTTGCGATGAAAAAGCGGTCATCCAATGCTCCTCATCCGACGGACCCCTTTTTCGATTGGATCCTCCACCTTAGCTATCCAGGAAACTTGGCCGATTAGTCTGATGTTGGTTGTTGGTCACAGATCAAAAGATTGGCATAGAGAAGCAGTATAGTTTCCGATCTCTTCTGGGCAAGATGGTGTTGTTTGTTACTGTCGTGTGAATATTGCACACGCCTGAAGCACGTTTCGTCAACCTCCCTGCTTGTGCTGTTTTTACTCGATGCTCTCGCAGCCTGTCCTGGAAATCTCAGTCGCATAATGCGCCAAGCTTTCCATGTGCATCTTTACCAAAGATGAATGACTACGGCCACATGCACATGGCCACAAGGCCTGGCTCGCGCTGCCACCCGCAATCGGCAGCAGATGTCCTTTGGCCTCTCCATCATCACGGCCTGCACGCCCAGCATCAAGTACGTCTTTGGCACCTTTGGCGGCTTCACCTTGGCGGAGGCGGCGACCTGACGGAGCGAGAGCACGAGGAACCCGAGGTGCCATGTCATGCATAACGAGGGAGGTTGATGTCGACGTGGATGATCCGAGAGTTCCGCCAGAGCGGCTTCATGACCGCGGCGACTCCGGGGTCAGGCCAGTGTCCATCTGGATCAGTGGATTTTCTTTTTCTTCGCTCGGCGGTGCTGCTTCGTGAGAAGAATCTACACAAAAGCGGCAGCCACTTACTTTATTTGCTGGCACATATCCCTTGCTGGCCGTACTCTTGCCTCGGTTCCCCCTTCCCGCTGGTATGGTCCATAACCATGGCGACCTGGTTTTTTGGACCGTATTATTTTCCGAGCCATCAAAGCCGTGATATTTTGCTTTGGAAGAGCTAGGAAGGTGCGAACAGATGGACTTATCCTGTAATCCTTTCAGATGCTGCCCAGACAACAAATCGTGTGCCGTCTTTCAATCCAGTTGTATTCTGCACCATGATAACTCTTCAACGGTCCGGTACCGGGATTGGATCAAGTGGGTTGGAGTAGCCGTGGCTGAGACCGTCACGTTGACAGCTGGAGGTCCACAGCCACGCGTCGGGCTAAGCAGGTACCTGTCTCAAAGTACCTTGCTGACATACGAATTGACCCAGACAGCGCCACTGGATCTACGTAGCTGTAGAATAGAAAAGCAACCGCAAGAGTATTCGAAATGCAATTCTGTTCTGTCCTATTCTCTATTTCTCCATGCCACCGCTCTTCCTTGCAAACAAACAATAGACTTTGCATTCGAGAACTTAGTTAACAGCGCTGGTGTCGATCCCAACATGCGAGACATGCAAAATAATTACCTCGTACAGAGAAGCTTGACCTGTCCTCCGCTTACAATTCCGACGGATCCGCACAAGTGGACCCCGCATCTAGGTACATAAACACATTGGTTGCTGGCCAAAATTACATTACCATGTACACAAAATGCTACGAAACTTGGGTTACTACTACGATTTGGTAGTGTTTCACCCAAAGGGACTTGTAGTACTACCGAACCTCACCTAACCCCGCCGAATCAGGGGCCAGGATTACAAATGTACTGTACTGTATTCACTGTACGTGCAGTTACTATGCAGTGCGCGGTTTTATCGACCCCACGTATGGGCAAGGAGGAAAAAACGAGGTCAGCCTCAATTGGATTCCAAAGTCAACCCTGAACCCAGGCCCGGTGTCAATCCCTTCCTCATCGTGAGTGGCTCTTTCCACCTTGATGATTAATATGGGCTCGCACTCGGTTGGAGGGATTTTCCAAGGGCAGGTAACGGGGAATCCCACCAGGTTCCATTTCGTGGGGAAAGAGAAGAAAAAAAAGCTCAGTACCTTGGGGTAGGGCAATGTAGGTAGTTTACTCTAGTTGCATTTAATGATAAAACTGTCAACAGCATTAACAAGTCTGACACTGAAAGGCACAATTTTCCGTCTCAGCCCTGGCGAAGACGCAGCGAATCGTTGGGAAAAAAGAATTGATCTCCTTCAGGGTTCAAACCTTCCGATGACCTCTTTCGGCTCGGGACTGTACATACACCTACACGGACCTGCTAGGGTAATCCGCTGAAGGGTGCACGGTCGGGGAGTCGTCCGACGACGGTCTGCATCAATAAATAGCAACTGCACCAACTTCAGCTTTACGCTCAGCTAACTCGAGTGAGGTAGCTTGTCTGATATGTACCTAGGTTTGCAATTATGAACATATCCATCATCTGGATTGACGGTGGCAACGAGCTTGTGTTGTCTCCGAATTGCCTCCCATATTCAAGCAGCAAACCAAGCCAAGGTACTTGCCCAAATCTGCAGGTACTATGTGAGCGACGAGCTTACGCAGCAAAGGTACTGCCCCTAGGGGCCTAGATAGATTCCACTTTGCCCAACAGATCGCCACATGCCCAAGTCTCAGCTCCTTTTCTACCCTGCTCAAGCCAATTATCCATGAACAAGGAGCGATAAAGAAGAACTCCATTTGCCCCTGAATCACAGTCGAAAAGGAAGAGAAAGGTTCAGAAAGTAAAAAAGAAGAAGAAATTCATCAAGTGACGAGGTCTACCAACTGTTGTACTTGGTAGCTGTATATTTTTTTTAATGCGCGTGCCGACGTGCCTCAGTCTTACGCCGCATAGCCCCTGTAATTATAATTACCAATTGTGCCAAACCAAACCAGCCAAAGTCTACCCAGGTCTAATTCTAGATTAGACTACAGTACAGGCTACCGTTGCGTATTTATTGCAGCACTCTACCTAGGTATAAGTACACAGCCAGTCTAGTTCTAGGTGATAGCTGGAGCTATTTATTTCCAAACTGCCGGGCTCCCCTCCAGTAAGAAGAAACCGTTGGTTTTGCTTTACGCGGCAGGCGAAGCTAACAGTCCCAAACGCCCCCAGCCACGGACCTGGACTGTGCGGAGTCAGTCCGCCTCGGCCTCCCATGCTATGCTACCCTACCGTACCCAGCTTTCTGTCAACCCACCCCCATCCATCCATCCATTCAAGCCATCCCACCAAGGACAGACTGGAACCCCTCCCTGTTGCGCACCAACTAATCCGTGCCGGATCCAAGGGGTCAGTCAGCGATCAACTTTCCACCGCTGGTCGGCCACAGTCCAACCTCGAACCAACGACCAGACTGACTTTTTGGGCCTCTTGACAGTAACCCGAAATCAGTCCTCGATCACTTCCTGCCCCAGACTTCGATACCCCCATATTGCAATTCAAACCCCTCCATTCGGTTCTGTTTCTGTTTTGTTCAGCTCGTCGTCGACAAGCAGACCAGATCACAACACTTGACCTCTTTTTTTACTTGCTCCTCAGCATCGACCACATCCTTCCGCCTCGTCTACGTACACGAACCTCCCCCTCGTCATCTATCTGGTCTTCGGGACCACGATTCGCCCAACATGTCGTGGAAGCTGACAAAGAGTGCGTACCTTGTGAATACTTTCTTTGCCGTTTCTTTTTCTTTGGTCCAGACGGAGCGTGCCATATGCCCATGTTTGACATTTTCCTCATCTGGCCATGGTGTCTGGAGATGCATCTACCGGATACTTGCTTTGGCGCCGTTGGAAGGAAAGAAAGAAAAAAAAAAAAAAAAAAAAAAAAGGTTACACACTTTTATAATAATCATCTCAACGGCTGACACTACTCTCGATTTCGCCTGCTAGAGCTCAAGGAAACCCACCTGACCACGACGCTGTCAAATACCTTTTCTCGATCCCCCTCGACGTCTACGATCACGGACAAAGATGACAAGAGTGGAGATTCTGGAATCTCGGGAGCGGCGACGCCGACAAATGAGAGCAACGTCGGTATGTCTCATGTTCGCTTCGGCAGCTCAGGGCTTATAACCGATGCATCAGACGCTAACTCGAGAGTGGCAACCCCTCGGAACCAGCGATAGAAACTCTAACCCAGGCACCGGTTGTGAAGCCCTCAAAACCAGGCATCCTCGTGGTTACTATACACGAGGGCCAAGGCTTTTCTCTACCGGAGCAGCATCGGGCAGCGTTTGGCATGGGTAACCAACATTCGTCGTCGGTCTCGACGGGCAACGGCTTCGGCGTCGCCGGCTCGGTCCGACCCGGCTCGTCACAAAAAAGTCCTGGCGTCTTTAACGGAAGGCCACAGACGTCAGGCGGCGGGTTTGGAACGCTGCCGACGAACCACGGTCGATTCTCGGGCAAGTACATGCCCTATGCTCTGATCGACTTTGATAAGGTTCAAGTCTTTGTCAACTCGGTGGAAGGCTCCCCCGACAACCCCCTGTGGGCAGGTTCCAACACGCAGTACAAGTTCGACGTCTCGCGAGTCACGGAGCTCACGATCCACCTCTACATAAGAAACCCCAACGCACCACCCGGGTCAGGACGCAGCCAGGATATCTTCCTGGGCGTCTGCCGGATTCAGCCGCGATTTGAGGAGAGGCAGCCGTTCGTCGAGGATCCCAAGATGAGCAAGAAGGACAAGGAGAAGGCCCAGGCCGAGTGGGCCAAGCGGGAGCGGGCGCTTGGTTTCAGCGGCGTCGAGTGGGCCGACGTTCAGTACGGCACGGGCCGCCTCAAGATTGGTGTTGAGTTTGTCGCCAATAGGACTGGCAAGCTCAAGCTCGACGAGGACTTTGAGCTCCTCAAGGTGGTCGGCAAGGGCAGCTTCGGCAAGGTCATGCAGGTGCGCAAGAAGGACACGAACCGAATCTACGCCCTCAAGACGATCCGGAAAGCACACATCATCTCGCGTTCCGAGGTCACCCACACCCTGGCCGAGCGCTCCGTCCTGGCCCAGATCAACAACCCCTTCATCGTGCCCCTCAAGTTCGCCTTCCAGTCCCCCGAGAAGCTCTACTTCGTCTTGGCGTTCGTCAACGGTGGTGAGCTGTTCCACCACCTGCAGAAGGAGCAGCGGTTCGACGTCAACCGCTCGCGCTTCTACACGGCCGAGCTCATCTGCGCCCTCGAGTGTCTGCACGGCTTCAACGTCGTCTACCGCGACCTGAAGCCCGAGAACATCCTGCTCGACTACCAAGGCCACATTGCCCTCTGCGACTTTGGCCTGTGCAAGCTAGACATGAAGGACGAGGACCACACCAACACCTTTTGCGGAACTCCCGAGTACCTGGCACCCGAGCTGCTCGAGGGCAAGGGCTACGACAAGGCCGTCGACTGGTGGACCCTGGGCGTGCTGCTTTATGAGATGTTGACAGGCCTGCCACCTTTCTACGACGAGAACACCAACGAGATGTACAAGAAGATCCTGTACCAGCCTCTCGACTTCCCGGGCCCCGAGGTCGTACCGCCTGCCGCCCAGGACTTGCTGAGGAAGCTTTTGGACCGCGACCCCAAGACCCGTCTCGGATCGCCGGAGCGCGGACGTGGCGCTGCTGAGATCAAGTCCCACCCCTTCTTCCACGCCATAGATTGGCGCAAGTTGT
Source organism: Pyricularia oryzae 70-15 (assembly GCF_000002495.2). Lineage (NCBI taxonomy): Eukaryota > Fungi > Ascomycota > Sordariomycetes > Magnaporthales > Pyriculariaceae > Pyricularia > Pyricularia oryzae. The sequence goes on along the minus strand of NC_017851.1, from coordinate 3,135,692 downwards.
TGCAGCGCAAGTATGAGCCGGCGTTCAAGCCCAGCGTGGTAAGTGGATTATTTGTGAACGTGAATTTTGTTTCCATTGTGATACTTCCCTGCTGACACGGTCAACTTTTTTTTTTTCCTTGAACAGGCCAATGCTCTCGACACGACCAACTTTGACCCCGAGTTCACATCCGAGGCACCGCAGGACTCTTATGTCGAAGGACCGGTCCTCTCACAGACAATGCAGGACCAGTTCCAGGGCTTCAGCTATAACCGACCGATTGCGGGACTTGATGACGCCGGCGGTAGTGTTAAGGACCCTTCGTTTGTCGGCAGCCTTCAGGGAGGAAGATAGAGCTTGTTGAATCTTTTTTTTCCTTCCCCCCGGCCTTGGCCGGCCGAGGAGCAAATCATGAAAATAAAGAGGAGAGGCTATTTAAGCCTAGCCTCGATGCCACAAGTGAACAACTTGACAAATAACACTGGTTGTGTAAAGCGCATCGCACCAAGGAATGAAATTGGCGACACTGGCATATAGCGCCATTTCATGGTTTTTAGAAAAGGGATGTGCCGGAGCTCTTTTTTTTCTTCTTTTTTTTACACGCATCGTTGATACACAAAGATTTTTTTTTCTTCTCTTCGTCTTGTTGTTTTTCTCGATTGACTCACTGGTTGGATCGCTTGACCATGGCCTTGAGCGGCTCTCTTGCGTTCTCTTTTCTTTTTTTACACGTTGAGCTCAGTCAAGATCAACCTTTACCGGCGTCCAGGAGGGGGGTTGTCTTTTTTTTGAGCAAATATCAGGGACTCTTTATGCGTTTCTTCTCATGAGAGGTTGATATTCAGCTTTTACTGGGGTGCTTTTTTTTTCTCAAGACAAATTTTGCGATGATTTTTCACCATTGAAACTATCTGCATATTTTTATTTTTTTTCTCTAGGTTTGAGACCGCCTGCCTGCAGATTCCCGGGGGTATTATATGGCCATCTTGACATATTGTTCTACCCAACCATAGGCGCTTGGCCAAGATACCCCTGGAATGGACGGTCACTCGGTGTAGACCCTCCAACGTTGCGACTGATTGGTCAGCAATAAGACTGAAGCATTTGGCCTAGGTAGCTGATCAAAAGAATTGCAACAAATTGGTCTTGCAACGACCTTGTTTCTTCTCTGTGAATGATGAGTGATTGACAGTTTGTAGGGCGCCTGATGCTTGTATTGACAGTCTTTTTCACATGGACGGCTGACTCGAGACGTCACAGATGCAATGGGTGAAGAGGCGGTGCTATACTGTATGTACGATGGTAAAAGAAAGAAAAAACTTGGCTAGACCGGCCGACGACTTGGGGGGGAATAGAATTTTCTGTGTGGTTTCCAATTCATTGCTTCTGCTGGTCTGGTGATACATTTATTGATACCCCCGAGTGGTTTTGACATGGTGTCACTCACTCTCGGTGCCCCACAATGCGGGAGCTGTCGGGTAGGAACATGACAGGGCAGGGCAGGGATAGACCGTAGTTGGCCTGCCTTGTGAGAGCCAAGGTGGTGCGTGTGTGTGTGTGTGTGTCTTGGTTCTGGGCAAAAGTCTGGGGTAGAGAAGTGTAGGGTGAGAGGTCGGGCGACGTTGGCTTTGTTTTTTTCTTCTTTCTTGTTAGTCTAACTTCCTTGGCTTGGCTTGGCTTGGCTACGGGGGGCTTTGTTGAGCTGGTGTTGGACGCTTATGAATTGCGCTATTTCGAGGTTTCTCATACAAACGCTATGGGATCTCATACAAGATGAATTTCCGCTCTTTTTTTTTTTTTTTTTTTTTTTTTGCTGTTTTATAAAACAAAAGGTTTAAAGCTTGCTCTAGCCGTTCAGCCAGTCCCTCTCCTCGCCGGGCAGCTCGATCTTGACGGCCTTGTTCCAAGTCCTGCTGTAGACCAGACCGTGGATCCTCAGGCCCCTCTCCTCCATGGCGCGCTTGATCTCGGGGAACTTTTGAATCTGCTTCATCTGCTCGACGACGTTGAGCTCGACGAAGCGGCCGTCGCGGTGCTCCTGGTCGACGGCTTGGAGGGCGGGTGTGCTGACGGCTCTGAGTTCTTGGATTTTGCTATTTTTTTTTTTTTAATGTTAGTATTGTTTTCCCCCCGGAATCTCCCCTCTGGCAAAAGCCAAGATCCACCCTGCGGCCCTCACCTAAACCACGGCCCGTGCAGACCCCTCCGCTGGTCGACGGCCTTGACGACGTCGCACTCGTAGTGGCCGCAGACGACGACGTGGCGGACCTTGAGGACGTCGACGGCGTACTGCACGCCGCTGGCGGCGGCCGTGTCCTCGGGCAGGGCCATGTTGGCAATGTCGCGCACCACGAGCGTCTGCTCGAGCGGCATGTCGAGCACCGTCGTCTCCTCGAAGCCGCTGTCCGAGCACCCGATCCACAGCACCTCCTGCTTGCCCGTCTCGTAGCGCGGGATCAGGTTCGCCGGGCACGGCGTCACCTTGTAGCCCGGCCGCGGGGAGACGTCGCTCATGCCCATGGTTGCAGGTGTGGCGGTGGTGACGAGGGTTGGTTGGTTTGGTTGGGTTTGGTTGGGTTGTTGTTTTCGGGTGGGTTATCGGCGGGTTCGAGGTCCGGCTCGGTCGGTGGTTTAGACGATCTTTGTTATTTGGTGTGGAATGTAATTATGTGGTGTATGTGGTTGTATTGTACGGAATATGTTGTTGCTGTAGAATCAATGTCGTGGCTCCTCTTCGGTTTTGTTCGTTGTCGTGGTCTCTTTAAAATCTCCTACCGATCAAACCTTGGCGACAAGGTCTGTGTTTTCAATTGTCTTGGTCTTTTTTTCTTCTCTTTCTGTACATGCTGTAATTGAACAAACAGGCCAGGGCACTACGGTTTCTGGTCACGATAAAGAAAGAACAGCCGCCATCCCCCTCTTCCTTTTTCCATCTCATCCCAAACAGCCCAGCAGCCAGCCCCAAAACAAACCCCCTCGTGGGTTAAAGCACCCCGAACCGTTCGTGCCCGTTTGTTCCCGTCCGCCGAGGTCGGGGATGCTGGCTTTATCCCGATTTTTAAGTGGGAAGAGGGGTGGTTAGTCACGGGGGGTGTCCCCTGTCGAGAAACCCCCGGAACTTGTCTAAATTGTGGCGTGATTTCTTCTGGTTTGGACTATTCTCAGTGGGCCTAGCTGCCGGCCCATGACACCCAAGGCCCCCTGACTTTTCTACCAAAGCACTACAACACCCTTTTCTCACATGCAAATATCTTGACAAAAGAGATAAACCCTTCTTTCGTCAGGCAATAGAGCCGCCCGTTTCGAGGACCGTGACGTCTGCCGGGAATGGTCGGGCTAATCATCCCCCCCTGTCGTGTGCCCGATGGATGGGACGGGCAGTTGTCGGTGGAAGGGGGTGGGTTTGCTTTAATCACTTTTAATGTTTATTTTCCTTGCCATCAGGCTCGTAATAAATAGGGATGACATTCCGCCTTTTTTCTATCCCCGAGGGCTCCTTCGGGTCATTACTTTATTCTTTGTAATTTCTTTCTCGGCGTCCTGTTGTTGGATTTTTCCCGTTAGTCCTACTCCCACTCGTGCGGCTGCTACAAGTCATACTTCCGTCTCTGCCGTCAGCAACACAGCTCTGTTCTCAGTCATCTTGTACCGCTTTTTCACTCGAGACTCGGGGGAAACACCTGTGCTTTTTCCTTTGGTTCTTTGGAGTTCTATCACTGAGGACGCTGCTTCGGGAGAACAAGACATCACACAACCCAACATAGTTTTCACCACAGAGGCTTTTCAAAACAGCCGCCACCAGCAATAGTTACTTGAGCGTTTCACAGCCCGTCTGACATCCAGACCCGACAGCTGCTTCCGAGCCCAGTCAGGCCCTCTTCAACTTGCACAACTACCCACGAATCCCACCACACTCGCCCAACATGGTCTTTATAACGCGCCTGATATCCATGACCAACTTCGCCGTGGCCAGCTCAGCCCTCGGCTTCCAGGTCTTCGTCCTGTACCCGTGGCACAAGGAGCTCGACGCCAGCTTCGAGGAGCTCAAGAAGGAGCACCTCAAGGTGCTGGGCGCCGTCAGCGGAGGAGCGCAAATCTCGAGGAGTGAAGGCCAGGCCATGGCCGACAAGATCAACAAGGAGCTCCGGGAGCACCAGTCGCGTCAGATCCCCAGACTAAACGAAGGCGGGAAAGTTTCATGGTGGAATTGGCTCACTGGTGGTGCGAGGTGATTGAAGTTGGGAGGATGTGATCGAAAGGTGTTGGGGACAGAGACAAAGGAGTTAATGCGAAGATGCCGTGGAGATGTACGCAGCGTGAAACACCCTATAGATGGATGTCGATTAAACGACCTGGGCCAGCATCAATGATATTAAATACTTATTACTACGACTTGAAGACGAGTTTGTTTGCCTGCATTCTCAGTCTTGATCCGGCTGACCCTTGCCTTCAAACTATACCGCCAAAAACTATACCGCCAAGCAAGTCTTTGTAGGCGCCAACGGTCCTGAGGGAGTTTGCAGGGCTCATATGAAGCAATGCTATACTTGCGCCTTTGGTATAAGGACTGCCCATTGAGGAAATGCCTGTTGCTGAGACTCGGCTTTGACCTCGTCGGCTCCGGCTCGCGCCTCGGAGCCGATGTCCCATCACGTGACAGTCCTGCTCTACATCAGCAACGCCCGAGGACTTAACCAGCGATCGCCGAGACGACAGAGTCAGCGTTCGACGACACTTGGAATATAAATCGAGTTAATATTCCATAATTGACCATTTCTCAGGCCTGCTGAAGAGCCAGAACCAAAATTACAAGAAGAAACACGATTTCCAATAGTTTTAGGTTTTTGTATCGCGTTACATTCCAACATCAACCGCTCCCCAATGGCGTCTCTCGGCCGCTGCCGAAGATCTATCATCAACCAAAAGTCAAACGTCTTGCACAGAAAAGCACCACAACCACCAACCCAACGGCTTTTCCACTGCTCATCCCAGTCACGCAGCAACACATACTCAAACGCCAACATGACGTCACAACCAAAATCCCCAGAGGCATGGTCGCCAACCAAGTACCTCGCCTTCAACAACGAGCGCATGAAGCCAGTCCTGGACCTCCTCCACAACCTGTCCAAGTACGACATGAACGGCAAGCGCATCGTCGACATGGGCTGCGGGCCAGGAAACTCGACGCAGGCCATCTCGCTGACCTGGCCCGGCGCCGACGTCACCGGCGTCGACTCCTCGGAGCCCATGCTCGAGCGCGCCCGCGCCGACGTCGCCCAGGCCGAGAGCACAGCCTCGCGCAGGATCCAGTTCGAGCAAGGGGATCTCGCCACGTGGATGCCAGGCGACGGCGAGGCAAGCGCCGTCGACCTCTACTTCTCCAACGCCGCGTTCCACTGGCTGCGCAGCACGGAGCGCATCCCCGCCGTGGTCAAGCTGTTCCGCTCGCAAAAGCCCGGCGGCGTCTTTGCCTTCCAGATGCCCGACAACTACGACGAGCCGTCGCACGCCCTGATGCGCGAGGTCGCCCTGCTGCCGGGCAGAGCCTGGACCGACATCTTCCTCGAGGTCGGCGTGGGTTACCACGGCGCGCTGCCCAAAAGCGTGCGGGACGCCGGCGTCATGGCGTCGCGGCCCGACCTCGACCCCATCGAGCCCGCGGAGGAGTACTACGACGCCTTCATGCCGCACGCCGCCGCCGTGGAGATTTGGAAGACCACCTACTCGCACGTGCTACCCAGCGCCCGCCACATCGTCGCCTGGGTCGAGAGCTCCGGGCTCATGCCGTACCTGTCCATGCTGCCGACCGACGCCATGAAGGATGAGTTCAAGGCAGAGTATCTGGACCGTGTCGCGAGGGCATACCGCACGACCTACGACGGCAAGGTAATTTTGAGATATCCAAGGCGCTTCCTTGTTGCACAGCGAAAGTAGGTTTTTTTTTTTTTGAGATATTGTTTTTGTTTTACTAGGTACTTGATAAATTAGTGGCTATTTCTAGCGAGTTTTGCCAATAAATTTGTTCCAGGGATTGTAAGCAGACAGTTTTACAATCAGAAGAACCTGGCTGTCTGTGCAGTCAGGCCATTTTTACTTTGCATGTACGGTTAATGTTTGCTTACAAGACTTGCTCTGTATGCAGTGACCTCAGTCGTCTCGTATAGTCGAGGGTCACCCATGGAGCTTCTTAATAACAATCCCACATTCTATTTTGCCTATTTTCTCGGGCTATACGGCATACTACCTTGTCAGCCCCCAGCAGTGTAGTGCGTCTCTTTTTTTTCGCAAAAAGACAAGGTATCGAATCCTTCATGGCATGTCAATGTCCAAGCTAAAACCAACACTACCACGTGGCGCTGGAGGGGACCGTTTTTGTCACGTTCGGCGTTGCTTTTAGGCCCATCTGCCGTATTACCCCGTTCGTGATCTCCCACCGCAGACACGGATAGCGGCCTGCAAGATTTCTCATTGCTTCTTGCTGCAAACATGTGGGACGGCTCTATTCCAGCTCTAGAAGGTTTTTCGACCAGCTGTGGAAAGGCCAACGGCTGCAGAGGCGCTCCCCTATAGCCTGCTGTATAACTCGGTAGAGATCGGCAGCGCGCAACACGACGAATTTCCAAAACCACATGGCAGCCATGGACGTGAGCTAACTCATTACCGGTACAACCTCGTAATGTTTACATGTCAAAGTTTTCATCATTTTAGCCAGATTACCGTTTCTGTTCTTTACTTTTTGTCAAAAATACTGGTACCTACACTTTTTTTCGCAGCACTGACAGGAGCTGAAAAAAAAAGTCGTCAACATCCATCTCCTGGGCACGACCATCACACGTGAGCCGTGCGCGCTATCTTGCTGCTTCACTGTCCTGTCAGCTTGCCTAGCCGACGCCCCAGACATGTCTCTAGAACTAGCTCCTGGTCATCACATACGCCATTATTGGCTGGCGCTTAGAGCTTCAAAAAAAAAAAACGTCTTTTTGACAAGCTGGTTCTCTGACAGTACCAGCACGGCGAGTTCATCACATAGTCCATATCCAAAACCAAGGCATCGAGTCTCGCGGTGGAAAATGGTAGAGTTGGTGGCGGCATGCATAGCCAGTGATTGAAGTGCCGGAGGGCCTGGACCAAGAGTCGATTGTTCACATTTTCGACGGCAAATCTCAAGCCTTGGCTTGAATCTTTGTCTGCGTTCGGTTGATCTAGACAAAAGAGTTGCCATTGTCCTGATAATTGTACAATCAGTTCCTCGTGGAACGGGAACAATGGAATTCAAGAAACAACGAGGTTGCTACCACTATGAACGAACAATTTATAAAAACACCACACCTCACATAGTTGGGTTCAGCTTGGGCAAGGCGATGAACAATAGCAATTTGCACAACATACAGTACTAACCCCCCCAAGCAGACACTCACACAAATATCACAACTTACAAGCCCATACATACAGCATGTGTTACGGCTGGTACGAATACTTCAAGTGCATGCAATGCAGCAGCACATACGGAAGCCGCTACAACGTGCGCAAGTGCGCCCTGGAGAAGAGCACAAGGTTCTGCTCGCAAAGTGGCCCCAGAGGCAAACTGATGGTGGCCGAGATTGAGGACGACGTCAAGATGGACTGGGCTTGCGAGAAATGCAAACGCAATGACAAAGGTGACGTCGCTGGTCAGACGAACTCTGGCGTGAAGCCGCTGGTGTGGAACGACCAGAACAATGCCTGGTCAACCACGTGGTGAGAAAGCTCTGCGTAATGTAATTATCATGTTGTTGTCAAGGTATAGGTAAGTCGGCCTGTTTGGGGCCATCATAATCAAGGGCGTTTTCTACTCGAATTCGTTTTCTTTCAGTCATCTTGCCATGTTTACCCGCGACTACAAGTAGCCGCCAAGTATGAACGTGGTCGTTTGTTTTATCGTCTTTTTATTTTGCGCAACAACCCCAAGGATAGCCCGAGTCTGTGGCATTAAATTTCACCGAAGCCTCCCTCCAACCTAACCGCGCTTGTCGTCGGGAATGCTCTTGGCGCATGCCCAGTGTAAGACATGGCATCTTGGCCGGTTTTGCCTAGTCGCGTTGGCCGTGACACCAGAGCCATGCATTAGGGGTGTGATGTGATGACCAAAAAGCCCGCTCGGAGCAACAGCTTATAAAAAAAAAAAAAAAAAAAAAAAAAAAGGTTGCTTGACGGGAATGACACAATCTTTTTTTTATAGTTGCTCCAAAGAAACTTGGCGGCATTTAGCAGATCAAAAAGAGATCAAACAATGCCCGACTTGGAAGATTACAATGCGGTTACAACAAAACCCTGGCAATATTACCATGCAGTGTATGGTCGCTTAAACACAAAGTCCCAAGGTTGTTGATCTTTGGCTGGTTGAGAAAGTGGGGTGATTTACTGAAACGGAGAGGGCTATTTATTGCTCGGTCTTAATTTAAAACGTACGGGAACACGATCGCGCAATCGTGCCGGTACATCATATCTTGGCATTCTTCTGCTGCTAGATTTTCGGGCTAGGATACGTACGGCTGAGTTTTTTTTTTTTTTTTTTTTTTTTTTTTTTTTCTCTCGAAAGGAACAAAGGAGACAAAAAAAAATAGAGGATTGGACGAGACGCGCAGTTGAAAGGGAAAGCAAAGCTTGCGACTGTGAAAGCAAAATTCATCACAGCTCGCTTCTACCTTCCTGCATCAATCCTAGCTTGCACACATCACAAACAAGGGCGGCATCCTCCGCTTCAAGTTGCATCAATCAATTCCTACATGGTAATTAATCAACACCTATCCATCCCAGACTGTGGATTACTTGCAAAGGGTGACGGGACCTGACACTGACAGACCTGAGCCGCCCCCACCGTCGAGGTGCGGCACTCCACTTGTAGGCGGCTTGATGCAACTACAACTACACCTAATCCAGCTCAAAGAACATTAAACCCGCTTTGCCCAAGCTTGCCCAAAATTCAATTCAACCTCCATTCCCTAAACATTTAAATCCATTTATTTATTTTAATTGCCTTGCTGCAGACTGCCGTTTCTCGCAGGCTCTTTGACCGTTGGAGGGTCCCGCATGTCTCATCTCTGGTCCTTCCAATTAACAGCCCAACCCATCCATCTACTCCTCCGCATCCATGCCAACGGATCTTAATCCGGGCGAGCGGAAAGGGAGACGAGTCCAGTCCAGGACCAAAAAGATGCGGCAGCAAACAAAACAACCCGCGCACACCACCCACAGACTTGCTCTTTTGTCGTGAGCACGCTGAATCTCGGCAAAGGAGGCCGGCCGCTTGTCTTTTTTTTTCTTTGCTTTTTTTGCTTGGCTACTTTTGCTACACCCTATAATTTTAATGCCTTGCGCCAATTCGTTATTCCCGGTCATCAGCATACTGGGAATTACACAACAATGGCGTCCAAACCATGGATAGTCGAGATTTGCTCGAGGGATGTTTCCAGCCTTGAGCCCAAGGGCACCACAGTCAAAAACAACAACACCAAAATGCCGCCAGTGGTGGTCTCCCAGCAGCCTCCAAAGCAACCAAAGACGACCAGCTCATTCTCGCGCCTGTCCGAGACGTACGAGACCACCTTTCCAGCAATGCGCCTGTTCGCCGCCGACGCCATCTCCCTGGCGCCGCCCATCACGTCTTCTTCCGTCGTGCACGACAACGGCTGCGGCCCGGGCATAGTGACGGCCGAGGTCCTGGCCCGCTGCTGCGGCGGTCACGACAAGCATCCCAAACGCCAGCACCACTTCTCCTTCCTCCCCGCGCAGGCTCCCCCGCGGATAGAGGCCACCGACATATCACCCGCCATGACGAGCGCGGCCGCCCGGCGCGGCCCGTCGGTCCGCGCCCAGGTCATGGACAGCAGGCACCTGGCGGGCCTCGACGACGGCGTCTTCTCGCATTCCTTCTCGGGCTTCGTGGTCCTGGGCATGTCGACCGCCGACGGCGCCCGCGTCGTCTCCGAGATGCGCCGCACCCTCCGGCCCGGCGGCACGGGCGTGCTGACGGCGTGGGCAGAGCTGGGCTACGTGGATCTCTTTGCGAGCGTGGCGCGGGCGGCCAAGCCCGACGCCGAGGTGGACACGTCGCGCGCCGTCGTGAGCGAGCGCGGGCTGCGGGGGATGCTGGAGCTGGGCGGGTTCTCGTCGACGCGGTCGTCGCCGTTCGGCATCAAGATGGGCGGCAGCATTGGCAAGTCCCGCCTGGCGCGGGTGAGGAGCAGGGCCAAGCTCGCCGACGACGGCCCCAGCGCCGTGGTGGAGCTCAGGAGCATCACGCGCTCCTTCCCCTGGGCGCTCTGGACCACTCCGGCATACGACCAGATCCGCCGGAGCATGTGCGAAGGTTACACGGGAGCCGGCTGGAGCAGGCAGGACAGGGACCGCCTCGACGCCCTGCTGGCCGACCGCATCAGGCGCCTTGCCGAGCACGGAGAAGTATATCACATGACCTCCTGGGTTGCCGTGCTCAGGAAATGATGACCCCATCGCAGTGGTCTGCTTGGGTCGGGACTGGCATTTCTGGCGAATATCCCCCCTGCAGCAGCGCCCTGCCCATCAAAGGGACCTTGTCCGGAAAGTTTGCTCCCAATGGTCATGCAGGCTTGGATCGTCCGGTCTAGCGTCTGATCATTCAACCGGGGCAAACTCTAATTTAAGGCGAATGCAGTTCTTTCAATCCGAGAAAGAAGAACGCTCCCGCGCATTCAAACGTCTCGACGCATGCGAGTTCGCCATACCATCTGAGCAAAAAAAAACCCCCCAAAAAGTGTCCGACCAAGCCACGTTTTCGTATGCAATTACGCATGCAAGCACGCAGCTGGGTCCCCCCCCCCCCCCCCCAATCGTCGACAGTATCGACGAACAGACAGGAGCAAACATTCCCGACGCATCTCCGGGAATTCGCGTCAAAGAAAGGGCTCGCCAAGCCGCTTGGAACTAGTCGATGAGATAGAGTTTCGAAAAGGCCAGAAAACGCAGGCCACCCACGCAAAGCCACGGTATTATTCCCTCCTTTTTTTTAGGACGACATTTTCTTCTTCCGGGGGGAGAGAGAGAGCAACACGTGGCGGTTGAGCCGTGCGCCCCCTATAATGGAACCAAACCGGTGCTATGAAGGGCGCCGTCCGGGTTCTACTACTACTATAGGTAAAAAAAGAATAGAGGGTCAAGTACCCACTATGTCGAAGAAACGGCAGGTACCCGGGCTTGCCTTGCCTGGTTGGGGTTCGTGGTAGAAACCTGGCCCGGTTTGTGTCGTCTGATCTGCACCCCCCAGTCTGATACTTTTGTCAAGGTTCTCTGTGGGCAGATTTTGGGGCACGCAGGCCTTTTTTGAGAAATGACGACGGTTATTTGGAAGGAAGCCCACACGGCGTTCTTTTCAGGGATTATACTTGGTTCTGTACCACAGAATTGGACAGAGTCAGGAATTGCACCCGCTTGGGCGCTCGACGCTCAAATCGTACGGGTTAGCATAATGAAATGAATAATAAATGAGTACAAACGCTAAAATCTCAATCAATAAATATATCCGCTGTTAAATGCCTGTTGCATGCCTGAAAAAAATGCCTGAAAAAAATGCCTGAAAAATGACACTAGGTCTACGTCTAGTCTAGAATCTAATCTCAACTCGCCTCGATCCGCCTGCACCAATCCCTCCCGTTCCTGACCTGATAATCACAGAGCGACACCTCCAAGACCATGCCGATCAGGCTCGCCAGGCATATGCCGCCGCTGTCGCTGACCGAAGTGGCGCCGAGGCTGAACTCGCGGTCCGCGGCGGGCACGTTCTCCATGATCTCGGCAAACGTGTTGACGTAGACCGCGCCGCCCAGCAGGCCCTCCCAAAAGACGACGGCAAACACCAGGTAGACGGACGGGATGAAGTCGAGCACGGCGTGCAGGGTCAGCAGCACCAGGTTGGCCACCTGCAGGAGCGACGGCAGGTAGAGGTTGTGGACGCGGTAAAAGGGCGTCGAGGAGCGCGACACGAAGACGCCCAGCTGGTACAGGAAGCCGTAAAAGGGGTAAAAGGACCGGAACTCGGTAAAGGGCGACTGCTCCAGCGGGAAGAGCAGCGTGGGCGACACACCCTGGTTGATGGTGTACTCGGCCACGTAGACGAGCAGCAGCGGCAGCATGTAGGGTATGAACAGACTCTTGGCCCTGTGGAGATTTCGAGCGAGCGTAGGCTTCGCCGCTGCGCCCCGGGCCGCCGCCGCACCGTGACCTCCACCCTCGGCGTCGACCGCATGCAGCGCCGTCGAAGCAACGCCCGGCGGGCCCGGAGCCAGCAAGCTCGCCGAGGCATCCCCCGCAGACATACCCTCCACATCCTCATCCTCGAGATCCCGGTCCGGCAGCGCACTGTAGGCCTTGACGCCCGCCGCCTGGCCTTCCTTGAGCGGCGCGCGCGGCAATATCACAAAGAAGCTGACGACCATGACGCCCGGCAGCAGCGCCGACGCCAGCAGGCTCGTCTTGACCGTGAGCCCGAACCACTGCGTCATGGCCACGTACAGGCCCGCGCCGGCCAGACCCGCGCCGCCGGTGCCGCTGCCCCACGCGGCCAGGCTCATGGGGCCGTAGTAGTGCGTCAGCCCGAGGAACGAGAGCTCGCCGCCGCCGCTGCTGAGGCTGGCCAGCACCACGCCGACCAGCCGCGCCGCCACGCCCCTCTCCGCCGGCGTCAGCGCCACCAGCAGCATCCCCGACGACGACAGCGCGACGAAGATGAGGATCCGCGCGTAGTATGGTATCCGGTGGATGAAGTAGGGCGCGACCAGTTTGGTCAGGAAGGAGGGGAGGACGTCGGCGAGGAGCACGACGCCCTTGGGCACGTTGGTGCCGACGAGGTCTTGGGCGGCCGAGAGGATGATGACGTAGAGGACATTGTTGATCAGGCCTGTTTTTATCACAAGTTTGCAAGGTCAGTCGGAACGGAAGGATTCTTCATAAAAAGGTATAACAGATTTCGCAGGCAGCGGGGTCGCATCTAACCAAACAGCCAAAAGGCAATCAAAACCGAAGAATCGACGCCCCGGAATACCGACACAAGCCGGGACCGGTAGACGGCCCAGCTGGCCGATGTCGAGCCGGGCATTGGGAGCAGACCCGACGAGTGGGGCGACCTGTTCATTCTCCTTGTTCTGTCCGGAGGAGGTGCAGTCTCTCTGTCTTCCCGCCAGAGACGAGTTTATGCCAAAGTTTCGTTACATTCGTAGGAAATCGGGATTTCGAGGGTTGGAAAGTTGAAATGTGGCGGAGAGGCGGGCGAGAGATGAAACAATGCAAGCCTTGGACGTTCGTCATGCAGAGTACCGCGGGTGTGGTCAGCTGGGGCCCACTCCGCCTAGAGCGCCCGCCTGACCCTTGCCAGCAATGCCTCGACTACGCGCTGCAGCTGTGTGAGCCGCTAATATGTATACTAGAAATAGAACTAGGGCGTAGGAACGAATAGACCGCCCAAAATTCGTTTTTTGAGTCAAGTTGACCGATTCACTGATTACAATCGATTTACTTATTCTGTGGTTTTTAATCATTACGCTGCAAACTCTATATCACTGATTCGTCAGCATACCTTGATTAATTGGGATCAGAGAGAAATATCACTAGATTAGTTCTAGAACTAGACCTAGTTCTAGTACCGTGAATACTACTCTGCGTCTTAATCGGACGACAGGATAAAGGTATGAGCAACCCATGCAACTAACATGCCCATCACAAAAGCTCCTCATAGAGCCTCAAAAACAAAGACAACGCAACTCAAAAATAAATAACAAATCAACGATGTTTGTATTCTACGCAATAAAGTCGATGCAGTGTTGATAAAAACAACTCCCTGACGCATCCTGTGGTCTGCATCTACAAGCCACTCATTATTAAGCAGGTTTCCGTGTAGACAGCTTCCCGTTCATACAACAACCAGGAAACCAAAATCACACGTTGTACATCCTTGCCAGAAACAGCAGCGTCATGCATTTCAAACGTCCATACGCTTCTCTGCGTTGGCGTCAGGGGCCACCACAACATCCGAGGCTGTCTCGTCGGTTCCCTTCAGGTCAACGTCGACGTCAACCGTGTCCTTGATCTTGAGCCAAATGATCGGAGCTGCAAAGATGAGGCAGGCGGCAAGAATACCCCACTGTGACGGATAATTATCAGTGACTGAATTGACAAGGAGCTGGAGCAGGTGTCGAGAAGCATGAGAGAACTTACAGTGGCACCGAAAATCGTGTTAAACTCAACACCCAAGCTGTCGAGGCGCCAAAAGACGGCAGCACCGGCAGACTGGATGCCCTTGTAGAAGCCGGCGAGGTTCGCAGCCTTGCGTCCAGAGTTGGACAGGGCGCCCATGTACCAGTAGATGGACGTCTGCCAGATGGCGTCGAAGAAGCCGTAGGCCATGAACAAGAACATGGGGCCGATGTAAGCCTCACCACCGTCGGTCCAGTCAATCTTGCGGTGAGCCTCGCTCGAGACGACAGCGCGCGAGGGCTGCTTGGACTGGAACGCCCAGCCACCACCCCAAATGATAAAGGTCAGGGCGGTGAGGGCACCAAGCGAGACGCGGGCGCGGATAGACCGGCGCACGCCCGGGAAGTCGAGCGCGTAACCAAAGATGATGGCACCAATGATTTGCGCGATCCAGTACAGCAAGCTGTTGAGCGAACGCGTGCGAACGTTGAACATGGCGCCGTTCATGTTGTTGAGCTGGTACGTGTAGAAGATGTTGGAGGCGAAGAACATGGGGAAGAGGGCGACGATCCACGGCTCTTCGATCAGGACGGACCAGAGACCCTTGAATTCCGAGAGCCAAGACGGGTTCTTCATTCCAATAACCTTGGTACCATCGTCACGAATCACCGACCCCGAGTTGCACAGAAACAGGGCAAGAAGGGCGCCAACCAACATCAGCACAATGAAGCCGACATAGGTACCATCCGTGACGCCGCCCGTGTAGTTGTTGATGTTTTGTCCCAGGGGGATGAATGAACCAACAACGGCTCCCAGGTTGAAAATGATCCAGAACCAACTGATATAACGGCCCTTGTGCGACTCGGGAGGATAAGACATCATGATGGCACCCTGACCACACCACAGCAGGCCAGCGCACACACCCAGGAGTGCACCCGCAAAGATGACGAAGCCGATGTTCTTGGTATGGACATAGCACAAAAAGCTAGCCGAGTAGACGCAGTAGCCCAGGCCACCGATGGCCATGGTGAGTTTGATTCCCAGACGGTTGGCAAAGGTTCCAGAGAAGAATCCGACGACGGCAAAAGTCGAGTAGAGCGCAGTGTTTGCCTGGGCCTGCGCAGTATCGTTTTCCAGACCACCGGCGCCTAGACCGCTAAGGGCGTTGAACATACCCGGGCACAGGAAGCACACCATGGACACGACGAGCAATTGAACCTTGGGCGACGCGTACCAGACTTCGCTGCCGGCAATGCGGAACTTCTTGTACATCCATCCCGACGGCAGGTCAAAGTTGCCTGGTCCGGGGGCTTCAACCTCCGGAGCGGTGTTGACTCCGCTGTCAAGTCCGGTGACGGTAGTGTCCTTGGCCTCGGCGGCCGCGCCGGGTGCCATTTCCTTGTCGGACATGGTTTTACGGGTCCTTCCTTTCTGGACGGGGTCCTTTGCAGCTGTTTGGCGCAAGTAGCCGTGAAGCGTTTCTCTGTTGGTGTGTTGGCTTGCACTTCCGAAAGACTGGACGATGCCCAGTGGGGTGGGTTGGCGAAGAAGAAGAATAGAAACCGAGGAGCGCACGCGAGCAGCGTGTCACGTCCCTAGCTCAATATATCAAATCCCACTACAACGGGTCAAAGTCAGCAAAACCCTGGTTCGAACAAATGGATGCAAGATATGGGGCCCCATTCGCTTCCATTAAATTGGATGCAGGCATTCAAGCTCCAGCGGTGCAACGTAAGGGGTCTGAATGTGGCCCTCAAAGCTCCACTATGCGCAGTGCTAAAAGAGCCTAGAAGGGGCCAGTGCCATCAAGTTTGTGGTAGGGTGACATGAAGTGCTCATGTGTTACATGCATGCAGAGCTGACGGGCAGTATATGAGAACGGTAGCACTGGCGTGATGTGCTAGGTATGCAAATAGGCGATGGAAGCAAGTTTGTTACTGATTGCTCGCTCTTACGCGAGGTAACGGACCGGAGATAGAGATCGATCGAGGTCAAGAACCTGGACCCACCGAGGGATGCGAGTTCAAGATGATAACGAACAATGCGGATGTAACGAGACAGGGTTGCTGGAGATACCACAAAGGAAATGAAGAGAAAAAAAAAACCTCGTCGAGGCTTATCGTCAAACGCGAAAGGTAAAGAGAACGGGATGCATTACCTGTTCGTCTCGTCGTTGGTCAATGTTATCAAGGTTCCTGAGAGTAGGTACCGATCCGAATCTGTCAGGGTCAGCCTGATGGCAAAGTGAAGGTGAAGAAGGGGAACAACGGTTGAGCGTTTTCAAAAGATGGGAGAAACAAACCTTGTATGTAATGTACAAAAAGTACGAGCTGCGAGGCGAATGCACCACGCAACCCCAAGCCGACCCTAGGTACGTGGTCAAGAGGTGTCAGACAAACCGAATCTCTACAGTAGGTGATATCAGACGACACAGCTGATAACTCCACAAGTCAATCCGATCGCAGGAATCCGAGGGTGGATTAGATGTGGCATGACCCAGTTACAAAGCCAGGAACCAGCCAGTGAACGGGAACTCGTTATCAACGGGAAACCAAACAAATAACCAAAAAAAAAAAAAAAATTCTTCTTCGGGGCGATGGCCAGGTCAAGGTGACAAGGACTTGTTCGGCCAATTGCCGAACGGGAAACCAGTAGAACGGGCCGAAATGAGGCACCCCCCGTCGCTCCTTCCTACGGAGGCTTGAGAGGCCAAGGTTGCACTTGCGGGGTGCAGTGACCAATCGTGTGAGACATTGGCGGCCACCCAGTGAGACTGTCTTGAGGAGCCTTCTCTTCCCCGCACTGAGGGATGGAGCTTGGCCCCGAAAGAAGAAACCCCATTTTCGCATCGCATTGAATTGAACTGAACTACTGGAAAGTAGCATGGCCCACCCAATCGCTCGCCCGAGCTACTTGCTTGCTTGCTTGCTTGCAGGCCTCACCTTCCCATACGCCTACTGTACCTAGGGGATGGGTACAGGTACAGGAGCAGTAGCTTAATCTTGCATGTAACGTTTCTCGTATCTAACCTCCATCCAACTAAGGTTTCTAGGCACACGACCTCAACTTTGAGGGGAACCACAGAAATTCGCGAATCCTTCAATTGCTAAGAAACACGATGGCCAATATTCGTATTTGCCACGCAACTACAGGAGGGATGGTTGCTAACGATGATCATCCTGCCCTTTTAGACTATCTATTTCTAGGCTGCAGGTTGAGTTCGTTATAGTCAATCGCCCCCTTCCCTTTGGTTTCAACAGCACTTGTAACCATGAATTCGGTCTAGACCTGAACCTATTCCCGACGACCCGCGCCTGCGACCGGTACGCGACCCGACTAATGCTAATTAATGTGAGAAGGGACTTTTTTTTGTTCTTACCGTGTCCTCCCGCTGTTGCATTACACCAACACCAGCCGTTGAATGCCTTGGGTATCCCAACAATCTCAGGGTCTTGCGTCCGTGCCAATTAATCCGCCAGATTTCCAGCATCGCCTTGGCGGCGTGATACAGATGCAAGTAGGTACCTATGTAATGTACCCTGCAGGAGCTCACCACGAGGTGTGTGGTGCGGCTGAAACAGCTGCTATTTTTCCCCGTAGGGCTCTGTACTCAAATGTCGGTACCGGCAGACAAGGTCTGTCGGTTCGTTCTCAATCCCAACAGGCATGGTTGCATGTGGAGGTCAACAGGCCGTTGGCCAAGGAGCATGACCTGGTTCAAGCCTCAGCCTTAAAATGGAAAGGGAAGCCCATGGTCATTATGCATCGCTGTTGACGTGGAGATGCTCTTGGCACTGCTTCCGTGGAAAGAGAAATATTTCCTCCCGGCTTGACTGATCCGGGAGCATTTGTTCTTTTGCATGGCTGTTGTTCTGGCAGCATCTTTCCCTCGGGCCACTAGCGGCGCCACATTTTCTTAGTCGACTCTATTTTCTCAAACGAGTTGCCCGTCTTTAATATCTCAAGTTCTCAGGGTCATGGCCCGACTAAGCTAGGTAGACACCACGCTAAATCGGCACGTGTTGTGTCTTTAAACGCCGACCGCTACTTTAAAGTGAGATTACCTGACGAGTTGTATCAATCAATTTTTCTAGCGCAGATTCTCTGAATCAGTAGAGTGAGTACATCCTTTGTAGATGAGTAGGTCTTCCCGCTTCTCTGTTTTGGCACACACACGCGCAAGACATCGACTTTGAAGCAACTTCCAATCGGGGACGCCGTAGCTAAAGCACTGCTGGCCTTCAAGATCCAATCAATCAAGCTTGAAGCGAGAGCCGGGTCTGCATTAGTCACCTGCAGCATGCTGCTCGTCATCCGTAACCCTGGTATTGATTTGCTTCTGGTTAAATGATCATCATGCTTAAACTTAAAAGATGTGGATTTGTCAATAATTCAAGCTGTCTTGTAGGTACTCATAAAAACTGCCCAGACTCGTTTCTCGTGCACAAGCTAGGATTTGGAAGAAATGCATACTTGGTATATAATTTTTGACAGCAATTCGCAAAGTGCCAAGGATGTTATATGGTAGATAGATGGGATGACAGCCCATCTTATTTCATCCACTTGGTTGGACAGACAAATTAAAATAGTTGCCTGTCAGTAACGACAGGCTCATCAGATCTGTTTCCTCTCGTTTGTTAAGATTCCCGCTGAGGTATTATTATCACACGCGAAGTGATGATATGTATTCAGTCGGACCCATGGAGTCGGGTATTGAGCATACGCATGCCGCCTTCACACAAAGACGCTGCTCGATCAATAAGATACCAAGTCTTTGACTTTGTAGCGTGGTCAAAGTCAATCGATACACTGATTTGAAAAGAAAAGAGACACGACCCAAGCGCCGACGACAAGATAAAGGCGTCCACCACAGCATCTAGTCACGTGGGCAGTGATCGTCGCCGCTTGGTGGGTGCCTCGAAGAATGCTGATACTCTTGGTTAGAAAGAGGCAGCTGTGGCCGAGGAATCGGCGAGAATATCAGAAATGACTTTCTTCATCGTCGTCATCAACCCACAAAGCGCGCCAATGTATAGCGTGATGAGTTTGTAGATGCGCGTGGGGTGATGCCACTACATGTCCCAATGGGCTGCACGACTCGAGCAGGGCGGTTCGCAGCGACACGGACAGGTTGGCTGCTATGTCTTTGTTTGCGAGTCCAAAACTTTGAGTCTGATGCATCCGAGAGAGCTGACGGCGACACGAGCGGCGGCTTCATGAATCAAAGCATCCTTTCGAGCGAGGGCTTTCGAGACCGGACCTGTTGACTGCCTCGTTGAGAGCAGCTAGGTAACGAACGGCAGCTACAGAACGCTTTGAAGTAGCAAAAGCTTTTGTTGCGCTGAAATGAAAGGCATCTTCTCGGGACGACTGCTGTGGGAGGGGGAAAGGGGATTGATAGAAATTAGCTGTCCAGGTTTTACAAGGTATTGTATTACAATGAGATTATCATGACGAATCTTGGGCGATTGTCTTCTGAGCATCAGGTGTCCTGTAGGTAGGGTCCACGGCATTTATCACCTCACACCAGGTCGCTGGCATGAAATGTTATTAGCATAATCCACAGGAGCTTCCCCGCACCCAGACTCCTGCCTCTTGGCTGATGTGCTGATTGTTCTTGGCTATTTGGAGATTGCCGGCCTGGAAGGCTTTTCGGTAACGTTGCGTACCCCCTGTTCGGCACCCCCCCTGTTCGGCACCCTGAAAATCTAACAACGAAATGCCTACTTTTATAAACTGATTTAAATATAAAATTATCAACGGACAAAAATACAATCGTTTTCACGCTTCTCCGGTTCATTAACCTCTTCTTCATCAGCTAAAGGTTCCAAATTTTCTATATCATTTTCCTGCAATCCAATAATGTTCTGTTTGTTAACCAAAAGCTCGTTTGGATCCGGAACCACCCTCCTCCTTTTAACCGGCCGTATTGCCTCCAGTTGTGCTTCCAATAAGCTGATTTTTTGCTGGGCGCTAGCCAAAAGGGTATCTTTGGCTTCGAAGCTTTTTTGGACTTTTGCAAATAAAAGACGTGAAGTAGCGTTGGTTTTGTTGGATTGGGAAAGTTTTTGCAGTTGAAGTCGGATATCTCGGGTCGTTTTAGGGGTTTTCCAAATAAGTAAAGACGGGTCGTTAATTTTTTGGGCTGGGCTTTCCGGTGTTTTATCCCTTTGCAAACCGTTGTTTTTATCTTTTATAACGTTGGCGTTGCTATTTTCTAACAAAAAAGGGCTTAAAAGTGGTTTAACCAAGTTTACCGGCCATAACCCCGTTGTACGCCAACCAGATTGAATGGTTTTTGCTATAAATGCTTTTAATCTGGCTTTTCGATAACAAAGTAGGAAATTTCGTTTTCCAATAACTGTTGAACAGCAAAATTGGCTAACAAATCCAAGTTGACGTCGATAAGCTTCTTTTAACGGCCCAAAAACCGATAGATCCAATGGTTGAAGAACGTGTGACGAATGAGGGGGTAAATATAGGAGTTGAATATTATTTTGCAAGCAAAGAAGCATAAATTCGTCCGTTATATGTGATCCATGGCCATCCAAAACTAATAACCGCTTTTCAGGGGTTAAAGGTTGGGTATACGGAATAAACACCTTTTTTAACCATTCGATAGCCGTTTGGTTATTTGTCCACCCGTTTTCGGTTGCATGAAATTGCCAATTATCGAAAGGGCTTAAATCCGTGGGAAACCATTGTTGTTGTACGTTTTTTCCCTTAAATATAACGAGGGGAGGGAGGGCAACGCCCGTAGCCGATATACATTCGATTATAGTCGTCCAACCACGCGTTCCGGGCTCTTTTCGTTGCAACGGCCGGATCCCGTTAAGCCCTAATACTAGGCCATTAGATCCTTTGCCTTCCATTATACCGGTTTCGTCCATATTCCAACGGTTTTCCGGTTTAATAGCGTTAATAACCGGGTTCGTAATATAAAGCCACCAAGTGTCACGGGCAGGCAGGGCGGACAGGTAGGTGCGGGCGATCAGGTAACAGGACAGAGTATATTGGCTATCTAGTCTTCCAGGTACAGGGTAGCAGGTGGTTGTTGACGAAGACGTAGCTCGAGGAGCTACATATCGGAGACTGCAGAAATTTCGCGTAGATATACGCGCGCGAGGCGCTCGGCCCTCGCGCCTTCACGTGACAGGGGTCATGACTAAGCGACAGCCCAGTGGCTGTCCTTCAGGTCTGTGACAGTATTCCCCCCTTCCAGGCCGAGCTCCGTCACGGCCGGGGCCCGGGCTTATGGGGGTATCGACGGTGGAAATTCTTTACCAATTGAGCAGCGTTTTCCAGGTAATCGGCAGGTTCAGTCGTGGGTTCGCTATATCCAGCCCAACGGACGATATATTTCAGCCGGCGGCCTCCTCGGCCGCGGGTTTCCCAAAAGGAGTCGAGGATCTCTTCGACTTCGTATTCTCTCTCACCTTCCACTTCCAAATGGGGTGGCGGTGCAGGTTGTTGGCCCGGCAGGGGCTCAACGTCAGCAGGTTTTAGTCGGTTTATATTGAAAACAGGGTGTACTCTCATAGACGACGGCAGGTCCAAACGGTAGGCGTACGGGCTAATCACTTCAGAAATTCGGAAGGGTCCCAAGTTCTTCCAATCCAGTTTCTTCTGCGGGCGGGCGGTCTGGATGTTCCGTGCGTCTAACCATACATATTGGCCGACGGTAAGCCGGCGGGCCGGGGTACGGTGTCGGTTCGCCTGTTCTTCGTAACGGGTTTGGGCGGCGGTCATTTCGGCGCGGGCTTGTTCCAGAATGGCTTCCATTCGGGCGGCTAGCTTTTCGGCATCCCGCTGGGCGGGCAAAGGCTGGTTCAGGGGTACCGGCTCGAATCCCATGCGGGGATGGAATCCGTAAGTCGCGTAAAACGGGGAGGTTCCGGTGGTCTCGGACTTGTGGGAGTTGGCTGTGAATTCGGCGAGGGGAAGCCAACTTTCCCAATCATCTTGCAGGTAGGCCACATAAGCTCTCAAATATTGTTCCAGGGACGCGTTAAAACGCTCGGTCTGTCCGTCAGTCTCGGGGTGGTGAGCAGTGGATAGCAGGCTGTCGATTTTCAAACGGGTTGTCAGGTGTTTCCAAAACTTCGACACGAATTGGGTGCCTCTATCCGAAACTATCGTCAGGGGCAACCCGTGTAGTTTCCATACGTGGTGTAGGTACAGGTTGGCGGTGTCCTCGGCATTGCAGGTCCCTTTACAAGGGACGAAGTGTCTCATCTTAGTCAGGCGGTCTACGACCACTAGGATGGCGTCGTGGCCGTTGCTTTGCGGCAAATGTGTGATAAAATCCATCGACAGGTGTTGCCATGAGCGTTCAGGAGTGGGCAGGGGTCGCAGGAGGCCCTGGTGGCCTTCGCGGGACGGGTTGATTCGGCGGCAGGTCTGGCATTTCTTTACCCATAATGATACGTAATGTAGCATTCCGGGCCAGTAATATTCTCGGGACAGCAGGTCGTAGGTTTTTGCTTTGCCGGGGTGACCGGCGACGGGGGAGTCGTGGCAGCGGCGCAGGATCTCGGCTTTCAGATTATTCGAATCGGGTACGTACAGTCTATTGCGGTAATACAAATAGCCGGATCGTTCTTCGCATTCGGCCAATTGCAGCTTGGGGTGGCGGTCGGCGCCTGTCCTCAACGCTTCTAGGGCAGATTGCGTTATCGGGTCGGATTCGTATCCGGCGTCTAGTAGCTCTATCAGGTGTCTTGGCAATAGGGGTTTGTTTTGGCGGATTATGGGTTGTAACCGGGTGGGGCGGGCAGGTAAATTGTGTTCTTTCAGTACGACTTGTGTTTGGTGCTTAAGTCGTTCATCCCCCTCCTCAGGCATATCCTCTGACCTCCTGGTTAGTGCGTCGGGCTTCGCTCCTTGTTTCCCGGGTCGGTAGGTGATACGGAAATTAAATCTTGACAGGAATTCGGCCCATCGGGCTTGTCGGCGGTTGAGCATTTTCGTCGTCGTGAAATATTCCAGGTTGCGGTGGTCTGTAATTACTTGGACCGGGGACGACGTCCCTTCGAGTTCCGGGCGCCATTCTTCAAAACAGCGGATAATGGCTAGCAATTCTTTGTCGTAAATCTCGTAATTGCATTCGGTAGCTGTGTGTTTTTTCGAAAAGAACGCGACGGGGCGGAGTATTCCGTCGTCGCCGTATTGTGACAATATTCCCGCAGAAACATAATCGGAAGCGTCGGTCTCCAGGATCACATCCTTTTCCCAATCGAAGTGCGCCAGTACGGGGGCTTCGGTAAACTTTCTCTTCAGCAGTCGGAAGGCGGTTTCGCAGGCGCTATTCCATTCGAATGCGACGTCTTTCTTGGTCAATCTCGTCAAAGGGGCTACGATCTTTGAGAAATCTCGGATAAAGCGCCGGTAAAAGTTGCCAAACCCCAAAAATGCTTGTACGTCAGTAAGCTTTTTGGGTGTTTGCCAGTCCAGGACAGCGGTGATTTTTTCAGGGTCCATTTTTACGCCTTCGACGCCGACCAGCAGGCCCAGGAACTTGGTTTCCGTCACGAAGAATTCGCACTTCGCGGCGTTGGCGTATAGCCCGGCTTTCCTCAGGGCTTCCAGTACGAGTTTCAAATGTTCTTCGTGTTCTGTTCGGGTGCGGCTATAAATCAAAATGTCGTCCAGGTAGGCTGTACAAAATACGTCTAAGTATTCGCGCAGGGAGTCGTTTATATATCTCTGGAACGTCGCGGGGGCTCCCGTTAGCCCGAAAGGCATGACTAGGCTCTCGTATAAGCCGAATCTCGTGCGGAATGCCGTCAGGTATTCTTCCCCCTTTTTAATCCGAATATTGTTAAAAGCGGAAACGATATCGATTTTCGAGAAGAATTTCATGCCGGCCAGGTTGTTCAGGGTCTCTCGGACTAGCGGCAGCGGGTAACGGTCTTTTACGGTAATGTTATTCAGCGCGCGGTAATCCACGCAAAACCTCAACCCTCCTCCCTGCTTCTTCACGAACAAAACGGGCGAGGCGACGGATGACGAACTGGGTCTGATAAACCCTTTTTTCAACTCTGCGGTCAGCCATTCCTTAAGGGCTATCAGCTCTTCGCGGGACATGGCGTACAGGGGGCCGAACGGCGGCGTTTTTCCTTCTATAAGCGGGATATGGTGGTCGGACGGTCGGTGTGGGGGCAGCTTCTCGGCTTCTTGCGGGGAAAATACGTCCGCGAATTCCCGGATTGTTTCGGGCAGGGTCGGCCCGTTCCTATTTTGGGGGTCGGCGGCTAGGACCTCATCAATCTGTTTCAAGGTTACGGCGTACAGTCGGCAGGATCGGCGGCGGGCGTACATGCTCGCGGCTTGCAGGGAGATAGGGGCGATATCCATTTCGCGGAGGGACGGCGGTCGGTCAGCCTGGTACTGGGGGCGGCTTTTTTTTGGTACGGCGTGTAAAGCTTTAACCTTCTCCGGTTTGTCGGGCATATTGCAGTGTCGGCGGCAATAGTCGCTGTCAAACGTAATAACGTGTGACGCGAATCCAATCGTTGGATCGTGCTGCTTTAGCCAAGGCATTCCTAGCACAATGGGGTAGTGGGCTAGCTGTGTGACGAAGAACAGCGCGTTTTTCTGGATGTGGTCCTTGATTCTCAATTGTCCTCGGACATAATGGGTGCACTTCCCACTTTCGGCGGTCCTTCCGTCGAATACTTCGATGTCGAATGGGTTTCGCAGCGGATACATTTGTAGTTGGCGTTCTTCGGCCCATCCTTGGTCGAGGAAGCATTTTCCTTCCGCACCGCAATCGGTGAGGGCATAGGTTGGGAGGTTTTGGCCCCCCACTGTCAGTTCGGCAGGCAGGATTATCAGGTCGGATCGTTGGTTATATTCCTCTTCAACGGGGAACCCGTGAACGGCGGCGGCAGAGATGCGGATCGCCGGCGGTCTATGCGCGGCCTTGGCGGCCTGGGGGCGACTTATCCCAGGCGGGCTCCGTTTTTCGAACTTCGGCTGCTGGAGCGGCTGGCGTCCGAGCCGCGGCGGGGGTTTTTAGGGAGTTTGGTTTGTATCTGGCGCGGGGACCTGGACCTGGACCTGGATCGTTCGATCCCGGCCTGGTGCAGCCGCGTGCGGCGGGTATCCGGTTCCGGGCATTTGGCAACGAAATGTTCTTGGGATCCACAACGGTAACATAGCATGTTTTCCTTGCGGTTGTGGCGGCGTTGGCTGCTCAGGTCCATAGGGTCGTTAAGCGGGAGCTCCGCGTTTGGCTTGGGGGCGGCCCGCGGTATGTCGGGTTGGGTTCGGGGAGCCGCGCGCGCGGGGGGCGCTGCGGCCCGAGGGGTACGTGTCTGTCTATTTTTATACTGCTGGTGCTGGCGGTAGCGGTTATCCAAGCTTTGCAGGTGTCGGGTGAATTCGTGGTATTGGCGAGATGGGGCGGGGTTGTGGAGGAGCATGTCCTGGAGCTCTTCCGATATTCCCTGGAATAAAAGAGGGGGGAGGGCATCCTCCGGCATTTCTCCTTCCAAAGACAGGCGTTGGAACTCCGACAGATACTCGGCGAAATCTACGTTCCGCTGCTTCAGGGCATATAGTTTGTTTTGTGCGTTTTGGACGTGGTCGGGGTCCCCGAATGCCTCCTCTAGGTATTGGAGGAGATCCGTATAATCTCCGAATTGGGGTGTGCCTCCGACCATTTTGGGCAGGATCAGGTTGTACGCTTTACCGGACAGTCGACCGGCTATATAAATCAGGCGTGATTCGGGGTTGGGGAAGCGGTCTTTGTTTGAGGTCATCTTCCCCCGGATTTGGGTGGCGAAGCGGCGGAGGTCGGAGCGGGCGCCCGTAAATTTATCGGGGTCTGGAAGTCGTTCAGAAAGGCGGGCGGAGGCGGGATGTTCGGAAGCAGGCGGCGGAGTTGTTCCCATAGGAGTAACCATAAGGGGTTCAACAGGCGTGTTGGTAGTTGGGGCGGGGGTGGTTATATGTACCGTGGGTAGCGTTACGGTCCGAACTTCCTTCAGTTCGGACCGTGTTTTCTCTAATTCGGCGAAAGCGGCATCCCGGGAGGTTATGGCGGAGGCCTTTTCCATGGCCATGGCCAGAATGTCGGCCTGCGCCTTGTCGCGGACACGGTCCGTTTCGGCGCGGGCGCGTTGGGTCTCGGCTTCCTGCATTTCTAGGCAGGAGTTCAGGCGGACGTTGCTATCGTGCAATAGTTGCAGCTTTTGGTAGGAATCGGAGATGTAAGACACCCATTGTTCAGGGTGTCCTTGTAGGTGTTCGATCAGTTCCTCGGTCGAATCGGTTAAGATCGGGGGTTGCAGTGACGCAGGCATCGCGGGCACCTAATGAAGGAGCTACGTAATGTCACGGGCAGGCAGGGCGGACAGGTAGGTGCGGGCGATCAGGTAACAGGACAGAGTATATTGGCTATCTAGTCTTCCAGGTACAGGGTAGCAGGTGGTTGTTGACGAAGACGTAGCTCGAGGAGCTACATATCGGAGACTGCAGAAATTTCGCGTAGATATACGCGCGCGAGGCGCTCGGCCCTCGCGCCTTCACGTGACAGGGGTCATGACTAAGCGACAGCCCAGTGGCTGTCCTTCAGGTCTGTGACACCAAGATTTAATTACCTCCGTAGTAGCGCCATTAACCCGGGCGTTATCTATTCGACGGGGCCTTTGGGTTTTAAGGATTGGATAACGAGCCAAAAAACGAGTTATCCAACGTTTTCCAAGGCCTTTTGTCTCTCCGGCGGCTTGAAGAATTCGTTCGGCAAAAAAGCGTAATTCTTGATGCGTTGGCGGAAGCCCTAAAGCTGTTTGGGTAAGTACCCAATCAGCCAAATGCTTTTCCTGTTCCGTGGAAAGCCTTTGAAAAGGGCTTTGTGCTTTTTTATAAGGTTGAGAACCTTTAAGTCGACTTTGAAGTGTAGACCTAGGTATTCCCCATTTTCGGGAGGTTTTTGCAATTGGATTGCCATTATTGACGTCGTTAATTGCAGATATAAGCTGTTTTTCAGTATATTGCTTCATTGGAAAATGGAGAATTAAAATCAGAAAAAAGTAAATCCAAAAGTGACAGATTCATCGAGATATTTATAATAGAAGTTGGAGGATAAAAATAAAAGTGTTGTTATTTTTGGGTGCCGAACAGGGGGGGTGCCGAACAGGGGGTACGCAACGTTAATTGCTAATTGAGAGTTGCGGCGCAGATTCAGGATCCAAACAGCATGCCGTTATTGTAAGTAAAAGTCGCATTGATGTATCTGCTTGCGATTACAGGATAAAGAGATGAAGAGAGAAAAAAAAAAGAAAAAAAAGCACTCAAGTTATGCTCGGGCTGAAGGATATGGACGAAAAGGATCGCATCAACCGTGCTTGGGTTTCGTCACCATCCCATCGGGCCAACGGAAAGAGATCCACGTCCAACCGGCTGGTTGAGCTCAAGCTCGGCAGAGTGAAGTGGGCCTAAGAGCCACAAAATTGTTGACCTCCAAAGCGACTAGGGTCTTTTACGCCAAGCGAATGTGCGATGATTTGTTTGGTACATGCATTCCAGTGTCAATTGATTCTGCAGAGTCAGAATGCAGTTTGAATCATCTGCAAGAGGCATACGATGATTCCCAGAGCATTAGTGATGTA
This sequence comes from Pyricularia oryzae 70-15, assembly GCF_000002495.2. NCBI lineage: Eukaryota > Fungi > Ascomycota > Sordariomycetes > Magnaporthales > Pyriculariaceae > Pyricularia > Pyricularia oryzae. The sequence continues at coordinate 3,107,895 of NC_017851.1, read as the reverse complement.
GTAAACAAACCACGAGGTGATGCTTGCAGCGATCCTCAAGAAGAAAAAGAATGTTAAAGTGGCTCCTCACAGCACATGGTGTGGCTGACTCTGACGTCGTTTGTCGAAGCTTCTCTTCAACCGGGTGGGTGGGGTAAAGAGCTGCAGTGCAGACAGAGATGGGCCGGTAGACAAGCAGGCACATAGCATCCCCACCCGCTTCAGGTCCAGAGGGCAATCATCCGACCCTCGTTCCCACCCATTACCAGGCTCGCCAATGTTTTGCCAATTGAGTTGCTAAAACATGGTCAGCATATTTAATCCGGGCCGGCGGCTGCGGCCGCCTGGTTGTGGAATCCTCTTTCGATCTCGTTTCTTTTCAGAGTTTAACCCCAACGAAATAATTAGCTACTGCCCCTTTTTCGCGACACGCCCTACCTGAAGGACGAGCGAAACTCAAAAGACGTTCCTTTCCCTTGAGGAATTAATACCTTGGCAGAATACGCAGCCTCGCCCTCATCCCACCCGCTCCTCCGACAAAAGTACGCACGCACACGATGGCGAGCCCCGTGGCGTCGGCGGCCCTCAAGGCCAGGATCCGAAGTCCACCGATGCTCAAGAAGCTCTGCCGTCCCGAGGACATGCTTCATCACTTTCCCAACGGAGCTTACATTGGCTGGTCCGGCTTCACTGGTGTTGGATACCCAAAGTACGTACTGGAGCTTGTGGTGCCTGCCGGCCCTTCAAAACTCGGTGTTGAATTATACCGGAATGTGAAGACTGACTTTTCGGCCGCCCCTGAACAGAAAGACTCCCACTTTCCTAGCCGATCATGTCGAAAAGAACAACCTTCAGGGCAAGATGAAATACTCTCTATTTGTTGGTGCCTCGTCCGGAACCGAGACCGAGGACAGGTGGGCGAGCCTTGACATGATCAACAGGCGAAGCCCTCACCAAGTCGGCAAGAACATCGCCAAGGGAATCAACAGTGGCAAGATCAACTTTTTCGACAAGCACCTCTCCATGTTCCCCGTGGACTTGGTATACGTAAGTGCACCTATGCGGGGGGTATAAAGAGGAAACTCGAGGTGGAGCATTGGGTCTGACGCTTTCACAACCGCACAGGGCTTTTACACAAAGGATAGGCCACACAACAACCTTGATGTCACGGTGGTAGAGGCAACAGAAATTCTCGAGGACGGCAGCATTGTTCCGGGTGCCTCGGTTGGAGCAACTCCGGAGCTTATACAGATGGCCGACAAGGTGCGATATTTTTCTGCTCTCTGCTGATACCTTTTGGAGGTTATTTATACTGATCGAATCTCTCTTCAGATCATCATCGAAGTCAACACAGCTTTGCCGAGCATGGAGGGACTTCACGATATTACCATGACAGACCTGCCCCCGCACCGCAAGCCCTACTTGATCCAGGGCGTGGAGGACCGTATTGGCACTACCTCGATTCCTATCGACCCGTCAAAGGTTATTGGTGTTATCGAGTCGGACTACCAGGATAAGACGGCGCCCAACACGCCGGCCGATGAGGGCTCCGCCATGATTGCCAACCACTTGATCGAGTACTTTGAGCACGAGGTCAAGCACGGCCGCATGCCCAAGAACCTGCTGCCGCTCCAGTCGGGCATTGGAAACATTGCCAACGCCGTCATTGGAGGTCTTGCCAACTCCAAATTCGAGAACTTGAAGGTTTGGACCGAGGTCATCCAGGACACATTTTTGGACCTTTTCGACTCGGGCAGCTTGTCCTACGCCACGGCCACATCGGTGCGCTTTTCGCCCGAGGGATTCGAGCGCTTTTACAACAACTTTGACAGATACAAGGAGAGGATTCTGTTGCGATCGCAGTCGGTGTCCAACGCCCCCGAGATCATCCGCCGTCTGGGCGTCATCGGCATGAACACCCCCGTCGAGGTTGACATCTACGCCCACGCCAACAGCACCTGCGTCATGGGCTCGCGCATGCTGAACGGCCTGGGCGGTTCGGCCGACTTCCTCCGGTCCGCAAAGTACAGCATCATGCACACGCCGTCGACGCGGCCGAGCAAGACTGACCCCCACGGCGTCAGCTGCATCGTCCCCATGTGCACGCACATCGACCAGACGGAGCACGACCTCGACGTCGTCGTCACGGAGAACGGCTTGGCGGACGTCAGGGGTCTGTCCCCACGGGAGAGGGCGCGGGTTATCATTAGGCAATGCGCCCACCCGGTCTACCGCCCGATCCTGGAGGCTTACTTTGAGAAGGCCGAGTTTGAGTGCTTGCGCAAGGGCATGGGCCACGAGCCGCACCTCCTTTTCAACACTTTTGACATGCACAAGGCGCTACAGGAGGAGGGAAGCATGCAGAAGGTCAAGAGCTGGTAGAGAAATTCTCAGATTTTGGTGGGGGATTGACCGGGGGGCTTTTCGCACCTATCAAAGGCAGCGATGCGTGGTGCAAAGTCTTTGAGAGGCTGGTGGTGGATTTTCTGGTGAGCTAAAGCAGATTAAAGCGTTTATATTTCCATCCATGTATGTATGTACCTATGCACCTCCAATATGCAGAAATGTAAAGCGTATGCGACATATTTGACATGCATCCAGAGAAGGTGCAGTATGCAGAAAATTGCAGAAAGCTACTGCATTATGACATACTTTTTTTTTTTTTTTTTTTTTTTTTTTTTTTTTTTGGCTTTGTCTTTCTCCCCTCCTTGGAAGAATTTCATCCACGGACCAAAACATCATCCTTGACCACCATCTGGGTTTTGTCGCTATCATCACACCTTTCAATCAACCAACGAATACCAAATTATAACCAAGGTCTGTACCATCCAAATAAAAGCTGCAACAAGCAATCACCATCGGCCGGCTGTGCGAATGCTGAGTGGCAATCGCAAAGCACACATGCAAAAAAAAAAAAAAAAAAAAAAAAAAAAAAAAAAAACGCTGCCCCCTTACGTGGCTTCTCTCACAGCCTATTCTCCCTCCTGCGCTCAGGAGCACAACGACGGGAGGGACACAAAGACGAGAGCGAGCACGTTCCCAACTTGGACCAAGACTGCGAAGCTGGCTTCAGGGGGAGACAAGATAGCGGCCGTCTCAGAGGACAAGCCGCATGGCGAACTCTCTATCAAGCTCAAGCCAAATTTTTGACACTCAAGCTGTCAAAAGATACCGCGGATCGACTCTTGCGACTCAAGATGAACAATCTTGGCGGTTTAATAATGCGTCACGTACTTCTCGACTGTCCTGGGGCAAGTGCTCTGGAAGCGACTTGCCTCCATGCAACTAGACAAGAGTCAATCTGACGGGTGGGCGACCCGCAACAAACTTTTTGAGAGGTTCGTCATGTTCGGAGCCGAAAATGCTGGTTGCGGGGATGAATACGGGAATAGGATGCCTAGATATCTCCTCGAGGTTTGATGACCTGCCCGGTCTGTCCTAGCGGCGGATAGTCCTTGCTTATTTCTGCGGCGCAGACGACGGGCAGTTGCTTGTTATGGCCAAGCATCAATTTGTTGCCGAGCTGCACAAGGTATGTTTGCTTGGGATGATGACTCCCATTTCTTTGGGCTTTAAAAGATGCAGTCAAGTGCTTATTTAAGTGGCGTTGATATCCTTTTTCTCGCTTTCACACGGCGGCCAATGTCAAAGTGGTAAGGCTATCTGTCTCGTGTTACTTACAAATTAAACCTGCCCCGTCATATTACCAATGGGAACCACCAGGACTTTATGGCTGGCTCTGGTCGGCCTGATCGCCAGCCCTCGGATTTCTGCAAGCGGGATCGCGTCCCTAGAAATCATCCCTCCCACTGGACCCTTCAACGTCGGAGTCAGCAAGCACGTAGTCAACTTTACCAATGCAAACGACCCCTTCGCACCAGGCAACGTGACCACCGAGTACCTTGCCACCGTCTACTACCCAACCCTGGAGAGCCCACCCTGCTCCGCCTCGCCCTATCTACACCCCAAGGCGGCACCGATCTTTGAGGACTACTGGGGCTTCGCACGGGGCAACTTCTCCAACCTGACGTCGTCGTCGCTGCACTGGGGCGCAGCGCCCGCGCCCTCGGACGCCCTCAACCACAGCACGCTCATCTTTGGTCCCGGCGGCCTCGGCCCGTCGGTCGAGTTCAACACGATGCTCCTGTCGGACCTGGCCTCCAGGGGCTACGCAGTCGTCGGCATCGACCACCTGTACGAGCAGCCCTTCGCGTGGTTCCCCAACCCTGACGCCCCCGGCGGCGGCGGGCCCACCAACCCCGGCAGGGACGCGCTGGGCGTCGATCCACACCTCGACGGGATCACGGACCAGATGTACCTCGACCTGCACGCGGCGCGCGAGCGCGAGATGCTGCACGTGGTCGAGCACGGCTGGCCGGGCCTCGTCGCGGCGCTGGGCTGGCCGTTCGCCACGGCGAACCTGGGCCTGTTTGGGCACTCGTTTGGCGGGTCGGTGGCCCTATCGATCGCGGCGCAGACGTCGGCGGCGCGGGTGGCGGCGGCCATCAACATGGACGGCACGGTCTTTGGCGCGGTGCGGGACGCGGGCAGGCCGGCGATGCTGCTGGGCTCCTCGTTTCACATCGGCGGGCCGCAGGGCGACTCGACCTTTGACGAATTCGCCGCGAAGCAGACCGGGTGGTGGCGGTGGCTGCATTTTGAGACGTTTGGGCACCTGGGCTTTGCCGACATGGCCTTTTTCAACGAGGTCGGCCCCAATGGCATCTCGGACTTTTCAAAGGGCACCGTGCGAGGCGCCAGGGCTGTCGAGGTCACTCGGGGCGTCGTGGCTGCGTTCTTCGACCGGTGGGTCAGGGGCGTCGGTGACGACGAGGGCCTTTTTGATAACCCTGAGGGGGTTTATGCCGAGGTCAGCCTCACAAGCGGTGGGAATGGGAGCCTGTCGCGATAGAGTAGCATGCTTCTCTAGACATGATGGCTGCTACGGAGCGAAATCTCCTACTGTGGGATCAGATTCGACAAGATGGTAATATGAAAGACGGCAGAATGTCTGTGATGGTAACCAATAAAGTTTATCGTAATATAGATTTACCAATATGCAGACCAGCCAGGAACCAAACGCATGGAAATGTGGATTGCGAATATCCAAAAAGTTACCGTCTCTCATTGCCATCTGACCAAATGCCGAAGCTCGGGGCTTTCTTTTCCAATTAGGAGAAATGAAAGAGATCCTTGGCTCTGTGACCTTCCCCGATCCGTGTCCAAGTGCCGTCATTTATCCAGATTGTTCGTCTCCCAAAAAAGGTCGACTCTGTGATGCGTGAGGATATAGTGCCCAGAAAAAAACCCGGTAAGCTTTCTACCGAGAACGACAGCTATTCCAAATGATAAAAATATAAAAAAAACAACTATACAAACATGCGTAAAAAGGCTTTGGTGCGGCATGCTTTATGCTCTGTAGGTTATTCGCACCACACGCATCAGATCCCACCAGGTGACACAGACACACGACCAACACGATGCAGTTCGGAAAGATCACCACACAGGCTGCCTTTGCAGTAGCATCTCTCCGTAAGTCCCATTCCCGGAGGAACCTGAATGAGAGCCAGCAGAGGCCCTGACATGGGAATATTGCACAGTGTTCGGCTACGTTGTGGCGCAGTACGAAGAGATGGTCCCCGGCAGCTTCACAGACGAGGAGACGGGCATCGAATTCGCCAGCTGGTCCGTCTTCACCGGAGCCGGCGGCGTCGGGGAGTTCACAATGGGAATGGCCCTCCCGGCCGACGCGCTAGAGACAGACGCGACCGAATACATTGGCTACCTCGTGAGTGGCCCCGCCCCTTCAAGGCAGTCACCTTTTTTTTTCAAGCCAGGGCAGCTAAAACAACACCGACACAAAACAGTCGTGCAGCAAACCCAGCCAGCAAGAAACAGGCTGGTGCGGCTTCGCACACGCGGGCCACATGACGACGGACCTGCTGCTGATGGCATGGCCGCACGAGGGCCAGGTGCTGACGTCGTTCCGCTACACGACGGGCTACCACATGCCGTCGCCGTACGCGGGCGGCAACGCGACGCTGACGCAGATCCGGTCGCGCGTCGGCGACTCGAGCTACGAGGTCGTCTTTCGCTGCCGCGGCTGCTTCGCCTGGCCGGGCGCCGGCGGGGAGGAGGAGTCGGTCCGCACGAGCAGCCCGGACCGCTACGCCATCTTTGGCTACGCCCAGTCGTCCGTCGGTCCGACCAGCCCGGCCTGCCCGGCCAGGTTGACCTTTGGCTTCCACGACAACGGGTTCGCGCAGTGGATTGCCGAGTATGAAACGGCCGTTAGTGAAAAGTACGACCAGTGGGCTGCGCTGGCGACTGAAACCGTCACGGGGTCGTGTTGAAGCGGCGGCGACGGCGATTGGTAAAAAAAGCCGTCCCGGAACGTTGGCCAGGCCATATGTGTGATACTGTCAGCTGGTAGAAAAAAGAAGAAGAAAAAACACAGGCAAGTACATAGTCAATGAGGATAGTAGACGCATACACGCAAGTTTGGTGGATGATTTTGGGCTTCTTGGCGCCATATTTCATTGAACATCGTAATAAAACATCGTAGACTCGTCGCAAAACTCCCGTAGTGGCGCCTCGGCTGCAGCATGGACCGCCGTGCCAGGAGCTCGCATTCGTCGTTACTGCCATTCAGGCAATTTTGAAAGGTAAAAAAGTAGAAACCAAGCGACAAACGCCGAAAAGAAAACCAAAGACCAGAATATCCAAGATCTCAACGTTTCAAAACATGAAAAAAAAACCAAACCAGCTCCTCGCAGAGCTCATTTCACTTTATACCAGAAACACCGACCGCCTGCTAATCCCAAGACCCAGCTCGTTTGGCAACAAGTCCTCCATAATAATCCAAAAACAACGCCCCGGAACCTCAAAAATTCGAAAAGAGAAAAAAGAACAGTAGTAGTTGGAAGCGGTGATTTGGAACGGAAAGAAAAAAGTTTAAAAAAAAAAAGAAAACAGCTCAAGATTTGAGGTACACTCAAGGAGAAAACGTGAAAAGCACAAGGCAGACAACAGCACAAGCTGAATTAAGAAATTAGAATGGTGAGCGGCGACGCCTTGTTGTAAAACAATCAACAAGCAGAAACTTTTAATTCCAGTCGGGTTGCTGGAAGATGGCTTCAAAAGAAAAGTCTTCAGAAGTAGTACACTGGTTTGCGGAAACCAGAGATACATCCCCCAGGGGCTCCTGCTTGACGGCACAAGACTGGGGGTTGCTTTGGTGAACGCGGTCCGTAGCGTTCAGACCGGTAAAGTCCGATACGTTCCTGGGTGTGATGGTGGCGGTCGTCGTCGACGGGCTGCTTAGAACGCCCGAAGATTGCAGGTGAGGCATGCTCATGGCCGTCATGTCCAGCGGGGGACAGATTCCGCCAAAGCTTGCAGAGGAAAGAGGGAACCCGGTCGGGAGGTAGCCCATGCTGTGGATGTCCAGGTCATGAAATGCCAGGGGGTCTGACATGCTCCGATTGATCACGGGGAACGATGCGTGGTCAAGCGTCATCTTCTCCATATCCGCACCGTGAGCAGCAAAAGATGCACCGCTGTAAAACACCGAGTCCTTCCCATCGAGCTCGAGCTCTTGATCCTCAATCTCGGCCTCGACATCGCTTTCCTCGTCATCCTCCTCTGCAGCGTCCTGCTCGCCTTGAACAGGCTTCTCCTCGTCGCCGTCTCCGACCTTGACCTTGATCTCCTCCATCCACGACTTGAGGACATCCATCGATGGCCAGTCGCCGCCACCGTGACCGGCTCGGCGTTCGGCGTCTGCCTTCTTCGCCGATGCGTCATCCTTGGTCTTGTCCCCCGTGTTTCTAGACCGGACGGGCTTTTCTTTGAAATGAGTCCGTCGGAGATGCGCAGCCGCGTTGTAGTAGGCACCGTACAGCTTCTTGCCTTTGCAATGCTTGCACTGGTCGAGCGGCTGAACGGGCACGGGTCCCTCGAATTCCGCCGAGGGGTCCGCTGTCCTGGGGTCTCGGCAGACCCATTTGCTCGCTGTAGACTTGTGCTTTGCGTCGGTGTGCCGACGAAGCTCATGCTCACCGCGGAACTCGGGGTGGTCAGGACACTTGGTGCAGTGAACCTTGGGGTGCTTCGGCCGCTCGTACTTCTTGGGGGCCGTGATGGCTGTCTTTCCCGGCTTGGGCGGCGTGGCAAAAGTAGATGGCATCGCTGCTCCGGTCTTGTCCCTAGCCTCGTCAGTGCCACTGGCATCTGCAGCAGTCAATGGCTTGGGCTGTAGCTTAGGAGCCTTGATGGCATTTTGATTCTGCCTCTTTATGGCCTCCTTGGCCCGCAGGTTGAGTGACTGGCTTGATCTGCTGCTTGCACTGGACTGCGTACGCTCCATCCCCACAGAAGAAGCCTCACATGAAGAGGAAGGAGACACATCAGCCGGGCGGTAGTCGGGCATCTGAGGAAAACCAATGTCGATAGATTGATTCGATTCAGAGTGGACCATCGGTGTTGACTGGTAAACGGTAGTCGGCGGGAACATTTCATGTGACGGACCCGCGCCGATTTGGAAAAAGTCTTGCTGATCCGATGGCGCTGCGGGCTTACCAAGCGTCGGGCTCTTGTCAAGAAACTGGCTGGCAGTGTGCCCATCCGGCGAGTTGCCATCTTCAAAAGAGCTCTGCGAAGCAAGACGAATCATTCCGACGGGAAGCTGTCCCATGACGGAAGAACCGTCGTTTGGGATGATGCTGTTACGTCGGCTCATGTTCAAGTCTTCCAAAGTTGGCGCCGTGGTCAACGAGCCGCAAATGGACACTGGCATTGGCTGGCCGGTGACGTCGGTGTTTTGCATCTCGGCAGTATCGAAATGAATATATGTGTCGGGTAGTCCATTTCCAAAAGCCTGCAGGTAATCTACAACATCCATTCCGACGTCAGGGGCGACAGGGGCACCAGTGAAGCATGAGAGATTCGTCGATGGGCTGGCGAACGTCCCATTTATTTGCATTGAGTGGCTGAAAAGGCTCTCGGAAATGGGTGCCTGATCGGCATCTCTAGAGTAGTTCTCTATCATGGGCCCGTGTCGGTAGTGCTGCTGGAGGGACTGAGGCACGGGAGGCGGGGTAACCATTCCCGTGCCGCTAAAGGGCATAGAGGACATTGGCCTTGTCGAGGATGATCGGTCCATGGGGGCCGACTCCCGACTTGACGTTGGCTGTACATAGGTCGTTTTGGCTCGCTTCATGGGGTGAGATTCCACCTCATCGTCCTGGTTAAATTTGCGTTAGCTACGGGAAACTCAAGGTTTAGGCCTCCCTCATGCCATGAGTGTCTGTCTCTGCAGGACTCTTGTCTACTCAAGGGGAGAGCGTACCGGAAAGGCGCGAGTTGCGGGAATGACCGGAGGCGAAGCCGTCGAGAGGGCTTTGGACTGTCGGCGCGCATGCTGGGCTGAGACTTGGATAGTGGGCTGAGGTCCTTGAGCGTCGCCGGGCTGGTAAGTTGGGGGTGGTGACAATGGGGACAGCGGAAACGAAGCAGTCGTTCCCGATTTGAGTTGAGCAATCCTCCTGTCGAGTTCGCGTCGTTGTTCCTCAAGCTTCTGTAGCTCTAGCTGATCAGCCGAGGAATCAGTTTGCATCTTGTTCGCGACGAGGCGGGAGGTGTTGCAGTGCACTGTGCACTAGGCGGCCGTCTCGAGTTGTGGGCCACTGGTTGGTCTACGTTCTCAAGTGCCAAAAGCTAGGTTCGTGTCCTATACCAGGATGTTCTCTTGAAAGCCTCGTCTTGTGGCAATAGCTCTTCTCAAACAAAGCGTGGTTTGTACGGCTGATCTTGGGGCAAGAACTTGACTGTGAGGCGGTTGGTTCCCCACCCTTTTTGATAGGCAAGACAGGGTATCGCTGCAAGGTGTTGAGAGACGAGGCGAGCGAGTGCACCAGACTGAGGTCTTTGCCCGTCACAAGGTACTGCAGGAGGCGGTTGATGCCTGCGCAACGCAGTGCTAGAGGCGGCAAAATGTGAAGCGAAAAGGTAAACAAGAGGTTGTCGATAGATGCTATGTTCGTCCTCTCATCGGCTAGGAAGAAGACCAAATATGGGGTCGTGATGGCGGACGGTCTCTTATTTATCCAGTCGGTGCCAGATAAGACTTCAACAACCACCTACACCAAGATGTGGAGAGCGGTAGGAAGAAGAGAGAAGATGAGAGAGGAATGAAAGAGCCGCGGACGAATGATCAGCACAGCAGTGGATGAGAGAGTGGATTTTGGTGGTGCAACAAAGCATCACCCAGTAAAGAACTGGCTGGACTTGGGGATCTGCCATGGGCCCAATCCAAGCTAGATCGGGGGGGATCATTGTGGATGGATGACAAGGGTGTGTGCGGCCATAGAGTAATTACTGAGTATCCGTACCTAGGGTAGACAAGGTAGGTTTGTACCTATCGTGGATGGGCTTGGTACTCAAGGTACCAACCACTAGACTGCTCCGTAAGTAAAAAGGTTGGTTGGTGTGAGGATAGACAGGGGCATGCATGCAGTCGTGGGAGGGTGATGTTGGGCGTCCTTTCGAACCCCAAGAGGAACCGAACCACCATGACAACACCGAGACTGCCGTGAGATTTTGGATGTGGCCTGGGGAAATGACATGACCGAATATCTCTGTTTGCTTCTTACACCGTACGTCGGTTCGAACATCCACCCCATGCCGCCGTGCATACAGCATGCTACTTTTGGGTACACCACCAGTGGTGAAGAGTCCCCGGATTGGCTGCGTGTGGGTACATGTAGATAAAATGCAGGAGGCCATTCTGCTTCGCGAAGCTGGGCGAGTCCCCAAGTCACTCACCCACTACTCCCAAGCTCCATCAAACAAACATGGGTCTGACAGGTAGTGACGCGATGCGATGTAACCCCCGGCGTACATAGAAGCAAACAACCTTTGAGCACATTGGCTGGTGCGTCCAAGTACCTTACTACGACCGCATATGGTCCATGGAGGGTGGTTCCGCTTTCCGATTTGCGAGTGCCGCAGCGCCCTAGCTGCAGGAAACCCACGGGCAAGTAGCCAGTCAATATGCAAAAAGGCTCCAATGATGGCGTACAGTGGATGACTGCATCTATGCTGCATGCCAACGGGCCCGAATGGACAAATGAAGTGAAAAGGAAAACGAAAAAAAAATAGAAATAGAAAAATACACAGATTAGAGAAAGGTGCTCCCGTACAAACCTCTTTTTGGGTAGGATGTACTATAGTAGATAGTCCCAGAACAAGGACAACTTTGTCACGTGGGCATATTCCCTAGCACTTGAGAATGCTCAATGCAGGCTCTGGCGCAGGGTTCCTCGGCAAGTTGAGTGGGACTCAGTAAAAGTTACCTTGATGGGATTTTGTATTACGACCAATACCATCACTGAATGATGATTTCGTGTGTAGCTATACGAGCGGCTCGTTCGATCGAGAGGTGGAATTCACAAAAAAAAAAAAAAACTTGCCATGAACTTTCATGTAGATTCTTGGATGGTGGGTGGGGAATAGCTCATGCTCCTGACGTGTCTTTTTACACCGCTAAGTCCGAATCAAAAAGAGGTCATCAAGAAAAAAAAAATCGAATTTGCCGGCAAGGTGTCGTAACATGAGTCTTCAAAGGGTATCGAGATCTTTTCCATCAAAATGTTGGTAGTGGATGTCGTCGACGTATGATTTTGAAAATTCCCGGCGGTCAGCAACATCCGGCTGATTGACATCCATCAGAGTGGACCAGCGCGACCCCGCTCAGGGATACTGACCGTCGAGTGGGGCATCTGATGAGTTGTCAAATCTGGTTGCCTTGTTGCCTTGTGGATCAGGCATGAACTGCGATTCGTGCTGCGTCCTTGGTGCCAAAGTGAGGCGGTCGCCCTGCCTCGCGGCGACTGGCTCAGGAAAAAGACCCCACCATCCCACAGCATTGTACCAATCGCAATTCTCAACCCACTTTTGCTCTCTCTCCATCCCCCAAGAGCCCGCCCGCCGTCCCCCTTCTCATTCGCACAAGCACATAGTCGGCTTGGTCTCTCAAGTGACTGTCTGCCAAGTTGCTTGCTTGGATGCCACCAACCAGTACAATTCGATACTCGCCTCTGGTGAACATGAACCTCTATCGGGCCCATCCTCGCCATGGCTAACGAGTCAGGAAAGTGGATTGTCGTCAGGCGGCTGGTAAAATTCCTCATCCCGCTGTCCATTCCGTGTACGACGATTCTTTGAAATCCAGCTTCAGTGGAGAGTCAAGTAAAGGGTCGTCGGCCTCGGCCAATTTTTTTTTTCTCTCTTTCTCTTTTGAGAGTATTTAGCGAACCAGAGGATTTCCAAAGGCTAAAAGTTGGCGATCTTTGACACGCGGTGAGACTTCTAACTTACAAACACAGCCTCCCCAGTCCTTGCCGTCATTGGACCTAAAGCCGTTTCTGTACCTCCACATCCGCAATCCCCAGACGTGTAGTGGCCGACCTCTCATCCGAGCCCAATCTCGGGCAGTCACAACAATGATGGGATGAACACCACCCCATCCCTCAATTGTGTCAAGTCCAGGCCTGGGTTGCCTCGCCACACCTAAAGAACCTGGTGTGGGTAAACAAAGCTCGTATTTACTTGGCAATTACAGTTCTTGGGTATTTCGGGCATCAACGAACATGGACTCGAGGTGTCCGTCCTGGAATCCCCCACGATCTTTAGACTTCGCGAGACTCGATGCCCAATCCAGCACACCCTAATAGCCATTTTGGATCCTTCTCATTCATAACCCGAAGAATGGCCTGCTGAAAATGAAGAGCCGCCAACGGCTTTGGCTGGAACATGTGCCGGCTTCCAACCCGATTGCCTGCTCAGCATACAACACATCGTCGTAGTTGGGCTTCCAGTTACGACCAGCGATGTCATACTACAGAAATTGTGTCAATTCTGACTTATAAGGTTCTCGAACTGGACGGTTCAAAGGTCATCTAGACTTGGGCTTTTTGTGCAACTCGAGAAAGGACCACGTGGGGGCTGTTGATGCCCTATCACGGACAAACACCAGGCTGAGGTGTCTTGTTCTTGTCGTGACCGTTGGAACTTTTTGACAACAGACCTGTTTGAGTTTGTGCACTAGGCAAGATCACAATGTCTAATTATATCCCTACGCCCTCGAAGCGGACGGGAAACGTGTCCCGGCTACACAGTTGAGGATCGAAGCTGGTTCTGGAATTTAATTCAGAGTATGGTGACGGGCTACGCTACCACAATGAACTGTGGGTGTTTGTTTGTCCCGACAAGGTATTCGGCAGACGGATTGACGCATTTTACCACCACTACCACCATCACTCAGCCACTCCACCGAGTACTTGTCCACTGGTCGGGTCGATCATGTCACCAATGCTTACAAAACAAAGACATGCACGGGACAACCACTTGCTACCAAGTAATTTGCGCTGTGGAAACAGTGGAAACAACAGTTTGTCTGGCCATTCAGTTTGTCTGTCCATTTTCCACGAATTCCTCCCCAAAGTAGTGGCTGTGAAGCCGAGAGCGTCCAAATCATTGCAGACAAAACCCTTCTCCCTCATTTATAAAATTGCATGGTTACGCAATGCGCGAAAGCTGCTGCTCGATCCGGTCAGCGCGCACCCAAAAGGGCACATGACTATCCTGCCTCGTCTTTACGAAGTAATACTACAACTGTATACAGAAAGCAGCGGATAAGATGCTACACGCTACTATGTATTACTAGGCAACCGCGATGCAATTTCCTTACTATAATTAGTTCTATCTAGTTATTCTAGGGAGCTTGCTAATTGAGATGCCCAGTGGCCGACCAGACTAGAGTTCTGAGCGTTCTAGGGACCTGACCCTAAACAAACAGTGGCGTCATATTACTGCAGGCACAGGTCAGGCTGAGCAGAGCGAGCGCCATGATTTGCCGGCGACCGCTTGGCAAGCTCGCTTCATTGGTCGACCCCTACCACAGACCCGCGAAATGTAACCTCAGGGGCCGATCCTGCAATATGCATGCTTGAGACTTAGCCGCTGCCTGCTTAGCTGCGGCCAGAAAAATCATGATTGACGATGTTTTGGGGGCGGCGTGGCAACTCGAAAGCCCATTCGAACCTGAGGGCGGCGTGGTGCTATTCTACCCCGAAGCTCATCCTCGGTATTGCTTTTTAGAGTATCTACTCACCCAGGATCACCAAATACAGCATGCCAGGTGAGAGTCGGTCGCGCTCTCGAGATCTTTGGTGAACATGGCACTACTTTCCAGCAGCATGGTCTGGTATGCTCTCCTCGCGTTGGGCCTGTTCGGTCTGGCCGAGGCTCAAGGTTTAACGCGTGGACCCCCCGTAAATGTGGAGGGAGGAAGAGGACCACCACAGGCCCCGGGTTCGGGAAGCTTTTGGCGACGGTATGGCTGCTCAAGTAAGTCGATAGCCCCCTACAGCGTCGGCCAGGGCATCATCGGGCCTTGCTAACATGGCAATTATCTGGACTAAGTTGCTGTACTAGGGGACAACCTGTACATCGAGGGCGGGAAAGTGTTCCAGAATCCAGGCCCCAACGCATCAGACACAACATACTCGTACCCGTATCAGTGTAAGCGTGGCTTTTACTGTATTTTTTTTATTTTTTTTGGGCTTGCGACGTAACTGACGCCCCTCAATACCCCGTGTAGTGAACAAGACTATTTATATCCCTCTCAATAGCGGATGGGCCGCAAAAGATGCTCCTACAATAATTGTTGAGAATTACGACATTGACGAAAGCGAAGAGGTCGCGCTGTGGCCCAGTGAGAAGAAGGACGACAATAAGCTTTACAGGTGGGGCGGCACGGTATTCAATGAGGACTCGACCAAGTCGAGACCTGCCTTGGGCGTATGCAGTGGACTAGGACCGCGACCGAGCAGCTCCATGACCGACACAAGCGGTTCGTGGTCAAACAACACGGCCATACCATCTGCCGTCAAGCCGGACCTTTTGCGGACGACGGGAGGCAGCTGGACGACATGCAACGGCCAGGGTTTCCTCCTGGGTGGGACGACTCCCTATTTCGTCGACACCGCCTCCAACCGTGCTCCCGCGGTGCCGGGGCTGATCACGCTCGACATGGAAAAGGGGGAAATGTCCAACGTCAGCGCGGCCGAGTTCGGGCCACCAGGCGTGGCACGCGGCACCCACCGTCGTGGCTCCGCCGTGTGCTTGCCTACATATGGGACCGAGAACAAGGGGCTGCTCATGTTCCTGGCCGGCGAGCAGCAGGCCAACTTTTCCTCGTCTCAGTGGTCGCCCATGAACCTCAGCACCGTCTACATGTACGACGTGGCCACGCGGACCTTTCACAACCAGACCACGACGGGCGACGTACCGACTCCTCGCGAGCGGCCCTGCGCCGTCGCCACCCGCAAGCAGGACGGCGGCTCGTACGAGATCTTCCTCTGGGGCGGCAAGAACGACACGGCGGTGCTGAACGACCTCCACGTGCTCACCGTGCCCGGCTTCACCTGGATGAAGATTGAGCACTTTGAGGAGGACGGCCGGTACCAGCACTCGTGCGCCGTCGTCGGGCCGGGGCAGAGCCAGATGATCAACGTCGGCGGGCTGCAGTCCATCAGCCGCAGGGAGGACAGCTATGGGATCGACAGCTTTGCCAACGGGCTCAAGATCTTTGACCTGGCCAAGTGGTTTTGGAGAGACAATTTTGATCCGAACGCTGCTGCGTACGAGCCCAACGAGCAAGTGCAGAAGTGGTATTCTTTACGGTAAGTTTGGACGCTCGCTTTCATTTTTGTCGCTTGCACAATACCCCTGCGATGCTGACGTGAATCTTGTCTAGGAGCAATCTCGAATCCGTCCAGTGGACCGACGACAAAACCAAGGCGCTCTTCCCGCTCGCGGCGCAAAACGACCCCTCCGCCAACCCCGGCGGATCAGGCCAGCCCGGAGCACGCCAGGACGATGCGGGATCTGGTTCGGCACCGGTCGGAGCCATCGTGGGTGGCGTGGTGGGAGGCGTGGTGCTCGTGGCCGCGGCGATACTCTTCTTCATGCTGCGGCGGCGGCGCCTCCGTCGCAAATGGGCCGCGGAGCAAAAGGCGCGCAGCGGGCAGAGCAGCACCGACGCAGGCAGCGGGTCGCCGACCAGCTCGCCAGACTCGACGACGCTGTACGACAAGCAGATGCTCGACTCGAACCAGGTCCACGAGCTGCCGCCGCAGGGCAGGTCGTACGAGATGGGCAGCGACGGCGCCGTCTGCGAGATGCCGCCGCAGGGCAACCAACACGAGATGGGCAGCGACGGCGCGCTCAGCGAGGTGCCGGGCGGCGTCCCGACGGCGTACTACTATCAGCTGGACGACGGCACCATCATGGTGGAGATGCCGCACAGCAAGGACGTGCCGGTGGAGATGCCGCATAACCAAGACCTGCAGCCGCAGGAGCTGTCTGCCGAGCCGCCGCAGCGTCGCGAGGCCGAGGCAGGAGGCTTCCGAGATCCCCGTGGGGAGACTGGTGTGGGAAACGGTACGGGAGTGCCTAGATAATGTGTTTCTCGACTACAAAAAGAATACAAACAAAAATAACCCAGTCATCACTAGAGCTAGTAGCAGCTGATATTTATTTGGCTTTCAGGTGCTTCAGGGTGACTTAGATAATTCCGGATTACCAGCACAGAATCGATGACCGGGTGGCAAAGCTTTATGGGTACGACTGCATCCAAACAACACGACTGCCTGTCTCGCATATCCCAGAGCTAGATTCTAGCCCGTAAAACACCACCAAGCTACTTGTTGACCCTGTCTGCACCGTTGCTGGCGCCTCTCACAAAAGGCTCCAAGGGCAGCACCTGCGACTCGGGAGTAACGCCATCGTACAGTCTACTCCAACGCGTGCGCAGTCTTTCGGGCGTCTGCCAGGCGTTTTCGGGGTCACGCAACCACAGGCGAACGAGGTGCCGTCTATTGTTTTGGAGGCGTATTAGCAAAGCAAAAGGAACACATTCTCTTATCAATCAAGAGGTCATACGCAAACAAACAAAATAAACAACAGAAAAAGAGCTACTCACTGCTTATCCACCGTATCCCTGAACCCGTCCCGGGCGTGAAAGACGGCCAGGTTGTTGACGTACTGCATGTCGCCCTTGCGAAAGTCAGTGGCGACGTGGAAGCGCTCGCCGAGAAAGTGCAGCGCGTCCAGGGCCTCGGCCTGCGCTTCGGTGATGGGCGGGACGTCGGCGCTGCGCGGCAGGGCGCCGAACCCGACCAGGTACCGGCGGGCGTACTGCAGCAGGATCCGCTCCGGCTGCTTCTCGGACGCGGGCTGGTGGTAGACGAGCGGCCTGGAGAAGTAGCGCTCGCTGGTTGATTTGTCGAAACTGGAATCCGTTGCAAAAATGGGGATAATGTTAGCTCTGTTATGTCTCTCTGTTATGTCTTGTCTGCATCAGCTGTTTACGGGAGAAAAGCAAAAAAGGGAATAAGTACTTTTCAAGCGGCCAATCAGCAGCCAGCGTGTGGATGAGATCCGGCCTCGTCCTCGCCAGCTCGTTGTAGACCCTCCACGTGCTCGCCAGCTTGCTCGCGCCACCCTCGGCAGCCTCCCCCAGGGCGAACAGCGAGACGATGTCGCCGCTGTCGGTGTGAAAGACCTGCTTGTCTGCCGTGTAGGCGGGGCTTCCTATGCTGATCTTGGCGGCCCGCGCCTCCTGCTGCTGCTGGAGCTGCAGCGTCAGATCCTTGATGTGCGACAGGACCACGTCGGCTTTGGTGCCGTTGAAGGTCGAGTCCTGGCGACCCCTGACGGCCGCAATGTGAGAGGAGACGCCGGCGTAGATGATGATGTTCTCCTCGCGCGTGTGCCGGTCCACGTCGACGCCGCGGATCACAAAGAAGCCGTGGCCGTCGTGCAGCTCCCGGGACAGCCGACGCAGCTCAGGCCGGGTTTTGGGCAGTGGGAATGTAGCAGCATCAATGTGGCCCAGGGGTAGGTTTAGAGCTGGACGGGGTAGATATTGTGTCAGTGTCTTTTTTTGAGAATGTAATCATCTCCCAATCTTGTGGGTGCAATACTGCGAACCGCTTCCGACTTACATTTAAAGTGCCTCACGGCATCGTCTATTTCTGCTAGCTGCTCCTCGTTCAAAACATAAGTCCAGTCGTAGGACTGCCCAACGGTTTTACCTTCCCAGACCAGGCTACCCTGCAACTGAGCAGGAAACCCCTCGGGCAGGGTTTTCTGCAAACGGTCATTTTCTTCTCTAAACCTCTTGGCTGTACGTTGGTGCCATTTCTCAATGTCCGGGGCGTATTGAATATCGGGCTGCGCGGCTGGGGTGAGCACTGCAGCAGCAGCCATTGTGTGTACAAGGGGATTTTCTTTTCTTCAATGTTTTCGTTGGACAACCGATAAGAGACCCTGATGTGCAACGATTTGCTTCTGTTTCCGGCCTGCAGAAAATAAGAAAATGTACCCAAGAATCGCTTAACCAAACGAGAATCCAGTCTACCATACAGATCAAATATATCCCAAGTCTGGGCATTGTCCGGGGGTTGAATGGTAAAGGTGATTGGTGATCCAATCGACATGGGTCTAATGGGCACACAATCGATGGCGTGATCAGCAAAGTGTATTTCATTTGGGGATGCCATGCTGCGGGGGAGCCTTCTCCTCACTGTCGCCATGGAAGAAACTGCTGCAAGCTGGTAGCAAAGCCCAGAAATAATGGGTTTCTTTCTTTTTTTTTTCAATCTTGCCTTGGGTCGTCTTGGTTGTCAAGGTTGCCCAAGAATCTCATCAGAATTTGGCGGATGGCGTTTGCGGTTCGACGTGGGGTGGTATTCCTTTTTGGGAAGGTCTCACAAGTGATAGACAACTTACAAGACACAACCGTCGTACGCCAAGGCTGATATGCTAGGTAGGGTAGGAACATTCCTGCCACCCCAACCCAAAGGGTTTAACAGCAAGACAGGTCTTGCAGGAGGCAAGTACGGGCTACCTGCACAAGTTGCAGTGTGCTTCTTGATGCACGATAATAGGTATGCCATGGAGGCAACATCCCATGCTTGGCTACGGCTTCCACCTATTAGAACTAGGAAAAAGATTAACTTGAGAGAGCAACCATCTTTTTTTACGAATAGTTCATGGAATGTGCCAAGTCTTTTGGCAGATGCGAGGGTGTACCGGACATGTCAAATGACTGGACCGCGCACCCAGAAAAGAACAATCGAACCAAGAATGCCACCAGCAACATTGGTCGACAGAATCGACACCAGACCGGGGTTACACTTTTTTTTTATCGATTGTGCAATAGCATCCTGGATATTGCCAAATCATACTCTACAGCAGCTATGCTTTCTCGGCAAGCCAATTGGAGCTTGCTGACGAGACGACGGTTTTGCAAAAGATGCCAAGTCCTCACACCCCCTTGCTGCCAATGTATACACACACCTTGCAACTGCAGAGCCCTGCCTTATCTTTGCGTTCTGGCTGTATAGGCATAGTGACATAGGGAGACGCCTAGGCACTCTTGTCAATCATGTTCTTGGCGGCCCTTTATAAACATTGCGCCATGTCTGCCTCACACCCCATCAGCAACGTGCTCCCGATTATTCCGCCCTGCAACTCTTCTTAGCTGCGTCACACGAAGCAGCGACCAATGGCCATCAAGTTCTGGTCTAGAAGCGCCACGGCGGCCGATGCGACGGCGGCTGCCGACCAGTCCGACTCGGAGCCGTCTGTGGTTCACGATGGTGAGCTTGCTTACACGAGGGTCAAGGCCGGTAATGGCTCGAGTGCCGCGTACCAGGAGGCCGTCGGTGCTCCGGTCGAGAGCAAATCACCGCTGGGTTATCATGTGGGCTGGATGACCATTATTTTCCTCAATGTCAACCAGATGATTGGCACGGGGATATTTTCCACCCGTGAGTTTATGCTGTTTTTTTATTAACAATTGCTTGAGTAGACATGTCCCAGGAAAAAAAAGGGAAAGAAAAGCAGTCAATGCTAACACTCAACACAGCTGCAACCGTCCTCAACAGGACCGGCTCGGTCGGTCTGGCCTTGATCTACTGGCTCATCGGAGTCATCATGGCCATTGCCGGCGTCTGCATCTACCTGGAGCTTGCATCGTACTTCCCCAACCGCAGCGGCGGCGAGGTGGTGTACCTGGAGCAAGCCTACCCGCGCCCCAAGCACTTCTTCCCCATCGCCTTTGCCGTGCAGTCCGTCATCCTGTCCTTCAGCTCGTCCAACGCCATCGTGCTGTCGCGGTACGTTTGGCGCATCGCCGGCACCACCCCGACCGAGTGGGAGATGAGGGGCGTCGCCATCGCCGCCTACACGCTGGCCGTCGTCTGCGTCGTGGCGCACAACAAGTACTCGCTCTGGGCCACCAACGTGATCGGCGCGCTCAAGATTGCCACGCTCGTCTTCATCAGCATCACCGGCTTTGTCATCCTCGGCGGCAACGTCGGCCGCATCCCGGACCCGCACCGCAACTTCCGCAACGCCTTTGAGGGCACCACGACGGACGGCAACAGCCTGTCGGTGGCGCTGGTGAACATTGTGTTTTCCTACACGGGCTACTCCAACGCCTTCAACATGGTCAACGAGATCCGGAACCCGATCCCCAAGCTCAAAAAGTACGCCACCGCCTCCGTTCTCATCGTGTCGGTGCTCTACATGCTCTGCAACGTTGCATACTTTGCCGCCGTGTCAAAGTCCGAGTTCGCCGCCTCGAAAGAAATCGCCGCCGCCGTCTTCTTCACCACGGTGTTTGGCAGGGGCGGCGCCGAGACCGCGCTCAACGTCCTGGTCCTGCTCAGCGCCTTTGGCAACCTGCTGGCGGTGCTCATCGGCTCCTCCCGCATGATCCGCGAGATTGGCAGACAGGGCGTGCTGCCCTACACCGAGTTTTGGGTGTCGACCAGGCCGTTCGGCACGCCGCTCGGCCCCTATCTGCTCAAGTGGGCCGTGACCTTTATCATGATCGTCGCACCGCCCGCCGGCGACGCCTTCCAGTTCGTCGTCAGCCTCAAGACGTACCCGGACGGCGTCTTCCACCTGGCCATGGCCATTGGTGTCTATCTGATCCGCCGCCGCAGAAAGAGAGCAGGCATGGGCAAGACCGAGTTCCAGGCCTGGGACGTCGTCGTCGTCTTCTTCATCCTGCTGCAGGTCTACATCATTGCCATGCCGTGGTGGCCGCCAAAGGGAGGCATCTACGCCGGCGAAGTCAGCTTCTTTTACGCCACGTACTGTCTCGTCGGTATCGCCATGTAAGTTAACCTACATTTGGGAGGTCAATTCTTGTCTTTCCGTCGGATAATATTCATCTTTATCAAGACATCCCGTCCAACCGAGACTAACAAACAGCCCCCGTCCTCAAAAATAGTCTCATCACATGCGGCATCTACTACTACTTCTGGATGACGCTCCTCCCCAAGTGGCGAGGCTACCGCATCCGGACCGAGATCCAAAACGTCGACGAGGGCTCCGGCGCCAACACCCACCGGCTCGTGCGCGTGCCCCTGGCGAACCTGGACGAGTGGGACGCGACGCACGACGAGGCGGGATTCCTGCGTCGACGGCCGGCCGCTGCCGCTGCAGCTCAGAGGACCGCGTCTGATACTTCTTCGCGCAACGAGGGCATCGATGGCGTCGACGGCAAGGATGTGGTCGTCCCTGGAAAGCAAGCCTACTAAAAGGCTTACCCCTGGTGAATGTGTGCTGTTACTTTGTCTCTGCGAATACCCCCGCCTGGCTACGGTTTTGTATCTATGGTTGCGACCTCGGTTCGTGTGCCATTTCAGCGCATAATACTATAATCCGAATTCTAATTGTTTTTGGATATTTTGACCTGTGTTTCTATTGATCGATAATGCGTCACTCGTATCCCACCAAGGCTCGGCTCTGACCAGTCAACAGCATCGCCTACTAAAAGAAGCCAACGCCTCTGTTCCACCCGGCTCCTGTAACCAATGGTCGCCGTCGGGGATATTCCTTCCACTCGACATCGAACCCCAAGTAGTCACGCAATGTCAGGACCAGCTCCAACCCGACCATCACCAAACAGCCCAGCAGCCGCCCTCGTCGCAACCATCCGCAAGCCCACCACCAAAGGGCCTCAGCGGCATTCCAACCCGCACAGTCCCACCAGCCCCCTGCCATCAGCAAGCAGCGCCGCCAGCACAACCGCCAGGGCCCCTGGCTGATGCCACCAACAGAAAATCACCCCGTCACCCGCGCGGACGACCTCCTGCTGCTGGAGAGAAGACTTTGCCTTCAAACAGCTCGCTGGCAAAACTCTTTGGCGTTGCTGTCGCGGCCGTGCAGGAATATTACCGTGTGCGTGTGTCTGTCGCCCCTGGGCGGGATGATCTTGAAACAAAAGTGGTATTGTTCATTTTGCATGTTTTTTTTTATTATCTCGGGTTCTCTATTGTCTCCTCTCTGGAATCTAACCACTTGACCGGTGCAAGCATTCGCCTGGATGTCGTGGGAAAAGTTGGAAATAGAGCATCAAGCCAGCCACACTGTTTTTAGCCACGAGGCTTTTTCGGCATGCAGTTGTGGAAACATTGTGTATTCCACGGTTACGAGTGCCAATAGATAAACAAGGTAGGCACCTCGTAGATAGTCGAGCCTTGAAAAGTCAACAGTACAAACATTAAAGGGGATCCTGGAGAAAAGCCATTTTCCCCCAATCTTGACATTTATTGCTTATACCCAGTTCCTCTTCCGCTTAGCACTTGTCTCCGGTTACTTCAAGACAACAAAACATCTCCCACAAAAGCCACACCCGCTCCAACCTACAAGCATCAATGAACCGGGCCAGCACCAATGCTTGCATCTACCCATTAGATGGCAAGAGTTTGAGGTAATCCAGGCTTTGAGGCATCGGAAGCTCGTCTATCATGCTCAGCAGACTTTCTCCCTGCGTCCCAACCGTGTCGGCGCCGACCCCATGTGCAAGCAGTGACATGGCCAGTGTCTTGGAGCCACGCATCGCCGCGGTGCAAAGAAGATCCGCCATCAACGGGTTCTGTCTCAGAGGTTCCGCATACTTCGTCTTGCTCAACAGGACTTCTATGAATCCGTAGAGGGTGTCCTCTGCCATCGACTTTGGATCTTCGTGACCAAATACGTCTTCTAGTGGCATCACGTTGGCCACAAAAGGAAACAATGCACAATGTGAGGTGTGCTCTTCGTAAAACTCGATGGCGCCAGATTTCGAGATGGCTTCGAGAACATCCTTGATGTAGTCAACGTAGCCAGACGGGAATTGCGTGAAATATTCAAGCTGGCTCGTCCGGAAAACTGTTTTGAAACAAATACCAAGTCAGATGTCAGAAATGGGTGCCATCCAGCTAACGCGAATCAACACAGTTGTTCCTCTTTTACTTACGTTCGGGAAGACAATTGAAGCAGACTCGTTCCCAGAAAGTAAGCCCTGCTGTGCTGTTGCTCACGGCTACACTTGGGACAAGCAAAACCTTGAAAACGAGAGTCCGAGTTGGCTTACTCGGGGCAACTTCGTAATCCTGGATTCTTTCATCGTCCAAAATGTTCTTGAAGAAAGAATCAATCCAGCTTTCAAAAGCCGTCAGCCCCCTCTTGTCGAGTTTCACAAGCAAGTCGTCGTCAATGCCATATAACTGTATCAGTGTCTTTAAAAACTCCGGGGTGACGTGGGGACTGAGATAGTGGTACGCAGTCCCGCCATCCGTTGCAATGGCGCCGGGGCACAAAGCTCCGGCTTTGTCGAGCTCCTTCAACATCTGGGGATCGTTGGCCACCCACTTTGCAGCCATGTGGATTATTGGCACGTCGCTGGCAAAGGATGCAGCATCGTGAGAACAAAGTTCAAGTATCGTCTTGCAGGCTTCAAATCCACTATTAGAATTTCGGTAGTTCCCAAGAGCCTCCGCCAACGGTGTGCGCCCGATTTTGGTCACGGAACGCAGGGATTCTAGGGGAGCGGGACTGCGTTTCAAAAGATTGGTCGTTAGATTCCGACTTCAACATATGAGGATGCGAGGGCAGGCTTACTCCAGTTTGGCGAGAGCCTTCAAGAGGTCGACGTCATGATTAAACGCAGCAACGTGCCACACATTTCTGCCATCTTCGTCGCGGGCATCCAGGTCGGCCCCAAACCGCAAGAACATCTCAAGCACCTCGGGCAACTCAACCAGGTGCAGAGGTGTCCTTCCTCTGCCGTCTCGGGCACTGACGTCGGCCCCGAGGTTGAGGAGAGCCTGGATCCACCAGACGATATCTTGAGATTGTCGAGAGAGTTCGGCAAGCAGATGGAGGGGTGTCTGCAACGCAACATCCTTGGCATCGGGTGATTCATAGCTTATCGGTTCCCTTAGTGACTTGTTGACGCATCGGCGTGGATCTTGCAGCACGCGCCTGATCCAGTCAGCCCGAATCCTCTCATGCGTCCTCCTCCAAAGACTGTAAAACTGCCAGTCGTGACAGTCGATTCGGCGGTCAACGTCCATCCGAATGCATTCAAGCTTGTTTTGGCTGCCGATTTTCCACGCCAACCGCACAAGGTATTTTGCTGCGCATCGGTCCAATGAGCGGTAGTCCTTCTCATTGCTGTCGAATTCTTCGTCTGTGTCTTCTTGGTCGCTGTCATCTTCATAATCCGAGTGGTAATCTGGGTCCTGGGCATGGAGAGCAGCATAAAAGTCCAAGATGTACTGGCAGACGCCGTTTTGGAACTCCGAGAACCTGCCCGGATCCAGACGTTCCAGGGTGTCTGCAAACGATTGGGTGTGCATGATACCACGCCCATAGGTCTTGCCAGAAAATCTTTCCATGATTTGGATGAGTAGTTTCACGTCTTGAAGCTTGGCACAAACTAGAAGCGCATGCGCGCCCACGAATGGTATTCGAACCTGCTCCTCTGGGTCGAGATTGCGGCCGAGCACATAGGCTATCGTACCTCTCAAGTCAATACTCGTGGGTCCGGCCACAGGAGAAACGGTCACCGATGCCCTGGAACTGATTGTGTCTGTCATCAACGCACGCGGGCCAATCAGAGCAAGTTGTAACAGGTTTGAACTCGTTTCCGGCTCGCAAGTGTATATCCGAGGGAAGAGCTGTTTGCATTGTTGAAGGTGCGCGTCAAGTGGTGCAAGAAGTGGTGACAGACCAAGGCTTACTGCTACATTTAAAGCAGTGTGCACGTGTTTTCGCACGATGCCTTGGTCTCCTGCTGGATCTTCAGATGACAAGCCCTGGAGCCTACCGTAGCTGCTGTTCGCGCAGTGAGTCCGTGAATATGCATCCAACCAATTCAGAAAGTTGTAGTGTTCTTTGAACAGCTCCAGTGCCAGCGGACTGATCTGGGGCAGCACTCCTCTGCTGATGGATGGCCACCATGCAGCTGCAAAGTCGTAGAACGGGTGCTTGAGTCGAACCGCCTCTGTTTGACGCTTGTCGCGTTTGACGCCATGATCTGGCATGTTGAGGAAACGGAGACAGGCAACAGCAAGGGAGGATCTACCCTTTTCGTAATCAAGATGGCAGATATTCTTCTGAGCAAACTCTAGAAAGCTGCGATTGTGGATGCAATAACGGTATGATTGTATGGTGTCATCGCGGCCACCCCGACGTTGATCAGTAGCCGACTTGATCTGCATCTCGGAAGCAAATAGATCAAAGAGCCAAGAGTATTGGCTTTCAAGTTCACGAGATGGGTTGAGCTCATCCAGTGACTTTGCTTCGGTAGAAAGTGCTACAGACAGCCCATCAAAGAATGATCTTTTTGAGCATGCCATACTGGGAATCTCGGATCCTTGTTTGGTTATGACAAGCAGCCATTCAAGAGCTGTCTTGAATGTATTGTAACGCTCTGCTACAGTCGAAGGCAAGTCAACGGCAGATCGCGTTCCTAGCGGCAGGTCTGAGCTGTCAGACTTGATCAGGTCTACTACAGCTTTGTAGAAGTCTTCCAAGCGGGTGTATTCTGGAAAGTGTGGTTGGTCCAGTGCCGAAGGCGGCTTGCCAGTGCGATCTCTGGTCTTAATGTACCACAAGCGGCATTTTGACAACTGGAAACTAGTGGAGGTTAGCGTACTGATGAGCAAGTGAATCCTCTTTGGGCAATGAGAAGGAAAAAGGCAATGCGAACAAGGAACAAATGTTCAGGGGCGGTCGCTACAAGGCAAGAACTATGAGATCAAGCCAACTTACTGCACGCCCGAATCCGATGGACTGGTGCTAGACTTCAAGACGAAAGACTCCAGCTCCTCTGGTGCCATGAAAGTAGCTGAGGCACTGTTGTTAGTTTGAGCAGCACTCTCCCTAATGTAAGCTTGAACGTCACCAAGATTCGAGCCTATCTCACGGACGGCATATTCTTCTGCTTTGGCTTGAAGTTGACTGCAAATTCGGCCCCATGTTTCATGAGGTAGTGGCCGACTCAACACAAGAATCTGGAGGCCGTTGCACCCAAGAAGAACTTCAAGTAGCTCGCAAGCGATGTCGGGTATCAGTCCGTCAAGTCCATCCAGGACAATGTAGGCTCTACTAGACAGGCTGAGAAGGGTCTTGATCAAGGGAACCAACAGCTTGGCGTCTCCAAGGAATGAGAGTTGTGGGCAGGATTCTTGGTCGAGCTGAATCTCGCGGGCGAGCAGGAAATCCAGATAGGCCTGCCATGCCTTTGGATTCTGGGTCAGGATCTGAAGTACCAAGGGCTGCAAAATATCATGAAGCTCGTTTGTTTCATAAGGGTTGGCGAAATGGTAACAGAGCGGCTCAGTATGCGTCGTGACTCGCTCGCTGAGCTGCTTCAACAGGGCGGTGGCGAGGAAGGTTTTCCCACAACCTGCAGATCCCGAAAGCAAAACAAAGCGATAGTTGCCCTTGAACCACTGGTTGACGACGTCCATTCCGAATAGCCACTCGCCGGTTCCTTCGCAGCGTTGTTCGAGTAACCATTGTAACTTGATGTTGCTGTGGTGATATTTCCAATTTGACCGAATCAGTGGCTGGGCCTCAGGAGGAGCGCGGTTAGTTATGACCGTGAAACCATGGTCGTCCTGTTCGGCAGGAGCGGCTTTCGATGGCAATGGACGCGACAGTGTTCCAACCGCTGCTTTCCAGGTCGTAGAGTAAAGGGTTATGTCGAATCGGGTTAAAACAGCCAAGAGGTCCTCGTGGAAGCTCCGTAAGCTACTCGCTCCTGGGAAGTCAGTTTCCCTCGACGCCTTGTCATCTTGCCACTGATCTTGAAGGGCACTGAGTAGATCTGCACAGTGGGTCAAGCAGGCGAGTTTGGTGTTTTTTGTGTAATTGCTTTGCGGCGACTCGTCACCGAGAATTTGTAAATGCAGTAACAAGGAATGAATCACGCCAGTCAGACGGAGTAGAAGGCCAGTTAGCGCTTGAAGATCGGGTTGAAAGGGCTCCGTCGAATGCTTCTTCGTCTGATGGTGCAGCAGTCGATGCACCGACCCAGCTGCCTGCGCAAGATCCCTCAGCTCGCCGAGGACTGTCGGTGACAAGGATTGCGAGTCCATGCTCGCCAGTGAAATTATGCGAAATCGATGGGCATTGAATTATTAATTCACAGCTCAAGGCTTAAGGGAGCTTAAAGTTGAAGTGAGGGAGGAGCTATTCGGATGATGGTTCAGAGCGTTTGGGAAGGGAGAGAGGGTAGATCTTTGTGGGGCATTCCATGTGTCCAAACCACGATATTATACTGTCCTTTCCGGGCAGCTTTAGGGCTCGTGTGACAGTATAAAGCTGAACTCCATGTCATATTTGCATATTTGCTCTGAAATTTACGTCACACTCAGCTGCATTTGAACGATTGGGCAACAAATACTATTCGCTGTACCATGTTTCTTGCCAAAGTCGCAATATGACATGGGCAGACGCTGCAACCCATTTTCGTAAAAATTGGTTTCAATGCCGGCATTTCGAAACGTGGACATATTTCGTCCAATCTCTGACCGGTAGTACCTGGGACGCCGGGCAGGCATGATCGAACCCTCAAAGATCTACTTTGATTTACCTCGATGAAATACATTGCTATTGCTGTGTTTGGCACTAACCAGAACACAACTATATGACATTTTGAAGGAAGCGCTTACTAGTAGACTGTTCACAAGCCGGCATGGTGTTCTACTGAGTGACATTCTCTACCATACTGACCCTACTAGATCCAGTGGACGAGGAAACCAAGTGCTCCAATAGCTCTTCCGGCCATGCACTTCTCCACATTCACGTCACTGGCTGTGATTCTGGGCGCCGGCGTCCCCTCTTTAGCATGCGGAATCAGCAGAGCTGCCGACCAAGGTCCTGGTCCCAGTCTCAGTCTCTCTCGGCGTCACCTCAGAATGTCAAAACGGCAGACGCGCCCGCCGGGGACTGATCCTCTCAAGACTCTCCGCATCCTCAACCCATATCCCGGAATCTTTGCCTACTACGACGGCCGCACCGGCGAAAGATTCCATTCGGATCAGGGGAATTGGCTCGACGATGGCGCCTTTACGCTGGGAGTTGCCACGTACTCGATCGTGTCAGGCGACACGGCTCTCCTCTACGATGCCGCCATCACGGAGCCGCACGCAGAGGCCATGATCACGCACCTGAAATCGATGGGCGTCACCAAAACGACCACGGTCTACAGCCACTTCCACACGGACCATGTTGCCGGCGCCGGCGCCTTGCAGCGCGCGGGCACAAACTTCACCGGCCACGAGCTCACGGTCAGCACGCTGAAGAATCGGGCTGCGAGCTACGCGGCTCTGGACCCGCCCATCCCAAAGGTCTTCCCGCCGACCACCACGTACAAGGACGTGGCGACGGTGCAGGTCGGCGACCGCACGGTAGAGATGCACCACTTCCACGTGCACACCACCGACGGGACGGTCCTCTACCTTCCCCAGGAGAAGATACTCTTTGCCGGAGACACCCTCGAGGACACGGCCACCTTTATCGCAGAGCCCGACTCCATCGGCACCCACATCACGGAGCTCCAGCGCATGGCGACGCTGCCCATCGACAAGATCCTGCCGGCCCACGGCAGCCCGGACCGCATAGCTGCCGGCGGCTACGGGCCCGAGTTTATAAACGCTACCGTCCGGTATCTCAACGCCGTGAATTCTCCGGTCGCCAGGCCACCTGCGTGGAGTCAGAAGCTGCAGGAGGTGGTCAAGGATGACGTCGCTGCCGGAAATCTGATTTACTTTGCGCAGTATGAGGAAGTGCACCAGTCGAATGTGCAAAGCATACAGCGAGTGAGAAGAGGCGGGGGTCAGGAGTGAGCGAGTCGAGTCTTGCACATGTTTCTATGTCGTTGTTCGTATCGAATCACCAGTTGCTGTATGCCTTCCTAGAGAGTTGTGTTGGTTTCTCTGGGTCTCCATGCTTACATGTTCGTATCTTCAGGTTCTACAATGCACACCTACCGACCTGTACGTACGTGTTGTTCTCACAGTATGCGTGAGAGCCTTGATGATTATGATAGATTGTACAGTTGATCTGGTGAAGGCGACTGTGAACAGGACAGACAGCGTGCTTCTTACTTAGCTAGCCAAGTCATGGCCTCTGCAGCTCTTGAATCTTAAGCCATTCTTTTCTGTCAACTTGTCACACGTTATTACTCAGTGGACCACCTAATTTTTTCCGGGTTTCAGCAACGACTTCCTCATCCAGATCACAATGCACAGCTGCCAACAAGTCCGTCTATTCATACTCATTAAACTGCAACAAAGGCAGACGCCCATACTAGCTACGGCATCGGCACGAAGCCCTTATCTACCCACCGACTCCCATCAAACAAGACATGCTTCAAGGCACCGTCCCGCTGGAAGAAGCAGCTATTCATGTTGTTGTTCTTCCTGAGCGGAAACTTTATGCCGGCCCAGTCAGCCACGCCCGCCGTGACGCAAGCAAGCTGCGTATCATGATCCGCGCCGTCAAACACGGCATCCGTCGTCGGCCCGCTCCAGTCCGCCGTGTCCGACCCGTCCCCCTTGCTACCGTCCTGCGACATGATGTAGATCCTGCCGTTGTCGCTGCGCCACAGGATCTTGGACACGAGCCCCTCTCCGCCGACCTTGGCGCTCGCGAAGCCCGCCATGGGCGCCCGGTCCGGTATCCTGGCCTCCGAGAGCGTGGCGCGCGTCGTCTTGTTGTTCGAGTCCCGGTCCAGCACCGCGAGGAGCCCGTCCGCGCTGCGGTAGACGGTCCGCAGCTCGGGAGGCTTGAAGTTGACCGTCATGGGGAGGGCCAGCAGCGGCGAGCCTCTGCTCATGCCGCCGGCGGCGATCAGCTCGACGTCCTCCCACGAGCTCAGCTCCCAGGAACCAGTTTTGTTGTCCTCGGCGCCCTGCCAGACCGTGTTGGTGACGCCAGCGCCGCCGGGCCCGTCCGTCTCGTAGATGACCTGCGGCCACAGACAGGCGATGCGCTCGCCCCCGCCGGGCATCGACCTCCGCTCCCCCGTAAACGTCTTGGCGTTCGTCCCCTCCAGGGGAAAGCCGTGCCGCCAGTTGTGGTGCGCAATGTGGCCGTCGCGGCTGGCGTAGAAGATCTGAAAGGCCGGGTAGCCCATACTGTGCGTGTCCTTGGCCGTGAGGCTGACCGACGCCGCGATCGGGGTGTCGGGCGCCGGCGCGGGGTGGTTGCTCGACTGCCCGACCACAATCGGCGCGCTCCAGACGCCGTACGCGTGGTCGTACTGCGAGTACCGGAGGTCGCCGCCGCCGGCTCCTTGGTAAAACACTCGCAGCTCGTATCCCGTGTCTCTGTGAAGGCGTAGGCCCGTCGCCGCGAGGGCCGATCCGCGCCGGATCGAGTTTCGGGCTCCGGACGTATCGTTTTGTCTGGGTGCACACTGGGGCGTATCTGGCTGTGGGGACTGGAGCTCTTCTGTTGTCCCCTTGAACTTGGCCTCTGTGACTTGCCATCCTACGATGCCACCTATCGTCCCTGCGATGAGGGCAACCAGCACGGCCCCGGCTATAAATAGTATTTTACTTCTTCTTGCCCTTCTCGCTCCCCATTCTGGACCCAGGGCCGAAGCAACCAGCGCCTTCTTCTCCAATGGTGATGGTGTGGTCGCATTGGTGCTCGGGATAGATGAACGGTAACCTTGGTAGTAGTCTTGGTCGTAGTGGCACGGGATGGGCCCGTTGTCCTGCGATATGACCTCGAGGTTTTGGCTTTTCGGGGCCGCTACCTCCAGCCCGGAATTGTCATCGTTCGTGCCGCCGAGTTCACGAAAGCTGTACGACATCGTGTTCACGAGATGGCCCCAAGGTAGTAAACCAACAGTGACTTTAAATTACTGGCTTTGTCAAAGACTTCACCCAAAATCGCAGGTGTCAGGGAGGAATTGCAAGTTGTGTGGCATCGACACAAGCAAAACGGCAGATCAACATTGCTGCTTATACATCCTACCAGCTACACCAGACTGTTCAGTGACACCAATATGAGCTTACTCTTTTTTTAGGCGTAAAAAGACTTGGAAGGCATACCTGGGGTGAACACTTTCCTCGGCGCAAGCAGGTAGGCAGCCAACCAAAATCTCATTGGTTACTCTTTTTTTAGGCGTAAAAAGACTTGGAAGGCATACCTGGGGTGAACACTTTCCTCGGCGCAAGCAGGTAGGCAGCCAACCAAAATCTCATTGGAGAACTCAATCACTGCCACCAAACAGCAATCATGGCGGATCTTGGGAGTAGAAATATGGGGGCCAAATGTACTGTACCGGTATGCTTTTGGACCAAAAGAGCATTCTTACAGCCGAAATGGTGTGCTGCCATGCTGGTAATACATGCAATGAATTGATAGCGGCCTCTGCCGCTATCCGTCGCAAGGTGCTTAGGACTCCGATCAGCAATTTGAAATGCTGCCAGTTGTTGCACGAACAAATCTTACATGTGGAGAGCCAAGATCTTGGTAGGAATTTGAGCTAGATAGCGAATGTCTGATGATTGGGTCCAGATGCGTCAAATGAACACGAACAAGAGGGGGCGAAGGCGTCTTGGCCTTAGGAGAGCATGCCAGCTGGATAGGCTGTGGCTGTTCATTTGTAAGTTTCAGACGATCTCTCCGGATAACCGAGCCGCAACGCCAATATCAGTTCAGACTGTGGACTTTGGTCCAGAACACGATCGATCGACTTGCCTATTCTGGCAAGTCTTGAGGTTTGTTTCTTGACCATTGCCAAAAAAAGACAACCCTGGGTTTGGTGCAGAGTGGCAAAAGCGAAAGATTTGCGGTTTATGTGGATCGAACACATGACCTTCAGATGCTAAGGGCTGAAGTGGACTTCAGTCTGACGCTCTCCCAACTGAGCTAAACCCGCTATTCCTTATTGGGATGGAAGGCTCGAAGTCTGGATTATATTCACTGCACTCATCCGACCGAGGGCTCCGATGAAGCCCGAACATAGGTAGCGGAGCCTTCCCGATGCGGGGGGCTTGGCTTCATATCCCATTATTCAACATCTCCATCTCTCAGTTCCGATGGCGGGGCTTTTGTCAGTCATACGCCGTTGGTTTGCCGCGAACGTAAAGTAGACTCGAGTATTCAGGCAGGCAGCGCTACTAGGTGAGTTCTAAAGATGCATATGCAATCCTGTCTTGTCCCTGACATGGTCGCGTAACCTCACCCCCTGCACTCGACTGCCGTCTCCTTATTGGATGCATCCCTTGGCTAACGGAGGAACCGAGAATTTATCAGGTGGTAGACCTCATACCAAGCTCGATCAACATGTCGACCTCCGGATTCAGTTTCACTGGTGAGGTGGAATCCGAGTCACCCGTGGTACGCAATCGAAGTGGTGGGTATGCTAACTGGTTCACCGTCATCCGTGATGCTCTTTTTTTTGCAGTCTCGCTGTGCGAGACCAAGGAAGACCTCATCCAAGGCCACCGAATCGCAATCGAGACCTTTGGCCGCCAGACCAACGACAGGATTTGGCAGGGCTTCAACCCGGGCTGGGACACGCCCGAGGGCGAGGCGGCCGGCGCCCGACGCTTGGTCGAGCGGTGGGAGAAGTCGCAGGCCGCCGATCAAAAGGACCAACAGGGCCGCCCCTTTGTCGTCTTTCTCAAGGCGACCGCCCCAGACCCCGCCGACGGGAAGCCCGTCGTCGCCGGCTTGGCCATCTGGGTGCAGGCTTCGGCCGTCGAGGGCAAGGGTGCGGTCCCCGTGCTGGACGTCGCCGAGGCGCAGGATCTGAACGAGCTCTGGCCCGGAAACGACACGGAGCATCAGTACCTCCGCCAGGCTGAGAAGGGTCTGCACCGGAGGAGGAACGAGGTCATTCGAGAAAAGGCCACCGAGGACCCGCCGGCCGTGTTTGCCTTGGACATGTGCGTGGTAGACCCCAGGTTCCAGCGACGCGGCATCTCCCAGTCGCTGGTGAAGTGGGGAATTGAAGAGGCAAAGGCCAGGAACGGACTGGAGTGCGTTACGGAAGCGTCAAGCATGGGTCGTGGTTCATACGCCAAACTAGGTTTCAAATGGGAGGGCGAGGAGCCCGTAGATAGTGACTATGGTTTTGATGACAGGTTCAAGGACCGACCTGCGCCTCCAAACCTGTTCATGCGTACGGGGTCCCTGACAAAGAGCTGATCCTTCAGCCCCAACCGATATAGACTGCGCAAAGAAGTTCTGCAATTTCTCGATGGAGAAAACTATCGAAGCCACCATCTCGACACAATTCTCTGCCTTGGATGCTGTTCGTTAGCCTCTCCACACAGCCGGCCCCGGTGCAACATATGATGCAGGTGAAGTTGCCACAGTGTTCAAGTTGACCAGGATGCCGGGGTCTGCGCTCCTATAAGCCCCTGGGAATGAAACAAGGGGTCCGGGTGCACCGCTGCCACCGCCGGAAACGTTGATCTGCGAGCAAGACAGGTAGAACTGTGCCTTGTAGGCCTGCGAAGCCATGTGCAGAGCGATATGTTCCACGCGTAATAGGTACTCTCCGTTGGGTATGTTCTTGGGAATGGTGGCTGGCACCAGCGTATATTCATCTGCAGAGATGTACACACATCAGTACCTCTGTCCTTTGTTCAACCACAAGAGCTACAATTTAGTCTCATGACTTACTCTGCCCGGGCCAGAAAAGCTGCTTGTTGTTGTCCACCTTGGGTGTCTCGCTGCTGTATATCTTGAACCACACTGCTCCGGATCCGTCCCAGGTTTTGGCACTCTGGCCTGCCGGCACCTTGGCCATGTAGTACTGCGTCGGGCCTGGGTGGTTGACCTGTTGAGTAGAAACATAGTGCACAGTTGCCCCAGCAGGTACCTCGACGACCTCGGGAGCAGTACGGGATTGGTAGCAGCGTATGTCGGCAACCGTAGGGTTCTCAATCCCCTGCTTGCTCTGTGCATTCTTGGTCATGCGCGTTGCAGTCCAGTCTGCTGCTTCGGCCTTGCCATTGATAACTAGACGAGGGAAGGTATCTGCATTGATTGAGTGAGCAGAAATGCTGCAAGTGTCACAGAAGATACCGGAACGGTCATATTACATACAGTGTCCTTGTGCCGTCGCTGCCACCAGCAGCACAGCGATCAGCGACTTCATCATTTTTCGTGACAGTCAAGCCTGTGATTTCTCTGGGTGGTTTGATGCTTTCGAAGCTGTTGTGTCTGACCTCGGGAGCAGCTATTTGGTGTCCTGGGCGGTCCAAAAGGCCATTTTTTTATATCCCACATCTTCCAAACAACAGTCTCGGTGTAGAGTTCGGTACTTGTTGCCAAGTCTGGGGATATATTGCTTCAATATTATTTGACCACTAAAGATCCTGGTACTGATGGCTATCAACATGTCTTATGGAGCATGAACTCCCGATGATCAACGCTGGAAGCTCCGAATTGGTGTTTAGCCGACCACTCAGGAGCTCATTTTTCACAGCAAATGATACTCGATGTAGATTTTTGGGAAGTAACTACCCGCTGGTACATGAATTGGACCATATGTTAGCTAAGACTACAATTAGTATCTGGCGTGACTCTCTAATCTTCTTGACACAATTCTGTTCAACAGAAATGAGAACTGAATTGGGGCGGAAGTGTTATATAGACAAACGGACGAAGAACCATGGCAGCCAGAGGAGGTGAGAGCAAGTCGGAACGCCATTTTTGTGCTTCGCCCTCCATCATGAGTGTACTGCAATCATCTTTATCCTCTTTATTACCTAGCCAGCTTAACAGCGAGAAAATAGGCACCAGATGACTAGATGACTAGACGACTAATTAGGTGCGAATCTGGCGCGGCAATGATGGTGTGGTTTCTCGTATCGTACGGCGGATACTTTCAAGGGCAATCACTCGCTTTCGCGAGCTCATAAGAGTTCAGCTCTAGTAGATCTGCGACCTAGGAATGGGGGATGAGCTCAAGGACCAAAAGAAGGCATTGCTGGCGTATTTGGGGCATCGAGATGACACGAGTTGGGGTCAGTTGATTTGGATCATAAATTCTCATCAACTTTCAAGGCAGGTCTTGGCATCAGGCTACAGAATGTTTTGCTTGTCAAACAACAATCTGACGAAGTCACTTCCTCTTCCCTGGCCCAATGGTAAAAATTCGTTGGGGTTGGGTTGACCGCCCGCCAGTATAGGATACTGTTGGGGTTCCTTCGTGCCTTCCATGTTTGGTCTTCCTCTCAGTTTCCAGCGGGAACATTCAGAGCTCGTGACCGATCATGGAAACTCTGTAGAACTCTGCCAACCTTTCGCAAAACCTCACTTTCACCTCAGCTCACTCTTAACTCACCGACGACAAACAGCTAGACCCAACTCCGGATCCATGACAAGTCTGCAGCCAACCCAATCAAACTGCTTTTTGCAAGATCCTTTTCTCTCCATTTGACGAGGTCCTGTGACTGAGTTTGCGCCATCAACTCACTTTTTTTCCGGGCGCAAAATTTGACATTGCTGCGACAGATTTACATACAGAGGAATTAATATTCCTAGTGGTTTAGACCTCGAGACAACCAAAGAAATCCTCATTCAAGATGCCTACTGAAGCTGGTACTGCAGCCTCGCCTGGTAAGTACCTGTCAAAAGCTTCGGGCCATACTTTCTTGGGCGACACTGACGCTCAAGTGAAAGCCTCTGCATGTTCAGATACTTGCGCTCCTACCCCGGATCCCACTTTCGAGCTTCAGAATACAGAGCAAGCCCTCCCAGAGCTCGACCTCCCAATCGCGAATCTCAAGGTTGGAGAGTCTCCATCCAAGTCTCAAAGCGATACCAAGAATGACGTACATCCAGCATCGCAGGAGCAATCACGTCTCCTTACGCTACCTGCAGAGATCCGGACGCAGATCTACGGCCACGCAGGCATCTGGGACTTTGACTGCAACTCAGCCGGGTATCTGGGCAATCGTAGACCCCCCGGAATTCTTTTGACCTGCAGATCAGTTTACCAGGAGATTTCAGAGAGATTCTGGGCAGGTCGCACACTCTACATCAACGACGCAGACTATTGGGGTTCCGAGCCCTGCCAGTGCTGCGGGAACTATATGATGGGAGTGCACTCGATCGAACGTGCGTTAGGCGCCCGCTTGAATGCCATGGGATGTGCTGCGCAGCATCTGACCAAGGTCAACGTGCGAGCGGCGCTGGTGTGTTTTGAACGCCTGATGCGTATCTTTGAGGTTCTTGCCGACGGCTGCCCCGCGCTCGAGGACCTCGACATATTCTTTGGCAAGAAGGACAGCAAGATCATCACTGGAAGACAGGTCCGTATGGGCTTCACCCCTCCTCGCGCCATCGTCATCCCATCGGTCCAAATAAAGGTCTGGATGGAAAAAGCCACGGCTGCGCTCCGCCGGATCATGGAGCGTGGCAAGCTGAAGAATCTTGAGTTCTCAGTGTACCTGGACGATTGGAATCAGCAGGAAGACGTCGACGCTCTTTGGGAATCAATGCGTGCGGTGATTGGGAAGGGCAAAACCCTCAAATGCAACAAGGAAAGGCTCGTCTATAACGAGAAGCGTCAGCACCCGAGTGCTGTGATCCCAAGCCATGTGGTTCCGCTGTCTGAGAAGACAATCTCGCCCTATAAGTGGTACATGCTCGAGTTTGGCGGCGACTTTGAGTTCACGCCCAGGTCTGGATTTGGTACGTTTTGTTCGTTCCGGTTCACTCAACAGGCCTGAGGTCCAAGAGGCTCATGGAATTTCGAGCCACATTTCGGAGGCACTAGGTGGTGCATAGACTAGACGGCAGGATCATAAGGGGTTGAACTAGACCTAGTTTAAATTGTTTTCGCGCTGGATTTGTTGGTTTGACTTGAACGTCGATGCATGTGCCGGGGGCTATTTGCGCCGGAAGAGGAATAATTGTTTTGTTGTGGAAATCTTCAGCGAGATACAAGAACCCAACTGATACACATGTCATATCTAGGCGAGGTCAAACTGGGGCTCATGCATTTGGCAAGACGCCAAGGACGTACAATCACCCAGAAATAATTGGTCCAGCGCCGAATTAATTCTGAAAATCAAAAGATTTAACCCCTTCTGTACTATTAAGATGGGTAGCTAATTTACTACCTACTACTGCCTCGAAGCAGTATTTACCCCATATCTACTCTGCACTAGTTCTCGTCTAGTGTTGCTTCTTTCGCCTAGCAGCGCCACCACAAGACAAAAATAGATTCTCGTTCTTCAGCCTCACTCAATCGCAACCTTGACCGAAATGGAGCCCTTCTTGGTCTGGAGGACAATCAAATCGTGGTCATAGGTCAGGTCCTCGATGGTGGTGTCGACGAGCTTGGCCCTGGGGAGGATCTTGTAGGCGACCAGGGCCAGCATGATGTAGACCTCGCAGTAGGCGAGGTTCTCGCCGAGGCACGAGCGGCTGCCCTTGCCAAAGGCGATGAGGTACTTGGCCAGGGCGACGTTGGGGGTGCCGTCCTCGAGCAGCCAGCGCTCCGGGTCGAACCTGTCGGGGTCCGGGAACAGCTTCTCGTCCCAGTGGCTGATCATGGAGGTCTGGCCGATCGGGGTGCCGCGCGGGACCACGTAGCTCCACTTGCCGTCCTGCGACTTGTACACGAGCTCCTCCTCGCGCGCGATGCGGGCCGAGCGGTGCGAGACTCCAGGCATGGTGCGGAGGGACTCGTGGACCAGCGCCCACACGTAGGGGCGGCGCTCCACGTCGGTCCACTTGGGCTTGTCGGGGTCCACGCCTTCGAGGTCCTTCATCAGGCGGGCGTAGAGCTTGGGTTGGTCCAGGAGGTGGAACGTCAGAGAGGTGAGGGTTGCCTGTTGGATGGCGATTTTTTTTTTGTTTTTTTTCCTCTCGATTAGTTTGCAATCCCTCTTGTTTGCTTCACTGCAAAGTAACAACACAGGGAAATGAACCTACAGCAGTGGTCTCGGTACCAGCCAGCAAAAAGTTGAAACCTTCGCCCGACAGCCGATACATGGACTTTTCCTCCTCGGGCATCTTGTCGTCCTGCATCAGGTCGGCAAACACGCGGCCGTTCTGGGGGTCGTCCAGCGAGGCCTTGA
Organism: Pyricularia oryzae 70-15; assembly: GCF_000002495.2. Taxonomy (NCBI): domain Eukaryota; kingdom Fungi; phylum Ascomycota; class Sordariomycetes; order Magnaporthales; family Pyriculariaceae; genus Pyricularia; species Pyricularia oryzae. Next base: position 3,069,427 of record NC_017851.1, on the reverse strand, counting down.
TGTAGCCGGGGATGGTGACGGCGAGCATGTTCATGACGTAGCGGATGTCCTCGCCGAGGTAGTCGGCCATGAAGGGCAGGAAGCCGCTGGCCCAGCGGGCGATGGCGACGTGGCGCATGACGTAGGCGCTCCTCAGGAAGCTGCCGACCATGGTGGCGAAGCTGGGCTCCCAGCCCTCCTGGTCGACGAAGCCCATGGTCTGGCCAAAGGCGTACTGGCCAATGACGTCGGCGGTGAAGCAGTTGAAGGCCTCCTTGATCTCAAAGGCGCCCCTGCCGGCCTCGGTGCGCAGCATCTTGGCCACGGTGCGCTGCGCGTAGTCGAGCACCTCGCCCTCGAGCTTGAGCATCTGCTGCCGCGAGAAGAAGCGGTTCAGGGGCGCGCGGCGCTGCCGGTGCAGCTCGTGCGAGATGGTGGAGAAGCCCGTCACGGCGATGGGCCCGCTGCCGCCCGTGTTGATGGCATGCTGCCAGCGGTCGCGGACGCGGCCGGGGCCGGCGTAGATCTCGTGCACGAACAGAGGGTCGGAGCAGTGAAGCTCGTCAGGGTTGATGCGTACGATGGGGCCTGTTTTTTTTGGGCGGGGGAGGGTAAGTAGGTAAAAACAGAAAAGTCAAGTGCAAGAATTCTCCAGCGGGCAAGACAAAAAAAAAACCCCTGGTTTTGCTGACGATCGCTTTCCACAGAGACTCACCATATTTCTTGTGCATCTGCTCAATGACCTTGGTGTACCTTCCAACCCGCCAGAAATCCCAATAACCCTCGTACAGGTAGCTGGCGGCAGCTATCTTGGGGCCGGGGAATGCGGCGAGCGGGTGAAATGGCGAAATGTTGTACAGCGCAACTCCCACCTTGTACACCATCCACAGCCCTACCATCCACGCGATGCTCTTGAAGGTGAGGACAGCCACTCCACCGGGGCCGCCTCCCAATTCCATGGAAGAGTCCATGCTGGGCTGGTCTCCGGGGGGGTTTTGGTCTGTGCGTGTCGAGGAAAAAAAAAAATAAAAGAAAATGCTCAAGCTTACTGTCTGGGCATGTCAGGCCTTGCCTCGCCGGTTAATTAGAAAAGAAAAGCGTAATCAACCCAGCCCTGTCGCCGGAACAAATCAATTCCCAGATGAGAAGATGCAAGGGCAAAGGGGAAAAAGTAAGCACGAGAAGAAAAAAGGGAACGAAAAGAAAAGAAGAAGAAAAAAAAAAAAAGACAAAAAGTCCCCAAGATTAGCAAAACAAGACGGCTTTACAGCCCCTTGAGCCCTTCATGATTAATTCATTATCAAGCTTAGCTTTCTTTCGCCACGGCCTCCCGCATCAATCGTATCTCAGAAACCCTCACTTATCGGTTAGCCTGGGCCGAGCTGTGGATACAGTTAAATGAGAAAAATGAGGGGATTTTCTAACCGGCTCCAACGGCGAGCCTGCGAACCTGCCCTGTTTTGGGCAGTGTGGCCGTTCGAAAACTGATAAACGCACATGAGGTTTGCAAGGGTCGAGGTGAGCTAATGATGCCAACGACACGGGGGGTGAGGGGAAACAAGTGGAGGCGTGGCCCAATGCGATCTAACTCGACACGGCTAGGGATTATCAGGGGTGGGTGCCCAGGGCTCCAGGGGGAGGTTTGCCGCTGTCACCGGGAAAGATCCTCCGTACATCCAGGGCGGGCCGGACGGCGGGTTCCTGTGGGTTTTTCTACCCGATGTCTGTGCAATTTGGCAGAAGGATGATGGGGTCTTCCTAGGTCGCCTGCTCTAGCTTCTCCTTTTTTTTTTTTTTGTTTAAAGGTTTTATTGCGAGTCATCACCTACACCCGTACCGTGGATACGAAAACAGAGGGCGACGATATACGAAACTGGCGCAAAGAAAACAAAAACAAAAAAAAGGTCAACTTCACTCGATCTTGGTTCACATATATACCAGGTGTTCCATGAATGATCATTGAGGTTCCTTTCCAGCGTTGCAGTTCCGTATATTGACAGAGTCCATCCAGCCTACCAGTCTTTTTTTGGAGCGCCATCCAGAGGAGACCCAGAGGCGAAGAAAGTTTGGGTTGGCTTGGTCAAACGCTCGCGGGCAACCATGGCCGACATGATACCCATTCCCATGACGGCGGCGGCACGCGATGCGCTCGTCGCCGCCATCGTCTTGTGCATCATGTATGCCATCATCGTCGGCCTCCGAGTCATTGGACGTTTGCGATGGGGCATACTTGGACTGGACGACATTCTATCTGTGGCAGCCTGCGTAAGTCCATTCGTCTTTTGCATATTTCATCATGGCCTTGTTTTTTTCTGTCCAGACTAACAGCTCACGACATGAAAAAAAAAATCCCCTTGCAGATCCTGACCATGACCACCATCGGCATGAGCACCGCAGTGTACACTGCAGGCGTCGGCTACGACCTTGACCCCAAGTCGCCATACTTTCCGACGCTGTACAACAACCTCGAGTACATTCTCAAAAACACCTTTGCCTTTGTGGGCGTGTACCTGTGGGCGCTGGCGTTTATGAAGCTGAGCCAGTGCTGCCTGTACTGGCGGGTGTTTGTGACGCAGCTCAAGTGGTGGATCATCTGGACCAGCATCATCGTGCTCATCTGGGCCATCGTCCTGACCTTTATCGCCATCTTCCTGTGCACCCCGGTCGAGGCGCAGTGGTCCGTCGACCGCAAGCCCGAGCAGTGCATGGACCAGATCTTGGTCCTCAAGACCTTGATCATGACCAACGTCGTGACCGACCTCTTCATCATGCTCCTGCCCATCTGGACCGTGTGGCAGCTCAACATGAAGGCGGCGGAGAAGGCCACAGTCATTTGTTGTTTTGGGCTGGGTACAGGGTATGTCTTTTTTCCTTCTTTTTTTTTTCCTGTGTTGATCCCTTGTGTGGGACATCAATCCTGTAGCAAACAAAAAAGGGTCGTGTTTCTTTTTTACTGACTCGTCACCATCTATCTCGACTGTCTCCAGGTGCTGCATCATCGGCATCGTCCGCTTCGTGGAAATGTTCACCATCGATCTGCAGGGCAACCTGACGGGCACCTCGCTCCGGACCTTTATGCTCTGCGCCATCGAGCTCTGCCTGGCCGGCTTCTGCACCAACCTCCCGATGCTGCGGCCCTACTACAGGAGGTGGAGGAACAGGCACGCGCCGAACGGCTCGAGCAGCGGCGGCGGCTCCAGGTCGATGGGCAAGGAGGTCGACGGCAGCGGCAGCCGCGTCCCCTGGACGGACCGCATCATCGGCGGGCAGAGGCAGCAGCAGAACCACCAGGCCTGGGTCGAGCTGGACGCCACGAGGGATCGCAGCAACACCAAGAGCAACGACGACGGCGACAGCTCCGTCAGGGCGCTGACCAAGGACAGCGACGGTGCCGGTCACGGAGGCATCCAGATGACGACCGAGTGGAAGGTCGATAGACAGTAAAAAAAATTCTGCCGCTTCGGGTCGGACAGTTTCTTGTTGATATGATAAAAAGATGGGCAATTAATTAATACAGAAAAAAAAAAACGGGTAATGGTTGGTTAGTACACGGTTACAGAAAAGCTTGCGCCCCCAAGCACTGACTCGGATGGATCAGGTAGACAGACACGCTGAGAGGGCATATGTTGACCTATCCTCAAGGTTCCTTGTCGTTGTATGCCTGTCATCTCAAGTGAGCAATCTATTTTTTACTACGATTGGCCATTGGCGAGAAATCCAGGCTACGATATGCTAGGTTCTATCTAGAACTAGTTCTAGTTCTAGACTAAATAGATCTAGTCTAGACTGGGATAACTGTTGCAGTTCCTAGCGGTGCCAGTAACTACTTTAATTTATGCTTATTTCGCTAGGCCGTTTAGCATGCTCTCACTTTTTTTTGGAATGTTTTCCGAGTTCTCGTGTACAAAAACTCAAACTGATCGACATTTGAACAAGATTGGGAAAACTTTCATCGAGTGAAGCCACCACGGGTAGGTAATTTTAGTGGCCATAAACACCTTCCTCTCGGGAACCTATTCAACTTGACATTCACGCATTCCTTTTATTCTCTTTTTTTTTTTCTCCTTCTTTTCGCCCAATAGTTTATTCCATTTTTTATGATTACACTCCCTTTATAATTACACAAAAATCCCCCTAACGGCTAGGATGCAGCTGGCCACCATCTTTTATCCTGCCATCTTGACCTTGGTCAGCACACTAAATGGGTCACCGACTTGGAGCCTCGAGGACCGTTCTCAACCAAGCCCGGATGTCTTGACACCATACAGACCTTTACAAAGCAGACGGCCTCGCCACTTCCAAAAACCTAATCTTTGGAGACTGTTGATCCGGCGATATATGATGAGCTTTTGTACTCTGTGTTTCTTTTTTCAATAATTGCTACCATTATTGTTTCCAATTCGGCGTACTTTCCTCGCCAACATCATCTATTATAATTCATTCAGGGAGGAATAGACGTCGCCAAAGATGTCCGTAAAATTAATGCACAAATTAAGCTACAGTCCTATGCGATAGATTGCAATTTTAAGAGATGGCCTGGTGTACCAGTATTAATCGCTATTGGTAAAGAGCAGTTAGATCCCGGCGAGCTTTCTAGGCACAAAGTCATGGTCGTGAGAACATAGCCAGGTGGTCACGTTACACTAGAACTAGTTCTAGATAATATCATGATCCTTTCAACTTTCTACTATGCGACTACTTGCAACAATACATCTCGCCACCGTTCCGGCCCATTCATTGACTGTTCAAAATCTTACCGGTCGCTGATTTGGGAGGGATACCATGGTCACGTTCTCGATGCTTTTGGCTAGGTGATTGTAAGCCCGGCGTTATGTGGTGGATTCCAAGAAAGTATCAGTCTTTATGCTCGCAACTTTATAGACTAGTCTAGTCTAGTATACGATAGAGGTAATGTAGACAAATTTGCAGGTATATTTGTATCTGGTTGTCAGTCTGAACTTGGTGAGCAGAAATAAATTCTCTTGTTATTCCCCCTCATATGTTCACTATCTTTACAGAAGACTACCGCGATACTTGTGTTGAAATTCCAAGATTTACAATCTACATCAATCACATTTGTTGAGAGAACTAGAGATAGCGACCTGGCGAATCATCTCGAGCTTTATGGTTCAGGCATATACCTTGCAAGCTTGGTATCTTTGACTCTTTTTTTTTTACCCCCGGAGATTGCTCAAAGCACAAGGCGACGCAGCACCGGATAAACCTGACTCGACCTGACATCTGCCAGCTGCAGCAGCTCATACTCGACACAAGGATACAGGTCTTTTCTCTCTCTCTCTCTCTCTCCCTCTCTTTCTTCTTCACATCACGGCGAGCTTCTGACCAGGCCCGCTCGGAAAAGTCCGAAGCCCATGAAACAGTCCCAGGAATACACCACCGGATTAAACGGAGCATTTCTGTGGGATTACCGCCTCAGACAACAAAAAAAGGCGGCTGAGTAGGTAGAGGCGATGATCAATCTTGAGGGGTGCTGCTTGCTCCCCCTTGACGCTCCAGAGCCTCGACGTCCATGAGCTCCTGTCGCCTTATCTCGTTCGCTTTGAACAAAACACCTCTCGGTATCTGCCGTGCATTGTCGACGACGTCCAGGCACCCTGGAGTAGTTATTAAGTCGCATCAAATATAAATGCGAATGCGCAGGCCTCTTTCGTCGAGATGATTGATTGCCATGTATACATACAGAAAATGGAGAAATAAACAACATATAAAAGGTGCACTCGAGCCTCGCTTCTTAATCCTGCTACCGTCCCTCGTTCGTTGAATCCAAGTAATTAATTACCTGCAAGTTCATAAAGCTATTTTCACAATACCTGACATTTATACATTGAACCCCGCCCAATTTTACAAGTAATCAATCATGCGGCCCTCGAATATTTTCACCACCACAACCACTACCCTGGCGTGCATTTTGGGCGTCGCCGTTGCCGCACCGTCAGATGGAATATGCACCACGGTCCATGGTGGACAGACGTTCCATAACGAGTTGCGGTGCATCGCGGAATTTTATGAACATGGAGACATCTCTAATTACTTTTGCCACCCCAAGTCCGATGTGAAGCCTGGTGGCGTGATTAAGTGCGTGTATCGAGACCACCCGATCGTCGTTAAAACAGGCCCGGGTTTCAATTGGAAAAGCACTGCTGGTGAAATGGAACAGCTAAAGCAGAAGGGGGTTGAACTCAAACTTCTAAGAAGATGTATGAGTGAGAGGCGCAACCCTTATCCGCCATACTCGTGGAACGCCGGGTATGGTATAGAACAGGCAGCTTGAAAAATAAGTTGCAAGGGGCTACAGTGTTTGCTTGCCGGCCGGCTGTGGTGGAGGCGAGGTTCACGAAATATCATTATACCTACCACGACAGCACCGAGCACAGAGCCTCGAACTATTCTGTTTCCAGCCACAATATCCACCGCAGAAAAAGTTAGAAAGAAAAAATAGTGGGTTTATGGTGGGCATGCAAGCGATCAGTATAACATGATGGCAGGGAGGAGCCGTGGAAACAAATTAGTTCTAGATGGCAAATCATCACGCATGTGCATGGTCCCGTACAAAAAAAAAAAAAAAAAAAAAAAGGCAAAAAAAGCAAAAAGAATAAAAACTCCGAAATACATGAACGAGCTGCCCACCCTGTCTGACCGGCAGAGTACAAACAAACAAGGGACATTAAACGGCCATTGGTGCCACTGGTGACTGGTCGGGGTTGCTCCCGCGGCAGAAGCATGCATGACTTGACAGGGGACTGCTAAGGTGTGGATGTATGGGCGCATTGGGCGCAGAGCAGGGTAGCAATGGCCCCCCCAACGATGGCGAATAGGAGAAGAATTGGTGGAGGGGGAAAAGGTTGCGGGCGGGGTGTTGCTATAATAAGTCCGAAGATTTTCCTCTTTACATGCAGATGAATGGGCACTATCTTGGCTCGCCCCAAGGAACATTCGATTCTTTTTATCAACTATAATGAAAGCGTCTGCTGCGCTTTGAGTGTTTTTTTGTTTGACCAAGTGAGAAAAAAATAAAAATAAAAAGAATAAACAAGGCATCATGACCACGAGTGGAGGAGGTTGGCAGGGACCTCCCGCCTGCGACACGCCGGCAGGCCGCTCGTCTTCGTCGCCGGCTGCGGCCTCGAAATCACCAGGCCCTTCGACGCCATCTGGGCCGACGACAGATCAGCCCAGTGGAGCGCCGAATGGCGGTACCCACGCCGAGGTACCAAGCAGCTCTCGCGAGTCCAAGCCGTCGTCGCTAGCGCCGCGAAACAACAGGGCCTGCGACGGCTGCCGAGCTCGCAAGGTCAAGTGCCTCTTCGAGCCCGGGAGACAGGACTGTCACGGTTGCACTCTGCTCCAGATCAGATGCACTCACAATCGGCCCCGCAGGAAAAGGGGCCCACCAAACAGGTACGGGGAGGACCTAACCTGCCACGCCCAGTTCACACTTCAGTTCAGTTCAGTTCAGTTCAGTTCAGTCTAGTTCAGTTTCGCGTCTTCTCGAGCTTGAGATGAAAAAGTCTAGTGATTGACCGGCAGCTTTCACAGGGCAATCCAGAGCCTTGAGCAGGATGTCGCTGCTTTGTTTCCAGTCCCGGATCCTGCAGGCGTTACTGAGCCTGGCGACGGCCCAGTCAGTCCTTGGCCTCAGCCACGGGAGTACGGGGCTCGCGGCGATAGGTTGTCCCGACTGGCCTCGATGGAGCTCATTGAACAGGTGCTGAATGACTGGTTCGAGAAGCTGCATCCACTTGCGCCCTTGCTGCATCGGCGGCATTTCATGTGGCGGCTGCGACAAGGCGAGGCATCATCAAACAACCCTGCAGGCAAAATATTCTGTGCACTGGTGGCGAGCACATGCGCGGTAACAGCGTCGTCTCTTCGGTGTTGGGCCGGCTCCATCAACGCTAGGCGGTGTCTGGCATTCATCGACGAGCTGGAGCTGTTGCACCGTCGTCCAGCAAGTGGGGCCGGCGGCGACGCCTTCGAGTACACCCTAGACTGGTGTATAGCAATGTACAACGTGGGAATGGCCCTGTTCTCACTCTCTGCGAATACAACATATACCCCGGATGTGCACGGGGCCTTGTCCCAGGCAGCAGAGGGCGTGAGGTATATACTGCGCTACCGCATGTCGGACACGTCGTTTGCAGATCAACAGTTGCTCAAAAGGCTGCTGTGGCTGTTATTCTGCACATCAAAGTAGGTTTCGGTTATGCCAAGTGCCTACCTGTTTCATGGTTTCCAAAAAAAAAAGAAAAAAAAAAAAAAGCTGATGACGAATTCCTCACCAACTTGCAGTATCCTGGACTCGAGGGGCCACCTTTCATACCTAGTCATCGGCCACCACGATGACCTGACATCGCTAAGACCACAAGACCTGAACGATCTCAGCCTCAGCGTGGGACTCTACCAGCAGCTCTCGGTGGACGACCTGAGTCCGTGGCACGGAGACCAAATCTCGTACATCCCCGCCCTTCTCGGGCTCGCCGACCTGTTCATGGTCTGGCACCGGGCCCAAAATGCCGTGATGCGCAGCGACGACGAGTCCCAAGCCTGCCTGGCCACGTGCCTGGCAGACGTGCAGTCCGTCATGGACTCGCTACCCCCAGAGCTGTGCTGGCGCGGGGCCGCGACCATGCCCGCGCGCGTCACCATGGGCCACGACGCCCAGGTGGCCAACCTGATCGTGACGAGCCTGTACATCCGCTCCGACCTGCTCCAAAAGTTCCCCCCGACCGACGACGCCGGCCGCCGCCGGCACTACCAAGAACACGACCGCGTCATCGACGGCCTCATCGACGTCATGTGGAACGTGCCCGACTCTGTTCTCGAGCACGACGGCCGGCATGTGATTCCAAAACTTCGGGAGTGCGCCGCCGCCTATGGCAAGTACTTGAACCTCGAGCTGGACGGCATGAAAGTGTACCCCGCCGGCAAGGCCAAGTTGGAGCTGTTGCTCAAGAAGCTAGACATTATCGACTGCTGGCCTGGCCCAGCACGATCAGAGCATCATGGGATTGGCGGAGACCGGTTGCTTTCGGAAGGGGCCGGGGTCTTTTTTGGACATGATTTATTGTGGAATGATTTGAGGATTGGGCCATTAACACGTGTAGAGTGAAATCCAATAAAAACCATGGTCGGAAGTAGCTCACCGATGTCTCGTACATACTCAAAGTCTTGCCACCCGTTTGGAGCACCATGTCACTGACGTGAGTATTTGGCTCACCTTGTAGTGGGGGACGCTTCTCTTTAAGAAAACACCCCCCATCGAGGGTTGGTGCCGAACTCGACCCCGCATTATACTGTCAGTGACAGTACCGAGGCAATGCTAAACAGTCGACGCACTGGCAAAGCCGGTCACAGGTTGCTACGATCCATGAACGAAAAACAATTGTGGCCGTATAAGATTTGAGTCTCTGTAGGTCAGATCAAGGCCGGAAGTGTGACACGGAGGCTAATTTTTGGTACATTGTGGTGTGGATGGATGCATTAGGTACGTACCTACATAGGGAATGTTGTTCTGACTGCAGGGCTGGATGCTGCAGGTTACACAAGATCCATGTGATTCAAAACTGCCAGAACATGATTAGACCTAAAATAAGAAGCAAGAACACCGAGGTCTAATTCTAGTCTAGTTTCTAGATTTTAATCTAGAAGGTCTTTTCTTTAAAGCATGATCGCACAAAGTTAAAATAATATCAAACCAAAAGCCACGATAAAACAAGCAGGCAGACAGAAATTATTGAGATATAGGCCGTGTCCAACGAACAATAACCCACCGACCAGCAAAAACAGCATCGCCGTCCAGTTCAAGACAGAATGCTCTTCTGTCGAGCATCATAACTACGTGATGCAGCAGCAACAACAACAACAACTGGAACAAAAAGGTAATGCTTGCGGTTTATGTGGATCGAACACATGACCTTCAGATAATGCGAATGAAGTGCTACTTCAGTCTGACGCTCTCCCAACTGAGCTAAACCCGCTGAGGACCTTGAGATCCTATACTTTGCGATGTCAAGGTGGCTCGCTAGTGGGTATAATACCCCGTTGTTTTTGCCTCTCGCCAGTGGTTTTTTGGCTTTAGCTCGATTGTGGTGGAGTCCAAGGGCAAGTCGAATGGTAGATTAGCATAGTTGCTGATCGTAGCAATAGTGGGTCCTGCAGGATACGCAGAATTCTTGTTTTGTTTTCGTTGGTGCGTGGAGGGAAAGATATGAGATTCAGATACTCGAACCGTAACTCGAGCAAAAGGCGGGAAATCAGGGGACAGAGTGCTGTATATATGCTTCTTTCGGGCTGTCACTTGACAGCGTTGACCCGGGGTGAAATGCAAGAGCAAAGAAAATTCATATTTATGAAAATCTATTGCTTCATCAAAATCGCTGCGTATAGGGTATAACCTCCTGCGTACTTCGCAACTACCCACCAATTTGGAGGACGCATTCAGATCACAATCTTCGATAAGTGGTGCAGTATACGCCGACTCTCCATGCACACAAGAACACCCCTCCACTATCAAGGGGCCAAGACCGACCCTCTAGAATATGTCCTAGGACCAGCTGTCATGGTCGCAATGTGTCCGAGGATACATCAGGAGTCGACTTCCATGCCTGATGCGACACCAATTCCCTTGTTGCGAAGCCACTCAACAAAACCATCAATGACCGATGGCCATGATCCCTCCGGTGTCCAGAAGCTCAATGTCGAATCCGCAGTGCTCTTGACAGCAAAGTCGAGGGTTTGGTTCCACATGTCCTTGGAAACCGTCCGCGACCAGTTGTTCTTGAGATACTCTGTCCAAAGGTCGAGGAAATCCGTCGTCCCCCCACTTTGACTAGACTTTGCCACCCACGGCTTGCTGTGTGGCATTTCTGGACCAAAGAAGCATTGCCAGTATACAAGAGCATTCTCGAGAGGCAGAGCGCGCTGCTCTGGTGTTTCCCTTCCAGCAATGAAGGCATGCCTGTAGACCCTCTTGAAGAGCTCGTGGTCCTGCGGCAAATTCCTGATAACGCTCTGTATGTAGTCTTTTTGTCCTGATTTGGATGCCGGGGCACTATAGAGAAGTGAGTCAGTACGTGGTGTTAAAGGGCGCAACAGGGAGATACGACTTCGTGCAACTTACTTGGTAGCTTGCCATCCTTCAACAAATCCTGAACGGGTAATGACACCAAAGGCTGGGGCTTTGACCAGTTCCATGAGCACGAAGATGCCGACGCTCTCCGGGTCAACACCTAAGCTCGAAGCATACTCAATCGCGGAGCCTGCGCCTAACTCGTCGGGTGAGTCCTCCTGTGTATCTGTGGAGATCGAATGGGTCAGTCAATGTATTGGCTGGGCCGCTGCCTGTGTTTCTGTGGCGGGTGGTCCAACCTTGTAGGTCGCTGAACATCTTGTCTAGTTTTGGCTTAGATGACGAGCTTGTGGCCATGTTGGGGTTGCTGTTGAAGTAACTGTTCATGTACACATGATTAGCTTCGTGAATAGCTGCTTGTTCACAGACACTACGGCGGATCACAATGCTGGCGGCTTGAAAACATCCTGATTAACCTTCCCCTAACGCTACCGACGAAGGCAGTCACGGCGAGGTGCATATGTTACGGCTTGGCTAAACCACCTTCTCATTCGAATTCGTCAACAGCGTATAACCCGCTTTGTTCCGGAATCCGGGCAAGGTGTCTGTTGCGCGGCAGTAACAAGTGAGCCTGCAGCTGCCTAACATGCGTGCCGTGCTCCATATTATGCTTTGAGCATTGGCGCGAAGCCCGACGCTGTATGGCTTGGAGGAGGGCGAGAGGTGATATGCCGTTCTTTCAGGCGTACACATGAGACGAACAAACAAAGACGTGTCTGGTATAAAACCGCAACAAGTACTTACGCATCAGCAGCAATGTCCAGCTTCCAGTTGGCATTCTTCAAAAACTTTGAGAACCGAACAGTTGCCATGTCAGCAGGTGAGCTCAATATCAACAGTCACGACGTAGGGCGGGCCCGTCGCTGCGGTACTACAGCCATCTCCGCTCACCTTTTGCGCAACCTTGTCGTTCGTGGCCGTCATGTGGACGAACTGCGCCGACAGCGTCTTCTGGACCGCTGTCAAAGGCATTTTGTACGTTTTTCTGTTCGATCTGTACCAGTTCGGGCTGTCTTGGTCGACGCGGGTCTTTGCACGTGCGCAAAGCGATGTAGGTGAGTGCTCCGTTTGGTCGGCGGTGCAAACTGGCGGAACGTTTCCTCCTCCGACGTAGAGGTTTCGGGCGCTCGCGCGGGGCCTGGTGACCTCAAAGGAACAAAGCCGCGGACAACACTTGATAAGTTGAAAAAGGTTACGGTCGTGGTCGTTGCATGCAAGGCCTGTTGTTGTCCAGAGCACCGCGGTCGGTAATGCAAGGCGGCAGTCTGGGTAATGTTGGTGGGCCTTGCTTCTTGTTGGTTCGGGTCGGTTCTGATGGGGCCTTGAGAGAGGGGTATCTGGGGGACCAATCGGGTCTATGCCGTCTGAGAGGGCGCAGTTTATTAGGAAGACAGGAAATGATGGTAAAGTTCCTGAAAGCTCGCCAGATATTCTCTCTGCCAATCTAGTTTAGGAGGTGTCAGTCGTGGAAAATAATGCCAAAGTTTTGGCAAGACGAGAAAATCATTAGTGGCCGAAAAGCCACCAACGAAGCCCCGACTCGGGCGGAGGCAATGACGTGGTGGGGTTGTCGCGTGTTATGGCTTGCTACAAAGATGGTACAAGCAAGCCACTGACATGACTGGATGCATTTGAACAATATCGGCTGGATCCTACCCTAACCCTTGCATAAAGTTCGTCCCATCATTAGACGAAGAAATAAAGCGAAGGAGAATTAGAGCAGGCTTCTCGATGCATGTCTCCCTGGCCGACAATTTACTTTCTTATTTGGAATGAAATGGGCTCAACTGAAATCCAGATGCCCTAGATGTCGTCAGATAGCGGGATTATATTGACAAACGCAACTACAATTATACTAAGATCCAGCAAGGAGCGACCAATGCCAACCAAGCGTGCCGGCAGTTGTCGTCTCCTGGTATACGGCGGTGCGAAAACAACTTGTGGGTATCGCAAGAACGGCCTATCGAAAGCGCAGCGAGGATGATAAAAAGCATTGACAAGAAAATATACAAATTGTGAATGTCGCTTTCGCGACAAATGTGGGTGATGCGATATGAGAAAGGGCGAAAACAGCGGCTGTGTACGACGCCATTAGGTACACAAGACAACGCGTCGGGCTGGTTTCCGACACGGCTTATTCCCCAGTCGGCATGCCGTCAAGCGAGTCCAGCAGACGTCTCCAGTTGTCGGCGAGCATCTCGGAGTACTTGACCCTCTCCTGCGCCCAGTCCTGATTCCACCGCGTGATGTGGTACTGGGTGGCTTGGAAGTAGCTCAGCTCGTCGCGAACGCACTCCCTGACGAAGACGTGGCGGTTGTGCTGATTGACAATGGATTCCTTGTCCTGTATGCGGCAATGATGTGTTAGCATAAGGGTCCCAGACCAGCGGGATACGGATCCGATTATTCTGACGTACCTTGATGATAGACTCTACCACCTTCTCAATTTCTCCGGGCTTGACCAGACCCTCCTGCTTCGCCCGCAGATTCGAGAGCTTCGTCTCATTGTTCTGGATGCGCCTTTCGAGCTGGGGAATGTTGTCACGGTCCAGCCTCTCTTTACGCTCAAACATATCCCGCATTGCCACAAGGGCATCGCGCTGCCTTTTCAGATCCTCCAGCACACCTGCGTCCCATCCCTTGCTCTCGTCTTCCATGAGAGCCTGCGCAGTACGCAGGTGCTTGCCCATGGTAAGAAGACCATCGTTGAGACGCGGTACCTCATCATTGTCGGTTGCATAGGTATCCGCAGAGACCTCGGACAGCGACTGCAGGGACATGGCAACTCGGCCATGGTCTGCAGCGACACCTTCGACACGCTTGACCAGTCTGTCCATAACAATGCAGATCTGTATGTAGAGCTCTGCGGATCGCCTCACACCCGACCTTGTGCGGAGGAAAAGCTCTTCCAACTGTTGAGGCGGCAAAGAGTCTTCTAGGCCATCGGGAAGACTGCGGCCAGAAAATTCGTCCTGTACCGATATTGTTGCCTGCTTACGCCACACCGAGAGCTCCTGTGTGTTTGCGCTCAAGTGTCAGTGATTTGTTGTAACGGTCACCCGGAAGCTGTCAAAGCTGACAACGGTGCACGCAGAAACATCTAGACTTACAGTCGGCACAGTCAAAAACATCACTACCAATTGCTCCTTTGCCAACACAGGATGGCGCATGAGCGCATTGAGAAACCTATTCAAACCCCTACGACGCTTTTCAATAAAGGCGCCGTCATTCGAGAGGTGGTTACCGTTGACGGCAACCCGCTTGGGAGGAAGCAGCGGCAGCACCCTGAAGGGATAAACCTTGTGCAGGCAGTCGAGCAGCCAAACAAAGTCGCTGTACCTCCGGATGACTTTGCTTCCTCTCCGAGGGCTTGTGACCTCGTAGTTGTGGTGCTGGAACATAAACATGCCCTCCTTTTCGGGCATCAAAACCACCTGCACATTTTCCTCAACTGTGCTACCCGGCTGCCCATTGCTTGGGCCCAGGGTTCGGGAAGGAATCCTACCATGCCCGGGCACTGGGAGAGGATTGCCTCCAAAAGGCGAGGTTGGGTGCGTGCTGGCGGCAGAAGGATCGGTATAGGCAACCGAAGAATTGTTATCCCCAAAGTAGCCCGTGTTCCAGCCTCCCTCGGCTACCACTGCTGCAGACCCGGCGTTGGCACCAGACATGCTGCTATGACTGACGTGACCGGGCCTTGAGCTCGATTCCGAATTTTGCGACGTCGCGCTCGCGGTCGTGAACGTAGACGTGGTGCGTGCTGCAGCGGGCGATGCAGCCTCGGGGGCTTGGTAAGCGCCGTTGGTGGCGCCTACTTGCTGCTCGTTCTGCTGCTGGTTCTGTTGGTTATAGTTCAAACCGTTGGCGGGTGATTGAGGATTCACCCGTGCATGGTCGTGATTTCTATGAAGTTCGGGGGCCCCCCAAGGATCATCGGGATAGTCCATGGGCGGAGGTGCCGGCGCCTTCTGTACGGTGCGTGGCGCTGGTGTCGGCGTCGACTCGGCTTGTCGGTTGTTCTGCTGGTCGGGCTTCGGCGGCGGAGTGAGTGGGCGTTGCGGCGATTTTGCGGCGAGCTCTGACACGCCTGGGAGCCCAGCACCGGAATTAAGAAGGCCGGGGAGTTTTGGTTTTGGCAGATCTACAAATGATGACGCGGTTTTGGCCAAGGTCAGTACAGTAAATCGTGATCGATTGGAGATTTGGGCAGCTCCGCAGTTTTCGCCCCACAAGAGCTACAAAGCAAAGTAAAGTAACGCACGCAGGCCCCAGCTTGATTGCGCGCCAGGCGAATCCGACGGTCGGATTTTGCGACAGCCAGCCAGCCAAACTGCTTGGTTCCGCCCGGGCTAGCCAAGGTACCCAAAATGCCCCGTCGCGTCGCTGGACGATAAGATGACCACCTCAGGTACCAATGCAAATAATAAAATGGGGGGGAAATATTGAATTCTAAGCCAAATACGTAGAGAAAACATTGGGAGATAATTATACTCACTCCGTCTCCGCTCGTCCACTCCATCCAAGCTCAGTGTCTCCTTCTCCTGCGCCAGCCCAATCAGGGCCAAGAAGACGTTAAACTCGGACCTGCCGAGCTGCGGCTCGCCGCCCCCGGGAGATACAATGCTCATAATTCGAGAGCTCTGATCTGCGCTCAGCTTCGCGGCGGACAGGGTGCGCATCAATCCCTTGGGTCCAATCTGTCCACTCGAGCTGTCCTCTTCGCGCAGCACCGAGTCAAACACATCCACGTAGCTATCTGGTACATCGGCGTTGGAGAGCAGGCTTCGGAGCAGGTCGGCGCGACTCTGCTGCTTGCGCGGAGTGGGCATATCCCACGGCGAGGAGGTGCCTCCTGTGCCCGTGAGGTCGTCATCGTCGTCGAAGAGAGAGGCCGAGGATTGGTTCGTGTCGCCGTCAAAGAGGTTATGTCGCGATCGGGCGAAGGAGTCGTTCCGGGGAAGAGCCTCCTCTTTGGGGGGCGAGGATCCGAAGAGGGACATGATAACCACAGACTACCCAGGAAGGTAGGTTGGGTATATAGTTGATTTGCACTACGAGCGACGCTGAGTTCTAAAATGAAAAACTGGATGATGTTTCGCGAATAGCCGGGAAGACTGGTCGGCTGTTTGGAGGGCGGGCGGCGCGAAGCTTCAAAGCCGAAACAATCCAAGACGCGCGGTTCGGTCGTTGGATGTGGTTATGTGGGGTCTGAGTGCTTGCGTATGACGTTCGTAGCATCAATTCCCAACGATTTGGCGATGTTCCGCTTGCTGTTGCCAATGCATTCACTTTATGGTAATGATTTCACAAGCCCTAGTTTCTGAGACGGCCAGGAATTGAACGATTCAAATGATACCCTACGCATTTGGCAGTTCTTATCGAATCTTCTCTTCCCAATGTCTGTCTGATTCAATAAGCCCTGCACTGGCCTAAGAGCGTGCAGGAGCTCCTTGTGTGTTGCGTCTCTTGTGCAGGGAAGTGGGCTCTTAGCTCCGGCTGTATGCGAATCAATGCGATCCGTCAAGCTAGGTAAACAGTCAAACATTACTGTACCCGTGGCAAGCTGGGGGCTGTGGATATACCAGGGGCTGACCACGTGGGGAAGAGACCTCAAGCAACTCAATTTGATGAATTGAATTTCGACCTACATATTGACACTTCTATTTCTGTCAAGGAACAATTATCAACTCTAATTCAAGCAGGACTGGAAGCTGTTTAGGGGTTTGTGGACTAATAATTTTTCACACCTCAGCATCTCAATGTCGCGAAGTACGACTTTCGATCTCATGTCTTTATGGGATGGGATGGCTGGAAAAAAGTCTTGGCTAGTCTGAAATGCTAAGCGAGCGCCTACCGCGTTTCACACCTATCAACAACTGTCTTGTCATTTTTGCCCTCGTTAGTTGCTATCTAGCTTCATCTTGGCAGAGTTTGTTTGTTTATCCTCAGTTACGTACTCAGTTATGATTCAACTGACGTGGGGATATATACTGGTCACGTAGCATGTTTGTTCTGTTGCTTATACGCAGGTACCTACCTATGTACTTAGATAGTCAACACAGATGGTAGGCAGACCTCTCGTTGGAATGAATATCACAGCTGAGAGGGCATGAAATATGAATTTACCAGTCAAGACTGACAACTGCCAGTCTTATACCAACCCAATGCTTGTATATGGATAATACACTCTATGTGGACATAATATTGTACAGAAGGACTCAAAAGATGCTCCATCACCACATCTTGTTGTCTCCCAGATCCTTCTTCTTCTTTTGTGCACCCTCTGCCTGATCCACTTTCGGTGCAAATGTTTTGGGCACCTTGAAGAACAAACTAGGAGAGTCACCCGGAGCCAGCTGGTAGCTCAGGTAGCCCCTGTGGGCCGGGTCTCTGTAGTACTCAATGTCCCAACGGGAAGTGGGGTCGGGCATGCGGTACATGTGCTTGGTCTGGCTCCTGCGCTCGGTCAAAATCCTCTCTACGTGCTCGGCGCCGACGGGCAGGGGCTCCGTGGTGTGGACCATCTCGCCGCGGACCAGTCGCTGGATGGTTTGCTTCGTGTAGTAGCGCGTCTGGACCTTGCCGCCCAGCGCCTCGATGGCGTCTATGGCGCTAGCAGAGACGCGCGAGGCGACTATGTCGATGGGGGTCTTGAGCTTTTCCGAGCCCCGTGCGATGATCTTGATGCCGTCCTTGCCGCGCGCTGCGAGGCCGCTGCGGACCATCTCCCGAGGCGTAATCTGCTGGGTAGCATCGATGCGGCCGGAATCAATCCATGCTTGTAACCGGTCGAGGTTGACCTCTGCAAGGTCTTCTGCTCGGCTGGTGTTTGGAAAAAACATCTTGCGGTCAGCCCTGCCAGAGGATTCAAGCTATACAGGGATCTCAAGAGAAGGCATACTGGTTCACAAATCCTTTCCTACCCCAGACCCCCAAGAGCGAAGTCTGTCCACCTTGGAACCAAGGGTTTACGGCGCCGCGCGCCTTGCGACCTTTCTGACCTCGACCGGCGGTCTTTCCATAGCCGGATGAAGGTCCACGTCCCACACGCTTCCGCTTGTTGTAAGCACCCGGGTTGTCCCTCAAGTTTGCGAGGATCGAGGCCTGACGGCGGGTTTGCAACGACAAAGCGCCAAGGAGAGTTGTGATTGACGGTGTGGATGAGATTATGGGGGTCGTCGTGGCTGTGGTGAGTGATGCGCGGCAGGACCTCGCCGCTTGGGCAAGAGGTAATCTGGGCGGCATCGTCGAGTTGTGATTTGTGCGGCGAGGTTGATTAGAGGTGCGTGTTTTGTCCGGAGCGAACTCGTCCTTTTGCTGGCCCGGGGATGCGGAGCTCTCCGCGTCTGATAGTTTGAGAGCCTCTCACTGCAACTTGCTTGCACGCGACAGGGTTCAATCAAGGGGAAAAAATGAGGCCGATATTGCGCCTGACAATTGAGGCAGGAAGTTAATTGCCAAATAAAAAAACTGGGGCTGTGCAAAGCACCTGAAGCTTGGCGTGATGGAGCTCCTGTACTGTACCCCAGTTTGCCCAGTTGTATGTGGTCAAAGCTTCCGTGGCGTTCCTTTCAAGATTTCCGTTTTCCGCCCCATGACGGTCGTGAGGTTGCAGAAGCACAGCCTCAGTTACACAGATCGTTGTTTTTTGTTGATTGACTAGGATGAGTAGAACTTCTACTGGGACTATTCTAGACTAGACTACCACGTACGGTCAGGTAGTTCTAGGCTTTTCCTATCTGACCAGCCACCGGAGACTTGCCTAGCTAGGCAAGCTCCCAAGTTTATTTGGACCCTCTTGCCTCCTACATGTTAACCGTCTTACGTAGTATTCCTCTTGGGGAAAGTGGCCTGTTTGCTTGTCTACCTACCTACCTTGTCTGGCAGCCGCGTCTGCTGGTCCTGATGGCCCGCCAAGCCGCTGACAACATCACTATACGATCCTACACCTCGTCAAAATAACGTTCCAAAGGGCCATTCTTTCTGGCCACTTGGCGATAGAAATCCATCACATAGAGATCTGCGCTCAAAAGGCTATCGAGTATGGTTCTGGGGGTTTGTCAGCCCAAGCATCAGCACTATCATCCTCACGCCCGTCGAAGGAAGTACCTTTATGTCGAGGCAGTTTTGCCCTTTGCGAAGTGTGCCACTGCCGCTAGACCGCTTCTATCCTTTGCCAAATTACCCCACAACCATCATCGGGCGTCTGACGCTTTTGTTCTCGTTCTAGATTTGGGGGCGGCCCCCCTCCTCTCTCTTGTTTTTTTATCTTTTTCATTTTTTTTCAGTGAACGGAGCTTTGCTGATAAGTGACATTGGGGTGGGGGAGGGATGTGTAACCTTGCTCGTGTTTGTGTAACCCGGGCCGCGGCTATTTTGTTTGTGTAACCGTCAGGTCAAGTACATGGTTACACTGAAAGTAATCTTTGAGCCGTTAGTGGTCGTCAGTTGCGCTGCACTAAGCTGTGGTGGGCTAGCTCGACGTTGACAACAGTGCCACAGCTGCACTAACGCGCCTGTGTGGCCCAGGTTTCATGGTACCTACTGCTTTGGTAGGTTATACCCACTCATTCTGAAGTCATTGAGTCTGGCGATGAGCATACGCATATGTCTTCGAGGCTTGGATTGGGTTACTTCCAGGCTAATTCTCGCAAGAGGACAAATAATAGGCAGCGTCTATTTAGCTCTGCCTTGCAATTTAGGTGGGTGGTAGATTAGTGCAGCCATGATAAGCACGACACATCCAGACATGCTCCCCCGGAGTTGTCCGGATTTGCCACTATATTGCGAGTCGATCTATTCATATTCACATCTTGTACTTTTGGCCAGCCCACTTTGGTTCTCTTTGCGCCTAGGAAACAATTGGCTAAGTACCATGTGTGCGAGACGTGTATTTAGTGTTTTGACGTGCCGACATACTGTAATTTCCTGGCGCCGTTTTGGACCATGCCTATACGGAGCTTAATGATCCACCGAGCTGAAGGTCGACTGGGACGATACCCCTACCTTCCTTTGACAGGGATATGAGGCTCTCATCACCCAGCCCTACCTACCAAACGGACTGTAAGTGGCTACGAATGTTTCGTGTGTCTCGTGTCGTACAGCATCGATGCACATCTGACAGCCAGCTAGCTAGTTCCGCGTGGATATTAACGCCTGGGAGTCTGGTGGTGAAATTGTCTATTGCTATTGGGTGGTGGGGGGTGTTGAATGAGATCGTCTTCCTACAACCTTTGTTCGTCCTCCTGGCAACCATGATTCGGTTCCTTGGAACCAGCCTTTACAGGGCTCTCTAAACCCCTCAGACGACTTTCCTTGCTCACCTCCATCTTGCCACTTTTTTTTTATTTCATCTGTAATGGGCAGTGCTAAGGACTTAGGCGAGCCCACCATTGTCCGTATTGGTGCGTTCACTTCAAGTACGGCGCGGACGATGGTGCTGCGTCTTTCGGCAGTGCCTTGTGCCTTATCCCTGGGAAGGTCCGACTCTCCCGCAATCGCAAGCGAGCTTGTTCTTGGGCAAAATGACCCCAGTCCTTAAACTTTGTTCGCCAGGAAAGCAAACTCTCTACCCCAGGCTGTTGAGAACCCTGGACTGGCTACATAAAAAGAAATAAAAAGAAATAAAAAAAATAAAAAAAAATAAAATAAAAAAGTGGGAGTCTCTACGTCACTCTGGTTGGGCAGATTGCATAGCTCTTGCCCCTTTGCGAGTGATACTTCCTAAAGAGGACGGTTACACAAGAAGAGCCCCCATCTCAAGGAGTATGCCTATTCGTTTGCAGTTTTTGGGGAACTTTCTATTATCTCCACGTACCAGGCGCGTCCTTGGCAGTCTCCGGCCATGCTCCTCTTTAATATTCGCATCTTGATCCTTCCAGTGTTTTGGACCCATACTCCTGCAAAGTCTCCTGCCTTGTTTAAAATTTGAAAGGCATACTGGATATTCGGTTGTCAAGTCCAAACCTAGTCACTATATCAGGTCTCGACTCAGGTCGCTACCTGCATAGGAACCTTATTCATCAAGGAAGCACGCATGGTCTGGAAGCAGCGTTCTTTAAGCTAAATATCTGACTTGGCCTGCTTTGAGATGCTCTCTCCTCAGTACCATATCTCTTGTTCGTCCTCTGCTACTGCCAGCAAAGAAAAGCATCGGCCGGGAATCCGCCTTATACACGCGAATATTTTCACAATGTCTAGTTCTCAAGCCGTCTCCCGGACTGAAGGTCCTAGTTCAGCAACCTGGGAAATGCACAAAGAGACGATAAAGAAACTCTACATTAAGGAGAACATGCCTTTGAAGGATGTAATCGACATAATGAGAGTTGACCATGGCCTAGTGGCTAGGTAAGAGTTTGCTGTCCCTAACCAAAGTGCCCATGCAACCTTGACTGAGTGGAGGACACTATACTGATGATTCCCAAAACAGTGTCAAGATGTACAAGTACCGGCTCAAGACTTGGGGTCTTCGCAAGAACCAACCCATAAGGCGCAGGACCAGTGGCAACCTCGACTCTGATTCCAATCTCTCGTGTGGAAGCTGTCCAGTCACGAGAACTTCATCTCCTCTGCCTCATCCTCTATCAACAACAACGTCCAGGAGTAGTCAATCCGAGCAATCGGGGGCCACCGAAAACATCCTCAGGATTCTTAACCGCTACTTCAGCAGCCTCGACGACCCGTCGACGGTACCATTTCCACAACTGTCCGCAGAAGAACTTTACCAGATCCAGCTGCGGCGCCAGCACGGCAGCATGGAGATGTTACGGGACAGCGATCCACACTCGAGCACCGAGATGGCCATGCTCAACTTCTTCATGTACCAAATCACAACTCTGGCCAAGCAGCGCGAGTACTGGTCCTTTGTCCACGGCCTCTTCCTCCTGCACCGCTTCTCCCTGATCCCCGGCAGCGGGCCCTTCATCACCATGATGGTCAAGCAGTACCGCGACGCCCTCCGCATCTACCTCGAGCCAGGCCACCCCTTTGAGCAGATGTGGTCGCAGGTCGCCGACGAGGTCGACCAGCAGCAGCAGCTCCACGGCGCCCCGCTGCCGGGCGTCGTGCCCCTCGCCGCCATCGAGGTCTACATGCGCTGCGTCGACGATCATCTCCGCTCCCACTTTGGCCGCCTCGACTACACGTATCAGGATTCGCACCTGCGCCTGCTCATCAACGCCTCGCGGCCCTGCGACTACGCCGCCGAGGTCTTTTCCCTAGTCGACGACGCCGGCTTCCCCGCCTCCGACATGCGCTTCATCCTCTCTTCCGTCCTTGCCGAGGAGCTGATGAAGGAGTGCGTTTACATCGAGCTGCGGCGCTTCTCGCCCAACGCGTCGTCGCTGCCGCCTGGCGGGCCTACCCCATCCACGCGGTCACCGTCGTTTGAGGAAGCTTCCGAGGAAGACGAAGGCGGCTTCTTGCCGTTCGACGAGGTCTTTTCCACAGACAGGGACGCCGTCGACGTGCTAGTGCGCCTGATTGGCCGACTGCAGACTGCAGCTCGATCTGGCAGGGGCCTCGGCCCAGAGGCTTTGCGTCGAATCAAGATGGAGGCTGCGACTGTGATTGGGGACAGGGATGACATGGGCCAAGATTCGACAAATACCTCTTCGCCGTCTTATACGATGTGAAAAGGGGGGACGGGAAAGGCCCGAAAACCATGTACATGCTGTGGGTTAGAGGCTGACGACATGCGTCATTGCTAATTTTCCATGAAGAACACGATTGTATTTTGCTCGGGATAATGGTTTCATTTGTTGCTCTCTTTATCTCCTTTTGTTTGACGATGTAAGCTAGTCTTTTAGGAGTAGCCTTCTCTATAAGGTCACCTTGTTAATGTCTCTCAAACTTTTGTTTTGTTAGTCGAATCCCAATGCCAATGCACATATCAGAAAGGCAACGTCAAGATATCAACCCCCTAGAGTAGCAGATTCACACCTCCGCCCGGTGGTGGATGGCACTGCAAACGCTGCAATCACCCCAGATAGGGCAAGAGCCGGTCAGGGCGGATCCCATGTTTGGGCTATTGTGAATGTGCAATGGACAGGTAGTGACATCGATGTTTCTGACAATTTGGCCATTTGTTGCCAATATCCTCACTGCAGGTTTCGCCATTGAAGTGTTAGCACGAGTCAAAGTGTCAGATGAAGATTTTATTCAAGGTGATCATTCGTCCACGAAGATCACCAATGACCGTGTGCAAAACCTGCACCAAATAACATGACATAAGCCCCAACGCCCATTGCTTATTTTTTTTTTACGTTTCTCGCAATGATGTTAACTCAAAAGACTTGAACAAAACATGTCAAACAGGTTCCTGCAACAACTATTTAAAAACACATGCAGTTAAATGGGGGTATGAAGAAGAAATAAGTATAAATAAGCAGTGAAAAAAACAGCATTAATGGGGTGGCTAAGAAGACACGAGAGAAGTGAAGTTGAATTCAAAACAGCAGACAATCAGTCAGCACGATGTTCAAATCACTTGCCGACAGTGCTGGGGATACCAGCAATGAACTGGGGTCCAAAACCAGGCTTGTCCTTGTTCGCATCGGTGGCAAAGACGGCGTAGTCAATCTCGGATCCCTTGATCAACGAGAGCTTGCCGCTGTCCTTGGACCGCTCGAAGGCGGCGATACCGTTGCCGGCGTTCTGGTTCGTGCCAAAGAGCACTGCCTGGTCCTTATCGGCGCTAAGGCTGAACATACGGGGAACGGCTCCCTGAGAGTCCACGCTGTTATCAAAAGAGAGGACCAGGTTCTTGGCCTCACCGGCAAGGGTGGCCTTGAACTGAGCGATGGAATCCCTGCCCTTCTGCTTCAGGTCCGGGTCGAAGCTGAGGCGGTTGGAAACATAGACCGACTTGCCATCGGCGGCAACAGCAATCTCACCAGCGCCGGGGACGGCCTTGGGGTTGGGCGGGTTCTTCTCACCAAAGGTAGAGATGAGCTGGATGGGCTGGACGGTAGGGACACCCTCCTTGTCCTTGTTACCCGCGTTGCCGGTGTAGTTGAGCTTGTTGACAATGACCGTGTTCAGCATCTCGCAAACGAGCAGGTAGTGGGTGGCATCGCCGGTGGCCGGGTAAAAGGCACCATGACGCGGACCACAGCCGGGAGAGACCTTGATGGAGTCGGCAATCTTGAACTTGTCGTCCTTGGAGTCGACAATAGTGATGGTGTCTAGACCAAGGTCGTTGACGAAGAAGAAACGGCCCGAATTGTCGAGAACGGACTGGTGAGCATGAGGGGCCTCCTGGCGAGCCTTGTTGGGGCCCAAAGTCGCGCCGGTCGAGTTAGTGGCGATGGGCTTGCCCAGTAGCTCGGGGGTTCCGTCTGCGGCCAGCTTCCAGACATCAATGGTGCCCTTGCCGAACGAGGCACCGACCATGCGGGTCTTGTCCTTGTTGAACTCGAGGTGGACGACACCGGCACTGCCGTTGACGCTCTTGACAAACTTGATGTCGTTGGTTTTCGTATCAACGGTGAACAAGCTCAGCTCAACGCCGTTCTCGTTGACGCTGTAGAGAAAGTTGGGCTCCTTGAATGCAAGCCAGGTCGGGGCACCCTGGACAGGTAAAGCCGCCGACTTGAGGATGTTGAACTTGGCACCATCAAACTGAGCAATCGAGATCTTGTTGATGGAGCCGCCGCCAATGATGACCTTTTGCTTTGCGGCAGTGGCGTTTGCCTGGCGGGTGTAGACAGGGCCTGCAACAGCGCCGCCAACGGCAGCCGAGAGGAGGAGGTAAAGTGAAGTCGGTAGCATGACTATTTTGGGATGCTATGGTGGAGGTTGGTGTTCTTTTTTTAAACTGTTGTCGT
The DNA here is from genome assembly GCF_000002495.2 of Pyricularia oryzae 70-15. Taxonomy (NCBI): domain Eukaryota; kingdom Fungi; phylum Ascomycota; class Sordariomycetes; order Magnaporthales; family Pyriculariaceae; genus Pyricularia; species Pyricularia oryzae. The sequence goes on along the minus strand of NC_017851.1, from coordinate 3,044,473 downwards.
TGTTAAAAGTTGGTGGATGAGTGGTGGAGTTTTTGATTCTGATTCTGAGTAAAGATCAACGACTTGGTGAAGTCGCGATCAACTTCTTTTTATGTGATGTAATTTCAAGCAAAGTAAGTGACTGGAACGGGCGAAACAAAGAGGTCGGTCAAAGACAACGGCCGTTTGACTTCTTTATACCCAATGGTTGAATCGGATTGTCGCCAACGAGTGTGACAAGGACGCGATCGAAAGAGTGAATGGAAGATGTATGAGAAGAAGAAATCAAAAAAAGGATTCCAGGCGCCTACGACAAAGGATGAACCAGATCTGGCTCAGTCGGACTCAACCCCAGCCCTGCTTCGAGGAAAACCCTGGCTGCGGCCAACAATAGCTTCCGAGAATGTCGAACAACAATCCGAGTGGAGTTTTGGGGGAGCCAAGGGCGGATGGATGCGCCGTGTGGAGAAGAGGGAAAGACAAAGTTGGTGGTGGCATGAACAGTAAGTACCGTAATGATTATACCCTGCCTCCCGTCAGCGAACAACTTGGCCGCAAGGGGCGAATGCTCGGTGTCGATCAGCGCCGCGCAGCCCAGTCCCCGCTAGCTTCTGCGTAGGGTGCCATCCGTACCTGAATAATTATCCTGGAAGACCTTGTCATCCAATGTGTTGCTGCTATTAAGTAGGATCTTCCCGAGCTTCTTTTACTCGGTCCTGGCTTGAGCGTCCAGTGTCCGCCACGCGGCGGCCAACATCTGAAACGTGTTTGTGGGAAATTCAGTCAAGGGAAAGGCAGGGGACAAAGAGTCGAAAAAAAAGAGCAAAAATTTCCGTCGCAACAGTACCCAAAGTACTGGCCTACAATTCACTGTCGATTGTGATGAAAATGATGACCAACGTGCAACGGAAACTTCCTGGCCAATTAATTTTGGTGGCGGCTGTTGGTGACTCCCGCGCTCCAGTAGAACTTGGGTTAGTTGGCTCGTTCGTTCCAGCACCCTGCTGCGCATTAGCGGTGCTTGCTGTCGTACAGTACTACTGCAGAGGCTGAATGCAGGGGCGGCAAAGGGGTGGAGTAAGTTCAAGCAATCAAGCCTCTGACAATGGGAACCAACGCAGTAAACCCAAGCCACCCCATGCCAGCCATCGACTCCGTGTAGTTCTTGGCGCTCAACCCACGACTGACTTGTTCTGATTCTGTAGCCCTTCCGTTGCCGCCGCGAAGCACGTCGCATTGGTGCCTGATCGTCCGTTCTTCTAGTTTGTCTGAAAACCCTTTTTTTCATTACATTACTACACGACATGGTATTCGCACTAGTATAGTTCCCAGGCAACCTGATATGATTTGTACAGGGGCTTGAAGGGCGAAGTTCAGTTGCACATGCCACTGTCACTGTACTACCTTAATTACTAGTGTACCTAGCAGTAGCAGCTTCCCGGGTGCTTACATAATAACCCCAGCCATTAACACCAATTTGCAGTACTAAGGAGGACCAAGAAAGACGCTAAAATTGACCCGCTTGCCATTTCGGGACCCTCTCTCTTGTCCTACCGGCTGCCTCTGTCTTCCTTTGCATTGCTCCTCTGTTTGCGATGTTGGGTTTTTCTGAAACAACGGGAACGAACAAGCAAATCGCGCCTGGGCAGAAAATAGCAATCTCTTCCCACCAGGATGGAATACCATACCCGTACCTAGGTAACTTGGCAATCATCGTTGCCGAACTGAGAGAAAAGCCAAGATCCGACCCAAGCCGACATGGACCTTGGACAGAAGTTCCGCAGCAAGATTTGCGCACCTACGGCATCGGGGCGAGCCCATTTAAACATAGTAATCTTGAAACTTTTAGTGGGGTCTCTTGCCCAACTGAGCCCCGTACGCGGGGTGGCAGTGGTGTCGAAACATGTGTCCTACCAGGGCAAGTATGCGTATTTTGACCAACGTGAGCAGAGTAAGCAGCGTAATTGAGAGCCAATCAAGTGTCTTTCTGACTTGTTCACTGCCTCACTCCAAGACTTTTTGTGTTTTCCCAAGTTTAGACGACTCTTTTTTTCTTGTTGCCTCATCCATCCACTGACAAATCGCCGCGCCACCACCTCAACTGAAAATGCTCCGGTTTGGCTGACTCCAGCAATTCCCGAATGCGTGTAGTCCAGCAGTCCAGTTGCCAGTGCGGCAACGCTTCCAAGGTCTGTAAGTCTGACTCCATTCGTGGGTAATGATGATCAGCACTCATAGTTCCTCTCAGTTGTGTGGATTACCACGGCCCGAGATTGGTTAGCGATCGTCGTCCACTCAGCCTCGCCGTTGTGACTGACGGTACAGTTGACTGCGCTCGGTTTGTGAGCCCGCGATTTTCTTTTGTCTTTCTTGGGTCGTCAATCAACTCGAATAAAATTCAGACCATGTCCTATCATCAAACACGGGAATGTGTCGCTGGTCTTCACCAAAGAGACGTAGACGAACACAAACAAAAGAAATAGAAGCAAAGAGGTATACCGACGCAGTGTGAGGTTTATCTGGTCAACCGATGAATCAAGTCTATAAGGGCTGACGATATGTATCCATCCCTTCCGATTTCTTCTACCAACGCCATGCGATCCATAATGCAGTATGCTATACAAGTAGGGGTATCCGTCGTGTCCACCGTTCCGAAATGCATGAGACTCGTCGGGTTTGTGTTCCAACTGGAACCGTGCTGATAAACAGAAAACAAAAACAAGCAAAAGGAGAACAAGAAGAAATTAGACCAGGATTATCAGAGCTATAAGAGCCAGTACAATCTCTTGAAGAGATTGATTGACCCCGCTGCCTCTGTGTTTCCTCAAAGTCGGTGGTCAGCCAGGCAGACAAACGGTTGTTTGTGAGTGGCTTCCGAAGCGTGGTCACACATGAATGCCGACAGTAAGACACTGGGTAACCGCTCAGCCGCTAGACAAATATGCCAAGCCAGGCTGTTTTTGACTTGATCTCCGACGCGCAGTCATCCACGGCACACAGCAGTTTAGTGCTATCTTGGAGCTGCCTAAAATTCGGCCCAGGCCCAGAACCACCTTTTCGGCTGCTTGGAGTAGTTCTGCGCTCGTAACAAACCCGGCAATAAACCTGCGGAGTTGGGTCAGTCTTGGTTGATTTTGTTTTCGGAATTGGAAGTATTTTGAGAATGAAGAAGAAAAAAAACGAAAGAGAGCAAAACGTACATGGCCACAAGCCTTGATCGCCATGAAGTGGTGTTCAGCCCGATCCTTCTTGGTCCTAGGCTTCTTCGTAGCTACAGCTTCTGGTTCGTCACGAACTTCATCAGGGTCGTAGACGAGCTCCTCGTCACAGCCAGGACAAATCGCGACAACCTCATCCCCCGTGTCACGAGTGAACCCGACAGGCGCGTCTGGGGGTGGCACATAGGCAGGCTTGGGCCTGTTGGGCGTGTGGTCGTCCCAAAAGTTTGGAGGAAGGCCACCGTAATCAAGCTCAATCAACATGTCCCTGGGGCGATTTTGCATGAGCTGGTTCAATTCCATGGTCCTCTCAAGCTCTTGCTGAATGTCTCTGATCTCTCTGAGGCGATGGTTGCCCGCTGCACCACCTGCTGCATCTGCTGGTGCTCCTGCGTTCCTACTCGCATTCCCACCGAGGCCAAGAAACATCCCCAGCACGCTATGGACAGCGCCGCCGGGTCGTGGCCAATGCCAGGTCCTGTTGGCAGGCGGGTCGAGCATAGATCCCCGAGTCGCATATCTAGCTTGCTGCCCTGCAGCCGGGCCTGTGATGGACGGAACGTCGTCGTCTTCCGTTAAATCAATGTGCATTTGGGCTGGGATCGCAGAACGGCCGCGGCCAAAGCTGAGGCTGGGGTCGCTCCGTGATAGAGACGGCGTGCGTGCCAGGCCCGATTGCTGTCTCCTTGGGTTTCTTGAATGGTCCGGTTGCTGACTTGGGTTGTTAACGACATCGAGAAACCCAACGTTCCTACGTGCGGGCATCCCGTTCGAGTCTGGTACAACTCGAGGCAATGTGAGAGGTACCGCCGCCGGCGGCACGTTATCCGGCTCATCCGTCAAGTCGATAACGTCGACGTCCTGAGGCCGATGCCGTGCCGCGTCTGACTGGCGACTGAGATGTTGCATCGCATCCTGTTGCAACCTTTGGCGTCGTCTTTCGTTCATGCCGGGCAAGTCGCGAGCGCTTTCTCGGGTCCGTCGAGGTCCTCTGTCCCAAAGGCTATCGAACTCGCTGGGGTTTGCGGGGCGGCGGCGGCGGGGCGGCACGGAACGACGATCATTGTTGATGTGATCGGGAAGTGAGTCTAAAATCTCCAAATCGGAATCGTCGTCGGCCATTTTGTGGCAGTTGGAGAGGCAGCGTGCGGCAGTCGACCAGAGAGTTGAGAGATGGGCATTCGTTCACGAGCCTCGAGCCGACCGGCTACTCCAAAACCAGCATTCACGGGAGCTGGTTGCCTGGCCTGATCAAATGAAATGTGTGAGAGAAGATGGTAGAGATTGGTGGGATCAGAATGGGGTGAAATGTCATTTGTCAGTTGGGTTCAAATTTTGGCCGAGGGAGGCAAAAAGAAGCAGCCGTTGGTGGTTTGTTTGTCCCGCGTTCTACGGCCCAGTCAGGAGGGAGGCGTCAGTCGGAGTTGTGACCCACTTATCAAGTCCAATCACAATGTAAATCGACCGCATCACTAGCCAATTTAGAACCCCTCGCCGGAAACTGAAAATGAGAGTTTAACGTCTGTCAGTCCTTGTACAAACTCGAGAAAACGTGGCATGCTCTACAATAAGATGATTTAGGTAGGTACCTAGGTAATCAGGTACGGTACTAGCCTACGGCAAGGCTACCTAGGGTAGATGCCTACCTTTACCATCTCAAGAGGGACTTGTCAAATAATTCAGCTGTCTCTATAGAGTTACTTCCAGAACCTGTTTCGAATTTTGGACATGACAGCAGCAGCGCCATTTCGTGTCTCTTCTCGTCAATTTTTTGCCTCTCACGGACAAAACCAGCCGTCCCACTTTCACCCTCATAGCTATTCCTATCTTGGAAGGCAGCTTGTCACTCAATTCCAGTTTCGGCTCCAGCCATCTGTTCATGAAGTCATTCACGATCGCGGCAAATAAATACACACATTAACAAAAAAAAAAAAAAAAAAAAAAAAGCCAGCAAGCTTTGTCTCCTAGCAACTAAGCCGTATGATCAATCATATAGTTCCGCCTCGTTGTGACAAGACAGTTCAGCGCAGGCAAAAGCTTCAGTAATTGCGCCAAGCCTCGATCCTCACGCCTATCCGCCACTTCAGAGTTCACCGACAGGGCTCCATGCATTTTTGGCTTCAGAGGACGCATACGGCTACGTCTCTGGTGGTCACGAGATCCTGAGTCCGCTTCAGTTCGGTCGATACTCTGGACCTCTGGTGGAACAGCAACCGATGCCAAAACCAGTTCGATTCTTTTTTCCTCGCAACCCATCCGGTGACAAAATTTGCTGCCGATCTGGCTGAGCTTTGCCGACTTTGCCGCGAGTCCCTGGCTGAACATGTTCCGGACACCGACGGGGAGTACGTGGTAGTTGCTGCGCAGCTTCCGATTTATTTCTCCCATCAGGTCGTTCATCTCGCTAACCTGGGAGCAGGCACGGTCAAGGCTCAGGATTACTGCCTCAAGTCGCTTCACTCGCATCGTTGTTGTCATGCAGTGATCAAGTGCGCTCACTGACGAGCCTGAGCGAGTGAAACGCGCAGAAGCCTGGTCCAGCGTGGGACATGCTGGTTTTTCTTTTTCCAAAAATCGCTCGCTGTTTCTGGCTTCTTCTGGTGAATGGTCACTTATTGTGGACACCTCACGGTTCGTCGAAATGCCATCGCGAGACACTGCAGAAAAATGCGTCTCCACCGAGGTAGGAATGGTACCCGAGTTTTCTGTGGCCATGGCAATCGAGGACTGGCGTGAATCCGCTGTGGTTTGGCCCCCTGTGCCAGATCTCGAAGGTGTTTCTCCTTTTCCATCGTTGCTGGTCCCTTCAGGGCTGTTCCCAAAAACGACGTGCCCTTGGTCCCCGTCTTCGCTGTACACCTCATGGCCAGCCTTGGGTGAATCCTTTACCAAGTGGTGAGCGCAACAATCGACACCCAGTCCCAAAGCTTGAGTTCTTGTACAGACTTGATTGCTGCTCAATGTGCAATCCTGGTCTTTTGCTTTTTCGGGGCTGTCCGCAATGTCCTCTTCTCTTTTCTCTTCAGTCAAAAAGCAGTTGAAGCCGCAATCCAGAAAGCCATCTACATGCATCATGCAGTATTTGACGACCTGGAAGTGATATGCCTCCACTGTTACAGCCACTCAAAGTCAATATCCAAGCTATCTTGATCCCGATCCCCCCCCCCCCCACCAATCATGTCCAAGCTGGGTTCAGATTGACACTTACTTTGGTCAAGGGCCACTGCGAGTGGCGCCCGGCTGCTCTCCGCCAGTCGCGAATCGAAGCGCAGAAGCCTGGCCTTGGCCGCGAAATCGCACGATATTTCGTTCCACAGTCCAAATAACACATCCCTACGCTTGCTCTGGTCTTGTATCTCGCTTGTTTGGGCTCCCATGGCAGTGGCATCCTGCTCAGCTGCTTCTGTGCTCACATAATGTAGTCTGATGTTTTCAAGACGGTACACGCCTTGTTGCTGGCCATCACGCACGCTCTTGTCTGAAAATGAAGAGTATCTCGAGCTGCTGGCATACTGGGGCGCGGACTGTTGGTGGTCTGCTCGCTCCCGAGCGCTGTCATCTTCAGTACGCTCTTCAGTTTCGATGGTTTGGACAGCTTCGAGAGACTGTCTCTCACTATGACTCGGTCCTGTCCCGACCATTACAGTTTGGTCGTTGGCCTGCTTGTCCCTTGACTCCTCCCACGCGGGCAGCGTAAATACTGTGCGGGTCTGAGAGGCAGCGGAGGCAGATTCAAGATCATACGGCCCAGTCTGGTGCCATGTCTTGCTGCTGTCGACTGTGTCAAGTGTAGGACTTCTTGGGCTTGTCGGACGGATGATTGCGTGATGCATTTTCTTTTATGTTTTCCACCAAGACCAGCATGTTTTTGGGAAGAATATAAAATTATTAAAGGGTAATGATGACGGAATTCCGGGGTGCTAGAGAATGTTGGCAAAGCTACAAGAGAGGGGAATTGGATTTGCGACAATGAGTGACGGGAGACCCTTTTATAAAAGTTGCTTCTTTTTCTCATGTCTGCGAACCAAGTGCGTGGCATGTGTGCCGCAACCTTTATACTTCTACTTTTCGATTATTTGACTGCTTCTTATTGGTTCTGAGCAAGCACGTTTGCCTCCTTCGTTCACATGAAAGGCAGGAAAGTCTCAATACCAGCTAGCTGCACCTACCAAACCTTGAAAGAATCACAAGTGAAATATTTTTTTTTTTTTTTTCGCACCAGGCGGCAGTCACTCTCTTTCGAACTAGCAGATGCTTGAACTTTGATCACATTATGATTTGGGCGCCCGATGCGCACCGGCAGCTTATTTATACCCGCCTCCCCTATATACACAAGCGACTAAAATAAAATCAGATAATTGCAAGCGATGCAGTATGCATACCCGCAAGTTGCTGTAGTAACGTCACAATTATGATCTCATGTCCTCCCCAGAATCCTTGCCCACTCTCCAACGAGACAGCACCAGCTCTATGAGGTCCTCCACCTCGCGGTCTCCATGGTGGTAGATGGAGCCGTGCGTCGCCGGGTCGTTCTCAAAGTAAAAGGCAAAGGGGCCGATGTCTATCTCCCTGGGAACGTGCTCGTAGCTGCCAGGGGGGCCAACCACCCCCTTGTCGCGGTCCGACGCGACGAAGCTGCGAACCGCACCGTCGCTGCCGCTGTCGGAATTGCTGCTGGCGATGGTGCTTGCGTTGGTCACCCTCAGCGGCCTGGTGTTCTTCTCTGCGGGAAACGTAGCCGCCGCCGCCTCGATGAAGCCGGCGGCATCCATGCCGTCCAGGCTGTCGAAAAGCATCGGCTCTTGGGGCAGGCTGCTTGTGCTGCCTGTGCTGATTGTGTCGCCATCGCTATGTTGCTCCTCCTCTGGATGCTTGGCCTCGCTGTTGAAACCGTCTTGTCCGAGGCCATTCTGTGACTGGTGTGGTTGCCCAAGACACTGATCGCAAACGTCGTCCCTGATGAGGAGGGCGTCGTAGCTCATTGGACGCTTGAAATTGAACACACACTGCGGTGCTGGCCAGAGCGGACAGCGGTCCTTGTCGAGGACGAAGGGGCTGCCATTGTGCCCGCAGGCTGTGTACTGAATGCTGATGAGACACATTTTTTGCCCGAGGTTTTTTTTTTATAGAGCGACTTGGTCTCTGTTGGCGTTTGCAAAGCTGTGTGTTGTTCCTATATTGGCAAAATGGTAATCTGTTAAGGGTAGTCTTGGCTCCGGACGGGGATATACAATTCGTTATATAGTAGCTGAAGTGAAAAGTTGTTTCTTTTCAATCACTCCCGAGTATCATATGGCATAAACCCTGGCTGTCAAAACTTTCTTAATGGCTCCTTTTCTTATCAGCTCAGTTCCCGCGAGCTGAACCATGTTCATTGACAAGGTAATAGCTGGCAAAACAAAGGGTTGAACAAAGCGTCGTACATAAAGCATGCAGAGATGCTGCCCGCCAAGGAAATAAACTACATATCTAGTTGAGAGTCAAATTCTTTGTTGATGGGCCAACAAGGTAAAGCGATGCACCAAATTTGATGTAGGGAGATAGATATGTTAGTCACGTTTCTGCCAGTAAAATAAAATATAAGGAAATAAACATAAACTGAAATAAAACAAAAAAGTTGCGTGATTGAATGCGCGCTCTGGGAGCGAATCAGACCGACTTGCAGTAAAAATAGCTCAAATTCAGAACTGGGTATATGTCTATTCTTATTCAATACAGAGTCATTCGTCATGGCATCATATCGTCCTCACTATAAGTTTTCGGCTTCCAATATAGCCAGACTTTCGCCAATGTCAAGATCACCATAATCTGTCTCCTGAGTTGATGCCAGTGGTGGTCTCGGTCCTGACGAAAACCTGCGCAACGTCTGGCTGTTGAGAGGAGCAACGCCTCCCCCGATCTCGATTTCCTCCTGACTGAGGGTAAAAACCAGGTCGTTGGCAAATTCATCAAGCTCTTCTTGTTGTCCGGCCACTCCTGTCGACTGAGGAATGCTTGTATTTGTATCTCTGTGTAAGCCAGTCGCTGTTCGGTCGGGATTAAAAGAATTCACTGCCAGCAGCGCTGTATCTGTGCGCCTCTGTTGCCCCGCAGCCTGCTGCTTCTCCTTGGCAAGCAAGGCTCTGGCCTCTCGCTTTTTTGACTGCTCTTCTCGTTTGCGCTGCTCTGCCTCAAAAGTTCGCATGCTCTCTAAAGTCGCCAGTCCTATGCGGATGTTGGTGCAACTGGATGTGAAGTACCGTGGGCGCCCTTGCGAGTCCGGGGCCTCCGAGTCTGTAGAGCCACTGGTAGCTCTAGGAGCGTTGTCATCCGCCCCCGCCGATGGAATTGGAAATGGGTCCTGTTGAGCAGACTGTGAAGGAGCGGTTTGCTCCTGGAGATTGGGCTGATCTGGCACATGTTTTCCACCTAGTGCGCCAGTGGGTTCTTGAGAGCGAGCGACCGATGTGGACTGCGAGTTACGAGGTCCGACGTTCTTTGCCAGAGAAGTTTTGTGGTCGTGTGAATCAAACAGGTCCTCAATGCTCATTTTGGGATCCCTTCGTGGTTGGCTTGCCCTGGACTGAGAAAATAAGGCCGAGGGTCTAGTAGAAGGTGCTTCTTTGCTCTTGGCTAGTGATTTTGATACGATGGCCGACTTCGGATTCAAGGATGCGGATGTCTGTTTAGTATCGGACTTGACCGATGTGTGCTGCCTGAGGAACTTTGGGGCTCCTGTATGGGTGGCCTTTTTAGGGACACTAATAGTAGGCTCCTCGACTTCCAACACATCTTGCGTTGACATCATGACGTCCTGAGTAGAGAGAAAGCTCAGATCTGTTACAACTGGCTGTTGCGCTTTGACGACTGGCGTGGGATGATTCGATAATCTATTTGCGTTGACGGTAGGTCTCGCGCTTGTCTGGCCTCCTCGCGGTTGTGGGCCATGCCCATGTATCCAGCGAGGCACCGGGGGCGGGGCAAATTTTTGCTTTGAGTTTTTAGGATTGCGATCATTGATTGGGGGCATTTTGGGAGTACTGTGACTCTGGAAGGATCTCGACCGAGAATGCATGGAATTCAGGTTAGGAGGCATAGGCCTTGGGGGAGGACCCATGAGTCCTGGCTTGGTATTTTCGTCGCCACAAAGTTCCCTTTCTTCCTGAGACGGAGTCGGCATCATATCCAGGAAGTAAGTTTCCAGAAAATTCTGAGTACTGCTTGGTGGCATGGGCTCTGGTTGTGCTGGCGGTTGTGGATATGGGACCGCCGTAACTTTAGCCACGGGGTTAGGGATTGGATGTTCGGGCTTGGAGCAGGCTTGTGACTGCTTAACGGCAGCATCCCGAGGGACTTGCACTAATGGTTTCCGAGCTGAAGGAACTGGTGGCGGTCCCATCGATGTTTGTTTGACCTTGGGAACAGGCGCGGACGTAGAAGTAGAAGCCTTGTGGTTAATATTACTAGCAGTCGAGAACTTCAGCTTGGAAGGTCTGGACTTTTCACGGTCAGAGAATGCGGAATGGCCCGGATTGGGCGCCACGCTTGTCGTTTTATTGATTGGTACAGCAGCAGCAGCAGGTGGTACTGGGCGAGATGAATACTCGGTGGTTTCATCCATCCGACCAAGCACTGACGGTTTCTCCTGAGGCATCCTGTCGACACTCGGTATGTGTGCTTTATTCGGCAAAGTCGATTTGTCTTGAGACACAATCTTATCCGTGTTGGCCGAAGCCTCCATAGCAGTGTTGATACCATCGTCGAGCAGCGAAACAGTGTCGACCACTGATTCACTCGCCCGAGTAGGATCCTTCGAGATCTTTAGGGCTTGTGATGTATGCTGTGGAGGTGACACTGAAATAATTGCAGGCTCGGCAATAGTAGTTGGAGTATCCTCCTGGGATTTCAATGGTCGATTTGAATGGGAACCGGATCCCAGAGCTTTAGGTGGCGATTGTGGTATCCTTTTAATACTAATACTTGGGCTGATTGGTGGGGGATCAGCATGACCCTCCTCGACATCCAGTTCCTCGATGATGCTCAGACGCGGTCGCTTATGAGTTCCACTGGGGGACTTTGAATTACCACCCGCTTCATGGATACCTCCCTCATCATCTTGCTTCGCCTCTGGCGCCACCTGCTCCGGTTCCCTCTCGCGCTTGTTGCCCTTCCGGACAAACCTCGCAATGGTGTCCTGGCTAGGCCTTACGCTTACCAGTGGAAGACCTTGCTTCTTCTTCTGTTCTAGGACGGCCTGGTCTTTGGCCTTTTTCCTCTCCCTGGCGGCGCGGGCCTTGGTGGCATTCTGCTCCTTTTCCAACTCTTTACGGATGCGCTCCTGCTCCGCGCGCTCCCATTCGCGCTGCTCTGCCTTTGACCGCTTCTGACCTCTGGTCCTCTCATTGTAACTCTTTCGAGCCTGTTTAGAGGTCATAATAGGCTGCCCTGGCAGGCTATCAACCGGCGGTGGCGCTCCATGGGTGAAGGGATTTGGCGGGGCGTTGGGCAAGACCAAGAACGTGTTTTGTTTGAGCGGGGGCATTATCGCGACCGCCGACGCATCATGCCATTTTTATTGGGATTTTTTCCCCGTCAAGTGAGTGAATACTCAAATGACAGGCATCAATAGAGAAACGGAGAGATGAAGCAAATGAGATGACGGATGTGCAAGCAACGTTAGGTGATATTGCGCATTTGCACAATGTCGCGATGGAATCTTTGACAATGACGACGCTGCGACAAGTGTTGTGACGCGGTGGGGTTCGGCTACCTCGGTGTCGCGAGGTCACGTGGTCAGCAGCAAACAGTGGGGGATCCATGTCTTAGCTTCACCTCCAGGTGAGTAGTGGCCCTGTCGATCGTCAGAGTGACGCTAACTGCTGTTCACCTATTGCATGCAGACCAACTACCCAATGGGGCAAGTACCTAACACCCTTCTTTACTGGCCCCTTACCTTAACGCATCTTACTTATACCTACCTTACCTACCTAAGAGTAGTTACTTACCAAGCCTACCGACCTTACTCCGTATAGCAGTAGCGGAGATCTTGCAGTGTGCAGACACCTCCTTGATTGACGGGAGCAAGCGCCTGGTTCTGGCTTCCATGCATGGATCCATCCAATCCTCAAAGTTGTCATCCACTCGACCAAGTTTTCCAACCATGGCGCAGAGAAATGAAAATATAGTACGCCCTACTATAGACCTCACTGCAAGTGTCAGGAATACTTCGGCTCCTGTTTCGCGATCCATTCGTTTGAATTCTTGGCTCGCGTGGGAACCAAAAGCCAGGGTCAGAGTCTCCAAGGACAAGGCAGAATTTGGGGATACGATGCGATTCAATCAAGGATAATCCATTTTCTAACTTTGTAAATCTTGACATGCCTGCAACCCTAAACAAGGAACTTTGAAATAATTGTACAGTGCGTGGCCACCGAGTAAGGGTCTCGTTTTTCCCCCCATTTCTGCCCAGCAACCTCTGTCGGATCTATCAAGACAATAAAAGAAAAAAAATCATCAAGGCAATGAAACTTACAGTGGGAAAAATATGAGGAATAAAATGAGAAAAATGAGACAAGATAAGAAATGAAAAAAGAAGTCGTGCACACACATAAAGACATAAACATAAACACGTTGCGTCGGATCGCATTTCGGATGGCCAAACAATAAGGTACCTACCTTCACCTTGTACTGTATGTCTCCACCAGGGAGAACCCCATTTCCCTTCTTTGCGCCGCCAACAACCACGAAACCCAACTCCCACCCCATGTTCCAAACAAAATCACTGCTCCTTCTCTTCGAACCACAGCCCCGACTTCTTTGCCTGGTTCTCCATGTGTGCCAGGTGCATGTGCTGTACGGGACTTGGGGCGCTGGCCAAAATCTTCCTTGCGTAGTCCTCGAGCTCCACCGCGGGGTTGCACTCGACGTGGCGAATGCCGGACCCGCCGCCGCCGCCGCCGCTCCTGTTGGTGTCACGGGAGCTCAGGGGGCGGATCATGTGCGCCGTAGCCGCCACCTTTTGGACGAGCGTATCGAGGCTGTAGGTGAGCGCCGGCGCTTGCGGTAGCGGCCACAGCCCGTTGGCGTCGAGCGCTTTGATGGTGGAGCCGAGCAGCGCGTTCTCGCAGTCGAGCCGGCACTCCTGCCGAGCCGCCGCGCTGGGCTCCCTGCAGTGTCGCCCGTTGGCGGTCGCCAGATTGCGGTGCACCGCCGACAGCTTCTGCAGTATCTTTTCGGCTGCTTCGAAGCGTACCGCTGCGATGGACTCTGTAGGTTGCAAAGTATCAGTATCGAGTGTTGGTGAGGGGGGATAATGACCCTTTCTCCAATATAAGCAAGCTTCATTAGGTGATACTGTTATGGATAGGTGGGATGTACTTACCCAGAATGTCTGGCAGTCTGAGATAGTCAAAAGACTCCAAGGGTTGAAAGTTGCCGTTGGTGCACCTGACCAAAAGTTGTCCGCATTTGTTGACCGGGCACCCGAGAGCAAGTCTTTTTGCCTCGGACTCAAACATGAGATCGTCACCCAACACCCACGCAATCCAGAGCCTGTATGGGTGTCGCCGCGTCCGCTGCCGTGCGCACCACTGTTCCGACCATGGTCGCAGCAGATGCGTCATGTCGTACTTGTCAGTCAAGATGGCGATCTGGAACAGCTCGACAACCTCGACCGTGTCGGGGACGTGATCGAAACTGCTGTGAATGATACCCATGAGAGTCCTGAAAGCCTTTGGGTCGTCGTCGGGAAGCTCGATCTTCCATGCGTCGTCGTCTAGGCTCCCGGCCGGGGCTGGTCCTTCCTCAAAGGCACCACCGAGCGGACTGGTACTGTCTCCCGACCTGCTAGTGATGAAGCTCCGACCAGAGGCGCTACTCCCGCTACTGCTGCTGCCGTTCCTGGAGCAGCATGGCCTCGACTCGCTGAAGGCGCCAAACAGCATTGTCTTGAAGACGGGGCTCGCCCGCGCCAGAGTCCGCGAGCAGACGACGAAGCGTTGCGGGCTCACTTTGCTGCCGCCGACGATGAGGTGCAGGTCGCCATCGCTATCGAAGTTGATGACCTCGGGCTCGTCATCCTCGGCGTCGTCGTCCAAGCCTCCTTTGCCGCCAGTCAAGGCTAGTGATGGCAGCACTGCGGATGTGGACTTGCTGTGTGGCCTGGGTCGTTGGCTTTGTCGGAAGGACTTGATCTGGACGGTACCGTTGGTGGAGATGGTTGACTTTGACCTCAAAGTCGGTGGTGGTGGTGGTGCCGGCGTCGTTGTGGCCGCCGACGTTGTTGTGGTCGCCATGCTATTATGTTTGTAAAAGGGGTTGGGTGGTATTCAGTACAGTTAGGGAAGGAGGATAGTAGAGGGGGGGTACAATGGAGAACTGCAGCAGCGCTGAATGCAAGATATCAAGGAGGGAAAAGTTTCCTGAGTCGTTTAAAGTGAGGTAAGCTTCAAGGTGTTCCTGTCGATTGTTTGGCTGTTTGTCATACAGTATCCGATGGGTAGTAATGGAAAGTAGGGGTCTGCTGGTTTTTTTTTTTTTAATTTTTTAAGGGAGTGTTTCCTTGTTATATGGATATGGTATAAGTAGTGTGGTGTTTGCCTGTGCCAAGGCGGTTGTCCGCATCGCCAGCTTTTTTTGCTATACCTCGTCGGCCCGAGTGATGATGAAAGTGAAAACAAACAGGGACACAAGCCGCATCAAGCATTGTACAGTAGGGTAAGTTATCTCACAGTGACACGGGTACACAAAGGGGGAAGGCAAAGCTGCCCAAGTTGGACAAGATCAACGGGGGTCATAATCGGCTGTTGTATATACGGGTCTCTCCTCTCGAACCATATTCCATCGAATCTTGAATTGGCTTCCATGCTAAAATGGCACACGGGGAGTATACGAAGAAAAAAAAGGAGAGGGAAAATTAGACAACCAGAAAATAATTATCAGAACCGGCTCGATGAACCTTGGTCCTCTTCCATAGACTTCCCTGCTTCAGCCCAATAACCATGTGGGGGGTTCCACAGTGTCTTTTTGCGGAATGCCGTGCCTTCTTGTGCCCTCCTCATAGGAAGAACAACCAGCCCCCGGCACGATAATCAGCGGGTTTTTGCTGTTGGAGCGAGTCGTGCATCCATGTCTGCCCAACGCGCATGACGCAATGTCAGCCAAAGGATCGAGCAGCGACGGCGGGAAGGTGGCTATAGTTTTCGAGGTATGCATTGTCGAACCAGGGGTTTCGACGATGGCAAGTGGCTTCACCGAGAAATATCAAACACCAAAATTTCATGTAGCACGGTGATTGTGTGACTATGTCGGCGCCAAGTCGCGTGGCCAAAGAACGCGAATCACCTCCAGTGCTGTGTTTTTCTTGTTTTGTTTTCCACCAAGACTCCCGAGGTACGTTCCCACAAACCGGCTCCAATTACCCTAACAGGTAAGAGATATTTCCTAGCAAAGCGCTCAAATAAGCCAGGGGGCGCATGCATCCCACGGAGGCAAAAAGAAGATAAAAATTGGCTTAACTACATCGTGATAATACTCGGGGGGCGATTATTGATTCGAATGTTGATTGTTGGGACTGGATTTGGGGGTTTGAGTGGATATTCCGGGAGAGGGGGAAGGCGGTAAAAGCAGGGTCTGCATGCCAAAATCAGGGTCTGAAAGGGGTCTTCATCTTGACCTTGGCTATACCTTTTTCTTCAATTCTTTCCCGTCTGGTCTGCCATCCACACACCGATTATTAATATGTTCCATCTTACCATCTACTCAATCGTGTTATTCGGCTCGTCTCAATTGGGACCGGCCAAGATCACCCCGGCCCCGGCTTCCCAAGTATCTTTTTGTTTTTCGCGTCGGTCTTTTTTTTTTTTTTTGCTCCCACGAAATCTCAAGCCGGTTTTCTGTGTGGCACTTTTGTGAGCAACCTAGTTTCGTTGCGTTTCGGAGCCGAACCTTCAACCGTAAGCAGTCATATTGTGTTTTCATTAATTTTAATGTTTTACTTTTTTTGTTCCCCCCTATGCTCCGAACCGCGAGCAAGCTCTATCACAGGGTGCCTTGTATTTACCATGTCCAGGATTCCAGCTTTCTTTTCGAGTGCTCCCACTCATCAACCCGGTATACAGTACCAGTAGTAGTAGTTGCAAATGATGAATTGTTAGATACCACTCAAGCTTCCTCCAGCGCTACACGATGACGATGAAATCCTTTCATAGTACACCGACCGCCAGCCTCCACTCTGTCACCCATACTGGGGAGAGCCATGGTTTCCCGGTGGATCGGGGTCGGTCAGGCAGCAAATTATGTTGGCTGAAGATGTGACAGGAAATATGGACAGAGTAAAAAAAATAAAAAAATAAAAACATCGAATAGAAAGCTGCAACATCGTGAGTCACTTTTACCACGTAGTGACCGCGTGACAATCTTGCATTCAAACCTAACTCATTAAACTGAAGTTCTTCTGGAACATACAGAACATCCTGAGGCATGATTGAGCTCCGAAAGGGACTTTCATCCAAACAAGAAAAAAAAAAAAACAATGCATGATGTTGTCATGTGTTTGCATATATCCCCGCGGACAAAGAGAACGCATAGTAGAATAAAATGCAAATACGTGTAAACCGAGTAAGACTATAACAACAAAAAAAACAAACCCAAAAAAATTAGAGTCAAGCATAAACATTGTCGATTTTGTTCAGATCAGCACAACACTGTATGCAGTACTACATAGTACTTACTGACTAATTAACAAGTTCCCACGAATACGATTTAACCCGGCCTAGCGGCACACCCACCTGCCATGACGGCTTGTCGGAGAATTTGGGTGCACATCTTGCCTGCTTTCGCTTCTCCGACCATCAGTCTCGTGTACTTTAGCCTATGCGCGTGGGGCCACCTGGATTGGATTCATTTACACGTACAGTGTACAAGTACGAGATGATCGACGATCCCAACGACAGAGCTGAAAAAGTGGAAAAGGGTGGAAAGGGTGGAAAGGTGGGGAAACCCAGCTTAGCGTCGACCGCACGCCTAACCTGTATGCGGTCTAGCTCTTCTTGGTACAAGCCCAAGCATTGGATATAAATCCAGGGTTCTGGAAATCTTCTATGTGCGCGCGAGCTGACGACGATTTTGTGCGCGCTCGTGGGTGCCGCGAGACCAAAAACGGCAACCAAGCAACGGTGAGGCGCAAACATACTCTACCACTCAACCGTTGGTCGTGGGATATTGGTTCTCAGGAAGAAAAAATAACAAAGAGAGAGAGAGAGAGACAAAAAAAACCTCGCAGGCAGTCGTGTCATTTCGTCATGGGCTTCAATGAATTTGTGACAAAAAACCTCAGGGACTTTTTAAATTCGAGTACTTGCATGCCTTTCTTGTCTTGCATCCGCATCCTCGGGCCAAGCCCGGCTTCCGCTTCATTTTCGGAGCGATACCATGTCGTCACATAACATCACAATACTGCGCTGATCACAAACTGCCTACGTATTTACTGTTTTCCAATAGCTTCATGGACGTTCGATTTGCCATCGAAGCGTACGGGGGAAACGTCAAGATAGTCTTGGCTTTGATCAGTGTAGACGTCGTCTTGTTGCCGGATGACGGAGGCCTAGAAGGGCAAAAGGATTCTAGTTTCTAGCCTAGAGTTTCCCGTCTGGTGATTGTCGTAACCGATCTGTCTATGCTTAGCCTATTCTGTCTTGAACCATCCGCTATCATCTCTTGAGCTTTGTACATGTGCTCTGGATGAGATATTTACGACCTGGCCGGCTATGTCGGACGATCTGGGGCCATACAGTGCGGCAAATCAAGATCGGGCCGTGGTCACCTCGGAGTGGCTGCCGAAAAAGCTATGGGACGAGTGATGAAGAAAAATGACCGCGCTTACTGCCCTGAGCGCAGTAAAGAGTCGTAGGGTAGGTGGTTCCTGTTTTGTTGTTCGAGCAAGGTACCACGTACAAGCAGCTCTGGCCATATTTTCCCGATATAAGTGGTCTGATGTACATCTAGAGATGAGGACTCGACTCGAGTGTGTTGAGGTGCTACAGACGAGGGGGAAATCTAAAAATCAGATTGACGAAGACTGTGGCAGGTTTATTGTTTGGTTGCATTGGAATCAAGGCTGACGGCCCCCCAGTGCCCATGGATGGGAGCTCAGGGGACTACCTAGGTACCTACCCAGTTGAGAAGATGGGTTCGCTCTAGCATCCTGCTCCCTTCTACTACTACCAGTAGTGTGGTAGATTAGCAGGAAAGAGGAACACGGCCCCTTCCTTGTACGCTTTGCAATCTCGAGTAAGTCGACGCAGCGTCGGAAACGAGCTGCAAAACACTTTCCGTAAAGATGTTATTGCTGCTCAAGCTCTGGCTGGCAACAGCTACCTTGCTTGCCATTACCTCTATTTCCTGGTCGGAAGTTTGGGACCGCAGCCGTCTGAACTCCCGACTGCTTTTGTTTTTACCCCATGTTTCTTCTTTCCTGAGACTAAGCTTTTCTCCCGTCCTTTTGAATCATATTTATTGCACAGTTTCGATGGATTCATGCTATGTAGCCTTGCCGCCGAAGCTGAGCTGCCCCAGGTCACAAATCCAGACCAGTTTGCTTCGTCTTTGAATCGTCTTCGCCTCATATTAAGCACCACCCTGGCCAGCATTTCGCATACATATGCTACGCTGGAGATAGAGGAATCTTCCTGTTTTTGAGCAACTTTGTTAGCTCTTATCTGGATGACGATCGGTTTGCTTGCCCAAACTTTGAGTCTAACTACTGAATGCACAGGAATTAGTGTACGCTAGGACAGCACTCTGTGTTCGTCGCAAAGATTTCCGTTTGCAACAGTCAATTATGTTTTCTGGCGCCGCAAAACATGGAAAGACAAACCATCCACAGAAATTAAGTCGAAAAATATTGTTTAGTACCCATATGGTACGTTACACCCCAGAACACTTGCAAGTGTTCAGTAAGACGTGGATGCGAGAAGCACGATACTGCCGAGATCCGGCCCCAAGGTTACAGCCGCTACCCTTCGGGTGATTGCGTAGTTGATGGAGAGCCCCCCATAACTAAACTCTGCAAAGAAGCCTTCTCTCGATCGTCATGGTCTCAAAATGGGTGTCCACCCATTGCCAAGTCGGAAGACGGATGTCGAAAATGGGCAGCAGGCTGTGAGCTGTCATCACCCCGTGCGAAATGGCATAGTTTGTACGTAGCGTTGAGCCAAATCATTTTGCGTCAGGGTTTTCCGCCCCGGTTCCATGAAGTAGCATTTACGTAGTGCTCGAGTAGAGGTTGAGAACCTGGGCTGTTGCCTTGTAGGCCCAGGGCGTGTGGAAAAATGCAACTCAGCATCGGACGAGAGTCGCATTCGGTGATCACGCCAGTTCCACTGCTACAGAAGCTCACGATCCGTCATAATACGTAGGAGAAGGTGGCCATAACCAGAGAATGGGTACTTGAGGTCAGATGCAACCCACACAGACGTATCCAAGCCTTCTCGATTCCCTGTAGACAACCACAAGTTTGGTTGGTAATGGGAACAAGAGTTCATTGTCTCATTCTGGCGCTGTATGCTGTCCTTCGAATGAGACAGCAACCCAAACCCCGATGATAACGGTGTATTCGGTACGTGGTAGATAACTGCGGGTCCTGTTTGTGGTGGTAGCCAGAGGTCTAGACCAAGAGAGAAGACGATACCATCTCGGTGGTCTGCTCATGATCCATTACACACGAATCCCATGTAGCTTCCAGTGCAGGTAACATCATCAGAGGTGTGGGAGTATAACAAGATCGCAAGTCAAGCCGTCCACTTGCATGTGTTCTACGGCATAGCCTTCATATCTCCTTGCGATTGGTTGGATGACAAGTTCATACGCCTAGACTATGTACGTCAGCGAAGGAAATGAGGCAAAGAGAATCGAGAAGAGAACTGTCCTAGACTGTCGGTCACCAGTGATTGACGTCGACAGACAGACTTGTATCATCAAGACTTCGGCCCTGTTCAAGTTGAGGGTCATTGACATCTAGTGACAACATGAGCGAGCGAAGCAAGATCGCAAAATGTCACTTGGAAAATGACCATCGAGTTGAAGCCTGAGTGTATCACGTGTTCCACGTGAGCATCTTGCGTCCTTCATATACGCCTTATCCAGCCTTGAATAGGAGGTACCCTATCATTACTCGATGGATGAGGCACACAACCCTAAGATGCATTTTCTTTACTCCGTACTAGGAACTGAGGTAAGCAGAAGACCGTGCCAAATGTGGCAGAAGGCAAAAGCAACTTGAAGTAGAGAGCTGCAATGAACAGTTGCCCCATGTGGAAGCGACAGCAGCAATACCCACACGGATAGTAACGGGGTGGTTCTGAAATCCTGAACAGGGGAAAAGAAAAAGAAAAGCAAAATGAAAGAAAAGAAAGAATTGCAGCCGGACTACTTTAGCTGCATGCTATCCGGTGCTAATAGAATAATTATATGGCACGATAGGGCCGATCGGAAAGTCAAAAGCATGTGACAAAGGGCAATTAAGCATATTTGGGCCTTTAGTGTAGAGAAATCGACACCGGGACATGTTTTATCAAGTGCTCTAAAGTGTTAGGTAAAGTGTAAGGCAGTTAGTTCGCTGGTTGTCCGTTAAAGGAAGTGCAAAGTGGTGTTTAGGATGGCAAAGGTGTCTGTATACCCGCTGGCACCAGCTAGCTTATCAGCACGTGATTGTGCATCTTCTAGTAAAGTGGAGCGAGAAGGCAGGCGCGTTCTCGTTTCTCAAGACGCGCGCACGGACCTGACGAATAGAGCTCAAGATTGATCCAAGAGCAGCGACTGCATCCAAAGACAGGGCTGATCATCAAATTCCTTCACCAACACAATTACCATCGAGACGAGCAGCCAAGATGCTTTGTTCCAGTGAGTTTTTTCTTGCAGAGAGAACCTATCTTATGCGACAATGAAAAAGACATTAACAAGATTGCTACAGTCTCCGGCGAAGCTCCTCAGGAGCCCGTTGTCTCGACAAAGTCGGGTGAGTCGCGTTCACATCGCAACAGGAATGACCAACCCAAGTGCGACATGGACACTAACGCTGTATTTATCAGGCAACGTCTACGAAAAGCGACTTATCGAGAAGTACATTGACGAGCACGGCAAGGAGCCCGGTAGCGACACAGACCTTGACAAGGAGGACCTCCTACCCATACAAACCTCTCGTGTGGTCCGCCCAAGGCCCGCTGCTCTCACATCCATCCCAGCTCTTCTCTCAACTTTCCAGAATGAATGGGATTCCCTAGCCCTTGAGACATACAACCTGCAGCAGCAGTTGCAGCGCACACGAGAGGAGCTTGCAAATGCCCTCTACCAGCACGACGCTGCGATTCGCGTCATAGCCCGTCTCACAAAGGAGCGCAACGAGGCGCGCGATGCCTTGGCCAAGGTGACAGTTTCTGCACCAGCTCCTGCCGCCGCAAATGCCGGAGATTCGGCCATGGCGATAGATTCGGAGCTCCCACAAGATGTGGCGGAGCACGTGGACGAGACGGCGCAAATGTCAGTTGTCCCGCGGAAAATCCCTGCACATCTCGGAGCTGCCCTTGTTTGCTCTTTACTGACCCGATATTGGTGTTTTCCAGGCTGTCAAAGTCACGAAAGAAGCGCCCGACGCCCCCAACATGGGCCTCGCCGGAGGATATTTCTTCGTTGGAAAAAGTAGCGTCAGATTCTCTGCACCCTCTGACGCAAGCTACCTCACTCGGCGTCGACGGTGGCTATGCAGCTGTAGGAGGCTTCTCTGGCGACCTGGCCATTTACTCGCTCGAGGCAGCGAAGCTGGAGCGTACCCTGAATGTCGGAGAGCCTGTCACAGCTGTTCTCTGGAGCGGCACCAAGGTCATACTCGGGACTACTAAGGGCGCTGTCAAGGTTTATGACAGTGGCAGCGAGGTCGCTTCCTTCTCAGAACATGCTGGAGGAGTCACTGGGCTGGCAATACACCCTGGAAGCGATATTGTGGCCTCGGTGGGTGCCGACAGGGGAGTCGTGCTGTACCAGCTGAGCACGCTCAAGAAGGTTTTCCAGACACGGACCGACGCATGTAAGTCTATTCTCTACGACGACAAATTGAAGCAAGCTCAGCAGCTAATGTCGCTAATTTGTTATCAACTCAGCTCTTACTATGTGCGCCTTCCACCCGGACGGCGCTCTTGTCGCTGCTGGAACGACATCAGGGGATATCAAGCTATTCCACACAAAGACTTTGGAGGAGGCTGCCTCTTTCCCTCTCGGCGCTCCTGTACAGGCCGTAGCATTCTCAGAAAATGGCTACTGGTTTGCCGCCGTGGCCAAGGCGCAAACCGCAGTTACTATCATGGACCTTCGCAAGTCCGGCGATGCAGCCAAGGTCAAGACGCTGGACGTTGGAACCGGTGTTCTTGCTGCTCTCGCTTGGGACTACACCGGCCGTTTTCTTGCCGCTGCTGGCGCCTCGGGCGTTTCAGTACAAGGGTACAACAAGAGCTCCAAGGCATGGACCTCTTTGTTGCAGAAGGGAGACGCTGCAGGAGCGGTTGCTTTGGCCTGGGGGCCTGACGCAAAGAAGCTGGTGGCCATCAAGCCTGATGGTGTCCTCGAAATGTTGGGAGTCCCCAGCGCTGCTGAGGAAGAAGCTCCTGCGGCGGAGGCGTAGAGTGCGAAATCGTCGAAGGGGAAGGGGAAGGGCAAGGCTGTGGAGGAAGCAGGCTCAAGATCGTCAGTGAGACCAATACTTGAGGACAGGCCTATGACGAATCAAGTAAATTTGGAAGATTGGGCCGAAGGACTTGCGGTTATCTTGGAACAGGCCAGGGATGCAATGCCTGCGAGCCAAGACTTTCACGGTTACGGGACGGCAAATATGTTGATAGGAGAAATTTCGAAAGCAGAAACGCAACCACCGGCAAAGGCACCCGAGCATCACCCCTTACCGGGATCGAGGCCAGGTCCATCAAGGAGCCGATATTCCTCGAGCACAACTTCGTCGCCCCATTTATCATGGTCGAAGTGGCCCGACCTATCGCGACCACGATCTAATCCATTTAGTTCTAGAGCACTGTTTGTCGTATCGCCGCTATCAGGCATACTGGTTCCCAGAGAGATGATAGCTCTAGAGAGTTCGCCTGCCCAGCCCAAAAATCGCGAGCAGAATCAGAGTGAGGGCCGGCCTGATGACAACGTGGACTACCTCGATGACGATGACCTGTACAACGACCTAGACGACGAGTGGTTCGGGGAGCTCGATGACAAGCGCCCTCAGGCTGCGTCTCCGCCTTCGTCTGACCCAGCTGAGCTACCTTTTCCATCGCCACAAGAAGCTTACCCGGACTTTTTTGGGCCATCACCCCCAGTCCTAGATAGCCTATTGCATCCTGTTACGTCTTTGTTGCTGGCCTCGACAACAAGAAAAAAGTCAAGGCCTTGTCCTTGATTAGACGAAGGATACACTACGCAATATAAACTTCGTAAGGAGCATTTTGTTTACAAGACAAGCATCGCTGTTCATTATAGTCAATCGGTTGGGTAATCCTTTCTGTTCTGTGTTTGTTTTTCCCGGTTTCTTAGTTATCCTTTCAACCTACCATTGTTCGTGTATTATATTCTCTCTTGATAGCTGCAGCTGTACAGTCATCACACGCAGCAAGGTCGGTATCGTATAAAGGGGTCAAGACAAAAGCTATAATTCTTTTTTTCTTTTTCTTTTTTTTTTTCGATATTTCTTGTGGCTCGTTTTTATACTTCAAGGCACTGCCTTTCTCTTCTCTCCCCTCTTGCCCTCGGTTTCCTCTCTCAACAACGCCTCCCTCCGGCCGGAACTCGTCAGGTCCAAGTATGGCGCCTCGCCCAACGATGCGACACGGTCTCCAGCACGGGCGTCGTCATAATCATATGTGGCGCAGTGCCACGTGCTTCGGTTGTCCCAGATGGCCAGGTCATTCTTGCGCCACTTGAAGCGCACCTGGGCATCGTGGTTCTGCGTGACCAGGTTGAAGAGGTAAGGGAGGAGGAGGTCGGACTCATCGCGGGTCACGCCGTTGATGCGCTTGGTGAAACCACGGTTGACATAGACGGACTTCCACCCAGTGACGGCTGTATGTCGCAGATTGGGTTAGTAAACTAATTTCATTTTGAGTCTTGCAAACAAAAAAATGCAGAAACCACCACAAGCATGAGAATGAGGTGCTTACGATTAGTCCTAATGACAGGGTGCACGGCCTTGAGGCCCTTGCCTTGATTCAGGGGGCTGCCCCTGATGCCCTCACGCAGAGGGTTGCCCAGCCTCTCGGCCTCGTCGAGGAAGAAGGTGGCGTCGTGGGTGGCCGTCAGGCCCTCGAGCATCTTTTGCATGGCAGGGCTGAGGCGGTCATAGATCTCGTAGCCCGAGGCCCAGAGGGTGTCGCCTCCGGTCGGGGGCAGGGTGTGGATCTTGAGCATGGCGTAGTCGGACGGCACGGGCTCAAACGAGATGTCGGTGTGCCAGGCGGCCGATGCCAGGCGCGACACGTCGGAGAGCATGTGGGTCAGGCCGCCGCCCTTCTTTTGCTTCTCGGACGAGATGACCGAGATCTGGTCGCCCAGCTCTGAGCCCTCCTCCGTCAGGGGGTGGACGTGCAGACCTGATGATTCGGGCTAGAGGGCACTGTTAGCGTTCATGGCCTGTAGAGTTATGAGAGGGCACGGGGGGTTCACATACGCAACCTGCCAGGTCCGTCAACCTCAGCATAAAGTCCTTCATCTCTGTTGGTGTGACATCTTGCTCCCTGAGGAACACGACACCCCTGCGTGATACTATATTTGTTGTTTGTTAGCTGACTGAGCTTGGCGTGCCTGGAATAAGTTTGCGCAACAATAACTCACTCGTCACGGCAAGGTCTCTTATAACGTGGTCTTCAGCCTTGAGCAAGTCTCGAACCTGCAGGCCCTCGAATTCCGTGCCAATCACAGGTGTAACGTCGGCCTGTTTGTACTGGTCGAGGCTGCCCGAGTATACAATGGGCTGTGTGCGTCTAGTCCGGGCGGCGGCATTGCCGCCAAAAATATTGGAGTCCGCTACCAGGTCGGTAGCCGGGATGTTTATCGAGGGCATTGTGAAGGAGAGGACTGGTTTTTTCAGTCGGAACTTATTTTACTACACAAGATGTTGTCGGCCGTGATGCGAGTGTTTGCAATAACGGATGACGTGGGTTCAAGAAGGGGTGATGATACAAGAAAGCACTTTTTTTTTGGCTCGGGAATGGAGAACTAGGGACCAGCCAATGCACCTCGGAATACTGGCGTCACAAGGTATCTATATCAAGCCAAGTGAGGGGCCGCGATCGGGAACAGCGAACTGCGACGATGGCTTAGCGTCCCACCCAGGGAAACCTGGCTCATGATTCGATCATGTTTGGAGAAGCTATCATCCCCCCATTTCTTGGGGGGCAGGAGGGCGAAGTGGCACCCGGAAAGCGTCGGAGGTGCTGGTTTTGTCAGCCAGTGTACAGCGACGATTGTTTTTTGCTTGGAAACAAGCAAGACATCAGCCTCCTCACTTTCATGCACAGCAACATCACGACGGAGTGGTCAAGGTGGTGAAGTTGGAGTTGTGGAGTTTAGGCCACAGAAAGGGCGGGTCGTTTGCAGTCGAGACCAGCAAGCAGCGGAGAAAATATCGGAGTTATCCTCTTGCGTCAACGCCGCCAAAATGAAGACATACCGGCCAAGTGTCCGTGGAGAGGCAAAGACCCGTCGCACATGCTACCTCAACCCCGCAAAAATCTCCTAACCCAACCGTCAGCGTGCGGGGGTCTTGCCTGACAAGCCTGTGCCTGGCCACTCGGAGCAGGACCAGGACCAGGGGGTAACGTTCCCAATCCGGTAGCTTTCATGGATGTCAAGTCTTTCTGGCCTGCGCCCGCCAGCCGTATGGATACAAGAGACAATCTACTGAAAGGGAAATGAGAGCGTCGCGCGCTCAGTGGTACGTTTTCGATATGATTTAACACAACCTGAGTGGCCCCTGGTTCGTGTCGCTAATAAAAAAAAAAAGACGTGATTTATCAAGTCGTTTTCGAGATGGCTTGACCTGCTAGGGGTACAAATAAAAGGGCTGCCGCCATTTCTCTGTTGGGTTCTCTGTTGGGAAAGCCTTCAAAAGACTTCTTTGTTTGGGCAGGCACATTTCCTTTTTGCATCCTCAGCAGCTTTTCAGTGGTGAACACACCATCCTAGATATCTGATTGATCATCAGGCGGATATTGTGTGTGCACTGTCAGGAACCATGGCTGCCGACCCTGACCAGAAAGTGGTCTCCGAAGGCCCGGCCATCACCGGTGACAGCGACAAGTTGTCCTCGCCGCCGTCGATTGAACATGCCCAAGTCGTCAACATCGGGCGCGAGAATCTCGGCGAGGTTCTTCCACCCCACGAGAGCTACGAGGGCCGTCACCGATTCGACCCGACGGCAACGTGGACCAAGCAGGAAGAGCGCAGGGTGGTGCGCAAGACGGACATGTACCTTCTCTCGTGGCTCTGCGTCATGTTCTTTGGTCTCCAGCTCGACCGCGGAAACCTGTCCAATGCGCTGGCCGACGGCTTCCTCGCCGACATGGGCCTGACGACAGACGACTACAACAACGGCACCACCATCCAGATCATATTCTTCCTCGCGGCCGAGTTCCCCGTACAGCTGGCCGCCAAGAGGTACGGCTTCAAGTACATCCTGCCCAGCCTGATGATGGCCTGGGGCACCGTGTCCTGGGCGCAGGCCTGGCAGCACGACCGCGCCAGTTTCCTGATCTGCAGGGCCCTGATCGGCCTCTGCGAGGGTGGCTTCATCCCGGCCACCATTCTCTTCTCGACATACTTTTACACGTCCAAGGAGCTGGCCGTGCGTCTTGCCGCCTTTTGGTCGACGCTCAATGTCGCCCGTGTCATCTCGGCTCTGCTTGCAGCAGGTATCTTGCAGATGCGCGGCGTTGGTGGACACCCCGGTTGGTTCTGGCTCTTCTTGCTCGAAGGTCTTTTGACTTGCCTGATTGCTGGTATTGTGAGTTTTTTTTTTTTTTTTTTTTTTTTTTTTTTTTTTTTTTTTTGAGTTTTTGAGTTTTTGATCCACTGCTTCTTCGCCAGTCATACGCCTTTTTCTTTTTTGCCTGCTCAGAAACTAACAACATGCCTTCCTATGTCAGTCCTATGTCTACCTCCCCTTTTCGCCGACAGCCACCAAGGGAGGTCTTTGGCGTAAATCATGGTACACGGAGCGCGAGGAGGTCATAATGGTCAACCGCATTCTCCGCGACGATCCCGCAAAGGGCCGAACAGCACTGAAGGAGGCGATCAAGTGGAAGGACATCCTCGACGCCTGGAAGGACCCCTCGGTCTGGGGACTCTACTTTATGGGCCTCGTCGCCTACATTCCCGCCACTCCGGTGCAGGCGTACCTTACATATCAGCTCCGCCAGCTCGGCTACTCGACCTTTGACTCCAACATGCTCACGATCCCATCCGCTGCGCTCCAGATCATCACGATGTTGGCCTTGGCATACAGCAGCGACTACTTCAACGAGCGCACCTTCCACTGCTTCTTTGGCGAGGCGTGGATCCTGCCCCTGCTGGCCGCCATGCTGGCGATCCCGGACGGCGGCCGGCCGTGGGAGCGCTTCTCGCTCGTGACGCTCATCTCGGGCTACCCGTACTTCCACCCCATCATCTCGTCCTGGATCTCGGAGAACACGTTTGACGTCAAGAAGAGGGCCGTGACGGCGGCGACGTACAACGTCGTGGTGCAGGTGGGCTCCATCACGGGGTCGCAGATTTACAGAACCTACGACGCCCCTTACTACAAGCGCGGCAACGCCGTGCTCATCTCCATCTGCGCCCTCAGCCTCGTCACGCTGCTGGTGCAGAGGACGGTGCTGAAGACGCTCAACAAGCGCAAGGAGAGCAAGTGGGCTACCATGTCCGAGGCCGAGCGTGCCGCGTACCAGAACGACACCGAGGCAAGGGAGAAGGACGGCAACAGGCGGTTGGACTTTCGCTTTGTTTACTAATAGGGATTTGCCAACAAAAATAGAAAATGCGGGCCTTGTCGCCATCTACTCTATCTACGGTATTACTGGTCTAGAAGTAGTTGGATTTTGGCTGAGGCTTGTGTCAAAACACCCAAGCACGTAGAGCTGTCATGTTCGTGTTTGTCAATGTTGAATATCCATTCCCCAACATCAGTCCCCACCCGCAAAACCCACATCCCTTTCTCCATGAGTCGTTCAATGCTACGCTAGTGAATGATGTGATAGTGGGACCAAATGGCGTCTCGGCGCGATCGCGGGTCCCCATGGGGCCGAATACTGTGGGAATGGTGAAGATGTGCTAGTTTTGTGGGCTTTTGTGGGTGGGTTTTGTTTGCCGAGGTTCTCCTTTGGACTTGTATGTACGAAGTACTACTGTACGTATGCTAGGTAAGATACAGAGCGAACTCGTTCCATTTTCTGGCTTGGGCATTCGGAACAAAAATCCCACACAGATTGGGTACCTGCTGTGGTGTTGAGAATGGTCCGATGTAAAATAAAATGTATATAGTAAAAAGGGCTTTGACCCTTATCGTTGCATCATTCGTCATGTCTGTTGAACTCTGTAAAGATGAATGGTTGGCTCACATTCGCAGAATGGTTCTCTGTTAACCAGCCAATGTGGATAAACAAAGCGGTGTCTGCTCCCAGCTACCTGGTTACTGGTAACATTTCCACGGAAGGGTGCGTTGTGCAAATTACTGTTGCAAAAAGAAAAGTCATTTCCAGAAATGAGAACACCACTAGGTAGACGAGACCATCTTGCATTCATCAAGATACAATTTTTTTTTTTTTCGAATAGTTGAGACGTCGGAGACTGAAGAAACGCAGCCGGTAAAGCTGCTTTATTTGTTTGTTGTACGTATTTCAAGGTTCTTTTGTTCGCTTTTTATCATGTGGCACAACCTCTTGGGATGCAAGGAATATGTAAGCACTGTAACAAGCCGAAAAATCAATTTCTATAGTGTCATAGAAACCAGTTTGTTCGGGTTAGGCCCCCTGGCAATGCCGGCCCAAGCCGCTGGAGAATGCAAGGGGCATAGGCGAAAGAGGCAATGTGGAATGATGGTGCAGAGCAAGCCGGGGGTGGCTTCAATTATGGCATACTAAAAGGATTACCCCTCAACTTGCTGACATCTCAGGCCATGCAGAAAATGCCATAAAATCAAGACAAGAGACCGTATAGGCAAGACCTCCGAGAAGGTTTTGCAGCGGGTTTACGTGGAAGAGAATAGGCGCTACAGAGGACGCCCTGGTCAGTTTAGGCTGGTTCCAACCTTGTCATTTGCCGCTGTGAGAGGGGCTATGTTATGACTTGTCGATCCAATGCCTGCAGCTAAATCTTTCCCCTCACTCTGGGGAAGGCTTGCTTGCTACTTTGTAATTTCCAATTGGGGATGAATGTTGTGTGGCTGTAGATTTTGAACCAAAAAACCACGAGAACCGAAAACAGACACGGAAACATTATACATTACCAAAACATGAATTGCTCAATGGTTCACGTGTTTCAGGGTACACATTAAGTTGCCAAAACTCTCCAGAGTCTAAGCAGAAGAAGAGACGCAAGAGCGATGCCCAAACGATTCTGAACAAAAAGCCTGGAGACGGCCCGACCCGGTTGTGTTTGTTCGCGGTGAAAGAAGCACAACATACTTTGCCCCTTCTTTGAACTTTTGATCAAAAGTTCGGGGAAAAGATATTCCCAAGAAATAGAACATTTTAAAAGAGGGATATGGCGGAGAGAGTAGAAAGACGACGTCCCTCGACCGAGCCGGCCAACAATGAACCCCGGGACAAGGCTCCACAGGCAGAGCAGCTGCCGGTTCCAGAAGACAATGGCAACGAGGAAGACCCATCAAACATAGCCGCTGCTGCCGATGCGGCGAACCGGAGTAGCAAGCGAGGCAAAATCGGCCGCCGGGCATGCGACGGCTGCAAGGTGCGCAAGATACGATGCTCCGAGCTTCCACCTTGCGAAAGATGCATCAAGGTCGGCATCGCATGCACCTTTAACCATGTACAGGCGTTGCGCGGCCCGCGGTCCCTGCGCGAGAAGACCATCCGCCGGATCAAGACGGTGCAGGAGGCACCCTCTGCGGGACAACAGCAGCAGCAGCAGCAGCAGCAGCAACAACACCACCACCAACAACACCACCATGCCGCCGACGAGCCAGCACTCTCAACATCGCCCAACCAGCAAAAATCCCCAACCACCCTCCTGTCGACGCTCGTCTATCTACTCTGCACCTACCGTCTCCGGCTCTTCTCCGTCTGGCCCATAGTAGCCGTCGAGGAGGTCATGGCCGAGCTGCACCGCAACGCCCAAGACCTGTCAACATACGCTCTGGCCAACGCCATCGCGGCAGCTACCGTGGCGCAGCTCAAGCTCGACGGCGACGGGCAGACGCCATCCTCGGCGACCCTCGAGGCCGAGGCGCGGCGGGCGCGGAGGGCCATCATCGACGGCCAGGGCGACGACGACGACGAAGAGCCCCTGACGAGCCTGGACTCGCTCCGCACCACCTTCTTCCTGCACATATACCACGAGAACCAAAAGCCCGGCGGCGCAAAGTCGCTCATGTACCTGCGCGAGGCCATCACCATCGCCCAGATGATGCGGCTGCACGACGAGGCGTCCTATGCGGGCTCCTCGGGTCCCGAGCAGATGATGCGCAGGCGGATCCTGTGGCTGCTTTTCGTCACCGAGCGCGGCGTCGCGGTCCTGCATGGCCTGCCCATTGTGCTGAATCCCAGTCCAAACGCGCGTTTCCCATCACTCGGCGGCTTTGGAGATAGGAAGAGGGCGGGCGAGGAAGACAAGGATGACGAGGCACACATCCTCCCGGCGTTCAGGAAGCTCATTGATCTGTTCTGGATATTTGACAGGTCTGGGGCTTTTGACATGCTCGGAGAGTCGGGGGGTATCAACTCCCCGACAAGACAGGCCGGGCCAGCAGGCACTCCAACCGGCGCTGTTTCCGATGCCGCAGAGACACCACCGGCCGAATCCAACTCAAATAAGCTGCAGAGGTGTTTTGCACTGTTGAGGCAGCACCAGTTCCACGAAGATCAGCAGGCCGAGGCTAACGCAAGCGACGCGGGCGTTGATCCTCTAGGCGATGTTCAAAGGGCAGACGTCCTGGTTACCCAGCTGTGGATGCAAGCCGTCTTGTGGAAGCTGCTGCTGAGGCGCCGCCCACAACATCGACAGCCCGAGGCGCTCGTGCACACGCAGCCTTTGCAGATCGCAACCGACTTGATCAGGATAGTCGACTGTCTGCCGGTCGCCGCGCTGGAGTCTCACGGGCCGACTATGGAGCTCAAGATATTCGATATTGCCTCCGCCGTGGTGGACCAGCTGTCAATGTCGAGCAACGCGAGGGCTTTGTGGGATAACGGTCGTGGCAGCGCCGAGGGGATACTTTCCGAATTACAAAGAATCCTCAGCGGCTGTCGAGGTGGAAACCCAAAGCTGCTGGCTCTTCTTCGGGCCAAGATTGCTAGCCAGAAAGGTACTGCGGGCCAGGACAGATGCCTCGTCGATCAAGGTTCCGGGTCGAGACATTCCAGCCGAGCCGGTACCCTTTTCGAGCATCATGGACCATCACCATCACTGGGCCATGGTCAAGTGCTCACCTACCAAGAAAGCCTGCAAGGAAGAGTCCGAGATGCGTTTGACAGTTCTTCCAGATCCCAGCTCTACGCCCCAGTCGGGCAAGGCTTACACATGACGCAGGTCAGCGCGGGCGACATGCTGCTCGGCATGTCCAACGACGTCGAGGGTCTCCAGGTGCCTATCGACGGTATGGTGGACTCTGGAGCGGCACTTTTTGCCGAGCTGGCATCGAACGGGGGCTTTATGTGGGATGCGAGCCTTTCTAGTGATCGAATAGGTATCTGGCCTGCATGTGTGCCAAACTAGTCCAGTCTAGACCAGTTGTAGACTAGACTACCGTACATGACAGATGGGTAAATATGAGGAATCAAGAAAGAATGAAGCCACGGCAAGTAAACTGTTCCCAGGCCAGATGTACTGAATGAAGATACTGCTATTGTTTTGAGGACTGCCAGCAATAGGGTGTCGGCCGGTTATTAATTTGCTGGAAGGTAAAGTTTTCTTGGCTATGTTGTATGAATGAATCGATTTCGCATGACTCCGGCGCCCTGAAGAATCATGAGGAATATGGACGGGGGGAAAAAAAACGCCCAAAACGAATCAAATCTTCTCTCCCCACCAGATGGAGCAAGTTGCTGCAAGGCAGACCTAGCCAAGCGTGCTATCTTTTTCGTGTTAGTGCAGTATCTCACTGATCCAGAACCCCTCCGATCACGCCCGATAATTTCCCCGCGCTGGTTCCACGCCCATGCCCGTTGCAGCACGCTTTTGGACCCCATTGGAGGTGGGGGTTAAAGTGAGCTCAGGGGTTTCTTTGAGCACGTCTGTGAACCCAATGGCTTTATATTTCATTTTTCAGATGACAAAATCTTGACAGTTAGAGTCGAGGCACTTTTTAGCCATTCAAGTCAAGGATTCAGACGAAAGAAAAAAGGAAAAAGAAAAGAAAAACCAAACAAGAGAATCTCAATCTGCTATTCCATCACCAACAGTACGCTCCAGAATAATTCAACAAAGTTGCGGCCATGGCTTGGGAGGAACCGAGGAAGACGGGCATGCAGTATCGCCGTCTGGGCGACACCGGCCTTCACGTCTCTGCATTGAGCTTGGGTGGATGGATCACGTTAGTACTGAAGAATACTCACACCGGATAATCACAGGCAGAAAATACTGACAGTTTATTTTGCTCTTCTTAGGTTTGGTGGCCAAGTCGACAATGGTACGTCTGGTGGCTCTATTGAGTGTCGATGAGGTATGGAGTTGTAGTTGACGTGTACCCTATCGAGGTTTGCAGAAAAGACATTCTCCATCATGAAGCAGGCATACGACTGCGGTATCAACTTCTTTGACACTGCAGAGAGGTAAGTTTGCTCAAATTGACATTTCACTTACCCCCTGTCGAGGGACTGAAGCTCACAACACACCAAAAAATAAAAAAAAAAGCTACGCCGGCGGCAAGTCAGAAGAGGCCATGGGCGCCGCCATCAAGCACTTCAACTGGAAGCGCAACGACCTGGTCATCAGCACCAAGCTGAATTGGGGCGGCGACAACGGCGAGATCCTGGTCAACAACCACGGCCTGTCGCGCAAGCACATCATCGAGGGCCTGCGCGCCTCCCTCAAGCGCCTGGACCTCGAGTACGTCGACATTGTCTACGCGCACCGCCCCGACCGCCTCACCCCCATGGAGGAGACGGTGCGGGCCTTCAACCACGTCATCGAGGTCAAGGGCTGGGCGCTGTACTGGGGAACCTCGGAGTGGAGCGCCGACGAGATAGCCGAGGCCTGCGGCATCGCCAACCGCCTCGGCCTGATCCCGCCCGTCGTCGAGCAGCCCATGTACAACATCCTCAGCCGCGACAAGGTCGAGAGGGAGTTTCAGCGCCTGTACAAGCGCTTCGGCATCGGCCTGACCACCTTCAGCCCGCAAAAGTTTGGCCTGCTGAGCGGAAAGTACAGCGGCCCCATCGAGACGTGGCCCGAGGGATCGCGCTTCAGCGACAAGGGCGGCGACGTCAAGTTTGGCAGCACCATCAGGAACCAGTTCGGCACTGACCACTGGAAGGCAGAGGTGGAGAAGATCCAGAAGCTCAAGGTCGTCGCCGACAAGCTGGAGATCTCGCCCTCTCAGCTGGCCGTTGCTTGGTGTCTCAAGAATGAGAACGTATCCTCGGTCATTCTGGGTGCATCCAAGCCGGAGCAGATTGTCGAGAACTGCAAGGCCCTGCAACTGGTTGAGAAGCTGACCCCCGAGGTCATGAAGGAGATTGATGGCATTGTCGGTGAGGTCAAGCTTGACCCTGCAAGACAGGACTAGACTAGAGAAGAAACTTCTTTTTTTTCATTCTAGACTCTGGATAGATCGAATAGACATACCATTGAAACATTTCCGCCTCGTTAGCACTGGTTGATCGGTTGGCTAATCATGTTCGGCTGGTAGCCTTGGTAACTGTTTCTCTGCAGCTCTCTCCATCCGTTAGTCTTGGGGTTACGAGCACGTCCCCGGGCATCGACGGAATAACCGTCCGGCTACTAAAAGCCGGATGGGCTTCGTTGGCCGAGCCGGTGCGCAGGCTCTACCAACGTTGCCTGGAACTCGGACATTTCCCAGCGCCTTGGAAGAAGGCCGAAGTCGCGATGCTACCGAAAACGGGGAAGAAAGACCGGAGCAGCGTTCGATCCTGGCGGCCTATAGCCCTCCTCTCCTGCATCGGAAAAGGCCTCGAGAGGCTCGTTGCACGCCGGATAGCTTGGGCCATACACGACAACGGGCTCCTTAGCTGCACCCACGGCGGTGCCCTACCCAAACGATCGGCGACGGATCTGGTTTGTGCCCTCGCCCACGATATCGAGCAGGCTCTAGCTCGCGGGGAGGAAGTCACCCTTGTCGCATGCGACGTCCAAGGCGCCTTCGACGCCCTCCTCCATAGGCGATTAATACGGAAAATGCGGAGCCTCGGGTTTAGTAAAATGCTCCTCAGGTTCGTGATTAACTTTTTAAGCGGCCGACAGGCCCGAGTCCGGCTGGAGGGTACGACCACGGGCTTTAGGCGGCTTGGGTGCGGCACCCCGCAAGGGTCTCCCCTTTCCCCGATCCTATATATGCTATATTTGGCGTATCTCGTCAAAAACGGTACGAAGTGGCGGTTGGCATACGCAGACGACGTGCTTACATGGAAATCGTCACCCTCGTTGGAGGAAAACGTACGTTGGCTGGAAGATAAACTCCGGGATATGCACGAAATTGCGGCGGAAGAGAAGATCCATTTTGCAGCGGAAAAGACAGAGGTAATCCATATCACTAAGAAAAGGCACGGTCGCAACCCGGAAATCCGGATTAATGGTAGAACGGTTACCCCGGTCCAACTACCGGGCGGTCGACGCGGACAAAGCGCCTCCGGGGCCGAGCGCTACCCGGGCATGCGTTGGCTTGGTTTTTGGTTCAGCCGACGGCTAGACGGGCGCCGCCACGTGGCCGAAAGGGCTGCCAAAGCAATGGCGGTCGCTGCCCACCTCAAGAGCTTTGGGGCAGTAAGATACGGACCGCCTGCGGCTGCACTTCGCAAGGCAGCGGTGGCATGCGTGGGTTCCTCGGCCACCTACGCAGCCGAGGCATGGTACAACCCAGCGCACAAGCAAAGAGGACTCCTCAAAGCATTGAACAAACCGCTGGTTTTAGCGGCACGGGCAGTCCTCCCGGCGTATAAAACCACCCCCTCGTCCACTGTTCTCAGGGACGCAGGACTACCCTCGGCCCGCGTCGCGCTGGCCTACACCCGCCTGAAATACGGCGCCCGACTAAGGCTCGCGGACAAGGGGCACCCCCTTGTCAGCCGCCTGCGTGAAACACCTCGTGCCCGCAACTCGGGCCATTCGGCCACGACCCTGCAAACGGCTGCACAACTTCTCCCGCGGATCCGGAGACTAGAGTTGCGCGCACCTCGCAATGCCCCGGATTCTCGCACTGACCCCACCGGAGGAGTCCCGAAAGAGGAAGCGGCCCGCCGCTTTATCGAATGGCTGGACATGGTATCACCTGA
This sequence comes from Pyricularia oryzae 70-15, assembly GCF_000002495.2. Taxonomy (NCBI): domain Eukaryota; kingdom Fungi; phylum Ascomycota; class Sordariomycetes; order Magnaporthales; family Pyriculariaceae; genus Pyricularia; species Pyricularia oryzae. The sequence goes on along the minus strand of NC_017851.1, from coordinate 3,008,577 downwards.
CGATATCGTGGTATATACGGATGGTTCGGAAAAACACGAAAACAACTGCGTCCAAATAGGGTACGGATGGGCCGCTTTTAGGGCGGGCCTGGAATTTGCCGCAGGCTCCGCATCTATTACGCCGGAAAGCCACGTTTTCGACGCCGAGGCGATTGGCGCCCTAAAAGGGCTACAGGCGGCAGCCAAGGCCCAGCCAGGCGCCCGGATCTGGATTTGTGTGGACAGCACCTCGGTTATTTGGGGTCTTAGAGGCGACGCGCCGCGTTCGTCCCAATGGGCCTTTCTGGAGTTCCATGACCTTGTCGATCTACTCCGAAAACAAGGTACCGAGGTTCGGGTCCGTTGGTGCCCTGGGCACCAGGGAATCCCGGGAAACGACCGGGCTGACGAGCTGGCCAAGGCCGGCTCCGCCGGACCGCCGGACCCAGACCCGAGGGCTCAGCAAACCACGTATAGCGGTGCCGGCACGGTCCTCAGAGCCATTCTTTCGAATATAGAGAAGGACTGGTGGCGTAAAGAACTCTGTGAACGGTCCCCCGCATATAGGGAATGGAAATTCCAATACACACCGAGAAAGGAGCCCGAGGAACTGCGTTTGCCAAGACCCCTACTGGGCCATTATTTGGCCATGAGGACCGGCCACGGCGATTTCAAGGCCTACCATGACCGTTTCAACCACCAGGATGCAAACACCTCGTGTGCCTGGTGCTGGAAGCGGACCTCCCCTGAGCACCCGGTGCACTGCCGCTATTCGCGGGCGGTGTGGAGAAACTGGCCGTGGCCTAATAACGACCGGCCGGCCGGGCCGCCAAATCGCGCCCAACGCTGGAAATTCTTCCAGACAAGCTTCGGGCAACCGAAAAGCTTTGAGGCGTTTTCGATAGCCACCAACTACTTCAGCGCCCGCCCCAGAGCGGCCCGCCAGCGCCCCGCGCGCCACGAACGCACTTTACGCCTAGGGACACCGATCGTAAACGACTCGAACTCAGACGAGGAATAAACTTGCTGCCTTTTCACCCACAATTCACGGCACAAGCCGTCAGACGAACCCTCCGTGCACCTTAGGCACGGGGTCGCGTCAGTGAACTAACCCCCTAAGCAGGACCGGGCCCGAACCCGGTCAGGCACGATCCGCCTCTGCCCTCCTTGTTTTCCCCCTGTGTAAATAAAGAAGATAGAACGCGCGCCGAGATACCCCTCGGGAGGTTGCTAACGGCCGGCTAACAAGCCGGGCCGAGCCCGGCGTTAAATAATACTACTACTACTACTACTCCATCCGTTAGTCGTTTGCAGGATTGATGCTGTACGCTTGTAAGGATAGAAAGGGTTTGCTCATGTCAAACTTCGATCAGGGTCTTGTGCCGAGTCTTGTTTTATTCCCTCCTTCCCCGGGACTCGCACCAAAACGTCCTGTGGTCCCCTTGCCCATCTCGGGCTCGACGCACTGCACCCTGCATTTCCATACCTGCTGGCCACATCATCAAATTCATCTTCATGTTGTTTCTTTGTCGTTTATCATTGTTGATACAGACATCCGTATCGTACATCCAAGTTTCTCCTCAACAACCACTCTACATCACTCCCTCAGCCACCATCTCTTCAAACCTTGCCCGACAGGATACCCTCTTGCTCCTGCTGTGATATCAGCGTGTTCCACGGCACCTTGTTCAGCTTAGCCATCCTCTCGAGCTTCCCGCCTCCCAGCTTGACCGACGTGGCGCGGATGACCCTGGGCTCGAGCCGGAGCGCCATGCTGACCGTCTCCTGGGCCTTGACGCCCGCGTCGTACCGCATCACCACGTAGTGGCCCTTCTTGTAGCGTGCCTGCGCGTACGTCGTCGCCCGCGGGAGCATGAAGACGCCCCAGTTGGCCATGTCGCGGATCACGCCGCCGCTGCGGAGAATCGTCGAGCCGGCTGTCTGCATGATTCTGTTTTGCGATAAAAAAATTTCGGGCATGTTTGTCAGTTCGGGGTTCGTTCTTTGCTGTCGGGTCCGATTCGAGGCAGTGATGTTTTCGCTGCGCATCATCATAGGGATTTCGAGAGGGTAAAAGACGATCAGGGTAGCCACTGCGACAGGACTACAGAATGATCTCTATTCGATTCGGACGCGGTGAACTTACTCCTTCACCTCGTGGATTTTCCCCGGGCGGATCTGTAGATTTCCAACCTAGCGTCAGCAAATGCCAGGTCTCTGATAACTGCACCAAAGAAGAAGAAAGAAAGAAAACTTGTGGCACTAACAATTGCTATCATTTCGTACAACATCTTGGCGGTTTGGGCAGGGCTACATCGAAGTCCCAAATCAATATGTTGGATTGTTTTTCTCTGGCAAAAAAAAAGGTGATCCCTTTTTACAATGGCGATGCCGCTCAGTGGTTGACGAACATCGAATTGCGGTGGAACTTTTTTTCCCCTTGGAAAGGCGCGGAGCTGAGTTCCGGCCGGTTGTTCCGACCCGCCAAAAAACCGCGCCCGCGTTTCTGCAGAGTAGACGTCAAAAGTGGGGCCAACTCCCAAAAATCAACGCAGGGGTTTTACGCAGCGGGCAGTAATTAACGGTCATGTTGAAATGGTCACCGACAGTTTTAAACAGTTTGACTACTACCGTACAAAGATATTAACTCTTCGGTACTTTGGGAGAAGAGCTTGTCTGTTTATTACAGAAACTCACAGGAAACCAAACGCGAAAAATCCCATTGCAAAAGCTTTGTGTTTTGTTTCGTACAACTACAATATAGTTACAGAAAAGTAACGGTGCGAAAAATAAAACGAAAAAGAGCTCTCAAGTGGTATCAGAAAAGAACCAAGACTGCCGGCCCAATGAGCCTACTAGTCTCGCAAACCCAACCCTGTAAATGTCATGGACAAAGTTGTCCCCATTACTCCAAAGGATGCAGTAATGCATTAGCGGAACCCTCTTCCATCCTGGTTTATAGTATCCCAACACTTCTTTTATGTTCTCTCCGAGCTCTGGGCCGGATAAGAAGAAAAAAGTAAAAAAATGAAACGAAATAAATAAGAATTAAAAGTGGTGCAAGGTGCAAAGCAAGCAAGATTATGGAATCCCGAAAGTCTCTTGCGCCACCCATACCCTGTTTGTCCAAAAGCACGCTTGCCCCCAGATGCTCCAATGTCGCAGTGACAATATATAAATTTTAGTCGTCGAGGGGACCCTCGGGGCCTAGTCTCGGCTTGATAGACTTCCACGTGGAATTTACGGTTTCGCTGAAGTTTATCCCAAGTCAGCTTAGCTGTCATGTCATGCTGGTTGAACAAAAAATGGAATGGTAAAGCAGAGAAACAAGCTCACCTGTCAGTCTTGACGATCCTGACACCGCGATCCTTGAGGAACTTGATGAATCGCTTCCTCGTCCTCTGGCGAGGAAATTGCGCAACCAGATCACCGTCACCGCCCTTGACCTCGTTGCGCTTATTTATGACGACATAGTTCGAACCGGGGGCAAACAGAACCTCCTTGAGCTCTTCTGGGCGTAAGTTGAAATCGAATCCTTTGTAGCAGCTCCAAACAGTGGGGTTTGTTCCAGCGAGAACCTGGTGCTCCATGTACGGCTTGTCCGTATCGTCATCGGCTTCCACCCAGTGCCAATATGTGCTGGCATCGGTAGTGGTGGTGCGTTCGGCTGACTTGACCTCTTCAACCTCCCAATCTGTCGGAAGAAGCTTGTCGTCGATGAGGTCTTCGGTGGTAGTGTATCCGTCGTACTCCAGGTCTGACTTGCTTGGTTCATCATCGGGCTCTTCGAGACGCAGACGCTTGGTGCTAGGTGGGGAACTAAGTTCAGTCTTGGTCTGCGGCTGCGTTGTCGAGTCGTGTCCATTCTGCCCATGATGAGACTGGACATCGTGCGCGGCACTATCGCCAGACTCGCTCGCCCGCCGGCTGTCGACTTGAAGGTCTCCAGGAGAGTGTCTGTTCTGAGCAGCCACCCCGTGGGGCTCCTTGCGCTTAGTGCGGCCTCTCTTCGCAGGCGTATCTCGCTCGCTTCCATCGCCACCGCTGTTGAGTGACTTCCTTGGCCTACCGCCACCGAAAGGCCTACCTATGTTGCCGAAGCCGGCCTTGGATCGCAAGGCGGACAGTTTTGCGTCTCGGTAGAAGTTGTGCACAATCTTGTTGAGTTGGAAACCAAGTTTGTCCTCGCTGTAAATCTCCCACAGGCGTTGACGAATCCACTCGAGAGGAGTTACGTCTAGAGGGAACTTTTTGAGTTCGTCAAGTGTCGAGACGAGACGGAAGATGGTATCGTAGTTGCAGAAGCCTGCGGTGATAAAACGCTTGGATACGAGCTGGTATGGGTTGATGTGCGTGTCATCCTTGAAGAATTCCATCAACTGGCGACCGCGGTTGACCTGCCTCCCGATCTGCATCTGGGTGTTCTTCCTGGTCGACGGCTTGATGTCATCCTCGTCACCCAGACTGCTAAAGTCACCGGCCTTGAGCGCAGCGTGTTTGAGCTCAAAGTTGTGAAATTGCTCTGCGAATTTCTCCTTCATCGGCTTCCAAGATGGCTCCCAGTAATCATCGGTGTCATCAATCCGACGTACCGGGACACCCACCATCAGCTCAGGAGCCGTGTAGACGTTGCCGTCGTGCTCAAGCGAGAGAGTCGCCCTGGTGATCTCGGGCAAATCCATGTCGACGTCGACTCCATCATCCGATTCACCACCACGGGGGGTCCCGACATCACTAGGGACGGGAGACTTTGCCACCCGCCGACTGAACGGGGACACGGCCTTGGCGCTAGACAGTCGGCCCTCTGGCAGCGAGCGTCGTGGTGGTTTGGGGCCGGTTCCGGCGGTTTCGGATCGAGTGGTGGATACGTCTCGGCTGGGTGTGTTGGCGACGGAACGGACGTTGACTGGAGTAAAACCACCTCTGCTGTTAACCGCCGGCTCCGTTGAGCGGCCGACGCGTTCCTCTTGCGGCTCTTCGATGGTCGGTATGGGGGCTGGGGCAAGAACAGGCAGCCTTCCCGATTTAGCATCCGCCGAGGCATGTGTCCCATTTGCATTGCCTTTGTTGGACGACGAGGGCAGCTTAGTCCTCATGGCCACCTTGTGCACCGGAGACTGGGGTTGGTCAACATCCATAGCATTCCCAAGGTGCGTCTTGGTGCCGTTAGTTGGCCGGCTCGTCGCGGGATTGCAGGTGCTCATGACCTCATCCGAAATCCAGATATCTGCAGCATCGCCAAGTTGAGTGCGGAAGAAGTTCCTTCTGGACTCGTTCTCCTCCCTCCGCTCCTTTGCAATCCTATTCAGTTTCTCGTCGTGATTACGCTCTATCCTCTCAACATCATGTTGCGTGAGATCAGCCTCTTGCATGAGAGCGCGTATTCTCTCCTCGTAACGGCTGCGCTCCTGGTAAATGTCGACCACTTTTCTGATGAGCGGGGCCCTTTTGCTCTCGAGCTCTTCCTTTAATTCCAGGTCCTGTTTTAATCTCGCCTCCCGGATATGTGCGAGAGCGCGCGCCTGCATGGTGGCAGGAGAGTTGTCATGAGACGTGTCGGCATCCATTGTGATGATGGACAGTCACCTCACGACACGAATGTCGAGATACCAGTTTGCTACGGGTGATTACTTGCTCGTTGTTGTACATGCAACGTGACCTCAACCGGCCCGTCGTCTTTGTGGAGATAGGGTACCTATCAGCACGCAGAACGTAATCTCACAAAAGAGGGCCGTGAGAAAGGCAGCATCAGACTATTGAAATTTTCTGAGTTGTCGAATCTGAAGGATGAAAAGCAAAGTATGATTTTGGCGTAACAAAGCTACGCGTTTTGGGGTTTCTTCCTTTTCTTTCTTTCTGATCTGATCTTGATCTGCTTGCTGCTGGAGAAAAGAATAAGTTATGAGAAAATAGCGAGAAAAAATTTGTCGTCGCCCGTTTATTGGTGTGAATGGAGATTAATTTGACGGGTTGACTGATGATTAGGTACTGGAAGGGAGAATATAAACTTTTGCGATAGTAGGGCGCTAAACGACCTGGGTCGACTATCCCCGGACTGTCGGGGCAAATTTGATTAGGCTTGACGTGCTAGAGCTGAGGTTGCACAAGTTGAGGAAGTATGGGACTAGTGGGTTGCTTTCAGGCCGAATCCGGGCAGGAAAGCGTTTAATGTCTGGCGTTGGGGGGGCAAACTGATGGAACCAACAACCATGCCGAGAAAACGCGAGCTGGGCGTAACAAAAAAAGAACAAAATGCAGAACACAACCAACTCAAACCGACTAGGTAGGGGAGTGGAGATAAAATTGGTGGAAAATGACGGGACAAGAACTATGCAGGTTAAGAGTAGAAAAGAAAAAAAGAAAAAAAAAAGAGAACAGTTTGTTGGTTGGTTCGCAAAGAGGTAATGGGGCTCTAAAATCAAATAGGGAACAGGCAGAAAGAAAAATTAAAACAAGGTCAATGCAGGGTGGGGATTCGAGTTTGGCGTCCTCGAGAGGCGAAATCTCGCGAAAAACGTGACGGGAAACTGATGTGACGGAGGGATGAGAGACAAACGGGTTTATAGTCGAAGGAAATTTTTATGACAGGGGGGGGATAGATTGGGAGGATAAGAGGAGGAAAAAAAAAAAGACGAGTGACATTCGAGAGCGAAGAAAAAAAAATAGACCACACCCCATTCAGGCAGGACAGGCAAGGCAAGAAAAAAAAACTCACCTCAGCAAAAAATACGGACCCTCCCTAATCTGGTCAGGAGAATAACAACGGTCCCTGCGCCAAGGCTGGACCTGAGGCGGTGATCACCCTCAGACTATAAAATTGATGACTGGGGCATATTCCATCGAGATTTTCAAACACAGCCCACGTCTGACATGCTAATTTTTTTCGAAGGGGGGGAATTAGAGTCCCGCGTTCCCGTGGCACAGGGCCAAGAGTGGGTTTTGGTTATTATTTAGTTTGCACCCAGTATACGGAGTAGTGTGGTATTTGGTGTGTGGCGTCTTTTCGGATGAATCAATAAAAGAATTAATGACAGATTACATATAATAACTGTACAAATAACACAATAGTGGTGGATGATGATAGATCTTGGGAAAATGTTGACAAATTGGAACGGCTAGATTAGCTGCCCTGGCTGACTGAATGACTTGACAGGGTTTAGTGGCACTGCAATGAGTGAGCGTTATTACGGGAGAGAGTCAAACAACCCAAAAGGAACCAAACGCGCGTGTGTGAGCAAGCAAGTCGAGTATACGAGGAAACGAGCGAGACTGGAGGCGAGCATCTGAGGAGCCCAGAGAAAACAAAAAAGACAAGTCAGCACAGTACAGTTAGAAAAAGTGGCTAATCAGACATCGGCAGGGAAGTAGGTACTTGGAAAAAGGTAGGTAAGGAAGGTACCTTTGATATGTGGAGATTTTTCAAGGCGGCCGAGACAAGGGAGAGGAGAGAAGAAACGTCGCGCGACCAACAAAACATATGTGCATGGATGGCGCGATGGATCCATTAAAAAAGATCCGCACATAGCATTCCATATCATATAGCGACTTGCATTGCATTGTCCACCTACCTGCCTATCTACGCTACTCTCTCTTTGCCTGCATGCCTAATTATCCGTCCGTACTCTTTTCCCTCTCCCTGCATACTGTATCTAAGTACGGTACAGTACACTATGTCTGAGTAGGTAGGTAGGTACGAAGTAGGCTGACCCGCCCTGGGTGGTAGGTAATACTACATACCTACAAAGTAAGATGTATTAGTCTAGTTCTAGGCTGTCCAAAGGGAAAAAAAAAGGGGGGAAACAATTGATCAGCACAGCCCAACGGCTAATGGCCGAATCGGGCCTGGTCTGGCTGGTCTCGGTTCCATGCAGATTTCTGCTTTGTCGCTTCTCTGCTTGAAAGCCAGGGCGCAGACGCGGATGGGACTATCCTATCTATTTTTGCTTCCTTCAATGGCAGGCCGAGACCCTCCCAGACTAAACCTCCCTGGTTTAGCAATATTGCAAAATGGTAGGTTAGGCTGGCTGCCTATTCGTTTGTACTTTACTGCAACTTTTCGAATCAACTCTCTCTGTTCCCCCCCAGTCGCACTGTATCGTCATCACCAACAAAAAGTCCCGATTTAAAACAAAAATAAAATAAAATCGGAGAAATCCCATCGAGCCATTTTGAAGGATGAATGGAAGAAAGCAAGGGTGGGAGGGTCACGCGCACACGCACAGCAAACATAATGGAAGGAAGCATTGAGTTTGGTTTTTTGCCGTAGTATCTGTACTGTACTTGAGTACATCTTTTTTTTTTTTTTTTCTCGCCGACCTGATCGGCTGATCGGTCCCGACCCTCAAACTTGGGTAAGATCCGGCGTTATCTTACACTATTACCTGCACAGCATTTCTTGGTATACGACCTTACTTAGGTACTTAACAACCCCCTTGCCGTTTACTCCTCCCTACCCCCCAGATTCAACAAGTCACTCGACCGAGATGATGAGATAGATACTCCGTACTCCGAGGTTGCCACAAATCCAGTTATCAGTCACCCAATTGATTGGTCACACCAAGCAGGCATGAGTTCCTTGCGACAGAAAAATGGGAACAAAAATAGACTGACGCCTTCCATGGGTCTTGGTCTTATTCAGCCGGGAACCAAGACTTTTGATAGACGAGAGAAGTCTTTTTTTTCTCCCCTATTGTGATCGTGATCAGAAATCGACTGGGGGAGTCCTGCATCTTGGCTCTTTTTACATTACTTGCAATAATCTTATGCATCATCTGATCCGACGTTTATTATTACATAGGTACCACGCATGTAGTCCTCATCAGCTCCATGAGCTCCTAGAACCACTCCCACCAGATCACTTAGTCTGATCCTGTGTCAATCGCATAGTGCATCAAACATCCTTTTTTTTCTGCTATATACCTTTCTAACAAGCTAAGCACTACCTATAAGTCATCTACCCCGCGTCATTTGCGTTTTCCTGTATGATTAAGTAATCCAACCCATCGCCAAGTTCATTGCGCGTCGCCGATTGCATCTGTTTTGGGCCGACACCAATAGCCCCTTATCCTAGCGGGATTGTGCATCTATTAGAACAGGATAAAATCAAATCCGCAAGGGAAGGCCCTCTAGAGGCAAGAAACGTAAAATGAGTCGTGACAGCGAAATCAATATTAACGCCTAAACCCCGGTGAACCGCTAATGCAAAAACCATCCCAGGACCAGGCTCACACTTCATCCTTTGCCTCTCGCAGGGCTCCATCCAATGACTGATATGGTAGAGGGGATATCGCTCCTAATGTTGAATCCTTCCAAGAAGACCCAGACAACCTTCGCGGCTGGCGAGACTCGGCAGAATTCCTCTAGTATTTCGAATAAGGGCGCGCCGCTGTGTTTGGCGAGTAAGGGTGGTCATACCCACTAGATTGGCCGTATGGGTCTTCGGTGTAGATGGTCTGTCTCCTGTCCTCCTCGGGCAGTAGTTCCTTAACCTCCCAGTTGTTCATTCTAGTTCCAACTGAGAACTCAAGGTCTTCCTTCGTGATAGAATCCCAGTACTGGAGGGGGAGAAACGAGTCAGTTGCGAGTTGGACAGAAGCAGGAACCATGTGAAAGCATACCTTGTAAACCATCATAACACCCAACAAGTTGCAAGTCGTGGCGAAGAATAATCCATCCATGTAGTGGCTGACAGCCTCACATATAGGCGTGCTCAATGCATATAGGATGACCTGTCCGAGAACGAAGAAGAAGACGCCAAAAGCGATGTCTCCAAGAGGCCAGCGTTCATGGAGAGTGCGCACCACGAGCATAACCTGCAGTACGACGTAGACAAAGAGTTGCACGGCATTGAGGAGATACAAAACCACGAACAAGCCGATGGTGTTGGAGGGGCTCAGGCCAACCCAGCTCTTGAATGTCGCGAGAGACACGAGAAAGGTGATGGCAAAAGCAACGATCGAGCAGATGCGCATCATCCACAACGACAACGGCGTGCCATCCTCGTACAGTTGGAACCCAACAAAACCGTTGATCAGCAGGCATGTAACAAGCGACGATGTGAGACCGTTCTGGACCGAGACGAAGTACGGGTACGGCCCTGAGCCGGGTGGCACCACACCAGCATCGACACAGAGCGAGATAAAAGTCAGAAGCATGTAAAAGTAAAAGAAGTTAAGAATCTCCTTTCGGCCTATAAATGGGAGGGATTGTGTCAGATTTTGATCATTCTAACCGCGGTGCGACGATGAAACAGGATTTGCAACGGCGTCAACGACATACCAACAGCAGTAAACTTTCCACGGACGTGCAGAACCATGACAACGGTCATGCAGAGCGCAACAATGTGCATGGCGCTTGCCGCACCCTGGAAGATGATTGTGTTTGCCAACTCAATGCTGCGTGCGTAGCAGTTGGGCTCAATCCCGATTATATTGTTGACTTTGCCGACGTTTGAACATAGCGGCAACGGTGCCATTTGGCACAGGCTCGTGAAGTCTCCGAATCCAGGCATCTTGGCGGTCTCCTCTCCGTTTCACTCGGTGTTGCTGTTGTTGTCTGGGAGACTCGCTTGAGATCGGATGTAAAATGTAAACAAGCGCGCGCTCGGTCGCGTCACGACGCTGAAGCAGTTCGCCCGACGGGCGAGGGGAGAATGCAATTCGTGGGGTCTGGTTCGATTGATCGTGATCGGTCGGCCGCAACGGGGCCAGGAGGACGCTTATCGAAATGTCGAAGCTCAATTAAGAGTGATCGAACTTGTTGGACGGATGCCGCGGGTGATCAAGCAGTGCGCGGGTATCGCCAAACGGACAAGAATCGTGGATGTCGTCGTCGTCACCGATTAAAGATCGCTCGCGAAATGTTGATGGGCTTCGGCAGAGCGGACGGCGGAAGGCGGGAGGCGGAACGGCAGGGGGCAGGGATACGAGGCCACTGCTGGTTGAGGAGATTGGATCTCCTCGTTTGTTTGTTCTAGAGGAGCAAAAAAGACTGGGTACGACAGCAAGGGTCGTATTGGCGTAGCGAATGACAGTTTCCGGTGGGGTCGTCAAGCAAGCAATTTCAAAGAGCGATAGTAAAGTAATGATGGCGTCGTTCGTATTGAAGAAATACAGGAAAAAAAACGACAGAGACGCAAAGAAACGAGTGGATGTCTCTTACTGTATACCTAAAACGAGCGTTGATGTATTGAGAAACAAGCCACCCCGTGGTTTATGCAGTCAGGCTCATTGCCTCTCCGCGCCCGTCTGTTGCGGCTGGGTGAGTGACACTCCCAGACCAAAACTTGGAGCGTTGCCATGGAAGGGAGCGTCCTTGTGTGCCTGGAACCTGGCCGGCACATGGCGGGCAACCATTTTCCCGGCCCACCAGCCTTGATGGGATTGGCCCAATTTCAAGAGAAGTGGTGGGGCCTGTCCTGTGCGTCGTGCGTGCCCTGCCTGCCAACGTGGAAATCAAAACGCTGGCCTGGGGAATTAAGCCTGAATTGGGCAAGTGTCCCAGCGTTGGTTCACGGCGTTTATGCCATCCCGTCTTTTGCGTTCTTGGGTCGACCAGGCATGCTAGAAAAGGCCAGCCGCACCAAACTTGGTGAAGTTTTTGTGGAGCAGATTTCTATTACTTACCCCTTATTTCTCTTCTCTACTGCATGCGGCGTGGTTTTGGAGATTAGTCTGATGGTGATATACCAACGACAATTTGGTGGCTAGACAGCTGCACACTCTTTACCGTTGAAATCGCGCCGTCCTTATTGTTTAGAGGTCAAGATCTAAAATTGGGCTACAGCTCGTTAATCTGCCTGTCGAGGGACCCTGAAAAATTCCAAGCTACCACGACGCCCTGTCGGGGGGGGGGGGGGGTATACGGGCTTTGTCATTTGCCAACCAATCTCGCTGGCGCGACTCGATGTTGGCGAAATCCCATTGCAATTTGCTGCATCTCACCAGCCATTACGCGTTGCCATGACCAGCAGAGTTTCTTGACGAAGACAGGTACGCTTTTAGACATGGTGAATCGCACAATTCCATGCAGGCAGATCTGCTTTTCTCTTTTTTCTCTCTTTCTCGATGGACGTGCAGATTAGCTTTTTGCATTCATGACAAATATCCCGGAGAGCCTCTTGAGCTTGTTGACTGTTTCATGGATGTTATGACTCTTACTACTCGAGTTTACAATTCTGTTAGTTGCGTTCCTTAGTAATACATGCAACTGCGACTTGGGTCGTGCAAAGAAGTGCAATTGCTGGATAATCTGCTTACAGATTTGGAAAGACTTGTTAGTCATGTAAGTTAATTTACACAAGGTAACCTAAGGTATGTACTTTGTTCTTCGACAGAACCACGGCATTTTATATGCTCACCTCAGGAATGTAGATACTTACTCCGGAAGGTAGTATGCCCAAGAATAAGATGTCTTATTTTGGTCACGTGTCTTCGCATTCATGTGATGGATAGCATATCTATTGACTATTAGCACCAGTCGCGGTCTTGTCAAGGTGGGTTGGTCAGCCGCCTCTCTGCAAGTGCAAGTGATGCATCATATAAAGAGGCTCGACAAGTGTGGCACTAATTGTTTTGGAAGAGGAAGGGTGGGGGGAGGGAGCTCCAGCTAAAGGCTACCTAGCTCCGGAGGTCTTCCGGGTGAAAAAGTCCGATATATGCTGTGTGCGCTGTCGTGTAGCTTTGTGTCTATTTAGATGTTTGCTTGTGCTACACTTTCCCCCGCTCGGCCGATATCCATCCGTTCTTGATGCAAGACGCCGCAAGGGAATGCTGGGGATCACTAGGGATGGATGGTGGAATGGGATGATCGGTGGTTGGACTGTTACAGAAAAGCAAAGTCTTTTTTTTTTATAAAAAAAAACAGTTTCATTCGGAGATGCTTCTGCCTTTGCATGATACTTGTGCATCAGATTGATGCATGCACTCTCTTTTACTATATTGGAGGGTATAGGTATATTATCTGCAAGCTGCAAGTGTAAATCAGAAGCAGACAACTTTCACGAAATTTTGATTCATATTCCTTGAAAATGTGCGTGTGAGAGAGTGTGTAGTCGTCATTTAGACTAGCAATCTTGCACTATCGGTGAAGGCACCAACATGCTTGCGTGAAGAATGCCTTCCTGGTGCGTGATTGGTCTCCCCACGTCCAGCCCCAAATGCGTGCAACCCAACAATGGCCGGACCATCGCAAAGCTATGCTGCATGGCCCCGTCATAGGTAAACATGAATGAAGTAAGGGTCGGCAGGTAGCTTGCTGATCGACAAACCCTTCTCTCCCACACCTTGCCATGCGTGCATGCTACCGAAACTAAGCCACCAAGCCTACCAGCCTATCTCGATTGCTATGCGGCATTCAGTCTAGACCGGCTTTTTGGTCGCGGCGATCAATCATGTTTGTCGCTGCGATAACGTGTATCGTATCCCTCCAACATGATTCTGCACCACACCACCACAAGAAAATCCTTGGCATTAATCCAAGCAACCATCCTTCATGCAGGCAGGCTCGCCTTAGCTTGCTGTTGGCCTTCTCGTGTCGTCACCATCGTCCAGCCCATGCAGAATGCATCAAGGGTCTCTGTGAGACGAGATATGCCTTTTTTTGTTTTTGCACACCGTTGTTTGGATCTGGTGATGGATTTTCTGATAAGAGAAGGAAGGTGTAGAGGGTTTTTACTTACCCTTTGACGGGTAATGGTGGCCGTGCCCTCCCCTCCTTTGCACTCACTCGAATCTGGATAATAATACGTTGTCCGACGTGCCACTTCCCTCCGGCAGTTCTGGATAACATACCATCATCGTACCTTCTGTGAGACATGACTTGCATGTAGGGTTGTGCCGCCTACGTCGTCATCTCTACCTCACCTTTGACAGGCCTTCTGGTTCGCCTTTTTGTTAACAAAAAAAAAAAAAAAAAAAAAAAACCATACTCTATTGTTTTTCAAAGCATATACCACGCATATGACCACTGTCAAACGGCAAATTTTCTTCCCATCGAGACACATATCGTGACAAGTTGACTAGAACTAGTCCATCACAAAGAACGTTCTTCCCAATCCATATAACAGAGAGAAACCGGTGATAACCACCTGGGAACTTGCCACAATGTCCAGGACAAGAAACGACAGTTTGAACCCTGAAAACGAACAGGATGACCGTAGGACCTCGATTCTCTCCATGTTCTCCTTCCGAGAGCGACATGGATCCATCTTGAGCGGTATCACCGACATCATACCCGAGAATCTACCTCTTCCATCCTCATTTGTACCTACTGCACCCATCGTCCAGGAAATTCTCAGTAGGGACATAGCAGAGTGCTCCGATGAAGATCACGACAATGAAGACGGAGATGATAACCATGTTCACGAGCATCGCAGCGGAAGCATCAGCCATAGCCAAACCCCACCCCTTGATATCGGTGCCGGCCCAAGCCACCATCATCATACCCAGACCACATCCCAAGATGCCAAGCTCGCTTTCCACCCCAACGGCGTTGCCTATGGCCTTTCGGGCTTCTCTGCCGTCTCGATCCAAGGCGTTGATCGTCCTGTCCCGAACCCACAGGAGCTACAACAGTCGCTGGCCGCTGAGGTCGATCTCCTCCGAGACAACGACCTGATCCCCTCGCACTCTTCAGAGCAGCGGCGTCGAAGCAGCGCCACCTTCTCCGGGCGCGTGTACCGCCGCTTCCTGAGCACTCGTGTCCGCGATCACGACCGGCCTGTCGATATATTCTCCAGCGACGTGTTCCGATCATCCAGCCAGTCGGTGCTACCGGACGAGCGGGCACCTCTGCTCCCGGGGCGGCGCCGACCCAGCACGGACACGGAGGAGACGCTGGGCGAGAGCGACGGCGACTCGGAGGCGGTCAGCGACAGCGAGGACGAGTCGGTGCCGACGCCGCCGGCGGACGAGGTGCACCAAAAGTGGGATTCTGCGGTGGCGGCGCAGGTGCTCCGCACGACGTGGCAGCGCGAGGCCAAGACGCTGGTGCAGTACTCGGCACCGCTGATTGTCACGTTCCTCCTCCACTACTCGGTGACGGTGGCGAGCGTGCTGACGGTCGGGCGGCTGGGCATGGTGGAGCTGGCGGCGGTCAACCTGGCGACCATGACGGCGTCCATCACGTGCTACGTGCCGGTCCAGGGGCTGGCCACGTGTCTGGACACGCTCTGCGCGCAGGCGTACGGGTCGGGCCACAAGCATCTCGTCGGCCTCCAGGCGCAGCGCATGACGTGGTTCCTGTGGATCCTCATGGTGCCCATCGCGGTCCTGTGGTGGTTCTCTGGCCCCATCATTGAGAAGCTGGTCCCGGGGGAGGAGACGGCCGGCCTGTCGTCGCTGTACCTGAGGGTGCTCATCCTGGGCATGCCGGGGGTTGCGGCGCTCGAGTCGGGCAAGAGGTTCGTTCAGGCCCAGGGTCTGTTCCACGCCACCACCTACGTGCTGCTCATCACGGCGCCGCTGAGCTTCTTCCTGAACTGGCTGTTTGTCTTTAGGTTTGGCTGGGGTTTTGCTGGATCTGCCAGTGCCATGGCCATTGTTCAGAACCTAATCCCGATTCTGCTGGTGCTTTATGTTGTCTTTTTCGAGGGGAGAGAGTGCTGGAGTGGGTTCTCCTGGAAGGCTTTCAGGAACTGGGGTAAGTTTTTTTTCTTTCTTTCTTTCCTTTTTTTTGCCGTTTCCCGTCCTGTCTTCTACAAGACAAGGGAAAGCTGACCCTGGACTGCATCCTCTTAGGCCCCATGATCAAGCTGGCACTTCCCGGCATGATCATGATCGAAGCCCAGTTCTCCGTCCTCGAGATTCTTACCATCGCCGCTGGTCAACTTGGAACCGCTCATCTCGCTGCCCAGAGTGTCTTGGTAACTGTTACTTCGACATCGTTTAACATTCCTTTCCCATTGGCCATTGCAACATCTACACGGGTTGCAAACCTCATTGGAGCGAACCTTGGCGATGCTGCCAGGACAACTACAAAAGTGGTATGTGATTATGGTTTCTCCAAGCTCATTTATTCTTTGTCAATTCTAACACTGGATATCGTCAATCCAAAGGCTATTTTTGCTGCACTCGCAGTCGGCGTCTTCAACATGATCATGCTCATCTCTCTCCGCCGAGTCTTGCCCGCCGTATTCACAGACGACGAGAGAGTGATCGACATTGCCTCCAAAACCATGATCGTCTGCGGGATCATGCAAATCTTTGACGCCCTGGCTGCTGTGTCCCACGGAATTCTCAGGGGCGTAGGTCGACAGGCCGTTGGAGGCTATGCGAACTTGTTTTCGTACTACTTTGTCGCCCTCCCGGTGTCCCTCTCTACTGCGTTTGCATTGGGCTGGAAACTCAGTGGTTTGTGGGCTGGCTTGGTTTCTGGGCTTGCAGTGTAAGTTTTTCTTTTCTTTTTTCTGTCGTTTCCTGGGAGGATAACAGGTTTGCCAACTCGAACGATATGCTGACTTGAGTATTGTTGTCGCAGTGTGTCTGCCCTCGAGTTGTTATACCTGTACAACTCGGACTGGGAGAGTGCCATCGCGCAGGCCGCAGCCAGGATGCGCTCCGAGGAGGTGGAGATTGTTGAGCCCAAGGCTGTAGGTGCTTTGGGGCCAAAATAGTAACTAATGGTATTTTGGGTTGCTTGCATAATGATAGCCGAGCGGTGGATTTTTTTTCTTCTTCTTTTTTGGATTTCATTAGCATGCATTTGTCTTTTAACAGTCTTGATATTTTTAGCGGTCCTTTTGTGATTTATTTTCTCTTTTTGTTTTGTCTTTGTTTGTTCCCCCCTCGATGTTTGCATGGCCAAAATGGTGCAAGGGGGTTACTCTTCATACCCCAGACCCGGAATAAATTGAATCGAAAATCAGGTTCGCTATGATTTTGTTTTGATTGCAGGCAAGATTTTTTTGAGTTGACGTGTGTTCGGGAATATAATTAGGGTCATTAGGCTTATACATTTGAATGGAGTGGAAAGCCGATTTTGCATTCAGTCTTCCTTTGGTGTGACATCCCTTGAACATTACAACAAACAGCCAGATACTAGAACTAGTTCTAGTCTAGTTCTAGTAGAAGCAGTTTGTTATTTGGTTCTGTTGGGAAAGACTTGTCTTCATTGACTTTGACTGGCAACTGAAGCGTCTGCAACACCTCACAGCGAAAGGGCTCCAATGAGATCACCTAACTTTATGAACTACTTGCTACATTACTACAGGCGCGTATACGCAAAACAAGCCATTGACAAATTTAAGTCTCGGTGATTTTTATTGCTTTCTCTTTTTCTCTTCACACAATATGTAACATTGATGAATATAGAACATTAAGAAGTCATAAACCTTTTGCAAAACAGTCCTAGAACTAATCGTGGGTCATCATCTCTCATCTCATCGTTTTTTGTCATCTTTTCTCCCCCATTTCACCACAACTCCCCCCCTAAATCAGGTCGTGATCGCACAGCTTGCCGTGCGAAGCAGTAAAGTCAATCGAGTTGATGGAGTCGGCAGCCCACCTCCTGACGGAAGCCACGGTTGCGTTCTGGGGCGTCTTGGGAACGATCTCGGTGCCGTCGATAGCCAGGACGGCGAGGGCGTGGGCGGCGGCCAGGGCGTTGGGGTGGATCAGCTCGGGCTTGGCGTTGGTGATGTTGTCGCAGGCCTGGTGGTAGCAGTCGTCCTCCTCGGGCGCCGTGCCGGTGAACAACCCGCCGACGGGCTTGTTGATGACCTGCATGAAGGGCACGTAGTCGGTGCCGCCCGTCAGGCCCGTCGGCCGCACGTCCTTGCCCTGTGCGATCAGGGACTCGGCCAGCAGCTCCTCGATCTTCTCCGAGCCGGGGGGTCCGCCGGGCGCGACGCGGTCGCCGACGCCGTCAAACACGTAGTGCACGCCGCGCGACACCATGTCAAAGTTCATGTACAGCAGCAGGTCCTCGACCTCGGGCTTGTCCTTGAGGTCGTCGACGTAGAACTTGGAGCCCCAGAGGCCGTTCTCCTCGGCGCCCCACCACGCGAACCGGACCTTGTTGGTGGTCGAGAACTTGTTGAGGCCCCTGGCCAGCTCGAGGATGAGCGAGGTGCCGGAGCCGTCGTCGTTGACGCCCGGGCCGGCTTGCACCGAATCAAGATGGGCACCCAGCATGACGACGTTCTTTTCGTCACCGTGCGTCGTCTCGGCAATGACGTTTTGCGTGATGCGCTCCTCGATCAGCTGCTGGATGTTGCTAAAGACCTCAATCTTCTCGCCGGCCTCGAGGCGAGCCTTGAGGCGGAGGGCGGGCTCCCGGTCGACAATGACACCGGGGGCGTAGAGCGGGTTGGGCATGGACAGCGAACCGGCCGTCAGCTTCTGGTCGTTGAGGTTGTAGATGAGGACCGAGTCGGCGCCGGCGGCCGCGGCGGCCAGCAGCTTGCCGGCAAAGGTGGTGCCGTCGGGGCACAGGCCACGCTCGACCAGCACGACCTTGCCCTCGGCGGCGATGTCGGCGTAGTTGGCCACGTCGCAGCCGGCGGCCCCCTCGGGACCCAGGACCAACTCCCTGGTGATGCCCTCGCCGTTGGGGGTGCTGGGAGTGTAGGTGAGGGCAACAGTGCGCAGGGACTCGTCGCCAACAATGGTCTCGGCCGCAGTGGTCAGGGTGAAGAGGGCAGGGAAGTCCTGCTTGCGGACGGTGAAGCCCTTGAGCTTGGAGACCTCCTCAAAGATGAAGTCGACCGATGCTGCGTAGCCGGGAAGGCCGAAAGCACGGTTGCCTCCGTTGGCATAGGCGATGTCGTTGAGCTTCTGGAGGTTACCCATCAGCCTGCAGGTGGACATGTCAGCTCTGCTTTCGGGTCTATCATGCATGCATCGTCATTGCTTCTACGGCCCCCCAAGACTATATAAAAATATATTCGGAAACTCACCCATCGACCGTGATCAGCTCTTGGAGCTTCTCCGATTCCACCGGTGGCCTGCAGTCCTTGGCATGCGAGAGAAGGGGCATCAAAGCCCACAGGGCGGACGCGCTGCTGATCCTCATGTTGACTGTTGTTTTCTCGTGATACTTGTGTTGTCATGTACTACAAGTTTGAGAGCAGGCAAAGTATGTCGGGTCCAGTCAAACGGAGTCGAGAGACGTAGGCTTCACATCACCAGCCGGTAGAAGAAAGTAAAATAAGAAAAAAGACAGAACCGGTCTTCTCTTATTAACCGCATTTTATACGATCTGCGTCCCGAGTTTGGCTGGTTTTTTCTTCTCTCTAATCTCGGGTGGAGTGCGCCAAGAATATGCTCACTCGACCAATGGACCCCGACTGTTGCAGAGAAAAAGAATATTGGCAAAAACACTTGTTTTCGCATTTGCCCGATGGAAACAAAAAGGTTCTTTGGTTGGCAAGGCTGCCTTGGCTGGGAGAGCGGTTAACGGCAAAGGCCTCTCTGGTCGCGCGATGAATAATTGACGCACCCAACATCCTGTTCGCTAGGAAACCGTCGGTGAGGTGGCGAGCTCTGGATGCGGATCAAGGTCAGATCAGGAAGGTCCTGCAAGTCGCCAAGGCCGTCGATGGACTGACCGGGGCTCAGCTGGGCGGACAGATAGCTTGGCTGCCTGTTTTGTTTGGGGGTTGAGAATGTCAAAATGTTTTCTCACGGCGTACTGCATTTACGATAGTCCACTTTGTGTCAAGAAATTGATTACAAAGTATACTCTTCTGGTAGACATTTATTTTGAAGTAAATGTCAAAGAATGACGGCCAATTAAGGCACGAGGTCAGGGGGCGTTTTCCAACAGGAAGTTTTGAGAGTTTATTACCAAGCATGTCGAAGAGATTTACTTTTGATGGCGTCAGTTGAAATGAGTGCAAAGGGAATGATAAAAGCAACAAAAGATCAAGCAGAAAGTACGGGTAGGTACGGGGTAGGTAGCGAGTACCTAGGTACAAGCCCGGTACTGTACGGAGTACATATCAAAAGTGGGTCGGCTTCTCCGCATCTTTCGCTCCAAATTAATTAAGCCCTGGTTTTTACGAAGCAAATCCTCGTCACCAGCGGTGAGATTTCAATTTGATATCTATTCGTAAAACTAGTTCTGATCAATTTGTACCTGTTCTAGATCTAGAACGGAAGGTTATATTCACAACAGCCTTGGCTAATCAGCAAGGTAAACATTACCCGATCTACCGGTACTCTAGCGCAACACAAACCGAACCAAAATCACAAATCTTCATCGTTCATAAAGTTCTGCAACCATTCATTCCGGCCCGTGAAGCTACGGAGACGCTTTCCAAAGATCCTAGACCAGGGCCCATGGCGTTAGCCAAACATTGTGCACTTTTTTGTAGCATATCAGAAAGAAGCTGAAATGAACCGATCCAAAAACAAATCAAGCTTACTCACCACAAAGGAATCGTCAGCAAAGTAGCCCCCAGGAACAGCGACCCCAGGATGCAAAACACAACCAGGGGCCCCTGCACCGCCAGCCAGTCGTTGACAAAGTAGGTAAAGCCAAACGTGAGCAGGTTCCTGGCGTTTATGGCGACAAACGCTTCCTCGTTGAGCCGGCGGTAGCAGTCAATGACGTAGCCAAAGACGCACGTCGACGCAAACACCAGGCTCATGTTGGCCAGGCCGAAGCACAGCACGGGACCGACCCAGTGCGTCTGGTTGTGGACGGTGGCGCCGAAGCCGAAGAAGCCCACGACTCCGAGAACCCCCGCCACCGCCATGAGCGGCAGCCGGAACTCGGGCTCGTACACGCCACGGTTCTTGCGCGTCAGGTACAGGCAGATCCAGTCGTTGAGCGGCCCGGACATGAGCTCGCCCACGATGGTCAGGATGAAAGGGGAGAGGCTTATCAAGCCGGTCTGGCTGATTGTAAAGTTGTAAGGTGGGTTGACGAAGATGACGGCGTTGACGACCGAAAAGACGACGATCCATGTCATGAGGGTCCCTGGATTGGAGATGGCAAGAGCATGTTAACAAAAAGCCCACACCACTAAAGTCGAGGTTGAGATGAGGAATATGATTGGCTCACTCACCGTATATCAAAAACCCCCAGAGCACTGCTGGATAAAAGAACAGAACGACAGGCCTCAAGAAAACCTTCCACAGCGGAGCATGACTGTACCGGCCCGTAAAGACGCGGAGCGATCGCACGTAGCTGAGTTTCGGCTCTGCTTCCTGGCCAGCAACTACAGACACCTCCTCGGCCACACTCTTCTCCCCATGACTCTTCTCTTTGGTCACGGCCACCTGCCTTGTCCTTGTCTCCTCGCTGCGTCGGTACATGGTCTCTGGCACCAAGAACACGACACACAGCATCAGTACGCCAAAGAAGATGGCGCAGACCCCAAACGTCCACCGGTACCCGTCGCGCTCGATGATGTAGCCGGCGATCAACGCCCCGCCGCTGATGCCTGTCAGCAGGAACATGTTCCAGACGGCGATCCTGGTTGCGCGCTCGTGGACAAAGTACAGGTCGCCGATGGTGCACTGCACGAGGATCTCGTAGGGCGCCATGCCGACGCCCGCGACGATTCGGCTGGTGAGGAAGGACGAGTAGGTCGTGGTCACGGCGCCCCAGACGCTCGTGGCGAACATGATGGCGATGGCGCCAATGTAGATGGGCCGCCTACCGATGATCTTGGCCAGCGGGTTGGTGAGGAAGAGCGACAGGCCGATGGAGAGGATCAGCCACGCCGTCGCCTCGGACAGCATCTGGACCGTGATGCCCAGGTCGCTCGACACCTGGACGAACCCCGGCGAGAGCATCGGTCCGTAGGCGCCCACCACCGCTGCCGACATGGCGACGATCAAAAGGACCATTTCTTTTTTCCATTGTGGCCACTTTTTTTTTCGTTTGTTTGTTTGATGTGGGTGACCAATGCATGCGGTTAGTGCGGATTTCTCAAGGGGGCCCACGGCCCGGGAGGTCGAGAGAGACCTGAGAGTTAATACCTACGTTCAGAGGATCATTGGGACTGTCTGTTGGTTGAGGGACCAGAATAACGTCCCTGTACCGTCCTTTGCCCTTCTTGAGTAGTTCTCTCGGGACCTCGGCGAGCTCTGGTGGCAAGTCATCCTGATCATTCATGAAAGCTACTCACGTACGCATGGTCGGTGGTATCAATACGGTGACCGGCTGTCTTTTGAACAGGCAATCGACAGGAGGTATCGAGCCACAAACTTACCCGTGCCAGGCACGACTTCCATCTTTTTGCACTCTAGAATCCCAAAAGGCATTGCGGCGAGGGAAGCTTCAATACCAGGAAGAGAATTGCTTGTTATATCACGGCAAACAACACGCCTGAAAGTCAACAAAATACCAAACATCCAACAGACAATTCGGGGATGTTCCTTTTGTCTTGCAAAACCTCGGCACCGACTGCCAACAAGTTGGGGGTTTGCGCATTTATACATGTATACATTTACAGTCTCAAAATCCGCAGTCAAAAGTTCTTGCCTTGAACTTCCCCGCGCCTGATTCACCTAAAATCTCGTCATGTTTCCCTTGGGTGCATCAAGGGAGACGTTGAGTGGTCAACCATAGCTGTATCTTTCTTGGACGGCCAAACGATTTGGCTGGTTATGCAGTGGGCCGGAGTACCTGCAATGCAACCATGAATTGTACCCCTAGATGTGACAATACAGCTTCATAATAACGGGGATTTTGAGGGGGAAATTTGGGACGATATCACGGCACTTGGTTTTTTCTGCTTCTACTTGATGCTGATCTGGTCTTTTTGATGAGGAAATCGACAGGCTGGGATGGTTTAGTCTACTTCTATCTAGAAATAGAATAGCAGTGGAATTCGAGTCTATCTAGGTAGTTAGTTCTATTTTAGTCTTGTTAGCCAACGCCAAATCGTGATTTCATTGGGCGCAATTGTTGAATGATATTTTCGAGACTTTTTACGTCGTAGGTAAGGTGCCTAGGTAGGTACCCACCTGGGTACCTAGTCAGTGTACCTCGGCTTTTGTGTGTCTTGATGTGTATACTTTGACTTGTTTACAGTGCAAGCAAATTGCATTCGTATCCCCCGACAGAATGAAACAGAAAGCCCACCGCCATCTTCGCATTTGAACGAATAGTACTCGGCAACCCCCTGTCCCGATGGTTCATGAGAAAACATAAACCTGGGTTTATAGGTAGGTAGGTACCTACCCAGGTGCACTTATATAGTAGCTGTGCCCGCACCAACATCAAACACTATGATACTGCCATACAGGTATGTAGTAGTGGACCAATCCCCGCCTTCGCCAGAAACCCCACACTGCCCGCGAGAGGCTACGTGGTACAGGACCAAAGACTGCGTAGTAAAACTGTGACCAGTTTGTTGTATATTGTGCATTTTTCAATCGATCTACCCCTCATCTTTTGTACAAATCATAGGCTCAATGACTTACTTGCCTTTCTGTCGCCTACCATCCCATCTCGCAGCATCAAATCGCCCCAACGTACAGTACATATGCCAAATCGCGCTTGGCCGTTGGGAAGAACCAGGTTTTGAGAGACGGCCAAATGTCACCAAAGTGCCGAAAATCCCATGGCAGGTTTTGGACATAATTTACGCTCCGAGGTAATGGTTAAAGTTGCGGAAAATGAACTTACTTTTTTGTTTTTAGTTTTTAGGACGGCAGGCAACAAAACGTATATTGCATGTCGCATATAGCATGTCCATGGATTTTCCCTACAGAACAAAGCACATCTCGATCACTACCTATTCAGATGGGGATGCCAAACCGATACGTACCATAAATACCCGCGAAATCTGCCGTAAATGGGGTGGGTTATCAGGCTTGGAGAGCAAAGCCCATCCACATCCCCGTCCATCCCCTTTC
Source organism: Pyricularia oryzae 70-15 (assembly GCF_000002495.2). Taxonomy (NCBI): domain Eukaryota; kingdom Fungi; phylum Ascomycota; class Sordariomycetes; order Magnaporthales; family Pyriculariaceae; genus Pyricularia; species Pyricularia oryzae. The sequence goes on along the minus strand of NC_017851.1, from coordinate 2,984,785 downwards.
CTAGCTCCAGTTGTCCATTGATGCGATGCCCCTCCCTAATAAATTATCATGCCCCTCCCACTTGTGCCGATTTGGTGTGGATCAACTGGATAAAAAACACCGGAGATGTCCGCGAGATCAGTCAAGCCATGGTCACCCTACCATGCCTACTTACCCATCATTACAAAGTCATTGTCGAGGCTTTTCAATCTGCCTTTGTCAACCATTACAAATAAAGACGGTGTCCTTGGTCACCCAAACATTCACTATATTTTTTCTAGTAGCTCTGACCTCTCCACTGCCGATCGGGGCCAAACCGGCTACGGCTAGTGCCAGCCCAGACTGGAACTAAACTAGACCCAGACTAGAAGATTCTGACCTTATTGCGACGTATGGATCTACCACTGATGGTCTTTTCTTGGTACACTCCTTGACTTCTTACCCCTTCTTGCCCTTCTACTTAAAGTATGTACGATGGGTAGGTACGTAGGATAGTTGATGTATCACGAGGTAGTCTTGCATCAACACGTATACCGGACTTGCGATGAAATACTACATCCCCCAAAATATCTCTGAGAAAACAAGATGGGCCGCCTTGAATCATCGTCCGAAAAGCTGGCCTCATCGATCATATCCATCAGGGAATAAATCAAGGGTGCTTGGCTGAGCAGGCGATGCGGGTGGTAACAAGGCCGGAGCGCTCCATATGCAAGCTCCATCATCCCCACAACTCATCTGCCTTAGCCGATTAGGTAGGTAGGTAGGTAGACTCTCTCCTTTTTAACCCCTCAGTACCCCAATGTCTGTCCTGTTCCCAGGAGACCATTTTTTGTTTACTTGTGCTTCTTTTTTTGGTCCCAAAAGGAAAGTCCCCTCATCTCTTAAGAGCAAGCAATAAATTTCTTCGGATGACATAACATCCACCCACGTGGTTGATACAGCACACAAGTTTATTGTCCTGCAACTTTTTTTCCTTTTTTTTTTCTTTTTCTTCTTTGTAGGATACGCTACAGCCCCCAATATCGAACCAATGGCTACCAACGGGAATGGAGTGCATGTCCCCCATCCCGGGCCCCCTGCGGCGACCATTCAGACCGATGTCGTCATCATCGGGGCCGGTCCGGCCGGCGCGTCGCTGGCGTGCTTTCTCGGTAGCCACGGTATCAAGGGACTCATAGTGGCTACTACCTCAACGACCGCTGATACACCTCGCGCCCACATCACAAACATGGCTGCCTTGGGTAAGTTGCAGGTCCTGGTCTAGCTGACTCAGTTGCCGGTGACGAAATAGTAACCCCCTCTTGTTTCTATACCAAAAAGTCTTAATAATTAAAAAACTGCCTCTGCGCGGACGCTAATTCGAAATCCTAGAATGCTTGAGGGATATCGACCTTGAAAAGAAATGCATCCACTTGGCCACCCATGGAGACTCTATGGTGCACTCCCGCTGGTGCTACAGCATGGCGGGTAGGGAGTACGCCCGGATACACTCGTGGGGTAACAGCCCAAGGCGAAAGGTTGGTCAATGTGGCGTCGAAATCCTAAGCAGTGTAACACAGGACCGGGGTCGACCCTATATGATGCTGACAACTTACTCGCTCGCCAGGGAGAATATGAGAGGTACAGCCCATGCACACCTGGTGATCTCCCCCAGACCCTCCTAGAGCCGGAACTCGTCCGTTACGCTACCTTGAACGGCTTCCAGATTCGGTGGGATACCGAGTACCAGTCCTTTGAGGAACGAGATGACGGCATAACCGTCACCGTCCTGGACAAGGTCACAGGTCTCAACTACGCCATCGAAGCCAAGTACCTCTTTGGTGCGGACGGCGCACGCTCGCGCATAGTCTCGCAGCTCGAGCTCCCGCTCACACGGACTCCCGGCGGTGGTCTCGCCATCAATGTCCAGATCAAGGCCGACCTCTCGCACCTGATGAAGTACCGCACAGGCAACCTGCACTGGGTGATGCAGCCGGACCGTGAGCACATCGACTTCTGTTTCTTCGCCGTGGTGAGGATGGTCAAGCCGTGGACCGAGTGGATGTTCATCCTGTTCCCCGTCAAGGGTTACACCATGGACCCCAGGCCGACGACGGAGCAGTACCAGAAGGCCGTCCGCCAGCTCATCGGCGATGACACGCCGTTTGAGATCATGAGAGTCAACACCTGGACTGTCAACGAGACCGTGGCCGACGACTACCAGCGTGGAAGGGTCATGTGCTTGGGTGATGCCGTGCACCGCCACCCTCCGTTCAACGGACTTGGCTCCAACACATGCATCCAGGATGCATTCAACCTTGCTTGGAAGGTTGCATATGTGATGCAAGGTGAGCTATATCCTCTCTTATGAATTTTTTTTCTACTTGTAGGAGTAAGCCATCACTCATATTATGCATATACTAACGTGCGATACACCCACTCTCAAGGCAAGGCGGGACCCGAGCTGTTGAAAACCTACACGCCGGAGCGCCAGCCCGTCGGAAAGGGAATCGTCAAGCGGGCCAACGACGGGTTCCGGGACCACAACCACATCTTCAACGCGATAGGACACATCCTGCCGACGCTCGAGGAGCGCAAGCAGGCCCTCGCCGAGCTCGCGTCCGACACGGACAAGGGCAGGAAGCGAAGGGCGGACCTGCAGTGGGCGATTGCCAACTCGGAGCACGAGTTCCACGGCCTGGGAATCGAGATGAACCAGGACTACACGACGCTGCCGTCGACGGGCATCTACACCGAGGACGAGGCGACCACGTTTGCCGACGTCGAGGAGCCGGCCAACCCAGACGTGGTGCTGTACCACTTCCCCACGACCAAACCTGGCCGCAGGCTGCCGCACGTCTGGATCAACACGGCGGTGCCGGCCGACATGGTCACCACCATTGACCTCTCCGGAAAGGGCGGCTTCTCGCTCTTCACGGGCATCGGCGGCGACGCGGCGTGGAAGAAGGCGGCGGCCGAGGTTTCGGAGCTGCTCGGCGTGCCGATCCGCGCCTACTCCATCGGTATCGGCCTCGAGTACGAGGACATCTACGGAGACTGGGCCCGCGTCAGAGCCGTCGAGGAGTCGGGCTGCGTCCTGGCCAGGCCGGACCGGTTCGTCGCTTGGAGGTGTCGCGAGCTGAACAGGGACGGTGGCGAAGGTTGGGCCAAGAGCAAGCTGGAGACGGTGATGAAGGCTGTGCTGTCGAGGTAGAAATAAAAGTGTGGAGAGAAAAAACTACGAGATGGGGCGGTAATTGTGGTTTGATTATGTAGTTTGGTTTTAATTGAGGCTGTGTTGTGGAAACTACCTACCTAGGTACGTTGGGAGACCTTGGCGGGTAATCATATGTGGTCGATTCTTCGCAGGTTTGTGTTTGTCTTGGAAACAACGTGCCTGGCGTGCCCTGTCAGACACCCAAGCCGGGCACCAGTGTGGTTGTGTTTCCAGGCAAGCCAAGCTTGTCGGTTAGTGTTGCACAGCCCTTTGTGGGGTCGGCAAACGACCGCACTGGAAAATCGCTAACGGTCCCTGCCAAGCCCGCAAGCTGCGGGCAACTACAACTGCACCCTTTCAAAGCAATTGTAAATGGCCTCAAGCGTAAAAGCGACAGACACTAATGAAAGGGTGGCGAAGTGAGGTCATGTGCACCGTTTGCCAGAAAGCCTTGAATTTACGTGAGATGGCAGGCTTATGGTTTTTCTTTTTTTTTGCTCCAATTTTGATTTGTATTTGCAAATCCTGCTGCCTAATGGGGGTTTTTTCCCTCCTTTTTCTCCCGAATCATTATTCAATCGAGACTTGGGTTAAATGCCTCATGAATGCTTCGTTTCATAGGCTATGAATGAATTTGGATCGCCGAGATTATCTTAACTTCGTTCCAAGACAACCATCACCTTTCGACCAAGACGCCTGCGTATTAACTTACTTTACTAACCTAAGATAAACCACGCATATCGTTTATAATTTGCTCTTGAATTAATACATCAGAGGTCAACCATGGGAAGTGCAAATGAAGCAGACGCATTGGGCAAACCGCTCCCGCCTCTACCCGGGCAGTCATCAATGCTCGACGTCGGAGAGAGCTCAAGAGACGCACCATCGCAACCACCACAGTACGAAGAAGTAAGCAGTCCAGCATCAAGAGCAGCAGCAGCAGCGTTCACATCCCAAGAACCACTACCGCCGGCACTTCCACCTCCAGCAACCAATGTCTCCTCCATGATGGACCCACCACCATACGCCGAGGATGCCGAGCTGGTGCAGGACATCCTCATCCCAGCCGGCACGCTCCGGCTGGCCGACAGGTCCATCTTTGCAGCCGAGGCCGCCCCCGACGCGGCGCCGCTGTATGAGCTCGACCAGACCATCGGGTATTCGCGCACCGCCTTTGGGACCATCACCCTCTCGCGGCTCGAGCACCGCATCAAGCGCGGCTCCGAGGTCGCCACCCGAGTCAGGGGCATCTCGGAGCTGGTGCAGACGCCGCCCGTGACCGGTCCGACTTTCCCCTTCCACGCCCGCGCCACCATCGCCAAGGCCCACACCCTGGGATCCTTGGGTCTGGTGCCGTGCGTGGGCGGCTACCGCGTCCACCGCGCCGAGGGCAAGAGCATGGCGCAGAGGGAGCAGCTGTTCCGGGCCACGAGGGCGACCAAGAAGCACGGCGAGACGATTGGCAGCTATGATTGGTTTGCCGTTGGCGACATGGCCGGCACCATTGTTGTTCCTGCAGATGGCGGCCAGGGCCCGAGCAGCAGCCGGCCAGGCCACAGGCGGAGTTTTAGCAAGAGTTTCGACGGCGGCATGTTGATCGCGAAGGAGAACACTGAGCACGCGGCGGGCACGCACACGCTCGAAGTCATCGTCTCGCTGGACCAGCGGACGCGGGATGCACTCGTCGCCTCATGGTGTCTGCGGCTGTGGGAAGACATTGCCGCACGTAACAAAGTGAGTCCGGGAGTTTGGGAGATTATCACCAACTGCAGAACCTTCATGAACACATAAAAGACGACAATTTAGAGAGGTAAAGCACCGTGGTCATTTGTATGCTCCTCTTTTCGGTTCCTTTCAATAGGATGATAAGGGACAATACGAGCCTCGGGGCTTTTGTCTAGGCCACATCGCTTACATTCCTGCTGCATTATAGCCATATTACGACGCGAAATCCAAGACAACGAGCACGCTCAAGACACTAGCACGAAACTTTCATTTCTAAGGTCTCTCCAGGAAGACGAATCTGCAGAGACCTGTCATGTATAGCTGGTGCCGGCAGTATAAGTGCATCAGAGAATTTTTGACCGTCTGATATTGGCAGTCAGGCCAAGCATTTCTGGTTTGTGTTCCAGACTCATACTGGCCAAGATGTGTGGGAGCAGGAAGGTTACACAGCTGTGCCGTTCAAGTGCCGGTGCCTCTGGCTCTGACACATACCACTTGAGATTAATCCACTCAAATTAATATTCCGCCAATTATCTGGTTGCCCGCAATGTAAGCACTGATAGTTCGTTTTGCATTTCGAATTTGCATGGCGTCAGTGAGGAGGAGATGGTTCCTTTAGTAGCCCTGTTAGTACATGACCTGCGGGTTCTCTAGGTACTTACCTTACCTACCTTGTCTACTCAACCGAGTCAATTCAAACCCTCGGTCTTTAAACGTTTAATTCACACATACAATCAACCTAGATTTGCCTAGCTCAGGCCATGCCAGATTGCTCAAGGTAGCCCGTTATTTCCTTAGATAGGTAGAACGGTGGGCATTTGCTCGTGACACTAATAGGGCCGCATAGGGCTACCTATACATCCAGCATCTGCCGGCAAAGCCACAACACCGGTTGGCCCGATTCGATGCCGAGCGGGCGCAACCCCAGTCATTTAATGGGGACGGACAGGGAAAAATAAAACAAACCTAGGTGTCCGGAAGCTCATCCGTACTTGTCCCAATATGATCATCGCTGAAGGCCTGCTGGGTACCACGTCGTACTTTCCAAGCCCTGAATCGGCATCATCTACGCGGGATATGCACATTCAAAAATGTGGACGGAGCTTGCTTTCGTCCAATGAGCCCTTGGTCCCTCAAACTTCCAAGTACTTTTTGATGACCCACGTATGTTATTACTTGGCGTGGCATATTTCCCCACGATCCGAGGAAAATAGCCATATTATCGTCCCCGTCGTATAGTGCGTGCAAGTCGGTATATCACTCACTGCCGAGAAACGTTCGACCATAAATAAAATGTCGCCTAACAATTCATCTTGAGGATGAACTGTTTGCTATCGCAATCATAGGAATTATACGTCTGCCAACAAACCCAGCACTTGTTCATGTCGCCATTGTTACCATGCATTTCCAAGTAGCAGCATCGCTTCTTTTGGCAGGCACGGCAGTTGCCATGCCTGCTTCGGCCATTTTCAGCCGACAAGAAGCAACCTGCAGTACTCCGACAAACTTTCCCGCTGTTAGCGAGAGGCAGCTTCCAGACCCTTGGAAGATGGCCAGCGGAAAGTCCGTCGCGTCCGCCGAGGACTGGACCTGTCGTCAGGCCGAGATGAGCAAGGCCCTGCAGCAGTACGTCCTGGGCGACTATCCACCCCCTCCGGACTCGGTCACTGCAACGTCCACAGCAACTGGCCTCAACATCCAGATAAAGGTCGGCAGCAACACAAGGGCCATCTCTGTCGGCATCACCAAGCCCACCAACCCGGGCACCTCGGGAGGGCCGGCCATCATCGGCATTGGCGGCATCTCGATCCCCGTGCCTGCCGGCATTGGTCGTATCAACTTTGGCAACGACGCCTGCGCGTCGCAAGCCGGCTCGCAAAGCCACGGCACAGGGTGGTTCTTCGACCTGCACGGCCGCAGTCACAGCGCAGGCGCCACTACAGCCTGGGCCTGGTGTGTAGGCCGCATCATCGACGCTCTGGAGCAACTAGGACCGGCTGTGACTGGCATCAACACGGCCAGGCTGGGCGTCAGCGGATGCAGCCGCAACGGCAAGGGCGCCTTCATCGTCGGTGCCCTCGAGAAGCGGATTGCCCTTACCATACCGCAGGAGTCTGGGTCTGGCGGGGCGGCATGCTGGCGGATATCGGACTCGGAAAAGGCCAAGGGTAAAAACATCCAGACGGCGAGCCAGATCGTCACCGAGAATGCGTGGTTCTCGCCGCGGTTCAACTCATTCACCAGTAGGACGACGACTATCCCGGCAGACCACCACTTCCTAGCAGCTATGGTGGCGCCAAGGGGCCTGTTCGTCATTGAGAACGACATTGACTGGTTGGGCCCCGTGAGCACGACGGCGTGTATGAAGGCGGGTAGGGCCATCTACCAAGCCCTCGGCGTCGGACCTAGCATGGGGTTTTCGCTCGTCGGTGGCCACCAGCACTGCCAGTTCCCTTCAGCCACGACGGCCAACCTCAACTCTTACATCAACAGGTTTTTGCTTGGAACGGGCCAAACGAACAATGTGGAAACGAGCAGGGCTACGGTCAATATGGCAGAGTGGACTAGCAACTGGTCTGCAGCGCCAAAAATAACCCTGACGTCCCCTGCACGTCTTTGAGAACATCTGTAGCGTCTATTAGGTGGTTGTCAGTAGATAGTCATGTTGTTCGGAAATTGACGAATTTAATGACATGCACAATGCGATGAATTGCTGGGTTAGCCCGCTGTCAAGTGTGACTAGACTAGTTTCTTTCTGCACTTCCTAGGTAGAGTGCATCAAGTTACTGGTTTGCTGCCGGTAGAATTAATGTCAAGTCACCCGAGAATTATGGGCATTTTAAAGAATGAGGCAAGATAGAATAGTGACTTTGGGTCGAATCTGCTGATGCTTGTTAGATAATTAATTCATCGAAAGGCCTTTTCGAAGTGGTAGTCGACAACAGTGCAAGTTAGGATCTGCCATTACGCATAATGAAGGCTGGGTGCCTGGTCTTCAACGGTTCGTGCCCCACCTTACTCCAGTGAACCCCACCCACCCACATCACCAAAGGCGGTAAGTCCATTGAAGCGCGATCCATCAATGGCAGAAAAAAAAAAGTTCAGGGACTGCGTTGCGCCGAATGCTTCTTGAGAAACGTCGCTAGTGAGCCAAGGTGGACGGACTTTGAATATAAACACCCACCCTTCAAGACAACAAAAATGGCGGCTGAAGTTGTGCCATTACAGCAGCTCAAGCTGCCCGCGGGCCCCTCGCCTGTGACGGCTGAGCAGAAATACTGGAAGTCGTTCACCAACCAAAAGTCGCACACCTCGACGGCGTCATGGCCCGTCACCCACATCAGTTTCCCCGCGCCGGGATACTCGTCGGCAACCTCGACCACTGCCGTCAAGAACAATGATGTTTTCGCCGTCACCGCTGGTCCCCGAGTCGATGTCTACAGCATACGGCGCCGTGAGCCCCTCAAGACCATCAGCCACTTCGACACGGCTGCCCGTTCCGGCGAGATCCGACCGGATGGCCGAGTTTTGCTGGCTGGTGAGGACTCGGGAAGGATGCAGGTCTTTGACGTCGCTGGGTCGACACGTGCGGCTCTGAGGACCTGGAATATACACAAGCAGCCTGTCTGGGTCACCAAGTGGTCGCCGAGGCCTGGCGACCTGACCACACTCATGAGCTGTTCCGATGACAAGACTGTTCGCCTCTGGGACCTCCCCTCGGCCGACCCGACGAGAACGTTCGTTGGTCACCAGGACTACGTGCGCAGCGGTGCCTTCATGACGGGGCCTGCCGCCACAGGAAGCGGCAACATTCTCGTCACCGGCTCATACGATTCAACCGTGCGACTCTGGGACGCCCGTGTTCCGGGCCCGGCTGTGCTCACCTTCCAACACACGGCCCCCATCGAGGCGGTACTACCTTTGCCGTCAGGTACCACCATCCTCGCCGCGTCAGGAAACTCCATCTCTGTTCTCGACGTCGTGCACGCCCGGCCTCTGCGTACCATAACCAACCACCAAAAGACTGTCACTTCACTCTGCCTGGCCAGTAACGGCCGCCGTGTCTTGTCGGGCGGCCTCGACGGGCACGTCAAGGTTTACGACGCAGAGTCGGGCGGCTGGAACGTTGTCGCCAGCACAAAATACCCATCCCCCGTCACGTCGCTGTCCGTCATCTCGGCCGGCGCTAACGCGGCCGACCGCCACCTGGCCGTCGGCATGGCGTCCGGTCTTCTCAACATTCGTACACGCCTGACGGGCACCGCGGCCGACCGCGAACGCGAGCTCGAGGTCGCCCGCACCATGACTGAAGTGTCGGACTTGCGCGCCATAGACGCCGCGCGCGATAAGAGGAAGCGCGCCGCCCAGCACTCGCTCGCCCTGGACAAGGCCGGCCTGAGCGCCGACTTTGTCATCGACGCCACGGGCGGCAAGGGGCGCAAGACCCGCGCCGCCAAGGAGCCTAGGTGGCAGAAGGACTTGAGGCAACAGAAGTACCGGCAAGCGCTGGACCGAGTCCTTGATGTCACGTCCCCGGACCACTCGCGCATGGCCGTGCTGACGCTGCTGACGGCCCTGCGCCACCGCAGCGCCCTCGTGCACGCCCTCGAGGGCCGCGACGAGGAGACGGTGCAGCCCATCCTCGCCTGGGTCACTCGCCACGTCGTCGACCCGCGCTACGTCTCGGTCTGCGTCGACGTCGGCCTCCACCTTCTGGACCTGTACGCAGAGTACGCCGACAGGTCCCCCGAACTCGAGCAGGGTTTCCGCATGCTCAGGAGCCAGGTTATCAAGGAGGTCGAGAGGGCACAGATGGCCTGCCAGACCGGTGGCATGCTGGAGACTTTGATGGTGAGCTCCGAGGCCTGAGAGGAAATTTTAAATGGTTCGGCTGTTTTGCTATGGTCTGAGAACATTGATTTTTTTGGATTTCAAAGTCTGGGGTCGGCTCACAAAAGTAGCTACGGTATGGTATATGGGGCGTGTGGTGTATACCCCTTTTGTGTTCGGAATCTGTTAAAAGGGGTTTGCTATTTTCGACAGATCCCCTTGGTGATTGCTCATATTTGCATTGCGTCGGCGTACGGTTTGTCTCAAAAAAAAAGAACAAAGATAAAAATGAAGGTGGATTCTTAGTTAATCTTGCCAATATAAAATACGTTGTCTGTGAAACAGAATCATCGTCACCAAATCCAAGCTAGTGAACATCAGAAGGAAGTGGACAAGGTCTAGAGACACGCGTCACCAAGGATACCACGTCTCAAGGCATAAAAGCCAGTGTAGAATGCCACACACGGGTCGAGAAGCCAGCCAATGTTTCCAAACCACCTAAATCAGGCAAGATCTTGTTATAGTTGCAGTCGTAGCTGTAGTTGTGGGAGAAGAAAACCCCATATCGAGTCATGAATATCGCCAACAATACATTCGTAAGAAAGGCCGTTTCCATAAAATCCACAAAATATTCCCCAGTAAATACCCAAATAAGATGAACTAACACAAGAGGGAAACAATCCGAAAAGAAATCCCAAGCCCAAGGCGCAAATTTGAGAAAAAAAACCCACGACATTTCCCCACGCCCCACGCTTTCCTCGAGATTCCTTCAAAATCATGTACAAACACTTGGTAGCCACGCCGTGATAGCGAGTGTCATCTCTGCCACACATAGAGCAAGAAAGCAAAAAGAGCTCCGGGTTCTGTCGGCTGAATCGGTCAAACGAAACCAAGAACCCAGAGAAGAAGAGGAAGGGTTTTCGTGAAACCTTTTTTTTTTCTCGTATCGTCGTCAAGCACACACCACACCAACGAGAAAGCTACTGCTTCTGCTTAGATGGGCTCTGAAAATGGCCCTTCCACTTTCAAGTTTCGGGGGAAAAATTAGAGGGGAGTGCAATACGCATCCTCTTAAACAACTGGAAATCATCGGGCATACGGCCGGTTCATGAGCGCGATCTCGCGTGTGATCTCACTCCACTCCAGCTCGCGCTGGATCTTGCCGTTCCAGTGCAGTTGCAAGAGCTCCTCCCACTTGAGAAGCTCGTAGGCGAAGCGCAGGTGTGGCTGGATAATGACGTTCAGGCGGCGCGCGCGAACAAAGCTGTACGCCCGCGGCACTGAAAGTTTCAGCTCCTTCATGACCTCGGCGATACAGATTGTCGCGCTGCGTGACACGCCCACGCGGCAGTGGACAAGGGTTGCTGTACCGTTGCGGCGGCCTCGTTCTGTAATTGAAAAGATAGATCCCTGGTTAGTCAAAATGGGTGGTGACATGGGTTCCATGGAGCTCCAAAGAAGAACCTACCAATGAATTCCAAACAACGTTGGAACTCGCACGTCAGAGGGTCGATACCGTTGTCTTGGACGTTCTCGACAATACAGACATTTTCTGGTCCCCACTGCTCTAGCTCGCCATCACGCCACATTGCCGTCTCTCCAACACTCAAGATCTGACCGATACCTAGTTCTCGCAGAAGATCGGGGTTGTTTGCATGGCCGAGGTTCCCGAGATACATATAATGCAAGATCCTGCTCGGCAAAGACCCGTCGAGTCCGGCCAGCCACTTCGGTTCGTTCCGTTCGCTCTTCAACATTGCAGTCATTTCTGCTAAGCTAGCGGTTTCTGCATGAACAGGTGACGCAGATAACAGCCGGGGCGCTATGGCCGTTAACAGGGCAACATCTGTCGGGTACGCAAAGAAATTCCGCTTCTTGACTGTGTGCAAGTGCAGCCACGCTTCGGGGACTGGCATACCAGTCGCGTAGCTAACATATGCAATCGCAAGCATCGTCGACTCAGTGTACCCATCCTGGCAGTGAATGAGAATCTTTCGCGGTGGAAATTTTGACTGGCTGCCGGCCCCTGTCATAGCTTCACCGTTGTCGATATCGACTGGATCCGGACAGGTTCCTTGGGCGAGGTGATAAAGCCATTTACATGTGTCCAGAATACCGTCTGCTTCAGCCTGTGACCAAGTTGGTGGCAGAATTGACCCTGATGATGGGAATTCCAAAAAGACCTGCTGTATCACCTCATCAGGAATCCCGACGATTGCCTGGAGGCAGACTGGGCTCAGCTGAGCCATGTCGTTGCACTCTATAAAGATGTCGTAGTCCTGATCCTCACCCGTAGATGGGTCAGGTGTTGGGCCGAGAAAAACATTTGGTGCAATCTCGGAAGCTTTGGTCATGGCGTACATCTCTCTCCTCTCTTGACTAAAGAGATCGACGACTCTGCCGGTCAAGCGGCCGCCGGAATCAACAGCCACTATCTCCGGGTGATTCTTCTCAAAGCTGGAAAAGCGCGAAAGGCACACAAAGGTATTGTACTCTGGGAGTGCCAGATCGCCTTGGTCTATATGTTTCTGGCGCCAAGCTTGTTGCGCATTGGCTATGTCCCAGCCGACCTTGCGCACCAAGGGTTCATCATCGCCGTATACTACTATGTCTGAAGTCATGGCCGATTTCGCCGACTGAATCTGAAAGTTGCGGACGGAAAAGCCGTCCTTGGGATCAACATCGATAAACTCGGCCGTATCACTCTGCAGAAACTCTTGAGGAGCAATGGCCCCTTTAAGCCGCGAGGTGCTGAGATCACCGTCCGCCTTGACGAGTGTCACGCTGCGCAGACAATGCGGCGTCCGGCGTAGAGAACGGCGGCGCTGGACAAAAAATGCCTGCTGGATGTGGTTCTGGGGGTGCAGTCCGTGCAGCCATGGGAAGACTGCCGAAGGGTCTGGCAACGGTTGTCTAGCAATATGATCCAGAGCGTCGGCTATGTCTCTGGGGGTGAGCTGGTAAACGATAAGGCTGCCGCCATCGGCAGAGCTAAAGCGTGGGAAGGCATCAGGAGGAAACAGAATCGATTGGGAAGATTCGTTGACGGAATTATGGTCGGAATCGAGTGTCTCGAGCGTTGGCGGGTGGTTATCGTGAGGGTGAGGAGCGGATCTTGGGACGGGACCCGGAGGGCATACTGGTAGATGCTTGTTCGGTACTGGGTTCGCGTTGATGCTGTCTATAGCAATGGACGACGAGCTCAGAGAGAGACCCGAGGAGGCTCGGTGGGCAGGGATTGGACGGGGGAGAGCAATGGTAGCCATGGCATTCGCTGTGTCGCACGCACAGTCGTTGGATCGTTGTCTTGACAAAATAGCGACGAGCGACTCGAGGTCATGCCCTTTAGCCAAAGCGATGCAGAACGACCTGCCGATGGGACTCGTTTGTTATGATATAGCGACAGCCGGTATTTTTGTCGTTTGCGTTCGGATTTGATGCGTGAAAATGATGTTATAATATCAAACTGGAAGCTGGTTTGTAGGCGAGAACGAGATGAGACTCTGCGTTTCGCGACGAGTGCTTGTCTGTGCCCGTATGAGAATAGAAGTCTTTGTGGGGAACTGGGTGGTTCAAAGCAAAGCAATGTTTGTCGCTTCGTCGTTGTGCAGAAGCGTCAACCTTGGGACGATCAAGATTTCCTTGCCAGCACATCAACCAGTCGTATCTTAATACGGTGATCTTGTTATACGAATGAAGGTTAATTGAAAATAATGGAAAGAAACTCGAGGATAAGCAGCCCAGAAGTAAGGTGTCTAGAACACAAACTACCTACACCTTACTTCGTAGGTAGATATTGGGATCTTGATCTGGGGGGGTGACCTCCAGTGGGCCAAGGTTACTTCGGGCTAGGGATTAACACCCCTGCCCGATAGATAACTGAATTAATTGCCTTTAGGATGGATGCTAGGCCTAGTCTTTGTTTCTTTGGACGCCAACAAATCAGGGGTCAGCTTTGCCGTTCAAGGGGTCACAAGTTTTGTTTGGTTCAGCGACGGCGGGGAAGATAAAGACGAGTCGGAATTTCGTCCGGGTGATTTGAATGAATTGATTTGGGTCGGTCGTCTTGTTTGATTGAGCTTTGCTTTCCCTTACCAAGCTGGATGTGTCTACCTATCTATCTAGTAGTTACCTAACATACCCTCCTCGTCCCGTCTCCTATGATACCATATCGCAAACACGAGAGATAGCCAGTAATAGTCGCATTTGCTTGCATCTTGTCGTTCCATTCCCCTTGCTGACAGTGGAGGCCGGGCATCGCTGCCTGTACAGTAGTAGGTTGCTATTTGCCGCTCTCTCACAATCTGTGCGGGGGCTCTGGGGTTTGATGGACTTGGGGGTGGAGGGGTAAAGGACCCTGCAAGCCAATAGCGTCCCAAGCCGGGGCTCCAATGTGGGAAGGGCGGGACAGGCGGTGCAGCGCTAACGTTGTTTTCGTCTTGCAGCTCTGGGCTTTTTTGGAGCAGAGATGCTTGAAGCTTTTCGTGATGCAGGGCTAAGGCCAGTTGGTTGCTGTGTGTTTGCCATGCATGCATGCCGTTGCGTCGCAATAACGACGACAGGAATGGAGCGAGGAGAGAGACTAAGTTACTAGTTCTAGGTGTGCAAGTGTGTTAGGGGGCATGCATCCCCGCTTGGAATTCACTTTCATTTCGCCGTTCTGCCTACGCGTTCAAAGTCAACAACAGTCCCAGAGCCAATGCACAGCAGAAGTTGGGTTTGGAAGTTGATTTTTTTCGAATAGTGAGGCGAAACAGAGGTAAGATCCTACCTGGATACTCGCGAATACTCAACTCAGACCTCCAAAGTATCAATCATGGCAATCATTCTCAAAATCCGATGGTGCCATGTCGCGCCATGGTCGAAACAACTGACGAGGCAAATGGGCAGTTTGGATAGGTTCGACAGGGGTGTTACCCAACTGCAACTGAGCGGAGTCTGTCACAAAATGTCCCGCTGGGTGTGACCAAGTTGCGGGGGTGGGTCATGGTCAATGCTTCCGTTCCGGTTGCCCTACGGATTAGACCGCGAAGCTCCCTGTTGAATGTATTGGTGCTTGAATCAGTTCCAGGCTTCAAGGGATTTTATGCTTAGGTACCCTTTTGAAGTTTACACGCTGCTGAAAAGATTGTTTCAGATGGTCCATGTTTTACTCGGCGGCAATTTGTTTGTTGGTATTTGAAATTACTGCTTTAGCTGTCGTAAACCTGAGGTTTCGAAGCACATACCAGGCAATTGGCTGTCCCAGAATTCAGCTGGCTTGCCCGCCAAGCCGCAGCTATCCTCGAGGCACGGAGCACCTAAGATACCAAAGATTAGACTCCGTCATCCGTACATGCAACTATACATACATCACCCACCCACTTCAAATTCCAGACTAGTCTAGTTCTAGACTAATACTTCTAGCACGCTGGGCCCCACCTTGAACTGTTAGACGCCCTGCATGCCATTAGCGACCGACCTTGTTATCGACGGCTAGTCAACCTGAAATCATGGCAGGAGTCGGTCGGCCGGCCCCGGCTGAGACGTAAGTTCAAAGGCCGGCCTCCTACGACCCGGGCCGGATCCGAAAGCCTTTGATTAGTTTTACCTGTGGCGACATGCTCAGACAGGCGAGACATTAAGACGAACACCCGTTGCGGTGTAGAAAACCACCACGCAGAAAAAGTGCGTCATATGCATTTCACTGTCACAAGCTTCACTTTATCTACAGAGACTTGATGTGAAACATTTCGGTCGCCAGAGGTAACGGGCATGATGCGATATCCATAGATGGCTCAAGTTGCACAACTCGGCACAATTTCAGTAGTGGATTTGCGTTGTCAATCAATGCTTAAATTATACACGATTCTGGAATAGATCTAGACTTATATCTCACCATAGAGCATAGGTAGGTGGCTAGATAGGGAAGAAGCATACCTGGGTATAATCCGTAAGAGAACTCAGCAAAGCAAGATACCAATTAAGGTACCTAGTGTTGATGCATAGCCGTCTTGTCTACTAATTATGGACCTTCCCTGCCTGCTGTATGCCCCAGTTTTCTTCCATCAAGCTTTCAAACGATCCACTCCTATGGATCACTAACGTCATCGCACCAGCGAATTTGGATTTTGCTTACCCAGCCAGGCAGGAATTTGTGACTTGGTCACGGTATCATTTCAGAGCTCAAGGGGTACGTGACGCACAAAGCACAACATCAGCGGACAATGGCAACACATGCTGCTGGTCAAGATAGTTGCGTACATTGACCCAGACCCCAAAGCCTCAGACACCTGCAGGTAGCCTTCCTGCTGACCGTACGCGCAAATTTCTTAGTCGATCACAGGCCGACCGGAGCACGCTTATGCAACCAAGCATCCGAACTTCCATGACCGGAAGCGTTTTCCTGAACTCAACGACATCATACTACACAGAGACTAATACACATCCATGTCTTTGCTGCAAGAGACCGCACTTTTTACGACACTGATAAGTGTCAAGCTAGTCGGTGTGAGGTAGTAGGCGTGTGGCGGATTCTGGATGCGACTGCAGCAACTCGAGCAATACGAAAAGAAAACGGCGGTACGGTACTGTCTTAGGCCATCCGCCTCGTTATGTCCTCCAGCAGGCAGAAAATCCATAGCCACGGGCCTGGCTGTCGTCTAGCGCCCTTGAGCTATCCCACCGAGACCAATCCAGAATTACACGGCATCCCGCCGCTTGTTGCCCAATTCTTCTATTCGTCCGTTATACCCATCGATGACCCTCTTGCCCTGGCAGCGGCGCCCGATGCCAAGTCCTCAAAACCGAACCCTCCACGACCATTCTCGCAGGGTGACAACAACTCACTCGAGAAAGCATGGCTTTCACTCGCCTCGGGCGAAGACCGACGAGACCACCGTTACGCTCTGAAAAGCAGAAGCCCCAGCCCGTCCTCTGCACGGACTGATCAGAAGAAAATCGACGCCATCTGCAAACATCTAGTACACAAACATGTCGAGAAACACAGGAAGGAAGGCCTGGTTCCCTCCGCTGATGCAACACAAGAAGATGGGCCGATATGCTGTGCCGAACTTCGTATCGACGCCTCCAACGAACTTAGGCGTGCCTTTTGTGCCCTGGTTCGTAAACGTCGGAAAGGGCTCGACGAAGACACTGTGATTCCAGCTGTGATGCTAGAGCTAGAGAAGGCATTAGCAACCGAAGAATCACCTACTCAGCCCAACCGAGCCAAGTCTGCGAGTATATCTTCGACCGCACCCGTTACAATTGGTTCAATCCCATCTATACTCAATAACGAGCCTGGTTCGGCTCCATCGAGCCTACCGGCTACCAGAATTGGAAGGCCAGAGCGTCGAACAAAAGGAGATAGCGAGGCAGAGAGTAGACGTTCGAGCATTAGTAGGGCAAATGTGGTGCCCCTTGGTATGACCAAGGTATCGACATCAGCGCCAAGACCACCAATTGTAGATGATGGAATCGCAGGCAAGCCTTTTGTGCGAGTTGCCACACCAGATGTTCCCTTGGGATCATTCAGCCCAGGCTTGTCTTCGCTTCTGAAGGGGACCGATAATGGCTCCAAACCCCCATCAAGGGAGGGGAAAGCCTTAGACCCAGGGCAAGTGTCGGAGAATTCAAATCAAGAATCAGCCAATGGCTTGCCAGTTGAGGACAACAGAACATGGGAGCTTCGCGGTCAACCAGTTGAGGTTCCAGTGGGCGTTTCTCGTCTACACATGGTCTCACTTCCAGTACTGCAAATGAAGCCGATATATTGGTCGCCAGTCAATGATATTAGTATTGTGTTCAGAGCTACTTGGTTCTACAGGTGAGTCTAAGAACAGAGATTTCTATGATGCCTGGCATTGTTTCTTGCCATCAATTTACAGTTGCTGATAATTGATGCCGTCGTCCAGGGACACCATGACTCCTGTCGAGCCACAAGCAGCCAATCAACTGGAGTCGGGGTACCGAGAGCTCCAGCCTTGGACCGAGGCATGGAATGATGAACTCCGCTGTGCTATTGACGTTGGTGCTTTGGGTGAAGAAAAAGTTGTGCAGCCTCTTTGGCCGCAACCTGTACAGAACAAACACAACAAACCGCAGGAGGATGATCCTCCGATTCCCGAGCCCAGCATTTCGGATGATCCCCATTGCGCTGCTCGATGTTTCCATGGAGAGGCCGCTGCCGAAGGAACCCTTGAAGCCATCCAGAAACCAGACGGAAACGTGCAAAAGAGCCACGCTAATTACTACGTCTTGTACAAAAACTCGCGCGAGGCATTTTTGCTCAAACCCAGCCTCAAGCCATCTGCGTACTACGGACGCAGGCCGGTCAACAAGATCGTCAAGGGAACCGATGTGGGCACGCCTGTTGTCAGGGGATTTGATAGAGATGCATGGATCCGTCTGCACGAGCGCCCCACAAGCAAGTCTATGGCTGCTGAGACCCAAATGCTATCGCGAGGTTCAGCGCCCCAGACAGCTGCGGGCGTGACGTGTTTTGCTTGCCAGGCTGATCTTGATCGCTGGCGTGTCAATGATCTTGTTCTTGTTGCTCACGGCATCGGCCAGAAGTTTGCTGAGAGGGTTGAGAGCTTCCATTTTACACATGCCATCAACGCTTTCCGAAGGGCTGTAAACGTGGAGCTGGGCAATGAGCAGCTACGACAGGCCATGGGTAATGGTCCAGGCGGCAAGAATGGCATCATGGTGTTGCCGGTTAACTGGCGTCACAAGCTTTCCTTCGAGGACGGAGGACCGATGCAGGATACCGATGGGGCAACGTCTGTGCCTGATGGCTTCAATCTCAAGGACATTGAACCAAAGACAATCCCAGCTGTCCGCAGCATGATCTCTGACATTATGTTTGACATACCTTTCTACATGTCTCATCATAAGCCCAAAATGGTACACGCACTGGTTGGTGAGGCGAACAGGGTCTACCGGTTGTGGTGCAACAACAACCCGGGGTTCGCGGAACAAGGCCGCGTACATCTCATTGCTCATTCTTTGGGCAGCGTCATGGCGCTCGAAGTGCTGTCAAACCAGCCCACCAAGACCCCTCCCATGAACGACTTGGACCTGGACAACGCCCGACATTTCGCGTTTGACACAGCCAACCTGTTCCTCCTGGGGAGCCCAGCAGGCTTCTTTCTACTTCTTGAGCGCGGACAGCTAGTGCCCCGACGAGGTCGACTCAAGCCAGGGGCAGATCCTGCGGATGTGTCTGCCGACGATGTCGTTTCTGAGCAAGGCCAGTTCGGCTGCCTTGCAGTGAACAACATATACAATATCCTTGCACGGGAGGACCCGATTGCATACCTACTTAACGGAACTATCGATCCAGTGTATGCCGCAAGTCTCAAGACCGCCTACGTTCCCACCACAAATGTCGGCATGTTCCAGTCTATCGGCAATGGGATCAAAGGACTATGGGGCGGCGGGGCGAGTAATGTACACCAACAGGCCGGTGCTGCGGCAGCATCGGTGCGACCATCCGCTACCATGCGTTTGCCCTCACAGCTCGAGCTGGAGGTGCATGATTTCACTCGAGAGGAGATTGCGGAGCGCAAGGCATATCTGCTGAATGACAACGGACAAATAGATTACTATCTACGTTCCGGGGGCGGGCCTCTAGAGATCCAGTATCTCAACATGCTCAGCGCTCACAGCAGCTACTGGACCAGTCCTGACTTGGTGCGGATGCTTTGCATGGAGATTGGCAGGAAACCCGGTCGCTCAAATACCTACCCAGGAATGAGGGCGCAGAAGGCAACCAAACGAATGGTTCCAAGTCTGAACTGAAGCACTGTACCAATGATTTTCTTTTCTCTTGATTCTCCTTGTTTGTTTGTTTTTCTTGCAGTAGACAGGCATATTTGCCAATTGTCACTGGCCAACAGAACCGGCCCTTTTAATATAGCGTTTTAAATTCCCCTTTAGACAACAAGATAGATATCCAGGGCACAGTGGCGCAAGTCATGCAACCTGGAAGCCCCTTAAATTTAAGCATCCAGCTGCATCATATCCTTTTCTGCCGCATCATCCATTTCGTAGTCTTCGTCCTCCTCGATCACCCTGACGGTGACGGCCTGCCCATTGGTTGCTTTCCCTTGCGCCGCCTGCAACTCTCGGATCATGTCGTTCTCAACCTTTGCCTGATGCTTTTTCAGATCCTCGATGGTCCATCGACTCACTCCGTCTTGGTCCTCGGGCCTGAAAGGCTGCGCCATGGACTTTAAGAACTTGCGGGCCGCGCTGACTGCCATGTCGGTGCTCATATTGACGTCGCTCTCTGCCAGGGCCTGGTTGATCCACTTGGGCAGCTGGGGTCGCTTCTTGGGGAATCGACGGTCAGCGAGTACCATGATTCCGTAATCGTCCTTTCCACGCAGCACACGACCCAAACACTGCGCCGCGTGACGCATGGCATCGAAGGATAGGAAGTCGTTCTCGCGGATGCGGTATGTCTCGCGCAGGAACTCGAGGCGCGCCTTGAGGATCAGCGATTCTGTGTACTGGAACGGGACTCCGATGCACAGCACCGTGCGGCCGTACTGATGGTCAAAATCTATACCTTCCGAGACCTTGCCTCGGGCGACGCAGAGCATGATGGCACCAGTGCCGTTGCAGCAAGCCGTCCGGTACGTTTCGAGAGCCACGGCGGTCTCCTGCGCGTCCGGCGTCTCGACCAAGATGAGCTTGTACTTCCAGATCTCGTCCAGGATCTTCATGCCCTGCCACATACTGATGATCGACTCCATGTAGAAATACGACGGGAAAAAGACAACCATGCCATCTGGCGTGATCTTGGCAAACTCGGTCAACAGCTGACCGTAGTTTCGCACTACAGCCGGATCATTTCTCACAGCGAAGCTGCTTGAGATGGAAGCCTGATCGCTTCCTTTTGTAACTATCATCGGCAGAAATGAGCGCCGAGCGAGGGTCATGGCATATGACTCCTGCACAACAGCGTCGAACCCAAGCATCTTTGGGTACATCTCCAGAGGCGACAGGGTTCCGGACGTGATGATGACGGTCTTGAAACGCTCAAAGACAGGTTTGATGGCGATCGCTGCATCCAAGCACGTGAAGTGGAGGACTGGGTTTGGAATCTGTGACTTTTCGCTCTCGTATGGCTCCAACAACAAAAGGAAACCTTTGTCGTAGGTTGCTACAAGTGTGGCAAAAGTCGCTACCTCCTGGAGAGGCTGGAAATCTTCGATATTGGTGAGCTCCAATGTCCGCACCAAAGACGTGAGACGCTCAGCGCAAAACCTAAGAGGTTTCTTCTCGATGAAAGTGTACTCTTTCAAATGGGCCAGGAAAGAAGGTGGTGTCTCAGATATGACCTCCAGTACTTTCATGCGAGTCTGGATGAGCAATGTCAGCTGAAAGTATACATATATTTGGGAGCTGAGCGAGTTACTTGCCTTGAGATATTCAATAAACCTCTTCAAGAATGCCACAAAGTGCTCTGCTCGCCGGATATTTCCCGGAACCGCCTCCTTCAGCAGATCATCAGGTAAGACTACCACAATGCAATTTAGTCAGTGAGCGGCTTTTTCAAAGGGATATCACAACAGCCACGTACCGGGATTCGACATGAAAGCATCTTCTTGCCGTGCTTCATCTGCCTCTCGCAGACCCTCTACCAACTTCCGGTACTCGTCCTCCAGCTGGTTCTGGTCGGTCTCGCGCATTTCGTTGATTCTCTTCTCCAGGTTCATGGCACCTCTGCTGGCTTTCCTCAGCGAGTCCTCCGTGATATCTGTGCTGAGGGACTCAATACACACGTTGTCGATGTTGTGCGCCTCGTCAAAGACTATTATAGAGTCCCTTGAAAGCTCTTTTGATACCCGCTCGGCGATCTTGGGGTCCAGCAGGTAATGGTAAGAGTATATTATGACGTTGCAGTATTGCATCTGCCATGGTCAGGCTTGATCTCCACCGACCATAAATCAATAGGCGGGTACCTCGACTTACCATTCGCCGTGATGTAAAGTACGGACACTGCTTATGTTCCTCCCCATACCGCAGCAGGCCTTCCAGGGTCCACACGCCATTTGGGATGAGGTTGTGAGGTTCCAGGAGATCGAGGTTCTGTGCTTCAAATTAGTATGAGATCCAAATAGTGAAGAGTAAAAGTAAAGCGCATGTTAAGCACTCACGTCATGATAAACGCAGAGCTCTACATCTTCGCCCTTTTCCTTTTTCTCCTTAACAAAGCCTGCCGTGAGGCCACGACACCTGGCGTCGACGATGGCACCACTCTTCTCCCGCTTGACAGAAGGATGCAGGCAAAGATTTTTACGACTGGTTAAGCCTAGACCTCTAAAGTCCTCTTCCTTGCCAAGTTCGCCGGCTCGGTACTTCATCAAGTTCTTTAGCTCCGCAAGTGCCTTCTCGATCTCGGACATGGTACCTGTGCAATGTCAATATGGACCGACAAAGAAGCAGATCCTTACGCTGCTGTAGATAGTAACCAGGGTGCATGGTTCACTGACGGGAACAGTAGATAAGCTTCCGATGCTCCGGGTAATGCTGCTGGTATGCTACAATGAGCGACAGCAGTGTGGCGGTTTTGCCAGTGCCCGAAGGCATCTCGAGTACACAGTTGCCGCCGACATCGAGTGTCTCTGAGTTACATCATGTCAGCCGGAACTGCTAATTGGGTCCGGTTCAGGTTGGGTTAATTGTTCTTGCTCACTTTTCAGGTCACACATATAACTGATGGGCAAATAGTCAGTCAGACAGAGCAAGAAAAAAGCATGGACACATAATTGAGTAGACAGCTGCGAGGCTCACGCATATTGTTCTAAAATATTGATACTATGCGTCAGTTCATCCCGCTTCAGAAGCCTGCGCCAAGTCGGGCACCATAGATGCCAGCGTACCTGGGTATATCCGAGGATACGGAAAGATGACCGGCAGGTCACTACAAAGTGCGACCGTCAGCTTCAGACCTCAGAGTTGATTCAAATCAGGCGGGCCTTGGCTCACTCGATATAGAACAACATGTTGAAGAGCTGCTTGCTGGTCCGCCTATCCTCCAAGCATCTAAGGGAGGTGAAAAGACGAGGACAAGGATTGGCCCCGGAGGGTCGGTTTGCCCGTCAAGTCACTGAGCTATCAGAAGCACATTTGAAATCGAGGTCGTTCAAGTCCCATCAACTCAAACAGAGATGGAAACCGTGGTCTGTTGATGGAATAGTTCGGGTAGGTCTGATTCAGTTTCGGCGCGTTTCCAGAATTCGTTGGTTCCATCTATTCTAGCCTAGACTCCAAAAATGCTGCCAGTCATGACGCGAAAAACACCAAGTCACGTGTATTGTTTCACGTGCGTGCGATCACGTGATGACTTCAGCCGAATGTTGATGGGGTCCACCATTTAGAGCCCAGGGCCCCAGATATACCACGAACAACGGAATACTTTGTGGGGACCCGCAGAATTCAGCCCATATGCACACAGTCGATCGATTTCTGACGATTCACATGCCACACGCCTATTCTTGGCTACCTAAACTGAGCTCGGGACCGAACCGCTGTGCGATGCTGCTGACCTGTGGCCTAGCATTTCCATGCCACACGGATGGAAGAGTCTTAAATCCAACTTAATCAGTCAATATACTACCTAGAGATCAACGCAGCTTGGCCACCTTTTCCTAGGTACCTATCTACCTACCTTACCTACCCATCTGCTTTGCTGCCTCGCTCGTTTTGCCCACCGACAGTTCGGTTTTCTTGGACAAGATCCGCACCAACCAGGCATGCGCGGGTATGTCTCTTCCGGGATCTAGCTAAATTTTTGACTACCTTTCATACCTACCCATGTCAAAGTGATCTTCTCGTTTCTCCCGGGCAGATCGTTTCCCTGGCGTATAGTAGTCCACAAATGCCTCGACAGTATTTTCGTGAGGCGCCTACCGATAGGCTTACTGCTGATTTACACGCATACTCGGTATGCCGTCAGCATTTGAAGCCTCTTTTACGAGGCCGACCCAACAAGCCTGGCAGATAGCTACCTAATCAATCATAACCAGCTCCTTACCGAGGTCATTTATCAACATCATTCAAGCAGGAATCCTGTGCAGTAATTGCAACGGCCGTTGTGCGATCGGGAGCGGCATATTTGTGTGGGTGGGAGGTACCATCATTCCCTGCAAGTGCTACAAACCAAGTTTGTTCGATGTTACACAGGGCGGGGTCTTTTCCCAGGCAGCAGCCATTTCAAGTCCAGCACTACCGGAGTTTAATCAGCCATGTCCTCGGTTTGTCTGATGGTTTTTTTCTCGGGCCAAAATGAACTCGCAGGCAACAGGACAGTTGCCACCATCTTCGCCACGGAATACACCGCGTTGGTCTCGTCTTGAGATTTCCGGGTGCATGCGCGATCGTTTTGCGCCGTAGCTGCTCGTTTCCAGACCTGATTGCTTGGAGTCCAGAGCAACAACAACACACGCCTGTACAGTACAGTACAGTACAGTACAGTACAGTACAGTACAGTATGTCACATTATCTGCAGAGCGCGTCTATCTGTGAATTTGACGCCACTTGCATCCATGAGACCCAACAAGCCAATTAACCAAGTCATCCTGAAATGGCCCGGCCCATGAGTGTGTCACTGTCACACTTGCGCGCATTGCAGTTTCTTGAGTCGGTATCGGCAACGCATACGCTAGTCTAGTATGTAGCAACAGGTCGTTCGCTTGCTGTGTTTTGGTTACATTTCTCCAAACAGCAAAGTTTGGTTCTGGTCAATTGCAACTTATTCTCATACAAATGACGAGTGGAATCCAAAGATGGTTGTTCAGTCGCCGTCGTTTCCCCGCTCCTTACGATCCATTACTAACCCTGATTTTACCCAGTCCATGGCGTCAAGCGTCAATTGGGATACGATGATCCTCAAAACCCCTGTATCTACGGACGGATAGGTCGTCTAGGGCCCTCCATCCGCGTGTCATCCCATCCTTTGCAGATTCCCCAATCGATCTAAAATTAGACCATCTAGGCCTAGACCAGTTCAACGCTCCCCCCTTCAAACCTCTTTTTGCCATACAGTAAACACCAAAAAGCTCTGTAAAGCTATTATGAGGGGATCTATAACACGCGGATGCGCTTGCTACATGATGCTCCCGGCGGCACATTGGCGGGCCGTGTAAGCCGGGCAGTCGCCTTTCTCCTGATCGATGCTTGCGACCACAGTCAGCACCTAGAACTGCTTGTTAATGGCATCGCAAAACCCTTTTCAAAACTTCGACGGGGTTATTCTGTTGAGTTGGATGGATGGATGCAAATCACAAGGGCAATTCCATCTATGCGAGACTAGCTTTCGTGGTTGTAAGATTTCGTAGCTGTATGATTCTCCGGGCTGCTTGTTTTACCGATGGTTCCATGATCAATGAATGATACCTACCCTGCCTACCTTAGGTAGCTACCTAGGTACCTAGGTAGTCATCTCAAGTTTAACTTGCACAACATCGAGAGCGATATGATATGCCTTTTTGCACCCGTCGACCGCCAACGAGTGAGTGAGGTGTATCTCTGCCGGATGCTTTTTTTTTTCTTCTCTGATTTCTCAATGCTCCCGAGAGATACTGTGCTCGGTACTCTGCACTACCCGTTTGGGGCGCTATTTGGATCACACCGTTCGTGTGGGAAGTTCTTCCATATCTCCGGGTGCCTGGGAAGCGATCCCTATGATGCACCTTGCCCGTGTCAGTGCGCTGGGACTCTGGGAGTGACAAGAACTGAGTCGCTGCTTGCACTATGGTTGTACAAGGATTGATGATTTGAAGGAGGAGACCCGCTCACACCTGCTGTGTACCTAGGTAGGTACTATTGGTAAATGGCCCACCGTTCAAACCCCTGCGGACGACTGAGCCCGCCCTGGCTGCAGTGCATGTCACGCTCACCCAAAAAAAGATTTCTGCATTCTGCATCTCGGGATTGTTTCCTGGCCGAGTAATCAAGCTACTACACACCCACCTACACAAACACCCGTCTCCCAATACCTACTCGCCCTACACGTTTTCGGTATGAGAGACCGGTGGGTGTCAAGATTTCTCAGACAGTCACACCTCAGCTACATTCATGCTTCGTCGCAGTCGATTGGTCTCCTTCGCGGCTTGGAGACCGAAAGACTACTTACTGTACAGTGTCTATACCATACCTACCTCAGGTACCCTACCCGAAGCAGGTCGCATCTCTCATTTTCTTCTTTTGGTATCAATTATCCGCGTGCCCAGCGAGACCAACTAGGGGAGCAAGCAGGTCTCTGTTGTTCTTGGTCATAACCGACTACACACGTTGAACTCGTCAGCTACCTGCGGCAGATTTTCATGGGGATGTACGGAGTATGTGCTGGGGTGGATAGACCCTTTCTGCAAGGTACTTTTTTTTCTTCCTATTTTTTGTTACTGCAAGTCAATTCAGCCACCCCGCCCAAGTATAATCTGCCTACCTACCTAGGTACCTATCTTACCTACCTTGACGGGTACCAGTTTGGATGTCCACCTACCTCCCTTGACCAGGACTTAATCTGCTCAGGAAAAACAGAAAGTGAAGGACAAGGCTACCCCAAATTTTATGGGGGCGCAAGTCAATGAAGAAGAAGGGCGACGCCCGCTCTCTCCCACTTCAATTGGGGGGAAAGAATGGAACCAGAGGTCAGGCTGTGAGGCTGTGAGGCTTATAACTGCGATCAAAACGTCACATTGACAGAGCAAGTAAGCAGAACTGACTGAACAGCCCCTGAACCCGCAGCTTTAATTCGCCCTCTCCTCCAATCACCATTGTGAACTGTCACCAACCAGCCTCCACCCTCTCCGCCTCCACCCCCTGCTGGTCAGCTTAGATACCTGCAGTCTCTTTTTGAAATTGACAGGTACCCTTTCCAGGCCCTTGCAAGAGGGAAATAGAGAGAGAGGGAAAAAAAAAGGAAAACTCGGTGGGTTTGGACTTTTCTGTTTACCCGCCATCGTCTGTCGCGCTTCTTTCCTGTTATGGTAGTGACCTTTCCACCGTCAACGAAAACAGGAAGAAAAATTTCTTTGTTTCCATTTTAAAAACAAAACCTACATCATTACCATGAAATTCAGCATAGTCTTTCTAGCTGTGAATGGGCGCTGTTCTTGCGTCACCCACCTAAAAGGTTGGTCAACCGGTCAACATTGGTTGTCATTCCGGCAGGATCCTACTTCTGTCTTCGTCTTGCCTACCTGGTAGGTAGTGTCATTGGCGAACCAAGTGGCTGCAGGGTACCCGATCAGCCTCGGGACCATGAGAGCTCCGAGCAAGATACATTTACGGATGGGCTGTGGGTCAAAGGTAGGTAAGGTACACCGGTGTTTTCTCAGTCAGTCATGACATGTCAGTCAGTCAGTTAGGCAGGCAAGGAAGGTCCCTCACGATGTCAGTCTGTCTGATCTGCCTCGCTCGGCTTGCCATCCCAAAAATTTATCTACCCACATTACATAGGTAAGGTAGGCATAGACGCACACACACACACACATTCTTTTTGTTCCCCATTCCCTTTTGAATCTCTCTTTTCTTCATCCCGTTTTGATTTGCATATCTGCAACTGCCAGCCCTAAGCCCGGCCATCTGACGCACAACATCCCACCCCCTTTCATCACGCCTCCCTCCTTGTGTCACTTGCACCTTGTACGTAAGGTACCCGGGGTCTCAAAGCACACCATTAGCCGTTGGTTGTTAGCCCTACGCCGCGTTACCAGGCTACCTTGCCTACCTACGTTAACAAGACTCGCATATTGGAACCGGATACTTTCTCTTCTCAAGTGTCTCTCTTGCTCACTCCACATTTTGTTTTGGACGATCCAGACGCATGCTCGGGTCGATCCTTCCCAGTATCGTGCCTTCGGGTAAGGCGCCGCCAGGAACCCCCAAAAGTTTCGCCTTTTATTGTTTATTGTGAATCAAATCAATCTTTTGCTTGTAAATGGCTTGAGAATACCTACCTACCGTACACCTCCTTTCCCACCCTCGCCCCAATCATCCATATAACCTTTGCGTCTGCCTGGCATCTGGGTACCTCCACCCACCTCCCACCTTCAAAAACTTACATCGGAATATAACGCTGTCGGCACCGAAACAAACAAAAACACAATCACCCCTCGTTGGGGGCCATCCTTACCAACTTATTAAGTGACCCATTCTAAGCCACGCTGGTCTCTACTGCCTCAAAATCACCAGGCTGAGTGTTATTTGTCGATCACAAGCAGTTTGAGGCCAAAACATTTATATCCCCACAGTGGTGCCTACCTACCCTTCTTTTTTTTTTTACCACCCACATGCACAGACAAAAGAGATATAGAGCCAACACATTTCTGTCCATTCTTGTCCTCGTATAAGACTACATCCCGGCTCAACCCCTAAAACATTATATACTTAGGGTCAGCCCACCTCTCCCACATCAGATCTCATCGACCAGTCAGGAGGATCACCAGCTCCTCCACCATCATCTTAATCATCACCATAATTCATAATCACTACCAGCACCACACCATTAGATACCCCTTTTATTACAGTCATGGACCTCCCGCCGCCCTTGACTAGATCTCCAGTCTCTCCGCCAAATTCATACTCTCCTTCGGATAGATCTTCTTCCATCGACTACCCGTCGCCTGAACTAGTGGCTCAGCACTACAGCCTCAGTCTTTACGGATCTTCATGCTCCATGGCCTCGTCCGCCCAGGAACCTGACCATTCCCATACCCCTCTGGACAGCATGGGCCAGCAGGAATGGGCCCATGCTACCAGCCAGACCATGCCTAGCATCGTGTCGGCAACGTATGACGGGTTTGGGAGTTTTGGTTCAGCCGCTTCTTTTGGACAGCATGATGTCTACGCTTCACACCAGCACCAGGACTCCATCCTTTCCCACAGCTCTCCTCCACCACACTCCCGATCGCCAGTTGGCTCTCTGAGGAGTCCTTTGGGTTATACTGCCGGCACCCCGATGATGCTTCAGTCCATGACGCCCAGAATCAAGGTCGAGGCCGCGCCCCTGGATTACCGCCACGGAGGGGACATGACACAGTACCCCTCTCCCGCAAGGTCCCTGAACGCCTACCCAGCAGACGTCGGCGTCTACTCCACGACGGTGCCAAGCTCCGGGTACCTGTCGGACACGCAATCGTCCGCCTGGAGCAACAAGGACTACAACTCTGCCGAGAACGAAAGCTACTACAGCCCAGGCCAGTCAAGCCTGGGTGGGGCCAGCGACCGACACAAGCAGGGGCGGGCGGTGCGGCCGTTGAAGAAGACAAAGAGGACGACGACTAGCAAGGAAGATGCCAACTTCTTCTGCGAGATCAAGGGCTGCGGCAAGATGTTCAGCAGGAGCTACAACTACAAGGCGCACATGGAGACTCACGACGAGAAGAGGGAGTATCCCTTCCCGTGCCAGGCGTCAGGCTGCACCAAGAAGTTTGTGCGAAAGACGGACCTCCAACGACACAACCAGAGCGTGCACATGAAGGAGCGCAATCACAAGTGCGACTACTGCGGCAGGTTATTTGCGAGAAAGGACACGCTTAGAAGGTATAGAAGCTCCTCGCGTCCAAAAAAAAAAAAAAAAAAAAAAAAAAAAAAAAAAAAGAGAAAAAAACCTACCCACGCGTTTGCTAACATATTTCTCACTAGACACATGGAAGACGGCTGTCCCAAGCGCTTCGATATTGGCACCCTCGACCTGCGCGCCGAGAGTTATTCGCAGAGACCTATCAGCTCCGATATGAGCATGCTCTCGCCGACCCATAGCACGCTACCTCCTCTGACGATGCCTTCTATTGGCACCAGCGTAATGATGATGGCTCCTGCGAGGGGCAGAGACATACTGCCGAGCAACGACCAAGGTGCAAGATCACAAGGCTGGGGTCGTTGAAAAGCATGTATTTCTATTACTATCGCTTCCTTTTCAAGTTTCTTTTTTAATACGGTTATATCTTGGAGTGGAAGCAACACGGCGGTCTATATACGATACGTTTTTTTGCACGATCCAGAGGTTTTTTTTTATTACCTTTACTTCTTTTCCTTATTCATATTACTCTTGGCCTACACCGCCCAAAAAAGACATGTATACAACTGTACTATACCATGGCAGCCACACGAGGAAGGCATATGACGTATTATTTTCTTTGCTGGATTTCGTCACTGGGAGGACCGCATCTAGGGAGGATCTACGACAATGAAAGTATGCACAAATAAAAAAAAAGACTTCTATATCAACAACAGATTTCTGATTGCATAGCCCAGTCCTTTGCACACCCTCAGACACGTAGGGTAGACTTTCTTTTTGGTATTTCCCATCCTATGATGTAAGCCAGCACTAGGCAATGCATAAAAAGAAAAGCCACCGTTTTGGGAAACCAGCCTAGAGTACATGCAAGACTCTGCCTCGGACTTTACACGAACCAAATCGGCAGTCACCCGAGGACACGAGTGGGTGGGCGCCCCAGGCCCCAAACAAATCTAGCAGCGTGACGAAATCCTGTACGATTCAGGTTCGATATAAGCAATGGATGGAACGTGGAGGGGGGTAGCTTTTGGGAATAATGATTTGATACTTGCGAAGAGAAAAAAGGGGGGAAGAAAAAAAAAGTCACAACTAGAACTAGAACTAGTGAGGGGTTGCTTACGACGGGCAAAGGACTCAACGGCACTTCGAGCCGAGTTGAGGTGCTGAATCCTTCCGTTAATCATGGGGACGAACGGGGGAGTTGAATTGCCAAGTGCGCCACCAGCCCAGTAGGCATTTTTTTTCCTTTTTGTTATTATTCGTTTTGGGGAGTTGATTCCTTGGTTTCTTGTCCGGCTTGTCATCACAGCAGGGGGTCGGGAGAGAGGCTTGCCAAAATTGCGGTCATGTTCTTTTGGGCAACGGTAAAAGCCGCTCGCCGTTGGGGTTGTAAGGTAGGGGGTTTGGGGCAGGGGGTGTGGTCGCCTTGTTTGGAGTCACTCTCTATTCGTTCGCTCGGGCTTCTATCCATGTGTTTCCCTCAAGACGATGATCTTGTTAATTTTTCCCCATTCGACTTCGTTACACAACCAAAGAAATTCGAGATTCATTTTATTTGTTCAAAAAAAAAAAAAAAGAAATTTCGGGAGAAAGAAGGGCAAGTCAACAACAAAGGACCGAGATTCCGCCCAGCCAATGATGATCCTGCATCGACATCTCCAAAGATGTCTTACGCGAGCATTAAAGCGATTGGCTCGAGGCCGAACCGATGGGAAAACAGAGCCCACAACATGACGGGTTGCGGGTCCCAATAAGCCCATGATATTGGTGATATTGATCATGATCCCTGTACTTGGCCACAGTCTTTACTTTTTTACCTTACTGTTTATGTTACCTATCTTACTACCTTACCTACCGGTAGGTATGTACATGATCTCGAGGGCTGTGTTTTGTGGTCTTGACGGTGATGATACAGTACTGTAAGAAGAGGAGGAGTACCCGATCTACCCAGGACCCTAGTGACCGGTGAGCAGAACCTACTGTAACTATCTACCTAGCCACCAGCCCTGTGCAGCACACGTGGTAATAGCAAAAACACATAAAGACCCTGAGCTGATTTGTGTGGAGCAATCTGCACGCGGGAAGTCGTGTCCGTCTAGGGTCAAGGGACTTTGCTTGTTTTGTTTCTTCACTTTCCTGTACTGTTGATGTACTTTGACGATGTGTTTGCTCACTTGGCCCGAGATTTTAGAGTAGCCCCGTATTACCTGCAAATCGGCCCCCAAATCAATTTATCCCACCCCTGTCGTCCTTTTGAGGGGAGAAAACAAGAGGAAACAAACGAATCCAAAGCAAATAGGGAAGAAAAAGAAATAATAAAAAATAAAAGAGAAAAAAAGTGCGTCAGGAGGACATTGAAACACGCGATTACAATTGGACAAACCGGCATAACAAGGTTGTAACTGATGCCGAATCAGGCTTGCAGCCCGGTTACTTACCTACCACCTACCTAGGTACTTGCCTACAACTTACAATTAGATACCCCGTCAAGCCCGTACCCATTTGAAAGAAGAATACTTTCATAACACAGCAAAAAACCGAGCCACCCAGGCGCAGTCTCTTGATCCGCGGCTGCATGAAAGATGGTGGGCAACACCAAAGGGAAAGAAAGCAACCCACAGCTTAGTTGCAAAAGGTCCCAGCCCAGTTGGGCTGAGTTTGGGGCTGGCTTATCCCGTCTATGCATCCCACGGAGTAACCCAAAACGAGCCGGGCTGCGTTTGTTGGCATGGCAGCCCCCCTCAGGAAATACCATCATCTTTTTCTTGTTGTCTTCGGCTGTCTGATCCTTCGATGTGTTCGTGTTCCCACCTCCCTTTCCCGTTCTCCTAGACGCAAAATATACCGATTCTCGGCGAGAGGCGCCTTGGGGAAGAGAGGCGGTTTGATGTCTGTCTCTTGTGCGGCGCTCATCACACATGCGAGCCTCCTACTTGTATGCTTTCTGTTGGCGAACCACTCGAGTGATCGGATTAGGTGGTGCGTGTGACGTGGATATAACATGAACAAAATGCGGAATGGTGACGTCGGCAAGAATCCTTCAACCCCATTGTTTGCCCGCAGCATCCGTTTTCCAATGTTTCCCAGTATACCATCTTCCTGCTCGCCAAAATAGGCAATCTGTTAGAGAATATTCTCTCTCTTCTGTCTTGGGTCCTGGAAACATCCTAGTCGTCGCGTGGCGAGCTGCCAAAGGTGGGGTTTCTTTTTCTATTACCTCGGGTTACGGTTTCAGTCGTCTCCCTACCAGGCCTATCTCTCTCGCGAGTATACTTTACGTATCGCAGACAGGCATTGGTGCAATAAATGGAGCACTCCTCTGAGGGGGGGAAAGTGGTGACAGAGTACCATTAGGCCAAATGGACCCCAAAAAGAAAATAGTATTATATCCTCCGCTAATCTTGTGTTGGGGCCTGGATTAAACGATATGCATGCACTCCGGCCCTACTAGGTAGGAAACCTATGGACTCTGTAACAAATCACGAGCCAAGCAGCAAGCAGTCTTGTTTCGCATCGGGATGCTACACTGCACAAGGCTGAAAGGGAAAGAGTAGTGATATACATGGAAAAAACATAAGCGGCTTTAATTAACGACCGCTGTAGGCAAGTCGTCCGCTCGTGCATCGGCAAAATCCCGAGCAGCTGAGCAAAGTGCAGGAAAAAGCCGCGTATGCTTCCTTTACACGGCACATCATGAAAAAAAAGCTGAGCTTGAGGAGTATGAAGAATCCGATTGGCCGTTGACGATCGAGGAAATATTGTTTTTATGTTATGATACTTAATTAGCCCACCGGGTCCGCCATGTGTAACTTGTAAGACAAATTGAACAAAAGTTCCAACTCATACCTGCATAGGGGTTGGGGGCAAGGCAATAAGACTCACACCACCTATTGAATTTAGACTAGCCCAGACAAATCAAAGCATCAAGAAATAGTATTGAGCTGACTCTTGAGCCATTCTCGCGCTTTTCCGTTGCACGACATGGAAGGCAACCTTGTGGACCAGCCTGAGAGTTCCCCAAATCTACAGTAGTTTGGGCCCCCAAGAAACCAAGGTGGACTGTAGCTGCGGTTACACTCGCTGCAACGCAGCAAGAAAAAAAGAACATGAGCCAGAAGACAAAAGATAACAGGAAAAACTAAGACCAGCCGTGCAATAAGCAGCAACGAGAAAATAACATACCTTCCCCCTCCCCCCCATTGAATCATCCTCTCCATTGCGTGGGGTGGGGGCGCTAAATGAAATCTAACACTTTCGGTGGCTGGGGGACTTGGTCAACATGCAAACAATGGTAATAAAAGAATAAAGAATAAAAAACACCTTTGTGGTTTGGGTCAGCGAAGTTGCTTACACCCCCATCTTCAAAATGCAGGACAAAAAGGGTACAGTCCAATCCCATCCACCTCAATCTCACCCCGTGGCAAGACAATATAGGTATACACCCCACACCAACGTTAGCTCGGCGCTGACAGTAATCTAGGTGATGTTGAGTGCTCATGGGGCCGACAACAAAAGACAAAGAAAAATATGGAGAATCTCTCGGTGCCGCCCTCAACGGTGCGAAGACGCGGGCCGTAGCGCTGGCGTCGTGACTAGGGGGGTGATTTTTTTTCTTTTTCTTTTTTCCTTCTTCTTTTCTTTGCTGGCCACGTGAGCCCGGATCTTACTCGCTCGCGGAAAAAAAAAAAAAGGATGAGAATCCTTGCATCTTATCAAAGGGGTCTCGTTTACTGTACTCATCGGCTAATTGTGTGTCATCCGTGTTATCATCTGAGAAAGTCGAGATGTACAGCACTGACTAAGAGGAGGGAAGAAAATCAAAGGGAGGAATACAGAACAAGACAGAGAGGATACTTTGTTAAGCATATGGGAATTAAGAAACTATTGCCGGACGATCTTGTTCTATACGTGTGATCTATTTGAAACAGAAAAGAATATTATATACTTGTAGAGGTTGGTTGGTGCTGTTGGGCATCGTGGAAAATAGGTAAGCGGAAAAAAGCAATCCTAAAACAGAAGCGCAAACCTCGCCCAACCCACTCGGCTGTAGAATGTTCCCTCTTGCTCACTGTGAGCACCAAGACAGTAGTGTTTCTTGTCACAGAAACACAGTACAAGAAGTGATAAACAAAAATGGGACACCCGCTCCCACTTTCCCGCTGCCAAAAACTCCAACAAATATCTGTCATTGTTCCCCATATCATCCCGTGCTATCCAACCGATTCTCCCGCGATGGTCATCACTCCGTGTCCCCTACATTATTCATCCTCACATGTATACAAAGAAAGGATAGAGCCCGACCCCTGGAGCTAGACGCCAAAAGACAAAGTGAGCATATGCATGACTGAAAGGAAGTAAGACTCAGGGGTACGCTATCCTGTCGTTGATGCTGAAGGGGTATTTCATGTCAGATTCTCCAATGTTCCCATATATGTTGTCCCATCATGGTAAGTCGTGTGTTCCTCGTGGTCGTATCGTGTGCGCAGTGGCCCTGCCACTTCATTCCTTGACCGTCTCCCCAGCCAGAGACAGTGAATTCTCTTCCTTCTTGCCAAATGCCCATCCGATCCAGCTCGCTCGCTTGTTTTGCTGGCTGGCACTGATATCCGGATTTTCTTGCACTAGCCTAAGTGGCCGGGGCTTGTTGCCGCCAAACGTCGCGCCCGCACCTCCACCGGAGCGCGGTGGGCTGTTGCTCGTAATTGACATGGCGTCTGCAGGCTGATGGATGCTTTCACCGCTGGTGGATGACGTTTCGCTTCGCATACCGGGGAAGTTACCCGAAGATGACAGGGGCACGCTCGCGCGGCTCCCAGACGGCGTGCGCGTGCCTGCGGATGGAGTACCGGGGTGGAAGAACGTCTGACTTCCGCGTAATGTGGGCGAGAGAGGACCGCCTTCACCGCCGCGATACATCTGGTTTACAACGTTGGCAGCTCCAGAGGTAAACTGCTCCGACATGGGCCTACCACCGCGGCGCACAGATGTATTCCGGGTCAGCCCGATTGGAATCGAAGGCGCCGTTTCCGGGTTCGCATGAGCCGACGAAGGCTGAGTGTTGCTTGGCATAAAAGACATGGGACGCGGTCTAGGTTTGCCAGGTGCAGGGGCCTCTCCCGGCTTGCCCATCGCGATAGACTTGGCACGCTGCAGAAGCGTTGGTCCCGATGCTGGCGGCGCTGGGAGGTCCTTGTTGGTATTTGGCTGTTTGAAATCGGGGGTGTCTCCATCTTGGTTGAGTATGGACTCAAAGTCGGCACGCTGGAGCAGCCGCTCGATAATCTTGTTGATATACAGCGTGAGAGCCTTGTTCTCATCCCTGGCCGAGCGAAGCTCAACCTCCAGGCGACGATAGGCCTCCTCGCTGTTGCTGGCCTCGGACAGCTCGTCTGCCAGGCTTGAGCCGCCCGTGTTCTCATGACTTGAGCCTGTGCGTCCTTCAAGCGCAGCGAGAGCATCCGAGGCGCCACCACCGCCGATACTGCGACCGAAGTCTCCCTTAAGTGTCCTCTCCTGCAGTAACAGCTGGTAGCTCTCGTTGTCCTCCAGAAGACGAGCGTTGGCCATGCGCGTCTCCATAAGCAGACGTTCAACCTCCTGAAGTCGCCCACCTCCTTGGTTCTCCGATTCGACAAGTTTGATCTGAGCCTCTGCGAGCTCAAGGCGTAGCGACTCGATGAGCTTGTCCTTCTGCAACACAAGCTTTGAGCTGTTACGAGAATCGCTGCGTTGGAGAGAGCTTGGCGGAGCGAAGCTGCCATCGACGCCAGGCGAATGTGTTGCTTTAAAGAGATATTGTCAGCTTTACAAAAGTTCGGACCAGTCGGCCATTACATAAAGTTTGCTGTTGCAATGGACTTACCTTGTCTTGACGGCCTTGATTCATCTTCAGTCCCATTGACATTCCTCTGAGCCAGACTGTCCTTTAACCTCTGGATGACAGTCTGCATCTCCTCTTCACGATTGCTCATCTCTTCCTTCTCCTTGGCCATTGCGCTTCTTTCAGCTTCGTAGATACTCTCCATTTCATGGATACGTCTTGTGGACTCGCGCTTTTCGTTACTCAAGGCCTCAATCTGTTCTTCTTGCTCGTGAAGCCTCTCTTCTAGGCGTGCTTGCTCGACCATCGCCTCATCCAACTTGCTCTGTAGGACCTCGGCCTGCCTTTGCGTCGTTTCGGCAGAAGTCTCGGCCTTGCTCAGCCTCTCTTTCAGATCGTCAATCAGGCTGAGTGTCTCAGCGCGAGCGGCCTCATCTTCAGCGGGGTTTCCGCCCGGGCCAGGTGAACTCCTCCCGTTGGTTCCGTTACCAAGAGGAGATGCGCGAGCGGTGCGCGACGTGACCGGCGTTCCACTGCGCAAGGATCGAGTCCGCGCGACACCACCAGCCGCCCCAGGAGAGGATGGTGTAGACGTGCGAGCGGGGGCGCGCGCAGGGGACGCCGGTGTGGGCGAGCCTGCCGCATCGCGGCCGGTGCCCGGAGGCTTCCTAGCGGCCGCTGCTGCTGACATGACTGAAGCTGTGTCGATGTATACAGTAGCTAATATAGTTGGTTGTTTTGTTCGTTGTTCAATGCTGTACTGCGTCTTCGAGAAAAGTACCTCCCCTGAATGACTCTTGTGATTTGGTGGTAGCTAGCTAGCGACCGTAATGTTTCGTTTGTAGCGACTGATTTGCTTGAATGTTTCTGGAAATACGGGCTCTTGTTGCGCAAATGACTGGCCGATCGTTGCAGGACCGCCTCTTGGAACTCCACGAGGCGTCGAGGGAGCTGTGTTATCGCCGGGTCGAAACAAAGACTATTGTTACCGTATGTTGGGTAGGCAACGAGGGCGCCGGCTGCTGACCAGGCGCCACGTCAGAATGCAATGCAGGGCCAGAGACGGAAACGTTTCTTTTTGCGAATCCCCCGCAGGAAACAAAGCTGAACCGAGTGAGTGGTGTGAGAAACAAAACCGAAGAAGTTGTGCAGCTTAACTGAGTAAGTAACCTACCTCAGTAGACTATGGTTGGGCAAAAGATTGTCTTGTTATTGACGATGGGGTTTAATTTCGAGTAGAGGCGTGCTCATTCGTTCGTCTTCACCGCTGCCACAGACTGTTTTGTTTTATTTTTTTCTCTCCTCTCCTTTAACGACACCCAAAAAGGTCCATGTGCAGGACGCGCAGGGGAAAGGGGGTTCCACAGGTGGGAAATAGAGGAGGGACCGCTATTATTGGGTGTGGTCACTACGGACTCCAGGCCAAAAAGTGGGTTCTATTAAGCGTCGAATCGTGGGCGGGACTTGGCTTTGTGCTTTTTGCGGAAGGAGCAAGTTAGAGTCGAAGCCGAGCGGACTAAGCCTACGCCACACTGTGGTCTCAACAGCAACGTTGGAACGGACGATCCGATGTTTGCCTTTGCGATTACGTTGAGTGGTCTTTCTTTGGCTGAAGCCTCTTTACGACGATTTTTCTTTGAGGCTGCCTCTACGAAAACTCTAAGAAGCCCACTGGGCGAACACCACGCTAACTCACTTGCACTACTAGCTGGATAAACCATAACACGCTGAGATGGTGACGAGATGAAAGCTCATCGAATGTGCGGCAACAGAATCTCTCGAGACATGGGTTAAAAAGCCACACATACCATCATTCAGACTAGGCTGGCGGCCGGAATATACGCGAGGGCGTGTTGATTTAGAAGTTCAACTCGGATCAATCGCTCATGTTTAGTACCGGTAGTAACAAAGTATCACCGACGACGGGTGCAGTTGTGGCCGGACACTTGTTGCAGAGACAGTTCGTCCTGTTGCTGGGCCCGTTTCGACCGTTGTCACATTATAGTACGTGATATGGTGTTATGGCAAAACGTAATAAAATTTGCGAGTATGATTCGAAGGAGGTCGGGTTCCGTGGACTGAAACGGAGCTCACACCCAGGCAAACCTATTTGAAGCTGGCATGATGCTTGGCGAGCCTCCAAAGAAGGTAATGCTTCTCACGGGTCACTCAGGAACAAAGTTACAAATCAGACTTATGGGAACCTGTCAACAGGGTCTGTTGGCCAATGTTCCAGAAATGGACCCACGGCGGACTTTTGGGCGTTCTGATTGAGCCCGCCGTCCAATACCGTTAGGTTTCCGCCTCCCGCCAACATACCTACTGTACAGTACGAAAGTACTCACGCCAGCTGCGAAACACCATGATGGAGAAGTCAGGAGGACCTCACCCCAGTGAAATCAAGGGTCTTGATTCTACTGTGGTCAACCCTGCCCGCTTCTGTATTATGCACAGTATCAATATAGACGGTATGGAACCCACATATGTGTGTCCAATTTCGGATATCTTGCCCACGTCGGGAGGTGCTGGCTACGTGCAATATGTTGGTCAATGCAAGCCGCTTCGACAGCGCGGCCACCCCGCACAAATCAGAGAAGCTGATCAGGCCAATCTAGATCTAATAATACTACTGCATTGGCAGGTTACCTGAAGTAGGTAGCTAGGTATTTTATAAAGTACGGAGTAGCACCAGAGCTCGTAGAGGGTGACGGCACATATGTACTGAAGTCAATATTACTAGGACATTGACTGCAAGTCGATATCCATGCACTAAATATCAAGCCCTATTAGTTTTACTTTCACGCTGTCAGCCTGATCCAAACATGTACACCCGGGTTAATTTCCTGGGGCATGTGATATTCCCTACGGATACGGCATTCACTCACTCTGCTCCTTCCAGTGTCGAGTCACGTACATTATCATCACGAAGGCGACTGACTGACTCTCACTTGATAATTACCACATGCTGACCAAAGAATGCCGCATCCTGGGAAGTATGGTTGTCTGACCTCATATGTTCACTTTCCATTGCAGATTGGGCTGTGTGTCAACAGCACTTCAGAGAAAAGCTCTTCACTAGGCTCTAGTCTCATTCGACTAGACTACTGCTACCGGGCCAAACGAACCCTCGCAATTCTGAGCGGACGTCTTGATGGAAGTTGATTCAGGGAAACGCAAAATATAGGGCCGTCCCTTTACCCATTGCTGTTGCTTTTGATAACCAGTTCATTGCCCAATCCCAGTTCATCCTTAACGCCGTACCATCCTGAAGTCATGGAAGAAGTGTAGCCTTGTCACGCCAAGCAGTTACCCCTAGGGAATTTATGCCTGCTGGTCGGCCAGGATGTCGGAGTCACCGGCATCGAGGATAGCCATGGTGCCACAGCGGAAGAGCTTACCGCAGGCAGTACCGAGCTCAATCTGTGGAGCAGAAAAGTGACAAAGGGTTAGCTTTAAAAGTGTTTCCCTCCAAAGTCTAGATAAGAGACTTCTTCGCTGGGTGAGAACGGGTCAAAACGAGACTGTGCTCGAATCGCCCGGCCGGGAGCAATTGGTAGAAGTATACGAGAGTGACGGATATAGGACATCATACGTTGTTGCCGCTGAAGTGGTGGACGGGAGTCTTGGAAAGCATGGAGTAGTACTCGAGCTCAGACTTGCGGAGAGGGGGAGTGTTGCCGGCGATGATGATGAGCTTGGCCTTGTTAGAGCGAAGGCTCTTCAGGGTCGACTTGTAGCCCAGGGTGACTGCAAATTGGGTCGTGTTAGTGATGGAAGATCTTGAAACTGTGCGTGATATTGACTCTGCAATGGTGCTGAGCGCATACCCTTTCCGGACTTGATGACAAGAGCCAGACGGCTGTTGATGTTGTCGGTGGACTTCTTCTTGGGGGCCATTTTGACTGGTTATCTTTGTCGACTACGGTTTGGCGACGGTAAAATGGTGGTTGTCAACAGAAGAAAGGAGGAGACAATATCGAAATGTGAGCGCTGCGTTAAAAATCATCCCCGCTAGATTTTGTCCAGAGTGGGTTAACCGATAGAAATCACGTGATATGACACTCACTCTGTTGCACCTTCTCCAATGCGAACCCTAAAACACCCCACATACCACTGACTAATCCTGGGAGGTCCTCGCCTTGCTTTGAAATCAAGGCTGGTCAAGGAAAAAGCGTTAAGGCCCCCGTTTCCCCCCGGTGCGAGAAATCCTCAGCCGAACGACGACTTCATCACCAAATACACCCAGCACAAGACAAAAGAAAATCAGTCAAAATGGCCCGTCGTCCCGCTCGTTGCTACCGGTACTGCAAGAACAAGGTCAGTCACGAGAAGTTTTTCGAAAGGTCCTAAGCGGGAACCTGCGATCGTGGTGGTGGAAGCGGGATACTGGATCGCTGCTATCAGCACACAAGAGGAGGATCATTTGCGCGAGGAAACATAAATGGGGGTTTGGATATGGCGACTGCTTTGCGGGTCAGACCCGTCTCTGGAGATCGCAGTTGGACTACTTGTGCATGGAAGAAGGACTTCATCTCAAGAGGAGCGCTGTGCTAACGAGTGTCTCTCCATTAGCCGTACCCCAAGTCGCGGTTCAACCGTGGTGTCCCCGACCCCAAGATTCGTATCTTCGACCTGGGCCGCAAGCGTGCTACCGTCGATGACTTCCCTCTGTGCATCCACCTCGTCTCGAACGAGTACGAGCAGCTGAGCTCCGAGGCTCTTGAGGCCGCCCGTATTTGCGCCAACAAGTGAGTGCCAGCGACTCTCTGAATACTGAAAGGATACTTGGAAAGCAAAGTAAGGGACATCGACTGACAAGACTTGCTACTACAGGTACCTGGTCAAGAACGCCGGAAAGGAAGGTTTCCACCTGCGTGTCCGCGCCCACCCGTACCACGTCGTCCGCATCAACAAGATGTTGTCGTGCGCTGGTGCCGATAGACTGCAGACCGGTATGCGTGGTGCTTGGGGTAAGCCCAACGGCACTGTCGCCCGTGTCAACATCGGCCAGATCATCCTGAGTGTCCGCACTCGTGACTCCAGTATGTTCAATATCCATTCTGCAGTCATAGTTCGACATTGACGCTGACAAATATACTTTCATCCAGACCGTGCTCTTGCCCTGGAGGCTCTCCGTCGCTCGCAGTACAAGTTCCCCGGTCGCCAAAAGATCATTATCTCCAAGAACTGGGGTTTCACCCCTCTCCGTCGCGAGGAGTACCTTGAGAAGAAGGCTGCTGGTCGCGTCAAGGTCGACGGTGCTTACGTTCAGTTCCTTGCCAACCACGGTTCCCTCGAGAACAACATGAAGCGCTTCCCCGAGGCCTTTGCAGCTTAAGTTGATCCACCTTTCATCGTTGGGCTGGATTAGGCTGGGTTTGAGGACAGGACTTGCATGATTGTTTTATTTCTCTGGGTTTCCATGGCGGCGTAATTGGGGTTCATTCTCGCAAAAGGGCTGAGACGGGAAAGCATGTTCAGTAGCCATCTAGAACTAGGCACAAACCCGCGGCTTCTGTGTTCTCTATGGAAATTGTGACTGGTTTCTTGAGGCTGTTGTTGACTTTGCCTGCTGGAAACCGGCATACCTTGACTTGCTGCTTTGACTGGGTCACCGAGGGCAAAGAATGACGGCATAGTGCTAAATTCGGCTATCACGGGTCAGTTCCCGATTCATGGCGTGGAGCAGTGAGTGGCATAAGGTCGTTTGTTCATTTGTCAAGTTGGATAGGAGTCCATAAGACAACTAGTCACCCAGCTCTATGAAGCCGCAGCTTCTACGGCTTGCACGGATCCTACCGATGAACCCACAGCCAGCCCCGCATCATGCAGGAGATGGATTGACGGTGTCTTAGGTCTAGGATAGGATATGCATCTGCTGCATCTAACGTGCCTGCGTATGACCCAGCACACCCTCCAGAACCAGTAGACCCAATACTTTGTGCGTTGGCTATGTGGGTGTCAAGCACCCACAATCTTTCATTCTCGGGCACCTTGCCTCCATCCAAGGCGATTCTGTACCCCTTAATGAACGTTGAGACAGTGTCATTAATTATCTCAAACCGACTTGTCACTCGGGAATATGACGACATTTAGGTTGGGAGGAGGTAATATGAATCTGTTCCGACCGCCGGAACGGTTTATAAGCGCATGACCTCAACAGAGTCGTCTTTTGAGCGGGGTTTGCTTCAAAACTAGGATCGCTTGTTAGAGGGTCTAGCGTTTGCGCTATCAGTTATCTACCATATGTACAATCCTATTAGCCTAGGACAAACTCGTTCTGCAGCACACCCAGCACATTTTGCGGAAGTAGTCCAACAAGAAATATCTAGGTATGGGTGTTCGCAATGTGCAATAAGTGTCCCATTTTGGCACTTCTTCGGCAGGCTGGTAGCCATGTGGTGCCCCGCAATCAAGGTGCTTTGTTGAAAGGCGTGGCGAACCCCTTGATCCCATGTCAGAGCAGGATTCTTTGGTACTTGAGGACGCGTGTGAGCTAGGATGCGATATTGACCTTAGCGGGACCGTTATACATAAAAAATCAGAATACTACTTGTGGCTCCGGTATCTCTACTTGTGGCATGCTTGCCATTCAATGTTTGCCAAGTTTCTTACCACCAGGTTTATTGGAGTTCTCATGGATCTTCATCACGAGCAGTCAAAGTAGCAAGCACATAACCAAAACAATATCATTATGATCTACGCCAGTTGGACCCTTACTTACTTTACCATCGCCACGCTGTCGTTGCCTAGGTCATACGCAGAGAGGGCAACAAGCCCGTCGGGAATCACTCGAAAAAATCAATATGTTTCCCAGTCTGAACCAAAAGACGCAAGGTGCACGCACGCCTTCTCCGTTGCGGTTGGCAACAACGAGTCCAAGCGCATTGTCATTCAACTTGGTAGTTGTGTTCACAAATCCCAACGTTTGCGAGATCCTGCCCCGGGACAGATTGGTGAGCCGCAAGACTGCAGACGCCCATCGCTCAGTAAGAGGTTTGACATTCATTCATGGGGGACCCTTGGGCGGGCAGTGACCAAACAAAGTAAATTGGGTTTTACGCAG
This sequence comes from Pyricularia oryzae 70-15, assembly GCF_000002495.2. Taxonomy (NCBI): domain Eukaryota; kingdom Fungi; phylum Ascomycota; class Sordariomycetes; order Magnaporthales; family Pyriculariaceae; genus Pyricularia; species Pyricularia oryzae. The sequence continues at coordinate 2,941,647 of NC_017851.1, read as the reverse complement.
CAACTTACTGCTATTTATACATAGTCAGGATGTCCAGAAGAAATATCGTGGAAATAAAATCTTCCCTGCGGCGAGGCATCTTTCGCAAGGAAATGTTAGTAATAGCGTGGGGTTTAGATCCCAAACATAAGCACGCGCTGAATCACAACCCTGCAAAGGAGTAACATTGAAGAATTTCCCTGCCGAGACCAGGAAAGCTATCCCGCTAGCTAGCTAGGTAATTAGCTGCGAAATAATCTGCGAGCGAGATATGGCGGCATACGGCACAGTAATTTGCAGCAGGGTTTATGGCCCAGTCGTTTGGTGTCAGGTTCGACAAGGCTTCAAATTTCCCGGCTAGTGGGTGTGGTTGGCCGTGAGTGCTATTTTGTTGCGAGTGCTGCAGATTATAGCAACGGATTTGTTGACTGAGCAAATATCGGAGATCCTCCCAGGGAACAGTTTCGTACTTTCGTGTCACTTTTTAATGCTGCGCATGTCGATGAAGCAAACGTTCAGCTGACATCCTCATCTGGTCCTGTTGCGTGCACATATCGTCCCTTATGAGGCACGACGGCGGGGGCCGTGCCTGTTGCCTCTGGGCAGGGCAGGGATCTGGATCAGTTTTAATCCGGATCGCCCCAGAGCCTACTTCGTATATAGTAGTATTATCCATTAACCTACCTCGGAAATGCGGGGCGCCGGACCCAGCAGACCACCAGTGCCGTGGGCCACGGGGAAAAACGGAGCTGTCTCGTCCTCTTTCATCTTTTATTGCTACGTTGGACAAGACTACATAAAATCTGAGAGAAAGCGTCCTGCACAGGCTGTTGTGTTTGCCAAGGTGCGAAACCAGAACAATAGCACCTAAACCAGACTATCAAATACCTTCCCTGGCCTTGAGACTTTTCCCGGCACCCCGAGTCGCGACCAATAGCTTTTGAAGCCTGGCCTCGGCAGATAAGGAAGTCTTCAAGGTACCTATGGTACCGACTAAGCTACCTAATCTACCTTCACCAACCGACACTCGCTATATTGCACCATGGTGCTACTACAGAAAACTCAAAGTAGAACTAGTCTAGAGTAATTCACGGGTACCTTTAAGGCGCATGTCTTATGATTAAGATTATAATTAGATCGATCCAGCAACTCGGCCCCCAATCTCAGCCTCTCCAGCGACGGCCACTGGCTACAACCTGGATGAGATTTAGACGATTCGCCATCCCATTTACGTCGCATAGACCTCGGGTACTGGTACTGTATGCAGTTTCTCACCAGCTTTAATATAAATGCCCTTAATTATCTTGCTGAGCTGCTTTAAACGTCTGTGTCGTTATGCACCGGTCACAAAAAGGGTAATCGTCAAAACAGCACGATTGAACGACGATGGAATGACCCAGTGGTTTTGTTGAGAGGTGTGGGTGTCCGACTCGGACAAGGGTGACGTGACAGCGCTCGGCTGGTTCCCCACCCTAGCACGGCATTGCACCATACCCATGAAAGTGGGACACGCTCACCTGAGTTGGAAAGTCGTGCCCTCCGATAACGACTCGCTGGCCGTCCCCCCTCCTGTACCGGCCTTCCTCCCGCTGACCATACTGGGAGCTTATCTTTTACAACACTCGACAAAGCGGAAGGAAAAATATGTGAACGCAACAACCAAACATCAAACCCGCCATGACAGACTTTTGACTTCATCGAAAACTCTTGTCATTTACCTGTGATTTGCACTTCAAGCCTAGGCTCCAGTCCTTAGCTTCATTGTTCATTGATTGGCGTTTGCTTGACATCATCCATTCCATTCCATCTATCTAGAGGTACAAAGTACATTTGAATAGAGTTTGCGACTCGAATAATCCAAAGGAACACAGGCATCTTCTCCGAGTCGGCCTCCACCTGGTATCGGCTTTACTCTGTCGGCTTTCATACACCTCGCACTCTTTTTCTTCTTTTTTTTTTGTTCGTTGCATGGGCTCACGCGAGCGTTTACATACTTCCTTTATACCATAATCCAGACTATCTACACACTATTGTTTGTCGGTTTCTTTGCTATCTCGAAACGTCTTCCACGTCCATTGGGCCTGGCGAAATCCCGACGACTGCAATGGCTTTCCATCAACCGACTGCGAGGCAATCCAGCAACCGTACCACAGCTCCCGTTGCCCTGCAAAACAGGCCCAGTCAAATCAACCTTGCCATAGATTCGCAAGCGGCATCTCCTGCCGCCGTCGAAGGTTCACAGACATGGGTCCTATTTTCACCCGCTGACGATGCAACCACCACAACATCATATCTGTCATCCTTACAGACTCCCGGCCGGTCGCGAGCCAGCGAGCTAGGGAGCGGCAGCCTCAATACTGTTGGAAGATCTGATCTGAACTCAGTACCAGAGAATTCAGCTGTGAGGTCGGTGCTGTCAGTCGATGACGATGAGTTGGACGGCCTAGATAGCCACCTGCCCGAATTCCGAACAGCTCTGCACCAGCACTCAGACGCATCCCATTCCGTTCCGGTCCTACCTAGACACGATGGCCTCGGCTCGTTCAGGCTGGATACGAGAGGGATAGAGAACGAGATGCAGGAGCATATATATGCTTTCGAGCGGTACAATCCCAGGCGCCAACAGCGCCAGCGAGAAGCGACGGATCTGACCAATCTCATGCAACTCGACCAGCTCGAGAGTGGTACCACCGAGGCTGAGCGCATGTCACGCATCGAGGCGTGGCAGCAAGAACAGAGTCAGTTGCTTGTTGAAGCTGTACGAAAGGAGACGAGGAAGAGAAGGTATTCTGGCGGAAACCCTTTGGTTTCCCGGAGACGAGAAGCTGCAGCCGCTGCGGCAGCCCTGGAACCCACCACGCAAGGAGGCGAGTGGCACGAGCAAGATGCCTTAGCTTACGCATCCGAGGAGGGTGAAGGTATTTTCAGCAAATTGACCCGGAAAGTATTACGTGATCTGATGGGCGTGGATGGCCGAGTCCTCTCTATGCTTCTAGGGGAGGTTGCTTCGGAAGATGATGTCAGCCACTTGTCGTCAAGTACGCTCAAGGCAGCGACAAACGACGATGAACCGTCTACCATGGCCTCGGCAACAGGTGGCAGCGCGGGGTCGGAAATTATGGCAGTTTGGTCACCACGCTTGGTAGAGCGCATTGCTCGTGAGCTCGGAATATTGGTGCAGCGCATGTACACACATCATCCAGGCGCCTTCTCGACATATTCTCACCTGCAACAAATGCAGTTTCCGTACGCTGGACTACCAATGATTCCAGAGGCTGATATTCCATCAGCGGCAGACCCATCCCTCCAAGATGGTCATCCGGCACGGGATGTTGACAACGACTACAGAATTGACGCCAGCGGTAGCATGCCCCAGACAATGATGCCACAGTTCCATCCTACCATCTCCCAGCAGCAACAGGACATGACACAGCCAATGACACACTCTCGAAGATCAAGCGAAGAAATCGGAAATTCAGGAGCCCCAGAGCAGACGCCTTCGACGTTCACGCAGCAGGAATGGGAACAGGACTTGGATGTCAGACTTGTGTTCCGATACCTCCGATCACGATTCTCATCAGACGCGTCGAAAACGACATCATCCGCATCCACCACCCGCTCGGCATCACACCACACAACCGCAGCTCAAGAGGCGGCTGCTCGTGCCGCTCGTGTCAGGCTTCATCACCCCCTTGTGGGCCGCAACCTTGCCCGCAGGGCTGTCATTCAACATAACCACTCTCATACTGCCGCGACTGGGACTAACAACCAAGCGGGGGCTTCGCCAGTCTCTCCAGTCTTGCAACATATTCATCAACGACCAGGGGGCAGTTGCGCCAGCCAGAGCACAACGGCAAGGTCGGCCAGGCGACCTGGCACGAGACGCAGCGGGAGTTTCAGCGCATCGGGGGCATCACGGCACTCGAGTCGGCATTTCTGGGACCTCGGGTGTGGCTCGGTTGCATCTAGTAGCATGATCGCTAGCACTGGCCCAATGGGCAGCTGGGGCGAAATCTAATCTGAGCCTGAGGCCAGTTATCTTCTACTGAACGTGGTACATGGCTGCTGACGTCTTGTTTATTGTTTGGGGTTGCCCCTAATTTGTGTGGATTCCTTAGAATTGCCCGTTTGATTTAGATACCTCTCTTATCTGCATTCTGTGGAATATGACTTTTTTCCTTTTCCTTTTTTTTCTCTCTTTCTGCTTTATTTCTTTTTTCTATCTCCCCTTTGGAGCATTGGATCAATATTTACAGGGCGTATTGGTGCATATACGGTTGATGGATAGTTTCTCATGTAAAGTATAATCGCAGTCGGAGTAACATATACACATACATAGACAATGGAGGGGTTTTACCTCTGAATGTAGTCGTTGTGAAATGAGTGAGTACCAGTTAGTCAATAGTAGATTCGTGGTCTACAGTCCGAATGTTTCTTGGGATGTGTCAAGGGAGTTATGCAACAGGCGAACCGTTTTGCAGTCTCGCCAAGACCCCAGAAGTGGAGGAGGAAGGGAGTAACGAGATCTCGGGAACGAGCCGGGCCATGATGTGAACGATGACTACGAAGTACGATGTGGTTTTGCGGGGTAGGTTTGGAAGCAGCGCGGCAAACCAACCCTTGCTGGCAACCCAATAGGCCTTGAGGAAATGCCTCCGAGGCTGATATAAAAATGGTTAACGAAGCGTCTCTGCTGTATGCACAAGGCACAGCTGGCTTGATAAGGTAATGAGTGAACCAGGATGAGAGGACAGTGCCCCTAGCTATGTTGCCCATTTCTTATTCGTCACGTGGAAGTGATGTTGGATGTGGCGAACAGGCAGAAGCCAGGACGTCTCCTTGAATTTTCGCATTTGTTGAGTCGAGGTGGCGCGGATTCTCATCATGATGCTGCTGCGCTTCCGAAAATCGCTCTTAATAAGTCACTTTCCGGGCAGTTGCTCGACATATAAGCGCACTTTAAGCTGTAGAGAGGGGGCGCTATCTCAGACATTGACAACAATGGGCGCGGTGGTTCGCGACGCGCAAATTGAGTTTTGACCAATCAAATTAATCGATCCCCATCCATGATCCTCGTCTTTGGGACCATGACGCGTTCCTTCGTGTCAATAATAATACAAGCTTATGACCTGAAGTATATCGATGAGCAAGAAAGCTTCCAGAGATGGCCAAAAACAATTGGCTAATCGAATATCTTTACATCGCGAATATCCAGCTATTTCTTCACCATAATGAAATTCACCAAAATTGTGACACATACTAAGAGAAAGGGATGACAGGGAGTCATCAATACCCAGTTCATGTCAACAAATGTCGCGATAAATCGGGCAGCGTTCACGGCAGCTGCGGGGCCGGGTGTGGGGGCCCACAAACACCCCTGTCGAGTCTTGCCTGTACGTACCTCGAGGTCCTTCCCACCACCTCTCGGCGGGAACTTTCTGTCCACCCACCCAATGCACATTGGAATATCGGCGGGCGCCTCACTTCGACACGCAAGCTAAGCTTCGCAATCCAAAGAGAGAGAGAGAAAATTGCTCTTCGCTCCAAAAAGAACGACGAGCTACCACAGACAGCGATTCGAAGCTCTGCAACTGGTACAAGCGCACACACTCCTGTGTGAATCTCGCGAGCCCCGCAGTTTGCCTCGACTGCCTTTCCGCGGCGATATAAAACCCCCGCCGTACCGCTCGCGATTTCGTCTTGTTGGATCTGTTCAATCTCTTTCCCGCTCATTTGAGCAGCAGCCAGCTTCAATCGGTCAGTCTGCTACCTGCTTGCCGCCCTGAGGCGAATCAACTGCAGTCGGCGCGTTATCAATGCATCCGGCGCTCAGGCGCTAGAAACTAACATAGGTGCCTACCTTACCTAGGTACTTAAGGCACCTCAAGTATATCAACAAGAATAGAGAACCTGTCCGGCCATGCATTAGTGGGAGGGGGACCTCTCATTTTGTGTCTTCTTTTTTCTGGCGCGTCCTTCCTTGCTTGGTTGGATGACATCGCCAACCCAACTAAATCGGACCTACGAAAAAAGAAACACACTATTTCCCTTGGATATCCATGGATACGTGCCACCGGAACTTTTTCTAACCCTGTTCCCTTTACGTTCCGGCATCCCTCTAGACATGCTTTTCTGCAAACCAAATGGCAGCTCCTCCTTACGACACCAATCCCTTTCCTAATAATGCCTTGTTATTTGATATATACACCGACGGCGCTGTCCAACAGTCGCACACTCTGGCTCCGGCTCCTGCTCCAGCCCCACCCCCAGCTAACCTCCCTCGAGGACCATGCGGTTTCGTCGATCTGACCCCCGGTGCTAATGGCGCCAGGTGTGGCTGTCGACGCTTCTGGAGTAGACCTCACAACCAAATGTTGCCATCCGCAGACCAGCCCTTTTGGTGCATGTGCTCACACCATGCTTGCTACCATGAGGATGCTCAAGTTGCGCAAACACCGCCGGTGCAGACGCCCATCGTTGCCGCACCTCCTCTGGATCGCGACTCGTTTGGCGGTCAGGAAAATGAGAGGCCGAGGGTAAATAGGGAACCCCTCACCCCAGTACAGGACATGGCCGCCTTCCAAACACCGGGTAGCTTAGGACAGACTCTGGACTGGCCCGGTCTCAGCCTGGCGGGTTCTTCTTTCAAATCGGACCTTGCGGTCGTGACTGCGCCGCCGCCACCTTCTTCTCACGCCCATCAGGCTACCCAGGCCTCTGGTCATGGTCGAGATGCCTCTCTGCCTGATACGTTGCCTTGGACCAACCTCCCCGCTCCAAATCCTGGAGGACTTGGCCTTCCACCTATCCCTTCACAATGTCTTTTCAATACGCAATCATTCTCAACGACATCAAGTCAGACTGGGTACTTGATGCCCTTTGGTGGTAAAGGTCTCCATACTCTTGATATCAAGGCCACCGCAACACCGAACGATAATTGCGCTCCTGGCACCGACCCAAATGCCACTGTACCCAATACTCAGACCTCTTCACCCATGGAGCCAATTCCCATGCCGTCGGCGCCAACTCCTAGAGGTGCCTCGATTCAGGATACCAATATTGCACCATCAATAGTTCAGCCGCATAGTTCTAACGAAGAAGCATTACGGATCTTGAAAGACACCGTCCAAGACCATGGGCATCGTTTGGATAAGCTGGAGAACCAGTCATTTTCTGTTGCTGGCCATGACGATTGCCACGAAAAATATGACCAAACGGACCTGAAAGTAACTGAACTCGAGTCTCGCGTCGAGGAAGTCGAAAAAAGACTGAATGACGACAATAGCACTGTTATCAGCAGCATTCGCGGGACTGGTACTTACAGCGCTACTCACGCATTCCCCCAGTCCGAGGTCTATAGCCAACTTCAGCAGCTGCAGGCACAGGTTAACAGACTACAGGCCTCCTCGCTACCCACATACAGCTCACCCTGGGATGTTGAGGTTGTAGTTATTCCTTTTCCGCTTAAAGGCGTATGGATGCCAAGGCATGAATTCTCGAGCCAGAGGTCAACAAACATTGCGGACACTGCTCCTTGGGACACTCTCGTGGACGAGTGGACGCAGCTACCAAATACTCATAGCAGACAAACGCCGGATCCTCAGTCATCCTTAGTATCCAACTGGCTCGATCAATCAGCATCTTCGGCGTGGCTGTTGCCTCGAGCATGTGCCCCAGGTCGCATGATCGACGAGCGCCTGCGGAGTCGCGGCCTCATCAAGACCGTATCTGTCAAGGGCTCCGATGCTAGAAGTGTTCATCTCGCAATCACTGCAGCATTTCATGGGGTGTTCAAAGCCATGCAAGTGGAAACCGCCAGTCATCGATCGTCCCCAGTGACCAGCGCTATGTTCGATAAGTTTCTGGGACTCAGCCTGCCGTGGGTACCACTTCGCAAGATGCACAAGGACTCTCGGCTACGTTTCCTATCACCGGCCGAAATGTTGACACCAACACTGTGGGATACGGGTTTCCTTATGTCCAGTGTCGTTATGAAAGCCACTGGCCTGCATCGCCTTTACGTCACCCAACCTGAAGCTTATGTGCAAGATAAGATCTCCAGAGATAGCGGATCTGGTTGGACATGGCAAAGACTTCGTGAGCTTGCACCCGCGTTACCAGATTCTCAGAGCTCTTCGGCCAGCACAGTAGATGCTGAGGAGGACGAGCAGTGTTGGAAATGGAATGATCGTCTAGATGAACTTCCGGCGGCCGAGCCTTCTCGCGAGCAGGTGGCTGGGGCAAACAGGTCTCGATCCGCAGCAGCGTCATCGTCGCAAGTTTTCTACACTGCACAATCGCCAGCAACTACTCGGGCCAAGAGTCCAGTGATGCTAAGGGAACAACGAGGCTCACGGCCCCCACACCTAAGAACTTCTTCGATGCCTCAAGTTGCGCCAGCGCTCTCTTCTCCTGCTGGACAGCCTGCGGTAGCCAGAGTCGCTTCGTATACCGCCGTTGTCTCCAAGTCCAGCCCTTATGAGCGGCGGCCTTCACCCTTGGTTGCTCGCCCTAGCCCGCGCCTACCAATGATGCGGCATGTAGCTTCAGAGACTGCGATGGTGTCAGCCGTTGGTGCCGTGAAGAGGCGATCTGGAGGTGGCCGTGGCAGCAGTCGATCCCCTAGTATACGACCGCGAAACACGCCACGATGGAGCACCAACAGCATTCGTAGTCGTAGCACCAGTGTAGCATTGCGCGATGTCTCGGTCGCACCTGAAGACCACAGGATGCGTGGTACTACACCATTCTGCTATGCGACCCCTTACAGCACTGCACCAGTCGAGACGACCAGGGGACCTGTCGAAGGTCCTTCCTCAACAGGCAACAGTGGGCGAAGAATCAGTAACCCAGACGAGAACATGGACTATGAAGAATACGGGAGTGGCTCAGACCTATACGATGACCACGAGATGACAAACCAAGAGCTGAATGAGGACTTTGATGACGACGACGATGATAATGCGGATCCAGATTTTAACGTCTACCAAGATTATTCGGACGACATGGACGATGATTCCAACCCTAGCGACACCAGCAGGGACTTCGGATGCTCCGGGCAGTCTACTTTTGAGTCACAAGAGCAAGTGAATGCGCAAATACTCCCCGAAGACGAGGTTTGGCCTGGGATAGAAGACAACATGTCAGATGGCGAAAATATTGATCCGGAGTCCCAGGATATCGACATCCAAGATGCTGCGAGCGATATAAGCAGCCAACCATCCCAGTACCCGAGCACTCATCGCGCGTGGCAAGAACAAGGAGCAACAGGAGGGCAGGGTCTAGCTGGAAACGATAACACGGGTTTCAGAATTCATGAAGATGATGAAGACAATGAGAACGCAGCAATGCCTGGTGCAGGATTTGCAACACGTTGGTGACTGGGTTGAGTCTTTGTTTATGACACCTTGGGCGGATAAGTACTTTGGGATTCATTTTGGGATTATATAAAGGACCGGGGATCGGCGGTTATGCTTTTTTTCTTATATGGAGTTTGGCGGGCTGTTTTCCGTGGCCATAGAAGCGAGCGAGCGTTTCCTTTTTCTTCATATCTTTTTCATGTATCCGGCGGGGTGTCCTCACATGTCATGTCAAGCTCGCCTTCTCTTCTCACTTGACTGTAAATTTCCCCCTTAACATTGCTGTACTGCTACTACAAAACGAGTGTCGTAGTGGGGCGTGGTGAAGGATGTAAGAGCTGATCCCAGTAATTTTGCGTGTACAACAAATACGAATACAAAGACAAACTTGATATTCTGCCCCTACATCGTTAGGTATGTAGTTCAATTGTCATTTTCTCCGGGGGTTAGCTGGAACAAACACATGCATATAGTGTATATTTTACAAAGTCCCATCTAGCAAAATGATGGCTAACCCCGACCGATGCGATATTCAAGAAAACACAATCCAGAGAGCGCCATCAGGATGGTATTTACCAAAGCGTCGGAATTCATCGATCCCTTTGGGTTATTAAACAATATTTTGAACACCTAGCGCTAATGCCATACAGACCAGAGATCGGAAAAGTAACCAAAAGAAAGCAAAAGGCTAGACGATGCAGATTCTTAGATAAGAATCGACCGTTGAAACATGTCCAAAGAAACGTCAAATAAAAAAACCAAAAGACACGGTGCTCTGTGAATTCAATGTGCGCTTGCAAGGACATCGGCAGAGCATCACAACCAGTCAGAATACAGTGGTACCCGGCACATTAAGGCCACGGAAACCCAATATCCATTGGGTCTATTTCAGTTCCAGACAGATGGTCTGATTCGTCGGTCCATTCCAGCTCGTCCCAACCTGTAAAATCAAACCCCTTGGTCTTCTGCTTCGCTTCGTTCCTCTAAGACTCATATGTCGAAGAAGAGTCGTGCTTGTCATCATTCTCCAAGATCCTGAGAAAGATGCCGTGTCAGTTGAATCTATCCAAAAAGTCCAAGTATTGAAGCAACTTACGAGTATTGTCTGACTAGATACCCTTCACCTCCGGTCTCCATATTGATGTTATACACATAAAACTTGCCATCGCTGGTCACCACCATTACCTGCGGGCTGCTGCTGCTCATGGCAACCACGCTACGCAGAGGCTCGCCCGCGATGGGGAGAGAGGGAGTAGCACCTGGGTTGTTGTGTTGCCTTGCGGCAGAGGACTTTGGGATTTTAATAAATGCAAAGTCGCGCGCCGGCTCCCACATTTCCGTCACAGTCTGTGGCAAATACGAGCCGACAACTCCGGCAACGCTGCGGCCCATAATCTGTGAAGAGCGACGCAGGATGTTGCTAAAAGACCCGCTCTGTCTCCTATTGGCGGCGGTTGGGCGGTCCCTAGGAGACGGGGACCCGGCAATGTCGTTAGCTTCACTGCCGCTACCAGGCGATTCGTTGCCACTATCGTAGCTTCTGGATCTGGACCAACGGTCTGCGCGTGGCGAGCCAGTGATATCCTGTCCTGGGCTGGCTGCTAGGACCTCTCCTGCACTACCGGCGCCAGCTGCACCCGACGCCCCGTTGTTCGGACCGCCGAGGCGGAAAATGTGCACTGTATCGGATGTTGACGAGACGCAAAGCAGGGTGGAACTGAGATTAAACGACATGCTATATATTGTCGAAGGATAGGTGCCGCGGCGGAACTGGTATAATTTCTGGCCCTTCGGCACGGTGAACACTCTGATGATAGTACCAGTCTCGGAGGCCGTCGCCAGCAGCGTGCCCTCGCTGTTTATGGCGATACAGGAGAGGGGCGAGCGGTGTGCTTCGATAACGTTGACGGCTTTCAAGGTGATGGCGTCGAAAATGAGAACATCTCCAGAGGTTGGAGGGATATATGTTGGGAGAGGGGGCGCATGACTGGGTCTTTTGTCGTCCTTGTCCTCTCGTGGCTTGGGTAGCGGGTAGGCTAGGAAGCAGTTTTCGGACGAGGGTGAGAGCGCACATATGGCGCTGGGGTTCGGGGAGGTAGCTATCGTAAAGAGGAGCGACATGTTGGCAATGTCGTAGAGATAAATTTCATCTTCGAGGACAACGGCAAGTCGCTTGCGGTTCAGCCTGACGGCGAGCACGGCGGATGGGAAAGTGAGTTCGCAGATAACAGAGCCTCGCTTCGTGTTTTGTATTATCAGATGTCTCGGGGATAATATAAGGGCGACGAGAGAGGTGGAGAAGAGCATCTCGATTATCGACACATTGCCGTCTTCGCTCGAGAATATCTTGGAGAACGGTTCTGTGTGGTAGATGCGGAAGCCTCTCGAGGTTCCTGGAAGGACAGGAAATTAGTCAGTGGGATTAATGGCTATGGGTTTGATGTGAGCATTTGTTCGTCCATACCGACCGCCAGGCACCCATGGTCCTGGTTGAATGTGATGAAGTTTAGCGTTGCAGTCGCCATGATTCCGAGCAGCCGGGTTCTCTTTCTTGTCCACTGTCTATCTAATCTAGGCACACCGCAGACAAGTCGAGTTTCGGCCTTTGCAAAGCGAAGCGGCCCTCAAGGGGCAGGCTGAGGTACACGGCGAACTAGGCAACTGGGCCACGGAGGTCGGGCTCGGACAGTAGCCTCTCGCTTCCAGATCCGGTCAGAGGAGCCGGTGGTAAGAGCTCGGAGCCGTAGTGTCGTCGGCAAGTCGGCTATCGTAGGATGGCTGTGTGCACCAGCATAGAGCTCCAGATATAAATGGGAGTCGTTTTGGGGTAGCCGACACAAGAGGTAGAAGCAGATACGTCCTTGAAAGAAGCTCAAAGCACGCTCGATTGGTCTGAACGCGGGGGTGCTGCAGGAGCTACTGTACAGAGTTAATCTAGGTACCTAAACAAGGTGCCTCAAGATAACAGCTAGCTGCAAACAGGCAATCAAAGCTGAAAGGCTTCCCGAGATGTACAAGCATTAAGTAAGAGCCAGCGTTGAAGTGTATGACCGGAAGCTTTGGTAAATGCGACAACAAACAATTACTTTCGGAGAGAAGTCAAGAGTTCGCATCACACGAGACCCAAGGCCAAGCGAGCACAGCAGCACTAGGAAGCTCTAGGCAATGACGAGCGGGGCTGGGACCACCCCAGTAAGTCCTCGGAATTGACAAGGATTAGTGCACGTGGAGAAACATAGTTTGCTACCAGCACCTTAACAAAGAACGTTGGCCAACGTCACGTGAATAACAGCGTTGTCTCTACTAAGCGCAAGTTATTTTACAGTGCGTAATGGTCCCGTTAAAGAACTGTGAAAAACAACGGTGGTAATTGCGCGAAAGGGAATTAATCAAATTTGTGATTTTATACAACCTTTTAATGCGCGCACTGGAGCCAACGAGAAGAATAAACTGCTTTCAATATGAAGAATCCAGCTACCAAAAAGCCAAAGGCCGCAAGGCAAGATGAGCAGGTCATGGGCGTAAGAGCAACAAAATCCCTATTGTTTCCTTGACTTGTGTTTTTTTTTTTTTTCTTTTCTAAACATTGCCCCTCATCGTCGTTTACAAAGCGGGAAGCTGATTACTAGCATCCGCCCACGACCTCGTAGACAAACAATAGCAGTATCGTTTCAAAACGCAGCGTTGAAAAGATTTACTATCCAGATGAGCCTCACTTTTTCCGGTACTTTGTCAAAAAGTTCCAGAGGCGAGCTCCATTGATCAATCGCGGTTACTATTTACGTCTACATCTCATCGACTGTGTGGTCAGGGATTTTTTGAGAGAACCGTTGGCGGCCGACAAGAAGACCAAGGTGGTAGTAAACCTGGGCTGTGGAAGGTCAGTGACTCCGCCAGGTAAACCTTTTCAAGGAGAATGCCATAGTTGCCAGTTTCTCACTCTTATGGATCTTCTAGTGATGTGCTCCCCTGGCAATGTCTTACTCGGTATTCCAAAGACTGCGACTCGGTTTTGTTTGTTGATGTCGACTTTCCAGACTTGATCCTCCGGAAACGGAATGTCGTCTTGGATACTCCTGAGCTCAAGGACCGTTTTGCGCCCCTGGAGACACTCGACACTCCGCCCGTGTTCTTACGCAGCAGTCGATATGTCCAGGTTGGCTGTGATCTCCGTGACATAGGTTCTCTACAGGCAGCGTTGGAGTCCCTAGTAGACATCAAAGCAACGTCCTTTCTTTTTGTGGCCGAGGTATCCATAACATACATGGAAACTGATGCCGCCGATGCAGTAATCCAGTGGGCCAGTACTTTGGGGGACTGTGAGTATTTTTCCTATTCCCCTCTCCTCTGCATCTGGTGTGTATGGAATCTTATTGAAAGGAACCATCGTGAAATTCATCATCACACAATAGCCACTTTCTGTCTCTTGGAACAGATTCTACCCGATGGTCCACGGCACCCGTTCGCACAGACTATGATCAAGCACTTCGAGCGGCTCAATACGCCGCTCAAATCCATCGACAAGTATCCCACACAGCAGAGTCAGTCTGAACGCTTCCAACAGAGAGGCTGGTCAAATGTTCATTGCTGGACCTTATGGCAGGCGTGGGCTGACTCCCGGTTTCTGACTGCTGAGGACCGCCACAAGCTCGATGACGTCGAGCCTTTTGACGAATGGGAAGAGTTTGCGCTCTTTGGGAGTCACTATGTGCTGCTACAAGCATCCATTCGAAATCATACGCCATCTCCAGAGGCCAAGCCAGCCGGTTGCCCGAGCTCTTGCCCGCCTCTGCGATCCCTTGACGTAAACCTGCATCACGATGAAAGCCAGGGCACACAAGGGCCTCGTCGCTTCGGGACCGCCATGGTGGCTCGGGATGTTTTGGGCCAGATTCACATCGCCAACGTTCTCGGCACAGGCACGAATGTCAGGCTAAGGTCCCTTGACCTGTATAGTCCTTTGGGCTCAAATGAGGACGCTGGGTTGTTGAAATGCAGTGGGCCTGCTAGCCGCTTGTGCCATGCAATGACAGATATCGGGAACAGTGGTTTTCTCCTATCTGGAGGCAGAGCATCGCCCACAGCCCCCTTGGATGGATGTTGGGTCTTTGAGAAGGGCGTGAACGATTGGCGTCGAACCCATGATCTCCCAGTCCCTTTGTACCGTCACACCACTGTGAGACTCGGCCACTCCAGCCTCGCTCTCGTATTTGGCGGAAAAATTGGAGGCTCCAAAGTATTCGACGGCTACCTGTTATACCATCCCCAAAAAGGATGGATTAGGTGCAAAGTCAAGGGCGACGTAGCTCCTTCTCCCGTATTTGGAGCTGTCGCTTTCTGCTCCAAGGGTGCTGCCGGAGGATCGCTGCTGTTCAGGGGCGTACTGGCTGGAGGTATGGCAGAGGAAGGTGTGACAACCGACCAAATACTTCGCTGGGAACTGGAAGCTGGAGGTTTTGAAGTGAGTAACGAAGTCTTTTGCGAGAACCCCTGCATTACCCGGCAGGAGTGTGAAGCTAACCAGTCTTTCAGACACCGTCTATCTCATTCAAAAAACTGGACGTGGCCACTGGAGAGCGCAATCTGATCAACAGGTTTGGTGCTAGCTGCATCAAGCTGAACGAAAAGTATCATGTTATTATCGGCGGCGTCAAGAGTACCAATTTACTTCCACACGACCACGACATCCTCATCTTGCGGGATGACGGGGCCAGTACAAGCTTGTCTATTCACAGCCGCGTCAACTTCCCAGTGTACCGCAAAGGTTCTATACCTCGGCACTTGGCAGTCGGTTCGTCTATAGCGTGTACTGAGCGGGGCCAGGTCATCTTGGTTGGAGGAGGGGCTACTTGTTTCTCAATGGGCACATTCTGGACCAAGGGAGCGTATACGTTTCTCATCGACCCAGAGCGGCTGTCTAATCTGGACACTGCACCCTATAGCTCGGAAGATGCTTTGCCAACCCAGATTAGCACAGAGGCCGCATCTGTTCAGAAAGAAGAAGACATTATTTGGGCCAGCTCAGGGGCGGTGCTCATCTCGGATGCGGACACAGGCGTGCTGGATTCAAAGTCGGTAACTCATCAAGAGGCTGCTCAAACTAGCTCAGAGATTCCTCGAGTTAGGCTTGCCTCAAAAGAGGATTTTGAGCAGGTTCTGCGACGAAGAAAGCCGGTGATAATAGAAGACGCTTCCCTGGGACCCTGCATGACTGCATGGTCTGACGAGTATCTTGTTGAGGCAGTTGGTGCTGATAGAGAAGTATGTATCCTATCCAATTATCTTTGGAAAGTTCATATGAGCGACTAACATGCATACCGACATAGGTATCGATACATGAATCCCCCAGTCAAGTGATGGACTTCAACGCCAAAAACTTCCGCTATGTCAACAAAAGATTTGGCGAGTTTGTACAAGAGATAGCGAGCGGCCAGAAGCTGTATCTGCGCGCCCTCTCTAATGACGAACCAACCGCCAGAGCCGCCAACCTGCAGGATGACTTTCCCCAGCTTGCCAAAGATTTCGTCCTACCCTCGGAGCTGGAAGCTGTGCGCGAGAACCTCTTCAGCTCGGTGTTGCGCATGTCTGGGCCGGTTAACATGTGGCTGCACTACGATGTGAGTTGAGTTCGAGGAGCCCATGATACAGAGGTGTGCCATGGGTTCTGCATCTTTTTGAAGCTTCGCCTGAACTTTTGGAAACTGACTTGTTCACGTGGAAGGTCATGGCAAATGTGTACTGTCAAATCAGAGGGTCCAAGCGATTTATTCTCTTCCCACCCTGCGACGTCACTGAGTTATCAATCCCGCCTGGAGGCTCCAGCTCCAGCATCGATGCGTTCGCTGCGACGCCAGCGCGGACGCACCCCCACGAGGCAACGCTCGCTGCGGGCGACGTCCTCTTCCTGCCACCGTTATGGCTCCATACAGCGACTCCGGCATCGGACTCCCCCGGCGTGGCAGTCAACGTCTTCTTTCGTGACATGGACGCAGGTTACAGTGCAGGTCGCGATGTGTACGGCAATAGAGACCTCGCGGCTTACGAGAAGGCGAGGCGGGACGTCGACAAGATCCTGACCAGCTTCAAGTCGCTGCCCGGCGATGCTAGAGAGTTTTACCTCAAGAGGCTGGCTGAGGAGCTCCGCCGAGGGTCGATGTCGGGCGCTTAAGATATTTGCTGGATAAGGGAGGGGAGTGCAAGGCCTGGATTTGGGTGACGATCAACAAACGGTGACAGGGCTGATAAGATACAAGGGGGGGGGGGGGGGTTCTTGGATGTGAGCACAAGACGAAACAAGACTGTGCCATGGTCAGTCGGAACTTTTTCCAGCTGTTTCTTCTTGCGCCGTATGCAAAGTAACAGTGCAGAGACCTTGGGGGTCTTTATCACTATCTTGCTCCTGTAGTGGGGTGTTTTCGCGTTAGTGGGAGTGTGTACATTTGATTATCCCTATCTTTGTACCCAACAGTTGGACCCCCTATGAGACTCAAACTTCACTCATAGTAAAGGCGATGGAAAAATAAAACTAATGCGTAACTTTGCGAATCGATGTATCAATCAATTATGGCAGGTACTCGAAAGCTCCAAGTTGCTTCTGATATACCCACCCATACTTGCCATATTACCCCTCGTATAAGTCGACCCTGGCAACCGCTGCAAGCCACTAACTACCACGCAGCCACTGTGGATCAATGCACGTCGGGATGCTTGTCGGATCATCCATGTGTCAATTCAATTCTTTCGTACCTTGGACTCCAATGAGCACCGACCCGCTCCAAGCACCTGCAGTCAGCTTGTTGTCGTAAAGACTTTTTTTTGTTCGGATGGATGGATTGGATACCAGTCAAAATGGAACGGCGTGGAACGATGCAACACGTGTTGCATTAAAAACACCGTCAAAAACGAGAGCTCCCGTCAATGACTAATGCCAGTGACGACTTAGGTATGTAAATATAGCCTGCAACAACATGCACAGTAATGGGCACACGTTATAGTAGAAGTTGCCTTTCAGGTACCCACATTGGCGACATTTCATACTTTTGCGATTTCCGGTTTGCGACGGACTGGATCTTGCCTGATGCAACCTGCAAGGCGGCGGGGCTCCATGCTCTGCTCAAAGCCTCTCTCAAGTCGTATTCCGACCGCGCGCACCGAGAGAACAAGCATCGGGGACAAGCATCAAGCGTTTGAGCTAGTTGCAACATGCCCTGCATTACCTCTTGTCTCTAGCCTCCACACTGGCAGGCATCAACATTAACTATCCCAGAACAGGCGAAGATATGGATGGGTGAGAGAAAAAAAAAACATGCAGCTAATTCCAATCAGTCGCCTCCCTCACATCATCTTGTGGTATGGTATTTGTTGGGGGTGTCTGGTGACATCATATAATTTATTGGTTGTCGACATCCCACTCAATGCAAGACATTTTTGCCCGATTAACGGAAAGCGTTTTCGCTGTCTGCCTAGTCCAGTCTACCAGCTGGCTTCCTGGGTACCTAACCTAAGGCAACTAGCCGTCCTAGCCTATGTGATAATGTACGATGGTTGTGCATGATGCAAAGCAAACCCAAATACCTAGGTAGGTACCTACCTACCTACAATTCAACATGGCACGGGACTAGCCTCCATCCATGCCGACGCCCGCCTGCGCGAGAACCCGCACCGAGGCCAAGTCGAAACGGCCCTAGCTGATCAGCGCACCGCCTGCCGTGCTGACCCGGCTGTGACAAGAACCATGTTGATCTGAATTAGATTGGACTCAAAGCTGACTTTGATGATTGACATGGAAATTTTCCTACTCCATCACAAAAGTCCCATGCATCCCGCAGGTGGAGAGAGAGGAGAGGGGGGGAAGGGGGGTTTGTTGTTTGCTGCGGCTGACTCCTGCTTTTCTCCCTTTGCCCTGCATGAAGAGAGCTTTTGGACTGTTGAGTGACTGACATTGGCTCACTTGACTTGACTTTTTTAGACCCTTTTGGCTGTTGTCGTTTTTTTCCCCCACACCACCACCTATTTTTATTTTATTCTATTTTTTTGTCTCATTAATCTCTTCTCATCTGTATTTTTTTCCCACCTGCTCTTACTGAGGCACATCCCATATCCCCTCTTCCCTGTGTACTGCCTCCAGTTTCTAGAGGTTTTTCCTCATCCCCTGGCATAAACTCTCCCTTTCATGTCCCTACGTGACGTTGAGCCTGAAATTTCGCCACCAATCTGCATCACGCTCGGAGACCAAGGACTTTACGTCAGGCACCCTTACCGCGTAGCCTACCGGCACCTAAACGCCTCGGAAATGTCAAGATACGACCGCGAGGACGACGGCTACTTCCGCCATGATCGTTACGCCAGCAGCAACGGCGGCGGACACCTGCATCCTCCCTCGTCGCACCAGCGGCCCCGCTCCATGCCGCCCGTCCCGGGCGAGCTGGTCCGCGGAGGAGGAGGGGGAGTCCCGCTCATGTCGTCCGCCTCTACCCGCTACGTCAGCAGGAGCCGGAGCAGGAGCCGCAGCCGCAGCCGCTCGCGCGACCGCAACCGCGGCCATCATCATCACCACCACCACAACCCCATCGACCATGCCGAGCACGCGCTCAAGCACACCTTTACGTCGTCCAACTCGGGGATAGGGGTCGGCCTCCTCGGCGCCGTGGTTGGCGGCCTGGCGGCGCGGCACATTACAGAGGCCTCGTCGTCCTCATCGCGGCAGGGCCATCATCATCACCACCACCACGGCAGCAGTCAGCAGGAGAAGAAGGAGCACGACGCCAGGCTGCTAGTCTCGACGCTCGTGGGCGCTGCGGTGGGCGGCCTCGGCGCCAACGCGCTCGAGCGGAGGATCGAGCACAATCGCGACAAGAAGATTGAGCGCGAGGAGGAGTGGAGGGGCAGGGATCGCCGGGTCGCGCGCAGGAGGAGTAGGCCGCTGCCGCGCGAGGGACTCAACTCGGACTATTACCGCGATCACCCGAGCAGCCCCGACTTTGAGCGGGATCACGTCTATGACGACAGAGGGTCGAGGAGGAACCTGGAGTACTATTGATGAAGGATCTGAAGACGCCAGGAGCTGTCTAGCCCTTCTTTGTCTGTGTTATCTATAGTGGGAATTCCCAGGTAACCTAGGTTGAATCCCTTTTTTTTCTTTCTTTTTTCCCCCACCTTTCTGTGCTTGTTTTTCTATATATTTTCTTTTTCACCCTTGTTCTCCTCCAGTGAGACAAAGACACATGTAAACATGACGCATGATTGGATGACAACGATAACATTGGCTTTTGAACGGGTTCGTGGGATTGATCGACTTTGTGACAAGTCCCTCTTGCTGGTACTACATAGAATTACATTGGTTGGAATGTCATCAGATCACATCCTCTTTGTGTCCGGTACAAATCCCCTCTTTTCCCTCCCTGCTTGACATCAGTTTCCTTGATCGACTTTCTTTGTACCTTTGAAGCAACTTCAATTTCTCTCAGGAACTGCTTTACCTGTGGCTCAACGAAAGCTGTCTTGCATTATCGAAGAAAACTTCTGATAGCCTTGCATCCTCCATTTCAAAAGGCCATCGAGTCGCAGAGGAGACCGGTTGAGTGCTAGTTGAAGCGAGGCAATCTTTTACACCGACAATAGGTTGATTACTGAGTGCGGCTTGCTCATCGTTTCCTTGCGGGGCTCTGGCTCTGCCAACGACGATCGCTACAACGCATCTGCTGGTCGCGCGAGCGACCGGTACAACGTGGCGAGCCGTGCGCTGGGCTTTCCGAGCCATCACCACGGGCGTTATCAGCCGTCTCCGGATGGACGTCCTTCTCGGGGTTCACAACCAGCTTGAAGAAGCGCACCGTCTCGTGAAGCTGCAGCTGCAGGTGTTCGCGACAGCCGAGGATGTTAAAGAGCTTCTGCGCGTCGAGTAGCTGCTTGGCCATGACTAGGTCTGGCTGGCAAAAGGTACGAACCCGCATGGCGCGGGCGTCGGTCTTGACCATTTCCAGCAGGCCCGTGACCACGGCGGGAGAGGTACAGTCGGCGCCGTAGAACTTGAAGTCGTACAGGTGCAGCAGCATAATGTCTAGCTGCGTCTCCAGGTCGTAGCGGAAGCCGACCACGCCCGGCCGTCCCTTCTGCCGCCAGGCGTCGGCCACCTTGCTCAGCTTGTCCGCCTGCACCCGTCCGGCTTGGAACTGGGTCGTCAGGTATCCATCGAGCGCTGTCGTCATGAGGAACTCGAGCTCGCAGTAGAAGAGGCTCTGCTCGCGGGGGTTGAGTGATATATCGAGCCGGTTAGGGGGTCGCTTATTCGAGGGGCGGTGCGGCCCGCGAGCAGACGTCTTCATGTCGGCAAGCTCCACAACCTCCTTGGCAACCTTCTTCAGCGACTCAAAGATGCCCTTCTTCAGAGGCTGCTGCTGAGGAGCCGCGCTTGCGTTGCCATGGCCGTCCTCTGTGGGGACTCCCGTTCGCTCCAGCCAGCCGTGCTCACCAATGAGGACTTTGCGACGGGGTATCTTGTCTTCCATGCTCTCGATATAAGGTGTCAGTGGGGAGTATGTGCGTGGAAATCGTTCAATCTGGCCGATGCCCGTCTTGATGGACAACAATTTCGGGTCGCCGGGCTTTTGCGCCTGCGGCTGTTGGGAAAGGCCGCTTCTGCTGTAAAGAGACTCGTACTCGGCGAGGGAACGCAGAATATCGGCTTCCGCCATGGCTCCGGCAGCGTTTCGTGCGGGTAAGGGTGTGAGGTGCGCCATTGATCCATCGTCGTCGTAGTCACCCTGCTCTTCGAAGACCGAGTAGATAGAAGATGATGGGTGTTCTTGGAAAGTTACCCGCGATGGAGAGTCGTCCCTGGTCGTGTGAGTTATCGTCTGCCAAGACCGGGAATACGCCGAGCTGTCATCGTTGCGCAAGATCTCAATCGGGGTTCTGCGATGCGAGGGACTGCCCTGTTGCTGAGCAGTCATTGTATCAACCAACGGATGTGGTACACCTCGACGCTGGGCAATGGAGCTGGTCGTGTATGGAGAATACCCATCGTTGACATGCCTGCCCTTTTCTGTTCGAGTGAATTTCTTGACAGGGGATCGGGAGCGTAATGAGCTTGCAGCTCGGTCGGCGAAAGAAGCCGATGTATCGGCCTGCATGGTGCTCGGCGCATGTTGTTCATTGTATCTAAAGTGACTTCGGCTCCGGGTGCTCGCATTTTTTGTAACCAAACTGTCTAGAACATCTCTCTGGGAGCGCACCAACGGCGGAGTGGTCAATATCTCGTCCTCGCTGAACGCGCGGATGTGAGAACGTTGAAGCCCTTCTTTGGCGACGTCTGCGTCTCTGCCCCTACGGCTTCCTTTGTGGGGAGAGTTCGGGCGAGATATTCTGTCTGAAATGTTAGTTCTTGAAGACGAAGCAAGCAGCTTTGGAAAGTGGGCTCCTACACTTCAGTAAGGCGATCCATTTGGGATTCGGTCAGGCTCAAATGTAGTGTGACTCCATGGGCAGAAAACTCGTCAGGCTGAGAAGGAGGTGATGGGATCTTGGCAGGACTGGAAACCTCGATAAAATCACCACGAATCGGAGTCGGCGTCGAACCTACTCCATAGGTCGATTTGAGACGGTGCGGAGAGCATGGAGGGGTGACACGCTGTTCGCGGCGGAAGTTTGATCCCAGTGATGCTGTGCCTCGAGTATCCTGTCGATAATCCATTGCTTGGAAACTCAGAATGTTGGCATTGTCAATGCTCTCGTGGAAACAGCGACTTGCAGGGGCCTTGTTGCAGCTGGCTGATGGCTGGCTAACGCTGAGAGGTTTTGCAGATTCAGGTTGATAGGTTGCACGCGAAAGCAGTTCGGGTGGGAGTTGTGAACTAGATGTAAAGGTCTGGTCGTTTGTTCCCTTGTGACCTGGCGTCCATGATGCGGTCATTTCCTTGGGCTGCAAGCCAAATTCCTACCCCGTGTTTTGTGCGTGGTCAGGATTTAAATGTCTGCTCTGGCCTCCCTGGTTGGTTCTCTTGCAACCAGTCGACAGAATCTCACCTTGGCAGTCTTTTCTGGTGCTTGCTCGTCCTCGGATGTCGTACATTTGGAAGGTGACCTTGAATCAAGCTTGAAAGGGCCAAGCTTGCTAGGCAGTGAGCCCACGTCTGTATCCGAGTCCATGAGTCTTTGCGGTTGATGATGGTCGGTGCTTGCTTGGTTGACAGTTTGGGTGTCGCCCGCCCCATTTGATTTCTGAAGAAAAACAGCCTAGCCTGCTCGGAGTGGCAGCCCGCCCACGAGGTGCATTTCCCGCAGAAAAGCGTGCGCTCTCATTTGAACCTCACATTGGGTCGTTCCGCATCCCATATTCCGTCCTCTAGCCTCATCCAGCGTGTACTAAACGCTTTCCAACCATTTTGATGGTATTTGAAGTTTCACTGCAGCCGCAAGTTCCATGAAGGGATTCGGCAAGCACCAGTTTGATCTCAGAACTCGAATGGCCATATTCCATATTCGAAGGATTGGTACTACAAACGATTGATCTGTGAACCATCAACATTTCGAATCGTATAGAATTCATTTTCGATCCATTTGACAATGAGATAGAGAAAAAACGGAAGCAGGCTAGTTATCTGAACACCGCTGTTAGCATTATCTGTGTTAACTTCTCAATTACCTCATCAGTGCTGACCGTCTACAACACTGTCACCGCCACAATGTCTGCCTGAGATGTCCCGAGAGGATTGCATGTTGTAATCATCGGTACGAGAGTAAACAAACCATCAGCTTGAACAAAGGTTGCCTCCTTTCAGGCGGCTGAGTAGGTCCGTCAAGGAAATCGAAACAATATACGGTCCGCATTTCTTCGCTATGCCTACTGGTCGAGGTCAAAGCATGCATCGATGCGGTCACCTCGGAGTTGTGTGACTGTTAAAGGGGTACCATTGCATAACAAGGTTTTTTTTTTTTTTTTTTTTTGTTGCTTGCTCATAATCGCACTAACGACTGACGTATGTATAGCTTGTCATCCAACAATTAACTTTGGGATCCCTTAACTTATTGTCAAGTAATTACCTCTTTGAGCAATGCAAAACAGGTGGCCAGTTCCCAAGGGAAAAAGCCAAACTAAATCTAGACTAGAAGTCAATCATTTCTAGACAGAGTGGATAGGTAGGTAATTAAACTACAACCTTATCTGACCGACAATTGAACGATATCGCCCGGACCACCAAATCACGGTACCGTGAAAAGTTGCCGACGCAGACTCCGAGTCTCCTTGCCGCTTTCCACGGATCGGTTGTCAAGCTCGGCGTTGTTGCAGCTGCGGGAAAATTGAGCCTCCTTCCTCCTTCTGTTCTAGCGTCAGGTCTCGCCCTTGATGTTCCCACTTGAGCTGACAGGGAGTTCCTGGTCATGCCTTCAGTGAGGGTGCTAATTACGAAGTATTTTCTGCCTAGAAAAAAATGCGAACAGACGAGCACAGCATAAGTGGATGTGCTGAGAGCGATTGGCAGCTAATAATGCAGCGTATATATGATCAAACAGAGACGGGACTTTTCTCCGTCCCAAATTCCAGTCTACAAACAAACCAGCAAGCCAGGTATGCGATGTTGAAAACAGTGGGGTTTTAAGGGTTCATGTGTTGAATATTCGGAACTGGGTCTCGGCCGAGACAATTCGAGAGACGCACATAATGCACACTTCTAAGTGCATCCTATCGGGTTAGGGTCAACATTTTCAGACCAAACTATAACTGCATTCATTCCTTCCCCACATCACGTGCTAGCATTCCATTGCCGACCAACACAGCCGTTCTGCCCAAGATCCCCACCAACCACCACCGACTCCAGCTAGTCAACCTCGAATTACCGATCTTGAATCCCGCTTCCATTTCTGGGCCTGACGCAACGCTGTGCCCGCCAATGCTCCCTGCTGAGGTTGGGGGGGTCTGTTCGGGTCATCATGGGTTGTTTTTTTTGCTTTCTTTTTGCTTTTGATCCCTTGCTTGCTTGGCAGCCCCGATTGAATCCTCGTGTGGTCAGAAGAGCAAAGAATCCTCTCAACACAGTGCCTGCAAGCACATCAATACATACCATACATAATAATACCCGTCCCCACGGGCCGTGAGGCTTGGTGCTGCTTGATTGTGGAGAGGTGACAAGGGACTCCTCCACTGCCCGTGAACAAGTATCATCGCTGTGTTCCCCGGGACCCCGTCGTCCTTGATTAATACAATTACCCGAAGGTCCCATTGGCCACTGCCGCGCTGCCGAGCCGAGCGCACCTCTCTCTCGGGTCGACATGTCATGAGTTATTCCAGTTCTCCATCTGTGGTTCGATCTGGCCGTCATTTATTATCGGGCGCACCGGCCGCTCTTTTTCAACTACTTGAAACATAATTACCATCCATCCTCAACTGCTCATCTTTCCCATTATTGAATCCCGGTTTCCCTTTTACTATCCCATACCTACAGTCTGACATTGTGTAAAACAACGTTCAACAGAAAGACCTATCATACATAGGTTTAGCAGTCTTTGGCTCTAGCTAGTCCTTTTTCGTCGACCATTTGCTGCACGGCGTCTGCGGCCTAAGACGGAAATCTGCATAGAACCATATCGACGAGAGCCAATACAATTACGCCCACACCAGCCCTACTGTATATCTAGGTACCGTGGACAAGGCCCCGGTGCTTTTGCGAATTTTCTTTTCGTCTAGAACGATGGTTTCCACAGATTCCCGCAGCGACTCCCCGACAAACTATGACATAGGTAAATAGTTACTCACATCAACGTCAAGACCCTCAAATATGTAAAGTTTTCTTTGCTGATCATGTACATCTGTTTGAAGTCATTGTTGGTGCCGGCCCGGTTGGGCTGATGCTCTCAACATGCCTTGCTCGCTGGGGCTACAAGATCAAGCATATCGACAACCGCAGTGAGCCGACCGTCACAGGCCGTGCAGATGGTATCCAGCCACGCTCCCTGGACTTGCTCCGAAACATGGGGCTCAAGTCTGGCATCATGAAGCACAAGCCCGCCCGCGTCTTCGAGGTGGCGTTTTGGGACCCTTCAACTGCAGACGCATCCAAGGGCATCACCAGGACCGGCACATGGGCAAGCTGCCCCAGTTTCATTGATGCCAGGTACCCATTCACCACTCTTTTGCACCAGGGCTTCATCGAGCGAGTTTTCCTTTCAGACCTCGAGGAGAATGGAGTGCACGTACAAAGGCCGTGGACCATTACTGGCTTCACCTCAGACGAGAAGAAAAACCCAAATTACCCTGTCGAGGTGCAGCTGAAGCACCTTGACGGGACCGCCAGCGAGACGATCCGGGCCAAATATCTGTTTGGTGGCGAGGGAGCTCGTTCATTTATCCGAGAACAACTTGGCATCGGCATCAAGCACAAGGACCCAATCTCACACGTCTGGGGTGTCATGGACGGCGTAGTCCAGACAGACTTTCCCGACATCAAGGTAAGGCAGCATGTTCCTAGGCGGCCCCTTGTGGCACGCACGGTGTAGCTGACGCGATCTGCAGATGAAATGCACAATACACTCGCGCCACGGTTCAATCATGGTGATCCCGCGTGAGAACAATTTGGTGCGGTTATATATCCAGATAGCCTCTTCGACTGATCCGGACTTCAACCCGCGTAAGACTGCCACCGAGCAGGAAGTGCAGGCCTCAGCCAAGAAAATCCTCCAGCCGTACTCGATAGAATGGGAGCGAGTGGAATGGTACTCTGTCTACCCCATCGGCCAGGGTATAGCTGACCGCTACACCCTTGATCACCGCGTATTCTTGGGAGGAGACTCGTGTCACACTCACAGTGTAAGTAAATCCGTGCCTGATACTCTAAAAAGAAGTAATAGCAGCAAAGAATGCCTTTGGCAAAATCAGCCAACTAACTTCTCAAACAGCCCAAGGCCGGTCAGGGCATGAACACTGCCTTCCTGGATGGCCAAAATCTCGCATGGAAGATCCACGCGGTTGAAAGCGGATTTGCCAAGAGGAGTTTGCTTGAGACCTATGAGTCGGAGAGGAAAGCCGTTGCCGAGACTCTGCTTGATTTTGACAACAAGTATGCTAAGCTCTTTTCAACCCGCCCGCCTGATGCCAGCGAAGTCAAGGCAGCCTCGGAGGACCATGGAAACCAGGGAGGTCACGACAACGACTTTGTACGAACGTTCAAAGAGTCTTGCGAGTTTACCAGCGGCTACGGCGTGGCCTACCAGCCAAACCAGCTGAACTGGTCTCCCAGTCACCCCGCTCAGTCCAGCACCATCAACCCCGAGGGCAATAAGCTGCGGCCTGGACGCCTCTTTATCAACGCAGACGTGACGAGAGTCGCCGATGCCAACGTGGTTCATCTGGAGCAGGAGGTTCCACTCAACGGCTCATTCCGCATCTTTGTCTTCGCCGGCAAGCCTTCGGTGACCAAGCAAGCCCTCAGCGACTTTGCGCGCAACCTCCGTCTGAAGGGATCATTTTTCAGCTCATACCTCCGCTCCGACATCGACAAGGTGTCGTACCACGAGAGGCATAACCCACACAGCAAGTTCTTTACCTTTTGCACCACGTTTGCCGCTCCGAGGAGCTCCATCGAGATCTCGCGCGACGTGCCCGACATCCTGGCGCGCTACAGCGACCACATTTACGCCGACGACAGGATCCACCGCGAAGGCAGGGGAGCAGGTCCTGCCATGTCTGCGCACAAGAAGATGGGCCTGGACGAGGAGCGTGGAGGCGTGGTTGTGGTGCGGCCTGATGGCTACGTGGGAGTGGCGACCAAGCTCGTCGAGGGCAGCGGCACCGTTGATGCCCTCAATCAGTACTTTGCTGCATTCTGCACACAAAGAACTGGCGCTGCTACGGCACAGCTGTAACCCTTTCTTTTTTCTTCTAGTTTTCTCATGATGTGTGTTTTGAAAGGTAGGAGTAAAGTACAGACATGTTTTTTTCTTTCTTCTTTTTTTTTCTTTCTTCTTTTTTTTTCTTTCTACGTGCATAGGGGTCGGGTTGGTGGGATACTGCATCATCCTAATGAGCATATCGCAAGCAGGCATTATTGTTTCGTAAATAGAAGCGGTCACGATACCAATTTTCATGAAAGGAGTACTAGGTGTTCATGTGAAATTATTGACCAATAATTGATCGACTAAATGGTGATTTTTATCTGGAGTTGAAGGGGGGATCATGTGGCACCTTGATACAACTGGTCTTCTTGATCCCTAGATAGGTTTTTCCTCCACTGGTTTTACACATTCCCAAAGCGTTGTACTGATGTTGAATGGTATCTGTGAATTCAACATGCTAGTAGCCGTTATACCACCACCTTTGTGTGGTAAAGCAGTCGTTTTCTTGGTGCTGTTTGCCCCTACGAAGCTACCCAAACCAGCGATGCCATCATAGTACGGCCAATAAATTCTGAGGGGAAAAGAAACAAGCAAACAGAGTCCTGGATGCTCGCTCTTTCTGCTGTCCGCCGGTCTCGGCAAAACTTGCGAGGTCCCAGTGGGTAGCGTACGGTGCCAGCTGCCATGACGACCATGCCCTCATGGTTGTCCATATCACATCTGGCTCACTTTCTGCTCACTTTCTGCTCACTTTCTGCTCACCTTTCCCTCGCCTTGAAATTTACTATGGCTTGCAAAACCTGAGTCCGACAAAGTATCCCACCCAGCTCGACGCAAATTCTGTGCTTTCTGTTGAGGGAGACCTAGAGTTTACACATAACCATCACAATCTTCCAACCATTCTTCATTGCCTTTGTCTATTGACTCCATTGATACACCTGTACTCCACAATAAGTTCTTTTTGATCAACAGAAATATTGCGATCCCCCTCCTGAACATTTCCACATAACTTCCTCTTGATTCTTGATAACGTTCTTCACTCACATCTTTCTTTGATCGCCAACACAAGGCCGGATCTTCTTTGTTTTGCGAAGCAGATATCTACAGCCATACACCCTCAACCATCTTTCTATTGCCCTTTGATACCTCCACACCATTCTGGAACAACAAAACAAAGGAACAAGGCAACCCTCGATCATAGAGATCCAGGATGCCACCTGAAAGTCGCAGAAAGCGTCGGGCTTCGTGTCTGGCAGCTGACAATCAGGTCGTCCAAGCTGTTCCCGGAGCATTCGTCGAGGTTGTCCGTGGAGATTTCAGCCATGCTTTAGCACCTGCAAATTCGACTGCATCTGCTACTGCAGCTATGCCTACAGTTGCGCCTGCAACTCCATCAGTGGCCGAAACGGTGCCTACTGTTATAGAGCCAACTGACCCTACGCCCACCCCGGCTGAGCAGCAGCCACGGGGAGGAATCTTACGCTGGATATCCGGCTTCATCACTCCGGTCTACTCGTTTATCCGTCGCAGAAACAACTCTGGTAAGTCACAATGCCGTGAGGACAAATGTACATCCACCAATCTAGAGCCCTATGTGGCGTTGTCCTTGCCTCCCCTCCACCACTACTTCTCAAAGGTTCAATGACGAAAACATTAATGCTTTGTTCCCGACAGAAACGGATACTACTACTTCAATACCCGAGGCTGAGCCTCGTGTCAAACGACGCAAGCTCGAAGAGGCCACCTTTGCTGTAGCCTGGGCTACCATTCCGAGTACCCGTATCGGCATTGAGAACATCGAGAAGGTTCGCGGCTTCATTAAGCGCATCAAGAGGCATGCCGATGAGCCCTATGTTACCATCGCTCACTACAACTTTCCAGGCCCGATCGAGGCCTTCAGCAGCCAGAAGACATATGATAAGGCCTTTAAGCTGCATTTAACAATGTATGATAAGCTGGAGGGCTATGATGCTGCAGATGTTGTCCTCCCAGAGATCTTTAAGCCTCAAACCGAACTCCTCAAGTCGCGCGACATTATTCACGGCGACTTCCCGGACACAAACAACGTCCTCAGTGCCGATGTCCACGACTGGATGATTCACAAGTATAAGGAGAACACCTGGAGAAACTTCAACGCTGCAAAGGCTGAGTTTGCTGCGGTTCTGGACCAAGCAATCAAGAGTCTGCAGTTCATGTACTGTGAGCAATCGTTCTCAAACGTCAAGGGCCTCGTGGGCCACCCGCTCGAGTCGTACGACATTGACATAGACGAGCGACGAAAACACGGAATCGCCGCCGACGTTTTCGAATTTCTGGGACAAAAGATGGAAAAGTCAAGGCTCCTGCGCGAGTTGGTGAAAGCGCCGGCTGAGGCCATGTTTTCGGTGGCGGCTGATTGTCGTGCTCTCGAGGAGACAAAGCCGGTCCCGAGTCACGTTGTCTTTGAGGCTGCAACCGTTGTGCCCCACTCTTTTCGTCGCCGCCAGGAGGCCCAGGACCAACCACAAAGCTGGACGGTCCACATGCCAGCTGACCGCATGGGAAGCTTCGACGAGAACCCCACGGTCGCGCTTCGCGATAAATACCTGCGCGATCACCGAAGGACGTTTGCCCCGTCACCCCTGGTGCCCCTGAGCAAGCTCCCGCATCAGCCGCATCGCAGAGAGTTACAGCAGCCGTTCAACGTGAACCGCGTTCCCAATTCGAGTCTGCAACTGCCAGCCACTCGCGGTCGCTTGTACGGCAACCGGCCACCAAACCTAAACCAGCCATACAGTATCCATCGTCCAGTGTACAACTTGCCCCGTCGGCCGTTGTCCCTGCCTGAGCACATTGCAGCAGCATCAAATCCACCTCCCCACGTCAACCCTTTAAGACGCCTTGAGATCAAAAGGCCCCAACTTGGAGGCCGTGGTGGAATTCTCAAGAGGGTTGCACCAGTATCCTACGGACCTACCGGGCACCGCGTTCAATTCCACGATCAATTCGAGGAGATTGACTTTTTTACCGGTCAGCCTATCACGGCCGGGAGGCGTACCATCAGGACCACCGCCAGGACACCAGCCACACCGCGGCCCGTCACCAAGAGGCCCAACACCCCCAGGCCTGCAGAAGTCACCGCTGCTACCGACTTTAACTGGCAAGGTCACTTTGCCGTTCCCGACGACACTGATTCTGAGTCTGACGACGACTCGGAGCCCTTGGTCATCCAGACACCTACTAAGGCTAGGCCTGCGGTTGTATCATCGCTTCAACCCGCCCAGGTCGCTCAAAAGGAGCAGTCATATAAAAGCACCTACCAATTATCGGCCCCACTTGCCCAGGCCGTTCAAGAGGAACAGCCGGCTTTCAACTGGGCTGGTCACTTTGCTGTGCCTGACGACAGCGACAGTGACAGCGACAGTGAGGACGAACCCGCTGAGCCCATTGAGTTTGAGATTGCGCAACCTGAGCACATCCAGCTTGAGACACCTAAGCTCACTGAGGTTGAGATTGAGCAACCTGAGCCCATTGAGGTTGACGAGCCCACGATCAAACATCATCATCAAATTTCAAGCCCCACAACTTCCCAGACGAATGTTGTCGGCGAGCCCCCGGTGCGGTACGCCGAGGAGGTTGTTGCGCAGTCACAAGTCACGCTGCCCCCCATTATGACCAGTCATTCACCCATTATGGATCCTGTAGGCTCATCGCCATCTTCACAGAAGAGGCAACATGCAGCCACTATCTCTACTCGGAATGCCTCTGCTTCTTCTCCACTTCGCCATATCACAGACACAGAAGAGCCGAAGAAGTCCTCAGTGTCAGACTCGTCAATTCATCCTCATAAAACTAGCGTCATGTCAGAACTAACGACTACCAAGCCCATAAAGGCCAAGAGTCGTTACATACAGTCATTGGGTCGTGGTCTCACAAGCAGAAATATAGCCGCTGCTCCCAGACCAACAAAGCGCAGGGGGGCTGCTATTCGCGCCTTACTTAATGCGAAGCCCGATAATGCAAAGACTGATTCGCCCATGCCGGGCTCGTTCCCGGAGGCCGACATGGAGGTTGATGAGAATGAAACGACAGAAAGCCCACAGAGGCCTCGCTTTAGACAACCAACAATTTCCACCACAGAGTCACGTTCGGCATCTACCGCCTACTACAGCCCGCTAGACCCTGAGAAGGTACCAAAGGGCGAGCAACTATCTCAATCCCCACGGTCTGATCACAAGACCCTCACGGCAGAGGAGAGACGTCGGGATCTTCTCGATTTCTTTGACAAGGATTATACCAAGGAAATAGACCCCAACGGCTTTTTGCTCGAGTCTGATTTATCTTCAAAACTTACCGGAAAATCCCGGCTTCTCTTATCGCAAAGCGACTCGTCAGACTCATCGTCCTCCTCGGAGTCAACGTACAGGTCAGTTTCGCCGATTCACCAATCCAGCGAATCCGAGCTGCAGCCTTCGTTCGGTCGCCTCAAGATCAGCAATTTTAAGGACCATCAGCTTGCATTGGAAGCGCAGATCGGAGAAGAGCTCGAGCAGCATGCAGTGCGGGAAGAGAAGGAGCGTCTCGCCCGTGAAGCAGAGAAGGAACAGAAAAGGCTTGAGGCGGAAGAAGCTGAACGTCTCCGTCGGGAAGAGCAAGCAGTGCTCGCAAGGACCGGAGGTCTCCGCCCGCCAAGGGCCATCATGATCGGCGGCATCTCCAACGAATGGTACCACAGAATCATGGACACCATGAAGGCACGGGACAACCAAATTCTTGGCAAGTCAGGCGAGGGCAACGGCATCGAAGCCCATTCCTTCAAGACTGTTGTTAATCCAACAGCATGGCTGGACGATGAAATCATCAATGGAGCACTTTCACACCTCGCAAGGTTCATCAACGAGAGGGCAGGGATTAAGGATGTCAGGGCACAGACGCCGAAATGCGTGCTTCTAAACTCACACTTTTACTCCAACGTCTCGAGGTCCAAGGGACTTGGAGATACCAACCGATGGATGAGGAGGCTAGGCGTCCGCCCAGACAACTTGCTTAGCGTGGAGACGTTCGTCATCCCCATCAACCTTGGCAACAACCACTGGACGCTGGCAGTTGTTCGCCCACTCAAGGGTGAGGTCGCGCACATCGACTCGATGGGCTTGTCGGGCTCTGGCCAGCGCGCCGTCACCGATATGTTGATGACCTGGTTACGCACATTCCTCGGCAACAGGTTCGACGAGCGTCACTGGAAGACTCGGAATTTTGTCTCGCCCGTGCAGACAAACGGTCACGACTGTGGCGTCCATACCATCACCAGCGGCATGTGCATCGCCCTGGGTATTGACCCCTCCTCATACAAGCCTGCGGATATGCCGCTCCAGCGTCTGAGGCTTGCCGGAGTTCTGATGAACAACGGATTTCATGGCGTATTTGACCTGTCCAAGCTGTAAAGCTGAGAAGCAACGGTGGATGCAAAAGAAAAAAAGAAAAAAAAAGTAAACGAATTCACATGGCTGCATTTTCCGGCGCGATGCATTTCAAGGGCTTGTGGGAATACCAAAAACGGCATCATTATATCCAGAAAGGAACGGTTTTGTTCACAGGAGCTTCTTTTTTCACTCTCGTCTTGTCTCAAGTTGAATGTATGTTTTTTTTTCTCCCAAGAGACATCACCATGACGCTTTATAGAAGGGCGTTTTTCTGAAGGATCGGTTGAGTCCAAAGGCGTTTGAGGCGCTTTTCCATGTTTAATATTGTCTCTGTGGTTCTGCTGTATTCCTCTCACTCCAGAGGCTTGCGATGCATCAAGGCGTTTGTTTGGGTCTCTTCTCTTGTGTATGTCGGTCTGGTTTCTTTTTTATTTCTCACATGTCATCGTGGGTACGACGTTGTTGTTCGATATTCCCCCATCTGTTCCTGATGCGATACTTTCTTTTCATCTTTTCTCTCTACGCCGACTTTGCCGTTCGTGTTCGTCTAGTCTAGTGTATAACATGTCTACCCAATCTTCCGTGCAGCTTCCAAGCTTACCGCGCGCGGCAGACAAACTGATTTTTCCCCTTTTTTTCTTTGACACAAATAAATGGCAAGACTTTTATTTTGGGCAGCACCTGAGAAAAAATCGTACCACGGCGCCTCTTGTGACTAATGCATGGCCAGTTTTTTTTTTGCTCTGGTCTTCTTTTTTGCTTTTTTGGGGGTGCACAGCTGTATAGCTCGGACGGCACCCTGCATAGGTAAGGCGGGCCACGTCGTGTCATTCCCTTTCTGATGCGCCTTATTGTGGTGTGGTACAAAACGTGGCCCTGCGTGGCGCGCGGTTGAATGTTGAGCCCTGGCGGGTAAAGGATGAAGGGGGTAAAGGGAAGGGTGATACTTTGTACAAGGCGAACGACAACATCCCTCTTGTCAAACTCAGTGGTCTGACTTGCGGAATAGGTATTTGCCAAACGGCTCACCGTCAGGACACGAGACATATTAATGACCCGTACTTGGGCATTCGTCCGGTAGTGCGCGCTTGGGTGACCCTTTGAATTTCCTTTTTCCTGACAAGCAAGTTTGCGCGTAGGCGTGTCCGATACCTAGCAACGGCTGACAACATGGAAGTACCAAAAAACGTCGGCCCGGCTTCAAAGACAGAATAAAAATTAAAACAAGTAATAAAGATAAAAAAAAAAAAAAAAAAAAACCGGTCAGCACATCAGCACATAAGCACATGGCGCCCACGTGTGGGTGTGGATGGAACAAGCAAACAACGCGCCATTAGGTCCCAGTGACTTTGGACCAGGGGCTTGGCTTGGAAGGTGAGTTTTGGCTGGACCAGTATCCGATGCTAAGCGCCAAAATTTTCATTAAACATTACAGTTACAGCATGGCATAAGCGACCTTGCCCCGATTGCCCATTGAAGGGGTGAACGGGGGGGAGCGGGGAGGGACAGGCGTCAGGAGATGGGTCAATATTCCCGACAATGACACGGCAATCAGGGCAGGGTGAAGGGATGGAAAAGATAAAAAAGGAACCGTCTAGAGAGAAAGAGAATCTTGTGTTTCCCTTTCCGAGAACGTACAAAAAGGAAAGAAAAAAAGAGCAAAAACGACGGAAACCACAATGGGGGGGACAAGGACAGGGGCACTGCTGGCGCGCGGCATGTCCGGTAGTGGATCATACAGGCAATCAACGCCAGACAAAAGCATCATTGGGTCACCCGCGTGACGATGTGACCAGGGGGGTGATAGTTAGGGTGGCTGGCTAGTCTCTTTCCGGCAGTGTTCTAGAAAGAATGCCAATCTCCGGCGCCCGGCTTGGCTGTGGAAGGATTGTCTGTTCGTGATTTTTTTTTTTGCCTTGGGGGTCTTATAATCATTCTTTATGGTGATTGTCGGTCGGCGGCAAGGGAAGACGGCGAAGGAATATCCACATATGAGGGGCAGACATAAAGCAGAAAAAGACATGGAGATATTTAATTAATTTGACAAAATAAGAGATCGGTGCTAGGCATGGATGGCCCTGGGAGCCTCAATCGGCAGCGTGGAAAAAAGAAATCCGGCTTCATCGGTCAAACAAGCAAGGCCGGGACTATTGGACCCTATTGTATCTACCGGTACCGTACTATGTAAGGTAGCACAGTCATTTGGTAGACAAGCGAATAGCTAAAACTGCCAGACATGAGGGATACCATGCAAACAAACACTTGCATTTTCCAGGACAGGTCCTGCGAAAGTTTTCGGTTGCCGCCCGAGAGCGGTAATTGCTCCGCTGACAAGGACCTGGACCTGGGGATTGAATTGGATTTTTCTAGACGAGTTCAGAAAAGGCGGGCGGTGCGGGTTGTTGACAGTATCCCCGAGCCCAGTAAAATACAAAAGTAATGTACACAGGCATCTATGCTGGCTCACGAATCGTGATTGGTTCTCAAAAAACTTTTTTCCTTTTCCCGGTCGTTGGGAAATAATGTTTGCTATTTGCTGACAGGTGGCGCTAGATCAAAAAGGCAGGAAAAATCGAAAGTCAAAAGAAATCAAGAAGAAAAAAGATACGAAGCAAGACAGGTCATGCTCAAGACTCAGTCTTGCCAGTTTAGGGCGCAAGCGCCGAGTGCGTAAAATCTGTTACGTGTCAGTCCTACATACAGATGAGGCAACGAACGAACCGGGTTGCGCAACATGGGCTATGGTCTCCATGTCTTGCTCCAATCACTCCCTACCTGGATGGTTCGTTCATTGACAATCTGTCAAGAAAACTCCCAAGTAGGCCAAAGTAGATCAAATGTACCGAGTACGGAGGCCATAAGCTGCACAGAACATTCTATGCGAACTAGTTCTAATAAACATTTCACATCTATCTATGGTGTGCTAAATCGACACTGGCACCCACCAAGCCTCCGAGTTACATGCTTGGTCGATGGGAGGCTGCAAAAAAAGCCTCTTCTGCCTACCATGCATTATGATACAGTAAAAAAAAAAAAAAAAAAGAGGAGACTGTGACGATAGGCATCCAACTGTCTCGAGGCGCCGTTCTTTGCTTGGCTCATTCGGAAACATTGCTTGAGGAGTGTGTGGGCATGTAACCCTACGTAACCTACTTTGCCGATCCCTTTTATGAGCCACAACTCGATTGGGTTTCGTTGGTCTGCAAGACTAATCTCATAACGTGTGGCCCGATATAGCGACGGACATAAATGGCCCTTTCGGATGGGAGGCAGTATTACGCCCCAAATTTTTTAATGGTTGCGTTGCTTTGGTTTCTGCGTGTTCTGTTTGACACACAATCTGCTGTGTGTTTTACCCCTCTTCCTTGGTGCTTTTGGATGATGACATCCATTTACTCTGCAGTCCCTTGCCTTATTTCCGGAGGAACCGGCCATAATGATGTGGTAGTAGCCATCATACTATTCTGCGTAATTGCTTGTCATGATACCCACAAACGGCAATTGCCGACAGAAAGATACCCGTCGTATCGCAGCCGCATTCGATGACACTGGTTGTGATCAGGCCATCTCGAATTCAGTTTGCACGGAATGGCTAATTTCTTACGTAGTATCACGGATTGAGACGGCAGGTGGAGAGATTTCCGCGCCTAGCGGATTTATAGGTTGGGCTACCCTGGATGGCGCAAACGCCGCGGCCACGCGACCAGAGCTATGAAAGTGTTGACAAAAAACGAAAAGCAAAAGAAGAGATAAAGAAAAAGGGGAGTCACCGACTTGGCGGAGCACAATCTAAACTTCTCAAGAGGTGAGTGAATCAGACAAAAAAAACCAGCGCGTGTATGATTAGGCACTAAGGGTCATTGTCGGCGTGCAATAAGTAGTAGCGTTGCATACACATACGCTGCTTTGTCCACTGGAGCTCACATGCCCCTCGTAAATTTAAATGGCGAAAATATGGGCACTATCTCTCTTTTTTTTTCTTTTTTTTTCTTTCTTTCTCTCTCTTTCTTTCTCTCTCTCTCTTTCTTTCTCTCTCTCTCTTTCTTTCTCTCTCTCTCTTTCTTTCTCTCTCTCTCTTTCTTTCTCTCTCTCTCTTTCTTTCTCTCTCTCTCTTTCTTTCTCTCTCTCTCTTTCTTTCTCTCTCTCTCTTTCTTTCTCTCTCTCTCTTTCTTTCTCTCTCTCTCTTTCTTTCTCTCTCTCTCTTTCTTTCTCTCTCTCTCTTTCTTTCTCTCTCTCTCTTTCTTTCTCTCTCTCTCTTTCTTTCTCTCTCTCTCTTTCTTTCTCTCTCTCTCTTTCTTTCTCTCTCTCTCTTCCTCATCTCTCTTTGCTGTGGTCGGCCGGGCTACGTCTGCGTGCATTGCCGAATAAACCCATAATAATAATTTCTCGGTTGTGTTTCTCCTCTTTCTTGACCTTGAGTGGCGACATCAATATATCTGCACATCTCAACTGGGGAGGTGCCACCTAGAGAGGGGCAGCCTCCTAGACTTGATTCGGCAAAATCGCATGAAATCCTATGGAACTATGGAACAATTCTAGCGTGCTTCTAGCGGCTTGCTCGCTTCCCTGCAGCTGACCAGACCCACTCGTCTCGGGTCAGCAATTCCATTCTACGTATATTTCCCTCTCTTGCTCTCAGCACGCACAGATCTGGTCAAGGCGGCAAGTCGTAGTTCAAACAAAGGCGCGTGTTGGTCCGCGACAAAACATCGTTACCCCCGAGAAGGAGGGGCCGCAGAAGGGGGCGATCGAAAACGATCAAATGACAAGTTTGAATGAATGAGAATCAAGTAAGGCTAGGCTAATTACCGCAAGGAATCCCTACCTACCTTACCCTAGCGGACAGAGAGTACGTAGTATTACTGTATTCAGGTGGCTGTGCGGTGCGACCGCAGCAGGGAAAAGGTTTCCTAAAAACTGACGTTCGCCTCGGCTTACGGCGAGGCGAAGGGCGGCGAGGCCAGGCAGCCGCGGCCATGGAAGGCTGGTCCATTTGGTGATAGCGATTCCCCAACATAGTACCGTACATGATCGATCTCATTGCTCTTTTAATTGACTGAATGACTGCGTATCGCGAGAGGATGAACTACTAACCTAGTCAGACTGCCCGAGCTGAATCAATCCGACACTGCCACGCCCCAACACGGAGTTTGTTTACCTTTATTTTGCCGTTTTTTACCCTCTCTCTCTCCCTTTTATCACTTTGAATCCCTATGCAAGAGGTGCGCGTGACATCGCCTCCATTTCGTCTGAAGAAGAAAAAGCAGGGGACTGTGAGCCAAAAAAGAAAAAAGAAAAACATTGGCGGCTGAGCGTTCGGGAATTCCACTGAGGAAAAAGATAGTAGACAACCACCCCAAGAGTGAGGGAGAGGGTTGGAGAGTGAGTGAAGAAAAAAAAAAAAAAAAAGCACGGTAGTAACGTAACTGGGCCAGTCCCGCTCCAATGCCGCACTGCCAAACCGCCTACACAGTCGCGGGCAGTGTGCTTCAGCGGCCACTCGGGATTTGCTGTTGTGTTGGGTGCCCCTCCTTTCGCCAGCTGGTAGCGACATTCAGGTGCTCAGCCTGACCAATGATGGCACTCAGGCGCGAAAACAGCTGTGAAGAGGTGGGGTCCAGTGAAAGGAGGCGAAAGGGGGTCGGTCGTTCGTCTTGTGCCTGGTCGACAAGGAAAACAGTAAGATAGAATAATAAAGACTTTGAACAGGAGCTCAGAAGATGGTGTGGTCATGTCATTGCTGGCTTGCTTTTTGATGTTCTTTGGTTTTCTTCTCATCACAGTTCCCGTTCAATGTCGGAAGTTTGACCACATGCAACCAAACAGTCTGGCTCAACTGTGGACCTGCTTGGTCTCTTTTGTTGGCTAGTAGGTAAATCACGATACAAGCCTGCAACGGCGGTGCTAAAGTGTGCCTTTCATTTTGCATCTTGCAGCCTACATTAAACTAGGACAAGGCGGATGTTTTTAAGTGACATTCATGACATGGGTCATTATGAGGAATAATAACGATTGAGAATAAAATGTGAAATAACAAAACAACGCGTACATGTAACATACTGGTAGTACTGTAGATCAATCAGAATTCCAACGGCCAAGGTGTTTTCTAGAAAACAAGGAAATGCACGCCACCTCCCGTCTGTTTTGGAACAACATGGCATGCCCTGGGTGCCTTTGTCTTACTGTCTACCTAGGTAATTAACTGCATTGCAGCCGTGGTCGCATAATCTTTGCCCGCCCGTTCATCATGTTTGATGCTGTCTCGTTTTGTCTACCGCACAGTACCTGCAATGAAAGAAAGAAAGAAAAAAAAAAAAAGCTAAAAATCGAAAAAGGTGTACCTATCATGGCCAACAAGTAATAAATAATAAATTGCAATCATGTACCTACCGTACCACTAAAATGGGCGCCTTGGGGATCGACAAGTGCCCAGTGTCGCCTCTTTATGTGACGACTAGCCTGCAGCTGCAGCAGGTGCATCGGCCAAGGCTGCTTCGGCTTGCCGCTAAGCAAAGGCCGGATGGCGTTGTGGGCCCCACACCCAAGAGTCTTCTCCCGTCCTTCGAGAAACTCTAAAGATTACCTGATCCCCCCCTTCCAAGCATCGCCCCAGATCTTCCCTCCTTTCACAAGGACCACCCTTTTCTCAATCAGGCCCTCATGCCCAGTTGTCCAACGTCAGTCCTGGACAGAATTCATGCCCAAGAGTCATTCATTCCAGATCTGCTTTTTGTCAAGCCTACTGCCCCTAGCATCTTTATTATCACCCTACCTAGGCTTTACTCATTAGAATCCCCTTTTTGTCAATTGTGATCGCTTGCCCGACTGCCAAAGCGGCTAAACCATCGTCTGCTTGGTTGACTTGCTGGTTTTTCATTTTTCATTTTATTTTTCAATCTTATTTCATTTTTTATTTTATTTTATTTTTCCTGTTATCTGACAACCCATTTTATTCTCCCCTCCCGCGTCAATCACCCGACCGCCTTCTCATTCGCGACGACGACAGGCAAAGATTTATACTGCCTTACCCCCCCATTACGCGGCACCACTTGTTGTTCGGTCAGGCATTCCAGCCAATTGCTACAGGCTCCCTTTCCGACACATCATCAGAGCAATCGGTCAATCCGTCCCGGCCGTTGCCCAATCTATTCCCACGGGAAATCGCATTTACTTGACTGTTGCGATATCAGCCCATTCACTTGGATTCTCGCCAATCCCGCGACAGCAACTTGTTGTCAGAACAGGCAGCACACAGCATCGGCCAGCTGCACTCGATAATCAGTTGGCATCCTCTGGGTCTCGGTATTTTAACCTAACAACGTCGGTCTCCTAGAGGGGTGCCTTCATTTCACGAAAACGCTCTGCCTCGCGTTCTCTAAGCGTTCGATTTACTCTGAAAGTCTCCGACCTGTTCCTACGAATGGCATAATCACTTGTATTCGAGTTGCATACGTCTCGCTCGCTCTTTGGTTCGCACAGGATTGACTGAGCCCCGAGCTCTCGCCTCTGTGTGCAAGACTACGATACCCCACGACGGAAACCCTGGAGGGGTTACAGAAGATGAAAAGGTCCAGGCGACGCGCACATTCGCCCACTTACCTCAGTCCCTCGCCCAGTCCGAGGAGCGCTTCTCCTATCACTAGCCCCAAAACCTCAACCCGAGAAGGTTGTGTTTTCAAGATGTCATCGAGCTCGCGGCCATGCTCCATGGCCGCACTAGCGCCTACGCTACAGGAAATACTTGCCAACAAGGCTCCCCCGCCATGCACGTTGAGTGCCTTCATGGCATATCTTTCCCAAAATCACTGTCTCGAGACGCTAGAATTTACAATGGAAGCAGAGCGGTACCGCGTCGCGTACCATCAACTAGCCGGCGATGAGACGACCTGGTCCCGAGACGCTAGCGATCACCTTTGTGGCCATTGGCAGAAGCTGATCAACGCCTACATAACGCCTTGTGGACCTCGCGAGGTGAATCTCCCTGGGCCCGTTCGGGATCGGCTGCTGCGGCTGCCTTGCTCGTCAACACCACCTAGCCCCTCGGAACTGGATGAGGCTGTGCGGATAGTCTACGAGTTGATGAATGACTCAGTGCTACTCCCCTTTATCGAGTCGATGCACCTTTCAGAGTATGACCAGGATACGCGTCAAGGACGTGCGAAACTGCGAATCTCCCGGGACCCCTCCAAGTCTTCTTTGGAAGAATCTAGTCGGTCTCCCAAGGTTTCTTTGCTGCCGCAACTCCACATTGGACGGAAGGGGGAACACGCGGTGCGATCCTCTTCGTCGTCTTCGACTGACGCAGTAGAGAGAGACGCGGATGACAATGTTAACTCGCCGACGGCTGGGGATCCCCTGACGCCGCCAACCACTCCTCCAACCTCGGATTGGGGTTTCGGTGCATCGCCAGGTGGTCTACAACGGGCTATCAGTATACACAACAACGGGTGGAAGCGAATGAGCGCCAGGCTGGGACTTGGGAAGAAGTCCAACGCAAGAAAGCAACGTGGTAATACCTCGGACGCTCCCACAGCGACCTCTTCGGATACCGACGTGCATATGAGTGATGCCCATACCTCACCAGCATTACAACAAACCAGCTATAGCCACGACAACCTATTATGAGGTTTACAGGTCATGTCACAACCGACACACAGTACAAACAAGATTCCATCTTCAACAAAACCATTGCTGATCCATTCACCGGCACTTGAACTTGACGCGGTTGATCCCAGCGCCAAGGGTCTCGGCATTCACGGCAATCATTCCCACGTCTCTATGCAGGGGTTCGACGCCCAGGAGAAAGGAGCAGCCACATGGGAGGAGCCCCATCCTGGTCAGCTGCTGACACTGCCGCATGCCGACGAAGAGGCGTGGGATGCAGGAAGCCGTGTCGAACTTAACCGAAGCAATATGGAGAGTGCTGTGTTTAGGTGCGATATGACCGCAAATCTGAGCATGTTGCAGACGAGACTGGTCACAGGGGACACGTGTTTCTATCGTCACATCTCGCGGGCTAAGAGAAGCAGGTGTGGAGCTGTGCTTCATTCTTCTGTGTCTGCATGCGATTCTGTCCCTACAAATGGGGATCACTTCGGCGCATTGCCAAGTCGTAGCAAGGTAGTGGATTCGCCTACCCTTGAGACCTCGAATGAGGATGAAGCAAGTGTCACTCAGTCACCGTACGATACGGACGACCAATCGACAATCAAAGAGGTCCCGCTGCCTGTATCGTCTCCGCAGCTACGAATGACCGACTTTTCCAAATACATCGACATGGACATTGATGAAGACGAGGCTCAGGACCCCGCCACCATAGTAAGCTCTGGCAAGATGTCCCCCATCGTTGTTGCGGTCGACGATGCCTACGGGTGGGAAGCCGAGTTGAACCGGCGCTCCACTGGTAGCAGCAACGTTCGACACTTGTCGGATTGTCATTACCAACAATCATGCGTGCCGAAGCGTGGCCTCCTGCATCGTTTTTTCAGCATCGGACACACATGATGCAACCGTCCGTTCCATGATCAACGGTGGCTACATATACCTTTTTTTTTTTTAAATCGGAAATTTCTAAACATATCTTTGACGGCGTTTTGAGGCAATTTGCCAATGGCCCATGATTGCATGAAGCGGCATAAGTTACGACATCAACACAACAGCATAGAGAAAAATGGCGGCGTAGTCGCGGCAAAGCCCGCGACAAGATCATGCCGAATTCACTACGAAGGTGGGCGTTTGGGGTTGATCATGAAGAGACAGCCATCATGTGGCGCATAGGATTCTATGGTTGCAGGTGGACTTCTTTTTATTTTTTCTTTCTACTTTACTTTTTCTTCTTTGAAAGACATGGCATATTACAAAACATAAAGATGAACGAAGCGACTGCATTGCTTGGCGTTAAGTCCTGTCATTTGACGGTTTGCGGATTAGTATCTATGCGGCATGGACACTTACTATGTTACCTTCAAGACACAACAGACACAGCCACATAATCAGATATCCTGAACACATATGCGATTCACGTGAGACTACACAATACCATTAGACCTAGAAATTTACGTGTCTCCTAGTATACGATCGCTCAAGTAACACAAGACAGGCAATACCCAGACACCTATCTTGGAGATGCAATCAGGGGTTACCAATACCTCGCGTCGCCTTTCACGCTGTCAAAAGAGCGACGTCATAATCCTGCAACGCTGACTGGCTTGTGAGGCGGGACCAGATGAGGGCAGGTCAGCTCTCATCACGGCAATGGATGGTTGGACAAGGAGAAACAAAAAAAAAAGAAACCAGAAAATTATATCATGACATATAGATCATGATTGTATTCGTCATGGCATTACGTCCTGCCATCCCATTAGGTAGTGAACCAACAGAGCGGAAAATCAGACGACCCTGATAATATATATCTGTGGCAACTCTGCGTGCGTTTTCACCTTTTTATCCAACGTTTCTGCTCCGCGGTACCTGCTGCTCTCGAGTCTGATCTTGGTCTCTTCTCGCGAAGGGTCCTTTTTTTGATCCCCTGCTGGACGCAGATGCAAGTCGCAGCCATCACCTAGAACAGACAGGATGGGAGTAGCGAAAGAATAAGAGGCCATGATACCAAGGGGCTGGATTTTACACCCAGCATCACGAGGGTGCTTGGACGCGTTTGCGTCACCATTGATATGGATCAGACTAACAAAGTCCTAGTCGGGAATATCGATTTCAAAAGGATCGGGGGACTGGGGACATAGAAAGGATATATGGATTGAAAATCAAAAATGCCTCCATTCTCCAATACCCCCATTTTGCGAGATATCCAGAAATAAGACCACATACAGCCGCCGACCGATAACTCCAACCAATCGAGAGAAAAGAAGAAAAGACCACCGTTGTCAAAGAATAAAATATGGCCTCCAAGTTCGGTATGGCGATGCAGGTCTGAAATATGTACGAGCAGATGCAGGGCACATATAATTATATCATACAAACGAAACAATAATTTTTGGTGAGTGAAGGGAAGGTTGAGTATTTGAGGAAGAGATGGTTCCGTTTGTTGATGAAACCTTGAGTGGGATGCAAAAATCCGACTTGGCCAAGAGGTCCTTGGTGCAAGCATGGTTCATTTACAGCTCCTCCACCGGCTTATCATGCCTGGTGTACATCTTGTACTCAAGCGACGTCGAGAGGTCGATCTTGCCCTGCTCGATCTCCTTGCGAGTGACGGTCAGGAGAGGCCTGGGAAGACCCATGGACTCGAGGAATTTGACAGCTTAGACAAGCATGTTTGTTAGAAAGTTTCTTACGAGGGCATAATAACAAGAACAATCGTAGCAATAAATGAGGCAGTAATGTGTAGATCTG
Source organism: Pyricularia oryzae 70-15 (assembly GCF_000002495.2). Classification (NCBI taxonomy): domain Eukaryota; kingdom Fungi; phylum Ascomycota; class Sordariomycetes; order Magnaporthales; family Pyriculariaceae; genus Pyricularia; species Pyricularia oryzae. Next base: position 2,897,729 of record NC_017851.1, on the reverse strand, counting down.
GACTTACTCTCTTTCCATTCAAATTCCTGCCTCCTTTTGTCCCACTTGAGCTCCTCGGTCATGATGTCAATGACCTTGGGCAGCACCTCGAGCGTGGCCTGGGCGTTCAGGAAAGCCAATCTCGTGCGGCGGGCCACGACGTCGATGGCAGATTGCGCATACTCGTGGCGCACCGCATATCTGACCTCGCCGTCTACAAAGGGGTAGAGCTCGTGGATGCGCTCGCCACGTGCGGGGAAGCGCTTGTCGGTGACCTTACTCAGGGCCGCGACGGTCCAGGCACGATCGCCATAGCTCTCTGTCAGGTGCTTGGCGACGTCGGTCTCGACGCCAAAGTGCTGGATGACGTGGATAAACAGGTTCTTGCTGAAGCCGTGGGCTCCAATGAGCCGGACCTTGTGGGTCTGGCAGGAGCCATCGAGATCGGCGCCGTCATCAATCTCCTCAGTACCTGACACGCGCGGTGCGTTGACGACGCGGCCAGGCTTGAGCTTAAACTCGGCAATGGCGGCGTCGACGCACTCCTCAGACATCTGGCGGTATGTGGTCCACTTGCCGCCGGCGCAGGTGACTAGTCCCGATGGCGAAATATCTACAAGGTGGTTGCGGACAATGGCCTCAGTGTTCTTGGCCTTTGGGTCCTTGACCAAAGGACGCAGACCTGCCCAAGCAGCGAGGACGTCACCACGACGGACGGTGATATCTGGGGAGAGATAGTGGCGGATTTCGTTGAGGATCCACTCAATCGACTTCTCGTCTGGAATGGGGTCCTTGACGATTGTGGAGGGGTCGTCAGTAGTGCCGGCGATGGTGTTGCCCTGCCATGGGAGGAAGAACACGACCCTCCCGTCTGAGGTCTGCGGGTCAATCAGGCCCATGTTTGCGGGGCTGTAGAAGCCCGGGAGGACAATGTGTACACCAGCCGCCGGGGCGACAATCTCCTGTACCGATGAGTCATCGAGCTTGCGGATACCGTCGGAGAAGGGACCGGTGCAGTTGACAATGCAGCGGGCGCGAATGTTAACCTCTGGGGCAGGCTTTCCATCCCTCGCTGGAACCAAGTCCTTGGCAGTTGCGCCACACAACCTTCCGTTGGCGTCCTTGGTAAGAGACGTGACCTCCATGTGGTTGACGACCGTGGCTCCGTACAGCGCCGCCGTCATGGCGATGGAGACATTCATACGGGAGTCGTTGTGTGCACCATCGTAGTAGACTAGAGCACCGACAAGGCCCTCCTTCTTCAGCATGGGGAAAGCGTCGAGTGCCTTGCTGCGTGTGAGGAAGTAAGAACTCTCTATGCCTTCACTGCCAGCGAGGAAGTCATAGAACTTGGTTCCAGCCCAGTAGTAAGGTACCTTCCACCACTTGTCCAAAGGAAGCATGATGGGCAGCCATGAGCTCAGATGCGGAGCAGTCTGCAAGAAGTACTTGCGCTCTTTCAAGGCCTCCTTGACCAACTCATACTGCGAATAGTCGAGCTCCCAGACGGCCTTTTCCAGGTATCGAACACCTCCGTGGACGAGCTTGGTGCTCTTGCTACTGGTACCGGCCGCAAAGTCATCGCGTTCCACCAAAGCAACCTTGAGTCCACGGGTAGCGGCATCGAGGGCCACGCCGGCACCCGTGGCTCCACCACCTATGACAAGCATATCATAGACACCCTCGTCCTTGTCGGCGGCTTTGGGGTCAGAGCTGCGCTGCAGGATGGCGATCTGCTCCTCGCGCGATTTCGTGCGCGGAAACCTGGGAAGTTTAAATGTGCCATCCGCGCCGTAGGTTGGTGGCGGAACGGCCGGGTCCTCAAAGCCCGGGATGTTTCGCGGGCGATAGGCGTATAGGACGAGGCTACCACCGAGGGCCGTGATGGCCGTCGGGGCTGCCAGGCGCCGCAGGATGCTCCCGCGAGCGAACCTGGACATGGTAGATTGTTCTCAAGGTAGTGATTCAAAGAGAGAATCTTGGTGCTGCGGGTTTACCGCAGAAGAATATTTTGCGCGACTCGCGCTCACACCTGGAGCGTGGTACGTGATACTGTAAACCGGACTATTACCCGGATCGTGGGGTTGGCGGGATCCGATCCCACGCAGAGGGCTCGGGAAATTTGTCTTTTAGTTGCCCTTCACTGGACCGAATTACCGTGGCCAGTCAGTCCAACCTCCCTTAGAAGCGAGATGAATGATTTTCCCTGCTTTTTGTGTGCGGATGATAGGTGATTCTCTAAAAGGTCTGAAACAAATGAGCCTTCTTCCTTGCTATTTATGACTTGTCCCCTTTGGCGATTTTCAAGGGGAAAAGACAAAAAAAAAAGCTAAAAAGGCCAGGATTCAAGGGACTAGAAATGAAAACAGAGAAGAGGAATAATTAATAAATAAAAATAAAAGAAACAAGCCTTCGCGAAACCCCAAGAAAGGTGGTTGGTGAGTTACGGTTGCAGCAGGAAAATGCAATAGGCAAAAAGACAAAGTTGAATCGGGAGAAGGGAGTGCGAGCTTACTATGTAAGCTAGAAGCTTGCCGCCCGAGCTTGACGGTCACGCCGGGACGTTGGTCGCAAGAGAGAATGACGCTAAAGTGGAGGGCTTGGGTGGGACACGTCTCCACCGAATTGGCAGTGGAGGTGCAAGGTGACCAGCCATCCATCCATCTTTTGACATTGAATTTGTTGACCAGAAGGCTGTTCTAGACTAGGGACCTGTCTAGCGTTAAATTGGGCCTATCTAGCACTGTAGGAGGCAAAGTTACAGCACAAAGCACACACAAAGAGGGGAAAAAAAAAAAACGCACAGAAATAAATAGTTACCTAATTACCTAACTACTTAAGGTACCCAGGTACGTACAGAATCTACACATAATCCAGCTCGTCGTACAAGCGAGACTCGCCTCGGATACGAAAAGCCTTGCAAGACGCCAAGACTGAATTGATAAAACTTATTTCATTATAGCAAGCAAGTCATTATCCAGCCGTTTGCCACGATTCACCATTGCTTCGCGTTCTTTTTAGCATCCTTACCTCCCTGTAGAGTCCAATGCGGTAGGCCTTCTAGCGCATTGGCTGCCGATACAAACAGCTGTAATTGCCTGGCACTTAGGGCCTACGTGGTACTCTCACCCCCCAAGCACCTTGCGTTGTCGGCACCCAGTTTTCCCACCAATGAGAGATCCGAATTGAACACCGTGGGGGTCACGACACACCAGGGAAAGCTCCATCTCGACATCATTTCATGATCAGCCACTTTTTTTTTTGTACTTAAAGGTATCTACCTAGATATGACTACATTTCTCTGTTTGTGCATTGTTTTCTTATTAAACATAGTAAATTTTTTATATAAGGTACGGATATTGAAAAAAACCAGTCGCGTACCGTGGTTCATCAATACTTCCGCATCGTGAATAGTTCGTCAACAAAAGTGCTTATATCCCTTGCAGCCTCAACAGTCGACCCATTTGTCCCGTGGAACTCTGACCCGTCGCCCACACTCCCATTACTGGTCAAACTCGTCGCTCCTCCACTGTCGCCTCTGGTGTGCCCACTCCGTGGAGAGGCGAGAGGCTTCATCTCCACCACGTCTCCGTGCGATTTGCTCTTGCTGCCGTTGCCGCAGTTATTATTGGATGGCGCTGAGGCGGATGCTGCTGCCGCCGCTCGTGCCGCCGCTACGGAGCAACAGCTTCTCCTGGCCAGCCGATCATCATCATCTTGGGGAGAGACCGGGGCGCCCCCGTGCCGCCCGCATTTCCCACATGTGGGCAGACCAAGAGCTGTAACCCCAGTCATTGCCCCGTTTGTCCCCCCGACTGAACCGTGCGATGATGTCGCCCTGATGTCTCCGATACTGTTTGATCGGTCGCCGGCACCGCGCCATAGGCTCAATGACGAATTCGATCGCTTCAACGCCATCCCAGAAGAAGACACCGAAGACATCCTCTCCGGCATGCCAGCTGAGCCTGAATCTGGAATCTTGTCGCCGCGCTCGATATCTCGGGTTGCGGGTTCTGCTTTGCGCCAGTGCGTCCACATGGCCAACTTCTTTTCCGGCTTGTCCGGTGTCGCTGGTCGGCTGTTGCCTGGAGGTGTTATTTCAATAGCCATCTCAGATTGGTCGTCTTTCCTAGGCGAATCGAGCTTGGTGTATCTGTTGCGGCTTGACTGCTTCAGTCGGTTGTTCTCTTGCGCAATCAGGTGGTCAACCAGAGGCGCGATCTCGCGACGCACATTCTGGGCAAAGGCCGCCTGATGGGGCGAGCCCTTATATGATATCTGCTGCACCCTGAAGAGACCCAGAGGAACCAGCTCACACCTACTGTGATCAGAGAGCTTGTGAGAGGTAGGTATGACGATACGAAGAGCAATCATGGTGGCTGTTCTTGCTATGTTGGTTCCCGCCAGTGGACTGGAGGGAACCTCGACGACTTTTGACGTGACCATCGCCTCTGCCAACACGGGGTCGTCAACCCATCCTCGCAGTGTCCGGAGTGCATCGGCCAACTTCTCTGCAAAGGCTGACGTGTCCTTTGCCGATGGGATACCGCCGTTCCTGAGAACGTGCAGCATGGCGTTGATGCTCATGCGGTCCAGCTGTGCCAGGAACACCTTTTCCGACTCCTCCAAACTCTCAATCCCTTCCATGGCCACAGACGGGAGAAGATTGGTGGCTCCCTTCCTAGCCATGACGTCGAACTCAACCACTCCCGACTGTGATCGGATCCCGAAAAGCCCGAGATGAACCCCGGGCTCCAGCATTGTGTTTTGCTCCGTTTGCAAAGCCATGTTCCGCAGCTTAACCTCGAGCTCTCGTGTCCTGATTTGCATCTTGCTACTGATATTGTTGCTGACTTGGTGCAACTCTGCGAATCTGAACCCAGCAGCCTCTAGCGCCTCCATATCGCTGTTTGTCTGTATCTTCCGTACCAGGAAAAGCAATGAACCGCGAGGCGCATCGTGGCCGACTTCGACCCGGAACCTGAAACCTTTCTCGGCCAGACCTACATCAGCTGGGTTTCTTGTGGGATCGTCGCGAAGCCCAATGCTGTCGTTCTTTGGCGGGCCCAGTGGCGGGCCCCCAGTGTTCAATATCTCATCCCAGAGTACACCTAGATCCTCCAGGTTGATCTTGAGTCGGGCGGCCAAAGTCGCAGCCGTCACACAAAACAGTTCGCGAACGATGTTGTCGTAATCTTGGACGGGCTCGTGCTGACCAGTCACCAGTTGAATCCCTCCTTTGGCTGTACCATCTCGAGAGAGCTGGGCAAGGTGAGCCGACATTCCTTCCATAAGAGGGGCGACGCAATGCCAGTTCCTTGACACTTGGTACATCCAGTGGAACAACGGGTGTGCGTTGCTGAGGGCATCCCGTGGAGTCTTTTCGAAAAATGAGTCGGTGATCTTCTCGCAGGGTAAAAGACCGTCACGATTCACCAGTACTCGCCCTTGGTCGTCAAAAATAGCCGCCGCGAGCTGGATCTTCTGAGCGCGACTTGCGTACCTCTTCATGATGTATGCCAGGTATATCGCCATTGCTCCCATCAAGATGCTGGCACCCACCGCCTTTCGGAAATCGAGGGGTATCAGCTTGGTATCCCCATCGTCGTGCAAACATATGTATCTGAACTTACAAGACAGATGACGATTATGACGGTAGTGTTACGGTCCAGCTCGCCATTGCTGCCATCTCTCAAGGCGATGAGGCGGTAGTGAGTACCTCCCGATGCGCACCAATGCATGCCTGACACGGCACCAGCCAAGATGATCTCGGAAATGGTGCGTTTCCACCAGGCACTCGTCCAAGTGGCCCTAAACACGAAGAAGATGGCCAAGGCGACACTGCTGGCGACGACAGCAATAATGGCTGCTGCGATGACATTTCCGAGATCATACTCGCACGAGTAGTTGGAGATGCTAGCGTTTCCCAGATAATGCATACCACAGATGGCCAGCCCAGAGAGCGTACCTCCGATGCCGATTCGCCACCACGAAACGCGGTCCTTTGTTCCAGCTGCGACGAATGCTGCCAGCAAGACGAAGATGGGAACAAACAACGACAGCACCGTGAAGCTGCTAGAGTAGGATATCTGAAGCTGACTCTCCCCGTCCGCTATGATGATTGATCGGTTACCGACATAGTGCTAATTTCGAGGAGCAAATAAGTCACTATTAATCGAATCTTGAGGGTTGGAAAGATGCGGGGAGGTTGTTGTTCACAGCTCACCATTGACCAGATGGCGACACCACCCATCGATATTGCCGCACCGACGAGGAGCACATTGTTGAGCTTTCCAGTCTGCGCGGTGCGGCGCTGGATGAGCTCCAACGTCGTAGCAGCACCGATGAGACTGACGACGAAACTCAGGGCAATGAAACCGCCCTCGTAGGACCAGGGAACCAACTGACCATGCCACTTATCCAAAAGCGCGACACTGCCCAGTGTCGTATCGTTTGCGGACATCATAACAGAAGGACGCAAATTGACATGGGAGATAAGTGAGCGCGACGGATGTTACAGACCAAGTCTGCAAGTGTCGGCGCGTCTGTCAGGTCGTATGATCAATCGTATGACGAACAACGACGGGCTGGGTCGAGGTCTGTGGAGAAGATTGCAAAGTAGGGTCGTGGGGAAGGCGGATATGGACAATGTCGATCCAAGAGATTCCGCGCCGACCTTGGCAAGACTCCTAAAGCCGGCCATGGCGAAAGATGGGTGGTCCGCCAAACATGTATAGGCAGGAACTACCGACAGTAGCGGGATGACGGTTTGACTGTCAACGCCTTCGCCATTGCTTCTGCGCCTGGCCCCCCAGCCAGGGCAAGCCCCCCTATTCTAAGTGTACATTTGCTTTGTTGACGCAGATGGCCTCTTGCTTACGGATACAAAAATTAGCGGCGGCCGCCGGCTACACACACTCTTTTTTTCTTTCTTTTCTTTCCTTTTTTCGCCCTCTTCTAAAAATTACGCCACGCTTAAATGCATCCTAGTGAAGCTACGGACCTGACATCGGACGCTTGTCGGATACTTTGACATAATCCGGGGAAGTGCTATGACGTTAAAATGGAAACATCGAATTTGGGGTTGGAACAATGGGGTTTTTTGTTTATGTTTATTTTTGTTTTTGTTTTTATATTCTTTTTCGCTTTGTAAATAATTCATCCCATTACCATTGCATCGAGCCGCTGCGAAAATTGGCCGATATGCAGCTCCCCTTCCAGAATGTCTACGGTAGGGGTTTTTTTTCGCTGATTCCTTATCTCTCCCTCCTTTCAAATGAGAGCAAGATGCTTTTGTTTCATCTCTGCATATTCGCCTTCTCAGCTGGATAGCTAACCTGTATGCCACTCTTTTCAGCCGGGGAAAAGAGTTGAGCTTGCGGCTGAGTGCCGGTTGGCAGCCCCTGAGCGAGGAGCGAACTCTCTTGGCAAGCCGCCACACACTCCAGCCCTTACATAGGACCTAGACTAACACTAGAGAAACTAGGCCTTCCGGGCCCTGGGCTGAACCTGACGAGAATGCACCATGTCAGTTACTATGCTTGCCATGCCATCATAGTGCACAGGCCCCCTCCGGAAGTGACACTATCCTTTTTGACAGGTTCGAGATCTTAGGCGATCGTACCTAGATAAGACGGGAGCTTGAGCGTTGCAAATCCTTTTTTTTCTCCCTCTTCGCTTTATCAAAATCTACAACAAATTGATTGCAGCCTCAAAATCATACCTAAGCCAAGTTGGACACCTAATGCCTTACCTGGCTTTGTCTCCCTCTTACCTTTGCTTCTTCACTGTGGCGCACACTGGTGAGACTATCCCCGGACTGTTGGAGAAGTCTGGCCTAGACTCGTCCGGGCGAAGCGGCCCAACATGCCTGCAAACACCGGAGAGATGCTCCGGCAACCCGATCAACAGCTCTTCTCCCTTGCAGAGGTGGCTCTGCCTCCTCAAGCCCTGCCAAACGTGCATGTCATGATTGAGCGTACCACGTGGCGTCGAGCGTTTTAGTCAGGTGGCTGGGGGAGCTGTTATCCTGCTCGTAAATGCTTTTTTGTTCTTTGTATCAGGATATGGAAATAGTATGATTCCTATAAATATCAGTGGGCTTGGTCGTCGTTTTCGTGTTCGTTTTCAGGGAAAGAGGCTATGCAAGCAGGGCGGTTGGTGTTGGTGGCACTCTGATTATGAGCCTTATGGAGATAGAATTTTTCTTAAAAAAAAGTAGTACTAGGCAATAAAGAAAAGCCATATCCTGTATCACAAATATAAGCAACAGTCACGCACACGCATTTCCCCTCATGGCCAGAATCTGGATGCAGGCTTATGCGAATCGTCAATGTGGGACCCCTGGGAATCGCCATTTACGCAACGCTTGGCCCATAGCCTAGGTATAGTGTAACTGTTTCTCTTAGAAGTCTTTCTTTGTTCTTTCTCTTTTTTTTTTTTTTTTTTTTTTTTCGTTGGTTGAGGTATCTACAATATTTGGGTAGACCGAAGGTTATCAATAGGAAAAGTAGCCGTTGATTACCTAGTTGCTTAGAGCTGAATTAACTCGAATTATTCATATTCTATTGCATTTGTACTTTGAATATGTTCATGCGTTCCATGTCTTGTTCCCATTCTCAACAAAAAGTGTACGATTCGTATTAGATAGATTCGCCATATATGGGTTCTTTCTTAGCTTTCTATTATCGCATTTTATCTGTCCACCCTAATATTTCAGCTTTCTGTGTGTGTGGGGGTTTTTTTTTTTTTTTTTTTTTTTTTTTTTTTTTTTTTGCCATGAAGATCTCCATTGATTCGTTCATTCATTCATGTAAAAAAAAGGGCAACGACCATTTCGCCAGCAGTGTGTTAGCCGGTGTCGCCGCCATGGTCCTTTCCCCAACTGTTTACGCAGCACCCCTATCACCGCCACTGGCAACACCACTAGGGTCGGTGTCAACACGCCCGTCGTTGCCTGCCCCCACCAATACATTAGAAGAATCGCTGCTATTCGCGACTCAGACAGCTCAATCAAGGTGCCAACTCACACTAGTTGCAAGGTCGACGTGGTCCAATATCTGCCGCAAACCGAGAATTATAAACCAAGTCACGAGAAATATCGTGCTTGGCCGCTGAACAGAAAGATAATCACGCCCTTGAAAGTCGACTTTGACCGAGATTGCGAGCCGATCGGTTGGCTGAGTTATATTTATAAGCTTGAGGTCTGGTATTCGTCTCCTGCTGGTCTAGGCATATACTGCTGGAGCTTTGCAACCCAGGGGTGAGTTCATACGACTTGGAATTTCCAAGGATTTTGTCTGCCTTTCTGATCGACAGCTTGAGCCAAAAGGTCTCTTTCTGCCATACTAGGCATGAGCTTGTTCATCGTCTGTGCAAGCCAGTTTGAGCTAAGAAATGGCCAACGCTTTTAGAACAAATTGAAGTAGATGAGACATTATGGCCCATGTCCAGGGTCGATGACGGTGCATAGGTATGCGGCCCAGCAAGCAGGCTTTGCTATAAATATAGTACAGTTCTAATTTTATTGTACCTTCTCCGGGACCCCGTCTGACATGATATTACTTCCCTAGAAACCTTCGCGACCGTAAATTACAAGAGCATGCGGCGGGGATCCTCGATGAACTCCTTGATCTTGACCAAAAACGACACGGCTTCCCTGCCATCAAGCAGACGGTGGTCGTAGGTCAAGGCGAGGTACATCATTGGGCGAATCTCAATCTTGCCATTGACAACCACGGGCCGGTCCTTGATGGCATGCAGACCAAGGACAGCGGTCTGAGGAAGGTTGATAATAGGTGTACCCATCAGAGAACCAAAGACACCGCCGTTACTGATGGTGAAAGTACCACCGGCCATATCCTCAATGGTAAGCTTGCCGGCACGGGCCTGAATTCCAAAAACAAAAAATTGCAAGTCAGTATTATACGACCACCAATTAGTAAAAGGCAGGTAAGGATCATGGCGTACCTTTGCACCCATCTCAGCAATCGACTTTTCAATGGTGATCATGTCCATTGACTCGGTGTTGCGCACAACAGGGACAACGAGACCCTTCTCAGTGGCAACGGCAAGGCTGATGTCGACGTAGTCGCGGTAAACAATGGTGTCACCACCGTTGGGGCCCTCAATTGAGGCGTTGACGGCAGGGATGTCACGCATGGCGAGAACGGCAGCACGCGAGAAAGCACTCATGAATCCGAGCTTGACACCCGTCTTCTTCATCACATCGTCCTTGTACAGTTTCCTGAACTCCATCAGCGAAGACATGTCAACCTCGTTGAATGTAGTCAGGGAGGCGGCAGTGTTCTGCGACTGCTTGAGGCGTTCGGCGGTACGGAGGCGCATGCGGTTCATCTTGACCTGTGTTCCAAGTAGCAGTAGGTGTTAGCATAAAAGTACTATTGAAAGGGCGGCTGGGATTCCATGTGGATTCCAATGCGTACCCTGCGCTCCTCGCGGTTGCCCAGTGTAGCAGGCGATGACTCCTTTGCAGGCTGCTTGGTCTCCTTCTTCTCGGGCTGGGGAGCAGACTCCTGTTTCTTAGAGGGTGCAGGCTCCTCCTTCTTGGTAGGCTCGGGTTTTGACTCCTCCTTGGGCTCGGGCTTCTTCTCAGCCTGCGTCTCCTGAGGCTTCTCGGACTTCTTCTCAGCTCCCTCTGCCGGCGCACCACCAAGTTCTAACCTGATGAGGTCCTGTCCAACAACGACGGTATCCTCCTCGCTTGCAAGAAGCTCCTTGATAGTGCCGGCGGCTGGGGCATTGACAGCAACGTCGATCTAAAATCCAAAGAGATATTGACTGAGTTAATAAAGCTTAGGTCCACCAAAAGACTAGAAGAATAAAAGGCTGACGTATTAGGTCTTTGGGATTGTCTCATTGGTTCAACGCACCTTGTCGGTCTCAATGGTTGCAAGCTCCTCATCCTGCTCAACAAAGTCGCCAACCTGCTTTGTGAACTGCTTCAGGGTACCCTCGGAAATGGACTCGGCCATCTGAGGCACCTTGACGACCTGATCGGCATATGTGCGTACATGCTGGAAATGCCTGTGAAGCGGAAAACGGCGCAATGGCTGGCTGGTTGCTTGGCTGACGGGCACAAGGCGCGCCGCCGTTATAAGTCTTCGGGAGAACATTGTGCTGAGAGTTTTTGTGATCACGCAATTGTGAGTGATAGTGGTCCAGAGGGATTGGACGTGTCGCGTTATCAAACCAAAAAGGAACGGGGGAGGATGAGGTACACAAAATGCCACGCCGGCTAATGGTCAAAAAATCAACGGCTGGAAGGAGCTGGGCGCGTTCCACGATGCTGGCCCGTGACGACGTAACTGGAATTTCATTTCACGTGACTTCCCCCTTGATCGGCTCCGCAGCCCCCTCGCTAGCCAAGGTCTTTGATCCGGGACTGCCCGGGGCAATCAAACATTACAATAAACGTGCGCAGTTTCTCTACATAGTACATATAACTGTAACTTGAAAACTTGAATTCCATGACTTCTATCGAATGCACATTTGCTACTCTTTGTCTCAAAGCGTCCCCTGGCAGTATAATGCTGGCTGGCGACCCTCAAATTGAAATGGAAATTTTGAAAATTATATGCATTAACGACTCGGTTAAAACGGAATCTATCTGTGCAAGTTTGAGCCATCGCAACTCCACCGCAGACACACGCACTTTAAATGCATGTGCATGACACTTGATTGACGCGCAGCTGCATGACCTCACCCAATTGACTAGGTAGGTACCTACCTACCTAGGCACCTTAAAGTTTTCTACTGTCCTCCTCTTGTTGCTAACAGCCGTAACAAAACGGCCTAATTAAGCAGTATTCAAAGCAACGCTAGTATGCTACTGAAGGTGGGCCCCATATAACTGCCAGCCAATCCCCTCAGCCTAGATGACCGTCCCCCGCCGCCCGATATCGGGTTTGTTCGCATTGGATGTAACTACTTTGACTTGCTGATAAAGATTATCGCCATGATTCGAACTCTTCTTACGACGATCGCCAGGAACATTCGGCCATGAACGAATTTGGCAAAAAGCTCAAAGCCGCCTGCAACGAATATCGTTTCATGAGCTTACCTCATACCGCTCAACCATCATCAACTGACTGACCGGAAGTCACTCCCCGACAACATCGAAAGCATGCCGGCGCGGGCGGCGGGGGCGGGGGTGGAACTATCGCGGCTTTCTGCCTTCAAACCAGATCTCTACCACCGTGCTTGGTCCTCTATACCCCATCCGACACTGCCTCTTATAGCCACAGCTCACGAAAAATCCGTCACTGTCTTCTCCCTCTCCACCCTTTCTGCTCACAGTAATCTTACTGGCGGACATACCAGATCAGTGCGTTGCGCAGTGTGGAAGCCAAACCTACCATCTGGAAAGTTATGTCTAGTCACGGCAAGTTTCGACTCGACAGCCGGGTTGTGGAGGTGGGAGGGCGACGTTCCTCTCGAGGAAGGTACTAAGAAGGGTGAATCGACCGAGATTGATGTCACACGAAGGCGGAACAACAATGACTCGGATAAGGACAACGACGATGACTGGGAGTTCACATTAGTCCTCGAAGGACACGAGAATGAAATCAAGTCTGCTGCATTCTCCCCATCAGGCCAATATCTCGCGACCTGCTCGCGCGACAAATCCATCTGGATCTGGGAGGACGTTGGCGCAAACGAGGGCGATGATGAATGGGAGACAGTTGCTGTTCTGACTGAGCACGACGGTGACGTCAAGTGTGTCGCCTGGTGCCCCGACGTACCGGGTCGCAACATAAGCTCTTACAGCCCCGACGTGCTTGCATCTGCTAGCTATGACGACACCATTCGTATATGGCGAGAGGATGGGGATGGGGAATGGGCTTGTGTTGCCGTGCTGGAGGGGCACAGCTCGACGGTGTGGGGTGTACAATGGGAGCCGAAAGTGGACAACACCAAATTCCCTAGGCTGATATCTTGGTCGGCGGACAAGACAATAAGAGTGTGGACTCTTGAGCAAGATGATCCCGAAGCGTCGTTGTCCCAACCTGGGGCAGTCCAGTCGCCTTTCAAGTCAGGCCTTGGCGGCATACCAAACACGATGCGACGAACTCTCAAGGAAGAGTGGCGTTGTTCAGCTGTTTTGCCAAGTGTGCATACGCGCGATATTTATTCAGCTTCATGGAGCAAGAATGGCCGAGTAGCTAGCACCGGAAGCGATGGCAGTATCTTGGTCTATGAGGAATGCGCACCGAGTAACCCTTCAACCACGCCTGCAGACTTGGAGGAGGGAGACTCGAATGTCATCGTAAAACCAGGGGAGGCCAAGTGGAAAGTCCTCGGCAAAGTCTCAGATGGACATGGGCCTTACGAGATAAATCACATAACGTGGTGCTCACGATATGATGCGGGTGTAGAGCAGCGAGGAGTTGAGGAGATGTTGGTTACGACAGGCGATGATGGAATTGTACAAGCCTGGCAGCTGAAAGAATCCATAGAGTTATAGATAGGTAGTTCTGTACCCCTGGTTCAGACGCTATCGTCTACACAATCTATAACAGACACAGACTGAAGACTCATAGATATCCCGCGGCCGAGTTCTTGTGCCAATTACAGTCAGCAACTGGTCGACTACTGGCCAGGAGGCCCGGGACAGCAAAGCATACTGATACAGCCGGGATGTTCAGTGGGGTGCTCTCGCAAGGGAGCAGGTTGCAGAATTAGGGGGCTAAACAGGGGCTACACGCATATGCAAATGATTCAACGACCGATCTATGTGGTTGTTGATGAATTAGGGAGTACATGCAAGCGCTTTTTCTTCTTCTTCTTTCTCTCTCTCTCTCTCTCTCTCTCTCTCATTTCGATAGGTACATAGAAAACAGGTTTCTTTTTTCCCCGTTCGATTCAATTGGGTGTACGCATTCCAATGGTGGTCATGGTAGTGCAATCAAGGCAGAGAGATGTTTGTCAGATTGACTTCCTGTCTGTGCTTTACCAGTCCTTGATGCGTTAGCCCCTTTTGTGGCTTTGTACACGTCGTCGGCTGTGGCTTTTGATGGGTTGTACCGGCTTTTATTCGTACTGTAGCAAAAGGTACCCACTTTACGGTTATTTAGCAAAAGTCCATGGTCACATAGCCAGTCCCTTTTTTCGCCGATTATTTTCGCTCCTTTCCTATCCCATCACCAAAATTCTTAGGCGTCGCGCCAAACAAATAACAATGCTTCGCATCAACCGGACCGTCCGGAACGTCCGGCCTCTTGCCTCTCGGGCGGCGGCCAGGACCGTTCCGTGTAGCCGTCGTTGGCATGCCACCGATAGCTTCCTCACTGGCGAGAGCGCCGACTACCGCGACGAGATGTACAACCAATGGAGGAAAAACCCAGAGAGCGTGCACATCTCATGGCAAATATATTTCAAAAACCTAGAGTCGGGCAAGATGCCCACCGCTCAGGCCTTCCAACCCCCTCCATCAATTGTGCCCAGTGCAACTGGCGGCGTTCCAAGTATCGCGGCCGGCTCTTCTTCAGAGGTTACAAACCATCTCAAGGTTCAGCTCCTCGTCCGCGCATACCAGGCCCGCGGTCATCTCAAGGCCAATATCGACCCGCTCGGCATTCGTAACGAGTCCAAGGGCGGCTTTGCCATCAAGCCCAAGGAGCTCAGCTTAGAGCACTACCAATTCACCGAGGCAGACCTCGACACCGAGTACTCGCTTGGCCCCGGTATCCTGCCGCGCTTCAAGAAGGACGGCCGCGAAAAGATGACACTGCGCGAGATTATCGCTGCTTGCGAGAAGATATACTGCGGCTCATATGGTGTCGAGTTCATCCACATCCCTGACCGTGAGAAGTGCGACTGGCTAAGGGAACGCCTCGAGGTTCCCCAACCATTCAAGTACTCGATCGACGAGAAGCGCAGGATCCTCGACCGCCTCATCTGGAGCTCTCTCTTCGAGATTTTCCTGGCCACAAAATACCCCAACGACAAGCGTTTCGGTCTCGAGGGTTGCGAGGCTCTCGTCCCTGGTATGAAGGCCCTGATCGACCGTAGCGTCGACTACGGCATCAAGGACATCGTCATTGGTATGCCTCATCGTGGTCGTCTCAACGTCCTGAGCAACGTCGTCAGGAAACCGAACGAGTCCATTTTCAGCGAGTTTGCCGGCACAACTGGAGCCGAGGAGGGTTCTGGCGACGTCAAGTACCATCTGGGCATGAACTTCGAGCGCCCGACTCCCTCAGGCAAGCGTGTGCAACTGTCCCTGGTTGCCAACCCTTCGCATCTTGAGGCCGAGGACCCTGTCGTCCTCGGAAAGACCCGCGCTATCCAGCACTACAACAACGACGAGAAGACTCATCGGACCGCCATGGGTGTTCTGTTGCACGGTGACGCTGCTATTGCCGGCCAGGGCGTTGTCTACGAATGTCTTGGATTCCACTCCCTGCCTGGCTATTCCACTGGCGGTACCATTCACCTGGTTGTGAACAACCAGATCGGTTTCACCACCGATCCTCGTTTTGCTCGCTCGACCGCCTATTGCACAGACATTGCCAAGGCCATTGACGCACCTGTCTTCCACGTCAACGCTGATGATGTCGAGGCCGTGAACTACATGTGCCAGCTTGCCGCTGATTGGCGTGCCGAGTTCCAACAGGATGTTATCATCGACCTCGTCTGCTACCGCAAGCACGGCCACAACGAGACCGACCAGCCCTCGTTCACCCAGCCGCTCATGTACAAGAAGATCCAGTCCAAGGACAGCCAGCTTGAAACCTACATCAAGAAGCTCATTGAGGACGGCACCTTCACCAAGGAGGATATTGAGGAGCACAAGAAGTGGGTGTGGGGAATGCTGGAGGACAGCTTCTCCAAGTCCAAGGAATACCAGCCTACCTCCAAGGAGTGGACTACTTCGGCCTGGAACGGGTTCAAGTCCCCCAAGGAGCTCGCCACCGAGGTGCTTCCGCACAACCCTACTGGTGTCGACAAGCAGACCCTGCAGCACATCGGTGAGGTTATCGGCTCGGCACCTGAAACCTTCAACCTGCACCGCAACCTGAAGCGTATTCTCACCAATCGCACCAAGACCGTTGTCGAGGGCAAGAACATTGACTGGTCGACTGCCGAGGCTTTGGCCTTTGGTTCGCTGGTCACTGAGGGTCACCATGTGCGTGTCTCTGGTCAGGATGTTGAGCGTGGTACCTTCTCGCAGCGCCACGCCGTCTTCCACGACCAGGAGACCGAGGACACATACACCCCCCTCCAGAACGTCAGCAAGGACCAGGCCAAGTTTGTCATCTCCAACTCGTCCCTCAGCGAGTTTGGCGTGCTCGGTTTTGAGTACGGTTACTCTCTTACGTCACCCAATGCCTTGGTCATGTGGGAGGCCCAGTTTGGTGACTTTGCCAACAATGCCCAGTGTGTGATTGACCAGTTCATCGCCTCGGGTGAGGTCAAGTGGATGCAGCGCACTGGTCTTGTCATGTCGCTGCCCCACGGTTACGACGGTCAAGGTCCCGAGCACTCTTCCGGCCGTCTCGAGAGGTACCTCCAGCTTTGTAACGAGGACCCCCGTGACTTCCCTACTGGCGAGAAGCTCATGCGCCAGCATCAAGACTGCAACATGCAGATCGCATACATGACTACCCCTGCCAACCTGTTCCACATTCTCCGTCGCCAGATGACGAGACAATTCAGGAAGCGTAAGTCAATCTTTACTTGTTTACTTGTTAATCTTACTTACAGGACGCCTTGCTAACCCTCATGCAGCATTGATCATCTTCTTCTCCAAGGCTCTCCTGAGACACCCTCTGGCGCGTTCCAACATCGAGGACTTCACTGGTGACTCTCAGTTCCAGTGGATTATCCCCGACCCTGCTCACCAGACCGGCGAGATCAAGTCCAACGAGGAGATTGACCGTGTCATTCTGTGCACTGGTCAGGTCTACACCGCCCTCCACAAGCACCGCGCCGACAACCAGATTGACAACGTCGCCATCACTCGTGTTGAGCAGCTCCACCCCTTCCCTTGGGATGCGCTCCGTGAGAACCTCGACCAGTACCCCAACGCCAAGACCATTGTCTGGGCTCAGGAGGAGCCGCTCAACGCTGGTGCCTGGAGCTACACACAGCCCAGGATTGAGACTCTGTTGAACCAGACTCAACACCACGACCGTAAGCACGTGATGTATGCTGGTCGCCACCCCAGCGCCTCGGTCGCCACGGGATTGAAGTCGGCACACGTCAAGGAGGAGAAGGAGCTGCTGGAGATGGCCTTCAGCGTCAAGCAGGACAAGCTGAAGGGCGAGTAGAATAATTCAACCTCGGGGCGGGCTGTGATATTAATAGTTCCTTCTTGTGTTTTCTACCATCCGGTGGTGTATTCTTTTGTCAGGGTTTCCAGAGCCCCTTGTATGCATATTTATTTTATTTGTTTAATGGCTTTCAGCGTCAAGCAGGACAAAGCTCAAGGGCGAATAGAAAAATTAAAACTTTTGGGTGGCTGTGCATTCATTATAAGGGTTTCCAGGGCCCTCTTTATGCATATTTGTTTGTTTGTTCACTATACTACTCCCCATTCTTTTGAATTAACACTTGACTTTGGTGCGTAGTTACGCACCACAGCTCGATGGTGGTGACTGACGACATATACTATGTTCTCCGGCTGCAAGATGTACCACGTGGAAAGACGGTCAAGTGGGGCCGTGTTGGTCAAACTACTCGATAGTTGCTGGCGGATAAACTAGTGTACGAGGTACTTCAACGTGCGGGAACAGCACACATTCGGGATGTCTTGGAACGCTTTAGGATTGAATACTTTGTGGTAGACTGACGAAGTACCCGTAGATGCAAAATAGGTCTGCACGACGCAACGTGACGTCGAGGTCTACACGCTAGACTAGATTAGGCCCTCGAACAAGGATTTAGCTTACAGAAATAGTTTACAACCTGAACACCGTTGAGACAATGAGCAACTTGAAGTATTATCATCAACAGGCCGCGAGTTTTAGATTCTAGTAGAGCATGGCTGTATTTACTCAATGCAGTTGAAAACACGCCGCTTGCTCCCAGCAACACAAAGAAACAAAGCAAAGCGATCCTCCACGTCCACTACTGATCAAGGAGCTTCCCGACACAGTTCCCAGTATATTAAGCAGATTCTCATGGATAAAAGCAATCGGCCTAGTTGAATCGAAGGGTATAAGGACTGTTGCTTAGTACATCGCCCTGTTGGTAGGTAAGTGAAACCGAAGGCCATTTGCCTCAAGGTTCATGTAAGCTATAAAAAAAAAACAAAAAAAAAAACACTCCATAGAGATCAATCATCTCAGTCCAGTTCAACAAGAGAAACCAACAGTAGTGTCGTGCCTATCATCTACCGTAGCCCTCATCTGTAAAAACGCAACCAGCCCAACGCCCCATGCAAAGCCAGCAACAAAGAAATACCGCGAGAAAAAAGGCCCAAATTGATGAATTGAAGGTCTTGTACCCTTCAGTAACGTAGTTCCAAGGCGATGCAGCGCCCTTGGTCAGTGATAGTGAAAATACCCGTCGGGTTGACTCCGGGATATATCAGTCGCTCTTAAGCATACTCTCCACCAAATCGCCCAAGGGTCCCCAGTAGTCCTTTCCACTCGCCAAGCTGTGCTCGTCGATAAACAATACGTATTGCTTGAAGCTCGTGTTCAGGTGTGGCTCCAAGCCGAGCTCACGAACTACTGGGTAATGGTGGCAGTAGATGTGAGCGTAAACTCGGTACATGCGCTTGAAGATCTGGCGAACAAGAGATGGGAATGTCTTGGGGAATGGAACACCGATGCGACTGGGCAGAACCTGCTCGTTGTCGATGCTGCCCTGAACCCATGCCATCAACTGTTCGATGTATGCTGGGGCAGCCATCTTTGTTGGCCTCTTGAAGTTTTCGTTATCCTGCCAAAGGTACTCGAATCTAATATTGCTTCGTCAGCGGAGAGTACAAGGAGCATCGTTGCATTGGGGACAACTCACTCATCGGTCGCCTTCATCTCCGGACATGTCTGCGGCGAGCAGAACTCTGTGATGGCGCCGTACAGCAGGTTGATTTGATTGTAGAAATCCACCACTGCAACTGGCTGTCAGCGCTGCGCCATCCAGATCTCACTATCAATCCTCAACCAGTCGGAAGTACTCACTGTTGACAGCAAGCCACTCGTTCTCATCCTCACCCTCCGGAAGCTTCACTACCTTCCTCAGGCTGCCACCACCCAGGGTTGCCTCGGCATATTGTCGAAGCTGGTAGCTCGTGGCGCCGCCTTTGCCTGCTGCCCTGGGTCGGAACTGATTCCTTGTCCGATTATTCCTGGCGCGAGCGGTTTGTAAGCCCTGGCCCTTGTACACAGCGTCCGGTATTTTGATCTCGGGAGTAGCTATTGTTGTTCCCATAGCGCTGGGACTACCAGGCCAGGCAGAGCCTCCATTCGATGACGGTTTGGACATGATGGCGGCGGGGGGTAAGATGGGGTGTTCGGAGGAGAATCGAATTGATATTGAGGTGGCACCACTAACACTGTTGTCAAAAAGGCAGACATGCTGGCGATGGGCACTTAAGTGCGCGCGGGACAGCGATGTGTCTCGGCTACCTGTGAGCTTTCTTTCCGATGATTAGTCGTTCCAGCCGTTGCTAGGGGAAAAGCCGACATCCTTTGGGACGGGATGTACCTTGAATTGTTGTGATGCAGTCCTAAATCAAGCAGCACAATGATACGTAGGGACTTTGAGCAAGCTTGTCAAGTGCTCGGAAAGCCGTTGGCGGAAGGGGTTGATTATCTGAAATATTTATGAATGGTCCGTAGTTGGGATGATGACGATACAAAGCATGGATGTTTACATGTACCCCTTTGGGCTTGGTTGCCAGGCGTTCGTCGATGAGATCCAGCTGGGCCCGTGGGGTGCGGGGCATGCATCCCTGAACTTACTGCCCCCTTACCCTGCACTGCAGTCTGAAGAGAAGCTAGTCACAATCACGTGCGTGTATCGTGACCTTGCACGTGACTGAAGTCCGTTCCCGAAGAAGCCCGACAAAGCTTTGATGGTCGATGTTTTGACGTGGACCTCGCCGGCGACCCATTGAAGGAAGAATCATAAAACCACCTCTCCACAAACCGCACATCTGTCGCCATGCTGTCGAGACAAGTCATCCTCCGCGCTTCCAGGGCTGCCGCTCCCCAGCGGGCAATTGCCTCGCAGGTCCGCTTCTACGCCGCCGCCCCGGCTGCCGCAGCCAACGAGAACGTCAAGCCTCCGGTCACCCTCTTTGGCATCGACGGCACCTATGCCACCGCCCTTGTACGTTTTGACCCAATTCAGGTCTCGCTGCCGACGGGATGGCTCAATTGGTCGGGTGGAGAAAGACGATTCGATACGGACTTTCGCCATTTCAATTGGGAGCTCAATCTCAATTGAGGCTGTTGTTCGAGAGAAACATTCCCTGCTTTCGATGTTGCAGAGTCTCCACCTTGTGAAGCTCCGTCGAACTTTTCTAAGATGGCTTCCAAGGCAATCGCTTGCCCGATATCTCATACCGGACGATCATTCGAATGACCCCAGCGTCGTGGCAGGAAGAGCTTCAAGCTGACAAGCTATGTCTTACAAATAATAGTACACCGCGGCCGTCAAGACCCAGTCGCTCGAGCCTACCGCCCGCGGCTTGTCCCAGCTCGAGCAGCTGGTCAAGAAGGACCCCAAGCTTGCCACCATCCTCGGCGCCCCGACCCTGACTGCCTCCGACAAGAGCGCCATCGTTGCTGAGCTCGAGAAGTCGTCGGGCTCCAGCAGCGCCGCCGTCAAGAACTTGCTCGAGGTTCTGGCCGAGAACAACCGCCTCGGCCTCCTGCCCGAGGTTTGCTCCAAGTTTGGCGAGCTGATGAGCGCTGCCCGCGGCGAGGTTGAGATGACTGTCACCAGCGCCCAGGTATGTTGTGGAAACTCGTCTTTTTATGCTGCGATGTGATGGCATTGGCATGGGCATCATGCATCGAACACTCGGATGCGCAGGACAATCAGGGAGGGCTCTCAAACTGACATGTTTACCAACAGCCTCTGGATAACCGGACACTGTCCCGCCTTGAGACTGCTGTCGCCAAGTCGAGCTACGTCGGTGCTGGCAAGAAGCTCAAGGTCACCAACCAGGTAGGCAACGAACTCTTCTTCCATGCTCCCATTGCACATATGCTAACAATATCTCATCTCAAGGTCAACCCTGACATTGTTGGTGGGCTTGTTGTTGAGGTTGGCGACCGGACTATCGACCTCAGCGTTTCATCCAAGCTGGCCAAGATGAACAAGCTCCTCACCGACGCCCTGTAAAGTAGATTATCACACACAAAAGCCTCTTTCCATTTGTTGTCGCCATATAATCATTGCGCAAGAGCACGCACAATAAAGAAAGGCGGAACTTGTTCCAACTTGTACGAGAGTAGTAGAGGAGAAGGTAGAGAAACGGTACGACGTGTTCATTGACAACCTGGCCATGAGAATGTCGGCTTAAAACCTTTGCCTTTGCATTTTGTCTTGGTGAACAAAGTCGTGATACACGTGTAAATGAGGCTGTATGACTTCCGGGATGCTCGAAAGTGCGAAAGATAAATTTATCTATACTAATCCTAGCCACTATAACAGCCATTACCACCGTTGTTCCCAATCTTTAATTCTGCTTCGTGTACGTATAGGAGATCAGGTAGACCTGCATCCTTTTCCTGATGCCCAAACCTATCTTTTTAAACCATGTCCTGTCGTGAGTAACCGTCTACCTGCTTGGCCCATGTTGTGTGTCGAATCCAGCCAAAGAATACCTCTTCAACATTCCAGGTCTCGATACCGAGTGTGGCAAGTCAAACACTTCCAGACCAAAGGCGCCGTCCCATCCTAATCGGATGCATGCGTCTCCAGTTCATCCTCCTGGTCCTCCATGTCCCGGTCGTTTTTAACCTTCTGCAACTGTTCCGAGATGTAATGCCGCATAGCCTCGTCAGCCTCTTTCTTTTCGCGCATCAAGTCCTCGTTTTGCAGGACTTGCGACGCAAGGCCACCAGCCATACTGGCGGTGACTGATGGGCGCCGGGTTGTGGCTCCTGAGTGACCGTTCAAGTTCACAACCGAGTCGCTGCGGTTGCCAATCGAGCGACCACCTATGGACGAGCGACGACGCAGCTGCGGTGACGACGGTGTCTGCGGCCGCCCAGAAAGGCCGCGGTCAATAATGTCATCAAAGTAGTGCCCCATGGCCACCGAGGGTGTGCGCGGTGTTTGTGGAAGACGGCATTTGAGACTGTAAGAATCTGTGTTAGCAATGGCTGAAGAGAGTAGGAGTATGAAATCAAGCATCCTCTCCGGTCTAACTTACCCAGTTTCGTGGATCATGCGAGCAATCAACCCCGTCCAGCCACACTGATGTGTGGCACCCAAGCCACGGCCAGAGTCGCCGTCAAAGAACTCATAGAACCACAAGTGATCCTTCCAGTGCTCGTCAAAATCGTGCATATCACTGCCGCCATTAATGCTCCTGCGCCCATCGTCCCTACGAGCGAACAGGTGCGTAAGGCGGTGTTGCAGCTCCTCGGCCACATGTCCAAGATGCATCATGTCGCCTGATCCTGTGGGACATTCAACCTTGAACTGCGGCCCAAAAAACATGTAGTAGCGCTGCAGCGATTCGATAAGCAGATGGTTGACGCACAACCAAATGGGGCCACGCCAGTTGCTGTTGCCGCCGAAAAGACCACTGTCCGAATCTCCAGGAACGTACCCGACCGAGAAGGTCTGGCCGTTCACCTCCATTGAGAAGGGATTCTCCTTGTGGTATTTGGACAATGAGCGGATACCGTGAGGGCTCAGGAACTCGTCCTCATCCAGCATGCGGTTCAAAATCTTAACCAGGCGATCCTTGCTGACAATGGAAAGCAGGATGCGGTCGCCTTTTCCACGTCTGGCTATGCTCGCCATGTTCCTCTCGGCCACATCATTGCGGTGTGTTACAAACCATTCCACCCTCTTCTTGAATGCGGGCAGCCTGTTGATGAGCTCAGGCTCAATTGTCATGGTGGCATACAGTGGAATGAGCCCGACCAGAGATCGCACGGGTAGCTGTTGGATCCAGGGGCCTCCCCACGAAATGGCATCGTAGTAGAAACCGTCCTGCTCGTTCCAAAGCGACTTCTCATCCTTTTGGCCAGTACGGAACGTCATGGCGTCGCTGATGAGAATAAAGTGCTCAAAGAACTTTGATGCCATGTCCTCGTAGATACGCCTGTGCTTGGCCAGCTCCAAACAGATGGCCAACATTTGGAGACAGTAAAACGCCATCCATCCTGTGCTGTCGGCCTGCTCGAGCGTACCACCGGTGGGAAGTGGCTCGGACCGGTTGAAAAGCCCAATGTTGTCAAGCCCAAGGAAGCCACCCTCGAAGACGTTCTTCCCGTCAACATCCTTGCGATTCACCCACCACGTGAAGTTGAGAAGCAGCTTCTGGAACACGCGCTCCAGGAAGTCAAGATCCTGCCTCCCATACATCTTACGCTCGATCTTGAACGTCCGGAAGGTGGCCCACGCATGGACTGGAGGGTTGACATCACCAAAGTTCCATTCGTAGGCCGGAAGTTGGCCATTGGGATGACAGTACCACTCTCTGGTAAAGAGATCGAGCTGTTTCTTGGCAAAGTCCGGGTCAATCATGGCCAGGGTAATGCAGTGAAAACTCGTGTCCCAGGCAGCAAAGAAGGGATATTCCCACGAGTCTGGCATAGAAAGAATGTCGTCGCAGTGGAGGTGCTTCCACTGACTGTTCCGAATGTCCTTTCTCGAAGGAGGGGGTGGCGGCTGTGTGGGATCGCCATTGGCCCACTGATTCCATATAAAGTAGTAATGCTGCTTACACCACATCATGCCAGCAAAGGCTTGCCTCTGGATATTGCGGAGATCATCCGAAATAGGCAAAGGGCTGATCCTGTAGTAGAACTCGTCGGCCTCATCTTTCTTCTTGTCGACGATGTAGTCAAACTCCTCTTCGTCAAAGTAGGCCATGTCCTTTTTGGAGAAACGGAAACGAACAACTGCACATTCGCCGGGTCCGACTCCTCCTGCCTCGTTGAAGGTGTAAGAGGCAGCAGCCTTGGTTCCTTGCTGGCTAGGGTTGATAGCAGCCTTCTCACCGTCCACAATATAGCGGTGGAAGGCGTCCTTGACGTACGGCTGGGGGTTCTCGCCCTCGTACAAAAGCTCGAAGTTGGTGTCGTTCTCGGTGAACATCATCTGCGGGAGAACGTCGTCCCCACTGGGCCCAGTGCCTGGAGATGGGGAGAAAACGCTGTATCTTTCACCGAGGGTATAATGGGCTGACTTAATCACACCCTCATCATGTGCCTTGACCGATGGCTTGTTCTCGGGCAGCTCTCGACCCCAGGCCCAAGTGTTCCGGAACCAGACATGAGGGATGATGTGGAGCGGCGCGGGATCAGGACCACGATTCCACGCAGTGACGCGGAAAAGGAGCTCTTCGGGGTCGTCATCCTCCTTTGCCACTTCAATGAAGATGTCCCAGTAGCGGTTGTCGTCAAAACATCCGGTATCAACAATCTGGTATTCCTTGTCTGTTTTCCCACGCTTTCCATTCTCCTTGATAAGGTCTTCGTATGGGAAAGCTTTCTGTGGGTACTTGTACAAGTACTTCATGTACGAATGCTGCAGTAGGTGTTAGCTTGCAAATTATGGTGCGTTACACAGCTGAGGGCTTGGCAAGTTCTTACTGTCTAAAAAGCAATGATAATATTAGTAGGGTTATCTTAGTAAATAGGCGGTGCAACTCTGTGCGCGGGGTTTTCGAACTTACAGGCAGGTTGTCGAGGTGGAAATGGGCCTCCTTGATGCTCTCGCCATGGTTTCCTTGAGGGTTTGAGAGACCAAAGAGACGCTCTTTGAGGAAGGGACTAAGGGGCACAATCGGGAAACCATTAGCGCACTGATTGTCGTAGGGGTGTGTTGTGTAATGGGATATTCCAGCTAATAGCTTACTCTTGCTCATTCCAGAAGGCGAAGGCAATGTTCTGGATACCGTGAGTGTCGCAAACTCCGGCAATACCATCCTCTCCCCATCGGTAGGCTCGCGATCTTGCATGGTCGTGGGGGAAATCTGGTCGTGTCCACTGACGTCAGCGTCCCGGTCTGATGTTGACCTTGTTGTACAGCTTTTTGGAGCTGTTTGCCGAGGCAGCAATCGACTTACGGCTCCAAGCATCGCCATCAGGGCTGTAGTCCTCTCTCACTATACGAAGATCGAGCTGTTAGCAAGGAGTGACCCCCCAAAAAACCATTTCGCTCATGATGGAAAACTGTGCACCTGTAGCCCATTGTCTCTCAGCCACGTAGGAACCCCATTTCTTCCAGTACTTCTTTCGTTGGCGATCCTCTTTGAGACGCTTCTCCTCCTCCGTAAGGAACTCGTGGCCCTCGAACACGACCATGTTGGGCTATGACTTTTGTCGTGGGGTTTGGAAAGAGGAGTGTCGATCCGTCTAGGAGGCCACAGCGCGGGTCAATTGGGTCTTTGGCGGGGTCGAAAGCTTCAGGGATTTTGTATCATGGTAGGACGGACAGGTCTGTAGTTTTTGTTGCCCAGGCTTGGAATGGTAAAGATGAAGAGGTGTAAGAAAAAAATCTCTTAAGAAGGATTGCCCCTGAAAAGTCAAAGTCAATAAGTTCTAGTCTACTGCGGCCTACGCAACGGAGGTAAGTAAGGTTGATAAATCGAGGTAGATTTCCTGGCTTCTACCGAGTTCGCAGGACCTACGTAGGTCGTTACTAAGGGCAGTGGAGCTATGGGCACTTCCAGGCGGAGCTAGTGCACTGGAGGAGGAGCTAGGGGATACTGCACGCGGAAGCTAACAAATTACCTCCATTGAAACCCCCCGACGTTGCATTGCTCAAGCTTGCAAGCCGTCATCCACAGCTGCACCTTACCGGGATCCAGGTACCTTTCCAACAAAAAAAGAAGTTTCCGTTTCAGTTGCCATGTCGTCTGATAGCACGGACACACACCCGAATTCGCTCTGCAGGTAGGAACCATAAAAGAGAGACATCGCAAAACACGGCCCAAGCGACATTACCCGTCACTATGCCTGAGGTAGGTACGTGGTGCGTCAACATTTATTAGTCCCGTTGTCAAACAAGACAGACACTCGCCGCTCAGGCGGGACGTCTGCCGCCAGCCAAACCCTAGGACAGCTTGCCCGCTTATCTCGATGAATACCAGCTCAAGGAGGTAGGTGTAGTAGTACATGCACTTGCCGTGCTGAAGTGGACACTTTCCCTGACGTCATTCCATGCACATGCACCAACCATACCCCTGGGTGCCTGGCCGCGCGATACGGTAGATAGGGAAAAAGCGGCTATCACGTCTTGTCCTAGACAACACATATAACAATACTGCTCTGCTGCTAATAAGAATCGAGAAACCACTACGACAAACTCCCTTTGGCTTCCGTCACGGCTGGCCGCCACTAGTTTGTGTCTGGGCCTGTCCATCAATAGGAGGAAAGTCCTGATCGACTGTGGCGTCGTGCTGCAAAGCTTGACCACCTTGGGCTTCTGTAGATGAAGTCCTTCCAAGTTCCCATGGCTTCTTTGGTGCAGTCATTTTGCCAACGGGCTTGACGTTCTTTGGGAGTGTGCAGTAAAATGCATTTAGTTAGGTAACAGTTCACCTGAAGTCAGAGCAATGCAACCAAGAACCGATTAAAATTATCAGTCGGGGTGTCTCTTGCACTCACGGAATCTCGAATAACTGTATCCGGAATCTCGCGCACTCCAGGCACCGGCTGGTTGTTCTGGACCGCGGCGATGAGTTCGGCAAAGTGGGCTGGGTAAGGGGCGGCTCCAGTGCCTCCATCCCCACCAACAGATGCGTGGGAAACGCGCAATGGTTGGGCCGGCGCCGCCTGCTGCCAAGCGGGGTCTGGGGGAGGCGGCACATACTGTTGCGCGACCGCCGCGACCGCGTCTACCGCGTTGGCTGGTGGTATGCCATCAAGTGCTGAAATTTGTTCGCGTGCCCAGTATAGAGCAGGAAGCACCTCAGTGTCTGTGCTATTTCTGGCTGTCGATGCTGCAGCCCATTGCTTGTAGGCCGAAAAGTCTACCCGTGCGTTGCGTGCTTGCTGGTAGTAGAAAATGCGAGCATGGACAGCCAGGTCGGTATGGGACGGGTCTGGGCGGAGCTTGTCAACGCCGCCGAGGAGAGCGATTAAGCCAGTCTAGAGAAAGCAGCAGAGTTTACAGAAATGCTGTCTCAGTCCTGACTCCATCTCTGTCGTTTTCGTCATTCGTCTGGCCGGGCCTGGGCCATCCTCGACTGCGGGGACTTCACTTTACCAGTGCTGCAAACGTACCAGGAACACCGAGTCTTCTTGCCATGGGTAGCTGTCAAATTCGGAGAAAAGTCGCTCATCCTCGGATTGGTGTGGCTGCTGCCCTGCGATGGGCTGTTGTGAATGGTTTTCCATACTGCGCACTCTGTAGATTTAGCCCAAGTTTGGTGTATGTGACATGGATATGTTAGTCGGAGACTGTGTTCCGAGAAAGATGTGCGTAAACTTGTAAAACCTCCAGGCCGGTTCGTGGGTCTAATAACAGCTACTATAAAAGGAAAGGCTACTCAAAATCCAATGGTTCCTTCTTGGGTAGGACTGCCCGGAGTCCAAGGCACTAATAAGTGGTGCGTACAGCATCTTCAGGCGTAATGGTACCCACCCAAGATACTTCATCTGAACCTTCCTATCATTGATAGCGCCTCAACGGTGACCTGGTATCCATCCATGTATGGACCTGCACAACCGGTAATCCACTACCCACCGTAAAATAACAGATCTCTGTTTGCTTAAGTTGCGCTACGGAAGCTCGTGATGAAAGCACGTAAACATCAAAGTACCGGTATGATGCTGTCGAAACACGGTCAACGGCGTTGATTGCAACAACGACTCAGTAGGTACCTTACCTCGGTACCATGGAAGCTACCTGGATCTGCCTAGACGTGACTTCAATTGGGTCTAGGTCAAGGAGTGGTTAGGTTAGCGCCTGCTGCACGCAATCGGTGGGCTTCCTGTAAAATCGTACTGTGTCATACTGTGCCACCCCTTGGCTGCTTCAGCTGTTTGACTGTCGCTCGCGTCGCTGTCAAGACTCGACCTGTTCATACCCGCCTTACCTACCTACTGTATTTGAGTTCACATGCCCTGAACAGTGTTGCTTTGACGAGGCTCGGCCGTTTCGAGGTACAGCGACAAGCCCCAGATTTCATACAGGCCCAGTCTGTTCTCGGTGAAGTTGGAAGCGACCTCATGCCGCAGGTTGTTTGCTTGTCCGCCACAACTCCTGTCGCAGCACTCGAGCTAAACCCTTTCCTGTGACTGGCCACTACCTACCTCTTCGAAACTGTCGCCAAGTCAATTCATGTAGTCGGCCTCGGTATTTCCACATTCCCGGGACCAGACCACTCACTGCTGCTACCATGCGCTCACGGAACGCAAAGGCTCTTTGCACCGCCACCTACCAGCTAGCTGTTCGGAGCATCACCCGCAACACTGCAAGGACCAAGCCCGGATTCTCATTAGTCGGCAGCTGCAGCACCCCAGCCGCCCGCAAGAGCATCGCCCTTCGCCGATTATATTCATCCCACTCACGAACCCGCACGACCCGCCCCGAACATGCACCAGTAAACCAGCAGCTGTTGACCTCCTCCATGTCTGTCCGTCGTTTCTCACTTGCCCTTGTCTCCGGCCTCGTCGGCTACGGCGCCTGGTATTCATACAGAGATAGCAGCACCGATGCAACGGCCGCCACCCGCGCCTTCACCAACAGTGCCAGTAACCCCACCAAAGCCGCAGTCAACGGCGCTGCGCCCACGCGCAACGTCCTTGTGATCACCGCCGACGAGCTATACACGAGCACATTTGTCGGCGAAGGTCCCATTTCCAAAATAACCGACGATGAGCGACGGATGGTTGTCGAGATGCTGAACCCGGAGCAGTCAACGCAGAAGCTACGCAAGAACGAGCAGTCCTATATAGTAAATCGCGGTCAGGGTGTCGTCCGATATGACTTGGTGCAGTTGCCCAGCAACGACCCCATTGAGGATGATCACGCCGAGAAGATCGTCGAGGTTCCCGATGGATCGCAGCCGTCCTCCAAGAATGACTGGATGTTCTGGGGAGTCTTTGATGGTCACTCGTGAGTTCTAATCTGCAACCATTGCGGAACCCTGAAGCATCACTGACAACCAGATCGCCTCCTATAGTGGCTGGACAACCTCGGCCAAGTTGCGCCAGGCGCTCATTGGCTCTGTTGCCCGCGAGCTCAACGACACATACCGTGCCGCTCCCAGTATGACACCGACCCCCGAGGCCATTGAGGCTGCTATGAAGACGGGTTTCGTTCGCCTGGACGATGAAATCGTCAACCAGAGCGTGGAAAAGGTTCTCAAGCAGAACAACAAGACGGTGGCTGCCGAGCTTCTGGCACCCGCCCTCTCAGGCTCATGCGCCCTTCTTTCATTTTACGACAGCCGCACCGGACTTCTTCGCGTGGCCTGTACTGGCGACTCCCGTGCAGTTTTGGGTCGTCGCTCTGCCTCCTCGGACAAATGGACGGCGACGCCACTCTCGACCGACCAGACTGGTGCTAACCCCGAGGAGGCCGCCCGCATGCGAAAGCAACACCCTGGAGAGGAGCACGTTGTACGTAACGGCCGTGTGCTCGGCGGTCTCGAGCCCACCCGTGCCTTTGGTGATGCCAGCTACAAGTGGACACGAGATGTCTCTGAGCGGCTGAGGCGCTCCTTCTTTGGCCGAACCCCATCCGCTTTGCTGAGGACTCCTCCCTACGTCACTGCCGAACCAGTAGTGACAACTACCAAGATCGAGCCCCAGAACGGGGATTTCCTCGTGTTGGCGACGGATGGCCTCTGGGAGATGCTTACCAATGAGGAAGTAGTAGGTCTCGTCGGCAAGTGGTTGGAGACCCAGCAAGCCGGCGGCTCCGGCTCTTCTTACTGGTCCAAGATGTTTGGTGGTAGCTCGACGAAGAGTGGACTGCCCGTGGAGGCTGTTGGATCTAAAGACTCGGCAGGCGGCCAGAAGACACCCATCCGCGTGCAGCAGTGGGGCCTCTCTCCCGATGGAAAGGACAGGTTTGTCGTCCAGGACAAGAACGTCGCCACTCATCTCGTTCGTAACGCCCTTGGCGGCAAGAACGAAGAGCAGGTGTCGGCTTTGCTGACACTGCCGTCTCCATTCTCCCGGAGATATCGGTAAGTTTTACTACTTTCAGAACATTCCTTGTTATATCTACCACCGAAGTTCGATCAAACCACTGACATTTTATTCTTACAGTGACGATTTGACCGTACAGGTGATCTTCTTTGGCAATGAGGGGGAGAAGACGGGTGATGTTGTCGTTAACGAAGAGGCCACTTCTATGCCCGGTTCCTCGTCACAAGCTGCGGCAGCCAAGGCAAAGCTTTGAGTGACTTCTTTGATGGGTTTCATTCCTTATGTCCAGTAATCCCAGCGTAGGCGTTATATGATTAATGGACAGTAGTGCTATAGTCAAGGTTTATTCGAACGGGGCAACCGGCACGCATGGTGATATTCTATCATCATAGGCGATATCTTGATTCTAGCCTAGTATTATGGCTAAGTACAACAATATAATAAGATAGTTTGTCGTACAGTTTATAGTCACCACTGAATAGGTAGTGCGCAACGCTAAATCGAAGTCAGGAAGAATTCAATTCCTATGCATAATTTATCCCCACGGTGAAATTACCGTAGCAATACGGAACCGGTATCGTATTCACGATTTGACGGGTAAAAAATGACTGGTGTTCTTCCCTCGATACTCCCAGATATGTACAAAAACCGTAGAAATGACACAAAGGGAAACTACGCCCAGAGATTAAAAAGGTGGGCTAATCCCGTGCTCTAAACCTTCTTACATCCCCCAATAATTCATCTTATATCCTTTTTATGACTTTGGTCTACGTTTATTCTTTGCTCGGTGGCGGGCTTACGATCCGTAGGCCACCTGGCCCATGGGCTTGTCTTCCGTCATGCCGGGAGCCATGAAGTCGGTCTTTGGGTTGCCAGTCTCCTTGGCTGCTGAGCAGCGAGCCATCGTTGGCGAACTATTTCAAAGCTTTTGTTAGTATAAAGCCTGACATAATGCATGGTCTTGATTAACCCAGGATACATACCTCCTAGAGATAACGTCGGTAAAGTAAAAGTTCTCGACGGCATGCTTCAGTGCTGCATTAGTCGGCTTCGAGCCCTTGTTCTGGTCAACAAGCTGCACCTTGCTCAGCTGTTGCAGAGCAACCGGCTCAACAACATCGTAGGCAGCCAGAGCAGGGCTTATCTCAACCATGCGGTCTCGAACCATAGCCAGATCGTCGTAGGGCAAAGGAACGCCCAGGAACTCGCTCGCGGCACGAATGATCTTCCAGTCTGTGCGAGCAGCACCAGGCAGCGAGGTAGCGGCCCGGGTCATTTGCACACGACCCTCAGTGTTGATGTAGGTGGCAGACTTCTCGGTGTATGCGGCACCTGGGAGGACCACATCTGCGATCTCGGCACCCCTGTCGCCATGATGGCCTTGGTAGATGACGAAAGCATCCTTGGGGATGTCTGCAGCTTGGAAATCATCCGCACCCAGAAGCCAAACAATCTTGGGCTTGGTCTCGGCAACGGCGGCCGAAGGGGTCACGAACCCGACCTCGAAAGCACCAGCTCTTGATGCGGACCTCTGAAGAACGTTGTATCCGTTCCACTCAGGAGTCATGAAGTTGGCAGCATTCTTGTCTACGAAGGCACCGACCATCTCATAGAAGGCCTTGGCATCGGCGTGATCCGTGACACCGGAGCCGAGAATGATCATCGGCCTCTTGGCGGACTGAAGCTTCTTGCCGAAGGGGCCAGCAAGGGCCTTCTTCAGGGCCGCCGCATCAGTTCCCAGGTGCTCAAACTCGAAAGTCGAATCCCATGTCTCGCCCACGACGCCAATCTCCAAGTCCGAACGAAGCCATTGTTTCCTGATACGAGCGTTCAGAACAGCAGCTTCGTGCCTGGGGTTGCTGCCGACGATCAGGATAGCATCAGCCTCCTCGACACCGGCTATCCTGGAGTTGAAAAGGTAGTTGGAGCGAACATCCACACCGTGTGCGATAGGCTGGCTACCGGAGGGCATATCCAAAGCCAAGTTTTCAGAGCCCAGCTTGTTGGCCATGTCCTTCATGGCGACCAGTGACTCGACCTCGGTGAGTTGACCAGCAATGACCTTGAACTCGTTGCCCTTGGGCGCAATGCGGGCGAAGTTTTCAGCGACCTCGTTCAGAGCCTGCTCCCATGAGGCCGGCTCAAACTTGCCCTCTTTGCGGACCAAGGGAAGCGTGAGGCGCTGCGTCCTCAAGCCGTCGCAAGCAAATCTGGTCTTGTCGTCGATCCACTCCTCGTTGACGTCGTCGTTGAGTCTCGGCAGAATACGCATAACCTCAAGACCACGCGAGTCAACACGAATGTTGGCTCCGAGAGCATCCATGACGTCGATGGACTCCGTCTTCTTCAGCTCCCAAGGCCTAGCCCGGAAGGCGTAGGGCTTCGAAGTCAGAGCTCCGACAGGACAGAGATCGATGACGTTGCCGGACAGTTCGGAGTCCAGGTTCTTCTCGAGGTAGGTGCCGATCTGCAAGTCGTTTCCACGGCCGGTCGAACCCATCTCGTTGGCTCCGGCAATGTCGTTGGCGAAACGAACGCAGCGTGTGCAGTGAATGCATCGGTTCATCGAAGTCTTGATAAGAGGGCCGATGTTCTTGTCCTCAACAGCCCTCTTGCCTCCAATCTCGTGGAAGCGACCCCTGTCGGCGCCGTACCTCATTGACTGATCCTGCAAATCGCACTCGCCACCCTGGTCACAAACTGGGCAGTCGAGGGGATGGTTCGCCAGGAGGAACTCCATAACACCCTCGCGGGCCTTGTGTGCGATAGGCGAGTTCGTCTTGACAACCATGCCCGGCTGGACCGGCCATGCGCATGATGCCACTGGCTTCGGGACCTTCTCGACCTCAACCAAACACATACGGCAGTTTCCAGCAATCATTAGCTTCCTGTGGGCATTAACCGGTTAGTGGCGTCTTGGGTTAATCTTTGAATTCGTCGATGGATATTTCATGCGTACTCATGATAACAATATCTGGTAGGTAAAAAAGCAAGCATTAGTTTGTGAATTGTTCCCAACAAGCTTCGTGACCTAAGCAGGTACAAATAGTTACCTTGGGACGGTCGCTCCGGCCTTCTCGCAAGCTTGAATCAATGCAGAGCCAGCTGTTGTTCGGTTGATCAGGTTAGATCCAGCAACTTGCGTGTTGTGGGGACTGGGCTGTGTGAGCTCAGTAGGCATTTCCCGCCTAGCACCATACCTTCTATAGAGACCTTCTTTCCATCTGTCAAGATGTTAGCATACGAGCCTAGGCTTTAGACATTGCAATTGAAGCTGTTACTCACCAATTGTGAGCTCGACCTCGGCCGGACGCTGGGTCGTGGCGGAAAAGGCTCGCGAGGCTTTGGCGGCGTGCCTGCCTGTCCGCCAAGCCGAACGAGCCAGAGTCTGTCGCAGCATCGTATCGTCTCGACGGTGGTCGGGTTGGTAGATGTCGAGGGCGAAGAGGAGGCGGTTGTGGTGGGTGGGCGTAAGACGTCGTGGTTCGAGTACAATCGCTCTTCAGGAATCGTCGACGTCGTCTGGACCTTGCTTTGCTCAAGTTGCCGAACGAGAGGCGGGTTCTTCCAACCCGACGATTTCGAAATTGGCCATGTTCCATTGGCTGGTCGATGAGTTTGTGGAGAACCTATCTCAATTGGGCTTAGTGGGTCGCCTGATTGCAAGGCCATAGGTCAAGCAAGGGTCCACTTGATTTTTGCTCGCATACAAAAATTGCAGACAGCCATTGAAATCCTGATAACTCTCATTGCTTCCTTTCTTCCTCAATTGTACTGAGCACGAAATTCTCGTAGGTAAACTTGGCGCAAACCCACATCTGTGGGATTGCTGCTTGGTCGAGTCTTCCTCTATCTTGTGCTCTAGATCGATTGCGGCTCCGATTATGGAAGCGTGTGAGGACCTCGACTTTGGTCGGGTTCCAATGGCCAAGGCCTCTTACCGCCGGTAGCTACAACTCATTTCATGCTAGAATTAGATAGTCCAGATGCTCTCTGTGATGACCATGTTCCGTCAAACCACATTCCTCAGACAAACTCCTCTAGGGCTTTCTGCTCCTTTTCCAAGATAGCCTCCCATTTACCCCGTACTTTGGCAATCTCTGCGTCAAATTCGTCGCTGTAGTAAATACTCTGCTCGGCGAGGTACTGGAGTCGTCGAAGGCTGCCCTCTCTGTCTCTGCAGGACTCGCTTCCTTCAACTAGATCCCTCATAGCTTCTCTGGTTATATCGTCGGTGTCCATATTGTAGTCTGTGCCTTCCTCAGGCTCTGCACTCAGAGCCTCAATCAATTCGTCCACTTCGTCCTGACTGATGCCGGGATCCCTGCCGCTTGTCTGCGAATTGACCTCATGCCTCATGATACGCTGCCTCTCACTGGCCACAATATTCATGGTAGTAGCTCGCACGCCTTGTTGGTACTTGTCGATGCTATCCAGCATCCGCTTCACCCTTTCGACACGGTCACGTGGCCGGTCATCCATGGGCTGGGTAAGGTCCTCGTCTGTGAGAGCAAATATAGCGAGGCCGTAGTTATTTATTTCAGGCGGCTCTGGCACTTCTGGGTCTGCGCCTGGCCAATGCGGTGTCGTTGGAGGAACTGGTTGCCCCGTCTGCACATTCGCAGACTGTATCTTTGTTGTGCTCATGTTTTTGTAAACATTGGGGACAGACGGGTTTCTCGGGCCAGTTGGTATACTGACGCCATTTCTTCCTCGCTCACCCGTCGTGGGTTCAGCAGACTTTTCGGAACCGTTCGGGTGTCCTGGATGGCTAGCCCTAAATCCCGCGTTGGTCTGATGCTGTCCGCTGCCAGTCTAGTCGTTCACGTCAGAATAGGCCATGTTTGACGGAGTTCTGCAAAATGCACGATTCGTACTGATACGTACTGTACTGCTGCGACGCATTTTGGTTGTTTTGTTTTACAGGTCATACAAGTATGCGAACCTGCGCGGCTTTTGTCAGGTAAGTTACTGGGTTGTGATGTGTTGGACCTCTTTCACGTTTTGCAATCCCTTGGTACCTAGGTAGATTCGTGTCGGTCACCCAAGGTACGATCGCAAACCCCTCCCTTTATGCATCAATTCAAAGTATCGCAAACAGCCAACACCGAAGAGGTAACAATGTTCTACTCGTCCCCAAGACATGGCCGGAGAAAGAGAAAGACATTCATCACCCGAAAAATATTTAAATTGCACACATGCCCTCCCTGGATCAACCTAGATACATGCACCCCAAACAGTAAATTCACTTTACATATGGATGAAGTAAATTATTTTGATTATGTCTCCTTCCGGCGAATTCCCAGAGTTTCTGAGGAACTCTCAGGGTTAGACTTTATTTACATATCGTTATCATCATCACTATCATCGTTCAGGACTACTATCCATTCCAGCCCTATGCCTAGGCAGGTTACTGCCATACCTCCTTCTCGGCTTATGGGAATATGCCCGAGCTTGCCAGGCGGCTTTTGCCACATTGTGCTCGATATCCAAGACTAATCCACCTTCATCAAGCAAATTAGATAGCATACCCGAAAGACCGCGTGTTTGAGAACGAGGGCGAAAACCGGTGCCTCCGCGCCTGGCACTTGAGGAAGATATTGTGGGCTGACCGACAGACTGTACCTCTTGGTGAACCTACTTCCGCCATGGCCTTGGATAGCGAGTATGATATGAGAAACATCCGCGGATTTGTCCACATATGGCGATCCACGTCCGAATGGTTCCCCTCACTTTCTCTGGACGAGGCGCCTGGTGGTCTGATGATTCTTGACGCCCAGAAGACCTCAGGTATGAAAGAAGAAATCTCATCGTGAGGGTAAGACCTTTCTGACATATTCACGAAAAATTCGAAGTGCAGATCTGACATGATCCTCAAGTCGTCGATCCTTTCTCCTGCGCATCCACACAAGCACAATGGCGAGAATAGCCATGTCTGCGGCCAGATGTTTTGTGACCAGCCACAGAAACCACCCTATCCATGCACCAACACTTCTTTCCCTTCTTGACCTGAACTCCCTCCCAGTGGTGATCTGTTCCCTAAGAGCTGCAATCTCTGCCGAGAGGCGTACTATGGCCCGTTCCATTTTCTTGGACCACTTGTCGCCCTTCTTGACATACCTCTCGTCGTCATCATCGTTTTCGTCCAGGGCGGCAGCCGCCATTCGCCTTTGGTAGTCATGTTCAGCCTCGTCGTCTTCACTCATGGGGTATAGTACTTTAAGGGGTCCGTCGGTGCCGCTCGTGGCCTTTTGGAATCGCCGAGGACTGTTGTCGTTCGATAATTGCTCCGATGAACTCGGCGAGTTGCCCTTTATTTGATTCCAAACAAATTCCAGCTCAGAAACGAGCTCTAACGCATTCCTGTGCAAGGACACATCATTAGTAACCTGTAGTGACGTCTTCTCATGGACCTGGAATGTCAGAACTCACTCCGTAGTAGCGTATCTATGCATAGTATCGATCAGAGCCTCGATGTATCGTCTTTTAGCCTCAGTCCTGCTCAGTCCCTTCTGCATATTCCAGGCATCATATTTGTCTTGCTCTCTTTGGAGATCCTCGACGGGAATCCCAGATGCGGCGGCAGGACGTTCCATCACCCCATCGACATCGCCTTCCATTGCTTGTTTATAAAGCCCATAGAGGCGCATTCGGTCCGCCGGCGGTGGCCGGGTAGCCCCCGTCTTGGGGAGTTTTTTTATGGTGTTGAGGGCATAAACAAACACCCGATCTTTATGCACAAAAAACAAATTCGTCGAGGTATGTGGTTAGCAATACGTCCCAAGATCTAATATTCCACAGGTGCCTATAGGCTTTGGCAGCGTACCAACAGAGTCCGCCATGGCGGCAGCGGTGTGGTAACACCAACCAGATAGGAACGATGTGGCTGGCGGTCGGGAATGGACTTTCGGGATGGTTGAATTCTGGCGCAGCCGACCGACTGAGAAACGTGATTATTTTCTGTGGATGAAGTGGGATCGAAAGCCAAGTGCGACGAACAGTTCTAATCGGAGATGTTGCAGTAGAACCAATGCCTGTGCGGCGCAAAATCTCCGATGTATCGGGTCTTATCGTGTTGAATAGTCACGTACGACTGCCCTTGTGCGCGAGTTGTCCATGATTTTCCGGTATGGTAATACTTCCGCCCAAGAATGGGGGAGTGTTAGATGGAGTTGGGCAAGGTCATGTCAGTCGCGTTCTATGGGTGCCCGCCCGCGCAGATGAGATGCAATGCCTCGTGCCTCGGTCCAATTGTCCTACGCTTGACAAGTCTGGATTGTGATTCGCCAACTCCGCACCCCAGCCAACCCCACATTGGTCGCTTTTAGGTTGGGATGTGCATGTGTGCTTGTGAGGCAGGTACGATATCAGTCTAGTCTAGGTAAAAGCCAGCCGCGTCTTCTGCAGCTTTTTGGAAAGACTAAGAGAAAAAAAAGAAAAAAAAAACTTTAGAATTTTCCAGGATACGCCACACAAAGTTAGATTGAATGATGGATATTATTTAGCATTTCGTTACACGGAATAAAGTGTCCACCAGCAAAATAACATCAACCTTCCATAATTTTGACATTCAGCGCCCGTCGCGGGTGTGCATCCATAGGTACCTTTCTTAAAACAATGAGCGCGATTATTGCATAGGTGCTTTCTAGTTTCCCACCGCGGTTTGCATCAGAATCTCCATCAAGAGCACTCCGGGGCTTTCTATGCGTGCTAAACAGAATGCTCTCCATCTCCTTTCCTAGTAAGCAGGGGTTCCTCCGCTGTCCCTTCTAAGCGCTGGAGGACAGAGACGCCAGTTTTAATTCCGCGTATTTTGTGATCAGTTTCTTGTTGTCCATGGCCCTCTGTGCTGCGGCATGGCCTGCCTCTGACTTGTTCTTAGCCACACCCATACCGAGCTGTAATCCAGACTCCCCCCAGCCATCCAAAACCACAGCCACGGCAAACAGAGGTAGATTGTTGTTCTTGTCCTTCTTTTTGGGAGCAGGAAGATCAACGTAGCTAAGCTTCACTCCCTTCACGACAATCATGGCTGCTAAAGCCTCCTTTGGTGATCGATTGGGCTTTGGTGCTGCAACAGCGTAGTTATCGGTCGGCCCCTGGATGGGATCGGATTCTAGGCTAGTTGTGCTCGCGACCAAGCAGCGCTGTCTCTTTTCTTCCGCATGAATTTCGCGCTTTAACCTCGGCGCCCACAACGACTTGAGCCAGACTGCTGCGCGGTCAGTTCCATGAACGGGATCCGAAGCTATAATGGCCCCGACATAAGCTTCGAAAAGGTCACCATAAATCTTGGTCCTTTTCTTCTGCATCATAGCTTGTCCGCTATGATTGAGACCCGCGAACTCTGGAGGGAGCCTGGCTCTCTTCTCCAAGCCATATGCTTGTGTCCATTGAGCAAGGGAGTCGTTCCTTATGAGCACTTCTCGCAACTGTGAGGAGGCACCATGTGACAAGGCTGGAAACGTCTGATAAATGAAGCAAGTCGCGAACAGCTCCAGATACGCATCGCCTAGCCACTCGAGGCGATCGTAGGATTGGACACCGCTAAGTTTATTGCCAATCACGGATGAATGAGTGAAGGCGGCCTTTTCTATGGAAGGATCCTTGATCTCGGGAAGGGGAGGTAGGACGTCTTTAGTGTCGGCAGAGGTCCACTTCGTGTATGAAACATGTGAAGACACTGCGATTGCGTCGTCAGAGGAGATGATTGGCTTGGCATGATCGCCGCGGCTTTGAGATGCCAGCGCCCGGCTTGATTTGAGAAGGCTTTCGCTCAAATAAACCAGCCGATCACAGAAAGCCGTGTCAGCAGCCAGGGTCGGTGAGCTCAGTGTTTGAGCAGAGTCTTTGAGGGTCTCCATGGAAGCATTCAAATCCTGCCAGCATTGAATTAAATCCTTGATTTGATCGTCGCCTTCCACCTTGGGCCTTTTGAGAGAGCCACCGTCGGGCTCATCATGACTGCGTTTGACCATACTGATCAAAGACAAAGCTTTTCTTGGTAGTGTGAAACTGTGAGATCAGGAGAGAAAGTCGATCTCCAACCGGTGTTCGGGTTAAACTGCTAATCCTGCCCGCGATCAAAATATTGGCAGCGAGCAAAGGTCGGAAATTAGCCTCACGATTTTTTAGTGTTTCTTTTTTTTTTTTCTTCGTAGGCTATGTTGCAAATCAATAAAAGGTGTTGCTCGATACTTTTCCATGCTGGATAAAGTAAAATTACCTCGTTGAGTTTAGCCTCACCCGCAGATGACTTTTGATATCTGCGCCCAGATAGACCCACTTCTGCGGGCATGTATGTGGATCCATATCCCTGCAGGAACATTCAACGCGAATAGAGAAATCCGACTGCACGTCTTGAGATTTGCATGACGCTTCTTCATTGTACGCCATTGAGACTCTACGCATTCAGGTTATGCGAACAAGATGAGTGTCCCACGCGCGCGATTACTGCAGCTGATGAAGGTGAGATGTCCATCTCTGTTCATCCTCCCCCTTCAACCCTTCAATCTACTAACTCAGCCATCCATCCAGGCGCAATGCGAAGTCTTCTCAACAGCTTATAATCCCGAAGGTGTTCGGACGGGCAACAAGATTCTGCGACAGAGGTTAAGAGGCCCTGCGCTGGCAGCATACTACCCACGACGTGTTGTCACCCTCCGAGACTTAAGGAAGGAGTTGGGTCAGGAGTTCATGATAGAGGATGAGGCTGAGGAGGATCGACTATTGAAGATTGAGGAGTACGAGACACTTTCATACCTTGCATCATGCTCTGGTGCTTTGCTTGCGTCTTCTCCAGGATCTTACAGATCGCTGACAACTTCTATAGGCTCAAGGCTCGTGGGAAGGGTGCCCCGAAGAAGAAGAAGGGTCCAGCATCGGCATCAGGTATGTTTCGTCGTGGCCACTACTATACTTGCTTGCAGCGCATCTTGCAGTCTATCTAACAAAGCGACCCCTACTTAGACGGCCCGAAGAAGAAGAAATAAATCAGACCCAACGTGTATTATGACCGACTGTATAAAAGAAGTTTACAGACAACTTGAGAATTCCACAAACCTAAAATAGCTACTTACCTGCGTTGATTTCATGGGGATTTTTTGAAAGCCACCGATCTCCTGTTGGCCACATCGTTTGACACATACTGGGCTCGCCTCTAGTTATACTGGTCGCAATTTTACTTGACAAGCCAGTCGCGGACATTGACATTGCGATATTCGGGATGTGAACCTGGTGTCAAGTCAGGGTGGTCGATGCTTCATTGACATAAGTGGGATATTGAGCTACCGGTAGGATCTGAAAGAGTATTCGAAAGAAGTTGGAATATCGTGTATCATCTACTCAGCACCTAGGTACGCTTTGGCATCATATCACATGCTGACTGCCGATCATCGCAGGTCAGAGTTGCAGTCAGCTGCCACACGTACATAAACATGTCGATTATCGAGCTTACACGCCTTAAAAGTGGTGGACAATGAACCTCAACCTGTATCCAGTCAAGTGCCCAGAAAGGGTGGCTCGCCAGTCTTCATGTCCTATTGTCAGCCCTCTGGAGTGTATGTCTATTACGCTGTGGAGAGAGATGTTTCGAGGCGTGTTGTGACTGCTCTAGGTACAGCGAATCGATATAGCTTCATTCTGGTTGAGTTTCATTCTCGGGACTGAGCTGAAGTATAAGCCCATGAGCGTTCAAGACCACATTTTAAGCCAAGTTCAGTACTTGCTATGCTCTCCGTAAGTAGGTAGGTAGGTACCTAGGTAGGTAGTTCTTCAGACACGTCGTGGGATTGCAGTACTGCTTGTACAATTTCAGCTGGGCAGGTGCTCACCAAAAGGTCTTGCTGCGTTCGTCACAATGGAATTGGAGGCACATGCAACTATGGATACTGGCCCGACGAGGTAAATTCCAGTACCACGAATGCTCCATCACAGCGATGCCTTCGCCGGAATACCTCCCCATTCACGACCAGGTTCCCACGTGGCACTGGCGGCAGTCGGAACATCCGCAACGTCCTTTTTGGAAAAGAAGGCAGTATTATCCCAGGGTTGCCCGTAGTTGTGGGTAGTAAGGTATCTTTCTTTCCACAAACTACGGTCGTTTGCCACCTCAGTACAGGGAAGAACTTCCATTGGCAGGGCACCGACCGACCGACCGACCGACCGACCATCATCCTGTTTGCAGATTCCCTAGCCCTTTTGAAAAGCGGCCAGCAATTCCGATTTTGCTACTACCTTGAAGTTTTCTGCCTACCAAGGTAATTCAGGACGAGCTCAGCAATTCCTCACCACAGACATCGGGTTCAAACTGATTCCTGGGCAAGGCGAGAATCCCCAAAATCCTTCCTCGTCTGGTATCTCAGTCATTACAAGCTGTGCAAAGTTACAGGCCTTGTGTGCATGCGATCAAGCTAGGTAAGATGCACGTCGATTTCCAGATCTAGAAAACCCAGTCATATTTCCCATTCATTGTTTTGCGGTCCAGATCCCGTCGCCCACCTACCCAAGTCAACAGGTCCTTCCTCGCATTCCATACCCACCTTGTCGACTCTTGCCAAACCTGCACCCGTCTTCTTCCTTTGCAGGCAGCTAACTCTCTTTTTTGTCAGTCCCTCCTCACGCTCCTTAATCTATTTCTTCGTCAGTTCTTGTGCGGCATTTGATTTGTACGAGATCTTCCAACTCCGACAAGGCCCATCAACTTGCCATTCTCTCGTCAGCATTCGACTCCACTCTTTGATGTCCCTTATTGTCTTGATCTTTGAGACATCTCTGTCATATCAACCAAATTTTACCATTATCCTGAACTTAGCCTGATCTGGCATCACATCGAAGCCAGCACTGGGAGGCAGAGTCTGATATCAACATGTCTGCAACCGCACCTGGTGTGAGACCCAACTCTGGCTCCCCAGGTCTTCGTCTTTCCTCTTCGGCATCCAAAAGCCCGTCGCATGACGAGAATCTCAGGCTATCTGACGATTATACCCAAGCTTATCAGGTATTCCCCTAGCATTTTTCACTACCACAACAAGCTTTGTTTCCCACCTCTTTGCTCCTAAGGTTGCCCATTGTTTCCCATATCGTGGCTCGTACTGGCGGCCAGACAATTCCAGTCTCTTCTTTAAGCTTAGACCAGGATGCACTCAACACTCCATCAGGAAACTGACTTGATTCTTCTTGGCGTAGGACTTCAGAATGCCTGTGAACTTGAAGAAATCTGTCAGCGCGCTGACAACTTCTAAGCTTGCAAATCAAAGCTCTGCCAAGGTGAGTACCCCTAGGAGCAAGCTCTTTGTCTATATGTAGAGAAAATGAAGCTTACAATCACAGAAGGCGAAGCTCACACACGATCTTGCGTCATCCGAGTCGTACCCAATGGACAGACTGCTTGCGAAGCTTTCGGAGCATCAAGCCGTTAACACTCAGCATAACGTGCCGATTGCAGCATTTTCGGACGACGAGCAAGTGTTCCCCCGGGTTCTCGATCACCAATCCTCGTGCAGCTCGCTGCCTATCACTCCAGCCAATGATATTTATGCCGCCAGCACTCCGGCAACTCGTCCAGCGAGCGCCACGCCCGAGAGCCACACGGCTGCCAACGACGAGGTTACTCGCCTGAAGCTCGAGCTAGCCCGCGCCAAAAGCGAGATCTCTCGCTTAGATAGCGAGCTTATCAATCGACGAACCGAAGGTATCGAAGGCAATGAAGATGGCTTAGACCAGGTCGATAAATCCATATTGGGCATGACTGGCGAGCTTGGCGGCCCGAGGTTTTCGGGATCTTCCACTTACAAGTCCAGTAGACCTCAATACGCACGGGAGACCCCGTGGCCCGCCCAGGATGATTCTCCGTCTGATACTAGTGATTCTCTCTCGGCTGGAAACTATGGCCGCTCTCGAGGAATCTGGGCTTCAGGAAAGAATAGCAACGCTAATCAGAGCAACTATTTGCAGCCAACAACCTCGGCCTTATCTGACCCTACACAGCAAGTGTCATGGTCTGGTGGTGGTCGGGGTTTTGCTGAGCCCTGTGCTCCGTTGTACGGACCTACTGCAGATACTTACCGCGGTGACCGGTTTGGTTCCGGCAGCGATATGGGGATGAGGGCCGCATCTGGTCGCCGATCTAATCGTTACGATAATCGCTTTGCCACTCCTCAATCCTTTGAGCCTGGCTTTGGTGGATTCACGATGGGATACAGCCAGTTTGACTCTGTAGCCAGCTACCAAGGTGGACTGCAGGCCTCGTTGTCTGGCGGTCTCATGTCTCACGCAGGCGGCATGCACCAACAATTCCAACAGCCGGTGGGCACTCCGCTGTCTCCCCACGCCACCGAGTTCACCTCCAACGTAGCATCATCCTGGAAGTCCGATGTAAGTATAATAGGAAACTATTATAGACTAGGAAGACCAAGTACTGACCCGTTCTTTGTTGCAGGCCGTCGCGACCGAGGGCCAAACTTATCTGCCGACCACCGAGCCTCTGAATTACCGTCGGCTTCTGGATCGCAACGTCAACTGCAACTGGAAGTACATTGTCGACAAGATT
Organism: Pyricularia oryzae 70-15; assembly: GCF_000002495.2. Lineage (NCBI taxonomy): Eukaryota > Fungi > Ascomycota > Sordariomycetes > Magnaporthales > Pyriculariaceae > Pyricularia > Pyricularia oryzae. The sequence goes on along the minus strand of NC_017851.1, from coordinate 2,853,926 downwards.
GTCTGCAACAACGATCAACAAGCTTCGATTTTTCTTCAGCAGAAGCTTAAAGTCGGCACTCCGGAGCAGAAATACGAGATTGTTGAAGCCATTGTGGCACAAGCATACCCACTGATGGTTAATCGCTTTGGCAACTTCCTAGTTCAACGCTGCTTCGAGCATGGAACACCAGAGCAGGTCATCAAGATTGCAGAGGCCATCCGTGGAAACACCCTCAACCTTTCTATGGATCCTTTTGGTTGCCACGTTGTTCAGAAGGCGTTTGACTCTGTACCAGAGGACTACAAGGCTATTATGGTGGGCGAGCTTCTGCGCCGTATTCCCGAGACAGTCATCCATCGTTACGCTTGCCATGTGTGGCAGAAACTTTTCGAACTGAGATGGACAGAGTCGCCTCCCCAGATCATGAAGTTCGTCAACGATGCCCTTCATGGAATGTGGCATGAAGTTGCCCTGGGTGAGACTGGGAGTCTCGTCGTCCAAAACATATTTGAGAACTGTCTTGAGGACGACAAGGTAAGCCTTTCGGTGCTATTGGAGCCTTTTGACCAATTGAGTCCTTGGAAGACTACTGACATTCCAAATTCTCTTTCAAGCGGCCCTGTATTGAGGAGGTCCTTGCCAACATTGATATTGTTGCCCATGGTCAATTTGGCAACTGGTGTATTCAGCACATCTGCGAGCATGGTGCCCCGGCCGACAGAAGCCGTGCCATCGACCACGTCATCCGGTATGCAGCTGAGTACAGCATGGACCAGTTCGCCTCCAAGGTTGTTGAGAAATGTCTGAAAATTGGCGGCTCTGATTTTCTTGGTCGCTACCTTGATCGGGTTTGCGAAGGCCGCGTTGACCGGCCGCGCATTCCCCTTATTGATATAGCCAGCGACCAATACGGAAACTACCTGATCCAGTATATCCTCACGCACTCGACACCTCAGCATCGCGAGATTGTAGCAGCCCATATTCGCAAGCATATGGTATCTCTTCGAGGTTCCAAGTTCGGTTCTCGTGTCGGTATGCTTTGCACCAATCCCGCTGTGGCTACCAGACCTGGCCCAGGTGTCGGCCCTGCTATGGGCCGGATGCCTCCGGGCTCTCGGTTCGGTGGTGCTTATCGCTAGCCAACCCTTGGCTGAGCACTTGTGCAGCCATCATACGTCACCTGCTAGTCTATCTAACTGTCTGCAACACATACACTTGAACCAGCTTCTTTCTCTGTCGCCAGAGCCTGCATCACGGCTCTCGACAGGGAAAAGAACTGGTATCAGTGCTTGTATGCGAGCTGAAGCCGATTTGGCTCACCTTTTTGATTCACCATGCCACGAGCCAAATTTCCATCCATCGTCCGATCCAGGAGTTCACCTACGACATTCAAGATTTGCGCGTTTTACCATCATCTTCCCAGTCAACTAAATTTACAAATCAACCGAAATCCTACGCTCGGGAGGCTACTGCCCAATCGAGTGCTTTGGACACATTATATTTACGATTTTGCGATATGGGTGGCTGTCAAAGTTGCGAACAGTGGTATAGAACAAAAATGAGCATCCGGGCGCTCATCTTCTTCATCTTTTGTCAAGCCGGTCAATGAATGAATGTTAATGCGCACAACCTTGGCTTCTCTTCTTACCATTTGGGGATCAGCTGAGTATAATTTGGGGGAGAACCAGCTTCGATCTAGTGGTCGAGTTTAGTGGCGCAACGAACAGAAATTGCCTGGCAATTCATGAGGAATAGAGCAGGGGGAGGTCGGAACCAAAAAAAAAGGATGTCAAGATTGTTGCAAGTTTTATTTTTTTTCTTTTCTTATCTTTTCTTTTTGTTCTATTCAGGGCTCATGCGTTGCCTCAAGCAAGCAGGTGTGCATGTAAGTTTTGTTAATGCGGGACCAATGCGTGGAAGTTTACATCGCTAGGTACTTATCCATGTTAGTCGTTTGATTCGCTTTGTCTCTTTCATCATATGCTTCTATTCGAAGGCTGACGAAATAGATCAAGCAAGAGACGAGACACCATAGAAATAATATCTGAGCTGTTTATGCATTGCTTGCCTTGATGGGTTTCTCGGCCCAGGGCGATTGTTTGATTTGGTACATTACAAGAAATCCAGTAATCAGATCAAGAGCTGCAGCTGCATTGCATTGCTCTCTTGTACTTGGGAACATTGGCTATCCACCGCTTCTCCTCTGCCTCATCACCCTCGTATATTTTGCCGTCAAAGGTCTTGCCGTTCCAGCTCTCATCGAACGGGTTGAGAGACATATGCATCAAACGCCTGAGGACGTCGCGCTCGCCTTCCTTCTCTACCCTCCTGATGACCTCGTCGAGGATCCATCCCCTGGGCACAAAGTTGGGGTTGACGCGCCTCATGGCCTCCATGCGCTCTGCATCTCGAGGCTCGCCCCAGTCTTCCCTGACGCGGTCCCGCCAGGCGCACAGCCAGGCGCCCACGCGCTTCCTGGCCTTCTCCTCGCCCAGGATGCCGGTAACGCCCTCTTCGTAAAAGAAGAGCGATGCGTTCTTCTCGGCGTCGGCCTCGGTGCTGATGTCGGTAAGCGGCAGGGAGCTCAGGCGGCGGAAGAAGAAGTTGAAGTCGAGCTCTGCCGCCTCCATTGTGTCGAGAAGCTCGCTGAAGAGCTTGTCAAAGTCCGAGTCCTTGTGCGTCCGCAACCCAAGCCTGGCGCACATGAGGCGCTTGTACTCGGCGAGGAACACGGCGCGGTACTCGGTGCCGGCCTGTGTGATGAGGGCCTCGGCGCGGCTGATGATGGGCTCGGCGGCCGCTTCGTCCTTGACGCCCTTGTCCACAAAGTTTGGGTCGTCGATGTCTGCTCCCGCACCGAGCAGCTCTCCAAGAGCCTCGCCTAGGCGCACAAGGTTCCACCAGATGATGGTAGGTTGGTTTCGATAGCTGTACCGTAGTGCGTGGTCGTCGTGGTTCGGCGTGTAGGAAGGATCAAAGACGTCGACAAACGCAAATGGGCCGTAGTCCATGGACAGGCCAATTATGGATGTGTTATCCGTGTTCAGTACGCCATTCATGAACCCATAGGCCTGCCAGTGGGCGACCGTGATGGCGTTGCGACGGCATATTTCGCGGTATAGACGGACGAACCGATTTTCAGCCATCTCAGAGGGCCCCTCTACTTCGGCTTCAGGGATGCCACGGCGTATTGGGGATTTTGATGAGTCTTCCGCAGCAGACTCGACCATGGAAGCTAGGGCGGGCGAACACTCCTCCAGGCTGGGTTTATCTGGATCGACAAGGCGACCAGGTAAATTCTCCCATCCACCCAGTACGTCCTCTGCCACATAGGTGGCCAACTTGCGGATCAAATCCCTATCGCCCCTGGCGCGGAGCAGATCAAAGGTACCCAGCCTTATCCACGACTGCGCAAACCGAACTACAATAGCACCCGGCTCGACGGTCTCGCGGCGCACCTTTTGGTGAGGCAGCAGGCTCAGTGCCAAGGCGCGCGTCGTGGGGACACCCAGAGCGTGCAGGCTCTCGCTGGCGACAAACTCGCGTATGCTGCTGCGTAGCACGGCCTTGCCGTCGGCGAAGCGGGAGTAGGGCGTCAGGCCGGCGCCCTTGAGCTGCACCTCGTACCTCTCCCCGGTCTTTGGGTTGGTGGCCTCAAACAGGCTGATGGCGCGGCCGTCGCCCAGCTGATTTGCCCACTGGCCGAACTGAAAGCCACCATAGCACTGTGCCCAGGGGTAGCCGTCGCCCTCGAGCTTCTCCTCGCTCCAGCCGTGGAGCTTGTTGCCGACGGCCGTCTGCAGGAATTCGTCGGTATGGACCTCCGAGGGTCGGATGCCCAAAGTGCGCAGGGCTGCAGGGGAGACGCCGAGCAGCTCCGGATCCCTTTGCCGCTCCGGCCGAACCCAGGAGAAGAGGGCTCCGCGGACCATGCGTGGGCCGATCTGCTCGCGCGGCGTCTTGTGTGAGTCGGCTGGGGTAGGGTATTCTGGGTCGGCCGGGAGGGCCGAGGTGAAGCGCCATGATTTGGGGAGATCGGCGAGTGTCAGGCCGTCATCTTCAGCGCTGACAGCCCCTTTTTGGTTTGCCGCTGAGGGCATGGGACTGCTAGTTCTGATGTCTGTCATTTTTCTTTTGCTCGTGATAGAATATCCGAGAGTGCTCGCAATGGAGATACGGGTATATGCCGCGCTCGATAATGCGCAAAGTCGTGCAGCTAAGCGGGATCGGAGATAAAGTGTCTGCATTTGCATCTATGCAGATATGTCCTTCCTTGATTTTTACACCTGCCGAGCTGCGTGGTCGATGCTCGCAGGGCTTCCTTTTATGAAAACCTCAAAAAATCATTGAGCAGAAAAAAATAAAAGCCGAAAGAAACCGCACACCACGTAGTAAGGTTTACCGCATCTAAAGCTAGACTATAATCATAATCAATCGTCGCACTAGTGCTTTCGTAGCGATAATTATAAATCAATTTCTGAGTGGCAAGACGGCCTCGGTTGGGTTCAATCTTGCCAATCAACGTGTATGACAATGCCGGGAACTGCGGAAGGTACAAATTTCATTGATGCACTCAGCACGTCATGCAGACAGAACCTGGGGAAGCTGTTGGTGGGGTGGTCTGGGTGGCGGGCGCTGAAAGACAGTGTATTGCAGTTCCTTCGACACCTCAACCTTGGAAACCTATTCGATATCGATCTTGATAGGAAGATAATATCTGACAAAATGTTCAGTTACAATAACTATTGTTCCTAGATAATAACTGCCTAGTTTATCTGTTTCAAGCCACGCTTGGTGACTAAAATATCAGGATGCACGACAGTATTGCGCTAATTATCAATTAAACTAACTGATTGTGTGACCCAACACCTTTCTGCGAAAGCATATTGAACATGTCTTTTTATTCTAGTCTAGTTTGACAGCTACCTTACCTACCACATATGCAGGTACTAATTAACTAATACGGCCTCGGGAAGATTTTCAGATCCAGACTTTGAATAAAATACTGGAATATATGCAGAAATAAAGGTACCTAGATACCTACCTAGGTAGTTAATATAGGTACATGAAGTAGCATAACAACTTGTGCTACTTATCTGCACGTTGGCCGAATGTCGTCATAATGCTAGAAGCCGCGACTCATTCCGCCCCAGAAATCAGATGCATAAGCAAACGAAGATACAAACCGCACCCACTCGACTTAGATAACATACAATCCCCACATGAACACATTGCATGTGCATGTTGCGTGCTTGCCTTGCATATATTTGAAACGTATATTCGTCGAAAGGCCCCAGCTTAGGTACACCTGCCTTAGTTCCATTTTCCCTCTAGCATCGCCGAAAAAAAAAGATATACATAGGTACCTATCTAGGCACCATAACAGGACTTGTCGAACCTCGACACTCATTCTATCATAGCCACCTAGCATCTGAGAGTAAACATGAACTCGGCAGCTTCATCTCACCAGCCAGACGCCTCGGGCGAGGCCCCGAAACAGCTTAATTATCTCCCGTACCTGAAGCTGAACGATGGCAATCAAATCCCCATGGTAAGAACGGCCATAAAATCCGGATGACTTGAAAGGGGTCAGCACGTTTGTACTAAGCTTCACCCTCCAAATGACTCAAGCTCTCATACGGCCTGGGCACAGCCCAATGTCGAAGGGGTGGTGATGTCGACCCAAAACTGGTTGAACTCACCAAGATTGCTCTCAAAAAGGGCTACAACCACCTGGACGGGGCTGAAGGTTAGTTACTCGTGCCTCTGCTACCTGCTCGTTTCAAATTCCCACCTGCGCGCACTTATATTTCTGAGTGCTAAGAGTAAAATTTCAACCCAGTTTACGGCAATGAGGAGGAGCTCGGCCAGGCTGTAAAAGAATCCGGACTACCCCGCGAGAGCCTCTTCATCACCACCAAGACCTTCTGCAAACCTGGCGTCACCACTCAGGAGAGCCTGGACGCTTCTCTCAAGCGACTGCAGCTTGACTATGTCGACCTGTTCCTGATCCACAGCCCCTTCTGGGCCGAATCACCCGAGGAGCTGCAGGCCAAGTGGGCTGAGATGGAAGCCCTCAGGGAAGCCGGCAAGGCCAAGTCCATTGGAGTCTCCAACTTTCTTCAGGAACATCTGGAGACCATCCTCAAGACGGCCAAGGTCCCGCCCGCCATCAACCAGATCGAGTATCACCCGTACCTCCAGCACGGCGATCTGCTCGACTACCACCGCAAGCAGAACATAGCAACGTCGGCATACGGGCCCCTGACGGCCATCACGAATGCCAAGGGGGGACCTGTCGACGGCAAGTATCATGAGCTGGCCAGAAAATACGGCGTCACGCCTGGTGAGATTGCACTACGATGGTGTATTGACCAAGGAGTTGTGGCCATCACGACCAGCGCCAAAGAGGACCGTCTGGAGGCGTTACAGAAGAGAATCCCGAGCTTCAAATTGACGCCCAAGGAGGTCCAGGAAATTTCGGAGCTAGGCAACCAGAAACACCATCGGGGCTTTTGGAACAACAAGTTTGCGGCGGACGATCGGCGTTAAGAGACATTGAAAGGGATATAATCGAACGATAATTTCTTTTTTGTTGCAGAATGGCGTCGGAAAAGGTATCGAACTGTGTGGGGTCTCTCCAAGTAAAAGTTTGACGCCAGGAAGAGAAAAACATGTTTGTAACCCCGACAACGACACTATTATCAATGCCATCGCAAAGCTACTCGCTCAACCCCGGTTTTGGGACGAACTATTGTTTCCCTGGGAATAATGGGATTTTTATAGTTCATCATCCGATTCTGTCTCACTGCCATCATCCTTGTAGGCTGCTGACGCCTTTGGCGGTGGTTTACGAGCACGTGTTGCAATTGGCTTCCCGACAGATGCCTGACGTGTGGTAGGAGGACTAGGGGCAGGAGCAGCAGTAGCACTAGCCGCGGCAGCCTTTCCTTGACCAGATGATTTTGCTTGGTCGTTGGCAGCTGGGCTGATGATTTCTGATTCACTCGCGGTAGCCTGGTCGTCCTCATCGCTAGTTTGCTTCTCGTCACCGGAAGAGTTGCCGTGGTCTCCGTCGTCCTGCTTAGGTTGGTCAACATCCATCACATCGAATCCGTCATCCGAATCAGTGCTTAGGTCGGCTGCCGGCGCCTTGCGCTTGGGTTTGCGTGCAACCGGGGGTCGCCGGGCCGTCTTGGCTAGCGACTTAGCGTCGCGATCATTGTATTCTTCAACCTTTCCTTCATCGTCCTCTGAATCAGGTTGATTGGAGGTGGCATGGGTGGTCGAATTAATGCCCCCGCTCTTGATGACATCGTGCTGCTCTCGGATCTTTGCTTTCTTTTCGTTGAGCAACAGTCGGAATTTGTCCAAGAGCGCAGCCTCGTGCTCCGCCTTGGCTTGCACTAGCCGGTCCAGCTGCTTGGTCAACTCACTGACAGCTTGTTCACACTCCTCTGCTTTCGCCTTGGCCGAAGCAAGCTCTGTCCTGGCGTTATTAGTGGACTCGAGGGCAAGCCCACACCAGTCAAACAGTTCAACTGCCTCGCCCTCATCCTCTGGTAAGTTGATGACCCCGAGGCGTTGCTAGTCATTGTTAGCGGTAAGTCAGTGCGGGAGGGATTGTAAACAAAAAAAACTCGGTCAATGACATGAGCAGCAGAAGTGCCGAAATTGGGCATGGGACGACTTGCCGTAATGCGCTGGACCTTTTTGCGAACAGTAATCTGCAGGCCAGACCCCACGGCAGCCGTAAGGTGGATATCCGGGACTACTTCTTGGCCTAGGAGAAGAGACTCTAATATTTGCTCCCATTCTTCAGATGTGCAAGGGCTGTCCTTGGGCCTTAGAGTCTGGATGCTACCGTGCTTTACTGTTTCGTCATTGAGTTGGTCCCTGATTTTAGCTTGTGTGGGGGTGGGAGGAAACAAGACATAGGTAGAGTTTTACGAAACGCATGAGATATAGTGACAAGGGTTTTGCCGAGAGAGCCCGGTTCACCGGGTGTTTTGCGGGGGGTGTTTGATTGCAAATTGAGATTGAGATGAAATTTGAGATTGCAATTAAAAATGAAGCGGCTATTAATCGACTTACAAGTGACAACGTAGGGGGAGGTGCCCTCAGTCGCTACAATTCTGACGTCCAGAGGGCGTGCCTTCTTGGAAGATGACGGCTGCACGTGAACCAAAACAAACGAGCCTTCGTCCTCGTCCGAACGTGGAATCCTGAGCACATGTGGGCGGGACATTGTGGTCCGGAATGAATATACCAAAAGAGGAAGGCGGCCGGGGAGGGAAAAGAAATGGTCAAAGAACTAGGGTGAAAATCTCGGGTGTGGCAAACGGAGCCGGCGGGCAAACCAAGCTGGCAAACGGCAGCCTGTTTGCTTGTTTGGTCGGTTGGGATTGGGGTTGGAGAAAGTCGCAACGAAACGAGACATAGAATAACAGCCTAGAAGTCTAGGCCTCGGACTAAGACTAGCCTCTGGAATCCAAGAAGCAGGTTTTCCCGTGTTTGCGCGCGATTGTGTGTGTGCGTGCGCCCGCAACTATATCAGCCTTTCTATATTGACTGTGTCAAATTGGGGCAGAACGAGAGGCTGAAACAGTGAAGATGAGGAGGCATGGACGTTGGAAGGTCCAAGGTGTGTCTCGGTTCAGCCGCCTCTTGCTGACTGGCTGGCCCTTTTGGTGCACCCTAAAGTACAGGCAGCCGAGATGCAAGGCTGCTTCTCTTACGGACGGGAGGAAATTGTGGGGAGGACCACGACTTTGGCCTTGGGGCTGGTCAATAAATCCCAGCTAGAACCCTGAAGTGGCCGCAGAACAGGAGAGGAGAGAAAAGCAAAGTTCAGACTCAAAGAAAGCATGCTGCCCTTACGGAGTGCATGATTGTACGAGGTGTGGAAGGCACCCCATATTTCCTTCTGCTGCGGAGACCTGGACTACATTTTGGGCCAAGTCTACTATTGCGCTGTCAACGTATGCATGTTTTGTTTGCGTGTTCATGCGCGGGTACCTGACTTCCCACCCCCAAACTCGAGTCCTACCTGACCTTACCAAATGTGGTAGCAACACCTGACTTGCTGTTGTTCTTGCCAAATCCAAAATCATGCGAACAGACAGAAATCCGCGGTGGAACGACGCCACACTCTCAATGGTGTTGAGTTTAGCTGATTTCTTTATGTTTATTCTATTTCTACTACCGACAGACCATGAAAATGAATTAAGGGTACTGGGAAACTGTATCCCAGTGACGAAATATAGCAATGTACTTGACGTAACAGATAAATGAACAGAAGGTATGAATATGGGGCCTTAAGATCCAAGATCTAAATAACATGCGTCACGACTGGAGATCTCTCAAGAAACCACAGTACGCGTCGGTACGCGAAGGATCGCGCTCGGATCTCGTTTGTGAATGTCCAATCAGCTCATCCGGCAATGAAGCTCTGACAATCAAGGAGCGCACGGACCTTGACACTTACCAACCTCGTTGATCCTTGCCTGCTCGGTCCTTGTCATGCCTGTCTCTGTTGTTGGCCCCCCACTTGTTCTTCGTTGCAGTTGAAAAAGAGCTCCACATCACTGCAACGAGTGAAGAAGATGAAAACTCAATTGTAGTGCGACGGGACGAATATGGCATGGGCGCACAAATCTCAAAGTTCTGGCGAAAACAGTGAATAAAAAAGCCTGTCTATGGTGCGAACAAAACCAAAAAAAAAACCCTCAAAAGCACTGCGTAGCTTGATAGGATACGATGAAGATATCTAATTCTACTGGATATTTAATGGAAACACAAGGATATAGAGTAGCGTACCTAGGTACAAATATGAAATAAGGGTGGATTGCAGTACGTACTGCGTAAGCAATCTAATCTAGGTCTAGATACCGCGGCGCAAGAAAACGCACCCAAATACGGAGTAAGCCAGCCAGCCAACGGGTCCGGTCACATCGATCCGTGGACTTTGTCACTCACTGCTTGGCAGCTAGCATAGTCCAGCCTCCTCCCCTAAAACGGGATGGGTCCCTGGCCTTTCCCGCCTCTTTGCTTTTGAGCAAAACCTGCGCATTTCCCTGTTTGTTTTTCTTTCAAGCACCTGCAGAACGTCACATCTTTTTGTGCATTTCATTGCATTGCATTCGAGCCTTACGACACCCAATGTCGATGTGATCTTAGCGGGCGGTTTCCTTTCTACTCTTGGGAATCGAATGCCTGACGGTGCGGGAGTGGAGGTTGATTGCGGCCTGCCTGCAGTCTAATCCCCTACGGTTTACCTTACCCGACAGAATCCAACGGCCCGCTTTACGCCCGAACTACTGCGACCAAGTTTTTAATAGGACCCTAACGGACAGTAAGAAGTACACACCAGATCGGATATCCATTTATGGTCAATTCAGCCTGCGACCCCAACTCGCTTCGCTCACCGTTCTTCCAATCCGCTCCACTTCTTGTGCAGCCCATCCCCTCCAGATCCCTCTGGCTCTTCCCACCACAAATCACACTGCCCTCACTATACACACCATCTACTTTTCGACCGGAAAAATTCGACTAAAATCATTCACCATCATTTACACCGGGACGGAATCATCTCTCCGTGGTGTCGCGACGACGGGAATCCAGAGACCGATAAATTTTACCGAGATAAGCGGCGAGCGAAAAACCGAGACGGGAACTAAAAGAAACAAACATCGTCGAAAACTTTTTCACTCGGCCAACGAACACTAATTACTCAGCTGTCAATCGCTCCACTACGCAACACCTCAGGGAAAGAGATGCTACCAGGCCTCGGGCGTCATTGTCGTTGACTATGAATCTCCACAACTGACCTCGTTCAAACTATTGTTGTCGCTGTAAACAAAACAACTAAATCAGCGACTGGATTGGACCGCTTTTTTTTTCTGTGTCGCCTGCGTGCGCATCCATCGAAAGGAACCGCGCGATGATGGCCTGGACACAACCTGCCGCCATGGACACCCTTCGATTGAAGCCGCGCCAGCCGGTCGTCGACGATATCGAAAACTGGGACGACGACGATTTCCTAATAGACGACGACATCACCTTCCGTAGCAGCGGCTCCAATGTCACTGGCCAGCTAACCCGACGTGGATCCCACTCCTCATTTCGCTCCGAGCGCGAATCCATCCAGGGCGAGGAACAATGCCTGCAACTTCCTGATGTAGATGACGAAAAGTCAACATTAGATGCGATTGCCGCTGCTGCATCAGCCGGAATTCCGCTACCTAGTAACATTACACCTTCGGCGCTGATGGGAGGTACCATCAAGAGGCTCGGAGGCCGAAAAATAAAGAAAATCATTCAAGAAGACTGGGAGGACGACCTGGAACTTCCCGAACCCGGACGTGCACTGCGAATTAAGCCGCAAGATGGCACCCGATTCCCGGAGTCTCTGCGCCAAATTAGCAGTTCCACGACGACTAGCCCCGTGAAGTCAACCAAGCCAACACTGGTCACTCCGGAACAGAAGGGGCGCCAGTCGAGCGCCGCTTCCAGCAACATTAATCTTGACAAGTACAAGGACGACGACGACGACGACGACTTTTTTGGTGACGGAGCCGATACCATTAAGGTGTCCAAGACCCGCCAGGTGCTCAAGCCGGTTTCACTGATTACACCACCGACACCGAGCAAGAACGAGGGCGAAGATGATTTCGAGGCAGACTTGGAGCTGCCATCTGACGGCAAGCTCAAACTGTCTACCCGCAAGGATATCCCCAAAACTCCATCCTTGAACACACTTGAGGACTTCGATTGGGGCGAGGGTAGCCTCGGGACGAGGTTTGGTGGCACTAGACGGGATGGCCGCTCTGCTCGCAGCTCGTCTGTTTCTGCGATGAGCCCCAGCATAGCGAGCTCTTTGACGGCAGAAAGCGAGGACGAGGCAATGGATGGCTTGGTCTTGCCAGAGGGACCAGTAGACTTCACCGAGAGGCTTCAGAAGCGACGGCCTAGTCCATCACCGGAGCGACAGCCTATTCAGTCACCTCAGCTTGTACAGAAGCCTCCACCGCTCAAGGCCGCCCTACAAACACCTACATCAAGAGCTGAGCCCGAGAAAGAGGATTTCTTGAGCGGCCTGGAAATTGGAAACGGCGAGGTGTTTGATTCCAGCAAGCTCACTCTTCACCGCAACGTCAAGGTCAAGGACACCAGGACAGGCAGCCCGAGTCGCCCAAAGACTGCGGCTTCCATTACTTTTACCAACAAATCTAGCGGTGCTGTATCTCGTCTGCCTCGTCCGATGGGAGGTCATGAGAGAACACATACTTCATCCTCATTGGAGCCTGTCTCGGAAAGCGGAGGCCCAATACCTCATCCCCGCAGGTCACAATCAAGGCTGGGCCACTCTTCCCAGTCTTCAGTCACGAGCCTGCCAACTCCAACCACCCCGTCATCTACCCATTCCATGCTACCTGCCACACCGCGGCGGAGAGAGATAGGACACAAGACCTCGAACACATCGCTGCACAATGAGCCCACTACCACGAACGCCCAACTTTTGCGGCTCAAGCGGTCTTTGCCAGTGATGAGGGCTCCAATCTCGCCTGCACGTCCTCCTACACGTGGCGGGTATGACCGCCCACCATCCCGGAGCGACACTCAATCTCGACCATCTTCGTCCCACATGCGACCAAAGACCCCCGTGGAACGAACTCGAGCCGGCCAGGAGAGTGCGGCAGCGCAGGCGCGAAGGCATCCCGTTCCTTTCTTTGCTGGAGGTGCATCAAGCTCGCAGTCGCATCACGTGATGAGCAAAACCTCGCGTACCTTTCACCGCCATGATCCCGATACAGGCATGGACCTGAGGCCATCGTCACGTGCCGTATCGAGATCAACGATGCGGTCGCCTAGTCCGAGCAAGAGGTCTCGTGTAGAAAGGCTTGCACAAGAGAGCATGATGCCAGTTAAGCCTCGACGTCAAAGACACTTTGGGGATGGCAACGAACTCGACGGATTCGACGATCTCGCAACTTCTGCCCAGGCTGAGGCGAGATGGATCAAGCAGCCAGCAAGTGGGACCAAGGCTCACTTGAGAAATAAGATGTATCAGAACATCCACCCGGACCGGAACACACCCTCCCCTGCATTGTCAAACGCCACTGCACCTTATTCGCCAGCAAGATCCGAGTACACTCCGCGGTTCGCCAGGGACACTGCAGCAAGTAGGATAGCTCGGGAGACCTCTCTCGCTCAACGAGCACCATCAAATGGCCCCCTGGCTCCCCTGACGACCCAGCGCGTTGCTCAACTCACGACACGCAATAACTTCAACAATGCACACTCACAGGCGACGGTTCGCTCAAAGAAGACGCCCAAGAGGCCACCCCAGTTGAAACCATTCCTGATTTCTAACCTCACCACAACAAGAGAAACAAAGAGTAAGCTACATTATTCTCGTCTACTTGCGCTACAAACACGTCTTGTTGTTGTGAAGCAAAGGCTAACGGATGTCGCATCACAGCTGTCAAAGGAATGGTATACAACCCGGAGACCTATCGCTGGGAAGGAAATGACAATGCACTAGGGGCGTTTGATGCCCCCGCATCTTCGCCCTCCACAGCATCGATTCCAAACTTGATGAGGGAGCGAGAAAATGCGACACCACGTCCGGCGCTGATCACACCCATCGGCGCGACAAAAGGTGTCCAAGTTGTCGGTGGGATGGTCTTTGATCCTCAAAACATGTGCTGGCTCAAAGTTGGAGCACCTGGCACCGCCGGTAGTGAAGCTGATCCAATGGACGGTTTCAACGCCCTTGACGACGAGGACGATGTGTTCAAAGACATCCCCGACTTGGAGGACACTTCGGCCAAGGCACACGATGGCGCAAACGTCGGTGGTCGCATGAGTGATATCAAGGACGATTGGATGGTCGGCGAGGAGTTTGACGTCGGACCCGAGTTTGTCTGCCGACAACGGGAAGAGGAGGCCAAGTGGAAAAAGAAGTGCGAGCAATGGCTCAGCCCTCAGCCGCGCGATCGTGAAGCTTGGCGTTGGACCATCAGAGAGATCGTGCTCGGCATCCAACAATGAGGGATCTCGGTCTGCCAATATACGACAAGAACGCCTATACCGCGTCTATAACTACATTGAACGACTCCCCATACAAAACCCATACGCTCATTACCTTTCCTTTGCATACACTCTTGGCTCCGACAGGTGCCTCTTTATCGTATACACCAATCTAATCCGCAAGGAGCTCAAAGCATCTTGTACAACTAGAAACGACATGACGACACGGACACGACACCATTCACAATGTATCATTCAGGATACAAGCACATACAGTATCTTCATACGGATTTTTTGTTTCCTTTGTTGAGGGGGTGGGGGACATGGCGGGCCATGGTTGGCTTGGAATTGCAATCGAAAGACCAAGTGGCTCTGGGTGGGTTTCATTGTTGCCTTGGTTGCCGGTCCCTCACACTTATTGCTACCACATATTTGCTATTTGCAAATTCTCTGACCCATTTCCTTTGTCTCCCTTTTATCTTTCTTCTCCGTTGCGTTGGTTTAAACCCGAAAACGTACCTTTTTTTCTTTTTTACTGGATGATCATGGGACGCTTTACGACTTTGGGATTATTTAGTCTCTCTTTTGATTTTCTAGTCAAAAGATTTCATGGAGTTCTAAAGGATGGCACGGCATAAAAGGGTGAAAAGAAGCCAGAGGGAGGAAGATTTTCGGGCTTGTGTGGCCCTCTGCTTCATTCTCATACAGTATAGGACGATATTAGAAGAAGTGTACAATATCAAAACTTTAGGTGATGATGAACTTGATATTTTCATCCTGTGACGCCTTTTCCTCTCCCCCCATAACTGGAGTGTGCTGCAATTGGATTTACAAGCGTTCAACCGTCACTTGCCTGGAGTAGACTACTGCTACCCTGGGGGTGAAGAAGTATGGATCTGTACAAGTCGATCAAGTTGTAGTGGGGCGGGACATCGCTGTGACGGCGTTGACAACAGTCGCAATTGCGGGGCATTCAACGTTGCCTGAATTTGGACAGTGCAGCTAGAGCTAACCCGCCGATGAGCTTCCACGTCCTCGCATGAAATTGAAACATTAACCATATATTTCATACCAATTCGCACTGATTTTCTTCTGGCCGTCAGCCAAGAAAGACATTGCCCAGAATAAAGACACAGGGCGTAAGAGAAACATCATTTTTTTTCCGGCACAAAATGGCCAACGAGGTCGTCTTCGCACGGCAGTTCCTGTCGCAGCTCGACGCGCTGCCCACCAAGCTATCGCCGGACCATGTCGAGGATCCAAGATCATACCCAGCCCGGGCCGCCGTATGTTCCAAGCTTTTTCTCCCCTTCCCATTCCCCAACCTGCGCTTTTCTACTGTCCCTCTTGGGGCAGCCTCGTGGGAAACTGAAATACAAAAGACTGACCCCTCCCGCTCCTTCCCAACAGTACATCCTCCCGAGACCGCCCAAGGCCATGAGCAAGCCGCAGGGCCGGGCCGCCACGCCGGGCTCGGACCGCAGTGTGGCCGTGTCCCTGCGGTCTCTGCGCAACCCGCCGCTCGACATCAAGCTTGCGCCGCAGCCCGTCTCGACGACGTCGGTCCAGGACGTCAAGGCCGCCGCGGCCGAGGAGGCGGGCCTCCCCGCCGACAAGATGAAGCTGCTGTTCAAGAAGAAGCCCGTGGCCGACAGCAAAACGCTCGCTGAGCTGCTAGAGGGTGCCGGCGCCGACGAGACGGTCGTCGAGTTCACCGTCATGGTGCTCGGCGGTGCGGTGCCCAGTCGGCCGGCTGGTGGTGCCGAGGGTGGCGATGTGCAGATGAAGGAGGCAGCGGCGGCGGCACCGGCTTCGACGTCCACGGCCCAAGGGGTCAGCGGTGTCGACGTGCTCAAGACTGACGACTTTTGGACGGACCTCAATGGCTTCCTGCTGCAGAGGGTGAGGGATGAGAAGGTGGCGGATGAAGTGTCTGGCTTGTTCCGAAAAGCATGGGACAGCAAGGCATGATACATGGGTTTCGTTTTCAGGCGCGAGGCTTGTGGTTGTTGGCCAGCCAGCAGACGCATGCAAGCTTGAGAATCAACTTAGTTGCAAACTAATAAAGACGGCATGACTTTGATGAAGAAACGACATAGCTACTGGAACTGCCAAAGCTATCCCCTCTTATGGGGTACAAATGATCCTGAAGTGAATATGCACGTGAGTGCCTCTATGTTCATGGAAGAGTTGTCGTTAGACCTTCGATATCACCGCCTCCATCGTCAGGCGAACACGGCACCAAGGCCAAGCTTATATCATCAAAGACGCCTCTTTCGCATTTATTGAATATATGTCTGGGAACTAGTTTCATCAGAGAATAGCTGGGTGTCGTAAACTGCAGAAAAGAGCAGGACGATAAAAAAAAGTAAACCTTCGCACGCGACGTAGAATGAGCTTGAATTTATAGATGAGCACGCCTAAAACCTATCCCAGCTATACGACGTACTCTCTCTCCCCTAGCCTCTTTTGTTCGTCTAAACAGCACCTCCTCTCAACTCTTGTCTCTACTAAAACGCGGCGAAGGAATACAAAACCCCCAGGGCATATCCACGCTTAAGCCAGGCCCTTGCTGACGGTCTTCAGGACAGAGTCGTATTCGATGTCGTCGGCGTCGTTGGCTTGCAGTTCGTGGGCAATGCCGTTCAGGGCGCGCTTTAGAGCGTCCTTGGACGCGGCGTAGATCATCTTGGGCTGTTTTTTTTTGTAAACAAAACATAAACAATCTCAGCAGGTGGTTCCAGTGGAAGCTACAAATGACGAAGTATCTCGCAAAAGGCAGAATATGGGGATAGGACAGACCTTGACACCAGCGTCATCAGGAGACCAGGCAATAAAGGTAATCTTGTTCCTACATCAGGTAAGTTGCCAATCGTCAGTATGGTGGCTCGGGGCTTCGATGTTGTCCTTGTGAGAGCTCGCATACCGTTCACCCTCGCCCGAAGCCAGGGTGTACTGGAAGTCGTAGACGGCGTAGCGGGGAGCCTTGCCAACAGCACCCTACAAATTCATGCCTTTGGTCAGAAAAAACTGTTTCGTGACTACAGCCCGAAAAGCGTCCAGCCACAATGGGCGTGAAGCGGAAAGAAAAGATCGGCTTACACTTGGCGACTTGACGGTAGCGTTGACAAGCTTGTTGCGGAAGTTCTCCCAGTCGGAGTCGCCCGAGGCCTCCTCAACCACAATCTCCTTGTTGTTGTCTGAGAGCTTGAAGATGATGTACTTGATGTTCTTGCCGAGCTTGAGCTCGTTGTACGTCGTCACGCACTCCTGCGAGACGGTGGCTCTATCTCAATGCGGCCGCAAAGCAAATAGGCACGCGACTGATGGTTAGCCTTGAGTTGTTTTCTTGGACGACATGGGCTTTCTGAAGTTGGGCCCCTCCAACAAAAAAAACTACGGCGCTTATCGGTCCGTCCCTCGTACGACTGCGCCGGTCCCTGCGTTTTTTTGGCCCATCATAAACGGCGTCGTTTCGTTTCGTCTGCATGGCTACTACCCCGCGGTACAGGCATCGTTTCGCTGTCCAGGCATCGCTAACCCTCGTGCATGGCAGTGAGGGGCAGACTGGAAGGATGGCAACTCTCAAGGAAACGGGGGCGCACGATCGCAGTCGATGAAAGCCAGGCCGGTAGGTTGGATGCATCGCAATTTCACATCGAAAGACAGAACGTTACTAACCCGGATTGAGACTAGAATAAGGCATTGTCAGTTTTATCGCGAGGCGGCATTGATGTGCAGTGCGGAGAATG
Source organism: Pyricularia oryzae 70-15 (assembly GCF_000002495.2). Lineage (NCBI taxonomy): Eukaryota > Fungi > Ascomycota > Sordariomycetes > Magnaporthales > Pyriculariaceae > Pyricularia > Pyricularia oryzae. The sequence goes on along the minus strand of NC_017851.1, from coordinate 2,836,158 downwards.
GCAGTAGGTTGACCAGTATCATTGTGCAGCTGCGCGGGCCGAGAACCCCAGGGGAAAGCTCACCATGTTTGCTTTGCGCGCTTTTTGGCGGGGAAACCAACAGTGGCTTTTGAAAGGAGGATTCAAATAAACCGCGGGACGGAAATCGCAGAGAAGGGGACTGTCGTCGCGAATTAAAAGTTCGTCTTGGATGTCAGCGCAAACAAGAACACGAAGCAAAAAAGACAAGGACAAAAGGAGGATACAGCTCTATCTCTCTGCGTCGTACTTTTTATTGTAGTATTTTGCTTAGAGGAGAAAGGGGGGGGTCAAAGGAATTTGGCGGCGGCGACGGTGAGCTCTTGTTGTGAGAGAGCCAGTTCGTGCTATCTGCCCCGCCTTGCTGTGGGCGGGTCAGCCTTCCCCGTCTGGCAAGCGCAACAACCCCCGACCGCACCGCAAATCGCAGAACAGGGGAAGTACCTGAGTGGGATTAAACGACTGCGCCAACAAACCGTGACGTACGTACCTGGGAGTTATTTCAGTACCTGTTACCGTATGGTAGATCAATCGACAAGGATTCAAGAAGATCAGACTGGATATTGGAAAGATATTTCAGACTCGAACTAAGCAAGTATTTGTCTTTTTTTTTCTTTCTTTTCTTTTCTTTTCTTTTCTTTTCTTTGTTCCGGTGACCAGGATTATATGTTCTCTTCTCTAGTCTAGTGAAATAATGGATAGAAAACGGGTGCCTAAAAACCGTCTGCACACTTTCGACCTGCGTTGCCTTTTTGCTCAAGTAACTTCGGGTGACGTGCCAATGGCAACTTGGGCGAAAGCGTCTTTGCCGGTGGGGTGTGGGGCACAGAATTGATCAGGCAACGCAATGTCGCGAGGTGAGCTGCCCTGTTTGGCTGAAATTGCAAGCTCCATCCAGTTGTTTCTACTTTAAGATGCCTCAGGTACACTGAACACAATTAATCTATCAAGGTACCTAGGCAAGGTACCTATCATACAATTAAAAGCTCCGACTGACAAAACCAGGCATCCAGCCAATTCAAAATGTAGAGAGCAGGCCAAGTAGAGTACCTAGGTAGCTAGTGTGAACAGACAGGTGCCTGGTGAGTGACTCGCAATCCTCTTGAGCATTCTCTTGAGAAGCCGCCGGCGAAATAATGCGAACCGACAAAAACACGCGTCTCTCCACATCACATTTACACTGCACGCCATCAAAATCAGAGGTTACCTGCGCGCCAAGACGCGTCACAGCATAGGCAATCACGATTGATTGAAACACAGTCAAAATGACAAACAAGGTAGGTATCTTCTTTTATCTACACCCCTGGCTCAGCCCAAGGAACCAGACTATTGTACAGTTGTTTCTGAGAAATCCCAGAAGCCTCTTCAGGCAACTAATTAACAGTTTATATGAGAGGATTGTGTATGAGGAAAATTTCGTGGGGAGGGGAGATGAATGGAGGTGAGGGAGATCAGCTTCGTAGACCTTCCTGTAAGCATGACAAGACAAATGCAAAACTCACAACACCGATTTTTGGAGATCCCCCATATACATTCCCTTTGCGCACACAGGGATATCCGAGTTCGCGTGGTATTGTTACAAAGAAACACACGGCTGGTCGCGATTCGCCCCAGCCTACTAACTCTCTTCAGGCGGAGGCAGCTCTTACATCATGCCACCCATGCCGCCCATGCCACCCATGCCTCCCATACCACCCATGCCGCCGGCAGGACCCTTCTCCTCGGGAGCCTCAACGATGGCAACCTCGGTGGTACCCAGAAGCGAGGCGACACCGCTGGCGTCAAGGAGACCGGTGCGGACGACCTTCAGGGGGTCGACGATACCGGCATCGATCATGTCGACGTACTCGCCCTTGGCGGCATCGTAGCCCTTGCGGAAGTCGGAGCCGAACTCGTCCATGAGCTTGCCAACAATAACGGAGCCCTCAAGACCGGCGTTCTCGACGATCGTCCTGGCAGGGCGGGTGATGGCGTTCTTGATGATGCTGACACCGAGCTGCTGGTCGAAGTTGGCCGACTTGACGTCGCCCAGGGCCTGGCTGGCAGCCTTGAGCAGAGCGGTACCACCACCGGGCAGGATACCCTCCTCGACGGCGGCGCGGGTGGCGTTAAGGGCATCGACGAAGCGGTCCTTCTTCTCACCGACCTCGACCTCAGAAGAGCCGCCGACCTTGATGACGGCAACACCGCCCGAGAGCTTGGCCAGACGCTCCTGGAGCTTCTCCTTCTCGTACTCCGAGGTGGTTGGGTCAGCCATAACACCACGGATCTGCTCGCACCTCTGGGTGATCATGTCCTTGCTGCCCTCGCCGTTAAGGACAATGGTGTCCTCCTTGGTGATGGTGATGGATCCGGTGGAGCCGAGCATGTCAATGGTAGCCTTCTCCAGCTTGACGTCAAGCTCATCAGTGAAGACGGTACCGTTGGTGAGAACAGCAATGTCGCCGAGGATCGACTTGCGGTTGTCACCGAAGCCGGGGGCCTTGACGGCAGCGACCTGGAGCTGGCCGCGGAGCTTGTTCAGAATACAGACAGCCAGAGCCTCGCCCTCAATGTCCTCGGCGATGATGACAAGCGGCCTGCGGGTCTGGGTCGAGATCTCAAGGGCGGGGATGATGTCCTGGACAGCCGAGATCTTCTTCTCTGACAGCAGAATCAGGGGCTTCTCGAACTCAACCTTCTGAGCCTTGGCATCGGTGATGAAGTACGGCGACACGAAGCCGCGGTCGAACCTCATACCCTCGGTAACCTCGAGCTCGTCAACCAGGGTCTTGCCCTCCTTGACGGTGATGACACCCTCCTTGCCGACCTTCTCCATGGCGTTGGCAATCATCTTGCCGACGTGCACGTCGCCGTTGGCCGAGATGGTGGCGACCTGGGCAACCTCCTCAGCGCTGGTGATGTCGCGTTTCTGCTTGTGCAGGAACTCGATGACGGCGTCGACGGCAGCCTGGATACCGCGGCGGAGATCCATGGGGTTGCAGCCAGCGGCAACGTTCTTGACGGTCTCGGAGAAGATGGCGCGAGCGAGGACGGTGGCCGAGGTGGTACCGTCACCGGCGACCTCGTTGGTCTTGGACGCGACGTCCTGGAGGAGCTTGGCACCAAGGTTCTCGAACTTGTCCTTGAGGGTAATGGCCTTTGCGACGGTCACACCATCTAGAGAGCATTTGTTAGCTTGCCAGGTCTAGTCGGGGCTGCATCTTTAAGAACACTTCTCCGTACCCTTGGTAATCTTGGGCGAGCCATAGCTGGACTCGATCAGGACGTTGCGGCCCTTGGGACCCAGCGTCGTTGAGACGGCCTTGGCCAGAGTGTCGACACCAGCCAGGAGAGCAGCGCGTCCCTCAACACCAAATTTAAGCTCCTGCCAGCCGAAATAACGTTAGAACCTGAAAAAAAACTTTGAACCAGTCGCAACCGTAGCTCGCTGAGAGCCTCCGAAGCTGGCGCAGCTTACCTTGTGGGCAAAACGAAGCTGCTGCGACAGACCGGCGCCGGGCCTGAACTTTGCGGCGGCGGCCGAGGACCTCAGGGCCGAAGTCCTAGTCCTGCTGCTAAGTGCGCGCTGCATTGTGTGTGTGTGGTATGTGTATTAAGATCGGGAGAAAGAAAACGGTAGAATAAAAACACAAGTTTCAACAGTAAGTGTACAAAAAGGAGAGTCGTGCAGTGAGTGATTCAAAGTCGAACCTCGGTATGGGATTTCGCTATTGGGTATAAAAACACGGGTTGATGATGGGAAAGATGAGGAGAGGAAAGGGAGGAGAGAAAAAATAGAGGTCGAAAATTGCTTGTACCAGAAGCTTCTCCAATTGAACTCGGCGATGCGGCGCCCGTGCTGAGGTGGTCCCCAAAAAAATCTGTACCCCATTCGGCTAGCGCCATGTTCTCCGAGGTTCTGTGGGGCTGGCCAGCGCTTTTCGTGTCTTGCGTGTGAATGTCAATTTTCTGATCATGTAAGCAACCTCATTCCCAAATTCAGGGGCAAACTGTCGTCGTGGACTTGATCCCGGAGCACAATAATTAATGCCATCCTCTTTTCTATTATTTCTCGCTTATGCAGAGCTTTCTATGCTAGTGGAATTCCATGCGCTCCTGGTAATAGAGTCATCGATGTGAGTGATTCTGCTGCTGAGCACCACAGAGCAGCAACCATAAAGAGCCAGTCAAGCATCGACAGGTACTAGTGAGATGCGGCCGACGCGACTTCAAGATTCACGCAGTCAGTCACTCGTCATTTTCGGATAGCTTGAATTAACTGGCGTAAACTTGCAGTGGCTCTAATACCTGAAGGATAAGTGTCTATTCAGGCAGCATGATATGACTTGCCCCTGAACCCATCGATCCTTTTCCACAGTGGCGCCAAAAGTACCCTCCTCTAATAATACAAATACAGAATTGATGTGCGATTGGGTATTTAAATTTCGTCAATCGTAACCTCATAATCCATACACGTACACAGTGTATGTGGTTGCCCCAGATGAGCTGATATCATCCGTCTAATCCCTAACTTTGGTGAGGATGGCCGAATTAGATGTAAAGTGTAGGGAAAATAAAATAAATTCTGGCCGTGCCGTCTCGGAGAAAGAAGGAAAATAATGATGCGAGACAACTCCTCAAAAGTGCCCAATTCCCAACATCTTTGGATTGCTAATTGAGAACAGAAAACAACGTACGCAAAACTTAAAGTAGTAAAGAGGAGCAAAGGAGAACCCAAATGTCCAGAGGAAGATTGCAAGACAAAGCGCACCAAATTAGATCGAAAAAAGAAGAAGAAGAAGAAGTCAAGGAGGATGGCCTCGTATGATCGTGGCATATCCAGATCTGACAGCATCTTGGCAGGGCATTTCCCCAGCATGTGGCATGGTTGGCTCGGGTTCCCATAATCTGGGAGCTCGCAGCTATGTGCAGTCCAAGCGCTGTCATAAAGCCATCCGTCCCTCGAGCAGCATGTGAAGCTCTGCTTAATCTCATACTGCCAGGCGAAGCATGTCGCGTGGACGATGGGCGACAAAGTCAGGTGAGGCTGATATCAGATGGAGATTTGCAAGAAAGAAAGAACGGGAAAAAGAAAAAGAAAAGGGCGGACGGCGAAATAATAGACAGTTTGGTGTCAAGTGAGCATTTGATTCTGATCAAGCTCCAGAGTGTCTCATATCCGCGTGGAAGCTCTGCGCTGGCTCGATGATCGTAAGGAGGGGAAGTTCTTGTGCCTCCTTCAGAAGCCGTTGTTCTTGTGGTGTTGCATCGACGGAGGAGAGGTGCCCATCAATTCTTGTCAATGACATTGACTTTGTCCTTGATACTGACAAGGTCTTCGGCGGCATCCTGGTCTTCTTCCTCTTCTTCGTCTTCATCGTCGTCCTCGCTAAACGCAACAACTAGGTTTTGATACCCTTCGAATACGAGCGGCTGGCCGAACTCTGGGGCGAGGACCAACTCCGAAAAGCGCTGCGATAAAGCGCGTGAGTAGAGGTTTATAGTGAGAGCATATAAGCGGGCCAAATACTTACTCTGCTTGCCTCTTCATTATACTCCGGATCGACCACACCTCGAATACTGTCCGCATATTCGTCCTCCTGTTCTGTCGAGTGGTCTTCCATGTGCTCTTGCTCACCAATTCCCAAGGTATCCTCGGTGTTACTGCCATGCTCTGAGACCGCATGAGGCGCTTCCTCCTGAGGGGCAGCAAGATACACGTCACCATCTTCAACATCATCTAGGTCGCTGTCCAGGCCGTTGTTGGCAATGGCCAATGCCGCGCGCGCAGCGGCTTTGCGGCGCGGGACCGCCTGTGCTGCGGGGCTGTAATCGGCATCCATGGGCAGATTTGCCGGGTCAACCTCTGCGGTCTCACGCTTGATGCGCTTGGATGGCGATGAGAGCATCCTGGCGGCTGGACGCTTGCCACTCTTGCCCTTGGGCTTAGCAGGCGAGGAGATGGACTGATTATTGATCACATCCACAGCGTCTGGGATGTTGAAATGACGGTCATCTAACTTCTCGTCAAACCGAACTGCGCGTGTCTCGAATGCCTCATTTCCGGTTTTGAAGCAGACTTTGGCGTCTTGATCCTTGCGCACGTAGCCGCGGACCCAGGGATCTACTTGAGCCCTTGATCCCGGCTTCTGCATAGGCGGTGGTACCAGGTGACCCTCCACGATGAGCTGACTGCGCAGGCGTCCTAGATGCTGGACAACAGCGCCTCCGGTGGAGCCTGGGTGCAGGCGATGGGCGATAGCATCCCAAGGCAGCTCGATCTTATGTCTACTGCACTCGTACTGTAGGTGCATCATAACCTTCTCGATCATTCGGGGACCTATAGCATGCTCTCTGGTCAGCCTTCTGCAGTCTTTGCTCACTCTTGCGTTTCCACGTTAAGGTATGTATATAACTTACGTCCCCACATGATCAAACTGCGACCCTCATTGCGTCCATTGGCAGACTTCTGAGCTCCATGAGGAGGAATCGGAGTGTAATTCCATTTTTCATAATCTTGCTCCTGCTCTGGCAGTTCGGGGGATGGCGAATTGCTAGAAGGCGGAGAGTCAAGCACTTGACGGCTACGGCTATTGTCTTTCCTGCCCCTCTTCGGAGTTGTGGGCATACGTGGTGCAGCGGCTGAGGATACAGATGACTTGGAGCCTTGGTTCTGGCTGCTTGAGAGGTCATCCGAAGTAGCCTTACCCTGCTTGGGACGTCGTCGGCTCACTTCAGGTGTCTTCTTGCCGGTACCCATGGTGAAGGATGAAATGTACTTTTGGTCTGTAAAAGGGGAATCGCCGTGTGTAGATAAAAGGCAAAAAATAGGAGACCTTGATTGATAGGTGCGAAGTAAAGTGAGACGAAAGACTGCTGAATTGAGATGGAAATGGAATATCGAGTTCAGGGAAATGTGAGGTGAAAGTGAAAAAGAACTGAGAGCCAGTCCTGACTGACGGCAGCTGTTTGGTCTCGGTGTTAAGATAAAAAGAATAAACTAGATTTAATTCGTAGCTTTGCGATAGAGGAGCCAAAAGAAAGTGGTAGGCTGATCCAAAGAGAGCTCGGAGCAGTGAATAGAATCGAAATGTATGACCAAATGGTGAGGTGAAGGCAAGATAGAAGGTGAAAGGTGAAGGTGAGAGAGATGCCCGGAAGATACCAGGGCCTATTGGTCTGTTTACGGACCTACCTAGGCTTCTACGTGGACCAAACAACCCAGTCCGCGTACTTCTTGGCCCCACAAGACCACTCTGCGTTTCCTCCGTAGCAGGAAGGCACGTATGCTACTAGAAATGGTCTTGAAACCAGGATTTTACTGCCAGCAAGCGGGCGACCGACCGACCGACCGCCTGGCAAATATGACCTGGCTCTATTCACTCTAGGCAAGCTGACTGGGAGCTCCGAATCCATTGCAGCACCGGCGAAGAGGGCATTCGTAGTGTCACTGACGAGCGTAAGTTCTTTTCTGGCGGCCCTTTACCATTTTCTCGGATGCTTTTTTTCGAAAATCCACAGCCATTATGCAGTGTTTTAGTTTCATTTCATCTACTACATGTATGCTCGCCAAGTCCTCCCGCTTGCTGGAGGGCGCTTTAACTTGACTGCAGATAAACCACTCCATAGTATAGCTTCTTTCAGTGAATTTATTGGCGTCACCTCGCCCCATTAGCCACAGTTTTCTTTTGATTCTTGACCACAAGTGTGTATTGTAGACTGAGCAACAGTGACAGCTTAAAAGCTCAGTGCATCATGAGACATAAGAAAGGGTTCGGGCTCCTATTTACCAGTCTAGAACCCATGACTAGGCCTACCACGGCTAACAAGGAAAATTGAACATCCAATCCACTATTGACCTGTGATGAAATGAGAAGTAATAGGATTTCAGGTAGAGGCTTTCTGCCTCTGTAATTTAATATCGCCTTGGTATCTTGACAAACTTCTTCATGATGTGAATGTAGACAGACAGAAAGACCGCGATGATTCTCGGCACTACTTCCAGGCAGTCGATTGAGACTGCGAGACAACAACAAGGAACACTTTAAGTTCAGAAAGAAAAGACCCTTTACCAAACGCCGAGCATGAAAGTCAACCCACCAAAGCAAAATAGAAATGAAAGACCCCTTTATGTACGCCATGGACCAACCATCAAACTGCAAAACCCCCCTACTCACGAGATGCACCACATATCCTACAACAGTCCCCAACTTGTCGATCGAGGATACTTTCTTGACTGGTTAAAGTAGATCGTGGGGTTACCCGCCTCCCAGTATGACTCTCATTTTAATGAGACTGCAGTGTTTTTCTGGACTGATGTGTTTCTCCTCCGTGATATCCTGCCAATGTCGCGTTTGAGGCTCTGACCGACTGACCTATGCCATTTTGACACAATCCCTTGCCGTTTTGGCACGTTGTCGACGTGCTGGCAATCGCCAATATGATGATGCTTTGCTATTGAGATGCCAGGAAGGGATGAGACTTCTGCGATGGAGATGGTTTTAAGGTGGAGGAGCTGTTGCTGTTCGAGTTGCTTTTGCTCTACCACTGACTGCATGATGTCTGTGAGGGTGGTAGGGAGAGAGGTGAAAATTGCTGTCATTTCTTGAAGCTGTTTGCTCAATGCTCCGATTTGCTGCTCTCTGATATGATTCACAGCTTCGATTTGTCGGCTGACCAAGTCAAGACGAGCCTCGACAAGTTCGAAGTCACGGGCCGAATTGTCCTTGATAGCAGCCAACAAGTCATACCTGATTTGCGAGAGGTCGTCTTTGTGTGCAATGTCAAACAAGTCATTTCTGGTAGTTGCCGACAGTCTGTTTGCAATCTCCAAGAGATCTTTCTTGCTTGCTATTTCGGCAAGATCTCGCTTGTTGGCCATGCTAGACACAAGAAGCTCCTGAAGGTCGGACTTGGTGACGGCATGAGTGTTGTGGGTAAGCGCAGTCTGCATGATACGGTACAGACGTTGCTCTTCTTGGACAGACTTGATGCAAGAGTTGACATGCTTGAGCGCACGCTGCCTCTCGAGCTTCTCATCCATCTCCTCGTCACGCTCCCGGAGGTCACGCGTCAGGGCAACAAAGAGGACGTCACGCTCAGCCTTGGAAGGGGTACCGCGCATCTCAATGAGCTTCTTGTAGTCGTCGACAGTGACGTTGGAGTTGGCATTCAAGTACTTGGTGCTGGGGAACTCGCCGGAGCGTTGGGAAAGGTCAAGCTCCTCAGCCATGGCACGCAGCTCCTGGCGAGTATAGAGGATGTCATTGACAAAAAGGGTGGTTGTGGAGCTGGGTTCAGAGAGCACACTGCCACTTGATAAAGACTTGCTTGATGCAGAGGACGGCGTGTTCACGTCTACCGGAGAGGTCTCGGCCCGGTATAGCGCGTTGCGGTTGACCATGGTGTTTTTGATGGGAGAGATGCTACCAGCGGGAATGGCGCTGGTGCTGGTGTTCTTGATGTTGTTCATCTTGTCGGACCCAGTCACGGGATCGGAGCAAGTGCTTGGTTTTGCGAGGTTACTGTTGACGACATTAGTGACTTGTTTGTTCTTATCGGAAGTGAAGCATTGACGGCGTAATGAGAGATTCTTCATGGCTGGAGGAGGGTGCTCACCTTGGAAGCAGGAGGAAGCGTAAAGCCACTTCTCTCGCAAGTTCTCTAGTAGATTGGAGTCGATTGCGATGGAAGGAGACGAGGCGGGAGTCCAGACTTGAGATATCAAGAGAAGTTGGTGCTGTTGTTGGTGTTGAAGAAGATGGGGAGGAGTCGAGACTGACTTGTCTGTGAGAAGACGACATTTTGTAGAAATTGTTCACGATTTTTGCCTCGAATGTCATAAAATAGGAAGTTGTTTGAGGATGAAGAAGTTGTGTTTCTATTGTTCAATGCGAAGTTGAGATGGACAATAAGAGCAGACATCCACTTGGAAAGCAGGTGTGGGGCTTACTGAGCCGCTTGTTTGCTTGCTCGCTCCTATTGATCTATTGATGCGTCGAAGCCAGCGAGGTCCTCGGTGACTCGAATTCACAAAGTGGGGTACCATTGTTTCTTGGTATGGAAAGCCCACCTATCGAGTTTTACTGACTGATTGTCCAAGTCTGGCAGAATTGCCCTCGAGCTAGCACTTTGCCCGAGATCGGCTTCATACAGCGGCCTTGTCTCGCTCGAGACGAGGCGAGCCAACTGCCAAGAGATTAGAAACGACTGAGAGTAGCAAATCAGCGGCATATATGCCAACTGCTGGGCAGACACATAGTATCTCAACTGTAAGAAATCGGAACAAAACCTCAGCTGTTCGACTTCCGCGTGTAATACGCTAGACTTGTGACAACGTTCAAAACATGCATGTCGTCCAAATTAGGCAGGTGCCTGGTTCTCCACACATTGTGGCTGCTGTTCTAGCCCAACCCTAACCCTTGCCTAATAGGGTCTAAGACAAACTTGACGACATCCCTTGCGGCATCTGACAGGGGCGTTCACTCGGTCACCTTTGTTGTCAATATTATCCATACGTATTGTACACCATTTCTCATGGGGAGCGCTTGGATCTGCCAGTAGAGAAGCTAGCATTTTTGGGGGGGGGGGGGGGGGGAAATAACTTGCTGCGCACACATTCCGGTCTAGTAGTCCCTCCCTGACTTGCTACCACAACGGCCTCCTCCACGCATCTTCACAGGCACAAAGTCGATGTGTATTTTAATGGCAGCATGGTTCATAATCCCCAAGGTGGCTCTTTGAACTATGCTCTAGAACTGAAGTGGCTTGATGGGCTTTAAGTACCCCTCCGGACTGAAAATGTCTGTCTTCAGTGGACTGACCAAGCAATACAAATGATATCGCCCATCTGCCCCATCCTGCTTGTATTTCTTCCCAAGCGTTTCCCAAGTGGCATTTCTAAAACAAAGAATCAGATGCTACCAAGTCATAGCACGAAAGCCCACCTGATTCCTGACAAGATCCAACCGTAGTGTCGGACGCAAACAGGTCTAGGAAAATGGTGAACAAATCAGCTCGAATAGGCGGGTCCCTTTTGAGCAGCACGAAGTGTCAGTCTTCCTACCGCGAGGCCTGAATGATGTAACAAGTAGAGACTTCGCTTACCCTCAAAGCCTTCCTTCATGGGCCAGCCGAGCCTCTCCGGTTATGACGAGCCGCCCGGTATAATTGAGCTTGCTCGTGTAGCTTAGGCATCGTTCTCTGCAAATTTATGACGTTTGAATTAGTAAAAGCCACTGACGGACTGCAGTCCAGGGGATGAAAATACAAGGCAGCAAAGTCTACCATTGTCAGCCGCATCGGGCATCTCCTCATCCTTGACAGGCGCCTCCTTGGCGACACGGCCCTTCTTGCTGGCAGGCGTAGTTGGCGCATCATCGTCGTCATTGTCGGCATCGCGTTCGGCTGCTTTGCGCTTGCGCGGGGTGGCCTTCTTTTTAGGGGTGTTCTCAGGTGTGTTGGTCACAGTGAGGGAACCCGGGTGGATGTTGTATGACTTGAGAAGGCGCTCATATCGCTTGGCACTGCAAAGGTGTTGGAAACTTTTTCAAGGGTCAGCAGGAATGTCTCAGAGTGTCAAAGTCGGGGTTTGAGAGTTGTTTTACGCGGCGGCCTTGCTGACGATGTCGAGCTCAGTTGCGACGGCAGCAAAATCGATCTGGAAAGCTCCGGAGAACATGGTTAGCAGCTGGTCTGCCACAAGAGATGAGCTTAGTCCCAAGTTGAAAGTTGTCTTGGGCTCACCTTTCCACCGCCGCCACCGTGCTTGATGCAAGTCACCAAAAACTTGACCTGGTCTTCAGGTGCCATAGACGCCATCTTGAGTTTGGTGTTTAGAAAGTGACTTCTGGGAGGGACTAGAGAAGCACTTTTGGACGAATGTGCGAGAGGATAGACCTGGGAAAGACTGGTTGTGCGGAACAAAGAAGACGGGTTATGTTTTTGTTTGGATTTTGGTCAGATCAGTCTTGAAATTCCGGGACAAAACTGAGAGGTTGATCGACAAAGGCCGTTTTGAGCGAGAGCTGGACTGAGAATAATTATGCTAGATGAAAGATGAAAGGCGGGGCTTGGTTTCGTGGGCTGGGGCTGGCAAATGGGTGTCAAGAAATCACTTTTCTGGTGCCTTTTTTTCCAGTTTTGGGACCAGAGTGGTATTTTCCGGACCGTCAGATCTAGCTCTTACCAGACGAGGACCACTCCGAGACAGAACTGAATTGTTTCCAAGCAAACACGTGCGCAACCTACCAGTAGCAAAAAAAGCAGCAAAAAAATGAATAGTGCACTTGGAAATTGTTTATGGTGTGTGTTACTTATTGATGAGTATCTGCAATAACTCGGTCTCGACGCCTTTTTGTTCTGGGGCGGAAACCATCTTGTATCTAGGAAAATAAATGTCTAGGTGCTCTCCTCCCCTCCCCTCCCCTCAAGCTTAGAAAATCCCCCCCTTTGGGCGAGGGTGCCATTGATCCTCAAACCATCCACCCACCCCACCCTCAAGACGTCACAAAATACTAGTTGTTCCTCATTGTCAGATCGGCCCTGATACGAAGTAGTAGTAACTCGTCCTCTGACAAGACTACCTCGTATCCCATGAAAGCCCCGTAAGAAAAGGGCTGTCGCACATAGATTATTAAAGCCCAAAGCCTTGCAAGTGGCGTAAAATGCAGATAAGTTATTATCAAGAAATTGCAAGAGGAACAAATTGCCCGCTGTTTTTAAAGTTCATGCAAATGATGGCCCCTGTGCTGCTCATAGCAGAAAATAGGTCGGCGATTCAAAGATTGTGTAAGCTTCAATCTTGGAAAGATTAATATTAGTAGGATAAGGAAGCAGACAGACGCTAAGATTCAAGAGTGGAGGTCGTCGATAGATGAAAGGCTTAGCAGGACAGTCTGAACAATGATATCAGGAGTCCACAGGCCCCAGGGGCTTCGGACTAGTCGTAGGAGAAGGATCTGAAAGATGCGTTTGTGAGCAGTCGTTACTCTTGGAGAAGAGATGAGGCCTTGCAACTGACCTGCAGATCCGAGGAAGGCTATGAAATATGAGACTGCAGGCTCTGCTAGCCCACCCGTGATGGAAATCCAAGGCGGCAATGACAAAAAGGTGCGTGTAGGGAGTGAACACCCTTAGGCAAGACCACCCCAGTCCTGGTCGACGGCGCCCTCGGTCTCCTCAGTCTTGACATTGTCCTTCTTGCTGCCGGCGGCGGTAGTCTTGGTCGACTTCTGCTTCTTGGGGGTGGGCTCGGCGATCTGGACGTCATCGCTGTCATCGGCCTCAATGACGGCGGTGGCCTTCTTCTTCCTCTTGGGCGTTGCGGGACCAACGCCCCAGCCGAGCTTCTGCTTGATCTGGCGGAAGCGCTCGCGGGCGGATCCGCCGTGGGCTAGGCCCATGTCGGCGGCGACGTCGTCCCAGGCGACGTCGGGCTGGGTCTTCATGTTGCGGAGGTACGACTCGAAGAAGCGGAGGTCGTTCTCCGTGGCTGGCTTCCGAGAAACATCGCTGACAGCAGGCACCTTCTTCTTAGGTGGCATATTGAATGCGAGTCTGCAGTACGAGTCTACAGCGCTGGGATGACTACCATGTGAGGGAGTGGTCAGCGCGAGGGTCATTGTCTGGCTTGGCAAGGCTGGGGGACTGTGGTGAGACTGCGTACATGAGAATCCTCTCATTCAGGTATTTTGACTTGCTTGATCAGCCTGAAAGATGTTTGGTAGTGCGGCGCAGACGATGTTTGGAGTTGATCTCCAGCTCTTTCTCGTGAAGAGAGTGCTGGAAAGATTGAAGTTTGAGTACTGAAAACCAGAAAAAAAAAGACGGCTCGGTAGAGGGAGATCCTGCAAACGAACGATTTGATTCCAGAAATTCTCTATGACGTAGTCGCCGTACCGACAAACAAACGGGGGATAAGAAATACTCAGGTCAGAAAGAAGTAAGCATAAAGATCCCGAGTGGAAGGGATAAAGATGAAAAACAAGAAGAATGGTATTTTGGCGAGAAAGATTAAGAAGGCTCGGGATGGTCCATTGAAGTGTAGCACCGGTATCGCTTTGTATTTTCCCGGCTACCAAAGTCTGTCGACGTTGATTTCCCTCGTTTCTGCACGGCTTCTGTATGAGCCAAAGCTGGCGATACGTTTGTACGGCTGTTGTGGGTAAAGTAGGTAGGAAAGCTCACAAGTGGTTGATATGATATGCGTTTTTTCTTGGCGCGCAAAGGTTTCTCGATTTTGCTTGCCTACAGCTGTTTCGTCAGCAAAAGCTGATCAATCATCGCTCAAACCTGGCAGAGACTGCTGAAGATGGTTCAGGTTCCAAGACAAGCGATAAACGGCTGCGACCTGTCGAGAAGGCTATAACGCGTTTTGTATGCATGAAATCCTGTGTTGGCAGATAGATAGATGTAAATTTGATCTTGAAAAAAAAAAAATCTAGAGATCAACTTGGACTTGTCCTTGTCTGGCAGCAGCCACCAAAGATCCCACGCCCTGTCGCAACGGTCACATGATGCCCCAGACAAAAAGATACCAGATGAAAGAAAGCCTTGCATTGTATAATATAACCTACGATTAGTGTGAAAATCTCGAAAGGAAAAATACCTGGTTAAAACTAACTCCGCTCGCTGATGCAATACAAACACTCTAACAGCATGTAGGAGTTTGTAGAAATATTCAACTTGATAGTCACGGCTACAATAGCCCTTACAAGTCCACACAGTCATTACATAGCCATTCCCTCTTCTTCTCTACCGAGACCTTTGCCACGGATCGGACACAGTGGCTGTGGTATGAACGTTTCGGGCACTCCTGAAGTGGCAGGTTAGCAGTTTGTCCTTCGCCGTCGCCTGAGGGTCGGGAGGAAACGGGGCAGGTTTTTTTTTTTTTTTTTTTTTTTGCTCACCTTATTCGAACAGATTAACAAAGATGGCCCCAGAGCTGGCTTGCGGCAAATAACACATGCGCCCTTGGATCTTTGTATGCTTGGTTTTGGTTCCAGTGCCCCTGAAGCAGCAGCGATCAATGGGGCCGCGAGACCTTTCCTCCGCGCATCAGCAACGATTTTTAGTGCTTCTTCAATCGTACCACTCGTGATGCTGCCTCTCGCCCTCAGGGTTGCCATGTGCTTCCCAAACTCAAGCATGCGCGTATTCTTTGCCAGCAACCATGGAGCCTTGGCCCTCACAAACGCCAGTAGACCCCGCACAATATAGGCATTGGATGAGAGCTGCTCTTTAAAGGCAAAAGCATCCCACTCCATCATGTACTCTTTCTCACCGTCTTCTATATCAACAAAGTCTTGCAGATGGTCACGATGCTTTTGTATCAGCCAGTCGGTGTCGGGTTCAACAATGGGAACCGGCTTTCCTGGCTCCAAGAGGGCCTTGCTGAGCGGATGGAAGAGGCGCTGCTTGATACGGGGAACAACAGCCCGACTGCCAGCACTGATCCGAATGCTAGTGCTATTTTCACTGCTCTCTGGGCGACGAGTCGTGGTCTTCGGCTGGGGAGCTGGGTTAGATGACCAAAAAAAAAAAAAAAAAAAAAAAACAAGAAAACACAACAGTGGGCATTCACAAGCCTTAGGGTGGTTCCTTTGCTTACCTTCAAAACCACAGGCCTGAGTGAATGGTATTCATCGGGCTTATCGCCATGGTCGGGTCCGAAACGAGATGTGACCCATGAGTCATCTCCATCCAGATATCTCGACAAATCCAATGAGCCTTTGGCTCTGCATAATTGAAAGACTCTGGGTTGCATGGACTGCCCCTCTGCAGCCACGATATCGAGCGAAACAAAGACGACGTGCGGCGCATCTTTCCCGTGACGCGTCTCCATGAAGTCGAATTGGTAGCGAGGATGGCACAAAAAGTGTGCCCTCAACTGTTGCGTGGATGGAGACGTGGCACCACAGACGCAACAGCTGAGGCCGTCAACGGTAACTTCCTCGGATGGGAGCTTGTACACAACACTGCGCCCAATGCCATCAGCTGCTGCCCTTTCGTCCTTGTCCACATCTCCAAGCTTGCGGCGTCTTTTGCGTTCTGTGCCATGCGCCTTGTCACTAAGTTCCTTGAGGTTGTAGCTCTTGGCCGGGCCACGGGTACGAAGAGACCTGTTGGGGGTGAGCTCCCCCTCCGCATCGTCATCCTCCTCCACATGTCCATTGACATGACCGTTGGCACCGGTACCGTTGGTCAGTTCGGGCCCCTGATGTGAATATCCGTTGGACAAAAACCCATTCACATGCCCATTGGCCATACCGTTGACCGCTGTGCCGTTCATAACCGGACACGTTGAAGTCTTGCCATCCACCGTGTCCGCAGATAGCCCCTTGTTCACCTTTTCGGCAAAGCCTGTTGTCCACAAAATCTCTCTCTTGAGCACAAGATCAGTGGAGCAATCAGGCATCTCTATGCTTCTGTGTCTAAGGACAAGACTATCGGGTGCCAGAGACTTGGGACAGATATCATCAATGATCGCAACAAGGGACCATTTTTGACGCTCCTCAGGTCTATATGAGACCGCGAATGCATCAACATCGTCGCTTTTTATCAGTTTGAAGGGCGGCCACGAGGGATCGCCGACTCCCCCGAGCTCGATTTCAGCGGTGTACGAGCCAGCCAGGTCGAAGATGTGGTTGTGCTCATGGCGATCAATCATAATCATATCCGCCGGGACTATGAAGGGCTTCGGTAGGTTGATCTTGGCGACGTAGCCCGGAGCCGAAGGGTTTTTGTAGGTCTGGACGCTGCAAACCTGACTGGCGCAAAAGAGAAGCTCCTTCCTGCCATTATCACAGCCGTGAATCGTGATTTTGCACCTAGCCCGGGAAATCTCGGCGGGCCCGTCAAGGTGCTGAGGAGATGTACTAGCGCCAGCCTTGGGAGTGTCCTTGTGCTGTATCCTCTGGACATTGATACACAGCGCCGGCTGCTGGTCGCTTGCCTCCTCCGGCAAACCGACTGCCGCGGCAGCCAGGTAGGGATTATACACACCCGTATCTCGCTCAAGGCGGCGCTTCTTGGCAGGCCGACACCCATCGATCAGGTGGTTGTCAAGGCGCCTTGGCGGTCGCGGCTCCATGGCATTTTGTAATCCGTCTATCCAGTTCCTGTGGAGGAATGGGAGATCGCGTCTGAAGCCGTGCGGAGTCATGGCCACGGCACCACGTGGAAGACGCGGCGGACGGCCACTCTGGTGCGCTTAAGCATGAGATGATGAGATCCGGGCTTGGCTTGATAAGTCTGACACGTCGTTGGGGGATGAAAAATAAAGAAAAATAAAAAATAAAAAAAAAAATCCGGCCTGACGCGACACCCAATTTCTAAGCTGGAAAGGGGCCTAATCCAGCCTGCAAAGTCTTTTGTTTGACCTTTGGATTCAGCGTGGTGGTCCGTAGCGAAATCGCATGCAGGGACGCGTCCAAGGCAAGGTCGAAGCGTGCTTGGGGGGTTGAAGTTAACTGGAGAACAATGGAAGGTAATTCAGGAAAGGTACCTAGAACTAAACTTTAGTGTGAGGGATTGGACAGGTGAACAGGCGCCTGTTTGTTGTCGGATGGGCAGGCAAGCAAGCAAAACAAGCAAGCAGATGACAACAACGATCAATCAAATGCCTGCCTGGGTCGCGCTGTATTGTCACAGCACACCTGACGATGAAGAACCAAACGGCCGTGCGATGTGCTCCAGAGTCGCCCAACCCCGAATAAAGGAACAACAAGAATGAAATTCAAGGGAAAGAGACGCGTCCAATGAAGCGACAGGGGTCAAATGGTGCAATGCAACAGCACGATTCAATTGAAGATCCAATTCCATTTCCTTGAGACAAGGGATCCTAGTCACCGAACGGAAGCGCTAGAGAAGCCTCGCTGCCAATCAAAGCCGCTGAAAAGTTCCGTTCGCTACCTTTGGTTAGGTGAGGTTTAGACGTAGACTGCACTGGACCTACTCCACCTTAGGTACCTTACCTACAGTACCTAGGTACCTAAGTACCTAGCCTATCACGTGAGTAAGCTCACAACATCAGTCTCAATTCCATCTCATAGACTCGTCTTTGTTCAGCCAGTTAATTTCCTCATTAATAATTCGCTAGCTACATGCAAAGTTGCAGATATCAAACGCAACAGCAGCCGTAACAACTGGTAATGGCGTTAATCTCCACATGTTAATGACTTGTCAACAAAAGCCAGCCAAATATGTCGAGACGCAACACCGAGACAACGATGTCGCCTCGATGCAGATACATATGCCCTCCCATAGTTGCATCTCCCAAAACCTAAAGGAGGAAAAGAAAATAAAGAGGGGCACCAAATTTCTACCAAGCATATCTGTCATCTTCCGCGTCATCATCTCCGTCCCAGTCATCATCTGAGACGGCATCGTCCCCCTGGTCGAGAAAATCATCCATTCCAAATTGCATCTCTGTCGGTTTCTGGTTGTCGAACCTGATATCCACAACATCACAGAGACCATGAACAAAATAGGATTCATCATGCGATGAGGGAGGTCGTGACTGCTCTTCCGCAGTCTCCCGAGACGACTCTTCATCGTCTAGGTCTTCATCCTCCAGGTCATCGTCATCAGTATCAGGTTCGGCATATGAAATAGTCTCGCGACCCTTTGGCCTCAGCCCGCGCGCGGCGCTGCTGGACCGCGATGAGCGCTCAGATAGCTCAGATATGCGACCACTGCGCCGAGACGGCTCGTCAACTGCACCGCTCTTATCTGCCAAGCCACGCTTCTCCTTCTCCTTCATACGTGCTTTGGCGTCTGCGTCCCGCTGTAGTGGCACATCCTTTATTGACCTCCACAGCATTGGGTTCTTGGGTTTGCGTTCAAAACAGCGCTTCAACCGCAGCTCCCAGGCCTCGCGCATCGCACTGCGCTGGCGCCAGGGTATGTTGAGCATGACTTTGAAGCTGAGAACACGCAAGTCAGGCATCTCTGCTGCGCAGTCTATAAAAGACTGAAAAAACACCTCTGCTGCTTCCGGACTCCATTTGCGCATGTTCTCGATTGCTACCACCCTAATGTTGCGCGGCCATTTTGGTACCTGATCTGCCAGGAGCAGCTCGTCGTAAGCAGGTTGTGAGTCGTCGTAGCTCGAATGATGCTTGTAATACGTAAGGTTCATCTGTAGCGTCTCTAGCTTTGGGCAACATTCTCCGAGCAGGGGGAGAAATGCAAGGCTGAGAGATTGGTTGTGATGAAGACTGAGGTGTCGTATGTGGTGGCCGTGCGAGCCCAGAAACTCAGCGAGAGAGTCTGCAGTGACGTCCCAGCAATTCACCAGCTCCAGATGCTCGAGGGTGGGAGGCAAAAGCGGCATTAGGTGCTCATTGACAATGGTACATGATTCGAAAACAAGATGCTTCAGTTCCGACAAACAGTCCTGGAACAACGTGGCAATGATTTCAGCCTCCTTCTTATCCATGGCATTTATTTCTACCTCGTCGACATTCTTAGCAAGGAGGGAGGGCATTTGGTAGTTGACAAATGCTACCTTTCGTAACCTCGAGAAGCTGGGCGATTCATGGATCATCTTGATGGCATCGAATGAAAAGTCAGGACCTGCCAATCTCGAGTTCCACCGCCAACTCCGCAAGTGAGTCCCGGATGCGGCAAGACCTTGGAAAAGGCCAGCTGGGTACTGCCAGCGTAAGCGGTCGTCCAAATCTCGGTACGGTGGGTTGTCCTTTTGATGAAATAGCTCAAGACTAGCCAGTCGAGGACAGTTCTTCACCAAACTCTCAAGGTCGAGGTGTTGGCGATTGTAGGTAGGATGCGCCACAAGTCCAACATCGATCTCCAGTCTTTCGACCTTCTGACGGTAGTTGAATCTGGTCTCCAACAGTGGTTTTTCCAGATGTTGGACGAGGCCATGAGCCATCGCAACATCGAGCAGTGGCGGGTTGCGATACAGAGCTGTGAGCGCAGGCTCGGCAAAAGCCCGACAAATCCTGCTGGCGGCGAGCAACCAGCTCACCGAACCATAATCATTCAGGGGCGCAGCCGCAAACGCGAAGACTTCGACCAGCAGCAGATAGGGAAGCTCGCTCCATGGCAGGCGAGGACCGGGCTCTAGCTGGTTGTCATCATTGGATGTCTGGCCGTGATGGCGAGACGACGGCTCAAACTTTTTTTGGGCGGAAACCGATGCTGACTTTTTGTGAGAATTCGTCAGATTTGCTGGCCGTCCACGGCGGTTACATTCTGTGGCGTTGGGGGTTTTACCACGCCTCGGGCGCTTTGTTGGTGGGTTGGCTTGCAATTGAGTCTTAGGTGTGAATGGGATCGGGGGGCGGCCCCTCTTGCGAAGCTGTCGCGATTCAATATGTGGACCATTTGATGTTGGCGGCGCCACTTCGTCTTTTACTAACTCATCCTCATCATCATCATCATCATCATCATCGCCATCATCTTCTTCTTCTTCCTCGTCGCCATTGTCATCGCTCATGATCAAAGCTTCCGAAGATGATGAAGAAGTAGAACGGCGATAAGCCGACGAGCTTCGCGTGACACGGGTGTGGCCCGGAGCTCGGCGCGGGGCTTCTGACGGCCGTTCCTTGGCGAGTCGGGGTGGGGCGCGTCGGAGAACGACCCTGGTTGACCTGGTCATGATGGCCTATTGATTGATTGGACGTGGTTGCGATGCCTGGCCCCGTCCAGTTTGCTTGAGCAATGTTCGGGCGGTCCAAAGCGATGCTGAACAATGTCTTTGGATCGTCCAAACGACTTATTTTTATTTTATTTTTGCAATATTTAATTCATCGCCGACAGCCATATTAAGTCTGTGGTTGTCAGTTGTTATGCGTGTGGGCGGACTAGAACTAGGAGGGAGTTGAGTGAGAAGTCTGATGGTTTAAGACGCGACTCTTTCTTTCAAGGTCGAATCGAAGCGAGCATCAAGTGGCGTTGCATGATGTGAGTCTAATTGAAAGCAGCACCTGTAGTGGATAGCATGTCTGCTTTCGGGCGTATGTGGGGGCTGAGCTGAGGTGCAGTTACCCCACAAGTTCCAAAGAAGCTACGTGGGCACGTGACATACTTATATGATGTGCATACAATGTGTCCCAAGGTTCGGAATTGCATGCAATTACATCCGGACAGGGGCTCTGAGTACCTGGTTAGACTCATATTATCTGGTAGGTAGGTACCTAGATAGGTAAGGGGGTACCTAAGTAGGTATACAGAATTACACTATATGCAAATTATACTATACGCGAATTATGCAGTCCACGATAAGTGTGATATTGAGAAAAATGGCCCATCCGCAAACGAGGTCAATAAATGACTAAATAGCATGCATTACTGCCAGTTCGCGACAGCGCTATAGGGGATATCATGATAGGTAAGCAACGTATGAATATACATAATTCCAACAAATAAGATAATGAAATGGAAAGCCTCGTGATTAAATTCTGTCAGGCAGACGAGGCACCAAAGACCGCCTTCGATGTCCTCGAGTAAGGTAGATGAGCAGACTCCAAAAAAAAGATTAGACTCTTCGCCCTGTCATGAACCACAGGTTTCATGACCCATTCGCCATCCCCAGACTGAGCTCAGCGCGCCAACTAATGCCATCTTTCTCCGCAAAGCGTCGAAGCACTCGAAGCGCCGCAGCTGCCGCAGCCTGGGGTCTGCTCCAGGGCCCTAGATCCGCCCTAAGAGTAGCGTCGTGGAGGTTGGCCAGTGTATCGTGTGCCTTGGACCAGTACAGAGTCACATCTCGGTGACAGTTCCTCATGGCCTTCGTCTTGCCACCACCACTGGCCCAGACCTGCTCATGCTGCCAGTATACTGACAGGAGCGCATCTGACACAAGGGCATGTAATTGCATTCTCAATGCATCAAGTGCCCGGTACGGGGAAGTGAAGTTTTTGAGTTCGATTAGATGTGGGAGAAGCGATTCCCATATTGTAAAATCACCCGCTTTTCGGTCGAGGCTGCGCGCTTGGTTCATGGCGTCGAATGCAACCATATAAGACAGCACCATCTCTAAGCTCAGTAGGGCAACCTGCTTCCTATTACCGTTGGATAGACTGTTGAGCGCATCAGAAGTTGCGCCATTCTGCGAACTACCCTGGGACCGGATCACACCGTCGCGCTTGTGCTTGAGTTGTGTGCCCAGTGAAGTCCACTCGCTCTGTCTTCGTCGAAGGGACGACATGGAGACCCCCTTGGCAGGGTCACCCTCGTGACTGGTGGGTGGACGATCACCAGCACCTGGCGTTAAACCGTTGGTCCCACCGGGAGTGTGAGCCTGCGAGTTGCTGGATGCGGCTCGGGACATGGCTGTGGCCTGTTTGAGGGGAGTCGAAGGTGCTGGGGCCTTGGATACCAAGATGGTGTCCAGGGAGGAACGAGGCCGCTTCGAGGCAACATGCTCCACAATTGGCTCGGCTGCTCTCGGCCGCTTCTTCGCTGGCGGCGACTTGACCTCAGCGCTGATGGATCTTTCTTTCTTGAGCGCCTCCTTTTTGGAAGCTGGCTCTAATGCTAATAGCCTCGAAACCCGCATGGAATTTCGTTTCTTGTACTTGAGAACAACAATCATCTCATCATCTTCCTCCTCCTGAACAACTTCTTCGTTATCCAGCTTGACAGTTTTTCTTGCGCTGCTGGGCGCATTTGCAGGTCGCTGGTTACTTGTACGTGCCAGCTCCTCTTCTACGGCCGGTGGCAGCGTAGGAGAAAGCAGTGGAGGCAGTGACCATTTCCTCTGTTTTATGGGCGTGCTCGTTGTTTTGGATTGTGACGATACATCTGGGGGTCGTTTTGATGAGGTAGACTGTCTGCCTCTACTTTCTTGCTCATCGTCTATCGATAGACGAAGTGGTGAAAGTAGAGGCGGGACTATTTGCTTGCTAGATGCTTCCGACTTGCCGGCGCGGACTGTACCGGCACTTCCGATCTTTTCCTTCAAACCATTAACGGGCTGCCTTTGAGGAGAAGGCTCCCTCCGAGAAGTCGATGTGCTGCGCCCGTTGGGGAGCAGCTTTGATGCGCTCTTGACATCCTTTTGACTGGAACGATCTGCAACTTCCGCGACAGGTGCAAGCCGCTTGGTTTGACTAGATTCGGGTTTGGGGGTCCTGCTGGTCTCGGGTCTCGAAGATGTACTATCGACGCGCTGTCGTTTTTGAGGTCGGTCGCTCTCGAATGGTTCTGGCGACCGCCTGGTTGAGGCTGGCGACGGGCTTCGTCCGTTCTTGGACGGTATCCTAGGCCTGCCAAAGATTGTTAGTGAGTGTTCCGTTCCATATTGCGCGCGCTGCCTGCATCTCAACGCAGTCCCATCACTTCCGATACGTGGGAATTCCCCATACCTTCTGGTGACGGCGTCCTGATTCGCCGACTCCTTGGATGGCGCAACATCCTCAAGCTTACTCCTGCCTTCGGATGCTTTGAGGGAGGCCTTGATATGTTTTGCGCCGTCCGCGCCGCCCTGTCGCGCATCGCCCCTGGAGCCGCCGGGATTCGTCTCGGGGATTGGCGAGGCCACCTTCTTTGCTCGGCTTTGCTGATAATCTTTGAAAGACATTTTATTCATTGTCTTTTTGGTTTCGGAGCGCGGAATGGCACTTGTAGAATTGGGTGCCAGCGAATCCGATTGGTCTTCTCGTATGTCATAGTAGGGTCGGGTCAGGAGGATGCCGCGATCGGTGTCGGAGAGGAAGGTCATGTACTCGAGTTGAGAATATTGGTGAAAGAAGTCGGGCGGAACGGGATACCGTCGAGTTGGTGATACGGATAAATGATGTGGTCTTTCCGGAAACATGCGCTGAGCTAGACTATCGACCCTTTGCGCCGCCGCCGGAAGAACCTGGCTCATCTTTTCGAAGAAGCAGCATGGAACCTGCTCCTTGCTGCGGCGACGACGGGCTGAGACTCACGGCTCGGGTAAACAAGTGGGCGATTGGTGGACTTGCAGTATCGTCGCGTCGCGGCGTGTGATGTGCGTGAGTGCAAGGTAGAACAAAGGGCTTATCTTGTCGGTCGAGATCGGAATGTCGCTGCTTTCGGGACACGGGCGCGATTGGTAGAGCAGGTAGCTAGCTCCGATGACAAGCGGGCCCAATCCAAAGAGAGCACCAGGCTGTCGGTAACGAACTTGATCAATTAATACCCACGCGTGCACGATCAATTTTGGGCAAGTGCGGTAGTCTTTGCTGCCCGTGGAAGTCTTGTTTGAATTTGTTGAAAGATGCCAGATGGTGATGCGATTGCGATGTGTCGAATCGTGGACCAGGTGCAGGGCTAAGACTGCCTAGGTAGGTGAGGTAGGTTCGAAGTAGGTAAGGTAAGGTTGGTAGGTCGGTGGTGTGGTGGTGCCTTTGCTTGGTCGCGCGCGCGGGTCGGGTCACAGCACAGTGCAGGTTCGGCACAAGGGGACAGTGGGCCTCTGAGTGATCGACCGCGACACCAGATTGGGTCTAGGCCTAGACCAAATAATCTCCTACTGCAATGCTTTCAAACCCCCATACAAGCTGCCAGCAACCTAGCAAGGTTAAGATACGAAGTACCTCGGTATTACCTAGGTACCTTAAAATAAATACCTTATGCAAGGTTGTTGCAGAGTATCTAGGTAGGTAGGTATCAAACTCGGCTTGCCCAGCAAGTGATAATGGCCTTAGCTAACCTAGCTTGGACAGAACGTTGCTCAAATAGGTAAAGTAAGGTAAGTACGAAGTAGGTGGTAGGCAAGGTAAGGTAAGGTAGGTTGCGCCTCGGAATTCTTAATCTTGGCTCAATCACTATTGCGAATATTACTTCACAGCGTCCAGTTGCTTGCTCGTCATCAAAGTTGACTGCCCGAGTTTCTAAGTAAAACAGACTGCCAGCTTGGATCCAATGGCTGCCTTGGCTCAAGATTCATTCATGAGTAAATAAATATCTTACTTATCCCTCTATGAACCGTCCCCTGCCAGATATTTCAGTGCAGCAAAGTTTCAACCACGTTGCAAGGTGAGCACAAGATGCAGACGGCGAGCAAGCGACGAAAAGAAAACAATATTTTGAACGGCTAGCAATTATTTAGTCATTTCAAACATTGGGTATCATTACAAAAACAAGTAGCACCTAGCCCATAACTCCAAAATCCCTTACTCATCAGTCGTCCGTTGTCGCTTGCGCACTCTCTGGTCTGGCAGATTCTGATTCATCAGCTGCTGCTCAATGCCGGCAAGCCTGAGGCTCAACCTGTTTACTTCTGTGCCCAGATTGCCCACACTGCCCGGCAACATATTGCTGGCCTCAGCAATTATTCGTTGGAATAGATCTTTGGAATTGACGTTTTGATATTGCTCCTCCAGGCCCCAGCAAATATTGCTCAAATTGGTGTAATTTTCTTCAATGGTTTTGACCAGAAACGTGTATTTCTCTTCGAACGTTTCACCCAATTTGCTGTATTTGTCTTGTAAGGTCTTATCCAGTTGCTCGTGCCTGCCGTTGACGTCCCTGATGAAGTCTCTGTGCTTTTCCTCCATGCTGGCGATCAACCTTTGATGATCCGCATTGAATCCCTCCTGTACCTGGCGGTTTGCCTCGCCCGAAATGCGAGAATTAACTTGTTGCACAGCTCCTGATCCTTGTGCTGAAATTCGCTCCAGTGCAGTGATTCTCTCGTTCACCTTGTCGAGCGCACCGCCAATTCGATTAATAATGTTGGTTATCATCGATTCGACGCCGTTTCCACAGCCGCGTAAGATATTTTGCATCGACACTATTTGTTCTGCATGCCCTGTGCTGGACTTTTCAGAGTCATTGAGTCGGGACTCAAAAATACCCCTAACCGATGAGAAGTCGCCTTCGAGTTGGCGGAGAGTAGTCTCCATCGCGCTTATTTGTGCTGAATTTTCTGTTCTAGACTTTTCAGAGCTGTTTAGTTTAGCCCTGAAACTTTCGAGAATGCCCCTGACAGATGATAAGTCGTCCTGAACATCTTCCACGTCCTTGATTTTCTTGCCAAGTTTAGCCATTTGATCAAGAAGCTGGGCTACCCGAGGCTGGAGCTCCTCTCCAGCTCCAGATCTTTGTTGGGACTGCGTGTCCACCTCCGCTTGACGACTCTTACGCATCTGCTCGAACCTCTCTTCGAACTGATTTGCTAGCTGTATTCTATGGCCGTCAAGACTCTTTGCAAACTCCACCCGCAGCGCCTGACGGCTCTCCTCGAGCTTCTTTTGAGCCTGTGCGTCCAACGTAGTTTGATAGGCTTCGAGGCTCCGTTCTAACTCAACTCGCAGCTCCGCTCGCAGTACCTGGCGGCTCTGCTCAAGCTGATTTTGAGCTTGGGCATCTAATGTAGCTCGATGCGCTTCGAGACTTTGTTTTAACTCATCTCGCAGCTCCGCTTGCAGTATCTGGCGACTCTCTTCAAGCTTCTTTTGGGCTTCTGCATGCAACATAGCTTGATGCGCTTCAAAGCTTTGTCTTAACTCATCTCGCAGCTCCGATCGTAGTGTATTACATGCATCCTGAAGCCTTTGTTCAGACTGTCTGTTCAACTCCTCTTTGTGTGCTTTGAGTTCGTCCTCGAGTTTCTGTTGATGTTGGTTTTCCGTAGAAAATTTATGGGCTTTCAGCGTTGCCTCCAGCCCTTTCTCCATGTTGTCGCAACGGCTTTCGATGTTAGAAAGAGCGAGAGCGTTGTCAGTCTTATGCATTTCGGGAAGAGATTTGAGTAGAGACGCAGCAAAGGAGCTGCACATCCGTGATAGCTCTTCGTCAATATTCCCTAATTCTCCTTCGAGATGCTTTAGTTCCTGTCTCGACCGTCGAATATGATTTTCCTGAGTCTCTGACAAGGAGGGATACTCGATGTGCTTTGATTTGGTCTTTTGGTACATGTCTTCCTTTTCCTTGATGCTTCTTTCCAGCGCACTCTTTCGGTCTTGGATTGGCGTCCTCTTGTTCTGTAATTGCAGCACCTTGCGCATAACGTCTGCAACCTTCTTGTACGGCGGTGGATTGCTCTCGCTGGTCACTGAGCTGGGGGTGGACAGCGACTGGTTAGAGTCGAGCCAGGTGCGAGTCGAGGACGAAAAACGGGCAGTTCGGTCTTGTTCAAGACCTGATTCATGGTCCCGACGGTCATTCGGATCACGATCGCGACGGTCATCGCGACTGTTCGGGTGCCTATAATCTCGATAGGCTCTTTCCTTATCTCTTTCTCTGTCTCGATCCCGTTCTCGGTAGCCGTCTCGGTAGCTGTCTCTGTGGGAAGACATCTTGGCTATTCGAGGCGAGCAAAGAGAGGTCTACGGTGGCGGTACGGCGCTGTCATGGACTGAAAGCGAAGTGGATGCAATTGAGGCAGGGCGTAGAAAATTGTTAAAGGCGGGGTGTGCGACAAACATATAAACGCGATCTAGATTTTTTTTTTCTTCTTTGGGAATGGCAAGGTGAGGTAGGTACCCAAGTAAGTGCATGTCATTACAAGTTTGATGAAAACGGAAAAGCGGTGGGTCAAGACTCTTTTGAATGGATTGTGACATCCCTCGCTTTCCTCTTCTGAAAACATCAAAGCCAGATAGCCAAGGATTACCAAAGAAATCCAGGAACTTCCTTTTTAAGAAATTCATTTTTCTTTGATTTTTTTATAGATATCAAGTGGTGGAAACCCACCCTCTTCCATTCCAACCCAAACTGTAATTGAGTTAGGATACCCTACTTTGGCAGATATCATATCTCGTCCCAACTAAAAGTTCAAATCACCGGGAGCCATTCCATAATGAAGTACAATACCCGTTTCTTGTCTATAGTAACTGAATTCGGGGTGGAGTCCTGTACGACGCGTAAGTATACATGTAGTAAGTACCTAGGTAGGTAGCGCTGGGTAGGTAAAGGTATGGGACGAGAGCACAAGGCGCAGCGCTGACGCGGGGTACGTTGGCCGAATCAGCAGCCGACTTTAGAACATCGGACCCACCTACTTGCAGACACCAGATCCAGTACGGAGTACGGGGGCTCGATTCCCAGTTTAACTTGGCGGGCTGGACTAAGAAAGCAGAAGCGCGTCGCGGGTGACAGGGATCACCCGTCTAGAATGCGACGTGCTCTCCAAATGAGCTGTAGAGTTTGCATCACTTGTTTTTCCTTCCAACCGCCCAAATTCTAGACTGGAGGATACAGGGATCATCACAACACCTTCCCATCCACCCGCTAAACCACCTTATCAATTCCATTGCAAAATTTCTGGGCTTGAGCCTGATCTCTATCCACCCTGTTACACGAAGGGGAAAAAAAAGGGAAAAAGGCAGCACTACAAAAAGAAACCCAAGGTCTCTGGCAAAATGGCAGCTGTAAGTCTCAAGCCCAATGGAAGACAACGGCGCGCGCAAACCTGTTGACAAATCGGCATCTCAAAACAGCCCGTAATGACGGTCTCCGAGACCAAGGAGCTCCGGGGGCTCAGCCTAATCGCAGCTCATTCCCACATCCGAGGCCTAGGTGTCGATGCCGATACTCTGGAGCCGCGAGCTGCATCACAAGGCCTCGTAGGCCAGGCCAAAGCGCGCAAGGCCGCCGCCGTCGTGCTTGAGATGATCAAGCAGGGCAAGATCGCCGGACGCGCCGTCCTTATTGCCGGCCCACCGAGCACGGGCAAGACTGCCATCGCCATGGGAATGGCCCAATCTCTAGGCTCCGACGTACCCTTCACAACACTCGCCTCCTCCGAGATCTTCTCGCTCGAGATGTCCAAGACCGAGGCCCTGACGCAGGCTTTCCGCAAGTCTATTGGTGTGCGCATCAAAGAGGAGAGCGAGATAATGGAGGGCGAAGTTGTGGAAATTCAGATCGACAGGAGTGTCACAGGAGGTGCCAAACAGGGGAAACTCACCATCAAGACAACAGACATGGAAGCCATTTACGACATGGGCAGCAAGATGATTGATGCCATGACCAAGGAGCGCGTCATGGCGGGCGACATCATCTCAATCGACAAGTCATCTGGCAAGATCACCAAGCTTGGTCGCTCATACGCCAGGTCACGGGACTACGATGCCATGGGCGTTGATACTAAATTCTTGCAGTGCCCAGATGGTGAGCTGCAGAAGCGGAAGGAGGTTGTTCACACTGTTACCCTGCACGAAATTGATGTGATAAACTCAAGGACACAAGGATTCCTCGCGCTGTTCTCGGGCGACACGGGCGAAATCAGGAGTGAGATTCGGGACCAGATCAATACCAAAGTCGCCGAGTGGAAGGAAGAGGGCAAGGCCGATATTGTTCCTGGTGTCCTTTTCATCGACGAGGTGCACATGCTCGACATTGAGTGTTTTTCGTACATCAACCGTGCGCTCGAGGCTGAGCTGGCCCCCATTGTGATCATGGCGAGCAACAGGGGTCTGTCACGCATCCGAGGTACCGACTACAGGAGCCCGCATGGCCTGCCCCTCGACTTCTTGGACCGCACGCAGATCATCGCAACGCAGCCATACTCGTCGGAGGATATCAACAAGATTTTGGGCATCAGGGCTACGGAAGAGGAGGTTGAGCTGACCCCGGACGCGCTCGCCCTGCTGACCAAGATCGGCCAGGAAGCCGGCCTGAGGTACGCGAGCAACCTGATCACTACGTCACAGCTCATATGTGCCAAGCGACGGGCGAAGCAGGTCAGCGTTGATGATGTTCAGCGGAGTTTTAAGCTGTTCTACGACCCGGCCAGGAGCATCAAGTTCGTGGGAGAGTCGGAGAAGCGGCTAATCGGAAACGATGGTGTTGTTGACTTTTCCGTGGCCAATGGACACGGCGAGCAAATGGACACCACGTAGACTGATCTCTGCGTCAGGTAGTCGTGTCGTTTTGAGATTGGTCTATTGCGAGTGCACGCGCTTTTTGTGTGTCAAGGGTCAAGGCGTTCCGGAAATGTCAAAAAGGCAATTTGCAGCTTTAATTTAGAGGGTGCAGATGCGACAACAACAAGCTGCTGTAACATGAATAGATGGAATCAATGGTGATAATCGATAATCACCGGTGTTTATCCATTCCCAGTGATTTATCTGCAGGCGTGCAAAACTTGACCTCCTCGCAAACACCTGCCCCCCCCCCCTTTTCCACGCAAACAAGGCTGCAGGGATGGACAGAACATATTTTTTTCACCTGACCTCCAGCCCCAAATTGAGAACCCAAAGCGGCGCAGTTTGTTTGAATTAAGATGCGGTCAAAGACAGCCGCAAATGTAGCGGCAGCACTATATAAAGGACGGAGCACGCGTCCATTCTTCTTCTCCAACCCTTCTAAATTCGACCCCTTCCCCAAAGTAGCCGGCGTCGTGCCATGCCTTCATCATTGCAGTGTCAAAAGGTCCCTGTTTGGCCCCTTCATCTCTACCGTCAGTCCACCTAAACTCCCACTGATCAGCGGCGTCGGTTGCTATCTTGTCGGTAGCATCTGTATCCCCGCCTGCCTCCGCTGGCTCAACCCACTCCTCGCCCGTTTCTTTGCGGTACTCCCTAATGAGCATCTCCCTTTCTGTCTCGTAAATCTCAGGATAGTCCCGACCAAGCAGTCGATCTGCTGCCTCGGTAATGGCATTGATGGCTTCTTTGACGCGTGTCTGGGCTAGGTCCTCAGCTTCCGGCTCCTTGTCCACCTCCATAGCATCCGCGCCGCCGTTCTGTTTCTTGAGCTTCCATTTTGGTATCCTCTTTGTCTTCACACCAGTTTTCGTCCGTATCCTGCCCAACCTGGCAAGAGCCTCGAGAGGGTTCTCGCCCTTTTCCAGGTTCAGGATGAGTTTCCCGATAATGTCTGAGGTCATGATGCTGTCTTCATCCTTGCGTTGTTGCCTCAACTCAGCCTCGCGTCGCTCATGCGCCTCGGCAGCCTTCTTCATGTCCTTCTTGCGGATGCCGTCGAGCCAACGGTCGTGCAAGGCGTCTGCGTCCGCGGCCTTCCGGATGAAATTGCCCTCGCTGTCAAAGGCACCTTCTTCCTGCTCGCTCTTCATGTTGAAAGCATCGATCTTTGGTGCGTGCCTCTTCAAGCCACCCGCACCGACCTCCTCGTCCACGTCCTCCTCTTGCTTGGAGAGCTCAATATCTTCTTCATCATCGCTGCTCTCCTCCTCGCTGTTGATGTGTATGCGGCCTCCGCTCTTGCTGTCCTCGACCTGGCCCTGTATGTTGTCGTTGTCCATAAAATGCACCTCCTTGGATTTGCGGCCACTTTTGCTGGCCGCATCCTTGGAGGGCCTGGGCTTTTCGTCGGCCCCAAACATGTCATCATCGTCATCGTCGTCGGCCGCCTTTGCAGCGCCGCCCTTGAGCCTCGAGTCGTAGTTGTCAAGCTTGTCCAGGATATTGACGGCATCATCCTTGGCATTGGCCTCGGCGCGGGCGTCAAAGGTCTCGTGGTCTGAATCACTATCGTAACCGTCAATGTTGACCGCGCCGCGCTTTGTGGCCGTACCACCCTTGGTTCCAATTACATCCGCGTCGAGAATATCGTCTTCCTCGCGCTCGTCCGCGACCAAGGCAGACGGGTTGCGCACGTCGAACTTGACCTTCTTGGAGGGAGCTCCGTCGTCGTCCATGTCCTCTTTCTCGCCATGGTGCGATCGAGCAAAGGCCTCGCCGGCCCGCTTTGGCCTTGCGGCTGAGAATCTTGAAGCCATTTTTGTGCTGATTGGGCTGTCTCAAACAGGTTAATATGTGCTGATCGGAATTGACCTCGAATATGATTTAAACCAAGCAAGACCGACTGCAGAAGGTGGATGAAGCTGTCGATAATCCGGAGCAAACCCACACTGTGCTCTGGGATGCTTGCTAGGTACCTACCTAGGTACAGGGATCAAGGCTCAAGCTTTTGGTACCTTTTGGCCCACAGCGGGGTCTCCGCCTGCCGAACTGTGCAGTTGGAGCTGTAGTCTTTCGTCATCCGGTTTGGCTGCCTGCTCCGCCAAAGGAAGCTCCGACAACATCAACCAACGGTTAAAATCGACCATCACCAAACGGCATACGTAGCTCACTTAAAGCTGCCAACTGCTTTATGCTACCCGCCCACTAAAGTGATATAATCATCAAGCGCGAATCACTTGTTTTGATTCCCACTGGTAGAGTGCGCCACCCAAGGACCATTTATTCGTCGGTTTTGAGCAGGACTCTGTGGGTTTCTCTCATCGACGGAAACTCTAGCAAACCGTAATCATCCATTTTTTATTCTTCTCTGTTCTACCTCTGACAAGGCGTCAGATCTCTGAAACTTCTGGATCCTAGTCACACAAGCTCAAGTCCGCACGATGTATGCCTCAGCTATGCGCGGTGGCCGTCGGCCCATAGTGCAGCGCTTCGACGAGTATTATCGGTGCTACCCCATGATTATGGTGCCAGGAGCTGAGCGACCCGAACTGAACCACGGATCCAAGATCATCCTTCCGCCGTCCGCACTGGAGAAGGTTTCCAAGTTGCATGTACAGTGGCCTCTGCTTATGGAGCTCATCAACGGGGAGAACGACAAACATACGCACTCTGGTGTCTTGGAGTTTGTCGCCGAGGAGGGAAGAGCCTACCTTCCGCAGTGGATGATGCAGACACTGCAACTCGACGTCGGCGACATGATCCAGATCAAGTCTACGTCATTGGAGCTGGCTCGGATGGTCAAGCTGCAGCCGCAGTCCGCCAAATTCCTCGACATCAGCGACCCACGTGCCGTGCTTGAGAAGGCATTTCGAAATTTCGCCACCCTCACCAAGGGTGACGTATTCAGCTTTGAATACAACGACGATGTCTACGAGATGGCGGTTCTCGACGTCAAGCCCGAGACCACCAAGATGGGTGTCAGCATGATCGAGACGGACGTTTCAGTAGACTTCGCTGCCCCTGTTGGGTATGTGGAGCCGGAAAGGCAGGCCAAGGGGAGCGGAACTAGCACCCCACGGAGCACCCGTGGGGGTGGCCTTCCCGCCGGTGGCTTGCTACACAGCCAGGGCGGCATGGCGCAGGCCATCAACTACGATGCTATTGCTCCCGGCTCCGCCCGGTCAGCGGCGACCAACTTCATGGGCGAGGGCAACAAAATCGGCAGCAAAAAGGGCAGCAAGGATGGCACTCCTGTCAAATCATCGACACCGGTGGCCGGCGTGTCGACCAACCCAAACACCAGCGGCACAAGTCAGGATCTCATCCCACGTCGTCGCACCAACGGGCCTTTGCCTCTCCGTTTGCCTGCCAACAAGCTTTTCTTCGGGTATGAGATCAAGCCCGTCAAAACTGACGCGCAAAAGGAGGAAGAAAAGGAGAGCGCAAAGAGGCCACATTTCGCTGGTCAAGGACAAACGCTACGTGGTGGAGCTGCTAAGCGCAAGGGTGATGAAAACGAGCAACTCCCCACACCAGAAAAGCGGCCGGGCGAGGGAAGAAGACTTGATGGGAAGACCTGATGTGATGCTGACTCGAAGAAAGATGAAAGGTTTAGGTATGGCCAACTACTTAGACGTTCTGGCTTAGCGGAGTTACGGTGTTAGGCTTTCAATGATAGGCAAAGTAATCAGTATCAACGGTCGATATCTTATGAGATCTGGATACCAGCTTTCGTCCCATATTTATCATTTGCTCCTTTATGCTGGCCTATGATGGAGACTCCATACTTTGTTGCGATATGCGCTAGAGTCTGAAGGAACAAGTAGGCCTCTGCTCACAAGCACACCAACAAGTGAATAATGAAGTGTAATTGTTATTCCGAGACACTTAGGCTGGTATAGTGAATCTATGCCCCCTCGGTGGCCGACTACCAAGATAAACCCCTATCTGTCCAGCTTTGGTAGGCGGCATAAATATGCGTATCTCAAAACAACGCAGTCTGTAAAATTGACGGAACGAGGCCCTCATTCCATGCAAGACACAGCCGGAGCATATTGCAGCAGGCGAAAGGATAAAATAATGAAGAGAGAGAGAAAGAAAACGAAACCAATTTCCGGGTTCAGGCCGTCAAAACTTCCCTTCGCCAACCGACCAGAACTAACCAGAGGTGAACCGTCATCAGGAATACGATAGAACAGAGCTGTAAATCAAAACATCCCACCCGAACGCTAAGCTTCGAGTCTTTCCTGCAACACCTGGTGCCTCCTGTTCACAGTAATGCTGGACTTCGTCAGAGCAGCTATGATCATTTACGGAACCTTGAAGTCAGCTTCCACTTTCAGCAGAGGGGTGCAAATAATGAATACCAAGGCTGAGCAAAATGCGCACTTACTGAGTATGGAAGGGTTTTGTTGATCAGACTCGAGGTTTTAAGCGGGGCTGTCGCTGTCCTCCCCTCTCTCGCCCTCGAGCTTCTCCTCCTTGTAGGTATGAGGCTGAGAGACGGAGCGACGCGGGTTTCTTCGATGAGGAAGAGGAGAAGCAGTGTCCTCGTTATCGCCCTCGTTGTCCTCGGTGTCGTCACCCTCGATGGAGTCTTGGAGATAGGTGTTGGCCACCTCATCGAAAGTCTCTGTCTTGACCGTCGTCTTGGGCGTGGACCTGCTCTTCTTGACAGGCGAGTCGCCACTGTTTGCGGCTTTTGCCTTCCTCTTGGCAGGGCTCGCCTTGAGGCCGACATGAGCGTTGCCAGCGATGGTGGCGATGGCGGTCTCTTGCTTGGATTTGAAATCCTTCAAGATGGTTTTTGACCCGCGGCTTCTAGATGAATGGGAAGTTTTCGATGTTAGGTGATGCGCCAACAACTTGGATCTTTGTTTTTTGGTTTTTGCGTCAGAAAGTACTCACTTGAGCGCCTCGCCGCTGAAGTCGTAGCCCCAGGCATTCATTATGGCGATTGTTTTGGGCCAGTCAGGCCTCACGGGACCGGTGCTGGTACCTGCCCAAGAGGCCAGAATGAGGTCTCGCTCTGCCTCGGCGTTCCAGGCTCCAGGCATGTTGATGATATGGCTGGGAGAGGTCGAGGTTGAGCTCCAATGATGTGGTATGTCTTCAGAACAAACCCTGTTCTACTCAAACAGGGCCTCGAGAGTTTATGTGAAGAATGTTGATCAGTTTGTAAATGATGAAAATGTGAAGTGGGTAAAAAGGTGACGAGAAAAAAAGATGAAAACGGAAAATTGGCTGTAACAGGGAGGAAGTTTATTCGGCAGGCTTAGGCGGAGTGTCGCTTTTCTCCATTGGTCGAAGTTGCTGTTGCCTTGGCTGGTTTAAAACAGTTTCCAGAATTCGTGCCTCACTTCTTCCTCGTTTTAGTCAAAAATTCACTAATGGCTCACTTTTCTTTTTGAGCATTTACTACCTAACCCTACCAAATACGAAATTACCCAGCCCGATTGTGTTTACTTTCGAAGCACATGATATCTTTTTGCCAATTGGTACACCTGCTCAGAGTTATGCTAGTCAAGCCTTTGTAGTACAGTATATCCAGTCGATATAGAGTGATGGGCAGCAGTCATCACAGTCAAGTCAAAGTCCTGCCAGTACTTATGGAAGACACCACACCGCCACAAGAAGCCAAACAGAGGGTTTTGACTGGTCTGCTGGTATTCTAGTAGAGCGGAGTCGAGCTAGGATAGATATGGATGGAGTGACTGTTATTTGAGAGCCTAAGACTTTGGAAAATAATACCCCCTCTCAAGAAGGGCTTTCCCTCCATGGCACTGCTCCCAGTTTCAGTCCTCCTTTAGCTGCATGCACCTGCTCAATGAAGACAAGCAAAGCCGCAATATAACAACTATGCAGACTCTCCGTAGCCCACAAGCTTCATTGTCCCTTGGCTTGTGTACCGCGCGAGAGGAAAACAAGAAACTGTGACCGTGAAAACAGACCGAAGAATGCCGCAACCCAAGGTAGAGAAAGTCGCGGTGAGTTCAAAAGTCCCGGTTCCTCCAATAGCGGCTCTTTGGTCAGGCAGTAGCAAAGACATTCTCCTCCTCCTGTTGCTTGGTGAACTTGAATGGGTTGTCGTCGGAAGCCTCCTGACTCTCCTCCTTCTTGAAATCATCCTGAGAGATGCTGTCCTCTTTTTCCACGGCCTTCTTCTTGCCCTTGTCACGCGGAGTTTTGGGTGTGGCACTCTTCTTGGTCACTCCGACTGGCTTGGAGGCGGGGGATGGGGTTCCAGTCTCGGTGGCTGCGAAGCCCAGTTTCGCTTTGATCTGGCGGAAGCGAGTCTGCTTATGTTGCCCAGAATTTTGTCAGTGTATTGATTCAGAGGAAGCAGAAAAGCCAAAGGATGAGGTTTTAGTCGTACCCGGGCGCAGCCGCCATTCTTGAGGTTTGCATCTTGGGCCACGGCATCCCAGTCCACATCCGGGGCGTTCTTGTTATGCTTCATGACGTACATAAAGAAGGCGGCCTCCTGGGGAGTTGGTGCGGGTGTTTCCTTCTTGGGAGTCTCCGGAGCCATGGCTAATATGATTTGTGCTTCTGTTGTCTTGTTTTGAAATTCGGGTTTGGTTTACTTCTGGGGTGGTGTTGTGTGGCTGCAGTGGTGAGATGGAATAACACTGAAGGCAAAGTGAAGGTTGAGAGGCGGCAGATGGGAGGTGGTAAGTTGCGTGTAAATTTGGGAAACAAATGCAAAAGGAGTCAACTACCACAAATTGTCTGGACGACCGAAGATGCTAGCTTTGGGGTGGATGGTTCTACTCATTGAGGAAGTAGGAGAATGAATGCAGACAAAATGAAAGGTCCTTGCTTTTGTTAGTTGCTACGTACACTCGGAATTGATGATGGCAAAAATTATCTGGCATCCATGCCTGCCTAAAGCGGGAATTGACGACGAGCCATATTCAACCTCTCTGACTGATGGACGCAACAAATCGGATTCCAACGACAGTAAATATCGGGAGGCATTATGACAGAGAAACGAAACAAGACAAAGCAAGCACAGGTCCCTACATGTCCTATATACATGAGTGGATATAATCTTCAATTTGGTTTTATGCATTCTTAATTCCCTACTTTGTTTTTTCCGCAAGCTTCATCATAGGTAGACGACAAAAGGGTGATCTAACCCAAAAAAAGCCTTCAAAACTAGAGAAGACTTCTTATCCATCATTCATCGCACAGTTAGTGCATGGTAGCAATCTGAATATATTGATACATGTCTTTTTTATGCAGTAAGCGCAGTTCTCGTCAATACCCCCCCAAACGCCAGGAACACCTGAATCTAGATAAACCTAAGATGAACATCACAAACATAACCAAGAAAAGAGAGGGGCATGAACGTGGGTAATACACATGCCACCAAAAAAAAAGCCAGAGAAGAAAAATCAGAGAAGAGAAGCCCAAACGAAAAGATGATCGTTCTAAGCCAGAGGCATCCTAATTTTGATAGAGAAACATATGAATGTGGAGCACAAGGTATCTAGACGAGAGCTGGAAAAGAAGCCAGCTCAATCTGACTTTGACTGCTGACCGTCAGATTGTATGGTATTGGGAGTCATCCCATCCTTCTCCAGCCGAAGGATTATGTACTATGTGAGAGTCGATCATGGTAGAAGCTTGCTCGCCAAAGCTGGGAGGCAACCCAAAGTTGAGGTAGGTAGGGCTGTTATGCCAGGACTGCTGTTCGCGCTCAGGGCTGCATCGAGCGTCTGGGGCAGGAGAAAAGTCGAAAGCCTCAGCAGTGAGGAATTCGCTCACAGGGCTGCCCATCAAGTCGCTGCTGGGTGTCATGAGCCTGTTGTGAAATCTAACTTGGCTGTCGGGATATACGACGCATGTCGTAGGTGTAGGTAATGGGGCAAATGAAGGAGATTCGAGTTTGACATTGGCGAAGGGCGACGCTGTGTATTTTGTGCTGCCTTTAGGAGCCTCGTCTAGTGTATGATCTTGGCTGGTCGGCTGCCTTCCCTTTACGGTTGCGCTTTTATCCTTCTTGGATTTGGTCACTCGGGCAGTGTTATCAGCTGATTTGTGTAGCTTGGCCTCCGGATCCATCGATGCTTTGAAACGGCTGTATCGCATTCTTGCGGCGTGGCCGTTGGTGATGGGCTGAAGCAGCACGGGGTCTTCGGCGACCTTGTTCCAATCAATCTAATCAAAGGTCAGTATAAGTTGTGGTAACTCAGGTGGTGGATTCTGGGCTATACTCACATCCTTGAGATTTTTCTGTTTTAACATTGCAAAAAGAAGCCGGCACATTGCCTTGTCGTTTGTGGTAGCCATGGTAGACAAAGCCGTTTTCTACCAGCAAATGAAAATACCACCTGAAGAAAAAAAAATAGTAATGGACAAAAGGTAATAATGAAGAATGGGATGAAGCAAACAATGAACTTGTCGCTTTCGATTACAACGAGATCTGCAAGTAGCGACTGGTCAGGGGAATTAGGAAACCAGGGCTAAGCAGGGTAGCAAGGCTAGGTAAGCAAGCAAAAGTTCCAAAGCGAGAGGGCCTGGAAGGCGGTTGGGCAGTGTCGAGGTGGGATCGAGGCAATATATGCCAAATCTGTTCCGGCGCCTTGCTCAGGTACCTAGGTAGGTACCTCCTTGAGCTATGTGGATTGGTCACACTGTGCTGGTAGCAAATATATTCCGGGGTTGGTTAAGGCAAGGGCAGGCAGGTTACGTAGATAGGCATCGGGATGAACGAACAAAAAGGGGATCGAGGATCGCCGAGAACCAAGGCAGACAGACTTGTCTGGATATGTGTATGTACTCAACAGCCAGTTGCTATCGAGAAGCAAGACTAGCAAACAAACTACTATGCACGACACTGAAATGAAGCAATCAGGATGTCCACTTGGGCCGCATGGCTTACAGTGAGATATTGATATTCTTTTGCTTGCGCACACCAGCGCAACATGGCGACTGGCAACGTAAAGAGTGGGCGTTGCCTGGGCAGCGGGAGGGGGGTGATGGCGTACATGCTTGTGCCTGAAGAGACTGCGTCACACCCATCCCACATTGCATGTCGCATGAGACTCGACTAGACTCATCTCCTCTGTACAGTAGTAGTACCAGTAATTAGTACTGCCGCAGGTCTAGAAAGTAACTATGAGTAGGAGAAAAGGCATTAATGGTGGGCGAGGTGGGGTGGAAGAGTGGCGACGCGGCAACTCGCGTAAAGTGCCTGCATCAAGTTTCTGGTCCGGCGTTTTTTCTTATGTGTGATCCCTGTCGCCAAACCCAGCTACCCCTCTCAGGTATTTGCTTTTGCTCATACTCAACCCCCTTGCCTTGGCTGCCTCTTTGTCGCCAGTTGGACAAACACCCGCTGACGCGACGCCATTTTTGCATTCCATTGCGCTCATCTGCATCTGGTTTGCCTTAATGGCCGCCTTGACGCAAGGGTCGGGACTTTTGGTTCAGCAAGGCGCGGTTCGAAATGAGTTGGCGATCGAACGGCGCAAACTCGTTCTACTTCATTGTCCAATCGTTGCATTGTGAGGCTTGAGGTGTCAAAGTGTGTGGGTGGTCGGGCAATCCTAGCTCGAAACATCTGTGACTCATACATATTTAGTCAATACCACCGCCAAGGACTACGGAAAGGAGGGAGACCGGAAAATGTTGGGAAATTGAGGGGGCTGGGATTTTGCTGCGCAGCGCGCCCGGGAAGATTGCCGGCAGTCCCGGACGCGACAGGAAATGATACGATATTCGCACGCTCTCACGTGCATCAGCACCCCCCCTTTTAAGTGGATTTTGGGTTTCGCCCATGATTAGTGCTAGACCAGTTTAGGAAGTGAGCGGACGAAGAGGGACAATCAGTTCTTGCCACAAATCTAATGCGACGGCTGCTGAAATTCTATTATCTACCTAACAAGAGTACGGTATTAAACCGATGGACGGACAGAAAGACAAAAAGGCTTCCATGGCCATTCGAGACAAGAGACTCGTCACAAGCTCTTAGTTTCACTCCATACAGGTTGCAGAAAAATCAGAACTTGTGGCGCCATCGTTCTGTCACCTTTTTTCCTGCAATCTCACGGTCGATGCATGTGAGCCAAGATCGAGACTTGAGTGCTTCTGTCCCACTTTTCCATCTAACAATCGCTTCGCAATTGGAGAAAAATGGGCCGCGGCCACGGCAATTGGACTTGAATTGACAGATCCTTTAGGTAACGCGTAGGCGACGGGGGACAAAACAGCCCCCAAGTACCACCCCAAGGTAGAACGCGATATCACGTGTCGTCAGAGCCGTGCACGGGCCTTGTGGAATCGCTGCTACTACATGTCGAACCGATATGGTCCCTGTAAAGTCCTCTCCCCGCCCAAAATCACGTCCAAACCCACCCACCTTGCTGCTCAAGGTACCTGCCCTGCTCTCCTAACACCCGTCCGTCTTTTCATCTCCTAGCTAGGTCCTGGGCGCGCAAAGCAAGCAAGTTGCAAGCAAGCGACGAATCCAGGCCGCTTCCTTAGTGCTCGGAGAAAGATGAACCATAAGAATTGGAGCGATCGTGCAGATCGGGATTTATTCTTTACGATTTTGTCAGTAAAGCAAATCGGAGTGATAAGTGTACGCTAGCTTCTACTGTACTTGACTTGTTCTTCTTGCAGCCCTAAAACTAATTGGACATCATTGATCAAAGGAGGCGGAATGGCAAACAATCGGCAGCCACATGCGCACGCTAGGCTATGGCTTCACCAATGAAGGATGTCGGTGAGTTTAGTTGTTCATTTATTTCTCCAACTCAAATGTGTGTTGAAATCTTTGATTGCGTCCTTGCGGTCGTCCGATAAGTGTTTTCTTTTATTTACTTTGTCCCATCATTGTCTCTCAAGCTCATCCAACGGCCCAGAATTGCTTTATTAGCATAGTGTGACAACATCACCGCGGCCTTTCGGTGGTCTAATTATTCTAATGGGAAACATCTCCTGCTTTTGCTATTATCTAATACTATATGTACCTATCCATCTATTACTACAAATCTTTTGTCAGAAACCAATCTCCCAATACCTCTTACTGCTGTTGCTGTGGCCTAAAAGATGCAACCTCTTCCACAGTTATAATCTGCCGCCGTCACTTTACATCTCGAACCTTTACTCGAGGTAAATCAGTATCAACTGACCAAACTACTGCCTAGTCAACATTTTCAAGGTTTGCGGCGTGCTCAAAATAAAGCCGATGCCAATGACGTTGTCGAAAGTAGTCCCAGGAGAGCCGACCCGACATTGAACCCCATTACACGCAGGCCCGGACCCGGACGTGGACGCCCGCGAAGGGTGCCAGGAGAACCAGCAGAAGCACCCACCGCTGGAGAGGTTCCCGTAACACCGATAGCTCCAACGTCTGCGTCAGATCAGCCAGACATGAAATATCACGTCCAACCACAAGCAGACCCTCAGTTTCAAGTGCAGATGGGAGATGCGCATCTTCAAAACTCCTCCATTCGTCCTACTCATCAACAACACAACTTACATCAACACGAGCCATCGCAGCATTACAATCAACAGCACCACCAACCACAATCACAACCACAGCCCATGGCAATAATGGATCCCTTGGATGCAGACGGCATTGATTTTGGCCCTCACGATCCAGATGATGACGACGACGCGGGACATGATATAAAACGACAACGACATGAATCGCCCACTGATCCATCTCTAGAGGACGAGGCAGTACTCCGTGCTCTGGCTGCCGCCAACGGCACTGGACCTGTTGATACTTATTCTGATGAGTATGTTGTTTATTCCCTCAACGATCTCGGCAGTTGAATTGTTGCATGTTAACCGGAAGCATTGCTCGGGGTAACAGCTTTGGGTACGGCGAGGCGTAGGTGTCTTTCTTGCCATAGTGCTCTGGAAAATAGGCATGTGGCACGGTGTAATTCTTGGGGGCTGGTATTTTCTACAACGGGAGTTACGGGAGCAAAGGAATAAAGGGCTTAGCGTGAAATGGATATAAATATATAGTGTATTAGATACCTAGTAGGTAGGTATGGAAGCGATGTTTGGCCGTTGTTTTCTTATTCCGCTCAATGCCAATAAAGGAACATCGAATGGCGGTTTGTTTTTCAGTTTTGTTCGGCTCGTTATCCAAAACGCTGAGGGTAGTATCAAATTCCAAAGAAATTGATGGGATCGAATTTCTTTCACGCTCCCACCACCACCAAATCACCTCGGCGGCACTTTAACATTTCTCAATAGTTTCCTCCTTCCGACCAACTCTCCCTTTTGGACGTTATTCGGCCTCTCGACCAGATCATCAGCAAAACAACCATACCTTTTCAACAATGCCTATGAAATGGGACGATGGCGCTGTCGCCATGTTGTGCGGCACGATTGTTGCAATCCTGGGCACCGATGGCATCACTCAGGAGCAAAAGGATGCTATCGTGGAGAGGATGAATTCCGCTGGCTACGATGTTGCCTGGAACGGTATTAGGTATGTATATGTGATTTCTTTTGTTTCCTCTTGTCATAAGAAGCTTTTTCTGCTGCTTACTATTTTTTTTTCCACTTAACAATCCTCTCACTTTACTTCATCAACCTACCCCGGCCCGAGCCACCAACCATCAAATATCAACTGCGATTTCTACTTTACAAAAAAAAGCATTCATTTCTACAAGATGCCCAGATTCGAGGATATCAAGGGGGACCTTTTTGAAGCCATTTGGCGTGCTACTGCTCCGACGTTCGGGCCGGAGCAGCAATCGGCTGTTATCACCCATCTTAAGGCAAAAGGCATCGAGATGACTTGGGACGCTGTGCGGTATGAAAACAAACTCCCTTTCAATTTGCGATTTCCTTTTCTTTCCTTTGCTTCAACTTTTCGATATCTATTGCACACCAGCACACGAATCCTCACGGCCTCACCTCAGCGACTTTAATACAACTGCCCTATTTTATCATCTCCAAACCTTGTTACGATCAACATGCCACAAAACTGGAGTGCCCCCGGTCTGCACGAGGACCTTGTTGCCGTGCTGCTCAAGCAAGATTTGGTTTCCACTGAAAATTGGAAGGCTGTGCTTGCCGGCATGCATGAAGCTCAGTATCAGTTCACCTGGAGAGGTTTCGAGTAAGAGGCCTGCCTGTCTTTCTAATCCTCTCCCTATCGCGCGCGTACTTTTTTGTTTTTTTTGTTTTTATCCTCTGCCGCACAATTTCCATTTCACTTTCACTTCACCTCATTATCTCAAAATCTACACCAACACAACCCATCATCCACTACCTTGACTTCATTCGTCAAACCAAACAAGCATTCGCAATGGCCACCAATTCTGCGGGTAGGACTATTTGGGATGATCGAGCCCGATCTGTCCTTCTTCAGGCCGTCATGGATGTAGCACCACCGTCTGCGGATCAGTGGGAGTCCATCATGGAGAAAGTTCAGGAGAGTGGTTACAGCTACACTCCCAAAGCTGCATTGTATGCCTGCCTAGCCCATGCCTGTTTACCGCTATTTTAATTTATTTTGGGGGTTCTCTTGCTCCCGGTTTCTGTTTTTATTTCTTCCCGCCTCACTCACTCACACTCAGTCACCTTCCCCTCAACTCCCACCTCATCCTTGTTATCATTATCAATCCTCAACCTCACTCACAACCGGCAAATCCGTCATAACTATCAGCATCGTTAGCATCATCAATCATTCCTTGTTTGTTGTACCAAAAATACCATTCAAGATGTCTGGTAGTCGTATCACCCACAGGTGGGATGACAAGTCCGACCGCGACCTGCTTATTGCGGTCTTGGCCGAGTTGGCTCCAACTCCCGAACAAATGAAGAATATCGTCCAGAGATGCCATGAAGCTGGATACACCTTTACCGTTTCAGCTGCAACGTACCATATTGCTCTTTACTATATTTCGTTGTTTTGGCCTCGGCTTTTTGCTAACCTCCAATCCCAACAGGCAACATCTGCAAAAGCTCAAGAAGAAGGACCCCAACGGCCCTGGCGCAGCTACGCCCTCAACTCCAAAGGGCAAGAAGACCGCCGCCTCTGCCACAGGCTCCGCTGCTAAGTCGACTTCGAAGCGAGGTCGCAAGCCGGCTAAGAAGGTGTTGGACGCGGATGACGATGAGGAGGATGACTTCGACGCCTCTCCTTCCAAGAAGACCAAGACCGAGGACAAAGCGGAAAACGATGCCAAGGTTGATCGTGTCAAGGCGGAGTAAGTTTTGAATAGTTGCGATGCTGCTGCTGCAAAGATTTTTTTTTTAAAAAAATAAAAAATAAAATAAAGCTACTCAAGCTAACATTTGGCATCTTGACTAGGCACGTCGAGGAGGATGATGCCATCTAGGCATGGCCGCCGAGGGCCCTCTTCAGCCGGAACACACATCAGAGATTGGGGTTAATCCTGCTTTCATGGTAGAAGATATATCCGACTGAAGCTCTGATACTCCTTGTTTTTGATTTTCATCTTTACCAACGGTACTCAAGGGCACTGCCAATCATATGGAGGCGTTTTTTCACCTACGATAAGGAAATATGTCATTTTCATTGATATCAGGCAAGGGGAACGTGTCATGTCAGCACACAGTTGACGGGAGATGGGGGCAGGATAGACCGCTGTTACGATGACAACGGACCGGAAGCCCCGTCTATTACAACAAGTACCTAGCTTCGAGATACGACCATATCGCAGATTTTCTTTTCAAAACCTAAAGTGGTCGAGAACCCTGTGAAGTCATCGAACAAGGGATACGGCGAATGCTTGCGAATCGCGCCGTTGGAGTGTCTTGAAGCTGAGGGCCGATCTCTTCCCAAAGCTTTTGGTCTGCGCTCAATCAGAAAGTCCTAATCACTACAAAAGCAAGATGCCCCAATGCAGTCCAAAGCCACACACATCAAACGGTGATTCTATTATTTTACACAGCTGGTATGTTCATCCTATGCACCGCCTATGTAGACATACATTAGCGGGGTAAAAAGTACAACAAAATGCCGAACCTGCAGAACTGGAATTCAAACGTTATAACAAGAGACTTTATCGAACAGGGCCCCCGCTACTTCTATCCCCTACACGCCAGGTGTCTTCTTGCCGGGTCCCCGGTGGCAACCAAGAGGTGGTGCTGGCCCCCCTCTGCCTGCCACCCCTACCGGGCGTTTGATCATCTGATTTCTTGTTATCGC
The DNA here is from genome assembly GCF_000002495.2 of Pyricularia oryzae 70-15. Classification (NCBI taxonomy): domain Eukaryota; kingdom Fungi; phylum Ascomycota; class Sordariomycetes; order Magnaporthales; family Pyriculariaceae; genus Pyricularia; species Pyricularia oryzae. The sequence goes on along the minus strand of NC_017851.1, from coordinate 2,791,188 downwards.
CTTCTGTCCTTACGGGCAGCGCGTAGCCATTGACATATGGCCGCGGGGCGTTTATGCCACCGTCGAACCCATCGGGTCCGGCAGATGCCGGGCTTTCGAAAACCAGCCCGCCGTTGACACCATTGGATTTAGTGGAGAGTGGGAGAAGGGAATCCTTCGCGCCCTTGTCACCCAGGTACGTTGCCCTCTTGTCCGCCCGGTTGCCCTCCTTTGTCCTGTCGTAGAGATAAAGACCAACGAAGGTGAGGGCAATTCCGACAGCCTGGATCTTGGTCGTTGGGCTGCGGAACCACACTAGGGCAATGACGATGACGAACACCCTTTTGATCAGACTGGCAACTGAGTACGTCACAGGGGACACCATGGACAAAAGAACAAAGGCCATGATGTTTTGCCCAAAATGGAACGTGCCATTAAAGACAAACTCTATGAAAAGTCTGCCGTGATCAAAGGTGCCCGGGGCCGTGGTCAAGTCGACTGAGCCATCGCGTAAGAAATCTCCGATAATGCCAATTCCCTCGGACCAGAACCAGATGGGTACAGTCAGGATGAACGCCATGCCGGAAGAATAGCAGAGCAAGTTCAGCTTGTCGAGTTTGCGGGACTTGTGCCCCATGCCTTCTGCTTCGGCACGTGCTGCTTCGTTGAACAGGCGCTTCGAGAAGATATTTTGCGTCACAAAAATAAGCGTAGCAACGAGGGCGTAGACGATGCCCAGAATCTCGCCACCAAATTTGTGCTTGCCCGAGCAGGCGAGCATTACACCAAGCGTCAGGGGCACCAGGGACAAATATGTTGCGGCAGGGTAGCGAATGTTGAAGACTATGCGATATGCGAGCACCGTAAAGAGCGGGGAAAGCCCCTTGATGGTGTGCACTAATGACACGGGGATCTTGGATGTGGCGGTTGAGCTGAGTAAGTGACCAAAGATCTGGAAGGCTGCCAGCGGCATGGTGGTTTGTATGACGTCGCGCGAAGGGTACCGGATGCCGTGCTTAAGGGCCGGCACTGCGGTGCGCAGGCCCGGGGAGATGGAAGCCAGCCATGACAGCAAGAGGCAGTAGCCACAGACAAAAGCGAACTGAATCAAAGTTAAGGTGGCGGGCATGGCGAAAGCATTCAATATCGACTTGGAAGAGGTGTTGGTCAGAGCAGAAGACCCGTACCATATTATGCAAAGGACCTGCCACGCTAAGTCAGTACCAAGGTCTTCCTTCACTTGGGTCGAACGAGTGAGCTGGGTTTTGTCCGAGACTGGCTGACACGCACAATGAGTCTGGGTGATAAGGGGGCCTTGAGGGCATCGGCAATCTCGTGCGCATTCTGGCTGACGCTACCATGCCTCGATCTTATTGTGCGGATCGCCTCGCTGATGCTCTTTTGTCTGCTATGCCCCCCACTGCGGCCTGAGCCGCTATATGTCGAGGATGCCGGAGTCCATCTCACTCCAACAGGCTGGGAGTGAGAACCACCGTTGGCAATGCCATTGGCGTGACCATTCAACTTGTTGGCATTGTGATTGGTGATGCCGACGTCGAGGTCAGGGAATTTCTCCATCGGCGCGGGCCGAACTGACTGTCGGGGTAGGCTCGGCGCGGAGGCTCGGCACTGGGACGGATTTGACTTCCTGTTTCGTGTCGGGTAATTCCAGGCTTGATCACGTTTGCTTGATTCGGCGTCTTATTCAAAGTCCGCGTTCGTGACTACCCGGTGCTGTGTGGTTCCGATTCAGGAAGGCGGTAGATCCAAGAGAAGATGAGATGATGCCTCTCTCGGTCAATGCAACACTTTGCGCACGTCGCAATGAGAAAGTCCGGACTTGGGTAGATGTGGCCTCGCCTGGTTGACAAGACAGCAAAGCTGTTGGCGCAAATAGTGTCGAAACTAGCGTACACAATTATGGCATCTACCTTGGCCAAGATATTTGGTTAAAAGAAGAAAAAGGGATTCCGGTTTGCGCTGTCTCAACAACTGATTGTGTCTCCAAGCTGCGGGAAAGTGGGACATGGTAGGTCCACTATCGGGGGATCTGACCTATGATAGAGCCAGACTTACCTCACCCATGCTCCTGATAAGCTTGTGCTGATCTTATCGCCGCACAGATGAGGATCCCCAGGTAGGAGGAGCCTTGCGCGCGCATTTTATCCCTGCAGCTCTGTCGCCGACGAGACGAGACAGGTAGAATTTCGTAACGCGACTTTGACGTACGTTCGTTGCGGAAACTAATTCCATCCAATACCACACATCATCTCCGGAGCAAAGCCCATCTCCACAGCAGTCGGGCTTCAGCATTACAAATTTTTGCTTACTCGAATAGTAAAACTTGCCCATAAGGCGCAAGACAGATTATCGAAACCCGGACGTTCCACCATCCCGACGCCTCGGCCTTTTAAGGCTGCCGCGCTTCGCCAAATCACGCAAAGATGGCGACACAAAAGATGACCAAGAACCAGATGAGGAGGGCAAAGAAGAAGGAGGAGAAGAAAGCGAAGACAATTGTAAGCTGGCTCTCTGCCTTATCCTGTTTCGTTGTTCCAGGTCGACTGACTGTATCGCAGTCTGTTTCACAAACTCCGGAGCCAACATCAGAAAAGACCAATCCCGTCGATAGCGACGACAAGGAAGCCCCCGTATCAAACACTGAAGGCCCCGAAGTCAAGAAAGACGGGCTTGCAGAGGATAAGATTGCGATTGATGAGCTTCCGGAGTTTGATGAGGACGATCCCAACTTTGCCCTGTATCGCGACATTATCAGCAAGTTTACGGTACCACTGGACGAGGATGGTGTGCCGCGCGACTCGAAAAACAGGAACAAAGAGGAGGTCTTTTACGGCGACGACGACAACTATGGATCCGAGGACGAGGAGGCCAGTGGTGAAACCAAGCTGTCCAAGAGGAAGCGCAAAAAGCTTGGAAAGCTCTCTATCGCGGAGCTGAAGGCGCTCGTCAGGAACCCAGAGGTCGTGGAGTGGCATGATGTATCATCATCGGACCCGCGACTGCTTGTACAAATCAAGGCTCAGCGCAACATCGTCCCTGTGCCTGGTCATTGGTCGCTCAAACGAGAGTACCTCTCGAGCAAGCGCGGTATCGAGAAACCGCCATTCAGACTGCCAAACTTTATCGCAGAGACTGGTATCACGGAGATGCGTGATGCTGTTCTGGAGAAACAGGCAGAGCAGACACTCAAACAGAAACAGAGAGAACGGGTTGCGCCAAAGATGGGCAAGCTTGATATCGACTATCAAAAGCTATACGACGCCTTCTTCCGTTTCCAGGAGAAACCGCCACTTACCCGTTTCGGTGATGTGTACCACGAGGGCAAGGAATTTGAAGCAGATTACAGGTACTTTAAGCCTGGTGAGCTCAGTGACGCTCTTAAGGAGGCACTGGGAATGCAGCCAGGTTTTCCACCCCCTTGGCTCCTCCAGCAGCAGCGCATGGGGCCGCCGCCTTCCTACCCTACCCTAAAGATTCCCGGTTTGAACGCACCACTACCAAATGGCGCCGCGTGGGGCTTTGCTCCAGGCCAATGGGGCAAGCCGCCCCTGGATGAGTACAACAGGCCAATCTACGGTGGTGACATATTTGGAATCTTGGCTGGCAACCCGGCCGGTGCCCCAGGTGCACAGCAAACGACTGGCCCTGCACAAGCTGGGGAGCCCGTCGAGAAGACTTTATGGGGTGAGCTACAGCCTCCTGCGGAAGAGTCCGAAGACGAGGAGGAAGAGGAGGATGAGGAAGAGGAGGAAGAGGAGGATGGCGATTTACCGGGCGGACTGCAGACACCGAGCGGCCTCGAGACGCCTGGCGGCTACACCACTTCTGTAACAGAAATTGGCGCCAGCGGTGTTGAGAGCAGCATGGGTGGAGAGTTCGACTTGCGCAAGCAACGGCGTGGATACGAAACAGAGGAATCTACGGCAGGGCCAAGATCTGCGTACACAGTTATCCCTGAGCGGCAAGCTCAAGCAACGGGCTTCTTTGGCAGCGACAGGGTATATGACTTGTCAAAAAACCAAAACAAAGGGCCTGTACTTGGACAGGACGATGACAGTGGGCGGAAGCGCAAGAAGCCTGGCGATGTGGATGTCGCGCTGGACCCAGATGTGCTGGTTGGTCAGGACGGAATCAGCAAGGATGAGCTGCGGAGGAAGTTTGAGGAGGGCCGGAGGGAGGAGGGACCGGGTGCGAAGTGGCAGTATGATGATGATCTTAGCGAGATGATTGCTCAAGAAAGCCGCAAGCGACAAAAGAGAGATGAGGAGCGGAGAGGAGGTGGTAGTGGCGGGGCTGAGAAGAAAAAGGAGGCCAAGTATAGGTTCTAAGATGAGCTTCGACACCACTATGATAAAGAAATGTATAACCAAACTTGGCCGAAGCCATTTGAAAATTCACTTGTTAATTTTTTTTTTTTAATTCTTTTTTTTTTTTTTTTTTGGTGGGGAAAGGTAATCAACTGTCCAGTGGAATACCAAGTGCCTCCTGAATTTGTTTACTGTATACTCCATACTCAACATAATACTAAGTAACTCCGGTCAAAGACGGGTGGAACAGGATAGGACAGAGAGTCGATATGTATCTCTGAAGAACCACATAATGGTCACAGCTGGGCCCTACAAATATTCAAAGTAAGAACTAGAGCTGGTCTCGAATTACATATCATACATGCAGACTTGGAAAGTGAAATAGGCCGCGCTACAGCAAAGACATTCTGTCTAGAAAATGGACCGGCACTGTTCGTAGCGGATTTCGGGAAACACTGCGTCCTCATACCGCCGGGTTCGTGACAGGAAGGTAATTGCCATCTTCGTCATCCGTAAACAAGGCCGGAAGTTTATCAGGTGGCAGGTCTGCCAGCCTGCGCCTGACAGGCTCAAAGGTATAATTATTGGATAACAACCTGGCCAGCTCAACATAATCCTCGATATCGACGGCGGCAAGAGGCACCTGCATAAGCTGGTGGTATTCGTCACCCACCACATTGCTAATGTTGTAGACCTCGTGGTCGGCCAGGCCACGCATCCACCATATATGTGTTGCCAGTTTTGAGAATGCAAGCCAGTGGGCAATTATAACGAGGGCGCGCGGCCGTCTCTCGCGCGCAGCCTCGACGAATGACGGCGGCACAAAGGTAAAGAATGTTATAACCCTCAAGGTGAGGATGGGACCGTACGTATGCTCGAGGTCCATGTACAAAGCTCCAAGGACTTTGAGAGTGCTGTAGTAGGCCTGGACGTATGGGAACTCCTCATCGCCCTCTTTAAGCGAGGAAACCATGAACAGGAGATTCCCAGGGATGTAGCGAGCCGCCTCTTCGCCGTTGACAGGGGGTCTGCTAAAAAGCGGCGCCAGTCCGGAAGGTTCGGAGTTGCCTTTTAAGGGACTGCCAGTATGTTGTACTATCATACCGTAAATCAGAGAGATGCCCTTCCAGACCACGATCCAATCTAGTATAAAGAGAGGAGGTGGATTTGGTTGACGAAAGTTCTCAGATGACAGGGCGCACATAAAGAGAGAGCATGTTAATAAAGCGTTAAACGTCCTCGGCTTGGCCGCCTCGATAGCTTCCCGATAGCCCTTCATTGCCGAGGAGTTATACAACATGATCCTCGACAATGGTATCTTTTCGTTCTCCATGGAGGACATTTGAAGGGCTGAGAGGCCTAGCATGCAGTCCATGAGGAAGCGGTGCTCCAGAGCAATCCTGGGAATAGTGAAGCGCAATGTCTGATTTAGCATGGACTGCTTGCTTGCACCGTACTCGCTCAGATCAGAGTTGAAGGATTCGCATCCTTTGGCGGTATAAAACCAGAGAAGCTTCATGTCGAGATAGTCGGAGTCAGCGGGCCGTGGTGCTAGCTGGGGCGAGACGGGCAGCACTGCAAAGTCCTCATTTGGTTGTGGGGTATTCGCTACTTCGCTCGGCGACGACGGTGAAGACGCAGACGACGGCGGCGAGCTCGATTTGGATGAAGCCGAAGTCGCAGCCGCAACTACTGACCGAGCCGTCTTTTTGGCAGCGGGGAGCGCATAAACGCATTCCTCCATGCGCAGGACGCACGTCCTGCATTGTGGCCTGTCTTCGGAACACTTGATCTTCCTGGCCTTGCAGTTCCGACAGCCACCTCGCGACTTTCTGTGCGGGCGTTTCGAATGAAAAGGCCTTTCTGGGAGCGACGTGTCTGCTGAGCCCCTTGAATCCATGGCGAATAAATATAGATGTGAGGTGCCAAGGCAAGGCTTAGTCCAGATACCTCATATGTAGGTTAGGTAAGGTAGGTAAGGTAGGTATATAAGATATGTATGTATGGTCCCTCGCTTGTATAGGCGTGTATGGTGTGTGGAGAAAGGTTGCAGACAATGGAAGGAAAATAGATGACTATGGAATCGGGAGGGGATGCATGGCAGAGGGATAAAAAGTCCCGTTGAGAGTTGATCGTAGACTTTGTGAGGCGATTGACATAACAACAATTATTGATTTATGGTTGGGTTACCTAGGTAGGTACCTATCCAGCATTTCCTAGGCCTCGGTATGATGACAGGTCTATCTACAAAGTTGAGATTTACATTGAGGGATCCTACCTAGATAAGTGTCTGTCTCATCGAGGAGCAATACGCATGGGACGGGCTAGGCCTAGAATAGATTCTCCAATCGCAGTGCGCGCGTCATCCATCACCCCCCGTCGCAGTGCCTCTTTCCTCCGTATTCATTTTAATTCCCCACCAGACCCAACATGCGGCGTATTAGGCATGATGTTGGTCCGTCCCACATACCCTGTACCCCCCTCCGGCAACAAAACAACCCTAGCTCGTTCGTCCATTGGATCGCGTCGCGTCTGTCTGAGCATTGGGATGAACTCTGACGTTGATGAATATGAATTCGTCTGTTATTGATTGCTTTTCATGTGTCGTACACATAAAGTCAATTGACCATGCATCACATGAATAATTTAGCTTAACTGAAGCGCGTAAGGCCTTTTCTACTTCTCTGCTCAAACATTGGATTAAATTTCTCTCACCTTCTCTGTTCGATCGTATGGCAACCTCTCTCTTCAACCTCCCAGACGAGCTCGTTTTCACGGCTCTGTCGCAATCGTTTCAATGCAGAGACGCTCAGATCAGAGCACTAGCTACTTTATTATATGTACGCAGTACACCATGATGGAACACACACACCACATAGCAGTGCATACTTTCTCATGGATCCCGCTGACATGTGCCCATCGAACAACCGCAGCCCAATGCCGCCCCTTGTCGCAATGTCGTTGTTCATGGCGCTCAATCTACAGGCAAGAGTGTAGTCACTGAAGCTCTCCTGGAGCGCATGGTCGAGGACGGAGCTGAATTGAGCTACGCCGTTGTCAATTCTGTAGAGTGTATCACAGGTCGTCACCTCCTCGAAACAACCATCAACAAAGTTGCCGAGTCTTTGCACCGCGAAGATGTTGCTCGACGCTGCGAGAATCTCTCGCAGTTTTCGGTTGAGCTTGCCAGGATGATCACAAGCTATGCACGGGAGACTGAGAGGCCCGCTTCTTGGAGGTTCGTCCTGGTATTCGACGCCATTGACCGCCAGCGTGATTCGCCCCCGACGCTTCTACCCGCCTTGGCTCGTCTTTCCGAGATAGTGAGCATTCCCACTGGCCGCATCTGTCTACACGCGGAAATACCGAATCGGACTAACACATGGAAACTCGTACTCAAAGATACCGAACCTAACTATCGTTTTCATAATGACTTGCCCTCCGGCAGGAACATTCCGAACCTCTGCCATACCACATGTACACTTCCCAAATTACTCCCGGAACGAGTTCATCGAGATAATATCAGCAAGTTCCCCACCTCCCATACCCGGGCTGGCTACAGACGCAGCACTCGACTTATGGTCTCGATTTGTTGGTCCCGTATACGACTCCCTAGGCAAAGCCGCGGCCCGAACCCTGCCCGCACTGCGGCAAGCATGCATTACCCTCTGGCCACGTTTTACAGCTCCGATACTAGCAGGAACCCATGGGCCTCGTGAACTTACCCGCCTGCTCGTCGCAGCCCGGACATATCTGCAAGACGAGCGCCTCCTTGCGCCGGGTATCATCACCGCTCAAGCGCCCTCTGCAATCAGGAGCACGGCAGCTACAGACCCTCAGCAGACGACCGAGCTCTCCGCACTACTCCCGACCACCGCTCGCCTCCTACTGGTAGCGGCCTACATGGCCTCACACAACGCCACAAAGCACGACCTGGTGCTCTTCTCCACCCACTATCATGGCCGCCGCCGACGGCGTGGTGGACTCTCTGGCGGGACCGGCGGAAGGCCCAACAAGCACCGCAAAATCGCCCGGCGGCTGCTCGGGGCCCATGCTTTTGTGTTTGAGCGCATGCTGTCCATCTACATAGCCCTGCGTAAAGAATGGGAGGCCGACTGGGACAGGGAAACCGGCCGTGCTATCAGCGGGGCTACCCTGGCCGGCGACGTAGCCATGGCTGTCGCCACTTTATCGAGCTTGCGTCTTCTCGTGCGAGTAGGCGGCGGCGGAGATCCTACCGACCGTAGTGGTAGGTGGAGGGTGAACGTGGGTTGGGATGTCATAAGACCATTGGGACGGAGTATGGGGGTTGAGGTGGAAGACTGGTTGATAGACTAGGTCTTGAAATAATGGAAGGGGTGGGAATATTTAGTAGGTCATGAGAAGATAGAGTTTTACTGAACGCAAACCAAACAAGCATCCAACCGAAGGAAAATACAGCCCAGTTGCAACGGTGGCTACGTGGACCCTACGCAAGAAATCAAGTCTACAATATACATATTGTAACTATGGACAGGCGAATCATTGAGGGATAGCTGGCCAGGGGATACATAATGAAATAAAGAAACAAATGAAATGTAGGCAGGTGTAAAATCATCATGATACGAGTCTAGTCAGGTCGGTTTGACATGCTTCGCTCTCCCACGAGCTTGCAATGCAAGGGCGGCATAGCAGCTAAGGGGAATGACAAGGGCATCAAATTGAGGACTCAAGTCAAACTTTATTGGACTCGCTTCGAAAAAAGCAAATGTGAATTTCGCTTATTGTAAATACAAATATCCAATGAACCGGATTATGCAATACTATTGAAGACTCGCAGGGTGTGGGAACAAGTCGAGTAATTACTTGGATTCTTGGTACACAGCTCACAAAGGAAACTTAATTGAGCTAAGAAACAGCGCCGAGAAACATCGGTGTCTCCGTCTCTATACACAGAGCCTCCATCTCTAGACTCCCCCAACCGGCGAAATGACTTTTAATATCACAGGGTGGTCCGTTTCAACATCTTCTCTTCCTGGCTTACGCGTCCTTCTCGAGCTCAGCCAGAATCTTCTCACCCTTCTCACGTGCCGACGCAAGGTCACCAACCATGTAGAAAGCACCCTCGGGAAGGGAGTCACCCTCACCAGCCAGGATAGCCTTGAACGAGGCAATGGTGTCCTTAAGGTCGACAAGCTTGCCCTCGATACCAGTGAAGACCTGGGCGACAGTGAAAGGCTGGCTCAGGAAACGCTGGATCTTACGGGCACGCTCGACAGTGAGCTTGTCGGCCTCAGACAACTCGTCCATACCCAGAATGGCGATGATGTCCTGGAGCGACTTGTACTCCTGGAGGATTTGCTGGACGCGGGTGGCGACCTCGTAGTGCTCCTGACCGACGATACGGGGGTCAAGCATACGCGACTTGGAGTCGAGAGGGTCGACAGCCGGGTAGATACCCAGCTCGGAAATACCACGGGACAACACAGTGGTGGCGTCCAAGTGGGCAAAGGTGGTGGCGGGGGCAGGGTCGGTCAAATCGTCAGCAGGGACGTAGACGGCCTGGACGGAGGTAATAGAACCCTTCTGGGTGGTGGTAATACGCTCTTGCATACCACCCATGTCGACGGCGAGGGTGGGCTGGTAACCGACGGCAGAGGGGATACGACCCAGCAGAGCCGAGACCTCGGAACCGGCCTGAGTAAATCTATATAGACTGTCAGTTGAATGCTACTTTTCAAGGGTTTACAAGATGAGATATTTACCGGAAAATGTTGTCAATGAACAGGAGCACATCCTGGCCCTCGTTCCTGAATTGCTCAGCAACAGTAAGACTAGTGATTGTAAATCGAGTTAGTGAATGAAAACAGGATACGGGATATCCTTTAGGAAACGTTATCGAGAAGAGTCTAAACAACACTTACCCGGTAAGGGCGACACGGGCACGGGCTCCCGGGGGCTCGTTCATCTGACCGAAGACCAGCGACACCTTGGACTCGCCATCAAGCTGAATGACGGAGGTCTCCTGCATTTCGTGGTACAAATCGTTACCCTCACGGGTCCTCTCACCGACACCAGTGAAGACGGAGTAACCACCGTGGGCCTTGGCGATGTTGTTGATAAGCTCCTGGATGAAGACGGTCTTGCCGACACCGGCACCACCGAACAGACCAATCTTTCCACCACGAGCGTAGGGGGCAAGCAGATCGACGACCTTGATACCGGTAACCAGAATCTCGGCAGTGGTCGACTGCTCGACGAACTCGGGAGCCTCAGCGTGAATGGGAAGGTACTTGTCGGTCTTGATGGGACCACGCTCGTCAATGGGGTCACCAGTGACGTTCATGATACGACCAAGGGTTCCAGAGCCGACGGGAATGGTGATGGGAGCACCTGTGTCCTTGGCCTTGGCGCCACGAGTGAGACCCTCAGTACCTAGTCGGCGTTAGTATGTGTCAACAAAATTTTCATCGAGAATGGCCTGTGCAGTGGATTTCAATCATCGCTTACCGTCCATGGCAATGCAGCGGACGACATTCTCGCCCAGATGTTGCTAAAAAAAGTTTTCTCTCGTCAGAATCACAATCTCTGTTGTTGAATACGGCTGTCAATTGTTCGTCGTGAGGTAATGGTCGCTTACCGAAACCTCAAGGACGAGCTTCTGGTTGTTGTTGGTGGTCTCAAGGGCGTTAAGAATCGGGGGGAGCTTGGCAGTGTCGAATTTCACTGCGTTGCTTCGGTTAGCAAATGCTCTATCATTTTCGACGTCGACATCGCAAGCGCTATTCAGATTGAATTCGTCGCTGTCGACAGTTGATGATCGGATAATGCTCACCATCCACGACGGCACCAATGACCTATGAAATGTTAGCTGTTGTTGTCCTCACACGATGAAGCTAGCTCCAAGGCCGAATCCCGAGGCAGTGAGTTCTCACCTGGTGAATCTTTCCATCACCGACACCCTGTGTGCTGGCGAACCTGGCACCGAGAGAGTATTTGGGGAGTCTTAAGCTGGGGCGCGCAGCGAGGCGCGAGGCCGGGCGAGCTGCCCTCGCGATGGGAGAAAGGCCGCTGTTGATGTGGACAGACGTTCAGGTTAGCCCGGGTTTCCGGAAAGCTCAATTGAACGCAATTGACTTTTCGACAGAACATAATGCAATTGAAGCATTAGATACTGACCTCTTGAACATCTTTCCAGATATCGCAGAACGACGAGAGATGGGAGTGGAGAGGTAAGGGAGATGGACTTGCTGGAAGAAGTTTCAAGGTCCAGCAAAAGTTGAAGGTTTTGCGGAGTCTTGTTCGGCTGCAAAGTGCAAGCTCGGGCGTTTGTAGCCTGGATACTGAGGCCACAACAATAGCTCGGTCGACCACCAGTATCCCTGTTCCATTCCCACTCGCGAGAAATTCCGAGGTTAGGTGGGCCGTTATTGATGACCACGTATGGATAATTGGTTGATCCGCCTCCACCTGCCGTTGCCCGACCGCCAGGGTGACCAAGAAACTGAGGGAAGAAAAAAAAACCCGTGAAGAAAAAACATGGGATTTTCATCCACTTGCTAGATAGTACACTACTGGTTGACTAAGATACTTGAGCAATTTAATCATCGTACAGATGAACTCACAATTTATACGGCTATCCCTACTCATTATATGCCACGAGAATTGACGCCTCTGTATTTTTGGGATGAAAATTTATACACCTGGTACGGTAGTACCTATCTACCACGTACCATTTACTTCGCATCTACCTACTCTCCAATATGCTTTCACTAATTTCCCCTCTTCTTCTTCTGTGAACTTTCTTTCCTACAGCATCGCTGTCAACCTAGTTACAAGTCGTTGTCTCGCACTCCAGCCAGTCTAACGGCAATGGTTCAAACAAAATATACCATAAAGGATTTTTTTTTGTTCTTGAAGCTGCAGCACTTACTGCAACACCATAGTATTTTCTAATATCTCTCACGGGTTTTACTCAACATTGTGATCTGGAATAATTACTGTCCGTTTGTCCGTCTGTGCCATAATTCTGATACCTCATCTTATTATTTCATTCGACCGTAACGTGCACATAAGTTCTCACCAGACGTCCTGTAAAATGAAAGAAGACATTCTTTTTCTTGACAAACCCGCACTTGGTTTTTTTTTTTTCGATTCTCCTACCAAAAGAAGACAAGCCAGAAACGGCTACTCCAGCTCGAGGACCTATAGACTGAGTTAGTACTTTACAGATCATCGATCTCTGACATACTTTGGGGTAACCTACGACAGCGGTACGGCTGGGAAGATAGATATGAGTCCAGTTCTTGCGACCGTTCCACTCCATCGGGGTGGTGAAGAATCGTGTGGAGCTGTCTATACGACCATGGCCTCCGAATTCTTTGTCGTCCGTGGTCAAAGCGACCTTGTACGTGCCAGACACGTCGACTCCAATTCTGTAATCGGCAAAGCTCTGGGTTGGGTGGAAGTTGAAAGCGAATACCACACCTGCACGTTCAAAGACGACTACCATATCAGACTCGTTTTTGAGCGAAATGTACGCCTGGGGAGCACTGAGCCAGCCGTGCTTCTCCTCGCAGTTGTTCATGGCGGCGTCGAAGTCGTTTAGGAACCGATATCTCAAAAGATTGTCCTCGGTCAGGTTCAATTGACGCCTTGCATACCAGAATGAGTTCTGGTTGCCCTCGCGAGGGAAGTCAAGCCACTCGGGGTGCCCAAACTCGTTACCCTCGAAGTTGAGGTAACCCTCGCCTCCAAGACCATGAGTGAGCAGGCGAATCATTTTGTGCAAAGCCATCCCGCGGTCAATGATAGGGGTCAAAGGTGTCAGTGTTGACATGTGGGTGTACATCTCAGCGTCGCAGAGATGCATCATGAGAGTCTTGTCACCGACAAGTCTATCGGGCCATGTAGTGTCAGCTAAACATTCCAGTCGATTTCAGATGACTTCCCAGTCTAACTTACGCTTGATCGTGACTCTCGCAGTACGCAATGGTCTTCTCGCCGTGCCGTCTGTTGGTCAATGTCCAGCAAATATCGGCCATGTCCCATTCCTCATCTTTCTTCTCTTTGAGGATCTTGATCCACATGTCTGGGATTGCCATGGCTAGACGATAATCGAAGCCCACTCCGCCGTCGGACCAAGGAAGACAGAGAGTTGGCATGCCAGAGACGTCCTCTGCGATGGAAATCACCTCGGGGTACAGCTCATGAAGCATCTTGTTTGCAAGCATGAGATACACGAGAGCCTCTTCGTCGGCATCCGGGCCGAAATACTCATGGTAGCCTCCAGAGAAGCCACTGGATTAAAATGTTAGTCACCGCATTTGTTTGATGAGAGTCCAAGTACAACTTACGTCCCCATGCCGTGGTGGAGATACAGCATGCTTGTCACGCCGTCAAAACGGAAGCCATCGAACTGATACTCGTCCATCCAGAATCGGAGATTGCTGAGGAGGAATCGAAGAACTTCATGATGGCCGTAGTTGAACAGCCTGCTGTCCCACTGGTCGTGTCTCCCTTTGCCGCCTGCATGGAAGTACTGATGGTCTGTCCCGTCAAACTCATTGATGCCATCCAAGACGTTCTTGGACGCGTGGCTGTGAACCACATCAAGCAGAACAGTAAGTCCCATGCCATGAGCAGCGTCAATAAGCTCCTTAAGATCCTCCGGGGTGCCATAGCGGCTGCTTGCGGCAAAGAAGTTGTTGATCTGGTAGCCAAAGCTGGCATAGTAAGCATGCTCCATAATGGCCATAAGTTGGATGACGTTGTATCCAAGCTTCTTGATGCGAGGGAGCATGTTCTTGGTGAACTCCTTGTATGTGGCTACACGAAGCTCAGGCGAGGAAATTCCAACATGGGCCTCGTAGACACGCACGCTCTTGGGCTTCTTGGGGCGAGGGTTCTTGAATGTATACCTCTCACTGGATGGGGGATTCCAGAACCTGGCGTCGTAGGCAGGCGATACAGAGAGATCCTGCGTGACATACTTGATCCACGCCGGAAGGCGATCTATGAGTTGCCCATTGGGGAGGAAAAGGGAGATCTAATAAAAGTCAGTACCCAAGTTATCAACAGCAGAGAGATGCAATCAACACTAACCTTAACCTTGGAGTTGTGAGGAATAGCTGGTTCTCCAGCGGCAGTGGGGGGAACGGTTATCTCGAAGACTCCATACTCATTCTTCTTCATAGGGTGCGACTGGCGGCTCCATTGGTCTGGGATCCATGTATTAGTATAACATTTGCAATACGTTTGACCAGATCATATATATGAGATCTGTGCGACGTTTGAGGGGTTACTCCTTACTGAAGTCACCAACCAGGAATGCCGCAGTTGCATTTGGGGCCCATTCACGATACACGATTGTGTTGTCTGGCTTCACATTGAATCCGTAAACCTCGGTGCCCTGTTTGTTTTTTATCACAAGATGTCAGCCAATGATAAAGCTAGGTGCCGACATGTTGACTTGGCATCCACCTAGATTCCTTACGTACCCTCGTAAACTTCTCAATTGACCCTTCGCTCTGCTCGATCTTCTTGAGCCAGTCTTCAGCCATGCCATGGCGGCGTTTGATGACATCCTCGAAGGGTTCGAGCCAGGGGTCAAGCTTTACAGCGCCTATTCATGACAGGCAGTCAATAACATGTCAACGAAGCTATGACCTAGGAATGATGGATGGGCGAATATAATAACCCAGCTTACCAATGTGCTCAACTGTACCTTCGTTGGCCACCACCGTATTGGATCCATTGGTAGCCATTGTTGCAAGATCAAAGTCCAAAGTCGTTGATGTTGCGAGGAAATGGCCTAGATTTTTGGAAGAGGATGCAGAAAAGGTCTTGCGATAGACAGATTAAGATGAATTGGGTTAAGATTAAATACAGCTGGGCAAGTGGAATAAAAGATCCTTGCCACCCCGGTTTTCGATAAAAACCATACGGGTAGAGAGATGAGTTTCGATAAGTTCTTCGAGCTTCGACCAGCCCCGACTACTCTTTATGAGTTGATTAAAACGGGAGGGGATGAGGGCTGATCAAAAGTTATTTTGCGCCTGCTTCAGGGTCTTTTCTTTCTGCAGACAGCCACTCAAAGTTTCCCACTTTCAGAGCTCTCCCCGGACGTAACATACAATGACGTCGTGTGATGTTAATTGGTGGGTGGGGCCACAACCAGAGAACAGATTGCCAACGACATGTGGGCTCAACATTTGAAGGAGCCTGTCCAACCCTCAACATTGGGCGCGAGAAGGCCGCAAAGAGATCCATAATCGGGCCAGTATATCGCCATGTGTTCCGTCTTTGACAGCGTTTTACTTCAGTGGCGGTTGCTTCTGCAGCTCAAGTCCGGCACCGGGGGTGGGGCTAAAAATCCATGTTATCAGCAACAAATAGTGACCGCAGAGTCTGGGCCGTGGCAATCCCTGTACCCGACCCTGGCAAGCCTGGTCGGTCCGCTTGGTGGCGGCTTACTGCGGTAAGGAGGAGCTGTTCTCCTCCAATGGCGCTAATCGAAGGGAACCAACCATGCAGGTAGCCCAGCAGGCCTGGAGCTCCAGAAATCCCCGCACCCCAAAACCGCGCCGGGGCCCGGTCAGACTAACAGTCCAGTAGTTACTGACTGATACAGTGCTATTCAATCCGTCATGGCGTGTATGGTCCGAGACCGGTTGAAGCCAAACATCCACCTCCGCCGTACGTATGTTGCACTCACCCGATACGTGCGATCCAATTGCCCTGCATACAGATAAGATTCATCCCTGATTCGGCCACTGCCGGATCGTACATATCTCGAGCATGCGACCGGTGCCGAGGTGACGGTAGACCTGTATCATGTCGGTCTTCACCCGATCTTGCTCCTCGTGCCCGAGGCTCCTTACAAACCATGTCGCTACCCATGCTGGCTCCCGATCCTTCTCGGTTTCTTGTCGGGCACCCGCCGCCAGCCGAAGGACGCAGGACTTTGGCTCCGGCTACACGAGCAGTTATGATCCCGAAGAATCCGGCCGAGGCCCAATGTTCAGCAAGCCGAGCTTCGGAGTACCCCAGTTCTACCCGCGCGACCTGAAGAGACGTCTCGACGAATTCGTCGTGGGCCAGGAGCGGGCCAAGAAGACCACGACGTCAGTCGTATTCAATCATTATCAGGGCCAGAGAAGAAGACAAAATATTGAGGACGAGAGGAGGGTCGAAGAAGAACGGTTGCTCCGTCAGCAGCACTTCCAGCGAGCCAGGCGCGAGCCGCATCCGGCTGAAGGTCAGGGGCACCCTGAATCGAAACTCGAGCGTAAGCCAAATGCTGACAATTTGGGCTTTGAAGACGATTTTCCGGGCCACCATGAGTCCGCCCAAGGACTTCATGAGCAGGACCCTTCCTTTGTAGAAGAGTTTCTTAGGGACGATGCACGGGACAGCAGACATGTGACCATTCAAAAGTCAAATCTGTTGTGTATAGGGCCAACAGGCGTTGGGAAAACCTACATCGTAGAGTAAGTGATGTTGCCCAGTCTATACGTTACTCGAACGTGCATCACGGACTCGGCTAACTATTGAAAAAAGAACCCTAAGTAGGCATCTCAATGTGCCCTTCACGATCAGCGACTGCAACTCCTTCACACAAGCCGGATACATCGGACAGGACGTGGAAGCCTGCATAGAGCGACTTTTAATCGAGGCGGACTACGATGTGAACGCCGCGGAAAACGGCATCGTGGTTCTGGATGAGTTTGACAAGCTTGCAAGAAGAGAATCGGTCAATGGAAGGGACGTAGGAGGCGAGGGCGTGCAACAGGCACTCTTGAAGCTGGTAGAAGGCTCCAAGGTCACTGTTAACGTCAAGGATACTAGGTCCTCCAGATCCCCAAGTCCGATCACGAGCAATTACAATGGCGGAAGCCAAACCTCCCAATCCAGTCCACCGCCCGGTCCCAGAGTCGAGCAGATCACCATTGATACAACGAACATATTGTTTATTTTCTGTGGCGCATTTGTTGGTCTGGACAAGATTGTGTTGAGGCGCGTAGCAAAGCCAACTATAGGCTTTGGCTCTGAGCCCATTAGGAACGGGGATGCCTTGCCTCGAGAGATGTATGCGCATCTCCCTCACCAGCCGCATATGGTCAAGCCTGGGACGAGCGGGTTCACCCCTCTGGACTTGACTACGCCTGCCGATCTGCAGGCATTCGGCTTCATTCCCGAGCTGATTGGGCGTATCCACAACATATGTGCACTCACCCCTCTCTCGCTTGACGAGCTGCTACGAATCCTGACAGAGCCGCGTAATAGCCTCGTGGCACAATACAAGGCGCTTTTCGAGACATATCCCAGTCGCCTATTCTTCACAAGCCGGGCGTTGTATGCCATCGCCGAACGAGCCGCAAAGAACGAGACTGGTGCTCGAGGCCTGAAGATGGAAATGGAACGTGTGCTCGCAGAGCCCATGTTTGATGCCCCGATGCCTTATGTCGTCATCGACGAGGCTTGCGTGAAGGGCACTTCAAAGGCCAGGTACTGGGGTAAGGATGGGCGGCTTGACGTCGACAGATTACTGCGGGAGGAGAGCGACATGGGCCAACAAACCGGGGATAATGCATCCCACAGCTATCAGCCATACCGTGAGGCCAGTCAGGGCGGGGCTTAAATTGGAACTCCTATGCCAGTTAAGGAAAGAATCGAAGGATGAGCCTCGACATGATCTGTTGAGTACATCTTGAATGTTTGTATGCTGTATTGTTCTTGGCTCCTGACTTCATTTCTGGAGAGATCGTCCTGTAATTCTCGACGTGCCATGGTTGGATTGTCAAGGAAAGGATGGCCTGGCAGAGGCTAGATATTGTACTCATGCTTGAAAGGTTGATCGATTAGGTAGCATTGATAAAGAGCATCCATCACAATCATTAAAAATATCCTTTATCGAATACGGTATTCAATGAACTCAAGGAAATAGTGTCTAACTTTCGCCTCAGTACGAATACAATGTTTACACCAACTGCGTGTGGCCCGATATTGACATCGCCACCAGACCTGGGGATCCCGCCTCTAAGCTTTTTGTACATGGGCAAACGGCCATGGGGACGAGAAAAGGAAGCAAGGCTTTGTTTTTAATCGAAGAAAATACTCAAGCAAGGCATCCCAGCCTACCTTAGTGCTTCGATGCAGGAGGAGACTGGACCTGTCCCTTTCCAGAGTAACCCTCGGACGAAAGACCAGTAAGAGGCTCCGTGTTTTGCGACTGCAATGGCGATGATATGTTAGTGAAATAGACAACATGTCAGCGATAGGGGAAATGGGTCGCACCTTGAGGTACTCGTTGGTCTGCTCCTGCCACTCCTTGGTCATGGTGTGTGGTGCAGGCTTGGCGAACGAGCGCATGGTAGCAAAGATCATGAAGCTAACGGCCAGGCCGATGGCAACGCCCATGGCGACCTTCTTTCCCTCATCCGGGGGGTCGAGGGCTCGCGGGCCGTGCGGGCCAAAGGAAACCCAGTACGCTGTAGGAGAGAGCTTTGTGTCAGTTTATCTGCGTATAAAATGTCGTTTCAATGTTGCCCCGAGCATTTCGATCGACGATTGGCTATTCGAGCCCATAGATTCAGACAAAACCCTTCGGGATTGGGAAGTATCCAGAATTCAGTGAACGCGAAATTGATTTAGACACTCGCTGTGAAAAAATTCGTGTGACCTCGGATGCGAATTGCCCGGGGCACAATTGTGTGCACACTCACCAGCCTTCTTCTCGTGGAGGGTCAGCTCGTTCCAGTTCTCCTTCATGCGTTCCCTCAGAGACATCCACAGCTCTGCTTGCTCCTGCAGAGGCATGCTCTCCCATCTCTTCTCAATGTTGGCCAGAGTGGGCTTCGAGATGGCGTGGGTAGAGGAGGCGCGACGTGCAGTGGCCTGCACCACGCTGCGACGCAGCATCGCCGAGCCCGTCGTCCGGAGCATTTTGTCTGATTAAATCGAGCCGATATGAAAAGAGTGGAGAGGTTTCTGGAGCGAGACGATGTCAATTGAGCTCGAGGTTCTCGTGGTCGTGTTGCGTGGGCGTTGAATTGGTAACGGGTTGGTCGTGGGTAATTGGCTTCTAATGAGATGATAGCGAGGATTTTTTGACAGATCCCGACCGAAGGCTCTCGTATGATGCCGCCAAATCGGGCCTGGGCAAGCTCGGGAATTGGCACCCGAGTCATGGGATGTACACTTTTCACGTGATCTGAAGCTCTTGCTCCGTATAGCCGGGGCTGACGTAGCAAGTCACAGTGGATGCAATGAAATCAGCATTGCTTTCCCACGACATGCAATTGGAGCTAGTATTCAATGGCAGCCAGCTGCTACCAACCAAAACATGACCCACCATGGCTGATACCTTACCAATGGGATCTTAAGAAATTTGAGGGCATATCAACATAAGTCCCGCAGCCTCTTTGGTCATGAACTCTCAAAGAACGGGCTTTATAACTTTGATCCCTTTGGTATACAATCACCATCCAGCGAATTGTCATACATGTTTTCCCGTAATACCCAGGCACGAATACAAGTTACTTGCTCACGTAGCCACCACGACCAGACCTTGCTGCCTTTGATATCGAGAAACCAGGGTGCAGGGGACCCATTGCCCAACAAGAAGGAGGTAGGTACTTTCTCATTTCGCCACAGCCGTCCTGTCCACCACTGAGATTTCTATGTCGAATTGGGTCCCGTCGCCGGTTTGTCCTTTTCTGGTGATTTAGACGGATTCTGGGCTCTAAACAAGTTCCCGTTGGTTGGTTACCTTACTCATCTAATGGCCAAAAGTAGGTAGGTAGGTAGGTATGCATTTGTCTCATGGACAAAACAAAATGGAAACCTACTTGGATAGAGCTTCCTTGTTCTTATTTTCGGCCGCCTCTTTTAACGGGTCACGAAGCTGATACCAGGCTGTAAAACCCTACAGGTCAACAAATTTCCAAAATGCCGAACGTCACGCCACATGGGCTGCACGCTTGCCAGCCGATTTTTTATGGTTAGGACAGAGCGTTTTCATACCGTTCCAGACTCCAAAGCCAACTGCAGCAACCACGGGGATTGCGTTCTTTATAGAGTTCATCCCGCAAAAACATTTAGCAGCATACAGCCACTGTTTCCAAGCCTTGATGTTCTTTGATGGTAAATCCGATTTTTGTTTGCACAAGAACAATTGGAGTTTGGCAATCGACTTCACAACGGGTTGCTAACAGAGTGACGGGAGCAGCCAAGGTACAGTACAAATCACTGCAGGCAATAATTGGCCGGAGCCTTAGACTTACCTAATTATGTAAGGGGGTCGGTCAGTGGTGCACTTATGCAGGGGTATCCTGAGTCGGCTCGCCAATTGTAGGTCAGTCGCGAGCTGTAAATTGATTAGACGCGTCGCGTCTAATTTGACGATGCAACTCCGCCGACCTTAACCCACCCCCCGGTCAGGTACTTACTTCACCTGGATCCGGGGTCTTGGAAAGCGGATGAACAAATGCAGGTAGCCGTAAATATCCCGTCACAGCTTGCAACCGAAAACTTCCAACACATTCGAGCATACCAGTTGCGGAATTCCGGTCTCATGGATCAAACACACAGAAGACTTGCCACAGGCTCATAATGAATCTCTGGCCAAATGCCAAATTGGAAGGAACTGGGCGAGGTGCCGGACTCGGATGAAGACGACCTCGATGGCCCTAGCCCTCCACAAAGTCCGATAGCTAGTCTTCTTCCAGCTCCGCCGCCGCCGATTGCATCGCCACTCACTGATATCTGGAGCATCCCTAGCTCCCCAGCACGACAGCTTCCTGAGCCATATCACCAGGCGACTCCCACGTCCCCTATCCTCCCGCTGGGAGCAAAGACCACTACCCCGCTGTCATGCTCCTCTCCGCTGTCACCTCCGCCACCTGATGTGACATCCTCTCCCATCGCATCACCTAAGCCAGAGCCCAGTCGACAAACCATCCAGGAGAGCCTTCAGATAACGCTCCCAGCACACCCGGTACCATCAGACACTTTGACTGGAGCTCGATCTCAAAGCCCTTTGGACTCCGAGTCAACCTCACATTTGACCTCTCACAGTAATAATGTCTCGCCCTCACGCCAGGCAGCTGTTCGACTCGAACGTTCTTTGCGACCGCGGAAGCCCATTCAGGAACATCCGTATCTACTCGAGGGCGCTCAGTATACCCGGTTTATGAAGGCTCATGGCTTCAAACCTCTGCGTGTTGTCACCGAGCAAGCCGAGACTGCGCGACGGCGAACGACCAATGATTCCCAGGACAATGATTTTTTTGCAGACGACAGCCAGTCGATATTTGGGGAGCTCCAGGAGCACGAGAGCCAACCGCCTGATTCCGCATCTATAGTTGAAGAACGGGACGAGCTTGCATTATCGCCATCTCCCAGGGCATCCTCTCAAGCTAGAGCTATTTCTAGTGGTCAGCCTAGCCCTGGGCAAGATACAGCGGCTACGAGCCCGGCAGAGGACGATCTACCCTCAATAGATGAACTTCTTCGCCAGAGTCGGAAGACACGCGGCAAAAATCAGTCCAAAAGGCATGTTTCTGCGAGCACCTCATCCAGCGTAAAACGAAGGAGGGTGGATGAATCCGCCCGCAAAGACTCTGTAACCAGGTCACGCTTCAGACCGCCTCTCGTCGTTGATCTGGAGGCTTCCTCGCTAGCTGGACAAGAGATTCGACGTCGCTCTCACAGCCCCCAGGTGCTCAATGATGCCAATGCAAGGGGTCCCACAAAGCTCTCTGTGCAGACGCCCCTTCCCGCAACCACACATTTGGAGAATGACGTCGCACCAGCCGTCATTAGTATCTCAGATGATGACGCCCAGGCTGAGGGCTCAGATTCGCCCGACTCATCCAGCATAGACAGTGACTCAGATGCCATGCAGAAGCACGTCAGGAGGATTCGAGGTGTGCTTCCGGCATCTTGGCTTCGACTTGATCAGCTCAAGGCTCAAAAGAGCAGAGATGGAACTTCGCGTCGCCAAAGCCCTCCTCTATCACCCAAGCACCTACCCAGAAAAGGTGTGGCTCTACCGAAACAGCGGCCTCAGCAACCCACATCTTCAAATGCCCTGTTTGACTTTTTACCTAATGATGATAATGACGACCGCGATGAACGCATAAATAATGATATTTCACTCGGGAGAGACCATACTTTGATGTCTTCTCCGAAGACTACGAAGAATCCAGACCTGTTTCTACAGTTGTTTCTCGACGACGGTGACATTCCGGAAGAGGATGCAATCGATAGAATGGTGATTGGGACCAAGAGGAAGAGGAAAGACTCGAGCGAACCTAAGAATCGTCTCTACCGGAAGCATAATTCAGGACTGAGAAACCCAAGGCAACAGAAAATAACCAGTTTGCTTGATTCGGCATCCGGCGGAGATGGCGACATACTTTCAAAGAAAGTCATTAAGTCGGGTCGTTCATCCAAGCCCAAGACTGCCCGACGATCTAGGACTACAAAGGGGCACCCAACTCCACCACCTATGCTGAGCGTTCTTGATGTTGTTGAATCAGACGCACCCCAGTTCCTCAGGATTGCTGCCCGAGCCGCAAGGAGAGCGCCTAACCGTGGAAAGACGAGCCCCTCTCGCAAACAGATCAACCTTGGCAGCCGCCCAGACAACATCGATGCACTGTCTGTATTGCGGGATTGGAAGAATGGGAGGATTCAGCCAAGAGTAGCACATGAGCCCATGGAGAAGGCAGGAACTTTATCATCAAAAGCAACGTCGTCAAGACTTGCCCTTATGCAACGTTCTACAAATCCACATCGTGCTTCGGCGCATCTCAAGCGAGCCGCAAGCCTTGGTGATACGAAACGAAGAACGAAGCAAACGCGCTTAGATATGCCTGTTTCGTCGACGACCATTCCTAGCGCAGCTCCTATAGTGCGAGGGTTTCCGAGACTTCTAAAATCAAGTCCAGGAATAGGCCGTTCTGATATCATAGCTGCCAGGCCCGCACAGTTGGAGACCACCGAAGTGAACCGGCCTGGGAAGTTCAGTTTCCTAGCTCGAAAGAGAAATCTGGATGCGTCGTATCGTCGAAAC
This sequence comes from Pyricularia oryzae 70-15, assembly GCF_000002495.2. Classification (NCBI taxonomy): domain Eukaryota; kingdom Fungi; phylum Ascomycota; class Sordariomycetes; order Magnaporthales; family Pyriculariaceae; genus Pyricularia; species Pyricularia oryzae. The sequence goes on along the minus strand of NC_017851.1, from coordinate 2,767,821 downwards.
AAGTCCTCGCTCGGCCCCGCAGCTGCTCGTTTGGACCGGTTCATCAACAGCCCTATGGACCAGGATATGATGCCAAGAGGCAACATTGCCGCTTCGATAGAACCGCCAACAGAGTTGCAGCGGCCAATTGCTCGTCACCCTAGGCTACGCAAACAAACCAAGGCACGCTTTGTTGACATAACGGCACCTCGATTTGTACACGCTGCAGACCCCCTACCTCCAGCTTCGGATTACGCCTTGGTTCAGGAGGACGACGTAGAAGAGTTAAATGACGAGAAGCTGCGGGGTCTTGGCCCTTTTGGCACACACTACACTCATCACTTTGAAGTTTTCCCTCTTGATGCAAGTGTCTACTTCCACGAAAGTACTTTCATCGGCATGGGAAGGCTTGGTAACCTCCAGGACAAAAAGCTCATGGATAAGTGCTGTCATGTGCGGCCGAGGATATCCTTCCAGCTTGGCGACAAGACTCTTCGATGGGGCCCATGGGATGAGATCACGTCATCTGAGCTCGGTGTTCTTGTTGACTTCGTAGTCGACAACATTATACAATCGGAGAACACACTGAGTCTTGAAGCCGTTGCAGCTTCCGATTTTCTGTTGAATTTCGTGGAGACGGCTGTCAGTTTCGAGAAAAGTACCCATATGAGCTCGTTCATGTCAAGGATCCTAGACGTGTTACGTAGCTTCATCGACCGCGTTGAAGCTGCGCTCAACGGTCGAGCTCGACCAGGCTCCTCTGGGCTGTTTCGAACCTTGTTGCAAGTCTTGCCCAGGGTTCTTTTGGTCAACTTTCTATCTACTCGCTTGTGTCAACAGTCAAGTACGCTCTCGGACCAGGGATTTCAGGCACAGGAAGCTTTGAGAAGACTCGCCAAGTTTTGCTGTAGGATTTTGGTGTCACTTGGTCTAGGGCCTGTGGAGGAAACATATGCAGATCTACAGCAACTCCATTGTCGGGAGCATGGCATCAAACCGGACAGAGGTGAGGTGATACTTTGGGCAATTCTGATGAGAATACTGCAAGTTGCCCAGCTACCACGAGGTGGCTTCTGGGATATCTTGGGCTCTGTCATCATCACCCCAGAGCTCACTGGCGCCTCGGACCTCAAAAAGCTGGAGTACGGATGGAAGCATGTGTTTACTCTTCTCCCTCTGACTGAGTTCAACGACATGGGTACGCTCGATGCCGGATCCCGTCTCCGCTCGCCTTTGGACGGGTGGGCGATACCGCAGGCACTCTTAAAGCGCACCTTCCATATTTATCAGAAGAACCCTCGACAGCCACCCAGCTTCAATGACTACTGCAGATCCCTGATGGGAAGATGCCACTACCTAATCGACCAATGGGGCTGGGGGAAAAGTACCAGCATGATTGGCCTAGTTTTTGATTTCTTCGGCTCGCAGAATCTGTCCCACCTGAGGAACGAGGAGGTTTACAAATCTCCCGCCTTTCTCGAGCAGCTATCAGGAAAACCCGATGTCTCAATCCACGCTGAGGATCGGTGTTTCCATATATTTGTCAAGATCGTCGCCATGGTCATTAGGCGTCTCCGAGCTTCAGGTCTCGTCAGGGACATCAAGAACTTGGTAACTAGAATTGTCCCTAACCACAGTCGACAATTCCTCAAGGAGCAGACAATAAATCAGCATGAACTGGCGGCATTGAGGAACCATCATGATCTCTTGTGTGCGCTGTTCTGGGCAGCGCCTCCCAACCTTCGCCCTGGGATTCACCTGATCGAGAAATTGGTCGTCCCTGGCAGCTCGCACAGAGAAGCTGTTTTAATCAATTTGAGAGCCTGGTCACAACTCTCACGCTTTGTTGTGTCGTCCAATGAGGGGCCCTCGGTACTCAGGGCTTTTATTTCATGGCAAAACAATATCTTTCGACAGACACTAGACCAGTACCTCACCGCGGAAACCGACATCCAACAACAGCTTCTAGCTTTGTCCAAAGATGCTAGCAACGAAATTGACCGAGACATGGTCGGGAAGATGATTGAGAAGAACAAATCTGCTGCCATGGACATTCTTTACTGCTCTGTTCAGGCATCCTTGGAGGTACTCAAGGTGGCTCCCTCTCTCACTGCGGCCACCTGCTCCTTGAATACAAGTAAGTATTACAACTCCCCAGTATTGGCTTGTCGTAGCGCTCAAACCAGCTGACCGTCTTGCAGAACAACTCTCACAGATTTTTACCAATCTCGATGTCTCTTGCGCGGGATTTGACTGGCAAACCTTACTGGTTGCGCTTGACATTGTGGGTCGGTATATGGACAGAATTGATGATGTCTTGGATTATCAGGACTCTTGTAACTCTGAGACTGCCGAGGAGCAGAATGCCTCTGACGAGGCTATACAGGTAAGCTCTCGTGTGCAACATGAGATGATGACATTCGGTAAACGATAGAGGAGTATGACAGCTAACTCTGACCGTCAACTGCAGTTGGTCGACGACCAAATCGTAGAGGCCTTATTCTCCGTTGCGAATCAAGTATTAAATCTCTTGGAGACAAGAATATCTGAGCGTATTGGATCCAAGGAGAGCTTGTGCGCCGAGAAGGCAATCGTCCTTTCTGGGAGAATTGCCAGCAGACTACTCCAAGTTGGACTCACGGTAAGTCATCTAGACTTTGCTCACAAGAGTGGTCTCCCTTTAGGCCGTTGATGTCACGACTGACTAGCGTCTCGTTTATGATTTAGCGCCTTTCAAGGTTTTTCTCGCCGGGGAAATACGGTCTCTTCCAAAGAATGCCACAGGATATTTCGCTTGTAAGACGAAGATATCTGCCGCTGTTCACCGCAACCCTCGTGAGAAATGCAACGCTCGACTTCAAGGATCTCAACACAACTCTGGATGAGATGTGGCTCCTTTGCCTGACGGGCCCAAGGTCAACATTTGAGCACGTACCCAATTTTGGGGACTGTCTACGACGCCATAGTGCCACATCCGTGGGGGGCGATGCTGGCTTTACATCTAGGACCACCATGGACTATAACTCAGCTCGTGACCTTTTTGCCTCTGCGGTATCTTCTCAGAGAAGAGCTTTGAGGGAGGATCAGACCAGTCTTCAGCGAGGGAGAAAGGGTGACCTCGCAAAAGCTCTCAAAGCTGTCATGGAACAGATGAAGCGGGATCTGGCAACTGTAAAGCCTAACCGTACCGCTCATCTAAAGCATGTTGATTTTGTCCGCGAAATCATCAGCCTGGTCAAGTCGTACGGGGTTGATGTATGTCCGGTGGACCCTTTTTTCTACCGCATAAGTGCCGATTATTCCCCATCACTCGAAGATCCCCAGCTTCACCTGGCTGGGATCTTGGCGTATGGGATCCGATTTCAAGAAGGTGATACAAAAGCTTACTCGCAGCTTTTCTACTACCTTTACAACAATTGCAAGGTGGCATTCGTCAACAACAAGACCGGAAACGAACTCGACATTTTGCAACGATGTATGGAAAATATTCACATCTTCGATTTTATGTTGAGCTGCATGCTTCCCACAGTCGTGCGAGCAACCCTTAAGATACATGAGACTTGGCCTCTTCTTCAACTATATTCGGGGGCCCTGAGACAGCTTCTTGAGAGGTCATGTTTACCAAGAGAGATCCAGGACTCTCAAGTGGATGCTGTGGTCGCATTGCTGAGTACAATTCTGTTGACGATCAAAACAATCAAGTCTGAGGCTGGCAGTGGCGCTCTATCTACGAAGAGGCTATTCTTTCTGGTGGAACTGATGGGTGTAGCCAACTCCCTTCAGCCAACACTCGTCGTCTGGTCCATGATAACCGACGGTTCTATCCGACAGGATGTCACCGCAGTTTCTACGGCGTTTTCGTCCCTTTGCGATTCCGCATCTGACGCCCTGACACGTCTGGAACGCGAAGACTCTGTCGTGGACAAAGCCTCCAGCATGGCCAGCGCCAATGTTTTGCTGGACGGAATCCGTGAAATGAACGTGGAATATATTACGAGGCTTTCAACAGTTGTCAAGGCAAACACTGAAAGCCTCTCAACGCATCTTTGCACCGACGTGAATAGGAGCTGGATAGTTACAGACAGGAAAGTCTGTGTACGAGCACCTGGTAACACTGCCTCGCAAGCATCAGCTTCGCAGGGGGCTCAGGGGCTGAGCTGTGAGCCGTTGGATATGGAAGATTTATACAAACAGTTGAGCAGTCACGTTGTGCTGTGGAAGTCGAGGGCTATTTCAAATGCGAAGGACACACGAGGACGACGATTCAACACCAAAAAGAACAAGTGTGCCTAACGACTTTAAAGCTGGACGGAAAGCGGGGATTTTATTTTCCATGGAACGGCGTTCAGTGCAGCATTGGAAATGGAGTTTTTGATACTATTAGTTTCTGATTGTTTGCTGGGTCTGTATGTTCTATGACCATTTATATGCTAGCATTTTACAGGCGTCTATGATTTCTTTTTGCTTGTTTTGGTTATTCATTCTTCTCTTTCTTACAGTCCCATGTTGTTTTTTTCCTCCTAAGATCTACAGATAGTAACACATGGTAAAACCAAATTTTCTTTTTAGTCTGCGTACACGATTGGGGGTACGTGAAACAAAGAACAAGGACAACAGAGAAGCTAATCAACTCTCTGGCTAGGCAGAGTCGCTGCGACGGACGCGCGCATCTCCCGATCGGGAAGGGACGGCCCCGACGGCAAAGCCCATGACGTTTCGGGCCTTTTGGTTGCCGCGTCCCTGGGCGTCTCCGAAGCGTTCGTCGAACTTGCGGATGGCCTTGAGCGAGTCCATGTCGCCGCTGATGCTGGCGCCGATCTGCTTCAGAGCGCGTTCAAAGTGGTCAACCGTCAGGGTCCTGTGGTCCGGAAAAACGTGTGAGTCTGGGTCTGGGCTGGTGTCGCGAGCCTTGATCTCGTCCTTGACGGCCTCCATGGCCGCGGCGACACATATGTTCTTGAGGTCTGAGCCTGAGCACATCTCTGTACGACTCGAAATATCATCGAGGCTGACAGAGTCATCGAGATGCTCGTCGCGGAGGAGCACCTGTAGGATCTTGAGTCGAGCCTCCTTCAGAGGCAGATCCACGAGGATGCGACGGGGCATGCGACGCAGCACGGCGTCGTCAAGGTCAAAGGGGCGGTTGGTGGCCACCATGACAAATGTCTTCATCTCGGTGAGGCCATCCCACTCCCTTAGGAACTGGTTTAACGTCTCCCTGAAGCCGCCTCTCCCCCTGCTGTTTGACCTAGAGCCGAGTAGGGCGTCGGCCTCGTCCAGGAAGATGACGGCGGGCGACATCTTCCTGGCAAGGGAGAAGACGGCCCGAACATGCTTCTCGCTCTCGCCGTGATACTTGTCGTTAATGGACGCGGCGCTGACCTCAAGGACGTTGGCTCCGGACTCGCGCGCAATTGCCTTGGCCATAAGGGTCTTGCCCGTCCCCGGCGGCCCGTATAGGAGGCATCCCTGAATGCGCTCCTTAGCGAGAACACCATACGAGAAAGCCTCTGGGCGGGTGAGAACCAGCGAGGTCATGGCTTGAAGAGACTCCTTGGTCTCGGGGGAACAGACCACATCCTCCCAGGTGGTTCTGATGTCTTCGGCTCGGACCAGCCCGGTTAGGAGCTGCTTTTCGTACTTGTCGTATTCCTCGTTCGCTTCCCCCTCATCTGCACCGTGGCCCCCCAAGAACCCGCGCAGTGCACCGAACTTTGGTAGGTCGTCGTCGCCGAGTCTGACGCGCGTAAAGGCATTGGAATTTTTGGGGCCCTTGCCGCCTTCCATGTAGCCAGAGTTCCTGCGCAAATCATGCCACATGTTCTCTTGCCATTCTAGCAACTCGGCATATAAATCATCTTGGTTGTAGACCTTTTTAGGTTCCCCGGCCTTCTGTTTGGCAATTAGCCGTGTGGCAACCCGGTATAGCATGGTGTGACTGGCACGAGGTAAGTTAGCGTGTGAGCTACAGCGGTCCAGACCCGTGGGTTTAAGACTTACTCGAAGACGGTCCTTTCAAAATCCGTAGCAGAGGTAGAATCCGCCATGTTTTCGTCATTTAGCCGGAAGACCACCTCCTCACCCAGCATGGCTTCCATAAGGTTAGCCAGATTGGTCAGGTTTATTTGTTTCAGGCCGTCCGCTGAGACTCGACGTTGTACCTCTTCCGGTATTGGTTGGGCAAAGAGATACTCGTGAATCTCCAGGTCGGTGTTGGGCTGCATAACCATCCTGCCAAAGTCCCTCGGCGTCAGGCGTCCGGTTATAGGGCTCGTGGAACCTACTAGCACGATGTGCTTGTGTTGTTCTCGCAGCAATCTGTCAACAGTGGCTCGCAACTTGGACACTATGAACGAGCCCTCCTTGATCTTGTGCAGCTCCGTGAAGTTGTGGAGATGAACAACTGTTGGTCTAGACACATCCTTGTACGGCAGTGATTTAGTGCTACGCTTGATCTCGGGCGCGGTCAGCATCTGCTCCAAGATATGGCCAAGTTTCAGATCATCCCAGCGATTCCCGTCTGGTTTGTTGTCTGTATCGCCATGGAATAGCCTCCGGAGGGTCTTGATGGCTTCTGGGCCGACCACGACGGATTCAGTACGTGCCAATGGATCAATCCCCGAATCACCATCAGCTTCCCCAAAAGGCAACATCGGACCGCCCGCAGGCGTCGCCATAACTCGACTGTTGAGGGTTTCTATGTTCAAGCCGAGCATGGTGTATGGCCCCTTATTCATGTATGGATCCTGTCCCAGATATTTGCCGATTATCTCAGCCAGCACGTGAGCGTCAAGATAGATCACATCTACCCCAATCCTCTCGACGGCCTTCTCAACGACAGCTCTTGTCAGTGGTGCGCCCGCAAAGCGTTCTGTTCGCAGAACAGGAACTGGTCGGCGAGTACTTCCAGGCAGGGTTCTTGACGCAAGGCTAGCTGCCGCGGTTAGCTCGGCAGTGACGGCTGTCTTGAAACCGATGGCTTCTAGGTCGATGCCGTCTTGGACGAGATGGCCCTGGGCATGCCGTCCCAGACTGCGATGCGTCAGGTCTCGGTCGATCAAATGGCGCTTTAGTCTGTTGAGTGCGTTTTGTTGCTCTCTCCTTCCCCGGAACATTTGTTCCATGTCCCTGTGCTGGGCAAAATACACCTGGGAGAATCCTGCAGCCAATACACGGCCACCCATGCTCAGTGCAAGTTCAATGTGATCCTGGAGTCCGGGCTCCGACGGTCGATGTGATTGTATAGCATCTGCCGCTTTTTTGAAGGCAGCCACGTAGCCTTCAAGGCCAAAGTCGTCACCCTCTGATAATTCTCCCTCTTCTCTGAAGCGCTTCATCTCTTCCGTCAGCTTATGCGGTTTTTCGCAATGATCAGCGGGATAGTTGAGTCCTTCGCCGGCTAGGGTCACGTAGTTGTCCAAAAACCAGCTGGGCAGGTCCACCGGGGGATATGATGTTGTAGTCCGAGGGGCACGTCGCAGCGATCTCCTCAATGGTTGAGGCGGGAATTGGGATACATCTTGTGGCGAGAATGGTGCTCCTGGTTCGTCCGGCGGCGGCATAGGTGGCTGTGACTCCTGCGGGGGGTCTGGAGCACTGGGGCTCGCGGCCGCAGCGGCAGGAGATGAGGAGCTGTACAGACGAGACCAAGTCCGGGGGAAAGACTTGTCACTAGCACACTGCAGCCGAATACATCCTATGAAGCGAGATAAGCAGTCAGTCTGCATTAGCATCTTTTGACCGGGGAACAGAACCTGCCTGCGCCCAGGTCGGAGATGGACCTGAGCTGTACGGCACGGCTTTGTTCGTGTGCTAGGGAAAGTAGCAAAACTCACTCTGCGCAGTATTCAAGACATCGCAGCGTGCTGCAGAAAGGCCGAGGTCCCGGCCAAGACCCAAGCCGGGCGGTCGGCTGCCGCTCACGGCGCGCGCCGAGATGGCGCGGGAGCCGGCGCGATGCATTCAGTCGAGCAGGTGGTGGCGCCCCTTTGTGAGAAAGCAGCTTTACGGAAGGGTGCTGTCCCTCATTTCGGGTCTGGGGAGTCCGAATTGACGCGAGCTGTGCGTATGGTTTGAAAATCAGGCGCTTGGTAACCTCTGACAAGCCTCTCGGTGGAAACGCAGCAGTCAATAATTAATGTAGCTAGCTAGTGATGGAAAACAATTTAACTACTGGTCGCGTTTTGCTAGGCTCAATTTCGTGCAGTACCTAATTGCCTACCTACCTACCTACACTGAGCTACGCCTAGCTTGCGAAGGGAACCCCACTACTGGCTCCACCCGGGTCCGGATGTAATGCCATTATCGGAGACAGAGATCCGGGCAACTACTGCAGTGCCGTATTATTGTAAATCTCAGCGACTTTTGTATTTTATAAAGGCTTTCTTTAAAGGTCTGCATCTTCTGCTTCCCAAGTTTGTCTAGTCTAGTGTTTGCATAACAGAATAAAAATGAAAAACGAAGTGAAAATGAAGTGAAAACAAATTAAGCCTTTAAGACCACATGTATGCCGGGGACGCTTGACAATGCAATCCCATCCATTCAATATTTCTTTGCCTCTCTCATTCCTCCGTTGAAGGCTTAATGCCCTCCGCCACCAGAGCCTCTTCATACCTACCCTGGGCAGCACTCAGAGCGCTCAGCGTGGGCCCGAGGAGCGCCATAACCGCCTTCTTACCGCCCTTGGTGCTGTTGGGGTCAAACTTGAGTTTTCTGCCCGTCCTGTTGTATTCGTCCACAATCTGCTTCCGTCTCTGTGCGTTGAGCTGCTCGCGCGCCTTCTCAGCCTCGGCTGCCACCGCCTCAATCCGCTCCACCGACCTCCGCAGGGCCTCTACGTGGTGCGCCAGCTCCTGCGCCCGGTCCGGGTCCCCCGAGAGGAACGCGTTCCAAAACTGTTTGAGGAACTCGGTCGTAGTAGCGTTGGTGATGAACGCCTTTTGCGCCAAATCCATGCTCAGCCCAAGCGGCGCCGCCTCATCCTCGCTTTGCGCCTGCGTCTCCGCCAGCCTCTTGCCCAGCCCGTCCCAGATGTGGGCCTGGGCCGTGCCACGCGCCGCGCGCGAGCCAACGTGTGCCGGCCTCTTACGGGAATCTTCCTCATCATCATCACTTCCGCTCTCGTCGTAGACCCCAATGGCCTTGTGAAGATCAATGCCGCCGCCTGCCTTGGCGTCTCCCAGTGACGTCAGGTCTTTTGCATAGTCTGCCAGCACGACCTGGGGTGCTTGTTTCTCATACGCCCGCGCATCGTCCAACAAGCCGGCCTCTTGGTCGAAGAAGCGGGCTTGTTCCCTTACGTTAAGCACGATGCGGTCCGGTGGTGCATCATCGTTTAGATCGCGTAGTGTGAGTTCACGGTATGTATTTTCGTTGCCGTCTGCTGCAGCTGTGCCGCCGACGTCGACGGGGTTGGTATGGGACATCAGACTCTCGCTCATAGCATTTAGCCATCTGGCTCCGGCACCCCTCTCAGCGTTTGGCCTCATGAGCGCATCTGGCATGTTCCCGCCTTTGGCACCGCCCTGGTTCTCATCATTTCCCTGAACGTCTATGATGCGTGGCAGGTGGGGATCAACCATTCTCTTCTCAAAATAAAGGGCATCCTGCTTATCGCCTCGAATGTGCGAGTCAAAGACTGGATTACGCTGTGCCGGGTTGATGTCCTCGCCCTTGAGCCACCGGGCGAGGTTGCTTTCAAAGAACCCCTTCCAAAATGCGCCTTCGTCCATGTCCTTGGGTACTTTCTCCTTGTGAATACGATGTACCAACGGATACTGTTTAAAAATCATCTGGATATCCTGGGGCGTTACGTTCAGCTTTAGCTTTCCTTCATAGTCCGTGTATGGCTTCACTGTTGGCAAAACGTTATATGTGGCTCTTTTCTGGCTGCTCTCTATGGCGTGCGCGCGCAGCAGACTTGTCCTAGTAGACCAGAATTGGGAGTTGAATGCTGCATCAGAGATGGATTCGGGCTTCGTGGCTCTCGCTTCCATGTACGTCTGGTGAAGGGTGCGGTCCTTCTTCATCAAGGACTGCTGTAGGGCTATGTCCAGCCTCAGCTGGTTGTCGTCAAACCACCGAGGCGGTCCCTTGCTTGCGTTATTTGACGCGGTGCTCGCAAACGACACAGCCGCTGACCCGTTGGCAGCATTGCCGTTGGTGGCAGGCTGTGGTGTCGAGGACTTGACCACCACGCCTGTGTCGCTGCTCCGGGTCGCGAGGATATTAGAGAGTACATCCTTGATGGCGTTTGCCTCGGCCCTGGCCTCATCCGGGGCTGTGAAAGTGAAAAGGTACGCAATAGGGTCGCCGCCTTCTGTTGTTGCCTTGACTATGATCTTGAGTGCAACCTTTGCTGCGGAGTCTGGGGTTTGTTGTAGATCTAGAAGTTCGATCAGCAACTGTGCTGTCTGCAGTTCGAGACTTTCACATCTCTTCATCTCACCTCAATATAATGAAGCCTTACTTGTAATTGTATCAATGGGGATAGAAAGGGCAGGAGTTCCTGTCACAGTAGGCGTCCAGCTAACTACCGTTCGGTCATCAGAGACCGCGACGATTCCATCCTTCTTTTTATAGGACGCTCTCCCCTTGACTGCCGCCATTGCGACCTTCCCTCATTACTTTCTTCTACTGCGCACGCCAGTCTTGTTTGCGTCGAAGATCCTAGCAATCATGCTCGGTGAAAGAAACTTAATTCTTTTATTCGCGGATTCAAAAAGACATGGGGAAAAAATCCAGCTGGCTAGAATGCCATCGCTTTTACGGATTCGAATCTGCTGCGCAGTAGTTTGCGTAGCTTGGACTGCTTTTATCAGCTGCAAGACAAAAGCTGCTTCTCGAACAAAAGTATGAATCAATGGTTTAGGCAGGCGATCACATGTTGGTCTCGGTTCTACCTAATACAGGTGCACTTCAAAGCCACATCACCTGACATATCTCGTGACTCGTGGACGATATTTCCGTATGCGGTGGAAAGTCTACTTCAAGAGATTCCAATTCAGAATTATGACTACCGCTCTAGCCGTCACGATCATTTCGTCAGTTAATTCATTAAAGCTGGCGGCGCATTGGTTAGTTCGGCTACCGCAAGGTCTCGCCCTGACCATGAAGTGGGTAGGTAGCCATGGCAGACAGGAATGCAGGCAGGTTTGGGAGGTGGAAATAGTAGTTAGGGACGCTGTCACGTGGTAAGAAACGCAGCTTGCCAGGTATCCCATCGAAATGGGACCTACCCTCCGTGATGACTAATGACTTAGCCCGCAAAAGCCGGTATCCACTTTCCCATATGCACACATTTTTTGTCATTGTAGAAATTGAAGAGGGGACTTCTTTTTTTTTTTCTTCGTGAACTCCGACACGACAACAACGACATCGACAAGTCACGACAGTCGCCAAAGAAGAAGAAAAGATGTCTCACCGGAAGTACGAGGCACCGGTTAGTTATCCTCGTCTCTTTGCAGTTTTCGTCACTGCCTCCTCGCCTTTTCTCGACGTCTTATCGAACCCCTCGAAATTGCTCCAAACGAGCTGGAGGAGCACAAGCTAACAAACCATGCGTCTCAACAATACAGCGTCACGGTTCGCTGGCATACCTGCCACGCAAGCGGGCTGCTCGCCACCGCGGAAAGGTCAAGAGCTTCCCTAAGGATGATCCCAAGAAGCCCGTCCACCTGACGGCGGCGATGGGCTACAAGGCCGGTATGACGACGATTGTGCGCGACTTGGACCGCCCCGGTGCCAAGGCACACAAGAAGGAGGTCGTTGAGGCCGTTTCGATCATTGATACTCCCCCGGTACGAACAATGCAGCCCGCTTGGCGCTTGTGCCAATGGCTAACATCTTTCACAGATGATCGTTGTTGGTCTGGTCGGATACATCGAGACTCCCCGTGGCCTGCGCTCGCTCACTACCGTGTGGGCTGAGCACTTGAGCGACGAGGTTAAGCGTAGGTTTTACAAGAACTGGTACAAGAGCAAGAAGAAGGCCTTCACCAAGTACGCCAAGAAGCACTCCGAGAGCAAGGCTTCGTCCGTCACCCGCGAGCTCGAGCGCATCAAGAAGTACTGCACCGTCGTCCGTGTCCTCGCCCACACCCAGATCCGCAAGACCCCCCTCAAGCAGAAGAAGGCCCACCTTATGGAGATCCAGGTCAACGGCGGCTCGGTCGCCGACAAGGTTGAGTTCGGCCACGGTCTCTTCGAGAAGCCCGTCTCGATCGACACCATCTTCGAGCAGAACGAGATGATCGACATCATTGCCGTCACCAAGGGTCACGGTTTCAACGGTGTCACCTCGCGTTGGGGTACCAAGAAGCTGCCCCGTAAGACTCACAAGGGTCTGCGTAAGGTTGCCTGTATCGGTGCCTGGCATCCTTCCCACGTCCAGTGGACTGTTGCCCGTGCTGGTCAGATGGGTTACCACCACCGTACCTCGGTCAACCACAAGGTTTACCGTATTGGCAAGGGTGACGCCGAGGATAACGCGGCCACCGAGATCGACGTTACCAAGAAGAAGATCACTCCGTATGTCGCATGCCCCTTTCCAGGAGTGCAGTCAATGAGAGAAGTCGTCTTACTAACCCATCATTTACAGCATGGGTGGTTTTGTCCGCTACGGCGAGATCAACAACGACTTCGTTATGGTCAAGGGTTCCATCCCGGGTACCAAGAAGCGTGTCATGACTCTGCGCAAGTCCATGTTCATCCACACTTCGAGGAAAGCGCTGGAGAAGGTCGAGCTCAAATGGATCGACACCTCGTCCGAGTTCGGTCATGGTGCTTTCCAGACACCAGAGGAGAAGAAGACCTACCAGGGTACACTCAAGAAGGACCTCGTTGCCAGCTCATAAGCTTGGCGGTGTTGTTTGTTGTCTTGAAATGTTCTTTAGGGGGTTTTTCTGTGTCATTTAATTCATCACTCTGGCATCGGCGTCGACGGTTCTATTCTCGTGCTATTTGGGACGTTCAGGTTTGGTCTCACAAAAAGGGATTTCAGCATCTGGGGGCTTTAACGGAAAGCAACCCTGTTTATGGGAATAAAAAATGATATCAAACGTCGATGAATGCCATGAGAAAAAGAAATGTCGGTTGTTATCGTGACTGATTCGTAAATAAGTATTGCATTGATTTTGTGCGTGCGTACAATGCGGAGTTTGTGCAGGTCTTTGTCCTGGCCTACCGTGAACTAGGTAGTCGAAAAGAGTGGGTGGAGGCGTACTTGTGCCTTGGCAAGTTGGCTGAAGCTGAGAGCTGTAACCAGGGGGCTCCCTACAGCGCTGTAATTCCTTGTATGCGGGGCCAAGTGCCTTGAGGTCGATGCATCCATCCCCAATGTGCTTACCCTTAGGTCCCTTCGTACATTGCGTCATCTAGGTCAACCCACCAACAGCAAGACTTCCTTCCATCCATTTATGCAATGCTAGGCGCACCACCGGTAACCTTCCTGCCTCTGCAAAGACACCGCGCACTGCAGCTTGCTTGTTCTACTTATAGGCATCAAACGAGGAACATTTCTACTGCAAATCTTGTACCTTGGAGAATCCAGAAAACGACCACGGATCGAACAAGCCCAGATTGGACGGCTGCGACCAGGCCATCATTGCCTCTGAACCACCGCTCCATTTACATCCAACCCGCACCCGAGAGAGCAACCGTTCGATTCTTCAGAACCACCGCGACGATGGCCAGCGACGAGTCATATATGGACTTTTTGAACAAGGCGAACGAGGACCCGTCTGCGGGCAGGGCAAACAATGCGGAGACGACAAGCAGCGACTTTAGGAGCACCGAGTCTGGGACCGAGACGCCGGCTGTGCTAGTCAAGGCTACAAAGGATGCGTTCTACATGAGCGAGGCAGACGAGCCGTTTGTGCCTGTGGCATTAGGCTGGCAGAAGGGATTACCAAATGAAGGTGCGTTTCGTTGTTGCTTTTCGGGTGTAGGCTTGCTTTGCATTGCTTCGCACCCTATCGACGTCATAACATGGTTAACTAGAGCATGCGTATTTCTCTGTGAATGTTTCAAAGGGCTTAGTTGCTGACGCAGTAATCACGGCAAAACAGAGGAATTCGCCAAGTTGATCCACCACTGGGACGCCGCCAACGCCCAGGTGGAAATCATGGACCCGGCGGACTGGGACACACAGGGACAGTACAATGATCTGCTGGAGGCAGTGAGGGAGGCGGGCAAGGGCAATGATGTTAGGGTGTATCGAGTACCAGGGAAGAAGTCGTCGCGGGTCGAGTACTGGCTTGTCACAACGACAGGGGAGAAACTGGTTGGTGCCAAGGCGCTTTCTATTGAAAGCTAAGTGGGAGGTCACGGCCAAGTTAAGATGTAGGATATGATAACGGAACTCTAGCCGGCTTGTGAATGAAATTATATCTAACCAAATACTTTATCCGATTTGACTGCGGGGTTAGGTTAATAGTTGAATAAAAAGCCAACCTTTTGCTGTATGACCTGCCTTGGTTTGGTTAAAAATGCAGCAGTCTAATACCATGAGACTTTTTCTCAAGGTTGCTTGAATCTTTAAGCAGTGACTGGGCAGGGGTAGCTGCAGTCTATTTTGTGTGTGGACAGCTTCATCCGATCCAGCGGTTCCGAGAGGTTATAAAGTTGGGCGGGACAGAAAATCCGAATTGGCTAAATTCACCCCAGTAACTTGATGAGTCAACTTGGGTTGCATATCTACAGAACTCCATGTGTTGGATTTTAAAGATCGTCTGAAAACGGTCAGTTGCGTAAAATTGCGAAGTGTTCTTATCACTAGGGCTGTAAGAGAAAAAGGTAAAGAGCAGAAAAGGGAAGGGAAAAAAAATCCAAAAAAAATCCTAGCAGCACGAATGTCCCGCATTACTCAAGAGTAATTCTAGAGAGGGTACTTGCTGGAGAATTGAGGGGAAGACAGAGAGACAAAGACAGTCAGTCACCAAAAGTCACAGTCGCATAAAAGCACGCAGCGTCGAGTTAACTTATTTAGCTATCCGAGGATATATCCACACTTGCGCGCACTTTATACGTGTTCAAGATGGAAGAGCCAGTGAGTGCCATATATGAAAAATGTGTTACAAGCATCGAAACAAAATTCCAGGCGAACTGAACTAGGATTGACGGACGGATATCTCACGTTTAGGATTTGGTAGTGCCGTCCCTCGAGACGGTACAAAAGTTCCTCTCAGAGCCCACAAAGCAGGACGCCACCAAGAGGGCAAACCTCATCCCTCTGTATGGCCAAATCTCGTCCGACCTCATCACGCCGTCGGCCGCCTATCTCAAGGTCTCGGCGCACTACCGATCCAAGAGCAGTAGCTCAGGCGCCGATGATCAGCTGTCGTTTCTGTTCGAGAGCGCAGCAACCGAGCGTGTGGGCCGCTACAGCTTCGTCGCTGCGGGCCCGCGCAAGGTGGTCCGCACCGGCCCCGGCTTCGCTGGTGGCGCCTGCGACCCCCTGCCGGCCCTTGAGGAGGAGCTGGCCCGCCATGTCGTCGCCACCGACGTCCCCGGCCTGAAGCTGCCGCCGTTTGCTGGTGGGGCCGTCGGCTATGTGGGTTACGACTGCGTGCGTTACTTTGAGCCCAAGACGGCACGGCCGATGAAGGATGTCCTGGGAATCCCCGAGTCCGTCTTTATGTTTTTCGACACGGCTGTGGTCTTTGATCGTTTCTACGGCATCATCAAGGTCGTGACGTATCTGCATGTCCCTGATGGCGCCTTTGACGAGGCCGAGGGAACCGCACAAAATGTCGAGGCCGAATATAAACGCGCCCTTGCAACTATCCGGGAGCTGATAGAACTCCTCAACGGGCCTGAGATCCCGCTTCCAGAGCAGAAGCCTGTCCGGTTGGGGCAAGAGTACACATCCAACGTTGGACAGGCAGGCTACGAGGGACATGTCACAGCTCTCAAGAAGCACATCGTGAAGGGCGACATCATCCAGGCCGTGCCGTCACAGCGCTTCGCTCGCCCCACGGACCTGCACCCCTTCAATATCTACCGGCACCTTCGGACCGTCAACCCGTCGCCGTACCTGTTCTACGTCGACTGCGCCGACTTCCAAATCGTCGGCGCCAGCCCGGAGCTGCTGGTCAAGAGCGAGGGCGGCCGCGTCATCACGCACCCGATCGCGGGCACGGTCAAGCGCGGCGCCACGCCCGAGGAGGACCAGCGGCTGGCGGACGAGCTGGCGGCGAGCCTCAAGGACCGCGCCGAGCACGTCATGCTGGTGGACCTGGCGCGCAACGACGTCACGCGCGTGTGCGACCCGCTCGAGACCCGCGTCGACCGCCTCATGGTGGTCGAGCGCTTCAGCCACGTACAGCACCTCGTCTCCCAGGTCTCGGGCGTGCTCAGGCCCGGAAAGACCCGCTTCGACGCCTTCCGCTCCATCTTCCCCGCCGGCACCGTCTCGGGCGCCCCCAAAGTCCGCGCAATGGAGCTCATCGCCGAGCTCGAGGGAGAGAAACGCGGCGTTTATGCCGGCGCCGTGGGATACTTTGGCTATGGGGGTGTGGATCGCCAGGGGAAGGAGAGTGAGGGCGAGATGGACACTTGCATTGCGCTGAGGACCATGCTGGTCAAGGATGGTATTGCCTATCTTCAGGCTGGTGAGTTTTTTCTTTTCTTTTTTCTCTGTCCCTCCATACTGGAATGTCGCATTACCGATTAACGCCATTACTAACTTCTCCACCTAGGCGGCGGTATCGTGTTCGACTCGGACGAGTACGACGAGTGGATGGAGACGATGAACAAACTCGGCGCCAACATGCACTGCATCACTTCAGCCGAGCAGTTGTGGGCCAGGCGGCAGGCAACTGCAGCAGACAAGTCAAAGCAATGAGCGCGTTTGTCAAATTGATAGTTGCTAAAAAACTAAACCATGAACAAAGCTGCAAGTACCAATGCTGCCGCTCGTGATTTCCCAGCGATGATAATGATATGGTGTCGATCTACCACCGTTCTCCCGTCACCTTACGCCCTGTCCTTTCCGTCTTTTGGGCCGTCATCATCCTCCTCGTACCACATACCCGACAAGTCAGTAGCTGGTTCGACATCGTTCAGCCCGTCGCCAACGTGGTACTTGAGATCAGCCAGGTTGATGTTGTTAAATGTGCGGACCTAAGGAGCAGCATCAGTCTCTTGATTACATCTTGAGCATAATGAAAAGTGACAATTCAGATCGCTTCCCCGTCCTTTGGTGTCGGATAAACAGAAAAGTCCATTACTAACACTGATACCGTATCCATCCCTGACGTCGCGGAAATCAATCCCGATGCTGCTGCCGCACTTGGGGCAGAACAGCTGATCTTTCTGCTTGGTGTTGAACTGATATACTGCGCAGCGACTTTGGGAGTCACCGTGCCATTTCAGCTGATGACGCTTCGGGTCTGCAATAGTTTTCGTTAACCTCCTTTTCATGGATTTCATACCATTGTCTCAGAAGTGCTGTTTCTGCTTTTTTTAATCACCCGCCGCATCACCACTCAAGTCACTTACAGACAAGCAAGTAGCCGGCACGACGGCAGATGGAGCAGCCGCACTACACAAAGCCGAATCGTAAGCAAATATAAGCAATAAGCGAGTGGGTGACAACTCCCCCTTTTTTCCATCCAATACCCCGCATACAACCACACATATGTTGCTGCGCACACATGGCATCTCTGCACCGAGAAAATGCACCTTACATCTAGGACTTTGGCCTCGGACAGCGGCGGAGACAGGGTCACTGAAAACTTGATGTATCCGCAATGACAGCCGGCCTCGTTGGTCGAGCTCGTCTCCTTGCCGCCCGATTTGGTCTCGGGACTCATTTTCTGTTTGTCGCTGTCTGATGTCTGCTCCCGGTTGGGAGAAAAGAGGAAAGTATTGACTCCATTCCAGCCGCACCTCTAATAACCGTGTTTTTGTTAGCTGCTTGATATCTACATATTTGTCAGTTGATAAGCGGTCCCACGTTGCCTCAATTGAAACAATTCCTTTCTACACGTTGTCAAATATAAACAGTATGACAGGTACACCTATCTTCTGTATTGTCGAGTAACCTGTGAATTCCGTTCGCCTCGCAGTGCAAGACTAGTGATATATATATATATATATAGACGGCCGTACAACAAAGCTCCACACCCCCTATTAAGCATGGACGAAGAAAAATAATACCATCCAAACGCCCTGGTTTCAAGGCATAATCCATATGTATGCCTTGCCAACCCGAGTATATGCAAAACGCCGTCGTCTGCTTGTTTGCTTTCGCCAACCGCAGAGACATGTGAATCAGCAACCAAAAACGCCTGGCAACACCACAAATCTAGAGAACCACACTTGTGTTCGTCACAAACCATGTCCCAAAGGGCCCCGGTCAAAACTATTTCAACAAAATAGACTGGCCATCTCAGGTCGTCTAGATCCCACCACGTCTTCGTTGAGATCTGGTATTGCTACCCTGCCTAGCCATGGCTACGCCACCTTGACTGCTTTGTCGGCTCATCGGGCTGGCTCCAGGGGCCGATGTCGGGCCCGCTTTTGTATTTGGTGTTGGGGGGCCTCGCGTGTTAGGTAATGCCGACGCTGTTGCAGGGAGCTTCAAATCGGATCGTAAGTCTTCGGCCGTGGAATGACGGGGGGTATCGAGGTACACGGCGTACCTATCATCGCGCACCGAGTATGCTGTTGCCTCGAGGACTTTGCGGCAGCCGTTGGCATTGTCGAGGTTGGATCCCACCCCGTGGATGTTCTCGTACTGCTTCAGGATGTTCATCACAGCCAGGTCCGAGTTGACTTCATCGGGGGGTAGTGTCGTGGGCGTATTGCCATCTTTATTGCTGTAAGACTTGGCATAAGTGGCAAGGAACACTGGCGGCAGTTTTGGCACAGCTGCTGCCATCTTCTCTAGGTTTCCAGGGATCTCAAAGTTGGTGAGCGCCTCAAGACCGACGATCTTTTCGTCTATAAAATTGGAAGCGTTGGCACCACCACGACTCCTTGTTGCATGTGACGGCACCCTCTCCATCGTGGGTGCCAAATGGCCGTGTTCACTGCTGTCCTGGTCACCGTCCTCATTCTCGCCCGTGTCACTATCGTCAGGAGAGCCGTTCACACCCGAGCCGCTTGCTTTTGATTTGCTTGTGAGCAAGTATTTATGAGCAGCAAGCGCCGCAGCGTTGTACTGCATTGTCAGCTCCTTATCCGTGAACAACTTGTCGATACTGTGAATCGGGCCCGTCACTCTCCGTGTGGTAAGACGGTCGTTCTGCCACATGGCAGTGGTGTTATTGTTATCCAGCGTTCTGCGCTGTGGAGCTGGCGAGCCATCGTCGTCGCCGCCGCCGTTCCGCTTTCGCTTCCTTGTATCTGCCTCATCCGCCGTCTGACGAAGTCTTGTGGCCCTCTTGGTATGCGTACCGCCAGGGCTAGATGGATTTGCGATCGAATACTGGTTCGGGTGTAATAGAAGAGCAGATGCGTCTGAAATCTCAAAGGCCTCCTTTTCTTTGGTCAGGCGAGCTCTTTTGGAATTGATCGTGTTGACAAGCCGGTCGCGCAGGGTTTGTGATAGTGCTTTGTGTTCCCGCTTGGCGACCTCGGATTTGTAGATGTATACATTCTTGTGCTCGTTACTCTTCATGTCATACTCGTCCTGTTTCGTCACGTTGCGAACCGGTTAGTCAAGGCAAGGGGCGTATCTTGGGTGAAGTTTGTGTAAGCACAGGGCGAACGTACCTTGTGGCGAGTTAACTCAAAGTCACGCCGCTCTACCAGATCCTCGATGGTGTTGACCCATTCCTGAAACTTGGGACCGGCCATTTCCAATATTGTCGCACCGCGAAGCTGAGGATTTATACTGTCGCTCATGCTCTGCGACTTGTCGATAGCGGCCAGCGGCTGTGCTGCATACGGATCAACCTGCATGACGAGCGCCGTGTCCAACTGGATCTTGCTGAGCATCTCCCGGTATTCTCTGTCCCTGTTGATGTCGAATTGCTCGGATAATGATTGGAGACGCTCGACTAGTTGCAAGCGCTTCTTCTCCTTCTTGGACTGCGTTGGCGCTGGGGACACATTGGAGCGCCTATCGACTTTGGCTTGTGCCGCCTCGGCGACGTCTGCTTCGTTGGACATGATGATCAAATTTCAGCCCTGCGTATATGGCAACGCAAATATTGTCGCTTGGTGCCGGACGATTGTAGTAGATAGCTATTCGGTCTTCGTCGTGGAGCTTCCTCGGATTGCCGCGCAAGACAGGCTTGCGACGGGGAAGCTGTCTTTTCGAAAGGGCTTTTATGGCAGCGACGACGCTCTCCTCTGGTGATTTCTAGTTACAGAAATTCTGCATATAGAGCTACTTTGTCAGTAGGTGTCCAGGAATTTCGCTGTCTCGAGAAGTACCTAGAAATGTGCAGTAAACTAGGCTGGTAATGGTCAACAAAGATAGGTAAACACACCTTGAATGTTCTTTTGCACAAATCAAGAATTGGCAGCCGACTGGGGATGGGTAAAAACAGTCGAGAATGACTTAGCAGCCACAAGCCCACTGACTTTGAAAATGGCCTTCAGTCAGAGAGTATAGTCCACGCTGGCTGGTGAACAGAAGGACTGGGACCTATTGAAGTTGTAAGGGTCAGAAACTGGGATATTGTGGGCAGTACAAGTCCGACGAGAGCTTTGTCGGAATTGAAGCGCTGTCTCCGCGCAAACCCGACTACAGGCAATGGCGGGCGAGCAAGGATGAGCGGCCTCTGATGTCTAAAGAGTGGATCCAAGGAGCTTGATAAAACCAGCTGATTGGTCGCCCCGATGAGATCGTTAGTATCGATAATTAGCGATAAGCGTCTAAGTGTGTAGAGTATGGTGACTAAGCAGAAAGGCACGCTGCCCATCTGTGGATTTACTTCAGTAGGTGTCATAACCTTGTCCAGTTACTGGGGGTAGATAGGTACCCATCGACCCGTAGCCTGTGACGACGTCGCAAACATCGCCGCCCACCAAACTCACTCCCTTTCGAGCCTTCGCTGCCACCCACGTCGATAAGCACAGATGGCACAAAGCTGACCGCGATTCGCTCCTTGTTTCACATTTTAAAGCAGAGACACTGTGGTTTTCCTGCTTCAAACGCTCTTCCATGACTTGAAGCCGACCTAAATGGAGAATTTATCGATATCAGATGCCCCTCCGCAAGGGCCCGGTCCGGTGCTCGGCGCAGGGCCGGGCCGCGTCCCTCCGCACACCCAAGCCCAGCTTCCCGCTCAGATGTTTACCACGGCCGCACAGCTCCTGGACCTTACCGACAGTAAGTAACCCAGCCAGCGATTCTGTCTCGCATTCTATGCCGCGCTGTGCCATCGCGTTTTCGGCTTGCTGACCATGTGCCGCCACTGGTGCGAACACAGAAAAGCTCCTCATCGCTCTCCGAGACGGGCGCAAGTTGACCGGCGTGTTGCGAAGCTGGGATCAATTCGGTATGGATCGCCTCGCCCGACCCACTATAGTCTCGCTGCATGTTGGTTGACAATTGCACAATCTTGCATAATCACAGCCAACCTCGTCTTACAGTCCACCGTCGAGCGTCTTTTTGTCCCCCCGAGCCCCAGCACCGGAGAGCGCGGCCTTTACGCAGACATCTCCCGCGGCCTTTTCCTAGTTCGCGGCGAGAACGTTCTGCTTCTAGGCGAGATCGATCTTGACAAGGACGATGACCCACCCGCGGGTTACGATAAGGCCGAGCTCCAGGTGGTAGAGTCGCTCTTGAAGGCGCGCAAGGCAGAGGACAAGGCCAAGGAGAAGTCGCGATTAAAGAAGCTTGCCAGTCTTGGGTTTGAGGGTGAGCATTCTGGCGAGATCATCTTTTGAGACACGACGTAGCTTTTCACCCACCACCGGCCTCTATCATCAGGCGATGACGGCAGCCCAGATCAAGAAAGGCCAGGGTCTTTCAAGAACTACAACAGCACCATCAGGGGTATACTAGGAGGGCCGAAGAATCGGCATTTGCCGGCAATGAGCCTTTTAGCTCATATCCGCTGCGTCGACCATGATCTTGTTGGATCTGTCGCAGTTTCTAGAAAGGGGAATGGCAAGACTCGGGATTCGGTAGCAGAATATTGTGAAATGCAACCGGATCATATAGAAGCAGAAGATTAGTACGGCATCATTGGTAGTTGAGGATGCAGTACCACGCGGCCTTGCATACAGCTTCTTTACAGCACAACATTGAATTGATTTTGGAAAGGAATGCCGTAAGCGTCAGCCAAGTCGCACAGTCTTTGGTCCGATTTCTGTCTCATACATACATCACGCTGATTACAGTCGCCAAAACCCCAGCTTCAGCGCTCGGTTCCGGGGCCACCGAGGCACTAGAGGGTTGTCCCAGGCCGTGCGATCAACGTAGAGCCTAATTAGTCGCCATCTCTAATGGATTCAGATGGGGATGCTGTGCACTGCGTCGCTGCCGAAGCTGCCCATATGCTTTGCATATCACTTGTGGACGTTATAGTGGATATGGCCCATGAGAGTGCTATATTCTCGGTGGATTTACTTTTCGGGAATGTCGCCCTTGATTCCCGGGGATTATTTCCCGCAGACTTGAAGGCAAATACTTGGACTGACCACGTGAGTGCACTAATCAGACCTGTCTTGGACATATCTGCTACGGGAATAATATATCTTGCCATCAATTAACGTTCTTCCCACTCTATCTAGAACTAGGATTTTGTCCCTGATGTCCCAATCGTTTATCTGCCGCGGCAGCGCGCTCACGCATGACCACAAAATCAGGAACCGACAGTAAGAAGAGCAAATGAAATGATCTTGAAAGAGTAGGTAGAAGCTACTTGGGTAGAGTCGTCTTGGTATATGTCAACCGCAGCTCAACACCGATCATTCGACACCACCAATCGATAATCAAATGTAAGAAACAATATAATGAAATAGGAGCACATCCTCAAGTTTTTTAGTTTTTTTTTTGTAGAAAGTCAAAAACAATGGGAATCAAAAATTGCTCCTTAGGAGCTCTCAACCTTGGGACCCATGAGTCCATTCATCGCACCGTTGGTGGCGGGCTTGCTCTCGCCAGAGGACGATCCCGGCCCAGAAGCTGCACTTGTGGCAATTCCGTTCTTCTTTTCATCCTCTCCACTGTCATCATAGTCCTCGTCCACGTCCATCTTCCTAGCTGCACGCTCAGGTTCGCCTGCTGCAGGCGGATGAGGAGCAGCAGGGTGTTGCGGCTGCCTTTCGTGGTGCCTCTCTTCTTGGTTGAATTCTTTGGGAGCTGAGCCGGCGGGCGAAGGGCCAGGCCCCTCACGCATCATGTTCTGCATGGGCGGGACAGGGCCTTGCTGCATGGGCGGGAGATGACTTTGCTGCATAGCGTGCGCAGGAGGGTGATGGGCAGCCTCAGACGGGTGGTAGTTATCATTGGCGTGGCGCTGCTCCTCGGCTCGGCGCATGTCATCCCTCCTATGGTCATCGACACGCCTCTGATCATCCATTCGTCGCTGATCTTCGAAGCGACGGGCCTCGGAAGAGTTACGACGGTACTGTTCCCTTTCGCGAGGGGGAGTAGATTGGCGTCGATGGCGCATGTCCTCGAGTCTGGCCCGATTCTCGTCAGAAGCAGGCTTCTTAGCAGATGTCGGCTCGTCCTCCCACTCTCGCATCCTCTTGGGCCCGACTGAAGGCGGGCGGTCGTGCTCCCGGTGCATGGGAGGCTCTGGGTTTGAGGCACCAGGAGGCGGAGGCGGCGGGGGGCGGGATGGACCGTCAACGTTGCTCGGGCCCGGAGTATCATTAGGGTGTGGTGGATATGGTTGCTGATGCTGTGGGTACGCCGATTTGGGCGACGGCATCCGGTTATCATGCGTCGGACGCTGCTGCTCACTCCTTGGGCTGTTCGGGCGACGATAACCAAGCATGGCGTTGGGGGGAGGCGGTGCATCCATGGCCTCATCGGGGAATTGACGGGCCCTCGAATTGCGTACCATGTCCATAGGAATCGACTGACGAGGTTGCTGAGGTTGCTGCTGGGCCTGTTGGGCCTGTTGCTGCTGAGCCTGATGATGGTGCTGTTGCTGCTGGGCTTGTTGTTGAGCCTGTTGCAGTGACTGCGGTGGAGGCGGCTGTTGACCCGGAGGCGGAGGTGGTGGGTAGTGACCCTGAGAAATAGGAGACGGGCCACGACGAGGCGGCTCAGGTCCGGGTCCTGGCGGTGGCCCAGGCCTTGCACCTTCTTGGCCATAGTGCCTCATGGGCGGGGGACCCTGCTCTTGCCTAGGGCTGGGCTGGCGCGGAGGAGGGGGAGGGGGGCCTCGAAAGGGCTCTCGCTGCTGCTCATAAGGATTTGGGGGTTGCGGGGGAGGGTTCACAGCCGAAAGCCTAGGCCAGTTGTCAGGACCAGTGAGAGGAGGAGGTCCGTTTGGCTGCTGAGGTGGCTGTGGACCTTGCGCGCCGTTCCACTGAGGTCCAGGTGGACCAGAAGCCTGGTAAGACTGGGGATGGATGTCGGTCGGCACAGGAGCGCTTGGGGGGCCCGAACCATTGCTTTGACCAGTCCGCAACAGGTTGAGACGGGCTTTGATGTGCGGGTTGCTGGGGTCCAGCTCGGCTGCCCTTTGGTAGGCGTCGAGAGCGTCGTTAATTTGGTTGTTGCAGGACTCATACTAAAGCGACCGACGTGTTAGCTACTATTAGACACAATCATGTGTGCTATTCCATGCTTTGCTACTTACCAGTGTGCCGAGATCGTACCAAACCTCGGAAAGGTAAGGGTTCAACCGAATAGCACGAGAGTACGCATCCAACGCATCGCGGTACTGGTTGATCTGGTAGTAGAGAACACCAATCGAGCACCAGAATGTAGGGTTGCGTCCATCGCGGTAGACAGCTTGTTGGTAGGCCTCATATGCCTTGGGATACTTTTGCTGGGACATGTAACATCGGCCGAGGAGGTACCAGCTCTGCGCATCGCTGTTGTCTGTTGAACGTGTTAAAACTCCACATCTAAGCCAAGTCAGTTGTAGAATACTTACCAGCTGCAACAGATTGCTCGAGGTATTCAATAGCTCTCTCCTGGCTCTGGAAGCTGCTGCTTTGCTGATGGTGAAGCCATCCCAACTGCTGCAGTACCTTTGCGTGCTTCGGATCACCATCGAGCACGCGTTGGTATGCAGCTTTCGCGTTGTCGAGCTACAGCAACGAGGCATTAGCAAACGTTCTTGTCTGATAACGTGCAAGGAGGAAGCAATAACATACATCTTTTTGTTGTTCATGAACGTGTCCAATCTGGAACCAGATATCGGTTTCTGTGAGAGGATGCGGGGGCGAGTGAACAATATATTTGAAGCACTACGGACAACTCATTAGCACCAGCACTGTTTAGTCAAAGTCCATGCTGAAAAGACCTACCTCAAGACTCTGGTTAAATTTGGATTGCTGTTTGTAAATTATGCCAAGGCGGAAATAGATCTCGTTGGCCTTTTCAAAATCAGGCTGCATCTGCATCACAGATGAGAAGGCCTCCTCGGCGTGCTCCAGAGAGCCGTATCGATCATATAAGATACCAATGCCGTACCATAGTTTGGGATCCTGAGGTAGTCATGTCAGCAGCTGTTTTGCTTCGGTTTACTTCGAGAGGCACAGAAGCGAAACACTAACCTTGGGTGTCTGGAGATTAACCAGCGCGTTCTGGTAGGCCGAGTATGCTTGCTGAAGCTCGTCCATCATCAGATAGCAGTGGCCTGAAGGAGGCAAGTTAGTGAGCAATTACTGCAAGTGGTGTTGTACTAGTCGAAGGCGTCTTACCCATCGCGCTCCAAGCCTCACCGTTGGTCGGATCAAGCTTAATGATCGCGTTCAAATACTCGCAGGCTTTGGGGAACTCTTCTTTGGTTCTTAGAATGGCGCTCATCGCGTTCATGGCAGGAATGGACTGGGGATTAATGGTAATTGCGCGCTCGTAGGCCTGCATGGCGTCTTCGAGGTTGCCAAGGATTTCACTGCAGCTGCCTGTAGGAAGAAGTCAGTCGCGTGCGCAAGAGATTGATGCGCGTTCGCACGCCAAAGCTGGGGAATTGACATACCAATCTGAATCCAGGTCACTTCAGTAGCCTCGGCCATGCGCCGGGCGGCCGAGGAGTATTGAGGTCCAGGAGGCATAGCGCCCGGTGGTAGGGGCGCGCCGGGCCCGTGATGCATGTGCACCGGCATTGGGGGCGACGGCCGATGCGACGCCATGGTATTGTAGACGTGGAAGCAACTGCGACGACTCTTGGGTTGCGTTGCCGGGTGTGGTTGTTATGTGGATTAGGGACAGCTGTTGTCCAGAGGCTTTCCTCGGCTTTAGACCAGAGGATCGCGTACTTGGGCCGAGTCTGAATGCGCAAATGACGTGGATTCACCGATGCGCGTCAACGTTGCGTTCACCAACAGAACGGCGACAGCGAGTTCGCTTGGGATCGCCCAGCTTCTTTCCGAATATTAGACTCGCGCGTGTCGACGTTGCTGCTGTGATTGATTTCAACGGCGGCGCCGTTTGGCAGTGTGTCCAGGCTGTTGATGTTGGGTAAGGCACGCACGAGACATGAACAGTCGCGGTGAAAACAATGAGTAAAGAAATTTAATACAAGAAAAGCTTGAGCCTAGCTTCAATGCAATGTCAGAACGCCAAGCAATAAGTATTGTTGGCGTCTGGCGTTGATACAACGATCGCAGTGATGCTCTGGGGAACGCAAGATGGTGGATAAAGAACTTGAAGAGAGAAGGAGAGGACAAGAAAAGAGGGAGGAAATTGAATGTGGAGGGCTCTGGCAACTTACCAAGATACCTAACCCACGAAGGAGGAAGGAGCGAAGGACACACCCTATGGAGTGCTCTTTGCACGAGGGAACTCAACACGCCCCACCTGGTCCCACACACCCTCAAGGAAGTCAAGGCAGTTGAGCGTCTAGCTAGCCGGCCGCAAGTCCCGCCTCCATTTGTTAGCTAACGCACCTACCAGGTGGATAAGTAAGGTACGCTATGTGCTTTGGTTTTTCCCAACCCGGAACCCGGCTGCTTTTTTTGCGTGTTTATACTACTAAATATGGCCATTCAACGTGGTTAAACTACCTACCTACCTAGGTATCTACCTAACCATGTTAACAAATTCTAGCTGCGAATACCACTGGGTAAGTATGTGGACATACAGTTACCAGTGTTTCTATAAAGACAATCTAGTTTTATAAAGTAATAGAGATAGGTACAATGTTCAAATCTGCTAAATCCGATGCTCTGTTTTTTTTTTTTTTTTTTTTTTTTGTGACAGCTAGCATATATGAACTGATCTAGGCAAAAGAACCCGCATCCATCTTTCGATCACGTCACTGCGGTTACTATACTACTCAATCAACAACAATATCTACATAACCTTTAACAAACTGGTGATTCAAAAAGCGTACGAAGTACATGTTGGAACGATGACGGCAATACGGCATGGTCAATCGTGGGAGATGAGCGGGCGCACGTTCAAATATCAGACTACACATCGAGGAAGCAAATCGAACCGATCGATAGCTAAATAGGTACGTACCATGTAGGAAGTTATTTTACCTTGGGCAAGTCCGCTATGTGTGCCAGCTGTTAAACTTGAGATTAATTCGATCATACCTTAGTTATTGCGTACCTACCTTACCTACCTAGCTAGGCAGAGCCGTATTCGGTCTGATTTTGGGGGGGAAAATCAGGTTGTGATGTATCGGATCCCCTTTTTTTTCTTTTTCTTTTTTTGCCATGAAATTCCTCATTTTCTCAGTGTTTGGTGGCCACTTTAAGTAAGGTTATGTTGTGCTCAAAGGCACTGCTGTCGAATCATAAATGCAGTGCTAGTTCAGATCGACATGACGATTTTCCATCACAGCTGCAGAATACAACACGCGTGCCCGAATAACCGTGTCATCTCACCTTCAGCTTGCATTGGTCTGTTTTTGTTTCCAGGCGGAACCCCGCAGGACCGACACATGGTTCCAAAATTCCATGTCCCTGTCACTGTTTAGGGGGCGCCTGCTTATCGTTCCCTCGTTTCATCCCAAGTTGACCGTCCCGGCGGTAGGACGGCAGTCAGTCCAGTCAGTTTCTACCAGTCTGTCCATCCGACGTTTGACATCAGTAGAGTTCGGTGCAGGTCTTAGCAGCCACCGGGACGCACGAGATCCCCCTACCTGCCTACTCTAGTTTAGACAGAACTAGACTAGGTACATACTTAAAGTACCTAGGTACCTAAGCTACTCTGTATGCGACCATGCCTGCGCGGGATTTTGTTAGCATCGCAGACGCAAATGCAGGTGCCTAGTGCGTTGCCTCCCTCAGACAAAGAAAGGTAGATGCAAGCCTCAGTGATCTAAGTGATACATACCTTACCTACCTAGCAAGCTACGTAGGCACATATGTGCCGATGTACAGTATAGGCGCAATTAGGTTATTAAGGATTCCGCTATCGCTATCATTTCATCATTTCGCAGACCTTAGCCATATCTGCAGCAGCTCAACCGTCATCTTGCCCGTGGCCACTTGGTGCTAATGTGGTATAATGCCGGCTACTTTTGTTCCTTCCTTGTCTTTTCTTCTCCTTTTTAATCTTTTTATTTTTTATTTTTTATTTTATTTTTTTTACTTGCGAGGGATGCAAAAATCAGACGAAAGAGACAAAAAAAAAAAAAAAAAAAAAAAAAAGCTCCGATTTTTAGGATGGAACGGACTCCCACAATGACCCGAGATGTTTACTGGCCCAGAAGCCACGAGTAGATCGATGCAGCAAGGAACCAACCCACTAGGGTCAAGGGAACTTCGAATTGTGGGTGCGCCGCTTTCTTGTTCAGTGTTGGCAGGATTCCCCAGTAAATACCGTGCTTACCAAAGTAATGGTGTAGAACTAGTAGTATAAAGTAATTACTACTCTGTACGTACTTCGTAGTACTGGTAAAAGAACCAGCCTTGCCTGTTTATTTCCATCCGCCTCGTGTCATGTTCCTCAGACCATCGATCCCGAGGGTGCCGTCTCGCAGTCTCAAGTTACGACCAGGTACCGACGAACGAGAGGGCGCGACCATTCGATCCGTCTCAACGTTTCTCCACCCGTCGCTGTTAAAATGCTCCTAGGTTCATGGTTGGGTTGATGTCCAAGCGAGGGTAATAGAAGCTCACTATTATGCATACCCGAATTGGTAGGTGGTTAATACGGTGGCTTGTGTGGTAGCTCGTGGCGAGAGAGACACCAGAAAAAAAAGTGATAAATAGATAAAAACATAAAAAAAATAAAGAAGCACCCCTCTGCAAGTGTAGTCAAGAGGGGGGCGGGGCGCGTTTTTCTGGTCCAAATGGTCGGAAAATATAATGAAAGTACAGCACCGTGAGACGAACTGTGCTGAATGTATTCTATCATAATAAACAGAAGTCAAGGTACCGTAGCAGCAGGTTTTGCTGCATGCCGGTTTTTTATTGCTCTCTTTTTTTTTTTTTTTTTTTTTTAATTTAAAAAAACAGCTAACCAAATTTTCTCGGACAACTACTTTATCGGGCAAAGCCTCTCATGGTTTCTGAGTAGCATTTTGAGGCATGCTGTATACTACTGAGTACATTGTAGCACGCTCCCTCCTTAATTGAGAGACCCTGGACCTAGACAGAAACGCCGCAATCAGGCCCTGCAAGCGTTGGTGGTAAACCATTCTATCGGCATCCAATGCGGGATCATCTCAAATGCTGCTCATACGGTACCCATTTTGGTTCTCTCAAGTTGTTTCCCGCTAGTGACTCAGTTTCCTCGCCAAGCTTTCCTGCTACCATTAGGTATACCCCGATGGTCAGTATGTACTGTAGGCAGTTATGTTTGTGGTCCTGCAGACGGCCTGATCTTTCTCGGGCAAATCATCTACTTTTAGACTAGGAGGGATTGGGCAGGGAAAAAGCTGAACTTTTATTACCACTGGTACATATGTCACATTATGTAGGGTCTGGGGGAGACGCTGCCGATTCACCCTGACTCGGACTCGAAAAAAAAAAGAAAGAAAGAAAAAAAAGGCCCCCTTCTACCCTCGTTTGTCAACCAGTTCCGCTCCAGCAGGATGACATCGGCACAGATAGGGGGCAAGCGCCAAGAAACCAGGTAGCCCACTGCAACGCAAGAGGTTCGACAAACTGCCATCACTAGAACAACTTCAGCGCAGGCAGCAAATTGTCTTCGCGGAATATGTGACGGTAGAGGTCGCCCGCTCTAGACTGCTGCTGCTTCTGCTTCGTTCGCCCTGTCAACGCAGATAAAATGTCAAGGCCTGGCAGGTTATCTAGACCTAGATCGTAGCGGTCAAAAGCAAAGAACAGCAAAGTTTGCTTCTGGAAGCGAAGGGGAAAAAACGAAAGAGAGATCGGTGACGGCATGACATAGGAATCCAGACAGTAGGGAGGACGTGGCATTAAGTTCATCCGATTCACGCCTCTACTCTACTTGGGATGTCCCACGGAAAAGCGCTCCAGGTGAGCAAGAATTAAGGTACCATACAGTACGCACACTGTAGAGACGGAGTTTGGTAGACGAGTGGAGCACGTATCCTTGGGGGGCGCCAGCGCAAGGTAAGCAAGCTTGGCGAGGTAAGCAAAGGTTTAAGGTAAACAATATTAAGTGGCTTTCTGTTCCCGCAAAGCGCCCGGCTGTTGGCGAATCAAATTCTTCACCAGAAAAAAGTCACGTCACGTCAGCTCCCTTGTCAGCATCGTCTCGGGCGCTTGGCTGCTGTGGGTTCCGCTCACTGGACACCCAACCAGAAAATAAATGGCCAGGTTCTGTTGCTTGGCAGGTCGGCACAATGTGTTGTGTGTGTGTATGCGTGTGGCTTGGTGGGTATCCTGGACCCTCTCCTCTTCAGGTTGGTCCGGCTGCCCCAGGATCGATGCAGGATTGGATGGCGATGGATCTAGTGCAACTTTACCGGAGTAAACCAAACCGGGGCCATCTGCTAAATATATGAAGCGATTCAAGGATTGCTGATTTTTCTCGGAAGTTACCCTCTTTGCTCTGTTAGGGTCAGGTCACCAATGAGAATAGAAAGGAGAAGAAAAGAAAACCCTTTGAGAATGAGGTGGTGAAGAAGAAATAAGGAAAAGTTCTAGTCTACGTAGAGAAAAGTCCACGGAGATGGCTCGAAAACCAACAGATCCAATTGCCTGCCCAGTTGATTCGGAGGAGGTGTAGGAACAAGGAATCGCACACCCGTCACATTTTCCCACCCAGGCCCGGAAGACAAACATTCACTGTACAGTACAAAGGGGAAAATCAAGCACTTGGAGAGTGCATCCATCCCATCATGGACGCTTGGGGTTTCATCCTGTTCCTTCACAGCGCCTCAAGGCTTTTTTTTTTTTTTTTTTTTTTTGAACGCCGCGTGGGTTGGGGCTCGTCTAGCCTCTAGCCTCCGTCTTTTTTTTTTTTTTATACAAAAAAGCGCATGCAGACAGGCGGTGGGTGCAGCCATCTTGATTTTACCATGCAGGTAGCCAAAGCCCAGTTTAGGTCAGGGTTCGTTGGATTTTGATCAGGGTTGTAATCAGCAGCGGGAGTGCCCTTTTTTGGACTTTTCTTTCTTCTTTTTTTTTTTTTTTTTTTTTTTTTTTTATTGTTCTCCCCTACTACGTACAGGGTAATTCGGCTTCCATACGGGCGGGGCGTCAGAGCACGGGATTTTGTTCTTCTGCATTATTTCTGCTTACTCGTAATCAATCTGCCCGTCGCCATATTCGATACTCGGCTATTTTCTCTGGGATCCACACGCGGCTCTAGATAGGCTCATCTCGATGTATCGACGGACGGGAAAAATGCCTTTTTTATAACTTTGGTTCCGCTGCTATATTCTCACGGGTGGCACACGCCACGAAAAGCGTTGGGATATTTGCAGGCGGTATCGCAATTCATCAATAACCTCGCACATTTGAGATTTGATGAAGGGGTCGAGAAATGTTTGGGTGGTGTTCATGTAATTACGCTACCAACCAACCTCCGTGGCTCGACCAACGTGACAGCCTGAGGTACACCGATGTGCGCTGTGATACTCTTCTCTAATATAGAGCCGGGGATCTTGGGGTATGACTGGACGCCGATGCTGTTCAATGAAGCTTTCCGAAACCTGGGTGCTGACCTGGTCAAGTATCACCTGAGATTTTGCAATTGTGGCAGACTTGAGGTATGATGAACACGCCGCCCAATAAATAACACACATAAATCCTCCCCTTCCGTTTTTATTGTTATGTTTTTATTTATTTATTTATTATTCCATCTTTTTTACGACTTATCGCATTACTCCGTACATATGTACAGGTCAGATGCGCAAGGGTGAATATGCACATCAAGGGCATCGTTTGCTGGACCCCGTGTCCGAGAGGGGAAACCGGCAGAAATCTGGCCCATATCATTCTCACGGTGAAATGGTGGCACGCCACACAACCACTGCAGCGAGCGTATCACAACAGCCTCCCTTCGCCTCCCTACGATGGTGTGTGTGGTTGGTTTGTCAAGGGTTGGCTTGTGTGCTACCGGTGATGGGGTGGAGTGGGTCAAAAGGAGGGGAGCGAGATGGAGTGTAAGGGGTGAATTATTAGGGGGGTGAGGGGGTAGGGGTGTTAAATTGCATGGTATACCTTACGGGGTAAGTAAACAGAGTCTCGTACAGTATTAAGGGTGTGCACAAGCTTGACAAGGTAAGGTATGTATTGAATGTGCCTACCAAGCCCCATCTCCCACGTATGTACGTGGTTACGTGGTAAGGTAGCTGGCCACAAACAAGTGGGCCAGCAAATGGAAACTTGGCGGGCCCCAACCCAACCTACGAAAACCAACTATTACAAAGTACGTCAATGTTCTGTACTGTTAGGAGGGTACGAAGTAATTCAGCCCCTTGTTCGCTGGCAACGGGCCCACAGCATAATTTGAAGGAGAGAACCGAGGTCTTGTAATTCAACTCGGCGGTAGCCGCTGTACAGTACATACCAGTAGTACGATGAGCGGCGTGACATCCATGCTGTGGGGTACAAAATAGAATAGAGGAGTTCTCGTACATCATTCCGGGCAGGTATGATTCTGACAATCTTCAGGTGATGCACGTCTTCTCGGCAAATTTCATGGCTCTCACTGATTGATTTCCTAATGTGGCGTGTTGTTTGTGGCTTTCTGCAAAAGAGAATGTTGATTCGAAGAGGAAAGAAGACGAAAAGCGAAGGAAACCCCCCATATCGGCCCCTAATAAGCAAAGCGTCGATGTGACACTGCGCCTGTTCTTCTCCCCTCGTCGCAGGCAGTCCCATGATCAAGATTCAGGCCGGGGCTGACCCCTGCGTGTTTTATTTACAGCACAAAACGCATAAAGGAACAACACATGCCGTGCCTGGACCCCCGAACTGATTGATCCTACAATACGTAGCAATCCGATCAATTCGTCACCCCAAGCTTGTTTGGTGCAACCCGAAAAATCTCCCATGTTCGTTACTCTACAAGGCTAGCATGATTCGAATTAGGATGGAGAAAAAAAAAATTGGGGGGAAGCTAAAGGTAAGAGGAGAAAACAAATAAGAGAAGAGAGAAAGAAAAGGGGGTAAAAACTTTAAGGAAAGTAAAATAAACCGAAAAGGACAAAAACTACTGCAGGGCTAGAGCTAGGGTATCTAGGGTCGAGCCCGGGCTTATGGAAGAAATAAAGGAGATCGACGGCGTTCATCAGGCTGCCTTTGTCTGGGTCGCCTTTGGGGGTTTCTTTTCTTGTTGGGCTGGTTAATCGAGTCGAACCCAGCCTGCAAGTCCAGCCTCACAAGCCACACTGGATCATCCGAAGCCTTTAGTGCACGCCACACCTGCAGATTAGTGGCCCATGACGACGGTTGTGCAACCCGACTGCGCGGTTTGCTTGTTCTCACCGCTTGCCCGGATGCTTCGCCGGTACACCGATACAAGACACAGATAAAATAGCCCCCCGCCCCAACAATGGAATACAATACATGTTCAGCAAGTCCCCCCACACTCGCACAGATCCCAGAATGCCAGCACTCACTCTCTCACAATCACCACATGCAGTAGTCCAACCTTGGCAAGCGAGTGGGCGTGACGTGAGACGCGAATCAACCGCACACGCTCGACCTTGTTCGTTCTTGTTCGCGGTTGTTTTTCTGCCCCAGTTGCTCAACCTTCAATCTGCCCGGTGAGCTCCGGTGGCTGACACAGGGCAAGGCGGGGGTCAATTCCGTGATACATGTCACGTTAGTTTGATGTTGTGGCTCGATATACGGTTTTAGATTGCTATATTTATTCTGTATCAATCAATATACCATGCCCGTGCTTTCCTTCTTCTTTGCATATGCGGGCCATAGTTGCCGCAGTCTTGGTCCATACTCAGTATAAGCATTTAGAACTCCAATGTGTGGGATTTTGTCGAATAGAATGCAGACCTCGTTTAGTTCAGCCGTTTAGGCGTTCATGCATCACACATGCTTGTATGTGCCCAACTGCCCTCGCCTTCTCAGTCCTGAGCGTAGCCCTCATTGTGACGAGGTTCCTCCAAATTTCCAAATTTCCAAATGGCCAACGTGAGGACCAACCAAGCTGTTTCTCTTATCATGACAATGGTCGGCTAGAACCCAGGAGAAAGAGCGGAGGCCTTGATATAATAGTTTGGCGCGTTGAATATACAGTAACTCTTCCAAGCAGACTCCAAGCCGGCAGCTATGCCCGGCGAGCATCGACCCTCCAAACTACACGCCCATGGTGGCAACAGAGGCCTAACACGAGTTGCTTTAACAGCTCCGACCAGTGAAGAATAGATTGTTTGCACATGTCGTTATTGTTTAATAACTCAAGGGTGGTCATACATTCTCCAACAATTGCCCAACATGGGGAGGGCCATGCGCCTTCATGCGCCAAGGAATCATACACTAAAACAATTGGTCTGCCCAAGCCACGCAGCCCATATCTCGCCAGTTCGGGGGCCTAACAAGCCCTATACGCTACGGAGTATGTCTACACAACTGTGCATAATCAACACAATAGGGTGGCGTCAGATCAGGACTCTGACTTGCCCGAGATCTCCCGCTCTGGCGTATAAGTCGTCTCCATACCCCCATTGTCTTCTGCGTGCGAGATCATCGCAGCCTGAGCCACAGCTCGTGGCTGATTGGACACGGTAGGGCCACTGGTCTGCGCTGGCGGTGGCACATGGGCAGAAGGACCCGCGGCGCCATCGACTGGCGCGGCTCTCGAGGCAGCGTTGGCAGTGGCTGCATGTAGCCGCTGATCCAGTGCTTTGAGGGCGATCGCTCGTCTCCTTTCCGCCTCAGCCCTAGCAGTCCCTGGGACACCACGCTGCAGATATGCTCCGTCCCCACCACCGCTTCCTCTAGAAGCAGCGGACATCATGTCGGCCTGCGAAAAGGGCACACAGATCCGCATGGCGACCAATACACTGAACACCTGCGCCGATATTGCCGCCACCAGGGGCTTTGCTGGAGTAGGAAAGAACTCGGCAAAGGCAAAAGTCTCGCTCGCGTCGCCGCGGAGAGAAGATGGCTGGGAGCTGTCGAGGTCCGGGAACGCCGTCTTGTAGAAGCGCAGATATGTCCAGCTCGTCAGGAGGCCGAAACTCCCAAGGAAGAATGGCGTGCTCGAGAGCAAAGGCGTAAGCGAGAGCGCAGTGATGACGCCGATGTATAGAAGCGGGAAGCGAGGCACACGCAGAGAGACTATTCCGCGGAACAGAGTCACCGTGTGAGCCGGCACTAACTGGCTGAACGCAACCAGGAAAGAGATCTGCAGAGGTACAGAGCCGCCGATGGTCGTGAGTCTAGATATCGGGCATGTAAGAGTCAGTAATAGTTCCAGAGGCCGACGCCAGCGCATCGTGTGATAGTTGGCAGCGAGGCCGCAGAGATCAATACGCACGTCCAGCGCTCGTTGCGCGTCAACACAAAGAATATAAACATGATGGCGAAGCAGAGAAAATTGGGAATCAGCGAGCAGACAAGCAAGAATTTGGCAAACTCTCGCGACGACCATGCCCGCTCAAGGTAGCGACCCCCATGATATATTGTGACCCCTGCGAGCGCAAGGGTGATCAGGTTGCTTTCAACAAGCGTTGTGGTGACAAAGGTCCAAGGATATACCAGCGAAAGCTGAGGGACCAGATTCAGATACGGTATGACGATGTCCGACTCTGCAGACCACTGCCGGTAGCGGATGGCGGCGCCGAGAAGGGACTGCACCACGAGGCCGATGAGTAAAATGCGAGTAACCGGCGGAATGTTTAGCCTTGTCGGTGGCATCTTTTTCTTCTTGCTATTATAGCGATTAGAAGCTCGCTGTGCTTGTCGATGATGACTTTTTGCCCGCGATTCCTCTTTGCGCACGATGTTGGTCTGGCAATTAATTCACTGCGGCTCGACCGCCTCGTCATAGGCTTTCTTTCCAGTTATTCTGCTGCTCGACCGCGTCGCGTCGTCAA
Organism: Pyricularia oryzae 70-15; assembly: GCF_000002495.2. Classification (NCBI taxonomy): domain Eukaryota; kingdom Fungi; phylum Ascomycota; class Sordariomycetes; order Magnaporthales; family Pyriculariaceae; genus Pyricularia; species Pyricularia oryzae. The sequence goes on along the minus strand of NC_017851.1, from coordinate 2,731,352 downwards.
AATCTTTCTTATTATGCTCTTATGATTTTGGAGCAGCTCCAAGCTCCGCCTACAACAGCTGGTGCGACGTTGGCAGCCAGCTGTTTGCGGCGGACCCGCTGACGTGGACTGATGTCAAGGGTCCTCCAACCTCGTTGTGGCCTGAGGCAAATATTCTTGATCAAGCCCCAACCCTCAAGGCCAGACAACTAGACTAATATCGACTTTGAGTTCAATTCAGAAGAGTCCAACCAGGTAGGTAATTACCCAAGGTATCTAGGTGGGCAGTAATATTCAGGTATAGTCTAGTAAGTACTTTCAGGTATCTTGGGTAAGGTGCCATGCCTGATGTGCCAGTAAATCCCCAAAGTAACACTTCACCTGGGTCTTTTTTTTTCCCTTTCACACTCTACGATACTACCGGTAAGGTACCTGTAGGTACGGAGTACCGCTCGGCTGATGCTGCGCTAGTGTGCCTCCCTCTCCTGTGCGTTGTTTCGACGGCTGATCTTGGCTTTCAAAATAAATATAACCATCAAGTTTCAGATGAACATTCGGAGGGCATTAAATCAACGAAAAAGCCAAGCAGGGCGTGGCAGTCCATAAAGATTTTTGGGCTTTCATGGGCGCCAAGCGATTTAATACGAGCCTGAACTCTCAAATGAAGAAGAGATTCATTCATGTATCGTTTCAATACCCACTCGCCCACTCGCCAACATGCATCTCTTTGTCTTTTGTTTGCCGCCTCATGGGAAATAATCAGAGTACCAGGTATATGTGATCGACTTGGTTGATCTCAAAGCTCCAAAGTCTCGGACCTCAAACGTCTCGAACCCTCGGTTTCTTTCTCGAGCCCACCGCCCTATAGAGTACGTGAAAAGGCCTTCGGTGCATTACTTGGGTTGAACCCTGGACCAGCCCTGCTCCAAAAACAAAGTCTGTCAGCATGGAGACAGGGTGGGTTCCTAAGCTCCGTAAAATTTTGCCCAATCAACTTCAATTACGGCCGTCCCAGCTGGCACCATACCATCCATCCTCTGGATAGGCCACCATATCGCTTCATGGCTCTAGAACTGGGGGCCACGACTCTCCGATTCCGAATTTCAGTGGTTAATTGAAAATGGAATTCACCTTTAGTGGAAGACCAGAATTACAATAGCACCTTTTCACGACCAAGAGGGACAAGGAAGCAGGCGGCACTCCAGGTTTGTTGTTCGTTGCCCAGTTCACCAATCAACTATGAAGTAATTGCTGGTCCTCCTCGAATGATCCACTACCGTATGTACCGCAGTACTGTACTTTTCAACTACTTGGCAGCATGGAGGTACCGCTCGTTGGGTACGGTTCTTGTAGATCAGACAAAAAGCAGTCTGCAGTTACATCCCAGACCGAAAGAAATCGCAAATGAACGTACTCTGCAATGACTACCTACCGTAGATCCGTTACTTACAGTCTCTTGAATCTTGGTTAAAAAGCAATACTGTGGCACCTGCTTTTATTTCTTTCAATCTCTGTCATCGTTCGATCTCGCGCTGGGCTGTCTGTCAAGAATCGGGTGGCGGCGATCCTAACGTTCGTGGGTTCAAAATTGGTTTTAGGAGGCTGTGCCACGCTCGTACCAGTACATGCTATATCTCATGCGTTACCCCCCTTCAGGTTTCTGGGGTCAAGCACACGTTTGCCGAACCCCGTTGATCTTGAATCGCTTGAACACAGACCCTCCCCTGCCGACATTGTGGAATGAATGATGTGTCAGCCCCACCAACCAGACCCTACTTCATAATTTTAGGGACGCCCTCTTTTTTTTTTTTTTTTTTATCTTTTCTTTGGTTGCATTGTGAGTTGCACGAGAAGCCAGTTATGCAACTATCCTGTAAGTAGGGTTTGAAAGATGTGAATGGTTAACGGCTCCCCGGAAGTTGTTCTTTTGATCTGAGCTCGATGATGTGCTGAGTGGCGACTTGGGATTCGACGCAGTTGCCACAGAAAGAAAGATTCAACCCAAAAAGAGCCAACAGGTGGGTGTTGATTAGGCTGGCAAAAATTAAACCCAACTGACAATAGATTCAATGTGCAGGGAGGCAGGCGGTCACAGCTTTGAAAGGCTAGTTGTGGGTTCCATTTCGAGAACATCTGGTTTGCTCGGCGGCGAGCTTAGCACAGGTACAAATTTTTCGTACCGGTACTTTAGAGGTACGACTCGATGCTTGTGCTTGCTTGGTAAGGGGCTCGCTGGCTCCATGCTGGCATGCATCCCCGCCCGTCCGTCCTAAGGCTGCGGCCGCTGCTGCCCGTGTGGAACAGACGCATGAGTTTTACGCTACTGATTCTTTGGAGTACGCCCCTCGGCCGATTGTGTCTGGACTGGCAGCCCGCCGAAAGCAGGAAAATAAAGAATGATAGAGAGAAAAAAAAAAAAAAAAAAAAAAAAAAGGAAAATATATTTGAAAAGGTAGAAGAAAGGAGAGAAAATAAGGAGCTACCAGTAGACTAGAAAGTATTCCGACAGATAAAGATCTTCTAGTGATCGTCCAGGAATGTACAGCAAAGTACATTTGGAAAAAGTCAACCAATCGGCTAAGACTTGGCGAAAGAGACAACGATCCAGCTTTTTTGAGACAGACAAAATAGGTTGGGACTGCTTAGAGGATGGGTGGGTTTTGACGTGATGATGGATGGTGTGGATGTCATGGGAGGAAATACAAAGTAAATGCCCGCTAAAGTTGTCCGGCCGCGTGCCTGGTCTGCAAGGTTTATGGCGGGTGGGCTGCCGTAGATTGGCTGGGACGGCTCCACCTCCGTTCCCCTTGACCCCTTCCATACACCCAAACGGTACGTACCTCTCATGGGTGACCCTTCCACACATGGATCCTAGTTCCTTTTTGGTCTGGTGTGGTGTGCAACCCTCCATGCCAGCAGGGCCATGGTCGAGCGGCGGTTCGACAGGGCACAAATGGGACGGACAGATGCTGCTCCTGCTGCTGCTACCGCTACTGCTGCTAACTAACTGCTGTGGCCGGTGCGCGACCTGGTGGCCCTGGCCTTGCCTTGCTTTGGCCCGTCGCCTAAAAATCGACATCCACTTGTAGTGCGTCCATCCATTGGATTTCCCTTCAGCCCGAATTTGTGATGGAACTTCATTCCCGCTTCCACCTCCGATCGGTTCTTCGACAGACAGAAACAAAAACCCCGAAAACCAAAAAGACTACGGCGGATTCAAGAATTCTGCGTCGAAAGGCATCTCGGGAGGAAGACACAATCTCATTCCGTGGCAACTGCACAGCCGTTGGACACAGGTAATCGGGAGGTACTCGCTCTACCGTTTTTCTTGCCAGCCGTTCGTCCATGTCCCGGTGAGCTGGCGGTTCAGACGCGCACGCCATGAAGGAATTTCTCGACTCGGACAGGCTCAACTTTCTGGTCTGGAGGTACGTTTCCGAGGCGTTTTTACTCGATCCACGCGACTGCATCCGGATCAATCAAACATCCAAATGCCGAACAATGGATTACTGACCATGTGCCGCGTTTAGATATTTGCTTGAAGGAAGTAAGTAACTTCTGGGGTTGTGAGATGCAGCTGGATGACCATGGTCGGGTGTGGGTATCTTTTTTTTGCTCGTCCCGGGTCGCAGAACTGACAATCCGTCACCACCACCTCTTTGCCAAAACAGATTATCGAGAAACGGCTGCCAAGTTCCAAAAGGAATGGCGCGTCAGAGAACCGCACCGGCAGTTTGATTTTGCACCTCATGTCCAAAATCATGCTCTTGTTTCCATCGTCAACCGGGGCCTTGTGTACTGCGCCCTGGAGAGGGAATTCGCCGAGTCACAGGTGAGCCTTGAATTTATTTTCTGAAAATTCAATTCTTTGGCGTTATTTTTTTTTCTTTTTTTCTCGTTGCACCCGCACCACACATGGCCACTCTACTTGGCCACCAAAACCAATCTGTCGACCCTTCTATGATGTTTCAAGTGATCACCGCATTTTTCATACATTTCTACCCAACAAATCATTTTCGCTTTCCTCTAGATGGTCACTCTAACACAGGTGCACAGGTGCCTCAAACTGCGTCGGGAGAACCCCGGGAGGCGCCGCATGGTGTTTTTGGACCCTTGATTGTACAACCACCAGCGTCATTAAAACCGCAGAAAACGACCACTTCAGCCCCAGATGCTGCAACAGAAGCAGGCGGCACAGCGACGGCGTCACCAGTGACAGCAAACGCAAATGTAGCTGACACCACTGATGCCGATGCCGATGCCGATGCTGATGCCGACGCCGATGGGGACGCAGATCTGGACGCAGATGGTGATGTCGATCCTGATGCCGACGCAACAGGAGAGGAGGACAACATCCTTCCTACAGTCGAGGGAGAAAACAACCGGAAGCGACAACTGCAAGCGGTCAACGGCTCGCCGATGAAGCGTGCTCGGCTTGGAAATGGCTACGAAAATGGAGTAGAGACTGGACCGACGCCCATGGATATTGATGAGGCCGATAGTGGCAACAACAACAACCACGCTTACCCGTCACCACTGGAAGTTGACCAGATTACGACGCCTCCTCCACGGACGTTTGGGCCTGAGCAAGGCACGCAGGTCGACAAGGTTGATGAGCTGACCCCCGAAACCATTTTTCTAAGTACGTCTGCCGAGGATGCATCGACAAACGCGGGCTGTGGTGCTGTGCCACCTGCTACGCCGCCAACAGAAAACACACCGTCCCGGAGTCAACCCAACCCTATCCTTCTGCATTGCGAGTGGAGCCCCATTGACCCATCAGTCTTGGCGGCTGCTGGAACCGATGCGCTAGCCCGCATTTGGACCGTTTCGCGTTCCACCCAAGCTGGGCCCGTGCCTGGACATGCGATAGATCACGTGAGCAGTGTCTTCGGCAATCTAACCGAGGATGATGCCGCCCCCGATGCCGTTATAACTGCTATGGCATGGAACTGGGACGGCAGTGCTCTCGCCCTTGCCACAGACTCTGGGAACAAGGCACGGATTAGCATATGGGCTGCCGATGGCACACATCTGCAGCGCTTCGACGTTGCTGAACCGCCAATCATCAAGCTCAAATGGCATCCCAACAATACTTGCGTTCTTGCTGTAGCGCCCGACACTGAAGGGACTCTTGTGACGGTCTTCGAGACCCAGGTGTCGCATACAGTGTCATACAGCCTACCCAGTCATGACCTTGACGCAAATCCCCTCGACGCAGCATGGATTAGCGATACCGAGTTTTTATTATGCGGAGGAAGGCTGCTAGAGTCTTTTAAATACACAGAGACTGAGATCACTCCGGTGAGGAAGTTCCCCACAAGGGAGAACGATATCTTTACCCAGGCTCAGTTTGATTGGCGGTCCAAATTGGTGGCGACTGCCAGCGAGACGGGCGTGATAGATGTAGGTCTACTGTTCAAGGCGGGGGATTCAAAAGCTGGCGATCCACGACAGGCGATAAGCTGACATTTTTGCTCGTCATTTTAGCTCTGGGATGAGTCCGGTCAGCGTCGTTCGATTCCTGCACACTCAGGGCCCATAACGTCACTATCATGGCAACCGTTACAAGGCAACCCACCAGACGAGGAGAGACTACTTGCTTCAGGCGGGGAGGATGGGATAATCTCCGTCTGGAATGCACGAGTGCCTGAGAACAAGCCGAAGTGGTCGATGACGATGGAGCCGCCCATTGTGGCGTTGTCATTTACGCCTGATGGTGCCTTTATCGCTGGGGCAACTACGGACAGAATACTTATATGGAAAGTGGGCGAATATTCTATCCCCCGAGCGAGTTGGAGCAGGACCTCTCATCCGGGCTGGTCCAACTCTAAACCTGTCAACGGTGCTCCGGCCAGTATCGAAGATACCCACTGCTTGTGCTGGGATGCGAGCGGTCAAAAATTGGCCTATGGTACCAACAGCTTAGTAAGTCCAGGTTTCTCTCAGTCTATGTCTTGCTTCCATTGCTGACCAATCTTTCAGATCGCTGTGATCAACTTTAGGTGACAGGGAAAACCCGTATCCACGGGAGTTTAGGCCGTTAGAGGCGATTCTCATTTGTCTGGACACTGTTTTTAGAACTAAGTTGTGTAAAGCATTCTTCATCTTGTCTTTACTGGGCGAGGTGTGCCTGGCGCGCCACAGACAATTGGTGCTTGGCTGAGTGGGCTACGTCGTATAGTTGGGATGGCTGGGATATACGGAGTTGTAGGCGCTATGTGGGGTTCTCGTTTGTTTCTCGGTATTAACACCAGGAAAGCCGATCTAAAATAGCCATGCTATATTATATACAGGAGCATGGTGTTGCAGTATAAGGCCATCTGCAATCTAGGCTGTGCGGCTTTCAAGGAGCAACACAGTTTCAGTTGTATAAAGGAAGAGTGGTATAGTTGATCCAAACCTCTGGGCCGGTAGGCCTTGAGATACATGAACATGTATACCTACCTACGTGCCTATACAGTGCACAAAAACACATAGTCGTCAGTACATACCTTACATCGTCTGAATATCATCATCATTCGAACTTTGCCCAATTTGGCATATTCGTCAGGAGGCTTGTTGGGTAAATAAAACTGGCATTTACAATCCCTGTCAGTTTCACAAAGTTGCACCTTGTATTTATTTTCTTAATTCCCTCCTGGTTACCTTGCAGCTCCCCTGAGCTGAGAGTTGACATATCGCATAGAACAAAGACTCACAGAAGAGACAGCGTTGAATGGAATAAAAATATGGGTCTTGTGCACAACACCACATGGCTGCCATTATCTTTCTCCCTGCGGGGTCAGGGACAAAGAAACATGTCTTGCAGATGCAAGACATGGTTAATCAGTCGCCTTAATTTGTGTGCGTGCTCGAGTACTCACGTACCGAGCGGCCGCCCAATGCGGCATTGTGGGGTTGCTCTGTCCACATAGTAGTCTCGATCCGCTTCACCAAAAGGAACAAACGCGATCATTCATTCAATCAAGTCTACGGGTTGATAATATGAGGAAGGAAAAAAGAAGACGAATACAGTCATTAGTAGTCTTGGCATATGTTGTTTTGTGCGAGTCAGATGGTAGTAGGTACCTACCTACCTGGTAGTTACTGAGAGCAGGTGGGTAGAATGCCGACCGACAGCCTGATTTTAGCATACCTAAGTACGATCCATCAGCAATAGGCATCGGAGATGTCAAACGCGATTGGTCGTCATATACGTAAATTTGTAATAAATGTAAAAGAATACATGCTGATGGAAAGTTCGGCAAATCAGGACCGCCCACTTGATCTCTCGATGTTCCTTTTTTCCTGTTTCTTTTGCGCAACTTCACCTTTAATTGCAAACAAGTCAAGTCATTACCGCCCTGGCCTAGGTACTATAACATCACCTTTACTGCATGTGCACGCCCCACTTTGAACTCACATCAGTTCATCCACCACTCGAGCACTGCCATCACTGACCTCCAGGCAAGGCAGCTTCCCGTGCGCATGAGCCTCTCATACTCTTCTTCTCTGTGTTTCTTGTTTTTTTCTTCTTCTTTTGCAGATCACGGACGTTTGCTTTGCAAACAAAACATTATCAAGTCTTTCGTAACACAAACATCCAGGAAACTATTGTCAGCCAGGCAACCATTCCTCGAATACGCCAGCGTGCAGGCTTCCAGCCTTAACTGCCCAAATATCATTATTAATTCCCGCTCCAGGAATAATCATCCCGCCGGTACCACGCAGCAGAACAAACAATGTCCAATAACAACCCTCACCTGGCCGGGGCGGCAGGGCAATCGCCGCACCACTACTCGCCCACATCCTCGTCGACCGCCGCCGACTCTGGCTACCACTCACTATCAACGCCTGGCAACGGCGGCGGCGGCGGCGGCAGCACCAGCGGTGGCGCTTCTTCGGGCGGCGGAGCTTTCAAGCGCACGCCCCGTCAGCAGAGGCCGCCGTCGCCGCGGCCGCAGATGTACGGCATGGCTCCTTCGCCCGGCGTCTTCACGCGCGAGATGCGGGACCGTCAATCCCGCGGCAAGGACCCCTACGGCTCGGATGAGGACGGCAGCGGAAACGGCGGCCACCCTGAGTTTCCTTCTGGCCCGTCCGGCATGCTTGGTCAGACTGGATCGAGGATAGGGTAAGTGATGCCTGTCCATCTACCGCTCTGGGAAAACTTGGCTGTTTGATTCCAGGGGTTTGGAAACGGGAACGGGAGTAAACAACCAAGGCACCTGCCGCTGGCATCCGTTGTCACCACTTGTGGCTTCAGAATTTACCTGACATATCTCTGCCTCTTTTTTCTTTATACCAAAAACAAACAGGTCCGGCCAAGGAGAGCCTCGTGAGGTCCTGGAGAAGCGCATGCGCGCAAGGACCTTCCTCGACGATCCGGAACTGTTGATGATCAGATCACTCGATACAGGCGAGGTACTCTCGCTTTCTTAACCCCTGCTCCCGTCCTCCCTTCTACCGGCAAACAAAATAGCGGTCGGGGCGTCACAAAGCTAACACAGGAATATGAGCGTTTAGAGCACCACAGCAGCGCGTTTGCATTTCATGAGCCAGCTTTGCGGCTTGGACCCAGAGTCCAAGTACTCCAGAGCTGCCAACAACTCAAGGTCCATTTACCAAGGCCATAGCAGTGGGGGCACGCGATCCGGCCCAGGCTCTTCTGGGAGGCCAAATTGGGGCTACAAGTAAGTGTTAGATTGGGACGAAGGCCTTCAGACGCGCAATATCCAAGGTCGGGTCAAAGGACGAGCTGCTTCCGCTCTGTCCTTCCTCCTTTGTTTGATTTTCCACTGGATAGCAATATCAAGGATGGAACGGAAGAATGGTTCGAGATGATTATATCCATACTGCTAGTAATGATCAGAAGGATAATGAATACTCGAAAGTAACAATGCCCTTTCATAATAAGTCCTGTTTCTTCTTCTTCTAATATGAGGGTATTGTACAGGACCTGAATGGAACTCTGCGGCAATGATGACCGAGGGAAAAACTAAAAGCACATCTGAGTATAGAAAACCGCGTATATATACCACCAGGATATCGCAGACCGCTTGCCATGCTCGCAATAGAAAAGAAAAAGAATAAGAACAGTAACCAGAGTATTCACCAAGTTTGTTGGTTAGATTCCGGAAAAGAAAACAACGGAGTAGTAGAAACGCCGGTCCCAATGCTATCATGGATGCAATCGCGTAGACTTGCCAGGCTAAGTCGGTCCTTATCTTCCCAACACTATTACGCCACCACCTCTTACAGCGTCACTAGGCATACCTAGCGCTAGTATACTGCCGCTGAGGCGGTTGCCATTGCCCATTGTTATGCGGGCTTCGGCTGTAGTCTCGGGTGGCAGCAGCGGGTGGTGCTTGTAGGTTGCCGTTCATGGTGCGCTGGTTTTGCCCATAAGCACCCCCTTGTGGTTGCCATCCAGGTGGGGGCACCTCGTTGATCGAGACCATGGCTTGCTTCTTTTGGGACGAAGAGGACTTCGCTGCTAGTGCAGCCGCTGCTGCCTTCTTCTTTTGCTTACGGAGCCGCCTCGACTTTCTGCGAGCAAAAGCCGTCCAGCAACAACACAGCAGTGCCAAAAGCACCAACCCTCCGACCGCACAGGCAACGGGAAGAACTATGTTTTTGTTGTCGGTCAGCCACGTGCCGACCTCGCCAGCAAAGGAGGAACCTGTGCAAGCTCCGTTGCTGCACTTTCCGCCACCTTGGCAGGCTGTGCCGTCGAGGAAGTTCTGCATCATTGTGAAGCAGGTATCTTTGCCAAACTCTGGAGACGCACAGCTAAGCTGGCATCCCGAGTTACTGCAAGCATAAGTATCATTGCCCGTAGTGAGCGATCCCATGAGTGTCTTGCACTGTTGGTTGCGTGAAGTACACTGGCCCGAGGCACAGGCCAGGTTCTGGCCTGACTCTCCACATGCCTGGCCGTTTGGAGCAAACGCGTTATTCGGGCACACACCCGAGGTGCCGCTGCATGTCTCGGCAGGGTCGCAAGATCCGATACTGGCACGGCATACGGTACCCGCACTTGCAAACTTGCACTGGCGGTCACAGCACTCCTCGTTGGCAAAATCGCAGGTCGATCCCGAGGTGAGCTTGCAAGTTTTGGCATCGCAACAAGGGTTGCCCTTGCAGCCATCTGGACCTCCGCAGTCGCATTCCTCGCCGGCCTCGACAATACCGTTGCCGCATTGACTTCCTGTGATGGTCTTGACGTCTCTGTTGCTAGCCAAGCAGCTCGATCGGACGCTGTTGCGACCTATGGCGGAGCAAATATTACCGATGGTGCAGGGTGAGAAGTTGGTGATCTTGCTCCCCGTTGAGGGATTCATAATAAACTGGCCCTTGGCATCGCACGAGTTACCGCTCAGTGGGCAGCACTGTTGCTTGGTCACCGTGCCGTCAGCACATGTGCCAGCCTGGCAGTCATGGACAGCACCGAAGGTGTGGCCAATCTCGTGGGCAATGACCTGCCACTCCTGCGACGTCTTCACGACGACATTCGCACCGGCGATCGTTTCGTTGGTGTTTCCGGCACCTGGCTTGACCGAGCCCTCGACGCAGAGCTGCCCCAGCCAGGCCAAACCAACAGCCGCATCAGTGTTGCATGTTGTCAGCAGGGTCCAGAAGGCGTTCCGATCCTTGAAATTGCCTCTCCAAGCCGAGAATAGATTCAGCCTATCGGTGATGGTCACCCCGCCGCCGCAATCCACATTCCAAGGAGCCTGCTCTGTGGCCTGAGCCGGACAGTTGTTGTCACTGATTGTAAGATTTTGTATGCCTAGGGAGATGTTGAAGCTGCTCTCGTACACTTGCGATGCCGTGTTAACTTGTGCGATGATGTTTTGCCGGATTGCCATGGACGAGTTGAACTGCTTGCCATATGTACAATCAGTCGCAACGCCAAGTAGAGCAACCTTCCTAGTTGTGGGGCAGCCGATGGTAGAGCCAACGGACGAGGCCAGGTTGACACCCGCACCGTTGCCCATCTGTGTCTGGTCCTGACGGCGCATCAGCTCGCTAGGCAGCCCGCTGACGCTCATGCCAGAGTCCAGATCTCTCGTGTCAAGTCCGCGATATATCGGATGCGAGTCGTCGGCATTGAAGTCAAGACCGTCGGAAGAGCAAAGCGGCGACCTAGCAGACAAATTCCGCTTCTTCAGTTCACCTTGGCTCGGCCCGTCGTCTCCATCGTGGCCGTGTGGGCCATCTCCGATATCCGAGTCCCTCCAGACTACCATGTACTCCTCGGCTGACCACTCGATCTCCGGGTCGGCGCGCTGCTTCGTCTTTCGGTAGGTTTCATCGGTCTGTATGTGGTGATCGTCGCCGTCGATCCTGAAAGCGCCTTCAAATATGGGGTGAACACCATCCCTCTGGATGTTGACCCTGGCCCAGCCGACGTTCTCCCAGTCGTTATGGCCTTCTCGTAACACAAAGGCTTGGCCCTGATATATTTTGTGCTCCAGGCGATCAAGAGGTTCTATGGCGCGCACCTTGCCGTCTGCGCCCATGATATGTACCACGGCATCCTTTGAAATAATATCGTGATTCGGAGCAAGCGAAAGCCTTACTTTTTGTCGCCCATTGTGAAGGATGAAGGACAGCTCAAAGGATGAGAAGGCATGTACCCGCCTCGAGTTGGCATCCGTATGAATGACGGGCTCCTCTAGTCTGCTGACATATCGTAGTGGTTGTCTATCCGTTGAGTGTGCTGTTCAATGCGACCGAGGCTGTCTCAGTATCTTTCATGCCCATTATGCCCAAATATATCCGTACAGGCCAGCATACCCCGCGCGAAAGAATAGCCGCCTCGATCTTGTTGTTTGCGGCCAAACCGTTTGCTTTATGGAGACTTACCAGTGCCAGACTGAGTGAGGAGCGCTACGGCTGCCAGAGTGGCCGCGAGAGCCCTCGAGAGGAACATGTCTGAGTGATTAAAGTCGTATCATGCAATCCATGAACGAGGTGGTGTTTGATAAAGGAAAAAAAGACACGAATTCTGAGTAGGTAGGTAGTTATGTTGACTCGAGTAAATATGAATTCCTCTCACGTTTTTTTTTAGTAGTGGAGCAGCTTTTTGAAATGGAAGTGAGAGCCAGCCCAGAAACGAGTGTATACCTAGAACATGACTTGTAAAGACAGAGGAAAAGGAAACCAAGGAAAACAATATGCGTGTATAAGATCGGAGCGACGGAATATCGAAAATGTGAAAATAGAACAGGTCAACGACAAAAAAAGGAAAACAGCAAACGGGGAAATGCGTCCGAGGGTGGATGGGAATGGAAGAGAGATGAAAAAGGGACGAAAAAAAAGATGCACGACGAAATCATCGCCAGTCAGCAAACTCTACCATCGTTAAAGCAAACTGAGCGGGTAACTTCTGGGGGTCAGACAACAGGGGCAGAGAACCGGATGGGGTAAGGTCGGTCGAGGCCTGGTCCAGCCTTCTTCTGTATTTGCAGGGGACAGGGGTGGGATATGTGCTCAGCCATGGCAGGACGGGGGGCTGTGACATGCGGCCTTGGCCCTACAGTACTGTATGAAAGCGGAACATTACACCTTAGGTACCTTGCCTGCCTGCCCGTTTTGCCTGATTTACTTGGTTGGCATTGCTCTACTGTAGCTCTCCCCAATCAATTGCATACAATACCATCGTGAATAGATTCCTACCTAGGGACTTGGCAGATATACAACCCGGCTGAGGCCACTAGCCCCGCCAGCCTAGGAAAGCTCATCCAATCCGACAACCCGGACCGGCACCAACTGCAAAACCCGCCTGATAATCAGTATAGCTGACATTGATGATACTTGGGACAGGTTCGGTAATATGTACCATAGTAAGGCAGCGGAACATGTTCGTCCCAAAACCGGCCAAACATTATGGTGCGGTATTATATGTCAGCCTACTACCATAGGAGAGGTATGGAGTAATGATAGGCAGCCAGGCCGGTCCGATTTTATTTTCTTCAATATTGTTTATGTATTACTTACTGTCTTTGCAATTACTCTCGTGATGCGCAGATCATTCGGGAGCAGTAGTAGTTCGGAATGGCCACATGAAAAGGCCTTCCCCCGCAGTTACGATGGTCCATCCTGGTTAAATTACCAACGCGTCGCCCAGCGGACTGGAACCACCGTCAAGATAAAGTCTTGAGGAACAGAGCTGCAAACTCTACTACTTATTGTGGCCTCTCGCCCGGCGGAGCATTTGAGAAAACAACAGTCGTTCACTGAACCTAAAGTACGACGTGGCACATAGGTAGGTAGGTACCTACCTACCTATTTACCTAGTCTAGTTCTAGTGAAGATGCTACACCGTTATGGCTGGCGGTTACGATTACATAGTTCTTCAGCTTCCATGCTGAGCCGTTTTACGTTTATTGCTTCTCTTCGGAACGAAAAGAAGGGATGAGCCAAAAAGAACAAGGTTTCAGACCTGTCCAAACACTCAAAAATATGGAGAATATTGACCCCACTTTTGTCAGTTTTCGTCTCAGGAAAAGCCAAGCATTCGTCACCGCTACCGACATTTCTTGCTCGGCGTTTTTTGCAACCGAAATTCAAGAGGAGCGTCAAAGTCAACTTTGTTCTTGTTTTTATTTTGTTGATCATAAAGCATGGCCCCAAGTGGCGCTTTCTGCGCCTCAATACGTTGTAGCTAGTTACTATTACCACGGTAGGAGATACCGTAATACAGCAAGCATCCAGCAGACAGCCTCCATGTACATACCTACCTACCTACCTACTGTAGTAGTGCTCGGCTCAGACCTCTTTCCTGGATTCAGATCATCCCTGCCCCTCATGGGCTCAGCCCCCTTCTCACCATTTTTGCCTAGCGGCGGGTGCTAGCCGCTTTTTCTACCTAGCGGTAGTGGTACAAAGTCCCTGCCTGCATTTTCCCCTTGCAAAGTCGCCGGGGTCCTAATCACGGTCTGCAGTGCGCTATTTCGGGACACAGGGCGGTGCAGGTGATCCTTATCCCTGAAAAAGCGATCACAGTGCCGCACCGTGGCCGCCACCAAGCCCGCGCGACAACGTGCAGAGAAGGGTCAATGATTCAAAACAACCTAATCCTACCATAGTACCTACCTAATCCATAATATTCAATCACCAATCGCAACTTCGGCTCAGCAATTGAAATACTGTAGTTTCTCTACGGTATTAGACTGGAAGACCAAAGCTGCGGCTCAAACACAGGTAATGTTTGTTCGTCTCTGTATGTACAATGTACGTCAATCGTTCGCAGATGTTGGATCAGAGGGAGCTTCAGCACACCTTTACTCGGCAACATTCCCTTCTATCCGTCGGCCCAGTCGGGTACGCCGAAATCCAGCGCAGAATCAACAAGTTTGCATTGGTCCCGGATTTTGCCGGCGCATTTATTTTGTTATCAAATCTTGATTTGGCTCTATGGGTGGCGAAATTACAAGAGCAACAGACTACCAAGGCTTACTACCGGTACTCAACTCGGCTACAGAGATCATCTCTGGAGTGACTGTTTACGGATAACAATACCTATTGATTTGGTCACCTGCAGTGTCTGGCCTGGACCAACATATTCTTTCTGCTGTGTGACCAGAACCCTTCTCAAGCCCCCAATACAAAAACCAACCAAAAGGCACAATGCTCCTTTGGGTGTGTTCGATGCTTACAGATCGGTAGTCGAATTTTCTCGGACCACCTAGGTCAGCAAGGTCAGGTAGTCAGGTAAGCTTGCAAAGCGTGGTAGGTTATTCCTGAACAAAGGGTAGTCAACTTCTTTTGTGGGCGTGCGCGTCCTGGTATAACCACCAATTACTTGTGGGCTGTTCCATGTTAATCTACTTCTACCAAGTCTATCATACGTAGAAAATGAGGCGGCCACCACCACGCTCCCAGGAAAATACCACATGCGGATGAAAACTATGCCCACTTTTTCCCGCTGGTCTCTCTCTCTCTCTCTCTCTCTCTCTCTCTCTCTCTCTCTCTCTCTCTCTCTCTCTCTCTCTCTCTCTCTCTCTCTGGCCGAGCCTCAAAACTACCCTTGCAAGACAGATAAAATGGGGGCCGCAAATAACTATAGTCCACCATCCACTTGGCATCAAATGCCTATGCAATCCCCCTCAAATTTCATTGCGAGACTTGGGTCAAGGTCCTTGCTCGAAAATTTGCAGGAACCATCGGCCGAGACGGTGACGGTCTTGCCATTGATGACGATGACTTTTGAGCCGGATTTGGGGATGCAGCTTGATTTAACGGGACCATCTCCTCCGGATTTCTTGCTGATCAATACCTCGCAGCCAAGCGCGGACACAGCGGGGATGAGAGTAAGGGCCGCGAAGGCGAAGAGGGATTTGAATTGCATTTTGTTCTTGATATTTGTAATGTTTTTTTTTTTCTTGGTGGGAGTTGCTCCTTTTAACGCATATATTTGGTTTCCAAGTGGTGAATATACACCGAATGACAATAATTTCCGAGAAATGAAAAAAAAAGGAAGCCGGAAATCGTAAGATGTGAGTAATTATCGCTACGCCAGCGGCGCTTATAGTGAAATTGCAAGATGTTGGTGGAAAGGGATTGGCGAACCAACTAAAGGCAGCAGAACTCCAAAGTATTTATCATGACCTGCCCGAACTTCAAAAAAGGTATCAGAGATTCAAAATCTATTTTGTTGGACGATGAATAGCTTCTACAAAGTCCACGACTGCACCTTTCCCTCCTGTAACCGCAGATCTGACTATTACCTGTTTTAGATGCCCGATTAAGGCGAACAAGGTTCGTAACCCGATTCGCGAGCGATACTAGTAGTTCCCTGGTTGGTGAGAACCTAAGGTACTTACCTAGGTAGGTAGTTAAACCCATCGTGCAATGGTCCAGGTGTCCCAGACTATATGTTTCAACCCACACGACGTCAGCCTGTCCGAACTATGGTAACACTCTCCTATTCGAATGTAACCCAATCATCACTATAGCTCGCTTGCCGGCTTGTGCAGCCCAACACATGTCACTTTCGATTTTATATTATCTATATTTCTTTGGAGATGTATGACCCAAGCATTAGATCGCCCCCTCGATACCTATCATCGCAGACATGATATCTGGAGCCGCTGGGCCAATAGGTAGCTCCGCCTATGACATCCGCGTGTAGGCTTTGTTCCATATGTGGTGAACAGACTAAGCCAAATGTGGCCATGTAGGTATTCTTGAGTCATCCATCACTCGCTACCTTAGTGGCCAACCGATTAATAAGAGTAGTCACCCGATAAAGTTCACCGGCCGCTCGACAGTTCGAGCTTTCTCAATAAGCTTGGGTACCTCTCCTCTTCATGAGACTTGCAATACGGAAAATCGACGGCAAAGTCGACTCGCCGTGCACTGCATTTCTATTGCGTCATATTCAGCTCGGTCATTGCTGTGTGCTGAAGCGCAACAACTACTTCTTCTTGTACTCATGGACGGTCGTGATGATTCTATCAACCACTGTCGGGTCCGAAAGCTGATGAGAATCTCTTGTTAGTCAAAAAAATTCATCCCTGCAAAAACTTGACCAAGTATAGTGTGGAAAACTTACAGTGCTGACATCGCCAAGCTGGTCCTCCTCGCCGGCGAGGATCTTCCTGAGAATTCTCCGCATGATCTTACCACTCCTTGTGCGTGGTAAATCTGGGACGACGAACACGGCTTTGGGTGCCGCAAAGGGGCCAATGCTACGCCGAACCTGGGTAATGAGTTCCTTCCTCAGGGACTCGTCGTTGTCCGTTGTAACATGCTCGGCCAGCGACACAAATGCATTCACTGCCTGACCCGTGAGCTCGTCCTGGATACCTACAACGGCAGCCTCGGCAACATAATGATGCTCGAGTAGCGCGGCTTCAATCTCCGCTGTTGACAGTCGGTGGCCACTCACGTTAACAACGTCGTCCACTCTGCCTCTGATCCAATAAAACCCTTCATGGTCCCGTGCAGCACCGTCTCCAGTGAACTAGCGCGACCGGATTGTCATTAGCTACATTCGCCAAAAGAAGGAGCTCTCTAGGGAGGAGAAGCACTCACATAGAATCCATTGTAAACGTTCATATAAGTCTCCATATACCTCTTGTGGGCACCCCACACTGTCCTCGCCATGCTGGGCCATGCCTGTTTGAAACCAAGCACTCCTTCAACGTCATTGCCGTGGATCTCCTCACCAGATACGGGATCAATGATGGCAGGTTCGATGCCAAAGAAAGGCAGCGAGGCAGAGCCTGGTTTGGTTGGGGTGACGCCCGCGAGAGGGCAAATGACATTGGAGCCCGTCTCTGTTTGCCAATAGGTGTCCACGATTTGCGCCTGTTCCTTTCCAACGATCTCGAAGTACCATTTCCACACCTCGGCTGCAATGGGCTCTCCGACAGAGCCCAGGACCCGAAGGTGCTTCATTTCATGCTTGACCCACTGGTCTCCTGCACGCTTTAGCAGCCTGAGAGCAGTCGGGGCAACGTAAAAGTGAGTGATCTTGTGCTGGTCGATGATGTCCCAGTAGCGAGAGAAAGTTGGGTACGCTGGGGTGCCTTCGAACACGACCGTTGAAACACCCAGAAGCAGAGGAGCGTAAACGACATATGTGTGTCCAGTAATCCAGCCAACATCACCGCCGCAGAAAAAGCGATCCCCGTCGTGGATGTCGAAGACATACTTGCCCGTCATGGCGGCGCCCAACAGGTAGCCGGCGGTGGTATGCATAACACCTTTTGGCTTGCCTGTAGAACCGGACGTGTACAGAAGGAACAGTGGATCTTCCGAGTTCATGGGGACGGGCGGGATATAGTTTGGCCACTTCTCAACCTCCTCATGCCACCAAAAATCGCGCCCCTGCATCATGGGCACATCTGCGCCCGTCCTCTTGTAAACCAGCACGTGACTAACATCTGGGCAGTTCTTCAGGGCCTCGTCAACGATGCGCTTTGTACCAATCAGCTTGCCACCGCGCTTGCCCTCGTCAGTAGTGATAACGACCTTGGACTGGCCATCAACAACGCGGTCGCGCAGCGAGTCAGCCGAGAAACCTGCAAACACAACGGAGTGAACAGCGCCAATGCGAGTGACGGCCAGAAATGCGATGAGCGCCTCGGGGATCATGGGAAGGTACACGGCTACAGTGTCCCCCTTGCGAACACCCATCTGACGGAGAACATGTGCTGTCCTGCAAACCTCGCGCATCAGCTCGCCGTAGGTCAGGGTTCGCCCGCTGCTCGGATCGTCCGCCTCGTATATGATGGCCACTCGGTTTGGATCCTTGAGCGCATGCCTGTCGATGCAGTTATACGAAGCGTTGAGCTCGCCCTCCAGGAACCAGGCACTGTCGCCAGCAGAGAGGCTCCCCGAGTAAACCGTTTCGAAATCCCGACTCCATGTCAAAAGCTCTCGTGCCATCCGTGCCCAGAATTGCTTAGGCTCGGAGATGCTCTCCTTGTAGAGCTGCTGGTACTCCTCGAGGTCTGCACCGCCGTCAGCTCAAGTTATTTGCCAATGGTATCACCCAGTCAAACGTAACAACCACAACAATGATAAACCACCGCGCCAGCCATTGAACAGTTATCGCAACAGCGCCAAACGATGATGGGCAGATACTCACTGGCTATATGAGGCTTGCTGGGATGCTCTGTGAATCCAAAAAGAAAAAAAAAACAAAGAAAAATACATCGTTAGTTAGCCATTTTTATGCTAAGCCATAGACAACAAGCTGCCCATTAACAAGGCAAGCCTGTAGGCTTCTCCTCACTACGGAGGCCTGTTTAGACAAGAACATACTGTCAAGCATTTTCTGGGGAGGATCTGTCGCGATTCACGAATTGTGCGTGGTCAGCTCAGCTCCGAAACCGGAGGCCGTGTCGCTCTCCTTATCGACCATCCACTTGCTCGCGCGCAACTTGAGCCAAACTCACGGTAAGTGTCGACTTCATGCGCCTCTGCCACAACGGGCGCCTTGGAAGCTTCGGGAGTCATTGCGGTCTCACTGGCTGGTGTGATACTGCGTGAAGTCCAGAAGAGCCGTTGGACGTCGGCCGTTTGGATCAGGATGGCTAAATATGCCGGTGAAAAGGTGATGTAATCCCAACACCTCTATTCTGAGCACGGAGTTGCGTAAGGTAGCTAGTCGTCGCAAGTATGTAAATTCGGGTGCTGTCCTGGTGAATTGGAGTCACAGTGACTGGCCAGCCTGTTCTGGTGGACGGTGAATATTTTGCTACAGCAAGAGACGGGAGGGGGGTTGATTTTGTGATTATGGAGGTGGCACTGAGGATCCTCGCTAGACTCGAGGTAGTACAATGAACGACAGCTGAAACTAGGCAGTTTTGAGTTAAAACAAAAGGCAGGAGCTAAGTCGAGATAGATATGGAGACGAGGGAGGAGGTGAGTAAGCCAGGTAGGGTAGGCCAGAAGGCAAGACTGTTCAAGATAAATCACTGGTAGACCGTATTCATGTGGGAAGGGTTCAGCTGAGTACCAAGGTAGGTAGGTATTTATATTTACATATGAAATAAAGAGATCCCATACAACAGGGCTAACCGGACAACCAATAAGGCACAACAGAAAGAAATGACGGAAGGGATGCCGAGGCGACGACGCTCAAAAGGCTGCGCTGTAAAATAATTCATTATCCTCCCCTGCCCCACCATATTGAATTT
Source organism: Pyricularia oryzae 70-15 (assembly GCF_000002495.2). Lineage (NCBI taxonomy): Eukaryota > Fungi > Ascomycota > Sordariomycetes > Magnaporthales > Pyriculariaceae > Pyricularia > Pyricularia oryzae. The sequence goes on along the minus strand of NC_017851.1, from coordinate 2,711,730 downwards.
TGGCGGCGGTGACCATTATTAGCTGAGCCAAGGGGCCTTCTGTGGTCCCTGTGAACCCGGGCATCCATGCGGCCACCGAGTACCGTACAGTAGTGCTTCGCTGCTGTACCCCATATTCCGGAAGTTACCCACAAGACAAATTCTGGCGTGCGTAGGGTGCGTCAATCCTAACGATCGGTAAACCCCAACAAATTCACATCCGGCCATTTGCGTGGCCTTGGGGTTTTGTTTCCATGCGTCCGGCCGAAACCAACCGATGCTCTGAATCATGTGGTGAATAACTAACTACTCAGCACTCATCTTGAATATCATTCGCCTACCTACCTCTTTATCTAAATTGGGTAGTTCCTTTCAAGATGTTCAAATCCTAAATTGAAGCGCCGCACGCATGCCGTGTATTCGTGGTAGATACTGACTTCCTGGACCCTTTCCACCATGGAAATATAAGAAGATCCGGGCCCGCGGATATTCCGGACGAACAACCTGCTAATGCAGCCTGGTTCCTGACAAGGCGATCTTGACTTGTCTGTGACTCTTGGATGGTCCGGGTAGCTCTAATTTCTGAGATTGAATTAAGCAAGTAAAAGACCGCTATAACGGTCAAATTCAGGGGACAAGACGTCTGATGAATGCCATGACAAACCAGACTCTCAATTAATCACTCTACAAATATCGGGGATCAATGTTATTATACGAAGAAAATGCAAATAAACATTCGCAAAACCATACAGGATTAATACCAAGGTGCGGACTCCGTACTTCATAAAAACCAACCTGACAAGTGGTTGAGTTGGTTGGTTGGTTGGGACTGGTTGGTTGAGAGGTACCCGCGCGCAGGGTTGGTTCACAACACATAACAGGGGCCTGCGTTCTGGTCCCGAGAAGGGGTGCCTCCAAGGCTTTTCAGCGGATTTTGGACAAGGATATGCCCAATCAAAGTCCCGTACCACGTTCGCTTGCATCATCTTTACGATTCCGCTGCGGGGTCACTATTCATACGTGGTACAAACTCGCCAGCCAGGCTGGACAACAACAGTCCTTGGGGATCTACTGGTAATTCTACCAACTACAGGTTCTATTTCTAGACTGGATACTCCGTAGGTTGGTAAAATTGCAAAAGTTCGAAGGTCGTTTGTATCTGGTGTATATGTAGATATTCAGCTCCACTAAACAACGCACGGTACATACCGGTAGGTAATTGCACCTACTTAATCCTGGCTGGCTTCCCGGGTTTTCAGCGCACGGGATTCCCCGCTCCTTAACTTGCCAGTTACATTCAGCTGGATGATGATTGTCAAGTATTGCGGCGAAGCACTTGGACGCCACCATCAAGTCGCCGTAGATCTCCAACATGTTTGGCTGGGTTACAAGCGTTGCTGACTTCTGCTGTTCCTCGACGGGCAGTGGCGTTCGGACCCATTAGCCCTGGGTCGTAGCGTCATGCTATTGTCAGATCGGTCACGGTCTTCCTTGTGTTCCGTTCCGCCGACCTAACACGATGATGTGGGGGCGGACGGTCTAAAAGCTTAACATCCATGTGTCAGGTGCAACCTCATGGGCTCAACCTGCAGGGTATGGTGATAACCGGCTCCTTATAGACCGACTAACCAAGCTGGCGCAATCGCATATCGCATCGTAACTTAATCTAACCTACAGTAGGTGTGCAATTTTATTGCAACATCCAAGGTGGGGGGATGGCCCTGTTGGGTTGCAATATTTTTGCACAAGTGCTATAGTATCTACCTTACTCAGAGACAGACCGCAAACCAATCAACCGTCTATCGCTATCAGCTTAAATTGTCTGATGCCTAGGTCGCCACCTATGAGACGCAAAGTACCTGCCATCTGATATTGGTCTTTGTTGCTTCTGCGCAATGCTTCCGCAAGTCCGATTTAGCCTCGGGCTGGCCGGAGCTCGGCCAATCTCGGGCCAGGAATCAGCCTTACTCCCGGTGAAATTTCGGTCGGGTCGGCACTTGGAGACACTCTCGTTACAAGGCAGTATCGGGGGGTTGCTGAATAATTACAGTGGACAAGACAGCAATGGAGCTCGCCAACACCAAATGGATGATGGATTTCTCAACATCGCCAAACAGCCCGACCTTGACGAAGCCCGTCGTTCATTGAATGAAAGCTGGGGTACTTGTAAAAGCCCATCCGCATCATCCCTAACAGACCGCCTCACATATCCATGCCCATCAGGTACATCTCCAGTATCCTCATAAACTTGGCGACAAATGCTTCCAGATGGAAGATAACCTTGGTGCCCATCTTGATACGGTGCTCATAGAATGCAGACCACTTGATGACCTCCACTTTGAGATCGTCGTCAATCAGGGGTACCAACTTGAATGTCAGTGTTTTGAGGATTGTGGTTGGTGGGATGCAGTGCGTGAGCAAATCGTAGAGCTTTGCGCGCACTTGAAGTATTCTTGCTGGCGTGTGCTCCTCCATGATCTCCTTGGCGATCTGCCCAATCAACGCCTCCCAGTCCGGCGGCGGGATCGGCGTGTTGTCTTCTACTTTCTCACTGTGCCGCATCTTTGTTAGCCTAGTCCTTTGCTCAAGGACGGGTCAGGATGGCAAGATCTCACTTTTGCGCATGTACTGTCTCGAGCATCAGCAATGCCCTCCGCAAATTCCTCCCGCTTTCTTTAGCTATCCTCTCATGCAGCTGCGTCGAAACGGTCCAACCCTCCTTCTTCGCAGAAGCGGCAAGAACGGTGCATATCTCATCCTCTGACGGAGCCGCAACCCTGACAAGCAGAGTTCGTGATCTGATAGGGGCAATTATATTTGCTGTTGAGTTGGCCAGCAGAATCAACCTCAGGTTCGGCGAGTACTTTTCCATGGTTCTTCGCAGGGCAGCTTGAGCATCGCGAGAAAGGTGGTCTGCTTCGTTGATGACAACCACCTTGAAGCGCTGGCGAGCACCTTGGTCGACTTGTTGCGTCTGGGCGACCTCCTTGAGGAGGTCTTGAATGACGACCCTGTCGTAGTTGCCAACATCTGAAGGGGTGATTTCGAGGTGGTAGATGGAGGCGACGATGTTGAACTCGAGCTTGCGATTACTGCTGGTCTGAAAGACGCGGGCGTCGATCTTGATCTTCTCTACTCCGGGTCCGTACAGCTCCTTGAGAGTTGCTACGATACGAGTTTTCTTGCCAGCGCCTGAAGGTCCATAGATTAAAAGATGAGGGAAGTCGCCGCTCTGGGCCTGTGCATAGTAACAGCGGCTGAGTTAGCAGGTGACAATTAATGCCTGCCAGCAATCACGCGACTTACCAGAGATCGAAGCCTTTCTGAAAGCTCTTCATGGTACGTCAAGCTATCCAACGACCTGGGCCGATGTTTGTCAACAATCAAAGCCATGTCTGCAGTGTTGTCTGGGAGATGACGGAATACCGCTGCTTTGGAGCGTGCTGGTTTGTCTGATATCCTGGCTCTTTTTGGTACAAAATCTATCACCGTGGGGATATGGAGCGGGGATAGCGTCTATCTTGTTAGATCTTCGAAAGAGCTGTACATTGGTGGGTAAGTAACGGCTGCACTTGCAGTCGAGACGCGACGCGACTTGAAGTGGTTAAAGTGGGACAGAATATTTCACGCGAGTGTGTGGGCCCGGTCGGGAGGTGCTGTACCTTGCGACAGGGGGTCAAGGCCCAGTCAATCGAGTCGACGTACGGATGGATATACTACGAAGTAGGTACTTACTCAATTAATAGATGCCAAGGTACCTTAGGTACTCAATTGACAGTGCCAAACCCAAGGTACGTGTTTCTACGCAACGTCCTTTGTCTTTGGTAGTGAGACGAGTTAAACAACCCTACTTCTGCGGCTGTATGTGGTTATATACGGCACAGTCAGTTATAGATCGACACAGCATTTCGAGGATATATCACATTCTATGTTGTACATTTTATGCATACAATATAAGGCCAGGATCCAGATCGTTAGTTACTGTGCTGGCGATGTTGAGTTCGGAGCATTCGTCACGGCCGAAGACTGTGGCGTGACATCCAGCGTTCCAAGGCGCTCCTGGCGTGCCTTCATCCATGGTCTCTTCAGATCCTCCAGGGTCAACCCGTTTTCTATCTTGGTTATGCCAACGCAGCCCGGATCACCCTTTTTAATGATTTCACACTGACCTGAACGCGTAACAAAAGTCAGCAGGCATACCTATGACGTTGAATGGACCGACTGACCTGGTATCTTGGTTGCGGCCAACCTGAGAGCATCGCGAATGACCTGCTCGTGCAGCACTCCCCTGAGCTCGAAGATGACGTGACTGACAGAGATCCGCGACGCCCAGTGGTCAAAGGAACCCTTTCCTTTACCCATACGGTGCTACAGAGATAAATAGGTCAGTTGCATGTTCAGATACAATCGCATCCTGCAGGCCCTGCTATCGTGCGCAAACTAACCTCGTTTCCGCTTGTGAAAACGCCAATGTTGCAGTTGACTCTCTTGTAGAGTCGGTATTTCTGACCACGAAGACGAAGCTTGATAACGTTCTCTGCCATCTTCAGGTGTTTCGCGCTGACCCTCCTATCGTGATCTTTCATTCGCAGACCATAGTCGCCCCATACCACGGTTGTCCCCTTCATAGATCCTCCAGTGGGAACACGACACCTTCCCTTCATCTTCTTCTTCCTTCGATCCAGCTGCGGCTCGAGCCATGACAGCTGGGGCACTGTTGACGAGAACGGCCTCGCATTGCGAATGGTCGGAAGGGCAGGGAGAGTTCGCAAGGAGGTCGGGATTATCGACGGTCGCAATGTCGTCGCAGGAGCAATCCTCAGGCCCTGGAATGCGGCCAGCAGGGCCGAGGACATTTTTCGGCTCATGGTGTAGTTTGCAGAGGATCGCGAGCCGATGCAATCACTCGAATTATTGCAATGACTTCTACCACAGACTCTTTCATGAAAGCAGCACGTATTTGGGAGATCCACATGCAAAACTGGACGGATGGAGCTTGGGCCTTGCAATTGGCTTATGTCATCAATAGAGTTGCAGGAACACCCCACTTATTTCTAATGAGAATAGGAAGGAAGTCGCGTCATTAACGCGTTGTTGCCTGGCAGGTCCTTTTCACTCCAATTTTGTACTATTATCGTCTCGCATGCCGCCGGCGAGCTGCACAGATTTTCTTAGTCCATGAGCATTCACCGTAACACTCTCTGCCACTTTGCAGACAGGACTGTCACGCAATTTGCCTTGTTTTGTACTTATCATCCCAACTACAACGTCTAGCGGTTTACCATCAAACACCATGCCGGCGGATATAAGATCTTTCTTTGGGGGTAAGGGCGGCGCCGCCCCCGCTAAACCTGCAGCTTCGAAAAAGGAGAACGAGCCAGTCAAAAAGGCAACAAAAACTCGCAGCAGTAAGTTGAGGGTCCTATTGGCTTCAAAGCTTGACGTTGCTGACCATTATACAAAAGCCCGAGTTGTGCTAGATGACAGCGACGATGAGCCTGTTACGGCGTTAGTGTTACCAAAGCATAACCTGGCCCGGTGATCTTCGCTGACGGAAATGACCCAGACCATTGAAGGCTTCAATCAAAGCCACACCAAAGAAGAAGGCGAGGTACGCTTAGCGTTACAAATCATCTGCCTTTGACACAATAAGCAGACCTCGGCTAACTTACTACTTGCAGCGCGGATGCTCCCAAAGGGACTGCTATCACTGCCAGTGACTACTTTGCAAATACTGCCGCAGGTGACAACAAACCACAGGCAACCCCGAAGGCTACCTCAAAATTCAAGTCAGAAGTTGAGGTTCGAATCAGCCCACGAACCAGAGCGAAGGCCCCTGTAGAACCAAGCTCTGCATCGGCAAAACCAACCAACAAACCGGTAACTTCACCGGCTCCAAAGGCAACGGTAAAGACTACCACGAAAGCCACAAAGCCGAAGAAGCCAGTCACAGCACATAAGAAATACGACTCGGACGATGACGCTGACGCGTTTGTTGATGACGATGAGGATGAAGATGATGATATATTTGCTGCAGATATCAGAGGACGGGGCAAGCGGAAGAATGACGAATATGTTGAAGAAGATAGTGACGATGACGTTTTGCCGCAACCCAAGAGGCTTGCGTCACGTGGAAGACCCAGAAGAGGTGTCGCCAAAGAAGAGTCATCGGACGAAGAAGAGGTTTCGAAACCCTCGAAGAGTGTTGCCACTGGCAGGAAACGAAAGTCTCCTCCAACTGACCCAGAAGTGTCTGAAGACGAGGACCTGAAGCCGCGGAAGAAACCAGCCGCCAAGCCACGAGCCACCAAACCAAAAGTTGCCCCCAATGAGGACCCAAGTATTCAAGCCATCTTGGACAACGTTCCTACTGTTCGCCCGCCAACGCCGCCCCCGAAAGATCCGAATGCCAAGTTTGATTGGCGAAAAGCTCAGGCGGGAGGGGGCAATTCAGGGGCACCACCAGCTGCGGGCTCCATTGATCTGCCCGAAGGTCAGGAAGACTGTCTCAGTGGACTCACCTTCGTGTTCACAGGCCTGCTTAAGACGATCGGGAGAGAAGAAGCTCAGGCGCTGGTGAAACGCTATGGAGGTAAAGTGACTGGTGCCCCAAGTGGGAAAACCAGTTTCGTGGTTCTTGGAGACGACGCTGGCCCGAGCAAGCTTGCAAAGATTAAACAGCATCGCTTAAAGACTATCGACGAGGTGGGACTCTTTCACTTGATCAGCACGCTTCCGGCACATGGAGGCAGTGGTTTGGGGGCTGAAAAGGCCCGTGAAAAGCGCGAGGCGGAAGCGGAGAAGGTCAAGCAGGCGGCTGAGGAAATGGAAGCCGAAGAGAAGGCTAAGAGGCTGGCGGCTGAGAAAGCTCGAAAGGCCGCGGGCGCCAAGGGTGCGTCTGCACTACCGGCACCGCCTCCCCCCAACTCGCAGCTTTGGACAACGAAATACGCACCTACGGCACTCAACCATATATGCGGAAACAAGGCTCAGGTGGAAAAGATAAAGAATTGGCTCGAGAACTGGCCCAAGTCAAGAAAGTATGACTTCAAGAAGCGCGGCGCCGATGGCTTGGGTGGTGAGCGTGCCATAATTATTTCTGGTCCCCCAGGGATTGGAAAGACAACAGCCGCCCACATGGCCGCTAAGCTGGCTGGTTATGACGTTCTCGAGAGCAACGCCAGCGATACTCGGAGCAAGAAGCTGGTCGAGAACGGTGTTAGTGATGTGATAAACAACACGTCGCTCCTCGGATATTTTTCGGGTGATGGCAAGAAGGTCGACCAAGCCCGGAAGAACATCGTCCTGATCATGGACGAAGTAGACGGCATGTCCGCCGGTGATCGCGGAGGTGTCGGTGCGCTTGCAAAGTTCTGCAAAAAGACCGAGGTTCCGCTCATCCTGATCTGCAACGAACGCAGACTACCCAAGATGAAACCGTTTGATCATGTTGCGTTCGATATTCGCTTCAACAGGCCAACGGTAGATCAGATTCGATCCCGGATCATGACAATTTGTCACCGGGAAGGACTAGGAAAAATGCCGCCCCAGGTCATCGACGCCTTGATTGAAGGCTGCAACAAGGACATTCGACAGATCATCAACATGGTTCACTCCATCAAACTCGATGGCGCCTCACTTGACTACACCCAGACCAAGTCCATGACAAAGGCGTGGGAGAAGCATGTCATTCTCAAGCCTTGGGATATCTGCCAGAAAATGCTCGCGGGTGGTCTCTTCTCACCAGCAAGCAAAGCCACTCTCAATGACAAGATTGAGCTCTATTTCAATGACCACGAGTTCAGTTACCTGATGATTCAGGAGAACTACCTTGGCACGAAGCCAATGGCTTTGAGCGGTAAGGGATACAATAAAAAGGAAGAGAACCTCAAGTATTTGGAGCTGGTAGAAAAGGCCTCGGAAAGTATCAGCGACGGCGACCTGATTGATCGTATGATTCACGGTCCGCAGCAACAGTGGTCCCTGATGCCCACGCACGCCGTCTTCAGCTCAGTTAGACCGGCTAGTTATATCGCCGGTCAGCTCATGGGCGCCAACTTCACGTCATGGCTGGGCAACAACAGCAAGACAGGCAAGCTGGGTCGTTTCGTGCGCGAGATACATTCGCACATGAGACTGAAGTCCTCTGGTGACCACAACGAAGTCCGCCAGCAGTATCTCCCGGTACTGTGGAACCAGATGATCCAGCGACTGGGAGTAGACGGTAAAGATGCCATCGATGGTGTCATTGAGCTGATGGACAGCTACTATCTTACTCGTGATGACTTTGACGCAATCAAGGAGCTTGGTGTTGGGCCTCAGGACGAGTCCAAGGTCAACATCGAGACGCAGACCAAGGCTGCATTTACTCGAACGTATGTTTTACCAAGCTTCAACCATACATGAAAACCTCGTCAAACTAACCATGTTGACTGCGATCCAGCTATAACTCCATGTCTCATCCGATACCCTTCATGAAGGCGAGCAATGTGCAAGCGCCCAAGGCTGCGGCCAAGGAAATGCCTGATCTGGAGGAGGCCATCGAGGAAGAAGACGATGCTGCTGTTGTTGCGGACCCTGCCGCCGATGAAGAAGAAGAAGAACTTGACCTCAAAAAGGACAAGTACATCAAACAGCCCAAAGCCAAGCCGGCCAAGAAGGCGGCACCCGCAAAGAAGAAGACGGCCGCGGCCAAGAAAGGGGTCAGTGCGGAGGACGATTTTATTGATGACGACGACGAGCCTAAGCCTGCTGCGAAAGGCAGGGGTCGTCCTACCAAGGCAGGAAAGGCCAAGAAGTGAACATGTTGGTTTTTTTTCTATGTGCTGACTTGAGTTCTCAAGACCGTTGTGGAAGCACGTCAGCAAAAGACTTGTATCCGCTGTTGAGGTCTTGTCATCGTGTAGTGGATGGAGAAGTAAGGTAGCGTCGTCTTGGATGTTGCTCTTATCGGTACGAATTTCTTCTGCCCGTCCGTTGTAGCTGAGCCTTATTTTGATGTCACACAAGCTAGGACTTCGGCAAGAGGAGTTGTTCAGCCGTCGTTTCTATTTCGCGCGATGTGTAGATTAATAAAACCAATGTTCTTTGCTTGTGATATCTATTTTCAAGTTTAATCTGGGCATTTGTCGTTCTCGTGGCGACTTTTGAGTTGATAGACCTGGTCGCGTTCTTAACATGGGAGGCCTACAATACTTGTTGTAATATAGAAAGGCTCATCTGATTACGTCTGATCTAGTGAGTAATGTCGATTCAGTCTCCAGGAACGAGTATTCCCTGTGCGCTGCACTACCAGCCATGTACAGCTAGTAACGAGTATCTAATTCTATGTATGATATAAATCATATACCTCCGATGCATGAAACTTTTGAACGCCGCCATGCTGCAAATTGCAAGTGACTAAACTAAAGATGGACAATTGTGTGGACACATCAGGAAGAAAAACAAAACAAAACAAAATACAAGACGGAGATGAGCGCTTGAAATGTGTTTATGAATTAAATATTAGAAGCTGGTATCATTCCATTGGGTATTTCAACGAGGAAAAAGAAAAGTCTTGAGAGTTTTTAAAGCGTCGGCTCTAACATCTCAGAGGCAGAGGCAACAAAATCTCAAAAAGTGCCGTCGGCGCAGACAGACATTAAGCTCTTAAACGGGGCTTTGGTTCTTGCCCTGAACATGAGGCTGTGTGCTGAGGCCATTGCTCGGGGCAGGATCCTTGCTCTCGGCATCAGTAGGTAGTGACACCCTGGACTGGCGTGCCGCCTCCTCCTGTTCATGCTGCTGAAGCTCGATGGGAGAGCCAGTAGGGGCGAACTTGCTGCGGGCGCGGAGCTTGTGTCCGTAGAGGTAAAAGATGATGGGGATGGGAATCATGACGGCAGCAATGCAGCCGAGCAAGGTGCTAGCCCAGTTGATTCCCATGCCGTTGAACATCTGGCCGGCGAAGAGGGGAAAGGCGGCTCCGAACAGACTGCGCAAGAACGTGTTGCCCGCGATGGCCGAGGCCGCAAAGTTTAGGTAGGCATCGACGAGGTAGTTGAGAGCCTGGAGGAAGATGGACATGAGGCCGAAGCCCGTGAGGATTCCGGAAGCGGTGGGGACGATCCAGTGGATGTCCTTGTTGTAGCCCGTCCAGCCGAACCAGAAGATGCCTGCAGTGAAGGCGAAGGCTCCGCCGATGACGGATGGCAGTCGCCACTCAGGGATGGCGACGCCGTTGTTGGCTGAAAGTTTGCGGTTGAACCACGGCTGCTGCAGAAGCACGACTACCCCAGCGAGAAACTGGCCGATGATCATTCCGAAGAAGGCAAGACCAGCGATGCCACCAGAGAAGCCGTAGACGCCTTGGAAGACGAGCGGGTATGCTGTGAGGAAGAGATACAGAAGGCCTATACGCAGGCAATTGAACCGGAAAGTTAGTAACGAGTCACGGATCGTGTTGGGTCGAACCTGCGCCAGGCATGGGTATAATACAATTGCTTACCATAAATAAAGGCCATGTATATGCTGAGAGACAGCACGATGGGCTCTGTAAATAGCAGTCGCATGGGCCTCGAGAAGTTCTTGTTCACAAGCTCGACAAAGTCAACCTCAATCTCCTCCTGCTTTGCGTGGATGCCCCAGTTCAGCGTCAGTCTCCGAAGCTCGGAGGCCTTTGCCACCAAAATGGAGGGAGGATATGTCTCCTCGAGGAACAAGACGTTGAAGATCAGAGCGACTGCGCCCATGATGGACGTAAGCCACATTGTCCACCGCCAGCCGAGGTAGGATTCGACAATAAAGCCGCCAATGAAGGGGGCCAGGAAGGGTCCGGTGAAAACAGCCATGCTAAAGACGGTTATGGCTATTCCTCGGGTGCGGTTGCCAAACATGTCGCTGAAGACAGCGGCGACGACGGCCAGCGGACAGGCGCCAAAGAAGCCGGAGAAAAACCGACTAATCAGGATCGTCTGGATGTCTTTACCACTGGCGGTTGCAATGGAGAATATGGTAAAGCCAAACATGGAAATCAAAAGCGGGAGCCGACGGCCCTTGAGCTCGGACAAGGGTGCCCAGAGGGTCGGGCCAAAGGCAAAACCAAGCACGAAAAAGGATACTCCTAATATGCCGACTTCGGTGGAGACGTCAAACTCGGCTGCAAGAGCCCGGGTCGCAGCGGAGAAGATTGACGAGGCAAACGAGGATGTCATGGTAGTGTAACCAAGGATTATGGCGGTCACAAGCTTCTTGCGCAAGGGCCAGTTCTGTGCGTGCATGGGATCGTCTGGCCCATCAAACTCGACGACATACTCCTCGCGGTCGGGCAGAGGGGGCGGGTACTCCTTCCCGGCACCAAAGGGAGGGAGGGCCTTGGAAGTGGTCCTCCTGAACCAGCTCCTCCGGCTCGTGCTGCCGGCATCGCTTCGAGTCCGGCCGACGGTGGCGGTATGTTGACTGCGCGCGGTATGGATGCGGCTGAGCACAGTGGGGTGCCTCTCCAAGTCCTGCTGGGTAGCCACGCTCCGGAGACTGGTTGCATCTCGTGACCTTGATGCTGCCGCAGCCGCTCCCGTGGCACGGCGCACAGATGAGATGGATGAAGCAGTTGAGACGGACGAGGCTGAGATGACACGCTCTATCTCGTTGCTATCACGGCGGTTCAGGGGGCTCTGAGGGTTGTGTGAGCCGGGCGATGCCATGGCATCGACCTCAGCCCGGTTGAGCTCTCGGTCGACCTCGTTCATATTTGTTGTTGTTGTTGTTGTTGCTGTTGTTGCTGTTCCCCCTCTGGTTGCTATGTTGAGGGTTTGTTTATTTATAGTTTATCCAAACAGTAAATATCAGGGCTGTATGGTCGGAAGTCAAGATAACTAGTAATTAATGAACAGCCAGGAATGAGACGTCAAGTCAAACCTTTGGCCTTAACGATAGATAGCTTGTATAAGCTGAAGAAGGGAAGATGAGTGGAAATGATAAACTAAGAAATTCTGGATATTACCCAAGACCTACGTCAAGATGAGCCTTGTACTGCATATTTAAACAAACCAAAACAAACCCCCCTTGGGTTGCATGCAGGGGCAGCGAGTCATCTTATTTTTTTTTTCTCTTCTTCCATGCAGTCAGTCCAGTCCCTTCCTTGAACCCCTACCTAGGGAACTCGCGCCATCTGAACCAAACCCACTCTACGCGAGGCGAAAAGGCGGCTTGTGGACCCGCCCCTCCCATCTGCAAGCTCTTCACCTTGCCCATGTTACAAATACCTTACTGCAGTACAGCGTGGTGGAGTTGACATCTGCTGATGGACTTTTCGAGAACGTCCTGGCAGGGTATGCTGGCTCGTGCAATTCTAAACTACCTTGGACATGAGCCGAATCCCGAACGCAAACACATTCGTTTGAGCGCGTGCTGATTCTCGTTTGCGGCGGCGACGGTTGTTTATTCTAAGAAAGAAACAATAAATTCCAAACGGGTTTGACAAGCATCAAACGTAGAACTTTATTCCAATGTCGGCAATTTTTACACAAGGTAGTACCGAATCCCTTCTCCCAAGAGATCCCACGCGGGTGCCTCGGTATCGGTCTTACCAATTCTTTCGGGGCCGCCAGTCGCGCCCCCTTTTAGCGTGCCGATCGTGGCACGTAAGTGGTTTCTAGCTTTGATTTATTAGCAATGGTTTGTTACTTCGTAAGAGAGAGAGGTCTGGCTTGTCATTAAGTGGTAATCAAAATATTTTACACCTACTTGGTGCCCAATTACAACGTCATCTCCACAGCACCCACCCCCCACCCCCCAAGCTGATCGTTAGCACAAAGCTTCGCCTGCATAAGCCTTGAATCTATTAACTGTACAAGTCTTGGAGGGTAATTAGTTTTCGAGAATGTGAGAACTTTTTCTAGGGAGAAGAGAGAATATACACATAGTAAAGTCAAGCCGGCATTCGGACAACACGGGCTGCCTGACGCCGTTTGTGCAAATCGAGGAAAAAAAGAAAGGAAATTTTTTTATTTCAAATTCAATCGATTCATCCTGACACACGGTATGACCGCTGTCATTGAGTTAAAAGTTGGCGACGACTTGCCAAACTTGGCAAACTCGGCCCTACCGGTAAACTACTGTGTTAATGGCGATGGCGATATTAGTGTACGAAGTGATTACGCGCCTGAGTGACTAGTCAAGTAGGTAATGATGTCATTAGCGTGACTCGGAGAAGAAAAAAAAAACTCGAGGGAACAAAGAAATCCCATCAAGCCCAGGAAACCCCCACTACAAGCCGCCAATTGCCGCGGCTTTCCGAGCGACTCGAAAACTACCTCGCATTTTCTTTGCCAGCCTTGTACCATAGTAAGCTTAACAATGCCGAACACCATTCAGTTACACATAATTCTCCGACTAATCGGTCATGTGAAAATCCAATGAATTACAAACCTCGGTCCCAGTTGGCACCCGAAATTTTGCACCCGAACGAGGCCTGGTTGTCTCTATCGATACAGGGACTAATTAGTTCAAGAACTACCTAGATCTACTGCGTAGGTACTAAGTACCGTGTATGCGTGGCGCAGCCCTACCGCACCCCCCAGGCGCTACCCTCCAGCAGGCTTGCCGCCTCCTCGAGACTCAATCCCGTCGTCTCCGGATAGATCCGCCAGATGAGCACGAGACCGATACCACAGACAGCCCCGTACATGGTAAAAGTTGCAGCCGGTCCAAATGCATCCATCAAGGGTAAAAACGTCAAGCCCACCACAAAGTTGGCCAACCAATTGGTCCCTGTCGCGACCCCACTGCCGACTGATCGCACGCTCAACGAAAAGAGCTCGCTTTGCATCCACGGAACGTTGCCGAGCCCAATGGCGTAGGATGCAACGTATATCATGATGCTTATGAGTATCATCACTGCCGCAGCCCGCGGTGACAGCTGCGCATCCCCCGTCTTGGCAGCGCTAGGTATCGGTGATGATGTTGGCGCCGAAGATATCGATATGAACGAGAATGCAAACGCTGCAAGGAGTAGTCCAGCAATCATAAAAGGTAGGGAATATAAGAGTATTCGACGCCTGCCAATGCGGTCTACCAGCAAAAGTGCCAGCACCGTGAAGACAAAGTTTGTAACGGCAACCGTTAATGACGTTAGGGTTGGCGTCGCGAAACCGACCATTGTGAATATGGATGCAGAGAAATACATCAAGGAGTTCTATCATAGGATCGAAAATAATGTGATTAGTCAAGATATCTGGCATAGCCACAAATGTGAATGAACATCTGGCGAGCTTCGGAAATAAGATACCCAAAGTGCAGTGCGAATGGGGAACTTACAAATCCACACAGTTGCTGTAGTCCTTGGAGAAGGCACGCAACAGTCAGAGCTCGTCTGTTCCGCCTCACCTTTACAAGTTCTGACCATCTTTCCATCCACTCTGGTCTCGATGACTGCATCCCGTCACGGCTGGCCAAGAGCCGTCTACGGGCTTCGGACTCTTCACGGATCTCGACCTGGATTTCCTCAAGGACTCGCTGAGCCACCCGGTCAGAGGTCGATCTGTGTTTGCCACCGGAAACTCGACGGATAATCTCGAGTGCCTCTTCTTCCCGGCCTGACTTGACCAACCAACGTGGAGTCTCTGGCATCCCGAGGAGGAGCACCGCCTGCACCACAGCAGGAACAGCTCCCAGCCCAACCATCCACCTCCAGCCGCTGGACTTGTCACCATACTCGGCAAAAAGCCAGCCAATCACGTAGGCGATCACCTGGCCCAGCGTGATAAACAGCACGTTAATGGTGATCAGCTTGCCCCTGTGGTCAGCTGGGGCGGTCTCGGCGATGTAGAGTGGCACTACAAAGGATGCGGCCCCGACGCCGGCCCCGACAATGGACCGGCCAGCGACCATCTCGGCCACAGTGTCGCTGCATGCCTGCAAGATGGCACCAACCGCGAAGAGGAAGTCTGCGACCAGGATGACGCGTTTCCGGCCCAGGCTGTCGGCAATGGATGAGGAAAACGGGGAGATCAAGAGTGCAAATAGCGAGGTGCACGATGTGATGACCGACTTGTCCAGAGATGTGAGTTGACGGCCCGAGAGGGAGTCGCCGATGGAGACCAGCGTAGATGATATTACCCCCGTATCGTCTGGTGGTCATTGAGTGTCAGTTGATAATCAGCAAAGTCATTGTCGTTGGGGCAAGGAGCAAATTGCGAAGTATCTACATCCAAAAAGAAGACCACTTATCCCCGCCGATAGCACCAGCAGCCAGATAAACAGGCCTGGTGGCGCGTCTGGTAATCTAGGTAAATTGGCGCCATCCTCGTGAATTCCTTCTGATGATGCGTTTTCCGGCTCTACTTCTCCGGTAGCGTCAATGTTTGCTATCAACGGCGCTTCGGCCCCTGACATTTTTGATAGAGGACGGGGAACGGGGCTTTAATTGAGGACGGCGGGCAAGATGTGTTGTTAGATCGAGTGTTCAGCTGAAGGGCCGCTCCACCCTTCCCGTAAACGGCAGGTGATGTGTGATATTTAGACGCCAACCAGGTTGCTGCGGCAAGCTTTCGAGGGATTATATTTGCTATAACCCTAGCGGATCAACAAGGCAACGTGCCTGAGTGGTTAAAGGGTATGACTAGAACCCGTTGGCTGGATCATCTGATTCATCCAACTGAGCAATCATATGGCTTCGGCCTCACAGGTTCGAATCCTGTCGTTGTCGATATTTGTCAATCTTCTGACAGTTCTTATCTCATTTTTTGCTTTCTGTCCCTTGCGCCCTTGTTTTGCTTGTACGGTGAGCAAAGGAAAATCGATAATATCATGTTTGTCCAGGCAAATTTAATTTAATATAGTGTTCTGATACCCGGAATTCTCATTGCTCTAACGGCAAAAGACCCCTTAAAACCCCCCGGCGGCATCTCGACAGGGTAGCTCCGAAAGATCCTTGTGCATGAATTGAAATATTTTAGGGGTCTTCTTCCATGTGCTACACCACCCCAACCCTCCAATGATTAAATATGAATGCGAATCAGGCAAGTCAGGTATTCGAACTCACCTTGTATCTGATACACGCAAGCTGGCAAGTCCAATGCTGTACCTCATACACTCACCGAATAGCCTAGCTAAACCCAAGCTTACCCTGTAACTACAAACAAATATGTTACGATTTACGAATAAGCCTCCTGTTTTCAGCCCCGTTTATTACCGTCATCTCATTGGTTGATCAAGTTTCAAGGAGCCAAGAAATTCATATCTGGCAGCTACCTATTCTTTCGGTGCAACAGGGATTGGGGGGTGTACTTTTACTGTAACGAATTTGTTAAGAGATGTGGACAGTTTACCCATACTAACCGTTACCGAAAGTCAGTTGTTTCTTTACACCTTCTAGGTAGATCAATGCAGTGCATTGCAGCGCAGTGCACTTTGTGGTAATTCGCACGCCTCCATTCTTTCTTTCGACCATTAGAGTCGCTGGAACTTTATATTCCTTTGTACGATAATCAGTCTATCGATACTCTTAATCCTGCGTCTATCGTACATACAGCTAGCGAGCGCATTTGCCCATCTACCCAAGCCATACCCAAAACTTCACCATGGCTGCCCACCATCGTTCTCCCCCGGGCGAGTCCTGGTTTGCGCCGCTCTCGATCGACCTCGTCCTCAAGGTGCTCTATGTGACCTTCTTCCACCCCTTTGTGGCCTGGATCGTGGTGCTGTGCTTCCGCGCCCAGCACATGGAGTACGATGCCATGCCAATGCGCGTCACCATGGCCTACGCGACCTTCGTCACCGTGTGCTGGACCCTGGCTGCCGTCAACCGCCGCATCGCATTCGGCATGCCCCGCGAGGTCGATCTGGACGAGGAGGTCATTGTCATCACCGGCGGTGCCAGCGGTCTGGGCCTCCTCATCGCCGAGGTTTATGGCATGCGTGGCGCGAGCGTCGCCGTCCTCGACGTCAAGGACATGGAGAATGGCGAGTCGCGTGGCGTGAACCACTACAAGTGTGATGTGACGGACAAGGCTGCCCTCAAAAAGGTTGCGGCGCAGATTGAAGAAGAAGTACGTATGATGTGATGCTGTTTTCCGCTCTTCTCTGCCCTAGCAGAGTTTGTCGTCCAGGTCTCGGGCTCCTGCTCACCTTGTTTCATTGCTAATACGTTACCCCTCCTTCAGCTGGGTACTCCTACCGTCCTGATCAACAACGCAGCTATCGTCAACGGCAAGCCCCTCCTTGAGATGGAGATCGAAGATATTGAGCGCAGCCTCTCGACCAACCTCGTCTCCCACTTCTACACCCTTAAGACCTTCCTTCCGGCCATTGTACGCGGCGGCAAGGGAGGAACCATTGTGACAATCTCGTCCGTCATCGGCCAACTGGGCTGTGCGCGCCTAACCGACTACGCCGCCGCCAAGGGTGGCGTGATCGCCCTCCACAAGTCCCTGACAGCCGAGCTGAAGCAGTCGCACCCGGACATCCGGACGGTCCTGGTGACGCCCGGTCAGCTCAGCACGCCGCTCTTCTACGGCGTCAAGACACCCAACAGCATCATCGCCCCCATCGTGGAGCCCGTCGAGGTCGCCAAGGAGATTATCAGCGCCATTGACAACGGAAAGGCCGACCACATCGGCATGCCATTTTACGCGCGCTGGTGCGACTGGTACAATGTGCTGCCGGTCAGCCTGCAGATCCTCGCCCGCAAGGTCGCGGGCATCGACGGGGCGATGGAGACATTTGTCGGTCGACAAGGCGCCAAGAAGGAGGTTTTGCTCGAGGGTTTATGAGTCACCAAATATCTGAAGAGAGACTGAACGCATTTTCTGCGTATTTGATTGTGTATCCCTTCTCGTCCATTTTTTGTACAACCGCATAGACCGAGATAAAGTACATGTAAAGGTCAACTGAAATGTTTTTTTTTTCTTTTCGACCTAGCCAAACCTGGCAAATAATAGAGACTACGCACATTACGCATGAGGCTGCATAACATGGGCATACTATGGATTGAGCTTTCGTCTGAGAAAAAGTACGAAGTATCTTGCCCAGCTCTGGACTCTGGCTCTGCATAGTCTTTCGTTGATAAGCAGCTACGTACACGTAGACCTACACCTACTCCGTATGCCGTACACCTTGAATACACAGTAATAAGTTTTTGGTTTTGTTTTTATTTTATTTTTTTAGGTTTTTTTTTTCTTCTTTGGTTACTCTTGCCACCCAATACAACTTTCCCAATGCGAACAAATATCTGCAAGCCGCGCAATCAGAGTTTGTCAGTATTTTGGTCGGACTGGGACCTGCTGGTCATGGAAAGCCATGCTGGATGCATACCTGCTGCACATCTACTCAATGTCCGACATAGTATTGTCTTTTTTAAACCAAACCATCCCGAAATGTGGACAAAAGCAAACCCCGCGATCGTGCCACGTTGTTCAACGGCTTTTGAAGCCTCTTTTAGGCGTTTTTAACCTCTTTGACCATATGCAGAGTGCATAGGTACCGATTGGGCCATTTGTCATCCGACAGGCAATATTGTGCTGATACCTATCGAAAAAGAAGAAGAAAAACGTTTAGACATGCTTTTGCCAAGATATATACCAGCACCAGCTTGGGATTGGCGCGACATAACATCATTGCCGCATTTCTGACCCGGGCTGCTCTGAAACAAAACTAGGGGCTTTTTCTTCATTACCATGTTGGTATAAACAATTTTCCAGTAAGCTTTCCGCTCTGGAAGCAAAGTTCAGACGTAATGAAACGTTCCCCCGCCTGCACCACCAACAATAATCTGGGAACATGGACAAGGCAAAAAGGTTGATATACGGAGTATTTTCCGCCTTGCCATTGATATCATTTTCACGTGGCAAAGCTCGTTGCATATTTGTTGATCCGTGGGTTCCGACCCTCGACAGACGCCAGAATTGGACCCCTAGAATACCGTACATTATTTTGGTTCTTTGGTAACTTATTCATGTGCAAATACGCACCGTCTGCATTCAATCTTGCCCAACTACGTATAATGACCAGTCTTTGAGAGGACGAACAGAAACAAGCAGATAGTCCTCGCAGACAAGAAAATAGTGGCGGGGGATATATCGCCAGCGGGGAATCAGGTCGACGGCCGATGACGACAAAAATGTGGTGGGACACTGCACGAATCCAGGAGACAGTTACGAGGCAGTTCATATATTCCAATCTTTCGCCTTTTGATTGCGAACTCATCAGCCGCCCGGTCGTCTCCAGGGGCGGCTTGACCGACCGATCCTATGGATGTCTGATATTGGAGAGAGCGAAGCGGATATTCCTCATTTTGTTAGATCTCGGCTGCCCAGAGCGTATATTTGCCGCTCTAGAAAACTCGTGGGATGACAATGACCTCCCCCTTGACCCTGAACAAGCGCAGCAGTTGTTGAGCTCACAACCCGACGGTACCAAAGTCGGCGATCGACGACTCGAACGCAGCTTTTGCGAACGACAGTTCAAGTACCTCTTGAGATTCCCCCGCAAGGGAGAGCACCTGACCTATCAACCCCTGGAATTGGTGCCCCTCGACATCGCTCGCGAGCCCTGGAAACCGCTGAGGGAAACCAGCAGCAAGATCATTGACAGTGTCAGCTTGCCACAGTACCCTGGCCAGACTTTTGAGCGAAGACGATTCAGGCTGGCATCATTGGGCGGCGGTGCATATGTGGGAAAGGATGAAATCTGCCAGGAGATTGAACAAGCTCGCACGCTGCAGAGTGTTCATCTTGTTTCGTACTTTTGCTCGTACCAACATCAGGACCATATCTACGTCCTTTTCGAGCCTGCCTCGGCGAGCAAAAGAAGATCTCTCAGGACATTGCTGAGATCAACCACAACCGACACGGCCAGTCCCGTAGCATTTGTCAGGAGAACAAGACCAAGAAGAAACGGCGGCGTGAACGGGGTGCATACGCAGCCGTTGCGGGTTCTCAACTGGGTCAATTGCCTAGCTGGCACGCTCTGCATGATACATGGGATTGGCTTGGCCCACGGCAACATCAAGCCCTCTACCATTATGGTAAGAGACGACGAGGATATTCTCCTGTCCGATTTTACGAGATTAAACCCATCAGTCTTGGCAAGAGCCGAGGGTCTAGATAGCTTCGACAATGAAGCGTACAACTATGCTGCTCCCGAGCAATGGATCCGCACTACGTCATCCCTGGTGCGTGATAGAAGTCTTGAGCTGCCGCACCCAGCCATAAGAACTGACGAGTCCAGAAACTTTGGAATTCCTCGAGCATCCACCGACAGTGACCGTACACGTTTGATAGGCAGCCCTCTTACGGCAGGTGTCACAGCACCAGGCTGGCTCGACCCCAGGGCTGCCGACGTGTTTTCCCTCGGCTGCATCATACTCGAGATGCTCGGGCTTCTGCTGGGGATCTCGAGCAAAGCCTTCGCCGAACATCGAGCTGCGAAGCAAAAAACCCATGGGCGTGGCAGCTCGATCCCCGACTCGTCGTACCATCGTAATCTCGGTCAAGTGGAGGGGTGGATGGAGTTCTTAGCTAAAAAGGCAACGTCTCAAGACAGAAAAGACATGACGGAGGGTTCTCGGGATGTCAATGTCTTTGCGGCGGTTGTCCCCTTGCTCCACATGACAGCACGAATGCTGGCTGTCAATGCCATGGGTCGGCCATCCATGGAGGAGGTCGAAAGAGAGACGTATCAAATACTGACCGAAGTATGTGGAATCGACAAGCCGCACTGCATTTCCAGTCGGAATGCATATGCGCAGGCTGAGCCCACAAGCTCCCAAGCGAACGGCAACTGCTCGATACCTACAGCGGCTTTTCCGACTGTAATTACCAGCGACGAGGAGAGTGAGCCCACGATGATGGCCGTGTTGAGAACGGAGAGGACTAGTTCACCACCGTTGACTCTCTGTAGCGGGTTGGAGAAGATCCGAGACTTGCGTATCAAGAGCAAGTAATACAAGCTTGGTTTAGTTTCCGTGGACGCCAAAAATGGTGCACTTCTCCATGCACTTCGCTATGCACTCGCCATGCACTCGCCAACTTCCGTTTCCAAGCCAGTGTTTCTCTCGTCCATGGGCGTCTGTCTCGCTCACTTTGCTGACTTGATTCTTCGTAATAACTCGTGTAGCTCGACTGCCTTGGATCGGCTCCGTTGGAAATGTCCGTCTCTATGTCGTGTAACATACCATCGTGCTACCTGTCGCAGCACCAGAACCGCTGGGCATCCATCGTGGGTGTCTTAACGTGCCTTATTTAGAGCTTCCGAAGTGGGGAAAAACGCAGAAAGATACGACAATTACGCTAAATTACCCCTGAACTGGATTGCGGAGACCGTGTCCCTCCGGGTAATTTGTCCTCGTGTGTTTTGTTGGCGCATACTCTCATGCGTGTCGTCAGCGTGACAAGTGCGTGGAGAGAGGCACACCAAGTCGAAGATAGAAAGGCAAAGGAAGAAAATGACAACAGTTGATTGATGGTTCGTGATAGCTTGTTTCACGGCCCGGCTCGTCGAAATATCTTGCTATCTTTCTTCTGTAGGCAATAGATGAAAGTCTCGGCTGGAATGATCAATTCATCCTGCAGCTCCCGGGATGAAACCAAGTTTCCAGGGCTTGAAAGGCATGGTACCTTGTCATGTCGTCACCAGCTGTACCTCACAAATACGTGGTGTGATTGCGGGTATGGCGAATGAGAAGGAAGGTGGGAAAATAGGTGGTTTTGATTGGCCAATTATCAAAGATAACCTCTCTTTTTTGGCCAAGAGCTAAGTCCAAATCGGATGCCAATGCAGGCAATCACGATGCTTGTCGTTCTGGTCCAGCCTGCCGTCTACTTCTTTTTTACGAGTTTACCGCCGTGACTGAACTGACAACGCGACCCCCCCCCCCCCCCAATTATCTGGGTCTTTATCGACACGAAATGTTTACCCCTGCCAGCTCATCGTCATGCCACCTTGGGAGTGGGTGGGCGGCCCAGAAAAGCTGGTCTCCGAGCACAGCTTGCATCGGGTCAGGAACAACCAGCACAGAGAGAGAGAGAGAGAGAGAGAGAGAGAGAGAGAGAGAAGGGGGAAAAACAGATTTGACGCGCCGGACGCGAGGGGTTTGTCTGCACACAGCCGCAAAAGATATATGCAATGTGTTGCGCGTCTCCCGTTCCAAATAACTGCCCGGTCAGGTCTGGTCTGGTTGGTGTGACTACTTTGTAATTAGGTATTCAATCAACTGTTCAATCAATCAATCGGGTAATCGGGTCCCAATTGATCAATTAATCAGTCCTATTTCCGTATCCTGCCTGTCGTATCCCGTTCGCAGACCTCTCTGCCGGATACTACCTACATACACTACCTACCTAGGTAGCTACCTGAGGTACCTATATCTTTCTACCTACCTTACCGAATCTCGTCATTATTGTGCTGCCATCTTGTATATTGTTTGTCTTGCAATCTAACCCTTCTGTTTGCCAACCCAATAAAAGTCATGTCCACAGCATCTCGCCTTAGTACACCTGCGGCTGCCGTACATGCACCTTACATGTAGGTAGCCAAGGTTGTTTGCTAGAGCAGCTCCAATAGCAGGACCTATCTCCAGGCCCTTCTTTTCCATGCGACCTGGGAGCATCACCATATAGATCTGCACCCTCCCGTTCTGTGCGAAGCTACCTACCTACCTTCCTACTTTACCTATCCAACTCAGCAAGTTGTTGATCCTGCCAACGGGTCGTCACACCTGCAAAAGCACTGTCGTTACTGCTTCTTTCATTTTAGCACTCTACACTCACCAATATAAGTCGGCACTATATTTGGAGTCCCGCCAACCCCTAGTCTGGACATTTTTGCCCACGTCTCTCGCTAGAAATATTCTGCAACTACTCGTTGGTCAGGTTTTCCGCATCATTTTCCTGGATCATCAAGCAATACTCAAGTCTTTATCCAATCTTGAGTTTTGGGAAGTTTTTCTTTTTTGGTTAGAAATCTGTTTTGAAGATTCTGTTTTCATGCAACAAGCAGACATTCTTGGTCCTTGGTCGTTGTCTTATAGCGGCGTGTACATTGTCCCTGAGTATCTACTTGCGCGTCGAGAGGCTAAGTCGAATCTCCGAAAGGATGAAGGGCTTCCTGGGAGCCGCAGTGATGGCCGGCTGGGCAACAATCGCTGGTGCGCTGCCGACCATCACTGCGCATGGCAACAAATTCTTCACGAGCGAGGGAAAACAGTTCATCATGAAAGGTCTGCTGTTTCTCCGGTCCCCCGTGGGATATGACATGGTGATACACATTGGCTGACTCGTTGCTCAAAGGCATTGCTTATCAACTAGTCGAGGACGACCCCTTGGTTGATACAGAACAGTGTCGCAGGGACGCGCAACTAATGGCAACACTCGGCGCCAACGTCATCCGCGTTTATCATGTCGACCCTCTCGCGGATCACACTGGTTGTATGGCCGAGTTTGCCAACGTGGGCATTTACACCCTCATTGATCTGGATACTTTCACTACTTACATTCTGCCTGTGAGTAAAATTTTGTTTGCTTGTTGTCGCTAGCCCGTCGAGAGAGTGGCTTAAGAACTTACTGACAACCCTGATCAGAACGAACTTCGCTGGACCCAGGCGATGCACGATGCATACGCCGCAGTCATGGATGCTTTCTCGAGCTTTGACAACTCGCTGGGCTTCTTCGTCGGCAACGAAATCATCTCTACCAGCGGCCACTCTCAGGCTGCACCGTTTATCAAGGCTGCCGCCAGAGACATGAAGGCTTATCGTGACTCGAAAGGATATCGCAAGTTCCCTGTAGGCTATTCAGCGGCAGACATCGCGGAGCTGAGGCCTATGCTACAGAACTATCTCACATGCGGGGGCGACGAGTCGCAAAATGTCGACTTTTTTGCTCTCAATTCATACTCTTGGTGTGACGTCGCCAACTACAACACATCGGGATACGTCGCTTTGCAGGAGCAGGCCAAGAACTTCCCCGTACCAATCTTCTTTTCCGAGACTGGATGCAATGTCCCAGGGCCGCGCCTCTTTGAAGACCAGGCGGCAATCTTTGGCCCAGACATGATCAACGACTGGAGCGGCTCTTTGATATATGAATGGATCGAGGAGGCAAACCACTATGGCCTCATCAGCTATGGTCCGCCCGTGGACCCGATGATTGTCAATGAAAGCGTCAAGGGTGGCTTCGTGCGCAAGGGCCAGCCGACCCCAGTTGCACCCGACTTTGAGAACCTAAAAGCACAATGGGCCAAGGTGACAGCAGCGGGCATTATGAGAGCGGACTATACGCCCACAGCGATCTCGACGAGGGAGTGCCCGACTGCGACGCCGGGTGGCTGGCTTGTGAACGGAAACGTGGCGCTGCCGGCAGTCGGGGATACCTTTACTGGCGGCTTCCAACCTGCACCGAGGACCACGCCCACTGGCTCCGGGTTGGGCACTCGTGCTGAGGCGCCGGCGCCATCTGGCTCTAAGGACGCGGAAGGCTCCGCAAGTTCTGAACGCGAAATCATGGGCATGGGGTACGCTCTTGTCGCCGTTATGCTTGCTTTTGTCATATTCGCTTAATAACAAAAGGGCATCCGACGGGATTCGTCATATGCTGTTTTGCCATAATGCCCCTGGTGCCTGATTTTTGTATTTGCTTTCTGTCTTTAATTATCTCAGGGGCGATTTTCTTGCTTTGTTTTGGCTTGGATTGCATCGAACTGCGCGTGGTCATGAGATGTAAGAATCTTCACACCACGGAATTGGCGTATGGCGACACTGGATGGGATGGAACTGGGATGGAACTGCAGCAGACTATATGGGACGAACAGGACATACGTTGATGGAACTTAATCATTTCCAAAATACAACAGAGTTTGATACTTGGCTCAGGAGAGGTCACGGGCACTTTAGGGCTCAATATCCATTGTGTAACGACAGGTTTCGGTGACTGACAACTTTGTTAGGGCATTTCTATTTCTACTTTTTTTTTTTTTTTTTTTTTTTTTTTCGCAGGCACAAGTTACGTACTGCAATCTAAATAATACTATTTGGCGGTGCTGCAATCAATTGTCCCAAGAAACCAACAGGCTTAGTGTTGCGGCGTACATACTTCCCAGACGTGTTTTAGTCCTGTTGTATTTCTACCCTATTTGGAGATTGATGCGCTATGTCACTACGTAAGCTCAGATAGACTCGGTGGATTTTCATTCGCTAGAGGTCGATCTTGTTGATCGTATGGTCGTGATCAGGGATAAATTGAGATGAAAGCTCAGGGTCGAGGCATACTATGCTGCTTAAAGCATGGTCGTCGCAGGGGATTTTTATTATGCGTTTATTTGCGCTTAAACGATGTACCGGGATAGTGGTAGGAATTTCTGCAGTACCGGTATAAAAATGAGTGTTCAGTGTACTACCTATATTAGTTAAAAGTCTAGTCTGGTCGATTCTAGTCGAGCCTACGTATAGTATTGTGTACAAGGGAACCATGTACGTACCGGCATCGGGCAATTCGCAATCGGTTTCTGACGCGGAATCCACCGAGAAAAAAAAGGAGACCCTCTACTATTATCACAAACTATAGCCCGGCTGCTACCCAATCAAATACCTGTATGGGCCGCCAACTTTGTGATGCCTAGACAGTAGAGTTGGTAGGCCGCGCTTCAAGTCCTGAAACGACAATGCCTCTGTGCCTGGAATAGGAGCAGGCGGACACTTGTAAGCTGCGCTATACCTACAGTGTGTTACTAGTATGCGTAGAATTTGAATGTTTTCGTCTTGCATACCTGCCAAGCCACCTTCTGTCCAAACCGATCTCTATACAGAGTACATAGGTACGACAACATGCAAAAGAGAATGGAGAAGGAAGGAAGCAACGAACCAATAGAACGCACTACTCCGTATGTACAATGTAACAGGGAACGTACTTCGTATTCAACAAAAGTAAAGTGGGCGCATGACGTTGGAATGCAAGTCTGGGTGTGCTGAAACAGGAAAAAACCAAAAAAAAAGAGTAGAGTTTAACAATAACCAAATATATACCTACCTACCTAGTAGTATTAGCGTTAATATCTCCTCAACTATACTATGTAGGCGGGGAAAGGGGTACATACATACGGTACGTGCTTTTCCTACCGAGAAGTGGGCCCACCGCGTTGGACCTCCACTGACCCGCTAAAAAGGTAGGGGGTAGCTCACGGCAACCAGCCTTGATTTCCCAGGGGTCCAGCGGGAATATTGAGCCACGCCTCGGCGAGCTTAGGCGATCGATCCTTCATCCCGTCACCTCAACCCAAGAACTGATCTTCGTTTAATATCATTGGATGAAATCCAGCGCCTTGTTCTTTCGAAGGCGTCGATCTAACTGTCATACGCAACGACAGCAACAGCAACATAAAAGCAAAGTTTGCTAGTATTTTACTTGATTATTGCTTAATACTACTCGATTGGAGTTGTAATCAGGCGAGACGAAACATACGCTTCCATAGCCCACCACGACTCGACAAACAGTCCTTCATTTCATGTGGAAGTCTGAAGCAACGAGAATATTTTTGCCCACACAGCCTTGCTCGCTCCTTTTGCTACTCTGCAATCTTCTTCGTGCCAAACATACTACTGTACATCCTGTCATCTCATGTCTGGAATGCTACCTAGCCGTGATGGACTCCCAGCCGGGGCAAGCGATAGATAGATTGCCGTCCAGGGGGCCTTGTCCTCTTCGCCAGGCACTTCCCGGTCTGGCAGCTTGGTTCTGGGGCGGACGGAAACCGAACGCACCGCTGCGTACCCGGGAACCACGGTTGAGTTGGTACTGGGTAGCAGTGTGTTTCTGTGCAGTCTCCAAGGCGTATCAAACGTGCAATATTACCATGAAATACAACAGCAGCATAATTATTACTGGGACCTATAGCACATTCCCCCCACCCCCTGCCACGGATCACGCACTGACTGTCCGCCTTGGATGATGCCTTGTCAAACCCAGCTTACCCCTTCTCGATACATCAGCGACTGCACGCCAACCCACACAAAGATCGCATCCTCCAATCTCTCGCTGTCAAGTTGACAGCGCCAAGATCAGACTGGCTCTGAATAGACAGTCCCGCTTATACCTACGAACCGCCATACACACTCGATACTTGACCCCCACGCCGTCACTTCCGTCCACACTGTCAGACATACACGGTTTGCCATAGATACATACATCTCGCAACGAAGTCCTTTCCGCATATGGTAACACGTCCTTGAACGATATTCCTGCTGGCCTGGATTAACATGTCGACTTCATAGTTAATTCTCTCCATCTGAAGCCTTTCGGGAGTGCACAAAAGCTTGGTGCACCCGGTTTCACGTGCAGCACACCCCTCTCCATCCGTCTGCCTTGTTTAACATCATGATAGCTTGGCGATCTCTGTCATCTCTCCCGCTTCCGATTCTTGACGTCAAGGGTTCCCTTCTTGCCTCCCGCCTGGGACAGGCTACTCTTGAGATATATCGGCGGAGTGTTTACCCCGTCATGATGCGTTGAAACGTTCCTCTCTGCTCGGCAATCAACGATTGCCACTTATATGTGCAGAGTCTGCTCATAAGAATACGACTGCGCTCATCACTTTCTTCGTCGTTCGAGGTACCTACTGCCCGGTCAGGCTCTGGTAGAAAATGGCAGAGCCATTCAAGCCCGACCGAGTTAGGGCGGCTGAGCCAGCCTCCAAAGACTCACCATCAGGACCAAGCTTTTCGGACCTTGTCAAGAACCAGACGAAATCAGTAGGTCCAATGCGACCCAAGCTACACCCCTCAAACGAGCTTGAAGCTCCTTGGGAGGTATACACCTTACTAACAGCTTATACGAAAAAGCCACTATCACTCAGCGAGTTCATGGACTACCTCATTTATATCGAGCACAACGCAGAGAACCTGCAATTCTTCCTATGGTATTCAGACTACGTTCAAAGATGGAGCAGGCTCCCTAGGAGACAAAAGTCCGCATCACCCCCGTGGACCACAGACTGCGAAGACGAGGCGGAGCGTCTTCGCACTTGTCCATTGGCTGCGCACAAGAGGGCAAACAGCGAAAAGATGACCAACATACTGGCCATTCTCGACAGGGTATCGGAAAAAGAAGAATTCGGACCACCTTCTCGTAAGAGCATCTCAGAGACCGGCTTATCCGAACGTGGCGAGAACAAAGACTTTGTCACATCAGTTCGACTCCATGAATGTAAGTCAGAATGACTGACCACTTGAATGCCTTCATCCATGTGCCCGAGCATAGACTTCTTGCTGACATTCCGGGGATTTCCATGAGATCAAGACGCAAAACAACCGTTTAGGGATGAGCTCACTAGAGTTGCGAGGACCTACATTGAAAAAGGTGCGCCACGGCAGCTGAAACTATCCGATGGGGATCGGGCTTCGATACTCGAAGGCTTGCAGCATACTACACACCCCACTGCCATCCTGCCGGCGTTTACCATGTCCAGCAACATCCTCAGGGAGTTTTCCCATCCGAGCTTCATCAAATGGAGTCTGTACAGAAATGCGAACAAGCCGCGGATCAACTTTACGCGTTCCATGGCCGCAGTTTTTATTGTTATGGGCCTGGGATTTGACGTCATACTTACCGTCTCAGGTCTCTCAACGTACCTTCGTGTCCTCGGGATACTGCTGCTGTGGCCTGGCATCACCTGGCTTGCGGCGGCTGCAAAGGGGCTGTGCCTTGAACTGCACTTCCAAAGGCTACGGCAGCAACGTCCATGGGAAGCGCAGCAACCCAATAGAGATTCCGGGCTGGAAAATGCGGGCTTACAGGACCCCTCCGTTGATGGGCACGACGGAACAGGAAAAGGGGCTTCGTTGCCATCACACTCGAGGTCCCAGAGTTATCAAAATTCTTGGTATGGATGGCAAGCCAAAAACGACCGTCTCAGTCCCGACAGCAGCAACCACAACAGTCCCGCAGGCCACCGGCCTAGTGTCACTGTGAACGTCAGCGCCAGTGTGACGCACAGCGCGCGCACGGAATACGACGTGGCCAGGCCTGTCTCCGTCGTTGGCTTCAGCACGGTGATCACGGGGGGCCACGACAAGAGCAGAGGCCACGCGTCGACCGTCAGCGGCGTCGATCCGCCGTGGAAGCAAAGCATGCAGCCACTGGGCCCCAGCAACGACTACTCGCGCGAGGCGTGGTACAGGGAGGAGGGCGGCAGCAGGCCGTCGCTGCTCCGGAGGGTCTTTGCTGGGACCGTGGCGACCCGCAACAGGGATCTGCACCTCATGCAGGACCGTTTGGTCCTGCGAGCCGTCGTGCTGGGTGGCCTTGTTTCTGCTATCATCACGTGTGGCTTCTTGTTTCTGCCGGGCGGGAACTACCTCTCCGGAGTAGGATCTACAAGTTAAAAGGTATTTTTGGGGGTTGGCGGTTTGGTTGGCGGGCTGTCGTTCTCTTCTTGGCTATGTTTTCTGGATGAAACACGTTTATTATTATTCTTCTTTTCTTTTGTGCCCAGTCGCATATTTGTTTATAAACCACCCCCAGAAACATGTGCTTCCAGAACCTTGATGGTTTTTATCCAGGGGTGTTTTCGGCGTTTTGGAGCCAATCGTATCTGGTAGGAGTGCTGGGTTTGTTTGCATTGGATCGTCCGGCATTTCGAGGGTCCAGAAAGTCATCAAGGATTGTTTTGCGTCGAGCGTCTCACGGGGTCAAAGCCGTAACATTATTATACCCTAGTTGCCCTATTCGTTGCTATTATTATCCACTTGGACGAGCTGGCCTGAGCTTGTTTTCTGGCTTTGTTCTGATTCTCGTTTGACCGACATTGTTTCTTTGAACGACGGTCTAGGACGTCTAGGTAGACAGGCATGACCATGAGAAACAACCAGGGACCCCTGGACTTTTCTGTGTGACAGGTGCAAATGATCTTTCAAGGCCGCCTGCACCACGATCTACCTTGGAAACATAAGCCGTAATATTTTCTTGGATTTTCTAGGGTATAAACAAAACAACTTCAACTATATTATCCTTGCCAACATGTCGAGGCCGGTACCAAAAAACGCCACGCAATGCAGAAAACGGAATCAACGCCAGTTGAGAAAATAAGCCCTGTGTGTTACATGACATGAGTACGCATGACGACGGATCCTTAAAACTCACTTTTCCTTGGCCAGGATCATCTTTTCTCTCTCAGCCTTTCGCTTCTCGAATTTCTTGCTCGAGTGCTTGCGCTCGTTCTCTTCACGTCTCTTGATAGCCCTGAGCTCCTCGCTCTTGATCTCACCGGCCTTCTTAATTACCTTGGGGACGTGGCGGTGGTTCTTGATTCGCCTAATCTCGGGCATGTGAGCGTACCGTGCCGTCACTGCTTGGTTGTACTCTTCGGCCTGCCGCTGTCGTGCAGATTTGACGCCCTCGCGCTGCGAAGCACGAGCTCGCCACAGCCGGACGTTACCATCGTCAGAGCCGCTCAGAACATATTTATTATCCGGAGTCCAGGCAGAGGCAAAGACACGCTGCATCCGTTTCGCTGCAAATAAGAATACAGGTGATTAGTGGGAAGCCTCGGATGAATGCTTCAATCACACAAAATCGATGTGACGGATTGAACTTACTATGATATATGTCGGCAGAGTGACCCTTGTCCCTCTTCCAGAGCCTGATAGTGCGGTCATACGACCCTAAGGTGAAGTTAGTAACCATTTGCCACAAAATCGTCAGTCATGATTTACTGTGCCGCGGAGACTCACCAGAGACAAGCTCTTCACCATTGGGTGAGAATTGCACATCCATGACAGCAGCCACATGACCTTTCAGTACGTTCAAGGCCCGGTCGATTTTGCGCATGTCAAATCTGCCAGGTCAATTTTTTAGCATACGCTCGATTAGAACATGCTGTCTAGCAGCCCTTGAATAATTCATCAGAGACTTACAGATAAATGTTGTGGTCCTCGCTAGCGACGGCAAAGTTGAAAGCTTCCATAGGGTTCCATGCAAATTTGTTGCATGTAAAGTTCAGAACAGTCTTGTGCAGAGGCATGGAGGTTCGCAGATCGTATCTGTTAAATATATATGATCAGTAAAGAATTCTTCATACTCAGACCTTTGCTGGCAGTATGAGCTTACAATATAATGCCACGGTCCGAGGCACACGAGCCGAGTATTGACTGCTCCACTTGATTGAACGCAACGGAGTTGATAGTGTCTGTAGATGTGGGCCAGCGCAGAACTTCGGGCGCGGCGGAGTGGCGCTCAAGGTCATAGATGGAGATGACGCTGGAAGCGGCAGCGAACGAGTTCTTGGATCGGTGATGAGACAGAGACGTGAAGGCGTTGTTTCCAAGCCAGGTTGATAGAGGAGCAGAGTCGGAAGCTTGGTCGGGTGAGAAGAGCTTGATCGTCCTGTCAGAAGCGCATGTGAGAAGCTTCTGGTCCTTTGTAAAGCACATGCCCTTGACGATGTTCTCGTGCGCCGTCGTGTGCCACTGAGTTCGAAGCAGCCAGGTTAGCCATATCCACCATGCGCACAATGGCATCTCTCTCTGAGCGACCCAAAAACAGTCAAGCTTACCATTTCCTCCCGACTAGTTAAGTCCCAGATCTTAACAACACCATCGGCGCTTCCAGAGGCAACTCTTGAAAGAGATTCGGGGTCCACTGTCATGGAGAAGACCGAGTCGACGTGACCCTTGCCAAGCTGTGCTATAAAAGGTGCGGCAAACATCCTCTCCATTTTGACTGCATTGAGAGCCCTTTGGTACTCCCTTGCCCTCTCAAAGGGATGCAGAGCTGGATCGACATTCTTCGGTTTTCTTGCGACGTCAGAGCCCGCAGGCTGCTGAGGGGCGCGGCTCAGTCTGTGATAGGATATCTGCTTTAGTACGAAGCCTTGTTTGAGCGACAGGCGACGAGGGTGACACTCACGCCTTTATTTTCATTTTGGCGAGAAATGTATGTGGTTGTAGCAACAGGCTCACGGTGATGGTAAGTGACCCAGCTAACCAACCGACTGTACCTGGGGCAGACCGGATCAACTTTCGCATGCCGACAAGAGCTCCCCGCGAAAAAATTGGCGGAATCGCAGGGCAGATTAGATCCAGACCCACCATCTATCTTATCAGCATACCATACCCACCGTCCGATTATGTAATATGACCAGGGAACCCTTCGTTCATGTTTGTCCCGCGCTTTCGTACGTCGGCTGCAACCTAGATTGGGTGGTAGGCTGTTTGACGGAGCTTAGGTGTGTGCACTTTGGAAGCTCCCAGCAAAGCAATCACCGAAACGACATCTCAACCCATCTCAACCCGCCGTGACGATAAACGAACGAGACATCGCCGGGTCAACTCCCTAAAAACAACTTCAAATTGAAACAATACATCATCAATCGCTATCTCTCGAGGGATACGATATCGATCAGGCGGGCGATTGTCACCGGACAACAGCGCTACATCACTCCATTGGCGACATATTCCAGTCACCCTCAGATTACGACACCATGGCTGCAGGAGACTCCCAAAGGTTGCGCGAGGCGCAAGAAGCCGCAAAATCGAACCCGAAGAAGGCAGAGGAGTTGTACAAGGAGATCGTTTCCAAGCCACCATCAGTTACCTCGGACGCTGCCGTCAAGGAATACGAACTGGCGTTACTCAGCCTGGGCGAACTGTACCGCGACCAGAAGTGAGCAGCCGCACCCATCTCGCAACCAAACATGCTTTGAAGAAAAGGCTTGTTACTGACCTTACCACTTGCAAGAAACTCAAATGATCTCGTCGAGCTCATCAAGAGGAGCCGGACAGTGCTGTCGTCATTTGCCAAGGCAAAGACGGCCAAGCTCGTCCGCCAGCTGCTTGACTTCTTCGACGGCATCCCCAACACAACGGACCTCCAGGTATCTGTGACCAAGTCATGTATAGAGTGGGCAACCTCGGAGCGACGGACGTTCTTGCGGCAGAACCTCGAGACTAGGCTGGTGACGCTGCATATGGCTAAGCAGTCATACTATGAAGCACTGACCCTGATCAACGGCCTGCTGAAGGAGCTTAAACGCCTCGATGACAAGCTCATGCTGGTCGAGGTACAGCTCCTCGAGTCCCGCGTCTACCATGCGCTCGGAAATATATCCAAGGCCCGCGCGGCCCTGACGAGCGCTCGAACCAGCGCGGCGTCCGTCTATACCCCTCCCATGCTGCAGGCCAATCTCGACATGCAGTCCGGCATGCTGCACGCCGAGGACAAGGACTTCAACACCGCTTTCAGTTACTTCATCGAGGCTCTCGACGGCTACCACTCGCAGGACGCGACCAAGAACGCCACCGCCGCTCTGCAGTACATGCTGCTGTGTAAGATCATGCTCAACCTCGTTGACGACGTCAACACCCTTATGGCGTCCAAGCAGGCGGCCAAGTATGCCGGCCAGTCCCTGGAGGCCATGAAGGCGATTGCGCGCGCCCATGCCAACAGGTCGCTGGAGGAGTACGAACAGTCTCTTGCTGCCTATCGTCACGAGCTTGGTGGCGACGCCTTTGTCCGCTCTCACCTGCGCCGCTTGTACGATGCCATGCTGGAGCAAAATCTGATCAAGGTTATTGAGCCCTTCTCGCGCGTCGAGATTGATCACATCGCCAAGATGGTTGGCCTCGACACGCAGCAAGTCG
Source organism: Pyricularia oryzae 70-15 (assembly GCF_000002495.2). Classification (NCBI taxonomy): domain Eukaryota; kingdom Fungi; phylum Ascomycota; class Sordariomycetes; order Magnaporthales; family Pyriculariaceae; genus Pyricularia; species Pyricularia oryzae. Next base: position 2,678,150 of record NC_017851.1, on the reverse strand, counting down.
AGCGCAAACTGTCACAGATGATTCTGGACAAGGTCATCATCGGTGTGTTGGACCAGGGTGCTGGTTGCCTCATCATCTTTGATGAAACTCAACGTGATGAGGCCTACGACCACGCTCTGGCGACCATCGAAAAGTTGAGCAGTGTTGTAGACGTCTTGTACACCAATCAGGCATCGATGCTAGAGTAGAACGGTTTAAAGATGAACTTGAATTCGATTTCGACTTTCTACCCCATCTTAGGTCCTGGTTGGTTGAGTGATGGTCAATGGCACCATGTTTGGCTGTAATATTAGATGATCGGGCGTCTGAGTGGTAGGATTATCAATCTCAAGAGGTCGTCTCAAAGTAAAAGTATTTGCACATGCGTAATCTCTCTCCTGGCTATTTGTCAAATTTTTGTTGTGACCCCCAAATGCAGAAATCCCTTTCCATGTTTAACCGCCCAAACTCCAATGCCCCAAAGGAAAGATGCTAGAAATATCCGCTAGCATCCCTAATGCAACAAGCGCAACGCTTCCTGTAATGCCATACGAACAAACCCCCTTATAAAAGACTCGACCAAGGCCAAACGAAGACCTTGGTACGCGATTATACAAACAATTCTATGTGAGACCGCTTCTGTGCAAAAACCTCCATGCACGTCTCAATGTGATCCAAATGGTATATCCAACCGAGAAGAAAAACAAACAAAAAAGCAGTTACCCATGTGCGCTTGCACTATGTACGGGCAGCGAACGCCGACGTTCTGGTGGTACCATTACCAGCAAGGGCCTTCTTCTGCTTCCTTCGTCCCTCGCCAACAAGCAAAGCAAATAACCGCTTCGCAAGCACATGTTCGTCCCAAGCACAGAACAGGGTATCATCACCCCCACACAGGTCGGAACGGAACGCGTTGACGACATCGAGGTGCCACTGCTCGAGTGCCATTGATTCACCCTGTGCCGATACGAGCTTGCCCAAAAGTGCTGCCGACCTACGACGCTGCGCGAGCCCAACACCGCGGTGCTGGAGCTGGAAGTCGAGTGATCCCCGCCGTCTTTCTTGCAGCAACAGGTCCATTTGAATCCAGTGGGCTTTGGTCCACTCGGTTCTGGATAAGGGAGCCGACGAAGAAGTCGCCTTTGGCGCGGAGAGAGGCTGGCGAAGTGAGGATGAGGAGGGTGTCAGCTTTGGGATAGCCTTGTTGGCAAGCATTTTGAGACGCGAAGTGCTCGTCGTGTTTTCTTTGTCTCCGCATTCCCCGGCATTAAACGTGCGCGTCGGCTGCACGTCGGATTGATCGTCGTGGTCGTATCCGTAGGCTTCGCGCTCCCTGCGAGCCCTTGCCTCCTCCTGCTCTAGCGGCGACAGCGTGCTAGTCGAAAATTCAACCACCGGGCCAGGTGTTTTAGGCTTCAGAGGAGAGCGTAAGCATGACTTGGTCGGAGAGGCAGTTCGTTCGGGCAATGGCTTGAGAATGGGCGCAATGAAACTAGACTCGTCTGCCTCTTCGTCATCTCTGATAATGCTGGCCTCGTCAGTGTCCTCATGATCTTCGTGCGACTCCTCGTCGATTGCTCCAGAGACTTGGCTGGATGCACTCTGGGATCGCGCATAAGTATTGGCCGTACCAAAAAGTGAGTTGGTTACATTGACGCTGGGCTTGCTGAGGAATGGAGCAAAGTTACGCTTCTGTGGCACTTGAGCGTACTGTTGCTGTCTAGTTGACGCCGCGGACGACGGAGCAAAGAGGCTTTGATGGTATTGGGTCTGGCTTGCTGGGCGAAATGGTGCGGGCGAGAATAGGTTACTCCTGCTCTGGCCGTTGTTTGGCTGGAACGCCTTTTGCCGAACAGATGAAAGTTGGATATTCTCCCTTGCTTCTCGTTGCCGGACCGGGGACTTTTCCGTAGCCGTGTCCTCCTCTGCATACAACTGCATCCCAGGCACAACCGCTGGAGATGAGAAGAATGTAGACAGATCGACCCGCCTGGCAGGTACTGCGTGGGCCGAGACCTCGAATGACTGCGGGTTTTGTCTGGATTGTGATAGCTGTGATGCATCTCGTCCATGTACTGATAGTAGGGAGAAATCATCTGTCTCATGGAAGGAAGGCTCGTTCTGCGCCTTGGTCCATGGGCTCGGCGATTTGCCTGTACCCCAGCGGTTCAGTGTCGGGTCCTGGACCTGGGTGACCTTTCTTGGTGATCCAATTGGACGCTCTGCCTCAATTGCCCAGATATCTTCGTCTTCGTCTTCCTCTTCCTCAGTGTCATCCATATCAACAGCTTCAGACTGAACATTAGGGTTTTGTAACTCCGCTTCAGTGGCCATGGCATCATCCGCGTCCGACTCGGCATCAAACGGCGCCGCTTGAGCGGACGCTCCATTTGTGAAGACGCTGGAAGCTGAAGCGCTTCTTGCCCTGCGAGCAACGCCTTCAGTAGGGCTTTCGGATGGCTCCCAGTCCATCCCATCTTCCTGCAAGGTGTCGTTGGCAGCCACAGAGTGTGTCTCAGGCTCCGGGATTCTTGCTTGCTCTTGCATCACTGGAACCTGGGCCTGGCGGCGTGAAGCTGTGGGTTTTGGCATGTCCGGGTCTGGGCCAAAAGGATCATCCATCCCTTGGGGAATGGTGAATTTTGGTGACGAGAACATCTGCGCACCCTGCGACACAATGTTCTTTATCTGCTTCATTGGATTGAAAGTTTGGGCCCACGACCTTTGACTCCTTTGCGTAGACTGAGGTTCCGGGGCAGCAGCTACCGGTGGCGATTGTGGTGCTTCTGAAACATCATGCTCAGGGACAGTTATGGACTGTCGGCTAGACGACTGCTGTTCCTGGCTGTCTCGTGTGGTAGAAGACCGGAATGGACTTCGAAGGAGGCTCTCCCGACCCTTCGGTGACGGTGGATCAGAGGTTACTGTTTGCAGTGCTCGCCCGGCCCTAACAATTGGCGAAAGCGGAGGGCGGGCCGTTTGAGACGGCAAATCAAGTCTGTCAGCGGCCGCCACAGCTACCGGAGGTACAGATGGCACCTCTGGCGGAGATGGGTCGACTGGTGTTTCGGTTGAATTGTGTCTCATATGCCGTCCATCGCTTGCGCCTGAAGTGCTCATGGCAAGTCGAAGAAGAGGGGGAGACGAGCGCAAATCTTCCTCTGCGACGTCAGAAGCGACGGGCTCGTCGACAGGTTCCTCGACGCAAACGTCATCATTTGCTGGCGACGGCGTCTCTTCTGGAGTCAAAAGCATGCTGCCAGTATCTGAAAGGGGGCCCTGAGCAGCTGCAGCGGCTACTAGTTCCACCGAGTTGTCTCGAGATGGACCTGTAGCTTCCTCGGCATCATTTTCGTAATCCTCAAGTGCCCCGTCACTAGATCTCTCCTCTACATGGTAAGCCTCATCTTGCGCGCTTTCTTGGTCCTGGAAGCGCTTTCTAGGTGGGCGGGGTGTTGCTGCCTCCAGTACCGCATCTGGTATTTCCGAAAATGAGTCATCATATAGTGTCGACTCTTCCCGAGCAGCGTCAGCCCTGGCTGCTCGCGAAGCCAAAGGCGTCTCATTTAGCGACTCGTCTTGTCGTAGAGACTTGATGGCCAGCTGTCTACTGAGAGGAGTGGCAGTCTTGCCACGTCTAGGGCTATTCGATAGAGTCTTGGACCGGTTGTCAATTATTCCTGAAAGTTGTTTGGTGATTGTAGGAGTTGATTCTGTCGGTAGTTGTAACAAGTTGTCTTCTTCTACCTCTTCAACCCCGTTTGCGGCATTCGGTGTGAGCTCATCTTGCTGTCCGGTTGCCTGGTCAGCCTGTAACTGCATGTGCCCGTCATCAGGCTGCGCATGGCGGATGGATTCAAGTGCTCTGTCGACGATAAAGCTTGTAGCCTCTCCCATTTCGGGGAGGCTTTCCTCGCGGTATTGCCGAGATTCGCGGAAGGACACGATCGAATCCATCATGATCATGCTGAAATCCTCCCCTTGGGCAATGGTGTCGCGGTCTGTCTCTGTTTGTGCAACGCTCTCTGTTGCCAGCGACTCGGTGTCACTTTTGTCGGCGGCACCAAAGTCTATCAAGTCACTCTCGTTGTCACCATCGGTGGCTACCGAGATGGGAGCATCCGAGGTCAAGCGCGACCTTTCCTCCTCGTCACCATCCAAAGTACTTGGTGGATCAGCGTCGTCAATCCTGCTTTGTCCCATCTCAGATGCTGGTACTGAGCGAGATTCAGACAGGTTCGCGAGCCACATGTCCTCTTCATCCGCATCCTCTCCAGCAACAGAACCGTCCGTGGATACGTTGATTGTCGACAATAGCGTATCGTTCGGGCCTTGTTCTCCCGTCTCGTCGTTTCTGGTCGGGATCACATTCGGTATGCTCTCTGTCAAGGTATCTTGCTCGGCCATCTCCTCCATCTCAGCTGGGACCAGGGCCTGTCGTCTGGGTCTTCCTCTCCTTTTCGCAGTTCCAGTTTCCTGAGCATCTATCTTTGGTGCTGCTGCCGTCTTCCTGGCCGGCGTTTTCGATCTCTTTACCGGTGACTTTCTGGGCCTGGGCCTCGGTGTCTCCTGGTTTTCCTCCGCTTCGTCGCCCATTTCTGATGCCGAGTCTGCCGTGATGGACACCGACCTGCGGGTCCTCCGGGGTGTGCTTTCCAGCGGACTCCCGGCCCTTTTCCTGGTCGAAGGCATCGGCGTACCAGTCTTCGATGGCATCGGTGTACCTGATTTGCGAGGCCTTCCTCTCCTCCGCGGTGTCTCTGCACCTGTTGGCCCCTCATCGTCGGTGAGACCTCTCAGAGGAACTGTCGTCGTGGTCGTGCGCACCTTTCGGCGAACAGGAGATCGCGGCGTGGCTTGCTTTTGCGGCGGGAATAATCGGCGATTAACATGGGTTTTCCGGCTAGCTGAGTCCTCAGCCTCGACAGTTACGAGTATCCTTTGTGGTGATCGCTCGTTACCCACGTCGAGCTCGAAGGTCTGTTTTCTGGGTGAGCTAGCCAGAATAGAGCCCTGCCGTAGTGACCTCTGTGTTGATGTCTGACTCCGAGCCATGCTGCGTGTCACGCGCGACATGGAGCTCGTTATCGGGTCACCAAGGGGATCTGGAGAGGACATGGTGTCCAAGCCGTTGGTTGATGACATCGTTGTTGGTGGATCATAAATGATTATGATCAATGCGATCGATCAATGCAGTTAGATGTTAGCGGTCGTAATAATGGATATGTGGTGTGGGCTGTCTGTCGCAGCTAAAGTGCCCGCCTTGTCGGCACCGTGCTTTTGCGCAAGGAACTTTTTTCCCGGGGTGGGTGCTTGCTTGTCTCACGGACGACAGCGATTGAGCGTGTGGGAAAATCCCATGGCAGAGAAAGCACGCGTCGGAGCTTTGTTTACATTACCCGCACAAGTTTGGCGTGCGTTGCTAGGGCGCTCACGTGAATCTCGCATGCTCACGTGCTGTAGATTTGGGTGGGTTTTTTATCTTCCGGTCGCTGCTTTTGTAACTCAACTACCTAGGTAGTAGGTACCTAGGTACCTTAGGTTGGTGGGTGACATAACCAGTTTCGTGGTAATCCCAATTAGCCCGCCTGTCCGTTCCGGAGAGGTTGTTTGACCTTTTTCTTTTTACTCCTTGCGTGATTATATAACATTTCTCACCTTGCTCTTCACTGGCAAATGTCCTTGGCCCAACCTTGCCCCACGCTGCCACATTCATGGAGAGCGGATGAAAGCAAATCCTTGAAAAGTCTCCGTCGACAAACATGAATTATTAATTACTGACCCCGAATCTTTTCCCCAGATCCTCGATCCCGCTGCTTAGGCTCGAACCCAGAGCGCTAGGCCTGCGTTGCGTCGACATTGACAGTCACCCGTGTAGTCGGTCTTTATGCTCTCACTTGAACAAAAGAGTAACCGTCGCAATCTGGGGCAATAAAGGGCATTCCTACTAGTTCTAACTGAAAGCTTGATTTATAAAAACGTATCAGATACCCGAACCTTCAACAAGTCACCCGATGTTTGACGCCTAGTGGCAATGACGTGCTCGGCATCATATTCCGTGATGTCTGTCTGGATTTCTTTGAAATAGACCGACAATTAGCAATACGACTTGGCTTACCACCAAACCCGACCCCTACTTCCACGGTACTGGAGCGCCACAGGAACCAGACGATTCTACAGTAGTAGAACCCCACCCCCCGGGCCAGATTAGGAAGCCGAACGAACGCACATGCTTGGTAATCGGCGCCGGGAAGTGATACCATGTGTTAGCATGGCGACATCTACAACCTATCAGTATGCACTTTCGTGATTTCAAACCATGCGAACCTTTATAGACGTCCCAGTGTGGGCATGTTGATTTCCTTGAAATTTTGCCCAATTGGAAGTATTTTGGGGTGAAGGCAAAGTATATAAGAGATGTTGGGCTCCTCTGACTACTAGACTAGACTACTATATTGCACTGAGCTTAACCATCCATCAAGAGAACTTTCTCACATTCGATTAATATCGTCAACAGACAAAATCACATTGCCTTTTGGCAGATAAAAATCTCAAGCTTATTACCTCGTGTAAACCCTTAGCTCAAAAACTAGTCACGAAATCGACATAGATATGGCCATAACCCAAGTTCCCCGTGGCCCTGTTACCGCCAAGTTGAACTTCTTCAAGCCACCAGAGGATGGTTCAATACCTTACAACAACCTTGGCCTCCCAAGAGGCAGCCCCGGTGGTCACAACTATGGAATTTGTCCACATCAAGTCGACATCGAGGACATCCGCGGCCGCGAGTCTGAGTTCAATCTAGATCGGGACGCTTTCGCGGTTGTCCAGGGCGTTCCTCCGTCCCGCGAGGTAGACTTTGTGGACGACGAGTCCATCAAGGATAAGTATTACCCTGAGGTCGAGAAGCTCCTCCTGGAGCAGATACCCGACAGCAACCGGGTGGTGATTTTCGACCACACAGTCCGTCGTTCCTCGCCCACTGCCGACCGTGCCCCCGTGCTGCAGGTGCACATCGACCAAACGGCAAAGTCGGCGGCCCTGCGCGTACACCGCCATCAGCCCGAGATAGCCGAGGAGCTTCTCAAGGGACGTTACCGCATCGTCAACGTCTGGCGTCCTCTCAACAAACAGCCGATTGAGGCTTCCCCGCTGGCTATGGCGTCCTCCTCAACACTTGAGGATGAGGACGTCGTTCCTGTCGAGCATCGCTACCCGAATGGGTACACAGGCGAGACAGCCGGGATCAAGTACAATAAGGGTCAACGCTGGTACTATCTCAGTGGCATGAAGGGAGACGAGCGATTCTTGATTGAGTGCTTCGATAGTGAGAGCCTGAAACCGTTAACGGGTGTTCAGGGGGGTCGGGTGGCTCATACTGCCTTTGAGGATCCCAGGACCAGACCTGAAGCTGAGGGTCGGGAGAGTATTGAAGTGCGGGCTTTGGTGTTTGGACCATGAAGTTGTCTTTCGGTCACATGGGGAACGTGTATTTTGTTGTTGAAGTGTTTTGTTCAATGGCGTTTGTAAGCAGTTTGATTTATTTCTGAGTTTGAAGTGAGAGAAACTTGAAAAAAAAAGAAACTCCAGATATTAAACATTGCTTGTCGGTGACCACGTTTGATGTCTTTTTTTTCCCCCGAGGAGAGCAAACCCGCTCGTCAGCGTAGATTTATCTCAACCAGGCCAGAACCCGAACACTCTACTCATCTCCTTCAACACAACACACCGATCGCAAAGTAACTGGTGCTAAACCAACCCACCTTCACTGAGATAAATCTCACAATCTGATCACTACCACCATCCATCATGCGCTACATTGTAACTTCCATTTCTTAAGATTCCTGACCAGGCAACTGCGCGCTGCGTTGCGTTTTGCATCTCGACTTTGGAACTTTCAAAGCCGACTCGGTCCTTTATCTTTTCTTTCTTTCTTGTCTTGATTATCGTCAGTGTTTCTGTTTGTCTTCCTAGTGCCCGCTTGTTTCACCTTGTTTAGTCGCTTCACATTTTCTCCCACTGTTTTCTTTGACGGCTTTGAATATGTCAAAGGCTGCAACAGATATCGGTAAGTCATGAAAAAGGCAGTGGCGGTGCGATCTTATCCTAGCCCTCAAAACCGGTGTAATTTCTGACACTGGGTGATACCAGCGCGACGGCCGGCGCTCTCACATCGTCGGGCTGCCAGTTGCTACGAGCATATGCGAGTCTGTTCGTTGTATGGCAGTTATGACCAGCTACGGACACAGGGTGTATCAAAGCCTCCAACAGCCGATATTACACCTCAAAAAAAGCAGCCTGAGATGAGGCATGATTCCCCAAAAATAGGGCCTTGTCAGGAATACTACCGGCTAGCGTCCGGATCACTGGAAGCACCCCAGGTCACGGACGTGCCATGCCCCCGCACTTTACTTCGGAACTCGCGTGGTGACAGGCTCGAGCTTACTGAAGAGATGATGTCGGCCTACCACATCCTGCGCGGACCTCGGCCCGTTAGCCGCAAAGGTCCTCTGCTAGACCAGATGCAGACAGATGCGGGCTTGTTCTCGTTCGGCGGATCCGAGGTTTCCTCCAGCAGCGACTCCACGCTTGCTTCATCATCGGGGTTTTCCGGGTTTGTGCATAACCTCAGCTCTCCGTGAGTCTCCATCTCCTTCTCAGCTGGTATTAAAGAGCCTTGGCTGAAAATTAAACACAGATTTCATACTACCATCATCACTCCTCCGGACGATGCTGATGATCGCTACTCCAACCTGTCTGACCGCACCATAACCTGCAACATCCGTCGCTCACCTGAGAAGAGAGCTGTCCTACACCAGCCATTTATCAAGACAAAAGGTCACGAGGTAAAGGCAGAAGTCATTGGAGATCCGTGGAAGTGCGGCCCTATCGACACATCAAGATACAAGCTCCCTCCTGCAGGTAAGACCCTCTTCCTGCATCTGGAACCCTTATTCTGCCTTTCTGACTTCTTTAGAAGCAAGCGAGAACAAGCCCCAGAACGGCGAGGACTGCAAGTGTGATCTGCCTCCGTCAATGATCTCTCCGGAAACATTTCTAGCGTGGTCCGAAGGCGCACAGCTCTGGGATACGGACATTTTGCACCAAGAATCGCGTTCCAGAGAGCCAGAGAAGCCAGTTCGTATGCGGCCTTCCACGCCGCTTCAGCTGCTGGAGAAGGGCTGTCCCGACGAAAGCACAGATTCGAGGTCATTACTTGCATATGAGGAGCAATACGACCAGGAAGATGGCGAGCGCATGTCTCCGTACTACAAGGTCCCCTCGAACCCGTCGATACTCTGGGAGTCTCGTCGTGAGTTCTTCCTCCAGTTCGAGTGTTACCTACCGAAGTTGTGCAAGATGCTCGAAGATGTTTTGCTGACTTGAAGGAAAAACAAAAAGCCGTGACACCGGAGATGATGTATCACTATTTTCCTTACGGCGAGTTCGACCGCATGGACCCAGTAGCTGGTCAGGCTTGCCGAGATGCCAGTCTCGGTTCTATTCCAAAGTTTGGGGTAGAAGACACCTCGCCAGTGGATGGCGAGATTTTCTCCGAGGTAAGCTGTAACAGACAAAGGGGTGCCAGACTTTGAACTGATCCAACGTTTTCTAGGGCGAAATTGATCAAGTCCTCAACACCCACCGCGGACCCATCTTTGATGACATAACTGCTGCCAAGTACAAGGAGGCCATCCGTACTTTGGAAGAGCACCTCACCTTCTCAGACCAGCAAGAAGCTCAACTGGAGCAGCAAAACAAAGTTCAGCGACAGCTTCTCCGATCTCTCGAGCTCAAGCTCGCATCTCTGCAGCCCAATTCGACCGGAGACGGCAGCGGGAGCGGCAGTCCGGCCGTCAGCGAGACCGAGACCTGCTACTCGCCAGTCTCGGCGCAGAGGCGTGCGCGCATTCTACAGCACATGGCGACACGCCTGCGTGAGAACATGTGGCAGCATAACTGCCGTCGCGAGGCCATTGCCGCCGCGTGTCGTGAGAACGCATTGCTGCGCTTGCAAGTCGGGCAAGTCGAGGAGCGGCTGCGGGCCGTGTCTGCTCAGAAGGCTGCTCTCTGGGCCGGTCAAGATCAGTGGCGCGCTCCAACCCCTGCTAGGCAATATTGGCAATGGCAGTGTCAGTGAGATCTCTCAAGTTATCTTGCCTTGATCCACAGGGTTACGCTGCTGCTGATGGCGCTCTTCGCCTTTCATTGTCAGCTCGCATCGTACCTGTTTTCGAGAGTATTCTTGCTCCTTACCTTAATTCTCTGCCAATTCGTGATTGACAGCGGGAAAATGGCTCCAAAGGGTGGTTTCAGAAAGTGATCGGTTTGCCAATTCTACCTTCCCTTCTTTTTAAAAGTTTTCTTCCTTTCCTTCCTTCTTCACTGTTGATCTTGTTCTCAAAAGATCATTTCGAAACTGGTTCTTCAGCTTCTCCATCGAACTTCTTTTGATCTACTGTGGTTACTTGCTCCTTTTGAACTCTACCAGTCTTGTACCCGTACTTTACACCCTGAAAGACAAGGATCCCGAGTTTTGTATGATAGAAGCTGTACGAATCTCTGTGGTATCTGCCGAAGCTGCTTGTTATATCGGAAATTGTTCCCATTTGAGGACGAACCTGGCTTCCCGCTCTTGTTTATGCAATACCATCCACGGTCGTAGATGGAGGTTTGTCACTGAGGTGGTGGGGGCATTTTTAAGTTGCGTTTCAAGCAACTAAGCAAGACGTGAGGGATAAGATTGCAGCTTTGCCACACGATGGGCGAAAGCCTGCTTGCGATATGAACGGGATGTAGTCTTATATACATGAGAAACATTGTAAGCAAACGTGACCTCCCATACATGACAGTCCTATTCCTGTGCGACCGCGCCGAGCCCTACTTGGTTTTTTTTTCGTGTTTATGACTGTGTGTTGTTGATTTTATCGTGAGGGGAGCATTATACATGTTTGGTCCAATAATTCCAAACTCTGGGATCTTCTCTTTTTTTTCCAAGTACAGTACAGCGAGTGATCAGGTCGAATCGAAGGTGGGTAATGATACAGTTTATTTTGACAGTGGGTCACGCCGTGGAGACGAACCTGGGCTCTCATTTTGCTGGCAAGAGAGCTCAGATGGAAGCGAAGTAGTAAAAGGTTACTCAAAGCCTGCCACTTATGAGTTCTTGACAACGCCAACCTTGGCGGGTCTTATCACACGACCGTTGAGCTTGAAGCCAGTCTGTTGAGTGAAGAAGACAGTGTTGTCATCCTTGTCGGGCTGAGGCGTCATGAAGGTAGCCTCGTGTTCGTTGGGGTTGAATTTCTCGCCGTTGGGGTTGAAACGTTCCAGGCCATGCTTGGCGACAGTAGAAACCAAAATGTTCTCGGTCATCTTCAGGCCTTCGTACAGGTTCACGAGATCCTGGAGGAACTCGGGCTTGGTTTCCGAGTCCTTGGCTGCATCGCTGGCGGCCTTGATCTTGTCGGCCGGGACCATGGCGAGGGCGCGCTCCAGGTTGTCGACGCTGTCGACCAAATCGCGGGCAAACTTCTGGATTGCAAAGTCCCTAGTAGACTTCATCTCACGAGCCTGCCTGTCCTGGAGGTTCCTGAAGTCGGCAACAGAGCGCAAGTACCTGTCCTATTTGCGAGGAAATCCGCAGTTAGTAAATGTGTCGATAGCCGGGTGCAAACGTAAAAATTTGAAAGCTCACCTTCCACTCGAGCGCCTCCTTCGTCTTTGTGTCCAGTTCTTTCTTCAGGGCCACCTCTGGGGAGGCGTCTGCTGCGGCGGCTTCTCCGTCCTTTGCCGCGTCTTTGGCGGCATCCTTAGACTCGGGTTCCGCGCTGTACCACCTGACGGATGTAGTCCTAACAGGCCTGGAGACAGCTGAGAGTGGAAGTTGCCGGAAGCTGGGGGTCGAGCTTGGTATTCTCTGTTGGCCAGCAGCTCTAAGGGCGGAGCGGGCGATCCGCGAGGGAGTTGCGACTGCTTGTCTTAACATTGTAGACGTGCTTCAGTATATGCAAATTATGTATATCCTTTGAAAGGAAAACAACAATGCCGTTCCCTACGAGTACCAAGTTGCTTTGATTGATTGAAACCCTTGGAGGAAAATCGGTGACGATCGTGTGCTTTGGTTTGAAGCTTTTGAGGTGGAAGAATTAATGCCGGGTGAACAATGCGCAGTGACTATTTTTTTTTTTTTTTTTTTTTTTTACCACGGGCGAAGTTCGGCCCACGTCCAACCACCTACGAAGTACAACCTTGCAAATTTGGTTGTATCTGTGAGCTAATGCCCAGTCTCTATTTCCACCCCTACAAAAGACCCTTGCTGTACGTAATCTTTCCGTAAATGCATCTGATTTTAGCATTTCACCCACACACCGGGGCGTGTGTGTGACTGCATGCCACACCATACCTTGTTCCGCCGCGACTTTGACTTTGAAGCTACAGGAGCGCGACGACCCCAAAAATTCCGTCTTATTCTTCTGTCACTTAAATTGCCATCCGTCAAACTCACCCCGCTGCCACCCCCGTTTCCAGGAAGCAGTCATTGCGCGAAAAGTACGGAAAGCTCTTGTAAACACGGTTGGTCTGCCCTGTTTTAACAGAGCGAGGCCGCGCGTGAGACGAGCCATTTCACGATCTATTAAATCGCGATCTCAAATATAATTATCTCTTTAATCGTCGCCGTCGCCGCTACCATGGACTACAGCACCGGTTATGAAAACACCGACGAGCTTGGTGCCGTCGTCAAGATATTTCATGTGCGTCGAATTCCATTAGCCTTTGGGTTGCGTTTTTAACAATCGTTGGGACAATCCTAACCTTCAGTTCTGACAACTTGCCCTTTGTGTATATGTAGGCCGATTCTGTGCATGTAAACTTCGAGCTCAGCAATGTCGATTTGTCATTAGCCAATTCCATCCGCCGCGTCATGCTCGCCGAGATTCCGACAGTAGCAATAGACAACTGCGAGATCAAAGAGAACACGAGCGTCTTGGCCGACGAGTTCATCGCTCATCGCCTCGGTCTCGTTCCCCTTTCCGCCCGCGGCGCCAGCGAACTGGTCTACGCCCGTGACTGTGACTGCGAGCAGTACTGTGAAAACTGCTCCGTCATCATCACGATCCACGCAAAATGCGAAAGCGAGGATCCCAACTACGTCATGAAGGTGTACGCGCGCGACATGGTCGTCGACGGCCGGCGGGTTAACCAATCGGTCGGAACCCCCGTCATCACAGATCCGGATGGACTCGGTGTCATCCTGTTCAAACTTCGAAGAAATCAAGAGGTGCATATTCGCTGCGTAGCGAAGAAGGGAATCGCCAAGGAGCATGCCAAATGGTGTCCGGCTACGGCCATTGGCTTCGAGTACGACCCTCACAACAAGCTGAGACATTTGGATCTCTGGTATGAGAGTAACGCCAAGGAGGAGTGGCCGTTGAGTGAGAATGCGATCCGCGAGCCCCCACCGCAGGAGGGAGAACCCTTTGACTACGATGCTGTTCCGAATCGCTTCTACTTTGATGTGGAGACCTGTGGCGCTCTCGACCCCGACGTTATAGTACAGGAGGGCCTCAGAGTCCTGCAGGAGAAGCTTGCTAACCTTGTCATGCTGATCGAAAAGACCGACGAGTCCAAAGGAATGGGTGGCGATGCGGACTACGACATGGGCGGTGGCGCAGGAGGCGACTGGGGTGGCTACAATACAGTGTACGGCGGCGCTCATGGGGACCAGACTGCTTACGGAAATGACCCGTATGGTGGTGGCTCAACCTCCTATGGGCACTAGAGTGAACAGGTTCATTTCTGTGTCATATATTGAATCTGTGGCATGTGTCTTCTCTGGGTCTGCACAAACTGGCGTCTGTCTCGTTGAACTCTCATCGGGACATTGGGTCAAAAGTTAAAGAGCAGAACCTCTATGGTGGAGCTCTCATTCTGGGGCGTTTTGGCGTTCATGATCAGGGTGTCCTTTCCCATCACTGTCTCAAATCTGGCGGTCAGGTGGCGGCTTGTAAAGTTGGTGGTTTTTCGGCATTTTGGACCTTTTTATATCGCAACCTAGGTCCATGGCGCACTGACCAATTCTTTCCGCTTTTAAACGGCGATAGTCATTTGTTTCACTGGTTCAATGTCGATGCTCTATTTGCTGACTTTTCTATATTGGTAACGTAAGACCAAAGTAAATGACCAAACAATAGTCTGAATTCATTTGCAGATTCCAACACCATTAAATGCCACGCTGTTTATAAATGCTGCATTAGCACCATCCAACTGCCCAGGTAAGCCAGCACAAAAATCTGCATCTATACTCTAACAGATTCCGGATCTAGAATTAGCATATGAGTGCTCTTAGCTCCCCTTCTTCGCCCTCTTCAATGAGAGGTTCAAATGCCATATTATAATGGCTCCTCTATTAGTTTGGCTCTGCGGTACATCTTCCGGTGGGCCTCCAAGAAGAGGAAGGTACAAATTGTCTGCCTGGATGTCGAAAACAATCGCGCTTGTCAGTTACACGCCCGGATCCGGTTGACGTAGATGTTACTTACGGCCCAAGGCGTAAAAAGCTGGGTACCCAGCCCTTGAACATCCAGCCCATTCCCTCTGCGGCATAGATATCCATCACCAACTTTGGTATGCTGGACGTAGCGCTGGTGGACGACATGACGCGTGTCTTGATGACATCGACAGGGCTTGTGACAGTGGCTGCGGTCACGCCGGCCAGGAAGCTAGCGGTGAAGTGAGTGGACAGGTTGTCTGCCAACGGCGTGTGATTGATAAGTAGCTTTTTGAACGTGTCATAGGATGCTAGCTGGGACGCCGTCATTGCTGCCGCCCGAAGACTGTTGGGCAGTACGCCCCGAAACCAGCTCCTGATGCCGCCTTCTTCTCTCAGCATCCTGATCATGCCGTCGAAGGCGTGTTTGTAATTCCTTCGTTGCTTCACTGGGAGAGCGGCGTCGTGCTGCATCCTCACGTTCAGGACGTCGGCTGCATTTCCAGAAATGCCACCAAGGAATCCTGATGCGGCAGAGATGGCAACCAGAGTCGGGAAGGAAGGCTGTCGGCCACCGTTCCTTTCCGTCAGCCGTGACTTTACCTCTTCGTAGACGCCAAACCGAGTTGTCGAATAGGTTAGCTGGCGAAGAAGAGACGCAGACAGGCCTGCGTAGAGACCCGTCACGCCGTTGTGGCGGGCGACATGAACAAAAGTGCCGCTCATGCTCTTTGGCATATCACCCGTTCGCGTCTGTAAGCGAACCTGTGAGGTTGATATGCTGTATTAGTAAACGTCGATCGGTAGCCCGGTTTCATGCCACTAGTGTGCGCAACACCTATTCATCAACGAATCACGTCACACGTGGCATCGCCAAGCTTTCTTTATAGACATCTACTTTCCTTGACTACCTCGGATTGTCAGGTTAGCGAGGAATTGTAACAGAACAAGAATACATTTTGTGGCCCCGATTTTCCAATGCTGCACCGCCGGAGTCCTCTCAAGGAGCTCACCTAAATCCAACGGATGTGTGACACATGCTGCCAAACTGGAAGCACTGCCACCAAACCAGAAGGGATACTTGATGGCATCGACCTTCTTTTGCGCTGGCTTTGGTGTTGCAGGACGAAGGGCCGAAGTCGTTCGGGCCAATTCCGAAGCCGAGGCCGGAGCCGGGGATGGTGGCGTTGCCATCGTGTTTTCGCCCAGCAGTTATCTGCTCAGGGGCAGCCAACTACTACTCGCCAGTGAGGTGTCGCCTCTAGGGTTATACCATGCCAGACACAGGTAGAGCAAAACAAAAGTATTATATAGCTGTATATTGGTGATTTGAATTAATTTGTAGAACCCAAATGGTCCGTTGTGCCCTTTGGTGGTTATGTTGGCAAGGTAGTAGGTACGGAGTCCCAAATGTCTCGGTCGCACATTGCGATTTTGCGGCAGTTCACTCTCGGTAAATACAAGCCCGATTCACTAAAAAGTTCGTCATCGTACAGTAAGCCTATAAGACACAGATGAGTTTAGCACTGTCCCTGACTTGAAGAACATGCCCGGCTTGCAACATGGGTCCGGTGGAGCGTTTGCCGTATCGATAGGAGATAAGCGCCTACGATTACATGCCGGGCAAACTGTGGGTACAGCTTGACGAACCCAGCAGCAATTTGATGGAAGGAGAATCAAAGAGCATCAACACTCGTTCATGGATGATCTCCCAGAAAAGTGACCAATCGTCTTTCATAATCACTGTTGAGCTTGAGACCAGGTGGTTCCGCGTCCTTGGGATGCTTGACTGTGCCCAGGAGTCTGCAAGTATCAATCATGCTGTCTTCGAGCTAAAAGAAATATACGCGCTAGCATCAAATTACTGCGCGTTCGTTTGAAGCCCCTGCCTTTTTTTTCTGTCACCAATTTCTACTTTTCTCATTCGTTGTGTTTACGTTATCAAAATGGCATCACTCCTTCGATCTAGGGCAGTGGCCTTAGCCATGCGATGCAAGTCATCAAGTAGACAAATAATCTCAACAGCCTATACCTCAACGCCGGGCTGTGCGAGGAGGTGGTACTCTGGTAAGTCCGACCTAACTTAGTCCAGCCGCCTACTCCGAAAATGTTTTACTGACGCACGAACAATAGCATCATCTACTACGCCCGCAACTAATGAACAGGCTACCAAGCCAAGTCTAGGATCAATCAAGATCAATGGACGTGACTACCCAAAGGACTCATGGTTTAATGTACCATCAAACGTTGCCAACGCAACGTCACGGAAGCTGCATTTGCAAAAGGACCACCCCCTGGCAATAACCAGGGAAATCATTGAGAGCAAATTCCCTGCTCACATCTTCAAGTATCATAATAGCTTTGATCCCGTTGTCTCCACCTTTGAAAACTTCGACTCCTTAGGCTTTCCCGCAGACCACCCAGGCCGTGCTCGCAGTGATACCTACTATGTCAACAAGGACACACTCCTGCGAACGCATACCAGCGCTCATGAATTAGAACTCTTCCGCCGCAATGAGAGCCAGGGCTATCTGATCAGCGCCGACGTCTATCGCCGAGATGAAATCGACAGGACCCACTACCCCGTGTTCCACCAGATGGAGGGTATGCGAGTATGGGATCGGGCACAAGTGCCCGGGGGCGATGTTGCCGCGGCGGTCTGGGCTGACTTTGAGAAGTTGCCGACACATGGAGTCAAAGTTGAGGATCCCAACCCCTTCTATCACCCGGAGCGTAACCCGCTTCAGGAGCAACATCACTCGCCTGCCGAAGCCGAGGCCATCTCGGCGCACCTAAAGCGGTCACTCGAGCTCATGGTAGTGGAAATATTCACAAGGGCTCGGCAGGCCGCCAGAAAAGCCGCAGAGGAGACATCGCGGAAGGCCATCACAAAGGCTGCCAAGAAGGCTGCCAAGACAAAGGCTGCCGGTGAGGCAGTAGCCCAAGAGCCTGCAATGTCAACAGAGCCTGTTCCAGCGGTCGAAGAAGAGCCCCTCCGTATGCGCTGGGTGGAGGCATATTTTCCGTTTACCAGCCCGTCTTGGGAACTGGAGGTCTACTACGGCGGGGACTGGCTTGAGGTCCTTGGGTGTGGCGTAACCCAGCAGCATATCTACATAGAGGCAGACCAACCATCGCAACTTGGTTGGGCCTTTGGTCTCGGTCTCGACCGCATTGCTATGCTACTATTTCAGATTCCCGACATTCGGCTCTTTTGGTCTCAAGACGAGCGGTTCCTATCTCAGTTCCGCGGCGTTTCGGAGAACCCAGACTTGATGAAATTGTTCAAGCCCTTCTCTAAATACCCGGCCTGCCGAAAAGACATCTCCTTCTGGCTCAAGTCCACTTCATCAGCCGCCGGTGGTGGTCTCGGAGGTCCAAATGAGTTCCACGAAAATGATGTGATGGAGATCGTACGGGGTGTGGCTGGTGATGTGGTTGAAGATGTGCATCGCGCCGACGAGTTTGTTCATCCCAAAACTGGCAGGCGAAGCTTGTGTTACCGAATCAACTACCGAAGTTTGGAGCGCACACTCAAGAATGAAGAGATCAACAAGCTGCATAGCCAAGTTTCTGAGGAGCTGGTCCAGCGACTTGGGGTAGAAATCAGGTAGCTGAGTATGATTTCAGACAAGCTATCTGGCAAACCTTTGCTGTTTCTCGAGCATGCCAAGTTGGGGGTTTATGGTGGAGAAACCCGTTAAGGACGCGGCAGTGTTTCCGAAGAGACGAGCCGGTGGCTGAGCAGTGTGAAAGTTGATTCGTTTTCATCCCATCCGACTGGCATTGACAGTCGGTCACCTTTGAAGCCTTCACATGTGTTAATATTTGTTTCGAGATATGTAAAATAATACTACTTTGTACGATTAAATAAATGTATCTACCTTCGTAATAATACAGGGTGGGTGGGATTTTCAAACCGTCAAGACCCTTTGTATTGAGTTGTCCGTCTGTCATGATTGGCGGGGATGTGGTGGTTTGGGCTTCTGATTAAACAAACCTTCGATTTTAACACAGCCACCTTCGTTTGACATCGGCGTCACAAGGAATCTCCCATGAGGCAGCTCCGTCGTATCATCCAGTCAGTCACTAGACCGGCCCGATGTCGCGTCGACGATTGAGCCCATGGCGCATAGGAACAGGACTAATGTTTTTTTTTTCTCGTCGCTTTGGCTCGCGGCAGACTCCAAAACGTGGCAGTGTGAACCTTGAACGTCGCAAAGCTTGGCAGTATGTCAAGTGCAGATTTTACAAGTTAATTATTAAGGTAGATATTAACCAGATACATCTTAAGGCAGTGTAGGTCACGCCAGGAGATTGTGGCATTGCATGTTCGAACCGAACGAGCCGCAATTCCCATTGCATACTTTTGGTAAGATGGAGAATTGCGACACAAGCATATCGTAGTTCAATGCTGTGCCATGCTATGCTATGCCTTCTGCGCTGCATCACGTTGATTGTCTATGCCATGACACTACCGCCACTCTTAGCTTCAGCACTTGACTTGGATCGCGCCATTGAAAATTCTGTTGTTCTTGGTCTAGACTAGAATATACTCTAGTTCTAGAACCCCAGAGGAAGCAAGCGAGCGCAAGACCATGCAACCAAGGCACTGACCGATTCGGTAGGTACATTACCTAGGTGGAGCTGGTTTAGTTGATGCGTAAGGTACCGGCCAGTTGGGTGAACAAGGTAAGGTAGCAAGCATGGAGTTGAGTTGCTCTACAATGAAGCTTGTGTGTGTCTTTTAAACAGCCTATGGCAGTGCCGATTATTCATGCCACCGGCGGACCCAAGTTGCCTCTAATGAATGACTCTCCCTGTCCCGGAATGGGATCATTGATCCTGGGGACCGGGAGGAAAACCACTACCGTTTTCTTACTGAGGCTGTGTTTGGAGCCCTCGCTCAGAATTTGAGAATGTTCGTAACTGCTACGCAAGGGCGGTAGCTCAGCAGACGAAATTACGTGCTACGCGTCTGTGGCTTATGGTTGAGACGTATCGCAAGCTGACATTGTCCCAAACGATACCGGTCCCTTTCCTTTCAAAGAAACAAACGACGGGATCATCGGGATCCTCAAACAAACCTTTAATCGCTCAAGGGGTTGGGGCTGTACTGTATATAAGATGACACCAATATCTTTTTGACTCCTCCAACCTTGGGTCCCACCAATTTACTTTCAATATTGTAAGATAGACTTTGGGCGCAGAGGCTGTGATTGCTGTGTTATCCAGCGCCACCAAAGCATCTGTATATGTTTGTTGACTGCTGCGAGTAGAAGAGGGGAAGAAAATAATGTTGAGATTAGAGTGGAATAAGGCTTAGCCTTGGTATTGTTTTACTTGATCCGATGCAACGGCGCGGCTGGATTCCATTACCAAAAAAAAAAAAAAACCACCAAAACCGACCGACCGACCAAACGACGTATACTGAATCAAATAGGTGAAAAAAATGGAGGCTTTGCTTGAAGTGGCGAGCTGACCAAACATCAGAGAAATGAGAGCAAAAAGAGCGTTGCCGAACGAGCTTTCGTCTGATCAAATCACCACTTTAATGCCTGTGGATCTCTGATTTTGGGGCTTGGTAAATGGTGGGCGTTCTGGGAGGCAAAATCTTGTGGTGTTTTGGCCATCGTCGGAACTGCACCAGGATGACAACTTTTCCGCAAGCTTGGCAAAAGCGAATGAATGAATGAATGTCCGGTCCGAGTGAAGCCGATGCTGGAGAGCACAGCCTTCTTTCAATCACTACCTACCGCGTTAGGTAAGGTACAGCAACTCGTACTATAGTAGACTTGGACTGCACGAGTCTGGGCGCTGTACCCGCCACCAATTTGGACCCACTAAGCCCACCACGCGGCCACCAAGCCCGCCTGACTGACAGAAGACCGTCTTTCCAATGCGGGCGCAGCAGCAGGCCCGTGGCCACTCCCGGTACGTTTCACAGCCTGCTGTTCTGCGTCGGCTTCTGCCAACCGTCTGTTTCGTACCTTGATGAAGGATGCATATATCTACAGCTTGTCGCTGCATCAATCCTCCAACCGTTTGACTTGATTGCTCAGCTCAACAATAGAAAGCCAAACAAACAACACGAATCCAAAAAAACTCAAATATTACAAAACACCATCTTGTTCACAAACCAAGAAACGCCAAGAGGCTAGTTACCCTATCTTGCCTTACCATCAAACTTATTTGGTACTTTAACTCAACCATTTACACCCCGCTTGTTCGAATCAATTTACAGCGTGCGCTCTGGCAACCCCAGCAATTTCCAACTACCAAACTTATACTTCACACACAATCGGCATCATGTCGCAAAACGATATCAGGCCATCGCTGCCCACGCGCACCTCAACATCCTCCAGTGTTTCCCGCAGGTCCAACCTCAGCCTCGACCTGTCAAACCTGCCGCCTCTGACACAACCTGTCACACCGACCAACACCCTACTCTTCACCAACCTTCTTGACCGCGACATCTTCCGCCCCGACAACCTCGAGACTATTCGCAACCTTGTCACAAAAACCGCTCCGATACATTCTTTCGCACCCCTAAAGTCTTTTGCGCGCATCGTGATTTCTTTCTTTTCAGAGGAGGATGCCATCGCCGTCCGTCGGGTCTGGGATGGCGAAGCCACTATGGGTGCGAGCTGCAACGTCTACTTTGGCCGCCCGACCCCTCTGGATGTCAAAGAAGAGCGCCTCGCCCTGCCCGACGCCGGCAAGCTCTTCTTCATCTCGCCACCGCCGTCGCCACCCCACGACTGGGAGATGAGGCTAGAGGATGCACCAAACAAGCTGGTGCACGCCGAGGATCTGGCAGAGGCTCTGGCCAGGTTGCACCATAACAAGGACGCTTCCGGCCTTAGCGGAGTTCAGACCCCCATCTCGCCCACTGGAGGCAACACCAGGAGTCGCAGCTCTACGCTCATCTTCCAGCCCGGCCAGGACGGCGCCTCGCCTGAGCTGCCCGCCATCGCTATCTGCGATATGACCGACGAGCCGGAGGATGCATTCATGAGCCCCATCGATGTACCAAAGCCAATTTTGGCCCATACCGCACGACCTCCTGTCGAGCTTATGCACGCAGCTTGAGCGTCATACATGGTCAGCTCTGCATAAGTATTATTATTACCTGCTTCTGGCAGCTACGGGCAACAGAACACCTCCTAGTCGGGGCATCTTCAACTCAAATAATCCTCGGGAAGCAGCGGTAGTCGATAACTGATTTTTGGTCAGATATTCATGTCTCGCGCAAAACGTTCGGGGGTTCCAGCGGTGACATAAGCAAGCGCCCGCAACTGGGACGCGCTTCTTGCAGATATTGAGACGAATGAGGGTTCCCTTGGGGTTCGGAGGAATTTGTGGAATTAAAACTTGTTAAAAGTCGAGATCGGGAGTTACAAGGCGCTATACGAATACGTTCTGGTCGTGGGGAGACCAGATTAGACCAGATATTGAAATTATGCGAGACGATTGATACCACAAACAAAAATGTTGTTATTCATGATGCACATAAATCAGGCCATTGTTCCAAGACTTTTGAGGTTAACTGCATCGCCTGCTTGAGACGAGATTCAACATACTCTACTACGTATGTACCATGGAAGATATCTAGATAGGTAAGGATAGATAACCAGCTAGGTCCAGGTAGTTATAGCTCCACGTTTCTCTGTTGATTACATGCATACTAGCAGGACTACCTAGGTATCTTACTTATCTGTTACCAAACTGTCTCGGGTATGCCCGCCCCCTCCCAAGCCGGCGCGGAAAAGCTCGGTAAAGGTTGCGCATTGGCACAACCAATTCTGTCGGTGAGAAACTATCTTCCTACTTTTTAGAGTGTCCTTGCATTAGCTCAGGGCTATAATAGGTAACAAGTTGGCGGAGGCCCCTCCGTTCTTTGACTCTTGACACTGCATAGTGACCTGCTAAGATCCTGTTACTCTTTATAATGGCATCTAACTATCTAGATCGTTATTTACTCCGCGGGATCTTTGTCGCTTACGCTAATAGCAATACACCTGTCCCCCTTAAACCTTTGTCCTCGACATGCTCCAATAGCAGCCTAGGTACAGGTATTGTACCCCTCGCGACCCATCTCGTTCATTAGTCATCGAAGAAAACTCAATTTCTTTGAGCTGCTCATCCGTTGTCGTCATCCAGGCTGCTCAAAAGCAGATGCATGTGCTCATCCAATGATTCATCCCTTCCTCTCGCCTCTCGCCTCTCCCCTTGCCTGACGTCGTATCGGAGGTTTGGCTTTGCATCTGGTGGCCGCACAGCAGGGCTGGAAAAAAATACCAGCAGAAAGTATAGTTGTAGCTAAGCCCCTGCCAAGCCTCGAAACCGTGCCGATAAAAAAGTGAAATCGATTTCTGAACTCGTCGGGATCCTTGTCATCAGTCACCTCCCCTGAGGTGGCACAGGCGAAGCAGGCATATTGCGAATCTGTTTGATAAGAAATTCTCGTTCGTCGATGAATTGCTCGTCATCGGTGCGATCCTCGAGGAAATGGGACAGGAAGTTGAGGAGCTTGTCCTTGTTCATGATGAGAATACGTTGCACGGGAATCGACTTGTTTGGGTTGGCCACAAACACCTTGAAGACGTGAAAACCCTCGTACTGTACCATCTTGCGGTCGTCACGCAACAAGTTCATGCAAATTTTGAGGTGCTCGCCCGAGGCTACGTACTCGGTCATTACCGAGTAATTGGAGCGATCCAACAATATCTCTCCCAGCAGCTTGATGGACTGTCTCTTGGTCACATAGCTGCTAGACTGGACTAAAACGGTGTTGTACTTGCTGCAGAAGAGGTCGAAGTTGACTCGGAGATAGTGTGGCACCACCTCCTTTTGTTTTGTGAGAATTTCCTTGAGGCATGTTAGTCCCTGGTCATGGCTCAAAAAAGATTTCGAGACTTTTTGAACGTTGTTGCTCACTCTGAAAGTTGTAAAGGCATCAGCAGAAACCTCAAAGGATCCCCTGTCGATCCAGTCAAAAAACTTCCAGAAAACGCCAGTTCCGCTTTGTGGCCTATCTCTGTCAATTGCCTGGACGCCATTAACACTGGAGCCTGGCTGGTCGCCGTCATCGTATAGTATAACTTTGCAAGCACCCTCGTGCTTCAACACCTCCCTCAGCACGGAGCCAGCGGCCGTAGCACTCTCCTTGTGGTCGTATCCTCTACACAGTTCCAGCAGCACCTGGGGTCGTTGGTTGACCACCCAACCAAGGGCAACCGGGTCGCTCTTGGTTGAGGCCGATGCTGGGCGAAAGCGAAAAACAGAAGAGAAGATGAACTGGGCATCCTTCCGGGATTCGAACGGTAGCTTGTGGAGGTTAGCGGCCAGGGGATGTAACAGGTCTTCGTTGATAATGCCTTCGATGAGATGGAAAACTTGGTCCGGGTTGCTTTCAGAGTCTTTGGCACCCAGAAACGGTGTCCTGCGTGTCAGCTCGTAGCCCCGTGTAGTGCTAGGGAGTCTGGGAGCACACATACCATGTGTACCCTGGAGTATGAGCTTCATTTGGTTGAGTACTTTGGAGAGCTCCTCGGCCTGATTTCCGGTGCGGCCGTTAGCCCAAAGCGCGTCCACCACCGGGGCCTCGGGGCATGTAGACCAAGAAGCCTCTTACCTTTGCTGCTGGATTGTCCAATTTGAGTACATTCTCGCGAGCTTGTTTCGGCAAATCAATGGTATTCGTTCGAGTTCTGCCTCTGTTGAAAAGATTTAGAGAATACATGATGATCCCTAGGTAGCTGGCCTCCGGGCCTAATCGTCCGGACAGACCTATGCTAACCGACGTCTACGCCTCTGAGACGCCGAAAATATTCGCGGGGCCGAAGATACAGCTCTATGTGAAATATCACAAGGTCGAAAAGAGGACTGAATCGATTTTTCTGGGTGATGCGACGTATAATGCGCCAAGGCGTCACGCGGCCTCGAGTCTCGGAAGACGGTGCAGGAGCCGGTAGGAGTCAGGTCTGTTCGAGTCGGCCGGCCGAAAAAGGTGGTTAACGATTGTGCAGCAAAGCAAACCAACGAATTAAGCATGTATGAATTATTGATGCGGCCGGCTAGGGCGGTAGTCAGTATACGGTAGTGTACACCGTTGACCAGAGACGTAGCAGGAATTTCCCAATATTTTTCTGGGCGAGTCTCGACTACGGGGGACTAGGATGGACGAGCGGGCTTTGTTTGCATCATTGTTTACTCGTCGCCGTCCGAAATGCTCATGGTGCACTCAGGGGGACGGCCACTTCATAGACTACCTACGTTACAGGGGTTTCACCCTAGCGTGTAATCGCAGTCAATCAATTGGTATACCCACCTTCCCAGTGAGACCCTGGCTTGCGAGAACCAAGTTCCTCAATGTATCGTTGCGCGTAATATTTGCTGCTGGAGCACTCGGTGCTACCTTCTTTTTTCCGCCATGGTGGACCTCGTCTCCACAATACCTAGCCTCCAGGGTATCCTGCACGCGCGCGATTCGACCCCGCGGCTTCCAATCCATACTACCCCGCCATACGTAGTTGGAATTGCTTGCCTGCGCGTCTGGATTTGCCCATCCAGCAGAACCCAAACGCGGAAATTTTGTGAGCAATATAGAGATGAGTTTGTGGTGTGAGTCAAAACAGATCTGCTAGGGAAAAAATAGCCACACCAAATCCATTGGTCTACAGACATAAAGGTTCTGGAGGTCTTTCATACACATCAATCGCACATCCTCTCTCTGACTTCCGGAGAAATCATCTTGAGAGAGTGATCAATAAGATTTGAGAGTGTCCATCTGGGCCAGTGTCGCCGCCGGACAAAATGTCTATCAGCTTCCCGAAGGAGGAGGAGGCGGTCATCGCCAGATGGCGTGAGATCAATGCTTTCGAGAGACAGGTATGTAAAGCCTTTACTGCCTTGAATTTGAAGTTAGGAATAGCTATGCCGTTCAAACCCCTTCATGAGCCTAACGTCTTTTTTTCCTGTGTGACAGGTCGAGCTCTCTCAAGGCCGTCCTCTGTATACCTTCTACGATGGTCCCCCTTTCGCCACTGGACTTCCTCACTATGGCCACCTGCTCGCTTCTACCATCAAGGACATCATCCCCAGGTATTGGTCCATGAAGGGTTACCATGTTGAGAGGCGGTTCGGGTGGGATACTCACGGCCTGCCTATTGAACATGAGATCGACAAGAAGCATGGAATCTCCGGCAAAGCAGCAGTTGAAAAGTTTGGCCTTGCCAACTACAATGAGGAGTGCCGGTCTATTGTTATGCGCTACCGCGAAGAATGGAGGCATACTATCGAGCGGTTGGGTCGGTGGATTGATTTCGACAACGATTACAAGGTGCGTGGCAGGCATACGTACGATCTTACGGAGGCTACGGACCCTCTAGATTCCCCCTTTTTTTCCTGTTGCTGGCTAACATCTCCCAGACCATGGACCCCAAATTCATGGAATCGGAGTGGTGGGTTTTCAAACAGCTGTTCGAAAAGGGACAAGTCTACCAGGGCTTCCGTGTGATGCCATACTCGACTGTCCTTACCACAGCTCTGAGCAACTTCGAGGCAAACCAAAATTACCAGGACGTCACAGACCCTGCCGTTGTGGTCTCTTTCCCGCTTAAGTCAGACCCAGAGACTTCCCTGCTTGCTTGGACGACAACACCGTGGACATTACCCTCGAACCTTGGCCTTGCAGCACACCCTGATTTCGAATACGTCAAGATTCGCGACGAAAAGTCCGGCAAGAACTACATTCTTCTAGAAAAATTGATGGGAACTTTGTACAAGGATCCCAAGAAAGCCAAGTTCCAAATCCTTCAGAAAATCAAAGGCAAGGATATGCTTGGTTGGGAGTATGAACCTTTGTTCGACTACTTCTACGAGGAGTTCAAGGATGTCGGATTCCGCGTCCTGAACGCCACCTATGTTACTGACGACGGTGGTGTCGGTATCGTTCACCAGGCTCCCGCTTTCGGTGAAGATGATTACAATGTTGCATCTGAAGCAGGAATCATCAACGAGAACCGGCCACCAGCAGACCCTGTCAACGAGACCGGCCACTTCACCGACAAGGTTCGCGACTTTGCAGGCATGCACGTCAAAGAAGCCGATAAACACATCATCAAATATCTGAAAGGCACGGGGCGCTTGGTAGCCGACTCACAACTCAAGCACTCTTACCCTATGTGCCCAAGATCTGATACCCCTCTTATTTACCGCGCCGTTCCATCATGGTTTGTGCGCATTCCAGAGATCGTACCGAAGATGCTCGAGAATATCGAGACGCAACATTGGGTCCCAAGTTTCGTCAAAGAGAAACGCTTTGCCAGCTGGATCGCGAACGCGAGGGACTGGAATGTGTCGCGCAACAGGTATTGGGGTACACCTATCCCGCTCTGGGTCAGTGATGATCTTGAGGAGAGGGTATGTGTTGGCAGCATTGAGGAGCTCAAGAAGCTCAGTGGTTACGAGGGAGAAATCACCGATCTACACCGACACCACATCGATCACATCACCATCCCCAGCAAGCAGGGCAAGGGCGTTCTGAAGCGTATTGAGGAAGTCTTTGATTGTTGGTTCGAGTCTGGTTCCATGCCTTACGCCAGCCAACACTACCCCTTTGAAAATGTCGAGAAGTTTGAGAAATCATTCCCAGGCGATTTCATTGCCGAGGGTCTGGATCAGACGCGTGGTTGGTTTTACACAATGCTGGTTCTCGGCACCCATCTCTTTGGTATTGCACCATTCAAGAACTGTGTTGTAAACGGCATTGTGCTGGCCGAGGACGGAAAGAAGATGTCGAAGAGGCTCAAGAACTACCCGGCGCCTGACATCGTCATGGACAAATATGGATCTGATGCGCTGCGATTATATCTGATCAACTCCCCGGTGGTGCGGGCTGAGCCACTTCGTTTCAAGGAGACCGGCGTGAAGGAGGTCATTCAAAGGGTCCTGCTACCATTCTGGAACAGCTATAAATTCTTCGAGGGACAAGTCGCTCTTTTGAAGAAGGCCGAAGAAAAGGACTATATGTGGAACCCCACTGCAGAATCCTCAAACGAGAACGTGATGGACCGCTGGATCTTGGCCAGCTGTCAAAGTCTTCTTGAGTTCGTGAACGAAGAGATGAGGCGTAAGTATTATTTTCTTTGTTCCACGCTCTTTCCAGAAACGGTGAACCGGGACTAACGATGCAGATTACCGACTTTACACTGTCGTCCCCCGCTTACTGGGCCTTATTGACAACACGACGAACTGGTACATTCGTTTCAACCGAAAGCGTCTCAAGGGCGAGAATGGCGTAGAAGATACCGTACACGCGCTCAACACCCTCTTCGAGGTGTTGTTTACCCTTTGCAAGGGACTCGCTCCGTTCACGCCTTTCATCACGGAAACCATCTACCAGAAGCTGGCGCCGTTCATCCCTAAAGACCTGCCCAAGGAGCTGCAGAGCAGCGACATGAGGAGTGTTCACTTTTTGCCGTTCCCGACTGTTCGACAGGAGCTGTTTGACCCAGTGGTTGAACGCAAAGTCGGGCGTATGCAGAAGGTCATCGAGCTTGCCCGAGTGTCTCGTGAGAGGAGAGCCATCGGCTTGAAAACGCCACTCAAGACACTGATCGTTATCCACCATAGCCAAGAGTACTTGGACGATGTAAAATCTCTCCAGGGCTATATTAGCGAGGAGCTCAACATACGGGATCTTGTTTTGACGTCAGACGAGGCCAAGTATGGTGTTCAGTACAGCGCTACGGCTGACTGGCCAGTTCTTGGAAAGAAGCTCAAGAAGGACATGGCCAAGGTCAAGAAAGCGCTGCCCCTGCTCCAAAGCGAGCAGGTTCACGCATATGTGCAGCAGGGGACGATTGAGGTTGACGGCATTAAGCTGGATGCTGGAGATTTGGTGGTCAAGCGCGGATTGAGCCCGGCGGCGGATGGATCCTCGCAGTACCTCGAGACAAACACAGATAACGATGTGCTCATCATCCTTGACTGCGAACTCCATGCTGATCTTGCAGATGAGGGTTTGGCACGAGAGATTATCAATCGTGTGCAGAGGCTGCGTAAAAAGGCGGGCTTGGTAGCTACTGATGATGTGCGGATGGAGTACAAGGTGCTGGGAGACCCCGAGACCACCGGCATCGAAAAGGTTTTCCAGTCGCAGTCGAGCATGCTAGAGAAAGCCTTGAGAAGACCCATGGAGGGCGAGGTCGTCGACCAGCCCGAGGACGGTGTCATTGCAGAGGAGATGCAAGAAGTCCAGAAGGCTACGTTCAGGCTCCGGTTGCTGAAGCTTTGATGGGGAGATACGTCTCTTAACTAGTCTAAATCCTGTGAATGGATGTGCATGTAAAAGATGTTGGTGAGACAAAATAAGAGCATGCAAAGGCGTGTGAAGACAGTGCCTAATTGGACCGGAGACTAAGAGTGTTTGTATCTAATGGCAGCAAAAGAGAAAGAAAAAAGAAAGTTGCACAACATCATTCTATGTGCCTAAATCAGATGCCCAACTCATCGTGGCTTTTTTGCTGCGGCCTATTCAGAGGGAAAGTCAGATATTGTATGTAGAAGGATGGATATTTAAAGTATGCGGTGGGGAATAGAGGCGTACAAGGTAGCAGTCCTTGAGTTTCATAAACTCCTGTTTGCATTTGTCCTTGTGAACCGAGTTGTAGTCTGCAACGATGCATTTGCCGTAAAGAGCAGCCTGTCATTGAGAGGCGGGTTTTAGTGGCCAATGAGTGGTTGGAAGTCAGGCATTGAAAGCTTGATCCACAGCTAAACAGCAACAAATAGCAATCAATATAACATAGAAGTATCGAAAGTAAGACTGACCTCAGTAGAGCATTGTGACACAGTCTGAGCAAATTTCTGAATAGGACGCGTTCTGGGCTGCATCTTGATTGTCTCAATACTCCCGGTGCTTTCACCAGGACTTTTGATCAAATTGTCTATGACGATCCTTGGTTTTGTCCGTGTCAAAACATGTCAAACAAAACGGGCTGAGCGAATCGTTTTGCCAAACCAGTTCAGAGTTGAAATCGCTTAACAATCCACGTGACTCCGAGACTAGGTAAGGCACTTCGTCGCTCATTAACGCGCACCACGCCCGCATGCGGACTAACGCGAACCCTTGTCAAACCTTGATCCTAGCCCCTCCGCGTGGGAAAAAAAAGTGAGCAACCCAAGCTCCTCTTTGCGCGCGTCAACCGCCATCCCATTTCCGGATAGGCACGACATTCCGCGTCTTCCCCAAGTCTACCTCAACAGCTATCAAATTGTACACAAAAACAAAGACAAAATGCTCGTTGTTTGCATACATTGACCAATCAAGACATTTACTCCAGCTTCTCGCCAGCAGATGACTCAGACTAATCAATTGCTGTTCTTTGTTCTGTTAACTTGTTTTTCTTGTTCTCCTTCTTGAGTCTCGGGATCAAATGCAGCCAACAAGGAGAGCTCGACCCTAAAACGGCGACGACGGAACCAGGTTGGAGACGGCCGCGTGCCTTCTGTATGCTTTTTTCGCATTGTTCAGACCGTTGCCGGATCGATATTGAACTGGTCGTCCCCGGCCTCCTGGCGCATCAAAAACCGTATCGGTGTCTGGTTCTGTAGTCTCGAATCGAACGGGCCTTCCTAGACGATACGATACATACGGACGCAGTTTGCCTGCGCATTGATGTCGCCCTAGGTGTAGCATCACCAAACAAGCAAGACGACATTTCCAAAATCACCACTACGACGCGACAGCAAGACTATGCAAAGTAACCGTGCTTCTATTGCCTGACCCTTTGCACTCCAATATAATGACTTCGCCGGCACGCTTGCTCCCATGCCGCCAACAGACTTGCTATCATCCGACGGAGATGGCAGACCATGTTCCTCCCTGTCTTCGCATAATCTGTCTTCCTACAACCCACCTTCAAGCCCAGGACCAGTGGAGCCATACTACTCTAATGAAGGTGCGTTGATCTGGTCCAAATAGTCATCCCTGTGCGCGCGCCGGGTTCTCCAGTCGACACGAGTACTAAATAGCCCACCCGGGATACATAGAAATATCAATCATCTACGAGTCCGTACTGCGCGGACAGGAAATCCTCGCCGCCGACGAGAAGCGAACGCTCACCGAGACGGCGGCGCTCTTCGAGGGCAGCGAGCAAGTTTTCCCGCAACATGGCATCTCTACCGATGACCCGCGCCTGTCGCGCCTCCTTTTCAAGATCGGTGGTAGGCGCGGAGTCGGGCCCGGTCTGCTCAGGAAGTTCCGGTCCGTCTTAGAGGGCATGGACATTGAGATCAACCTGGATGGCCATCCTCTTCGGTCAACCGACGCCGGCGACGATGACCGGCCCGGGCTCTCGACCCGGTCCAACTCTTTTGCGCACTTGCCCGGGGCCGCAACGAACAGCAGCATATCCAGCAGTCCTCGACAGAGACCAAGAGCCGACGGCGAGGGAGATGTTCCTGTCGCGTCAAACCTCAATGGTCACTCGCGCATTCATTTCGAGGCCTTGGCCAACCCGGCGCCCAACGGAGTCGCTGCCAAGACTGACGATCCGCAACTTCCCCGCGCCGTTTCGTTTGTCTCCTCAACAGAGGACTTTCCCGCCCGGCCACTACCTGAGATTGACCCGCAAACTCCGGCGGCGCAGTGGGGAGCCGGGTTTTCTGGTAACAATGGTGCATCTGGTCAGTCGTCGCAGGCAACATCTCCAAACCGAACGCGTTCCTTGTTGCGACCTCTACCCGCAGCTTTTGGACGTGTCAACCTGCCTATCCGACCTGCTGTGCCACCATCGGTATCATCAGCCGCCGACTCGCCACAAAGACCCTCTCAACCGGTTCGCTCATTACCAGCACCTCAGGCTCAGCATGATCTGCCGATGCTGTCCAGGTGGCTACAAAGCAGCATTTCGAACCCGAGATCGTTCAGGGCCACTCCACGTTCCGCTAATCTCGATGTGCCAGAAATCAACTGGGCAGGTGGCGCACGTCCGCATCGCATTCAGGTCGCAGAGTCGTCCCTGGACGCTGATGAAATTATTTACGAGGACGAAGATGGTGACATTGGGGAGGTTCAATCTCGCAGCAACGACAACCGCGACTTCGAGGTTGCTAATGAACATCTCCAACCACCTCTGCGACCCAAGCCAACAGCTGAACCTCAGGCTGCTGCAAGCGATTTACATGATGCTGATGTTTCTGGAAACGGGGATGCAGACGGCAATGAAGAACATTTGTTTGGTTATGGCAGTTTACTCGGCCCTCAAAGAAACGATACGGCGCGTAGTGCTCGTCACCTGGCACCTTCGGCCCTTCCAAAACAATATACACGAGTATCATCTACCGAGGTTCATCGTCACGGCCAGGCCTTGAACCTAGATGAAATTCCTGGTGTCAGACATAGTGAGACACCACTTCCCCCGTATGGGTCACCTCCCAGAGATGATGAGAATTTTGCGGGTTCAAAATGGCCGGAGCGTCTTAATTCTCTACCGGCCTCGCATCCAGTCTCACAAGCGCCCATGCACCAAGAAGACCTTCAAAATGAGTCGGAACTGCAGCAGTCGGTCTTGGCGGACATGGCGGCGGCGCACCGGAGTTTCCACTCCGGTAGGGTGGGAGGACTGTTGAAGTTATGGCGTGACCAGCGAAGTCGTGTCTCAGCAAGCAATGACTACATGGAGTCTCTAGCCGGCCAGATGGAGAGGAGGTTCCTGAGCAAGAAATTTGTCAACTCATGGCGCCTGGCGGTTGGGATGGCGAGGGCCCGGAGAGCTGAGGCTGCAGAAACGGCAAGGCAACTGGTTGAGACAGCACGGCGGGAGGAGCGGATCATGAAGCGGGCCGAACGAGCTTATGAGCTCTCGCTGCTTCACAAAGCCTTCACACACTGGTGGACGGCTGCTCATGAGGAGGTAGAGAGAACCGAAATCGCGAGAAGACACTTGCTCAGGAAGAAGGTCTTCGATGGCTGGTCACAAAAAGTGTCGGCAGACAAATACAAGGCTTTCAACTTTGCCGCCAGTGGAGCGCTGCTTGCTTGGCGCACTGCCACGAAGAAACAAGAAGAGCAGGAAGAAGTCGCGCTCCAAATGCGCTCGAGAGGGCTCGTAAAAATCGCATTTGCAAAGCTTTTCAGGCGACACCAGGAGTGCGTGGCTGATGCTTTCAACTCGACTCGTCTGGGGCAGTGGGCCATTTTGACTTGGTCGTTAGAACTGCAGAGCGCCGCGAAACTGTGGACTGCTGCAGAGGCGGATGCTTCCCATATGCGCCAATCTAATGCATTGAGTATGTGGCAGTCCCGGCGCTCCGATATGTTCATGTTTCAGTCGATGGCTTCCAGTCTTGTACTCGATCATGATGCGGCTGCCATCTTTGAGTTCTGGCGCAAGCAAGCCAAGCTTGAAAGCAGATTCAGGGAGTTTTCCAACTCGCAAAGGAAAAACATGCAGGCCATTACACTGTCTACGTTGGTCCATGCTTCTGATCTCTTGCAAATGCTTGGGACCAAGGCAGATACCATGATGCTTAAAGACTTTGCTCAACATTGGCTCCGCGAGCTTCGATTGAGGGACGTTTCGAGGAGGCGGGACCACGATTTGTTGTATAATCAGCTGTACGAATGGCTGATGGAAGAGCGATATGCACTTTTCTACCGGTACTCGGAATACAACAGAACTGCCGCAGCGCTGTCTGACCTGCGAGCCATTCACGAGAGCGAGAAGCTGAGGCAGAGACAGCTTGACCTGAAATCTCAGCGGTTTCGTAGGCGTGCCTTGTTGGCTCCTTTTGTTTGCCTCATGCGCTCTCAGATATGTCACAATGACGAGGCGCACAAGTTGGCCTACGGGATCGATCTGAGAAATGTAGCAAGCAGCATAATACAAGCCTGGACCGCGGCAGCTGGTGAGCTGGAGAGCATGGCGCACGATGCCCGTCTCGGGGCCTACTGGACCGCCGCGATTACTTGTCTCGAGGGCTGGCCCAGCTTCGCTCGAGAAGTGCGTCGCCACAGACTCGCAACGACATACCACGCAGCGAGCCGGCTACGCAAGGAACGCATGGCCACAGACGCCTTTGTTACCTGGCAGGAAGCTCTGCACGACAAGTTTGTTGTGACCTGGGAGTCGGAAGCGGCCCTGCAGGACCGGCAACTGCATGAGACGATTGACCTGATGAACACCTGGATTGGTGAGACGAATCGCATGATAGTCATGAGCAGTGTCGCCAATCAAGCGGATTTGCAGGTCAACGTCAACTCATGGCGCGCTATCGCTAGTGGGCTCGAAAACCAAGAGACTGATGCTGTCATCTATGATATCGAGCGGCTAAGAAGTGCAACCCTGGAGGTTTGGGAACTCGAACTGGTCAAGCTGAGGGGTTGGACGCACACAGCCACGGAGCTCGCAGACAAGAACAAGAAGAAGCTTGCTCGCCAAGCACTGGGATTCTGGTTGAGCCAGACGCAGCCGCGTCAACGCGAGGCGGACGACATAGTCATGGGTGGCAGGACTCCGCTTCGGTCTAGCCTCCGTCGGAGCTATACAGCTACCGCCCCGCCAAACTTTGGCGGTTCCGTGTTAACGAGGCCGGGAGGTCGATCTGGAAGTGCCGACCAAGACAACTCAGACATTACAAGATCCCAGTCTCAACAGGAGAATCCTCTTGCGAGAAGGACTCAGGAGCCTTCTGGACCTCGACAGCAGGACAGTCTGCGCGGGCCCGCGTACGGAAGCTCAATATCGCAAGGAATGCCCTCGGCTTGGTTCTCTAGCCGCTTCGGGTCAAGCACTACTGCAAACACACCTTATACTCCCCAGCCAAAAGCACCGCATTCTGAGCAGCCCACTCCTCAGCACTCAACCATGGGTCGTCCGAGCGCCGGCTTCCAAGAATCGAGACTGCCACCCATCTCCGAACGGTCTGAAAACTCCACACGGCGGTTTTCAGGGGGCGTCTACCCCGACGCGGCTCCTGAAAGACCAGATGATTCGATGCGTAGTCGTAGCGAGGACCGCATTCGGTCGTTTCAGGAGAAGCTGGCGCAGGCCTCGCGATTTGCAGACTCGGTTCAGTTAGGCCCAATGTCGGAGTTTGACGAAGACGAGGAGAATGATGGTCCGTACCGGTCCTCGGCACAGTTTGGTGCTTCTACGGCTAGCTCCGCTTTCCCAGCCACTCCTGCTGCACCGCGAGCAACCGGCGCGACGCTACCTCCGTCCATACTAGTCAACACGCCCACGCGGTTCCAGAGTACCACACGCCTACCTTTTCCGTCGACGACTACTCCCATGGCGCCTCTACCGTCTCCCATGGAACGGCAGCTGCGGGAAGAGTACGTGCAGCCGTTAAACACCTTGCAGCAAGAGCAATCTTCGGCCAGACCGACTTTTGCCCGCGGCGCCAGAAGCCTTCTTGGAACAGGTGGTGCCGCGGCACGCCAGGGCGACAGCAGTAGACTGGCTCGCTCATGGATGACGGCTGGCCGGCAGCCTCGTGTAACTTTTGAGCCTGGTCTTACCGGGGCCGACAAGGAAGAAGACGACAATGGCGAGCAGTTTACGAATTTCTAACGATACTGGCTGAGTGGGAAACCTCTGCCCAGGCCTTTGCACTTTTCCTTTCCTCCTAGTTCATCTTGTTGCATCTCTTTTTCTTCTCTAACACTATACGGCTGAGCGAGGCGTTCCGGTTTGAGGGTTTGATGGGGTAGCCGAGCTGATTGAGGCGGACGATCTATTATTGTGGTTTTACTTTTCGGATTATACGGGAGTATACATGCATGGATTGGCTGTTATCCCACGTTCGACTCCTTTTTTTTTCGATTATACCCTGTTCTTACGTTGGAGTAGTAGTAAGTAGTAACGCCATTCACCAAGTCATGTCTGCTGGGCTATAGTCTGCTGCCGTTCTCGATGCAGCTTGTTTGACGAACATAGACCTCACTACACGATTGGTTAACTCACAAACAAACCCTAGCTATTGAATAAGTACATGCTGTATACAGTCACTGATGCAAAGGCTATTCATAAGTTGGCAAAGACGAACACATTGTTGTATAAACAAGTCCTTATGACAGACCCCATGGTCCAATCTGTGCTTATTACCCGCAAAATCCAAAGAATCAACCTGAGATAACTCCTGATGAAAACCCAATCATCAACACAAGACTTTGATCGTTTACCCTTTCCCTCTTCCTTCCTGTGTGCTTTCCTACCCAGTCAGCCATCCCTGTGTTGGACAAGGATCCTTGGCCTTTTTATGCAAATACAAAATCTCAAAAAAAGACGAAAAAACAAAAACTGTGTCTGCAAAATAGGTCCTTGATAGCCAACATCACCCCTGTAACCGTTACTTCCTTCAACTTGAAACCAAACAAGCTAAGTCTCGTATAACACAACGTCCGACCCGGCGCCACTTACATCGCTTGGCGTGACTCCAACTTGGGATTCCGTCCACTGGCTTGAAGCGTCGTCTAGGTCAGAATCATAGTCTTCGTTGTCTCGGTCGCTACCAGAGCCGTCATACGTGCCCGCGGCCGAACTCTCCGCGGTGATGACAGAGGTTCCCATGCTAGTCCGACGCAGTGTATCAGCCTCGCTGTGTTGAGATGCTGCATCGTCGTCTTGGTCCAAGTCCAAGTCCAGCTCCGTAGCTGGGGGAGTGATCTGATCGGCCAAGACCATTGCCATGGCGGCCTCATGAGGTGTTGGCTGTACGAAGGCGTCGCCCTCTTGTCCATCCTCGCTAACGCGTCTGGGAACACTGTTCTCCTTGTCATCGGAATTCACATCTCCGTATCCTTTAGGGATAGCAGGAACTGGAGTAGATTCTCGCCCGCCTGCCCAGCTGCTCTTCCTCATCCCCGGTCGGCCTGGCTGGCGAACACTCTGGCTACGTTTGAAACCGCCAGCAGGCACGTTGTGGTTGATTTGGCTGAGAGAAACGATGCGGCGGGCCTGGGGTCCGGGATTGGGCGGTGCAAGGCCGTTGCGGTTGGCTGCGGCTGCGGACATGGCCATATTAATGGGAACTGTACGCATCTTCTTGGAATCCTGCTTTTGTTCAGCTCCCACCGGCCGACCATCGACAGCGCCGGTGGCATCGGGATTTACATTCTTTTGCCGGGTCGATGACACTCTCTTGCGGCTCATCGCGTCACGGCCCTTTGTAAACCCGCCAGCCTTGGCCATGAGCATCACGCGTGAATGATCCATGACGCCTTCTAGGATGCGCCGCTCGAGACCTTGAGCACGGTCCTCGACCTCTCGAAGCTCCTCGCGCCGCAGTGTGACGGCAGTCTCGAGCGAGGCAACGTCGGCCGTGAGCCTCGTTCTCTGACGCGCCAACTCTTCTTGTTCCTCACGCAATTTTTGAACACTAAGCCTGAGCTCCTCCTGCTCTTTCCGAAGACGAGTGATGTCATCGTCGAGTGCCTCCTTTTGTGCTGTTCCGCGCTCAATAGCCAGTGTCGTCTCTTGCAAAGTCTTCTCGCGGTCGTCGTGCTCGTCTGAGATGCGCAGTGTCTGCGCTGCCACAAATGCCGATACATCGGCAGCCGTCTGTAATACCTGCTGGTGGACCTTCTCCAGCGTGTCGAGCTTGTTGAAGGCCTTGTCCGCGGTCTCGGTGTGATCGACGAGCTTGTCTAATTTCTCGCGAACAGCTGTGTTTTCGTCGGAAACTTTCTCTGAGAGCTTATCAATTTTCTCACCATTGTTGAGAGCACCCTCCTCGCACTTGGATGTAAGCGAATCAATTTTTTCGTGCACGATGAGCGTGCCGTCGTACTTCTCATCAAGAGTCTCGAGCTTCGTCATCAGAGCTGCACAATCGTATTTCTCCGAGAGCTTGTCAAGTCTCTCCATGACCTGCGTGTCGTCACACTTCTCGTTGAGAGCGTCGAGCTTGGCCATCAGAGCTGCGCCATCACCATCGTATCGCTCCGAAAGTTTATCAAGTCTCTCGATGACTTGCGTGTCGTCGCACTTCTCATTGAGAGTCTGCAACTTTTCCATCAGAGTTGCAGCATCGTATCTCTCTGACAGCTTATCAAGTCTCTCGATCACTTGCGTGTCGTCGTACTTCTCGATGGGAGGAAGCATGGGCAGCTCGGGCTTGGATTCGACAATCTTCTCCTGAATGGTCTCTGTAGACGACTTCGAGTGTTCAAAGTGTTCGCTGACGACGAGCAGCACGTTCTTGATGTTCTCGAGGATCTGAGGCTGGTATTCGCAAACTTTGTCGGCAAGGAACCCTTCAACGGCGCCGTATGCCTGCTTGATCTCGTCGCGCGTGAGCTGGTGCTCAACTTTGGCGTCGGCCTGGTTCTCATCCGTCTTGTTGACCAAGTCCTCGACTCGGCTGAACACTGTCTTTGATGCCTCCTCCATTTTCTCAAGCGAGTCTGTGACGGTGGCTCCGAGAGTGTCGATCAAAGTCTTGAGTTCATCCGCAACCGCTTTCGTGCCAATGACAGCTTCCTCAAGGCCCAGATCGCGGGCCTCGCCGTTCTTGGCGCGCTCTTCCATTTCGGCCTGGAAGGTTTCATACTTGGAGAGGAGCTCGCCAATCTTCTCGTCTATTTTGGCAGAAAGAGTGTCCGTAGTTTGCT
The DNA here is from genome assembly GCF_000002495.2 of Pyricularia oryzae 70-15. Lineage (NCBI taxonomy): Eukaryota > Fungi > Ascomycota > Sordariomycetes > Magnaporthales > Pyriculariaceae > Pyricularia > Pyricularia oryzae. The sequence goes on along the minus strand of NC_017851.1, from coordinate 2,640,054 downwards.
TGAAGCTTTCGTCCGCCTCAAGCTTTGCGCCGACCACGCCTGCTCGGGACTCCTCAAACTCGATCTTGACCGCTTCGAACATGACCTTGAGGTCGTCACTAACGCCGGCGCTCTTGCCAGCCGTTTCGCCAATGTCTTCAAGAAGCTTGGTGAGCGAGTCCACGCCTATTTTTCCTTCTTCCAACTTCTCCTTGACAGAAGTCTGGAACTCCTCAAGGAATGCCTTGACCTCCTTGACGTTCTCGTTGACGCCGACAGTCTCGGCCTGGCGGTCATCGAAAGCCTTTGCGGTGGCTTCGGCATCTCCGGACACCTTCTCCTTCAAATCATTCAATAGGTTCTCAAGCTTTTGAAGGTCTTCCTTGTTGGGCAACGCTGCGAGGTCAGCCTTGACCATCTGGTCAACCGCACTCTTGACGTCTAGGCAAACCGCTTCGAGGGCGCCGACGTCGGTTTTGGTGACTCGCTCAGGGTCGGCGAGCTGTTTGTCATGGCGATCTCTCATCTCCTCAAACTCGTTGGCAACCTGAGCGATCAGAGATTCAATCTCCTTGAGATCTTGCTGACGCGAGATTCCCTCTAGGCTACCGTCAAGCTTGGCCGTGAGCCCGGCAAGCGTCTCCTTGCTCTCCAAGACTATGGTCTCGAGGGCGTCAATGTGATCTTTTCGCACAGCCTGCTCGCCATCCATGAGGTCATCAAGACGGGACTTGGCGTTGCGAAGTATGGTTTCGATGGCTACCACATCTTCTCGCGTCGCCGCGTCCGTGGCAGCGGGCTCTCGGCCGCTGGCAGGCATGTTGGACACAGATTCTTGGAGCTTTTCGAGCATGGAGACTATACCAGAAAGGTCGTCTTTGGAAGCCACGTCTTCCTTGGAGATGGATGCGGCGGCTGTCACAGGGGCGGCGTTAGTCTCTATGCCGTCAACTTTGGCGCCGAGTTGAGTAATGAGCCCTTCCAGGGTTTTGATGTCGTCTTGCCGCAGAACATCTGCAGGCACAATGGCGGCGGGTGTCACAGGGACGGTGCTAGTCTCTATGCCGTCAACTTTGGTGCGGAGTTGAGTGATGAGTCCTTCGAGATTTTTGATATCGTCTTGCCGCAGCACATCTACCGGCACAATTGCGGAGCTGTTGTCGCCGATCATGGCGACAGCCTTGTCGTTGCTAGTGTCCCGCATGGTTCCGATTTCTGACTTCACACCATCTAGTCCGCTCTTGAGTGCATCGAGGATCTCGTCGTTTGCCGTCAGGTCAGATGGTTTGTTCGCCATTTTCTCGATACAGGCCTTCAAATCCTCGAGACCTTCCTGCAAGGCATCCAGCACCTCGTTGGTTCCAGCGATGGGTCTGTTAGCCATCTCGTTACGGAGGCTGCCAATACCATCCTGCAGAGCCTCGAGGACTTCCTTGTTGTTACTGCCTCCATTGTTTGTAGAAATGGCAGACATCGGCACTAGTGAAGAGTTGACCGTCTCGCGAAGGTTTTCGATCTCGCTCTGAAGCACCTCGCGAGAGCTGTTGGAAGACTTCGAGACAAGGTCAGAAATCTCTTCGCGGAATAGATCGAGAGTGCGGACAAGCCCTTCGAGAAACTCTTCTTGCCCCGCTGCTCCCGAAGCTCTCTCAAGGTAGCTTTCCATGTCGATGCGCAACTTTTCGAAACCATCCTTGGTCGCATCAAGAACTTGCTCCGTATCCCGCCCGTTGGCGGCTACATTCTGTTTAGCCTCCTCTGAGACGGCATGGAACTCCTCGCGCATTACTTGCATAATCTCGCGGATCCGGTCTTGGATCTCCTCGTTGTCTATGCCCCTTTGGATAAGAGAGTTATCCTGCTGCGGGAACTCAATGCCTTCTAAACCCTCCCGAACCGCGTCAACCATGTCCTTCTTGGAGAGCTCAGCACCCATCGCCGAGGGGGCAACAGGGAATTCGAATTCCTCCAAGCATTCACGGACTGCGCCCAGGATCTCGTCTCGCGACAGGCTGGTCTGCGGCTCGACGTGCGGCGGAGTGAAGTGCTTCAGACCCTCCACTACAGCCTGGAACACTTCTTCACGCGTGGCGCCTGGAACAACTTCGTTTTGAGGCGCGTATTCGCGGAGGCCTTCCTGTAAACAATCGAGGACCTCGTCGCGCTCGAGGCCGATTTGCTGAACCTGTATATCTGGCTTGTACGTTTCCCACGCCTCCTGGATGGCTTGCATAACATCGTCCTTGGTCATTTCGTCCTTTCGAGGCTTGTTCATGGCTTGCGAGTCTTTCAGGGCCGATCGCATCGAGTTGTAGATCTCCGAGTAGTCCACCACAGGGCCACGAGACGCTGCGGTAGACTGGCGACGATGCTCCCTCATGAGCTGGTTCATGTGCTGCTTCATTTCTTCAAGACCATCATCTATGATCTTGGCCATGTCTATTCGTGTCACGCTCTCATCCCGGTTTGGTTTTTTGGTTTGAACCTCTTCGAGTCTGCGACCGATCTCTCGGCCCATTCCGAGCACCTCTCCTCGAAGCTCCCGAACAAGTGCCTTAACCTCAGCAGTGAGACCTCCTCCCTGGGCCACACTATCCTTAACAGCCCGAATGCTTCGAATGACATCTTCGGTAATAATCTCAGCCTCGCCGGCTGGTGGAGCCGAAGATGCGCGAAAACCGAGGTCGGGCAGAGCGCGGGCTCCCGGCGGTGGGAATCCAGATCGACCGAACTCGAGCTCCCGCGCAGCCGGAGAGGGGTCTTCATCGAAGCTGAAATTCCTGGGTCTACCAGGTGGGGGGTTCCAGTTGCCGTTGCCGTTCCCTTTGCCGTTGCCACCTGAGAAAACGATCGACTGATCCTGGCTGGTCTTGACAAGCCTCAACAGCTCTTCAACCTTGGCCGCTGTCGCCATACCAGACATCTTTTCCGCGAGCTCGGACAGCCGAGCGACCAGAAGGTTCTGCCCATCCTTTGTTCCCATATCGCGCACAATTTTCTCCAAAAGGCCCATCGTGGCTGGGCCGTCACTGCCGCAAAGCGAAGGAGTGCTCATCCTATCACCATCCAGGGATGCGGAGAAGCTGTTGGGTGAGGGAATACGGGGGAGCGAAAAAGGTCTCACAGACTTTGCTGATATGGACGGTGCACTGTGAGGCTTGTTGTCAAGAAGCAAATTTCCGCCATAAGCATCCCTTAGTGTTGATTTCGAAATTTCCTGAGTGTTGCTGACGAGATCACGCAAACTCTTTCTTATATCCTCATCCCGGGTATTGGTGGCCTCCTTGAGACTCAACAGATCGGTCGCATTGTCTCGGCTCCTACGGCTCAGCTGTGCCATCTCCTTTTGCAACGAGGTAGCAATATTGGTGAGGCTAATAATCTGTTGTGAGAGCGAGTCTATCGCCACGGAAGGCTGAGACTGTTGCCTGACCAGGGCATTCGAGTTGTTGGTCTTATTTGAAAGAGGCGTTTCGGGCAGTTCTCTAGCGGCGGCAGGGGCAGGTTGTGGGACGGGCAGTTCCCTTGCCGTCTTCTCCCGTGTTGGGGTAGACATGTTCTGCAGCGCCAACATGGTTGCCGACTGTGGAGGGGTGTTCTCGCCGAGAATGCTCTGTGTAGACCGACGTGCGATGGGCCGAACAATCGGTGTCAAGCTGGGGCCTGGCGATAGCGCGAGAGCATTTTGTCTGCTGCTGTCCTCGGGGCTTTTGAAGTCACTGAAGGGGTCCTTTGGCGTGCCCGGCCGAGGAAACTTCTCCATAGACTGTGGGGTTGATGAAATAGAATCGCGGCCACCAGTTCCATTCTCCAGTAGGAGCCCAAATTCTCGTACCGTACTGGGCTGCAGAGACTGCATGCGGCGGTGGACTGGCGTGGTCTTGATGAGAGATGACCTCTCCGGCGAGACTTCACTTTTTCGTTTTGATCCGGGGCCAGGATTGAGGGAGTTCTCGCGCGCCTTTTCGGTGAGCGCCGCATGTGCTGACTGAATGGCCGCCGAGGTGCCTGGCTTCGATGGAGAACCGAGGCCTGGTGATTGAGGATTGGGGTTAAGAGGCAGAGGTGGTGGCGCTCTTTCGGGGTCAGAACTATCCCACCTGTTATTGTCGATACTGAATCAGCAAAAGTCCAGTGCGGGGACAAGGAATGTGTTGTTTCGCTGCCAGTGACGCCGCCATCGCGGGAGTCAAACAAAGCACAACAAATACGTACATTGGTACCAAGGCACGGCTGTTGTCAGGTAGGGAACCGGAATGCTGATGTCTCAGACTCCCATACACCTGGCTTGGTGCGTCCCTTTCTATGGGAGGCATCTTCTGTAATAATTTCTTTATTGTGTTCTGGTGTTCTCCAGTATGTATAGTCGCTGTCGATTCGGGGGTACTCGTTTGATACCTCGGAATGGATGGAATACGGCGGCTTTACATGACAGTAAGTCAGAATGGAGCGCCAAACCGCCGTCTTCGAGGCGGCTATAGGTTTTAGAGGTACTGTATTTGGTGATGGAAATTTTGAGCCTGTGGAATCCAATGCTAAGATCGATTGACTGCTACAAGGGCGGTAAAAAGTTTCAAGTGTGGAAAGATATCGTAGGTAGCAAGATTGATTGACGCCAGCTCAGGAGGAATTGTACCTTGACTTGGAGTATAAATTCGAGATTTGAGGAGCAAAGCTGACGTCGGAATTGTTTGTTATTTTTGGGGAAAGAGGGAGCGGCGCGCCGGGGTAAAGGTAGCTCCTCCCGGTCTGGATGCGTTGCTATCCTGATTTTGTTTGGCCGCATGCAGGACGGCCCAATCCAAATGTAAACATGATCGCTCACCGTGGCAACCGATTGTGCAGGGGTAGCTTTTGTGCGTTGTCGCCTCGAGTGTCCAGGCGAAGTGGGGGCAGGTGCATTTGACATCATCCCCACCTCGTCAACTCATCCTCCAAAAGTCTGAAATCAAAGCTAAGAAAATGGTAGTAATGGGCCGCCCTTTAAAACCACACTGCTTCTGTAGCTCGCCCAACTAATCCTACACAAAGAACGAGCGTACAAATGCACTAATGACCATGATTTTCCCTAATGCTTATAGAGGCAGGTACCTATGGAGGTAGTTTACACAAAGTACCTAAGGTACCTACCTACCTATCCACGTACAGTACTATGTATCCTACGTTCATGACCCCGTTCTCCGTGATAAGGGGTAGAATAGAAAAAAGGAACCAAATGTGATAGGTACTTACCTAGCTAAGGTAGGTATACAAAGTGATATTACAAGTTCGAACCGCCAGGGTCACATTCATCACTAAAATAAACTAATCGTACGAGTTATATATAGGGTTGTCTAAATGAATCCGTGGTATATTAAATCGAACGCCTTCTACCTTTTAACACCCCGCAAATTTTACTGGCTTTCGCCTAATGTTGTTACAAGTCTCCACACTCCGTCTAACTTCTTTCCCAGATCTTGCTGAACAATCCCACTTAGCTACGGGCAAGAATGTTATCAAAGGCGGGGATGAGAGTTTGTGCCAGCCAGAATGAGAATGTCAACTTAGGGCCGGTCATGAGGAGCTGTTAAGTGCCAATTAGTATTCACTCTAGACACAATTCACATTACAATATATCGGTAACTAAACATACCTTGGGGACAAGGCCCTTGAAGAAGCTGGAGAAGCCCTCGTTCTTGGCCATGTTGGACAGAATGCGGAAACCACTCTCGGGGTTCTCAAAGTTCCTGTTCTGGATTCTTGTCTTAATGACATCGAGCGGCGCCGAAACCACCAGCGAGGCCGATGATCCAGCGATGGATGCGACGAAGTTTTGGAACCACGTCGCCTTGTTGTAGTCCTCAAGCTTGAAGAGGAACTCTTTTGCAAATGCAGAACCGCCAAAGAGCTACAAGTTCATCACCCACTTAAGTCAGTAAAATACCTATCCTCCTGGGCGTGGTCCCCGGATATGTAGCATAAAAAAGACTGTGCATACCGCGAATGAACCAGGTGCGTTCCTGGCCGCAGTCCAGCCCCAGCCCCTGTAAAGCCCGAAGCCCTCGTCCTTAACAATGGCAAGTACACCTCGGCCGCGGAAAGCCTCAGGGTTTGTCTGCCTCTTGATCTTCAGAACATCGAGTGGAAGCAGAACGATCTCTCCGATGCCGATGAGACTGCCGGCCGTCGAGTGAAGAATAGCCTTGCCGGTCTTCTTGCCAAACGCATTCTCGAAGTCCTTTCCGAAGTTGGCTGTCAGGGCATCACGGGCGATCGGCTGCCCACCATACTTGTATATCCTCTGAAGAACCTTGTATCCAGCTGCGTATCCAAGACCAGGGAACAAGGAGAAGAATTTCTTGGAGACCGGCGCTGTCGCCTTCTCCTTGAATATGACGGAGTTGAGCTGAGTGATGTTTTGTACCTAAATTGGTGGTGTCAACCCAAAAGCGAACGTTCGGTCACGGCAAACTTGTAGGAATCAAGCATATCCTACCTTCGTCTCGTTGCTCATCAAGCGCTTGGCGATGGTGTCGACCTGTCATTCAGCTGTCAGTCGGTCTTCGCGTTGCTCCTGAACCAACTTCGCTGTTGGGTTTGCTTCAACGCACGGGATGAAAAAGCATCAACTCTGAAATTCCTGCAGAACCAGAACCGAGCAACCTCGCCAGGTTGGACTCCTTTTCACGACCAGCAGCAATCGGGGGAGACATTGTTGATTGAGGCTTATTAAAGCGTAGAAAATTGGAAAGATATAGGCGCTAAGAAGATATAACAAAGCTGGCAGTAGAATAATGAGCGTCGGATGTTAAGAATTGGCGATTCAGAAAGTAGACAAAGGATAGACTTGGTTGAAAGAACTTGAGTCCGTATCGGAGCAAGAGATCTCTTATCGCTGTGGAGCAAAAATTTTGTCAACGCCGATTCTCGAATTTGTACTTCGTAGGAAAGTTTTGATGGACCTTGCGACAGGGGGTCCTCCCTAGCTTGGGCGAATCAAAGCTCCCATTCGAAAGCTTGTTTTCCGGGCATTCAGGTGTGCTCACTTAGTACTGTAGTTGGTCCTTTGTTAGTGTTGGATTAATGTCTCGGGGGTCTGTATCTGCATGAAGCCTCTAACCTTGATGATAATTTTTGCTGGTATTTTAGGGATTGTGAGGATGTGTACCTACCTAGGTACCTAGGTACCTCTAGATAGTCTGGGGCTGGGAACACCAAGGGGAAACCATTCTGTAGCTCTGCCGCGCGTGATGCAAAGCACAAATCACGTTAGGTAAGAACAGTACGAATGGGTTTGGAGACCAAGTTCAATTATTTTTTTCACCAGATCCTCAGAAGTATCTTAGTCAAATGGCATTTTGTTGCTGCCAAAATTTGCTACATCGGTCAAAACTGCGTCTTTAACACAGGATCCATAATCTTATAAACGTGTAGAACTCCATTCTCAAGTTACGGGTATCAGTGAAGGCAAATATCAACACAAACGCCAATTCTATGTGCCAGAGAAGATCTTTAACCCTTCAGCATCCTCCCCCACAAGCCTCTCAAGCTTTAGTAATCCCGTAAGATCGAGATAATGTCGTCCAGCCGCATGACATGTGCCAGAATCTTGTCTTCGATACGTCGATACTGGTCGTAGCGGTCAAAATACTTCTTCTCCAGCGCTTCTTGTTCCCGACCCTTAATATCAGGCCGCTCAACGAAGCGCAAGACTTCGCGAGCATTTTGACGGTGTACCTCGCGCACTTGCAGACAACGGAGCATCGTCTTATAGGTGTTGTCCAGCAGCTGACTGAGTGATGACTCGGTATGGCAAAACCAGAGGAAGATTGTTGATTTGGCGTTTCTTGTGCTATCCTTAGGTACTTCCTGCACGTCGACAAAGCCATGCATTTGCATCTCAAGCATTATCTTGTGCACAGTTCCCTTGGACATCATGGCCTGGTTCGGTAAAGACTTCTCATCAACCTTGCCTCGCTTCCGCACTATGCGAATCAATCGCAGTGAGTGCCGCCCGACCGTACGCTCCAACACTGTGTCGAGCTCGGTTTCTTGGAGTCGACGGACAAGGGGCTCAAAGTCAACAGTCCACTGGCCGTTGCCACAGTGGCGAAGGAAGCCCTGACTGCTTTCGCACAAGAGGAGAAGGTGCTGCCTCATCTGAGATAGTCGACTTTCCTTGGGTTCTTTGAACTTGACTTTGCTTTCCTTCATCCCATTTGTGGTTGGTGGCGCGCTCTGCTGCCTGTGCAAGAGCTTGTCCAGCTCTTCGTCGTATTCGATTACGGAAATGCCGTTAGCCCCCCCGTCCTCATCGTCACTCATCTCCTCGTCGTCATTCTGCAGAAAAGGCTCAGCCGGTCTTGGACGTGATCTCCGAATCTTCTCCACAGCATGGTGGTCTAGCATATTTGCATCAACTTTGCCAATGCCTGAGCCGACATCAAGGGATGGACTCAACGAATCGAATATCTCGTTTGTCGTCACGTAGTTGCGTGTATCATCATCATTGGCGAAAGCGTCAATGATCGGGTGTTTTTGACAGCGTGATAATTTCTTGGTTAGTATCCTCAATAGCACCGTGTATATTTGCGCTGTCGTCTCTCCGATGGCGTCACAAGCAGCATCGGCCAGTCTCCTGTTCCGCACCTCCACCAGGAACTTCTCGTGGTTCACTCGAAGAACTGCATCAGGCTGAGATGTGAATTAGTTTTTTTTTTTTTTTTCATTTGTGACAACATAATGAATGGGTGCCAAAAACCGAAACTCACATCAAGTGGTGGTGCGCTGTACACGTCCTCAAAACCATTTGTGACATCGCCATCCCGTATCTTACGCCGCTTGGTGGACATGGGATTGTCCTCTAGCTTTCGTTTGAGCTTCTTTCCCTCTTCTCTGATCTCGCGCAGGCGTTCGGAGATCAATCTTTGGTAGCGCTCCTTCTCTCTTGTGCCCTTCACTCCCTGTGGAAACTCCTTCCTCTCGATGTCGGCCTGTACCTCGCCATGAACATCCTCGAAGCTCTGGAACATCTTGGAGTTCACCTGTACCAGCAACTCATCCTCAACCAGGCGACAGAGTATAGAGTTAAGATGATCCAAAGAGCTGACAAGAGGCATGTCCTTGACCTTGGACTTACTTGTCTCTTCGTCGTGATCATGTGCAAAGGGGTCCTCGCCGTCCACATTCATATTGACGCTCGTATCGCCATTTGTTGCGTGCTGTGCCGCCTGGTGCTTCTCAATCCTGACTCCGTAGGCATCTCGAAGGTCTCCGATCCGTGTGTTGCCCAGCACCATAATGCTCTGGATGACATCCTTCGCAGCCTCTCCATGCAGAGTGCCGACCAGGTCTGCAACCTTTCCCATGCGAATCAAGTTGTAGGCAGCGGCGGAATTGGCTTCGTATGCGGTAGGACCGGAGCCGGAAGAATAGTACAGCAGGTTGTGCTGAATCAGGACAGCGAGACCATGTCGGAGCTGACGCGACGTCAAAGACGTGTAGTGAACAAGCTGTGGCAGGGTCGACCGGCCTCGTATGAGGAGGGTTGAGAATATGCGCTGCACGCCGTTGTCAGCAAGCCACGAGCCATTAATAGAATCAACGCAGCGAAGGCGCAAAACAAGACCGAATCAAGTAATTGCGGCGTAGAGATTTGAAGCGCGTACCGATGGTAGTTCACCGTAGACATCGTCAATGACCAGAGAACATAGCTCTGCTAGATGCTTTGTCTGTTTGTAAAAAAAAGACATGGTTAAAGGTCAATCCCGAAAGCGAAAGCCGGGAACGTGGGATGCCTAGACTCACAACAAGCATGACGATCGCGTGGGCACAGCTTCACCAACACGGCTTCACCAATTTGCCAAAGGGTCCAGGGTCGAAGCACAGGTTTTGGCTTCTAGAGATCCTCTCACTATCTCTAGAGCTGCCACAGTTACTACCGTGGGGTCATTGAAAATATTATAGAGTGTAAGGATGCCCGACCAAATGCAACTCTTGTTATATGGGCCGAGAGGTAATGAACTTTTTTTTTTTTTTTCTTCCCTCTGACAATTGGGGTGGGTGACGATTCGAGATGGCGGGGGAGCCTTGGCTTGCGTTCTGGTATAAGCTCCACTCACCGAGTCAACCGGCAAAACCGAAGGAACAGGCTAGCTCTGAGTCGGCACTCTGCAGTCTGTACTGCTGCAGTAATGGCACAGCTCCATTGGTTCAGCCACACTGGATACCAGCCTCAGGCAGCCTCGAAAAGTGGCTCGACTCGGCGTCGAAAATTGCTCGGAACATCAATGATTGGACCTAGCTGCTGACATTGACCACAGTTCAATTGGAGGGCACCTTCCTACCTGGCTAGCCGTGGTGAAAGAAGCTTGCCGACTTCGCCAAAACCGACGAAAAAAATACAAAACCGCGAACAATTGTGTTTCCGAATCACACAACCACACTCCCCCTCTCTCGGTACAATGATCTCAAGATCTGCCATCAAGAGGGGAAGCCAGCTGGCCCTCCGTCGGCCAGTCTGCGCTCACGTCGCGCAGACCCGTGGCTTCGCATCACCAGCACCAGGAGCTACCGGCACGGGCTCGGCATCATACGAGCCTACCAGCATCGCCGGCCTCAAGGTTGCCTCCAAGGATGCTCATGGGCCCACGACCAAAATTGCTCTTGTGGTTAAGGCCGGTACCAGATATCAGCCTCAGCCCGGCCTGACTGTCGGTTTGGAAGAGTTTGCTTTCAAGGTAAGTTTTGCAGACATGACTTGATTGTACATGCTCTGCCTAGGCGCGCCTCAATGGATCCGAGACCAGGTGGTTGACCCAATTCAATTGACCATAGAATACGAACAAACGATCCGCGCTCCGCATTACTCGGGAGACTGAGCTTTTAGGCGGTCAATTGAAGGCTTACCACACACGCGAAGCCGTCGTCTTGGAGGCTGCATTCCTCAGGGATGACCTCCCCTACTTCGTCGAGCTGCTCGGAGAGGTTGCAAATGAAACGAGGTACACCAGTACGTGACGGATCCGGACCATTCGACAAAAGAACATGCTGTGGGCGTACTAACATTAGATGCAATTCAATAGCCCATGAGCTTCACGAGGAGGTTGAGCAGACGATCCACCTGGCCCAGGAAAAGCTTGCACACGATTCTCTGGCTCAGGCAGTGGATGGAGCACACGCCGTTGCTTTCCACACCGGCCTGGGCGCACCAGTCCTCCCGTCCACCTCGACTCCTCTTTCCAAGTACATGAACGAGCACTCCGTCGCCGCGTTTGCTGGCGCCGCCTACACCAAGTCCAATGTCGCTCTGGTTGCCGATGGAGCGTCTCAGAGTGGTCTGCAACAGTGGGTTGACTCCTTTTTCAAGGATCTCCCCAGCCAGTCCTCAAGCGAGATCTCGCTTCTGAGCAACAAGTCGACTTACCACGGTGGCGAGCACCGTGCTGAACTCCCCGGCAAGAGCTCCTACGTGATTGCTTTCCCCAGCGCTAGCATCGCTGAGTCCAAGCCCGAGATCGCAGTGATTGAGGCTCTTCTGGGCGGTAACCCTAGCCTCTCGTGGTCCACCGGCTTTACTCTTCTTTCGAAGGCGGCCGCGAACGCCCCTGGTGCCAACGCTGTGGCCAAGAACCTGTCCTACTCGGATGCCGGTCTCTTGACCATCCAGATCACTGGCGCTGCCCCCGCCGTCCGCAAGCTTGCCGAGGAGTCGGTCAAGGCGCTCAAGGCCATTGCCGAGGGTGGTGTTGCCCAGGAGGACCTGACAAAGGCCATTGCCAAGGCCAAGTTCAACGCGCTTACTGCCCACGAACTCACTGGAGCTGGCATCGTGGCTGCTGGTACTAGTATCATACACGGCGCTGAGCTGTTCCAGGCTGCCCAGACTATCAAGAACCTGGAGACAGTAACGGCGGAGAAGATCAAGACTGTAAGTTATTGGAATCATTTTTCTATCTTTGTTGTATGGTTGCATGCGTACACGGGATTGCTAACAAGATCAACCCAACAATAGGCTGCCAAAGCTATCATCGACGGCAAGGCGTCTGTATCAGCCGTTGGTGATTTGCACGTTCTGCCATTCGCTGCTGATCTGGGGCTGAAGGTATAAGAATTTTGTAGAAGGGGGAAGGGTGTGGAATGTATTAACAGTTTCTTCTACGCCACACGGCGAGTCCTTGTGCATATAGTGAAACCACCTGTTAGACAAAAAGACCTGCTAGTTTACCACTGCGTTGAGAGCCAGTTCTTATATACGGCTCAAGACGTCCCAACAGATACGGGAACACATCCGAAATCTCATAGAGTCATAATCTAACTTTCCATGCAATTCAATTTGAACGAATCGGCAATGAGAATTCATGCTTTGACAAATGAATTAGCTACAGAAAGAAAGATCTAGAAAACTTTTGTATTTAGAGAAGCCTATTTACTTGGTTCATCAGGTAAATATGATTGCACGATGTTCGTCCAAAAATTGACAAGGATTGCTATGGGAATTCTGAGCACGTGACTTGAGGCATGCCAACTTCGGGCCGTGCAGGGAAGTTTCTTGATGGGTTCCGAGCTTTAGAGCATCTCAATTTCTCCCGTAGACCAATACACGACGGACAACCTCTGAACACTGCAGTTCAATTCCCGCCCACCCGACAAAAGACATCAATCACGAGCTTCAAAATGACTTTCGCGTGGAAAGCCGCTGGCATTACGTGAGTGTCTCTTATTCAATTGAAGGATTTGCCCCCGGATCGAAGCTTCGATCACCGAGACCCAGCTGCGGCTAACGCGACGCCCTGTTTTTTGCGACAATCCACCAACAGCTACAACCGCTACCTGGCCATTGCAGGCCGCGCGGTTCGCCGCAGCCTGAAGGAGGATAAGAGAATTGCTGCCGAGCGCCGCGGCGAGATGGAGTTGCGGTTCGCCAAGTGGAACGTAAGTCACTCTGGAGCGCTTACCGAAGGATTGGCCTTTCTATGTTGTGACGGAGACAGTAAAAGGGTTTCCTTTGGCTGACGCTAATCTTGCGAAAACCGAAAACAGAACGGCAAGCAGGGTGAGGTCCAGAACCTTGCCGAGGCCAACAACGCCGCGGCCGCTGGCTCGAGCTCGTCATAAGCATGTGCTATAGATGGGATAGAGGAGAGAGAGGGGGGAGGCCTGGCGATGTGGTGACGGAGTTGCTGCATCGGGCGGTAATCGAGCGAGGTGGCCGCTGAGCATCGCGAAAGAGCTGTATTATCAAACCCATTGAGTTTGAATGCCAACGATAGATATTGAAGACTATCTAACAAGCTCTTCAGGGTGATGCAAGCATTTGCTGCGCGCGGTGCTCGATAAAAGTCCACTGGATGTCTTGATGCCTCTTTTTTTTCTTCTTCTTTTTTTTTCTATTCTCAACGCCATGCAAAGCGATATCATTCGTTGTAGATGCAAACTCTTGATCTCATGTAAAGTATATTCAAATATGGTATATGGTTGTCACTGGCGCCAGTACCTAGGTGCGGAGCAAGGAGACTTGAGGCTGGTGCGGATGATGCCGTGGCACTGCACAGGCTACCTGCGGGCTCTCGAGCCACAACAATGGCCGCAGCACCTGCCGAGTCTCCGGACCCCCTCAATGCCCGCCTGAGGGGTGCGCGTTTGCGACTGCTGCTGACCCCAAGGACTTTCCACCTACCTTGGATATAGTAAAATGGCTGTGTTGTTTGTCATTATTTATCTCGTTTGCATATTCTGGATTATGACACCTTGTTGTAGCAAAATTTAACCTAGCAAGCTCGCCGCTAATCGGTCCGTGATTCGTGGGTGTTTCTATAGTGCACCTTTCACAGAATGAGAAAAAAAAAAAGAAAAAAAAAGCCAACGTTGAATTGAGCGCCTCGAACAAAACTCCATCTCAGAAGGCCGCCGTAATCGCCGCATCGCATCATCAAGGGCCCGATCCCAGACTCTCGAGACAAGGTTTCTCCTACATTATCAGCATCATAACTACTAGTGCAATCCTTCTGAGCCAAGGCAGCTAGCTTTCTGTCATCTGAAAATTTCCTAGTCCTTTATCAATTATTTTCACCATTTTTGATTGCCTATTTACGTCACTTGATCTAAAAGGCGTCCGCGGAGTACGGTCCTTGCCTTGGCTTGATCTGATTCTGCTCGCTTGTAAGAGAACACTCTCTACTCTCCCTTTGATTTCTCTGGCTATTTTATTTGGCGGCTGTAGAACAATATTCAACCCGTGATGCGACTAGATCTAACTTTGCCGCTTAGGTATCTCCCACCATGTCACTTTTTAGCGGTGGGTTCCTTGGAGGGCAGGATACCGGGGAGGGGAACGGTGATGGTGCCGTGTCCAATGGTCTCTCCGGCCTATCCATTGCGGGGGATCGGAAGCCAGCGGCTTCGCCCACCGTAACCAGCCAGGGCGTCATTTCCTTCGATATCACAGAGAGGTTTACCAATGCAGCCAAAGGTCCGTTTTGTTTGTTTGATTTTGTTTGTTGGTCTTTTTGTATGCGCCTGGCAAGAGACACGCAGTGCTTCCGTTGACGACCCGCACCCCTCACCTGTACTCATACCGAATACTGATGCTCGTATTTTGGGGCAGCTCTCAAACCGGGCGGATTAGTCAAGGATGGTTACTTTACGCTTTTCGAGTCCGTCGGGGCTCTCGAGGTGAGAGGAACAACTCAATTTATCCAGGTTCAAAAAAGCTGCCCCTCATCAGCCTACTGACTGTGTTACTGGTGTCTTGTCACTCCTCCAATGTCCACCTTAGATTATGGACCCCAAAATGGACAGCGGTTGTTTGGCAGATGGCGAATCCCTTGACCCTGACTACGATGTCACGAGGCCTCTTCTTCCTACAGAAGTTATTGGTATCATCGACCAGCTCCTATGCCATGAGGTGAGCAGAAGCCAAGAAGAGAATGTCTGTCTGCCCTGTAAACGCTTGCTAAAGTAATAATGGACGTCGCTACTTTAAGATGTCATGGCATTCTGGTTATCCCCTCTCGCAAACCATCCTCACCAGTGTTCACATCACCAGGATGATGGACCCAACACCTCAAACGATTGATGAAGCTCATTTTATTCGCCGATGTGACTTCAACAGCTCGGAAACTAGCAATGGCAATGACAGCGAACTGGACGCCGCAATGCATACCGTTCTGCGCGCATACTGTCTGGGGCTTTTAAAGACATGCTGGTATGTCAACGAGCAAATCAAAAGCGAGCATTACTACGAGGTAAGGATAACTTCCAATTCACACCTGTGCCCCCTTTTCTTCTTTTGCGATATCTTTGGTTGTTGACATATTAGAGCCTGGGGTAGGAGGAGGACTTTGTGACAAATACATACAACCAAAGCCTGCTAGACAACATTAGTAGAGAGGAGATACGGGATAACATACAGGATGCCCGGTCTCTAGTTCGTCGACTACAGAATTTCTTGACCATGGACATCATCGAGGCGCTCGACTATCGTCTAGAGCTGCGGTATGCCATTCTCCGTGCCATCGAGCTCACGGGTCTGCGCAGCAATCCCGACTCGATCAAAATGCCCTGGGTAGAGCTCAAGGCTGTCTTGGAGCAGGTCAACTCTTCCCACTACCTTGGACAACCCGTTCCAGATGCCTTCAGCCCAAAGCTGCAGCGACGCTTGGCTAGTACGATGCCACCACGGCCGATCGTGGAGCTCGAATTCTTGCAAGCATACGACATGTGGACTGCATTCGTCGCCGATGGTTTGGAGATTATACAAGTGCTCAACTATCACGACTCCCAGACTCTGCTTGTAAGCCATCCCATTTCACCAGTATTTCTGATTACATGTTGTATATTGGCTCTCACTCAGGGGATATTGACTCTTTGTTATTTTCGTCGCCCCTCGATAGAACTTTGTGTTTTGGTTTCAGGCCAAGAAGCCACAGCCCATAGTCTTCATTCGCACGCTCCTAGAGAGCTACATATTCAAGGACCAAATCATCCTGGGTACCAGGAGTATCCGGCAGCTGATGGATGATGACTTCTCCCTGGTGGTCATGCCGTGCAGCCTACTCCTCGATCCGCAAAACGACTCGATTGAGATACCGCACGACCCTCGCTATGCAATCTCATACCAGATGGAGGTGTTCCGGCAGCGAGCCGCCCAGCACTACCTTGAAATATTCCAGTCTCTATGCCAAAATCGCTGCCGCGCACGGCGAAATATGTGCCATCTTATAAACGAGTTGGACCTGGTACAGATTGACGCCGAAGAGGTCGATCAGCTGCTGAGAATAGCCGCGGAAGAGCATCCACTTAAGCAGCAGACGCGGCTAGATCCCACAGACCCCAACTCGACCTCAAACGCCCTCCCTCTGTCATCATGGGTGTATCTCTATAAGCTCCGGTTGATGGAATGGATCGTCCAACTCGGCTTTGAGCTCTCCCTATATGCCCCCGACGAGATGGGAGGCATGTACTGGTACTTGACGTATCTGGCACAAAAGCGGATACATCACCTCGAACGCATCAAAAAGTTCACTCTTCTTAGCATGCACGAGCTGCGCTTGAGACACAAATCGAGCAAGAAGGGCACCGAGGACCTCAGTGACCTGCCACCAGAACAGGAGGCTTTACTCACGCGATCCCTATCTTACCTACGCAACGCAATGATCGACGCCGCCGTGACCATGGAGCTGGCGACGGCGCTGCACTGCCTGTACACGGCGCTGTACCGGCTCGAACTCATCCGGCCCGCCCCGCCAAACAGCTTTAGCAACGACGAGCTGCGGTACGAGGTGCGCATGAAGCCGTTCACGGGCATAGGGCTGCCCGAGCTGCCTTCGTACGAGCTCTACTCCCGGCAGTCCACGCTGAGGCACCTCGCCACGACGACCAAGGTGTTGGACATGGCGGACAAGGCTGTCGCCAGCGCACGCAAGGCGTATGAGCACGTCGTCAAGTTCACCGAGAAGGAGGCGTTTGCGGTTGGGCCGACGCACCAGCGCTGGTCAGCCGGCACCAAGAGCTGCATCAAGTCTTGCATCGTGACGGGGATAGCCATCAAGAGCCTGAGACAGACCGGCGGGTCGTTGCGTGCCGAGGTGCCACTTCCAGACGAGTGCTATAATCGATGGTGGATTGTGCCCAAGGTCAGTGCTGACAAACCAGAGTGATTTGTGCTCAGCCGGCCATGGACGGACAGGCTTTAGCTAGGACCCAAAACTACAGACTACCGAGCAATGGAATCTATTCAGCATCAGATATAGGACTGAGCTCGCTTGGAAGCGCACATATAGCCTAGGTCATAATAATCGCCAGCGTGTCTTATACTTGTTATGTAGTAGTTCCTTGTCACTGAATGCAGCTAGTGGTACCATGATTCATTTTACAGTATTGGAAGGTGCCATGCGAGTGAATCAGTATTTGCCTCAGCATATCTACTACTGTCCCCGAGCCTCTTTCCCGAGGGCCTCGAGGGCCTGCTCGTACTCGGCTATCCTGGCCTCACCAAAGTCTCCCGGTGGTCCCTTCTTCAAATCTTCCCCTGTCCTTCTCCCGGAGACCTTGACCGTCTCCACCTTGTTTGATCTGTGAATGCCTACGTGATCCTCATATCTGCCAGCCGCCGGGACGCCTGGTTTGCTCTTGGAAGAGGCAATCTCTGCAAAGAACCAACCGGCCTCGGTCTTGGTGAAGAATGTCCACGCACGACCGGCCCTACCAGCACGAGCGGTACGGCCCACGCGGTGAACATATGTCCTGACGCTCGGTGGCATGTCGTAGTTGACTACGTGGTCGAGATTGGGAAGATCCAGACCACGAGCAACGAGGTCAGAAGCTACAAGTATTCGCAGCTTGCCAGACTTGTACTGGTTGATCACCTTCTTCCTCTCCGAGGTGCGCGTAGTCGACGTTAGCGTGCCGATGCAAGACGCCACTTGACGGGGTGCAATTATCTCCAGAAGGCGTGATAACCGCAAAGCTGATTCGTTAGACTTTGTGAAGATCAAAACACTATCTATGGCGGAGTCTTCGACAGGAGGCTTGGAGGCGCTTCGTTTTCCAGACTCAGCTTCAGAGTCGGAATCGCTGTCAGATTCAGAGTCGGAGGTTGCATCTGATGACGTATCAGAATCGTCTGAAGACGAAGTGTCGGATCCATTATCGTTCACGACTTGTTTGGTAGGTGACCTTGACCGAACGTGATCGCTGCTCAACAGATCAACCAAATACATGGGTTTCTGTTCAGGGTCTCGAACCTTGATCGCGAATTCGAGAAGCTGACTAGGGAGCGCAAGCTCGTAAGACGATGCCTCTGCAGAGACGCCGGCGATATCCGTTGTAGGTCCAGAGGCTGATGTTGGTACAGCAGTAACACTCTCGAGAACAATCATCTCAGGCCGCCGCAGGTTCAGCTTGTTGAGCAGGCTGACATTACGTGTCATTGTAGCACTGAGAATGACCTTGCGGACACCCGACTTGTTCTGGAACATAAAGTCTCGACAGCCCGGCTTATTTGTTGACAATTTCTCCATGACGACATCGAGCCATTGCTGGTAGCTCTGCTCCAGCAACTTGTCTGCCTCGTCAACTACCAGCCAGCGTACATAATCAAGATTGAACCCAGGGGTGCGTTCAATATGTTCTACCAGCCTGCCGGGAGTGCAGATAAGTATGTCAACCTTGGAGACGAGATGATCGACATGGTTGACAAGCGGCAAAGGCGTCTCTGCCAATTCGAACATATCAAATGATGGGTCATCAATATCCTGTTTCCTGACGTTCTCCCACTGGCGCGATTGAACCAGACGTGCATAACCCTCGGGATCATACCGTCGGTCTTTATCCATCAGTTTCTCTTGCTCTTTCTTGAAGGCTTGGTTTCCAACAGCGGTGCCAATCCTGACAGTCTTTCGATTGGGCTGGCGGGCATAGGCAGCGGCGCAAATGTTGCAGACTTCGTGGACCTGCTGCACCAGTTCACGCGTCGGGACGACAATCAGAGCCCTGAGCTTTGTAACTGCACCCAAGCTGATGTCTCGTATCATGGGAAGAACATAAGCCAATGTCTTGCCTGACCCTGTAGCTGCAGAAATCACAAGATCGCCCTGCCTGTCCGGTCTTGGTAGTAGCCTGGGAATTGCTGCCGTCTGGACTGCAAAAGCACCCGGGTATCCCTTCAAAGCTAGTTGGCTGGCAATCTCTGGGGAGATGCCCAGTTCTGGCCTCAGACCCAGACTCGCCCATTCGGCTTGGGTCCCCGACGAGACGTATAAGGGACTTTGCAGCCACAGCGGTAGCGTGTCATAAGTCAACTCAACTTGACTAGCCACTGCAGGAACTGGCTGGGGAAGAGGCTTGAGGCCATGAACCTCGGCTGCTTCTTGGTCTAGTTGCAGTTGTTCAAGAGGTTGGGTCGGAAGGTCTTCGGTGGCAGGTTTGCCACCACCCTGGGCATCTGTGGGTAATTTTGCTGCTTTCCTTAAAGATGTATCCTTCTTCTTGAGAATGGACTTGTGCCTCGTCGCGGCTGCAACTTCATCAGGCGGTTGATCCATTACACGCTCTTCATCAACATCCTTCATCTCAACATCTCCCTTGAACCTCTTCTTCTTTTTCCTCTTATCGTCTGGGGTTGCTGAAGCGAGCTCGACGGCCAAGTCAATGTTGGTGGGAAGTTGTCCGCTTTCATCAAGACCATTATTAGATTTTGGTGTCTTCAACGCCGATTTGAGAGGTGTGGCAGCGGCTTCTGTTTCCGCTGCACTTTGAGATCCCTTTTTTTCGGCGTCGTCCAACTTCGAAACTACTGGATCCGGCCCATCATGGGCAAATTTTGACTTTCTGGACTTCTTTTTTTGCCGGATGTCTTCAGGCGATGGAGACTCTATCTTTGCCCTCTTCCTCCTCGGCTCGTCCTCATTTTCCCTGGTCTCTGCCTCTGTCGACTTGACAGTTTTTGTAGAAGTAGTAGTCTTTGGAACCTGGTCATGGTCATCAAAGACAATTTTCCGAGGTTGACTTATGGCGGAAGACTGAACGGCGGAAGCTGGTGCCGGCGAGGCGGGAGCGGGTGGCTCGACTTTAGCCGCGCCTGCCTTTGGTGGCGGTACGTATCTGTTGTAGAACATATTGCGCCTTTGTCCTTCTTCCTAAAAACTGGCCTTGGTTGGGGGGATCAATTAGAGAGTGGTCAGCGCATTTAATCGCCGAGACTAAGTACTAGGAGTAGTAAGGTTTCTCCGGTTGCCAATGGCACAAGAACTTCTTCAAGACCCCGTCAAATAGGTCGGCACCTTGGCTTTGGCATGGATGCCTTTACTGTCGCATACCTCCTCGGCTCCTCCTAGCTGAATCCAAATTTTGGGCGGGGCCGACTTTGCGCCGTGCGTCACCGCCCCCCCCCCCCAAAAAAAAAAAAAAAAAAAAAAAAAAAAAAAAAAAAAAAGCGAGTAATATCTTATCGTGTACCCTGTCAATTCTAGGATCCAGCCATCATCGGAACCTGGGTAATTACCGTACTTCGTAAGTTACGAAGTACCTTAGCTGCAAACTCGGCTCCACTTCCATAGCAGCAGCCGCTAATGCACGTCAATCCCAACCAGGCGCACTGGGAGTGGGGACCTTATCTTAGGTTGATAGGCGTTTTCTTTGGCGTTGAACTTCCCGCAACGATGCCATTTAGGTATGTCAATGAGGATGTCATTACAAAGTGACGATCGAAACAGGATACAAAAAATCAAACAAGCATACATTCCCTAGATGCATAATGGTCACAGGCCATCGCGCCTCTACCGAGCCATAGCCTTTGACCACACAACCACCTAGGCAATCTGCGACTCACCTCTTGTAAAAAGTAATAAAAAAGAAATGAGGAGACTATCTCGTCAAGTATCGAGGTTGCCTCGACAGGCGACGAGGTGTCTCGTCCCAAACTACAGACTATTTCACAATACCAGCCCAATATCCGCAGCAGCTCAACCACTTGAAGCCGCCGACTTAAATTCCCAACAGCCTCCCGCTGCGCCATTCCGCCCTACCATCGCACCCAAGGCCGTTATCGACCTCAAGCATATCCGCCAGAACCCAGCACTGTATGAACAAAACTGCGTTGAAAGGAATTACAAGTCCCAGAGCACGTATCCAGTACGCATCAATGCCCTTTTCGAGCAATGGCACGAACGGCAACGTGAGGGTCGCACCCTCCGCGAGCGCTCCAATCTGCTGCGCCGCCAACTGGCCAACCCATCAGCTTCCCTTACCGAGGCACCAGACCCGCGATTCCAGGATCTGACGAACATGTCCCGCGAGGAGTTGCTAGAAGAAGGCAAACGGCTGAAGGACCAGCTATCATCCATTGAAGATTCCGAGGCAAGGTTGGAAGATGAGATGCATAGTCTTGGCCTGGCGCTGCCCAACTTGACTAGTACAAGTACTCCACGAGGCAGCGAACCCCTCGTTTTGAGCTACATCAATGTCGAGAATGATGACCCGACCGCACTGCTGGAGTCGACTGGCAAGTCAGACCGAGTATGGCGCTCACATGTCCACATAGGTTCAGAACTGGGCATAATGGACTTTGCAGGCGCGGCAACGGCGTCGGGCTGGGGATGGTACTATCTGGTGGGCGAGGGCGCGGCTCTGGAGCAAGCCTTGGTGCAGTACGCTCTGGCAGTTGCCACCCGCCATGGCTGGACGCAGGTTAGCCCGCCATCGATAGTTTATTCCCATATCGCTGGTGCGTGCGGCTTCCAGCCCCGTGATCATAACGGGGAGACTCAGATCTACAACTTGGCGCAGTCTGCATCTGACGCCGAGCGAGGACGGCCCGAACTATGCTTGGCTGCCACGGCAGAGATTCCTCTTGCCGGCATGAAGGCCGACACACAGCTCGAGGAGTCGGAGCTCTCAATGCGTCGCGTGGCTGTGTCTCGCTGCTACCGCGCCGAGGCCGGCGCACGTGGTGTGGATACCAAGGGCCTCTATCGAGTACACGAGTTTACCAAGGTGGAAATGTTCGCGTGGACCTCACCCGACGAGTCCGAAACGTTGGATGTCTTTGACGAGATGCTCGATATACAAACCGAAATCCTAGGGGCCCTGGGACTCAGCTGCCGCGTGCTCGAGATGCCATCTACTGACCTCGGGGCCTCAGCAACGCGCAAGAATGACATTGAGGCATTTTTCCCATCCCGCAGGCTGTTGCGGGATGACGGTTGGGGTGAAGTTACTTCGGCCAGTATCTGTACCGACTATCAGACTCGTCGGCTCGCTACTAGGGTGCGCGTTGCCGGAAAGATGACTTATCCGTGGACAGTCAACGGCACCGCACTTGCTGTGCCCCGCGTCTTGGCTGCTATCCTGGAGAATGGATGGGATGAGGACTCCATGACGGTCACCATTCCTGAGGTCCTTAGGCCATGGATGGATGGCAAAGAGAAGATCGGCCCAAAACATCGCAGGAGATGAGAAAATCACGGTCAAGTGTTGGTATTTCTTTCACTGTGTAATCACTTGTACAATAAGTTGGTAATATTCTCCTATGATTTAGTAATCTTGCACTAGCAGGTTTCCATAGTATGCACGAATCAACATTGAATGAATGTGTTTGAGTTGAGCGCCTTTCAGAGCCCCTGCAGAATCCGTCCTGCGATGCAAATCCGAAAGGGTGAGATTAATACCCATAACCTAAACAGCATTGATATTCATAAGCTTCTTTGTCTCGCACCATACCTTACTCAAGGTCACTTTTACTGAAAACTTACATCAAACCTGATCCATATCCAGTGTTTATTACTGGTTCATTGCACGATGCTCGCTTAGCGAGGAACTTTCGGCCGGCCTCATCCGCATCGTGTCCCTCTTCCTTTGACCATGTTCAGCACTCACGTAACACATACGACGTTTAGGAAGTCATCTGTTGTTTGAGAAACCCCAGTCCATCTTGCTTCCCCTCGTATGCAGGACTTCGCACATGTACGTGCGGACATACATACAAACGTCGTCTGAAGCCTTGATACCTCGTCCGAAAATGAAACAATGACCGAGACTTACCAAATGGTGTGCCACAAGGGACCAAGAATATCCTAGTGTCAAACCTCGGGACATTATAATACGACGCGGACATGTACACTTGCCAGTTGGGTGAGGTGGCTGCGCTAAACTGGTACTGAAACACACCGGAAGGCCAGGCTGTTTGGTGTAGCAAGCAAGCAAGTACGTACGAACAAAGACACAAAGAAGCCATGGAAACTGAGGAACTTGACGTTCTCATCATCGGGGCAGGCCCGACAGGTCTGACCCTGGCGCTTGAGCTGGCCTTGCAACAGCACGGGCACCAGGGGAAGCGGGTCAAGTTCCGCATCATCGACCGCGAGCCGGAGCGCTCTCCATACAGCCGCGCTTTGGTACTTCAGCCACGAACGCTGGAGCTCCTGGCGCGGTACGGCTTCGACAATTTCCTGACACGCATGCTAGACAGGGGCAAGGCGGTCACGGGCATGACCTGGACCTTCACGCCGACACGTGAGGCCCGGTTCCAGTTCAGCGATATGGGATCGGACGACACCGAGTTCCCGCTGTCTTTAAATGTTTCGCAGACCGAGACGGAGAGGTTCCTCCTGTCCAGCCTCGAAAAGGAGCTAGGCGGTGATGGCGGCGTGCCAGTGGTGGAGAGGGGGGTCGAAGCCGAGTCAGTGGCGCAGGATGCCGACGGGGCGACGGTCACGCTGGTGAAAACGGGCGGTGGGGATGACGCAGGGGCGAGGGAGACGGTCCGGTGCAAGTACGTGATCGGGGCAGACGGGGCTCGCAGTATCGTCCGCAAGGCCAGCACATCCATCACCTTTGACGGCAAAACATATCCTCACGATTTCATCATCTGCGACGCTTACTTATACGATACGTATCTGCCCCTGGACCGCATCCAGATCAACATGCAGGGCCACTTCGTGGGAATCTTCCCTGTGGGCGGAGATGTCGTCCGCGTAGCCAGCATGCGCGATCCCGGGGCCGAGCTGACCGGTGTGCCGACCCTGGAAGAGTTCCAGCAGATTCTTTCTAACAGGGGCCGCTGCGGTCCTGCCGTAGGCCGTCTGCACGACCCGATCTGGATGACCAACTTCCGGACCCACTGCCGATGTGCTAGTCGGTACCGGGATGGGCGGCTCTTCATAGCCGGAGACGCAGCCCACATCCATTCTCCGGTCGGTGGGCAGGGTATGAATGCAGGGCTGCAGGATGCCATCAACTTGGGATGGAAACTCTCAGCCGTCTTGCGCGGAGCCGCTCACGAGTCTCTGCTGGACACATACGAGGAGGAGCGACGCCCTATCGGACTAGACCTATTGCGTACAACGGATAACATGTTCCAGTTTTTCGCTATTACGAACCGCTTCCTAATAGTCAGTGAACCTGTGCTATCAATATGAAGCCCCACTTTCGCCAGAACTTTTTGTCAAAAAAAGGATTCCCAATAGACGTTGTTGTAAGAGAAAAAAAGGCTGACCATATTCACCAAAACCTCACCGCAGTGGCTGCGCGCCTTGGTCGGCCCCTGGCTCCCACCTCTGCTGGTCGGGACCCGAGCGCGCCGCCGGCGCTTCTTCAAGTGGATAACGATGCTCAGCGTCTCGTATCGTGGGAACAGCAGCATCGTCGCGACCGCCACTGGGTTCAAGGGTCCCGTCATGGGCGGCGACCGCGCTCCCGACGGCAAGCTCCTCGTCTCCACCGCCGCTGACGCCGCCGAAACGACGACGACCACTAACCTTCACCATCTCATCGCTGGGGTCAGACACCATCTCGTGCTTTTCGCTGGCGAGACTGCGACCGAGGACGACTTGATCCAGTTTGCTGCCAAAGTCGTTGCCCGCGAGAACGAGATACAGGTGGTCATGATCTTTTCGGGCGACGAGGGCTCCCTGGTGCCAAAGAATGCATATCGTGACCCTGGGTCGGTTGTGCACAAGCGGTATGGGTTGGGATCCAAGCCGGGCTATGTGTTGGTGCGGCCCGATCAATATGTTGCTCACATTGGACACCTCTCAAGCGTGGAAGAGCTAGTGGCTTCCCTTGGTTAAAATTGCCACATCACCGAAAATCATGTAACTCATTTAGAGAAAGCCGTTGCCATGATGTTGCCACATTAAATATGTGCACTTGCCGCAGTCACAATATCACTCTTGGTTGTGAAATTTGTATGCAAATAGTCGATGAATCGCCCGCGCATACTACTTTTAATTAAACAAGAAGAGAGTCTTTGCATAATTGCAATCAAGTGTTTTTTCCACTTCCCCAAACGCCTGGCGCAATGCAAATGAACGGGAAATACATCATGTTCCTGAAACTCCAAGCTTGCCCATGATTACCCCAAGCAACGATTACTGAAGGCCAGCGCCACCAACATGGAAGAGCTTCAAGACCTTTCGGGCTGCGAAATGAATAAAGCAAATAAACAAGAGCCAACCTTTATAGATTGCACACATTATGATTTAGACGGGCAGGTAAAAGCGGTAAACAAACACGCAAAAAAATACTGGAGAAGTTCCCCAGATTTGATGGATATGCAGTCGGTGGCAAAAAGATAATGGAAATGACGGGAATTTTTGTCCAAGAAAATAAGATATGCCACAAAGATCTTGTCAAAACGATAGCCCTTCCCAGTGAGACCAGGGGGCTAAAGAGCAGGTCGAGATGAGATATAAAATGCAAAAGAGATATGCGAGAAGCCAAAGTTTCATGGCAAGTAAGTCCATCTATCAGCTTGAGGTCGTATACATATGTTGTACAGATGGTTGCTAGGAAGTTTCATTTCAAGACGAGGTGCATTTTGGCTACAACGCCACCCTCCCACCGCCATTTTGCATGCGGAACGGGAAGGCAGAGGCCATTGGTCCAGGGCCGCCTCCTAGGCCGCCCGGGCTTATGACGGACGAAGATGAAGAAGCCGAGTGACCTCCCATCCTGTCATCGTTGTAGCTAGTCGCTGATGATAGAGTGCTGCTAATCGAATTGAAGCTACCACTCATTCCGCCGGAAGAACCTGACGTAGAGGAAGTGAAGGTTCCGTGGCGAGAGTGCGAGTGTATAGATGACGGGCCACCCTGAGACATGAGTGCATCCGCCCGCTCAAATACGTTGCCGGTCAGCGCTGCAGCGAAAGAACCGCTCTGTGGGGTTGCCGGCACTGTAGCTTGGGCCGCAGGACCCAATGCAGCGCTCTGAGGTGTCATTGGAAGCTGTATGTGGGGGTTGTGATGGAGATGGTTGTGGCTTGGGTTTCCGTATTGCCCGTTTTGCTGATACTGTCGGTCACCGTTCAAACCCGTAGAATTGTGAGACTCCACGGCACCGCCTGGGCTAAAAATGCCGCCTCCATTACCGGTTTGGTGCGACGTTGCCAGGCCCGGCCGAAGCCAGTAGCCCCACGGCGAGCGTAGTATAAGACTTGATGCCTCCTGGATACTCTTCTGGAATGGTCGTAAGCGCATCCTCGTGTCGGCCGGTAGCGATAGTGGTTTTTCGACCTCCCTGACTTTGCTGCCAAACTCCGCCCAAGAGTCCACAAAGTCACGTACGTCATTCCAGAAAGAGCCCTGAGTCCTGATCCCGGGCTCTTTCAGCTTGATCAGCGAAAGACGCGTCTTGAGCTTCTCGGTCTGTTGGATCGTCATTGAGCACTTAGATATCAATGACTTCCACATCTGCGACTCTCGAGTGTTGCGGTGCTGTATAGCCGCTTGCAGACCGTTGGTATATTGGTGGTTGAACGCTGGCAACAGCCGCACTACCAGATCGGTTGACTTCTGCAGGGCCAAGAATATGTTTTCAAAGATGCGATCCTCCTCGGTGAAGTCGCCCGACAGACCACGGCTGCCCGTGGAGACAAACGACTCCCCCGACCGGGGCGTGGCTGAGGAAATGGTGGCCGTGCGACCAGTCCCGTTGACGTACGGAATGCTGGAAAGCGGAACGTCAGTAGTAACCCTGAGGTTGCTCGGGTTATGGGTCAAGTTGCCGCGGGCCACACTCCGGGGGATTCCGTTTGGCCTCTCTGCCGTCGGGGTGGCGGTGTTTTCGCGCGAACGTGGGCGGATGGTTCCAGAGTTCATAGCCGTGCGGCTGGCGGCTCTACGGTGTCCCTCTTCCGGCAGCACGTGCGATGTCGTCACTCGTAGCTCTGTGATGCTATTGTAGAGCTGCATCATCAAGGTTCGAATATATCGCGGGTCACCGTTGTCTATGAAAAGGTCGACATTGCTCGCAAGCAGTGAGCAAACGTGCACGTAAGCGTTCACCAAGGTGATGCACGCGCGCATCACGTTCTCATTTTCAAATTGGGATGCTCCGTCCTCATCAGCCTCGTGACGTTGAATTTCCTGCTCGAGCTCCTCCACATGAGAGTTGGTATTGTAAAAGACGATCTCAAGACTGGAGCGCTTAGCTAGCCCGTCGCTCGTCAATCCCATGAGCATCTGGATCATGGGATGGATCTGGAAAATGGAGTAGAGAACGCCCTTAGCGGCCTCTAGCACCGGATCGACAAACTTGGACTCGCGCCTTCTTTCGGGCAAAATGGACAATCGACGCACGTATATCGGCCGCTGGAGTATAGATTCGGCAGGGCTGACGGGCATCTTGCCATTAAGCATTTGGCCATTCCCTTGCATCGCCGAGCCGTGACTGAGGCCACGGTAGTGCGAAAACCGGTTATTAGCTTGAGTCTCGTCAAGTGTTCCGAGCTGCTGGGCTTTTTGTGAGACGACGCCCATCCGCCGAGAACGTTCGCCAGGCCTATCTGCTCGAGGGGTTTGTGATAAAGTTTCCGAGTTGCTTCGCATGCGCTCATTGACATTGCCGATGGTCAAGGGCATAACCCCAGGCTTCCTTGGAGCAGTGTTCTGTTGAGATAGCCCGCGGTAGTGGGAGCGCGTAGGGATCGGGGGTGGTCCGGGCCGCGCAAAAGCAGGTGATCTGAGGTCTGGCAAGCCGGCACCATTGACCCTTACGGGAAATCTCCCACTGACAACGCGTTTGATCGGAACTCTTGGGGTTTCCATGCCTTCGTTCGATTCGTCCATGCCCATCTCAGAGTCCGATCTGCTACTGGTGAGCTCCAAAGCTCTCTGCTTCATGAACTTTTTGATGTGGGCCGTGACCGTTAACTCTGTGACTTCACTTTCTTTCAAATGCCCCTCGTTGGGAGGACTTGCTGCCTGCACCTGCAGAACTTCGGGAGGTGGAAATCGAATAGGATTGCCTTCCAGCTTAATCATTTGCAGTGAGCCCATGTCCGCCAGGCAAATGGGCAACTCTTCGATACGGTTCTTTTGAACTGCAAAGACCTTCAACGAAGTCAATTTGACGATTTCAGGGGGGAGCGATCGGATCTTGTTACGCCCCAGATCGAGAATCTCGAGGCTTTTGAGATGGCACAGCTATGAAAAATATGGGTGCCTGTCAGTTCCTGGCTGTATAGGAAGGTATACCAACAATCAACTCCACCAGCAGTGTCGTTGGCGCAGACTTACCGGTAGGGGGAACTCCCGAAGCTCATTGTTCCGAACGTTTAGGTAGCGCAAGGAGGAGCATTCGGACCAACGGGCGGGGAACGACGATATTTTGTTATGAGAAAGTGCTAGTCTAAGACACGGCATGGCGAATTTGTCAGTCGATCGTTCCCAGGCAGATGTACACGCCGTTGAAGATGCAAAGCCTTGTTCCTATGGAATGGGATTATTCAGCCGGCGAAGAGGGCAACCTACCGCTCAAGTTCGTGTTTGATCACGTCAACAATCTCTTCCGGAAGCTCCTGTATGTTTTTGCGACTCAAGTCAATGGTGACACCGGGCTTCAACTCGTTGCTGACCCCGCTGGCCTCTGCTGCCTGAGACTCGTGCTCCTTGAGGGCTTCGGCCATGGCTCGACGCGCCATGCCTATGACCTGACCGGCGGAAACGGGAGGATTCGCGGAGAGAGTCGAAGACGAGGTGGAAGACATGCTGCGAACGTTGGCGGGGATGGCGGTGGGCATTGGAGGCAGACTGTTGAGCGAGCCGCCGCCATTGGCGCCACCGTTCGTCATGTTCCTTCGACCCTGGGCAGGATTCTCGGGTAGCCCTCTGCCACCGTTGGAGAGACTGAGGGCTGGCCTATCGCCTGTTCGATCCATGATGTATCAGAAGGAGGGCAAATCACGGGTTTCGATCAGGGTGGCCGAGCGGCCTCGACGGCAGGATGCGCAGCCCTCGTGGGGCGTTGGGGATAGGCAAAAAAGAAGGCAAGAGCGGCACAGTTGAGGAGTGTTCCGTGTTGGCTTTCTTTCTCCGTCTTTTTATGACTGGCAGAAATTTCCTGTTTTCCCCGATGCCCTGCCTTGTTCCCTTTCGTATTTTTTTCTTTCCTTTCTTTTTCTTTTGGGCGGGAGCGATTCGATTCGATCCGGCGAATTATGAATTATGCCAATTGAGCCACGAGATTGATGGACTTGGGGGTAAAGTCAATCCGGGGCTGGCGTAAAAGAGCAACGCGCGGTGACTGGCTCTGAACTTGGATGCTTTCTTGGGCTGTAGGCGCCTGGCTTCGAGCAGCGCCGAATCTTGTGGGTTGATTGCTGTTCCAATGTTTTGTTTGGAACCGATTCGCTGTCGATCTCGTCTGGCCTGACCAACCTAACGCTGTGCTGTCACCGCTGTGCTACAACTTGTCTTGTCGGCCGTTGGATTGGCTGCTTGTGCATGCAGCATGCGTGCGTCTACCTAGCAAATGGGAAAGAAACCACGGTACTGCAAGCCACAGGTCGCACTGTGCCTGCCTGTACCTTACTTGTCTTGTATGCAATGTAAGGTAGGTACAAGATTGTATGATTTGGCTCTGCAGCTCCTGCAGTATCAAGCGGCCGTGTTTGAGGCCAGAATAATCAATCCTACGACACTAAAGTACTTTTTGGTTGCGAGTAGGTAAGATTTTAACAACACTACGGGAGATAAAAAAAAAAATTACGTCTTTTTTTTCCCCCGAAGGACCAAAGAACTCTTCGTCGCCTGCTTCCAGAACGAACAACGAGGCGGTCGGCGTTACAAGGATTGGCGTTTGCCAAGGGAAAGGGGGTTTTGAGGCTGGGGGGTTTGGATGCACTGGCCATTGGGCGCGCAGCAAATGCGTACTACGTAAAGTACGGAGCACAGGAGTGAGGACGGAGACAAGGTTAAGCTTGTCAGTGGTGTGGAGGCCACAACCATCGCATTGCAGGCCCGGTCACCTTCATGTCAAGCCCACGAAATACATTCCCCGTGGCCCCAACGTTGAGCGATGACAGGCAAACGCCATGTCGATTCTCGCATAGGTAGGTACACAGCCACTATTTTGTTTGTTTGATGCGACGATACATATGCTGCCGTGTATGTACTGTATAATTCAGAGCAGTGTATCTATTCACTGTGTATTCCATGCCACAAAGAAAGTGAGTGCTTCGGATCATTTTCCCTTTCCAATGGGGGTTGTATAACCTACCGAGTAAACATACGAGCCGGGCTTCTCCTGGAGTAGATGACCTAGAAAGTAACTCCCGCCTCCTTGCCCTTCTTTTTAGCGTGCCGCAAGTCTGCAAAGAACCATGCTCGAATCACCATCAGTTGCAGTTTGACCTCCATGGTACGTTGGCAGGCAAGGCAGGGAAGTAAATGGCACTGTCTGATACCAAATTTGATTCGTGCCGAGGTAGCCTGTAGTTATATGCAAAAACATAAAAAGCGACCGCGACTCGGGAAGCCCTGGACTACTCCATAACACTACCGTACATACTTGATACTACCTACTCCGTACGCAAGCTACGGGGGATTCATTGCATTCAGCGGCCATTACGGGATAGGCGTAGTGTACACAGCTCATGACCTCATACACTATACCACTGAACGCCGCATTCCTGGGGTTGGCGCCACCTAAAACCAAATATTATGCGCATACGCCTGAACACTCCGTACCTACATACCGTATAAAATCGGAACAGCAAGCGCCTCAAGCCCTTTCCGATGCATCTGAGATATTCAAGACGGGGATTCGACCAGTAGTACTCTATGAGCCCATTCGTTTGCGGGTGGAGAGCACCTTGTTGAAGTTGCCTATTAACAAAAAACACGCTGGCCGCTCAAATCTTGGGAAGTACTTAGGTATATACCTATAGCATGCTGTGATGCTTGCCATAATTGCATAAGAGCTAGGAGGAGAAGAAGGAGAAATATGTGCACGAGCATGGGTTAAAAATGCCCGTCGGTTATATTTCAATCCACGTCCATATGGACCAAGTTCTAGACCGGACTTCTTATCCTGGCCGTGGTGTTGACAAGGGGGGAAAAGTCGTGTATCTAGCCTTTGCGACTCGACAGAGTGGTTCAACGAGGTAATTTGACGAGGTGCACAACCTACAAGATGTGGTTTTTGCGACAAACCAAGCGGTTATCTACTACGTAGAGGTAGGTATGAATTTGGCCGACTGTCCTGAGAAAAAAAAACAAGACTGGATGAATATTAATTATCTGCGCTGTGATTCGGGCGATATGATAGTAAAAATGCTCCAGCCCACCTGTAGTAAACTCACCCTTGCGATGATTCAGTAGGGGGAGGATCAGACCGAAACGGAATAGTGGCAGGGAGGATGCACGTTACACGCAAGCCCCAACGATGCTTGAAACAAGCCGTTGAAACGAAGAACCCTGCTAAGGCCTGTGTTTCTACCCATCAGGTGATTAGACGTTTCAATTCATCTATGTTAACTAATAAATCTGTATCACGTGAATTATCATCCATTACTAGGAATTCCCGGCCCGGTCCATCATCGTCTTTTTCGAAGGGTGGGCTGCCTACGGGCACACCAGCGCGTGCGTGGCGAGGCGCATTTAGACATGCGATGACAGCGGTTTCAGTCAGTGCGAGCAGGCAAGGCAGTGCAGCAATCAAACAGCAAGTAATTCTCACTTGGGAAATTCCGACAGATCTAGGCTTTGCGTCCGATGGTTTGGTTTAAAATCAATTCATTAGCCAACCAAGTCTGAGCTAAGTGAATTCTTGGAATCTTGGAGACGGCCTGATTTTGCCGTTTTGCAGGGACGCCGCCCCGACTAGCAGTGGCTTGAGTGGGTAAAACTTGCTGTAACCCAGGGCAGGTACCTCTTTACAGCAGTCACCAAGAAAGACAAGCTCCATGGTAATAAAAACACTGTTCTGGGATGATCACAATAACCACATCAATCCCAGATTCAACATCAGATTGACTGTCTCATGGAAAGCCCTATTGATCGGACGGTGACATAGCCGCTTCTTTTTACTCGCCAAATATATGCAATGACACTTTCTTAGGCGTCACAGGATCCCAGGAAAAATCACAATGCCTGCTCTCGAAAGAACCAATTCATGTACAGACATTGATTTCACGCTCAGACGCCAGTTCAAAAAATCCCACTTCAGGTATGCATGCATCCACATGGCTAGACTGATCTGGACCTTAGGCATCTGACCTTCGATCATCGCAAAGAAAACATCAGAAGGAAATAATATTGGCTGCCCTTGACAGGCACGATGTCTACGTACAAGCGGCCACATCCTTCGGGAAGAGCTTGTGCTTCCAGCTTCCTGCTGTGATTGACCAAGGCAGTACGCTTACTACCTGATTAGTGGACATATCCCAAACGTAGAAGACCCAACAGTAGCTGACTTGTGTGAAAACTAAACGTAGTCACGATCGTCATCTCACCACTTCTCAGCCTCATGGTAGGAAACATGTACCCGTACCTATGTAATGATACATGGCTTCGAGATTGACAAGGAAACAGATGAATCAAGTCAAGGCTCTTCGTGATTCTGGCGTGGATGCGCGGACTCTAAACAGTAACACACCGCAAGACGAGAAGGAGCATATCTACCTGGATCTTGCCTCGGGTCATCCTCGGACACGTCTTTTGTATGTGACTCCAGAGCTCTGCTCAGGAGACTTCTTCCGTAAGCGGCTTCAACTGGTTCACGAGCAAAAGGAGTTGGCACGCATCGTCGTTGATGAGGCCCATTGCATCTCGGAATGTACGTACCGTACCCTGGCTGACAACCCACATACCCTTGAGCTCACCACTGATGTGCCGTTCTCTTTGTGAAGGGGGCCACGACTTTCGAAAAGACTACAAACGACTATCATGGTTCCGGGAAGCCTTTCCCGATGTCCCGGTCATGTGCCTCACTGCAACTGCCAACGAGCGAGTCCGCAGGGATGTTCTAGCCACGCTTGGTCTCGTCAAGACTGGCAACCCTAGCCCGGCCAGGTTGAAGCAGTTCACAACGACAGCCCACAGACCCAACCTCCACCTCGAGGTGCGCTTCACTAGCGATGAGGCGAACGACAGGTATTCAGACTTTGTACAGTGGCTTCAGGACGTCTACGAACGCAGGAGGGAAGACGAGCGCAGGACGGAGTTGGAGGGTAGCAACGAACGCGTTGAGGCCGTTTCGGGAATCATTTACACCATCAGTCGAAGTGAGTGCGAGTCCCTCGCGGCCTCACTGAGGGAGGATGGGATTGGCGCCCGGCCATTCCATGCCAAGCTTTCCAAGCAAACCAAAGAGAGCACACTGGCCAAGTGGATCACAAATGACCCCGGTTACGATGTCATCGTGGCGACTACTGCCTTCGGCATGGGAATCGACAAGGACAACGTCCGGTTCGTCGTCCATTGGCGCTTGCCCAAATCCTTTGAAGGCTACTATCAAGAGGCAGGACGTGCAGGGCGGGATGGCAGAGCGTCGTACTGTTTCCTCTACTACAGTCGGGAGGACCGGGATAGAACGTACAGCATGGTCACCCGGGACGCCCATCAAAATAGAAGCGGAGACAGTGGCGGTAATGGCGGTGCCCGCCTCGAAAGTCTAAATAGGTTGGTGGCATACTGCGAGGATACCAGCGGTTGTCGGCATGCGACATTGTGTCGATATTTTGGTGAAACAATAGAGCCGTCGTGTGACTTTGCCTGTGATTGGCATAGAGATCCGCAGCTGCTAAAGGACAGGAAGAGACGGGGGCTCGCGACTGAAGAGTACATAAGTACCCAGCGCCAGGAGGGGAGATATGACGAGTATGGTGACGATTATGATTAGAATGGATTTTTGGCAAACCTAATATCCAAAAGACAAAATATACCCACCTGTTTGCACCACAAGTTGGATGTTTATTACTATTTTTGCTCGATCAGGCCAGCCAGTTTCTCTTTTATCCCCTCGTGCGCTAGTATACGCCTAGTTTGCTGCCAGCTCGCCCAGGCTGCTCCTTGAATGATGCAGTCTGTAAGATCGTCGAGCTTTCTGAAATTTTTCTCGCCATTGCCCTCGGCAGCTTTTAGTTTGCCTCTCCGAGTCCCCTTTACCGGCTTCCAGTGCTCAATAAAAGATGCGGCTAATTTAGTCACATGTGGGCTCCCCAGATCCAAACACTTGGCATCCCTTGTCGAGATCCATTCACCCAGTAGATCAATCTTCATTTTCTTGAGCTGCTTAGATGGCACTCTTCGAACCTCGTCAAAGAAAAAGGGTGCCGCTTTTTTAGGATCTACGGCCGTCACCTCGCCATTCCACACCCCCAAGGATCGCATCGCAGTCAGGATGGCATGCAGCATCGCCTCGAGCGCATTCACTCGTAGAGTCCACTCCTGCACCGCCGCGGCTCCGGCAGAGCGATATCGCTGCTGCTCTATGAGGATATGGGTGGGATTCAGGGGAAGCAGATGGCGGTTTATGAGGTCCACCGCGACAGGGCTGAGGGCTTGGTTGTTCTTAATGTCCACGCTGCTCTCGGCCAGGTCGAGGACTTTCCAGTCTTGCAGCGTGAGCGGCGGAGGTTTCCTGGCCTCTGTGGCCCCCTCGCTGCTGCCCAACGAGGCGACGACAGAGCCTTTGGGCTCCAGACCTTGTCCTTGATGGGAGCTTGCGGCCGGCGTAAGCAGGCAGAAGGCAAAGTTCCGCAGGCCCATGTCTATGCTCAGTATGCGATCATTGGCGGACAAGACCCGGGGGCTGGCGAGACTGGCGACGATGCGGTCAGTGACGACTCGCTTCGTCCCATTGCTCGAGACCCCGCAGGCCTGGGCTACTTTTTGTAGCTGGCTAACAGTTGGCGACTTGGACAGACTCTTCAGCCAGGTCAGACTGGGCGGGAGCGGCATCCCGGGGACGAATCTGTTGCGGAAAAAAAGAAGAAGAAAAAAACCAAATCCGGCACGTATCAACTCTTGGACATGGTCATCATATTCAATAACTTGTAGCCGGAGATTTATTTGGATTTCTCAGAGGTTAAATGATGCTAGTCAACCTGGTTCCCTTTGAGCGCGGAGCGAAAGTGGATCGCAACCGATTAGTCTTGGCATCCATCGATACTTCGGGACCTTGCCAAGATTTCAAGGTGTGAATCAGGCTTAGGTATCAATGATCTTCCGCAACCTTGTAACTCCTATAATTGCGTGCCCGGAGCATGGTTCCATCAGGGGAAAAGACGTCCAGATAATTACAGTAAAAATAGCTGTGTTCCTAGGATACATATCACGCAAAGATGGCTCGGACTTGCCGGACCACTACGACAGCGGACCGGTACTCGGTAGAGGGTCGTCGCTTTGCGGTGGAAACGCCTCCAAGGGATGCGACCCACAAATAATTGGCGGGGCGGCAAGACCGATGTCGTGATTTCTCAGTCGAGATTTCAAATCGTACTTTTGAGTTCGCAGTAATTCCATGCCTCTTGAGCTCCGGTATTTGTCAAACTATAGCATTGGGAAGGCATGCTAGACCTTGCCTAACTTTATTGTCTCTGTTTCAGTCATTGCAAATAACATCATTTGTAATAATAACAGAGCTTGCTTACTCCTGTTTTGACAACTCTCACAAGCTTCCACTAGCTACTTACTGTAGTCAACCTGTAAGTGTGCCTTTCACATTTAAGAACCGCACTTAGTTCCCCGAGGCACCTCACACTTCCCATGCATACCTTTAGCCAGGTAAATGTAAGTTTGCTTGGCACCTCCCTACTTACTTGCTACCAACCTGACGCTACTTACCTACCTACCTAGCTAGGTAAGGTAGGTACATACAACCCTCCTAGGTACCTTATCTCACCTTGAAGTCCTTGGCAAGCTGGGATACATCATCTTGCAGCTGCTTGCAACCAACCCCCCCACTCCCCACAGCCTTGAGAATTACATAGTGCCTCACACTGCAAATCAGACACGGCTAGTCAGTCCATGCTTGCCGGGTGGCATCAAATTATATGCAGGTTGCTTAGCAATCGGCGGCGCATGCGATATATCTAGACCAGAGCTGACCCCGCCACTGCTCATCTATAGGTAGCTTAGTAGTTCTGACCAACCGGCGACTTCTGGGAACCTCTGGCGGGTCCCCTTCCTTCCCGAATTTAGAACAACATACTTAAAAGACCCTCCACGCCCCTCTCTATGCGAGCATTCGCTGCCGTCAGGCAAGTCTCTGCTACTGCCAAACCGAGAGCATCAGCACCATCACGCCTACGAGTCGTCTCGAGACACTTATTTTCCACAAATCTACCCAGGATGGCGCCCATACAAAAGGAGACGGACTATCTGGTTATTGGGGGTGGGAGTGGTGGACTGGCTTCGGCGCGCATGGCCAGCTCCAAGTTCGGGACCAAGGCCATGATCGTTGAGGGTGGAAGAATTGGAGGCACATGTGTGAACGTCGGGTATGTTGTAAACTCCCGCCATTTTTATTTTCCTTTTAATACTGTCAGCCTCCGCTGATAGGCAACATATCGAAGAACTTGGGCTTTGCGCTAACAACAAGACAGATGCGTACCGAAAAAGGTCACCTTCAACGCCGCTGCCATAGCCGAAACCATACATCAGGCCAAATCATATGGCTTTTCCGTCCAGGAAACCAAGCCGTTCGACTGGAGGAGCTTCAAGCAAAAGCGTGATGCCTACATAACGCGCCTCAATGGCATCTACGACCGCAACTTGGCCAACGACAAAGTGGAATATCTCCACGGCTGGGCAAAGCTTTTGTCGCGAAATGAGGTCGAGGTGACACTCGACGACGGCACCAAGGCCGTTGTCAAGGCCAAAAAGATTTTGATTGCTGTTGGCGGCACGCCCACAAAACCCAGTTCTTCGATACCTGGTGCGGAGTTTGGTACCGACAGCGACGGCTTTTTCGACATCGAGGATCTCCCAAAGAAGGTGGCTCTGGTCGGGGCTGGCTACATTGCGGTTGAGTTCGCAGGCATGTTCAACGCTCTCGGAGTTGAAACCCATTTGTTTATCCGCGGAGACACGTTCCTGCGCAACTTTGATCCCATGGTGCAGGAGGTGGTGACCAAGGAATATGAGCGTCTCGGCGTAAAGCTGCACAAGCAGTCCTCGCAGTCCAAGATTGAGCGCGATGAGAGCACAGGAAAGCTCACCGTTCACTACAAGGACAAGGATGGTGAAGCTGCCATCTCGGATGTGGACCATCTTATTTGGGCCATCGGCAGAACCCCCATGACCAAGGACATTGGGCTTGACAAGGCAGGCGTCAAGGTCAACGAGAAGGGCTACATCGAGGTGGACGAGTTCCAGAACACGTCCGTCGAGAATGTTTACGCCCTCGGGGATGTTACGGGCCAGGTCGAGCTCACCCCAGTCGCTATCGCTGCCGGTCGCAGACTGTCTCACCGTCTGTTTGGCGGAGAGCAGTTCAGCACCTACAAGCTCGACTATTCCAACATACCGTCGGTCGTCTTCGCGCACCCGGAGGTGGGCTCAATCGGACTGACCGAGCCCGAGGCGGTCGAGAAGTATGGCAAGGAAAACCTCAAAATATACAAGACAAGCTTTACTGCCATGTACTACGCCATGATGGAGCCCGACGAGAAGGGTCCGACAGCATACAAGCTGATCTGCGCCGGGCCTGAGGAGAAGATCGTGGGATTACACATTGTCGGCTTGGGCAGCGGAGAGATGTTGCAGGGCTTTGGTGTCGCCGTCAAGATGGGCGCGACCAAAAAAGACTTTGATAGCTGTGTGGCCATACACCCAACGAGTGCCGAGGAGCTAGTCACTCTCAAGTAAGTGATAGACTGATATTTACTTGGTCACGAGCCTCTCGCGACAGGCGGCAGATAGAGTATATATTTACAGTTTTGAAATGATCTGCCGGCTGTGCATAATAATTCCTTAATCTCAACATAGCAAAGAAGCAGGTTCAAGCTCGTACTCTCACTGGGACTGCCTCTGAAGTGAGGCGGAGTCAACCTACATTCTGAAGAGAAGGATAAACAAAAGCAAGAAATAAAAGAAGAAACGAAAAAAAAAAAGTTTACAGGATCCTTGTAAACTTGGAATGGGCAACCCAAGTTATTACATATTACTGGTGGTACTGACCCTACCGGTCCAAGTCCAAACCTTGGACCGATCAGAAGTTGGAGGGTGTCAGAGATGGCCTAGTCTTTGTTTACTCAATCGGGTATAATGCTCTTTCGGGGTTTGAGACCCCTTAGATATACGCGAGGATCGAGCACGTTGGCGAGTATTTCGATATATGAACCTTGAGGGGGTGGGGTGGGGGGTTTCTGTCTTTTGTCTTTTTCTTTTTCTACATCGTATTTTAGATTCTTTGTGGATTCTCCATACTTTCTCGACTTTTGAAGATTTCAGTTCAAGATGGGATGCGGAATCAATATATACACATACGTATGGAGTTGAACTGACTTGTGATGGTATCATATCACCAAGTGGCTATCCTTAGTAATATAATTAAACTGTCAGGACACGACCATTTTTCTCTCGGACGAAAACCCGAGGTATCCAAGGACGCCCGAATCTGGACCAG
This sequence comes from Pyricularia oryzae 70-15, assembly GCF_000002495.2. Taxonomy (NCBI): domain Eukaryota; kingdom Fungi; phylum Ascomycota; class Sordariomycetes; order Magnaporthales; family Pyriculariaceae; genus Pyricularia; species Pyricularia oryzae. The sequence goes on along the minus strand of NC_017851.1, from coordinate 2,601,243 downwards.
AAACTGACATTCACATATGATTCCGCATGGTAATCTTGGGTTGCTGGTCATTACTCGATGGCACCCACACGTGGTACCGGTATGGTTGGAAAAAGCTTGACTTGAAGTTGAGATGTCAAACAATCAGACGGGACGACGGCGCAATGCCATTTGCAGTAGTAGATCGTCGATATCCCCTCTTTTAGGAACGCCAAAGCATAGGTTTAATCCCGGCCGTCCTATTCTCACTTTTAGCAAAGTGCGTCGCAGCTCGCATCTCCGCGCCACGAAACCAACTCTGGAAACATCTGGCTCGATCTTTTTTTTTTCTTTTTTTTCCCTGTTGGCGGTAGCCGTATGTGCCCCTGTATAAGGAAGGCAACCAGAGCAGGAGAGAATAGAAGAGGGGTATACAACACACTTCACCAACACGTACTAGTATCAGAAGGTAAATTTCAGTTGTCTGAAGGTTCATGTATACAAACCATGTAGCCATGCTCGGAAGACCGTGACATGGGTGCTTTGAATCCCGGGCCGAAGAGGTGAGATGCTCAAATAAGTAAGGTATTGAAAGTCGTCATTGCCTCGCTCCTCAGCTGCAGATCAGTACTCTAAATACGTGCTATTCCCGAAGATACGGACGTCCTTATTAACTGAGGCGTCAAGACATCGCCACTGACAGCAGCATGGATGGACGCCGTGCATACCTTAACTCTCTAATGATACAACAACCACCTAAACCTAGCCCATAAAGATGCCGAGCCAAGGAGAGGATGATAGCAAGGTGCCATTGATCCAAGGGATCAATATTTCACTGTTAATTTTAACTACGTTGGCAGTGGGAGGTCGGGTCTGGTTGAATATGGTCACCTTGAGAATGTTCAGATTGGACGACGGTGAGTGACCCGGGGATCAGCGACAGACAGCTGAAGGCTCATGAGCAGTAAAACCGGGCAAAAGGCTAACAAATTCGGGAGCCAACCAGCATTCGTGTTGGTGTCATTTGTCAGTCAACCATTTGATGGTGTAACTATGCTCTGGGAATATCGACTGACTATAAGCTGCTGCATCGCAGCTAAGCATGGCCCTTATGGTCATATTCGTGTTACTGAGTGAGCAGCAATGCCTCGGCATACTTCACTAACTCTCGCCTCATGAATACTTTATTCGTGGCGAACTTGACTGACGGTACCATTGAATCAATAGTGACTACTGTAGGGCTTGGTATCCATTTCGGGAGAGTCAACCCCGATAATTTGGATAGATACCTTTTGGTTAGTAGAGCTTGTGAAGCTGTTTGTTGGTTATGCTGCTTGTTTTTCACAGTGGATCAAAAGCATCGTCTGGCTATGCAGAGGCTCACCTACTTGATAATCAGTTCGCATTCCCAACCCTCGACACCTACATATGGAGCTTCGTCTTTTCCAAGATGGCGTTTGCCATTTACTTCATGCGTATATTTCCCCAAAGGATCCACAAGCAGGTTAACACGGGGTTGCTTGTATTTCTCCTCATGCAAGGGATCGCCGAGACTGTCGTGTCTCAGGTGATGTGTGTCCCAAGAGCCAAGATGTTCTTGCCCAATTCGCCGGGCGAATGCCTGGATACAATAAAATTTTACTATGCTTCGGTGAGCAATCCGAGAAAGTATCGCCAGACACCGGGCAAAATCTTGGCTAATAAGGTTATCGCCAGTTTACCCTAAAACTCTTCAGTGATCTCACCTTATTTGTACAGCCTATCGCAACGTTGTACGGGATTCGCATGGCTCAGCCAAAGAAACTGGCCGTCTTTTTGTTGTCGTCTCTAGGCCTTGGGTTAGTATCTTCTCCAGTAATGTGTTGTGATTGTCTACCTAGGTACTAACGAATTTGCTTGTCAGAGTTTGCGTGGCCTCCATCATACGCGTGCAGCTTATTCCAAGAACCAGATCATCAGACCCAACATGTAAGACATGTCCGTTTGTCAGCTTGAATCAAGAGGGAAGAAGGAAGATTTAAACTCATGGTTGCCACAGACGACCTGGTTGATGCAATGCTTTGGTCCGAAGTCGAAGTTTCGGCCCTCATCATCTGTGTCTGCGTCCCGGAAATATACATACTTGTGCAGAGGACTTGGCCTGTGACACTTGTGCGAAGGGCGACCCCGAGGCCCGCAGCAGGTGATGCTGAGAGGAACGAAAGACGTAGGGAAAGTCTAGGCGGCCAGCTGCGCAGAGCCTTTAAACGGGCCAACATCAAGACTGGTCAAGGATCTTGGTATGGTTCTCGTTCAGGTGCATCCTCGGGCACATGGAGAAGGTCCAGATTCGGCGTGACCAGTTCCGTGTCTGCTGGTCGGCAGTCAAGACATCGACTCAGCACGGACGATACGGGACAGTCAAGCGTGCAATCACCGGTAGATGAGGAGCCCAGCCCTCAATCGGACAGCCCAGACCATGGCGGTATTCTTGTCACACACGAGATTGAGGTCGGCATCGAGACAGATGAGGATAGCATATCAGAGGCAGATGTTAGTGACGCAGCGATGACTGCGCCTGAGTATGAAAGGGACTTGACAGAGAGCAGCATTGTTGATCAAGATGGCAGGTTGACGGACACGACCAACGATTCAAATGCGGGTGACGGAGAGCAGCCTCCACTTGAGGGAAGCGAATGACGGTTTTAGAAACTCGAGTTTTGATACTTGACTAGTCGCAGTAAAATAGCAACTGAATGGAACATTTTGTACAACAAAGGACAACGTAATGTACCTTGCTTGGTTCTGTCTAAGTGAGTTGGGCATCGCTTACTTCGTAGATATCGAAGGAGTGTTTGAGAGAACTTAGATTACCGAGTACTTCAAACGATGTAGGGAAAATGCGGCGATGCAGGGTTGGCTTGGTGGGTGTCCTTACAGTTTAATAATGCTATTTGTTTCACTGTGCAAATCGTTGCATTGAACAACAACGACGCATCCCTGCCAATCAGACTTAGGCCCTGCACCACTCCTGCTTGAGTACCTTAGCTAGGCTGGTACCAAACGCACAGGCTACATCATATATCTGATGGTTCTTTCTCCAGTTGCACTTGCTTTGAAGTCTGGGGCAAGCTGAGCTGTTGCATCCCAAAGTCGCCTTGCTGGCGAGTCCAGCTGGCCAGTGAAGCCCTAAGTCGCAACCGCCCGCTCACCTCCAAACCCGCCGACACGATCCACGATCCCCCTCTTCAGCGATCGGACTGGTACCTGAATATATCGCCGGCAATCTAATTGCCGCCGACGCCATGGACGCGCCCCAAGTCAAGCTGTCAGAGTTGCTTCGTCATCCTGACGACCTCGACAAGATTCTCGGTCTCAAGCAGGAGTTCACACGCAAGAAAGATGCCGTCGACAGCCAGCTGCGGGCCGGCCTGCGCGAGCAGCTCGAGACGACACAGGGCGGCATGAACGGCCTCTCCGAAGGCCAGAAGACGGTGCAACAAATCAAGGATGAGATGGTCAAGATTGATAAGCTGTGCTCCGAGAGCCAGAACATGATCAAGGACTTTGCCACCATCAATCTAGTATCACAGGCCCACCGCAATTTTGGCGCCGTCGAGGCCATGCGCAACAATCTCGAAACCTTTAACGAACGCCTCAATGCCGTCGAGCTCATGCTCAAGGAGGACGAAGAGGACCAACAAGGGATGCCAAGGCTGCTTTCCATCCACTACGAACTCACTCAGCTACGCAATATCCGAGACGACGCCATCGAGCAAATATCGCGCGCTGACGACCCAAGTCTGCAGTCTACGCTCGAGGACTATTTCGAGCGCCTGGACAGCACCATTGATTGGTTTGATGAGCATGTCGGAATGGTGTCCATGAACCTCATCCAGCTTGTCCAGTCTGAAAACAACAGCCTGGTCGTTCGCTTCGCCCTAATCATAGAAGCAGAGGAGAAGAGTGACCAGAGAGTACTGGCACTTCAGGATGCACTGAAGGACCACAAGGAGATGGCCGCGCGTTTTCAAAGCATTACGGATGGCGCCAAGACGGTCCGCGGCTACAAGGACAAGTTTTTGCAAGCCATTCGTGCCTATGCCAACGAACAATTTAAAATGAGTCGCGAGGAGGTTTTAGATGACCCATCAACATTGGACAAGACCTTGCGTTGGTTTTTTAACGACCTAAAAGCCGTTCAGATGGGCATGGTGCCCCTTATGCCCAAAAAGTGGAAAATATTCAAAACTTATGGCGCCATATACCACGAGCTTATGCACGATTTTCTGGTTGGCTTGGTCGATGACCCAGAGAGCAGCTCAACTACCACTCTTGAAATCGTCGGTTGGCCTGAAAAATACTACAAGCGAATGAACAAGCTCGGCTTCAAGCAAGATGAGCTGAGTCCTCACGTGCTTGATAACCGTGAAGCTGAGCTGGTTCGTGACTTCAGGCAGCTTATTATCAAGTTTCTGGACGAGTGGATCGAGCGCATATTCACTCAAGAACGCAAAGAGTTCTCGGAGCGGGCGTCAGCCGAGAACGGAAACCTGGACGCTGACGAGTTTGGATACTTCCGCACAAAGACTCTTATCGACATGTGGAAGATGATGCGAGAGCAGCTTGATGCTGCCGCCAACTCGAAACGTGCAGATGTCGCCGAGGGTGTTGTCGATGCCATGTTCCTCCGTCTGCGTGCTCGTCAACAGTCGTGGCAAAAGATGCTTGAGGAGGAGGCTCAAGTGTATGAGTCTGGCAAGCAGCCTGAGCTGGAGGGTTTCCAGCCTTTACAGGATTGGCTAGTGGCCACGGCAAACGATCAAATTGCCTGCATTGACGATAATGAGGACGAGGGTCGTATGGGTTATCTGAGCAGCTTCCGGCAGAAGTTCGAGCCCATCGTCTCACAGCCGTATATGGAGCGCGCCGACACCGAGATTGAAGCCTTGCGTGATGGCTACGTAGACTTTAGCACATGGTGCTTGACCAAGTTTGTTCACATGATTTTTGTCATCGACTTCAAGCCCGTCCTTGCCGACTTTTTCACTCCGAAATGGTACACATCAACAGCCATGCGACAGATGATTGTCACGTTCGAAGAATACGTCGGCGACTATCGCCAGGTGCTGCACCACTCCCTAGTGGACATATTCATTGAGCTGTTCGCAGACGAGCTCCTCGCACGCTACTTGGGGTGCGTACGAAACAAGGGCGCAAAGTTCAAGAGGTCCGATCAGTTCCAGGAAAAGATCTTCAACGATGTACAGACCGTTTTTGAATTCTTTGACGATATTTCAATGCAGAACGGGTCCGACATTGGCCTGCAGTTGAAGGAGAGCTGGAAAGTCATCCAGCTTTTCGAAGGCCTGCTCAGCAGCCCCAAGGAGCAGGTGCCCGATGTCTTTGAGCGCTTCAAGACGCAGTATTGGGATTTGCAGATCACCTGGGTCGAGGCTGTTCTCAGATCTCGTGACGACTTTGAGCGCGCTACCCTCAATGCTGTCAAGGCTCGCGCTGCACAAATCTACGTCGAAAGGGGCCCCGAGACTATTATGAGTAGAGTCAAGTGAGAGATACCAACCAAAGGCACAATCTCACCAAATGACATGTTCAATGGCAAGCCGAGAGGGACAATTCGACTATTCCAACGGCCACTGAGCTTCAACACCACATATGACGACTCCACAACGATGCGCCAACGTTTCCACTTACCAAAGCTCGTGGGCTAGGCAGGAGTTGGAGCTGGCAGCATGCCATGTCTGTGACCCGCTCATTGGGCCATGAGACGCCTGCCGGCAAGTTGGACTACAAATCATCAGATGAGCCGTCTCTCTGATTTGGTCCATTGTAAGAAAGCCACTGGGAGTGAATGGTGGCGCAAGGCGGAAATTTTGACAGAACAGTGCTTGTTTGTGGAATGGACGCATATGATAGCATGGGGAGGATACGATGCAGTAAAGCAGAGTCCGGCCAAAGAGGAAGGCTAAGAGGAACATCATCAGCAGGCGGTATTGCATACTAGTTCTATGAATATGTCAACGTCTGACAGTTACCTCGAATGTTCCATCAAAAAATTGGCGTTACGTGCAGTCACATAACCTCTGGACGAGCCGAGTATCATAAAAATTATCGCCTTAAAATGCAATGCATGAAACCGTGACCAGTCTAGAGACATCATCCCTAACTGTTCCCATGTCGTTGATATCAAAGCCAGCCCGACGCCTTAAGGCGATCGAAAGTCGCAACCCTTTCGCCAGTCCAGTTTTTTTATGTCCCCATAAATGTAAAAGCGTAACCCCATTTCCATTCAAAGAACTAACTACACACACGCCCGCCATCACCACGCACACATTTACTTGCGCATGGAGCTGGCACGCCTCTTGCGAGCGTCGGCCTTGGTGGCCTTGGCCTCGGCAACACGCTTGGCGAGGATCTGGGCGTACTCGTTCTGCATATGGGTATTCGGTTAGCCTAGATCCGGCCGCCACGTTGTTGGGGGCGTGTGGACCAAAGTGAAAGAGGGCAAACTTACGGCAGCGTCCTTGACCTTCTCGGACTGGCGCTTCTTCAGTGCGATGCGGTGGCGCTTGTGCTGCAGGCGCTGGGGAGTAACCAGGCGCTGGATCTTGGGGGCCTTGGTGTAAGGCTTCTTGCCCTCACCCTTGGGCTGGACCTCACGGCGAATGACGTACTTGCGCACCTATGAATGGAGACAGAGGGCTCCCTGATTAGTATAACTGTAGTGGATTTTCGACTTCTCGAGTCGTCTGGTTTCCGACCACTTCATCCCGCCCAGTTTTCACACCAAGGGACCGGGGTTCGGGGATTGAAGGATTGTACTCAGACTCTCAGACTCTACTCGACAAACTCAAAACCAACGCCAGGCCTTTCAGCCAAAGGTGCGTATGGCCTGAACGTCGAGCAGGCGAAGACGGGGACAGTAGCTGTAGCAAACACGTACATCGTCTTCCTTGCTGAGGTCGAAGAACTTGCGGATCTTGGTGGCGCGCTTGGGACCGAGGCGCTTGGGGTGGACGACGTCGGTAAGGCCGGGGATGTCTTGCTCGCCGCGCTTGGCGATCGAGACGGCAAGGACAGACAGATCCATGCCGGTGATACAACCGCGGACGGACTTTCTCTTGCGCTCACCAGTGCGGCGGGCACGGTAGCAGGAGTGGCCGTCGGAGAGGAGGAGGCGGGTACGGTTGGGCAGGAGGACACCCTGCTTCATCGGGAAACCTTGCTTGTCGTTTCCACCAGTGATCTTGAGGATGTAGCCCTTCCACTCGTCACCGAGGGGCTCGGCCGAAACCTCAGCGCCCATCTGTATATAGCATATCGGGCATGGTCAGTTCAGAACGTTCGAAACCACGGTTTTCAAGCCCAGTATGTGTGGTTGGCTCCTTGTTTCGTCTCTCGACTATAATTCGGAGGACCGTTCTCGTGGGTGTTGTTGGCATCGGGACGATTCAACGTACGCGCTTCTCCATGAAAAACCTGAGCTTGCGCTCATCTTCAACCTCGACGAGCTTTTGAGCACCGGTGCTCGGGTTGCTGATGTTGAACTTCATTTTGACAAAGATTTACTCGAATCGTGGCGGCAAGGGACGATTTGAGAACCTTTGTTGCTTCAGCGACTTCCACGCTATTGAGGGTCAAGGTAAGTCAAAAAAAGATTTCGAGGGGATGAGAAGGCGGAAGCAAATTGGCTGCCAGACCCGTTTGTGGGCCCCACCAAGCCTCTAGGGCACACGACAGAATGTCAAGTTTGTGGTGGTCTGTGCGTCAGAATACTACTGTAATGTTGCCTCCCAAGCTTCCCGTTTAAGCCACTGAGAAGGAGCCTTGGGTGGCTAGTCGCCCACGCCACATGTGACATTCGACACGCCACTCGAAGAGTGCACTGCTGAGTGTTTCTTACCTACCCTAGACAGAGCCAGAGAGCTTTATTGTAAATATCTTCAGGTCAATTACCCCAGGTACTGCTGTTGCTCACAGCCCCTTAAATTTGACCGCACGTATTCCTGTGCGAATGAATCGTTCTAAAGGCGCGAGGGACTTAATTATCCTTGCTGCATCAGAGAAAATAGAGAAAGAAATAAGAAGAAAAAAGCTCCAACGGCCTTGGTATGCAGCACGTCCTTGCGCCCTAATCACCCCGCACCCTCTTCGCCTCCCATTTTGGCACCAGTAACAAGATGGAGGACGACCGCGCAGAAGTAGATCTCGGCATTGCGGTCGATATCGAGCAAACACAAATCGCTGCAGCAAATGCCGCGGCTCCAGGATTGAAGCAGCCGAAGAAGCGATTTGTCGGCCGCAGGACAGCGGCTCAGGCAGCGCAAAGCGGCTCTTGGGGTGGTGATGCCCCAGCAGTGACAAGCGGGGCTGTACAAGGCAAGGAGGAAATCTACAGTTTAGGCTTGACTTTACGCTGGCATGACCGCGAGTTGTCAGTCGATTAAGTGAGTGAGTGAATGAATGCTAACGCCCTTTTCAGCCGCCAAGCCGAAACGGGCTCCTCGTCTGCTCAACCAGGTGCCCCAAGAGTTGCTAGATGACACCGACCTCAAGGAGGCCATAAGTCTGCTGCCAGCAAACTATTCTTTTGAGATCCACAAGACTATTCACAGAATACGCTCCCTGGGGTCCAAAAGGGTTGCGCTGCAGATGCCCGAAGGTCTCCTCCTCTTTGCGACCACTATATCAGACATCTTGACGCAGTTCTGCCCCGGCATTGAGACGCTCATCATGGGAGACGTGACCTATGGCGCGTGCTGCATTGATGACTACACTGCTCGGGCCCTGGGATGCGATCTGCTAGTCCACTACGCCCACAGCTGTCTGATCCCGGTGGATGTCACAAAGATAAAGACCTTGTACGTCTTTGTCGACATCAGCATCGACACATCTCACCTGCTGGCAACTTTGGAGCGCAATTTCGCTACTCCTCGCACTATTGCCCTAGTTGGTACTATTCAGTTCAACGCCACCATTCACGGCGTGAAATCTACGCTGGAGAGCGCTGGCTTCACTATTGTTGTCCCGCAGATTGCACCTCTTTCCAAAGGCGAAATCTTGGGCTGCACATCCCCGGATCTGACAAGACGCCCTGGTGCAGCCGAGACACGAATAGATATGATACTGTATCTTGGTGATGGTCGCTTCCATCTTGAGAGCATTATGATACACAACCCAGACATTCCCGCCTACCGTTACGATCCTTACTCCCGCAAACTCACACATGAGGAGTATGGGCATACGGAGATGCAGGACCTGCGGCGGCAGGCCATCCGCACGGCCAAGACAGCTCGCAAGTGGGGGCTCATTCTCGGTTCACTGGGGAGGCAAGGCAATCCTCATACGCTAGAGCTTATTGAGCGCAGATTGACCGCGCTTGGAGTCCCATTTGTAAATCTACTTCTCAGTGAGATTTTCCCTGGAAAGTTGGCCGCCATGGGAGAAGTTGAATGCTGGGTACAAGTTGCCTGTCCCCGCCTGAGTATCGACTGGGGCTATGCATTCCCACGCCCGCTGCTTACTGCCTATGAAGCCCTGGTTGCTTTGGGGGAAAAGGAAGATTGGGGGAATGGGGTATACCCTATGGATTACTATGGAAAGGAAGGGCTGGGCAGGACCAAACCTCTTAGTTCCATCGAGACAATAGCAACCTAAAAGGGGGAGTAGGGTATGAGTTCGGACCTTTGGCCTGGCTGATATCTATCTATCTGGTTCAAGTGCACATTGGGTAGGGACTGCACAGTCCCAGTGTCGTTTTATGTCATTAGCTAGTGAACCCTCCACTCGTCCTCAAGTATCACCGCCTTCACAGCGCCATACGCTGTATTATCCGAGTGAACCACTACTCTACTATACAGTCACAAAGTTGAGGCTGTGTTTGGATTTTAAATACTGATTAAATCGTATGGAGTAACTATAACAGCTACGTATAATATTGTATGCCATTGCCCTAGTGGAATCGAATTTCATCACATGCATTATTAATGTTTCCCTCTTGATTTTTTTTTTCCCTTCTCTATTGAGCAAGAGTCATGGTCAGAACTAATAAACCGTTGCCACAATCGTCCATGCCCCAGGCCGTTAGCCTGCGTGGGGTGGCCATCCCGACTCGGTAGCTCCGCCTGGCCCCTTCGGGAACATTCTAATTGTGAGCCTCTGGAGTAAATTTCTGCCCGCCCGATGACATATGCCCATCACCCCGCGAGCAGGCCCCACTAAAAAGATGATATCGTATAAAAGTCATCCCCCTTGCCCCTCCATTGTTAGTCGCAAAAGGGGATTTGCGCAGAGGAAAATATCGTGCAACTGAAAGCACAAAAAACGTAATATCTGGAGAGTCTGCAAGACTAAATAAAATACTCATAAAACAACAGAAAAACCTAAACCAATACACGTATAACCCTATTCGAAAGAAAGACCGGAAACACACGAACAATGTCTCCAGCAGAGGCAGAAACCAAAGCCGCAGGCACAACGCCCTCGCAGGCGCAGCTTTTCGAGGCCATCGGGGCACAAGTCGACCAGGTCGCATCGACAACAACAGACGCAGCACAAGATGACGCAGACGACGGCATACCGCCGGTTGAGGAGATCGAGTCGCTCTGCATGAACTGTCACGAGAACGGCACGACACGACTCCTCCTCACCCGCATCCCCTTCTTCCGCGAGGTCGTCCTCATGTCGTTCCGATGCGACCATTGCGGCTTCCAAAACAGCGAGATCCAGAACGCGGGTGCCGTGCAGCCGCGCGGCACGCACGTCGAGCTTCGCCTGACCGCCATGCAGGACTTTTCGCGACAGGTCGTAAAGGCTGACACGGCAACTGTAAAGTTCATCGAGTTGGACGTCGAGGTCCCGCCAGGCCGTGGCCAGCTCACAAATGTCGAGGGTCTGTTGTCCACCATTGTGGACGACCTCGAAAGCGGCCAAGTCGAGCGCTTGGAGAAACAACCAGAGGTGGCGGAGAAGATTGCAGAGGTCATTGAGAAGGGACGCAAGATGCTCGCCGGCGAGTCCTTCCCGTTCAGGGTGTACGTTGACGACCCGGCCGGTAACTCATGGATCCAACCGGATCCGCGTGATGGCGTTGGAAAGTGGGAGAAGCGCGATTTCACTCGTACGTCAGAGCAGAACGCCGCTCTCGGCTTGGCCGATACCGATGCGACGTCGGGTCCTGGCGGCGTCATTCCTCTCGGAGGCCAGGGTAGGCTCGACGAGAACGATAACATCATCCCTGACGAGGTCTATAGCTTCCCAGCCAGCTGCCCCGGCTGCATGCACCCCTGCGTCACGCACATGAAGATGGTTGATATTCCACACTTTAAGCAGGTCGTGCTCATGAGCACTGTCTGCGAACACTGTGGCTACCGTTCCAACGACATCAAGACGGGCGGCGCCGTCCCCGAGAAGGGCCGCAAGCTGACCCTGCAAGTTAAGTCGGACGTCGATCTGGCCCGTGACATTCTCAAGTCGGAGAGCTGCGCGCTCGAGTGCCCAGAGCTCAACCTTTCGGTCAACCCGGGCACGCTCGGTGGCCGTTTCACCACCGTAGAGGGTCTGCTCACTCAGGTACGCAACGACCTCAAGGCCCAGATCTTCGAGGCCGATTCCACACCGAACCCTACCAACGCCGAGGGCGCTATCTCGATGGAAGGCGGCGACTCGCTGTCGACCGAGGACAGGGCGAGGTGGCAGGCCTTCTTCACCGAGCTGGACAAGGCCATCGCCGGCGAGCGCGAATTCTCAATCGTCCTCGCCGACCCGCTGGCCAGCAGCTATATCCAGAGCTTGGCCGACGATCCGAGCAAGCCCGACTTCCAGATGACCGTCGAAGACTACGACAGGACGGACGAGGAGGAGGAGGAGCTGGGCCTGAAGGATATCAAGGTGGAGGGCTATGAGGAGGACGACAAAAAGAAGGAGGACAAAGCCGAGACGGCGGATGCGGCTCCCAGTAGCACCGCCTGAGACTGCAGAAAGATACCAAGTTTAATGCAAGGTGGACATGAGTGTTATGAGAAATAAGCTCTCGGTTTATCTCCCGCAATTTATGTGACTTGTTTACTATGATGGGATGCCTCCGAAACCAGAAATAAATCTGGCATGTCGCCTTTTTGCTTTGGATTTCTACCATCGAAAACACAACTGGCAGATGATGGATCCCAGGGGAGTCTGATAGACATGGATGGATGTACACGCCCCCACGAAGAGAGGGGGGACTTAATGAAAAGGGAAATATGTCAAGGGGCCGTACAATTCTTCGCACAATGTATGCGTACCTGACATGGAACAAGCGTCTCAATCTAGCAGACTGAATCTAGAGAATTTTGTCGCGCTCTGCAATACACGGAGAAATACCAAGCCCAGGGGTAAAAAGGTTCTACAGACATATACTTGAAAGTTGTGACATCTCAAGATAAAGCACACTAATCTTCTGACTTTTGTAAACTTTTGTAAACGAATCCGTTGGCCATGAACATAATAGATGACCAGAATTGTGGATGGGGAATTAAAGTGAATTGACATAGAGAAGCCATGTTACAAATAAAAAACGGTCATAAAAGGCCATGCAGAAGCAGCCAACGCCAGTCAGATGCATCCCAGGCATGACAACCCAGCAAGTGATTTCCACTATCACATTACCAAAAAAGAAGGAAAAAAGGAACATTAACGCGCAAAACAAAATAAGCATGTAGCCCAAGCCAGAGGCCACAGAGACGAAATGAACAAACACACACACAAAGAATGAGAATACAAAAGACCGACGAGGGTCCAAAGAAGAAGAAGAAAAAGAAAAGAAAAAGGATAAAACTTCCATGAGGTCAATCTTTGCTCGCCGGGTATGCGTAAAAAGAGGCCAATTTCAAGCCAGAAAGGGTCAACTCCGCCAAGATAAAGGGTATTACACCTTAAGAGATGAGTTTCTAAGCGCTTAAAAGGTGAAACTAGGTTTGGTAAGCACGCGGTACTCGACATAGTCCTCACCATCAATTGAGATGAGGGTACCGTTGCTGGCAAGTTTTCCGGGAAACGGCCCGTTCTTTTTGCGAGCATACGTAATCCCCGCGTGCTCCTTGACTTCAACCTTGATCTCCTCGACAGGAGCGGGTCTGTCGACAGTTCCAGGCATGAGGCGCTGTTCCTCCTGCATTGCCCAGATCCGCTGCATCTGAGAAGTAGCAGCACCAAAGCTGGCGGCCGAGTTGTCCGAGTGGTAGGGGCCCCCGTTCACGTTGCCGCCATTGAGGCTTTGGCGTTGGCTGATGCGTACCTGATGCGACTCGGCCATGGCCAGGTTCTGCTGGGCAATCGAGTTCACGCGAGCCATGCGGTCACTGCTGTCGTTGTATGCCGGGACCGGCACCGACCCCGGTGCCGGGCGTCGGTTGGCAGCGCGAAGCTCAGAAGCATTGGGCAACGAGTGACGAGCTGGCCGAGGAATCTCCTTCTGGGCTTGGGCCAGCGCCATCGTTGAACGTCTGGACTGACGAAGCTCGTGGCCAGTACCTGGACCAGACTCAACAGTTTCGTCGTCGTCGTAGTTGTCATCACTGACGATGTGCCTCGCAGGACGCTCTCTAGGGTCGACGTTCTGTGGCTCGTTTACGGCAGCGCCATCATGCTGTGGCTGCTCGCTATCGTCATCCACCTGATGGTTACTCGTACCCTGGTAGGCAGATTGGGACCGGCTCGGAAGGATCATGGGCTCATTGGCAACTTGCCGCATTTGACTTGCGGCCATCGGGTTCTGTGGGCGGCCAAACTCGACGCGAACTTGAGCCTCGTGTACAGCCTTTGTCTCGTTGGAAATCCTATCTTGGGGCAACTCGCCGGCGTCATAATGACTCTGGCGAATCCGACAATACTCCTTGATCTCAGCACGCTCGAGCTTGCGCAGGTGTGGCTCAAACACAACTTCCTCCCAGTTGATCCAGACTGCACCAGGGCCAGATGGGAAGTCACCGTTGATGGCACGGCCGTCTCTGGTATGCTTGACGAGCTTGACACGAAACATGTCGTTGGAGCCCAGCACTCCATATACGGCATGCTTGTCCTTGGGGTCTGCCTCTTGCGACTTGGCCCAGTACCCAACGACAACCTTAGTAGGACGTGTGCCGGGGATATCATCGTAGACGGTTCCAGCCTTGGCACCACCGCGGCCACGTGGAGGAGGCACTATGTCTGGCGTATCAACAGTAAAGGAGGGCTGCTGAGGCAGCGAAGGCGTTTGTGGCGATGACATAGGGATGCTGTTCAGACGGCGCTTCTTCTTTTCGTGGGCGCGGTTTACCTTGGCGTGATCTGGTATGTCCTCGCCATAAGCAATAATGGGCTGTTGAAAGGGGACGTTTTCTGGGGTCGGACGGGCCTGAACACGGGCGACGGCTTCCTTGACAGCCGCACTATTGTTCGCTGCCACTTCCTCGTCGGTAGTCTCGGTGCCCCAGGTCTCTCCGCGGACTTTGACATATTCTTTGATCTGCTCATGGTCTAGATGGACGAGGTGGTCTTCAAAAACGATGCGCTCAAACGTCACCCAGCTGCCCCCTGGACCAGGCGGCAGAGGAAACCTGTCAGTCATAATTTTGCCAAAACGCGATGTCGCTTGCACTCGAGTACGCAGTCGATCTCGAACATCTATGAAACCAACGACCTGGTGCTTGAACTCTTTCTCAGGCACTTCCGAGTCTCTCCAGTAGCCTAGAGTAATGCCTCGGACTTTGTCGCGGCCCTTGAGCAGCATCGCCATCGAATCCGGCTTGGAAAGCGCTGGCGATGCGGCAACGTCACTTGCGTCGTCTTCCAATGAGGCATACATCGAGTTCCTTTTACGCTTGGGATAATGTGAGCCGCCGCGTGAGACGTCAGCATCAACCATGTCAATGTCGTCTTGATCTGGCTGGACACGAGCAGACGGCTTGACTCCGTTAGCCTTGGTGCCGACCACTATCTCGTCCTGAAGGCAGTTGTTGTTGGCAGCAGATAGGCTAGGGACAGGGCTAGGCGAGTCAGGCGGCGGCGTGAGGTTATCGTCGCCGTCGTCGTCCAGGTCGTCGTCGTCATCGAAGTTGTTATAGGAGCTGGGGTTGTTCGCTTCGGTATCGTCCTCCCCGGCACCGGCAATTCCTTGACCGGCAGATGCGACTCCGTTTTTGGCCGGTGTGGTTGAATCCACTCTTGATGAAGCAGAAGTGGTCAGCGAGATACTCAACGGAGGTTTAGTCGACACTTGATGGCCGCCACATGTCGTTGAGGTAGATGAGGCATGTTGGGAGTGTCCAGAAGGGCTGGGGACATTTGCATTAGGCATCTCCATGATAACACAAGAGTGCATACATGTGACGACAGCAAGGGTGTCTGGCTGGTGAAGTCGGAAGGTTGGAGCAGCAAAAAACATATATCATGAAAATGGCTGGTTGGGCGGGTAAGGGCAAAAGTTACATTGAGAGAAATTCGACGAAGTTTGGCAGCCTCTGATGCGACTGAGAACAAGGTGCCAAGGCGCTCGAGGAGCGCAAAGGGGCCCTTCTGTTGTCGACGTTTACGTTGACCGAGACTGCTTCCTCAAGACCCACTGGGCAAACAGGCGACATTGAGGTTTTTAGAGGGGAATAAGAAAGAGAGAGAGAGAGAGAGAGAGAAAAAAAAGAAAAAAAAAAAGGAAGAACAGAAAGAGAAAACCGAGTGAATGTTGAGGGCGAATTGAAGTTTTGCGTGCGCCGTACCAGAAGTCGGCGTTATATGCAAGCCGCCGCACTTGGCCAGGAGCAAAGCCTTCAGGCCTGGATTGAACTGGGTCGCTCCAACTCAAAGATGAGAGGGCCTGCAATGTCATCGACCAAACCGGTTGCGAGCAGAGGGAGATGCACTCTTGTGACATGGACGGATCCACAAGCCAACTAACTGATCATGCAAACCAAGGTAGGTAGTTGAATATGGGGAGATTAACTAGGACATTAATAGATTTGGCTTTGTCACAGCAAGTGAATTGGGGTTGATTCTCTCTTCTTGCTTTTTTTCTTTTTCGCTTCTTTCCTTGTCTCTATTGTCCCCCGAAAGTAAAGAGTCGAAGCAGACTGGGACTAAGTCGACGTCGTTCAACCAGTCGATCCTACTCCAAAACCATCGGACAGACCAAGAAAGACGAAATAAGAAACAAGAGGAGGAAAAGAAAAGTGAGCAAACTATGTCCAGCTGATAAACCCCGCCACAACTTGGGCAATGCTCGCTCAGCGAACAGTTAAGCACGGGTTCAACTTGCTGCTGTCTGGTTTGATCTCGCCCCAGGCAGACTCGGCCAAAGTCTATTTTTCCCTTCTACACTTTTGTAGTGTGCTTCTTTATAGCACTTGCAACTAAACGGTGCATTGCATACAGCACAAAAAAACCAAAAAAAGACGTGTTTCCAATTCTCCCCTCTTTTCCCCGAACGACTTTAGTCATATGATATCTAACTGGGATACCTGAGCTAAATTGTCGCACGATCCGATCCGGCACTGCCGGTCATGGAATGGAGACAAAGGGAGACTCGCAAATGATGTTGAGATGAGGCACAATGTGGGTTGTAGCAGGAGAGTTGCGAGATGACGCGTTTATATGATTTGACAAATACATCAGGTGGACTTAGGTGGTTATGTATGTCTTGTTGAGTTACTTTGGTGAGGAAAAAAGAAAAAAAAAACAAAAAAAAAAAAGCCTCGGAGGGGATCACGAAGTCACACGTCTAAATGTGTGTGGCCAGGAAAAGGGGAGGGGGATTGAATAATGGCAAATTGGCTTGGAGGCGGGTAGATGATGCCGGTATGGTATGTAGATGGTACCTTGGTAGGTAAGGTACCTACCTAGGTATCTATGCACGGGTATTTGGGGGTTGATATCGCAAACTCAGGTAGAATACCTGGCAAATGTAAAATAGATAAAGGCAGGTGGACTGTGGCAAAGAACATGACTCTTTGATTACACGACCATGACAAAACCAACAATGAAACATGCTTGTGAACTCACTTGTTATTTTCGACTGACGGCCGGAGTGTTTCGTCAGTATTGTTGTCTTGTATCGGCGCGAACTTGGCAGCTGTCGCCGACGCGGGTGAATCTTGCGCGTTGGTGTTTGTTGCCGACGCGGCAGTATCGACTTCTGCAGGCATCTCTTTTTTGGGGGGTGAATTTTTTCTTCTTGTTTTCTCCCCGATTTGAAAGGCCAACCCCTTTCGACTCCGTCGCGACGAAAAGGCGTCGACGCAATTCTTCTAAAACTGCCCAGTGTTCAATTGGGGGCCGGTCGCGCCGCCGATGGTGTGGCGAAAAGGTTGCGACTAGATGGATGGATGTCTTTCGCAGAGAGAAAAGAAGTAGTTGTAATAATAGCAAATAGAAAGGGTGAAAAAAAAAAATTCACTAAAAGAGATATGGCGACGTCACAATAAATGCACGACGATCAAACAGATATCCCCAGAATTAATAAACGGTCGAGTTGTTGTTCAGAAGACAACGGTAGGCGGACTGACGGGGATTTGTTCTCGACTCGAACGAACTGGTTCAGAACAGGGCAAGGGAGTTGACAGTTAAGTCTTACGGAGCAAGTAAGATAGGATGAAGACCAATCAATTAAATATTGGAGGGGGAGAGAATACCCAGGTAGTTATGCAGTGGGTACAGGCGTTCAAAGATAAGTGCCTAGGTGGATGAAGTAAAGTAGATATGCGACTGGTCAGCTGTCTCTTACTGTGAAGAAAAAGGGTGGAAAGAGTAAGAGAGCGCGAGTTGGAAAGTGAAAAAGAGAGTGAGAAAATGGGTATCCTATGGGAAGAGATGGGAGTGAGACAAGTCAAAAAGAAGACGCGCTGGGCTTATGCGAGGGTTGGATTGAAATTAGTCCCTAGCAGGGACGGCTTTAAAACTCTGGTTACCTCGAGCCTGGAGCCTATTGCGAGCAGCGCGCCGGATTGGCTGGTGAAGGTCATCCATCGCTGGGACCACTACGTCTCTGCCTTACTACCTACCTAGGTACCTACCTACCTCACTTGTCCCTGTTATCTTTGCTTTTCCCTTTTTCTTTTCCTTCACTTCTGATTTAATTTTAACTAATTTCGACATGTGTTACGGCCTTTTTTTATTTTCTTTCCTCATCTTGCACTTCGATTAAGCTCGGAGACTTCACGGTAATTAATGTAGTCCTTTCACTGTAGAGCAAAAACTGCCTGCCTGGAATTTATTTGAGTTTACTCGACCCAGACCAAAACTAAAAGAAGTCGCCATTTCCAAGGTCCAATGATGGTAAGTACCTCCTGCCTATGGCACCATCCATCCATTGCAACAATCGTAAGCATGCTGTAACACGGCGACCCCGATAACCGCATATCATCAAAAGTTTCAGCGCAAATCAAGCCAGTATAAATTGGCACCTATCCACCGAGATAAGTAAGGGCACCTAAAAAAGAAGCCCTGTTTGGTAGGTGGGGTCTGTGGGGTTAAGGCCTTTCAATCAATTGATAACTGACCAGTCACAATAATACAAAAGGTACACCTTCACACCTAGGTACCTAGGTACCTTGGTCGGTTCAGTTTACCCAAGTCATTGGCTCTAAACTTGGACCCTTGTCAAAAGTTACGGTTTGTAGGATCTAGAGACTTCCACTCTCGTAACATTGAGACTGGATTAGCCCGCCAAGATCCTTTACTTGGCAGTGCAGCTTCGCCGGCTTCGTAAAACATGCGGCGTCACTAAGACGAGGTAAGACTATTACCAACATGGCCAAAGGGAGCGGTGCATTTACATAGCCTTGATGGGGTCGTAACAAATACTCAAGTGACAACAAGACCGGCAGGCTTGATAATCCGAGCCAAGGGCTTCTTCTAGTGGACTTGCTTCTAGCTTCCGACCTTGATCAAGCCATCAAGCTCGATGTCTCCCCCTACCACGCCCTCTTCCACCGCGGCCGCCTCCTCTTCCCCTACCACCCCCACCGCCTCCTCTCTTTCCACTCTTTGGCGCTGCTACGTGGTCAAATCTCGATGATATCGGCTCCAACCCAAACGCTCCTTCGCCAAACCTAATATAGTTGACAATCCCGTGGTCGACTACTGCCAGAATGACATTGCGATACCCATGCTTCAGTCTGGGATACAGCATACCATGCCCCTTCCAGGTCTCTTTGGGCGGGTTGGGAGGCGTGGCTTCCAGAAGAGCCGATATCTCTGATAATGACGGAACGACTGTACTTCGCGCATCGATAACGGAAATGTAAAAGTCGGGAGGCGGAGGTCGAGTTTTGGCAAGACCAGTTGTCGATGCCTTCCAGACGTGGTAATGGATCTTGAAAGGGTTATTCTCGACCAGGGCTTCCGCTGGCTCGTGTTTTTCCCCAGGCCTGTGACGGTGTACGAGACGTAGCTGCTTAAATACCTGCTCATAGGATCGGTAGACTCCGGGCCTCACTAGCGGACCGTAGGGCGCAGGCGATGGGCGGCCAGCGTATGCGGACGGTACGAAGGAAACCAGCCAATCAAGAAGGGAGCGCGGCGTTTCCGGTGTACACTCTGGAACAGGCTCATCCACAGCCCGAAAAATTATATACCCATGCCTTCTGAGATTGGCATAAACCTGGAACTTTTCGAGCGTCACCTTACCTCTCTCCCCCTCGGTGCCTATAAGTAGCGAGTAAGCCGCCTGAAGACTGAGAGGAACGCCCAAGCTATAGTCGGCATCCGGTCCTAGACCCATAGATGGTTTCGGTGCACCCTGGGGCGAACCATTATCCTCCTCATTTCCGTCGCTGAGGTCCTTGAGGTTTTGAGGTAAAGGCCATATATCCGCGGCGGGGCGCGTCGGCCACCACAAGTCCAGAGAGCCGCGCTCAACCAGAAAGAGAGCCTCCTCCGGCAGTAGCCACAGCCGATCCCAGCCTGGTTGCGACCTATCCGGGTTAGGGATGTTGCTGCCCATAGAGCTGTACCACTTGCCGTTGGGCGAGTCTACTCCAACGACCCTCTCCCTGGCATAGACCTCGCGCTTTCGCAGCTCAGGACTGACCTCCCTGTCCTTTATGGAAGCCTCATGATCCTCCCATATGTCCGGCATGTACCAGCCGCGACACCAGTTCTTTGCGACGTGTACTCGTGTATAGCTGAGAACATCCTCCATGGCCCGCCTGCTTTGCTCCAGGAGGCCTTCTTGAGCGCGCGTCCCATGTGTCTCAAAGTCCTTCTCTCCCCGGCGTAAAGTCTGACTAGACACTCCTTTTTTCTTACTGAAGAGGGAAGAAAAGTGTCGGAAATCTTGTGGCGCGCCCTCTTCGTCCTCTTCTCCATCAATGGCATCATCTGCTCTCGTAACATTTTCCGGGGTGGCACGTTGCTGCGCGTCGCCCGTCGGCGCAGCAACGACAGTGTTACTATCTTCGTCGTCGAATGCCATTGTTACCTGTCTGGATGTATTGGCTGATGTTAGAGCCGCAAGACAAAATGGCACCTGGATATCTGCGTTTGATCATGAAAGTGGAGAGGGCAGCTGAATGAATGGGTGAGGCGCCCTAGGTGCGTAGCGAAAATCCAAAAGCTGGGTCGCTTCCCCACCCAAAATTCCAAGTCAACCCTAACCCCCGATGACATGATTGTTCGAGGGACTCTCTTATCTCCACAACCCGACCTAAAAAGTACCTAATTATTGAAAGGCTCGCTGATTATCGAGAAGATTATTCCTGATCTATTGAATGTCTATATTTAGTGTTCTAAGTCTCATCATATCCATTCTAGGTATAACCTTTGGGATACATACAACATGCTCCGGGTCACATCCATGACCCTTCGGTCCATCATATTGTTTTGAATACAGCACGTTCGCCTGTATCAAGGTCTTGAAAGCTCACCAGCCAGAGCGTATAGGCGATTACCCAGACCTTGTGGCACAGGAGTGTCGGGAATTATCATAACGGAGCGTGTGCACATGCCGGGGCAGCGAATTGATACCTGCCGAGTCAATGACCGCTTCAGGTTCTCTGTTTCTTATGTGAGCAGCTTTTTTTTCTTTGCTGCTTCTGATACTTTGATACCATGAAGGTCTATGCCTTACTTTTGTAAAAGGCAGCGAGACAGTACGTCATACTCTACTGTAGCCATCCCCAGTGTCTCCTGGGCTCCTGCAACTGATGTTGGTGTTGCATTTTCTTTTCACGTCAGTGCAGTAGCATTATGGCCAGACATATGCTTCCTTCATTCAGCCAGTGGGTTGGCATGTATTGTGACACGTTCAATGACCACTTTCTCCTTTGGTCGGTTTTTCTTATCAATCTCGACGGCCTCCAATTTTGCCAGGGTCCGTAGGCTTTCGTCACCGATCGTCTTGCCAAAGACGGTGTTGAGCCCATCGAGATGTGGCGCCTTATCGAACACGAGAAAAAATTGGCTTCCGTTTGTTCCAGGCCCTTTGTTTGCCATTGACACGACACCGCGCTCATTGTGACGCAAGGCAGGACGAATCTCGTCTTCAAAATTGCCGCCCCAAATTGAACGACCGCCTTTAGGGTTCTCGGGCGGGGATGGGTTTGCAGGTTGGCCGGTTTGGGCCATAAACCCCGGGATCAGTCGGTGGAAAGGCGATGCATCGTAGTAATTTGAGGCACACAGGGCAAGAAAGTTCTGCGTTGGAGAGCGTGTATCGTTAGCGCATGGACGTCAGATAGCTTGAAAGAGAATGCGATAGCCGGAATTGTAAAACTGACCTCTGCCGTTTTGGGAACACTTTCACAAAATACCTCAATCTTCAGATCCCCTAGGTTGGTGTGCAGAGTCACGGACATAGTTGCAATCGATTTATGAGGTGTGCGTCGGCAGTCGTATAACCTCTGTTCGTTTCGATTACCTCACTTAAAGTAGGTTCGTGTTGTTAATTGAAAATCGGATTTTCAGATGACCGACATGAGTATCCGCGCCAGCTCCCAAGGTCAAATCAGGCAATGTGAAGCTGTCGTGGCGCGCGCTTCAGTCGATTGATTGATCGCGCACCGCGGGGGTTTCCGGTAGAATGGGTCCGATTCTGCGGGACCATTGCCAGCGGAGCAAAACCCGTAAGCTTTTCGAGGTAGGGGGGTAGGTTGTTTCCCCCAAGCTTCAAGATTTGTACCTATGAACGGATGTGATTTTCAGGACCTGGACAGACTTTTCCCCTTTTTGGTTTCCTCAAAGCGGCATTAAAACCATCGGACAGCGGTCTCCAGGCGTTCGAGTTGCGTTTGAAACATACCTAGCTTTGGTGCATTCCCTGGGATATTTAGTCCGAATGGTGCCTGAATTAAAATACAGTACAAAATCTTGTCCCCTGACAAAGAGTGGAGGCCTGCAGCCCTGTTCCCCGCGAGCGGAGGCTTGAACGATGCCGATCCGAATGGATGCCACACTGCATTGGACGCGGTCCAAATACAGAAAACGGTGCACTGTACATGAAGCGGTTGCTTTCTTAGAGGGGTAAGTTGCGTGACCAGAGCTTCTACCGGTAAGATTAATACCGTCAAGGAAAGTGTGCATATATGAACAGAAGCCAGAACAGAAACGCCGAACTATGTACTGTGAAAGAAAGATAAATAGAAGACGAAAGAAAGATGACGCTACAGCAAAACAATTCGGCATCACAGGCAAGGTCCCAGTTTAGACTAGAATGGACCCAAGTCCAGTACTTGATGTACCTACTGCAGCAAGCGTGCCTTGAGGTACATTACGTACCTACCTAGGTAGTTCCTAGGTAGGTAAGGTATGTAGGTACCTATATTCCTAGGTATGTTCCCCAATTGAGGGAGGGACCTAAGCTAATAAGAGGTATAATTAGACTAGGACTTTGGTCCGCCTTGCCGTGTAGTCCTACGCTCCGTGCGACAAGATGATGATTCACGTCACTAAAACTTAGATCAGAGCAATATCAACCGGACCAACAATCATTCTGTCAACAAAGACAAGGATTGAACCTGCTGAATTTACACTGTGTTTTGTATTCGGAATCAAGGTACGGAGTAAGACTGTGTGTCTGGGTTCTGGCACAGCTTTAATCGGATTGTTTTGGATTGCTGTTTGGTTGAATGTTTCCACGAGAAAATATGGATTAGCGATACAAAGTCTTACCAAAGAGAGGTAAAATGGGTTTTCTTGTAACTCTAATTGTACTCCATATGGTCTATTCTAGATGACGTGCCTAAGCAAGCTACCGGTAGAGACTGCCCCAGACTGTTTTTTAGCCATTAGCTAAATACGGTAGGTACCTGCCCGGGTACCTAGGTAGCTTAGTTAAGGTAGCTTAGGTAAGGTAGGTACCTAGTTAATGTAGGTAAGGTACCTACCTACCTTTCTACTGTATACTGAAGTTGAAGGTGATTCTGTTGTTGTGCTCTGCTGTGGGAGTCGAAATTCTATTATTCATTTTAGCAAAACATGAATCCCCACTGGATTGTTTGTTTGGTGTACTCTGTTCCGCAAGCAACACACCGACTGGGCGGCCCGCTAGTCTATCTAGTGTCATCTGCTCCAAGGCGGGCGGCTGTAGCCTAGTTCTCCACCTTGGTTTGAATACTAGGTGGCATTGTTGCATTGTTGGGTAACCTACGTGCGAAAAGC
This sequence comes from Pyricularia oryzae 70-15, assembly GCF_000002495.2. Lineage (NCBI taxonomy): Eukaryota > Fungi > Ascomycota > Sordariomycetes > Magnaporthales > Pyriculariaceae > Pyricularia > Pyricularia oryzae. The sequence goes on along the minus strand of NC_017851.1, from coordinate 2,577,684 downwards.
CGTTTCCATCCAATTCTGATTTTTTCCTTTGTCTCTGGCCTGTCTGTTGTTTTGTTTTCGGCACACATGTAGCCTATCGAGCTAAGGCAATTAGCCACCCAAACAGTCACTTCATAGCACCCGTGGCGTGTACAGGGTCCTCGAACCCGGGATCGATCGCTGTTGTCGGCAGCTTTTCAAAGAAGGTCGGCGACGCATCTAGGTACCTTAGTTATAATCTGCCATAAACAGCCTCGCCTGCCCAGAGGTTGGTGGCTGCCCGCCCCACATCGAGAGGGGACGGATACGCACTTGATTACTCCGTACAGGCTTGGTTGCGCACCGCACTTGCCTCCACTCCACCGATGGACGCCTCGTGGGTAGCACTTCATTAAGCTCCCTGTTGCTAGGCGCAGCAAACAACCAACCGCCGCCGTCGCCGTCGCTCCCGATTGCCATCTTCCTTTGCCTCACCTCACTTCACGACAGCCACCAATATTCTCGACGTTCTTACCTCGACGTTCTTACCTCGACAGTATCCTCACGAAGTCGCTGTTTACCATCGGTCGCTTCTCAAGGCCTCTAGCAATTCTGGTCCGGCTGCACCCCCCTTCACCGTCGATCTTTTTCCTTTTGGTCAAGCAACTATTACATTTAGTCTTACGGGGACACGTCTCGAAGACGACCGCGACCACGATTATAGCGACAACGAACAAGACGCCAACGACGCCGACGTGGGCGTGTTGGCACCTTGGGAGCTACTTTCAATGAGGCCTTGGCCGCCGATGACGATATTTCCGCCCGCCGAGTCCCAACCCCTACCGTACCCGTCGTCTCTGCCTGGGTGTATCGGAGCGGAATGGCTGCCTCAGTGAGGGTGTCAGGCCCGCCAAACAGTAGTTTCTTGATAGGTTATCCAGGGATTTCGGCAACACTGGTGAGTGTGACTTCCGGTTATGGATAGTTTAGCGTGGCGCAAACCGTCGCGCAGTCATGCGATTGATGGTGGGGGTGGGCATCGCGGGAGTACTGTGTCGGTCGTGAAGAGCCGACGCTGTTGGCAAATGCTTTCCTCATGTGGGCGCTCTCTGCCATGCCTCTTGAATCCTTGCCAGTCCATCCCGTGTCGCGCACACTCCGCTAACCACATGTGTCATGGTCGTCACTTCAATAGCCACGCATAGAAGGAACCGTCGAAATTAGGCCCTCGCAGGGCTATTCGATGCCCGTCGCCATATCGCTGGTCAGGATATGTCTTCAAAGACGAGAGTCGATACACCCGGCTGCCGATAACATGGCCAAGAAGCACTTGGGTACACCCCGGCGTGAAACGACCGATATTGTTGGCAAGGAACATCTTCTGTTTCGGTGCCCTGACGGCAAGGAATCCGAGAGTGTTATCGCCATGGACCTTCCTTTCGTCCTCTTTATCCCTTTTGGTCGCGGTGGCGAGGAGACCAACAGGAGGATTCCTCCAGCATCACTTCAGCTTCCTAGTCGAACTGCCGAAACATATTACGAGCTCATAGTTACCGTCCAGCAAGGTGCCAGCCATCAAAACAAGTACCATTTCCCTCTGCCGCTCCAGAGGTACGATACCCTCTCGACGTTTGGCATGTATAATCGCCCCGAATCCAAGGTTGCGACGGCGGATAACATTGTGACTTTGGGGATCTCGTTGCCGCGCTGGAGCTACGGACCACTGGACCCGATCACCGTCTACATAAAACTTGCCCCAAACCCAGACTGGCTGAACAAGGCCAAGCGGGTTACAATCAACAAGATCACGCTAAGCATAGAGGAAGAAATCACATACAACCCAGAGGGTGACGAGCCGCAAAAAAAGGTTAATAGGATCTCCAAGCACACGCAACCGGTCGGGACTAGGCTTCCCGAGGCCGGTTACACTACGAATCTCGGGCTCGTGTTTCCATCGCGAGATCTCAGAGACGCCGAAGGGGTTATGCGTCGAGGAGAGCCATCCAAGTTTCCAAATCATGAGGTGACTTCGTTCACCACGACCTCGACTTTGTACAAGGTGGAGTTCTTTCTCACAATCAAGGTTTGTTGCCGCGATCTCATCATAGGAATAAACCTGGAGCAACCATACTGACATAAACGCAAAGGCATCCATGAGCTCCGCACGTGATATCACTCTCAGGCAGCCTATCGTCATCTGCCCAATGGACCAGCAAGCCTGTAAGGAAGAAATCGAGGCCATTGAGCAAGCAGCGAGGGATGCGTCACTTGTCGATCCAAATCACCCGTATACTCCAGCCAAAACCATTGTGCTGGCTAGCCATGAGAACTCTCTTCGGCACCTGGGTCTTTGTATTGTGGGTGGGCAGAAGAAGCCTTTGATTGAATGAGACCAGACCGGGCAGAGCTCGAAGCTGTCTTGACTCACTTAGGGAGTTAAAGAAATATTCGGCTGGCGTTCCAAATCCGAGAAAGTCTCCAGTCTGACTTCCACAGGGCACGCTTGTTGCCTTGAAAAGGGCCGCGCCGCGCGCTTCGACATATCAGTCATGGCGCGCCGTTGACAAAAACTGTAGCTGATATACGGTTGCCTCGACCTCATGGCAACCATACACCATTGAAGCAGCTGAGCTTTGGCTGCAGTGGAACAAAAGACGATACGAAATTCTGGGTGGAAGCGAAATTTCTGGCGATATTTCAAACGGCCCATGAACCAAGCTTTCGCACATCGTCACCTTTGCTGCTCAGTGTCTTCTCATGGGTCGAATGCAGGCTATGCCTCGAGCTGTAGACACAGTCAACTAAGGAGGTTGGTGCTGTGCTCTTGCTGGTCTCACAATTGTCCTAGGCAGCACATTAGCGATCCGATTTCCACTCGGCTACCACTGCCAGCATCGGATAAATAGTTCATCATCCTATAAAGCAGGACCTGGTTGCTGTGGACAGCATTCCGATACACCTTTCCAGCATACATAGACTTATAATCCTGCAGCAATTGGACTGGGACGTTTCATCCTCCACTATTCCAACTGGGAAACCCATGTGGTAGAAACGCAGATTCTATACTCAGATAGACGGTTCGCGTTTTACATACCAGAGAGATTTATTTGATACTACCAAGTACTTCTTTTTCTTCGAACGACAGATCGACTGGCACAGGTGTTCACGTATCTTACTTTTTACTACTTCTTTTTTTTCTCGGAATGATAGCTTGGACAACCACTGGTCTACATCCGCTTTGCTGGGCATTGGGGCTGTACATATCCGTCTATGGCGTGGTGTTAAGGCTGGCTTTATGGGAAGATCGTTCGAGCAGGCAGGCGTGTGGACATCAATATGAGCATGATAATAAATCTTATTTTTCTTCCAATGCTGTTCAGTAGGAAATTCCCGGCTTGTGTTTTGCCAAGCAAGTTGTACACTAATAGTTGATAAGCGGGAGTATACAAGACATTTTGACATACTATCTGACTCCCTGCCCTACGTAGACTGCATACGTGACTTTTCGAAAGAAAGGTAGGTAGATACCTAGGTACCTAGGTACCTTGGTCAAACATTTGGCGTGATTGGCCATGAAATTCTACACGTCATCCACGTCCAATGTATACTTTTCGACACCGACCGAAGTATACTTCATTCTATGCGCAGCTGCCAACTGACCTACCCCCTTCCTCGTATTTCCCCCCTGGCTTGCCATCAGAGCGTGCCATGGTCAAATAGCGATGAATAGACCGTACGATAAACAACCAAGCAAGCCAAGGTAATTTCTAGTGACGATGATAAACCTGGCGACGAGTGACTCTCGCGTAACCATGGCACACGTGCAAAACCGGATTCATACAAAACATGGAAGAAGAAGAAATTTTGATATTAAAGTTGAAGCATTTCTCAAGGTCTAATTTGTATAGTCCAGCTTGTCCAATGGCTGCTTTCTGAATAGCATGAGTACCGGGCGGGGGTTAACTTGAAAGCAAGCTCTCATCAGAGAAAGAATATGACTTAACTACATTGCTATTATTGTGTTTCAATCTTCACAAGAACACGGGGATTGCATCTATGCATCATGAATATCTTGCCACCACATCAAATTGATTACTTGGGTAGCATTTGATGCTTACATGGAACACGGATAAACTTGCTTTACTTGTATTCCTTAAGTTAGAGGTCCGTTCCTCCCCACTTTCCCCTTCGTCAGCTGTCTAGTCCTAGCTTGGCATCGATTACGTCCCTTGAACTACCTACCTACCTACCTACCTACCTAGGTAGTTGTATGCAACCTATCTTTTCGGAACCACCGGAGCTATAATCAACAGCACCCAGAGCCAAATCTGACTTTCACCTTTGATGAGAAAAAACCCCATTTCAGAGGCAGGCTCCAAAGAGTGCGACATGGCAACATCAACAGTACGAATCCGCCGGAGCGACTTGCATATTCAAAAATTCCAAGTGGACCAACGGACGGTTAAGTCATTACCATTGCGATTATGTGCCCCGGAACAGAATTCCAATAGACAGCACAGAAAAGTACCTTCTTTCATGCTAGTTTTGTTTGTACCGTCTAGAATAAGTACGGGGTGACCGATGTACCTTTAACACAGACCCCATAAGTTGTTTTGACAAGAGCTACCGCCACCCAAACGAAGGTAATGTAAACCCAAATATATCCGTACCACCAACGCCGAGTGTGATGTAAAAGCAAAGTAGAACCCGCGTACCATACCGTCGATACGCTACAAACAAGTCTGGATAAAAAAAAAACGTAAAGCCCTCGCCGGAGCATTCAAAAAAAAAAAAATTCAGGTTATCTCACAAGAGAAACAAAAAGTAGAACCTGTCTTCCAAGAACCCCAAACATGTGTATGAACCCCCATCACAAAAAGACACACGACTTAATGAGTCACACTGATTTAACTCGATTCCCTGGGCTTAACCCATCCGCCTCCGTTTCGCATCTGGACCTACGGCGGAGCCGTCATTCTCTGCAAAGTCTTTTCTTATGACATACTCTTCCGTCGCCGCCGAACTGGGTGTATTGCTGTGGGACTCGGTGATGGGCGCTGCCAATGAATATGCAGCAACTGGGGTAGACCCGTCGTAGTTGGCGTCCAGGCTGAAGTTGAAGTCGTCTGCGGAGCCCCCCGTGCCGCTTGCGTCGAAAGCCCCGAATGCACTCGAATCCAAGAACTGCTCGATGTCCATGTTATCTGTCATGTCGGGAAAGTAGCTGCCGCTTGCTTCAGGCGAGACGGTTGTTGGGTTGCCAGCCTCATCGACGCCAGGTACTCGTCCTGAAGGTGAGAGGGGTGCCAAGAAATGAGATATCTCATCGATCTTGTGCTTCTGTTCGTCCTGCAAGCGTTGCAAGCTGTCAAGCTCTTCTTGCGTCATGGTAATATCATGGAGAGACGGCGGGGGAGGCATGGAGGACATAAGGGGCGAGAGTGACCTGGGTGGAGAGGCTCCAAGGGCTGAGTTGACAGGTGATGAAACCATTCCGGATGCTGCCTGAGCTGGGACAGGCGGTGGAGTTGCTCTGTGCTGTTGCTGTCGCTGCTGCATGGCAGGGATAGGTTGGGGTGATGTAGCGGTAGTCGTTGCTGGCAGTGGGCTTGCAGTGGCAGGGATAGACGAAGTAGACTGCGGCGCGGTGGCCTGGCTGGCCATCAGATTTAACATCTGGTTGCGTTGGTCGCTGCTGAGAGTGACTGGCGTCTTGGCTGCAATGTCAGGGAGGTCAATGTCGGCAGTTGCCCCAGCTGCATTGGTGGCATCGATAATCCGCATCATCTGCTGGGGGCTTTGCCTCAAATCGTTGCTGAGGTAGTCGGGTGGTGATGTGACCTCGTTCGGTGAGTTGTCAAACAGCTCGGTGACGGATCCCATCTGACCCCGAGGCGATGTTGCATAGCTTGCCGAGGGCGACTTGGCCGCCGTAGAAGTAGCTGAAGCCCTGCCGCCACGAGACGGAAGCAACAAACGCTGACCCCGCTTGGGAGTGTTGTCAGCAACGTTGGAGTGATCAACTGACTGCTGCTGTACAAAATCCCCCAAGTCCACGACGCTACCTTTATGCATCTGGCTGCCACTCCCGCCATTAGGTATGATGCTGGCCAGCAGGTCCTGCATCGTGTGGTTACTATTGCCACCTTGTTCCTCTAGTGACTTGCGAAAAACATTGGCGAGGAAGTTGAGAATTGCGTTGATGGAGTTTTCGTGGCGCTCATGCATATTCTGGAATGCCAGCGCCTGATTGTACAGTGCCGTGTGATCGCTACGGAGCCTTTGTATCATATTTGATATTGCCCTCTGCTGAGTTTGTAACTGGTTCAGTTGATCCTTGACCACTTGAAAGTCCTTCTTCTGCAACGCCTGCGATCCCGGGTCGCCCTGCGCGGGGCCTCCGCTCCTCGACGAGTTCTGCGCAGCCCCCACGTAACCAGCGCCATTGATGTCCTCGACGGTGGGTGTTGCATCCTCGTCACTCTCGACCTCTGCCCCGTCGTTGTTCTTGGCACTCCTCTTCTTGGAGTTGCCACTCTTGGGCTTGTTGATAAGCCAAAGAAGATTAGGGTGGCCGCGCTGAAAGTATGGGTTGTAATACTCGCTCGGGCTCTTGTTCTTTCGTTCGCTCGCCTTCATCGAATTGTCTGAGAGACCCACGCGCTTGTGGAAGCCGTACATGTTGAGCTGCCTGACGAACGAGGCGTAGTTGTTGTGCTTGAAAAGCTCGGGAATAAGAGTCTTGGCGAACTCATCCTCGTCCAAGACTATGAACGAGTCTCCCTTCTGCGACCATCGGATTAGGTCCGTATTCTTCTCTTCGTTGAGGAAGCTGGAATATGTGCCGCGATGTTAGCAAACCATAGTGCGGTATTTATTGGGCCAGCCATCACGGTCGCAGGGTGGTGGAGAGCGACTAACCTGCCAAGTTTCTGAACAAATGGTGGGATCTGTTTCCTGTTGGCCTGAGCATCTCTCTTCGCCCTCGCAGCCCGCTCCTCCAGCAGCGCGATGTTATCGTTCTCGTCGAGGGGGTTAACGACGCCACTGGCAGGCATCAGCGCGGTCTCGTCGCTGAATGAGGGCCACGGTTCTGTCGAGAGGCCATCGTACTGCTGGCGGGTAACGAGGGCGCGGCTTGAACCGGCAGGTCTTCGGGCGATTGCATTTGTCGGCCCAGGCGTCGCGATGGCCTGGTGCTGGTATGACTGATGGGTGGTTGCGTTGGGATATGAGGAGTGCGGCTCGGTCATGTTGAATTGCGGGATGTTCTTGGGGCCCGGGGTGATCGGGTCAGTAGCATAGACTTCGGCGCCGTTCCAGCGTGAAACCTGATCCAGTGGGGTGGCGTAGGGCGATTGGTACTGCTGCACGGTCGTCGGGATTTGAACTGCAGGTATTGCGCCTGGGGCCGCCCGCTTCCTGGGATTCGGCGGAGACATGGAAGCGAACATTTGCGACGAAAGTTGTGTTGAACCTTTTTTTTTTTTTCCGACGCCTAAAATCTACCTTGCGGTATTCTCGGCCTGCACACTGCACTGGTGCCAGGTTAGGTCAAGTAAAGTTATGGGGCACGGCCCAGCTCCAGCGTTGCGGGGTTTGACGGGTGCGGAAAGGCCTGAACAGGATGGGCTGCAACTGCCTTTTGGGGCTCCAATAATGGGCGAGTACTGTGTTCAATCGGTGGGAGTCGTCGACAGAGATGCCAAGGCCGCAGCGCATCGTTGCAGTAGTGCTGCCTCTAAACGTCCCCGTCCACACACGTGGAAGATGGAGACGGCGACTCAACTTTGCTGCCAAGACGGCGCCCGACAGCGGTCAGCTTGAGCCCAAAGCGAGCACCAAAACGTACAAAGCACGTCCGATGTGGTGGGTAATATCCAGATAACGAGTCTCCCCTGGTAGCTGTCGTAGGATTTGATGGCTCACGTGCAGATGCGAAGCGCTAGCAAGTTTAATGTAATTGTGCGGGTTTGAATAAAGGGAGAGGAATTTGATCAGAGAGAAAGGCAAGGTGGAGTGAAGGATTCTGATCTGATGGCAGGCGTTGATTAGCTGAGTGTTGCCCAACTGGGCTGGGCTGGGCTGGGCGTTTGCTGTGGTCGTTCGATTTGATGTGGTCGCGCGATGCGAGGCGATGCGATGCGACGAGTCTGTCGGTCGTGTAGCCCGGCGAGTGCGAATAAGACGACGGCGAGCGAGCGAACACTTGATTGATGCTTTCCTGCGAGGCGTATATTCTCCCAGGAAGTGCTTCGTGTGGATTTCTTGGCTTATTCACCCTGCGTCTGATTCTATATAGGCAGCTACCTATGACCTAGGTAGATATCTCTCAAGGTCCCTTGTTTGGAACAACTTGGTCAAGTGTGGACCGCTTTCCCTTTCACATTGATTGGCAGCATCAATGACTTTTGTTTCGTAGCCTTTAGCTGAGGGAGCTTCCGGACAACTCCATCCGGTTGTTCCGGCCGAAAGACGGCAAAGTCCGATATTCCGGGGCTGGCCGCCGTGGTAGGTGCCTGGCTGGTAGACACAAGTAGACAGATACAAGGGATATAGAAGGGAGATAAAACAAAAAGGGGGAATTTTGCTCAGTAACAACACCAGACAGAGCTTTGTCCACCACACTTGACCAAAGTGGGGTTGCCTTTCCTGGGAGTGGTTGTCTGTAATGAATTTTTGAGGTTTGTCTCAGATGTCTAGAGGAGCCGATGACTTCGTCTGCCTCAGGGCGTAATTTGCAGTCGTTGGGATGGGCAAGCTGGAGCAGGCACTACACCACTTTGCTATTTGGTAAAGAGGCGTAGTGATGTGAAGAGATCCCGGCGTTCAAACTGTCAGAATGTCTGCACCAGAAATCATGACAAGAGACAAAGATAAAAAGATTGAGAGACACAGAAGGACCCCCCGGTCGCGCTAGTCGGGTGGTAGGTTAATAAACAAGATAGTTCCTCCCCAAGGTGCAGTTAATGTTGTGAGAATGAAAGATATGCTGGTATAAGTGTCTCAAAAATGTGCTTTCGAAGCGGTGCGATGCGGTGCGATGCGATGCGGTGCGATAGCTTGCGACGACCGTCAGTTGGTGGCTTGGGCTCCAAGCTTTTATCCGTTGTCTAGCCCGGACTGTTGGACACTCGAGCCGGAGCTTTTTGAGCAAAAGAAAAAGAAAACGCTGATACTTTGAATCTCCATGCTCGCATTTCTGCGGCCAAACCCGCGCTCTGGTTGTGCTGTGTTTCCAGAATTGGATATTATCAGCTACGGTGAATCAACTCTGGAAGCCAGCTTTTTGTGGAGTGTAAATTCCGTCCAGATCGAATATCAGGAGTGCATCGATCCTGAAGTCGACACCAAGGACTTTTTGTCTCCACTGAGCCGCCCACCGCTGGTCAAGCGTTCCTCGTCCGCGAGTCGTACGTCGCAGGGACCGCCCTCTCTCAATTCATCTCTTCATGGCAGTCAAGGTACCCAACCATGCAGACAGGGCAGGCTATGTGACCAACCCACGCCTAAACATTGGCACTTATACCATGAAAAGCGTTCTTTTCCTCACTACATACGAGGTACACAGTACTTAGTAATGTAGATGGCCCTTTTGCCGTTGAACGCACGCAAAACATGCATCCGTACCCCCTTGCCCCTGTCCCGCAACCTGCCCCGGGCCTGAACCCGCCAATCATTTAACACAAATATAGCTGAGCGACAAGGATTTGGTCTGTATTACCCGGAGCAAAGCTCCGGACGACCCTCTTTGTTCAGGAGCATTTGCTCAGGAGCCTCATCCTCATTTGGAAAGACAGGGTTCATACTAACTGTAATTTGTTCCTTTTCCAAGATGGCCTGATACAAAGGAGGTAAGTATTTGACACCCGACCAATCCTCACAGGTAGTCACCCAAACTGACGAGCATATCCAAGATACTAAAAACATGGTCGAAACTTGAAATGGGGGGGGGGGGGGTATCTTTGATCTATTCGATGGAGGGTACACACAGTAGGGAAATAATTAGAATTGGCACGTCCTTGTGTCAAGACCAAGGCTGTCGCCAAATCCGAGCATAACATGATATCACAGAAATTAAGCCAGCGAAACCCAAGAGAAATAAGACGACTTACTTAAGCCGGCTTGGCTAGGTACGTTACATCATAAGGATATGGCCTATCTGGCACCTCTGCCTGCAAGATTGGAAGACCTTGACATTTGCGCATTCCGAGCCTGATCCCATGCCCGACCGGACCCTCCTGTCCGGCTTCCTTTCTCCTGACGTTTTTCCTCTTGTAAGCTACGCGCCTTTTCACGGGGGTCGATCACGATGAGCTCTTCCTCAGCCTTCCTCCTGTAATTGAGGTCCTTTCCGAGCTTATCTGCCGCAAAGCTAAGAGCGTGTGACATCCATCCTTCGTCATCGCTTTCGTCTTTGCCCTCGAGCTTGTCCCAGGCTTGGCAGCTCTGGCAGTTAATGATGAAATGCAGATCACATACTTCTCCCTCATCCTCTGCCGGCTTTTCACCCGCGCCCCCTGTAGCTCCCTCACCCGTGGCATGCTCTCCGGTCGGAGATTCTTGAGCGTTCGTGCTTGTGCTCGGAGCATCCGCGAGCTTGGATTGGAAGGCTTTCAAAAGGTTCATCGTCTTTTGTTCTTCCGCAACATCGTTATTGTTGGCACCCCCTCGCCGCTTCCTGCCTCTAGTCGAGGTTTCTGGTATCATCAGCTCCAATGCTGACTTCTTTTCCTCCTTGATAGGCTCCGAGTTCACGTTTCGGCGCATGGATGCTTTGAGGGTAGCAATTTCATCATTTGCCTTTTCGAGCGCCGTCCTATTATCTTTAGCCTTTGTATTCTTCCCTTGCGCGGGCTCATCGTCGCCATATCTCGGCTGGATCCGTGTTAGTAGTGGGGGCGGTGATCCTGAGGGTTCGTTCGGCTTCTGTGGGTCATCGCGCAATTTTACGGTACTGTCCGAGGACGCAGTAGCGTCCTTCATCCCGACCGCGTTTACCCCTGCCTCTTTTCCTGCCGCAGAAGTCTTAGCAAGAGTCGCGTCTTTGACCTCTGTAGGCTTTCCGTCCTTGGGGCGCTTGACAGGCGTTTCTGTTGCCTCGTCATCCATGACTATTCTTGTGTCGAATTTAGGCTTTTTCAGTATGGGAAGCTCTTCGCCCTCCCCTTCCTCGTCACCGAAACTAAGCAGTTGTTTGCCGACCTTCCTCTTTTTGGGCTTCTTGGCTGGGGCCGGTGCAGTATCCACAACCTTGACAACTCTTTCCCTCTTCTTCATGTCGTCAAAGGGGTTGACGAGTATCTCTACGCGCTCTAGCTTGATAGGATAAAGTGGCCGCTCGGTTCCCTCCGCCAACTCGGCCTCTCCTATTTTTTGCAGGTTGTAGATAGTGTCGCCGGCTACGCGTCCAAACATGGTGTTCTTGCTGTTGAGTTCATCGGCCTTGTCAAAGGTGAAAAAGAACTGACTGCCATTTGTGTCTGGCGCCCCCTCATTTGCCATACCTAGCAATCCTCTCCTGTTGAACTTGAGCCGCGAGTGAAATTCGTCCTTGAAGTTGATGCCCAGAGGTCCTGCATTCTTGCCTCTTCGCTGATCCATAGGCCACGGATCAAGATCACCCGATAGAGCACCTCCATCGTAGATTGATTCGCCGCCATTGCCCGTTCCTGTAGGATCACCACCTTGGACTATGAATCCAGGCACAAGACGGTGGAAAATGGTATTGTCGTAGTATCCATCCAAACAACGCTGAAGGAAGTTGCGCGACGTTAGAGGGGTCTGCTTGGCGAAAAGCTCAACAGACAGTTCGCCAACCGATGTGTGAAGGATGACTGATGCTGTTGGTTGAGGCTCCGTATTATATATTGTTGACATGGTCGCGTTCGGTCGGGTGGCGCATTTGCCCCCAAGGGCGTTCAGAGGTGCGTTGTTCGTGGCCCCGATCAAAAGCCAGGTCGCGTTTGGCTTTGATCTCTCTAGTGTCGGATTCAATTGGTGTCGAGGTGGTGTAGTTCAAGTTACCTTGAGCAGGTAGGTCGCTAGTTTTATGAAGATGAGCGCATTATCCAGTCCATCTGGCGAGCTCGGAGAGAGGCTTACAACAACAAAATAAAACAATAAAAAGTAAATCAATGATACCTGTAACCTTGCAACTTGCAGATTGCTGTATAAGGAGTTTCGCCGTTAGCTAAGCTGGTGCTCAGATGTGGGGCAAAGCATGATGTCACGTTGCGTGATTGGCCTGTTTTTGCGGCAAGCTTGTGGTCGGAGCTTGTTCGGTAACGGAGCACAAGCAACCACAGCCGCCACCTCCATCAGTCTCGACCTGATCGGCCATCTATCTATACAACCACTTTCGCTGATATCGCATCTTCTCTCAGGTTAGTTGCCTAGAGAGATATTCGTTCGAATCGCTTAGGTGAAATCTCCTCATCCAAACGGCGCAATGGCGGACCCTCGAGAGTCGTCATCCTACTCGGTACTGCCGAGAATCAGGTACAACACCATCGGTGGTGTCAACGGTCCGCTTGTTATTCTCGACAATGTATGATTTGCAAAGAAAGCCCAATCAACACGGCGGCAGCCTTTTCTAACAACTACCAGGTCAAAAACCCCAGCTACAACGAGATCGTGTCCCTCACCCTGCCTGATGGAACCACACGGTCAGGACAGGTTCTTGAGGCGCGAGGTGAGTAGCTCTCAGCCCCCATATCCTAGTGACTGAGGGCTACAGGACATAACTGACCATCTTTGGGAATGAAGGCAGCCGTGCCATCGTACAGGTAATATAGGAACCCAATGCAAATTTATGCGACAAAGGTTGACGAATTGAACAGGTCTTCGAGGGCACATCAGGCATCGACGTCAAGAAGGTATGACACGCTTCATCATCGTCATCAGTCCCTGAGAGACTTGTGCTGACAAGAATATAGACAAAAGTCGAGTTCACTGGCGAGAACCTGAAGCTCGGTGTTTCGGAAGACATGTTGGGCCGCATCTTCGACGGATCTGGCCGACCTATCGACAAGGGTCCCAAGGTACTCGCTGAAGACTTTTTGGACATCAACGGACAGCCGATCAACCCTTACTCCAGAGTATGTTACTCGATATGTGCCCGTTCCGCCCAGCTATATTACCACGGCCGATGCTGATGGACTTTCCAACTACGCGCAGGTGTACCCTGAGGAGATGATCTCGACTGGTATATCCGCCATTGATACCATGAACTCGATTGCTCGTGGACAGAAGATTCCTATCTTCTCGGCCTCAGGTCTACCACACAACGAGATTGCTGCCCAGATTTGTCGGCAAGCCAGCTTGGTCAACAAGGAGGGTGTTACGAACAAGGGCGTTCACGATGGCCATGAGGAGAACTTCAACATTGTGTTTGCAGCCATGGGTGTCAACCTGGAAACTGCCCGCTTTTTCACTCGTGATTTCGAGGAGAACGGCAGTCTCGAACGCACAACCCTCTTCCTGAACCTTGCTAATGATCCAACGTAAGTCCATCATCGACGCGCGACAACATGCTATGGATGCCAGCCAGTTTTGAGCTAACAATACATGCAGTATCGAGCGTATCATCACACCCCGTCTTGCACTCACCACTGCCGAATACTACGCCTACCAGCTCGAGAAGCACGTGTTGGTTATCCTTACCGATTTGTCTTCGTACTGTGATGCTTTGCGAGAGGTCTCGGCTGCGCGTGAAGAAGTGCCAGGTCGCCGTGGTTTCCCTGGTTACATGTACACGGATTTGTCCACCATCTACGAGCGCGCCGGACGTGTCGAGGGACGAAATGGATCCATTACGCAAATCCCCATTTTGACCATGCCCAACGACGATATCACCCACCCGATTCCCGACTTGACTGGTTACATTACCGAGGGTCAGATTTTCGTCGACCGTGGTCTTGACAACCGTGGTATCTACCCACCCATCAACGTCCTGCCGTCTCTTTCGCGCCTCATGAAGTCGGCCATTGGCGAGGGTATGACGCGCAAGGACCATGGCGACGTTTCAAACCAGCTGTATGCAAAGTACGCCATTGGACGTGACGCGGCGGCTATGAAGGCTGTCGTTGGTGAAGAGGCACTATCGGCTGAAGACAAGCTCTCCCTCGAGTTCTTGGAGAAGTTTGAGCGTACTTTCATCAACCAGGGTCCTTATGAGGCGCGCACGATTTACGAGTCTCTGGACCTTGCCTGGTCTCTGCTCCGCATTTACCGGAAGGACATGTTGAATCGTATTCCGGCCAAGATCATCAACGAGTACTACCAGAGGACATCTGAGCGCAAGGGCAAGGCCAAGGCACAAGACAAGCCGAGCGCCCCTGGAACCTCGGCGGCTGGTAACCCAGCGGAGGAAAACTTGATCGATGCCTAAGTAATCACTGACTCCCCGTCAGCAGGATCGAGTTGATAGGCAATCAGAAGCAAAGTTGGTGGTAGGAGCCGCATCGTTGTGCATAGAAATTTGAGTAGGAGATTTTCCCGATGGCTCTTCAGAGTGTTAAACAAGTTGTGTCGGTGTTATGCATTCAATATTTTAGCACAATTCAGTCTTCTTGGAAACAACGAAATTTAAAGTAGAGAACGGCATGCGTAACATTGAAAAGACAAGAAACACACAAACATACAATCACAATGACTGAGGTGCTTTCTTTTCTCAAGCTAGGACTATGTAGTTCTACAAGCTCGAGGCTATCTCAGATTTCAGTTTTGTAATCGTGATTGATGGAATTGCCTGAGGGTAGCGACCAGGGTAAGAAAATATCGATGAGCAAGTGATAAAACAGCCGGGACTGGGCACTTTGCGGCAATCAGGCAGTCAAGTTGAGAGTCAAGCTGCGCGGTTGGCCATTTTACCAGGATCTAACCCCGCATTGTTGCCCTGTCGCCGGTAAAAACATGGGGTACTGCGGGGTATAACAGATGTTAGTGCCGCTCCAATAGAAAGCGATGGTGAAAGTCGGGCAGACGTCAGTAATCCCCGCCTCCTCAAGTCGTAGCTTGTCCAAAGTACTCTCCGTACCTTGCTAATGTACCACTTCGCCTGTTTTGTTTGTTTGTTTTCTTCATTCGGGTATTATTTGATGGTGGTCCATTCCATTATTGTTCCCACGCCGAACTAGCGGTATTAAATATTATTTTGAATCCAGGCTGTTCGGTAGGCCCTTTCCAAAGAAGCATACTCGATTGGACGGACTTCTTGGGGCGATTGTTGCGGAGGCAATTTCGGCTTTTCTGAGCAACAAAAGCAAAGGCAGCAGAGCTAGTAGAGAAATCTCAGATCTGGCATACAGTAAGCAAACGACTCAAGGCAAAGATGTACTCTGGGATGAAAGCTGTCACATGACTACATGATTGTGGCTAATTGCCTCACAACTAGATGGTCATATTTGACTCGATACTTTTTTTACGAGGAAAAAAAAAAGTCTGATCTAAAATACCAGTAATGTCACCTCGGAGACAGTGAGGAAGGACCATGACGCGGAAATTGAGGTTAAGGTTGATTGATATTACCCGTTGAAACCACAAGCAAGGTTCGGTTAAGATGACTAAAAAGTCTAGTCTAGTTCATACCAACCAGTACTACAATGCTGGCCAACTGTGAGTTCTGCCCAGCTTACAAGCTTCTCTTTTGTGGATGAATGCAACCTACCCCAAATAATAAAGCGAAGCGAAGTGGGGAATCGAGGTGCCTCATGCGACACTTGGTAGTAATTAGTACCCAGTCTAGTTCTAATACAGACAAATAAATGCTCACGTAGCGCGTATGTGACGATCCCCGGAGAAAACGACGTCTCGGCCCTCACATATTTTTTCTTTCTTTTTTTTATTCTTTTTTCTGTTCAATTGTTACCGGGTGATGATGTGGTATGGGCAGGGATTGGAAGCCTTTTCCACTTTCCCCGCTCGGATTAAAACACACCGTGACGGGTTGCTCGAATCTACCGTAGCTACTACCCCCAAGGGCAGAATGTGCAGATCCAAGTCAGGCCCAAGTATAAAATTCATCTCACCTGCACGTCCGTTTGCCTCGGCGATCGAGCCTCTCCTGCTCCTGGTATCCGGCCTACTTCACCCCAAAAGTCAATTGGCCCTAACTGAGCCCGAGCCCACAGCCAATTCCTCGAGAAACGGCTCTTAGTCAGTCTGTCTCCGTAGCAGACTCATCTGATCGTCATCATGCGAGGCAGTCTGCTTGCTTTGGCAGCCCTGCTGGCGCCTTTCTGCGCAGCATATGCCAGCGGAAATACCACTCAGTCGACGCCGAAGCCTGACAAAGATGGGAAGTACTGGATCTATGGCAAAGGCATCTCGGCGGCTTTTGTCCCTTACGGAGCCTCGATAGCCAACCTGATGATCCATGACAAGCACGGAATCGAGAGGGACATCGTCACGGGCTTCGACAACGCCACCTTCTTCACGGAGGACAAGAAGCATGATCACTTTGGTGGCATTCCCGGGAGGTATGCCAACCGCATCAAGAACAGCACTTTTGAGATCGACGGTGTGCAGTACAAGATTCGGCCCAACGAGCACAAGACAGCCGAGTTCCCCGAGGGTCTCAACACCCTCCACGGAGGTCCCAATGGGTGGGACTGGCGTAACTTCACCGTTGTCTCGCACTCCAACGATAGCATCACCTTCTCTATCCACGACGCTGATGGGGAGGAGGGCTTCCCCGGCGAGGTGGTGTCGTATGTCACCTACACCTTGAAGGACATGCAGTGGGACTTCAAGATCGTCGCCCTCTCCCTGACCAAGAAGACCCCTATCATGTTGACCAGCCACACCTACTGGAACCTTGATGGCTTCTCCAACAACGAGACAAACACTATCTTCAACCACACCTTCCACATGCCGTACGGTGGCCAGAGGGTTGCTGTCGACAACATCCTTATCCCGACCGGCGACATCCTGGCCAACCAGCAATACTCGGTCAACGACTTCTGGAGCGCACCCAAGCAGATAGGTGCCAACCAGACCTCACCTGAGCTGCTTGGCAACTGCGGCTTCAACTGCACCGGATACGGTAAGCTCCTGACAGGATCGAGAGGTCTTTGAGCCTTGACTAGTGTTAACATATGTATACTAACGTTTTTGCACAACCGCCATAGACAACTGCTGGCTTGTCAACCGTGACCAGAGCGGCCCCTTCGATTGGCGCGAGAGCGGACCCGTGGCGAGCCTGTCTTCAGACTGGTCCGGCATCAAGCTCGACATCTACTCCGACCAGGAGGCCTTCCAGATGTACTCGTGCGGCGGCCAGGACGGTACCATGCCGCTCAAGAAGACCCAGGGCATTAACGATAACCCGGACTTCCCTCGCACCATTCCCAAGTACGGCTGCGTCGTGCTCGAGGTCCAGGACTACATTGATGCCATCAACCAGCCCAGCTGGGGACGTCAAAAGAAGCAGATCTTTGGCCCCGGCGACGACCCTTACGTCGTGCAGGCCAGCTACCGCTTCAGTGTGCAGTAAGTGCACATTGGTGTTGGCTCGACACCGAGGAAAAAAAAAAGGAAAGGGTTATGTTTGGATGAGGCGCGTGCGACGACGAGCTGTGTTGTATACATGATATTTTTCACTGTCGGGATTGCGGTGGCCTCTAATTCCTCGCATAACTATAAATAATAATGATTAATAGTTGCCCATAACTCTCCTAAACGGTGCCGTGTTTTGATGTTGAGAGCAAATTCCGTTGAATGCGTCGAGGAAAAAAAGAGGGAAAAAAAAAGGAAAAACACATGTCAATCAGAGACTGTGCGACAGAATATGAAAAGGGAAACGACCAAGGATTACAAGGTCGTAGAATGAAAGACGTGTGTTAGAATCTGAATTACCCGCTGAACTGTGATTTCGAAAATGTCGTTTTTATCAATCGACCACAGATGAGATTTGCCGCAATTATCTTACAGCGAGCAATTTCGCAAGGAAGGAAACACATGCCCAAAATCAAGAATTGCACCGCATCTCCCCCAAAACAACTGACTATAAGAATTGATTGACGACTTGGCTTGTCGTCGACATCGGCGCATTTACTAGTACATCACAACAAGAGCAGCCAAAAAAAAAAATGTCAACAGCAACCCTCCACCCCCGCCAACCTTTGACAAAGCCACCTCATAATCCGCTGCCCCCCGTCCTACATACGCCCACAGGACTTGCACTGCTCGAGCTCCAGGGCTCAATCAACACAGGCGAGGGATCGGCGAGTGAGCTCACGGCCGGGGCCATCACGCAGGTCGGCCGGCTCGATTTTCCAGAATACGTGGCCGGCAAGTCGGAGGATGGCGGGTCGTGGATGAAGCGTGTATACCTGTACGTCGGGACCAACCAGAGGCTCACGGGCGAGATCAAGAAGCTTCCGAGACCCGTCGCCATCATTCGAAGGCGGAGGACGGGTGATTTGGATGACGACGAGGTCGAGATGCAGGACAGTGGTGGGGACGAGCTCGAAGTTGTTGAGGTTGTGAGATACAAGCTGGTGTTTTCTCAACGGCCGGAACCAGTGTCGACAGCGGCAAGCTAGCTCAGAATGGTGCAGGAAGTCGTGGCACACCATGCCACACCCATACGAGCTACAAAGACGATATCAGGCAAACACCGCACTTAGTAAGGTAGATGAACCGGCGACGATTTAATACTGAATGGCCACATTTTGACACGGCAAGGGGTCCTGCAGACTCTTTACATCGATCAAAGAATACGGATGCGCGAATTGGAAGAATCAACGGCTGAATGGCATGATGATAGAAGGCAGTATATTGACATAGCACGCTTTATTTCTAAACTTGACAATCAAAGCTACTTCCTCGCTACTGTACCGCGGAGCTTAACAGTCTGTTCATAAAGAACGTCTTTGAAAGCGAAAAGGAAGGCTGCAGTCAACACGCTCTGGCTGACCTTGGGACCAATTCCTGTTACAAGACACAGGACATATGTTAGCAAAAGAAACCGTGCCATAGAAACAGAAAATCAACAGACAATACTTGCCCTTGTACAGACCAGAATATCCCTCCTCTTTAATCACTCTCCTCATAGCCTCCGTCATGCCTTCTTTCCTTCCATTGTCGGCGACGTGCATTTGGCTCTTGACAGTAATGTATGGGTACGTGATCGAGGTCGCAAACAGCTTGCCTAGAGCACCTAGGAAGAAGGCGACAGTAGGTGTGACACGGCGCCTCTTCTCGACCGTATTCTTGAGCTGCTCGAACAGCGTGTACTGAAGGATGGGGTTGATAACGAGAACCAGCGCCGGCATGACGCCACGGAACAGCGCCTGGGGACCCTCGTGCCTCAACAGCGCCAGCAGCGTGGCCATGGTCCCCGGCGCGGGCTCGACCTTGGGCCCCTTGACGACGCTCGTCTCCGCCTTGTCTGCCCCGTCGGCCAGGCCCTCTTCTGCGGCCTTTTCATCGTCGGAAGCCCGCGCGACCTGCTGTTTCCGCGTGGTCATGCGTGTGTTGACGACCCAGATGGGGTTCGTGATGAGGACGGTGGCGGACCCGGCGAGGGCGCCGGCCAGCATGGACTCGACCGTGGTCAGCTTGCTCGAGGCGCGGCCGGCGCGCACGGCGGCCTTTTCGAAAAAGGCGCGCGTCCACTCGTACCAGTAGTAGTAGACAAAGTTGGTGACGGTGATGCCGAAGAGGGCTGACGAGAGGCCGGCGTACAGGCCAGAAGCCCCCTCGCGGGCGACGATGGTGCGGATGGCATCGAGGAACGCGCCGGCTTTCTTTTTGGAGTCGGCCTGCTTGGCCTCTACCTGCGCGCGGGTGGAGATGGTTATCAGAGGATACCTAAAGAAAATCTCGCAGAAAAATGTCAGCTGTGATTGTCAGTTTGTAATTGGGAGTCCATAGACGAGACGCCAATCGCGAATTCTTAGCGCTCCGTCGCGCGCGTGCGAGGGGTGTCAAGAAGCAAAAGTCTAGCCACATATTATCAGACGTACGTGAGGATCATGGATAGGAGACCCCCTCCTGCACCGGCAAGTGCGTGAGCGACATTGTCGTTCTGAGGGATGACGGGCTTCGAAGCGGCAACCATCTTTGTGGGTAGACAACGGTTCGAGTCTCGACCTGCACTTTGTTATACTACCACTGCAGTTCTAATATCGTGAGATGAAATAGTGTCACCGAGCTGTCGAAACCCAAGAAAAAAAAGAATATTCTTAATCCTTTTGTTGTGGAACTAGAGAGCGAGTGAAGTCTGTTTTCTTTTTTTTTTTGTTGGCTGATACCAAGAGCAAACAGGAAAAGCGAGTCAAAATATCTGTAAAACCCAGTGCGTTACAACTTTGCCCGGCATGGCTGCTGGGAGTGCAGCAAACGATGTCAACATATTTGAATCTCCTGTTTAATGGCATGTGTCTGTGACGTGCCCCTCCAGCCAATGTCTATCTTGGTCTGGCACCAAGGGCCGGGCGTTCCAGTTCAAACCGAGGTCCAATCTAGGGGCACCAAGTCAGCTTGTTGGCGCTGCTCCACTTCCCCGGCTTCGGCATAACGTAGTCGGCTGCGTTCATGCAGTTGCGCACATGGAACTCAAGAGCCGATTTCATGAGCCTAAATCGCGTCAGATCAATGCCAACATGCATTACTATTGTGTCTGCTGGGTTCTCTGTATCTGTGCCTTGGCCGACAATATACCGGTGATCCAACTACCTTTACAAACTGTGGTTTGTATTAGTCCAATTGTCTAATCTTGAAGAAGAAGAAAAAAAGCTTATAGGTATCTATAACAGTCCCTAGAACGGTTTCATTCATTGGTTCTTCAGAAAACGTAATTTTGAAGTTAAGGCTGCTGCTGACCGAGTTTCAGCTGCTCGCAGTGGAGGGCACCTCTATTGTCAAGTAAGGCCAGCACCGGTGGGTGGTGATTAGGTCGTAGGTACCTACTACACTGTCCTACAGTAGCTCTCTCATTTTACATGTGATTTGGCGTCGTTGACTGACTCGAGTCTAGGGTGGGGCGGCATGTTCAACCGTTGCTGCATTATTTGCAATAAAATCAACACGACCCACACAGGACTGGGCAGTTGAATATTGCGGGTATTTTGATCTCACATGTAGAAGCACGCTTACAACACTCCGTACAACATCTGTACATGATCGGTTCCATCTCAATACTTAATTATTCCTCCCCCTATTAAGCAACGGGAGATGCTAGTATAACAACCCTAACCCAGATGCCAAGCATCCTTCAACTCCAGTACCACCAATCCCATGAGCACCCGAGCCGCCCCTCCTGCAGCAAGGGAGAAAGAGTGAGAGATGAGGAAATGGAGACACACAACAGAGAAACCCGGACCATTCGCAACCCTTGAATGAGCCAATCTGAAAGTGCTATTTTTGGTTCCGTTATCCGTTCCCTGCAGCAGCCGCAGTTCCCACCCAGAAAGCCGACCCTGAGCCAAGCAAGCTTGGGGTGGCAGCCTAAAGGTACAGACAGACAGCTGTCTGCGGAGATGAAAGGTCTCGAGCGACTCATTGGCATCATTGCTCGCGCTTTGATTTCAATTGTAGAGGCACGCACCACACACAAAAGCTGAAACCCTGAATCGCGACACGTCCTTCTCCCCGGCATCCCCGGCATCCCCGCCATCATCATTGTCCGCCCGGACATGACCTGGACTGAATTGAAAACAGAAAGCACAAAAAAAAAACCATCGACAAGGCCGCCACCAGGGCTGTTCGCGGTAGTACAGTGAGCAACCCGCCCGCCCGCCTGCCTGCCACCCTCAACAGCAAACTCCTCGTATGTAGCTGGGCTGGGTCGATTCAAGGCTAGACGAGGTGATACAGACCGCTAGCCTGTGAACCTTGGTTTTAACCCAATAAAACCGCAAGTCTTCCGAGCTTGCGGGAGCGAATAGTGCAAACATCCCCTCAATTGAGACAATCTTTCTTCTTGGGGCCTGGTGTCGTCCCGGGATCTCCGACATAAGGCCTCAAACCCGGCGCATTTGCCCTAAACTGGACCCTGACTGCTGGTACGCGACGCTGGTGGACGTCTATCGACTTCCTTGTTTGTTGGGAGCCTTCCCCAAACGCTGTCAACCCGTCGGTAGCTTATACTGGGGGTCTTGGGCGGATGTCGATGAATTGATTTCCTCCGCCTCATTATATCTGCCAGTCTCCAGGGATGGACTGCGGGGTCTATATCTGTCGATGCTCAGCCCTCTTGGAATCGCACGCCAAATTATAGTCATATACGCGAGCGCGAGTCATCCCATTAAACGCCTTAAGCGCCGCAGTCACTCGCACTAACTCCACGCATCTTTGGACGGCATTGTTTACCTACCTATACCCTATCAAGGGGCTTGATCACTGACCGCGGCCTCTTGCGTCACCCAAATACGCACGCCTCGCTTTCTCACGGCGGTACGACTGCCTCATACAGTGCCATGCTACAGCGACCAACAAGAACCGCTGTTACCACTGGAGTTCTTCTATCGCCTACCGCTCCAACACCGCGAGCTATGGTTACTTCGTCCACTACAGCAGTACGCAGACCGTCTCTTCCTTCCCGGCACGCGATAACGAATGAAACCATCGGCGACGCCTACGTCAGTTTCATATTCTACTGTAATCCGGCAGTGCCGCCCAGTACCGACTCCTCGGCCCTCAAGGAGGCCTTCTGGCTGCCACCCAAGAGTGAAGGCAAGACTTTTAGCACCTTCACTCTGTACGAGCTTATTGGGAAGCTGAACCAACGAGATGAAGTCAAGACTTGGGGCGACTTGGCTCTCCGCCTTGGTGTCGAACGTCCCAAGGCCGAGAAGCAACAAAGCGCCCAAAAGATACAACAGTACGCCGTGCGCCTGAAGCGCTGGATGAAGTCGATGCATGTAGATGCATTCTTCAACTACCTCTATGGCGAGGAAAACGAATATTTCACGGACATACCCCCAGAAGGAACCCCCATCACTGATGTTTCACGGGACGGCGTAGCGCCCGAGGATGACATGGCTTTGCGCGCCCTTCTCCCCCATATAAGGCCCAGAAGGGGCAGAAGGGCACGGGATGACGACGAGTCAGGAGAGTCGCCCGCAAAGGTAGCAAGGATTGAGATGGATGATTGCCCGCCGACTGCCGGTCGGACAGACGCTATACATGACCCTTGGTCGGCTCTGCCTGGCAGTCTTGGCGGTGACTTGAGGAATGTGCCAGGAGCTTCCAACCAAGCTTGGACGATTGATCCACCTCCACTATCAGCGCACCCTCGGTCGGCAATCACACCCTCCACGAAAGCTCAGTTCTGGGCTGATGAGCCCAAGTCAGCCATCACACCCAGCCGCACAGGCAGTACCGGTCACAAACGGCATGGGCCAAAAGTGGTGTCGTCGGCCTGGAAGAGCGGCCAAGGTACGAGCGGCAAGACACGCGGGCGGCCTCCCAACAGTCGTATGTCAAACAATGAAGGCGCCTCGGCTTACCCCATGGATACACCGATCTCGGCCGCGCCGAACTGGCCAACAAGTAATAATACCACAGATCTTGGTTGGGGCCGTGGCGATTTGCCATCGACACACGACATGCTACAGTCTAAATCCTCCCAAACGCCACCCGCACACGAGGCCACTCCGCCAACCCTTCCTGCTCTGAACACGGCTCTTTCGATTCAGGATCTGCAGCAACAGCCGTACCCGCAGCCCGACCTGCAGTCGTCTTCCCGGCCACTAGAGAAGCCCAAGGGACTTTCATTGCATGTTCCCGAGAGGGTTGGAAATGAAGTGCGATTAGCAACACCTCCCCCGCCTACCGTTACGGTCAATGGACAGTCGCCTGCTCCACCAGTTCAGGGCCCGAAATTATCAGGACCCGAATTTCCACAAGCCCCCAGCGTGCGGCTCACGCCAGAAGTAACGTCATCCATACCACCGCCGGACCCCAGCACTACCGAGGACGACAAGCCCAAAGTTTGCTTCAAAGACCCTAGCAATCGCACCAACATGGACGAGCTTGAGGGCTTCTTCGCACACGAGATCATGACCGGAATCTGGCGGGACAAGGACGGCAACAGAATACCTAGCTGTAGCGTGGACGAAGCATTTGCTATAGTCCGCAAGGTGATCCAGAGCCTCCTGGACGCTGCCATTACGGAGGTTGGGTTCATGCTCAACGTATCTGCTCTTGCAGGTGGCAAGGTGCTCATGACGACCTCATCACTGCAGATCACAGTCGTCGAGGAGCGGGAAGAGGAAACTCTTTACAGTTGCAAATGGCTTTTGCAGCTCGGTGACCTCAAGGGCGATTTCGAGATGCAGGAAACGGTAAGACACGATACGTGGCGGAAGCCGGCAGACCTGAGGCGGAATGGGGCCTCAGGAGCTGAGGTCTCTGTGCCCAAGGCGTCACGATCAGAGGACTCCAAGGTGATGACCGCATCGGAAAGCCAGGGGACCTCAGGCGGGACTGCTCCAAAGCCAAGAACGAACTCGGGTAGCTCTGCGGAAGTGAGTGGCACTGAATCCGCCGATTACTGGAAGGAGAAGTACCGTGAAGTGGCCGAGATGTATAAGCGGAAAGACAAGGAGCTAGCCCGAATGCAATCAGCAGTAATGAAGGCCTTGCAGGATCCACGTGCGGACCGACTATAATTTGAGGGATGGGCTGGTTGTGTATATAGAAGAAAATGAAGGATAATGATCATAGCAAAAGTTTTTGGATACCCAATTTGAGCACACTAAAGGCTGTACCCAGACACAATTTCAAGAGGTGGTTTTGGTTTTCTTCAAGCGGGTGTTGGCTTGGTTATGAATAAATGACAAGGCATAGGTGGTGGTGAAACTAGATGACGGCGGACACTGAGGTCTGGATATCATAATAGCTTGAGACGGGTGGTTTTGGGTGATTTGACCACATTTAGATTTCAAACATGCACAAGAAATTAGATTAAATAGACATGTACGTCGTGCTTTGCTCGTGTGCGATTAAATCCGAGTTTTCTTGAGTTTTGATTCCCTGGTTAGATATATTCCGACTTTGATTCATTTATAACTGTTGCGGAATTAAATTCGTCAACTTGTACGTACCAAACTACGTAACCAGGCAGTTAGCCCCCAAGCCACTAATACCGAGTCTCTTCATAGTTGGGATTATTTACTTGCAAAATTCTGTCGTACTCAAGTGGCACTGCCCGTCAAACCTGGATAATCGGCGTGCGCGTGACTTCACCTACTAGATAGGCGGGAACTAAGCTTGAGTAGCGACCCCGCTCAGCCGCCGCATGTCCCAGACGTCAGTTTGTGTACGGCAGGCTAAGTAATCGTTTAACAGACGTGAACAGCAGAGATATCTCTACCTGATTAGGCACCTCGCCCTCTGCAACCTGATCGGAGCTGCGAGTTTTGCCCTCTGGATCTTGCACACACACCAGCAAAGACATAATCTCCAAGGGACGTAACGACAGCCTTGAAGGCAGCCATGGCATCTACAGAAGGCATGTCGGTAAATACAACCTCTACCGCAGGATCGCCTGAATCACATCAAACACGGACAGAGACGATGGACACGACCGTGCAGTCATCAGCTGCATCGACGGCAACGACGCAAGACATGACAGGATCGTCCACATCTCGATACCAGCCGCCGTCCGCGTCCGCAGCGTCGTCGGTATTCTCCGCCCCGACGTGGTGGCCACAGTTGGGCTTCCGCGGAGCACGAGGTGGCGACACAGCCACCACGCTGGCCAGCGCGACCGGCGCATCGTCCAGGGCACATGTGCAGGGCTCGGTCCCTCCTCCCGTGACCGCAGGGCCCTCCAGGAGACCTGTGGACGTTGGCCTCCCGACGTCGCCGCCGTCTCCCGAACAGCAGCACCAGCAGCAAGCCAACAACGTCGCCGAGGCGCGCGCGGCGCTCGAGGCGTCCATGGCCAACATCCTGGACCGCGAGCTCGTGCCCCGCGCCACGGCGCTGCACCGCGGCGAGCGCGTCATCAAGAAACAGCAGGCCGACGTGGTGCGCGCCACCGGCGCGCTGCGCCAGGCCAACCGGCAGCTCGAGGAGGTGGTCGAGGACGTCAGCTGGAAGCTGAGGGAGGTGGGCGACCTCCAGAATTGGACCGAGTTGCTGGAGCAGCGCTTCCTGGCAGTCGAGGAGACGATGCGGCTGGTCAGAGAGGGCGACAGTGACGAGGGCAGTTGTAGTAGCTGCCAGTGCTCAGAGTGCTGTTCGGACTGCGGGGAGAGTGAGTGGGATGGGAGTGCTGACGAGGGCGAGGAAGTACCAGATGCCAACTCCCACAACCAAGACCGAGCGGACGCTCTAAATGTTGCTGTTGGACTAGAAGGACTGCCGAGTATGTCTCGGCCTGTGGAGCAGCGTCGCGATAACGAAGATCCTCTCGTATCGAAAACGAGCTTTGTCGATGCTTGTTATGTATCCCTCCCCGAGGAAGCCTGGTCGCCGGTAGACATTGACATAGCTTGTCAGGTACCACTTCCTGAAGATTTTCTGCTCGGCGAGCAAGATGATTGTTCAGATGCATGGGTTCATCCGCAAAGTACCATACCTGTCGAGGAGTGTCCACGTGCACAATGAGCTACTGCTCATTACCTTGACCATGTAACTTGTTTCTTTTGGAGAACTCTTTGCTTGTCACCGTGCAACGACTCACAATATTATGATTAAGCAACGATACAATATGCTATTACAAATCGTTTCGACCTGGAGTTGAGCTCGCACACTTCCGTTTGCTCCAAAGTAACCTCTCAGAAGTGCCACAATGAATCATGTCCTCTTCAAACGCCCAAGCTACCCATAAGTACCACCCAGCGACAATGTCTTGGGAACGAGTAAATAACACCGGACCAAGGGGTCAGACTAGATCTGAACAATATCAAGCCATGCATATTAAATGAGACCAGGAAGCATAGTGTAACGCTTCTTCTTGTACTTGTCGGGGAACAGCTGCCTCAGCGCCCTTTCCTTCTGTATCGACCAGATCATCATATAGTAGCCACCCATGACGATAGTGATGACGGTTGCCCACGACCTGGAGACCATAATCATGCCGACCCAAGCTATGACCTCAAACATGTAGTTGGGGCATGTGACCACGCTGCTCCCGACGCAGGAAGGAATGCCCTTCTCGGTGGTACCAGGCGCGCGCAGGTTTGCGAGGTGGAGGTGGACGATGCCGTTGCAGAGCTCGCCGTAGACAAAGAGCGCAAGACCCAGGTAGTCTATTACGTTCAGCTCCGACCGAGCAATATCCTGGAAGAGAGGGACGCCCCCGAAGAGGCTGTAGTTGGCCGGCGCATAAAAGACGAAGCTGCAGGCCAGGCCAGCTGACACCCAATATAGGAAGCAGTTGCGGAAGAGGGCAAAAAAGGGCATCGTGTTGGCCGAGAAGCGGTGGACAAAGACGGTCTCCACCTCACGCTTCATAAAGTGAATGATGAAGAGGGCGAACGAGAGCTGTTGGATGGTTGTCAAGGCCGGCATAGGCTTGCCAGAGGCGGATCCAGGATAGCTGCCCAGCGCGGGGTAGATGTAGTCTCGACCTGCGGCGAAGATGCAGTGGAAAAGGATCGGCCCGAAGTATTCAATGAAGAAGACCGTCCGCCAGCCAATTTGGGGACCTACACGCCGGTGCAGAGAACCAACTGTTAGCTGAAGAAGTCTTCAAAACTATGTCTAGGGTTGTGCTTTGCTTACCCAAATCCTTAACCAGCACCTCTCCAGCAGACACAACATTAGGCAAATCCCTGACCAGAGCCTTGCGATCCTTGAGAATAGAGTTGGTCTTGGGGTCGTGGACGCCAATGCGGTTGAAGTCGGAGACCTTGGCCTCTTTAGCCACAGCGCGCTTCACATCCTCAACAGTAGCGTCGGTGGGGAGCTCGATGGACTCTGGTAGACGTTTAAAGCCGCCTTTCTTGGAGCGGTTTCGCACCCTCAGGCTCAGTCTTGCAGCCATTCTGTCAAGTGCCCAACGTAGTTGATTATTGGTTGGTGGTATGTAGTCGTTACCGATCACAAGAACGCCACTAGCTATGTGGACAAAACTTCGAGAGAGCCCCCAAAGAAGCTTATAAAATTTGGCCTTGTTTGCCTACGGCTTACATACCGCACTGGGCATGGAACTTCGGAAAACGACAGGGGATAACCTTGGTCCCACCAGAAACCCCATTGTCAACCCCACTACTACTTATAAACCGACCCCCTGCCTGCCGACAAAAAAAGTGTTGGCAAGTGAAAATCCGCATGCGAGCAAAGTACGTCGTGCGTGTCTTGGCCAAATGCAGGGTAGGCAGAACGATGGCATACCATCGTACACCAACTGCCTTTTACCTAGGGACCTAGACTAGTAGGTCTCTGGCTACCCACCTACCTTGGTACTAGATATGTTCTCTCGAATCTACAGGTTGAGCACCTTGTGATCAGGTAGAAAGAAAGAATAGCTGCCGTGTGATAATGGAATATCCCGTGAATATCGAATGGAGTACATTCTCACATGCGGCATGCCCAAGATCTAGATAGTACGGAATTGAAGGTAACAATTAAATGCCCGCCGGCAGCCCCGGTTGGTACTTCCTCCGTTAGAGTGGCCAGTCTGGTTCGCAAACCAAGACAAAATTGTGGCGTTGAGTGTGGCTGGTGTGTATGGTCCGTGCACTAGGGCTCTTGGAGAGGCGGGATTCCAGCATCACGCCCACCAAATTTGGCCTGAGACGACCTTCGCATTTTATCGACCCCCAATTTTTCCACGCCTTGCGAAATCGACGACCACTCAGCCCACGCTTGCATCTGGTGAACAGCTAAATCATCAGGTACGTTCGCTGTCACCGGCTACAGGTGCAGATTTTCTCTCTCTCTCAACTTGAGAGATTATCGCCGACAAAAACCCCGACATACACTCGCTTGAAAACGGTAGCGGTGCCCCACGAACTTTTTCACTAATTCCTCGCTCGCTGGAAATCAGGAACAGCAATCATGGGTATCTCACGAGACTCTCGCCACAAGCGCTCTGCCACCGGTGCAAAGCGCGCTCACTACCGTGAGTACAACCATTCTACTCGGACACTGAGATTTCGCGGATGGGAGGGCACGATTCCGTGATCCTTTTGGAGGAGGGTTCTGACATGAGAATCGACCAATCTTTTAGGCCAGAAGCGTGCTTGGGAGGCTGGTCGCCAGCCCGCCAGCACCAAGATCGGTGCCAAGCGCATTCACACCGTCCGTGTCCGTGGCGGCAACACCAAGTACCGTGCCCTTCGTCTCGACTCGGGCAACTTCTCGTGGGGCTCCGAGGGCGTCACCCGCAAGACCCGTGTCATTGCCGTCGCCTACCATCCCTCAAACAACGAGCTTGTCCGCACCAACACCCTCACCAAGTCCGCCGTTATCCAGATCGACGCTGCGCCATTCCGTCAATGGTACGAGGCCCACTACGGCCAATCGCTTGGCCGCAGACGGCAGGCTAAGCAGGCCAAGGAGGGCGAGGAGGTGAAGAAGAGCAAGAGCGTGGAGAAGAAGCAGGCCGAGCGCTTTGCCGCCCGCGGCAAGGTCGACTCTGCTCTGGAGAAGCAGTTCGAGGCCGGTCGTGTATTTGCTGTTGTCTCGTCGAGGCCTGGCCAGTCCGGCCGGTGCGACGGTTACATCCTGGAGGGTGAGGAATTGGCTTTCTACCAGAGGAAGCTCCACAAGTAAAGGAAAATGATGGCGGATTTTATGGCTGGGAAATGAACAATGGTTTTTACTGCTTTGGTCTCTGGTGGGTGTTCAGGTATTGCTTGATGTGCCCTAGGTGGGATTTTTTCTCAGTGTTACGGGAGGGACGAGGCGTCGACTTCGTTTACCCATTACTGCCCACCTAATGGCCGCTTCCTCATTGCATTGCAAACGGGAGGATTTTATGGTCGGTCAACAAAATCCAACAGTGATTCTTCGCGTTATCCCTATTTGCATGTTATCTCAAAGTGATTACAACTTTGACTCGTTAGGCTCGTGAATTGGCAAATGTTGACACATACTTAGGGAGGTAGGTGAAAATCGTAACCCTGTAACAAATTTGTTGTTTAGATTGCGGTTTCTAGACTGCCTGGTCTGCGCCGAGTTAGACAGCCCCTTTTAAATCGACTCAAATACGTCAGAGTTGGGTCTACGTTGAGGGTTTTGAAGAACAAGAAAAAAAAAGATTTTAGACGGGCACTGTGGTGCAGAAGCCCAAATGATTGTAGTTTCTCGCACCAAATACGGACCATCAGCACAAAGTAGCATGATGTGCTGTGGTATTAAGTATTACTGCGGTTTGGTGATTCTAAATAACTGCACTAAACATGAAGTGAGCCATAGCTACTGATATGTGACAAGGGTGCACGGAATTTGTAGGTGCTACAGCGGGGTGGAAAACCTTATCACGCGGCTTGTATGCAAAAAGGAAGCAATGAACTTTTGATTCCTTTCATCTCCTCTTACAAAATAATCTGTTTGAATGTGTAGCACATAGACGAGGTATTGTGACCTCCGAGACAACCGGGAATCTGGAGATACCAAGTTAAGATGTTCAACACTTATGTAATCTTTAGGTCTAGATAGTTCTAGTTCTAGTCTAGTCTAGAACTAGTACTTTGCAAGAGTGGCATGGACCCAAGGTGCCTACCTACCTAGATAAGTTTTTCATTACGGTAAAAGGAGTCAATTGAAGTCAGCCCTGTTAAATACGGGAGAAATCTCTCTCTTATCCCTAGGGCTTTTGAAGGCACTCAGAAAATTCATATACATTCGATGAGGAAATATAAAAATACCGCCAAACATTTGTCGCGGTAGTTGGCCTCTAGGACTGACCCGAGGACGTTGAAGCGCGACTGGCGTGTCCCAAGGTGGGGCTCAACTAACCACCTTCTCGCACGTTCCTTGATCCCACGAGTGGCTGCAGACTGGCAGGCATTTACACCGTGCCAAAGCAGAAGCAAACACGCACAGTCACCGCGCGACCCACCATATCGAACAAACCGGGAGAGCACTTTTGAGCTTTGCCAGGCGTCATCCACAATTACGCAAATGTCAGGTTAGATCGTCACCTTTGCCTGACTTCAGGTATCTCTGTCGACCACAAACCTCATCCTCAGAACTCTACTAAACCGACACAACGTTGATCTCGCAACGGAGTACTTGATAAACTCCCAAGCGACAGGAACTCATCGGAGTTTTCAACTTGCCCTCAGAATTTCCCAGCGCAGCTCTGGTGATCTCGTCGGAGGTAATTTAGGCTAGGATTCGACAAGCTGCACTTGTCTTGAATCTTTTTTCTACTCCTTCGCCTGGCGACTCCGAGACTGCTGCTTTCAACCATACAAACGGCGTACGATAGTGATTCGTCATCACCCCACCAAGACGAAGCAACTTCGAAGCGTCCGCTTTATCGCGAATACGAGACCTACCTGATCTCTCCATCATTCGTTGGTGCCGATAGCCATCTCTGCAACTGGAAAACACGAGTCGGCCCGTGGTAGCGCGCGGAGTGTCTGATCATTTGGACACTCCAGCAGACGCAACGCCGTTGTCGCAGTGGCAATACCTGAGGGTAGTGGAGGGGGAGCTTTTGATTTCTACTGCGGCTTTGCCGCCCCATCGTCGACATGGGAAAGATCGTTAAGACCCTTCAGCAGAAGCACAAAGAGACTCTGGTACGTCTGACGGGCCCATAACCCGTAGTTGCCGTCCCCCCGCCGATCGCACTGGAGCATCTACTGACTTCCATCGTATCTAGTCTCCATGGCTGAAGGAATATGTCGCCAAGGTTGCGGAAGCCCCGCTTCCCAAGATCCCACAGCTGCTTGCCGAGTTCCCCATGACATGGCCGTTCCCCAGGGGCGATCTATATCACTGGATTCCACTTCTCAATCGTTTCGATAACATACTCGAAGGCTTCTGTCTCACCTACCAGCTTGCTGAAAGACCGCAAGATCGGGATTTCACATGCGAGATTCTACTCAAGAAGGGTGCTTCCGTGGAGTATTGTGATGATGCGCCGTGGACTGAAGCCGATCTGGCGAAGCTTGGCTATGGTGCAGACGGCGACAGTCACCTAATCATTACCATACTCAAATTCAGCAGTAAGCTCCTGGAGCACTGCGGCAATCGCAGCATATATTCATCAAGCTCCCACTTGAACAGCCTTCTAAACTCAACCTCATTTCCGGTCCTAAGAGCTACCTTGGAGGTGGGAATGGAGCTTGCCCAACGCTACCAGGCGTCCGTCAAACGCATGTCTCATACTCCTCGTGCTGTGGGGGCGGCACTTTTGGCCAGCCATTATAATATTGACTTGGACAGGGTCCAGCAACTGGCACAGCCTTTCGTCAAGACGCCAATAATAGGATTCACGGCAGACTCAGTCACGCCAACTACTCCAGGCTCTGCGAGTGCAAAGGGAAAAGAGAAGGCGCAGACGCCCACAGCGAAAAATGCTGCTCCAAAGTATGCTAATGACCTGACGTCTCTCGCAATCCCTGATGATCAAGGCCCTGGGTTCTGGAGTGGCTGGGCCGACGTGAAAGTCACCTATTACCCTAAGCCTGGTAGTCAACCACCTGCGCCAGCACCTGGCTTCCAGCCTGCTGGCGAGCGAGCTCATGCAAACATGCCCTCGACACCGACTCCTCTGCGGAGGAGTAGCACCATGGGCTCGCACCAGCGGACCCCACGTGGTGAGCGGGCATCCGCGGATGATGTCGCTTCCCCGGTTTCGCCTTTTATCACCAGCACCGGCGGCGACGAGACTACCAAATCGCCGCAGAAGACATTCGAGCTGCCTCAATCAACAGTCTTGAACAAACCAATCCATGAAATCATGGCGCGGTGTCCCGAAGACATGCCTGAAGCCTCACGCTATGAAGTTTTGAACCGACTAAGGGTTTCCAGGGCACTACTGGCATCACCATCAGCACGCCAAGAGGCATTGTCTGTTCGCCTGCTCGCCATTACCAATTTATCCTACATCCACCCGGAAGCTTACTTTACGGAGAAGGTCCTCAAGCAAGACAACGACGAGCCTAGACGGTATCAGCTTGTGTATCAGCTTGCAGACCTTATTCATCCAGTCCCTGATGGCAAGCCTAGTGTGCCAATCTGGCTGCAGACGATCGCATTAAAGCTACTCCATGCTGTCTCTAACTTTTCGACTAAACACTCTGATGTGCTGTCGGCTCTCAATGCCAACGTCAACCATGGTGTCCTCCTCTACGTCATCCGGAAAGCAGTTGCTGGCATGCGTGCGGATACCCTCGGCGGTTCTGATGCCGAAGAAGCTGAAGCCAACGATTGGCGAGAAGCCCTGTTCGCCCTGACTCTGCATATGTCTGTGTCCGCCCGGTTTGGGACTGAAATGATAGGAGCTGGCATAATGGACAACCTTGTCGAAATCCTGGATATTCGCACCCCCGTGGCGGAGAGGTTCCATGCAACTGCCCTTAACTTCCTGGATGCATTAATATACACCTTTCAGGGTGCCTTCCAGTCATTTGTGGACGCAAAAGGCCTGGACAGGATTTCTGAGCTCACGGTGATTATGGTGAATAAGGCCACCGAGCTGACCGAGGCTGGCAAGGGCACTCCAGCCAATTTGCGTACAAGCACCGTGGACTATGAGATCCCTTACCACCAGCAGCAAACCCTCAAATGGCTTCTCAAGTTTATACACCACATTATGACAAGCTGGTACTCGTTTGGCGGCAATACCGACCGCCTTCTTCGTAATCTTGTCGACGACAGCAAACTTCTTCTAGGGCTTCGACACATTATTGAGCACATGGGTCGCTTCGGCTCTGTCGTATGGACAAATGCCATGATCATCATCAGCGACTTCATCAACAACGACCCTACCAGCTTCGCCGCCCTGATGGAGTCGGGACTGATCAAGAGCTTCTTGGAGAGCATAACCGGTCGCGAGCTCTCCTCTGACCTATCCGAGCGCCCAAGCGATACGACTGGCTCCGGTTCGAGCAACACTGCCGAGAACAATGCTGCAAACGCCGCAAACATGGAAGACAGTGAACATGAAGACGATTCTTCACCTGCGCCCAGTATATCTCTCCTGCCAAAGGACTACAATCGCCCCCACCCACCCACGAAGCAGATGTTGGAATCAAGGCGTGTTGATAAGCCTGCTAACCACATTTTGCCCTCGTCGGAGGCCATGCAAGTCATTCCTGGAGTTCTCAACTCAATATCTCTGAATAACATCGGTATCAAGATGGTCGTATCATCCGGGGCAATTGAGAGCTATCTTCAGATATTCGAAAGCCCGCGACATCTTCAAACAATGGAGGCCGAGAACGAAATTGCTGCGAACATTGGAAATAGCTTCGATGAGCTTGCACGCCACCACCCCGCTTTGCGCCCGGTGATATCTAACGCGGTTCTTGACATGGTGGCTTACGTGTGCCACATGGGCAAGGAGAAAGCAGCCAAGTCTTCTTGGGGTGTGCACCTATTGGTGCCAGGGCCTAATGGAGATACCATAGTTGCCGACGAGTCTCTCCTGGACAAAGTCAAACCAGATGCACCGCCATCTCAGGATGTTGAGATGACCACGGATGATTCGAGCAAGTTTGATGGCGCAGACGAGGGCAAGGAGCAGACAGTGAAGACAATCACACCATATGTGCATGCTGTGTCCAATTTTATGACCGCATACACTGGCAATAATTCCCTGAAAAAGTCTTTCACTCAGAAGGGTGGAATTGAGCTTCTGCTCGACATGGCTGAGATGCCCAGCCTGCCTCATGACTTTACCGATTCGCACGCGCTGAAGATGCTTCAGCATGTCATCTCCCTGCTTGTGGAGCAGTGTCCCATCATCGGGCTCCCTTCTCTCCTTAACCGCGCTCAAGCTGCAGTTGACGCCTTGGAGCCTCTTGTCAAGCATCATGGCGATTGTACCTTCTTTGAGCCGTTTGTTCGCGTCGGCCTATCTCTCAAGGACTGCGATAGCAAGGGAATTGAACTACTGGGTCAAGGCACCAAAGTTCTCAGGGCACTTTCAACCACGCAGTCCCTTGTCAAGACTCTGTACAACTGTCTACCACAAAGCACCCGGCAACAATCCATGGCTTTCCTGCCGGTTAATGTCTTTGACTACTACGCTCGCCTCATAGAGAAACTCGGCCCGCTCCTACAGGCCGTTCTTGTTGAGGAAATGGCTGTTGCAAAAGCTGTGCCGGCACACTGGCCACACCATACACCACTTCTGGGAGCGCGCCCGGCGGTAGTCGAGGCTGCCCCGGCCGCCCCAGCAAACGTCACTCCCGAAACCAATGACGCAGCCGTTGAAAACGCTGCTACCAACCTTGGTACAGTCGCATCGACGTCAAATGAAGGGCAGGAGGATTCGAAGAAGCCGGTCGCAATTGAGGAGACACAGTCTGCGGCATACAAGAACTTCCAAGTACTGCAGGGTCTCCTGCACTCTGTTGTGCCGACGTCATATCCATTCTTCCAGAGTCTAGGCAAGGCGCTCCTCCCTAGGCGAGAGCGGGACTCGTGGATTCGTTCCCAGCACCTCTGGATTGCTGAGGTGCTTGCGAAGACCGTTTCGGACCAGCTCAAAGTTGTGAAGGCTCTTTCTGTTAAGGACCTTCACTACTGGGCAGTCATGCTTCACAGTGTGGATGAGATGTTGACCGATACACCTCGTCATGGTGACCGAAGCTCGGTACAGGTCATCATTCCCGTGTTGTTGGCATTCAAGGCGCAGGGTGGATTTGAATCCCTCCATCTTGTACTGCGTCGCTTGGCCGAAAAAGCGTCTGCTGAACCGTCAGACCCAACTGATGGAAGCCCACGTCTCGCCCAGATCGGCATGAAGAAGATCCTCGATCTGTACCTCACAGTTGTGACGGGCAAGCGCATAATGGAGTCAGTAAATCTCATCAACATAGCTAGGGCCGAGTCACGTCGCGATGCTATGCCGATTGCTTCCCAGCTGGTGGTCGAGCTCCGTGCAAGCATACTGCCGGTCATTCGTGAGATTTGGGAGTCGCCACTGGTTGAGAAGGCGGAAGCAGGGGTGGTCAACAAGATTTTGGAAATCCTGCGCTGTATCAGTCTCGCTGATGAGGAGGCTGCCGCCCCTAGGGGTACAGACAAGGAGCCAAGCACGGTTTTCAAGCGAGAAAACGTTCCGTTCGACTGGCCTGCACAGCGTGGACTTATTAGCAATCTGGCCGCACGGAACAAGAGTGAAGACATTGATCTTATCCGAGAGGCTGTCTATCGTTCCCATGGAGTACTGGATCTAGCCGAAGAGTACTTATCAGCCCACAAAGCCAACATCGCTGGTCCTCGGAACCCCATACCTTCTCAAGACGCATACCGAGAAGAGTCTGCTCCTGAACCTACGGTTAGATCTGAGCCTGAGCCGCCTGCTCAGCCTCAAACCCGAGTGGATGGTGATGACGCGATGGTTATTGATCCCGTCCCTGGAGAGGTCAATCATCTGGTCCACCATTCTCTGCGGAACGAGCTCGCTGAGCGACCGACCCCTGCCTCCCCGAGTGGCGAAGGCGACGAGACCAGTACAGCTCTAGACACTCCACAGCAGGCAACGGTAGAACCTCCCAGCACAGCAGTCGCGCCGCCAACCACCGCAGAAGAGCCATTGGTAACTATGGCATTTGAGATCTTGACATCCGAGCGTGAGAAGCTCAGGGATAACCTGATCGAACGATGCCTGGACGTTATTCGAGCCCATCCGGATTGCGTCTATGATGTGTCGATGCTGATTAGGCTGACGATCTTCCGCCAGGAGGACAAGGCGAGCTGTCAAGAAATCGGCGAGACATTGGCCAACGCCTTGGTTTCTTTCGACGTCGACAACAAATCCAACTCTGTCAGTATCGCGGCATACGCTCATCTTTTATCCATGCTACTTCAAGAATCAGAACCATTCTTCCAGTCTATTCAGGGAACTCTTAGGGACAATGTGGAGATGTATTTGAGTTTCTTGAGAGTGTCGGGTGACGAGCTTCCATCTTGGATGCCTTACATCCTGCTTATCCTTGAGATACTTCTATTGGACGATGAGCAGCCAATCAAGGCGGAATGGTCTCCCCCGGGTCCGAACGACGAAACCATAAAGGATTTGGTTCTGCATGAAAAGGAGTCAAACATCAGCAGGGAGAACCGCGAAGAACTCTTGAACTCGATCCTTGATATACTCCCTAGGGTTGGAAAAGATCCAGTGCTCTCAGTAGCCGTTTTGAGGCTTTTGCAGATTCTTACCCGCACCCGTGAACTG
Source organism: Pyricularia oryzae 70-15 (assembly GCF_000002495.2). NCBI lineage: Eukaryota > Fungi > Ascomycota > Sordariomycetes > Magnaporthales > Pyriculariaceae > Pyricularia > Pyricularia oryzae. Next base: position 2,540,453 of record NC_017851.1, on the reverse strand, counting down.
GCCAAGGTGGTAGGGGAGAAGAAGAACCTTCAGCGACTCTTCGCTCTGGCTCGCCAAGTCGTGCCACTAGGTTCAGTGAAGCTTAGGGAAACAAAGATCAGCTCTTATATGATGACAATCCTGAGGCACATCGTGGAGGATGACGAGACCGTTCAGCAAATCATGCGCTACGAGATTCGTCACTATTTCGAGTTGCCGCAACGGAGCACCATACGGAACTATGACCTGAATAGCTACCTCAAGGCTCTGGGTCATGTTTCTTTGCGGAACCCCAAGCTGTTCATTGAAGTTACAGAGGAGATGGTGAAAATTTCGCAGTGGAAGAATGACACCCCAGAGGGCAAGACGAAAGTTTATTTGGCACTTAAGCCTGTCATAGACTCGAGCAAGCCAGCAGAGCCTGCCAAGGATGATTCAGTGGAGCCAGCAGTGCAACAGGGCACCCAAGATTTGAACATCAACGACGTTAAGCCATCAACTGAGTCTGTTGACAAAGAGATGACGGACGCCCCGAAGACTCCTGGTCCTGACTTAAAGCGACCGATTGTTGAGAATCCGGACGGAGTAATACAGTTTCTTTTGGACCAGCTTCTCAGCTTTCAGAAAGTGGAAGACGTCGAGTCGGCACCTCCTGCACCAGCAGTGAAAGAAAAAGCAACAGAGGGTGCAAATGTGTCAAGCAACACTCCTAGCACGGCTGTCACCGAATCTTCACCTGCCACTCCCTCTCCACCCCCCGAGCAGGCAGGCGACGAGTCAAAGGACAACAAGCAGGCGAAGCAACAGTTCAAGGCCGAGGAGCACCCCATGTTTATATACCGGTGTTTCCTCCTGCATTGTCTTTCGGAGCTGCTACATGGCTACACTCGCACAAAGATTGAGTTCATCAATTTCAAGCGTGGCGCCCCTCTTCTTACAAACACGCCTGTCAAACCTCGTTCCAGTGTGCTGAACTACCTCCTGAATGATCTCATATGCCTTAGCAGTCTACAGGCACAGACAGACACCTTGGCCTACAAAAAGAAGGCAGCCACGGCCGAGCAAGCCCGTCTGGTCCTGGTCGCTCTTGTGTCTAAGACAGCCGAGAAGCCCTCTAACCGCCTCGCTCGTCGTTTCGAGCCCAGTGAAGAGCAAGATCTTAACTTTGTGCGCAAGTTCGTCCTCGACACCATTTTGCGAGCCTACCGCGATGCATCAAGCTCGGCCGAACCTTTTGATTCACGGTATGCAAAACTACAATCTTTGGCCGAGCTTATGTATTGCATGATAGATGATAAAGAGGTCAAAGATCCGACCATGTCGCGTGCAGGGACGGACAATCTCCGCACTCAAGCACAACTCAAGCGCCTCATGTATGAGAAAGGATACATAAATGCGCTGACCTCATCCATTGCGGATGTCGATCTCACCTTCCCTGGTGTTAAGCGAACGATCAGACACATTCTGCGGGTGATTCACCTCCTCACCACAACGGCCTCTCAGCTGAGCCATGACGGGGTTCTGCCTCCTAATCTGGCCGATGGTGTGGACGACGAAATCCTCTCAGCGTCGTCCTTGTCTGACATGGAGGAGGAACGAGAAGAGACCCCGGATCTTTACAGAAACTCTGCTCTGGGAATGCTGGAGCCTCGTGAAGACGATGATTTCTCCAACGATGACTCCGATGACGGTAGGTTTTGGTCACAAAGCTGCAAGCATATACTCGTGGTTTCTTCTTGCTAACAATTACACAGACGACGAGGACATGTATGATGATGGTTACCCAGACGAGATGGAGTACGACGAAGACATGTCCCAGGACGACGAAGAGAATGTCAGTGACGACGACGACGAGATCGATGGTATGGGACATGTCGAGGGCTTACCCGGCGATGCTGGAGTTGTCGAAGTCATCATGGGTGACGATGATGATGATGACGAGTCGATGGATGATGACGAGGAAGATACGAGCGACGAGGATGACGAAGATGACGAAATGGACTCAGGTGACATAGAGGAGCTTGAGGAAGTCGTTGAGGAAATTGTCAATGGGGAAGGCAGCCCAGTTGAGGACGATGGTGCGTCTGAATGGGAGAGCGAAAGTGAGAACGACGATGAAGACGACGACGAGCAAGACGAGATCGATTACGAAGACGGGGCCCAGGATATTGACGAGGCCCGTCTCCATGGTCTTGAACCTGGACAACTGTCTCTCGAAAACTACCGAGATGTGGTGCGCGCCGCCATGGGCACCGACTTCATTGACGACTTCCCGGCCATCGATGATCGTTTTGGCGAAGAAGATGAGGCTGACGATGGTAAGAATTCCCCTGCAACTTTGCAAAGTGTCCATGGCCATGACGTATCGTTGTTAACATGGATTTGTATAGACGACGAGGATGAAGAAGACGACATTGACGAAGACGTTTTTGTCTATGACCATGGGAACATGGGTGAGTATACACATCTCCTCGAAATCGGTTTACCAAGCTGACAGCATCCAAAGAGGGTGGCCCACCCCCACCACCTCCCGATGGGCTTGGATGGGACTCTTTGATTGAACATCCAGTCGGCGGCCATCGCCAACGTCCCGGTATTCGCAGCCCCTTTCCTATCACCCCCAACGCAGTCGTTATTGGCGGAGGACCAGGGGATCGTATGGGAGGTACGTTAGATCTGCGGACAGGAGCCATAGCTCACCTCGCAGTTGGGAGTACAGAAAAAAAAAACTAATTCGGTTGTCCTCATAGACTTCAGGAACTTCTTCAGACCTACCCAACGGAGTGCCGCCCCGCAGGCTCCTACCAACGGCGATGATATGGTAAACCCGCTTCTGCGTCGCGCTCATGGAGCACGTGAAGCTTCTCCCCGCCCTGTCACAGGAGGCACTCTTCGTTTCCCATTCCCTCTTGGATACAGCGGCCTTGGTGACAACCCAATGTCATTCCTCAATGATCTCCTCACCCACATGCCCCAGAATCTCGCCGCAAGCGCTCGCGCTGGCGGGACAACGCATCTCCAACTGCAGTTTTCCCACGATGGCCCTCATGGCCCTGTCCACGAGTTTCATATACCTGTTACACATGCCCGAGACTCGCGGAATGACAATTCCAGATCGCGGGATATCTACCAGGAGCCACACCAAGCCGTGGCATTTACACCGGGTGCTACCATTGAACGTTGGCACGAGGAAGCGAGGATGGTCTTCGGGCCCGATAAGATACAGCGTCTTTACGACATCATCTTCTACAAGCTTGCCCCACAGGCCATTGCCGAAGAGAAAGAGCAGAAAGCCAAGGAGGCGGAGGCCCGTAAGAAAGCTGAAGAGGCACGTAAGCTGGCTGAGGCTGAGGCCCGCAAGAAGGCCGAAGCCGAGGCAGTAGCCAAGGCGGCCCGAGAGAGGGAAGAAGCAGAGCGTAAGGCCAAGGAAGAGCGTGAAGCTGCCGAAGCCGCGCGGGCTGCTTTGCAGGAATCGCAGTCCGGATTGCGCGCGGGCGAGGGCCAAACAGACCAGTCGGGCTCCGGCTCACAGGCTATGGAGGGTGTTGAGGCGACACAGACGGTTGTTACCAGCTCGGGTGCCCATGACTCTGCTGCTCAGGAGCGCGTAATGACGACTATCCGTGGCGAAGAGGTTGATTTGACCGGGCTTGGAATTGACCCTGACTACCTTGCTGCCCTTCCGGAGGAATTCAGGGAAGAGGTGATAGCGCAGACCTTGACGACGAGGAGGTCTGAAGCACGTCAGCAGGCCGAGAACACTGGCACAGGGCAAGAGACCGAGGCTTTCAACGAGTTTCTCGACGCCCTGCCTGCTGAGCTTCGTCAAGAAATTATCCAGCAGGAGAACCAGGACCGAAGACGCCGCGAGCGTGAGGAATCTCGCCGTCTTGCCAGCAACAACGCCCCTCAGGATATGGATCCAGCCAGCATCCTGTTGACGTTTGATGCCGCCCTCCGGGAAGAGATACTCTTGGACCAGGGTGAGGAGCTCGCCGAACACTTGCCACCGGATTTGCGTGCGCAAATGCGGGCGCTGCAAGAGAGGAGTGGGCCTCCTCGCGCTGCCGGTCGTGCGCGCGACCGACACCGTGAAGTCCCGCGCGAAGCTGGCCGTATAGCCGGTGGACAAGCACAGCCTCCGGTGGAAACCAAACCAGTCAGGCAACCAGTGCCACAAATGCTCGATAAGGCCGGCGTCGCCACTCTCCTGAGACTCATGTTCATCTCGCAACCTGCCAACATTAGAAGTCATCATTTCGCCATCCTCGCTGATGTATGCGAAAACCGCCAAAATCGATTGGAGGTGATTAGCACCATTCTTCAGATACTTCAGGACGGCAGCACCAATATGGACGCTGTCGAGAAAAGCTTCAGCAATCTCTCGCTAAAGGCCAAGCAACCCAAGGACAAGGACCTGCAGCAGAGGACTCCCAACAGCCTCAAGCGCTCCGTGGCCAGCCTCACCGCCACGTCGGTGATCCAGCACAACTCCGACGTCTCCCCGCTCATGATTGTGCACCAGTGCCTGGATCTTCTGGTTGAGCTTTGCAGAAACCCACACATACCTCCCCTGTTCCTCACCGAACACGAGACTGTCGGTTCGTCGCTCAAGCGGAGTCTTAGCCGCAAGGGCAAGGGCAAGGAACTTAGAGCCCACAAGTATGCAATCAACTCGCTCCTCAGCCTTCTCGGCCGTAGCTTGGTGATGGAAAGCTCTGCTGTCATGCAACTGCTCGCAGACCTCCTGAACAAGGTCACTTACCCACTCCAGGCCCTGGACCGGCGCCGACGTGGGGCAGAAGAGGAAGCCAAGAAGCCGTCGCAGACCGAAGGCTCTACTTCTACTGATACTGCCCCGCCCCCGACAGAAGTGGCATCTGGAGCCCAAACAAGCGGCACAGCGCCTTCTCAGACCAACGACAACAGTACGGTAGCAGACACACAAGACGATCTCAAGCTCAATGAAGAATCCAGCACACAGGACGCCAAGACAGCCGATAAGAAGTCAAAGTCGTTCCAGCCACCAGTTGTACCCGTCTACAATTTGACGCTCGTGGTCAATATCTTCGTGGCACGCGAGTGTAGCTCAAAGACCTTCCAGAACACCATATCAACCATCAAGAACCTCTCCAACATTCCAGGAGCCAAGATTGTGTTCGGGCAGGAGCTGGTCCGACAAGCTCGCCTGTTGAGTGAGAATATTGTCCGCGACTTGGATGATTTACTTCCCCATATACTCAAGGCCGAGTCTGGTACAGAAATTCAGGGCGTGGCTCTCAACAAGTTCTCGCCAGGTGCGTCTGAACAGAACAAGCTTCTTCGTGTGCTTACCGCGCTGGACCATCTGTTTGATTCCAAGGTCAAGAAGACAAGCGAGGCCGATAACTCGATGAGCAAGGATGAGAAACAAGAGTTTATCAGCTCGCTGTATCACAACTCCACCTTCGGCACAATGTGGGATAAACTCAGTGCTTGCCTCAGCGCTATTCACCAGCGCGAAAATATGGTCAACGTAGCAACCATTCTACTGCCTCTCATCGAGTCCTTGATGGTGGTTTGCAAGAACACAACCCTGAGTGAGGCGCCCGAGTCGCAGGGTCCCGCGAAGGAGATGCTGCTTACGAGCCCGCCACCCGAGGACCGCATGGCTGGGCTCTTCTTCACTTTTACGGAGCAGCACAGACGTGTGCTCAATGAGCTTGTTCGTATCAACCCGAAGCTCATGTCGGGTACTTTCTCTCTACTGGTTAAGAACCCCAAAGTTCTTGAGTTCGATAACAAGCGCAACTACTTCAATCGCAGCGTCCATGCCAAGACTGGCAACCAAGCACGTCCATCCTACCCTGCGCTTCAACTCTCAGTGCGTCGCGATCACGTATTCCATGACTCTTTCAAGTCGCTGTACTTCAAGAAGGGCGAGGAAATGAAGTATGGCAAGCTCAACATCCGCTTCCATGGCGAGGAAGGTGTGGATGCTGGCGGGGTCACTCGCGAGTGGTTCCAGGTGCTTTCGCGCCAGATGTTCGACCCTAACTACGTGCTATTCACACCGGTGTCTTCCGATCGTACAACATTCCATCCCAACAAACTGAGCAGCATCAACGATGAGCACCTCATGTTCTTCAAGTTCATCGGACGTATCATCGGCAAAGCCCTATACGAAGGCCGCGTGCTCGACTGCTATTTCAGCCGCGCGGTCTACAAGCGGATTTTAGGCAAGCCAGTGTCAGTCAAGGATATGGAGTCGTTCGACCCCGAGTACTACAAGTCATTGGTATGGATGCTTGAAAATGACATCACGGATATCATCACCGAAACATTTGCAGTGGAGGACGACGCTTTTGGCGTGACCAAGACCGTCGATCTGTGCGAGAATGGACGCAATATTCCAGTCACCGAGGACAACAAGCATGAATACGTCCGGCTAGTAGTTGAACATAAGCTACTTGCTTCGGTAAAGGACCAGATGGCTGAGTTTCTTCAAGGGTTCCACGATATCATTCCTGCCGAGCTTATCGCCATTTTCAATGAGCAGGAGCTGGAGTTGCTCATTTCGGGACTTCCAGACATCGACGTGGACGATTGGAAGGCTCACACTGAGTATCACAATTACCAGCCGTCATCACAGCAGATCCAGTGGTTTTGGCGCGCAGTCCGGTCCTTTGACAAAGAAGAGCGGGCTAAGCTGTTGCAATTTGTCACTGGCACATCGAAGGTGCCGCTCAATGGCTTCAAAGAGCTCGAGGGCATGAATGGCGTCAGCAGATTCAACATCCACCGAGACTATGGCCGTCCAGACCGCCTCCCGAGTTCTCATACATGCTTCAACCGTGAGTACCCCAACACCTCAAGCTTGAATGGAAACATGCCTGAAGCTAATCTTTTTATTTCCCCGCAGAACTGGACCTTCCTGAGTATGAAAGCTACGATGTTCTGCGAAAACAGATCCTCAAGGCGATTACTGCGGGGAGCGATTACTTTGGATTCGCGTGATTACGATGCGGCATGCCCCCAACGGGAGCTTTCGGAGCTGGGGAAGAAAGGCTTGGTTGCATGACCAACAAAGAAAGAACAGAAAACAAAAAGCCCGAAAAAAAAAGAAGAAAAAAAAACGGTAAGATGGTAAATACAAACAGGGGTGAGGTCGCATATTTGACAGGCGCAGATGCAATTTTGCCAGGGCAATTTGCCTTGCTAGGGGACCGTTATGGGTTATTGAGTGTTTTTTTTTTTTTGTTGGGTCGTTGATTCACTGGCGAAGGATATGGTCGGCCTGCTATATTCGTGCCTTGACGATACATATGATGAGGAGTCTGTCTTAAGGATTTTTTTTTCTCCCCCGGGGTGGGTTTGTAGACTCATTAGCGCCTAGATGCTCCAGTCTTGTCCGGACATACATACATGCTTTAGGTAGCTAGCTACTTTTTGATGGGCAACTGGAATATGAGCAGCAAGATCCGAAGTGCAGCCCGGATCTTGCTGCGTCTTAGGATCATTGCCTTTTCTTCGAGTCTTTAGATAGATCTAATTTGATGAAGGAAATATTGGCCGTGTTACCCAATCACGTGGGAAGAACGTTGCTTGTTAAAGGAATTAGTACCGCGTGGCTGCGGGTTGAAAATTCAGGGCAGGAACGGTATCCGCAGTTCTCTGCAGCCAAGGTTCTAAGACGAAACCCGCCTCGCATGAGGTTAGTCTACCTAGATCTAGTTCTAATTCAATATCTGCAGCAAGTACCTACCTCAGATATCTTTGTTGCTCTGCATCCATCTGTGCTAGTGTCTTGGTCACGTGGCATAGGATACTATATTGAAAGCAAGACTTGAGCCGCAGCCATAGGCAGCAATGTCGGGCGCAGCGAATTACTGCACAGTACAGTCCATTACAGTAATCAAGAGATCAGCACAAGGTTTCAGGGGGCCACACCATCTTGGACAGTGGTGGGGGAACGTGTGGGAGGATTAATCAGACCGCAATGAGATACGATATGGGGACCGGGAGTGACCCCGGTTGAGGATAAAGGAGGCGGAGGCTTGAGGGGTCTACCGGTACAGTGCTGCAATCTCTGAACCCGGCGAACGGACCTTGTAGGTTTTTATTTTATTTTATGAGATGGCTGAACGATGCCATTACGACAGAAAGCTGAACTATGCACGAGGAGCAAAAATGATTGACTGACAGATTGTCAAACAACATTGTGGGTGGGCGGAGTAAGAAACCAAGGAACATGGAACCCCACCTAGCTCTCTTAGCTCCGGCAAGGAGAACACAGCCGCCTGTAGTTTTGGGCGCTAAAGAAAATACATGAAAAAAGAACCAACAACAATAAGAAAAGGGCAGAGTGCCTAGATTAAATGGAGCAGAGAAAGAAGGCGGCAATCGGGGCTTCTGGATGAATTGATTGATTGATTGATTCGATTGAATGGAAAATGGGTGCGGGGCATTGTCCTGCATGCGAGATCCACCGACCAGGCTGGATAGCTGCAGGGGTTACCAATGAGTGCGGGTTTTCTTGAGAGGGTCCAGGGGTATACTTACCTCGCCAGCAAACAAAACAAAACACATGTAATTTACAGCGCTATCGAGTAATTATTCGGAAAACAGGAGGAAAGAGGAGAAAGAGTAAGGGATACAGGAACGCAGCGTCTACCTCTTGCGGTCAATGCCAAATTGAATACAGTAAATGCAGATTCTATCGTACATGTAGGATACCTACAAAGAAAGCTGGTACCTGCCTTTCTAGACCTAATCTCCAAAGAGAGTGAGTCTGTGTGCGTGCCGCGCGAGTGGTGCAGGAATCGCGAATCGATTTTGTAGCAAAGCAACTCTTCAACCAGCCACGAGACGGACTATGAGGTACTTATTATAGGTTAGTTCAAGATCTACCTTCGGTAGGTGCTTGTCTTCATGCCTGTCTGCCTGCCAGCATCACCTTGCCTCAAGTACCGTACCCGGACGGAAACCCATGATGACCTAATTAATCAATCAATGGCCGACCCCTTCTCTTTCCCATCCATGCCTGCTCTCTTCACCAGCCTCCTTCCACTCACGTCAGACAGACAGACAGCTCGGATTACAATACAGTCCCTGACCCTGGGCTCTGCTAATATTCCAGAACTCGTCCGCCGCTACCACCGACCCTGTCAGTTCTGGTTTTTGATTTTTAAACACGGATCTCGTCAATAAAACTAGTCTCTACTCCCGCACGCACAAACCTGCAGAAGGGTACCACGCTCAACTGAGATACTACTACCTTATCTTAGCCATCGCCCCCCAACACCAGTCTCCTCATTTAGCGCCGCATCACGTCGTATGCAGCTTAGCCAAGGTGCAGACCAAACTGCCACCGTGTACTGGTAGCGGAACCAACGACCGTGCCGAACCTTGACAAGAAAAACAAAATAACAAAGTTTCCGACGAGACTCGACACAGAGGAATGAAGGCAGTGAAGGGCGGAGACTTGCCTGCCTGCCGAGACGCCCCGTATTCCATGGAGTAAAATTTGACTACGCCGACCCTTCAGTAATAAACCCCACGAACGACAATCGCTGCATCCCCAGCCGGCGCAGACAAGACAGAGTGGCATTCCAGCTCGAATAGCTACAACGAAACTAGAAAACAAAACAGGATGGCGGACCAGGTCAACACGACTACAACGGAGTCGACTGCCCCTGTGACCAGCGAACCGGTACGGCCTGTGTCGCCTGCAAGTGACTCGGATAAGGAGACGGTATGTTGAGAAAAGACGAAGCCAAAGGTCCCCGTCACATCCCGTCACTTCATCCCTCCTTCTCACCCAGGACCGGACGATGCTAGAACTGGTTGGGGCTTTAAAACACTCTCCGCTACGGCAGGCTGTTTGTTTCGTCCCTGCCAGTTTACTGGGACCAAACATTGCAAATCCTTCCTTTGACTCAGATTCTGCATTCCCTTCACCTCTCTGTCTGTGTGCACTTGTCCTCCAAAACCCTAGCGTTACCTTCAACTGCCCGACCAAAGCCCCCATGACCTACCGAGCTGCAAGGCACGCGTCGCGGGAGGATTGAACAACACCTCGAACCAGAACGGACTTGTACTCTTTGCAAAGGAAGAGCAGACAAAAACAAAAAAAGTCCACCAGCATCAAACAACTAACGTGCGCCCAACATGGCTCTTTCACAGGATAATTTTGAAGATGCGCCCGACACAGCCTCGATCCGTTCCTTGACAAGGAGAAAACCGTCCACCACGCAGCCTATTTCCGAAGACAACCAGTCTGAGCTGGCAGCAGCCTTCAACAAAATCAAGAACAAAAAGGTTGCCAAGGACCAAGGCCCGAGCAATGCTACAAAGGACAAAGAAACCGAGAAAGAGGTCACAAATGCAGACGAGGCTACCGAGCCAGCTGCCGTTTCACTATCACCAACAGTACCGCCAGTTTCCGAACCTGCAGTTGATAACGTTGAAAAGCTTTCAGAGCCACTCGGCATCTCAGAGCCTAACAGCAAGCGGATATCAAAGGCCTCTACCAACGGAGAACTGAACGAAGTCAACCTGAACGACAAAGAAGAGACAAATCCTCCAGTAGAAGAACCGCTAGCCCAGACGCCCACCATAAAAAATACGCCCCCTCCCACTGTCGCTGCAGATGAAAAGCCTGTCCCAGCACGGGAGTCACCCAAGACCTTGTCGCTAAGCAGCATCACGAATGCACTGCCTGCCATGCCTTGGTCCCCCCCTGCCACCGAATCCCCGACAAAGGCCATGGCCATCAACCCGCAGCCGTCCATACCCCCTCCGATCACAGCTCCTCCTCCGCCTGCCCCTGCCACTCGCAAACTGACCAGTCCCTTTTCTTGGCTATCTCGAAACTCTACAAAGGACAAGGAGGCTCCAGCACCGCCTCCCGTGTCCCCCCGCAGGAACACTGCCAGTTCCGTGACGACTCTAACCAGCAACCCTGACATACTTGGTCGGTTGGAAGAAGAGGGCAAGAATGGTACTGCGGCGCGGAACACTCTGAAGGACCGTTTCAAGCTTGTGCGGATGCGTGAGGAGGCCGGCATTACCCTTTCAGAGGATGATAAGAGTCCTGTAGCCACAAAATCAAGTACTGGTGTAACTAGCCCGGTTTCTAACACGTCGACCGACGACAAGGACAGTTTGGCTGTGCAACAACCTCCTACGTCACCTCTGCCAGGTAGTCCAAACAAGAGCTTGGCGCCAGGCACTGCATCAGGCGTAGATGCCGCAATCGTCGATGGGCAGCCTGTGGACTGGGATCTGTGGCAGTCGTTGGTCTACGAGGGTCACGCTGCTGTAGCCCGAACAAGCTCCGAGGAACTAAACAGGGCCATCGCGGTGGGCATCCCGAACGTCATCCGAGGTCTTGTTTGGCAGACATTGGCGCAGAGCAAAAACGAGGGTCTCGAACATGTATACCGCGAGTTGGTTGCCAGGGGCACAGACAAGGAGAAGCCGAACAACAGGCAAAGTGGCAGCTCGGTTGGCACCGCTAGTAACACTAGTAACCTCAGCATTCAGCAGCGGGGCGAGACGGCTTCTTCAGCATCATCGGTCAATTCTGATGGCGGCAGCTCGGGTGGCGCAGCCCCAGCTGTTGATTCCAAAGAAGCCGAGGCGGCGGCCGCCAGGTTATTAGCAGAACGCAAGAAGCGTGAAAAAGAGGAGAAGGCGGCCCTTGCAAAGCTGGAAAAGGTCATTCGCAAAGACTTGGGCATGAGGACAAGTTTCTCCAAGTTCGCAGCGTCACAGGGGCTTCAAGAGGGTCTATATGGTGTCTGCAAGGCGTACGCGCTTTTTGACGAAGCCGTTGGGTATGCGCAGGGCATGAATTTCTTGGTCATGCCGCTATTGTTCAATGTGAGTACATGGTCTTTTTTTAAATTTAAATCATATCCGGACCAAATCATCCCCAATGCTAACATTCACCGTCAAATACGCAGATGCCCGAAGAAGAGGCCTTCTGCCTACTGGTGCGACTGATGAACCACTACCACCTGCGTGATTTGTTCATACATGACATGCCAGGGCTTCACAAGAACCTCTATCTGTTTGAGCGCCTTATTGAAGACCTCGAACCGGCTCTGTATTGCCACCTGCACCGGAAGGGCATCTCATCACACCTGTATGCGACCCAGTGGTTTTTGACTCTCTTCGCATACAGATTTCCGCTGCAGCTCGTGCTGCGCATTTACGACCTTATCCTGTCCGAGGGTCTCTCGGCCATTCTGAAGTTTGGTGTGGTGCTAATGCAGAAAAATGCGGCTGCACTGCTCCAAATCTCGGACATGTCAGCGCTGACTGCTTTCCTGCGTGATCGGCTCTTCGATGTCTATATTGATGTTGCTCCCAGCGCCGGTGGGATATTAGAGAATGGATTCTTCGGCAGCTCATCTTCGAACATCGACAAAGAGGTGTACAGAGCAGACCAGATGGTCCGGGACGCTTGCGAGGTCAAGATCACGCCAGAGATACTTGCTGCATACACGGAAGAATGGGAGGAGAAGACGGCGGCAGAAAGACAGCGGGAGGCGGAGATCACTCGTCGTGATGCCGAGATTGAAGAGCTGCGGGCCATAAACACGGCCTCGGCCTTCAAGATTCGCCGACTCGAGGAGCAACTTCAGGTGCATGATAGCGAGCAGGCCGCTCTGGCGACGCAACTGGTGCACTTCAAGGTGGAGAACCAAGAGCTTCGCGATGAGGCCGAGTCGTTACGGGAGCAGACCAAGACTCTGCGAACTCTACTTGAAGAACAACCAACCGAGCTCGAAAAGGCGTGGACCGAGGAGAAGCAGGGTCTACTCGCCAAGATGGACAAGGTGCACGAGGAGAACCGGAGGATTCAGCAAGAGATGTCAGACATGGAGCAACAACTGGTGAAGACCAAGATGGAATATGCCGAGGTAAGCAACTTCAAAGTGGCATTGAAATAATGGTACATTTTGCTAACTCGAAAACACCAAACAGATCAACTCGCAACACGAGACCCTGACAAGGAGGTGGACGGATCTCAAAAGGCAATTTGCATGAGTTGGTCCTGCTCCTCTCTTCATCTCTTTCTCTCCTCTAAATTTCTACTGTACCGGTATGATTATGAAATGACGGTTACGCATGCATACTTCAGATCAGCCTTTGGCCGAAGGGAATTGTTTCAACCATCCAAACCCTGTGTTTAACTTGGGGCAAAATTTCATCTACACAGATAGTTACCCCTTGCCGTTAATTTTAAAATGTAGTTCTGCTGGGCTGGGGATCAGACCAAGGCGTTTTTTTTTTGTTCATCATTCTCATACCTTCCGCATGAGATGCTGCCATGGCGGCGGCACAATGAATAGGCTAGCCCTCGGGGAGTTTTGTTGTCTTTCGTTCCTAGGTGTCTTTCTTTTTTCCTTTTTTAATCCAGTTCGCGTCTTTGGGGACAGTAACAAATTTTACTTTATTTTTCCATGATAAACCAGGTACATCCTAGATGGCACCCAGCAAAAAAAGAAATAAGGGTTCCCACCTTGAACTGGGCGCATAAATATAGATTTATCTTTTTGATCTCAATGGGGAAATCTAGGAAATTAGTATCCAGTAGTTGCTCCCACAAAGTTTGTGCCTTGTCGTGATGGGATGACACGACAATGAAGTAGCTTATCTATCTGTTTACCCGAGGTTGACAGGTGCAAAAGCTTAAACAGGGACTCCCTATCTTTGATTGCCTCCCCTTACCCACCTGCACATTGTCTACAGTACAAATGAGAAACTACGGGGCTTTGTGGCTAGCAAGTGTTGATCAACAGGGCATCTATTCAACGCTATCATAAATGAGCGTAAACAGGTATTACGCAATACCACCTTCTTTTTCTATTGGATAAAAAGGACAGACATTTGGATTAAACTACAAAACTGTTACCAGGTTGTGGGAATTTGCTGGGGAATTTTGTTGAATGAGACAAAAAAAGGTAGAGGGGGTATCAATGAGCTTTCCCGTTCTATAACGATTTGCAAAGAGGCTGGAGAAACCGTGACAACAAAGACCAAAAAAGGAAAAGCAAGAATAAAAATGATTGTATGACTGTAGCGGCTGATAACGGTGTAAAGCCGTAAAAACAACAAAGAATTACTATATCAAAGAACAGGATTAAAACGCCAAGTGCTTGCTGAATGCCGAGAAAGAGAGCCCGAGAGAAGGATGAGGCGTTGAAAAAGTTGAGAAGAAACAACTAGGTTAAAGAAAAAGGGAAAAAAAGAGACCTGAAATCCAAGCTCTTGCGCTGAGCGCTACTTCGCTGTTTTCTTTTTGCAGTCTCACTGACCATCATACCTGTCGTCAAGATCGTCCTTGAGAGTGTGTCGCCGAAGAAGATCGAGCCTTTGGTGTTTCCCATGCTAAACTTCAGGCTGCGATAGTGGGGGCGCTGGGGAGACGCTCCTGCTGGACGCGACTATGCTTGGCGTGGCTGTGCCCGTCGGGCTCGCACACACGCTTTCGCCAGTTATGACGGCCGCCGCAGCAACAGCCTTGCGCGATGCGCGCGCCGCATTCACCCTCTCGGTCCTGGCAGCGCGTTCCTGCTCCCTCTGCTGAGCCACTTCGCGCTCGGCAGCCACGGCTGCTTGCCTCCGCGCTGCCACGTCCTCCCTCTTGACCAGTCTCCTGAGGCCCTCGGATGCCTGGACCAGGCCGTCGATGCTGATGGCGTGGTCCGTCATCTGGTGGTTGATGTACGTGTAGACCGCTGCCGGAGACGTGCACTGCGTGAGAAGCTGGGTTTCGTTGAGCTTGAGGAGGGCGAGGGCTACTTGGAACAAAAAGGTTGAACCATCGCCCGCCAGGGAGAGGATGACGTCCCAGACTCGGAAGAGGGCTTCGGCCGAGAGGCAGTCCGTGAAGACGGATAGGAACCACTGGAATGTCATTGTCTCAAGATCGATCCCCAGAGCGTCAAAATGCGCCGACAGCCGGGGGAGCACCTCGGCAACATACTGACGCAACACCTGTTGGTCCGCTCGACTGGCAAGTAGCGAGTGGTCATAGTAGCCTGCAGGAAGAATCTTTTCGACAATGGCAGCCAGGAGCCAGAAAGCATCCTCCGCAGAGGGCGTCACGAGCAACAGGTTTGCAGCGATCAGGTTCATGCCTTGACAGTAGCCAACCTCGGGATTGCGCCGGGAGTACGCAAGCAGCACTTCGTGGAGCCTCTCAACGCCAGCACCCTTGCGAAAAAAAATGTTGTCGGTTAGCGTACGGTTGATGTCAGCCCGAATCTGCGTCACCACATCTGCGTTATCCTCGGCAATCGGTCGAGAAACAAGATCATCATAGTAGCCAGGCACTCGCAGCTCCAGGGCACCCGAGCATTCGGCCCAGACCTTGGCACGAAGCGTCACGGGTATGCCGCCAAGAACGAGACTGCGGAACTCGCTCCACTTGGCGCGGCCTACTTTCCCCTTGTTTCCGAGGTCTGCAATCCCAATCAGCTCCCCATCGGCCAGCTTTGTCTCAGGCATGCGGTGAAAGCGCGCATCTGCAACTGCAGAGTCTCCAACTTTGCGCCGCTCCGCCCGCACCTTCCGTTGAAACTCGTTCCAACGGTCCATCCGCTTCCTCTGGAGATCATCGTGAAGACTGTTGAGCTGGTTTAGCAGCTGCTTCACTGGCTCGGCTTCGTCTCTGACAAAAGTCGCCGCCGCTGCCGCCGGCTCTCTCTCCAAACTGACTATTGTGGCGTCGCCCGTGTCGACTGCGGACGTTGGTGTGCTCGCTGGTGGTACGAAACCTCGGTCTTCTGACGTAACTATGGCGGGCACTGGCAGGCCAGGGGACTTGGGGGCGTCCGGACCCTCCGTCACTTCGATACCCGCAGCGCTTGTAACAGGGGTGTCGGAGAGTAGCTCGGTGGTACGTTCCGCCCCTGACTGAAATGTCACTACTTTCAGGTAGTCGTACCATCTGTAGGTCGACTTGCCTTCCTCGGTGGAAGACGGAGAACCAGGACGGCCTTCGCTAGCGACATCCCATTTTGAACTGGAACTGTCTTCAGTAATAATGGCCGCCAGGTTGGGTTTCCCGTTCTGAAGTAGCTCGACTTTTTTGGGCCCGCTGCCTCTAAACTGACTGGCCAGCTGTGCCGCCCTCTGCCGCTTCTTGCGTTGTTGATCATATATAAATCCAAACCTATCGGTAAGCTCCCCAGAACCCCGGTAATTATTATTCAGTTGAGATAGCGTCGGCGGCTGTCCCTCCAGCGGGAGGATCTTGTCCATCTCCACCGGACCGTAGCTCTCCTGCCGAGAAATGTTCTCCAAACTAGGACTTACGACCATCGTATCCCATCGGTCCTCTGTTCGGGTACGGCTGCCTGCACCAGGTGGCATGGCAGTTAGTGTGCCTGCTGTGACCCTCCGCATCGACATTAGAGATTTTGGCCCACCCTGAGTAGAAACCGCACGAGTCGACCCGTTAGTTCTTTGGCTCGATACAGACGAGGTCCGCAGGGATCCACCTGCCCCAGATCCGGAACTGCCTGCCCTACCACGGCCATCCGCCACCTTGGAGCTGGCGGCATTGTTGCCGGCAACCAGCCGCACCAGGGTCGCAGCAAAGGGCATAGAACTCTTCCTCGCGGGGGTCACACAGTTGACGATGCTAGAGGCCCTGCTAGAGCTCCGTACTGACTCGACGTCGGGTGGCGTAAACAGATCCTCGTTCAGCGTCGGGCGCCTGTCCGACGAGGTAAATGTGCGTACAACCGTCTGCTGGGACCGTTCCTGCTTAGGAGTGTCTCCGTTGACACTACCTGCGCGACTGTTCCTGCCACTCCCACCGCCACCCCAAAAATAATCTTTTATCATCTTCATAGTGCCCTTGTTTTGGGCCTGACTGTCCGTCTCGACAGGAAGAGGCCCATTACTGGGTGCACGCACGGTCGCCTGGCCGGCAGTGTAGTAGCTAATATCTCGTGAGACGCTGTCTGTCATGGCATCGCTCATCAGATCTGATACTTGACGATTGTGCTGGCCCCTCGCGGCATCGTGTTCGACGGCTCGCAGGCGGGTCTCAAGGTCTAGTGTAGATAGTCCGCATTCTAATATAATCTTCCTCAGTGCGCGTTCCCGGTCGCTCGAGCGGATACGCAGCGCTGATATCTGAGCGTCCCGCTGGGCCAGGTCCTCGGCGACCTGACGCACCAATCCAACGGCGCCGTGCTTGGCAATGAGTCGGCCGATGTGCTCATCGTCGGCGAGGTGCAGGGCGCCTGGAATTTTGTTGGGGGCGAGCGGCGGCGCATCGTCAAAAAGGGCGTTGCGTGCTTGGCTGGAAGAAGATGTAAAGGTCGACGAGGATGCCTGCGGGTTGGGCGAGCTGGCCGTTAGACTCGCAACGATGGACGATGCGGCGGATTTTGCCGACGCGACGGCGGTCCTCGGCGGTGAAGGCGATTTGTTGGCGGTCTCGTCGGGCTTTTTGAACAGCAGGGACGAGGCGCCATCAAGAGCATCCAGTGAGAGTGTAGGGCGGTCTTCCTCCTGTGGAGATCCGGGCGAGAAGGAGGGAAACGAGGTCAGGGACTTGTCCAAGGCGTCGACGGACGATGCTGTGGTGGAGCTGGACGGGTTAGAGACAAGCTTGGCCCTGCGAGAGGCGCGGACGGTAGAGCGATGGCTACTCCGGCTCCTCGTCGACGCGGCCGAGATCTCAGAAAAGGAGCGCTCAAGAGGCGCTATGGGAGACCCGCCGTCCATCGCGCGGCACTGGGAGCACGCGCTGCCATCGATCGACTCGACTCGGCCGTTTGGTTCGTCCGGACCTGGCTGTCTTGGTATTTGGTTCCTGGCTGGGGAATGGTGTTGCTGTCTTTTTTTTCCTTGGTGCTTGGCTTTTCTTCGTCTATTCTTTCTTGTTGACTGCTTTGGTCTCTTAATGTATGACTGTCGCTAAAAGTCTGATCAAATATGGTTATATGTAATCGTCTGCAAGTCAACTAATTTCTTGTCCTCTGTTTTCGTTCCCCTCTCCTTTTTTTTCCCTCTCTTTTCTTTTGGTTCTTCTGCCTTCGATTCGTTGCTTTTTTAGTTGTGCTACTCGCGGCAGTCTTTTGATTACTTGCGTTCACCACCCCAAAAAAAGTCGCGCTAGGAGAGTACTTGTTGCTTTCGTGTATACTTTGGGCTTATTGGAAAAAGGAGGGGTGGAGCTGGTCTCGTCTGGTCTACTCGAGAACGTCAATGCGATGCTAACTAAGTTGGCCAGAAAACACGGGGTCTGGGGTGGTAACAGAAAGAACGTCGCAGTACATGACGCACTTGTGATTGCAGGGGTCTTGTAGCCTAGTGGGGCGGCATCGATGCCCAAGGCGAAAGAAAAAAAAAGTGGAAGGAATTTCCGTCTGTTCTTTTATGCATGCTAATTCCAACTTTTACCGGCGGGGGATGGTCTATCCCCAAAATAGTTACCTAGGTACCTACCTTACCTAATTAATTACATCCAAATTAAGCCATGGGTTGGTTGCTATATGTAACTTCTGTGGAGTACGTTGCCGCAAACTGTCCCCAACCATAACACGCGACGCGTACCAAGAAAAAATAAAGCCTTGAATGCAAATTACTCCGTGTTTATGCTGCGCAGTCCCGGTGTCACGACGTCTACCTAATCATAGGTTTGAATTGAATTCATCCTTGAATCAGAGCGCTCCCTTCTTTGTACAAGCCACAGACGTCTGATTCGTCAACCGTTTCCATTTCTCCGTCCTCTCCGAAACCTCGTGTTTCTCATCTACGAACACTTGTAGAATTTAAGCTCCAGCCGTACCATGGACAGCTGCGGGACCCCACAGTCTACTTCGCACTTCATACTCCCCAAGAGGCTATTGCGAGGTATCCATGGCATCCGGATCAGCTGCAGCAGCTCGGGCCAACTCCTCAGATGCCGTACCATCAGCGATGGCCGCCAGCTTCTCTCTTGCTGCTGCCATCCTCCCCGACTTCCACTTCTCAATCTCCACCCGCAAGTCGTCACACGGCACGATATCTTCAATAGACATAGGTTGCCGAGTGAACGGATCCTTTGGGTCTGATAGCAGATGCTGCATGATGGTTGAACGGTCCACAATGTTGCCTGACGGCAGCCTCACCGGGTCTTTCATCAGATCGCTCATGAGCGGATCTTCATACTCGGTCGGAATCTCGCCAAAGTCCTGTTCCGCTTGGTCCGCGAGTTCCTTGGCAGCCGCAATCTTGACCGTTAATTGAGCCCATCTGCTAAGCTTTTCCGGATCCGCGAATCCCCTGTTGGCCATGATGCGCGATGCAGCCGAGAACGTCTCGGGTTTGTATGAACGCCCATCGCCCGCCACTGCCTCAATAAAGGTCGGTTTTCCGCCCAAATTCAAGTAAATGTCCGTAATCTCCGCAAGGAGTGTCTTGGGCTGGAAACGGTACTGCTGCGGGTTGTCCACCTTCAGTTTGCTCGACTTGGGCCCAACCAAAAGCTCCAGGTTGTAGTCCAACATGCCTGCCAACCGCTGGACAATCTCCGGCATCGTAAAGGCATCGTCAAGTGTATCAGTGAAGAGCTTCATCATCGCCACAGTCTGGTTGGTGAGGTGCATGTATGAAGTCGCATGGCCTTCTGTGGTCTGTAACTCGTCCTGCTTCTGTCTCCTTTGTTCTTCCGACATGCCATGTGCCTCCTTGAGCTCCACCTGAAGCTCATGTATCTTTTGGAATTTGGTCAATGCTTCATCGAGCACATATGTCGCGTCGTTGAGCAGCATATTGACAAAGTGAACGAAGAATGGCTTGTTGGTCTTGCTCTGTTCTCTCAGCTGCCTCGAGTAGTGGGGATTAGGCCACACTTTCTGGATGATGTAGGATATCTCGTATCGAATGTTGAACTTGTCGTAGAACGCGGAATTGGCTCCGGTGGACTCGCACTCGATGTAAAACTTCATGAGAGCGTGAAGCAGATGGTCGTTGGCAAACTTGGAGCTCATCAGCACGTCGGTCATCACACCGCTCTTCCAATGCCGGAAGAACTGCGTCACCCCGAAATACAGCAGCGTAACCAGGGCTGCCTTCATGTAAGGATTTCGGATGTAGGCCGAAGACTCCAGTAGTGTGACGCAAAGGACTGTCAGTTCGTCGCCAACAGCTGACAAAAGGATCTGCGGCATCGTGCTGTGAAAGTCGGTAAGTGTTTATCCCAAGAACCGGCTGATATTGACAAACTTACTTGAAAACGTATTTGAAATTGTCCAGCACGATCTGCAGGGAATATTCCGGAAGACAGCAAAAAACCTCTGGAGGTGGACTTGCAAGAGGCACTCTTTGGTAAAGTTAGTATGGGTGGTGAAACAGTGTCTTCAAAGGGGGTCAACAAAGATGCCAACATACTGTAATCGCTTTTCCGGAGTATAGTCACTTTGGCTTGCGACCCTAAGCAGCCAAACCGTGACATATCTCATAAATGTTATCGATTTCGCCTGCATCTTCTCGTCGGTCAATACACCGTTGGTCGCGTGTTTCATTGCCACGCTTGTCTCCAGCGCCTCGCGGTAGCGAGAGGTGCGGAGGTCAAACGCTGCGAGCTGTGTTGGTCTCTGTGAAGGTACGTCATTAGCCTCATGCTTATGTGTAAGCTAGAATGATGCGAGCTGCAGTGAGCCAAGGTTTTGGGTGGGGCTTACGGTGTTGGCAAAGTTCTCCCGCTCTGTCTCAAACTCCTCAATGCTTCTCCTGAAGTTTCTGATGGCCCTGTCCATAGTCTTCATCTTCTCGCTAATTGCCTGGGTCCCGTAATTGTGTGCCGCCAATCCAAGGAAGAAAATCTCGGATATGAAGTTGTTGGCCCCCTCCGCTTTCTCAGCATAGAAGGCGTCGGATTGCTGCTGGTCAGCGTTGAGCTTGGTTTCCTCCTTGAGATCCACACGGGGACTTCGGCGCAGATAGTCGATATCTATGCGGCCAACCTTGGAGAATGTCGTGTCCATAAAAGGCTGGCATAGCTCATTTACGACAAAGGTCACATTGAGCATGAAACCGTCGGATGAGACCTCCTTTGGGTCAACTTGCATTGCTCGTCGTTTATGATTCGAATTCACCACATGAGCAAACCAATCAAGAACACGACCCCTGACCTCCTCGTTTGCCCGTACAAAATTGTTGATGACGGACATCAGATCGAATTGATGAGCGGATAATGTTACTTGGACCGCGTTTTGGGCAGTGCGAACAGCACCCTCGTTCATGTTGTCTGCGTTAGGAAAGTAAGATTTGGCCATGTCGCTCTGCAACGGTGATAAACGGAAAAAGGGACCCAGTAGTGAGTCCAGCTCGATTCTCGGAGCAGGTGCTTGTTTGTTGACGAAGCGCTCATCCTTGACCAAAGCCTGCATAATCTCTTTGTACTTGGAGAACATAATTAAGACCTATAATCAATAGTTTCAGTAATTTGGTATGTCGGCAAGAAAGAAGACGTTTGGAAGTAAACACGCATACGTTCATGCCTGGTCTGTAATCGTCCGCCATAGTCATATTGGCAACCTTAGCGCTGATATCGACCATGGAGCGGACAAGGATGTCGGCATAGGATTCGTCCTCGTCAAACCTTGACACAAGTTCAGCGAGGAAGTCCAGACAAACACCGGCCTCATTGTCCATTCCCTTGAGGAGGTACGGCACAAGTGTGTCGTGCCGGGGGTTCTCCTCGCGTCTAGATAACTCCGCCGTGGCACAGGTCAGCGAACATAGAACGAATATGGTTGGCTGCTGCCGAGCAGCGGTGAATCATGATCACGAACCCAAACAGGTCAGGGACCGTGAGCGCAAATAACGCGTTACTCATGCATAATCGCCTAGCCTCCTTGACCAATTCCAATCTTTCAGGGGGTGGGTCACGTTGCATAGCCGGGGATTTGGAGAAGCGGAGAATGCGCTTCCAGCATGGCAACAGGTAATCCAGCAGCGGCTTGTTGTGAGGGAAGGCCGAGGCTGCTTCGAGTATGGTGCCGTCCAGGTTGTCTTGGGACAGCAGAGGCTTCCGACCCTCGGCTTCGTCATTCGCTCCATCCTCTTGCAATTCGCTCGCGAGATTCGGTAGGTATGTTACAGGGTGACCGGATACGTCGGTCTTTCTGCTTGGGTCCAGGGTTACTCTGAAGAAATGCGAGATGGTCCTATCGGCCCAGTCTTCGGGGGACTCCTGTTTCTGGATCTTCTGCGGTCGCACTGCAGGCAAATCAACATCGGATTTTGGTCTTTTGGGTATAATGACGCCCTGAGGTTTGGTACCTTGAGATGCCGGCGTTGCTGGCTCCGCTGCCGTCTTAGCGGCAGGCTGGGATCTGGGTGCTGCTGGCGCTGCGGCGGGTGTTGGTGTTTGGGAACCAGCTTCTGGGGCTTGTCTGGTGTCGTTGGTTTGCGAGGTCGAGGCCACCAAAGACGAAGGCTTGTCGCTTGAGGGCTTCGGCGACTCGTTCTCTTTCGTATCAGACTTGCCTTCGGTCGCCGTTGCGGAGGAAGACGAAGTTGTCGAGGCGCCCAGTTTCGCCAGTCGCCGTGCTCGCATCTAGGAAGATTACACACGAGTTAGATTGGGAGTATGTCTCGCCGGAGAGGCTCGCGATGGGGAGCTCACCTGCTCTGCGGGCGGCAGTGTAGGCTCTGGCTCCTGCTCGTCGGGACCCATTCTTATGCTGTTTGGTAAGGCGGCAGAATTCGGGAAAGTTGGCTCGGTTGTGATAAGATCCGCTGTGGGATCACTAGCAATTCAAGAACTCTTGATGGGAAGGAGGCTGTGGCAGATCTATGCTGGTTTTTGTAGGATGATGATAAAATTAATGGCTGCCTGTAAACGGCTCTCTGACGTACTGGAGCCCCTTCTCTAGAATAGTCTAGGCTGGACTTTAGGGTAGGTAGGCAGGCAGACGAAGGCCGGGTCTGATGTTACCAGTGGCGGGGGTGGGTGAGCATGGGGAGCTCCTCGGGCCTTCATCCTCTGGCCTTTGAACGTGCCCCACTAAGCAGGCGTCTTAAGGCGATTAAGTGGGGTGGGCCGGGTATAGAAGCTTTATAATCCATTCCATCTTTGTTCCGAGACTCCGTGTGTACAAGTCAACGTATAATGTACAGGCTGTCACAGAGGAACTATACGGAGCAGAACTGACAAGAAGCCACTTTAACCTTTAACTAGCTACTGGATTTGGTATTTATAAGTGTCATGCAGGCGTAATTGATCAAGTCAGGTAATAGTCACCTGTGGACGGTGCATATATGTTTTGGAATTGCTTGCTGTTCTGGTCTGAGCTCCAGTAAAAGATCTATCCGTTGGTATCAAAGTTGAAAACGTCAACAAGTCCGTATCGTGTGCCTCATACCTATGCGCCACCCTTTTAAACATAATAAGTCATCAAAAGTAATCCCAGGAAAATAACAGCAACTCATAATATCATTCTCCGGCTTGAAAAGTGCCCCATGCAAGCAGCCTCCAGGAGCCTCGTAACAGCACCACAACAAAACTTCTAGCGCGATGCAGATCAAAGACGTGGAGGAGTGATTGCATGGGGTTGCATCACTCCATAGTTGCCTGCAGAATCAAACAACCTGTCGTTCGCACTAGTGCCCTGTCCGCTTGAGCCAGGCTCAGGGGCGGCCGCCAAAGTGCCACTTCCAACGGGAGCTACTGCGTTTGTGGCCGCAGTGTTGAGCCGATTCATACTGCCACTATACATGGACTTTTGACGAGCGATTACAAACCGCAAGTCCATACCGATCCCAGCAATGGCCGTCCGCAGCTCCGTGAGCTGGTCCTGCACAGGCAAAATCTCATTGACAAGCATTTGACTTTGTCTTGCATCCTGCTCGGCCAAACGCCGTTGCAAGCTTTCTACACGCTCCTCGCAGCTTGTCAGACCTGCAAGTATGAAGCCGTGCGCGTCATTTTGCATGCCGTCGCCACTGTAGGGCCCAGAAGGTGGATTGGCCCATGGGCCCCTTACAGCATCTCCTCTGTTGTGACCACTTGCGTTGTCTGCCAGTGAGCTAGCATCGCCTGAAAGATGCGCTGCAGAATTGTGTCGCCTTGCCGTGCTGGATGCCTCAGGAACTGGTCGGTTCAACAAGTCCATAGATCTGGAGGGATTAATGATGCTTTCGCCAGGGCCCGTGCGATGAAAGCTGTCCTGTCGCTCTGTCAAATATTGGATAACCATCTCTTGCCGTTCAAGCTTCATCTGTTGGCTATCTGCCAAGTCTCGAAGCGAGGCCATTTCCCTTCGAAAGCTCTGCTCCATGCGCGCGACGGCGCCAAACGCACAACCACGCTCGTGCTCCCCAAGGAGGCAACGTTTTGCCTTGTATGTGCACCCAGAAGCAGCGTACTCACAAGGTCTCGGAATTTCTGGACAGTCTTGCTGCAAATGAACAGCATACCGATGCCGCAGCACTGAGGAGCAGCAATGTTCGCACTCCCTTGCCGCACTGATGCAGTCGTTTTCGCAATGATCGTCCGCATCCGAAGCCTCGATGAGGCTAAAACACTGGGGGCACTGGACTATCATATGCTTGCAGCCCTCGCCAGCATCCATCCTTGCAACCAGCTTCTGACAGGAAGGGGCAGAACATGGCACCTTGGTATAGTTGCACTCCCTTTCATAGTGCCGCTTTATTGAGCTTCGTGTTTCGACTTTGTTGCAACGCCGGTTCGGACATCTCACTTGCAGTTCGTCAAGCAGGTTCTGTATGATGCGCGGAGCTGGTCTCGCGGGAAAGCGACCGCGTTCCAGGTCCCGAGAAAACGACTTGCGGTCCAGAGGGCAGCACTTATTGCTGTGCTCAAGGAGCCCGTCAAAACAGCCCGAGCAGAAGACATGACCGCACCTGGTAACAACAGGCAGAACCAATGGAGCTTGGCAGATGGGGCACCATAAATTCTGGCTGACCTCCCCCACGTATTCAAGAGCTGGCCAATCCAAGCTCGGTGGTAATGCTGCCGGCTCTGGCTCGAGCGACATGGCTGGCTCTGGCGCATGGTTTAGAACTGCCAGACTGTGATTCTCATCGTTGTGCGCGTAGTCCTCTCGAACCCCACCATCCCGATCTTCATGGTCGGTGCTGGTGGCGATCATCTCAACACCATTATAGTTGTTTTGCATGCGATGGCGACCGCCTGGAGGCAAAAGGCCCTCTTCGGGCGTATTCGGTGGTGGCATCGTAAGGCTCTCGAAGGGACGTCTCTGAGGGTGTCGTCGATATACCTAGTATGTTGTCATAGGGTGGAGGTTCGCTATGCAGGCGGTAGGTAGCGTACAGCAGGCTACTGCTCCGCAGCTCCGCAGACCGACCCGTATTGCTGGGTGTTGGCAACTAGACTAGAACGAAATGATGGGAAACAGTCGTAAAACGCCGTGTCAGCGATGCCGTTGGCTCTGGCAGGGGCCAGAGACCAGCGCCGATTCGCTGAAAAATGGAACCGAATATAAGCCCTACGAAGATTTGAGAGATGAAGGCAACTGAATGAGAACCTTTACGGCCTGCCGGCTTGGAGAAGGAATGTCAGAAACCCAAAAGTTGACCTCGGATTGGGGGACGGAGGACGGAAGATGGGGCGGTCTGCGATTTCGGATGATAGCCCGTGGAGAGTAGAAGTGGGGAAGCCGATCTCCCACAATCCAACCCTGTGTAAGGTACCTACCACCTAAGTACAAGTAGGTGTGCAATTTTATTGCAACCACCAAGGTTGGGGGTTAGGTAGGGAGGTACTCGGGGCTGTTCGTTATGGGCCCCCTTTAGATACCTAGGTACTTAATTGTACTCTTTCCCTCGCCACTCCGGGGTGTCACACCCTTGCAGTAATATCCTAGCACTAGCTACTATTCTGGCAAGCAAGACCACCAGGTTCCTGGCAAGGATGTGGAATGACCAGCGACGCAAAAGTGTGCAGGGTAATTAATTAAGAATCTTCTTTAATGGTTGGTGCCCTGGGTTGTCCCCCCAGCCTCCATCTTCTCTTGATAGATGCAACACGGCAACTTGTCTTTTGCACATTATACAACAAAACAAAACTTGGTTGCTAGCACCATCGGCACCATCGGAAACCAAATATCAACATAGCTTAGTAGTATCAAGTCGTTTTCCCCGTTAACTTGCCTCATTCTGGCTGCGCACCTAAACAAAAGAAAAGATACGCACGAGGCACGCCGCCTCACAGAACAAATGGAAAGCCTCGGCTAGCCACAGACACGGTGTTCAGACAGATTGAATGCTAAATTTTGATTTCCCAAGGCCAGAAACACGGCCCGACAAAGATTTTACATTGTACTCAACATTGTCTCGATGTTCGTTTCACCGCGGTTGAAGCGCATTAGCCGCCCCATTCACAATCGATGAAAATCCCACCAAAGGGCAAGCTCTGACGTATGATGCCAGTCCGTCTGCACTGTGGTAGGTCATGGCGAGACGTCTGCCGCGGCATTCTAATTATGCGCGGCAAAGCACAACTGCTCGCTACACACTGACTGTGATAAAACACCTAGGCACAACAATTAATTACCTTGGTAATCGCCTGTTTGCGGAGAAATGCGACATACGTGGTTCTACACGCTGCCCCAGAGCCCCAGTCGCGTGATTCTTCTGGTGGTGGATCCTTGATGCGGCCACAATGCTACCTTCTGAAGTAGGATCCTATACCGAATAGGTGCAAATCTTTGTCAAGAGAGAGATGTTCACCAAGACTACCATATACGAAGTGGCAAATAGTAGTTAGTGCCGGTGGAGTGTATAGCCACCAACAAAAAAAAAACCAAAAAAAAAAAAAACCGGGATCGAATCGGCAACATGCGTATAGAGCGCATATTTTGACCGTCGGTTCTAAGATATTACCGTCGGCTTCACGGTACTCAAGGTGTGGGTTGAACTGTACCCCTGGTCTGCCTGCCCCCTCATCCGTCACTCGTACTGCCCCTGAACCATTGCTACGTTCGATTTGATCGTTCCCTCCCGCGCATTGCATACCCCACTTTGGTTCCAAGTATACCTACCAATCTTGCCATATAATTACGTGGTAGACGATAGTTCCCAATGGAAGCTACGTAGTAATATAACAATCTTTGCAACGGTCGCAAGAACACCTGCCAAGGACCCCAATCATCATCACCCCCGCAACATGCTACTACGTCAAGTCGGGGGTTACGGGGCCGAAATGGGGACTACAGTCAATAAATGGCCCCCTTATCATGGAGAGAGGCGGAGAAGCATATGTGTGGCATGGCCATGGTTTGGTGCTTGTGGCAGTCACACAGTTAGATTCTTATGTATAAGAGTGAAGCTGGGGGGCTGTCGCTGCCGTCCATGATACCTCGACTCCTGGATACGCAGGTTTTGTCAAGCAAAAACAACAACCTACCACGTTCCCTGCCACACATACTGCCACGTCAAGATGAGAGTCTCATTCTCAACCGCCGCCAGCTTCCTGCTGCACTCGGCAGTATTTGCACAGACGTACCAGCCGACGTGGCCGTCGACCGACCAACACAATGCCTCGCCAGAGTGGTTCCGGGACGCCAAGTTTGGCGTGTACTGGCACTGGGGCGCCTTCACGGTGCCGCAGTTTGGCAGCGAGTGGTACGGCCGTAACGTCTACCTGCCCGACACCAGCGAGCGCAGGCACCACACCACCACTTACGGCGCCCCGCCCGAGGTGTGGGGGTACGAGAACTTCATAACCGGAAGGAACGACGCCCAGGGGAACTTTGTCCAGTTTAAGCCCGTGATCGCCTCCGACGGCGGTAGCTTCGATCCTGAGGCCTGGATGGCGGTCATCAAGGCGTCGGGAGCAAAGTTCGCCGGCCCCGTCGGCGAGCATCACGATGGCTTCTCCATGTGGAAGAGCGAGGTCAACGAGTGGAACTCGGTCGCGCTGGGACCCAAGATTGACCTGCTCAAGCTGTTCGCGGGCCTGGTCAGGGGTAATGGACTGAAGCTGGTCGTGGCCCTGCACCAAGCCTTCAACCACAACGGATTCTTCGAAGATGCCCCGCAGCAGACTGACCCCAGCCTGCAGAAGCTCTTTGGCCAGCTGCCCAAGAACGTATCCGACCAGCTCTGGTTTGACAAGGCCCGCGAGGTCATCGATCATGTTCAGCCCGACATGATCTGGAACGACTTTTCCCTGGACAGCCCCGGTTACTGCCAAAACCCCAAGTTCCCATGCAACATTGAGGAGAGCCAACGACTCAAATACCTGGCCTACTACTTCAACGCCGGTGAACGTTGGGGAAAGGAGGTCGTCACCAGCTACAAGCACTTTGATCAAGGCTTCCGCACCACGTCGGCCGTCGCAGATTGGGAGCGTGGAGGCCCCGCCGAGCTCGAGCGCCCTTACTGGCTCACCGACGATGCCATCAGCGCGACGAGCTGGAGCTACACCGAAGGCATCAGCTATTACAACTCGACCCAGATGATCCACTCCATGCTGGACCGCGTCAGCAAGAACGGCAACATGCTGCTCAACGTTTCACCCACCGCCGCGGGCGTCATGCCTGCGGAGCAGCAGCAAGTCCTACGCGACATCGGGACGTATCTTGCCCGCTACGGAGAGTCAATCTACAGCACCCGTGCTTGGGATATATACGGCGAGGGCCCGACCAAGGCCGGCGGCGGCTCATTCACTGGCCCGATGATGGGCAACTCCAACGACCTGCGCTTCACGCGCAACAAGGATGGAAACGTACTATACGTCAGCGTCCTCGGCTGGCCAAGCAGCGGCCAGGTCCCCATCAAAGCCCTTGGCTCCGACCGCCTCGTAGACGTCTCCGGCCTGCGGTCTGTCCAGCTCATGGGAGACAATGCCGGGGACTTTATCGATGTGACAGCCTTCAGCCAGGCCGCCGATGCACTGGTCATCACCCTCCCCCAGCAGCCTGCTCAGTCGCCCGCCTACGTCCTTAAGCTTACCTTTGCTGGCAAGATTCCCGTGGTTCAGCAGGCACTCGGCGCCTCAGTTTTCGCCTCTCCCGATGCCACGGGCGCCGGCGTGTCGCTCGCAAAGGGCAACTTCACGCAAATGTGGGTTGCGGATGCTGGGCTTAAGCTGAGCGACGTTCGTTTCCTGCGTGTCTCCGAAGGCGCATCGGTGACTCTCTATGCCGAGGACAACCAGACCGGTGCATCGACGAAACTTGGGGCGGGAGACCACCAGCTGGAAGCTGGCTCTGTTGGATCCCTTGCGGTTGGTGATGCATAAAACATTTCGAAGGTAGAGCACAAAAGTAATCAAAAGTTATAGCACAGGCACTAATTCTGTACCAATAATTGTTTGCCATTCTGCTGTGACACCTACCTCGGCTGCTCGACCCTCCCTATGAAGTGTTCATCTCTCAACGCCTTTGCCGGGACGAGTAGTGTCTGAGGGCCACGGACCAATATCTGATTCTCTGCCCACTGTCTCATCCGAGAGACCATGGATTTTGCCCCAGCCACCGCCCCTTGAAAGTCCTTGTCCCACAATGCGGCAGAGGCAGGCGTCAGCGCAAGCAAAGTGCCCTCAATGTGCGCCAGATAAACATTCAGGCCTTGCAAAGTCTCCAGCACCCGATGAGGGGAGCGCGGCTCGTCTTCCCTAGGGAAGAGCGCTTCGCGGAGGACCTTTGCACGGCTCCGGCCTGTCTGTTTGTTCTCGCCATACTTGGCGGCAAAGGCCTGAATTTCGGTACGGGTGCTTTCGGCAAGCCCCTCGAGCACCTTCAGCCCGCCCTGAACCTCGGAATCGTGTACCAGTCTCGGGATGATCTGGGAGTATATCTCGGCCAGCTGTACAATGCACTCCTGGCACTCTCCGAGCCATATCTCCAAGTGGCGCTCTCTGCCCGCTAGATCCGCCTCCATGGAAGCAGCGTCGGCATCGGCATCTGCAAAGTTACGCTTGTTGGCATTCTTTGCTGCCTCGCTCTGTGTCTCCCTGATGCATGGGCCTTTGGTGTCCGGAGGAATCTTTTCTATCCTAACTGCGCCCGCCTTGAACGTTGGCTGCTTTGATATAGGGTCCCAGTAAGCTGGAAATTGTTAGTCTAATAGGGGAAATCTCCAGGCGTATAAGGAGGCTTTTACTCACAGATTGTCAAGTCATTGGCGGCTCTGGCCCTGCCATCTTCCGAGCCCCAGGACCCAAAGTGAAATGTAATAAAAGCCTGGCCCGGAATTATATCGCCGATTCGCGCCTTGACTTCAACAGCCCCTCGTCTTGACCGTACAATGACCATATCGCCATCCTTGACATTGAAACTTGCCGCATCCTTCTCAGAGAGGCGGACCTCGGGCTCGGCACATGCCTTGCGCAGCGCAGGAGCACGCCCGGTCTTTGTTCTTGTGTGAAACTGATAAACGTTCCGCCCCGTCGCCAGGCGTAGAGGATACTCATCACTTGGCTCTTCGGGGTGAGCCATGTATCTGCACGACTTCAGAATTGCTCTGCCTGCCGGATTCAGGACGCGGTACTGATCTACGGTGTGTGGTGCGCCCGTTTCGAGGTCGTGCCCAAACGACTCGCATTCGTCCAGATCCGTATAGAACCGACCAGCTTCATACAGCCTCTCCCTACCCATCGGCCAGTCTTGGTTGCAGGGCCATTGTATGCCAGAACCGCCTGTAAGTTTGTCATAGGACAGTCCGGTGTAGTCGCAAGGCCTCCCGGCGGAAACTCGTTTCCAGGCCTCAAACACTTCTTCCGGTGTGGTGTAAGGAAGCAAGTCTTTGCCGTCCTTGTCTTTGAACCCCATCCGTCGGGAATAGTCCAGAAATATGTCCAGATCAGACCGAGCCTCTCCTGGCGGATCAACTGCCTTGTGTGATATGTGCACGGTGCGGTCGACGTTGGTGAAACAACCTGTTTTCTCACCCCATTGAGCCGCAGGTAGCACTACGTCTGCAAGCTGCCCGGTCTCTGTCATGAAGATGTCCTGGCATACGACAAACATCTCCGGGGAGCTAAAGATTCGCCGGATGCGAGGTAGGTCCGGAAGACTGACCAGTGGGTTCGTGCCCGAGATCCAACACATTCGTATCGACCCTTGCTCCATGAAGTTAAGCATGTTCTGGATGTGCGTGGGCTCGCACCAGTGTGGAAGTTTGGCAACGTCAATGTTCCACAGGTCTGCAAGCTCCTGCATGTGCCGTGGATTCTGGTGGTTCCTGAAGCCGGGGAACTCGCCGTCGCAGCCTGTCTCGCGGTTATTCTGCGCCGTCGGCTGACCGTTCATCTGTAGCACACCACTTCCTGGCTTGCCTATCAGACCTCGAATCAGGTTGATATTGTTGATTTGGCAAGCACTGGCAGTTGCCTGGTTGGACTGGTATACACCCTGCAGAGCGGTCGAAAGTAGAGTCTGTGTTTGGCCAAGTATGTATGCAGCAGTCTCAATATCCGCCGCCGGCACTTCCGTGAGCTTCTCAACGTACTCAGGGGTATAATCCTTGACTGTTTCCCTCAACTCAGAGACGCCTATCGTATGCTTGGCGATAAAATCGGCATCCACCCACTTGTTCTCAAACATGACATGTTGGATCCCATTGAGCAAGGCCAAATTGGTTCCAATCTTTGGAGCCAAGTGCAGTACTGCCTTCTTGGCGACCTCGGAACGCCTCGGGTCAACGACTATGAGTTTTGGCGGATGAGGACCCTCCAGGCGGTCAAGTATTCGGGACCAAAGCACAGTTTGCGTGGCAGCCATATTGTGACCAACCATGAAGATACAATCGGTGTAGTCGATATCTGTGTATGATCCAGCCTGACCGTCGGACCCGAAAGATTCTCTCATTGAGGCTGCAGCAGTTGCTGTGCACAACCGCGTGTTGCCATCCCTGTGATTTAATCAGGTCAATATTGTGTGCTGCGTCTGTCACTCTCTCAGCACCCATGCGCGATCATCCTTACATGTGCAGCGTGTTCAACCCAGCTTTGCCGACGAGGGCTAGAGCATAGTACTCTTCCAGAAATAATTGACCAGATGTATAAAATGAGATACTGTGGTTCGTGAGCGTCGAAGAGAGGCTTTTGGATTTTCTCACTATGAGATCCATTGCCTCATCCCAGCTGGCCTGTTCGAGACGCCCATTTCTGCGAATCAAGGGGTGTGTGAGACGGTCTTTGCTGTGTATTGACTTCCATATGTAAACAATTAGCGGTGAAAAACATATCAAGGCATAATTAGTCACAACCTTTTTACAACTTACCCATGAAGTCCCTTGGGTCCTAGTCGGCCTTTGTTTACACGGTCTGTGGCTCGCCCTCGGACACCCACCACATATCCATCTTTTAGGCCTATATCCAATCCACACCCGTTACTGCAGCCGGGCAATTTGTTAGCTTATGATGCTCAAGCCCATGATACATCATAAATGGTTCCTCACCTGCAAAGAACGCAGGCACTCTGAACCCATTTTTCAGGCTCCTCGTCCCAAGCGTAGTCGACTCTTCTTGGCCATTCAGCCTTGTATGGTGCTCGTGGACCCCATATATCCTCTATAGAGTTGCGGCACTGAGACGTGGGAGACAATTGCTCGTGCATGATGTGTCGAATAGCTATAGATGTGGACTGGAAGAAAGAGCCCTATATCGCTCCGGCAGGTGTGAGGAGCCACCGTAGTGGTGTTTTTAAATACGCTATATTTTCCATTGGTAATTAATAGTCACCCATCTAGGCATGAATTAATATTATCCCATTCCGTAATCCTCAAGACAGTGTTTGCATTTCAGCAGCATGTCCATTTGAATGACGGCTATTTGACGTCATTAACGAGGTTTTTGTTGGCATTTGAGAAGTCGCGTGTTAGCGACCACTGAACTGTATTTCCGCGGATAATGACTGAACATCTCCAAAACTCGGCAGATACGTTTTCGACAGGAAGCCAGCGGGGCGGTTTCTGACCATTCCACTTTGACTTACTCTCGCCAGACCAACCGCTACATGTGCTGACCCCTCTGGCAAAGATAAAGAAATGGCAACATCATATACCACAGCACTCGAGCTGCTCCAACAGGCATCTCAAGAAGCAAAACCTGCCAATGATGGAGGTCAGGTGGAAGTTGTCCCCCTGCTTGAATCCACTGGTCGTATCGCTGCGCGCAACATCCGCAGCCGTCTTACAACACCAGAGTTCGATACATCAGCAATGGACGGATACGCTATCAGTTCTGCTGCAACGCGGGACGCAACGCCAGAATCTCCACTGATATTCCACGTAAAAGGAGCCATAGCTGCTGGAGACGAGCCCAAATCGTGGACAACCCGCTCGGTCGACGACGGTGGAATAGCTGGGGCGTGCATCGAGATAATGACTGGAGCTAGGTTTCCGGAACCGGGCCCCGGAGAGGAGGAACTAGACGCTTGCATCAAGATGGAGGATACTATGTACATCTCCTCGCCATCACCTTACGACAGACAAGGGCATGTATCTTTAAAGCCTGCAAAGTTCATCGTCGTGGTTAGGCCTGTGCCAAGATGCGCGAACCGACGCTTTGCAGGGGAGGACATATGCGAGGGTGACACCGTTATTCGAGCTGGTCAGATGATATGTGCGTCGCACTTGATGCCATTGGCATCTGTAGGAGTACAGTCGGTTGCTGTGCAACCCATGCCGATAGTTCGAGTGTTTTCCACAGGCAAAGAGCTGCTGAGGGAACAGAACGAAGTTGCGAACGGAGCAAACCAGCCACACGGCCGAGACAAGCTGCATACGGCAGACCCACGAGAAAGCAGTATCAGAGATGTCAATGGTGTCTTCCTTACAGCTGCTTTCCGCGAAGTTGGTGCCGAGTCACAGTTCTTGGGACAGTTGGCGGACGAGACTAAAGATATTGCGGACGCAGTTTCTCATATTCTCAGCTCAAATCCAACCCCCAATGTAATTGTCACGAGCGGCGGTGTATCGGTTGGAAAGTTCGACCATGTACGTGGTGCACTGGAGCAGCACGTTCATGGCACCAGGATCCTCTTTCATGGGCTAGCCATTAGGCCAGGCCACCCAGTGCTCTTTGCGATGCTCCCAAACATGGCAGGCCGAGAAACGGCGTTCTTCGGCTTTCCTGGAAACCCGGGAGCAGCGGCAGCCTGCTTTAGATTTCTCGCGGTACCATATGTGCGCCACCTGCTTGGACAAAGTCCAGAAACAGCTAACAAAGCATCTTTTGTGCCGCAGCGCACAAGCACACAATGCCGAAAAAACCAGAATAATGATTGCTTCCAGCCTGGACGTGTGGGTACTGGAGAAGGAGGGCGGATAGTGGTCGCAGAGGTAGGAAGATCCGAAGGACCTGCTAAGTTGTGGCCTTTTGTCGAAGCAAATTGCTGGGTTCATTTCCGGAAAGGGGACCATTATGAACAAGGAGACCTAGTGGAATGCTACCCAATGACGCAACACGGCTTTGGTGTCAGCTCCTGAGCCAGTCTGGTACAGCTCAAGTGGTAGTAGATAAGATCCCGTTGCTGCAACACTTAATTCTCAATGCCACTTCCCATTCCTCCTTCGTGTTGACGTTGAAGAGAGGGGATAATTTCTCAAGGCCATCAGTAAATTCAGGCTCTCCATCCTCGTTGAACCTTGTCTGTCGTGGGAGCGCAAGCACCAATCCACTCAACTGACGCACCACTGCACTTGGACTTGACTTGCCATTGGCTGTGTTATGCTCAAGTCGCCGCAAAGCTTCTGGGCTCCATATGGCGAGCAGCGGCTCGATGAAGCCCTTGTCGTTGCGGAAGCAAGTCACTGGAGGTTGATATTCAGATTGGAGCTGATGCAATAGCTCGGTGGTGCAGAAGGGAAAATCACAGGCCAGGATGAGCCAAGTGACGTCCGGATATGCTCGGTGAGCTGCCAAGAGCCCGGCCGCTGGGCCGGTGGACTCCTGCCTAGTATCTTTGCCCTTATCCATGAGCACCTTTAGGTGTGGTGCATTGTGTTCGTTTAATGTAACAAGCCGATCTGAAGGCTGCAAATCCCCAGGACTGAGT
Source organism: Pyricularia oryzae 70-15 (assembly GCF_000002495.2). Lineage (NCBI taxonomy): Eukaryota > Fungi > Ascomycota > Sordariomycetes > Magnaporthales > Pyriculariaceae > Pyricularia > Pyricularia oryzae. The sequence goes on along the minus strand of NC_017851.1, from coordinate 2,505,480 downwards.
ATACTGCGACCCTGTTCCGTTGCAGTGCGCAGGCTGTGGTCCAAAATCGAATCGTGCGCAAGGGAGATGAACACAGTGCCTGAATCCGGACAAGCGGTATGCAGAGTTTTGGCGAGATGCAGGTACAGTAGTTGGCCATCGGGAAGTGACAGGAGGTGCTTTGGCGAGCCCATTCGCGTCGACTTGCCACCAGCAAGGAGGAGAGGCCTCATCGAGCCATATCGCGGGGTCGAATTCGACTCCATTAACTCTTATTTTTATGCTTCTTGATTTTTCTGACTTGGAAGTCTGTGAACATTGGTATCTTGGTTCATATCGAAAGAGAATCAATTGCCTACCAAGCATGAAAACATGATGATTGTCGAGTGTTCCAGTATCAACTTTCCTCCGGGAATCAAACCCCACCTGCCGTTTTTATTCCGATGACGTATTTCGACGCAGGAGATCTTGGGAAAGAAAAAATGTACTGTAACGTTTGTACTTTTTGTACTGTCGGCCTTTTTTCAAGGCCGTCCGTTGCGTTGCCTGTGCGTTAGATCAAGTGGTAATATACGCGACTATCTCGAGGCACATGCAGACTTTCGCCCTCTGGAGTTGGAAAAACCAACAATCTTGCTCCATTCAACCTCAGTCTCCCTCTTCAGATGCGCATATCGTTTATCATTTAGTTCCGGAATATCACGACAACACAACAGCTGTGACTCGCCTATGATAACTTCCTCATCTACATTTCCGGCTCAAGCCTTGGATTTCTTTGATTGTGGATGTATCTGCTGGATTACGATTGGAGAATGGAAGCCAGTCCTGCCTCTTTGCTGGCTCCTGTTATCAGCCCCAGGAATATGAACAAGGAGCCCCGCACGCCGCTGACTTGAAGCGGCACCACCCGGCACGACAACAGCGTGTCGAGCTGGATTGGAACATCGATGGAAAAGCCCTCAGACCACCTCGAGCGGAATGGTCGCTTGTATGGGCACTTTGTCTCGAGTCGATAGGGACGACAGCAGGAAGAACAGCAAATCCTGTGCCTCCAAGCCTGTAACTCTACGGAGCCCCTCGACACTGCGGCATCGCACCCGGCCGCGAAGGAAGCAGTGCGATGGCTAGCCCGAGACTCTGTGGCTTTTGGATACTAAGACCAGGAAGCCGGCTGAAATCCACGTGGAGGTGTTGATATAATACCCAACGGATGCAAAGCACCTCAACTAGTTTTTTTTGGTGCTTTGGATCGGAGCAGCGTTTTAGGAGCATCTGCGCATCTTGATGGCCCGTTGAAGCTTCCTCGCAGAGCCATCCGTGGGTTGGGTGGCCGCGGTGTCTCTTTCAATTAAGCTTCTTCGTTGATAGTGGTTTTGTGATACTGGTATGCGCCGGGATGTCATGCTTCGTGCTGCTCGGCTGTTCCATCAAGTCACAACAGTCCCGAGGCATCTGTTTTGTAGCTGGCACTTTGGCCAAGCTCTGTCAGGTTTACTTTGCTGACCTGCTCGTCGCTCTGCGATATGGAAAATAGGCATCATTTCAAGCCTCCATTGATATTCTTGACAAAGACAGCCACGGAAGGCGAAGAGGACAAAAACAACCCAGCAGAAGGTACACCGGGCGCCTTGACCAAAGTCACCATCGCAGACCGCACCTACCAGTCCGCAACATCCAAGACGACCTTTCAGCTGCGAGTTTCAAGAGACGTCTGGGATATTATCAGCGAGCTGGAACCTCAAGTTCCTAAGAAGCCCATTATGTACTCGACAGACTTTGTCAACGTCTACCAAGAGATCAAGCAGCATTATGAGGACACGCTACCCAACACGGAACTCAAGGCGAGGGCTTTCTCAACTTCGAGTCTGAATTAAAGGCGGACCTTTTGGTACAAAAACAAGGGTCTTCACTTTTGATGAGATTACAAAACTCTACTAGAGGTATTCTGACTCAAGGTCCTTACCAGAAGAATGGAAGAAAAGCTAACAAGCTTGGCCATGAAACCCCGAGTTAGTCTTTGCCAGCCAGGAGTTGATGTAAAGATGAGTTCGGAACTGGAAAGGTTGAACATGGAAATTATTGATATACAGTAGACGGACGACCCAACCAGGGTGATTTTCGATGCATAACCAGCACCGGGAGGGGGTAAGTCGATATTACTTGAACTTCATGGCCTATCTCCGCACACCATGGGTCTGATGTTGAACCGACAGGACTACGTTACATCTCGAGGCTGCTTGATGCGATCCAGGGATGCGGTGCTTGTCTGCCTTAATCAGCGCATTGAAAGGCTGTCTGTCACCGCAATTGTTCAGGAAACCTATTTTGTCGCTTGTGAGGTTTCTATGGCCTTATTCTGCATGCCGAATACACACGCTTCATGGAGCCGCAAGGTCAGCCATGTCAAAATAGTACATAAGCTGACGTGAGCGGGAACATACAGGCATGGGATGCTTGGCTTGCGACCCTGACCACGAAAAGGCCAAGCCTCTCGAACACTCCATATGATACCTCGCTGTATAGATCTAGAACTAGAAGTGTTGCACAGCGACTTTAGCCCGCTACGTGTACCACAACTTTAGCTGTATGTGTTAGCATTCTGTTGGGATTGTCACGGAACATAATTCACTATGGGATTTACCTCACATGGCTGTGAGCTGCCTACTGACTAACAGCGCCAAGGGCGGCTGAAATTCGCGCTACAGCTGAATTGGGACAGCATGGTGCAGGATCCTGCGTCAAGTGGACGACGCATAAAATTTAACTGTCTTTTCTAGTTGGTGGCCTTGCCATTTTCATCCAGGCAATCATCAGCTGCTGCAGGGGCTATTTCGGCAACAACACGTTCAACGAAACGCTAACTGTAGCCACTGCACGCAGAGACACATCACTTTTCGGTTTATTCTAACACGATGCCCCTTCAACTGTACGCACCAGACTGGTAGCCTTACCGCCAATGCAGCACATGGTGGGGTTGGCATTACCACAGAGACGGCCAAGTCGGCATGATCCTTCAGGGTCTGGCCAGGCTAGGGATGAGCAAGATCTTCTGGCTGAAGATGGAGGGAATCCTGCCGAGTATATGAGGCTTGTTTACGGCGGCCTTTGTAACTCTTCCGCTCGTTGACAAAATAGATCAATGTAGCAAGACAATATTTATCCTTGCTGCCCAACTTTCCACTCAGATACCTTCAAATCTAGATCTGCAGCCCCAAGCTGTTTAATCAACAACACACATGGACGGCAGAATGGATAACGAGACTGTGATTCTGGCGCCCATGCAAAGAAACTATAGTCAAGCACCACAAGAGCATGTGTCAGCCTTTTGGGACTCTTTCTTCACCAAGAAGCCGGGTAAGGTAACATCGATCTTCCCGCGGAGTCTCTACCAGAGCCTGCTGCCCCTGGAGAAAGTCAGCCTCTCAAGTTCTAGTCAAAATGCTGCCGAGTCCTACGAGGCCGCCGCCCGCGAGTGCCGCGAGCGCGTCAAGCGCATCGTGCGCGAGGCTCACCGCACCAACGAAAAGTTCACCGACCCAGACTTTGATCTGGCCATGGACTATTGCCGCAACACCCTCGATGGGCTACGCAGCAAGAGCGACTTCAACACGGGCTCGGTCCACCGGGTTGACTGGATCTTTGAGAACCCGCAGTTCACCATCAACGGCTACGAGGCCTCCGACATCGTCCAGGGCGCCATCGGCGACTGCTGGTGGCTCGCGGGCACCGCGACCATAGCGCACCGCAAGGATCTCATGGAGCGCGTGTGTGTTGCCCGGGATGAAGAAGTCGGGGTTTACGGCTTCGTCTTCTATCGCGACGGAGAGTGGGAGCCCGTACTGGTCGACGACAGCCTATACCTCGCCGCTTTTGATTTTCGTGAGGTTCACGACCCAACAGGCAAGAAAGCACGCGAGTGGCGTCGCAAGTGAGTACTTATCCCTTGCAACCAACATGTGTCTGTGTCTGTTGTTGCTGCACATATTTTGGTGCTCCCAAGCTAACCATCATTTTCTAGCCACCAAACTGGATCCAATGCGCTCTTCTTCTCCAAATGCCAAGATCCAAATGAAACCTGGCTCCCTCTAATGGAAAAGGCATATGCCAAGATCCACGGCGACTAGTGAGTCAGCACCCATTAGGGATAATATATGTGTACAGGCGACGGATTACTAACAAGCCTGCGATGGGACCCAAAACAGTCACGCTATCGAATCCGGGTGGGCTGGACAGGCTGTGGAGGATATGACTGGTGGTGTAACCGCCAATCTTGCCACCAATTGTGTTCTGAACAAGGACAAGCTGTGGCGTGAACTGTCGAGCAAGGATGGAGAATTCGTATTTGCATTAGGTTCCCGACAGGACGATAGCGATGGCTTATTCGGTAGCCATGCATACTCCATCCTCCAAGCCACAGAGGTGAGCGGTGAGAACGGCCAGAAAGTGAGGCTCGTGCAGGTTAGGTTAGTTATACTCACCCATCAACTGGCCTTTCAATCTCCGGCAAGTACCCATGGCTGACTTTGTTACCACAAATCAAACAGAAACCCCTGGGGCGATAGCGAGTGGAATGGCCCATGGTCAGATGGCTCGAAAGAGTGGACTCCATACTGGATGAAGAAACTTGGCCATACTTTTGGCGATGATGGTGTCTTTTGGATATCATATCGCGATATGCTTGAAAAGTTCGAAGATATTTCTCGAACTCGACTCTTCGACAGGAGTTGGACCGTGGTCCAACAGTGGGCTACGATGAATATTTCTTGGGTCACTGGCTACTCACAGTCCAAGTTCTTGCTCGAGGTAAGTCTGTTCACCCTTTTCAAGACGAATATATTTCAGCTACTGACTATCCACAGATCAAACAAGGAGGCTTGGTAGTCATCACCTTGGCCCAACTGGATGATCGGTATTTCAGAGGGTTGGAAGGCCAGTACGACTTTTCGCTGCATTTCGTGCTCCAGGAACAAGGAGCCAAGTCTGGAGACCACATTTGCCGCGTGCGCGCTGGTATACATAACGGCAAGCGATCAGTTTCTTGCGAAGTGGAGCTCGAGGCAGGCCGCTACGAGGTCATCCCAAAGATCACGGCCACTCGCGATACCAACAAGGACATGGTGGAAGACATTGTCAAGGAGCGCGCTCAGAGCAACCCGCAGAAGCTACGCCAGATCGGGATGCAATATGATCTGGCTCATGCAAAGGCTGGTATTACCGACGAAGACCTCGTGCTTCACACCAAAGTGGAGAAGAAGAAACTAGAGGAGGAAAAGAGGAAGACCAAGGAGAAGGAGGCGAAAGAAAAGAGAAGGACCAAGGAGAAAGAGGCGAGGGAACAGAGAAGGAAGCAGAAGTTGTCTCTCAAACAGCAAGCACCTGAAGCGAAGCAAACAGAGCAGCAGACTGGACCGGGTTCGGTAGCAGACCATGTTGAGGAGGACCAAAAGCAAGCTGACGTCAAGGACATCAAAGAGGAGAGCGAAAATGATCCCAAGGCTGATGAGGGGAAGACCGTCGAAAATGAGAATGTCAAAGACGAGGATGGAGAAAAGAAGACCGAGATTGACAGTGCCCCAGTGAAAACTGAACCTGTAGCAGACAAGGCGCCAGACGAATCGAAGCCGGTCAAGTGCAAAGCTTGCGAGGAGCGGGAGCAAAAGGGGGAGGAGGAAAAGAAAGATAAAGAAGTCGACAGCGCCGACGACGGCAACAGTGATGACAGTGATGAGGATTATACCGATGACGATGATGACACCAGCAGCGAATCCTCGGATGACCTTCACGATCACCCTGGACCATGGAATGCGGTACGTCCCCTTCAACCTCCATATCAATCTTGTATCATTTTTACCTTCGAGCGACAACAGCTAATGTTTCCCATCACATGGCGACAGGTCTGTGTTGTCGGCCTCCGGGTTCACTCGCGGTGTAAAAATGTGTCTGTCAAGCTTGTAGAGCCCAAAGACCCCGAGGAGGGAGCCTTGCTTTCGGTGGATTCGGCCCCAGCTGGCGCAACAATGTGATGTTGAGAAAGTTTGCAAATAGTGACATAATGACCGCTTTGACCAAGGCAGGTAGCTCAGGCCGATAAGGTAGATACCTAGGTAGCAATACGGAATTGGGTAATACCGAAAATGGCGAGCCACATATTGTGTACAGCAGTAGAGAACTCTCAATTCCGGCAGCGTCTGTGTTAATTTTGAATCTCGCAAACAAGCCCCAAATTCGCTGCAGATGAAGAAAGCCCGCCCTCGGCGCCGAAAAAATGCGGAACTCCCCAATAGTTCAGAACCCCTCGGCTGAAATCAAAGTAGCCCCGCTCTGACAAACCTGGGCTGCATGTTCAAGGCTAGTTGGCAGCAGGCAAATCACCCACCGAGCTGCAGAAACCCAATGGATTGCAGTGCTCACGCGATCTCCAATTGACATGCATACCTGCACACCTTAGTTTCGTCGATCAGACGGTGCTCTGCGGTTGTATTTGATGAGACACAGGACAGTTCCTGGCAGAAGCCACTTCGTTAATCACATCCTGCATGGCGGCATCGGCAAGCGATTGAGACGGTGAAAGTGCGCGACGACTCCTCCGACGCCGGCGACACGCCGCTCTCGTGACTCAATAAAACGGATTTCCCTTCCGCGTTCGCCTGTAACTAGCCGCCAGCTACCACCCGGGTGCGAATGGGCCGCGTGCGCCCGAGGTAGCTTTTCTTGTTCAACGCGCCGCCACCTGGGTTGTATCCGGTCTATTCTACGCCAATGAGATCCGGTGCCAATTGCTCGACTTGAGACCGATTACATCCCCCGCCAGCCCAGAGCGGGCTCGAAACGAGTGGCCTCCCATGGAGCCAGCCAAGGGGAAAGATGCCAGCCCAAGCGACGACGCGGCAAAGCCGGACACCGAGGTCCGCCACCCTTTGAAGGCCAGCCGGAGCAGCGGGACGGAAGAGCAGGGCAAAGCGCCGAAAAAACGGCGCAAGGTCAACCATGGTGCGCCGCCTGTCACTGCCTCGCGATGATGGACATGCATGTCATCTGGCTTGTCCACCTTGTTTTGGCTAAATCGTCTTGTTTGCTGACTCGTTCGGGCACTTGCGTCGTCCTGCAGCGTGCGTATATTGTCGTAGATCTGTAGGTCTCCGTGGGCACCGTGCCCTCTGATGTGGTGGACACCCAATGGCTCTTCGCCAGGGCGGCAGCAGCAGCAGCAGCAGCTTGTCCCCGCCATGTTCGCTGCGACAAGCTGGCGTTATCAGGGAACAAAGAAGGCTAATCCTGGTTGTTATATTCTACTATCAGCACATGACGTGTGACCTCGTATGTAAGGCCTTCACCTCAACCTGCTGCGGCAAGTATATCCGGATCAGTTACGCTGACAACGGCACCCGGGACTTGATCAGGAACGCCCTTGTACCAGATGCATCAAGCGAAACATTGGGCATCTCTGTCACGATGAGCCACGAGAACATGAAAGCAAGAAGGCCAAGAGCGCTCTTGGGACGTCGGCGGACGACTCCGAGCACCAGACAGATACGACCCAGACCTCGCGCGATACGCAAGCGGCCGCCAGCACGATGGCAGCGTACGATGGTCGAATAGACGCAGTCGGAACGGGTCTTGACAACGGTGCCGCGACGGCTGTCCTAGGCCGAGGGAACCCCTTACTTGTGCAACAGTCGCCGTTGACAGGGGTTCGACCAAATGCAATGGGTTCTGAGAACCTAAATAGCTGTACGTACGGGCTGCGTTTCTTCATCTGCATTTTTTTGAGAGTTGCCCAGTTTCCTTGCTAGCAGGTGACGGAGGCATTTCTCTTCCATTTACTGACGATTTTCGTGCGAGGTAAAGTTCCCGGGTTCTCGGATGGCTGGATAAATCAAAGTCACTTCCATGATATGCACGGCTACCATCCAAGCTTCAACTTGATAACGCCCGAGGTAACGAACGAGTTCAATCTCCTGAGCGACTTTCTAAACGGAAGCCTGCTGGAAGATGGCTCGCTGCTGCAGGACGAACAGTCGCAAACTCTGCCGCCTGGAACGGCTCAGGCCGATACAATTGTTTCTTCCTTCCTAAACAGCAACGGTGAGAATTCCACAACCATGAACGGCACAGAGAACAGCATGCTTCCACCAAGTGCAATACCACATCAAAAAGAATCCCTGTCGACGTCACAGGGTGAGCTGGGCAAGTCAATAGCCCGTCCGTCTAGCACTGTCCCCATAGATAAGGCGCGTGAATATTACCTTCAAGCTGCAGATCCGTCCGGTAACGACACGGCGGAGGAACGCATGCAGAGGCTGCTCAAGGCAAAGTATGATGCGGGACTTCTCAAGCCTTTCAACTATATCAAGGGATATTCACGTCTCTCAAATTATCTCGACAGCCATATCGCGGCAACATCCAAGCAAAAGATTCTACGGCAGCTCGACCGATTCCGGCCAAAGTTTCGTGAAAAGATTCACGCTTTAACAGACATTGAGCTTGTATTTGTCGAGATGTGGTTTGAAAAGACTCTTATGGACTACGACCGAGTGTTTGCAAGCATGGCAATACCAGCTTGTTGCTGGCGAAGGACGGGTGAGATCTTTCGAGGAAACAAAGAGATGGCGGAGCTCATCAATGTACCGGTAGATGACTTGCGAGATGTGAGTGCCTTGTGATCTTCTCTTCCCAGAGGTTGGCGTATACGACACGGACTAACAATCTTCAATTAGGGGAAAATCGCTCTTCATGAAATATTGACAGAAGAGTCTGTGGTCAGGTATTGGGAGGAGTTTGGCACCATCGCCTTCGATCCTGCGCACGACACGCTCCTGACGGCCTGTACACTCAAAAACCCCGACGACAAGTCGGAATTGCCGGCAATAAAGTGTTGCTTTTCTCTCAAGATTCGAAGAGATGACCATAAAATGTAAGATTTAACCTTTGTCAATTCTCTGTTTGGCTTTTCGTGAGAAAAGACTGATCATTCTTTAATTTGCTGCATAGTCCAAGTTTGATAGTTGGAAATTTCCTGCCGCATGATCCTCCAGCCGCCGAATAGCGAATAGTATTGTGCAGTTGAGTTAGTTCGAACCAGTCGCAGTACAAGACTCCTCTTATACACAGTACATACGCAAGCTATGAACACTGGTGCGCATACAATTCTGCAACATATCGATACCTATGGTAGTGCCTTCTTTGTTAAGGCACCTGGGAAGAAGCTTTATGGGAAGAATTATCATGCTGTTCAGAAAATAGGGAATGTTCCAATATAGACGAAACAATGATAATGATCCTCACGGACAGACACTCATGTCAGGAGACTGGATTGCACCCTACCAAGGGAACAAGTTGCCACGTCACGAGGTGCTTTAGAATAAAGAACCTTAGAAAGGTAAGGTACTCTATTACTTGGTCCTGTGCCTTGTTTATGGTACTCGGTGTTCGACCTCGAGATCAAAATTCATTACTACGTCTTTAATACAACACCGCGGTCCAGAAGGCCAGGTGCCCGGACAAGTGAGTGGAGGCATAGTGCTATGATAGTGGATGTGATCGGCTGCCGGGCCTAGTTGCTCCTTCCTCCAAAGATCGTGGGTACACAGTGGCAGGCCGCCACCTGCCGCATAATCTGTTTCATTCAAGGTCGTCGTATTAAGCTTCAGATCTCTACTGTGCACTCACCTCAAACAATTCGTAAATCATCAAATTCTCACTTTCAGACAGTCTTAGGAGCCCCGAATCGACCGAACCAGCAGATAGCAGTACTATCTCACTGAAGGTGACTTGGATCCCCCACCTTCATCTCAGTCTTGCGACGCGGCGGTCGCCGTTTCTTAGTCACCTTTAGGGCAAAATGTCGCTTGAACCTGCAGTCCCTCCCAATCGTGAACGTGAACGAGGGTCAAAACAAAAGTCAATCAAATCGCGACAGGCGATTATTGGTATGTTGTCCAGCAAGTATTGTTTGTTCTCTTGATACTGTTCCCTCTTGGCGCCCAAGGTACACAGCTGACGCATCTCAGAACTCGCCGAAGACCTTATAGAAAATTTGCCCATAAACAGGACCCGGGACCCATCTGCAGCCGCCTCTCTCCTGATAAGCGTCCGAAAGCACATCAAGAGCATTTCTCAACAGCAACCCCATCATAGTCTCTACGGTGATCTTGATCTTGATCGACTGGGTACCAATCTCTAGAACAGATGTACTCATGGCCGGAGAGGGTTGCTCGACAAGGACGCAAACACCACGATACGGGGCCTGTTATTGTCAGCTCGGGTTTTTGCCTTTCAGCTGCTGCACCTTTCACAATGGGAAATCAAGAGCTCAGCTGCCTCTCTGGCCTACTTGATGAGACTTGCCTTGAAAGCAGGAAGATCATGTGCAGGTTGGTGGTTATTGGTCCGGTATACCACGGCTTAATTGTCTTGTAATACTAACACAAGCCCAAGAAGAGCACGATATGGAACGTGCCCGAACTGCAATGCAATACCTTGCTCAATACGATGCACAAGCAGACAGACTTCAGCAACAAAGTCAGGACGACAATGATGTACAAGAGTGTGCACAGTTGCGCGCAGAATACTACGGCATTCGGGCTGCACTGGTTAGTTGCAACCTGACAAGCCTTGGATCGACATGCTGACATATAGGTATAGTGCTGGAGAGAGCAACAGTACGATGTCGCAGAACATATGTATACCAAGATGGAGACCCTATTGCCATCTCTCAACCATTTCTCTGCGGAGAACTTGGTTGAGGTTCTTTTCGATATTGGCTGTCTTCTGATGGCTAAGAAAGACTTTGTCATGGCAGTTAAATGGCTTGGCAGAAGCAACGATATCATCACCAACCAAAGCATCGACCAGCTCACAGAAGATGGTATCAAACTTCGGTTTGCAGTATTCCAGACTCATATCGCCGCCCTTCTGGGTGTCGATACGGCTGAAAGCTTTGAAAAGGCCAGAAGCCTAGTCAGTTATATGGAAACAGAAGTCGGCAGTCAGCCATTTGTTCATATATTGAAACTGGAGCTCCTGAACAAATCGCCTGCCGAGGCTTTCGACTGTGAGGCTTACTCTAGCGTCCTCGGGAAGATGATTAGATCCTTTAACTATGTTGAATCAACTTTCAGTGCCTTGAGGAAGCATATTGCAAAGCTTCGGGATAAAAGTCCCAGTCTTGGCATGAAATTATTGGATGAGTTTGTCACATGTCTTAGCGACTCTGGATTTGTGAAGGACGAAACTGTGGACTGGTACGAAAAACTTGTGGTTCTGCGGGTCAAGATGACTACCCAATCCCATGAATCTCCCGACCATCTTAACACAGCCAAGAAGTTTTTCGCCGGATGCGAACGTCCATTAGGCACACGAGGTGCAGTAGCGTCTCAAACGGTATGTACAGTCACTCATTGATCTCTCAACCTGTGTTGTTATTGATAATTCAAAAATCGGTTAGCTGCTTTGGAAGATGCTTGACACAAGATTTTCGACGCAAAGGTTCGATATGGCGCGAGAATGGGGTTGTATTGCGTTGTTGCCGGTATTCCGAGAAGCAGGACCCAACAATCGAGCAAAAGTTGAAAGGTACCCATTCCGTAAACCCAACAAGGAAACCGACGTCTTTGCTGATATCAAAAATAGGAAACTGCTGCTTTGCCACATATCCCTGAATGAGCCGGAGGCAGCCATGTCTGTCTATCACTCAATGTCAGAGAACAGCCAGACGGATAAGAAAACAAGCTATATCATGTTCAAGGTTGCGATTCGCAACTCGGACCCTGAGCTAGCCGTACAGTGCCTAGAGATCATGAGCAACGCCAGTGACTCTGAGGAGTTGATTTATGCTTGCGTACTTGACGCACAAAAGTCTGGCAACAATGCTTACGTTATCGAAGCCTTGAGAAAGCTGATTCAAGTGCGCAAGATTCAACCAAATGGGCCGGTTCACTTACCTGCACTTCTCAGATGCACTATCAGGTTCTTGCAGAAATTTATGGACGACAATGGGTCGCCGGCTGATAGCACTGCAGCTACAGTTGACCATCTTGTAACAGCTTTCGAGGAAGGTGAGTGAACTTTCTGACTGCTGGTGTTTTGAGAGGAAACTAATTTTGGATAGCGGCCAGAGTCATCGAAAGCAAAGAAACGGGTCCAGATGGCAAAAAGCTTTTTGGTCTTCAAGAGTTGGAATGGTTTTGCCAGAATGCTTACAACGTTTCAGTGAAAAACGCACAGACTTGGGATCCTAGAGGCTTGGTCCGAACATTGGATGCGTGCGTTAGCATCATGGGCCACTTCCCCGAAGAGGCAGTGTCTCCTGTGGTTGACGACCTACCCCTCCGCAGGCTCTTTTGCCACTTCATCAATGCTTCGGCTCTGACAGCACTTGCACGGGCACAGAATGATGTTGAAAGGCAGCTCCTGGACTACCAGGCCGTCCGCAAAAATGTCGCAGGGTTTGAAGAGGCGTTGGAAGCATGCCGCCAAAGACTTGAATTACCCGAAACGCAATATAAGCAGCTGCTCAAGAAGCTGCAGATAATTATAGTGTTCGACTTTGAATCTGCATTGCATCTCAGACAGACATCAGAACTTGGCGAGATCATACGCCGTGCCTCCGTTTGTAGGAATGGGGAGACCTTCAAGGCTATGGCTGACAGTTTGCTGAGACTACATACTGCCTCAAATATTGCACCGAGGGGTAAGTAGCCCGATGTTTGCACAGCCCCCAAACAACCTAATGTGTCTGAATTAGCCAGACATGCTAACAGTCAATCTTTGCACAGATTTCTATTCTGCGTTAAGCCTTCTAGTGGACGAACTTGTAGAGCTACCAGACTGCGACAACATCAAACTCGCCAGGTATTGTCGATGTGTTTTTCAAGTGCTAATGGGTATCGACACGGAACTTGCCCTCAAAGAGCTCCGGTCCATCTCTCATATGGCAAAAAGGGCATTTGAAGTAAGCATGTTTGACAAAAGAGCCATGCTCTATCAACAGCATGGCGGTGCGGTTAAGTACTGATAAAAATATTGACAGACGACAAGTTCGCACTGGCCCTGCGAGGAACTCGAATGGATCGCCGTCATGGCTTTCAATCATGGCATTGAGATTTCGGGACTAAATAATGAAGACAGCGCCCAACCCTGGGTAGAGATTGCAATGAGCCTGGCACATTACAACGGCGATTGTGGAATGTTGGAGAAATCGATGTACGAAAGCTATACCTTGTTTCGCTTGAACCGACAACCTGGGAAAGGCTGAGTTTCTGCGAACAAGAAAGACATGCCCATGTATTGGCTTCACAAAGGTGTCTGTGGCATAATCTTGGAGGTAAACTGTATGCCGAGCCACATATTTGCTAAGCAAAGTCAAATGGTGTATATTGGTTGTTTATTCCTCGGTATTTAGCGATGCAACTTGTCTCAAAATAGATATTTATTGTGCTCAACATGCTCTGTATGAGCTGCTATGGCCGTTAAATCTATATCGCAATGAAAAAGTTCTTCTCTCCTTCATTGGGAGTTACCCTAGACCGCTCCATGATTGGATCGACACAAGCAAGGCGGATACGCTCCGGCGTCGCCGGGCTCTCGAGCTTGAGCAATCCATCATCCTTGTCATCGCTTCCCACAGTTGCTTCCACACCATACTGAGCCCTCGCAGCCTTAAGGGCGTCACGAATAGCGAAGAATACCGAGCTTCCCATGAAAAGGGGGGGCTCGCCGACGCCACGACTCCGCTGAATCGTCCGCAGCTCCTTCCATTCGACATCCTTGAGCAGGCTGACGTTGAAGACCTGCGGTATGTCACGGAAACCGGGAATCTTGTAGGTGCCCGGCCCACGGGTGAATAGCATGCCCTTCTGGGGCCCGCTGCGTAACCAGAGCGACTCCTCCATCGTGAACAGGCCGAGACCCTGCACAAAGGCACCTTGAATCTGGCCGTAGTCGATGGCCGGGTTGATGCTGCGGCCAACGTCCATCTTGATGTCGGCACGGAGGCAGGTCCAGGTTCCAGTCAGCGTGTCGATCTCGACTTCGGCGGCCGCGACACCCTGAGTGAAGTAGAAGAACATCTTGCCCTTGTTCTCGCCCCAAGTGTATCCGATCTCAGGGGTCTTGTAGAAGCCCTGGGCAGACAGGTTGACGCGGTCAAAGTAGGCTGCTTCGGCGAGCTTTGCCATGCTCGCGTCCTTGCCGAGCTTCTCGCGATACGGCGCCAGGCGTTCATTGAGCTGTTTGCATGCGTTGAAGATGGCATAGCCATTGAGGTCCGAGCTTGCTGACGCCGCTGTAGCCGATGCGTTCGCGACGGTGTTGGTTGATGTCTCGGAAATGTGGACGCTGTCCAGGGGCACATCGAGCGCTTGAGCAGCGATCATGGCCATTTTGGTGTGGAGACCCTGGCCCATCTCGGTACCTCCGTGTGCGACTAGAACTGAGCCGTCGTGGTAAATGTGTACCAGGGCACCGGCCTGGTTGAACCACAGGGCAGTGAAGGAGATGCCGAACTTTGTCGGGATGAGGGCCAGACCTCGTTTGCGCCACTTGTGTTCGGCGTTAAAACGAGCCACAGCCTCGCGGCGCTCTGCATACTTGGTTTCTTCCTGCACCTGCTTGTACATCAAAGGTACAAACCAGTCGCCATCGAGCGTCTGGTTGAAGTGCGTCGACTCGCCGTGCTTGTACATGTTGATCTCGCGCAACTTCTCGACAGGCATTCCCAGTCTATCTGCGACTTCCGACATGTAGGTCTCGGCGATAAACATGCCTTGCGGACCACCGAAGCCCCGGAAAGCCGTGTTTGACATGGTGTTTGTCTTACAGATTCGGCCGCGCACATGAACATTGGGCACCCGATAACATCCATCACTGTGAGACATGGAGCGCTCGCAGACGGCGGCGCTCAAGTCCCAGGACCAGCCGCCGTTGTTGAAAATGTCAATATCCAGTGCTTGTATCTTGCCATCTTTGTTAACGCCGACCTTCCACCGTCCCAAGAAAGGGTGGCGTTGACCCGAGATAATCATGTCCTCCTCACGAGTGAGCATGCACCGGACTGGCCGGCGCGTCTTGTGGGCCGCAAGGGCGATGATGGAGCTGAGCTGCACCGCCCGCGTTTCTTTGCCACCAAAGCCGCCACCGAGCCGCTTCACCCGCACTAGTATCTTGTTGATCTTGACATCGCATACGCGGGCAGCATACAATTGCCTGTATAAAATTTGAAGAGATGTCAGCAAAATTGGTTTGCCCGGGACTCAAAGGCGGTTGGTAATCACGGCATCGCTTTAGA
The DNA here is from genome assembly GCF_000002495.2 of Pyricularia oryzae 70-15. NCBI lineage: Eukaryota > Fungi > Ascomycota > Sordariomycetes > Magnaporthales > Pyriculariaceae > Pyricularia > Pyricularia oryzae. Next base: position 2,490,215 of record NC_017851.1, on the reverse strand, counting down.
GAAGGACTTACGTCTCATTGGGGTTTTGTGTGCTGGAGTATATCTCCATCTCGCCATCTTCTGGTTTTGGCACTACCACAGTCGCATTCGTCTCGAGGTAAAAGTGCTCTTGTCCCCCGATCCGGGCTATGCCGGTAAAAACGTGATCGCACTTGTCGAAAGTGCCCTCTGGATCTCCTTTTTTGATCTCGCGGAAGTAATTGAACAAGCTTTCCTTTTCTATTGCTTCCTCAATAGAGAATATTGCCGGTAGTTCCTCGTACTCGACTTTGACGGCTCTGGCTCCCTCGGCAGCCTTCAGTGCCGATTTTGCAAGTATCAGGGCGATAGGCTGCCCTGTAGTAAACACCTCGTCCTCGGCAAAGAAGACCTCTTCAAAGTGCGGCGCGCCCCAACGGTTGAGGTCCTGCCGGGGGAGGTCGTGCCTGTCTACGTAGTCTACCACACCTGGGATCTCTAGTGCAGCCGAATAATCAATAGATTTGATCTTTGCGTGTGCTTTTGTGGAAAGAACTAGGCATCCGTGAAGCTCATTTGCCAAGGGTGGTATGTCGTCTGTGTATTGCGCCTCGCCGGTTGTCTGCTTTAGGGCTGCAAGATGAGGATTACCCTTGCCCAATATCTCCTGCTCGTAGGCGGCAGTCGTGTCTCGATCCACTGTACCAGTCGAGATGTCACGCTCCAGTTCCAGCTCGGCGTCCTTATCCACAGTGCTGGTCAGGGCCGTGGCATCACTGTCCGCGCCAATACTCCCCATGACATCGTGGTAAAACCGATAGAAGAAACTGAGGGCGAGGGATTTTCGGTACGAGGCCATGCCGCCCGGCACTCCAAAAGTAAGATTGAAATCCTTCTCCAGAGCGTTCATGGCACCTTCTAGTGTTTCCAGGTCCGCAAACCTTTTGCCGGTGATGAATTCCGATGTTTCCTTGGCGGCCAGAGTAGTGGCTGCCATACCGCCAAAGACAAGGTTGCACTTCTCAACTACGCCGTCGGAGTTCAAACTGACGCTGAGGGCACCGGTGACAATTGAGATGTCGTCATCCTTCCTTTTGGCCTGCTTGTATGATCGGAAGAAATCCCCCTTTTCCCGAGTTATTGGAATTCGGATCGAGGCGATAATCGCATCTTTCGGTAGTGCTGTCATCCTATACCCCTTGAAAAAGCTTGCCATTGGTATCTCTATTGGCTTCTCCTCTTGAAGAGACCTAGCTAGTAGCGTGGAGTCCGATGCGACGAATATAGGGTTGAGATCCGAGATGGGGGACGCAGTTGCGAGGTTACCGGCAGGTGTGCCAACATTTCTGATCTGCCTCCCAGCAAAGTACTTGAGCTGTTTGTGGATCGCAGCAAAGACTTGGGAGCGAGCCTCACCAAAGTGCTCTATTGCCTTCTGACAGATACCCTCCAGATCCGTGAGCGTCACGTTTCCACCAATCTCGAGATGGTCATCCTTCAACTCGTACTGTCTAAGCTCGGGTATATCACCAACAAAGACCGAGACGGGGTAGCTCAAGGCCTTGAACTTGACTTCTATCTGGGTCTCGGTGCTTCCGCCGATGATCTTTGCGTCCGGATGTACACTCTTGATCTCTAAGAGCTGCTGTAAGGTTACAGGCCGATACCAGCGCTTGCGCTTGTTGCCAAACGTGAGGGGTTTGAATTGGTGTTTCTTCAGGGCGGGAGGAAATATGAGTTCCGTTTCAGGGTCATATTTCATTAGTTTTGGTTGGGGAAACCTCTTCCCCGACTCCTCGGATTGGCTCGATTTGTCGGCTTTACAGAATCCACCGGCTGCGCCGCCGCTGCCATTTTCCATGCAACACCCGTCGCCGCCATTCGCAGTGGATTTGCCACAGCCAAGACTTGCATCTTTCTTGACACTGAAAGCCTGGGCTGCGTCGAGGATAGGCCTGTAGCCTGTGCAGCGGCACAAGTTACCGTCAAATGCCTCCTCGACGTCATGTTCGGACGGTGCAGCATTGTTTCGCAACAGAGCATAAAGGCCTTTGTTAAGGGGAGGATGGTCAATGAGACTGTGAACAGGATGAGTGGATGGGTTTGGGTTTGTGATCACATACTCATGGCGATTCCAGGCGTGCAAAAGCCACATTCTAGATGCGCCAACCAAAGTTAGCAAGACAGGCTTTCGTAGGAGGGGGGGAAAAAACATACGACTCCCATTTCCTTCAGCAATCAACCTTTGAGCCGGATGTGGTCTTTTCGCGTTACCGATACCCTCAATGGTAATGACATGCTTGCCATCGACACTGGCCAAAGGTGCCAAACAAGCGTTGACGCTGGCGTGGTAAATTTGCTTTGTTGTTGGATTCCAGCCGGCGATAACAATGGTACAGGCGCCGCATCCTCCTTCTCCACAGCCCCTGGAACGCAAACGGGTCTCTATTTTCAGTAAAGGTTTCGAGGCAATAACGTGAAGATAAGGACATGTGCGCGCTTACAGTTTCGTGCCAGTCAAGCCGATGCCCCTCAGATATTCCAAAAGTGTCACTTCGGGGTCGATCTCGTCAAGAACCACCCTTGATCCGTTGAGGAAGAATGAGATGGTGTCTTCATAATTAGTCGTCAATGAATGGAGCGAGGCCAAGGGGTCCCGCTCTGGAGACATGGCAATTGGGGCCATTGTATGGAAGGACGAGGCTGCAGGCTGAATCAGAAGGTGGGATTAGATTTTAGACACCTAGGCGACAACCAAAACCGAGGTCTTGATTCAATCAAGTTGTTTTAGTTATGCCTGAGATTAATATCTTATTATCTCGGCTGCAATGGAGGTTGGAATGCGGAAACGAAAGACGTGGAAAGAACGGAAGAGTAAGTAGTCCAGTGGACAACAGCAGAAAGCAAAAACAAACGAAAAATCGCAAGGAACCGTTTGTAGGTAGTTCGATTTACGTTGTCTGAGTTTGTAAGACAGCTTCAACTTCGTTGTCGAGATAACAGCACATGACCTGCCCCACCATGACCGTACTCAATCAATAGCCGCCACCCGATAGCGATACTGTTAGTGGTGCTTGTGGTGGTGTGTTTGTGCTAGGGAGGGAAACGCTAGAATGCTAATGCCTGTGTCTGGCCATGAAACCCGATTGCAGTTGTGGGCGGGGCCCAGGAAAACCCCGTTAGCCAACAGATAGGAAGATACTGCCGACTTGCTGCACCTACCTAGGTAACTATCATAAGGCGTGGCAAGAAGGCTGCGAAGACGTATCATAGATTACAATAAAGTAATCCCTCAAATAAAAGTTACTGTACCTGGGTACCTACCTAGGTACCTAAGTACGTGGTGTACGGTATCACCTAAGTGACGACGGACGTGGGTGGGGTCGATGCTATCCGGGGCTAGGTTTCCCCGCGTTTGCCGACACCGATTCATCTCACTCGACAAGCGCCACATAGCTGTCGAACTCTGCACGCTCTCTAATCTCATCCCGTCATCAATCATTTCGTTCATCTGGTCCTCGGTTTAGACCAAAACGGATCTACTAGACCTAGTAACAATATGCCTTGCTTGTTGCGGCAACTGACACGCAATGCTAGGCTCCCCTCTCTTGGCTCGTAGTCTTGTTCCAGCCGTCCACCTGCTTTTTTACAGATCAAAGCTGGGCTCCGCACTTGACTGAAACCTCCGAACGGGGCTTTGTACAAGCTCCCCACAACTGCCGAGAAGAGCCATGGTTATGATGATACATACATTGAGGGGTTGAGGCCAAAAACGAAAGGCCCAAAGCGAGCAATGCATTATGTAGATGGCCGCATTGCATACCGCCTCAGCGAGTCGAGTCAGTCATCCGGGTGTCTCATGATGTTTTTGCCGTGATTTTTACTGTGGTTGGTGATCTTTAAATACATTACAAGCTTTGTCCTTTTTTCCCCCCATACTTTTTTAATTGCGAGGAATCCGGGCAGTCACCCTCCACGAGCTATATCAATACAACATTTTTTGTATTTTTGAAGTCGTCACAGACCTAACCCATCAGAGATCGTGCAAGTGAACTGGTATAGTTTGTTTTCAAAATGGCTACCAAAGGCAGCGAGGGTTTCGCCACTCATGAATTCTTCAACATCATCAACGGTCAGCGCCGAGGAGCTGGTGCGGGCGGCGTGGACCGCGTCATCGACCCTCGCACCGAGGAGCCCTTGTGGGAGGTTCCAATAGGATCCGCAGAGGACCTCGAAGATGCTGTCACCGCTGCTCGCGCGGCGCTTCCAGGCTGGGCTGCGACCACGGCTGAGGAGAGACAGCAGCTGTTGGCCAAGATGGCCGAGGCTCTCGGTGCGAACATGGAGTTTCTTGCTGGCGTCGTAATGAAGGAGACGGGGAAATCAGTATGTCAAATCTGCTCTTTATTTGATGAGGGCTAAAGGCTGACACCGTTGTGTTCGTCTTGATAGCAACTCATGGCGACTATTGAGATAGCAAACTCATTAGATCAGTGCAAATATTTTGCCAACAACACTTTGCAAGACAAGGTCCAGTTTGAAGACGACACCATAAAGATTATAGAGACGCATGCTCCGTTAGGCGTTGTCGGAGCCATATCACCCTGGAACTTCCCAGTGAGTGATGTTCAATTCCACGTCACAGAATAAAGACCACATCATGCTGACCTACATAACAGCTGATCCTCAGCAGCATCAAGGTGGTATCTGCTCTCGTCATGGGAAACACAGTCATCATGAAGCCCTCCCCCTTCACCCCATACTGCGTCCTCAAGTTCGCCGAGCTTTGCCAGAGCTTCCTCCCACCGGGCGTGCTCCAGGCCATAAACGGCGGTGGAGAGCTCGGCGGGCTCATGACGCTGCACGACGGCATCGACAAGATCAGCTTCACAGGCTCCATACCCACGGGCAAGAAGGTCATGGCCAACTGCGCCAAGACGCTGAAGCGCGTCACGCTAGAGCTCGGCGGCAACGACGCCGCCCTTGTGTGCGCCAACGTCGACCTCGACAAGGTCGTGGCCCAGACGTGCGCGGGTAGCTTCTTCAACGCGGGCCAGTTCTGCGCGGCCACCAAGAGGATCTACGTGCACGCCGACATCTACGACGCCTTTGTCGACAAGTTCGTCGCCGAGACCAAGGCAAACTACGAGAGCGCCTTTGCCGGCGACGGCGTCTCGGTTCCGACAATCTTTGGGCCCGTCTCTAACAAGATGCAGTTTGACGTCGTCAAGAGGATCCTCGACGACGCAGCGAGGCCTGAGTCCGGCGGCAAGATACTCACCGGCGGTAAGCCGCACGATAAGGGCTATTGGATCCAGCCCACGGTCGTGGCGGGCCCGAAGGAGGACTCCATGGTTGTCAAGGACGAGCAATTTGGGCCGGTGATACCGATTCTGAAGTGGTCCGACGAGCAGGACGTGATCAAGCGCGCCAACCTCTCAAACTCGGGCCTCGGAGCGACGGTCTACTCTAAAGATCTCACCCAGGCCGAGCGCATCGCCCGGCAGCTTGAGTCAGGGTCTGTATGGATAAACGTGAGTCGTTTGCCCTTTGAGCTTATCTTTGGCTGGTGATGTTGGCTTGTTCCCAAGGATATCTTGCTAATCAGGTCCCGTTACGTGTTGCAGATGTCTGAGAAGCCCAATGCTGCGGCTTGGTTTGGCGGATGGAAAGACAGCGGGTTTGGCGGAGAGATGGGACTCCTGGGTCTATACTCTTACTGTCACATCAAGAGTATCCATTTCGCCAAATGAGTTGAAGTGATTGGACATCTCATGCGGGTCTAGATGGCAGGATTAAATAGAAGCCCGGATGCCTATAGACAATGATGTCACTTATCATACTCCGACAACTGTATGACTTGTGCCCAACAAGCTTTAGTGACTCTAAGGTAACCCTTGAGGAAGAATTTTTTCTTTGCTTTTTCTATTGATATGGTCTCTCTATTGCTTGATAAACTTCTTCAGACCCCGAAGTCTCTCCTTAGCCAGCTCCAACACGTCGTCCGGCTTGCACACAGCGAAGCGGAGATAATCTTCGACAATGTGGGCATTGGCGTCGGTGAAGAATTCGGTCGGCGGAATGGCAGCGACCCCAAGCTCTTGGATGAGGAACCAAGCCAGCTTGAAGTCGCGCGGCCGGCTTGCCACGTGGGGTGGAAACGGGTAGTTCTCAGGCATTTGAACAGTGCTCAGGTTGACCATGACAAAGTAGCCGCCCTCGGGCTCCGAGAATGGGATCCCCAGCTCGTGCCAGACTTGGTTGAAGAGATCCATGCGCCTCTTCATGTCTCTGACGCATTCGTCCCAGAAGCCTTCCTTCTCGGCCTGTTCAAAGCCTGAACGAAAAACAAGTATGTGGTCAGATTACTGCGACAATGTGGAACAGAAGCAATAGAATCGAAAGACATACCGACAGCGCAGGCCTCCTGTAAGGGCGATACTGATGAGTAGCAAATGCGGGTGTGAGCAGCAGAGACATGCTGTATGAGCTCCGCGGGACCCATCAGCCAGCCTGTACACCAGAAACCCCTTGATCAGTAATCAATCTTCTTATGTTTGAAAAAAAGGCAATACGGGACTCGTTTCAGAAAAGAGGTATCTCACCAACACGCCAGCCTGTGGCGTAAAAGTTCTTTCCAGCGGATCCCACAGTCAAGGTGATACGTTCCACCTCGGGCGACAGGGTGGCAATGCGGGTGAACGGGGTATAGAAGAGTCGGTCGTAGACTTCATCGGAGAGAATGATGATCTCATTTTTTAGGCACAGATCAGCAATCTTCTGCAGCTCATCCTTTGTGAAGACTTTGCCGACTGGGTTGTGAGGAGTGTTCAACACAATCATCTTGGTCTTCGGGGTGATTGCCCTCTCCAGCTCATCAAAGTCGATATTCCACGCGCCTGCGGAGAGAGTTTTCGTGGCACCTTCTGTGGGAGGATGCAATGGGACGTATACAATCTTGCCGCCAGGCATCTCGATGTTGCTGATGTACCTGTGATACGATTAGCCTAGGTCAACAGGACCATTTCAAATCCCCCGATCATTCAGGGATCCAGGCACGTACTGGTCAAAGAAGGGCTCAAATATGATAACCTCATCCCCAGGCTCAATGAAAGCCATGAAGGCACTCAGCATGCCTATAGTGAGCGTCGTCAGTTAGAGCCCCTGCGAGACTAGTGGCCCTGCCACGACATTCACCAGCTCGAGAAGCATAGCATGGTCGGATTCAGGAGGCATCAAATCCAACCTTCGTTAGCACCTGTAGTTATGGTGACCTCTGTGTCCGGGTTAAGCTGCCTTCCCCAGAATGGGGCATAGGCGTCGGCAATTGCCTTCTTCAGACGGGGCCGTCCCTTTGTAGGGCTGTACTGGTTACAATCCACCTTATCCAGAGCCTGTTTGGCGGCATTGAGGATAAAATCCGGGGGATTGTAGCCGAAGAAGCCCTGGCCCATGTTAACGATGGGCTGTTTAGGCGACGCTGTGGCGGCCTCATTGATGATGCTCCTGGGTGCAGTTAGAACAGGCTGTATTAGTCGAGTCCATGACCAGTCTGGTGTAGCCCTGCAAGGGCCTTGGCAGTTGTGCTTGCCTGCCTGCGGATGGCCGGTCCAAATCGTTGGCGGAAAGGGAAAAAGAAGAGGGAGAAAAGAAAAATCAAGAACACAGTGGTGTTGACTACCGATACTGCAGAAAACGCCTTTCACAAACAAGGGGCCACACTCTAATCCCTCACTCACCAGACATCCTGCCGCCGACCAGCTACCCTGGCCGCGGGTTGGAACTTGGCGCTGCCTGTCGACATGCTTGTGTGGAACGCGCGGCGGCCTTTTGTGATGCTGCTGAATGCGATCCTTTGGCCAGTGATGAGCAATGACGGCAGGCGCGGCGACATGAGAGCTCCAGTTGCTCTTTTGTTATTCGTTGGTGTTAAATTGAGCTCAGAGATGCTAAAGCAGATGAATCTCCTCACTTCAGCTCCTAGTCAGTCACAACTCCAAACATTCACGTTCCCCATGGCACAAAGGCCGGGATCGGGGATGATGTCAGCCCCACGAGGTCTTGCGTGCGCTCAGGTCCCGCTTAGCCCGCATCAGATTGCCCCACCACATACTCTTCGGTAAAGGCATGTTTCACCGCGCAGGAGCTCATATTTACAAAGCCAAGGTAGGTTTAAGTACTGAGAAAAACAAGTATATTACCTATCTAAATGAGAGTAGAAACAAATGAAATACTTGAAAGTCTTCTTATAAGCTGTTGCGTTTGTATTGAAAGGGCTAGGGCTATCAATCAGTCGCATTCGCCTATCATCAAGGATGTTTCTGCATCCAATAACATCATCGAAGATACGCCAATATTGCCTACTTAGCTACCTAGGTAAGTTGGTGAGGTGGGTAAATGTGAATTCTTATGGGCTAACATCCACATATGCCAATTTGTCCAAGAATAAGCTGCATATTTCCAGGTAATTTCTATCAATGCGAGACAAAAGAAATAGGTATTTAGTATAACTAGACCAATTACCCATCGATTGAACAGAATCAAATAGAAGCTGCTGTCAAATTAACTGTGATACACATGAATACAAATTTTAGGTCGATGCAGACCGAGTCCTTTTTACACAATATCATATAAGTCCACAAGTGGCAATAATATCTTTTTTTTTCTTCTTTTTTTTCCAATTTGATTCCTGCTGTCATGTGCTTCAAGTCTCTCACCACCTCGAAGAAAACATAGTGCCATATTGCCCAAGGACAGCAAGCATACCAGCTCCTGGCTTGACCCGATTTGGAACTCAGAAGAAGCAGCGCAACGAAGTAAACAAGCTGAAACTGGTAAACAATATGGTTCTCTCAAATCTCAATACAAGGAGTGAAAGGGAACAGCATAGTGAGGCACGTAACCGGGAGAACTCCAATTAGGCGGTACTCAAGATTAGTGCTCGTTCTCAAGAATCACGCATTGCAAGTCGACTGTTCTAGCAGGTTGTACCGGTATTGCAAACTTCGATAAGTCCTGCTAACTGTTGGATTCCGATCACGATATCGGGCACGTGCTTGCAAGCAATAAACCATTGCAGATTGCGAATGGGATTTGGACAAACCGGCCCTGGAAGCCATACTGACTTAAGTTGCGTAGGTACCTACCTACCGGTAAACAACGAACTGGTAAATTCATCAGGTTGGCAAGCTTGGCTTAGTCATAAGTACCTACCTAGGTAGGTACCTTAGGTACAAGAGGGAACTACCTTAAATTACCTACCTTACCTAAGGTACAACGATGGAGCACGGGCCACTTTTACCCGAAACGACTGATCGATAACCCTGATAAGCTACGAAGTCGCAGCACTAACCGCTTGCGGCAAGGTGAAAAAAGCCGACTTGCCAAACCCCATTTCCGTCAGTCGCGATTGTTTGCGACCAGGTAGAACGACCTCCTGCGTCACAACTACCATCACCACACGCGAGGTTGGAGGATCGCCGTCTCCTCCCTATACTCAACAAACGAAAAAAGGGCAGCCAAATAAGGCTGGTGTCCTATTCGCATACCCTATACCTCGACGATACGAGTCGACTTTGCAAAATCCCGTGTTGCTACTTGCCTAATCGCGGTTACGGCTCTCGTCGTCGTTTGTCTCAAATTTTAGCAGAAAGCTGCAGCACGACCGCGATTAGAAAAGCAGCTCACTCTGCAGTGATCAGTTGCCAACTAATCTACACTCACTTTGCGGAAGGGGTACGGTTAACCGAGGTATGGATCAATCGCCTCCTAGTCCTGATTTAAAGGTCGACGATAGACTGACACGCTATGTTCTTATACGGTCTCCTAGGTCTCTCCCTGCCTTTCTCTTGCCCGGAGCCCAGCGACGACTTTTGTCGGCAAAACAATTAGCTCACCATGGCGAGCGACGTTGGCGATGCGCAACAACAACCCGGTTGGGATCATGATAGCACAGAAGATGGGCCGGATGGGCTCCAGTCCACCGCACAGCATAGCGACAGCAATGTTCAAAATCAACAGCTTCAAGCTACCTCTGTTGCACACGGTGACTCCGAAGATGCTGCAGAATATGACCCAGACTCTGTACCCGTTGCCATCACAAGTCCCAAGGCTAAACCACTGAAGCCCTCTCCTCAACCTGCTGCCGCCAAGAAGCGAAAGACTGCTGGAGGCTTCCTAGTGGGAGACTCTGATGACTCCGAAGATGAGAACCCTACAGTTGCTAGCGTCCAAATGCCTGATCTCAAACCCAAGCCCGAATCATCTCCCGTCCCTCAGAATCTTAATGGTGGTGCGCAGGTGTCAGAGTCTAGCTCAGGGCAGGGTGCCCAGTCCCATGGTTCAAATCAGAGTCATCCCAGTGTTGTGCCTTCTGTGTTGTCCCATGACCCTATCGCGTTGCTAGAACTTCGTGTCAAAGAAGATCCAAGAGGCGCCATGGACTCTTGGCTGTCGCTGATTGCCGCGTATCGGCAGCGCAACAACATTGAGCAATGCCGCGATGTATTCGAACGCTTCTTAGCAGTTTTCCCTCATGCAGTAAGCAGTCATTTTGAAAATCACTTGTCACCAATCCTGTGCTAACGGAGTCGCTATAGGCCGAGGTTTGGGTTCAGTATGCAGATATGGAGCTCAGTCAAGGGAATTTCGTGGAGGCAGAGGCTATCTTTGGCAAGTCGTTAATGTCGGTGCCAAATGTCCAGCTGTGGACTGTTTATCTTGACTACATCCGCCGGAGAAACGACTTAAACGATTCTAGTGGCCGAGCGCGACAGGTCGTCACCCAGGCCTATGACTTCGTCATCGACAACGTCGGCCTTGACAAGGATGCCAGCAAGATATGGAACGACTACATTCAGTTCATTCGTCTCGCCCCTGGCGTCGTTGGTGGTTCAGCCTGGCAAGACCAGCAGAAGATGGACCAGCTCCGAAAAGCTTACCAAAGGGCCGTCTGCATACCCCTATCGAATGTCAACACATTATGGCGAGAATATGACCAATTCGAAAAGGGGTTGAATCCCACCACCGGCCGCAAGTATCTCAACGAACGCTCACCAGCATACATGACCGCCAAGAGCGCTAACACCGCTCTTGAAAACATCATGAGGAATTTGGTCCGGACAACTCTGCCTAGACTTCCCCCGGCCCCAGGTTTCGAAGGGGATGTTGAGTTTGCCGAACAGGTTGACCTCTGGAAACGCTGGGTCAAGTGGGAAAAAGAAGACCCTCTCGATCTGGCAACCGACGACCCAGAACTGTTCAAAAAGCGCATCCTGTATGCATATAAACAAGCTATCATGGCTCTCCGATTTTGCCCTGAAATTTGGGTCGACGCCGCGGAGTGGTGCTTTGAAAACAGCATCTTGGTTAATGGCAAGGACGCTGGCTTGGAGTTCCTTACAGAAGGCATCGAGGCCAATCCGGAGAGCGTGCTCTTGGCCTTGAAACATGCTGACCGCATCGAGACCACATTTCCCGTTGGGGAGGGTGACGACGCCAAGATAGAAAGGGGTAACGCCGTCAAGGCCCCTTATAATAAGCTTCTTGACACTCTATATGGGCAGATCAAGACCCTCAAGGAGAAGGAGAAGGCGGAGATCGTGAAGCTTCGTGAGAGTGCGCCTTCTGTACCTGAGCACGAGATCGAAGAAGGTGAAGATTGTGCCAATCCCATGCCAAGCGAACTTGAGGAGAAAATATCGGCCCTCGAAAAGGGGTTCGGCGCCCAGACAGACTTGCTCGCTAGGACTGTGTCCTTCGTCTGGATTGCGCTAGCCCGGGCTATGCGCCGCATTCAGGGCAAAGGCCAACCTGGTTCACCAATGGGAGGGATGCGACAAGTCTTTTCCGAGGCTCGCAAGCGCGGTCGTTTGACCAGTGACGTCTATGTCGCAATTGCCCAGCTTGAGTGGACTGTTTATAAAGATCCATCTGGAGGGAAGATATTTGACCGCGGCTCCAAACTTTTCCCCGAGGATGAAATTTTCATGTTGGAGTACCTAAAATATCTCCACTCCCGGGAGGATACAACCAGTAAGTGGTCATTTGTGCCCATAGACCGCGCTCCCTTCGTAATATCGGGTTTTCATCTTGCGCATCTTTTACTAACATTTTGCTTCACAGATGCCCGTGTTGTTTTCGAGACATGTGTCAACAAACTCACTCAAAACCCTGCCACTGTTCACAAGGCGAAACCTCTCTACTCATACTTCCACAAGTACGAGTCCAAGTTCGGCGAGCTTTCACAAACCGCAAAGCTGGAGAAACGGATGGCCGAGTTGTTCCCTGAGGATCCCTCGTTGGCCCACTTCAGTGCGCGCTTTATGTCGGACCGGTTCGACCCAATCGCCGCCAGAATAATTGTCTCTCCGGCTGCCCAGCTTCGCCCCAAAATGGTTATGCCTTCAATCGAGGCCAACGCACGGGCGGGTAGCCCTATGATTCGTCCGCTGAACAGTCCCAAGGTGGGCTTTCTACAGGCTGTAAATTCACCGAAGCGCCCTCTACCTGCGGATGATTTCGAAGACCTTAACCCACCCAAGAAGATACAGCGCAACGACCAGCGAGAGTTTCAACGAGCAGAGTCACCACTCAAAGGCGCCGCCGGTCGCAGGCTTGAAAACCAACGCAGGATCCATGGCCAGGGTCCCGCATCCTACAACACAGCGCCTGCCCCAGCTATTCCCCGGGAAATCAACTTTCTTCTTAGTCAGCTGCCAGGGGCAGAGGTGTACAACTCAACTCGCTTGAGTGCGTCGCGAGTGGTTGACACGCTTCGCGACACTCATGTCCCTGACTATCAAAGCTGGAAATCGCGACAAGACAAGGGGCTTCGCCAAAGTGGTGCTCAGATGCCCTCGGACTTTTCCAACCCAGGATACGGTCGAGACTCGCCCGGCCTAAGGACCGGTAGCCCATTTGGCGGCGAAAGACGAATCGCATCGGCCTCTAGTACGTACCAACGTCCAGCCTCCAGGGACTCGTATGAACCACCCCCTCCCTCAGGATACCAACCACCTTCAGCGACTCTGCAGTATCCTCCTGCAACGCCATCATATGACAACCAACCTACACATGGAGCCTGGCCTCCCCCGCCACATCAGCTTCCATACGGAGCACCACCACCAGCACAAAACTATGCACAGGCCCCGCCTCAACTTTATCAGACTCCCACAGGACAGCAACAAGCTCAGCCGCCGTACGGAACCTACAGATACTAGCATGGGAGTAGGGCGTAACCGACAAGTTAGATAGTGACGGTTGCACTGAGCACCTAGAATTGAATCCAGTCTCACCAACGTTGTCTTATTTGTTATCTCTATTGCGATGTAGACAGGGTAACTGGTGACGCTCTTCCGCTTAGTAAACTTCAAGGTTGTGGACTAGTTACATGTGGTTTAAGGCACTTCGTTTGTGTAGATCGAGGCGCCATTTGTGTGATGTGAAGGTCTATCGCTTATAGGAGCGAACCTGAGCGATAAATAAGTCGTATTTGGCTGGCGCTGGAGTAGTATATCACGTCGATCAAGCTTGACGCAATTGACCTTGGCCGAATGGTTTTTTTGATTGTTCTCTTTTACTTCAGGTTTATGACTACAACAACAGGATGAACCAATAAAAAAGAAATAGAAAAACAGAGTAAGGACTTGCAGTCCAGCTGCACGCTGCCAATCTGTTTGGCAAGATGTGTTATGTTCGGGCGCTGTGCAACAAATTTAACTGTCAGGCAGTGTGGTGCTCCCCGGGTGCTTCGACCGGATTGCTTCGGCCGCGATATCAGGTCCAGTTCCCTGTAGAACCCCTGAAAGGGCAGGGCCATCAGTCTTGGTAGGCTTCAAATGGCGATGTCGAGGGTTAGGGTTAACCCCTGGATGCACACTTTGCGTCCGGCTTTAGTGTAACACCATCGTGGAAAGCCGCAGACCATAGAGTCTTGTGGAAATTTGTTTTCTGTGGCAGCTACAAACGGATTCCAACACCGCCTCCATCATCACGGTAAGATGCAGTATAGAAATCTAGACATCCTTGCTGCTTGGCCCGGTTTTTCTTGTAAAAGCTTCCTCCTCGACACAACAAGGGCAACAGCTAGCTAGCCCAATCGATATTGAGCTCGTGGGCTCGCACGACCAGTCCTAGAAGGCACCGTCTATAGCGTTCCAGGCTTGAGTAGCAATACTCCCGTCTCAGGCTTCAGGCCCCTCAAGGCACAGCGCACGGCTTTGGGGTTCACGTTTGTCCAGCGCGGTTGTCAACGCCGGCCGGCGACTGATTCGTTCCAGACGGCTATCTAAAGTCCACGAGGGCTCCTTTCCAGATCAGGTGCTACGCGATTTGATCAAATTTACTTTACGGGCAAACGACTAGGTACATATCTAGCTGCTCAGTATTGTCTCATACACAAGCATGCGTGGAGACAACACCACATATATTTGGAATCCATGTCTTCCAGCTGCTATGTGACTCCCCCAAGCAGAAGCTAGCAGTAGATCACCGCCCTGTCTGTACATTTGAAGCTTGTGAGAGCGGTATTTCTTAAGAAGCCTGAGCAACCGAAGGGCTGTGCTGGTTGGTTGAAGATCCTTATTCATCCATGACGTCTGGTCCAACGCACCTTCCCTTTGAAGTTTCTGATTTGATTAGGTCAAGTAAGGTACTTCCAAATTAAGCTATACCCAGCTGGCAGCCCACAAGCAAACGAAAAAGGTGCACAACGTACTGACTACACATCAAATCTGCTGCACGTTCCCGACCAATTCAAAACGTTCACTACCGACACCCAAAGCAAAAAGAGCCAATCCTCCTGAAGATCTTGGGAAGCTGCCCGCTTTGGTCTCCTCTACTCAGTTTCAAACTAATCTTCAAGGAACTCAGCATCGATAGTTCAAATCTTTTGTTTGGCCGTGATCCTCAAAGGAACCGACTTGGTGAGTACCATGGCCTAGTCATCTTTGATAACACACCCCATATCCATCCAGCTTGCACACATCCAGATCCACGTCACGATACCTTTTTAAACCTCAATTTTGCAGTAGAGCAAGTTGGGTTTTGTTCATTGAGGTCTTCCTGTTGCGACTTACTTATTATTCTTCTCTTGCCTTCCCTGTCAACAGCAAAGTCTGTTGCTCCAGACCGCTTCCCTGCCCGACTTCCACCTGACCACTCCTCATTACCTCCACAACATTTCCAGATCTCAGAGAAATCTCAGCTCCCTTGATGAGATATCTTGCAATCCGATGCGATTGCTAGGTGAGAGCCTCAAGCTCAGTTGCCCTCGACACTGAAAATCCGATTCAACACTTCACTCTTCACGGAACAATCACACCGAGAACCCTCTGTCATCTTCCACACACATCTGCCAACAGCAAAACCATCATTATCTCACTATCAAACTGCTTTCACAAGATTAGTTTTTCATACGCATTCACAGCTTCCCTGCGTGCCCTAAAGCCCTTTACCAAGCAAAGCCCGAAAGGTACAATAAACAATCTGAACTACCGATCCCCCACACACATTGCCTTTCTCTCTCAGATCGATCCCGCTACCTATGCCATCAACACAGAATCCCAGTCTCGTCTGCCCAAAACCACTCCAAAAGATAACAATTACCGGTTGTACGGCCGCCTGTTTTCGCAATCTTTTTGCCATTTCCCAGCACAAACTCTTCGATCAAGCTCACCCGAAGCAGCTACCTTATCTGCTTGCTAAAAACACGCATCCTCACATCCACATAAAAGCACAAACCCTTTTACTTCATCACGCACCTAAAAACTTGCCTGCTTGTTTCTGACTCCACACAACAGCCAGCATCTTCCAAATAGCCCTCATACACAACTGATCTTTTTCACCTTGGCATCTGGGTATTTAAACCGTTTATCTTGCCTTTCCCACACAATCTCGATTTTTCCTAGTTCATACAGCGCACATCACTGGAAATCTCTCGGCTCAGCTTTGACTGAGGGTTATTCAGTTCAGCTAACAATCTGTTCACCACTAGAGGACGCGGTTCAAGTTCGATCTCGCCCTACTATCTCGGCTTCTCACTTTGAGACTGATATCAACTTTTCTATCACTACCAGCTCTTACTGGCAAGCCCAAATATTTCGAAATTTTTCCAGGACGTCTCGATTGACAAAATCTCGAATCCAAGGTGTGTTTCTCTTTCCCTCAAGAAAACTGTTCTCAAATCGCCCTCACCTTGCAGCAATTCTCCCATGCTCTTGAATCCCTAGATCTACAAGCTTGAACAATTCTTTTAGGTTTCTAAGCTTGAACTCGGCACCTTCCCTTTCTCGGTCGCTAGCACTGTCATTTATCCTTTCCTATAGAAGCCCATTGAGAACTTACGCAAAACTGACAAAGTTCTTCAGAATCAGCCAGAATGACTCAATACCAAGGCAAAACTCTTGAGGTGCCGTCCTACAACCATGACGGTCCGGGTGACGAGGATGGTCGCCATAGTCGCAGTGGTTCCGTCCATTCCCAGGCCGGCTCTGCGCGCGGCTCTGTTCATGGTGGCTCGCGCCCTCCCTCGGATGCAGGCCGCCCTCAGTCTCAATCCGCGTCTCGTCCGACTAGTGAGGCGGGCAAGCCGCCCACTGCTCCTGGTAGTGTCCAGGGCTCTACTGGCGACGTTGCCACTGTCGGCCAGGGCGGAAAATGGCCCGCCGCACATGGCTTTGACCCTGCTCGCGACCGTGATCCGAGCAAGGAGCATGCTATGAGCGGAAACAGCAACTTCAACAAGAATCTTGACCTGCCTCCCGAGGCCTATATCACAAAGCTCGAGACTCCCTTCGCTAAGCGCCCTGGAATGGGTAGTCTTGGAAAGAAGATCAATCTGCAGCTGAATTACTTCTCGATTCTCAAGATAGAGCTTCCAGACATCTATCTCTACGATGTAAGTCTTGGAAAATCCCTTGAATTTATATCAAAGTACGAGTACTGACATCTTACAGCTTTCGATCAGTCCCACCCCACTCAAGCCCGAGCAGGTAATCAAGAAGTGTTGGAACACCCCTACCTGGCAGGCAAAGATCGGCAGCACCCGCTCCCCCTGGATCTTCAACAAGCGCAACCTCGCGTGGTCCACGCATAAGACCGAGGATGGAGGCCTTCGGGCTCTTCTGGATCTTGATGCCGAGTATGGTCGCACCGGAGGTCGTGCTGCAAACAAGTTCAACTTTTCGGTCAAGCCAGTTGGCAGGATCACGATGGACTCTCTTCGAATGTACCTTGAAGGCAAGATTGCTTTTAACACCCATATTTTGGAGTGTCTCAACTTTCTTGACCATGTCTTGCGCGAGGGCCCCTCCCAGAGGATGATCCCCATCAAGCGGAACTTCTATTCGAAGTCGCGCCACGCTACTCCCATGGGTGATGGTGTGATTGAGGTCCTGAAGGGCATCTTTGCATCTCTACGCATGTCTCAAGTAAGTAAAAAGACTCCTTATGAAGTCTGTTCAACAAAAGCTGCCAATACTAATGTGCAAGCAGTCGATCAATGACGGCAAGTTTGGCCTCGGTATCAACGTGGACGTTGCCAACACTTGCTTCTGGGTTGCGCAGAACTTTGAGGATCTTGTGCGCAACTACCTTGGCTCAGTGGACCGTCGCTGGTCAGGTGGTAAGTTACTAGGATCCTGTAGAATGACGAGCTTAGTCTACTAAATTTACTAACAACACAATGTCAGTTGCTGCCAACCAACTCGCCAACCTGCTCCAGCCTGTCATGCCTCCAGGCAAGACTAAAATGCAGGTCCAACCTTCGCCAGCCTTTACGGCCCTCCGCAAGCTGGCCAAGATCAAATTCACTGTGCGGCATCGCGGCAAGACTGCCGACCACAAGATCTATACTGTGAAGCGCTTTTCATTCGATCCCAGCTATGGAGAAGAGGGCTCCAATGCGAAGACTGTAAAGTTCTCCAAGAGGGATGGAACCACTATCTCGGTCTATGACCACTTCCAAAAACAATACAATGTGCGGCTTAATCACTGGAAGCTGCCTCTCATCGAGACCACCCGCGATGGATTCTTTCCCATGGAGGTATGTGCTGTTGAGCTCTATCAGCGGTATAACTACAAGCTTGACCCGGACCAGACAGCCAAGATGATAAAGTTCGCCGTCACCCGCCCTGCGCAACGCGCAAGCGACATCATGGCCAACGTCAATGAGCTTCGTTGGAACGAGGACCCCTACCTGAAACATTTCAAGATACAGGTGTCACAGACAATGGAGACTGCGCCCGCGCGTGTGATCCCCAACCCTGAGATCCAGTACAAGGGAGCCAAGGTCAACCCAGGCGTAAGCGGTCGCTGGGACTTGCGCGGCAAGGTCTTCTCGGAGGCTGGAAGTATGCCCCTTCAGTCTTTTGGCGCTGTCATCATCGACAATTGTGTCGACAAGGCTGGTGCCGAGGCGTTCATGAAGAACTTCCTTAGTGTCTTCAAGGGACATGGAGGTAGAATTGCCCCCAACGCCAAGCCGGTTGTTCTTGAATGCTCGTCGGCCAGCATGAATCTAGGTCAGGTTGTGGAGAAAGCCTACCAGGCAGTTGGAAATGCCAACAAAGCTCATCCTAACCTGATTTTCTTCATTCTTCCAAACAAAAGCAGCATCAACTACGAGCGGATCAAGAAGTCAGCTGACTGCCGCTATGCTCTCGTCACGCAATGCATGCAGGCTGCACATGTGCGCAAGAACCAGGCGCAGTACTGCTCCAATGTCGCAATGAAGGTAAACGCCAAGCTAGGTGGACAAACCTGCAAGGTTGCCACTGCTTTCAAGAAGCCCACCATGATGATCGGCTGCGATGTTTCCCATGCGGCTCCTGGCGCACAGCAGGCTTCCATGGCCGCTATCACCGTATCCATGGACAAGGACTGCGCCCGCTATGCTGCGGCTGTGGAGACGAATGGTTACCGGTAAGTTCCAAGCCCTCCCCCACCCTCCAGCCCTCCTGATGGTATCAAAACTGACCTTCCGCAAATAGTTGCGAGATCCTTCTTCCGCAGAATGTCCGTGGCATGTTCGGCCCTCTGGTTGAGCGCTGGTGCAAGACGATGCGCTGTGCTCCGGAGCATGTGTTCTATCTCCGCGACGGTACGTTTTTTTCACCAGCAAAATACTTGGATATGGCGCATAGAATCCTGCTGACAATTGTAAAAAAAAAAAAACAAAAAAAAAAAACAGGTGTTTCTGAGGGTCAATTCGCACACGTGATGGCCTTGGAGGTTGCTGAGCTGCGCAAGGTCCTCAACAAAGTCGGCGGCAACAACCCGAAGATCACAGTCATGGTGGCCACCAAGCGTCACCACATCCGCTTTTTCCCTAAGCCTGGCGATTCATCCTCTGGTGACAGAAATGGAAATGCTCTCCCGGGCACTGTGGTCGAACGCGTAGTGACCCATCCGTTCCACTACGACTTCTATCTCTGCTCACATGTTGCGTAAGTTATCTGGCCAAGTTTGGAAAATATAGAGTGGCAATAGTCGGGCGCTAACCATAAAATTTTTGTTGCGTGTAGCATTCAAGGCACGGCTCGCCCGACTCACTATCAGGTGATCCACGACGAGGTTGGCTACAGCCCCGACGAGCTTCAGAAAATGCTGTACCAGCAATGCTATCAGTATGCTCGCTCGACCACGCCTGTGTCGCTCCATCCTGCGATTTATTACGCGCACTTGGCTAGTGCGCGTGGCCGCTGCCACGAAAACACTGCATCTTCGGAGAAGGACCCCAAGACCAAGGCACAGCCTGGTCACTTTGCAAAGGGCGGCAACACCGAGAGTAGTCTTACGCGTCTCACCGAATCTGTTCCTCTGCTTCCTTGCGGTGCCCATGGCCAGGCTTTCGCAGGCAATATGGACCACTTCAAGCACACCATGTGGTACATTTGAAGGTTTCGCGGATCATTCTTCCGGTAGTCCTTTCCCATTTTTCAGTTCAGTTCTGCATCATGTACCTTCCATGCGCTGAATTGTGGTTTCCTTACGAAATAGTTTAATCAGATACCTTAGGACTAAGAATAAGAATAAGAATAAAATGACCCTCGGCGCGTCCCTGCTCGCCCTCGCCAACTACGCGACAAGTAGATGAACCCTGCCAGTGCCCCACCTTCGGGAGCCCACTACGCAAACAATCCCCCCTCGCAACCGCAGCGCGACGCAACTTCCCGCGATTCTTTCTTTACTTTCTTCGTCTTGCGACTGTAAGCCCTCGCCGTATCGCTTGATGTGTTTTGCATCGCTTTTTTTTTCTGCCTCGTCAATAAGCCAAACACGCAGCTCTATTTACGCTTGTCGAAAGTTTTTATCCGATAAACTGTCGAAATCGTTTCTCACACCCCACCGCCACCATGTCTGTCGTAACGCTACTCGGGGCAAATGTTATGAACAACCCTGCCAAGTTCACAGACAAATACGAGTTCGAGATCACCTTCGAATGCTTGGAGCAGCTGGAAAAGGGTATGCTTGCTTGTCCTCATTTCCACCGTTGAAATCGATGTTGACGTTCCCATCGAATCTAGATCTTGAATGGAAACTCACATATGTCGGTTCTGCCACATCGTAAGTCAGCATAACCCTTTTGTCGTTACTATAACAGCCGGCTGACCGCATCGAATCCATATCACAGCGACCAGTATGACCAGGAGCTTGACAGCCTACTGGTTGGGCCGATTCCCGTCGGTGTCAACAAGTTCATCTTTGAAGCGGCCGCACCCGACACGACCAAAATCCCCGACACGGATGTATTGGGCGTTACAGTCATCCTACTGACCTGCTCGTACGATGAACGCGAGTTTGTTCGCGTTGGCTACTATGTAAACAATGAGTATGATTCTGAGGAACTCAACGCCGACCCGCCGGCCAAGCCTATCATCGATCGCATCCGCCGCAACATCCTTGCCGATAAGCCTCGCGTGACAAGGTTTGCCATCAAGTGGTATGTTTCTCGTTTTCGTCTCAGAACGTCAAAGTGTGTTATTTGCTAACCCAAGCTGGGGCAATCAGGGATTCTGAACTGACGGCACCTGCCGAATTCCCCCCTGACCAACCTGAGGCTGATCTCGTAGCCGACGAGGAGGAGTACGGTGCTGAGGAGCTTGCCGAAGAGGAGGAGGAAGAGGCTGCTGCCACTGGCGCTGCCGCCAATGGCGAGGGCTCCGCCGCAACCGCCGGCCAGGATTCGGAAATGGCTGTTGACGGGGCTGAAGGTGCCGAGAACGGCGCTAATGACGACGAGCTTTCAGACGACGGCAGTGTCGACATCGAGGGTGAGAGTGAAGACGAGCTCGAAGAAGAGCTTCAGGAGGGTGAAGGTGATACCGGTGATGCTATGGACATGGATGTCGACATGGACAAGCCATCGCAGGCTTCGGGCGCTCAGAAACCTGCCGAGATTATGTCTCACTAATGGGAACGAATGTTTACGACAAGACTTGCATCTGCAGAGCACTTGGGTGGGGTTTTGCTTTGACGCTCTGCGTCATGTCTAGGGTGTGATTATCACGTTTGGCTGGGCTTGGGAAAATACCATTTGGATGACGGATGAAGTAGGACTTTACGATTGTTTGCTTTTTTTCTTTGATTTCTGCGCCGCATTGTTGAATGAAGAGGGATACAAAAAGCTGGTTAGATTAATTGTTTGCAATGCGGCAATATCCCTTGGCGATGATGCCTCATAGATCCCTAGCGCAGCTACAAATACACAGGCTGCCTTGATCAAAGTATGGCCTAGACTAAGAGTCTTAAGACATGTTTGGTAGAAAACGGCGAATATGGACGTCTCGGACTTGTTCATAAGAGGTCCTCGTTTACTAAGCTTTACAACATCTCTGATATCGACCTCACTCTGGTTCGGGTTCTCCTCTTTAGAAGATATCAAGCTATCTTGATTTTCCTCTATGATTCATCGGGCCATTTCCCATGAGCCAGGCCATTCTTTTCATTGACACTAAGGGAAAGGCGAGCCACTGTGTTTGGTTCCACTCACCCATTACACTGCCTTGAGCAATTGCACACCAGTAAAAAGATTGATGAGGTTTTGAGGCTGCATTGGCGATGTGATTTCTGGCCAGTCTCTAGCTGTTGGACAAAGTGCACCAGGTAGGTCGGTACCTCATGTCACTGCATATATACCCACTAAGCAGTTGGTGCCAGCATGGGTCGCTGCATAGAGGGGTAAGCGGGAAGGGGTTGAGCGGTCAAGGGGTCAAGGGGTAGGGCTGAATCACCGGCGCTTCTGCGGAGTCAAGAGAAACCGACCACACCAAGTTTGAGAGCGGAGACGCCTTGCGGCTAGTTCTATAGGTAATAGATGTGATAGAAGCGTTTGTTTTGTGTAGCCTGCCATGGGCACTAAATCCAAAATTTTATATTCCCATGGCCTCCTCGGGATGACGGAGTAAGAAAATGTAAAACGGCTGTGACAGTCCAAGGATCTCCAACCGAAGGGGAGGTGGGGGTTACCGGTATGCGAGCTTTGCGGCTTATCAAAGGGGGAAAGCTGTTCGAGTGACGGGTGGATCGAGGGTTCTTGTTGCTGCGGACAGATACCGGAATTATGCTATGATTTCGGGGTACGTTTTGTCCACTAGGGTGTGTCACTAGCTTCTAACATATTAGATGATACATGCTAGTAAATATTATTTCTTCCATTCATACATTGTTATATCTGGATACAGATGCCTTTCTGTTGTTTCTGACTTCTATGGGCACCGTCCTGCGATCATGATTCACCGCAGGATTTCCTAGGAGAGATGGCACAATATACGCCAGAATTCCTACTGTACGTCGGTCAAGGACACCGACTTTTCCCCTCGTGGAACAGAGATCAACCAATAACAGTTTGTCTCAAGGTGCGAGACTGCTTTTTCTCTTGCCTTGCGCCACAATTGAAATTCAACCCATCCTTTCTACTATGCTTACTTTATAGTCGGCAAAATCGAGGTCTTGGCCATGAAATTCTGTACTAGGTATTTACAATGTCAGCTAAGTACTGATCAGGCAGCTTACGTGTGGAGAGGAAGAATACGGAGCTAGCTAGTTGACCAGGTAGACGGGGCTAAATATATGAAAATTAAGATGATTCGTGACATACCTGAGACCAAGTTCAACATCCATCTGCGGGCCAGCATCCATAAAAGGTTGACATTTTTATCCCATGCTCTCTAGTCACTCTTTGACGCCATCCACGTGACCACCAACGGTGCCATCCATAGACGGACCATCTGCGCCCGTCGCTGAAGCCTTGTCACGCTCCCACTCTTCGGGGGTTTGACATTTGGCGGTCCACGCGTGAATCCGCGCTATCTCGTCCTTCATGGCTGCGTTTACCAGCCTGTGCCTCTTGAGCGAGTTCTTGCCGGCGAATTCGGACGATACAATCAGGACGGTGAAAGCTTGTCCGCAACCGCCTTTTGGCGAGTTTTGATATTATCTGATCAGCCTTTCATGCTACAATAGAAAGCCTCAACCTAGTAACGTTGCTCTAGGCTACTACCGTCCCGAGGAGACCAATGACATACCTGACATGTCCGTAACTTCGGCATGTATTGCCTTTAGCCTCTGGGTGAGCGCATCCTTGATGGACGCCTCTGTGATTTCTGACTCTGCCATTTTGACAAGAAAAAAAAAACACAGCAACTTGTCTCTTTTAAGGCTTTTTAATTGTTGCGCCTTGCTGGCGACATAAGAAAGGGGAGAGGGGTGCTGAACCCCCTCTCCACACCCCTCTCCAAGTGGAGCAAAGCATTGCGTCATTGGCCAATTCCTTCATCTCCTTTGCTGGAAGAAATCCACACTGTATGTATTCTAGATAAGGTTCCACTTTGGTTGTTGAAAGCTCCCCACTCTGCGTCGGCTTGCTTCAAGCTTTGACCGCAGCTCAAGGTCCAAGGTACAACAAGTTAGTAGCTGCA
This sequence comes from Pyricularia oryzae 70-15, assembly GCF_000002495.2. NCBI lineage: Eukaryota > Fungi > Ascomycota > Sordariomycetes > Magnaporthales > Pyriculariaceae > Pyricularia > Pyricularia oryzae. The sequence continues at coordinate 2,466,339 of NC_017851.1, read as the reverse complement.
TGCACAATCGACTTACTACCCTCGTCTATTTTTTTTTTTTTTTCATTTTTTTTTTCAAGTATTTGAGCTTCTTACATCGAATGCTCGTGAGTACCAGGCCCGCCGGACCGCTCAGGCGTCTTCCACTGTGTCTATCTCTTGCCTCCAAACCGGTTCATTGCTCTCCCTGCTCACTTCGACAAGCATCGATTCACCGTGGTCCTACACTGGTGCCAACTCAAAGGCGGAGCTTCATCATACCATCAAACAACATGGATCTCAAGTCATCTTCCTTTACCAATGCTGTGGTGTCCGCCATGAGATCATTGTATGTCTCGACAATTCATTCGCGTGCACTTTTCCTTTTCCTTTTCTTCTTTTTTTTCTTGTTACTCCCATTGCTTTCGGCTTATCTTCTCTTATATCTCCGTTACATATACTGACATGCTCCCAGGTATCCCGAGGAACTCGCAGATAGAGCTTGGGATAATGTTGGTCTGCTGTTGGAAAATACCGAAGGTCCTGGGTTAGCACCTGTGGTTCTCTTGACAAATGATGTGACTGGTGCTGTTGTAGACGAGGCTATTGCCAAGAATGCTTCGGTTATTGTCAGCTATCGTAAGTATCTTGTAGTTTATCTGGCGTTCCAGATTGTATCAAGCGGGCGTCTAGCTAACTCAAACCACAGATCCGCCAATTTTCAGAGGACTCAAGTCAATCACTCTTAAAGACCCTCAACAACAGCTCCTCCTTCAGCTTGTCAAGCATAACATCGCTGTCTATAGCCCGCACACAGCTGTGGACGCAACGCCAGGGGGTCTCAACGATTGGCTGGCAGATCTGGTTTCGGCGGCTGCGAACGACTTCCCCCACGTCAAAGTCGAACGCACGAATGCCAAACCTGTGACATCGGCAATCCCCGCAGGGTTCGAGGGCGCTGGCTACGGACGCGTGTGCAAGTTCAGTGAACCCATCCCTTGGCCCAGGGTAGTGCATGCAGTAGCGCAAAAGCTGGGTCAGAGATACGTCTCTCTTGCGACACCTCGTGGTTTCCCCAAGGGCATGCCGCGTGGTGACGACGCCAGCACTCCGACAGTCACGTCGGTAGCTGTCTGCGCGGGATCAGGAGCGGATGTTCTCGGCGGTTGCGGAGCCGACATGCTGATCACTGGCGAAATGAGCCACCACGCAGCCCTGCACGCGACGATGCGAGGGCAGATGGTGATGACGGTCTTTCACAGCAACTCGGAGAGGAGATTTTTGCGCGATGTGATGCAAGGCAAGCTTTCCGAGGCGGTAAGAGCGCACTTCTCGCAGACTGCAAGTGTGCTTGTGAGCGAAGCAGATAGTGATCCATTTGAGGTTTGGGACCTGAACAGCGTATAAGCTGGGACGTCAATACTGGCCATAGCACAATGTCGTCTAGATTAAACTTTCAGCCTTATTTTTCCGCGATTAGGGCGAATACAAAGTTCTGGCTTCATATGTGGGTATATATTACTTGCGTGACGGGGATGTTGAGCAGAACTTGGAAGCAATCCGCTCAGTCGTTCCCGTTCTCGACCTTCTCATCCTCTTCGTCTTCTTCTTCCCCTTCATCGTCATCATCGTCGTCATCGTCTCCTTCTTCTCTTTCGTCCTCAACAGATCTTAAAGCGGCATCACCCGCATCCAGGCAGGTTGCAACATCGTCGCCGCCTAATCCTCGTTCTTTCCAAGAGACAAGTAATCTTCGGGGCAGTTCCCATTCCCTTTCAGCCTCTTCGTGTTTTCCCTCCGCCACGAGCTCGTGTAGCCTCGCCGGGGTGGCCAATACTATCATCGCCAGCTCCCTGGTGCGTTTCCTCCGTTCCGCATCGGCAGCCGTAGCGCTGCGCTCCTCTGGTCGCGGCAAGTTCTTGCGCATAGTATCTCTTATCGACGATGCTTGGGTGTAGATGTAGGCAATGGCGGGATCGAGCGTCGACGCCATTGGATTTAACGGGTCCATGTTCTCCCGCATCTGCGAGTTTTTTTTTGTATCCTTAGTAAGTATTCCCTTGCATAGCCGACCTTGACGAGTAGATAAGCACCCCCAAGGTAGGGAAAAAAAAGAATTGCCAAAGAAAAGGGATACCTTTCGTATCGTCTCGGTGGCCGTGATCAGCTTGCTGTAGTTGTCATAGACCAAGGCCTTCTTCTCGGCGTCCAGCGCCCTCGTCTCACCCAGCACCCGTGCGTAGGTCCTCAGCAGGTCAGTCAGCGAGCTCTCGGCGGCGGCCTTGGCGACGTAGGCCTGGGGGTCGAAGCCGGGCGCGTCCAGCTCCGACGCCGGAACCTCCGAGTGGCCGACGTCGTCGCCGGGCGCTGTCTCGTCTGTCACTTCGAGCGTCGGCGGGACGGCGTTCTTGATCTTGTAGTACTCGCGCAGCGCGGCGCGGTTGCGCTTCGCCGCTCCCGCACCACCACCCGCGGGGAGAGGCGCGGCCGGGGAGGAGGCGGTGCCGCGGTTTGGAGAGGCGGCCTGCGACCGTGGGTTGTCAAACGAAGGGCGCGTCGAGGATGTTGGGGTTTGGGACGACGGGATCCGGCGCGGCGCCTCTCGGGGCGTTGCTATTGTCGACATGGCAGATAGGCGGGAGGGGGCGGAGTGGAGTCGGTGTTGGCCGGATGGGTGGATGGACAGACGGAGGTATTAGTTATAGTTTCGAATTGTAGCCGAAGGCGATATTCGGTGTTTTTGGGTCTAGACTATTTCTAAAATAGCATATGGGCTGAAAGAAGTACAAACAGTTGTCTTTTCTGTAGTATGGCCCCCATCCGCTTGTGAGATCAGACGAAGAAATGTGTACAGTATGCACTGGAGTGAGCTTGTGTAGTAGGTGACGTTGCACTAGCGTTCATGCGGGTCGCTGCATCAAGGTCTAGGCCGGGGGGTCAGAAGCTTAATTCAACTGTCCCAACACAAACGTGCTTCTATATGTGGAGTTGCAACATCAAATTTTCTCACTCTCTCCAACTACCAAAACTATCAACGACAACACTCTGCGCGAAACAACATATTCCCTGACATTCTCATCACGACATCTAGCCGCGCGCGCTCAATCTCATTTTTCAGATAAGATCCATCGTCCTTATCATCTCGAATCAGGTCGGTTGGCCGGGGGCGCCGGTCAGCGTCGCGTCCTTTTCTGGTAGGGTAGGGAAGTCCGTTGCTGTTCTTATTTTTTGCTCGTGGGAGCAAACTAGAGGCTTTGCCTGGACAAGTGCAACGAGTAGGCAATAATCTCCTTCCAGCAGTATTTGGTGTTTGTTGGAGGAGAGAATTAAGTCGAGATATTCACAATGCCATTAGTGTGGCATCAGCAAGTGGAAGTTGTAGCAGCGCGCCAAGGGCGTTTGCAGCTGTAAAGTGGGGAAAAGAGAAAGAGAAACACGTAAACGTCCCTGAAGGGGATTTGCATTGTTGGGAAACTTGGGTGTGAGAAAAATGAGGTCAAGGTGGCCACGAGAGCAAAGGGAAAGAAAGTCACGACGGGTCGGAATTGGGGGAAATTGAAGAAAGGGAAGGCAGTTGAACAAAGGCGACAACAAAGATTGGAACAAGGCATCAGGTGGTGCCCCGGTCCGACGGAGAAAATGGCTGGGTTTGTTCAAGAATTAAACGTGAATGGGGGCAATGGCTGCAGAAAGTCTGTATGCTGTTTGTTTCGGCGGAGGTGGTCCTAATAATCGATGGTGGCAGGTCAAGGACGGGCGGCTGGCGATCACCTCATGGCTATGGTTTGGCAAAACCAAACAACTAGGGTGGGTGATCGCCAGGAGAACGAAGGACAGAGTGTGGGTGGCATGCATCTACAGCTTCACCTGGCAGAACAAACGAGGCAAACGCCCTGGGTGCCAGGGCGCGCCTTTGATGGGACTTGCGACCTGGCTGGCCGGACTGGCAGCAAAAGTCATCAACCTCAGATGGTCCTCACCTCGAGGCGAGGGCCTGCCAACGGGGCGGCCCAAGAGCTAGCTGGTGCAGAAAGAAAAAGGCACGCAGGCAAAGAAGGGCAAAAACAAACACCCGGCTGGCTGGGAGCTCGATCAAGCAAGGGTCGATGCCCTTATAGGTTTGTTCAGTGGACCAGCCTTCAACAATATCCAAGATGGTGTAGCGGTTACGAGAGGTGGTTTCCGTGCGTCTACACATGAGGATCGGAAGTAAGACTGCACTGTGCAACCGGAGGTAAGGAAGTTTGCTTCGCGCAATGCCTTCTGGCGGTTCCCCACACCAGCCAGGGCTCCTGAGGAGTAGTCCATAAGGCCATAGTCGTTAGACCCTGCTTCTACTTTTGCCGTTTTTTGCCGATTTTACCTTGCAGGATTGGGGCCGCTGGAGCGTCACGAAGTTGGGCTTTGGAGGTGGTGGTTCAAGCAGGGTTCGAACATCATGGGAAGAGGAGTTGAGGACGACTGGTCGTCGTGTCACTTTTTTTTTGCACGTTTTGCGCGTTTGTTGGTCCATGGTTCTTTTTTTTTTTATCAAACGGGCTCGCCCAGAGCTCGTACAGCAATCAGGACTTCTTTCCTGGCTTGCTTGTAAGCCATACAATCCGGGGAAATAAGCAAAATTTTATGCACCACATGTCATTCGAAAAGGAATTCGGGCTTGCTAATGGATGGCAGGGCCTAGGTCTAGTTATAGAGCACATCACGCCTCAAGGATTCCACATCGACTGACTGCCTTGATGCCACAGTATGCAGTGGGGCGTAGAATCCTCAACCACAAACACCAGAAAGGGATCCTGAATCCTGAGCGAGTCAAAGAACATAGTCTTCAGCTTTGTTTCTGTAAAATATATTGAATAAGGGGTTGGGAAAGCCTAGATACATAGACTGGAAGCTGTTCTTGATATGCTTACATAATCAAACATACCCAACGAAGCAGTCTCGTTCTTCCTTCTCGTTGGTCTGTAAACCTGTAACAAAACCCAATGAATGTCCATTCTCATATACCCCCAACAATAGAAGAAGACAGACAGAACAAGCTATTCCATAACATGCAGAAGACATAGCAATCGAAGATCAAAGAGAAAAAAAAACATCAGCGCTTTTCAAACCATCAACAAACGTCAAACCTTCACAGCAAACCCCCTCTCGCAATGGACGAGGCAGCTTCGCAAATCCGCGCATCACTCATCTCCCAATGCCTACCACCCCCATCGCAAAACTGGCTCTCCAAACTCCTGTCCACCCGCCCACAGCCACTGCCCCCACTGCCCTCCCTCACGGCAACCGCCAAAGCTCGCCTCCTGGCCGCGGACTTGACATCCCCGGACCTGCTCGACCGGGCTGGGGCGTCTCCCTTCCCACCACCTGCCGCCAGCCCAGAGACCAAAGAGACCCGTCTGGCCAGGGACGTAGTCGTCCAGGTCCTGGACATTGAGAATCTGAGCCGCAGTCGCTGGGAGCAGGTCGAAGAGCTCGAGGCCGTGGCGCGCGGCGAGCTGACCAAGGGCAGGCAGATCATCCGTCTGCGGGATGATGGCGCTGAGGAAGAGGAGGGCGAGGGCGTGGGTGATGTGCCGCCCGAGGAAGGTGCGCGGCGGCAACAGCGGTCGGGCGGCGATGCTGCTGCTGCGAGGGCGACTGCTGGAGGACCAGCCGTGAGCGACAAGAACGCGACGCACAAGCTAGTCGTGCAGGACTGTGCTGGAAACAAGTTCTTTGCGTTGGAGCTGAGGCGGATCGAGCGCCTGGGGATCGGCAAGGCGAACATTGGAGAGAAGATGTTGATCAAGGCCGGGACGGTCATCGCGAGGGGCACGGTGCTGCTGGAGCCGGAAAAGTGTGTCATCCTCGGCGGGAGGGTTGAGGTCTGGCACAAGGCTTGGTTGGAAGGGAGGCTTGCAAGGTTAAAAGAGGCGGCAGGTACTTCTGGCTCGGAAAATGGACGTTGATACTATTTCTGAAGGAAACTCAGGGCTCGGTTGGCCAAATGGGGTATTGTTGTTATTTCTACGGGTTACCCTCGTTTCCTATTCCCTGCGCTGTTTCTTACATGATGAACTTGCAGAACATTCACCAAACACACATCAAGTCCTTCGTTATGGAACGTTTGTCAGTTCGCAGCAACTTTTATTTTTTCATATCAAATGACTCCGCCAAAATGGTATTCATTGCCCATCATTTCGCTGCTAAACAGTCTGCCAAACCATTCCATCCATCCTTGACCCATGGCGCAACAGCGATGGCCGTCTGTGCATCCGCGGCGTTCGTCGCACCCGCATATGTACGCGCTAGGTCTCCTGCGTCCAAGTTGCCTCTCGGTGCAACGGCCCTGCGTGCTAACTCAACAGCGACCTCGGCGGCGTTTGCACACGCGCCACCGTCAGAGTCCATGACGGAGGACAGGTTGAGCCAGCCATGCGGTAGATAGGGGTGCAGCATTATGTCCGTCTGCGCCTGACCCTTCACCTTATCCGCGCCCTCAGCTGACAGTGCTGCCACGGCCTGTAGTATAGCGCTGACATGAGACTGCTCAACGGCTCCGACCTTATCACTGGCTCGCAAGGCCTGTAGCTCTGCCACCACGGCCTCAAGGCTTTCCTCGTCGTCATCTAAGAGAGCGATGGCACCGAGAAGGAGTACTGAACGCACGTGATCAGGCTGCTTTTCAACCACCTCGAACAACGAGCTTCTGGCTCTGTCTTGTGCCTCTTCGGTTCCAACGGCCCAAAGGACCTGCGCTAGAAGGCAGATGGCATCTGCATCCCCACCCGATTCCTCTAAGGCAGATTCAAAATACTGGACAGCCTCATCAACAGCTTCGTTGTAGTACTGCGCCAGCCCCAATGCCAAGTGGGCCGACAGCCTAGCCTTGTTACGCTCTTCTGGTCTAAGCTCACACTCGTCGCCCTCGCTGCTTAATTGTAGAGCCATCTCACCAGACTCCACAGCCTTTTCGTATGATCCATCTGCGAGGTAGGCGCGAGCGAGGTCTGCCTTGGCAAGAGCGAACTTGCGGAGCGACTCGGCAGATTCAGTTGTTTCATAGTCTGCCTCGAGTGCCGCACACATTGGTTCAAGAACCGCAACGCTCTCGGCGTGGTGGCCAACACGTTCATGGAAAAGTGTGAGAAGATGGCCTACTGCGAGCTCGTGCTGAGGTTTCAGGGCGCGGAGTTGACTGAGTGCAAATATAGGCTGCAGAATGGCCCCGATCGGAATGTTGTCATGAGGAGAAGCTGCCACAATGTGGTCAAACATGGACATGGCATATTGCTGTCGCACAGGCGCTGAAGAAACTCCAGTAATACCCATAGCGTGTGTAAAGAGGCCGCGAGCCTCGCGAGGGTCACCGTATAACAGTGCCACGAAGCCCTGGCCAACCCAAGCATGTGCATAGTCGGGATCAGCCGACTGCGACTTGGTAAAAGCTTCATTCGCCAACTGGAAGTCGTTCTGGAGGAGAGCTAGAGTCCCCAAGTTAGCCCAAGCAGAAGGGCTACGCTCGTTCAGGTACAAACTTCGCACAAACGCATGCTGAGCGACCGATGGGTTGATGCTGCTGGTGACAACTCCTAAAGCCTCCCAAAATTCCGAATTGCCAGCTTCAAGCTCAATTGCGCGCTTGAACGCCCGGACAGCTGCTTTCAAGTAGCGGCTGCTCTTTGTCCTCAGGGAAACAGGGAGGCAACTGTGGGCTCGGTATTCGGCCCAGCCAAGGTTGAAGTATGCAACAGCCTGTGCATGCACGTCGTTTGCACATGCGTGAATGGCCCCTTTGTGTGCAAGTATGGTGGCCTGGAGGCATTGGGTAAGATGAACGCCCAGTTTCTCATCGTCCGAGAATAGGCCCTTTGCCTGAATGACTCTGACACCAACGCCATCCACGTCCTTAAACGTTTCATACTGAGGAGCTTCGTCGTCCTCGCCAATGAGCGTGCGTACGAGATCGACGGGAAACTCACCCACCCGGCCTTGGACGCTCGAAAACACCGAGCACGAATCAGCGACCGCCTTCCAGAAATTGAAAGTTTCGGATATGTCGGAAGAAGCCGTAGTTGCGAACGTGATAGTGCTGATGGCCAAATCCACAGCCTTGCCAAACAAGCCCTTGTCTATGCTGGAAAAGGCACTCTCCACCATGGTCTGCATCAAGGCAATCGAGACACCATCCTCACCGGGCCGTTTCTCAATGACCTCCCTATACAAAGCGATAGCCTCGTCGTAAGAGCTCAGCTGGCGTTTGATATTGGCCAACAGAAACTTGGTAAACCACACATCATCAGCATCCTGAGGACCAGATGATGTGCTTTCCAGCTGCTGGGCGTTCAGTGTGGCCTTTGTCGCTGCGATGTAGCGGCCAGAGTTGTAGTAGCTTTCACCGAGTCCAACCCACGAGTGATAATCGTCTGGACTGATACGTAATGCCGACTGAAATGATACTACTGCCTTGGCATAATCTTGCTTGTTGAGTTCTGCAACACCGAGCGCGGCGAATGGCCAGCTCAGCCCTTTCCTCTTAGAACCGGGCGGGGGCCTGACCTTGCCGGAGTCGACCACGCGTTGAGAAACCAATTCGACACCGTCCCAATCCCTCTCGTCCGCGAGTGACCTCGCAAGTCTTTCCGCAGCGTCGACTTCAGACGGTGACAGCTCGACAGCCTTCAGAAAACATTTGCGAGCGCGGTTTTTATCCTTTGAGCATTCTTCGTAGTAGATGCCGAGGCTTGTGTAGGCAGGGGCGAAGTTCAGGTCATTTTTGAGACAGGCCAAGAACTGTGCATATGCGCCGCTGCGGCTTTTCCGGGCTGCCTTGGATGTATCAATGTTCCAAATACAAACACCGAGGCGGTACTGCGTTTGTGCTAGTAGACTCTTCATCGGCTGTCCCCCTTCTTCCAGCAGAGGAATGCACTTCTCCAGCTCTTCTCTGCAGCTTGAGTAGTCCCCTTTCTGAGCTTTGACCCAGGCAGCCTCTGTTCTGACGCGCAGGTTGCTGGGGTCCCGCGTCAAGGCCCTTTCAAGGAAGTCAATCGCATCATCAAATTCTTCCTCTTCTTCAAAGATTAAACCAACACCAATGAGAGCCGGGGTGGCCGTCGGGTCCCGTTCGAGAACACTATCAAAGAGCGCCTTGGCCTCTTGATGATGTCTTGGGGACTGGAAGAAGACAAGAGCGGTACCCAGGCAGACCAGAAACGAGTTTTCAGTGTTTTGAAATTTCAGGCCCGTCTTCCGCCTCTCGTTGGTCAGGTGTTCTCGGGATTTGCGCATCAAGTCAACGTTGCTGTCGTACTCTTCCAGGTGCTGGTAGAGTTCGCCCATGAGGCGGTAGGCGAACAAGGAGTCAGCCGAAGTGATGCCGTCTGTCATCATCAGTATTCTATCCTCGTCCGTAATGGGTATAAACGCTGTCGGTGCGCCTCCATCCTCGTCATCTTCGCTCTCATCATCGGTACTCTCGGCGTCTTTCTGTTCCGTCTTTGGCTCCTCTTGCTTTGGAAAGGGAGATATTGCGCTCGTCAAGAACCCTGTGATTATTTTGTAAAGGTCGCTATCTGGGAAGAAGGTGCAGTAGTCGCGCAAGATGGTAACATCCCACTCCCTTATTTCTTTGTGATCCTGCCAGTCGATCGTGATATCCCAAGCTAGCTTGAATGGGTGCTTGATAATGACCATGTCTTGGGCTAGTTTCTGTACAACCTCGAGCTCGGCTGCCTTGTCAGGCCCGGGTGCAAACACAAGCAGGCGATCATAGCAGTGTTGGAGCAGCTTTTCCTCGTAAACCCGGCGAAGGTCGTCATCATTTGTCCAGTTGATAATTTCGCGATAAATGGGGCCCAGTCTGCTCCGCCCCCAGACTTCCCGCTTAACTTCAATGGTGACCTCGCTGACCCTAGCGCCAATTCTTGTGCGTCGCTCGCCGATCAGGGTGTTGATCTTTTTCTTCTCGTCCGTCTCGATGAACCTGGCTATCGTCTCATATGTCTTTGCAGGGTGGGGCAGACGGCCTTCAAGAGCTGGGTAGATTGGGCTGTCGGGCAGGATAACCTCGAGGGCCTCTACGTAGCTGGCCTCTCCCTGGGCCTGGGCATGTTTGGTAAAGTCATCAATAGCGCATTGACACCTGTACATATCATTCACATCTCTATAGCGCTGTGCCAGCTCGAGGGCAGCTACTTTGTAGGCTGCTATTTTGTTGCCGCCCTGTTTCTGATACAGCTTAACCAAGCCCTGCCATGGCTGAGGGTCATCTGGCTTCAAAGCAGCAGCGGCTAGATAGCTCTCTTCAGACTCTTCTAGTTTCTGATTCTTGTCTAGTGCAAAAGCCAGGAATATGTACCTGTGAATGGTATCTATCGCGTTATCAAAGTGCTCTTGCTAATGTTGACAAACATCAAAGTGCATAGATGAACTTACCCCTGAAAACTCTTTGGTTCCTTTTGCACAAACTGTCGAGCTTGCTCTATGGCATCGCCCCACTTGGACTGCCGTATGAGCTCGCCAATGGCTTTCAATGCTGCCTTCGACATGATGCGCTCAACGTGCACTCAAATCTCACAAACGGGAGTGGCCTCTTCCTCTGCGACAAGCGGTTTGAGGTGACCAAGGCGTGATTTTCTTATAGAAAAAGAGGGGCGCTATCTGGCAGCAAATATATGGTACAATAGAGAGCAGATGAATGAAGACAATCTGTTATAGTAAAACCAAGATGAGAAGAGACAGAGCGACAGACCGACACGCCAGCGACCTTGTGCGCTGGTACACCGGGTAGGAGCTTGAAGGAGGTGACTAAATGTCATCCCAATTAATTCCTAGCACTAGCTCGTGGCATCTGCTGTCGTCACAGACAGCTACAAGCGCGGGGCGGGGTGGACCCGCGTACACAGTATCCAGGGTTTTCTAGGGACTGTGCGTAAGATCAATGGCGGGGCCGTCAACACAGCTCCAGTCGCTTATCTTATCGGCAGAAAAAAAATATCCAGTGCTCTCTAGTTTGGGTGCACATGTAGCTGCTGGCGCGACATAGAGAACTACAAGTGCCATCCACTTGCTGTTGGCTGCCATGGAGACCTCACCTCCTAAACGTCGGAAGCTTTCGCAGTCCGCTGATGCAACAATGCTCGGCTCTGCCACTCTCGAAGCGGCCGCTAGTTCGGCAGGCATGTACCGACCCAGTACTTTTATCCTAGAGACTGAGGAGCTGCTCAAAGAAGTAAAGGTAGACTCTTCAAAGTCGCTCGCAGGCATTGAAGAGCTGCTGCATCAAGTGAAGAGTGGTGTTGAAGCTCTTCAAGGCCACGAACCAGTTCCAGTAAGCAAATTTTCCCTGCTGTCTCGCAGTTACGCAAGCAACGAAGCTGACCCACCTGTTCTCCCTCATCAGATACACGATGCCGTCCGCAAGTTTGAAAATAAGCATGGCATTGCCATTCCTTTCCCTGAGCCACGTCCAAGTCAAGATTCGCCCTACAAGCTCTCCTTGGAGACACCTTCGACATTTAACGTTGTGGGGAGCTATGTACTCAAAACCATGGTCAAGTCCCAGGGTGATCTAGCCGTCGACATGATCGTTGAAATGCCTAAGTCTATGTTCCAGGAGAAGGACTTTTTGAACTTGCGGTACTTCTACAAAAGGTCATACTTCTTGGCGCATGTTGCGGCAGCAGTGCGCAAGGCCCTGCCTGACCTTGAGATTTCCTTTGAGTATATGCACGAAAACCCCCTCGCGCCCATTCTCTGTGTACAGAAGATATCCGTCAAGGAAGGGACTAAGAAGCGGGAATCAAATGGCTCGACAAGTCGCTCGACTGGAGGGCCCAAGGTCAGGGTGATCCCATGCGCCCCTGCCGACCTGTTCCCAAAGAACAAGCTCACTTCCACGAGCAATTGCATTCGTTCTTCAGCTGCCGACGACAAAAAGGAGACACAACCACCGACACCATTTTACAATCATACCGTCAAGTCTGACAGCCTATATTTTGCGTATTTCAAGACCCTTCTACAGACCAAGAAGTCATCTCCTGCATTCCTGGACGCTTGTATCCTTGGACGCGTGTGGCTTCACCAGAGGGGGTTCAGCGGGTCACTTTCACGTGGTGGCTTCGGACACTTTGAGTGGGCACTGCTGTTGACTCTGCTCATGCAGGGTGGCGGTGGGCGCAAGGGCGAAGCAGCTCTGTCTTCGTCACTGAGCAGCCACCAACTGTTCAAGGCGACAATGCAGTTTCTGGCGAAATCAGACTTCACCAGCTGCAGCAACAGACCTGTAATACTGGGAAAGCCTAGCGATGATATCTTGGTCGACGGCATACGCGAGCCTGGTCCTGTGCTCTATGATGCGACCAGACAACACAACTTTGCATTCAAGATGAGCCCTTGGTCGGCATCACTTCTCAGAAAACACGCGAAGTGGACGCTGGATCTTTTGAATGATAGCACTGTGGATCAATTCTCGCCGACATTCATCATGAAAGCGGACATACCGCTACAAGTCTTCGACTTGGTGGTCAGGGTACCATGTCCTGATTCTGTGAAATCCGCAGGTTCTGGAACTCGAGGAACGACGTTCGAATTCGCAAATCGCGTGTACAAGATTATCAACAAAGCACTGAGCGAGCGTAGCCAGCTTGTGCATGTTCAAATCCCAGAGCAGCCCCACTGGTCTATATCGGAGCCAGCGGCTCGACAGAAAACTGGTGAGCTTCTAGTTGGGGTCATATTCAACCCTGCTGAGATGGCTCGCACCGTCGATCACGGGCCATCTGCCGAGGATAAAGTCGAGGCGAGAAAGTTCCGGCAGTTCTGGGGTGAACGATCGGAGCTGCGACGCTTCAAAGACGGCACTATCCAAGAGACACTTATCTGGAAGCAGACCACCTCTTTTGGTGTCTGCGAAGAGATCATTGCTTATATTCTTAATCTGCATCTTAAGATACATCACGATGAACTTGAGTTCCACGGGAATGGTTTTACGTCTCTCATTCACGCGAAGCCCACAGATTCAATGGCCTACTCTGCCGCCGTGCAGGCTTTTGCTGACCTCGAGAGAGAAATACGGGGCCTTGAAAACTTGCCACTTCAAGTGAGACAAGTGGCTCCAGCGGCGGCAGAACTTCGCTCAGCCTCACTGAAGCCACCGCAATTGGACTCTCCTCGGGGGTCATATAGGCCAATGGACATTGTGATATACTTTGAGGCCTCTGGGAAATGGCCCGACAACATTGCTGCAATTCAGAGGACAAAGGTTGCATTTTTACTCAAGATTGGCAGTATGCTTGAGTCGGCAAACTCGAGCATTACCACTCATGTTGGGCTTGAAGACGCCGTGCATGAGCACCAAAATCTTGCATTTTTGGATATCGTCTACGACGAAGGTGCAGTGTTTCGTCTACGAGTTCAGAGCGACCTTGAGGAGAGTCTTCTTGAAAGGCAAACCAGGGATAAGACACTCGACCAACATGTGCGCGCCGAAAGCTCGAATCACCTTGCTACTTTCAGACGCCAATACACCCACCTACCGATGCTGAACAGAACAGTTTCTACCCTCTGCACGCGTTTCCCTGCCCTCTCTTCAACTATTCGCCTAGCAAAGCATTGGTTCAACTCGCACAAACTAAGCAATCACATACTACCGGAAGCGGTTGAGCTGATGGTTCTTCACGCGTTCCTTAACCCAGCACCCTGGCAGACACCCACAAGCGCCACCACTGGGCTACTTCGAACACTGCTTCTACTTTCCAAATGGGACTGGCGAAACGACCCTCTGGTCGTCGACCCCTCTGCAGATATGGGTAGCGAGGAGCGGAAAGCCGTTGCTACCAGGCTCACGGCATGGAGGCAGACGCTGGATCCTGCCATGAACCGCACCGTTCTGGTTATTGCTACACCTTCTGATGCCACCGGCACCGCCTTTACCACCGTGAACGGTCAACCATTCCCAAGTCGTGTAGCTGCTTCCCGAATGACGGCCCTCGCACGCTCAGCATGTCGGCTTGTTCGCGAAGAGGGGGTGGGGTTGGAGCCTCGCATGTTATTTGTGCCCTCTACCGCCGAATACGACATTTTGGTGCGGCTTGATGGCTCTGTGGTCAAGAAGGTCGCATCACTTAAAGACGGCACTGCGTCAAAGTCAAAATTCAAGAACCTGGACCCATCCATGGCGCAAGGTCGCGTGCCACTAGCCAGTGATCCTGTTGACACTCTGCTGGAAAGATTGTCTGACGTTTATGGCTCAACTCTGGTGTTCTTTTACGGTGGGTCTCAGGATGTTGTCATCGGCGGTTTGTGGAATCCTATGCTGGCGAGGCGGTCGTTCCGTGTCAACTTGCCGTGCTCGTTCAAGCCAGTCGCACAGTCAAAATCAACGGGTGGAAACAAACCAGGAGATGGCGAGGATATGGAAAGTAGTGATGATGAGGGCGATGATCTAGTTGAGGTTAACCGAGACGCTATTTTGTCCGAAATAGCGCGGATAGGAGGCGACCTGATTGAGAGCATCGAAGTGAAGAAAAGAGGCTAGCTGATATCTACTTGATCAATTTGAAATCTACATTTGAACAGTTCAGAATCAGTCGTGTCACCCTTGATGCGCTTGGAAAGAAACAAAAACAAGAAAAAAACTCAATGTAAACCTCTGAGCAGACGGCGTTAACATCTCTTCACTCCATCCTCTCACTTTGGAAAGACCTGGTTATTCCACTATGGAACCTAAAGAAAGTTCAAGCCTCCGAAAGAAACGGAAGGAGAACAAAATGATCGGATCGATGATCCAGTTGTGGCATAGCACCATCCATCAAATTGCAGTTGCATGATAACGTGTCTTTTTCTTTTTCTGTTCTCTTTTTTTTTTTTTTTTTTTTTTTTTGTCAATAACTTTGATTTCTTAGGTCCTCCGTACCTGTCTATGTAGGTACCTACCTAGCTAGCTGTTAGCTACACTGGATGGCTCATACTTGCAAAACCAGGCTATGAATATTGAAAGCCAGGTATTTCAAATGGCTTTTGCACAAGATCTTACGCGAGACGTGGTTAATCGTCAAGATCGGCTCGCTAAAACGATTTTGGTTTTGAAACTGGATCATGCTTCATTATGAATAAAGTAGCTCTGCAGGCTAAAGTAATGACTCCATTTTCTTCTTGGTCATCTCGAGAACCGTCTCGATACTCTGATCCAGTCCTTGTTTTGACAACAGTGAGACGACCCAAGACAGTGTCTTTCCAGCAAGTTCGGACTTGCGGTCCGTTGCTTCTAAGCCTTTCGTAAGCCTTCCCAACGATTCTCTCAGAGCCCTCGGGAAATCAGCAGTTGTAAAATCTTGAACTGGGAGCAGAGGCTGGCGGATGTAACAATCCCAAGTGGCGGGATGCCTTTCAAAGGATTTCATCATCGTGTCCAAGACGTGTTGTATCAGGTCTGCACATGGTTCAACTGTGAATATGAAACGAGAAAACATGTTGAAGAAGGCTTCCGCAGAGGTAGCCTCGAAGAACTTTTGCTTGGTCGCAATGTCGAAAATGGCGCGTGGTATTGCGCCTCCCAGGGCGGGGCTCTTTTCCAGTTTCTCGACCGCTTCTTCGTCGACAAGCTTGGGCGCTTGTTGCCTCTCCAGTGCCTTTGCAGCAGCCATTTCTCTGTCGGGTATCATGTTTCCGTCGTCATCATCGTCGGACTCGTCGCTGTCGTCCTTGAGCTTGATCTGGTCACTGTCGTCGGCCGACTGCTCCTTCCGGAGAGCCGCCAGCGCCTTCTTGCCCTTGCCCCTACTCTCAACCTTGGCCAGCCACTCCATCTCGACGCGGGCATACTCGACCCAGATGAAGACGCTCTTGGTGCAGAAGCGACAGCCGCGCAGGAAGTAGGCCCTCGCGCCGTCCATGTCCCCGTTAGCGGCGGAGCGCCTCCCAACCAGGGTCCAGAGTTCGGCGTCCTGGGGGTGCAGCCTGAGGGCGCGGGTGGCCACGCGCCTCCAGCGCTTGGCGGCCCCTTGCTGGGAGAGGTGCTCGAGGTAGCTCCGCCACATGTGGACGGAGCCCGGGTCGCGGTTCACGCCGCGCTCGTGGATCTGGCCCAGGCGCCCGACGCCGGCATGCTGGTGCGTCAGCTGCCGTATGCCCAGCCGGGCGCAGCGCCGGGCGCGGAGGGTTTCGAGGCCGCGCTCCCAGTCGGCGTATGCGAGGAAGTCTGGGGCTTTGGAACCGGGCGCAAGGATTCGGTGCTCAAAGTCGGTTCGTTTGCGGACCAAGTTGCGGATCTCGTCCTGTTGTTTCAGAAAAAAAGATCAGTTAGAAGATTCTGGTTCAATACTGCAGCGAGTGCTAACGTCCGCCAGCCATCTTTTGTGGTAACCAAGCCATTGGCCTAGTCACAACATCAAGGTAACAAACAAAAAGGCGGGGAGGGGGGGGGAGTGAAGTGATGGTCGACTAACCCTGGTGAAAATCTCCTTGTCCTCAAACTCGCGCAGCTGAGGCACGGCCTGCTCCAGGAAGAAGCGCGCTTTGTCTGCCACTCCGGCCATTGTTTTGCAAGTCTGTCAATCTCCCCAAAATTTCCGTTGACAGAGGAAGAGTGAGCATGCAGTTGACGATCGCTTCTTACTAGCTCTGGGCATGGGAGCGATTTCCGCTGTCTTGCAACTTTTTTAGTGGGGCTCATTCTTATCGGCACTCCATTGTCTGCTTATCAACGCCAGTAAAGGGTTCGTTGGCCCCACTGGTCTCCTGTAGTGTCGCTGATCTTCTGTAAAACCTTGTTTGCGATGAAGACCGGAAGTAACAGAAGAAATCTTACCGAAAATCATAAACCGTGTCACTTGTAATATTACTTGTCTTTATTTGAACAGCCCTGATACACGCGAGGGCTAAAATCGCCCTGCAAACTTTGACTTTTGTACTTAATTAGCCCTCGCGTGTATGTGATTAGGCTCACCCGAATCAATCATTTCTATCAACCAAGTACGCACCCTACAGCAATATACAACTTCCAGTTCCAATGAATACATGAAAAGATGCAATATTTTCCTTTTGAAGTTGCCCGCTAAGTAAGTCGGCACAGTCATACAATGGCTTAAAGCCTCTGATACGACATCACGTACTCCAGACTCTTCAAGAACCACTCTCCATTGACCATCTTGTATACGTCATGGTACTGACCACCGGAGATGCTGTGGCCATACTTGGACTCGGTACTGAGGCCGGAATGGGCGATCATGACAAACACGGCCCTGACCTCGTCATCGCTGATGCGCTCGAACGAGCCGCTGTCCACTAGGTGGACTGTCTGCAGCGGCCCCAATAGTGTTTTGAAAAAGGCCACCACATCGTCGCGGCTGTCGAACTTGTACGGCTGGCTCGAGTCTTGGCCCTCAAGCACGTTGGTCACGATTCTGCCGTCGGCGTGCTTGTAGACCATGGTGGCATCGGGCAGGGCGATGCGTTCAAAATCGGCCCAGGTTTTGGTGTCCACGGCCTGGCAGTAGAGCTGCTTCTTGCCACGGATGGCCTCCATGACTTCGATCGAGACGGAGGTGTTTGGCGCGGGCGTCATGCTGAGCAACTTTTGTACTGATGTGCCTTGGTTTTTGTTTATGTCTTTTTTTTCTTTTTCTTTTTGCCCCCTTTCTTTTCTTGACCGACTGAAGAACCAAATTAAACGCTTTGGTAGCAGTTTTGGTGCAGCAAGTGCTCTACATATAGTCAACCTGTGGAAGGCGCGTAGGGTTGAAGTACTCTTACAAGTCTGGCAAGGGAGTGCCTAGGTGGGTGAAGCCATGGCCTGATGGACAACCGCATTTACATGCAAGGGAGAGGTTGAATTAGTGATCAACCATATTTACCTGCAAGGGAGGGTCTTTGTTATTGACGAACAATACCTTCTTTTGCGTCGTACCGATTGACCTCCACTACAACAAGTCTTGGGTGGAGTCTTGGCTGCTGCGAGGACTTGACAAAGAGTTTTACATGGATTTACTATTCATACTTCGCGTATTTGGTGACGAGGTTGTGATGGGCCACGTTTACCTGCAAAGGAGAGGTTGTGTCATTGATCAACAATACTATTACTTCGTATTGATTAATCACTCTACTAGAAAAGCATTGTGTCGAGTCTTGGCAGCTGCAAGGATCCCATAATGAAGGAGTCAAGGGAGTGTTATATGGCTCTATGATTCATACCCGCACATTCATTCGATGGATGAAGTTCCCGCCTTGCTGCTTCATCTTCAAGCTGCCCCGTCGAACACTTTCTCATAAGGCGGGGAAATAGCCCGACCCGCCTGTCATTATCGGTCGAGCTACTCTAACGGAGCGATATGCCAGTGTTGTGGATTGTTCCTTTTGAAAAGAAATATGTATTTTTAAACCCTACCACTACTTGATGCAGTGCCGAGTTTTATGAGCTCCTCCCTGTTCCGACTTTCTTTTGGGGGGGGGGGGGGGGGGGAATCTACCAAGTAAGCACTTCGTCCACGAAACAACAAGAAATCACCGCTACTTGCTCGTTAACATCAGTTGACATCGTTCATCACAGGCTTAGTCTTGGGGTCACTCTGAACACGATCGTCAACATCGACCCTCTTGTCCGACAGGTCATCGCTCGGAGTTCTAGTGCCATCGACCTCACCACTGTCGACTGGTTTGCTCTCCTGCATGTCGTCAACGCCATCAATGTTCCTGTCAACTCCGGCCTCCGTCGCGCCGCGTGCAGCATCCTCCGGCGACGTGCCCAGCGTAACGCCAGGCGCATAAGGCAGGATGCCCTCGTTGCGGCGCTGCTCTGGGATGAAGACGTCAAACCACCGGGGGAGGAGGAAGCCGAGGAGGACTACCGCGATGATACAGTGGGATATGGCAAAACCAAGAATCTCGAGGGGATCCTGCATCCTCGAGGTGAATTTGGGGTATCCGAGCGAGAAGACGATGAGCAGGATCGGCGCCGAGATGTACTTGAGTACCGGTGCCCAGAAGAAGGGGATGGCCCAGTTGTTGCCTTGCGCGACTGTGACGTTCAGATCACGACGGAGTTGGTTTCCCTGTTGTTGTGTCAGCACAGGGGGATGAGGGAGGCGAGCGAGAAGCCGTGTCCAGAACACAGAACCATGACTTACAGAGTAGAAGGCCAGCCACCACAACTTGTTGAGCAGAGGATTACCGCCCCAGAACCTGGGGGCCGGTACCGAGGGTGTCCTCGCCATGAAGACACACAACAAGAGGGCGGCAATGAAAATACCGAATCCCGCGCCAGCGCCAGCCTCGGGAGACACGTGATGTGCGATAATCAGACCCAGGACAAACGCCAGCGCGTAGCCGCCGTTGAAGATGGCGAATGCCGGCAGGCCTACCTGTCCCGTAACATCGCGGAAACGGTAAACGGTAGTGGACACCACAGACTCGAGGGCGACGATGCCCACCAAAGACAGATCGCTGATCCAGGCGTCAACCGCGTTGAGCAGATCTCTGCCAAAGTGAGTGCAGTACATGAGCGAAAGAAGAAACGAGACGATGATGATGACGGTCGAGACAGCGACGCGTGAAACCCGCTTTGAAATCCCCGTATCCATGACCAGGGTCACCAGCGACTCGAGCATGGCAAAGCAAGAGCTGAACCCGAGCACCATGATTGTGATGAAGAAAATCACGGCCCAAAAGTTGCTCCCGGGCATCTGCACAAAGGCGGCAGGTAAAGTGATGAAGGCCAGGTTGTACGTCCCAAGTACTTCACCACTGTCTGGCCGAATTCCGAGATAGCCAACAATGCCGAAGACAGCAAAACCTGCTGAGACCTCGATGGCCGAATTGCTACAAGCAATGATGAGTGCGTCCTGCACTGCGTTGGAAAACTTTTGGTTATACGAAGCATATGAGGTGTAATAACCCATGCCTAGTTATTTTGAAGTACATCAAATGGTCAACGAGAACTCTAGAAAGCAGGCAAAGCAAGAAAGGCTGACTATGGCGCGTTGGGGGTGGGAACATACCTGCGCCAATGGAGAAGAATATGTGACTCGCAGCAGCCTGCCAAATGGCGGGTCGCCCAAGCTTATCGCCATGCCACTCGGCCACATAGAGCTTGATGCCCTCGACTGCATTCTCCATGGATGCACCGCGACCAAGGAGAATGATGATCATCACGATCGGCATCCCCATGGTAAAGTAAACCACGCGGCCCGTCATTCCAACACCGCTGAACATGCAGAGCCAGACTACAAACCAGGTGAAGGCGCTCCACCCGACAATCTCGCCTACCATCCCCATCTCTGGGTATGAGGTGTAGCTAGTCACGGAGCCGTCGACAATCTCTCCTGGGATGCCCGACACGGCTTGGACGACTTGATTGTCGAAGAAGTCCTGGCTGTCTTCAGCCCACGGAAGTGGGTTGGAGAATGAATGTCGGAAATAGATCATGACCCAGGCCAGGATGGGAACAAAGTAGTTGCAGACTATGTAGCCGTTCATGACGAGAGCAAGCCCGAGGCCTTTGGTCCGGCGTGATATGTGGTCGTATGCGACGAGGCATCCGCCGCGGTAGGCCTGGCCGATGGCCACCTCAAGAATGACTACAGGGATAGCCAGAAGGAAGACTGCCATGAAATATGGTATGAACCATTGTCTGTGGGCGGTTGAAAACTATCAGCAAGGGCTTTCTTGCTGGCGGGTAGGCATTTCTATACAAGTTCTTTTGCCAGCACCAAAAAACTTACAATCCATTGTTTTGGAAGGCAATCGACGGGAATCGCAAGAGGTTTCCCAGACCAACAGTACCTCCCATGCAGGCGAGGACGAAGGCCGCTGTTTGAAGAAAAAACAGGACAAATCAGCACATCGAACGTCCATCTACCAACTACAGACATCAAGTTGGGATGGCTGTGAAACTCACTTCTCGAAGGCCAGTTATCCCGCCCATCATCACCCTTTTCGGCTTCAGGAGCAAAGGCGCGATATGCCTTTCTCCAGAAGCTATTTGCTTTGTTGTCGTCGGACATGTTGTTGGTCACGCTACAGCTCGTCTAGGTAAAGACCCTGGGAGACTAAAGGAAGGGAGGAGGGTGAGGTGTGCAGGAAGGGGGTCTTGGGGAAACGCCACGAGGGCTGGGCCGCAGAAGCCATCTTAAAAGGGTCCGTAGAGAACATCTCTTCGGTAAAAGGCGAAAAAAAAGCACACACACACACACACACACACACACACACACATACCCACCCAATACATACAAGAAATGGTGGGAAAGGGGATGATCAGGAGATTTCTTGGCCCATGCTAGACATCTCCGCATGGGTTTGGCATCGCTTGCTTGGGAGGCGGAATGACTCGGGGATTTTTGCGGGTATGCATATTGCTCGGCAAGTCCAACTGTGCGGATGAGGTGTGCCCAGCCAAAATCCTGTCGGTTTATGGCACATAGCGCTAGAGCGTGGGGTCGCCTATTGCCGCCAAACATTGAAAGGGCTGATAGGAACGCCGTCCAATTACACGAATTGCTGACTTACAGGCTGGGCAAAGTGGATTATAGGGTCCTTTTGGGGGACCCAAGACTTCTTACGCCGGGGTGGCATCAGGTTTGGACAAGCCGACTTTGCCGCGTTTCCAACGCTCAGGTTCGCCCCGGTCACGCGACCCCAGAGAATAACGTTAACAACTGTTTTCCAAGTAATTTGTTGGGCTCCTGATAGATTACATCTTGCTGCAAGACGATAGGAGGTGCCGGGATTCGGCTCTGCGTTGTAATGTTAGTGGGCATCATCAAGCCCTCTGTTCTCGTCCTGCTCCCTTCATTTCTATCGGTTGCGGGTCCATCCTTCTACCATACTTGTTGCGTCCCTACTTGTTCTTGGCACCTTTTTGATGCCCAGACCCTGCAAGCCGCTCTGCGCAATGACGCACCACCGTCCAAAGCCAAGCCCGCTTGTTGCTTTGCGGGAATTCGTCTAAGCCAATACCAACCTGTACGTCTGCACCTGGAACGGCCCAATGTCAACCTCGAAACCGTGGCCGTCTTCAGCCAATGGCACAACATCCCCATCATCTTCCAATATGTTGGTCTTTACAACCTTGGCCAGGTTCCAAAGCGAGCGCACCGTCCCGACGCCGCGTCCTCCCAGGCTGTCAAAAACCCGCACAATCACCGACTTCTGACCCTGGGGTCGCGCCGGCAGGTCGCCAATGCTGATATCAGCGTCGTCCTCACCCCGCTTGACGGCGTCCAGCACGAGGTTCTTGTCGCCGGTCAGGGTCAAAATTTGCGTGGAGAGCTTGGAAAGCACCGAGTCGGCACCGGATCCGACCACGCGTAGAGGGTTGTTGAAGTTGAACGACGCCCGAACGGTATCCGGTCCGAGAGGGCCGACGTGAGGCATGATGGCCCAGCGGATCGAGTGCTTGCCCATGTCGGCCGTGTCATCGGGTGCTTTCGGTGACCGCAGGAGCGAAAGACGCATCACGTTTCCAGCAGTTGAGAATCCGTACTTGCTGTCGTTTAGGATGGATACGCCGTATCCGTGCTCCGAAAGGTCGGCGTATTTGTGCGAGCACACCTCAAACTTGGCCATGTCCCAACTGAATAGAGAGAAAAATCGATGGAGAGATCAGTACAGAAACAGCCTTGTAGGGCTGGGTATGTATGGGTCTAACTTACGAAGTGTTGTAGTGGGTCGGCCTGCGGATAACACCGTATTGGGTGTCGTACGACGCTTCATGATGGCGAATATCCACGGGGAACTCAACCTTGAGGAACTTCATGTTCTCATGCCAGTCGACCTCGGCAGAGAATTCGACGTACGGGAGATAGCCTTCGTCAGGGAGAGATGCTGATAGCGAGATTGTCGTATTGATGGAGCTCACGTCGCTGATCTTCATGTCTGTTGCTACACTGACGCGGTGCGGGCCATCTTCGACGATGGTTGTTGTCGCCGTGCCATTACCAGGCAGCTCTTGTCGCGTCTCCAGATGGAACACCTCGACGTCCCAAGCTTGCCAGTACACCGGTTTGTCATCGTAGATTGCATACTGGTTCGCCTTGCCTGCAAGGACCTCGCGTTTGGCCCTCTTGTCGTAGAGCGATGTGAGGCAACCCTTTTCCACGGTGACGGTGAAAGCTTCATTCTCTAGCACGAACACACCTGAGGACGACTCCTTCACCGTCACAGCTTTTTGGCTTTCAGACTCCTCAAATTCCTCGGTGGAAAGAAGCACGCCGCTGCCGCGTGCAACAACATCTTTCCCAGCCTTGGTCTTGACGAGCTCAGCGCGAGGCCATGGCAGTGTGTTTAAGGCAAGCCGGCTGTTGTCAAACTCCTGGGACAAGCCAAGAGTCGCGTAGATGGTTTGCAAAAGCCCGGTTGCACTCTCGAACACCTTGGCATATACCTTGTCCGAATCGTCGTAGCACATTTTTATCGCCGTGCCAGGGAGGCAGTCGTGGAACTGGCACAGCAGCACACCCTCCCACATCTCTCGGAGCTCCTTTGTCGGGTACTTGTAGCTTTCGGGGCTCTCGATCGATGCGAGGGTTGCCAGAAGCTCGATATCCCTGAGCAAGAACTCTGCTTGCCGGTTCTTCAGCTTTGTGTTTGCCTGGGTCGTGTAAACACCCCTGTGGAGCTCAAAATAGAGGTCACCATGCCAAGTGGGCAAGGTGTGTGCTTTCGGCATGAGCTGGTCAAAGAACTGGTCAACTGTTTTCCCGAGGTGCACTCGCGGGAGCATGCCGGTGGTGTCGGAGAGGCCCCTGAGTCTTCGGAGTCGTTCAATCTGCTCCCAGGTGGGACCACCACCGCCATCTCCTTTGCCAAACTAAATTTTAAACCAGTCAGCGATGCCGTTTAGCTGCTATGTGCTTTCTTGGATATACGCTTACCAGGATAAGAGAAGTGCGGTCCTTGTCCAATGTCCTGTGCTCGACCACGCTACGCTTGATCTCTGCAAATGTTCCGTTTGCGCAGTAAGTCTTTGCCGGCGGCATATGGCAAAGCACCTGGCTGCCGTCGAGCGAGACCCTGTGATTTCAGAGAAATGATTTTAGTGGTGCTCATAATTCTTTTTTTCTTCTTTTTTGTTTGAGCTGCATTTCAGTGTGAGCTTACCAGTTAAAAGTAGTATGTGGAAAGTCGTTCACGCTGTTGAAACAGAGCTTTTGGGTAACGAAACGATCCATTCCAGCTTGCCTACACAGCTGCGGTATTTGGGGACTTTGTCCAAAGGTATCGGGTAGAAAGCTTGTGGTTGACCTGGCGCCAAAATTGCTTTCGAAAAACCGCTGACCATAAAGGAATTGTCTAACCAGAGACTCGCCGCTGGGCATATTGGTGTCGTGCTCAACCCAGCTGCCGCCAATCGGATGGAATTGGCCAGAAGCTACCTTGGCTTTAACCCTCTCGAAGACATAGGGGTACATCTCTTTTAGCCAAGCAAACTGTATCACGACGATTAGCCACTGGTCAGTCGTGGTTGAAAGGAGTCAAGATGTCATGCGGTAAGAGAACCTACCTGTTGCGCCTGGGAGCATGCAAAGTTCAGCTCCGGGTAACGGTCCATCAGATCGCACTGGTTGGACCAGGACCTAGCAACCTTGCGCTTCGTCTCCTCCCAGGGCCATAGCCAGCATGTATCAATGTGACAATGGCCAACCGCAAAGACGTCCGGACTCCTACTGGAGTCGGCGTACACAGCTTCCGAGTCGACATTTGGGCCCAGGTATCCTGCAGCAATCTTGCGCGCCGCGGTGATGGAGCTCTTGTCGCCCAGCTTGAAAGTGTCAATAATCTGGCTTGCCACCGTAAGGGCCTCGCGCTGCTCCCAAGAGTTCTCGGGGAATTCCATGGCAGCATCGGATATGATGGAATAGTCGAACAGCAGCCGGCGAGCGTCTAGGTATACAGACACTAGCTCCGAGGTTGCCAAGGCGAATTTCTTATCCGGGTCCGGGGGCTGGATCGAGTCGCCTCCCGGGTTGTTCTTAAAGATGGGAGCACCCGGTCCGTTGCCAAACATGCCATTGCACGCCATCTCGATGTAAATTGTATGCTGCGCCCCATCCCGAAACGCGTCTGGAATGATCCACTCCACCCTCTCTTTGCGGCCCGTGAGACCTTGCAGAGGGTTGCCATCGGCCGTCCACACGGTACCCTCATTGTTGCAGTCCCAGTGCAGTTCGACCTGCTCGGCAGTCTGCATTTCAGCCGGTAGTGTTATTTCCACCTTGAACCAGTGAGTAGACCACGAGGGCCCGAACGATTCCCCGATCTGAGTCGGGCGGAACTCGTTCGATGGGCTGGTCGCCTCGGCAAAAGTTGGGCGCGTCAGTCCCGGCGCGCTCCAGACGGACATACTGAGGTGTGGCGGCTCCGAGACTTTCTGGTCATAAAGCATGCTGTGTTGTTTTTATGACAGGATGAGTAACTACCTGGCCTTTTGGTTCGTTTCATCAAGGTATCATCACTTACGCAAGCAGGTTGAACTTTTCCCATTGGCCTGGTCCAGAAAAGTTCGGGAGTCGCTTCTGATAGAGATGGTTGATGCGTTTCCCTACCGGCACATCGGCACGTAGGGGGTATGCCCGGCTGATGGAGGCGCCATCGCCGTGACCACCGCCATGGCCGCCAGTACACATTTTATGAATATTCCCAAACACCACTGTCCAATGTGACAAAAGTGATTAGTGAACAACGGATTGATGGATCAGAGCATGAGACCTACAGGGCTGTTAAAGAGACTGGACAGTTGGTTGTGTTTAACAGATGAGAAAATCACGCCTAAACCATTCATTCTATCCTCCGGGTCCGGGGAGCCAAGATCGGGGCCAGTATCTGGGCACATGTTATTAACTGCCTCGGGGGACTATCCGGCCGAGTTTGTCGGTATTGCCCCTTTTTTTCGTAATCTCCCCCGCAGCCCCCGCAAACCAGGGAGTCCATCTCTGGGACTCTGGAGCCGTTGCTGTTGACCATTTTGACTTGGGATTTGTAGCCTCCACTAATCTTCGACCCAGCGGAAAGTCGGTGTAAGCAGAAACCATCAGCCGCTACCCTGATTGCTTGAGGATGGGTGTCATGCACGGCAAGACCAAGCAACTCATGTTTGCAAGACAAAGAAGAGTATTAT
Organism: Pyricularia oryzae 70-15; assembly: GCF_000002495.2. Taxonomy (NCBI): domain Eukaryota; kingdom Fungi; phylum Ascomycota; class Sordariomycetes; order Magnaporthales; family Pyriculariaceae; genus Pyricularia; species Pyricularia oryzae. The sequence continues at coordinate 2,440,292 of NC_017851.1, read as the reverse complement.
CCGGTGTCCCACGCCGTTGACCCCTTCGGAGAATGTCCTATTTGGTAGTAGATTATACCAACTAGTGGATCTACGGGTGATCAGGAGGCTAGAAATTCGTTATTTCTGCTGCTCAAAAGACGAGTTTCGTTCCCGCTCGTTTCCCAGAAAGTATTCCTTTACCACATGGACAGCCCCAGTAGATAGGCTCCGGAAGATGCTCACCCCGCACGTACTTGCGGGGTTGATGTCAAGGTGGATTTGAGAATTTGGGGAAATCCTGGGGGGTCCTGATAGCGGGTCAACTTCTGTTTCGTCAAACAGGTTCAGATGGGCGGTTGGCACAACCCATCCGGCTTCCAAGTGTCGGAAAGATGTTATCGAATTGAGCATCCACGTAAGACCTCGAGCTTCCAGTGGCTTTCGACATCATCTTGACTGGAGCAGAGAGCGGTTAGACGTCACAAAGCTAGGTGCAGACGAGAGAGTGAGAGAGTGTTGAAGGAAACCGCACTGACGACTAGACTAGGAGCTCCAGCGTGGGGTCAATAGTTTGTGGGGATGGCCCACAGTGCGAAATGGTGGGGGTGGGCACCAAACATATGGGCACATTACGAGGTACAACAGTGGTTGCCCTGGTAAGTGAGTGAACCTTGCTAAATCACTTGGCCCAGTGGGACCGCCCCTACACTATTACAACTTTGGACAGGATGTGCTTCAAAGTCAAGTAGTTACATCCACCACTAGGTTTATGGGGTTGCTCCCTGCGACTATACTGATTCTAGCTTGAATAGGAGTAAATGGGGCACTGCATTGACAACAGTACATCGGGTTTCCCCCGATGCCGAGCCCGTTCTCTTGTTGCTGGGTCCGACTCACGGAGCCGCATTCAACCGTGACCATGGGCCTGAAATCATCACCCTATACAAACATTAGAAGGCAAACCCACTCTTAAAACATGCTCCTTCAGAAGAAAGAACATTCACAGAGCAGCAATGGCCAGTAATGACCTGGTAACTTTTGCGGGCGATGGACCTGCAGAACTGGTGGACCTCGCCCAGGCCACCATCTTCATCCACGCTGACGACTTTCCGGGCGTGCACATCGCCGCCAGAAACCTTGCCCAGGATTTTGCGCGTGTGACCGGCAGTGACCCGCGACCGATTGTCTTGCTTAAAGGGAATGCAGACTCTACTGATATCGAAAAGGTGGACAATGGCATCATCATTGGTAGCTTACAGAGAAACCCCTTGCTCCAAAGCCTGAAAGGATACGAGCTTGCTTCTTTAGACACGGGGCGGGTGCTGGGAAAGTGGGAGTCCTTTACAACTGCTGTTCTCCAAAAGCCGTTTCCATGGTGTAAGAGGGCTTTGGCGATCGCCGGAAGTGACAAAAGAGGTGCCATCTTCGGAACATACACGCTATCGGAACAGATCGGTGTGTCACCGTGAGTGAACATCGTCAGCCGGTTGCCTGCATAAGGGTGTCAATGTGAAGGTATATCTGACTGATAGGCGATTCATCAAAGATGGTACTACTGGGCTGATGTGCCACCCAAGCATCGTGCTTCTATTCATGCTCTCCCTGTCAACACTTACCAAGGAGAACCAAGCGTCAAGTATCGGGGAATCTTTATCAATGACGAAGCCCCCGCCCTCACAGGCTGGGTTCTCGAAAACTTTGGTAGCTATGGCCCGGAATTCTACAAGAAGGTCTACGAACTGCTGCTACGCCTCAAGGTATGTCAAATGACCGTGTTTGTCTTTGGTCAGTTGCAGTTTAACAGCATTAACCACAACGGCAGGCAAACTTTATGTGGCCAGCCATGTGGCCTGGATATCCAAATCCGGGAGCCATATTTTTCACCGACGATGCAGAAAACGCGAGGATCGCAGACGAGTACGGCATAGCTGTTTCCACCTCGCATCACGAGCCGATGCAAAGAGCTACCAGCGAGTGGTTCGCTGATAACCCTGATGGCAGCTGGAACTGGCTGACCAATCGTGAGAAGATAACCGACTTCTTCAGGGAGGGAGCTAGCAGGGCCAAAGGACTAGAATCTTATTTCACCCTGGGAATGCGTGGGGAATATGACAAGGGGATGAAGGCAGACGACCCGGCTGCTGTCGTACGTGACGTACTCAAGACGCAGAGAGGAATCTTCAAGGATGTATATGGGAGAGAAGATGCTGTGCCACGTAAGTCACTACTCAGGAAAGACGTTCTACTCTCGAGACGGTCTCATCAGCATCACTAACTTTTTACATTTCTTTTCACTACAGAGTTACTTGCTCTATACAAGGAAGTGCAAGAGCAATACGATAGTGGTCGTCTTGAGGTACCTGATGATGTGACACTTCTCTTTGCAGATGACAACTTTGGGACAATCAGGAGACTGCCAACTGGGGATGAGGTCAAAAGAAGCGGCGGGGCAGGGGTAAGGCTGACTGCTTAGTTCTCATGAGAGCTCTTGCGCGAAGCTAACGAGCGTGTACACCTCAGATATACTATCACTTCGAGTATGTTGGTGTACCCAGAAGCTACAAGTGGATCAACAGCAATTCGTTGGTAAGCCAAGATCTGCACTGCCAGTATCACCAGTCTCTTAATCAAGAAGTGACTTCGCTAACAGCCACGGCGACTTAGGGCAAGACGTGGCACCAGCTAAGGGAGGCTCACCGGAGAAAAGCAAACAGGATCTGGGTCTTCAATGTTGGCGACATCAAGCCTATTGAGGTGCCTCTGACTTTTGCCATGAAGCTTGCTTGGAACATCAACTCAGTGAAGCCCGACGACTTTCAGACGGCGTTTTACAAGAGTACTGCTGAATCTTATTTCAGCGATTACCTCCTCGCATACGACATTGGCGCAAACTGGCAGGCATACGATCGACTTGCTAGCTTGCGCAGACATGAGCATATTGAGGCCTCAACATTTTCCTTACTCCATTACAACGAAGCAAGCGAAATCGTCAAGCGCTGGAAAAATCTTCTTACCGACGCAGAGAAGATATACGCCCAGTGCAGCGAAGCAGAGAAGCCGGCAGTATTCGAGCTGGTCCTTCATCCGGCTAAGGCTTCCTACATTTTCACTCAGCTACAGATAACGCTAGCGCGTAACCAGATGTTTGCAAGGCAAAGGCGCAACACAACGAACTCGGTCGCTCGCAGAGTGCTGAAGCTCTTTGACGCCGACTTTGATCTCTCGGAAGAGTTCCACCACAGCCTTTTACAAGGGAAATGGAACCACATCATGTGTCAAGCTCACATGGGATATGGGGATACATGGCACGCCCCTTCCCGCGATATGATCTCGGGACTCTGCTACGTTCAAACCAGACAAAACTCGAATGCCATTGTGGGGCAGATGGGAGTTGCGATAGAGGGTCATGAGGGCGTGAGGCCAGGGAGGATCAATGAAGAGTCTGAGCGTACGCACCCGAGCCGGAGGGATCTGGTGCCGGGCCTTACGCTTTCGCCTATGAGCCGCTACGGGCCTGCCAGCCGATGGTTTGACATCTTCACCCGAGGCACACAAGTAATTCATTGGAAGGCAAGCTCACCTCACTCGTGGATCACACTTTCCCAGACAACTGGCACATTGAATCCCAAGTCGGAGGATCCGGATGAAGATGCTCACGTTGAGATATCCATCAATTGGGATGAGGTTCCTGATGACTTCAGGTCCGAGGTCCTCGTTGATATCCGCTCAGAAGAAGGTGATTTTGAGCAGGTGCACCTCCCTGTTGACGGCCGACGTTTGCCAAGCTCCTATTCCGACGGTTTTGTCGAGGCTGAGGGCATCATTTCCATACCTGCACCATGTGTCCAGGGACCTTTACCGTCAGGCTACAAAGTCCTTCCCGAGATTGGCAGAGGGTTAGAAGGCTCAGTGGCCCAACTCGAAGCTCTTGACGCCGACTCAATGCTTGTGCAATGCCTGCAATACAAGACTTATGTCTTTACAGACCTGATTGCGGCAGACACAAACGTAGCAGTTTTGGCTTTGTATTTCAACATGACACTCGATATTGATCCCACAAACCCCATGAGCTTCAAATTTCAGGTTGACGATGGTCAGACTCATACTCATACGTTACTTCCGTCACAAGACCAAAAAGGCCAGTCAGGCAATGGGCTTCCCGACGGCTGGTTCCATGCCGTGCAGGACTGCGTCTGGCTGCGCAAGTACACCATCAACGCTGCTACTCTCACCCCTGGGGAACACACCATACGCCTTTGGTTGGCACACAGCAATTTGGTACTAGAAAAGATTGTGATTGACTTTGGCGGGATGAAGCCCAGCTATCTCGGTCCTCCTGCGAGCATGTATATCGACTAGTCTAGTCTAGAACATGGTAGATGCGCTATTGGTCGTACCTTATTTTGCCTTTCAGCATTACCAGTCCCCTTTGCATTTCTATACGCTTAGCTACATTGCGAGTAGAAAGGAGGCGACACGTCCTTGCATGTTGAACCGGCCTATGAATTGGAGAAACGAGTTGGTCAGCTAGGGTTGAACGAATACACCCACACGATGAGAAAGGTTTATTGTTTCACTTACGGCACATGTAGTGCAGCCCGTGTAGCCCTGACCGCCACACTGCTGGTACTTGGCAACCGTGCACCCACTACCACCGCCGCCGCCGCCCCCACCGCCCCCACCCGCCGGGCTCGACGGCTGCGGCGTGCTGGGCGCGGTGCCGACCGGGCTGCTGCCGACCTTACAGGTGCTCTCGCAGCCGGCGCAGGCGCTGCCGGCCGCCTTGGTGGTCCCGCCACTGTACACGGCCGGGCCGGGCATGCTGTAGCCCGACATGGCCGAGTGAATGTTGACTAGGATGCCCGGGTGGTTCTGAGCAAAGGCGCCGGGGAAGCGCACGGTGGCAGGGCTGGCGGACCCGGAGCCCGCGACGGTGATTTGGTAGCACGTGATGTAGAACTGGCCACCGCCCGAGGATCCGGCGGCGTGGAGGGCGAGCGCCTCGGCGCGGAGCAGGTAGTCTCCCGAGGCGATGTCGGAGGGGATCTTGACGTTCATCTTGCCGCAGCAGCTGTTGTGACGGGGTTGTTAGATAGCCTCTTTGACACTCCGGGGGCTTTGGACGCATTCAAGGTTGTTCTACGACAGCCGAGGGGCGCATAATGAGATAGGGGGAGAGAAACGAAGAAAAGAAATAAGACTTACGTGTTGAGGTCCTTGGTTCCCCAGTAGTCATCATCGCCTGACCCGCTGCCGGACTTCTTGGCCCACGAGTCCTCAAAGATCTTGAACCACCCACCGGAGCCGTCGCTGGTTGCGGCGTTGTCGACCTTGCTTAGGTAGACGGCCACGGGGCCGTAGTGGGCTCCGCCGATAGCCTCGTTGCTGCACGACCGGTCGCCGTTCTGCTGGTGCATCTCGACCGTGACCGTCGAGCCGGCGTTGACGGCACACTTGCGGCCGACGGGGCCGGAGTTGGCGTTGCATCGAATGTCGTTGGACGCGACGTTTGTCACGGGCGAGTTGGACAGCGGGAGACGCGCGCATTGCGATCCGTGGATTGCGAAATTACTGTTAGATTTGGTTTCATCTTTCCACCTCTCTGATACTTAAGTTTCGAGATGGACGGTTCTGAATCGTTCATAAAGAAAGACCGAGACTTATCATGTCAACTCCATCGACCCAAAGCTGCTGGAAGGTGGCATGGCCCAGCACCTCTCTCGCGGCCAAGGCTGCCATAACTGAGAAAACGTATGACTTCATGATGGGGAAGGGAACACTACGCGCTGCTGTTGAAGGTGGTGTGTGCAAAAGACCAAGTATAAGCATACCAACCACCCTGGGCAGCTCTGGCAGTCTTATATAAGAGGCATCGAGCACCGCCGACATGCGCGATACCGTGACTCGTTTTTTGTTGGCGCATCTAGACCTTCAAACCAAGGCCGAGCCCCTAGTCTATTTTGCACTATAACAGATGGATACCAAGCTCACCAAGGACTAACTTGCGGAGGTCTCGTCCGAGCACTAGAACATAGAAGGACCGCTTCCCCGGGAAGACCCAGCCCTCTGAGGGCGATGAGCCAACCGATCGTGATTAAAGGCCTGCCTGATCCGGAAAACTCAGTGCAATCGGAGCGAGCCATGGCTATCCAAACCACGGTTTGCGAGGGGTCTGTGGCTCACCTGGTCTCACAGGCGGACCAGCCCTGGTCTCTGGGTCGACCAATCTGGAGTGGCTACATATATTGCTGCTGAAATTGAATGGTGTACACAAAATCTCCCCAGCACATTTGGCCAAGCCCCTGTCTTGGTGGAACGGGTGCTGCATCCTCTCAACTCGTGTTGTCGCTGCGACGTGACGCAAACAGCACGCTCCGGCGGCTGACGGGCCGTAATGTAGTTGTCGAATTGGGAAACCAAGGAGGCACTTCTCCCGCTCTCGGCATCCACTCACCGTACAAGGTCTGCTCATAAAAACAACAAAAACATGATGGGAAAAAAGAAATTTCTCTTTCGTAAAAGTCATAAGAAACCATCTATCGTGTTGTTACAAAACGTTTTTATACCCAGTAAAATAGTCAATCGCGTACAGTATTTGCTGCCGAAATTGCCAAACAGACGAGTTTCCTGCCAGCAATCCGGGAACTACTCATTTAAAATAAGGTCTATGAACTAACACAATAGACGAAAAGAAGGTACGAGGTGGGTTATGAGTAGATACTCGCTCGCTCGTAAAAACAAGGGGGTATGTATGTCCAGTTGAAAAAGTCCTAAGGTGGTTTTGTTATGTGATGGAACACAAAGTTGGAGGAGAAAAAACACTAAAATGGTATATGACAAAGATTTCCGTGCAAGAAATAGAACCTTGAAAAGTGCAGAAGGGGGGGGGGGGGGGGGGGGGGGTAAAATACAAAGATTGAACTCGCACGAAGCCAGCACACAAATCTATGGCAGGGAATCAATGGTTACATCCAGGGCTAATGTCTGGGGGAAACCAGCCAGAGCAGACAAAAGGAGACATGATGTATGGCGTACACATCACGCGCAGCAAATGCCGGTATATATATCCCAAAGGGGCAAGGTGCAGAAATAAGTAGAAGGAAATAAGAAAACTGAGAGCAGAATACGAAGAGATCCAGACAGAAGAATTTCAATGCATTGAATGCCGTCATTCCTCATCGACGCTTCCCATGGCCGTACTGCTTTTGCTGCCCTTCCGTCCGAGTTTCAAGATGCTCAATCTTTTGCGTACACTGCCGAGCTTGGCAGCAGGTCCACCCGCAGCTCCTCCCGAGACGAACTTATCTGAGGGGAGCGATTCAGCGGACGGTCTAACGTCAGTGCTCCTGCGCCCACCAGGGGCATCGTTGTTGTATCCGCCCGTCTGGCCGACGCCCGACCCTACCGTTGCCGAATAATCGGTAAACCAGTCTCCGGCGTCTTTAGCGTCGGGTCCATTCTCGTTCGTCGTAACGGTGGCCGTCGATGTCATCAGCGAGAAATCCTGCTTTTCTAGGACCGAAAGCGGCCTGAAAATACTGCGACGTTTGTTGGCAGTGCTCGTATCGCGGCTACTGATACGGCTCAGATCTCCGTTCGCCTCGCGGTCGATCGGTGTCTGAGATTGGGATTGCTGCCGTGGCGTCTTCACTGGCTCTGTACTGGTGTTTAAAGGCGGAAGCTGTGTCTGCCAATTCGCCTGGTGTTGTGACAGAGGCGAAGTAGGCGTGGGCGGAGTCTCCTTCTTGCGGCCACCCAGGAAGCTCAACCGCGCGCCCTTGCCTTGTCGTAGAGATACAGGCCTGACAGTAACTACAGATTCGTCTGGATGCGCCATGATACTGTTGTTCGTCAGGAAGGGCGACATCAAGCCCTGCTGTCGTACAACAGGGGAAGACGCGTGATCTGCGGCAGAAGTCCGTGACCATGTCGGCGACAAGACAGAGCCCGTGGTTTCTTGCTGCGGCTGCGGCGGGGCGAACGTTGCTATCTCGGATGCGAAAGTGCTCTCAAAGTCTATAACGTAACGCCATGTCAGTATGTATATGATAAGGGCACATGAAATCAAAGTGCAGAGCTTACATCGTTGCAGATCCATATGGTGGCGAGAAAGGATCTCATTAGAGCTCTTGGCCATGTTGGCGAGGACACGCTTCAGCATGATGGCGTGATCAATCAGCGCGATCTTGATGGCGTTCTCTTTGGGGTCGAGAACCGCGTCGTCGTCGCTATCGTCATCAGACTCATCGGCATCGGAATCTTCGTCATCTTTGCGCGGTGGCTTTTTCGAAGCTATCAGCTGCCGGTAGCATGCAACACTGTTCTCCGAGTTCGGATTGACTGATATGCTGACTGCATCAACAAGCAGCTGAAGCAACTCCTTGCCGCCCTCCCCTTGAAGCACCCTCTTCTCAACGCCAGACATTTCTTGCGTTTTCCGCACTATGCGTTCGAGGGCAGTCTGTTTGGCATCAAGACTAATGTTGTAGCTGTCAACGATCTCGCTGCGGCGCAAGATTGTCGGGAAGACGTCGGCAGTGACATAAACGGTCTTCTCTGCATAGTGCTCTGAAGGAGGGCCGGTTGTGCTGCGCTTTGACGTGACAGCAAACTTTTGTGGGTGAGGAGTCACAAGATACTCGCGAATCGGCTGTGGTACTCGCGACCTTTGGAACACGAGGTGTGCCAGGTCACGATCGGGGCTTATGACCGATATGACGAGGAATTGGCCTTCAACGTCGTCTACGTTCTCGTTCGTGACGATCTGAGCAGAGGGGTACTGCTCCTGAATGCGGTCCGTGAATGCCGATGCCCTCTCGCTCGGTGAGCCCTCGTAAACGAATTCCTTGTCGCGGACACTAACCGGGAACCCGAGCCCACGAAAGACGACCTTGTAGTACTTCGGCACTAGCTTATCGCTCTTGGCCAAGGTTTCATAGATGGTCGCAATCGCCCGCTCTGTCCTCGCAAGCTTGGAAAAGTCAAATACGTTGGTCTCATACTGCTGCTGCAGCTCCTTGTACGCCTCCAGAGCGCTAGACCAGGCGGCACCGTCTTCAAAGTGTTTGATCATCTCAAAGTATATCCGCTCTTTACGCTCAAAATGCGTCTGCGCCGGGAACGGGGGATCAATCAGGGCGGGCGTCGTCTTGGCCGGATTCCAGTCATATAGGTCTGCATGCAAGCGGAGAGCCAGGCCAGCCTCGCCCTGGTTCCGAGCTTCGGCCTGTAGGTGGGCTAGCTGGTGGACATAGCGGATAAATATCTCTTCCTTCTGCATGTCGCGCAGGAACTCCATAAGACGTAACCTGTGGATAAGATGGGATGCCTCGCCGGATCCGGAGCCATCACCGCTGTGTACTGCCACTAGTAACTCGAGCAACTCGTCAACAGTACCCATCAGCTCGCCAAGTGCTGCGTACAGAGGATCACCGTCTACCAGTGATAGTGGCTCGAAGCGTGCCATCAACTCGCTAACGAACAACTTCTGCAGGATGCTCTCGGTGAGCGGCTTGGACTTGAGATAATCGTCCAAGCAGTCGATAATCTCGGCCTGGATAACCGACAAATCCTCGCTCAGAGTCCACTCGCTCACGATCATAGTCTGCAGCACTTTGACGGCCATGCGGCGTAGACCTTCATGGACACTCAAACAAAGCTCGACGATAGGGCCAACGAGCGTTGGCACGTATTGCACCTGGTAACCGCCCACCTTGGACAACCCATATCTTGTCATCTCCTCTGAGCTCGTCTCCCATCCAATGGCTTCCCAAGTTCGACGCAACAGCTCAGCGCCGTGCTCTCTGACATCACCCGCAATCTTCCACACCGCCCGTCGTTTCTGCTCTGGGAACGTCTCCAACGCTAGTGAAGGACTGCTGACGAGTTGCAGCAAGGTTGTGAAGAACATCTTCCACAGCTCCGTGCTGAAGTTCTCGGCATCATCCGGATCGGGCAGGAAAGACTCGAGAAGAATGCCAGAGACGTACTCGAGAGTTCGCATCGCTGATTTGTGGTGGAAAATGTGCACGCTCAGCCAGTCTGGAGGAAATGCTTCGCCTTTCAAGATGCTCATGTGGACGTTGAGGGTGTTCTCCAGAACAATGTGAAGATCCTCCTCACCCAGTTCGAACTGCATCCCGCTTGGCGAGTTCGACAGTGCCGAGAGAACAGCGGAAAGTTCGATCAGAGCCTCGTCAAACGCCGCCGGCTCTGTCGTGGGCCTGCTCGGGAATGGATACTGTGTAGGAAAGAGTAGCGAGAGGCGAGATTTTGGCTTGCGAGGGACCTCCTGTATGGCGGCGTACGACTGCATGATCTTGGGGATATAGTCCGGTATCTCCGGGCCAAGGTGGTCAATCTGGCTGGCAAGCACGGAGCAGCAAAGCCGAACCTGCTCTTTCCATTGATCTGACACGTTATCCGTATAACCCCAGTGCGGTGAGATCCACCTAACGGTGTTTGCGCTCAGGACTGATCTTTGATCTGGGTGGGCAAATATCTCGAGCTTGGAGTAGTTTATGATGAGAACGAGCTTGTAAAGAACCAGTTTGCCCTTAACCAGTGAGCAAGAATCCATAAAGTCAATAGCGATATGCATAATCTCCTCAGTCGTCAGCAGGCCGGCAAGCTCAGGCAGCCATGTGTGAAAGTATTGCACAGCCAGAGTCTGACTGCCAACAAGAATAGGAATTGTCTGACGCATCATTGCGTCCAGTGATTTGAAAATGCTCTGAAGTTGGCGCGTAAAACCGGGAGTGGAGCCCGTGATTCCGATGCTTGCCTCCTTGACCTTTTGCTGATCGCGAGCAGACGTAACGAACTTGAGGATGTGCCTGACCACTTTGAACGTTGCCCTGAGCATTCTTGCAGTCTCGGGGTCGCTGGGTCTGTCGAGTAATCTTGTGAAAGACTTCACTAGGCAAGTCGTGGCCGAAGGGTAGTTGAATCTGGTCTCCGCATATTGATCAACCAGAGGGCCCAGGTTGAAGCGCCTATCGTGGACAATGTCAAGGACGCGTACGAGCGCGGTGAACACTAGATCCTCATGGTCTTCGTTTCCTGAATACTCGGTGAGAATGGCAAACAACGCATCAAGAACATCGTTGAGAAGCTTGACAATCTCGATCTCGGGCACGAATATCACCTGCTTCAGAAGGACCGGCAAATCCTCTTTGGGCATTTCTTTCCACTTGAGAACCCCCAGCAATGCTCTGTCTTGCGAAAAACGAGTGCTGCACAAGTAGCTATTGACACGCAGCGAAGCCAGCGATCCGCTGAGGTCAGTCTGCCCAGTCCTTGCGTTCCATGGCAAGGACAGGTAACCGCCCCTCGTGCCAGGTGCTTGGCTGGATTTCGGCGTGGCGGTATACTCGTCAACCTCGTAAAGCAGGAGAGAGTGAGCACCGTCGGCGACAAAAGCCTCTTGATCCCAAAGAGGCATGTGTGCAACCGCAAAAGGAGGGTTTGGAATGTCTGCAAGGAACATGGCCACATGAGACGTAAACACGTCTTCCGGGGCCAGGAGCAATCTGATTGTCTGATCCCAGCTACCATCGCGCTCGACGGCAACCGTCTTCCACGAGCTCACGCCTTCGCTATTTGACGACGAATATATGCTGTTTTCGATTCGTTCGCCCGAGGCACGGCGGACCTCGATTGTGAGCTGGAGGTTGGTCAAATGCGCGGAGCTAGGGAGCGATGTGGATCCACCACCGAATTTTGACAGCCCGTACTGTTTCGCAAGGCTCGCTGTGTTGACCGTAAGGTATATGTCGGATCTTGGTTTGGTGGGTGCACCAGAAAATCCGAGCTTGTTGGTCTTGCAGACGCTGGAGAGCAACGTCGGCGTAGACTTGATGAGATTATCAGCATCTGAGTGGTTGAAGGCTCTCAGGACGAGCTGCAGCCGCTCGGCACCCCTCGACTTTTCCACCTGAGCCGTCTTGTTCTCGATCAGATTATTAATAAGGGAGCCTGGGTCACCGATGGCTCCACCCTTCTCGGCTCCCGGCTTCTCTGTTGTAGATGTAAATATGTTGATGACATGTTCGACTTCCTCCTCTTGTTTCATTATAGCGTTCAGTTTCATAATGCCGACGCCGATCGTCCGGTCTGCACTCAGCTCCGAATGACCACCATCGAGAGACCACCTGGTCCCTTTAGAAGTTGCAGTGCCTGGCGGGCCGGGGCCATCTCGGCTTTCGGCGCCTCCCACGATTGACACTTGACTCTGCACATCCGGTCGCTGTTCTGTCAGAGGATCTAGCCTGGAACCGCCTCCGCCTCTAGAGAAAGCAGACCTAGTGCTCTTCCCTGCCCACATAAGGCTTCTGCGCATCGACTTGTTCCCACTTGACAGGGGCGGCTTCGAATGCTCCTTGCCAAAAGTGGGCATTGCGTGGTTCACAGGTCCAGTCCGCGAAGTGGGCTTGCCCATAGGAATTTCCTGCGGTGCGTGTACCTTGACCACCAAGAACAGTTCCGACTCGGCTGAAGGGGCCTCGCCAATGTCCGTTGCTGACAGATCTGTGAACAGCGCCTTGAGTTGACTAGACATGGTGAGGGCGCCAATGGCACCGCCTGCGGGCACTTCTACCGAATAGTTTTCGGAGAGACGTACTAGATCGCCAGTGCTCGCGTCCTTTCGGGCGAGGTAAAACAGCAGCTTGGAGGCGTCGAACGATGTGCCAGCAAAGCCCTTGATATCGATGAGCAGGTGGTGCAGTGCAGTTGTTTCGACAGGTGGTTGTGGGCTTTCATCTAACAAGCTCATGATAGACTGCAGCTTGGTGATCTCCACGACTGAATCGTCGCCTGTGAGAACTCGTCCACGCTCCCGAGGGTCTCGCACTATAACCTCGCCGCCGCATAACTTGTTTACACGTACGAGATCCCAGACCGTCTTCTCCCGCAAGTTGTCGTACTCCCACGAGGTGAGAACGTTGTGTAAAAACTGCTGTCTTGAGAAATTGAGTGTCGAAATTAGCTGGGACAACCGATCGAGCTTTTGATACTGCCGCGCTAGCAGCAGCCCGTGCAAATTTGTTGAGTGCCATTCCCGAAGGCAAGACGCTATCTCATCAATGAGTGGTTCTGAGGTCGATGTCGGCGTCTCGTCGCCAATCTTGAGCATTGGCACGGGAGCCTGTGGTCGGGGTTGACCCGGCTCATGCTTCAGAGCAATGGACAGACGCTTGGGTGTTACATCGGCGGACTTCCTGGCCTTGGAGACATCACCGCCAATTTTATCAAAGGCGGCTATTGGCACCTGGAGGATCCTGGACTTTTCCCTCTTTTTCTTGGTCTCCACAGGGGTCAAGCCGCCCTTCCCGGAGTCGCTGCCAATATGTACGGGCTCGCCGGAAGAATCGACCGCGCCATCATCGCTCTCGTTTTCGTCGGTTTCGTCTGATTCGCCGAGCAATTCACGCACCTCAACGCAACTTCGGGGGAAGATTCCGCTGAACACGCGCGCCTCTAGAGTCTGGCCCTTTACTGATGTGAGGCCTGCGAGCAGACTCGGAGGCGCAACGAGGTATCCCCTAAGCCAGTCGCCATCGGGAGTCTCTTCTATTATGTAAAGGTCATCGCCGATTTCGAGTGGCAAGTCGGCCGGGCTTTGAGCAGCAAAAGGGTAGGTCGCGACGGCGAAGGCGATTCGGGGCAAAGGGTGCCAGGGCATCGTGATCGCACGTCGCGCATAAGTGAGCGTCGTGTACGCCGAATCAGTCTCGATAATCGGTGACTGGGAACACAAGAAAGAAAGATCGGCGGGTCGTGTCGGGCAAGTGCTGGCGCAATCTTTTTGTCTTTTCCCGGCTACACAGCAGCAGCGCGTACAGGTGGCGCTCGGAGTGTGAAGTTTTTGTGCGGCTCCGCCGCCGTTTGTTTGCAAATACGTGTGACGCGAGACTATGAGGGAGCAATCGGGACTGTAGGCATGTTCGAGAGGTCTGTGTGAGTGGTATGTGCGGGATGGATGGATGCCTGAGAGGGTCAGAGAGACAGATGGGTGGGCTTGCCCTTGTTCCGAATGTACACACAACGAACGACCCGTACGCAAATTAATTTTCCCAAGTCGAGTTGAGATGCCTCTTGATTCAGCAGGCACAAGGTTTTGCAAATGGATTCAAAGTCCCAAAGAAGAACAGAAGAAAAAATTCGGGATCCAGACAAGAAGCGTTGGCCAGATCTGATACTCCTGGGGAAACAAATGTGATTCCCTCCGCTGTAGCACACCCCTGAGCTGATAAACGGGATCAAACGGCAAAAAATCCAATTGCTTCGGTGGTTGGCCGGTGCTGGTGTGGGGTGTGCAGTAGACCAGGTCAGATAGAATAAAGTGGGTCCTATATTTGGTCTAAAGTCGTACCTAGTGTCCATGTCCCTGGCAGATGGCCCAGTCTAGAGAGGATCATCGCCCCCAGCGAAAAGTTCCATCCATCCCATCACATATTCTTTTTTTTTTGTGACCTGGGCATGCGTCGTGCAGCATGGAATGAGATTGCGTTTACCGACGTATTGTTTTGCGTTTTCACACTAGAGTATTGAGTTTTCATCGGAGCTCTAATTCTAGCCACGAACGAACAACCATCACCTCATCATCCGTTGTTAAGTGAGTTGACCTCAATAGAGATATGATCTACCTTGGGTACCTGCCCGTGCCCATACGGAGGTAAAATTATAAAGGGTCCAGGAGTATCACGCCTGGTGGATAGCAGGGAGAAAAAAAAAAAAAAAAAAAAAAGTCTTCCGCCCACGCTGCTGGTGTCTGATACATTAACAATGTACAGTACATCTTTGAGGAATTGATGCAAAGCCGCCTAATCACCCCAGGTGATCATTCATGGAATTATGGCGGCCCGCGGTCCGGCTCGAAATCGGATGGGATTCAGTACATAGTACAGCAGACCATATGCGACGACATGCACCCTGCACCATCATGGATCGTCCCGTCCCAAGCAATAGGGTCCAGGACGTCAGAGTCTGAACATGCAAACCATGTGCAAAACCGTCATCAAGACCACTGTATCATTAGGCTTAGAGACCATATGGTAATAGAACATGAGAAAAATTCAAAGAGAGAAGAAGAAAAAAGTTCTACCGCATGGATGTGCTCGGACTAAACCCTTAATTCAGCCTCCAGACAAGTAACAGGACAAAAAATACCAGATTCTGGTATGCACGGTTTATTTTAATACATTGACTTTTGGCGAACACTGGAAGCGAGTTGAAGCGACTCTGCTTACAGGTAAGCATGTGCTGACAGCCAGTGGCGGCCCGACCCCAGGCAGGGTCACGTCCCTCCCCGCCAGCCAAAAGGTGGGTTCAATTAATGTGTTGAAATCGGAGTGGACCTGACTTTAGATTTGCGACCGGATGTTACCGACATTTCCAGGATTCACTAGAGGGCGACAGGAGGGGTTGGTTTTATAAGAGAAGCTGTGTAGTATAATACCTAACTACCTAGGTATGGACCGGCATCGCATGATTCCTTTCCAAGTTACACCATGGATATACTGTATAAAAGAAAGATAGCGAATAACAAAAAAGAATAAGGCGGAAAACGACCCGGAAAAGAAACTGTACAGCGAGAAAAAAAAGTTGGAGTAAAAAGAAATGTCTGTTACATTTTGGTGCGGCGGATCACTCCGCATCCATTCCATTCCCAGTCGTCTGTTAACAATCAAAGGGCTCAACGGACGACCGGCAACACCTTATCCCATGGACCGAGCAGTTGTGCACACGCACGTCAATGTTATTCCGTCTCTTTGCTTTTCTTGTAACGTGTTCGTGACTCCCAAAGAGAGAAGGGGGAAAAAAAGGAAGGAAAAAAAACCGTGCCTCACTTGTCCCCTTTTTGTTTCTGCGTGGCGGCGCCCCCTTTACCATGCTGCACGCTACTGCTTGGTTTATTAGAGCAGCAGCCTGCAGAATCTGGTCTGACCAATGTCAATGAGCGGCGGCTTCTCTCTCTCTCTCTCTCTCTCTCTCTCTCTTTTTTTTTTTCTTTTTTTTCTTTTTGTCTGTCCTGATTAATTATGCACCACTCCCATTATTTGATCCCGCTGCCCGTTCCGTCGGAGAATTCATGCATGTCCGTGTTCCTGCATCCGCGGGGAATGTACTGTAGAATGATAGCATCGTTGAAGTGGTGTTGACCATTCATCAATATTAGGTTATAGAAAGTGTTCTGCATAATAAACCAACTCCAAACACTTTAAAACTATTATATCCAGTATTAATTGTTTCCTGTTTTTTTCTTGTTTTCCCCCTCTTTTGTCTGTTAAGACTACCTTTTTTTTCTGTACGGGCTAAATGCACCTAAGCACCAAAATCTCGTCCAGAGTTTCAAGAACTGTTTCTTAGTCGGCCTTGTATAGCAAGACAAATCCGGGAGGCCCCTGAAATTTTGTTGCGCCACTACTCTAGCTCGATGTCCGTTCTGTCTCATTGTGGCCGTATTTTGCCAAGCTCTCATCAGATACAGCACCTTGTGGACTAGGCCCCCGTCATCGATGTAAACTTGCTGAAATTTACATGACGTTTCGTTTTCGGATTTGCGCCCAAAGTCATCGGCTTGAGCGTAGAATCATTCTAGGTCTAGTCCTAGCCTAGGTCACATTATATCATCATCAGCGGCAGTTGATTTTCAAACTGTGTCGCTACTCAGCTTACATTTTGGTTTCACATTCAAAGGCTTCGTATCGAGTGGTAATGACGGTGTTCATTACATTCGGATCAAAAGGTATCGAAACGTGTCTATATCAAAACTGATGTTCTCATGAATCATATCATACCCAGCATCAACCGAGCTTTTGTCCTCCCATTCCCGACATGCCCAATAATCCATGCTCGAAGCAGCTGATTATCTTCTAACAGAATTACGTATTAAATTTTAAAAAGCAAGCCGCGGAAGCGCGAAAATTAGGAACAATGGACGACGCCATCGGCGTGTGTGTGGCATTCCTGTATGAAAGACGCTGAATTAGTCATGGGCCCTTTGATGTTGAGGAAAACATAGTATTTCCGCCGAATAGCTGAAATAAGTGAAGGCCTTCAAAACTTACAGTCGGGGCAGCACTAGTCTGGGTGGGCGGGGAAGCAGGAATCGGCGACGGGGTCGAGTGCCCGCCATCGCTGCTCGCCGACGGAGACTTGCCGGCACAGCCCTCTCCGGGCAGGGCAATGTCGTAAGCGTAGACGTCGAGCGCAAAGTACTGAAGCGTGTGCGAGTTTCGGGCGGCCTTGGCCGGGTCCGACTTGGCGAGCTCCAGGCACTCCGCGTGCGAGTCGGCGTAGTGCTCGAGGACGCCCTCGCCGACGGGCTCGAGGTGGAAGATGCGGTGCATCAGGTCACCGGCCCAGAAGGTGTTGAGCTTGCCCGCAGCCACGGTGTAGCCGAAGCCGCAGAGGCCCTCGAGGGACTTGCGGGTCGTGTAAGAGAGGGGGCAGATGACGGTCTCGGAGGTTGCGTTCTCGCCTCGCCAGTGGCCACCCCAACCTGGTTCATCTTCGAGTCAGTCCCGAGCTAAGGGAGGAAGATGTGCAGGTAGTAAAAATGCCTTACCTTCTTGGTGACAGTTGCCATCAATGTCGTCGCAGCGGAACAACAGTCCCGCCTTGTCTCCGCCTACGAGCTTGTGGTACCAACCAACTGGCTCGGCGGTGGATGCGTTACCAAAGTACTTGGAGTAAAGGCTGGAGGTCTTGCCGAAACGGAGAATGTGGTCGCGGGCCTGGCGGGCCAGGCTGACCGTCTCGTCCAGTGCGCGGGCCAGTTGCAGACGCTCAGTGCCGTTGCAAGACGAGTGGATCGGGTACGAATCTACGGCACCCTCACGCCAGTTCCAGGTCGGTGCTGCAGTTGCCGCGGTAGGCGGGGCCGGAACGGTAATCGTGACAACCCGGTCCGGTTCACCACCTCCAGCTGGGAGAGCTACGGCTGTGGCTGCTAGGGATGCAGCGAGTATGATGCTGGACGTTTTCATCTTGTCGGAAAGTTGCTGCCGCTGTAGGATACTGGTTGCTATGGTCTCAAGAGTTGAGTTTGGAAAGACCGGGCGAGAAGCGACGCGACGTGATGGTTTCAACGTTCACTGGACTGATCTGAAGCTCGAGATGGGTGCGTATACAATCTAACACCTACTCAACAATCGCCATGAACATCGACATTTATATATTCTGTTTCCTTCCAAGCCACCGAAAAACTGTTCAGCGATCTCAAGGTTTGTTAATCCCTCACCTTCCATTCCGGGCACAGCATCATAGCAACCGACTTGGACGTTGCCCGGTAGTAGGGCCATCAAGGTGTCTTGCCAAGGTATCTACAACGGTGAACTGGAGAAACTGACAAAAGTACCAGGGATCTGGACTTGGAAAGTTTTTCGTCTTTCTTTTCAATTTTCAAAGAGCCAACGGCGCATCCCAGTGAAAACTTGCAGGCTTTAGCACCTTTGAAAGTGGTCACTCCCCGCTTCGCGGTGCAAACAATTTCTTGGCGCCAGCCATCAAGGTGCGCATTTCATGTCTTGGCATTCCGCCTCGTGGGCTCGTGGCTGCCAAAACGGCCCACGATGACGGGAAATGAGGGGAGGAAACAATTTGAAAAGAAAAAAGTCCAGGGTTACCATTTAATAACGTAGGTGATCTTTTCTTTCTCCGTTGGTCGGTGTGGACCAGGGTGACGATCGCGTGCTGATGTCCGAACTGCAGACGGGTAGGCAGACACACGGCTTTGCCCTTGATCGCGTAAATGACAGAGCCACCTAAAGGTAGGTAGGTAGGTAGGTAGGTAGGTAGTAAGCAATCGATTGCAACCCATCACTTCCCCTGCTCGCTTAGAAAATGACGAGGCATTTGCTGTAGTACCATGGAAATGGCCGGCTGCCTACTGCCCGGGTGAAAGAGCCGATGCTAGATGATCGCCACAAATGTCCGAATATGGAATGAATCCCCCCATCCATTCCAATATTTCTCAGCTTCTTTCACCGCAAAGCAATCTTATTCCAGCGGAGGCAAAGTCCCCACGGGCAACGCCGTGATATGCAGACGCACCCCGCCTCCTCGGATACATGGCCGCCAGTGTGCGGGGGCTCGACTGCACTCGGCCTCTTTTGTTCCGATGCCATGTTTCTCAACTTGACAGGCCATAATGTGGCGAACCTGCATGACGGGCAGTTAATCAATACCGTTGCTGCTCAGGTTGCCTCTCACAACACTGGTTTGACCCCAACAGGCTCAGCCGACCATTTAACCGTTGGGCGACGTGGGATACCAACCATCTCAGTACCTACTCACGCTGATAACGAGTGAACTGACTTGACAAGGACTTGACAGTTTGGGCATGTTACCCCAAACAAGTACATTGGACTTTTCAAGGATATTAAAGCCGAAAATAAGGCAAATGACTGTTTTATGCACGTCCCTGTGCGTGCAGATCCATCTTTACGCTCATTAAATTGTGCTTGATGGCATTTAACGACGCAACTGAGTCAGCCGCACAATCCGATTGAGTCTTTTCTCATGTGCCTTGCAGTTCAGATGGAACGTTGCGTTCGCTCTCCCATAAGAATGGATCGATACCTGTTGCAGCCGTATTCGCAGCAACGTCTATCATAGGGGTAGATGCCGCCAGGCTCGATCCTGGGAATAAAATGTCGTAAATTTTGAGCCATGCGTGAGTCTGGCCTTGTCGGGGTATCGCCTGCTGCTTGCGGACTTTGTCTTCCTGTTCCCAGCTCATGCCAACACGGTACTCTCTTTCCCGTAGCGGGCAGGCAGTTTCCTGTCTTTGGTGCTGCTCGAGGCTTGGGCTGTCTATGAAGATTTCATCACAGCGAAAACAGATATACCTTGGGTTGGTATGATACTGGCTTAGATGTGACCTGGAGGGACTCGTTAGTTTCCACACATGTCGAATGCAGTCTTCGCGGCTTACTTCAAATCCGGGATGCTTGGGAAACCCGATCGACATGTGGTGCTGTTGATGAACCTCCACTGATCATTTCTGTAATATGGACATGAGAACAACGGTTGACCGTCCCTCTCGGCATGTCGATCTATATCCATTGGCAGCAGCCTAGACTCAAGCTCTCCGCTTGCATCTTCCTGCCTCTCTTCGGCCGCGGGCTCAAGCATCGGTTCAAGCTGCATTTCTGCTCCAACCTCCTCCTGCTCAGGTAGGGGATCTGCACTAGCGTCAACTTCGATTGGGACCTCTTCGAATTCAGCAGCTTCTTCGATCGGCTGCTGGGTTTGTTTGAACTTCCGCGCTCGGTTTGCGCGCGTGAGCTTTGTACTGATCCAGGCCCTGCTGACTTTGACATTATAGTTGTCGGCCAGGAACCTTTGGAGATCGCTTAGCGCAAGGCTGTCGTCCTTGTCGAGCAGCTCAAGAAGTTTCTAAGGATCAATCAGTATTTAAGTGCGCTACTGAGCCTCGAAAGGCCCCCCCCCCTTGTAATCAAGGCAAGAGTGACAGTCGACGTTGAATAATACGTACTTCCAGGTGGAACTGCTTGAATTTGGGTTCTGGTGTTTTCCGCGTAACCTTCCCAGCACTCTCGAACCGTTTTTTGTGTTTCATCACCGTCTTGGAGCCTATCTTGAAAGCCTTGGCGATATCGACAACACTGATATGTGGTGACAAAAACATCCGTTCCATGGCTTGGAGCTCGGGAGTTGTGAGCTTGCGCTCTGCCGGAGACTTCCGCTTGGGCTTTGTGACAGAGCCGAAACTGGTCGCCGTGGTATTGACAGCAGCAGCTGGCACTGGGTCCGGTTCAGGAAGTGAGCCCGACTCTGCGGTGCGGAAGGTGGCCTCGGCTGCGGGGTCACCATGGCGGCGGGCCCGGCGAAGGTCGGCCCTGTATCTGTATATATCGGCGATCTCGAAGCCAGCGTCTGGGAACTTGTTGGTCATGTGGTCGAAAATGGTTTTGGATGGCACGGTGGGATCGACAGCAAGGCGGGTGAACTCAGCGGCGTGCTCTTTGGTTGTGAACAGATCCCTAGACCGGGTGGCTCGCCTCCGGACTTTGAACTGTTGGTACGGGGCATGTCCCGTGTGTAGATTCTTGTACATGCGGATGCTCCAGAGCCCATTGTTGGACTTTTTGGTCTGTACCACAACCTGCCAGGTGCAAAGCGCCGTCCTGGCGGTGGTGGTATGACGATGACCTGTCTCTGGGACATCGCGGCGCTGCAGACGGTGGCGACACCCTAGGACCTCCTTGAAAAGCTCTCCCTTTTCGCGACAGGTCCTAACCGAGGTGAGATCGATATTTCGTTCAGCTGCCCAGGCGTCAATGACCTCGCGCACGGCCTGATGGGACGGGTAGAAGGTGGCTGTGAACTCGGGCGGCAGATCGCATTGCCAGGGCTGGCCGTTCCATTCATCGTCGGATGGGGACTGGTCTTCTTCCTCAGGTTCGGCGTGGGTGGGGGCTGCTACTTCAATAGGTTGTCCGTTGACAGCTGCGAGAGCTTCTTTCGCCCACGCGGAGACTGGCGCCATGATGCATGAGACCGAGTATGAGTCGCCCCCGGAGACGTCATTCGAGCTCTTAAGCCTCTACAAGGTATGTTGTTTTGGAGCGGGGGATAATTACCTAGGTATTAAAGATGGTAGCCCGTACCTTGTCTCTGGAGACGCGTCAAGTGGAGAAGCGCAGGAATGCCAAGGACGAAGAAGGTCGGAGATTTATTAGTCAGCATCCACCACATGGTTGCCAGTCCTTTGGTTCCACTCATCCATTCCATTCCCACTAGGGTCATCCGCTAATTAGATAGTACACCTGCTGATTGGTCGTAAGATGTTTCAATATCGCTCTTCGTAAATATGTTTACCCAAAAAGGAGAGCTGCTGGGAGAGTTCGGTACCCATGAGCCCTCAGAGGTGACATGATTATCTCCTCATTTTGGCTCCATGCTCGGCGGACACTTCTTACAACATACCTCACGATGTCATATTTCCCAAGGCATTCGGTCAACTCGCCTTCCTCTTTGACCACAAAGGACCAAACCTCAATGTCCGCCAAGCGGGGCAATCAGTGCATCTAGATAGAACATGTCTCTTTGGTGTTATATTCTCTGTGTTTCTCCTTCCGTCACTCCGGAGGTAATAGTCCGAACAAGGGACGAAACAAAAGACGAAATCCCGGGGTCAACGGCAGTACGGATCCTGTACCGGCTTTCTTTGTTACGAAAGTAGTTTAATTTGACGACCAGTATTTTTCATATCGTCTCGGCGTTTTCCCTTTTTCTTTTTTTTCTTCTTTTTTTTGTTCCTGGGGACAAAACAAAATCGTCATACTCGGTTTGGGCTTTGCGATCAAACACGATCCAAAGGCCGGACATGGGCATGCTGTTAACAACAAATGGTAATTCTATACATCTTATATATGATATCGCCATCTGTACTGACATTGAAATGACATTGATGAAAGATATACCAAGAGAGAACAGAAAGAACAAACCATGTGCGACTACAAAGCAGCCTAGTTCCTCTCTCATTCTGGGGGGAATGGCGCAGTGGTTAAGCGCCATGGCTGTTACTTGAGTAACGTAGGTTCGAATCCTGCTCCCTCCACCTCCTCCCCGCGTACCGTGGCAAGGATAACCCGGCTGGCTATCGACAACAACCACCCGCCTGTGCCGTCGAGCCCACACTTGTTGGGAACTTCGTCTCCATGGCTACAAACGACCGACAGCTCCGCTGTTTGGACACAGGCCCCTCTCGATGAAGAGCCGTCAACTGCCGTCAGACGAACCCTCCGTGCGCCTGAAGGCACGGGGTCGCGTCAGTGAACAAACCTGTAAGCAGGGCCGGGCACGAACCCGGTCAGGCTCGATTCGCTTCTATGCCCTTGTTTTCCGCTGTGTAAATAGAGAAAATAGAAAGCGCGCCGAGATACCCCTCGGGAGGTTGCTAACGGCCGGCTAATGAGCCGGGCCGAGCCCGGCGTTAAATAATACTACTACTACTACTACTACTACTCCTCTCTCATTCTGCCCAGGATCATCCTTGAACGAGGATCAGAACGGCTTTGGCAAGTTGCTCCACGAAGAATACATGCTTATCATGTGCTTCTTCCCGCGTTGCATATTTGCGGATGGCGTATTTCTTGTCTCTGTTGACCCTTTGGATAGTCAGCTGGCGGGCGGCAAAGACCTTTGCCGCTCGGTTCATGGTCGTGTGGTGGAAAAAGAAGAAGAAGTCGGGCGCAATACCAACCTGATTCCACTTGCACCTGATCAAGAAGGCCAGCTGAGGAATGGCACGCGTGGTTTTGAATTTCCACTCGTTTTCCCTGAACTCAAGATGTCCATGGCCAATCTCAAGTCTAATTCCTTCTCCTGCAAGCCAGTCGAGGAAGTCTTTGGTGGCCGCCTTCTCAATGGACCTCAGACTCCTTTTTGACAGTCTTGTTAGCTGCAGATCGTGGTCCTGTATTATAGGCCCTAAGATCTGGTGTTGATAGAACCCGTTCGTGCTATCAGTGCAAAAGCCCATGTTCATCTTCGACGCGTTTGGTGCCCCTTGAATAAGCTGCTGTTTTCAGAGTACTCACGTAGGTCTTCTTTGGCTGTATCGGTTTCTGGGCTTTAATGGTTCTTATCTTGTGATTAATTGCAAAGTACTGTATAATGCGCTAAAAAACAGGATTTAAGGTTCCCCATTTTCCAAGAAAAATAGCAGATTTATAGCCTCAGAACATCCTTAGATGAGCCCATGAGTAGCCGTCAATCGCTTTGCTTGACTTGAGGTCTAAAAGACGGTCACATACCACAAAAGCAATGTACAACGCACAAATTTATTGTGCACGAGAAGAATCCATGATTAAGAATGGTAAATGCACAAGCAACAAGACCATTGTCTCGGCCCAGTTGGAATAGAATAAAGGCAGATAAGCATGCGTTTCTATTGGCTCATGTATCTTTGAAGCTAGCTTTGACATGCCTAGAGGCATCTGTGGCTGCTTTCAGTGTCAGCGCGCCTCGTTGCGTCAAGTTTGCTCTTCATCAAGCCAAAGATCAAGTCAGGGTGCCATGGTGTGGTCAAACATAAAATCTTTTGAAGCATCTGAGAAAAGCGAGCGGCCAACGAAACCCCTTGGAATATAATGGATAAAGCAAAGAAGGAGAAAAGAAGAAAAAGAGAAGAAAAACGATATTCTTAGGTAAAGACTGTATAGATCTCCCCTACTGACATAAGAACCTAGACAAAAAATCCTGCCAAAATGACCACCCATCAGTGGGGACCACCACCGCCATTGTTGGCATACAAACCAGGGAGATGATCCCAATCACTGCCATCAATAACGTCGCCAATCTCGTTCATCAGGTTGTTGAATAACTGGTTGCTGTCAACCCCATCTAGCAGGTCGGTATCGAAAGGATCAAGATCAATATTCGACTGATGGTGCTCTGGGGATGATGATGTCGTTGAGGTGGGCTGCGGGCTGTGATCCTTGATCAAATCGTAGCAGTCGGCGGTGGCATGGATGTTGGCGTTGCTATCGCGACAGGATCTTGCTAGGGGGACATTGCTGTCACTGTCGCGATGGTGTTGCTTGCCGAGGGAATTTTGATTGCAATACGCTTCAACGAGCTTCTTCAAAAGCGATGGCACTTTATCGACCAGCTGGCATTTGAGTCCAGTCTCCATATCTCCCATAACCTGATCAACTGCCGTCACTAGGAGATTACGGTAAAGAGGGGGAAGTTCTTTGTCCAAGAACTCGCCCAGATTCTGGAGCTCTGTAAGCTCCCCATGGCAGTCTACAATGATGAGTTATTTGTGTCAGCCATATAAACGAATTCTTTTCCGAAAGAAAAGCAAAGGAAGAAAAACCGACAGGGTTTGGTGTTCAAGTCAAACTTCAGGCGCTCAACAGAATTTTGACTTACATGGGCTTTTAGGCAGTGGCTCTCCAGGAAATATCGTGCCATATATTTTCTCCCATCGCTCGTGCTCTGTAAGCAGAGTCGGTTTCCTGGCTTCGATGGCTTGAAGCTGCGTCCTGGACAGACGCGTGTCCTTCGTCGGCATTCTCTTGACGCAAGGAATGTCCAATCGTTGGTGATTCTCAAGCGCTTGTTCTGATTCCAGGTTCTCGAGGCACCTATTGCAATGATACGGTGGCTTTAAATGCTTCCTCTTTAGATGTTCTCTAAGTCATGACAGTTAGCAGATGTATAATAAGTTACCGCATCATGAATCCCGCTTTCTTGGGATCTGGGAGGACCTACTTCAGCCTGTGTATGGTGTCATAGCCAGGGGATCGACAGGTCCTGCTGCTGGAGAAGGATTGTGGATCGTGCTTGTAATAAGGACATGCGAATCGTCGCTGATGGGATTTCCCACTGTCTTGCCTGGCCCTTTTCGTGTTACGTTTTCTACCGTCTCCTTTGCCGTCATCTTCGTCGCTCGGATTCATCTCATCATCTTCGTCATGATAATGCCTCTGTTGTCTTTTGCGGCTGGTTGTGGACGTACTGTTGGTGCTCTTCCCACCCTGCCCTGCCGACTGCGAGTTTTGCTGACGACTTCCACCATCATGCTCGCCATCGCTGCAGGATTCAATACCAAACTTATCCTCGATCCAAGGCCTAAAGTATGCGAAGAAGTGCACCATGAGCTTGTCGACAAGCTCTTTCTTCTTCTGCTTCCACATCCTTTCAGGATATATGGAGCCTACAGAAGTATTGGAGCTTGCGCTAGAGATGCATGTGGATTGACTGCTGCTTGAGCAGTCGGAATCATGGTCGCTGAAAGCTTCAAACTCCTCATTCTGACTTCTTGACTGCGACGCTACTTTTGCAAGAGTGCTCAAAGCGCTTCGTGACTTGTGAGGACTTGCGGAGCTTCTTCAAAAAAAGAAAAGTGTCAGTGCTTATCATGGCTTAATCAAAGTTCATTTTGTCCTTGACGTATGTCCTTGACTTCATTTCCAGTGCCAGTCAGCCTGGAAAAACAGACCACTCACCGTTGAGATGAAGAGCTTGCTGCTTTGCTGGAGCCCACATTCGGACCGCCTGTGTCTGAGTTGAGAGACGCAACGGGTGACCTCTGAGTCTTGACTCTATTAGCCTCTGATATATAGGTAGTTTGCAAGAAGACCGGTTTGCTCACATTGACTGTGGACCTGGCCTGCGACTCCGACGGCGATGGACCGTCTCGTCGGCGCTGCCGGCCAGATGGTTGCGCAAAGTATGACTTTAACTTGTCCTCGGAGCCTTTGACCATGCTTTGGTCGTCACCACCTAGCTGGCGGAAACAGGCGGAGGAGAAGTAAGACGTTGGGGGCAGTTGAAAGGCTATGCCGGGAGCAAGGACTGAACCACCGAAGGAGTCGATAGAAGAGAGGTGGGAAGTAACTCGATAAAAAGAATTGTATGGACTTCTTAAGTCTAGTGGTCTAACAACGAGGAGCGGTGAAGTTCTCATCGCTTTTGAGCCTGAAGCGTTCAGCCGCAAGTGCGTAGTGTAGAATTGAGTGTCATCATGCGGTCAACGGGAACAATGGGAGTGTGTGTCTCTGGTGTCGGAGGGCTGGCTACTAGAGAGGTGATAAAACTAAGATGGCCGACTAATGGGAAACCTGGAAAAAATAGGGTTGGGCGGTGGAGAGTACTCAGTATTCACACAGACGTGATACTTGTGGTGGGTGTGGATGACATACAGATCGGAGTTTGAGGGACGACAGGTAAAGGATATTGAGGACGTCGTGGGAACGGGATTGGTGATTTAAATATGGATACATGAACAGCAACTAAAAGCCTGCCCGGCTCAGATACTTGTATCGTACCTGCCCTGAGGCAAGGTAACCAGGTAGCCAGCCGCACTTCCACGTCACGTAGAAGCCACAAGAACGGATGGCATCCTGCCTACCCAGGTAGGTACCTACCTAGGTAAGCATTGCGCATTTGCGCAATCTCATTCATGATGATCTCGACGGTAACTGCTTATTTTAGCAGGCAACAAGACGAGAACATAACCCAATGGGAAATTCAGACACACTGACTGCATTTCTTCCGCATTTGAGCAATGAGAAGCAGCATTATGTGCTAGCCTCAACCCACTGCAGAATATGGCTTGCATTAATCACACGTTATCGCTGCATGACAAGACAACCTGCACGTCAAGAAGTCCTGCGCGATATTCCAGCAACCAATAGAAAAAGGCAAGGCTCTCCAGGAAAGCGGGCAAGACTGCCACTGGACAAGAAGGCGGGAGAAGTAGGACGGCTTGCTAATGGGTTGTCTTTTGATGGTGGTGTTGTTTGCAGGAATAGACTGGACTAGAAGATGGATTGATAGTCCGATCAGAGGCATCACAGCTGGGAAAAGGGCTTCTTCATATGACTTGACCAGCTGAGAGTTCTTTTGATATGTGAGAGAATGGAATAGCATAATATAAATCAGTGACTGGCAAAGCACCTCATTTTCCTGGAACGGTGTGAGGTTGAAAGGAGCACTCTGGCATACCACCAGAAGTGCGTAGACCCCCACAGCAACTGTGACCTCGGCCTACACCCTCCTTGACCTTGGCGGTCAAGGACAGTTGCGGCTGAACGTCTGCGTGGCAAGCTGGGAGTGGAAGAAGAGGTAAACTGTCCGATACCGGGTTGCCATGCTACATGGTGTGATTTCCCTTGTCTTACCCACAAGCCTGTTCCTTGGGCTAGCAGATCATTGCACTCGATCAGTCTCTTTCCGAGAGTTGTGCCGTGGACGAATAAACTGCACATCATTGCGCAGTGCAGCATCCTGTCGCAGCTGGAAGTTGAATTTGAGTGGATTGACACGCTGACTTTGACCCAATGGCGCTGCGATTTGCGCAATTCTCCTAGTTCTGGTCCCAAGCATCGTTGCTTGTCTTGGGCCGCCAACGGACTGGCTTCATATCATGGTCGAAACCGATGATCCATTCCTCTCAACCACTTAGCTTCCCTCGATTGGTCTATCCGCCCCGGAGAATGTGGGAATCCACGCGAGTTCAATGGCACTTTACCCTCAGCCATCGTTGGCCACCTGCAACTAAGATACTGTCCAACATTGTCTGACATCTTTGGCTTTCCCGACCTATTTAGAAAATTCTATACCAAAGTGTCAAGTTCGCATTGCCACTCGTTCATTTCCATGTGTGGTCAGAGGTACCTTACCCAATCAACTGCTCTCTAATCTCCCCGCTCTCCATAGTTTTGGTTGCTATATTCGGCTGATCAATAAGGCAACGGGCTCATATCCAGCCCCTCGACAGAAAACTTGAACGAGTCGTTCCTTGAGTAGCTTCCCGCAGCATCTAGGTCCAGCCTCCCCCTGATGCAGTCCTCAAAGTCGACATCAGCGTAAATGATATCCTGGTTGTTCTCCCACTGCGGCCCAGCGAGGACGGCGCCCATGGGCCCCGTGATGCACGACCCGCCGCGCGAGACAAATGGCTCCGTGGTTGAGGCCTCACCTCCAGTTGTATTACTCCCCTTGGGCGGCACGCACATGTTGGAGCTCACGACGAAGCACCGCCCTTCGCAACCGATTGTGCGCATCAGGGACAGCCAGGTGTCGCGGCCGTCGGCCGTCGGGGCGAGGTAGAGGTTGATGTTTTGCTGGTAGAGGGATTGCCTGAGCATGGGCATGTAGCTCTCCCAGCAGATGGCCGCCGCCAGGTTGAGACGGACGCCACGGATTGTGGTTGTGACTGCTCGGAGGGTAGCTGGAGACCCCTGTGCCCATACGAGGCGTTCGCTGCCAGTCTGATTGTTCTTGCTCTCAGCGCGGGTCAAACGGCATGAGTCAATGGTTTGAAATGAAATGCGACATGGCTCACCGGCATGACCTTCCTCCTCTTTCCAATCATACCCAAGCTGGGGCAGACATAGACGACGGCGCAGTAGAGGCTGCCTCCGGCTCTCTCAATGAGCCCGACGACAACAAAGACGCCGGTCCTCCGAGCGATCTCTTCAAGCTTCTCCCTCGTACCGTCTCCACGGGTCTTGGCCTCGCCCTCCCCATCGAGCTCCCGTCTCACCCACTTTCCTCCGGCACCGGCACCGCCCTCGCCGACGACGTCGCCGAGATCGACAGCGCCGCGAAAGTACTGGCGAAACTCCTCGCGACCCTCGTCCGAGCGACTCCCAATAACGCTTCCGAATGACGTGCCACGCGGGTAGCCGCCGAGGAACGCCTCTGGAAGGAGCAGGAGATCAATGTTTTGGTCAGCGGCACGGGCCGCCACTTGGTCGACCACCGAGAGCGTCTCGGCTGTTGTTGCCGCCGGCGAGGGCGACGCAGTCCCGAGGCGCAGCGTCTTGATTTCTGATCTAGTTGACATGATTTTGTGGCTGTTGTTGTGCTAAGATGAAAATAATTTCGGATGACTGGTACGATAGAGGAGCATGAGACGAACAGCTGCATGAGTACGTAGACGCGGGGATTTAATAGGCCGCCAAAGCACCCACATGGTCAAATCCCGAACCGAGCAATTTATGACATGTATCGCCTAGCACATTTGCGAGACCGCAACTAGATTTGGTCGTCTGAGCACCCATTTAGTCGACTTTATCGGTAAACACAGGCGCCAATGTCTGTAAGCCGGGGGGTTTTCGGCGTTTGCTTGCGGAGCTGGTCTTGTACACAATGGGCAACTAGGCAAACTGCCGGGTCTCTTTGTTACCAGAGGAGTCATAACCATATCGACCAGCTTTTAATACCTCAAAGGTCGTCCTACCTTCATAATTACCACCGTGCTCACTGCCAACACTGGAGGAATCGCGACCAAAACTACAGTATTGTTCCCATTCCGATGTCCATTGTAGTAACCATGAACGCAGAAAAAGTAGCTGCACGGCTCTCCGCGCGCAGCCAGCAACATTGATTTACTGATGCCACGCCAAACACATTTACAAGGGCGTTAAACAATAGGCGACGGCAGCATGCAAACATAAGGTATTTATAGGTATCTCAGCTAAGCCCATCTCCTGCATACATAGTCGCACCTTATTTTTGTCCTGAACTAATATTCTTTTTTTTTTTTTTTTTTTTTACAATACTTGGCCTAAAAATTTCGAGCTAAACTTTTTTTGGCCCCTTATATTTTTTAACCTCCTAGCGCCCAGATGCTAGACATGATATCTGATACTCACAGTGAAACTTCTTTAAACGACAATGTCATTAATTGCCCGCGGCATTTTCTGATACACCATTGCCAGAAGGCGGCTGTGATGGCAAGGTCTGGCTGAGTGGCGGCAGCAAGCTCTTGGCAGTATGCCTGGCCTGCTGCGTAAGGACGGCATCCATGAGAACAAGTGCGGCCATGGCTTCAACGATGGGCACAGCGCGAGGCACAACGCAGGGATCATGCCTTCCCTTGGCAGCCAAAACTCCCTCAGAGTCACCATCGTAGGTGGCAGTCTTTTGTTCCTGACCAATTGTTGCCGGAGGCTTGAAAGCCACACTGAAGTAGATAGGCGCGCCATTGCTGATTCCACCTTGGATACCGCCGGAAAAGTTGGTCTTAGTAGTCAGCTTAGGCCGGCTCTGGCCAAAGTGCTGCGCCCCATTCTGCGCCGAGGTCGCCGCCTCTTCAGCCTTGATGAACGGGTCATTGTGTATTGAGCCTGGGAGTTGGCAGCCAGCAAAGCCAGAACCAATCTCGAAACCCTTTGTGGCAGGAATGCTCAGCATAGCATGCCCCAGCTTGGCCTCCAACTTGTCGAAGCAAGGCTCGCCCAGGCCTGATGGCGCATTGCGGATGACACAGTGAACAGTACCTCCGATGCTGTCGTTGCGGTCCTTGAAGCCCGCAATGTAATCTCTCATCTTTGCTGATGCTTCCGCATCAGGGCAGCGCACAGGAAGGTGCGAGTCCACTTGCTTCCTATCGATCGTCTGCAGGAGGCTCAAGAACTCGGGGTTCGTGCATGGGGTGGGGTGCTCGGCGGTTGGCGGAAAGAGGAATTGGTTGCCAACAGAGCTGACGAAGGCAACAATCTCGACACCATAGGCCAGCTTCAGGTACTTCTCGGCGATGGCACCGGCTGCGACTCGGCCAATGGTCTCACGGGCGCTGCTCCTGCCGCCGCCACTGCTCGCCTTGACGCCGTACTTCTCGAGGTATGTCCAATCAGCGTGGCTGGGTCGGGGGAACCTGTCCATAGTGGAGTTGCCGTAGTCCTTTGGCCTCTGGTCCTTGTTCATGACGCGCATGCCAATCGGGGTGCCCAACGTGATGCCGAACTCGGTGCCCGACTGGATCTCGACCTTGTCCTCCTCATTGCGGGGCGTTGTGATATCGGACTGTCCAGGTCGCCTCCTGTTCATGTGTGGCTGGATGTCGGCCTCGGTCAATTGCATGCCTGGCGGGCATCCATCGACAATGCATCCCACCGAGCGGCAGTGTGACTCGCCATAGGTGGTTACGCGGAAGGTTGTACCAAAGGTAGACATGGTGATGCTATAAGAGGGCTTGGTTAGTGTGTGTTGAGAATGCTGAAGTTGCAGTAGAACAAACGTGCACCGAGTCCACGGGTAACTCACTCACTATATCGCTGTTACCAATTCCAAGTCGGTTCCTTAGATTTTTACAGACAGACAGAATAGGAACAGACTTTGCTGAGAACTGTGATATACCTAAAGGCATTTTAGAGTCATTGAAATCATGACCCCACGTCGAAATTCATTGCGATGATCGGCGTTAGTGGGGCGGTTGGTGTGATGTTATCCAGGCAGGGATTAAACACGCTAAGCCAATTTTAGAGACCCTGCAGCTTTCATCCCATCCTGGCCTACAACATCGAATTCTTTCTACAAGGCGTGCACGTGATCACCTTTTTCTCCATCACTTGGGTTACCAGTTTGTTTCTTTACATTGATAACCTAAGGAGCCAACTAGCTTGTATAATTAACTCTGTATACATTGATCTGGCCCGCCTCATAGACTTGCTTTGTAAAACTCGAGAAGTCAACAATTCGTTTGCAACGCTGTTCACCCAACGACGTCTTCTCGCCTACCTATCCAGGTACCTAGCTCAATGTCATGATCAGAGCACAGCATCAAAATCCAGGCTCTTGAAAACCATACCGAGAGGCTTGTAAATACCAGGGAGGGTCTTTGAGGGCAAAACCTCCGCCATGGCTACCGCCGCGACTAGGATCAGGACCCTGGGCCCGGGGAGCTCGCTGGCGAAGGAAGCCATGCGAGCGCTGCGTGGCGAGAACCTGACCAGGCACGCCATGGACGAACGAAACAAGCTGCAGATTTACCTGTCGACGGAGAAGGACCCCTACCTGAACCTCGCCGCAGAGCAGCACCTTCTCGAGGTCTCCCACCCGTCCTCGACCGTGTTGTTCATGTACATCAACCGCCCCAGCGTCATCATAGGCCGCAGCCAAAACCCCTGGCTCGAGGTCAACCTGGGACGTCTGGGCTCTGGCCTGCCTCGACTCAGCGCGAAGCAGGACGAGGAGGAAGCGCAGCAGCATGTGCCCGTCAGCCTGGTACGACGCCGCTCCGGCGGCGGCACCGTGTTCCATGACCACGGCAACGTGAACTGGAGTGTCATCTTCCCGACGGCCGAGTTCGACCGAGACCGGCATGCCGAGATGGTGGTGCGCGCGCTGCGCGACCGCATCGGCGTGCCCACGGTCCGGGTCAACGACCGCCACGACATCGTCATGGACGTGCCGCGGAAGCCCTTCAGCGAGGAGAACAAGACCTTCAAGGTCTCGGGGTCCGCCTACCGCGTCACCCGCGTGCGCTCGCTGCACCACGGCACCTGCCTCGTCCACTCGCCCTATGTCGACCAGATCGGCCCCCTGCTCCGTCCTCCCATGGCGGGCTCGTATCTCAAGACCCGCGGCGCCGGCAGCGTGCGCTCGCCCGTTCGTAACGTCAGCGGTGGCACGCAATTCGACGAGGTCGCGTTCGGCACGCCCTTTTTCCAGGCCATGGTCATCGACGAGTTCAAAGAGACGTACAGCCATCTGTCTGGCCCCGGCAATGAGCTTGTGTACAGCATTGGTCCTTCCGTCATGACCATCCCAGATGTTGAAAAGGGGTACAAAGAGCTTACGGTAAGTGATCCTCTGACTGATTCTGCGATGGTTAATGCAAAACTGACATTTAAAAATTTCTAGTCGGCGGCGTGGGTCTACAACCAAACTCCGCAGTTCACATTCTCGACACACCCTACTGAAATGGATCCGAGGAAAAGACCGCCACCGCCATCAGGCGTGTTACCAACTGTGAGTATCATCATTCTTCTGCCGCTTCACAAAGTTTTCAAGCTAAACTCTAGGAAAAAATACAGTTTCAGGCAAACATGACGATACGTTACGGCAAGATAACAGAGTGTAGTTTCAAAGGGCTCGTCTATGACCGTGAAGACACCGCGGTCAATGAAGGGCTTCGTGGAAGAGAATTACACAGCATCACAGATTGGAGACAGACATTAGCTGAACTGTCGCCGGCTCAAGTGCCTAATAACGCTACAGGCGATTGGCTGAACAAAGTTTTTGGTAATACGCCAGAAGAGAAGACGAGTAGTTAACTGCGGAAAATGAGAAGGGCGTGTGCATTGAGGAAGACGCTAATTTTGTATGACGTTGTAACATCACCACATTGTAATAGAGATCCAGATTAGATAGAATTGATATGACTGTAGACGGGATAGCAGAGCCTCAGATCCTTAGGTGGTTATCTGGATATCTTAACTAAACAAAACGGCAGCGCAAAACACATGATAAACATGGGTAACGTGACTCTGGCTCGGCCTGGAAGTCGTCTACGCCTCCTCGTTTGGCACACTCATCACTCCTCTGCCAAACCAATCCGCAACGGTGCCGAATCGGTCCTCACTGTGCTCCAGTGCGTCTTTGAACAGATCGTGCTTACCTGCGTTCTCAACCTGTGCTTGCCTCATTGCCCTGATAGTGTCATTGTCTTTGGCACATATTGGACATTCGCCTGTCGAGTCCTCCTCTCGATCCCCAAACGCGTCCGTGGTAACGCCCCGCTTAAGACACCTCTGGTGGAATGAGTGTTTGCACAGGAAGTGCACCGCTGGAAGCTCCAGTGGCAGGGCGCACCCATTACATCTCGTCGCTTGGAAAACGGCCGGTTTAGAACCCAGATCCGCCATTTCTGCTTTGCGTTGGGCCGTCTCCTTCTTGAAGTTTGCGGCCCGCCGACGATCAGCCGCGATCCCTTTCCTTTCCCGCTCAATCGTTTCGCGGAGATATGGCTTGAGCATCCCAACCGTGGCCACATCGCCCTTGGATAGCGTCTGCACGACTTGTAGCGGTGCCATCAGCTTGTCCTTGTCGATGCGTTGCAAAACGGCCGTGAGCTCTTCCGTACCCGCCTCATCCAATACCCGCGGGTCCGAAGTCAGGTACGCCAGTGCCGCTGGGTAAAGTTGTGGTTCTTCAGGACCGTACTTCCGCAGGGCCCGGATAGCACCGCGGGTGTCCTTAGCCAAAGTGTACGATCGGAATATGTCAAATAGCAGCCCGGATTGTTCCTTGACCAATGTGGTTCCGTCGCGAAAGTCTGATAGATGCGATAGTAGCAACACGCTTGAGTTATCGATCATGGGTGTCTTTGACTTGTCTATACCATCCACGGAGATCAGGGCCTTAGCCTTGGTCTCCCATTCGCCGCGGCTGTCCTCATTCTTTTGCTCTGCCGCTTTGTGCAGATACATCTCAAACAATGTGGTATACACATCGGTTTTTTCTTCATCATTGAGACTCTGTTCCTTTAGACACGCCTCGAGGAATATGATGAACTCATCAGCATGATCGATGAAGGAAGAAAAAGCCGTGCGCGGTGCAGGACGATTGTACTCGAACTTGACCTGAGGCGTCAAGTCCTTGATACCAGTCACGTCGCTGGCCGGCGACTTTGTGCCGGCTGGGCCATTCGGTGTCATCGTGGCGGAAGTACTGCTCATATACGGCAGGGGAATGAGATGTGTGAGGTTTTGCACTGCAGTCACTGCCCCTGCAGCGAGCCCACCAGCTCCAGAGGGAGCGGCAGCTTCCTGGACTTGGACGGCGTCGACTCTTGGCTGGTAATTGCCGGTGTAGTAGTCAATGAATAGTTGTGTAGCCTCTTTGGGGCAATGCTCGATAAGAACTCTGGCGTATTTCATCAGGCAGCGATAAGCCTATTATAGTTGGCATGTCAGCCTTGAGAAGAGTTCGGTTTAGTCCGTAAACACATGTGCCATGACTCACAATTTCAGGGGTATGATGCCAAATAAAGTCGAGTGCATCGTCGTACTTTTTCGAATCCTCAATCAGGATATCGACAACGAGATCAGTTTCGCCATGTTTCTGAGCGAGGTAAGCCGCCTGTTCGTAATATCCACCCTGTCGGCACATGGATATAGCAGTGTCAAGATCAAACCTAAGATCTCCTGGAGACTTAATAAATGCCTCCAGCTTATCCACATCTTTCAGCTTGGCATAGCAGTTGAGCAGGAGCGTCGTGTGATCTGCGGTAGCTTTACGGTTCTCGTGCAGTTGCTCGAGATAACTAATAAGGTTATGTATCCTTTGGGTGTCGAGGAACTATATCATGTGTTAGAGGCTAGTTTTGCGGATTCGCCATATCGGTTAAACAACAGCATACCTTGCGAATGACTCTCGATGGCTCTGTGCTGTCGATTGCTTTGATATACTGGGTCATGGCACCGTCGTAATCGCCCTTTTGGTACAAATGGTCACCAAACTTGCGAAATATGACGTTCTGTTGTCGCGCATCCATGTCTGACTTTTGCGCCAGTTCAATGGCAAGAAGATAGAGGTTGCGTTGATACAGCATTTCCAGTCTTTGTTGTAGCGGCTTCTCATGGTACCGGGAGACCTATGGGCAGGAGTAAGTAAAGGCAGGCCGTGCCAGGGAGTTGTCTTGGATCCAGGAGAACTAACCTTGCCGTCTGAAGTGAGCATATACATGTCACCCCAGACCTGAAACAGAGCTTGCACAGAGGATATCACAGACTGAGTGTGGGCCACAATCTTCAAATCCGTCTCCAAGAACGAGAACGTCGAAGCGTTAAAGATGGTATCGGCTGGCGATGCTCCGAACCTTCTTCTCATCGAGTCAGGCTGCCCACCTGAAGAAGCCGAGTTCGTAGGTGGCGAGACAAGCGCCAGGTAGTCTCCATACGTCGAGATTAGGCTCTTGGGGCACTCGTACGCCCTCGGAGCTCCTCTGCCCTCGAGTGTGTAGTAGTATATGGCGTCGTCCCTTGCCACAACGATGTCGCCGGTTTTGGAGTCCACAGTCATACAACCAACGCCACAGCCAGAATCCTCGACTGTTTTGGGCGCATGTCCCTGGCCCTTGCCGAAGATGACAATCTTCAAGATGCGCGCTGTTGTTGCTATGAACAATGTGGTGACTTTGCCCCCGCTTTCGCCATCTTCGGTTCGCATCTCGATTCCTGTGATAGGCTCCTCAGAATCGTGTATTATGCGCTGCCTTGTCCCTTTGTCGTAGATGAGGTCTCCCCGGATGACGGTAACCGAGCCGTTCGCGAACCCGACAGCAACCTGACTAAGGTCATCGGTGGCCGTGAATGCAGAGATCTAGTGGCAATACACGCACATGTCAGTCTCAACTGGCACAATAGGTCACGATATAATGGTCATACCGGGAACTGCTTCTTCGCATTGTTGATCTGCACCGTGCTCAAGCAAGTCGGCAAGCCCGTCTTCTTGACCGGCCTATCGAGTGCCCAAACCTTCAGCACCGGCTCGTTACTTAGGTCCTCGGCGATTGTGACCAGCAGGCTTGTCCCCTCAACCTGTCGCATGTGCGTAATTCGCTGCCTCGCCGGCTCGCCATCGTCATCGTCGCCATAC
Organism: Pyricularia oryzae 70-15; assembly: GCF_000002495.2. Lineage (NCBI taxonomy): Eukaryota > Fungi > Ascomycota > Sordariomycetes > Magnaporthales > Pyriculariaceae > Pyricularia > Pyricularia oryzae. The sequence continues at coordinate 2,403,449 of NC_017851.1, read as the reverse complement.
GCCCGGAAGCTCCTCACGATCTTCCAGCTGGGGCCGACGATACGCACATGGCCGTCGTTGCCGCCGAGGAAGAGGCTGTCGGAGCCGGAACAGACGCTCGAGATCTCGTTGCTCTCGAAGAATGCGCGCGTGTCGTCGTCACGGAGCTGTACTTGTTGGACGTCGAAGAAGTCAAATGACTTCCACTGTGTTTTGAAGACAAGATTGTCAGCATTGAGTTATCAAACGAGTAAGTTGTGATTTTCTAGAAAGTCCCTCCTTACAGATAGAGCCATTGTCACATTTCCCCAGGTATTCCGGGCTTATGCCTGAAGCAATATATCGGGCGTGTTCTTGTGAAGCCCGCACTTGAATGTCCGGTAGGTGCGCCGAGGCCTAAGATGGCGGGACTGTTGCCCGCACTGTGTGCTACGCAGTGACGTTGCGAGCTTCTGCCACAGCAGGGATAGGTAGCGTCACTTGCTTGTGGCTGTGCGAACTACGGCAACCCTAACCCGTATCATGACAAGGTATATCGTATAACGGCACCTACCTACCTATATACCTAGGTACCTGCCTCAATGTACCTTAGCAGCGACGACCAACCTACCTACTCCCTACCCATTTATGTGGAATGATCTTATTTCTTTTAGCCCGAGGAGAGAGAAGAATATTGGTGAATACCTTACCTACCTTACCTACCTAGGTAGGTAGCTACAAGGTGACTGACACTGGCTGCCAGTTCTGCAATCGGCTACCTAACTAAGGTAGGTAGGTAGGTACCTAAGCTCAGTCATTTCCCCTTGGTACCTGGCATTTCCACGCATGTAATAAAAGTGTGATCAAAATACAAATTTATCAGTTCTCACAGAGAAAAAAAGACATTTGATCCCCTCCACTGTACCTATCTTATAATGGGATCACCAGATCTCAGAGCTGTCGCAACCAGGCAGGTGATCACCAAGCTCCAGTAGAGGAACCATTGATGGACGGCCGTGGGCACATTGGAAAGGAAATGCACACTTTCCAAGACGATCAAGTAGAGCTCGGCAGTCCTCCACTGACAGTGAATCACCAAACATTATGGCACCTATTATGTCTCCAGCCTGTCAGTATGCATACAGTGAAAAAGCCTCAACCTCGTTACATTTGAACCTTCGTCTCCCTTTAGTGTCGGTGTTATGTAACTTACTCCTGCATGCTCTGGAAATAATAAGCTCCAGAATTCCGGGCGGGCACCCATGAAACCAGGGAACCCAGCTGTGTTCTGCCTCGTCGGAACTCTCACGCAGGCTAGCTCTCCCCGCTATCGACAAGGCTGCCCGAGATATCGTCTCATCTTCCTCTAGTCTCCAAACCTCCTTTCTCAGGAGCTCAACCAGCAAACTGGGTTCTGAGCGACATCTTTCAAGGATAGATGGAGGTAGTCTTGTAACGCAGACTCGCTTGAGACGATTCTGCTCCTGGTTGGCACCCCTTCTGCCCCCCTCTGTTGTCGCCATGGCTGGCTGAGTGACGGATATCATTTCGTACCAAATGCCCCATCGTCGGAAATGGGATATATAGTGCTCCAATAAATCACACTCCTGACGGGTCAAATCAATAACGACTGGGACAGAGAGCATCTCAGCTACAGGACTCGGCGTGGTGTTGCCATTAGAATCGTTTATCTCGAAGTAACCGGCCATCAAAGCTTCCACACGGCACCTCTCGTCTGCCGCATGCTGGTCGATGATAACCAGTGCCAAGCTCGGGATAGCTTCTTTTAATTTTTCATTATGCGCAAAGACAGTTTGTCCAGCTGGGCATACAGAATTTCGAAAGATCGGCAGCTTGGCGAGAATAAACTTTTGGTCAACCTGCGATACAACTTCACAATGCTGTAGGCTTGACTTGGAAAAACGCCCCTCCAGAGCCAAAGACTCTCTGTCTCCTTGGCGTCCAAGGCTTAATGAGCAGCCACTTTGCTTGGACGTTGCATCTCCAAACCCAGCGTTTGTATCAGCCAGGCGAGGTATCGCAGCCTCAGTTGTCTCAAAAACGGGGTTTTCCCACAAGGCGAGGAGATTTTTGAGCCAAGGGCTTGCTTCTTTCTGCTTTGCTTCCTGATTTCCCATCGCAGGAGTATTCCTAGTGCGGTTTATGCTTGGCCGCTCATTTGCCGATCGCATGATAAACCCAGTTTTTGAGTCTACGAGAGAAGTGACTTTGGTTGCTGGGTTCTCCCAGCGAAAGTAACCTTCGGGTAATTGACCGCCACTTTTCGACGTCTGTGATTGCGCCTGACTCGGAGCAATTTCTAGACTGGCACCATGTTTATTTAACGGCATGTTGGGTGAGCCACTACCAAACTTCTTGTCGTCCACCGCGATGTCCTCTGTTCCAACAACGGGTCCTTGAAATGTTGCACTATGCATATTAGAATCTTTTGGTGGGCGAGTAGTTACAACATACTTTGGCATTGCGCTAGTTGGTGAGTAAGCCAAACTGCCGGTAGAACCAGAGGTTTGCGGGTTCGACCCGGAGATCACATTTCTCGAAAGTGGAATGCGATATGTATTTGTTTTCTCAGACACGCCTACTTGTGTGGTTGCAGGGTGGTTGTTTGAGGAAGATAGAGTCGTGTGGCCATGCGAGTGCTCTGTCAAGCATGGGCGTTTGACTGGAGATATGCGAGAAGTTCTGCCAGAAATGTCCACTTTATGTGGACAAAAGCTGTGTTTCTTGAGGAAGGCATAGAACATTGCTTTGAGAAGATCCATAATTTTAGGCAGGGCGTCATGGCCACCGTCTAGAACTGCATCTTTCGAGGCTAGGGCAGCATTCGGAATACATCCCTGCAGTGATATCCTGAGATAGAAAACGGGCCATCGGTCGATTCCCTTTTTGGCTCTATTCCTCTCGTTGGAAATCGCGCCCTCGGATTTCACAGCCGATATTGATGTGTCAAAGTGCAAATCTTCGATAAATCCAAATTGGGAGTTGGCAAAGACCTTGTTGATCTCGTCAAAGAGCACATTCGACTTGAGATCATCAGAGATGGGCTCCATGTCAAGTGTGATGAATTGCATCTTCTTGGAAGGTGCGGGAGCAAGCGAAACGCAGCCATCTATCGTAATTCCCGCGGAAGAGGCACTGAGTGGCACCCACTCAGCAACGTCGGGGTTATCCCAGAGTGCAGCTCTGGAGAGTATGCGAGATGTTCGGGATATCAGGCTGCTACTATCGGACCTCAAAGTCAAGACTCGAGTCGATTGCATGTCTCGTAGCGTAACAGCAGCGATACCTGTGAAGCCAAGAAGCAACGAAACTACCATCCGGACCAGCTGGCCCCAGTCGCGACCGGAGCCTGTCCGGGCCGCCTCGAGTGCTCGCTGCTTTACACGGACAGGCATTGAGCCAAAAAGATCACGAACGGCAACTCTGGTGCCATGGGGGAAAACTAGGATCCTCTGCTCCGGAAGAGCAGGTATGTGGCGTGAGACAAGCTCCGAATTGTGAGTAACGAGGGTGGCGTGGGAGTTTTGTCTCTGATGGTGGGACGTCACTGAAAGAAGAGACAGAGATGCGACAGAGAATAAAAAAGCGCCATTCCGACCGTAAAGATTATCTTGAGGAGGAAATTTGGATGTAACTGCGCAGGAACATCAATGCCAAGCCCACTAGAGCGTTCGAAACTGACTGGGGGGGGGTGGACAAACAGTGAAGCTTTCCCAGCCCTCCAGTATCCCGGAACTCGGTTTCAGGGACTCCAAATCCATTGTCCTCAACGATACAATTCCCCAGTCGATAGTCAACCGATATATTGACCTTGGTTGCATTGGCATCGAGAGAGTTGCGGAGGAGTCCCAGTGCCACGCCGTTTAGGGACGTTATGACCGAGGATGACTTCACTTGCGCAGCCACCTCGGGTGGCAGAGGCTTGATGGACATGGTTGATTGGAGTGCAGCATCGCTTCTAGGCACATTGCCCAGGTGCTACCGTACTAGCAAAATATTTTTGGAGGAACTCTGTTGACGACGGCAAGTTCAAGTGCTCTGCATAAATCTTGGCTCGTTGTGCTATTAAAAGCAAGTCTTTAAAAAGTAATGAGGTAAAGTAAGAAATTTCGTCCAAGCTAGCTAGCTTGACTCGACAGAGCTCGCTGATTGTTTGACCGGTAGATTCGAGTCTACGGTACTGAGTACTAGGTGTACTACGGTAGACTAAACCATTAACCGCCTTGTTGTTCAGAAGGGTGTTCGCCGCGTTTATTTCCAACCCAACCATCAACACGCCACGCGTTGGGACGGTGTGGACCCCTCCCTATGTCATTATGTTGCATGGCGTCACGTGCTGCACTAGAGGGGTAGAAGGCAGCCAATTAACGGTTGTACGACGTCCAAGTGATCGGCAGGAGGACCTTGCCAAGCGTACTCAACCGAAGCAAGGACCCCGATTCAGTTGATAAAGATCCGCCTTCGTGGTCAGCCCCAGATGCTTACGATGTCATCCCGGCATTGACATTGAATCGATTCGGTCAAGGAGCATAATGCTGCCCGACCAAATGGGCAGCCACAAACAACCTAGCACTTCAAGCAATAAAATAAACACTTCAAGGCATATTCATTCACACACCTCATACTTAACCTGCCTTGCCTACGACCTGACGATACCTTATTCATCCTCTCAAACACAGCGCTAATCTACCTACGCACCCACCTTTCCTGCCAACCACTGTACTACAATCGTCTTAACTAGGCAGAGCAGACTAAGGTACTTGCTTGTGTATCTTGGTCGATGCTTCTGCGCCAAGTTCACCTCGCCCTCGTATCCCAGTCGGCGCACGCCCTCATTTGTCATTTCCGAGTCGTCCGCATTGCGTCGTCGCTACCTTCGGCTACAGATCGCTCCGCCATCGCGACCGTCACTTTCTCCTGGACGTCGCCTTTCCATTTATAGGTCAAGGGAGCTCGACTCGCTATTAGTCTCCACTATCGCCATCCCCGTTCCCGATCCCTCCCATCAGCGAGAATACAATATTGCCGGTAACGAGGCATCGATAAAGACACACAGCTGCTCTGCCTGTCTGTCGCACTTCGTCAACGACGAAGAAGGGTCTCCCTCTGCCGCGTATCGGAAAAAGCTCGCAGCCTACAAGTCCTTATGGCAATGACGGAAACAGGATCGCAAGGTAGGCATATATTCAGAATCAAATCAGATTCGAGACAACAATATACGTTATGCCTATACACGGGAGGATGCGCTAAAGCCTTGGTGCCATAAATCACCAGTCTCCGGTTGGTCATTGAGATGGAGTCTGGTCTTTAGCGGGTGTTGCCGCATATACCTACGAGTGTTTCAATACGCGGTACTAACTCTCTTTTTCCAGATCAAACTGATCCCAAAAGCCGACGCAGGCCCTTTTCGACATGGGTCAAGAAGCTGAAGAATTTCAAGGGCGGCTACTCTAACGAAGGTAGTAATTCAGGCTCCGGAAAACGGGAAAAGACATTGGCCAAAAAGCGCCCCTTGAAGAAAAACAATCCGTATCCAGAGTCAGGCAGGATAGGTAGTGGTACGCAAGCACAGCATCGGGCAAGCACACGCTCGGTGTCTTCTGGTCCCAGCGGTGTTACGAGCTCGACTTCATTGGCCAGGACGCTATCCATTTCGTCGACAACCGATGGCCACGGCCGGGCTCCTACAGCGGGTGGCAGGTCCGTGGCGCCGACTGTGTCGACGACAGATCATGATATAGCACACTCGATTGCTGCACCATCCCATGGCGCCTCGTCGGTGGCAGGTACTAGCCGCACTGCCAACGGCGGGGTCGATTCTCGCCGTGGAGGCGACAGCACATTTTCCTCACCGGCGCCCTCGGTGCGGTCGCTAACGACGACACTTACCACCATACAATCCATCCCTATGGGCATGGGAAACCATAACTCACACAGCCAAAATTCACATCCGGCCCAGCATCACTCTATTCACTTCAACCAGCCGTTCCCAAATACACCCGCATCTGCCATCCCTGCTCATTTAAATCCCCCATCGGCAGCTGGAGCCGGCCAGTCGGGCCACCCGACGACGTATAATACTGCCACAGCGAATGGGCTGCTTACGGACAATGCCTCAATTTTGACCCTTGCATCTTCATCTAAGCGTCGGCGCCGTCGCTCCCTAGACACGGATGCAAGCGTGCGCGCTTTGGCCCCTTCCTCCCTGTTCGGCGGCTCCCGCGAGTCACTCCCGCTGTCAGTACTTTCCGCAACGATAGATAGCGGCACTGGCCCGTCTTCCTCGGCTGTTCCCCCGGTTCCAACCACGCCTGGCGGAGCGGCACGGAGTGTGGCCGAACGGGCCAGCATATATAGCGTCACCGGCATTGGGGGCACCGACAGGAACAGCTTGTACGCTGGCAAAACCCAAGTTCAACAGGCGCAGTCGCAGGAAAAGTCTGGCGGAAGTGTTGTTGGTGCGGACGCTGCAAGTATCCGAAGCGGACGTCTAGGACATGGTCGAGCCGAGAGCGTCAACGGTAGCCTTGGCGTAACAAGTCCATTGACGAGTCCCCGTGAAGACTCGGGCGAGGAGGAGAAGGCCGAAACAACCAAGGCAGATACTGGTGATAAGCTGGCTCCTTGAAATTATTGTTTCTGGCTGGGAATTCGCTTTTTCTCCTTGCTGTAATTGCTTCTATACTTGAGGGCAAGTCGAACGCTCTTGTCTAGTGGCTAACCACAGAGTTGCGCTGGCCCCGTCAGTTTTCTTTCTTCTTTTGCGATGAAGTTAGAACTTTTTTTTTTGTTTTGTTCTTTGTTTTATTTCCTTGCTCGGTTATGGTTGGAGGCAAGGATGAGGAACGTTTCATAATAAGGGAGGAATCCGATACCCAAAGCGTAGTTATTCTGATCGGCTTAGTATCAAGGGATATTTGAGAAGCCAAAAAAAAACACAGCTTCATAACAGAGTTTATTGTTTTCTTTTCCAACTTTGTGCCCAGGCATACAGAAGTGAACGATTTTAACAAGACAGCAGGTGGTATCACATTTGATACTGGATAGTGGCAGTTTAAACATATCAGTGTGTAAACAAAACTTCGAACCAGGATCAGGTATAAACCGGCTAATTTACCGTGGCTATCTAAGGGGCATAATAACAAATCTGCAAAAATTTCGCTATGTAGAAGTGAGTGACAAAACCGGATATTGTCTTCCAGACATGAATTCATTCATTGGAACAAAAAACAAGCTTTCTCCTCGTATGGCAATGTCCAACGCTGGGAGCATTCTGTAGAAGTTTGGTCAACGCTTTCCAATGAACAATACAAGCGAGTAAGCATCTGCGGAACCCTGTGAGACTGTCCAAAACACGACATAAAAGTCAAGCATCACATCAAAGCTCCTCGTCAGCATCCACTGGGTCAGGCGCTGATGTCTGTTCCATTACTGGCAATGCTTGCTCCACCTCAGGGGCAGGCGGCGACTTGTCAAGAGCCTCTTTGGCGGAGTCATCAACCACTGGTTGGCTGATCTGACTGGAGATCTCGGGATCGGCATCAATTTTGTTGAAGCCGGAGACCTCAGGTGCCTCTAGTTCAGATTTTTCGGTCTCAGCCTGTGGGGTCGTTGCAGCCTGGGTCGCGGCGGGGATCTTGACAATCTCAGTTTGGGTGACGACTTCAATCTCGATTTCTTCCTCTTCCTCTTCCTCATTCACACTAGACGCCTCGGGAGAAGCTGAAGACACTTCGGTAGCCGTCACCTTAATAGTCTCGGTCACTGTCTCGTATACTCGAACCGTCTTCTTCTTCGGCTTGACGGCAGGTGGATCGACGGGCGCAGGAGCATAATGAAGCGCTGAGGAAGCCTCCTCGGGCCCCGCGTTCGGTGTCGAGGCAGTAGCCACAGATATGACCGGAGGCTCAGACATAGGGACACTTGCCTTGACCACAACGGGGGCTTGCTGAACCTCAGCCACTACAGGATTCTGTATAACAGGGGCCGTCAAAATTGAAGCGGCCTCCTGTTGCGTGAACTGATGCTGTTGTTGTTGCTGCTGCTGTTGATGGAGATAAATTGATCGTGCAATCTCTGCCTCCCGTTCTTGAACCCCGGACACTCCGGACATCGAGTAGGCTGGCTGCTTCAGAGCGAACAAGACAACCATAACGCTGAGAGCCGCAATGGCAACATTCCTCCGGTCACGCAGTAGAACTTTTGCTGCCTCAAAAAGCAGTTCCGGCAGAGACTCGTCACCCCGACGACGTTGCTGGGGAGTGTTGTGCGCCCGCTGTTCTTCTCGGCCCCTGGAGGCTTGCTCGTTGTGCGAAACCGGGGTTTGATGCTGTGGTGTGTAGCTGTCATCATACTGATGAGGACCCCTATAAGCACCCCTGACCGGCGATCCCGATTCATCAATACGAGAGTCGCGTGGCGCAGATGGAAGTCCGTAAACGTCTTGATACGGCAAGTTCCTACTGTCTGCTCTACGGTGTGATCCACCAAGCGCCATTGGGGCGTCCAGAGGAGGTGAGGAATATCCATGTTGCCCAGAAGTGCTGTACTGCCGCACATGATGAGAGTCGGCCCTCATCCTGCCGTCATGAGACTCGGGCGTTTGATGCCCATAGATCTTACGGAGCCTTTCCTGCTCACGTCTTCTCCTGTCTCCGTCCCGCTCCCGTGGCTCGACAGACATGCGGCCACTGCCGGATGGCGGAGGCGGGGAGGAGGCCTGAAGCATTGGGTTTGGAGATGGGGATTGAATGGCTCTTGGGGAAGAGAACCGGTGATGAAGCACGGTCTGATCAGCGGCAGATCCGTTGAAAGAGTGGCGGAAGTCGTCTTGCTCGATGCTCTGCATGATGTCGTCTCTCTCTGCAAAGTCAAAGTCATCCCCACCATCGATGGCTTGGTGTGCTTCTTGGGCCCTAGCCTCAATTTCTCGCTTTTCTGCAGCCTGCCAAGACTCCAGACGCTCCAATTCACCCTGAACCGCCGGCTCAACGATCGGCTCAACCTCGACGTCAACCCTCTCCATCTCTTTCCAGCAGGCGCCCCATGCACCTGCTTTCATGAGCCCGTTGCTGGCGTAGACCTTGACACGGAAAATACGACCTGGGCCAAGATTTTCGTACCGAATGTCATGTTTACAAGTGGCACACCAGTGTCTTTTGTCCCGGTCGTTTTCCTTTTGCTCAATCCTTGAGGCGAAATCGTCCTCGAACTCGCTGTCAGTCTCCTCATCGTCCATCTCGGTGATGTTCGAGGGCCCAAGATAGTGGCCGCACTCGAGGATCCTCGCTCTTCGACGCAAAGGCAGCTCAAGTGCCTCAAGCAGCCTCTCCTCTAGGACCTCGTAGTCAGCCTCAGGATGCGGTAAGAGGATTCCTCTCTCGAGCACTGTGTCGCCCATTCGGTCCTGGAGGATACGCCAATTGTCACGAAGCCCCCTTAGCTCTTCGCTGGGCTTGAATCCACCCTGGGTTGCTTCATCGAGGTCCAGATGGCCCTCGTTCAAGACCCCAGCCCAGGTCCAACGAAGCGGTAACAGGGTGCAATGTAGGAGGACAAGAGGCGCCGACTCCTTCTTCACCCGGAATCGCGGCGGGGTGGGTCTACCCTTGGGCGAGTACTGTGCTGACACCCCGGGACTACCCATCCGCGAAACTGATTGGGGATTGTTTCCGTGTTTCTTGGCGGATCGGGGGGTAGAGAAAACCGAGGGAGCCGGGGAAGACATCTGCATAGCTCGCACGTCCGATATGGTGCGGAATGGGTGCCTGGGGGTGGTCTTTGTCGGCATCATGTAATCTTCGCCATCATCTAGGTGGCTTCCAGCGTCGAATTGGGAGAATTCAGAGATTCCAGAAATTCTAGCGGAGCGCCTATGCTCAGATCCATGGTCCCTGGTTCTAGACTTGTAGTCACCCGACTTGTAATCCCCTGACTTGCTAGAGTCCGGCCTGTCGCTCACGCCGTCTGCATTTACGGACCCCAAAGAGCTGCGGGGGCTGCGGTCACTGAATACGTCGTCGTCGTCGTGGTCATGATGATCACTGCTATCACCACCAGCCTCGCCCTCCGAATGGACTTGGTCGACGGCATCCATGGCACGTGAGACAGTGGACGTCCGCCTGCTTCTTGAGTTTGCAGTTTCCTGGAATGATATATCATGATCGTCGTCATAAGCATCCGAGGTGTTGCTCAAAAGCGACTTGTCGGCGTCTGGCTCATCATGGGATGATTCCTCGGACTTGCGGGGCTTGGCTTTCTTCTCGATATTGGCAACAACGGCTCTTGCAGCCGCCTGGATGAGTGCCTCTGTCCTGATTGAGGTTTTCCTGTCAGAGCCACCAGAATCTCTGCGGGAGGCATCTTGGTCTTCTTGGACGGCCATGACGGATGCCCTTGGTGTCTCCTCGGTATCCTCGTCAAGCTTTTGTTCCCTGTCCAGGGCAGCCTGCTCCGGGTCATCCTGGGATTCTTGGTCGGCACTGCTACCATTTGCGACATTTTTGATGGATTTATCTCCCTCGACAACTTCGGAAGACGGCTCTTCGCAGGGTTTGTCATCGGCATCGGCCTCGGTCTCGCTGATGGCAACTCGTGTAACCTCAGCGGCGGCGTCTTGTGGCTGAGCTTCCGAGGTCGCAGTCACATCATCTTGTTGTAATGTAACTGGACTTTCAACTTTTGTATCAATTTCCTTTTCATCCACGGCGGCGTTTGTGTCCTTCTCTGTTGCTCCCGGTGCTTCCGGTCCTGCGTTCTCCTTGTCGTGATGTGTAATCTCCTCGAGCGGAGACGCTCCTTCCTCTTTGCTGGCGACAATGCTGATTTCTTCGTCCATTGGTGTACCTAGGCAGGATGGATCGACGTGTATATTGAAGTCGAGGTCATCCGACTTTCGTGGCATATTGGCTTTGGCTTGCTGGCTGCAAGCCAGCTGTTTCTTGTTGTTATGTGTTTAGAGTTCAAGGGCAAGGTGGGTCGTCAATGGCAACGGAGAGATACTTTGGCTTTTCTGGTAGACAGGGAGCACCTCATGGAAGCCCCTAATGGGTAGATAGGTACCTACCTTAGGGGTCTGGTCTCCTTGTAATGGGCAGTTCATACGTTCTAATCTTGGAGGCGGTAAATTATTGTTTACTTTGATGCACCCCACTGTTCGTTGCTGGGGCAAAATGCGCTGGCGTTGCTTGATTGGTGGGGTCCAATAGCCAAGGCCCGGCACTAGGCGCCGCATCCACCTTGCGCCCGCTGCGGCAGTGTTGCGGTCTGGGATCGTCGGACTGGTGTAGAATTCAAATATCCGGACCTTTCTTTGTATCCGTACTTTGTTTTTGAGGGAATTCAAAATAAACGACTGTGCTGATGGGGATTTTCCATCTCAGACATAGACCGGACTCCTTCCTGTACTACTGTACATCTGTCGGTCGGTCTTCTGCACAAAATGGTTATTACCCAGTCCATCATGGAGGGGGTTAAAGCGGAGGTATGTACTTCGTACATGGGTTAGAATCCAAATCTTGCGGCCCAAAATTAGACTGTGCTTCAGCTGTCCAAGCCAAGTGACGTCAACGCCACTTTCTTTCTAATCTTCGCTCAAATCCTTTCAAATTTTGCAGCTTGTTGAAGTTATCACCTCGCTTTTGGGGATCTTCCAGCTCTAAAACTGTGTGGGCCTGAAAATGAGATGGTCATTTTGAAACTCCAACGCTCAGCTTTTTAATTAATCGAGCGGCACTGCAGCATGACAAATTTGCCCTCTCCCACCAAAGCCGCCAAGGCATGTTGGTCTCACATCACACTCGACCCTGCACTAAGCTGCACGTCGACCTGAATCCACGCCTGAAAGGTCTCGGCTGGTGCCGAATTCACGGTAACTTAGGCTGTAGCAGCGGCGGCGTCGTTCACCGCTGTGTTGGTCAACGCCTGCGTCGCAAAAGAACAAACGACGTCATGATTTATCTAACCGGCTTCGGATGCCGCTGTGCCTTTGACCACCTAGCGCATTGCTAGGCTGATAACTGAGCTGCACGCTCGGGTATACACCATACATGTTATTCAGGGCTATCATTGCATTGCTATGGGAGTTACTTACCTGTTTTTATCTTCACCTAACCACGTGCTCCACGCCGAGCTGCAAGACGGTCCAAGAGTCTGGACAGAGTCTAGACCTGGTCGTCATCGCCGATTCCTATACCGTTGCGAGCATCGGTCCCTACATTGCAGTGTGCATCCTAACCATCTTCATGCTTAAAGTAATTGTTTTGTTCCTGGTACCTGGCCTGTTTCGACGCTACTCCGTATAGACACATATGCCGCCACGCGTGCAAGCTGTTTCCAAATCTCACGATGGCTGTCTCCGTTCCCTGTTTCCTGACTGACCTGCATGAGGATTTGCTTGGGTGAGTTTTGTGAAACCTGTGATAAGAAGTGCTTGACTGCCTAAGAGGCGGTATAAATATCCACTCAGCCTTCCCCCCTCTAGATCTTGGCTCTTTTTTTTTTAAACCAACACCCTTCCATCGCACTATACTCACCCACGCGCCAAGATTCTTTGTTGATCTACCTTTTGCCCAACATGGGGTCCCACAATGAACCAACTCCCGAGAACATGACAATGATGCAGGGCTTTGAGTGGTATGTCCCAGCAGATCAGAAACACTGGGTCAGGCTTGAGAAGGAGATCCCCCAGCTCAAATCATGGGGTATCGACAATATCTGGGTTCCACCAGGGTACGCTATACATGTTCAGCATCCCAACAAGCCAGTGAAACAATTCTAATCAGCTGCATTTAGATGCAAGGGCTCGTCCAAGACCGGCAATGGGTACGACATCTATGACCTCTATGACCTGGGCGAGTTCGACCAAAAGGGAAGCGTGGCCACCAAATGGGGAACCAAGGAGGAGCTCGTCAAGCTTTGCTCTACGGCCAAGGCCAAAGGCGTTGGCATCTACTGGGACGCGGTTCTGAACCACAGGTTTGCAGCCGACCATAAGGAGAAGTGCCCAGCTGCCGAAGTCGACGAGGAGGACCGCACCAAGTTCATCAGCGACACCTATGACATCAAGGCCGTAAGTTTAACGGCACACATAGGAATCCTCCTGCCTAGTTCACGAACTAACATCAAGGTCGTTCAAGTGGGTTGGATTTGACTTCCCCGGTCGTAAGGGCAAGTACAGCAAGCAGAAATACCACTGGTATCATTTCAGTGGTGTCGATTTCAATGCCGAGAACGAAAAGACAGGAATCTTCAAGATCATGGGTGACAAAAATCAGGGATGGGCCGAGGACGGTGATGTTGATAGTGAGAAGGGGAACTAGTACGTTGCGATTCACAAGCCAACATCCCAACATTGCCCTTGCTAACTTTTCATTGGAATAAAGCGACTATCTCATGGGCTCGGACCTGGACTACGACCACCCAGAGGTCCAGGACGATGTGTTGGCCTGGGGCAAGTGGATAGCCAAGACGATCCCGCTGGCTGGCATGCGGTTTGATGCTGTGAAGCACTTCAGTGTCGACTTCCTGGCTCGGTTCATCACCGAGCTCGACGAAGCCTACGGTCAAGGCTGGTTCTTCGTCGGCGAGTTCTGGAAAGATAGCCTGGACGATATGTCTGCCTACCTCCAGCGGATGGGCAAAAAGTTCAGCCTCTTCGACGCCCCCTTGGTCTATAGCTTTTCAAGGATATCTCAGGGAGAGGGTGAAGACATGAGGAAGGTCTTTGACAACACTCTGGTGCAGCGGGAGCCCATCAACGCCGTCACCTTGGTAATGAACCACGATACTCAGCCTGGACAGGCGCTCGAGGTACCCATCGCCGACTGGTTCAAGCCGCTCGCCCACGCCTTGATCCTTCTCAGGTCTTCGGGCTACCCCTGCGTCTGGTACGGTGACCTGTACGGCACCAAGGCGGAGGAGCCTGCACCTCCCAGCTGCGGTGGGTCGCTTCCCAAGATGCTGCTGGCACGTAAGCTCTACGCCTACGGAGAGCAGGCAGACTACTTTGACTACGCCACCTGCCTCGGCTGGGTCAAGTACGGCACCTGGGACCGCCCGTACGGCTGCGCAGTCGTCATCAGCAATGCCGGAGCGGGAGAGAAGCGCATGCACGTTGGTGAGATGCACGCCGGGGAGACCTGGACCGACTTGCTGGGCTGGAGCGACGAGGAGGTCGTCATTGGCGAGGACGGCTTTGGCTTGTTCAAGTGTGGACAGTGCAGCGTCAGCGTCTACGTGAATAAGGACGCTGAGGGCCGCGAGCGCTTCGGAGAGAAATTGTGAGTGCTTCCACCTTTCCTGCCCCATGCTCCCGGTTTTCAAATGACCCACATACTACTCGTCTTCCTCTGTCAGTGTAAACATTGGAACTAATTATCAATGATGTTGCTCTAGTGACTCCGATATATATGGCGAGGGGGAAAAGAACGGCGCCTGTTGAGGTGACACGTTCCAGGGCTTTCTTACAGCATATTACAGGGAGATCTAATGGAAGTTGCAAGGATTTTTATCTCTACTATATAAGCTTGAAGCCGAATCAGCTTCTGATCTTGCGAGGATGATTATTGAGAAAAATGTTTGAGAGAAAGTTCTGATCACTTTAACCGAACAAGTTGGGCACAATTCCCAAGCACACTGTCTCTATCAACGTGTCTTCGGCACCACAGACAGAGCCGGCGCTGATGTATTGCACCCCATGACCGTTGGTTCATGACCCTGTGCTGATCACAATCGTCTGGTCCGTCCCGCGAACTCAGCTCATGGTCTCCGTATCACAACACAAAAGGTAGATACTTATTGTACCGCCTTCCGTAACCGCTTGCTTCATCCCCAAACCGACCCTGGTTCAGGTGACTGGCCCTGCAGAGCAACGTTGTATTTCCCAGCTCCAGATACTTAGCTGCTGTGGCACGCTCCTTTTTGGGGGAGAGTTGCAATGGGGGGGGGGGGGGGGGGGCGTCCTCTTTTGTCCGTCCGGGCCGGTGAGAGGACAAAGATTTCCAAGCTTGCCAAGGATGGTTGACGAAGTGTTGCGTAACGGAGCATCGGGCCATGCGGATATCTACAGATTCTTCTACAGGCCCACATGTAACCTAGCAAGTGGATTTGAAAGCTCTTTATGATCAGTACATTGCTAATCCTGGCAATGGATAAAGGACCGGCTTTCAGTCGGCATGATTTGAAGAGTATCCGAATAGTCCTAGGAATGCATCAGGCAGCGACTTTGAGAGTGGGCACCTGGCACTTGTAGTTTGACCTTATGTGCACACTACCACACAGTCACATGGGGAAAGCGCAAAAAAAGACCAGTTCTACCACTTTCTCACAAGACATAAAAAACCATTACTCTCGTAGAGAATAGAGTTGCAAAAAAAGCTCCATAGGTACATCAGGGGCCACTTATTAAGCTGTAACATTCGGTAAAACCTGACCATTCAAATCATCTTTAGAGAGATCCATTGACTCAGGGGAGTCGGTAAAACGGGAAGTCAAAGCAGCCTGACCAAAAACCCCCTTTTTTCCCTTTTCGTCTGCCCTTGTACTACTTTCTCATGCCCTATCCGTTTCTCGTAAAAGAAAATAGCGAATACGGCAATACCTTCCTGATTGAGGAAAGCGTCAGTGCGCGCGGGGGAGGTATAGAAAGTCGTAAAGACATTACCGTCGTGAGAAACAGACGAGGCCCGTTGACTGCCTTCCTGATTTAAAACACGCAGTACCCAAGTATGTACAAGGAGAATTTATCTCCCTATCGAGTGATACCGAGGGGTAGGGAGCCAGGGAGGGAGAGAAAGAGAAAGAGAGAGACATAGAGTAAGGGGCGAGTCTCTTGCCCACAGTCGATGACCAAGTAGGGACGCCCCTCAAAACAAAATCCAGAATAGGTTTCGTCGAAGTGGTCCAAGCATGAACCAACCCTTTTGACGCAGCTCGCATATCCCGGTAGTTTGGGTAAGATGCGAACCGTGCTGTCCAGGCTTCCTGTGTGCCAGTCCTACATGAGAAAAACTACACAAAAGGAAGAACTTTTGAACACCCCTCACAAACCAGCCAGTTCACCAGCCAGTCAGTAAACAGCCGTGAGGACACGCGCAGAGGGGAGGGGGGTCAAACTTTGGAAAACACGACGAGGGGCCAACAAACAAAAAGAAAAGTGAGGAAAGGGTGGGACGGAGGAAGGAAAGGCAAGATGGCACCTACGGCGATGGCAGCTGACCATCGCTTGGTTGTCACCCCTGAGAAGGGGTGCGGGCGGCCTTTTGTGTGCGCTGGTTTATGCACCACACCGCTGTTTAGGGCGCCACAAGTGGTTCGCAAAAGGCGTGCGCCGCAAGAACTTGTTGGACTTGCGCGACCAGATGCTTGAGTGATGGTGAGAAACTCTGGTGGTCCAATATGCCCCAAGACAAAGATAGTAATAACTAACCAGATCGATGCCTCAGGGGAAAAGTTCAAGTTAGTACTCCAGTCCAAAGAGTTCAGACAGCTTTGAGATCACAAAACAGGCATGAGGAACTGATACGATGAATAAAAAAGAAAAGAACTCCGTCGTTATATCGTCATAGGAAAAAATACATAGACCGGACAATACCGGAGACTGCCAGTGTGCAGTCACGCCGTAACTATATGGAAGTGCAGCAAAAGAGTTCCCCCCACCCGTTCTGAATAAAATGCAACCCAACCGATGATTCGCGCCTTATATCAACCAAAATTTCCCATATAATGAGATGTGTTTCTGATGTCTTTCGTGGTGCGTCTGTGCACCAGGCAGGCAACACCTTGCTGAGCAGGCATTGCATATTACACTTCTTTAACTTTGGCTCCCCAATAAGCCCATCTGTAACCTAAGACATGAAATTCAAAGACTCCAGCTGCTCCATCATGGCATCTAACCTTGCGGTCAGACGAGCGTATCTCAGCTCTGCGAGGACAGCCTGCTTTTCCTCATCAGCAGCATCAACGAGCTCGTATCTAGCCAAAGCCTTGTCTGTCTCGATGCCCCCAAAGATGTCGACCTCGACCAGATCATCCAAATTCGTGTCCAAAGGCTCGGTAGATTCAGCTGATACTGGGGAGTCGTTGTAAAGAGCAAACATTGGGTCGTCGTCAAACTCGTGATCGACAATAACAGGCGTGGCAGGTGCCTCAAGTTTCTCTTCCTCGGTCAGCTCGTGGCGAATGATGGAAGAGACTTCGACCTTGTCGTCCTCCGAGTCGAAATGCTGACCAATAAAGTTGGACTCCTTGCCCGACAGGGCAGCAGTATCAACGGAGGGCGGCAGAATGATCTCGGGAGTCTCGAGCACGGCGTATACTTGGGGCTGGAAGTTAAAGCCCGAGGTATCGGTATCCAGTGTCAACATGGAGAAATCCATGTTTTGCTCAGGAATCATGGCCATACCAATTTGTTGACGTTGTTGCTGTGCTGCGTAAGGATTCACGTCCTTAGGCAGCTGGCGGGCCTCCTGCCTTTGCTCGACTTGAGGCGCCGGTGCTGATGTCTGGGGAACAGACGCAGGATTGGTGCTAAGGCGATCGAGGAAGTCGGAGAATGATGGTGATGAAAGGAGCATGCGCGTCAGGTCTTGCAGACGCTTATTCTCCTCCATAAGAGCGCGGTTCTGCGTCCTTAGATCACCGTTCTCGGTAACCTTGTTGGCGATCTCTGACTCGAGCTGAGTGATGTATTCTGGAAAAAACCATTGTTAATATGCTGAGCCAAAGTGATTTCAAGTGAGCCAAACAGACAACTTACCCTTTCTCCTTGATCGGAAGGCACGAGCCGAGACCTTGTTTCTCAATTGGCGGCGCTCCTTGCTGGTCAGCTTCTTGCCCTCTTCGCTGGCCAAAAGCCTCTCGTCCTCGTCCATATCCTCCTCCTCCTTTTTGGAGCGAGGATGTTGCAAAACAGGACTGTGCTCTTGGCTGTCCTGTCCATCGGGCTTGGCCCGCATAGACTGCAAGAGTTGAGAGATTTTCTGCTCAACCAGTGGATCTGAAGGCTGACCAGACTTGGAGCGCTGGTGCTTGGGCGACTGGCTTTGAGACTGTTGCCTCTGGTGCAACATCTGTGCCTCTTGTTGTTGCCTTTGTTGAGACTGTGCCTTGGCGATGGCGGCCTGTTGTTGATGCATACCAGGCCACACACGGCCGACATTGCTGGTTGTGGAGGAGAGGATCGAAGGAGATGGGACGCTGCTGGGCTCCTGGCCTCCAATGGCGCTGGGGTTGACGGTCGTGCCGAAAAGGAAACCGTTGTCTGCGGACGGGTCAAACTCCATTTCCATGTCAGTGTGGAGT
Source organism: Pyricularia oryzae 70-15 (assembly GCF_000002495.2). Classification (NCBI taxonomy): domain Eukaryota; kingdom Fungi; phylum Ascomycota; class Sordariomycetes; order Magnaporthales; family Pyriculariaceae; genus Pyricularia; species Pyricularia oryzae. Next base: position 2,385,170 of record NC_017851.1, on the reverse strand, counting down.
GATGGGCTAGTGTTAAAGTCGAATGAAGATTCTGTGTTTCCCATTGACATTCCGAAGTACTCGTCAATGTTGAACGGGTTGTACCCGCCCGCAACCTGGGCGTTGTTCTCGTTCACAGCCAAGGTGTTTGCCAAAGCCCCAGGAACGATGCCGGTCTGCTGCTTGTACATGTCGTAGTCGTGGCTGGGCCCACTTAGGGGCTGGCTCGTCGACATCATCGAGATGGGAGTGGTTGTGGTGGGAGTCGGCCTTGAAAATGATGCCTTGGTTGTGGCAGCGGGTGAAAGCGAGGGTGATTGGTATGACATGCCATCGTTGAAGGCATTCATGTCGATGAAGGTATCGACAGCGAGTGAGTCCGTCATGCCGCCCTGCGAAGAGCTGGGGCTGTGGTTCGAAGGTGCTCTCGACATGCTCCTGCTGCCGTAATCCAGCTCCTGTTTGATGGTGCTCCTGCTCATCGATTGGCGGCGTGCTCGGGAATGGTGGCGAAGACGATTTCGTGTCTTCTTCGTCTCCTTGTTCGATTCAAGTCGGCTGTCTGGTTGGGTGAAAGTGGTTGATTGATTGATAGCCGGTGAAGACGTGGATGGTTCGTGTCAAAGTGGAGGAGAAACGACTGAAAGACGTCTCGCAGTGTGCGTATGTGATGCGTAATATGGAAAGGGGATAACACTAGGGCAGTTTGGTAGTGCAGGGAGGAAAAGGGTTTTGTCTGGCGAACGGACGGGTGCCTTGGAAAAGTCGCACAGAGCGAGGGGATGGATCGGTCGGAAGTGGGCCATGGGGGGTGGGCTTGGGCCCCTTGGCCGTTGCGTCCGCTTGGCCCGGTTGAGCAGGGCAATGCAGGCTGACCAAGGGGGTGTGGCTCTTCATGGGTAGAGGGACGCGTCAGCTCTTCTCCTCGGTCGACTACCCAAATATGAAGACCAGCGACTGGTTCGGACCAATCAACACCTCGGCAAGGGCACAAAGTGGAACTTTCATAGCGGGTAATGTCGCGAGCTTGTTCATTAGCTACTCTCCACCACTAGGCGCCAGGATACATTGTCGACTTCAGGCGCACCCGCCATTTCTCAGGTACCCCTTCGCCCGTCCAAGCAAATCAATCTCCCATGCTACTGTACCGCGGGAGAAAGTTGGCAGTCAGTCCAACTTCCAGAAGACGCCAGTCTCCCCAGACCTCCGGTCTTGGCTCTACACTACAACTTTCTGACACCCATCGCCTGCGGCCTGAGGATGACGACGACATGTACCCATCTTGGCTTAGAACGATGGCTGAAAAGAGGTGATGATGACAACCAAAGTCATCCCATCATAGTAAGAACATGATATTTCAGCAATTCTTGGCCATGTAAAAATCTGTACAAAGTAAAAAGCCATACAAGCTTGCGCAGCGGACGCGATGGCAACTACGACGACTATATTTTCTCCCTGACACTTTTAAGCTTCTCATCGTCTTCTTTTTTTTCTGTGGTAAATCGTCCAAGTTTACTCGCCTGTAGCATTATGTGGTAGATTATGAGGCCTCCCGAGACTATGCCGATCTTGGCGATTGATATCACCTCACTACCACGTAGACTGACCGTTGTAAAAACGATCGAATGAAATGAGGAGCAAATTCCCACAGTTATGGTACCTGCGGGATTTTGGGTTTTGGAGCCCGGGGTGGGCTGTACCCCTACAGAAAGGACAGAAAGAAGTTAGTGTCGCCCGTTGCTCTGGATGAGATGGGCAAATTATTAGGCCGGGGATCATGGACGGGGGAAATTCTTCGGAGGCTGTGCAATTCGCTGTTGTCACTTTCGCTACCTGCAGCTGAAAAACACGAGATTTATCCCAACCACAACTTCTGAGATCAGAAGTAGCCGTAGATAACAACATCCAATCCAATCCAATCCAAATTTCACCAAAGACACAAAACATTGAGCAAAGCAACCGAATCTTGCCAGAATTGACATCCCCTGGCACCCACCGTAATTTACCACGGACCCTTCTGTTTGAGTAGCAGATGCAACCTCAGAGGGCTGCTAAATCTATGGGTTTCGTTTCAAGCGGATAATAGACATGGAAAAGTGCGGGTCCCGTTAAACCTTGCCGTCACAAATCTGTTTGGTCATGGAGTTCAACACACGACAGGTTTAACAGGCTCCTTGTTGATTGTTGTGAGCCACCGGCATCGGATGAAAATCGTGCACCGCCTCAAACATGGGCCAGTTTGCGGTTGCTTTGGTCGGGCCTGAGAACTGACGCCCGACTTTAACCCACCGAGGAATATGGTCTCTCATACACCAAAGTAATAAAGAGTTGATCTGATAAAAATAAAATAAATGAAAATAGAAATAAACAAGATGAAATGGTTTAGAATTTGGTGTCTAATGTTCGTCCTCCGAGTCCCTTAAAACTACCAAGACCTGCAAGACTATCTACCTTAAGTCGGTACGCTAGGCTAAAGCCGAGTCCGAATTGTTGATTGTCTCGTCTTTCTCCGTCCGGGAATAGATCGGGCAAACACGCAAAAAGAGAGCGAAATCACTAGAACTAGAATAGAAAGAATAAAAAAAAAGGGGGGGAGGGGAGCTTGTTTTCAACCACGCGGGCTTCGGTCAGTGAACGAACCCCGTTCACGGCACCAATAGTACATCGTTTACTACCATTTCTATCAGTGCTAGTAAGGGTAGGCGGACAAATTCCCAAGGGTCTCTCCTCTCCACGCCAATCGGTGGATCGGTGTTTTATCGCTTCCGCGGTTCCCCCTGGCACAAGGCTGACTGCAGTGCACTTTGCTGCGCTGCCCGGGCTGGCTGGCTGGCTGTGATCCCCAAGCCAAGGCAGATCTGAGTATCTGACTGCCGAGGACTGTGCAATTTGCAGGCTTTTCTGGTTTACTCTACAGAAAACACAGCCCGGTGAGAATATCTGTGAACAAACCGCGCTGGGACACTGGTGCTATTGTGTACATTGCATGCGGACCTAATCGGTTCTCAGCAATTGTGCAATACACAACAAGCAGCGCAGCTTAGAGTGCCCATTTTGTCCAAGGTTTATCGTTCAACAACGGACCTCCCATGACAAAGTGTTCGGAGTATTCTCCTATTACAGTGTCACAGCCTCCCTAGGCGAGATGGTTTTACTAGATGGATCCCTAGATAGCTCAATGCGCTACGATCGGTCCCGAGAATTTCAGACCCTTACTTGAACTTGTTTAAATTTTTTGCTAATTGTCTAGCCTCGCGAAAAAGTCATGCTATACGCCTTAGCCAGGTGTGCATAGTTGATTTTAGGAGGTTACAGGTATGTTTGCTAGTCACGAATCACTAACCTTCCATGGCCTTCGCACCGCGGAAATACGGGATCCCCAGAGGTAGGATGTCGGAACTTGATTTGTTCCAGATGTTGCTGGCTTTCTGTAGATAGAATCAGTCGACATACACTCGAGTATTCATCTCTTGGCATCTGGAATTTTCTGAGCACTGTTCATGAAAGCTGTCACCGAGGGCCAGGCAAAGCATAAGCAAAAGCCTTCACCCGGTCAGCGTCAATGTCAAAGATGTGCCCAAAACAACAAGTTACCAGGCACGGCGCACGCAACAAAACTTGGCAGCAACGCCGATTCTGCATGACAAAATGGGGGTGTAGCGATTAATTCTCGGCATTCGGAGTGTGAGCAGGCTTGAGCAAAGGCATGGATGTGGCTGCCTGTCAGAACATAGGTAGTGGTTTAATTTAAGCAGGTTCTTTGTTTTGGGAGGTGGCGTTGGTTATGGAGCTTGGCGTCTGGGTTTCGTCCAAAATTGAAAAAAAAAAAAAAAAAAAAAAAAAAAAAAAAGGGAGCCCCAAGGAGTCCGCGGTCAATCTCGACTATTACTGAGAGAGTTTGGTGCACACTGGTTTGACTGGCAAAAAAGACCTGTCCTTTCGTGCGAGTTTACTTTGATTGTCTGGTGCGACGGCGCTTGCCATTCGATCCACTATAGATTAACGTAGCAGGCTAGTCTTAGAGCAAGGAACAAGTCATTGGAACTAAGTTCAGATGTTTACATTTCCGGTTCTATTTTTGTCGCTGGCCCCCATTCGCTGATTGGCAAGTGACATATCTACAGTTCAGCATGCTGTACAGTACTTTTCGACATACGATCGACAATTATCGGATTTTACTCTAGTATGTCTTTTATGCGATGGGCGGGATTGATGTCACCATGGGGTTTAACTGCCGTAGAAATACCGCTTTGCCAAGCTTAATGGCTGTGCTCAAGATACGGTATATGTGGCAAATGTATGTGGCAAATGTATGTGGCGCAATGGTGCTGCTCCACATTGTCTGATGATCTACAGTAACGGGCCCCAGTCACCCTAACCCTTCTCGTTTACGTTAGGTAGAAAGTGTTCTTGGATCCGTAGGGTTAGGGTTGTAATCAGTATGGGAACACATCTATTCCCAGGCGACACGGCAATTTTCTAGTGCTCTGCAGTGCGGGAGCATCAGCGCATCAGCATGCTAAAACCCACACTACTGCCACAGATGGCGTCGTTCTTGCTCACATCAGCTATATAACAGCATCACCTGTAGTCAGCCTAAACCCACAATCATTCTCATATTTTCCCCATCTTGACCTGCGATCCGTTCCAGCGGATTTCTTCCCCAGGCTGGCCGTGTTCCGTCCACCTCCGCAAAGCCCCCCACCGTCCGTCTCATGCTCGAGCTCTGCTTCAGCAACGAGCACAAGTAGAGTCTCAGAATACAGTATTTATTACTCCGTGATCAAGTTTGAACAGTTGTGATCAGCTACTCTTCCAATCTACATCTGACATCTTCAACACCCTCTAGTATGGCTAGGACCTTCTTGACGGCCACCAAAAGAAAAGTGGTTGCTGAAGTGAGTAGTTATCGCACCGGGTGGTTATAACCATGAAAAAACATGAACATTACAGTCCAGCATGATGGGGTGTTTGGTGAAAAGAACGAGAAGATCCTCGGGTGTACAGTCAAAATTAAGTGTATACTGGCGTTTGCGATAGCTCTAGAAAATCACGAGCTAGCTGTCCGAGTGGTAAGTTGCAAGTCAGTTTTCTTGTCTTAAGGGGTCCCGTTCAGCTGTAATGGACCGGGACTCTAAACTAAAGAATGTACATTATATGAATTTCCTGATGACGCTCGATTCTACAGTCTTTTCCTCTATATTCTTGTTTTAAATATCCTTTCTAGATGGGTTCGTCGCGGGGCTCAATCAAGACCTCGTTGACAGCCACATGCTCGGGCTGGCGCAGCGCATACACGATCGAGTTGGCCACGTCCTCGGCGTCGAGAACCTTGGCCCCCGTTGGCTCACCATACTTCTTGATGGCCTCCTGATCCGTTGACATGCCGAGAAGTTCCGTTGCGGTATTACCTGGCTGGACAGATGTTACCCGGAGCCCAGTGCCGGCCGTCTCGACACGAAGACTCTGCAGCGTAGCCTCAACGAAGAACTTGCTGGCCGAATAGACGCCAAGTCCAGGGAACACCTTTCTGCCGGCGTCAGACGAAATGGCGACGATGTGCCCCTTGCCACGAGAAAGCATTGACGGAACTGTAGACGAAAGACAGTGAAGCAATCCCTTGCAATTGACGTCGACCGTGCGCTCCCACTCGTCCGTCTGCACATTGGCCATCATGGTGAAGTACATGACGCCTGCACAGCTGACAAGGATATCAACAGGTCCCAGCTCCTCGCTGGCCGTCTTGATGAGCGACTCAACCTGAGCTTTGTCGGTGACATCCGTCTTGTGGACGATCACCTTGGTTCCGTTCGTGGCGATCTTTGCCTTCAGGGCATCGAGGGCTTCTGTTCGTCGAGCTGCAAGAGCCACATGGACACCTTCCTTGCTCAGAGCAGTAGCCACAGCAGCACCGATTCCTGACGACGCTCCAGTGACGACGGCCACCTTGCCAGATAGAGGTCCCTTGGCCCGGACGCGGAGCGCCACACCATCACGACGAGGCGGATGGGAAAGCCAACCGCGGGCGTACCAATCGCGAGTGTACGTCTCGAACAATTTGCTGTCGATCTTCGGGCGCTTAACGTCGTAAAGATCTAGCACTGACTGCGTCTTTGCATCGTTTAGGACTGTGACGGCTCGAAGGAACTCGACCTCGGGCATACCACGGCGAAGAATGCCAGCAGTGAAGGAATCGTCGCCACTAGTACCGGGGTTCCCTCTCCTCTCGTTCCAGTTTGCGACCCATTCATCCCAGCCCATCAGGTCGGTTGGATATCCGAGACCAGCCAGATCGTCAAGAAGCTCCGTGGCCGTCACCGGCTTGGGGTCTCCGATATGGTAGATTTTCTGATCAGTATCAACATGGTTGGACAGAGTGATGATGGCTTGGCTCACAAAGTCCACCGGCGTCATCTCTGCAAGCCAATTCGGGATATCAGGCGCGTGACCGAGGTGGATCGATTCAACGAACAGTGCCGTCAGAAGATCATACGTGTTGGTCGATCCCAGAACACTATGACCACTGATTGTACCGGGGCGGTAGATCTTCACAGGCAAGCCTCGTCGGCCAGCCTCAAGTACGAGTTGTTCAGCAACCCACTTGGTATGGCCGTAACCGTCCAGGAGCTTCTCTGCGACTTCTTCCACGTCCAAGATCGTATCCTCTGACCAGCCTTCCGAGGACGGTGGAAGCACACCGTTAGTCGAGACATGGTGAACAGTCGCACCGCTTCGGCTCGCGAGTCGCAGGATCTCCTTGGTGCCACCGACGTTGGCAGTGCGCATGGCTGCGTAGGGGTACACCAAGTTGACAGTGGCGCCAGCGTGAATAATCACGTCGAGGTCGGAAGCCAACTCATTAAAGTCCTCGTCAGAGAGCCCGAGGCCCTTTCGACCCAGGTTTCCGGGCACCACCTCAACTCTATCCATGATGGACGGATCCCATATGCCCAGGTCAAGGAGGTTTTGGCGAATTCTCGCCATACCGCGGGATTCCGTGCCGTGGGAAGGTCGAGCAAAACGGACAAGGCAAAGAATGCGAGCAGATGTGTTCTCTATCAAAGACTTCAGGAGGAACGCGCCAAGATAGCCAGTCACACCGGTGAGCAGGATAGTCTTAGCCTCATTCAGCGGGCACATGGCGGTTTTAGTAGGCTTGATGTCATCGGGAAGGATGGAATCAGCCTTGAGGACCGCAGGTAGGTCGGCCTGGATGGCCGCAGTGTGGCCATCGCGTGCAGCGCGGACGACTTCCACATGGCCGTCAAGGGTCGGTCGTCCGGCGAGGCGAGCCACCGGCACCGGAAACCCAAAGGCATCGGAGAGACGACGCGCCAGGTCAGCCAGAGCCAAGGAGTGACCTCCAAGATCAAAGAAGTCATGCTCCGGTGTAATAACACTGGGAGGGAGATCCAATGAGGCAGCCCAGTTCTGGATGATGGTTTCCACCTTGACTTCCTTATTGCGCTCCTGCTGACGCCCGTTGCCATTTGTCTTGCTCCCTGATGGTCCAGGTAGTCTTTTGAGGTCAATCTTCCCTGAAACCTCATGCGTGGGCAGCTCAGTCAGTTCGATCCACAGCGCAGGAATCATGTAGTGGGCGAGATGGGCCGACAACGTCTTCCGGGCCACAGGGCTGTAACCTGACTCTTGCACGATAGGGTCGACACGGTCACCGGGATTTTCCTTGTCTCTGACAAAATAGGAAACCAGCTGGCGCTTGAGGCCCTCCCCATGGGAGACCACTGCGCAGTGCCTGACGGCCAGATGCTTCATCACAACGCTCTCCACTGCTCCAGGCTGAACGCTGTAGCCGCGTACTTTTATCATGCCTCCGACTCGACCTGTGATCTCCAACAAGCCCGAGGGGAGGATTCTGGCCAGATCGCCAGTTCGGTACATCCGAGCACCTGGGGCCAGGTCGAAGGCATCGGGTAGGAATGATTTGGCTGTGGTTTCGGGCAGGTTGAGATAACCCCGGGCAAGGAGATGGCCACCGAGGAAAAGCTCGCCACTAGAGCCAGGCTCGACTTTCTGGAAATTTTCGTCGAGGATGTAGGTATGCTTGGGATCCAGAGGAGGCCCAACGGGACAGACGGAGGCGTCCTCGGTGAGCATCTCCCTAATGTCGCCACAGGCGATTTCGTGCGTTTCGCTGGCGCTGTAGCAGTTCAGCAACCGGGTGTTGGGAAGTGCACTGAGGGTGCGGCGCGCCAGATCCGCCATGACAACCTCGCCATTCAACCAGAGTGTGCGCAGGTCGGGAAGGCGGTCTCCAAGCTTCGAGTGCCGAGAGAGGACTGTGGCCAGGAGAGTCGGCGTCATCAGTGTCTCGGTAATTTTCCGAGATGCTAACAAATCGACAAGAGCAACTGGGTCGTAGCTCACGTTGTCGGGCACGGCCACAACGGTAGCTCCTCGCAGCAGAGGACGCAGTATCTCCCAGATGAAGAAGACATTGCACGCCACGCGGTCGCCCGGCTTGAGATCACTCAGCTCGAATCTTAAGCTGTAAGAGCGAACAGGGGCCCTGTGCGGGTTGGCGATTCCCTTAGGACGCCCTGTCGTGCCTGATGTGTAGCACACGAATGCAAGGCGGTCGAGGTCATCGTCGGCAGGCAATTCTTGGTTGGCATCGCCAGTAGGTTGTGCAGAGTCCTCAGGGGTAGCGTTGGGCTCGTCAAGAACCACAAGGGGAATTTCAGGCTTGATCAAACCGGCGTGGGCTCTGTGAGTTACCACAACGGTTGGGTTGGCGTCGTCAATAACATCACAGAGAAGCTGAGGAGGATATGCGAGTTCGAGGACCAGGAATGCACCGCCCGCGCGGAGGGCGGCGAGACAGGCAATGACGTAGTCGGCGCTGCGTCCCAGCAGCACGCCGACGAGGCTGTCTCTGCCAACACCCTGTTGTCGCAAGCGGTTGGCAAGAAGGCCGGTTTGCCTCTCCAGCTCCGCATACGTCAATGTCGTGGTCTCGTCTTCCAGAGCTACAGCGTCAGGCGTCGCGGCTGCCTGTTTGCAGAACAGCGCCGCCAGGTCCTTGTTCATATCAAGGACCGTCATCTCTGCAAGCGGCAGTGTAGCCTAAGGGTACTTGATGTTGCTTCCCGTAAGTCGGCTCAGAATAATCCGCGTGGGCCGGATATTTCCAACGATTGCCGATGCTGTAGGGTCTGGACACCGGTGCGGAGTCTTGGGGCAGTCGCAAACCTTTTGCCGATGCGTGTCGGGGTAACGGTACGTATAAATAGTAAATAGGTCACTTGGATGTCAACGACAACGTAACCCCTGATGCGATATACTTGGAAGTTGTGGGGGTCACAAATCGCACCCGAAGGTTGCCGCAAAAGTGGAACTTGCTGTTGAGATACTTATTTCCCAGTATGCCCCGAGGAGCCAGAGGGGCCGCCTTCTTGGCTGTGGATAGTGAAATGGAAGGTCTTTCAGCCGCGAGCCTGTGGCAGCTAGTCCTGTCGGAGCGAAAACCGGCGAGCCGGATCTAGATGCCAATCAGCATGCCAGCAGACCGGAAGAGACCGCAAATCGTGCGAGCTCAGAAGGCTAGATGACGTCAAGGCGGCAAAAGTAGCTGCAACCACTCCAAAGTGCTTTGTATTCGTTTCTAGACGTGCGTGGGATCTATTGAGCAAGCTACCGAAAGCTCAACGGATGGATCCAGACGTTTCTTTTCGCCGGTGCAAGTAGATAGAGATGGCCAGATACCGGCGTGGCGTTGAGGACATTACTTGCCAAATCTAAAATAGAGTCAATTTCCATCAACTCCGTCAGGTCCCTAATGTGGGATCTACATTAATTAGGGCCAGCAAGGATGGGGCGACCGACTGGCGGGGCGCCGGGGATGAGGGTCGCTATCTCGTCGCGTAGGTTGTACTAAACTCAAGTAGTCCTAGCACATCACCAATAGATAGATCCAGAACCTCCATGTTTAACGGTCAACACCTAACCGCCTACTATTATAATGTGTGGTATGTACCAACCAGATTGTACTGGGTAGTAGGGAAAGTACGACGAAACCCCTGTGGAGTCCCGCCGAGGACCGGAAGCTGGCGGACAGAGGGGCAAGAGTGGGGAATGAGGGGCAGAAAGGACCGATGGGTGCGCTACGAAGTAAAATTGGAAGCCAGAAAGAAACTCTGGACATGTCATCCCAGGCCGATAGACTGACGGTAGAGGCTCTGGGGGAAGATGGATGGTAGGTACAATGTAAGTATGTACGTATTGTAACGAACAGACCGCAGCCGAGCATTGTTGACGGTTTCAATAGCTGCGGATAGATCCGCAACACTGATTGGAAGCCAACAGACCGGACAGCCTTACGTAAAGCGTTATGTGTATGGAGTAGATCTCGATTTGGCCCATCGCAACTGTGGGCGACGGGAGTAACTGGGTGAACGGTTAGCGCATGTGAAAGAAATTATTAGAAGCAGATAGAGAGAGCTCAAGGTTCTTCCCATGACTTGACAGTGCGGATAATATACCGTATCACCTCACGCCAAGTTCAAGACAACACACCGAATATCAATGCTGCTTGCTTGGCCTATTTAGGTACCTAGGTACCTAGGTAGGTACGTACGTACGTTCCTAGTTTTCCCTACGTGTGCTGTACTGATCTCCGCGGCTCCTGTTTTCATGAGAGGTTACTGATTTATAATTCATATAATCAATATCATATTCCCTGCAAGCACAGCATCCATCTCCACGCAACACGACAAAGTCATTTTCACCGACATAGCCACGAAATACCTGACTGAATACTAATTATACCGTGTCTCGATCTGTTGTTTTCTGTCTAACATGGGCTGGGTTAGGTCGCACAGGACCCAATACGTTCTGATGCTGCTGATGCATGCCTAGAAATATCCTCAGGTTCAACAGCGACGAGAGGGCATGGCATTCTATAAGCTTGTATTTGTTTGTGCTATTGTTCCCGCTAAGCGTAAGGAAAATAAAGAAAATATCAAGGGAGAGTGGCAACAAGACAAGCTACTGCCCTGAGCGCATCTTGTCGCTGCCGATGACGAAACTATCACGGATAGAGCTAGTTAGTCGTTGACGTCTAAGCGCTCCATCTCCTGGTCTCATGGATCTTATCGCGACATCGTGCATCATATCCTGCCACGCTGTGCTCTCAGAATTGAGATTACAAGTACAAACCGAAGCAGTCGTCGACACGCAGGGGCACACCACGATGCAGTTATCGTCACTGCCAGCAGGGTGGCAACTGAAACAAAAGAAGTATGTGACTTGGCCGCTGGCGTCTCTAAACCTGAAGTTGTATATGGGCCTGGTTCTCTTGCAGCCTTTGCATCCGTAGCCCAGTAGAGGCATGTTTTCGCTTTCTGTAACTGAAAAGGTCGAGTTGATTAAATGCAGGATTGCGGTTCTGCGAATGTGAGAATATGTAATGTTGTAACTGGTAGTAGATTTTCAAATTAAACATAAGAATGCAAGTTGAAAGTCGTAAACCCATTTTGACTAGAACTAGACTTGAGTTTTATTTATCCATGAAGATGTGGCATGGAAGAGTTAATCTCTACTTCGAGAACAAAGACTTTGCTATCTTGGCGTCTCAAGTGTTAATCGAGCCCGACAAAGAACAATAACCACAAGTTCTTTCGTTGGCTTCATTGCTTTGTCACAGAATCTGCCATTGTCACCGAGACAAATTTTATCAAGAAAGGCTGGTCATCAATGCAATATTATCGGGCCTGGAATTGCGCCAATGTTCGCAAAACAGTGCACGCGATCTAGTATGGAAATCAAATAAAATCGTTGAGATAAATTCTCTCCAAATATGTCGGTGACTGGGTGTTCTGGCAATTAAGTGCCGTTTCTCCGCCTCCCACCACCCTTGCTCCTCTCAATGTGCGCTTGGAGAACCTTCTTGGTCTGCACAAGACTGCGCTTCTGCTTGTGCTTGGCCTTGCCCAGCGTCATCAAGAAGTTCTTCTTGCGCGCCTTGTCCTTGTTTGTAGTAGAGCCTCCACGGGCCTCCTTTTGGGACTTGCGGATGGCCTTGGTGGATTTGTGCTCCTCCCGGTCGGGTTTGCCCTCCTTCGCCAGCGCGATACGCTCCTCCTTGGTACTCTTGCGGAGCTTGCCCGGGAGCTCGATCTGATCGGCCGTGAGCGCCTCATCAGCATGTCTCTCCTCAAGCTCGCGAAGGCGCCTGGCAGCCGCCTTGTTACCCACACCCATCGCCTTTTCGACCTGTGCCTGTAGGCGAAGCTCCTGGAGTTTGGCCAGGTCCGCGGGAGTGAGAATGGTGGTAGTTGCAAGCTTTGCAAGCCTCTCCGCTTCTGCAGCCGCATCGACCTCGTCCTCTGCATCCTCTTCCTCCGAATCATCGGCTTGTGCATCTCGCTTGACCTTCTTGAGCTGCGGCGCTTCGTCCTCATCCTCACTAACATTGATCCAGCCGCCCGAGTCAGTGCTCACAGAGGAAGCGACCTCCCATCCATCGTCATCCTCACCCTCATCACTCTGTGCCCCATCCTCTTCATCCTCAGCATTCTCAGGAAGACCCTTCTCTGCCCTCTTGCGTTTCTTCTCCTCTTCTTTCCACTTTGCGAGGAGTTCAAGACCCTCAATGCCACCGACCTCGGCCTCGCCAAATCGTCTTTGCTGGATTTCTCCGCTGCGAAGACCCATGGTTGCGTCCTTGCCTCTATCCTTTTTCCGCAGCATGTCGGCACCAACCTCGCGGTAAAGCGAAAGGAGACCATTGGCAGCCATAACCACACCCTTGTCCTTACTCCGGCGGTACTGAACCAGATCCTGAAGCAAAGTCTCGTTCATGGCCAAGTGCTGTCGAACACAGATCTCGCGGATAGAATTGAGTCCTGCAGCGGCGACCTCTGCTGCGGACGCCTCGCTGACAAACTCATTCGCAATCTTGATCACGAGAGGTTCAAGCGCGTCGGGCGGAACGAGATTATGCGTGCCTTGTGCCAGAGACGCAAGGAAAGAGGTGACGGATGGTTGTTTCGGAGTGAGGTACTTGGTGAACCATGAGTAAAGCTGCACCATTGTGAGCTTGTGTAGACCCACCAAGCGTGTCACTAGCTGAAGGACAAGAAGCTTGTTCTCAAGCGACATCTTGTTTCTCGTGTTCTGAAGGTGCTTTTGGAAAAGCGACTCGGCAAACCCTTGGGGATCGTGGAGCAGATGAAGCGCAGAGAAGTTCAGGGGATGAGGTGCCTGCTTCTTCTTCTCAGCTTTCTTGACCTTGGCCACCGCGTTTTTGAGTGTCTTTTCCTTTTTCTTGGTTTTCTTGTTGATACCAATTTGATGCCTAACCCTTTTGAGGTCTGGAGTAGCATCGTCGTCGCTGCTTTCGTCCTCAAGCTCTTCACGCTCCTTATCTCCGCCCAGGAAAAAGCGCACACCACCCACGATAACCTTTTCATTGTCAGAAAGACACGCCTCCTTCATCACGTCAACCGGTTTTGCATCGGTCCATATTTGCCGTTTCCATAGCTCTCTAGTAAGCTTGACCGCCCAGATTGCCTTGGATGAGGTCCTGTCGGATGTGACAAGATTGTAAAGGACGGTCTGGATGGTACGGTTGAGACGGTGATTCGTACTCTTTGAGTTAGAGTTCCTCAAATCACTCAGGATCTTTTGGAAGAGAAGAGTGCGCAGGCTCTTGCTCGGGGTCGAAACGAGAATGGGGAAGAGTGTAGTCAGAAGACTTGTGGAGTCGATGATCTCCTTCCGCCTCAGTAACACCAAGCTCCCGGCAATCTTGTCTCTCAGATCACTGTCTAGGACGGCGTGGTGTTGCATCAGAATATTCTTGAGGTCATCAGGGAACTCGCGGAGGGACTCGGGGTAGCAATCGGCGATATGAGCGATCAGGTCGATCAGGTCGTGGAAAGACTGGACCTGGTCTGCCGATGCTGTCGATGGGGATGAGAAGAAGATCTCGCGCTGTGAGACATATTGCTCATACTGCCTCTCAAACTCATCTTGGTAAGACCTGTAGAATTGTCAGGATCATTAGCCCGTTAAGTGAAGGTAGCTAATACTTGTCATGGACGGTGGCTCGTACTTTGGATCCCTGCGGATTTTGTACTGCAGGCTTGCACTGTTTGTGTGTTAGCAATGTGCGACGGACAAAAGTAATCAGGGTAGTAGATGGCTTACAAGTCGGCGTCGATTTTCTCGAGCGCTGCAACCTTTCGTTTTACCATTTTGGAGGAAAATGCGCCGATATCTTCGACGATGTTGAAAATCACCACTTTCCTCCCTCACCAAGACCCTCTCCTCTCCGCCTTTGCGATTTGGAAATTTTCTAAATTTTGCCGAGCAACATTCTTATCGATAGCGCACACAAGGGTCCCCGCCGTTGTCAGGGGATATGGCATTCCATACTGTGCATGGCGGTAAGCTGACGAGTGGGGCTAGCTGTTTCTCCTCCACGTTGTTCTCCAAACATTGCCAAAGAGGGAGGTCAGTCTTGAAGCTTGGGTCGTCGAGGCTTAGCAACAAGGATGCTGCGGCTTAGCTCAGCGAACGAACTTCGGTACCTAGGTACCTAGGTAAGTACCTACCTTACAGACAGACAGAATCAATTAAATCCACACAACCGACCTACCTCCACCCGCCTGAACGATTCCCACAGGAGCTTCGAGATTTGCAATCTGTTCAGATCATGGCAAACAAGCTGGAATCTTGGAGCCTGATGTACATTATTTAGCCATGTAAGAAAACAGAGGCGTCCATGAAATTGCAGGTAAGCTGCAGAAAAAGAAAAAGAAAAAATCTCCTACGTAGGTATTTCTCTGGATCCACGCGCCGTGAATGGACTACGGTACGGTACCGTACCATTTATGGGGTTACATCAAACCGTCAGGACTTTTTACACTTTGCGGCTGAACTGCCATTCGCTCACCTGCTCTCTCCAAGCAAGCAAGCAAGCAAGCAAGCAAGCAAGCACAGCACCCCCGGTTGTTGGGCGCGATCGGTCCAGTCCTCAGGCATGGGGCATAATACGGTAAGCACGATGGTGGCACAAACGGGATAGATAACCGCTGGGCGTATTTCAATCCTGGTTTCCGGATATCCAGTTTAAGCAGTCATTTAACCGATGGTGCAACATTGGGTGGGAAGCAAGGCGTTTTTTTTCTTGTTTGTCTTTGTTGGATTTATCCATCCGCTTCATTTGGTCTGCATAGGTACCTAGGTACATACCTACGATACGAGCAAGCGCTCATATTCCGCGGCTATCTTTCACTATTTCTTTATTCCAATTTCATCTCTTGTTTCCCCAAGACTTCAGCCAATCAATGATGGATTCGAGTGACAACAAGGATGGTCCTGTCAATTCAGCTGGGCGTTTAGGAGCCGCAATTAGCACATATCATTCTCCCCTCCAGGAACAGAAACACGGGCTGCTCGCTTCATTCTGAAAGCTGGAGGTCATCATGGTTGGGCATTCGGAGTTGTCTAACCCACCACAATCCGCAGTAGCTGCTGCCTGCTGCGCCCCATTCCAGATGATCCGCAACCCCTCATTTGCTACCACGCCAGGTCCGCCATGCGTGCAGCCTTACCAATGCTACTTACCCAGATAAGTTAATAAGTCACTCTGCGCCTCCACTGAAATGCACTGCTTCGCGCGGATGAGCACATCGCCAACACAGCACCGAAACCAGCTCTGGCCCTTTCTTCATGCCCGAGTGAGACCAGACCGGTATTTAACACCGGCTCCCTCCAAACCCCATAGCCTGTATCCAGTTGGATTAGATCCACCTTGTTGAATTGAGTTTGCCTAGACCACAATCATCGGCCTCGCTCACAACAAGACAATCAATCACATAATACATCACCAGGCAAATTTGATAGGCCCGGTACAAGGGCGGGATTCAAATGTCAAACACAGAGGCGCCTCCACCAGCTGCGAAGATTGGACGCCCGGCGCAATGGAACGAGTCTAAGTCTCGCAAGTTGGCGAGATTGTACATGTACACGACCTTACCCATAGAAAAGATCATCAAAGCACTTGATGATGGTTTCTTCAAGCCAGGGCAAGTAAACATAAATGACTGCGGTTTACATCGTGCCAAAACCACTAACAAGCATCAAACCAGGCGCAACTCGGCCCAAAAGACGCTAAACAAGATGCTGGGCCATGATCCTCGGTACTTGCGTCCAGAAGGGCGTGAAGAGATGAATGACCGGATAAAAGGCCTGGCACATTCCACCAGCCGTAGGAGAAGCAGAACAGACACGTCACGGACATCTCCGGAGATCAACAGCCCAATCGATCGAGGCGATTACCAGGCTTGCCGCGACAAGGAGACCATGGTGGAGAATTTCGGCTTACACCCTCTGAAAACCCAACCGGATGAACTCCGCGACTTCAAGGTCGAGTCGCCATCTGATTATTCACCGACTGCACTCACGGCACCTTCCCCCGGCGTACACTCCCTCAACGCCTACTCGCCTGCTGCATACTCTCCATACCAGTCTCATAACCCATGGCACCGCTCCCAAATGTCGCCGCTACACATTGATACTTCATCTGGAGCGCCTACACCGAATACGCCATCTGGAATCGAGTCTCATGCAAGCTACCCGGATGCTCTATTTGTACCGAAGCCTCTTGCGCAAAGCAACACTGTACTCTCATCTTCGACTACCGCCACCACGGCCAGCATTCGCGACCTCAAGGAAAGATTGTCCATGGCGTCGACAACATTTGCGAAGCAGGTGTCATCTCTTATACGCCAGTGGACGATAGGCAGCGAAACCAACTTACCTCTTCAGCCCCATTCAGGGGCAGGTAAAGGGACGGATCCGGATCAGATCGAGGTGGACATGTGGAGAAGGCCTCTCCCTGGAGAGTTCTTCAAGGCTATCGACATGTGTGATCAAGATCCAGATAACTGGCAGGAGATTGCAGATATGATATATTGTATTTCGGACTTCTGGCTTCTTCCCAACAGCAAACTATCCGATATGGCCCGACAATATCTGGAGAAACCAACTCCGGCTGCCTTGGATGAGCGCGACTGTTTCGGCAACACCCTTTTGCACCTATTTGGAACCTACGTCGTGGATGCATCAGATTGCGACTACGTCTTCCGGAAGATGATTTGGCCAGCAACCACAGAACAACTGTGCGCGACAAACACCGGAGGGCAGACATTCCTTCACGTCCTTGCTAAACCATGGTTTTTAGGCCTGGAAGAATCCACTGCGGCGCTTCTGCAGCTGCTTTCACATGTCCAGGTTACATGTCCAAAAATCTTCACGCAATGTGACGTTTATGGCCAGACCTTCTTCCATCACATGCAGTCGACGATGCAACCAAACCAAACCGGCCACGCGGCAATGTCGACAATTCTGCAAATGTTTGACAAATCACTCATGCCGCAACGCGATGCCTTTGGTAGCAAGCCAATTGTCGATTCGAACTTTGCAGCTCCAAGGAGACAGCATATCCCGCCGCTATCTCCATTGGCAGAAGAGATGGGGTCACCCACGTCAAGCATCGGTGCCGCATGGCCAGGACAGGACTCTCCATCAGAGCGTCTTGCCAAGCACACTGCTTTGATGAAAATCGTTACAGGGGCCGACAACAATCCGTCGCTCGAGGACGAGGAGGGACGGAACTGCCTGCACTGCCTGGCCGAGGTTATCCTCGATAGCGACAAGCTGCAAGAGAAGTGTGCTTCGCCGTCCAATAGTCGACGGCCTCCTAAGAGGGCATACGATCAGAAAGGCACAGAGAAGTCGCCAAAGCAGGGCCCTGGCGACAAGACAGTTGACAACATTATCAGCCAGATCACATATGATGGCCCTCTAGCCAGCCGTCTGAAGTATCTCAGGGGTCTACTCAGCTGCCCTGGAATAGATCCGAACCATTACAGCAAGGACGGTAACACAGTTCTCATGGCGTTCATTCAACACCTTACAGACGTGGACGAAGACAAGCACCGAAACTTGGCCGCGATTCTCAACACGCTGATTGATGTAGAAGGAAAAGGCCGAGGTCCTATCCTCGAGGCCCGAAACCGGAACGGAGAGACTCCACTTCTCATGGCTGCTAGATTGGGGCGAAAGACGGCGTTAAAGACGCTGCTGGAGCGAGGTGCCAACGTGCATGCCCGCGACGTGAATAAAAGGGGAATTTTGGACATTATTGACGAGCAGTTGGGGTCTGTTGAAGCAAGGCAAGACACCACTGTCTACGGCAGACTTGAGGCTTGCAGAGTCTTGCTCACAGGAAGGTACAAGGAAGACTGGGCCGGTGGAGATGAAGTGTGCCAGAAGCCCAGCATTCTTGATGAGTGGCAGGTGAAGAAGACATAGGATGCTAGTTGCTGTTGGGGGGATGACTAAGAAGGAGGTTTACGATATTTATGTGCATTTGGGCGTGTTTGGGAACTATTCATCTATCTTGGGCATGTACTTTAGAGATACCCGATGCTGTGGCTTCATTCTTTTTTTTTGGTTTTTCTTTCTCTTTCTTTCTTTGGGCTGTGGAAAAGGAGTCTGCGCATCGCGGTTGTAAACGTTTAATGAGTATATGATGACTATTCTTTTTCTTACTATTTCTAATGGTCCTCTGGTACACAGACTGAGGGTCTTGGAACAGGATGCATTGGTGAATAGTGACAGGCAATGAAGTGACCTGCCCACCATAGACCAAAATACCTACCCAACTTACGCAGGATCAGTTGCCCCCGCATCCCCACGTCCGTTCAACGGCTACTGATCGGCTATGCTTTCCCGAGCGGGAACCTGGACCAACTAAAACGTCCGAAGTTGAGCCACCGCGAGCCATTTCTCAATATATTCTCAGTCTATTCAATTGAACTTGGACTGCTTGTTACTCTGTTTTTATAGCAAATAGCCCTGTGTCAGCCAACCCGCATCAAGTCTGGGAACATTCTGATGCTGAAAATCTCCAGGATAGTCAGACCCAAAAAACTTCAATTCAAACGTGCCTCGTTCGTCGCAGTGCGCCTCAGGTCCTTTTCTTTCACATCCACATACCAGAAAATGGCAGACACAAAATCAGCACGAGACCCTATCGTTGAAGCTCTTCACGAGTTTACAACGTCAGTACTACACCAAACTTGGACTTATTTCCTATACCAGTACCAGTACGCACTAACAAGATCACAGATGTGATGTCTCGGACGCGCTCTGCAAGCTCAAGTTCCGCAACGGAGGCTTCCTCTCGGGCCTCATCATGTGGTCCCCGGAACGACAATCCGGAACGACCAAGATTGTCGGACCGGCTTACACGGTCAAATACGTGTCCAACGACGACCCTACGCCAAAGCTTTCATACCACTATGTATGGATTCCTTCAGCCTTTTGCTTGCTGGGCGCACATGATTTTATTGCATCATCATCACATATCAGCGCCTGAGTGGGAAAACGATCGAGGCTGGAAATGGGTGATGTTGCCAACTGACTCCGATCACTTGTACGATAGATCGACTCTGTTCCCCAAGGCGCCGTGATCTTTGTCTCATGCCCGCCGAGAGTGCCGAATGCGGTCTATGGCGGCCTGATGTCGACTCGGGCCCAGGCAAGTGGTGCTGTTGGGTCTGTCATAGATGGCCGCTTCAGGGATGTTCAGGAGCATAGGGATCTGAACTATCCGGTTTGTTTATCTGAATTCACTATCCGTCCACCCACGACATGCACAGAACTAATCAGAGCCCTTCAACTCCATGCATGCGCAAGTAGATCTTTGCGCGCGACACAGGGACATCGCCACCCGCTGAGCTGGTCAAGGTGGTCGGCGTCAACGTCCCGGTGAAGCTGGCTACGAACGATCAGGACATGACGGTCAATGCGGGCGATTATCTGATCGCGGACCTCAACGGCGTGGTGGTGTTGCCTAAGGCTCTAGCCGAGCAGGCATTGCCTCTGATGAAGAAGCAGGTGGAGGCGGACTCCAAGATGGCAGAGGAAATCAAGAAGGGGATGTCGTTTACGGAGGCGAGCAAGAAGTTTAGAAATTAAGGCTATGATACATACTCAACCTATGAATGTCGCCGCCACAGGGAGCAATCCATGATTTAAAGAAAAGCCACCAAGATAATATTGATCCAGTGAAAAAAGGTCCATTTCCATGCCTGGCTGTCGACATGGTTAGAGCGCCTTGTCCTTACTATTCAACCCAAAGATGGACTACTCTGTTTTGTTGTCAAGTGAGTAAATAAAGCAACCAGTTGAGTGGTTGATTCAACCGACCTGATCATTCAAACAAGTTTATCACTACCAAAGCCGGCGTTGCGCTGTTTGAGAGGGTTCTAGGCTGAATTCCTTTGAACAACGGGCCGCGTGTTGTTAGCAACATTCAACTGGTTACTCACTCGTAGCATCTTTCCTGGCTCCTTACATTGCTATTTATGGCAGATGCACACCCTGGTACAATTTCCACCGAGCGATTCTCTGACGACATACAAATTCATTGAACGCCACGAGTTTGAAGGAGAAAGTATCGACAATGTCTGACAACCAAGATGGGGGTTTCAAGCCCACCTGGAGCTTCGCAGGCCTTGGAGCTGCCACTGCTGCATCTACCACTAGCCGGAGGTCGAGCCGCAAACATCCAGGTACCGGAGGGGGAAGAAGCAGCCCGACGCCGTCGGTGGCACCTTCGCAGAGAACTGTGACTTCTAAATCAGCCGATCGCACATCGCAGCGATCTACTGCCCCGGCCTCGTCTTCCACCTCGACTTCTACCCACAAATCGAAAAATCAGTCCAGGGAAGATGACGACAAAACCATCACGAGCCAGCGCCGCCCCGCAGCGAGGGGAGTTGGTACACGAGAATGCGCCGTCTGCACAGAAGAATTTCCAGACTCGAACTTTCCCACCAAGGCCGTCACCAGCGCATGCAGCCACGCGATAAATACTTGCAAGACCTGTCTCAAGACATCGATCCGCTCGGACATGAACAACAAGTTCTGGCACCGCATATCCTGCCCAGAGTGCGGCGCCTCTCTGATGCAAGAAGACGTGGAGCGCCATGCAGAACCGGAAACAATCGAAAAGTACCGAAAGCTCAAGGAGAATGCCGACCGGCAGGCATCGCCCAGCTTTCGCTGGTGCGCCGCGGGCTGCGGCGCGGGACAGGAGCACTCCGGCGGGCCCAACCAGCCCATGATGATCTGCCAGCAGTGCAATGCCAAATCCTGCTTCAACCACGAAAGCCGATGGCATGAAGGGTTCACTTGCAGGCAGTGGGACAAGGTTACGGAGCCGGATGAGTCCGTGGCATCGACAAGGAGGGCGCCCGCTGTGGCAAGATCTGAGACATCTTCCAGAAGAAGCTTGTTCAGTGGTGCCTCCGAGGCTTCTAAAAGACGAGACAAATCCAGCAGCGCGTCTGTGGCACCCTCGGGGGCGGTGTCAACGGTATCCTCTCGAAGGCCACTGTCTACGACAACTTCGGTTGCATCATCGCGAGCATCTGTACGCTCAACTACCCCAAAACTCACAAGCGCATCAACACGGATCAACGCATCTGGAGCATCAAACTTGTCTAGAGCAACATCGCCGACACCAAGCCAAAGCAGCTCGAGAACTGTTCGCCCTCCACCACCCTCAGCTGCCTCGTCTGCCAGCCACATCTCCCGCGGTAGACAAGGCAGCAGCACGACTTCGAGGTCAGGAAATGTGTCAGACCGTCAGTTGAGCGAAAGAAGGCTGATATCGATCCGTGAAGAAGAAGAGGCGACAAACATAAAGTTCAGCATGGAGCTGGCCCGAAGGCTCCAGCTAGATGAAGATAGAGCCACCGCAAAGTTTTACGAGGACGAAAGCCTAAAGACTGCCCGAGAGCTTGCTGCCGAATTCGCCGCCGAGGAGCACGCCAGTCGAGAGAAACTCAGCTTGGGCCTCGCACGCCGGCTACAGGAGGAGTGGCACGCCATGGACGAGGAAGAAAGAGAAAAGAGCAGCGCAAGCGTGGCGCGCCGCCTCCAGGAAGCAGAGGACGCGTCTTTAGCGAACACGGACTTTATGATAGCCCAGCGCCTCCATCAGGAGGAAGAGGCAAGAGCTCGCTCCGGGGGCCAGCACTGGGATCCTGAGCTCCGCGGCGGCGGCATCACTTTAAGTCGGCCACGTTCACCCAGGAGCAGGAGGGACAGCCGGCGACACGGTCGTGACCACGACTCCCGCCATCGCTCCAGCCGTTCTGGCCGAGACGATGAGAGACGGCACCGCCATGGACGGCCGAGCGAGCTAGACGACATCCGTCCGCACAGGAGGCGGGAGAGGGAGGAGCACGAAGATCCTCACGAAATACGGAGGCTTTACGAAGAACAGAAACAAAAGGAGGAGCGAGAGAGGCGCGTCCGCAAAGAAGAGCAGCTTGCCGCAACACAGACACGCCAAGATAAAGAAAAAGAGGAACTTGAAGAAGCAGCCCGGAAGCAGGAGGCGCTGAGAGAGCAGAAGAGACGGGAGGTGGCGGCTGCCACAGCCGAACGGGAGCGGGAGCAGCAGGCAGCGGCTGCTCAGCTGAAGAACAGGAGAGAAGCAGCGCGTGCCGAGAGGGCGCGCATGGCGGCCGAACGAGGTATCCCACAGCCCGCTGCAGGTGCTGCGCAAACCTATGTGCAGGCCGACGCAATTCAAGAGGCGAAGATGAGGCGCAAGCAAGAGCGGGCGAGCCAGGCGGCCATCAAATTGCTGTCAAGACCTTGCCCTGAGTGCAAGTTTGACACTTTTAAAGCTGAAGGATGGTGAGTTTCCCCTGGCCCCTGGATCCCTTTTGGGGCTGGCAGTAGCAAATGAAAAAGGGAGCATAACTCGTATTACTCGAGCTTCTCCCCCCATCTAATACCTACCACTTTAGGAAAGAGGGCGACAAATGATCTACTAACACATACATTTGAAAATAGCGATCACATTACCTGCAGCGCGTGCCATCATCAGTGGTGTTGGGTGTGCCGCTCCGCCTGGACAGATATGGGCTGTTCAAATCTGGGCTGTGCTGGAGGATGAAGATATATGAAAGACTCGTGCTAGGTTGTGTTAACATGGCCAGTGCCTAGATATAAAGATATGACAGCGTTGTTCTTTTGTTCCGTGCACTGATAGCTGAATAGCCTCTAGCTTGCGTAGCGATAGTTTGGCTGTTCACACGTGGCAGCCTGTCAATCATTTTATCTTTCACCATTTATTTCCCGTGAAATTTTGGACTGGTACCTAGGATTTACTATTAGTGTGCAGCAGGCTCCATTTTAACATATCCGGGATCCCCTCATATAACACCAGTATCAGAGAAAAGTAGGCTCTTGACTGAGCGTCTACCACAGTTTTTATACGTTCTTTTATAGTGAACAATCCGGAAGACTTACTCCCTTCCAAACGGACCAATATGCAGACAAACAAGAGACCCAAAGAAATCTCTCTTCTGAATTCAGCAAAAGGGGTAGGAAGAGTTGGCGCCCGGCTGAGTTTGCTGAAAGATTTACACGAGACTACGTCTCGAGAGTTTGATGAAGCCGATGTGAGGACATGTTATCAGCCAAAGGAGGCTACAAAGCGCGGACTCCTGAGCTTTCGCTAGCTCGACTTCCTGGAGTACAGGAAGGTGGTGTGATGTCATAGGCGTGCAAGATGTCTACCCACCCCATCCCGACATACTTAAACAGTTTTACACGTGGCTGGGCTTAATGAAGACGCAGAAGGTCTATGCTGTGCTAGGCCTGTCATCCCTGGCTGTGCGAATGAAGTCTTTGATCTTGCGTCCGGTTCCGTAGAGTATATCGGCTTTCGGCTTGTAGATATGGTGTCGATCTGAAGCGCGTCGGGTGTTCTCGATTACTCGTGGCAGAGAGCTGTTTACCACAGCTTTGAAAAGGTTTTCAACACCTTCGCGATTTTTGGCAGAGCATTCCAGGTATCTTTCGGCACCAATAGCTCTTGCCGCCTCTTCGCCCTAAAATACCCCGCACAGCCCGATGATCAGTGATATGCTCGTGCGTAAAACGGACATCCATCCATCGCCAGGCTGTATTACGTGTACTCACATCATAGCGTGAAACAATCTTGCACTCCGGGATAAATGCAAGTTCAAGATGAGGCCTTCGACGGTCACTCTTTAGGCCTGCAAGAAATACCGGTACTCCCTCGGCGTTTTTGCGAGCTTCATCTATCCACTGCAGAATCGGGGTTAGCAGTTGAAGTGACCGTGCAAAGATGACATTTTACCCGTCACTTCACTTACACGAGTTGTACAGGAAGACAGCGAGGCCGAATCGCCAATCGAATAGCAGATGACAATTGCGTCCCACCAACTCTGGGCAAGATAACTAATGTCACTCTCTTCCTGACCGCCACCACAGTCGTGTAGCTCGAGGCGGCAGGAGGTACCTCCTCCGCATGGGAGAAGAACTGAGTGCAGGTCTTTGTTGGTGGGGTTGTACTCCTTGTCAAAGTGTGCCGTGATAAATTGTCTAGGGAACACACAAGCTTAGAATCAGCAAAGCACATATAAGTATATTCTTGCGTTTCACCGGAGGGGCCGGCGTGGTGGCTTTTACTTGATCAAGCTGCTCTTTCCTACAGTCGCATCGCCGACAAGAGCAATCTGCATGCGGTAGTCTCCGCACTGGGTGTCCTGTGGGCTCAGAACCCTGGGGCGGTCATCCTCCATTGGCGGAGGCCCCTCGAGGGTGAACATTGAGCTTAAGCGCGATGACAGGCCATGGATTGTCCGGTGGCTAGCCCCATTTGGTGTACCTGACCGATCCGGCTCCGTAAGCTTATTGATATTGAGACTCAGTCGCCGCGGGCTCGTATCGGCGCCGCCTTGAAAGGCGGAACGTCGACGTGATGAAAAAAAGACATCACCCAGGGACGTTCCCGGGCGTTCCAGATCGGGTCCATCGGGGCGGTTACTTGCTGTCGAACTTTTGCGGCTGCGCCTAGAAAAAGCTCTTGTGAGGATATCGAGGCGTGCCAGCTTTCTAGGTGGCTCTTGGGGGTGCTTGTTTTCATCATTGTCGTTGTCAAAATCCATTGACAGCTGCCCGGGTTGCTTCTTCTGCAGTTTTTTGTGAGGCTTTTCCTGGGAGGGCTGTTTCCGTTGCTGGTGTGCCTGGCTCTCCTGTTGCTGTTGCTGCTCATCGTATGGCGGCCTGTCAGTTCATGTCTCACAAAAGCCAAAGTTGTGTCTTGCTGTTGATGAAGTGGCGGAGTGGACATGTATTGCGGGGCATCGACAGCCAAGAACGTTGCCTGGCCTCATGGTTTTTCGTTTGGGCAAGAGAGACAACCCAATCAAGGGCAAAAATTCGATTCCGGTAGCGATCAATACCAAATTCGAAATGGCTATGAAGACAAGACCGATAGTGATCGCTCCTTCCTCGCAAGATATATCTCCCCGTACCATAGTAATGCTAGTAACGCCCCCGCCATGTGCATACTGGTGAACCAAGGAGGTGCAGTTGCCTCGAAAGAGCAATGAAAAGAGCAGGGGAAAATGGAAGCCAGAGCCATAGCTAGAGGGAGGGGGGGTGGAATGAGTAAAAAAGGGACTGGGCTTTTTCCCCCATAGATTAAGAGAAAGGTTCGCCAGACTAACCTTGTGCCAAGCAACGCGACGCTGGGCATCGGCCTCACGTGGCAAAGAGTAGTGCACCACCGGAGGCCGCTCTCTTTTGTCGTGAGCCGAGTTGAGAGGCCCGATGTATTTCAAATGCTCTCCCGGAGTCTTTGCACGATCAGTTTGATGAACAGCCCCATCTGCTGGAGTTCCCGGCCGATCCCCCACGTAGAAAGCGTGGGCAGACTTGCCACCATTGCCGCCTTCAAACTCATCTCTCCGTCGCTTGGCCAGCCGCACAATTCCCGTGGGGTACGACTTCAACTCGCGCTGGTACCTCTCAATCGGGCTGATGGGATCAGGCAGAGCTGATAGCCATGAAGAGAAGCCCGGGTGGATGACTGAGTTTCCCTGCTCGTCCAAGTCGGCGTACAACGGTTCCGTAATCATCTCCACGTCGTCCTTGTTAATACTGCCATTGCGTCGACCTCTGCCGGCTGTGAACTGAAATGGTCCATCAGGAGTTGTTGATCCTATTGACTGTGAACGTTCCGGATGGTTGGGACGCAGAAACGCGTCCATAGGCCAGTCTAGGTCCATCATGTTGGACGATAGAAGCTAGGCTCCTTCGGGTAAGAACCCTTGACGTTGTTCTGATATGTCAACCCTGGAGACTTTTCTTTGGTTTTGAACCACCTGTAAAAGTATAGATCGAGATCCCCTAAACCGAAGGAAAGTGAATGATTTTATGCTTTTCGAAGTCGTGGAAAATCTGCATTGACATGAGTTGACAAGGCTCGTGGTGGGGAGGTAGCGATGTAAACAAGCAGGCATCAAGCCGCGAGATCTGCGCAGAACTTGGAAGTCAGTGGGTCCTTGGTACCGCGTTTGCTTCCCTTGGGCGTCTGCCAGCTTTATCTCATCCCTGATTCATTCTGCTCTCACCTTAGAAACGCGTCTGTTTCTTTGTATCAGTGGCAGGCCTGATATGGTTCTAGCATCACCCAAGCACCAGTTTGGTTGCCGTGTTATCCCCCAGAGGTATCGGTTTACCAAATTGTACCCGCTTGGTTTCCTCCAGTAAAAACGCAATTTGAAGGGCAGAAGCATTAAGAAGCTAAAAACTCGATCTCCTAGAATTATATGGTCCTCCTTGCATTCCTAGTTATTAGGATAAATATCATGCGCTGGTGCTCCACATGTGTACAAGGATGGCGCATTGCGTTAGGCGGTACCAACTCCCAAGTTACCCAATTCAACGCCTGTCTGGATAGTTCTGGAGGGAGAGCTGTGGCGCTCTTTGTTGATACTGCAGACATACTCCCTTGCATCATTCAAAAAATAATGCATCATCAGCTGGCTTTTTCTTTGCAACGGAGATGTGCGAAACACAAAAGCAAGACGTTTAACCCACTTCGTCGCGTATTGTTCCCCTTTCCACCTTACTGACTAGACTATTATCTAGCATGCTAAAAAAACGCTCCAAATACCGCACTACGTCTATGTTGCTATGCTATTCGTCCCATCCACTCAAGAACGATTGAACGTGGTATATACGGCGTAGCTGATGATTACATGAATGCCTACCTACCTGTCTACCTGCCCTAGGTACCTGCCAAGTTTGGTAGCGAGAGATCTGGTCAATTGGCAAACTTCATTGTCCCTCTTTTTTACAGGCTTGCAACCGCAGCTGACCAGACAATTTCGAGTACCGGAAAATCATTAGCAATCCTACATATTGGGAACAGCATCGAAGGTATGTCGTTGATAACCGGTTGAAGAGTCCAAGCCGTGCGAAGAAAAGACCTCACACTAAGCCTACGGGAAATAGAAAGGCGAAGTTTTGAAGCACCACGTGCGACTCGGTGTTGGTTTCACACTGTGTCTCTACCGGGTCTAGCCGCCTTGCCGCGTCGGTAGGCAATGTTTGAAATGTTTCTTCGCTTTATGTTCGACAATATCAACACAAATAGGATAGTCGACTTGTGATTTTTTTTTCGTGGGGAATTAAAAAAAAGTCATAGCTTACATATTTATTCAGCCTCTAATTTTTGCACCTCTGTCCCGTTGCCGCCTCAATGCGTTGAGCATGCAACCTTTGATGTTCAGTCCGGTGCGCCGACTCGGTTTCCGAGCAGCAAGCTCCGTGATCCGGGCGGCATCCCGAGGATGGAAAAGCCCAACGACGTGCAAGGGCTGCCATTGCCACCGCCGGATCAGCAGCTCCCATCGTAGCCCTCAACGCCCCAGCATGACCGGTGAAGGGTTACCACAAATGGCTAGCCGACCTCAAAACCGCGTCGCGGCTGCGTATTACCGAGGCGGCACGTCGCGAGCCATCATTTTCAACCAAAAGGACCTCCCTAAAGACAAAGAAGCATGGGCTCCGATATTCATAGGCTCCATAGGCAGTCCGGACCCTGCTTACGGTAGACAACTGGACGGAATGGGCGGTGGCATCTCCAGCCTTTCGAAGGCGTGCGTTATTGGCCCACCCACCGTGCCGGGCGCAGATGTGGACTACACTTTTGCGGCGCTGGGGGTTTTTGACAGCAGCGTTGACTACTCGAGCAACTGCGGCAACATGAGCGCCGCTGTAGGGCCTTTTGCCGTCGACTCGGGTCTAGTGCCTGTGCCGCCGGAGATGGTGTTCAAAGTTGTGAGGGGAGCGCTTTTGACGCCGGGCGATGACACCGCGGCCATGTTTACCGTGCGCATACACAACACAAACACGGGAAAGCTCATAAACGCGACTTTCCCAATCGTCCCCGGTGATGCCGACGCCCCGAGCGGCGTGGAGGCTGCATCTCATGGCACGTTCACCATCGACGGCGTGCCGGGGAGCGCGGCACCTGTGAAGTTGGACTTTGTGAGGCCGGCCGGATCGCGAACGGGGAAATTGCTGCCGACGGGGAACCTGGTCGATCAGGTGGAAACGCCGTTTGGTCGGGTGCGAGCAACGCTCATCGATGTAGGCAATCCGTGCTGCTTCGTGTCCGTCGCGGACCTGGGCGTCGAGGACCCAACCATGAGCGCCGCTGCAATCGATGCGGATGAAAACTTGTTGAATAGGCTCGAGGCGGTCAGGCGACGTTCGGCTGTCATGATGGGGCTGGCGACGTCCACCGACGATGTAGCTGGGAGCGTGCCCAAGATCGGATTCGTGTCTCGCCCAACCTTTGATGCAAAGGGTGCTGCCGTAGTCGTGCGGGCGATGTCGGTAGGGCAGCCTCACAAGGCAGTCCCGGTGACTGTTGCTCTTGCGTTAGCTGCTGCTGCAAAGCTTGACGGAAGTGTTGTTGCCGACTGTGTGGTAGGCAACCAGCAGTCTGTGGATGGTTCTGGGAGCATCGACGTCCATCACGCAAGCGGTTCTTTGACGGTCGGGTCCAAATTTGATGCTGATGGAAATCTAGAACATGCGACTGTATACAGAACAGCCAGGCGTTTGATGGATGGAAAGATTTATTGGAAGTAATAGCACATTGGCGTCTATCCCGCTCCGAGAAACGCAAGAATCGTATCGTTCGGATGGCCAAGGTCTTTTCGTTTTGCTCTGTTGCTCAAATATGGAACAGAGAACCTTGATGCGCTTGTCTGGCAGTCTCTGATTTTTGGTAGCCTGTCGGAAAAATTTGGTCCAACACAAACAGCCGGCTGTCTGTCACTTTCTCTTCACCAGGAAACGACAAGGAACAACGGGCGTTCTACTCCCTAAGCTCAATATCAAGCTGAAAAGCTCTACCCAATTGCCGGTGCGGACTTTTATCTGAAAAAATAACAGGTCACATTGTACAATTCTTTCAAATCGACACATACAATCATACCCTTTCCAGCTTCAACTACTGCCACGAAGGTACTGAAAGTGGCCACCATGATCAACAGGACTGTCGAATATGAGGCCACGCATGCAACCAGCAAGGGAACCTACGAAATATCTCGCTGTGCTATCCGGGTCATCGATGAGGATTCCAAGGTGGCACGGGACTGGATACTCAGAGCAAGTCTGGCACGACAAGGCTTGATTGAAGGGGAAGCTCCCGCAAACGTCATGGCGTCCTGTGAACGAATACCCTCTTCGCTCAATCTACGGCAACTGAAGGATATAGAAGAAGATATACTGGAGCAATTTGATCTCGACAAGTCTGTTATTCAGTCTGTGGTCAAAGAAATACGTAAAGTCTTGCTGGTACAAGACAACTCCCGAACTATTCACAGCGAATGGGACAAAAATACTGACGACTGCTCTGACGTTTTATCTAGGCCTATCAGAGCCTGATCAGAGGTTGTAACCAGCCCACGGTATGTTATTCTTATGTCCAAGAAATGCACAATTCCTTGGCGAAGCAGCTTCTAATGGTTAACTACTTACAGGGTCTCGATCACCAGACGGATGTCGTCATGGAACTCGCTTTCAATCTCGCATTTCTCGCCTGGATCTTGGTGTTCATCATCAACTATTGAGATGTATCAAGTTACCTTCTCAACCAACAAGACACCAGAGAACAACGAAGACGACAAACCGAGGTCTACAGACAAATTTCGTGAACGAACCGAGGCACATAAGTCTTGTGGTTTGACTGGAAGGACTTTTTGCGATTGGAATCCCGTCAAAGGTCGAGCTAATGCACTTTGCCGTTCCAACTCAATACAATCCTGGTTTTGCCTCGGCAGGATCAACTAGTCGCCGCCTTCTCGTCGAAGGAGGTCAGAAGGAAGTTTTCATGATGAGTGTGTACAATAAACCACCCACAAGTGTATCATGTATGGCTGGTTATTTGGGTATTGAGGCGTTTTTATGCTGCCAAGAAGACAGCGGTCAGGCTGGCATCCAACAGCAAGACTTCACCTCGGTTCGCTTGCAGTATACCCTGAGATGCCTCGGCTGTTGGTAATTGCGGCTGATCGTATTCAATCTCGTAAAGGTAAAGGGAGGATTTGAAGTGTAGATATGCTACAACGAAAAGCCTCAATATACAGGCAGACAACGCAAGCATCACCAAATTTAGCCTAGGGCTGGGGCTTGAACGAATCAAAGTCGGTCAACCGAGGATATATCATTGATAAACTATAGGTTTTCATTGGATTGGACAAACAAGCCGCCAAGAACATGTAGACTATATCATGCAGCCATGTTTGTGAATTGTCGAATCAAAGCAAGCTGCGTGTACTACAGTATTCGTTAGGTACATGAACACCGGTCGAGCCGCCTACGCTCTGGTGGCCAAGCAGCTTTTTTTCCTGCTGTACGCCGGTGTACAACGCGTAGAAGGGCGTGGCATCTTTTACAGTTCATTCCCTTGCAGTGCCAAGTCCAACAAGAGAGTGGGAAAACCAGCAGTTTCCTTCAAGGGAGGACTTGTTTTTCTTTACGTTTAATACGCACAAAAAAGATCATGCCAAGAGATCCCGTGAATCAGCTTGATGTAACCCCCCGAATATTCTTTGCAGTCAGCACCCCAACGAAGAACGCCTGTTTACCGATAATTACTCCCTAAATCGGATATCGGCCTCGTGCAGTAAGTTCTTAGTACGTACGCGCTTCAGCTGAGCTCCAGTTAATTCTCTAGTCTCCCCAAGGTCGCAGTTACCAGCTTGTTTTACGAAGTAGTTCACGTTTTGCGGTGGCTTGGAGCAATTTAAAGGGATACCCAGTACGGAATCCAAGGTTTTGCAAACCTACCTATTTTGGGCAGTGCATATTTTGGTGATTTGCTGCATATATAAAATTTAAATTGAGGGTTCCTGGCTTGTCACCTGTCTCGTTTTATTCTGTACGGCAGAGGAGCTATGCAGCTATGCAGCTGTCAGCTCAGCGCAACAGTAATCATAACTTTAATTTTATCGGCCTTGCTTCTCAAAGTATGGTCTGAGGTGAGCTTCTATCTCTTTTATCGACAACTGAGACGTCGAGATAGTTTCCTAGTTTAGGTGTTCACAGAACGGCACAGCTACCGCGGAGTAATACTGCTGAACCAGGAAATGCCTGCCAACATTCTGTGCCAAGGATGTTGTAATCAATCAAGCAAAATGGTACCCAAGGTTTGGATGCACACCATCACAAGACTTCTGGGCAAACAAGCTTGCCCACTTCAGGCAGCTGCTCTGAATTGCTTGAATACTGTAAGCTACATTCTGTCTCCTTACTAAGCAAACATGCCGTAGGATTTCTTTTTGGGTCAGCAACCGTTTTACCGGTAATTCTTAATTGTTAGTTCTTTTTCTCTTTGCTTTTCTTTCATTGTTCTTCCCGTCTCCCCGCATGGCTTTTCGTCACCTGGTAAATAAAGCTGGCTTGGCCAAGTTCGATCCCTTGAGATTTGTCGTTAATGGATTGGGCATATCCTTTTCCGTGCACAAAACGTAAACTCCACTATCTCCACATTGCCACAAACTACGACCCGCAGAAATTACCCCATATGGAGTCCTAGCCGAGCCGCTGCCATCCTATATGGTCCACCTCTCTCAACTAGCGCGGCTTTCACCGTCTCACGCAGCGGTGGCCGGGACAGCCTTAACAGGGTTGGGAAGAAAATCCTTCCAAACCTCCTCCTGGGCCCAGTCTACCCCGCACACCACATCTTCCCCTCAACCACTAAGAAATGAACTGTGGACAACCCCCAAGACATTCTGGGCTAAACCCCCCGGCAGATACACCCAACGACCTTTCGCCTCCCTTGAAAAACAAATCCAATTTGAATGAGCTAGCGAATTGGAACTTCGCCAATCGGGGCTTTGGTGATTGAGTCGCAACCTGGTCCTTCCTGGGGGAGAAACCGATCTTGTCAACGCAGCCCGTTAAACGTCCGACCGTCCGAGTCGGACGGTCCGACAGGTGCTTTTGTGGTGCCGCCTAAGGCAGGGTGACGCTGCCACCCACACTTTCTTTTACCACCCGTTCAAGTCCCGAACTACTTCGCACAGCATGTCCCACGCGGCAGCTTGAGCTCAGCCTACCACTTGATATTAAGCCACGCATTTCATCAAAGTTATGAGCAGCCACCTGCTTCATATGATTCTGGTTGATGCGCTATATTACTTGAAATATCTTCCTTTCCCGTCAATACGTCGTGTTGTGCAACCAGACCACTCCCACAACAAAAAACAAGCCCGGCAGTTGAACTGTTTGAGCAAAAAGGAAAAGGAGAAAGAAAGAAAGCTAACTAGAAATAATAACCGACTGTCAAAGAACGGGGAACCCCAACATTTCCCCACAACGTCTCTCCACAAGGATTCCAGCACTACCACGTATGTAGGTATGGAGCTGAAAACTCTCGCCAGCCGACTTTCAGCATGGATGTCTGCGCCTCTAGCCAAGGTTAAAGCAACGTGCCAAGGACATGGTCTGTATGTAGTCAGAATGAGGGGGAGGGTCCCAAATTTGATACCCTGTACGGGGTAACTCTTGGCTAAACAAGGTGCCCATATCAGCTGCCCAGAGCGGTTGGGGTTGTACTTTCCTTTCCCACAGACTTTGTGTATGTGGTAGAGAGACAAAAAAAAACCCCAATGGTCGGGCCAACCTGGCAACGCAGTATACCTGGTAGGGAACAGGAACAAGATGTCACCTGAGTTGATGCAAGCGCACAACGCAGTGAGGGTCGAATAGGCAAGCAAGCTACGTGCTCAAGAGTCAGCGCACCTCGAGGGGTTCCACGGAGCTTTACTATCATACTAGTTGCGTGTCACCGAATAGGAGGCTGCATGTCCTCGTGTGTTGCCAAGCCCTATGTGGAATCGAGAGGAGCAATATCCTTGATGTGGTAAGTCGTGGACCCTCATCAAAGTCGAGATCCTTTGACTTTTTTGTACTGTACCTTTCGCCTCCCTTGTCCACCACCCTCCAGCCGACCTTGTTACCCCATTCGGGCAAGACCGCTAGGTAGGTACCCCATACCCCCAACATGAGATCAGTGTAACTTGGTTCTGTACCAGGAGGTATTAAATCCCCAGTTCTACCCCGTCCCATCATCCAATGTTCACCAAGGGTCCCTCTTTTACCTCGTTCCTTTATTTCTCATTGCCAGTTGGCGTGTTCTCTTTTTTGCTCTAAGTGAAAAAGGACGAGCGAAGATCCAATCGGCAATCTTTGGTATCGGATCCTCCAGGCATATTTCCCCCCTGGAGTTTGCTTGCGGGCACTATACGATACTCCCGTGACTTGCAATCGAGGACCAAAGGCCGATACAAGCAGTAAACAGGATGTCCGACTTGGAAAAGGAGAAGCCCCAGGGCATCGAGGCCGAACAGGCGGCCAGCATCGAGTCCCCGACAACGACTCGGCCCCGGCCAGAGGACTTCAACTTCACCCCGGAGGAGCAGAAGAAGATCAAACGGCGCATGGATCTTCGAATCGTCACCACCCTCGGCTTCATGTACTGCGTTTCGCTCATGGACCGCACCAACCTGGGAGCGGCCAGTATTGCTGGCATGGACAGGGAATTGCGCCTCGACGTCGGCGACCGATATGTGAGTGGTTTCCCAGTCTTTACACTCGGTTTCTCTGGGTAACTACCTTGTATGTTTTGGAGTATTCAGCTGACCAGCTGGTGCCCAAATAATGTAGAGCATCATTACTTTGGTCTTTTTCATCACATACACGCTCTTTCAACCACCATCAACCGTCATTGTGCGTGCTGTCGGCCCACGGGTTCACCTTGCACTCATCACGCTTCTTTGGGGTGCCGTGATGATTGGTATGGGCTTTGCTCCCGACTGGGGCGCGATGGCTGGACTACGTGTTTTGCTAGGTATCCTCGAGGCTGGATTCTTTCCTAGCTGTGTGTATTTGCTCAGCACGTGGTACACCAGATGTGAGTGTTTTCTTGTGTTGCTCGATACTCGTGAGTGAACAATGCTGATAATGACCTTGCTTTTACTCAACAGACGAGGTTGGCAGACGTTACTCCGTCTTTTATCTCATTGGATGCGTTGCAAGCGCCTTCAGCGGTATCCTTGCCTTTGGTCTGATGCAAATGGCAGGCCTGGGTAATCTCAATGGGTGAGTGACGGTATTTCTTTTTGTCTTTTAATGGAATGAAAGGGGTCACTTCAACAGTGTCCAACTTTGCCGGGCCGCAGCCCCTTGCTATGTTTGGCAAAAACAAAGAACCTGTCATCTCATTTGGACCTAGAAAGCAAACTAACCGGCATTTCGCAACGTAGATGGCGTTGGATTTTCATTATCGAGGGTATCATTACCTGTCTCCTCGGTATTTCCGGCTACTGGCTGCTCGTCAATTTCCCCGACTCGACACGATCCAACTGGAGCTTCCTGGGCGAACGCGAGCGGGCATGGATTGTCGCCAAGATTGACGCCGACCGTGGAGACGTCAAGACTCAGCCGTTCAGCTGGAAGAAGTGGCTGGGCGGCGGCGCCGATATCAAGATCTGGATGTACGCCTTCATCTTCTTCAACTCGACCACCATCACCTACTCGCTGGCCTACTTCATGCCCATCATCCTCAACCTCAGCCTCGGCTTTGACGTCGGCACGTCGCAGTGCCTCGTCGCTCCCCCATACGTCTTTGCCGGCATCATCATGTTTACCGGCGCCGCCCTCGGCGACAAGTACCACGTGCGCGGCCCCATCATCGTCTTCAACATGCTGCTCTGCGTCATCGGCCTGCCCATCCTGGGCTTCCACACCGACGCCAAGGTCCGCTACTTTGGCATTTTCCTATGCACCGCCGGCGCCAACGCGAACATCCCTGCCGTCATGTCGTACCAGGCCAACAACATCCGCGGCCAGTGGAAACGCGCCTTTTGCAGCGCTACCCTCGTCGCTATGGGCGGCATCGGCGGCATCGCGGGCAGCCTCGTCTTCCGCAACCAGGACAAGCCCGGGTACCGGCCCGGCCTGTACGCCTGCATCACCTGCGCTATCTGCAACATCCTCTGCGTCGGAATTCTCACCCTTCTCTTCAAGAGGGAGAACGACAAGGCGGACAAGGAGGGCAAGCAGCTCGAGTGCTCTGCGGGCGACGATTTCCAACCCGGGTTTAGGTACACCTACTAAAGGGACTTTGATGACTGCATGGGATGACAACGGAATAAAATGTAATTACGGCTGGATTTCTCTTCTATATGGTTTCAAGCGTTGGGAGACGGGTACACGGTTAGCGCTATGATTCCTAGGAATGGACATGAATTGATCTTGATCGTCTTATCAGAAAAGTATAGTATATTTTGTTGATATATCTCGAGCGTAACTTATTCCCCATCTTCGTCAGTCACGTCCCGAAACAAGAACATCTCTTCTGTTCACTCCCCGACTTTGAAATATTCCTCGCGGAACACTTGTTTCCCATTTGAGTATAGTTAAAATCAAGGAGCTGCCATTCCTTACGCTTCACTGGTATAAAGGGACGCATCCCTGCTGCATGGTCGCAACTGACTTGTAAGCTTCCTGACAATGAGATTGTCGATCACAAGACCAGCAACAAGTCAATATAAAATATTTGCTTGTGATTAAACGGCCGATCATACCAGGCAAAGCTCTTGCTCCCTTTATATACAGCAAGCTTTGTTGTCTATATTGTTTCGAGATATTGACGACGACGCATTAAAATATTGTGTGGGTTCAGGTGGCCGCCCCTTAACCAGACAGCAGCCCACCTAACGTAGAGCTTCGTTTGTGTATTTAGGATCATAAATTTGATCCCTCCTAACACGCCAGACTACAGATTTTGTCCGTCACCACATATGTGGTTGCTGGTCATTATCTTGAAATTCGGGTACCTTTACAAGCAGTTGCTCGGAATAAAATCCGGAGACATTCCGCTTATTTTGCTCAAGGCCTGCCAAGATGCAAATGAATATCAGACAGACTTTTATGAAGAGACAAGGTTAGCCACGTAGCGCCCTATATTGCGCACTGGATAGATAGTATTAATTATAGGGAGCCTAGGGTACTGGGTCTACACTGGTTCTAATTCATGCCAAAAAGACCCGACATGAGAAAGCCCTCCACCCGGACTGTCGGCTGTACTGCAAAAAAGGATGGGCATTCTCTCCGTCCCTCGAGCATAGAATCACTTCCCCTGACCCACTGCTCTCCCAACTGACATGAACTCAAAAGCCAAAATCGCCATTACGCGTCAGCACGATGCTCAGAGGCAGCCCTATCGTCCGAGCTGGTGCTCCTAAATTCCGGAGAGCTTGATTTCTCCTCAACCACGTCGGAAACTGAATGGCCGATGGTAGCATCTGTGCCCCCGAGCTCTTCAAGGGTTTTCCTCGCCGTCTCTGGAAGCAGAAGGGTCGTGAAGAAGCCCAGAGCCATGATGCAGGCAAAGATCTGCATGATGTGGTTGAGCCACGGGGCAGCCCACTTCGGGTCCGTCTTGGCAAGGGTCGGGTTGGCACCAATGTCCTTCAAAGGTCCAAATACGACTTGTGCAATGATGGCACCCATTTTGCCAGATGCTGCTGAAATGCCGTGACTAGTGGATCGGTAGCGTGTCGGGAAGACTTCGCCTGGGATGATAAAGGTGGTGCTGTTGGGTCCGCAGTTGAAGAAGAACTGGGCGATGGTGTAGAGAGCCAAAAGCTCGTTGCCGGTGAGGTCCCAGAACTTGAAGCCAATGACGAAGAAGATAAGTGTCAGGGCAAAGAATCCAAAAAGCTGGATAGGTTTGCGTCCGACAGTGTCAATGAGCCCGGCCGATACCCAATATCCGGGGACGGCACCGGCGAGAACGAGAACGAGGTTGCCAACGGCAGTGTTGTAAAGGACCTGGTACATGTTGCTGCCGCCTGACCAGCCGATCGCGTTCAGAATAATGGGGTTGTTGAGACCAAGTCCGTAGAATGCAATGTCCTACAATATGGAGTTGTCAGCCAGTTTATTCAGGATAAATTGTTGTCATCCTCGGGAATATCGATGAACCTACCAAGAAAAACCAGGACAAGGCACAGCCGAGAAGGACTTTCAGGTTCTTCCACTGCTTGTAGTGCCTCATGAACTCTGCTCGCGAAGCTGTCTCCTCCTCGGGGCTCTCAGTGACAGCGGTAGTGGCGTTGGCGTCAGACTTGAGCGCCCCCCTGGCGGTGTCTGCGTCGTTCTCGACGTCAAAAGTATACCGTGGGGTCTCGGGTATTGTCAAGCGGAAATAGAGAGCGATGCAACCAGGAATAGCGCCAAAGCCAATGATAAGCCTCCACATCCTGTCAACAGCAGTAAGGCAAGCACCTGTCGTTGAACAAGTGGCCGGGCTAGAGGCCAGTTCAAGCTGCGATTTGAATGCCGCCGAGAGGACGAGCAGAACCAGGGCAGCGCAAAGCTGACCAATGCCTTGCATGGCAAACACGGCGTTCATCATGAAGCCGCGCCACTTGGTGGTCGCAAACTCGGAAGTGATCGTAGCCGATAGGGGGTAGTCTCCACCAATGCCGATGCCCTATACGGAATTTTAGGGTCAAGGTCAGCTGCCTAGTGTACTTTGCTTGTCAATGAGGTCGAGCTGCAAGATGACATACCATGAGGATACGCCAGAAAACCAAGAGGCCGATGATGGAAACAGCCGGAGAGTTGGAGGACAAGGCCTGGATCAGAGTGGTTACGATAATGATGATAAGCTCAACACCATATATCTTCTTTCGTCCGATCCAGTCTGCAATGACTCCAAATCCGACCTGGCCAACAACAGTTCCGCAAGAGGTAGCGACTTTGATGGCTGTGTCATCCTGGCTTGAGATCTTGCCGTTGAAGTAGACAATGCCAAGGAGACTTGTAATCAGACCGACAGCAAAAATGTCGTACTGGCAGAGGGTTAGAGAGTTAGTATTGAAATCTACTAACAAATAGGAACGAGTAATGGCAGGTCGAGGAGACTCACCGAGTCGGTCATGAAACCTATACCTGCGATGCAGATAGTCCTGACATGGTACCACCCAAATGGTGCACGGTCAATCTCTGCAAGAGCCAGTCGGCGACGCTCGGCCCGGTCGTCGATGTGGGCAAACTGGTTGTTGAAGTTCTTGAAGGCCGCGTTGCCGCCAGCAGTCAAGTTGTTGGCCTTGACTGCTGCGATGCGCTCAGCATCAGGAGTTGTGACGACGCCCTCGGATGCCATTGTGGAAAAGAACCAAAGCAAGACAGACTAAAAGAATGACCAAAGGGATGCAGCTTGGTGTTTCCCAGAACACGAGGAGGAGAGAAGCAAGACTGGGAGGGCGAGGCTAGGATTTGACGGGAGGCAGAATAAATTTATTTATACCTGTACCTTATCTGGGCCAGGTAGGCCCGCAGCCCTTTGGAAACCTTGCGTGGTTGGCGAGGTGCCTACAAATTGGTTGACTTTTCGGTCTACATCTACCTTAGTTCTGGGCCCTGGCTGATGTGGGGGGAGCAGCGCAGTATCAACAAGGTCTAGCCAGGAAACAGGGGTTGGTGGCTCCTTCTTGCATCTGCTTAGCTGCCGTAACTACAGGTGCCCAGGGTAGGCTCGCAGTAGCCCAATGATAAAGTCAGATTCGAGCACGCCTTTTTCACCTTGTTGCTCGATTCATAAATCCATTTAAAGCGGCCGCCCACACCAGCCCACAAGGAGCTCGGATGAGAAAAGGGGATCACTTACATTGACTGGGAGTTCCCCGCGAGACAAGTGTAATATGGAGCAGGGTAGCAAGGTTCATCGTGTCCCTCATTTTCTTGCCTCCAAATAAGCATGAAAGAGCTTTGTTTCTTTCGCTCTTTCGTAAATATCCGAACAAACTTACTGTATCTTACAGGTCATCTTCACAAAAGTTTGCCAATTTATGTCTTGCCCTAAAAAGGTAATGACATGACCGCGTTCATGCAGCCCTTTTCCACTTGGCCCGCAATGGATCCAACGCACCATCTTGCCGGAAATCTTTTAACCAGTGTCTTGCCTGGTATCTTCTTTGGGCTGGTAGGCTAGGGAGGGGTCTTGATATCCACAACAATGCTTGGGGCGCGCAAGTATCGGCAATTCCAATCGAAAAAGTTTGGTTGAAAATCACAGACAACATCCCATAACATAAGACGACGTTCAGAGCACCAGTCTTGGCTGACAACACGAAGCAAGTGGTCACGCTATCTCTTTCCTCTCTTGGTTTCTTACCAGACAGATGCCAAGCAAAACGCCAACGGGATAAGCATTCTCGATTGTTCTCGGCATCTGAAAGCCAAGACTCTCGAGGTAGCTGACGCCTGTCGGAAACTTTCGAAGCTTGGCGAATAACAACCAAGGATGATTGATACCTTTTGATTGTCGCCGAGTTCATGCGGATACCTGCAATTTACTACTCAAGCAATGTACCAAACAAAGCTTACTCCGAGAAAAAACCTAACTCGGACCTAATGGCCGATCAAAGTTTTATCAACTAGTACCATAGTAAATAGGTTACAAAATTGGGTTCCCCAAGGTAAGTTCAGGTCAAGGAATGATGCTCTTCAAAATCGACATTTACCTTGTTCCAACAGCACATGCTTGTCAGCACAAGCAAGGGGGAAGCTTCACGCCTCCAGTGTAAGATGATGCAACCCCGCCTCACTTGGCCCAGCCCCCCTGGTAAAATGTACGGAGTACATAGTAGGTAGTATCACTGTGGAACTGGGGCAAACAAAGTGATTACGATACCTTCCAAGTCTGTCAATCCCAGCCAATCATCTCTCTTGCTTCTGGCACGTTTCTAGGCCTGGGGCTTTCATTTGCGGTAGATCCGGGGGAAGTGTTTTTTTAGAAGCCCTTCGCTTCCGCCGCCAAGCCCACGCGCTTACCGTTAGACCCGACCAAGCCCGACTGTCCGACGAAAGAATTTTCAAAGCGACGCGAATGTCACCAGGCAGGCCGCCGACTACAGTACCTGAAAATCTCGACGCACGAATCAGGACCCCCGGTTGGACAAGCCGCCAACTGGTGCAAAGGCCCAGACCAAACCAACCCAAATTTCGTTAGCTTCCCGAGGAAAGCCACAAAGCTCGAAATTCGCACAGCTTGGTTTACCAAAGGACTAATTTGCATCGGCATAATCATAGACTTAGTGTTGACCTCAAGGCTACATATCCTCATTGCAACCAATAAGACAGCTTGGCCGAGTGGTTAAGGCGGCAGATTTAAGTCATACGCACCCTGTGCGTAGTATACTTGGTCTCTGCTCTCGAAAGAGTCGTGAGTTCGAACCTCACAGCTGTCATCATTTACTTTTTGATTTTTGCTTGCTCCAACACTGTGATTCAAATTAAGCATTGCGTTGCATGCATTCTCTTCGTCCTGTGTGTCGCCTCCTTTTTCGGCCTCCTCAAGTTCAAGCTAAGATTATTTGTATAGCCTTATTACTGGATTTGTACGCAGTAAGAGAAAGAACTCAAGAAAGGCAAATGCGCCTGTGAAAGTTATGTGTATGAATTGAGGATAAAATATTATTTGCAATATGTTGGGTTTGGAACTGGGAGCTTGCCGTTTAGTACTATTCTTATCAATATATATATGAGTTCCGATCAGTTTATCAGAATTTGATCCTATGGAGAATGCTTTGTATAAAATACATTTCGGCGGATATTTTGTGAATTTATTTACCATCGCTCCCACTAGTACCCCCTCTACCCCTGTCGCTGCTGCTTTGCCAGTGTTACCTGCTATTAGCCCCATGATAACAATCACCCAAAGCGACATCGCAGATTCTACCTGGTATTGTTAAGATAAAGTGTTATCCTTTCTTGAAAGTGCCAGTGAAAATGATAAAAGTTTGCACGATACGCAGAATGGTACATTACCAGAACATCGGAGAATTTCCACAGCACTTTCGGTTTTAACGCCTCCGCACCCAGCAGCTACATTGACATTGTTATCAGCTCTGCCCCGTGGACCTGGGGAGAGGTGCAACTTCCAGGGCTGAAATTTCCGGCTTCTCTAGGGCTGGCGGGTAAGGCATTTGCATAAACGTCAAATGCCAAAATGGCAAGGGACTTTGAGTAGTGCGTATTTGTAGCGAGCCGGTTAGAAGGTGCTTCGAGATGATAGCCAACGGGTGCAATAGACGGGAAAATTAGTGGTGGCGGTTGAGTCTAGGGAAATGCCTATCTAGTGTGGCCATATATAATAATTAAATAAACTTGGGCCATCTTTGTTTTGCAAATTTTGTGGTGTGGTACAGAATTGACGAGTCAAAAAAGAAATTGCCATTTATACATATAAAAATATGAGTGCCGTTCTACCAAGTCATTAGATATTGGGCCTTTTGTTGATAATCGAGCTTGATACAACCGACTCAAGCCAACCAAAAAGATGTGTAGACTTGTGGGCGTGTCTTAGTTCCTTGCATATTGTCTTCACTATTTACTGTCCACCACAAGAGTGTGACAATATGCATTCAGTGCGATTGCAACTACGACATACTACCAGGCTTTGGCAGCCGTTGACTTGACCAACAGGTAGTGTGGAAAAGATTTAAGATTATTTTGTTAGCTGGAGTGTCCCGTCGCTACCACTTTACCAAAGATTCTCATCTGGTCCAATCCCCTGCTCGAAAATTCAAAGCTCCACTCAGTTCTTCCTTCTCCCAAACACCACAATGCCATTCATTGGTCGAACAGGTCATAACTAGAGCATCCTATTACGTGCTCTTGGGCGGCCTCATCATTCCCACAGTCCGGTAGCCGCCCTCGGCGCAAGGACCGCAGTGCTCGACGCCGTTTTGGTGACCCCAGTTTACCCCAGGCTGCGGGGTTACCCCCCACCTCTGGGTGACTTCCAGATCGAATGCCCACCGGTCCTCAAACCCGTTCCGCTTGTACAGGTTGTAGCCTTCGGGAGACGACTCCAAGAAGGTCGGCAGGCCCTCGGCGTCGGCTAGCTCAAACCCGAGCCTCAGCAGAGCGCCGCCCGCACCGAGTCGGTGGTATTTTGGACTGCAGGCGAGGATGCCGAGGTCTTTTTTGTTGTGGGGTTTCTGCTGTCAGCCTAAAGTTCATCCCAAATAGAAAAGAATAAACCACTACTAATCAAGTCGCAAACTCACGTAGATGTCTCTGTCCCTGGATGTCCTCCCTTTTGTAATCTTGCATGCGGCCAATAAAGGCGTTGAAAACCTCGGGATCAGACCCCTCCCCGAGCATCTCCATCGTCATGGGTGGCCCCTTAATGTCCCATTGGTCACGCGACCGCTCCCTGCGGAATACGGTCCATTTGGCAAACGCCACCAGCTCAGGTGCTGTGCCGTCATCTCCAACCAGTTCAGCGACGAAGACAAGAGGCTCGCCCTCGTCGCCGCTCCCCTCCTTGCCTTCTTCCGGCTGGGGGAAGATCCTCGCGCCGAACTTTGCCTTGGCTTCCTCGGTCACCCCGCCCGGGCTCAGGAGCGGGGACATGGGTCCGGCGCCGAACGCGGCGTAGTGTATGTCGACTATGGCGCTGGTGTCGGCGGGCGTCCCGGGCCGCACCTGGATGCGCCGACCCTGGGGCGCCGCTGTTGGCGGTGGTGCTGTGGATAAGTCGCCCATTTTTCTTCTTGTTGTTTCTAGTACAGATGGGTTGAAATAAGGGTTGGCAAATGCTTTGTG
Source organism: Pyricularia oryzae 70-15 (assembly GCF_000002495.2). Lineage (NCBI taxonomy): Eukaryota > Fungi > Ascomycota > Sordariomycetes > Magnaporthales > Pyriculariaceae > Pyricularia > Pyricularia oryzae. Next base: position 2,342,102 of record NC_017851.1, on the reverse strand, counting down.
AATCTGCAGATCGAAATTCTGGAACGTAGACGCGGCGCAAGTCTTTTCAAGGAGTTAGAAAAGGCAAACATTTATATGCAGTGGTAAGAGAGGTCAACGGGCGAATAAAAGGGCCGACGTAGATTCCAATCGGAAGGTCGGAATATCGGGTGTACAAAAGCCCTCAAACCGAACCAAGCGATGCCGACCGTTGTGGCCAAACATTACTGTAAATGGTAACATCCATGCATTCACCTCTTCTTGGCGTGGAGCTCTCTTTTTTTTTTGAGTCATTCGCCGCATACATAATCTTGATCTATGGTCTGGGCATGGAGATTCTGGCTGTAATGCCAAGACCTTGGTGAGATGTACTTGAGACCACCTTATTAGATTCGGGTGTCTTGATTTGTGTACCAAGTAGTCGGGTACATATAATGCAAATAACAAAAATAAAATAGCTACTATGATCTTCCCTTTGACCTCTTGCCATGTGTGCAGTGGTGATAGTCTTGGTTTTGATGTGGCCAGAAAATGATGAGAAAATGACAAAAGCGTTTAGCGTCATATGTCGTTTTATAGCATTGGAGGTACAAAGGAGTAGGTAATTCAGTTTGGTTGGGTGGTACATCGGAGCACAATAATTGTCTGGCACAGCCACCCATTGGTTAGCCAAAGGAGAGTGAGTGTATGAACTACCAGACGTTAGCGGTCTGATTGCCATCTCTTGAACCACAAGATGTGACCGATCTGATCATCTTTTGCAACTCCAAGATACTTCCTTGTCACGGCCAATGCTAAAAATACAAACTGATATGGGTCCATTTGGAGGTATCGAAGGTTGTTTAACAGCGTGGCTGTATATTCATCGGAGATGACAATCAAGAGGAAAAAAACCCCAAACTCTAGTGGGATATACAGAACTCCGTCAGATGCAGTATAAAACGCCTCGACTGATCTAGGTACCTAGGTAGGTATTGAGGCCCAAGATTCTCCAAAGACTGGGCCGGCACGTGCAATATGTAACAAAAACAACCAATCCGCAACAAGGCTTCGATAACCAAGCTTGTCGTTCTAGAACAAGTTGTATGCGGACGGTTCACCATAAAACCATCCCGTCTGCTATTAATCCTTAAGCCTCGCAGTAGGCGATAATAGTTCAATAAAAAGAACCGGTCATAGTTAGCTCTCCCTCACTCCAGCAAGCCAAGGTCTCGACGGGGCTATGAGCCCCTTGAAGGCCTTGCTGTAAAATTGGGAACAAGAGTTGCATCCTATAATAAAAGCGCGACAGGCGCTGGTCAAAGATACGATTCTCAAATAAACGGCGATCACCTCTTCAATCCCGGCATTTTGGGCAGCGGAACTGGGGTTTGCGTCCTTGGAGGCTCGGCGGAGCTCTTTGACCTGGCTTTTGCCTGCGAGACTGGAGTTGCCGTAGCTGTGGTCTTTCCTTTCGCCTGCGGCTTCTTGCCGGTACCCATGGGTGTGCTGGAGGGTGGCGTGCTTTTTGGGATGGAAGGGTCTGCCGATATAGAGTTTATAGTCTTGGCCTTTTTCGACTTTGTCTCGCTCAAGGGGGTCTTGGCGGCTTCCTCTGCGTTGGCCTTGCGCTTCTTGGACTTCTTTTCAGAGGCCGATCCGTTCTCCTCTGGAGCGTCGGTCATAGCCACATCGCCTCTCGACTTCAGGACCGACGGAAGTGGGGGAAGAATAGGCGTAGGGACACCAATAGGCGTGTATCGCTTCTTCAGTACCGGAGGTTGGGGTCTTGGTGGCTTGGCAGTTATTTCAGCCTTGGGTTTCGCCGTGAAGTCAGAGGCAGCAAGCTGAGTGATTCTCTTAAGGTGCATGGTATGGTCAATGCCCCGATCTACTGCAACATGTGTTAGCCGTACGAACAAGGCTTAACTTGTACGCCACAAAGACACTACTTACCCATCTCATATTTGCTGCCCTTCTTTGCCGGCACAAGAATCTTGTAGGTGCTGGGCACTCCGGTAGCTCCCAGATCAACACCATAGTCTACCCCATTGTGCGACACAATGGGGTCGCCGGTCTGCGCATTGCGCATAGGAAAGTTCATCTTCTCCACAACGCTGACTGGCACTGATGCCGGGGTGGTGAAATACCAGATCTGCTTGCCCTCGCGCTTCGCCTGCTTGAAAACATTCAGAACCTCTGAGACATCTGTGTCCTCTGAAGCTTTGCGCAACTGGAAGCCCTCCCTAACAAATTCGTCGGCCCTATATTGAGAGTTAGTATACCACAAGACACTGGCTAAAACGCCAAAACGGGAGCTTACAGTTCACCATCGGCAGGCTGGCTTTTTGACACAAGCGCAAACGACTCGTCGGCCATTTCCACATCAGAATCATCAGCCGGCTTCTTTGACTTGGATTTCGCAACACCGTTGACAGCTTTCTTTGTCGCGATCGCTTTGGCAGGCTTGGCTTTCTCGTCTTCCGAGGAAGACGTCTCTTCCGAAGAGTCAGAATCAGAATCCGACTCGGACTCAGAGTCAGAACTGGAACTTTCGGCGGCGGCCTTATTCTTCACTATCGCAGCTGCCTTGGTTGCCTTCTTGGTCTTGTCCTTTGCTGCAGTCTTGGATGGTTTAGAGACTTGTGCCTCCTCCTCAGACTCGTCCTCACTCTCCTCGGAGCTCGAGCTTTCACTTTCGTTATTGGCAGTGGTGTTCGACTGCTTGTTATTTTGTGGTGCGGCTATCTTGGCACCAGATTGATCCTCATCACTGTCGCTCTCGCTTGAAGAGTCCGAATCCGAAGACACAGGTGCCTTTTTGGGCTCGGGTTTGGAGATGGCTTTCTTAGTGGCAGCCGCAGACTTCTTTGCTGTCTTCTCGTCTTCTGAATCCGACTCGGAGCTGCTCTCAGAGCTACTCGTAGCAGGCTCGGGTTTGATCTTCTTTTCGGTCACGTTCGGCTCGGCTTTAAACATCGATGCCTTCTTCGTAGCTGTAGCTGGTGTTGAAGCGCTGTCCGACAGTTTGGCACCGCCTTTGGCTGCTGCATTCGTCTTTTTGGCGGCTGTGGCAGCGTTGATTTTGGAAAGAAAGTTCTCGGTGCCCTCGCCATCCGACATGTCGCTATCGGAGTCGCTTCCACTGCTAGATTCATCATCGTCCATCATTGCTTCGGTTTTGATGCTGTTCTGTTTCGAGTTTCGACTATTGTTACCAAAGACGTAACTGCGCGCCGAGCCAGCCATGTTGGAGACATGGGCGCCCAGGCTTTGAACGTTAGCCCTAGGCATTGGCATATTGACGGTGTTGCAAGCAAAACTACAGATGTGTAGTGTTATGAGCCCCAGCGGCTTGTGGAATCGGAGAGGGTGTGTTTTGCGGTTGGCAATGGAGTTGAGGGCAAAGTCAAGGTGAAGTTGAGTTGTGATAGTGAAGCTAAAGTGACGCGCGAAAATCGCCGGCAGCGAAGAAAATTTTGGAACAGTCGCGTCTTTCTGCCAATGCGACGAGTAATTGAGGGGCAGCGGTGAGGGATTTAAAGGAAATAATTGGCCAGCCAGGGCTTTAGTGGGGTCCAAGCTTGATATATGGGGCAGGTCTAAAGAAGCTCAGTTCTAGCGCGTAGAATTGAATTTGCATTGACCCGATACTGTCGCAAGGAGGTAACGACGGGTATATTAGACTAGGTAGTCTAGTGCAAAATTATTTGCATGATATTCCTCTCCTCTATTCCCCCGATATAGTGCCCAGACCATGGAGACAAGGAAAAAAAGAAAGATTGGTAACCCCAGTGCCAGCGCGAGCCCGGGCGCACCAGGTACGAATGAATTTGTGGCATCGCATCGACTGGGAAAGTGATTGTGCCTGTAAAAATATCAACTAACACAAACCTGACAGTCATGAGTGCGTTTGCATTGCGCCAACAGCTCCTCAAGTCCCAAAACCCTCCGTCCTCCTCGCCTTCAGAGACAAAAGGAGCCGCAGCCACCAAGGTCAGCAACATCAAGGATGCTGCAAACCCAGAAGCTGTTCTTGTAGAGTCTGAGAGTGCACCAGAAACGCCTGCAAGTCTCGTGCCATCGCCGGCCACTTTTCGCGCGAGGTAGGTGAGTCCATCAACACCACAAACGGATTTTACGTTTATTTGTCTAACCCTTCTGGCCAGCCCAGAAACTGAAAAAGTAGATGAGCCAGAATCATCTACAAGAGTGGTGTTTTTCTCGAGTTTCAAGGCGAGCAAACAGAATTTCCAGAAGAAACCCAACGGCATTTCTGTCCTCAGACTGTCCGAAGGCGAAGTGAGTTTAATTGGACCCTTTTTCTTAAAGTTGAATTATCCAACTTATTGACATTGACTCCAGCGTCTCGTAATACTCGGAAGCTATGGTCTCACGGTAAAAAATGGCCTGATAAGTATTGCTGGCGCAACATTAAAAGCGCGCAGCGGCGCCACATGGATTCACTCACCTCATTGCCATGCACTTCCTGTAATCCGGTGCTCGGAAGATGCCACCCTTGAGCTTCGCTCCCACCCGGCCGCTAGTAGTCTGAGAGATCTAGCCAGGCTCTCTCCCAAGTTCGAGAAGTTGTGGAACGATGCGGCTGCGGAAGAGTCGCTGAAGCCTAAGGGTTCTACGTGGCCTTCATATACCATAGTGAGTCCCAATTACTACGATATATGGCATTGCAAATTGCAAATACAGATATTAACAGGTCGTCCGACAGTTATACACGAACGAAGATGGCCCGAAGGCAGCTCCTCTTCAAGAACTTGCATCCTTGGCAGAATGGAACAAGAAACTCGCTTCGTTAGCGGCCGCTTCCAGGAAATCAGAATCAATGACTATTCTTGTCTGTGGCCCAAAGTCTTCTGGCAAGTCTACCTTTGGCAGGCTACTTGCGAACCGTCTTGTCACAGAAACAAAAAGACGGAACGACCAGCCACAGCCCGGCGTTGCAATCCTTGACATTGACCCAGGGCAGCCCGAATTTGGAGCCCCAGGGATTTTATCGCTAGTCTATGTCGAATCCCCGAACCTCCAACCTCCGTTCTGTCACCCCTGTCTCTCAACAACAGGACGCAGTCGAATACTACGGAGCCATTCAATAGCAGCAATTTCGCCCATCACAAACCCTGATCACTACACTGAATGTGTCCTCGACCTTTATGCAACATACGCAACCAAACTTCGCCAAAAGTGTCCTTTAGTCATAAACACGTGTGGATGGGTTCAGGGTACCGGACTAAACATCATCACCGAGCTCATTGACCGAATTCGTCCGACCGAGGTTGTTTACATGTCGCAAGAAGGCCCCGAGGAGACCGTTGAGGCGCTCAGAGAAGCGTGTCTGAGCAAAATGCCTCTAGTGCTCATGCCATCCCAATCGAGCAAGTATACAGCAAGGACAGCTGCAGACTTGCGTATAATGCAGATGATGTCCTACTTTCATGTTGACCAGCCAGCGTCTGACCCAGAGTATCTTCAGTGGAACACAAACCCATTGGCATCCATTACGCCTTGGGCTGTGAAATACGGTGCTCAGGATCGTGCCATTCTTGGAATCATGTGTTACGACTATGAGCCAACACCAGACATGCTGGCTCTTCTAATAGATGGCATGATTTTAGCAATGGTTGAGGTTGAGGATATGGCTGCCTTCCGAGACATGTCAGCCACTGCTGGGCAACATCATGGTCACGAGATGGACGTCGACTCTAATCCCAACGATGATTCTGCCAGGGCATACAATAATGTTCCGGTGATCTGCACTCCACAGGGCTTGCCGTTTATACAAAATCACCGGGGAGTAACACTCGACCCTCGACATTCTCGCACGGTCGGTCTCGCTCTTGTCAGGGGCATTGACGAGAAAAGCCAAACACTACAACTGATCACGCCCGTCTCGCAGGAGAGGATCACTGAGCTCAACACTGGCAAAAATCGGGTCGTTCTTGTCTGGGGAAGACTGGACGCTGCTCCAACCTGGTCTTATGTTGAGGAACGCCATAAACAAGAGGTCCAGACTAGGACAAAACAGTCCACTGCTGATGATGTTGCGCTGGAAGAAAGTGGACCGGGACGCCCAGGTAGCACTGGTGATAACTTGCCCTGGGTTGAGGAATTGCAAGCAAATCAGAAAAGAGCAGCCGGCCATAAGGCACTCAGGGTACGAAGGGATCTTGGTCGTGCTAAGGGCACAGACTAAGCGAATTGTTCGTAAAACTGCATAAATGCTTCTTGGCAACGTTATCCATTTGGACCTGGAAAGTTGTAAGAAAATAAAAATAAAAAGTGGGAACCCTGTTCTAATTGGAAAAGGAAATACCACTATAGAGCTAACAAAGCTACTTGTCATCTTCCAAAATACCAGACTCTGGACTTGATAAAGTTAAGTAGGGGGCCGGAGCCCCGCGCCTCGTGTCTGGACTGGACCAATCACTGACTCAGTCTGATGCAATGGTCGAAATATTAGTATACCCGCCCGACCGCCTTCTCCTCACTTCCTCTCTCTCCCCCCTCACACCGAGAGCAATCATGTCATCGTTCATCAATGTTGACATCAATGACAAGCCTGTCGCATCTTTTCAAAGAAGAACGACCTCTTAGTGTCGATACGACGGCGAAACATCATTTGGCGTGAATTCCAAAAGCCACGCTTTGTGCCTGCAACTGATTACGGACGAACCGTTAGCTCTCTGCCTTGCCATTGGGCTTCCTGAAGTTCTTTCAACTCACCAAAAGCTCGCGAAAACGTTCTATCCAAAAGAAATCACCGGCGATCTATACAACGAGGATACAGTCAAGGAAAATAAAACAAACAAATAAACACACCGGACGTATCAACTGCTCAACGATGTTGGCGAGCGCGTTTCCCACAACTCCCACAGTTTCCACGAACACGACCACGACCACAGCATGGTGCTGATCACGTGATTGATGTACGAGCCACTGACCCAGCCACAAGCCACAAGAGCTCCGAATTCGGAAGCTCCGTACAGCTCGGGTTCCTGCCCCACATCTTGAAGCGCGATCCAGTCGGCCTGACGTAGGTATTTATGGTTTGCTGTCCTGGGTGTTCTCCTCAGGATGGTCGTCAGGCTCAACGCGATCATCACCCTGCGCCGGTGTCTGCAGCTTCATGACAAGATCGACATCCTGAAGAAAAGCCTTCAGTTCCTGCCCCCTCTTTTCACTCATTCCAAGCTGCAGGGGAGTCCAACCCGTCGTGGCCAATTGCCAGTTCTGCACCCTTGCTCTGCTGACGGCAGCTCTGTCTCCGACGAGAGACAAGTCTGCAGTGCTTTTGACGTTGCTAACGAGGACAGAGCCACTGCTAGACTCACTGTTGTCGATTAATGTGTATGCAACGGTCAGCACTGCGCGATGATTACCGACGAAACATGGCCATCTCGAAAAGTCGAGAAGCTTCAACCCCACGTGCGGCCCTTCCGCACTCCATGACGGATGAATGCAAAACTATACATACAGGTGCTGAGTCACTTCAGCATCGATCGCGGATGGAGGCTTCTGTGCATCCATGGTGCTTCCCGCTATGCCAGGTGGTTGTGAGGTTTTAAATTGTGACCTGCGGCCGCTTGACCTTGTATGGTGGGGGCGACGACACGCTGGCCAAGTGGTTCACTTTTGACGCTGTTCGCTGCGGGCAAGTCGAACTAGTAGCTCCTTTCAGGGGAGCGAAATCTGTTGGAAATGCGACAGATGTAAACGAGCAAGTTGAGAGTAAACTGGAGCCAAGGAATGAATACAACGGTAGGTGGCAGTAATGACTGTGGTTAGGACAGGACTGGTTGGAAACAAGCCGCGACCTTTATTTCAGTGGTGAGGAATCGCTGTGGATGCTATAATCTTTGTTGGATACCTCCGGTTGCTCTTGAATTGAAATTGGTTTCACAACACAGGTATATATGCTGAGGCAAAGTAACTCAGTCGTGCTGAAAGGCGTCGTCAAGTAGGTAAAGGAAAATAGATACAGGTAGGTGGTAGGCAAGGTAGATAAGGTAGGCTGGGCGGTTGTTTTGTAGGCAACTAGGTGAGGTGTTGACAGTGGGTGGGGGTTGCGTGGATCGATGTCGTGGTGGAGGTTTGTCGGTTTTTTTTTTTTTTTTTTTTTTTTTTTTTTTTTTTTTTTTCCCTTAGTCCCGTCCTCATCCATCCTGACACCAAGGAACGCGGGAACGGCAACTCACAGACACCCGCCAGTCACCATAGGGAACTTGGGAAGGGGGTACGTACCTCACTTTAGGTGCCAGAAAAGTGCCCCGCCCCATTATGAGCGTCGGTCCCGGCGAGGACGTTAGCCTCGAGACGCCCAGTAATTTCGAGTACCTAGCTTGCAAATTCACCGCTGAAAGCAGCCGAGTACCCTGCTTCTCTATCCTACCGTGCTCGTTATTATCATTACATCGTGGTCGAAGGCCGGGCTTTGGCTGTTTGGTCACCACCACAACCCCCGTCATCATTGATCCTGGCCTGACAGCCAGCTTTACCCGCTGTTTGTTTGCAATTCGCATCAATAATCCGCTCATGCAAAGAAAAAAAAACATGGGGCCGACTTCAAGTCAAAGCATGAATACACACCTTTCCCACCCAGCTGTTTATTGAGCAGATTGACTGTTTTCCAAACAGCCGGATCCTCTTGGCGGACATCTCCATAAAATTGAGTCGGGCCCATGACCAATGAATGAGTTTCTGGGACCGTTCTTTATTCCCCTGCGAGAGAGAAAAATAAGGCGGAATGCCGGGGGTGGAACAAGGAGGGTTTACGTGTGGGCAACAAGGGGCGGGCGAGAGGCCGCCAATTTACCACTAAATTGGAACTCACAAACGAGAAAGCCACAACCTCTTCAAAAGGTTCAGACTCTTCTTGGCACGGCTGTGAAGATTTTTTTTTTTCTTGTCAAATGTGAGCAATGGCTTTTTTTTCCCTTAAATTTTCTTTGTCCCACTGTCCAAGCAAAATTTCTCATGTTAAAGCCCTACGTCATGTCCTTGCAGACAAAAATTCGCCGCGTCGCGTCGCTCGTTTTAGCTTCCGTGGATGGAGAATGGCAAGGGACGGCGGTCTAGACGTTTTCTAGTTCTTGACTGGCAGATTGGCTTTCGGCAGCTTGATCCACTGTTGCTTACCTCTAGCACATGACCCGGAGCCTGACAAGGCTTTTCTAGTATGACGTCGCATGGAATAGTCACTTTGCGATCGCCTAACATCTGAGCCATGCACCAATTATGGATCAAGCTGTTTTGGACCCGAGTAGATGTCTTTATTTCCGTTCGGACGGACAAAAGCAAGTCAGTGAGGTGAATATAACTAACTATACCTACCTACCTAGGTATGTACCCAGCTTGCCGGTTGCCAGGTAGTAGTAACTCAAAAGCTTTTTTTGTTTGGTGCAGGTTTTGCAGATCTTGGTTTCAATCTTGCCGACCCCTTACCACGCGGTACATGCAAGTGGTGGGTCCGCTGGGTCTATACAGTAACATAGTACAACACCGTACCCTGTACGCTAAAGTAATCCCTACATAGACCGTTCGCCGCTAACCGCTCCCCACGGCTTCTGGGACGTCGCCTGTACCGGAGGCACTATATAAGAGATAGTTCCACCCACAAATTTCAGCCCTATCAAGCAAGATGACTTACAACTCAATTACAATGATGTTGATATGAAAGGTATGATGAAAAGAAGTACATGCAATCTGCAGTCTACTTTGGATCATCCTATTAAATGAATCAATCAAAGCAAATTAACAGGCAGGTAGGTACTGAACCTGAAAAAAATCACGCCAGGAAAACGTGTGCCATTAAACCCTGTCAGAGGTCAGCCCAAAACAAAGCGGAAGAACAAAACCAGGGTTGTGAACTCTGGTCCAACGGCTCAAGGACCCCAATGGCATAATTTCTTTTTGTAGGAAGCGACTTGAGGAACATGGGGAATTTTCCATCTGAGGCTGGGTCTGGTATTGGACGATACGGTTCAACTACACATCGAAGGCAGGTTTGTTCTTCTCTTTGCGCCAAGATGCTTGTTGCGCCACCCGTACAGTGATGTCGATCGACGTCGGGGAGCTTTGCTCGGACATCCCGAAATCGTTCTTGTGGTGATTGTGGTGTTGTACAGCATTGGAGTCGTGCCAACCGGATGCAATCCGCCATCTGCAGCAGCCTCTTGGGGAATCCCGCACGGGCAAGTTTTTCTTCTTCTTCTTCTTCTTCTTCTACTCGTGACTTGTGTCAATCAGTTCTAGGTATTCCTGTCACTTATCTTCCAGGATTGTACCACCATTTCAACCGGACGGAAGCCATCCGGAACCCGGGTGCAGCAAAATTCACCAGTCACCTCAAGACTCGTGACTCGAGCTTGCAGCGGATCAGGGCGGTCATTCCCGCGCGAAAAAGCATTGTCTGCTGGTCCCCGACGCGATCAATAATCCCGCCATCCTCTACCGCATTAACGGCAGGGTTGGATGGACGGATAACTGCTGCCAGCTGGGGGCCCTGGTACAGAGTAGCATTAGCCAGCAGTTGCGCGGTCTGAATGATACAGTAGTAGCCAGACAGCAGCTTCCTTTCGGGAAAAGGTGCCCCAGTGTAAAGCTGTTCAATTCAGGGAATCGACTGCGTTGCTGTCAGTCAGCCTGCAGGGAATCAACCGGTGTGGCCCCGCGCCCTGTACGTACCTACCTACCTACCTACCTATCTTCGCCAGACAGGTAATACCCCACAATTTTTGAGCTGTTCACTGACAACTTGATGTTCCGCTACAGGCTGTCTTTGTCACACCCAGCACAAACATGCGGTCGTGAATCTGGCAATGTTCCTGTCTCAATGCACATCTCCGACAGTACGGATGATTGCAGACTCTCCACATCTTGTGTAAGAAGTTTCTTTATTCTAAAATTCAATAGATAGCACGATACTAGTCTATGATTAGATTCCGTTGACAGCTGAGGACACAATGGGACGCAAAGCGACGTGGCTTTTCAGACAGCTGAGCAACCTTTACCAACCCCTTACTTGTTGTTTTGTGCGGGCTTCAAAGTTCAATCGGTGTAACCTGGTCTCTATTGTAAATCTAGCCCGTTTCCCATTTTCTCCATTTCTCCAGTTTTTCCCCCGCCGAATCTATCGCTCATTATAACATTTTCCCAAGAATACATAATGTCCACAACGTTTATCAATACAACCAATATAGGTACCTAGCCATTACACGGGGATTCCATAGACTCAGAGTCGAGCCGGCGAGCCTTTCTCCGGCTTTCCATCTTTTACACCGCCGATGCTGATGTAGGTTATCCGTGAAAGGCTGTCATCTTGTAGCCATGTATTGATCCTGCCCTCTCTCTCGGCGGTCTTTGGTTTCTGGTCGCGAGGTAGCGCTGGTGCACTTTTCGACGAGTTTCGATGACTAAACAGTTTGCAAGTTGGTTGTCGTCAATAAACCTTATGCTCATCATTAACCAAAACATATAAATGAGAATCAGTCCGAGCTATGGCCTGACTTACTAGGTGCACTTTTGCTTCTCGTTTGGGTCCGCCATCTTCTATCTGACTGGCGGCGTAATGAGGTAGTATAAAGAGGGAGGTAACGTAGGTAGATGCGTAGGTGGCAATGGGGCAAAGCAGCAAAGAAACTACCAGCCTCTTGGTAGTTGCCTGTGTACGCTCTGGTAAAATGTACGTCTTTCTTGACTCTTCGCGTGCGGGATGGAGTTTATGTTGAGAAGAAAAGTCCGTTCTTGGTTGCGAGAATACTGGGAACGAAACGACCTTTTATGTCCCAGAGAAACAGAGAGGTTACGATTTTCACGCTACGGGATACCGGAAGAGGAGGAGAGCCAGCACCCCGGTTCTAAAGTTGACATTTTCACCATGGGATCTATACCGCTTTAGTTGTAACTCTTGGGGGATATTACAAGCATGGGTGTAAGCAGGCCTTTTGTCATTTTTCTTTTTTTTTTCTCACACACATGCTGATCATGACTGACCCGGTGATACCCAAGCATGGAGTGTTGGCTTGCTACCCTTCACAGTGCTCAAGCATAGTGCCCGGATGGGGCCACCGCAAGCACAACAAGGTGCGCAGCGATGTGGTAGATTTGGCACACAAGGCACACAACCTACCTAGTCTGCCAGAGTACTCTAGAGCTCAAGCGCAATAAAAAAAAGCCCGAGATGAGAAGGGAGGTTGGTGGGCCCCTAGGGGTGTGAATTTATAAACAATAAAGTTCCGTTCAACGGCAGAAGCGAAATGCAAAGGGCTGCCATGCAGCTTTGTAATCGACTGCCACATGTTTCTATAGGTCCATCGTGTTTCTGTAAGTCGTCATGGATATGAGCAGCAGTATGGCGGCATTGAAAAGCCGAAACGCCAGCTCAGTCGACCGGTGGAAGGCCCGCCAATCCAATATCGAAGACACTCCCGTTTTGATATTCGGGGTGTTGTTTCTGACCGTAACTTTCTTGCTAGCATCTTAAGTGCTGAGTTTTTTATCCTTAATTTATCAATTGTCAATACATCACCCCCCTCCTGGACTCACGGTATATGCTTTACCTATTTCGCGAAGAGCAGCGAGCGGCTTAAAACACCACAAAAAAGTATTCTCGTTGAGAACATTACTCTTTTTTACATCCAACCTTAACATGAACCAGCTTTGCCGGCCGCTTGGTAGTGCTGAATCTCTTGCCACTGACCCCCGATGGTCGCAGGCAGGCTGCAGGCAGGCTGCAGGAATGCACCGGGTGGGGACATGAATCTTAACTTGTGACCCCCTAGACACGCGGCAAATTTTTTTTTGTTTTACTCTTGTGTTGATAGAATAGAGCGGTGTGAAAATTTTTCATGAGATAACACGCTGGTACCTCACAAGGAGGGTGTGAGATGTAAAAGCTGCAAGGTACAGACTACTTTGCGTTGATCTATGGTGGTGATAAGGGTTGCCTCCCGTATGTGCCGCAACTAGCGTTGAGAGCTGGCGGGGCAGGAGAAAAAAAAAAAAAAAAAAAAAAGGAATTGACTCTGATACTGGGCTGAATCTGGGCCTAATTTCTTCAACACCCCGAACAAGGTGCTGACGTACATCGATAGGGCGGCGGGCATGGTGGGAGGGCGGACCAAGATGCATGGAAGGTTGGTCGCCTTCTTTTCTACAGATGTTCTTTGTTCTACTTCGTAAGTTCTAGACGGATCCACAGCGGACACAACGGGACAAAAATAAAAGAAAAATGGAGCCTTTCTTCAGCATGATCGTAGGCAATTACCTACCACGTATGTACGTGGTGGCTACAGTAGCGTTAAAAATAAGCGCCCAGTCTAGAGAAAAGCGCCCCCAAGTTCTCCACCCGGCCCGGAGTGGCTGTCAGTTGCCCATCAAGAAATGTTCCAGTTCCATAACCCCATGTTGTTGTTAATATTACTTTCGGCTTCCCCGCATGTCCTGAAACACAATAATACCTCAAGATCATTTAATACTCTGGTGTTCTCACACGCCCAGCAGTACAACACAGGAACTACGGATGTAGGAGGCAAAAGTTTCCATAGGCCTGTCAGGTATTCTTCGACCAGGGTTATGCATACTACTCACTATTCGTATAGGTACTTACAAAAACTCATGCACGCTCCAAAAAAAAAAAAAAAAAAAAAAAAAAAAAAGGTACCTCGCAGGCCTCGGGTAACTTACCCTTGTAACCTCGGGTCTCTGTTAAACTGTGATAACATCCTGCCGTAGCAGGGTACGGTACATCAAAGTAAAAATTAATTACAGTCAATGGCAGCATCCCTCCCCGGCAAATCAGCCGCCCATTCAAGAGTTACTGGATCCTGGTTCCACGTGGCTGACAGGGATTACACGCAGCTTCAGGGCCTGTTATTATTATACAGTATGATCAATCAAACCCCAGAACGACCCAGGCAAGCCAGGGTCGACGTAACCTACGTGGTAGATGACGGAAGGCTGCCCACAGGGCTTCGAAGGTACTAGGTTTCGGGTTGTTTATTTCTTTGCAGGGTGGTAATTATTTGATGTTCCTGAGATGATCCACCAGCCACCACCAGTAGTAACAATAATCATCATCCTAACCTAGGCTCCAATCTCGACCCAAACTTATTCAACACCTGGCTTGAGATCCATCAGCCAAGATATAGTTCCCAGCCGCCCTGAATACTCCGGCAAAGGTGGGTCGGGGTCAAGGCCCGGAGCTCTCCGATTATAGCTCTTGCGGTTATCCTAGTTTTTGTTTCCGCTAGCGTGACCAGGTTTCCTCACAGGGATGTATGAGGTGTGACCTTCTTATGACTTTGGTCGCTGTTATATTTGCAATTTCCCGTATTGCCATTGTGCTCAATTTCTGTGCGGTGAGTTTCGAACAGTCCGTTTACGCATAATATTGAATATGTCGCGTTCGAATGACGTAGTGTCCTCTTTGCTGCCATATATTCTGCAGGATCATTCTAAGCTCCTTAGCGCAGGCTAAAGATTTTCGAAGACAGGAAAAAAAGAAGATTGGCGAATTCGCGGAGATTGGGATTCAATGATCAAAAGCCCCAGAAGTAGCAGCTTACCGTCCTCCATTATCGTATCAAGGATGACACAAGTCCAAGGGACAAAGAGAAAAGTATAAAAAGCCATTTTGCATACACCAAGCTCAATGGCGATCTTGCTGTCTTTGTGCAAGTGCCGACGGTAACAAAGAAGTCAAGCAATGGATGCCTTTCTCTTTGTCCAACTGATACTGTATAACTCGTAGGTGGTTAGCTGTCGGGCGCAAAGGATGCCGCTCACAATTCATTTTTCTCTTCAACCCCATCGACAGCGGAAACAAAAGCCCCCGCGGAACCTCGTCTTTCAAGGGACTAGGACCACCCAAAGACTTACCAACCCACCACATACACTCCTTCTATACCTACCTACGCACTATCTTGCCGCTCCAAACCCCTCAACTCGAATCATGCCGTCACCCAGTCAGAGCAGTAACACTGGAGCTGGCTCGCCATGGGAGACAGCAGGCTACATCCTAATCGTCGCCGTCGTCGGCCTGATAGTCGGTATGTGCTTTTTGTGCGCCAACCGCAAGGCGCGAGCAAGTGCTCACGACATCGAGATGGGGGCGATGCGCAACAAGCTCCAGGAGGCCGCCAAAACGACTGAGGAGCACAGCTCCGCGCTCCAGATCATGGAAGTGCACCTCCAAGACACCCTCCAGCACGTGGCCTACCGCGCCCGGGTGGAGGAGATCATGAACAGAAAGGTTTTTGAGCTCCAGCGCAAGGTTGACTCACTCCAAGCTGCCAACCGCGCCCTGACCGGCCAAGACGACTTTCAGGAGAACGATGGCCGGGCTGGCGACCACGGTCCGGTCGAGCTCAACTCGCGCTCCGTCATTGCTGATATTGTGCTTGCCCATGGTCCCGTTGGCTCTGCTCACGATGCTCCTCGCTCGCTTGAGGATGAGCTGGCCGCGGCCGAGTTTGACGAATATCTTGAGTATCCTTTTGCTGTCGGCGACAAGATGTTTTCTTCGACTGAATGCTTACCAGACGATTGCGATATCGACGATTCCGTGAGCGATGTGTCGACGCTGCACGGGGGCGAGATGAGAATCGAGCCCGACAGTGACTCCGTTAGCATCTTGTCCCAGTATCACCGTGATTCGGCCATCGTGGAAGAATTCCAGCCGGTGACGATTGCCCATGCGCAGGCGCATGCAATCGTTGTTTCTGGCGATCGCTAGCTTGTAGACTAACTAGCCCAGAGCTCGAGGTCACCACCTGCAGCCTTAATACAACCCTTACCTAGGTACTGACCCAACGTTTTCCACCATCTAGTGCAGCCATGACATGTGGTAACCTTGCGTAAATGATACGGTAGACATGATGACCTTTTCAGAAACCAGTAAGAACAGGGCATGCCAGACTAACCAGACTAGCCTGACGGTTGCAGTGAGCTGTGGTCTTGGCGCTCCCTTGCAGCACTAGACTATCTAGTTTCCATCTCGTGCCCGAAAAAAAAACTAAGCAGTCTATACCTCTTTTGAATACTTTCCCCACGTATGTCTCTCCCTGCCCCTCGCCCCCGAGCAAGTCTCGACGGTCAAGCAAAACGCAGCGACGCAGAGGGCCACAAACCCCAGCACGAAGTAGACGGCCTCGGAGAATAGCACGGCGAGGACCGACATTACGACCGTGTCCCTCGCCCTGTCCCGGTCGTCTCTGTGAAGCTTGTCGTAGTACCATACGAGCTCCAGCGTCCCCATCAGCCACGACGCAAAGGTCAGGACGAGGAAGAAGACGGTCCATCGTGCGGGGGCGCGATCGTTGTTGCCTTGGCCCTCGTTGGGCACACCAAGCACTGGTCGGTACAGCGGCCCATGCCGATGCAAGGAGCCGGCGCGTGGTCGGATGGCAAGTCCGTAGGGCGGCAATTGTCCTGTGGACTTCCGGGGGAGGTTTTTAACGCCATTTCTTCTTAGTTTTGCAGGAGTCATTTGCAGGCTTTTGGAAGTTTGTTATTCTTCGCTTTTGCCTATCTTGCACTTTTCGACTTGGCAATTCAACGTTGCCGTGTAAGTTGGAATGTATTGTACGCGCGACTAGTGGCACCTTTTGCAGATCTGGATGGGGACAGACATGCAACTGCATCGCGATGCGCGGGGGTTAAGAACAAGGAGAAATCTAGCAAACATCTCGGTGGTCTTATGAGTAGGAAGGACTTTTTTCGGGTGTTGTTGCTCACAAAAAAATGGTTGCACAAACTTGATTCTGGGCATTCCTTTGCGGGTTTGAATCACAAAAAAGACGTCCCTCACTTGAGCTGTGATGTGATAGAATCAAATCCCGTCTGTAATGCAGGCCAACACTGACCTACCTTACCTATGTAGGTACCTAGATATGCCAGATTAAAGAGTCAAACTCAACCGATCAGTATTTTGGTCTTGCCACTTAAACACCACATTCAGTTGGGAGCCTTGACTGCTCTTTCTTCGATGCGTCAAAACAGGTAGGTTGTTTGTCTGTGAGTGTTGTTGACTGGCTCTTCTTTCGGTTGGTAAAGTCGGCCAGCCAAACAGCCCAAATCTTTTCTTTATTGCTCGCTTATCGGGAAGGGATGAAGCTGCGCCGTTGGGTCGATGTGCATTGGACGTGGCCATTTGTGGCTTAGGCTTTTCTTGCGGCAAAAGATCAAGGCAGCATCGTCCAAGAGGCAGCCAAGAACATCAGCGGAGCCCAACCGCAGCGATTGGCGGCTGACGTAGCCTGATAGGTACAGTGCAGCAGCACCCGCAAAAAAAAAAAAAAAAAAAAAAGAGCTAAGATGGATCTTCAGTTTTAAGGGTCCGGGCTCCAAAAATTCAAGACCGAGCCCTAACAAGGCGGGCGGTTAATTAATAGCGTTCTCCAAAAGCCGCTCTAACGAACATCTGCCCAGTGCGTGCGTTTTTGTTTGGCCAATGTCTCAACCCAACGTCACCCGAGGCCACGCCACACCACGACAGCTTACCTGGTAGGACCCTGTTTGCATCCATCACAAGCGAATGCTGCTCACCCTAACTTGACTACTACTTACTACGTATCCCCAACAGACCATCACGGATGAGGTTTTGACGTACACCTGTAGCACATCGGATATGGAAAACTCAAAAAGATACATCATTTACCACAACAAATCTTACGATCCGATCGATTCGCTTCCAATCTTTCACACGCGCTGCGCGCACAGCCACCTCGGACAAGGACCCGTTGTGGGGAAGACAATGCACCGCACAGTGCCTTGGCGGTGAGGTAGTCATAGTGCGTGGCACTGTCCAAAGGCGCCAACACGATGGGTCCACTTTCCTCCACATACGACTCGATTGCCAATGAAGGTGCCAGAATCCCCTGCGTCGGCGACGGTATCCGTATCTTAGGGGCCTGGACTCCATGCCTGGGCTGTGCTGTGGTGGCGCTGGCGGGGTCCTTCCGACTTGGAGGGACCTTCAAGCTGCAGGCATGGACCGTGGGTGAACAAAACGATCGGCGGGTGAAAGCTTAAATACGAACGAAGCCCATCTCTCGTTCCAAGTCTCTTCTAGCAGCCCAATTCAACCCTGGCTTTTAACTAAACAAGCCCTCTCTTTTGTCGCTACTACTCGATATTACCTAGATTCTACCTACATACTGTTCTAGTTCCCTTTATCCACTATCTACCAGCAGAAAAAAACACCTGCCCGACAATTTGCAGTCATGTCATACAATAGCGGTTACGGAAACCAACAGGGTGGTGCGAACTCTTCGTACTACAACAGCGGTGGCCCTCAGAACCAAGGTCAGAACCCATATGGCGGGCCACCGCCGCTGAACGGCCAGCAGCAGGGAGGTCCTCCTCCCAGCTACAACCACGGTCCCGGTTTCAACCAGGGCGGTAACCACGGCCCGCCACACCACGGCGGGCCCGGTGGTGTTGGTCAGGATGGTGAGCGTGGCATCCTGGGCGCGATGGGCGGCGGTGCCGCCGGTGGGTTCGCCGGCCACAAGATGGGCCACGGCATTCTCGGCGCCATCGGCGGAGCCGTTGCTGGCCACTTTGCCGAGGAAAAAGTCAAGGATTGGAGGGACGACAAGAAGGAGGAGGAGGAGAGGCGTAAGAGGGAAGAGGAGGATAGGCGCAGGAGGGAAGATGATGACAAACGCCGACGGGAGGAAGACGACCGCCGCCGCCACGACAACAACAACAACAACAACAGGGGTTGCTCTCCGCCCCGGGGCAACTATGCCGGCAATTTCTCGGGCTCGTCCCGCGACATTTGCCTGGATGGTGCCCGCCTGCGGGCCGAATGCCGCCGCGGTGATGGAGGCTACAGCACCAGCGTGATTGACCTGAACCGCTACCTCTCCAACGACAACGGCCACTTCCGCTGGGTCTCTGGCGGCGGTGGCGGCGGCGGTACCGCGACCGTCACGGTGCAGCAGGGCGATACCCTGCGGGATATTGGAAGGAGGTTCGACTGCGACTTCCACGAGATCGCCAGGAGGAATAACATCCAGAACGAGGACCTGATCTACCCGGGCCAGGTGCTGCAGGTCCCGACCAAGGGTGGCTCAGGCGGCGGTGCCGGCAACTTCTGGGACTCTGCACGTGATGTCAGGCTCGTAGATGGAGGCAAGGTTCTCGAGGCAGAGCTGCGGTACTCGGGAGGATGGAACAGGTCTCGCATCTACCTGGATGAGCACATTGGAAACAGGAACGGCGAGCTGATCCACTGTTAATTAATCTGTCGGAATGGTTGGCAATGTGAGTACTGATTAGCCGTCAGGAAAGTGGGAGGCTAAGATTGTAAAATATGAAAATGAGGAAGAGAGAAAAAAAAAGATTTATATGAGAGACGAGTGTTGTTTCATTGTTCCGGGACATGCGGTCACTGATGTTTACAGCAGCGCCATTTGATAAGAGTTCTCTTCCGTCGAAGAAGCATTGTTACTGGCATTCATCTCCGCGAAGATGAGTATTTCCTTGCTTTTGCCAAAGCCTTTTAACCACTACAACGATGTTAACGGACTGGGGTACAGCGGTAATGGCTGTTTCGTTAGAAAGTCGGCGCCACAAAATCTTTTTGTTTAAGCTCGGGGCATCAGTTCGATCATTTTGACATGCGTTTGTGCAACTGTAAGCTTCACCTATGTCAATAATTGCTACATATGCGATGCACTTGAATCGTGCAGTTGGGCGTTCTAGTTTAGTTCTAGACAGGCCTGGATGTACAGTACTTCACACAGCATTCGTGCATGTTTGGTAGGCTAGCAAACGCTGATGTCATCTGATGCTCAACGCCAACACCAACAGGTCGGGGTTGCAGTGCTGCGTGACCTGCTACCATTGCCCAGAGCAGTCCAGTAGTATGCTGCACAAAACTTTCCAGCCTCCTCCAAATACCGGTTCTGCAAAGTCGGCCAGTAGTGGAGGGTCAAGACGTCGGTGGCGGTCTTGAGTTTTCCGGGGAAATGCTACACCATCACACCCTCAGCAAGGGCTTGGCATCCCATTCCAACTACCCCTGAAGTTTAACTGAAAGAGGCAAAGAGACTCTTGGAGATTTTAGGTCGGCCGGGTGATTCCTTTTTTTCTTTCTTTTGCTTTTTTGGTGGGATCTACCCGACTTAGGGTTGGAATGTGCAAGCTTAATCGGGTCAAGACTGCACAATGTGCAACCATCTTTAATACAAAAAAAACTCCTAGTCTCCGAACCCTGAACTTTTCCTCAAGGTACTAATAACCCGCCATTCTATTTTTACGTCTATGGATCGGGAGCTGAACGCCGTGGCTGAACGGGCTCCGTGACCTCGCCATTCCCGATAAAGTATGATTTTCTATTATGCCAAGACTGCGTGGTATGTAAGTTGCGGGCGTTGGCATTTTTTGAGCCCGGTCAAGGGCTGAAAGGGAGACAGAAGAAGAAGAAGACGAAAAAAAAAGAAAGAGAAAAAAAAGGGGTCAAAAATTTCTGCAAGCGGCGGAATGGGCCTGTATGCGAGCTGATGCGGACTTGGGCAGTACTCCTTCGAGGGACAAGGTACATAATACCAGTGATTGAATTATCTCGGTCTTGTGCTCTCGGCAGCTAAGCTGAATGAGTGGTTCCAACGCGAAGGGATTTCCTCGATATTTGACTCATTCGCTCAGACTATTGCTGCGGTCAGAGGTAAATACATAACCATATTCAACACATTCCGCTCCCTTGATATTTCCGTTTGTCGGCATCGTCATCAGGAATTTCTGGTGGACTGGCCGATTCCTCTACTACCTGGGTACCAACCTCCTGTCTTGAGATTTGACTCATACAAAGAGGCGAAAAACAAATATCTGCAGTAGTGCCTCTCCATCAAGGTTCCTTCCAAAACTGGAATTTACCTCATCTTGGCCCTTTCCAGGACGGGATAAAAACCCCCCCACGATCCTCTTCTCAGGTCGACAGCTGCTGGAGTATCTTCTTGCCAAAGTTGGATCTACCTTCTTTCAAAGCAGCCATATCTTTCTGTTACCAAATCAAGAAACTCTCAGAAGACTGTTCGATATCTCGGTTGTCTTGACGTTCAACCATTCTCTACGTCAGCTCAAGCAAAGATATCTCCACGGAAAGCGAGCTCGCACCCACATTCGAGCAAATTAAACCTTCAACCACTCAGCCAAACCTCCAGCAGATATCTACCTGGGTTGAAGCACAATACAGCTTCCAAGATGCTCATTTCTTCTCTCCTCGCCGCCGTGGCTATTGTAGCCACACCCATCGTCACAGCCTCGCCAATCAACGGCACCAGCCAGGAACTGTCACCACCACTCGGCGTCGCCTGCGGAAGGACCTCGTGCTTCGGAGAACAAGTCTGCTGCAATCCTACCTGTAGCTTGTGCGCCATGCCTGGCATGGCGTGTCCTATGCTGGACTGCGGTCACCTGCCGGGCACTCCCGCGGTCACCAAGCCGGCCGTCGTCGACGCTCCCGGCCCGCGATTCTCCGGCAGCAAGATCATGAAGAAGCCCAGACCCACAATGCCGGCCCCCTACACGTCACCGAAGCCGACGGACGGAGTGGCCTGCGGAAATAATACGTGCGCGGCCGATCAGGTCTGCTGCAACGCGAGCTGCGGCATTTGCACGCCGCCCGACGGCGCCTGCATCATGATGTTTTGCGGCGACAGCCACCGTCATGACGACTCTATTCCTTCTTGAGAGGGGAACAAGGCTTTACGAAGAAAATGAGTTATCAGTCAAGAAATGACCTGGCGGTTTTCTGATTTGAATCGACCTTTGTTTCTTTTGTCCACGGATTTCTTTGATTCTATGAGACTGTCAGTCGCCCGCCTGTTTTGTCTCGATCCTCTGATCTGTCTTGAGGTTTTACGGAAATCAGACGGTCGGCTGGTGATGATTGGAGGCTGTGTCTTTGCAAAGGTTAATCCTCGGGAAATGATTGTTTGGAGGAACAAGGAACCCGGCGGTATGGGCGAAGGAATAGGAGGTGCGTCTCGGGCGTGTTCTTACTACGTAATGGCGCCCGACCTGGGGTAAAAAAAACACATGCTGCAGCAAGGTCATACCCTCCCAGCTTCGAAAGTTCCCAAAGGATAATTTTTAGTTGCAAAATAATCCCATAGTGTCTCCTGTCGCATACCAACTGCGCGAGTATGAGGTGACATCGAAGGTTATCTTGCTCCCTCCGCTAGCAGGGCGCATGCAAGTTGCACAGCAGATCTTGTGACCGCCCACAGCAATTTCAGTCTGCCCCCTCCCCTGAGAGACGACAATAATGCCAAGACTTGTATCAGGCCGGACACCATCCCTCTGTAGTAATATCCGCGTTCTTGTCCAAGCATCCAGGCTGCAGCTCTCTCAAAGGTAAGGGCTGTTTCCGTGCGTCATCCCCTACGGCTGGTCTTTGCACTCCTTTCTTTTGACGTTTACAGTTTTCACATCCGGTGTACACGTGTGGCCCCCTGAATGAATGCGCAAGTGGTAAGGATATGGTAGGTACCTACCTTAGTTAGAGTTACCCTGCACCGGTGCTTTGCTTTAAATGCGGTTTGGTTTTGTACCTACCTAGGTACCTTGTTTTACAATTCCTTTCCCGCCAAAATGCAAGCATCCGATTTGCCTGCGCAGGAGCAAGGCTACCCCTACGGTATATTCATTCAGGAGACCATCTATAGAATGTGGATCTCTTTTTCAATAAAGTAGAAACATCACCCTTGATATGCATCCAGGAGGCTTTGTGCTGCGATTGTTTAACTCAATCTCGGTCTTGCCCAACATCCGCGGCACGTGCGCATCTCTTACTTCTCGTACAGGAGATTCGGAGTGGGGGGAGCGGCTGCTTGGTAGTATCCGGAGGCGAGTTGAGATGACATGCAAATGGAGATGGTACATGGCTCGATCCGAGTGGGGATTTCGCTGGGCTTGGGGAAAATAAAGGGCTAAACTGCGGCTATTTGACGCCTTGGAGGACGAACAAGAGACTCGGTGGTCACATGGGCGAGGATGCAAAGTCCGTGGAACTTCTGGCAGCATCTCTGTGTCCTAGTTTGCGGGTTTCTTGCCTGTGATTTTAATTTTTTACAAGCTGTTGAGTTTAATGAGACCAAAATCCAAATCTGAAATTCGACTTTTGGCATGTCTACATTTATTTATCTGAATCTCCCTCCAGGCTTAGACTCGGCATAGAGTTTGGCTCTCAGATTTCACTGAACAACTAGGCCCAAGCGCAAGTACCCATCTTACCATCAAGGTATGCTAACCTGAATGCGAAGAAACAGCACCTCCACCCCTCGCAACGTCTTGCAAAGGGCACCATGTATGGGTATTTGTTATTGTAAACCAGAAGTGTGAATGTCATTCATCTTATTCCGATGCAGAAACAGACAGTCATGCGAACACAAATCCCACTCTTTTTCGAGCGCACATTACTCGCCCCGGGTAGGCTGTTTGTGATAAAACGTGAATCCCTACCGGTCGTAGTCTAGAACTACTATGGTATACTTTAAAGCAACCCAAAGGCTCAACTTAGGGTAAATGATTGTCAGATCCCTGTCAGATGTGGCAGTGCTCCTCGATTGGTTCGCCGGATATTCACTGCCAAAGGAGTAATTGATACGCCCCCTTTTTTTCTTCTTGTGAACCAAGGATCCCCCAAGATCAAAGAGGACCCTTACTCGGTATTTACCGAATGATATACCAAACTTTCGCTCGAGCAATGATCTGATATGACATATTGAAGCTTGCTTACATGCAATGTACTGTTTGCTGAGGTAGCAACCGTCGAAGTAAACAACTTGTCGGGATGCGGTCCCAGATCTTCCAGCAATTATTTATCGTGACAGACTTGCAGCTCTGATGGCAGGCTTCACATATTAGGTGCTAACTGGTCTTGAAGACGAACAAAGAAAAAAAAAGAAGAAAAAAAAACCAAGCAAGAGAGAGAAAAGAAAAGACCTTTTCTCATTTGCTAATAAGGACGCCTTCTGGAAGCTGCCTCGCACAGTCATGGCCTGTCCTTGATAAATTAAATTTGCTCAAGGCTCAGACATATACCCCATCAGTATTGCATCTTCATTGCGTGATGCAATCTGAGGACCATACGAGCCAAGAGAAGCATGTCTGGTAGATTTGGGGGATGCAACGGCTGCTATATGGATAAAACACCCCCCACCCATCCATTAATATCGAGTCGAGATTGTTATGACGAGGCAAGTGTAGACGGCAGCTTTGACAGAAACCATCATTAGTGTCAAGGCGCAGACATCCGCCGGCCCCTGAGCAAGTTAGTTGATATTGCCGAGTGGAAAAGATCGTAACAAACCCTGGTGTAGCTCACCGATTGCCACAAGACGATCCGGCATCCTTGCTCGCTTGGCCGCGAAGCCGCCGGGGGTGGAACCTTCATGGAATCCCAGGGAGACACTCCCGGCAATGGTTGCGAATATCCACAGCTGGGCCGTACAGCTTTTCTCCAGGGATTCTACGAACGAGTTTATCCGACAGCCCTGTGGAGATAACTCGGGATGCGCTGATACCGTGCCTAGTCGGATGGCAGGAAGTGTCATCAGTCACACGATGGGCCGCATCCACCAAATCTCAAATAATTATTTTTGGCATCTTCCAACAGCATTGCCGACCTCCTGTCGACCGCAGAGGACGGAAAGGGGTTCATTTCACTGTGAGCTCGATAGTGCGCGCGACATTGAGAGGACTGTCTATGTTGCCGACGCCCAGCTACCATCCCTAGGGCTCTGTGTATATAAGTCATCCCGACCCCCCTTCCAACATTGTCTATCGATTCCTTTCTGCCTCACCCTCAACATCTCTTCTCTTTCCTTGTATCACTCGTTCAATCTTGAACTCTTGGTCCCTCTTGTTTGTTTCGTCAGACACCTCCTGTTCCTTCAACAACCTAACCAACCTTAGTCACTCGTTCCGACGCAACACTTCTGAAACCATGACTACCATCATTGACATCATCGGCGTCGTCTCCGGCGTGGTGGGCATAATCCAGTTCGCCCAGGACGCTTTCCCCCAAAAGCAAAAGCCCGGCTCCAGCGTGCGCATCGCAGTTGGACTCGACGCAAGCGGCGGCCTGGACAACGCCGGCGGCAACGTGCCGGGTGTCGCCCTCTTCAACGAGGTGGGCGGCTTCCTTGGCCAGTCGCAAAAGAACGGGCAGGTCCAGGATGGCAACTTTGCAGACCTCACGGTGACGCAGAGCAGCGGGCAGCAGGCCACGTACGGCCTGTTCCAGGCCGGCCACGACGCCGTCTGCATCGCCTACACCACCATCACCTGGCCCGACGGCAACCAGTACGCCCTGACCGGCGACTGGGGCGAGGCCTGCGGCGGCAGCTGGTACTACAGCAACATCTACGTCCAGAGCTCCGGGTACAAGCCCAAGTGCATGTGGATCGACGCCGACGGCAACCAACCCCAAACAGGGTTCCAGGTGCATTTCCCGGAATTCCGCAGCGACTCCAGCACCATGCCCGCCGGCAAGGACGTCAAGACCCTGTGCAACAGCAAGGCTCCCTTCCAGTATTTCACCACGGCCGGGCCCCAGACCATTGACTACTGGAACGCAGACGGCAAGACGACCTCTCAGTCCACGGTACCATCTAAGCGTGACGTCGGTTCTCAAATCAACCGCCGCGCCGCGGCCGCCGCCCGCCCCTCCGCCATCGTCATCACCAACGGGACAGACCACTCGGTCAAGGAGCTGTGCGGCAGCAAGACGTCGAGCGGGCCCGATCTGTTCAACCTCATCGAAAGGTCATCCTGCCGCATGAGCGACAAGACAATCTTCCCGCAGTGCGATGCCACGGTCAAGGACAACTGCTTCAACGTCGATAGCACGCAGCTCATCGTCGGCGGCAAGGCCGCGCGGTCCCCCTACGAAGTCGTCTGGGACTGGAAGACCGCCGGCAAGACCTTCACGTCAAAGGTTGCCACTTCTGCCAAGATCGCCGCGCGCGAGCCCTACGCGAAACCCCAGGAGTACAACAATATAATCGACTGGAGCGTTGCCGGAAAGGTCGACATTGAGCCCGTCAAGTCTACTTGAGCTGAAGTGAACCCTTTTTTTTTTCTTTTGTCCCCCTCTCTCACACCATGTTTGTTTTGGCTTGGCGTTGTGGGTTTATCGAGTTGGGTTGTTTTTCTGTATGGTTTTGCTTTGTGCTAGGGGTCTCCGATGGCATCTCCAGGCGTTTACTAGGTAATGGATATCCTTTGGTCTTGGTTTGATGTGCTCCATGCTTTATGTATCGGCGTTCATGTGGTGGCGAAAGCCAGAGGACCAAGATTTGGTGTGTTTTTCGTTTCTGTTCTGATTAATATTACTTTATATAGACAAATCTAGACTTAAAAAGTTCCTTTTCTGAATAATCCAGTAACTTGCTATTCAAAAAGACACTGACGGGATGATTTGTATAGTGCAGTGTGTTCTTCGAAAAGCCCAAGGAAACTCCAAGAGTGTCGCAACACACTGTATTTCGAATCAGTTCATGTTTATGACAGAATTGAAGCTTGGTAAGCTGCCAGTGAGGAGTAGAGACTCGGCAAAGTAAGGACTAGATGTTGAGTGAGCTGCTTTGAGCATCTCTTAATTACCTTGAAATGGCGGGGCTTCGGCGTTCTCCACCCGATGTCATCTCGAATACATATTTCGGGGGTGCCAATATGACTAACATCCTGCTATTGTGCGCCACAACACCTTCTCAGCAGCTGAACCCACTCATAAAAGTGTCAACGACCCCAGCGACAATGGAACTCTCCAAAGTACACCTCGTGTCCGTCTTCACGGCCTCCGACAGCCCGGAAACCGGCGGGAACTTGCTGCCGGTGGTTCTCGATGCGTCAGCTTTGTCCGAAGAAGACATGCGCAGAATAGCGCGAGAGTACGGACATGAAGCATCCTTTCTGATTCCGCTCCCAGAGGCCTCCTCTGAATCACAGAAGGCGGACTACCAGCTGAGATTCTTCGTCCCCGAGCACGAAATGGAAATGTGCGGCCATGTAACAGTGGGAACCACGTGGCTGTTGGGAGAGCTGGGCATTCTCCGCGATGACCAAAAGGAAGTTTGCTACTCAACCAAGTCGGGCCTTGTCAGAGCTCGCCGGCGTCAACAAGAAGGAAGGATTCTGGTCGAGGTCTCGCAGCCTCGCGGGTGGGTCACACCCGTCCAAGACGAGGCTCTGAGGCGAGAAATAGCAGCAGTTCTAGGAGAATCCGCTGGCGACAAGATCAATACGGAATCAATCCAGAACGCCTGCACGAGTCGAGCCAAGACTGTAGTTCCCATGCGAGATTCAGCTGCACTCGACGCCCTGAAGCCAAACTTTTCTCGAATGCAAGCACTATGCGAGAAGCTCGGCTCGACGGGACTATACCCGTACGCCCCGCACAACGACAACAGCAGCAACGTCCCCACTCGGAATGACTCTTTGGTTGTGCATGCTCGTCAGTTTCCCAAAGCTTCAGGATATCCTGAGGACGCAGCAACAGGCATTGCCGCGGCGGCTTTGAGCTTTGCGCTATTGGAGAATAACGTGCTTGGGGAAGATAGGTCAGTGGTCGTGAGGCAGGGAGAAGCAATGGGGTGTCCGTCAGAGATACGGGTCCGAATTGAATTTGACGGCGAGGAAGCAGTGTGTTAGATTGGGGGTACCGTTAGACATGTCAAGCGGTTCGAGACAAATGAGAATTAGGGTCGATATGATCACAATTTGATAGAGCAGCCGATTGGGGAGGAAAGAGAGTCAAGGCCACGCCCCATAGGAGACAGGACATGGACCGACAATTTTGTAGAATTTGATACTGTGCGACAACTGCTTCTTCTCGTCTTGGGACTTAATCAACAAAAACGTGGCAGAGGCTTCTGAGGGGTAAACTCTGGTGCCTGGACTGCCTGGCCTAGAGATCTGATCTGATCGTCCGTCGTAAACGTCCAAAAAGCAAAGGCTAAATGATGGCTTTGTCCAAGTTTAAAACCTCGAGCCACACGCGTCGCGATTGAACGGGGACTTTCTCTGAAGTGGCGCGGGGCTGCGCACGGACCAAAGTGCCCTGCTCGGATGCTGCCCAGCAAAACCAACCCCACGTCGAGCTCTCCGACCGGGTTTGCAAGGCGCGGAGCGGTGATTAATTTTTTGAAGCTCCTATGTTGTAGTAGCTGCGAATTAACGACCAGCACAGAGGCGTTCGTCAGGCAAGACAACCGCACGCCAAAAACGACCAAATAGAAAACGACCGTCGCATCGTCTCTGCCCTCGATTTACATACCCTCCCGCTTCCCAACTCCAGAAATTCCGCAAAAATGTCGTTTGGCGGGCAGACGCCCACCATCATCGTCCTAAAGGAGGGTCCGTGAACCTGCGAAAGCCCCTCCCCCGTCACCAACTTCCACCCACGTCGTCGCCCGCCGCATAGGCTAACTGAAGCTCTATCATGCAGGTACGGACAGCTCTCAGGGCAAGGGTCAAATTGTTTCCAACATCAATGCCTGCTTAGCCGTGCAGGCAACTATCAAGTCGACGCTCGGCCCGTACGGTGGCGATCTGTTGATGGTGGATGCCAACGGCAAGCAAACCATTACCAACGATGGCGCAACAGTGATGAAGGTGAGGAACGAACGCAACTTGTGTAATCCAACAGTACCCGCCCCTGGCCCGGACGCAACATCTAACTCCCAGGTGCTTTCCAACAGCTTCTCGATATTGTCCACCCCGCGGCACGGGTCCTGGTTGATATTGCAAGATCACAAGACGCAGAGGTCGGTGATGGAACAACTTCGGTGGTAGTCCTGGCCGGTGAGATCCTCAAGGAGATCAAGGAGCATGTCGAGCAGGGTGTCAGTTCTCAGATCATCGTCAAGGGCCTGAGGCGCGCATCCTCCGTAGCCGTCAACAAGATCAAGGAGATTGCTGTCAGCACAAGCGAGGGAAGCCACAGAGAAACTTTGACCAAGCTCGCCGGTACAGCCATGACCAGCAAGCTGATCAAGAGGAATACGGAGTTTTTCACCAAGAGTCAGTGGAGCCCGTTATGACCCCCCAGTGCCGGACTTTGAGGGACCGTGAGATGCTAACAGATGATCGGTTACTAGTGGTTGTCGATGCCGTCTTGACACTTGACCAGGAAGACCTTAACGAGAAGTTAATAGGCATCAAGAAGATCCCCGGTGGCTCGCTCACCGACTCCCTGTTCGTCAACGGTGTCGCTTTCAAAAAGACCTTTTCTTATGCCGGTTTCGAGCAACAGCCAAAGTCGTTCAAGAAGCCAAAGATTGTTTGCCTCAACGTCGAGCTTGAGCTCAAGGCGGAGAAGGACAACGCCGAGGTCCGAGTTGAGCAGGTGTCGGAATACCAGGCCATCGTCGATGCCGAGTGGCAAATTATCTTCAAGAAGCTTGAGGCGGTCTACAAGACCGGCGCAAAGGTTGTGCTTAGCAAACTGCCCATTGGTGACCTGGCCACACAGTACTTTGCCGATCGCGACATATTCTGCGCCGGCCGTGTGGCATCTGAGGACATGGAGCGTGTTGTCCAAGCTACCGGCGCCACCGTCCAGTCAACATGCTCCGACATCCTGCCCGAGCACCTCGGCACCTGCGGCTCCTTCGAGGAGCGCCAGATCGGAGGCGAGCGCTTCAACTTCTTTGAGGACTGCCCCGAGGCCAAGACCTGCACCTTGGTTCTACGCGGAGGTGCCGAGCAGTTTATCGCCGAGGTTGAGCGGTCCCTGCACGACGCCATCATGATCGTCAAGCGTGCCATTCGCAACCGCACCGTGGTCGCTGGTGGCGGCGCCGTCGAGATGGAGGTCTCTGCCCACCTGCACCGCTTCGCCGACCTCAAGAACCAAGCCCACAAGCAGCAGGCCATCATCAAGTCCTTTGCCAAGGCCCTCGAGATCATCCCCCGCCAGCTGTGCGACAATGCCGGCTTCGACGCCACTGACATACTCAACAAGCTGCGCGTCGAGCACCGCAAGGGCAACACGTGGGCCGGTGTCGACTTCCAGAACGAGGGTGTCGCTGACCTGATGGAGAGGTTCGTCTGGGAGCCCGCTCTTATCAAGATCAACGCCATCCAGGCCGCGACGGAGGCCTGCTGCCTGATTCTGTCCGTCGACGAGACCATCCGCAACGAGGAGAGCGCGCAGCCACAAGCACCCGGTCAGGCCCTGCCACCGGGAGCAGCTCAAAGGGCCCTCAGGGGTAGGGGAAGGGGAATGCCCCGGCGATGAAGGAGGGTTTAGTTTATTAAGCAGCTGGTGGCGTCTGTGCATGGCATATAAGAAATGCAAAAAGGTTCTATTTAGGCGGGTATCCTGGGTGGTTGTGGACAATAGAAGAGAAAATGCACCTATCGCTAGACATCTGGACAAAAAAAAATAGACTCAAAACCGTGATACCACAAAAGAAAAAAAAAAGAAGAAAAAAAGAGAGCTACTCTTGTCCGGTGCTGTGTACCCTTGTCGGACCGAGTTCAAGAATGGAACTCACAGGCAAGCAAGTGTCAGCTCAACCCTCATCGTATGAGAAATACACCTCCTTTTCCCTGGCAGCCTCAGCGGCAGCGGGATACCTCCCTGGCCCGTCAGTTCTATGCCCGTCCATAACATCGTCGTCATGCCGATCGCCCGACTGTTTCTGCAGACCTGGAGGCTTGACTCTTCCTATCCCGGCCGAGTCGACATCCATCCCACCAACGGCATTGACGGCCAGCACGTCGTCATCGTCGTCATCGTCCTGCTGCCGAATCAGCATGTCCATGTCCCGGTCGACGGCGTCGCCATCTATCCTGTCGCTTTCGTCGGCCGGAGGCTGAGGGCTGGGTGGCGAAGCTTCAGATTGGCTTTGGTGACTATGGCTATGACCGTTGTTGACCTGGCGCAGCAGCGCCTGGAAGGGGTCGGCATCGGGATGGTGGTGCGCCGGCGAGAAGGGGCCGAACGGGTCGTGGGCTGGATCGTGATGGTGAGACGATGGTTGGCTGATTATCTGGGGGTCTATGGGCTGGTCGTAGTCGGTCAGGCTCATGTGGGACGTCTCATTGTGGTGGTGATGATGATGATGATGATGATGGTGGTGGTGATGACCATTATGATGGTATGTAGAATGCAGTGTGTTTCCATGTGACTGATCTTGTAGCATTGGACTATGTGTGTTTGGCAGTGCGCTAGATGTGTGGAGTGCTTCTGAGGGTGACATGATGGTCATGGAAGCCGGGTCGGCATATGCCAGAGTGGAGGGGATTGCGTAGGAGGCGGTTAGTTGATGAGACTTGGACGTTTGCTGCAACATATCGTGGACTCCATTCACACTAGATGTCATTGAGCTAGGTATTGATGTCGGTGGATACTGGTTGGTTGTTGTTATATCCGGTGGAGGTGACGGTGCGTTTAGTGCTGTCGCTAGGAATGTTCTTGGCTCCCCAGATCTCGTAGACAAAAGAGACGGGTGCGACTCCGACAGAGTGGCGCCGTTATTACTGGTGCTCCGTTGCAAAGGTGTATTATTGGTGGGTATTTCTGACAAGACAACGCCATTGTGAATGCCACCCCCTGAGCCAACCCCAGATGCGACAACGCTTGCAGTTCCAGTACTCGTAGAAGACGCAGAGTTGCTAGGCGTCTTCCCCAGCTCCTTACACTCGGTGCAGTTCCTTATCACGTCCGACACAGTTTCCTTGATGCGGCTCCAGTGGTACCTCTCGGCGATGCTGGCAGTGGTGCGGTTGATGCCACCGTGCTGCTGCACGTGTACCTCGCGTGCAATCTCATACTGCCGGCGCGGGTCCGAGATGACCTCCTTGCCCTTGAGCATGAGGCGGTCATCTTCAAGCAGCTTGTAGTGAGTTGCGGCGCTACGAAGTCTGCTTTTCTCGGCGCGGTCAGCCCCGTTGGGATATTTGCCGTATTTGAGGTAGAACTTGATCTTGTCGAAACGCTCTTCACTCACGAAGTCCTCGCCGTCCTGGCCGACCAAGTCGCGCCCGTATATGATGGCATCAATAAGTTGTCCAGGGTAGCTCTTGAGGCTAGCACAGCCCTTGACGCGGCCGATGCGCTTGAACCCGAGGCCGTCCCAGATCTTGCACGATGCGACGTTGGTTTCGTAGACGAGGTTGAAGACAGAGTAGGTGTAGCCGAGCTTCGGAGCCCAGTCGAGGTACGTCTCACCCATCAGGCGACCGACACCGCGGTTGCGGGACGCGTCGGTGACGAGAAATCCGGCGTTGCAGACGTGGCTAGACCGGCCGGGGTAGTTGGGCTTGATATAAAAGCTTCCAAGACACTCGCGGGCCCAGTCCTTGCCTTCGACCACCTCGTCGGCGCTGTTGATGCTTCCCAGAAGCATGATGCCACCAAAGTTCTGGAACCAATAGGCGGCAAAGCGGTCAAAGGGCAACGGCTCAATCATGGGATAGGTATCACCGCCCTCGATTTCCTTCTTGAACTGGTCGCTGAGGTACTGCAGCAGCGTCAGAGGCACCTGGTGTTGCGAAGCAAAAGGCACTATGGTTGCCACAGTCTGTCTGTCCCGGAGCGTCACTTGCCGGGGCACGATGGTGGATGGGAAAGACGGATTAAGCGGGTCAGGGTAGGGTGGCTCCCCGGACACGCGATAGATGGTCGGCGTGTCCGGGTCATCCATTATTGCCGGCATATTCTGCAGAAATCCAGGGCCAGACCGAAAATCGATATTGCTCCGTGCCGTATTATGGACGGATGTCCTTACCGGACGAACCCGAAATGCGGGATAGCTGACGAGAAGCCAGACCGCTGATCGCCGACCGACCAACCGGGGCACCTCAGGCAATACGAAGCCGGTTACCAGCTCCGTACGGCTGCAACACGGCCGAAATTAGCCATTCGCACTACAAAACAATTCAAGTGTCCAATGTCTTTTTTTGTTTAAAGCCCCAACCTCACAACTGAATTTGATCACTTGCAATGGATGGAGCACATGGCATGAACTGAGATATCATTACCTAGATAGGTAAGGTAGGCAGGTGTAGTAAGGTACCTTCAGATGTGGTAAAAGGGTCTGTCTGATATGCACTTGCCGCTTGGCAGGGGACCAGTACCTGCAACAACCAGACCAGGAACGGTGCGAAGAAACGTGCAGGCTTTCTTCGGCCCCAGTAAACGGGTAGCGTTTTCTGGCAGTAAATGGCGGGGATCTGTAACAAGGTTGCGGTCTGTTTTTTTTTTTTCTTTTTTTTGCTGCCGATGCCCGTTTGTGGTTCGGTTGACTTCTCACAATTTACTCTGGTGAGGAAAAGTGCACATGCGAAGATTTCAGTCCGGGTCGGCTGGTAACGGTAGATTGTGGTCGAGTTTGGTAGGGGAAAAAAGGGACTAAGCTGGAAGGCCAAAGGTGGAAGAACCCCGCGTGATGACTAAGGTTTCTTACCACCACTCTTGCTGGTTCAGACGACAGAGCCTTGGGGTCTTTCACGTGATTCTACCAGCCTGCAGCTGCCCGGTGAGTTGCTTGTCTTTTTGTTGTTCCTAACCCTTGACAAAGCCTTTGTTTGCTCAAAGTCTTTGGTCTGATCGTTGGAGAAAGCTTTGTCAGTCTGACTCTGAACAATCATATTGTTCGTTTGTGACACATGGAAATTTCACCCACCCGCTCTCATACATGCAAGGAACATGTCTATAAATTCATCACATAACTCCCTTTTCGTCACTTAATTACCCCATTCGATTGACATTGCACACCAACACAATCGATACAAGACGAACCTGACTAGCACTAACACAAAAACACTAACATACGATTAGATCAGCAGCAAATATGGCATCATCAGCATCCACATTCAGGACGGCGGTCTGCCCCGTCGAGGCAACCAACACCGCCAGCCTCGTGGCCGCTTGGGAGCTTCGGCGCGCCGCATCGACCCTTCTGAACTTCTTGATCTCCCAGACCGAAGCCGAGGGTGGCGTTTCTTATGCGCTCCGTAATTATCGCGAAGCTGAAGACGCTCGCGTGACGGTCGAAGCAGCCAATACTACGCCGCTGTCCGAAGCCGCCATGCAGCGGATCGCCCTGACAAAGGCGACCAAGCAGGACCTTATCGCGGCCTCCTTTAAATGCATGAATTTGGCTTCCAGCACCCGGGGTAGGAGTCTTATTGACATTTACGGCCCTGACGGCCTTGAGTAAAGCACAGCTTTATCACCAAAAAGTTAACGGTTTGACTTGCTGTACCCAGGTAGGCAGGTTCTTGGCCAAATGTCAAGAATTTGATGAGAAGCCAAACATGTAGATGTAGGCTGTGCAAGGAAAAGATTTAGTAGCAAATACATGTATCACTAGTCTAGTATTTCTTTTTTTTTAAAAAAAAAAAAAAAAAAAAAAAAAAAAAAAAAAAAAGTCCATCCCTTGTCCCTCTGCCACAATACGCCGTTTATTGACTCATGCATTACGCCTTGAAATGTATCTAACGAGAAAATTCGGCTCGATTTGGCCTCGTAGTGTCTTCAGAAGTTTGATAGTTATCTGAGACGGTAATTGCCCGTGTGGTGACGAGAGTAATCCAAGTGCCGAATAGCAGCAAAGTAGGCTATAAGTCAGGTCAGGGAATGTCTACTGCGGCTCAATCGTCAAGATATATCGTTTCTTACAGGGTTAAGAATAAATCAGATATTCTTGTATTAAGTTCGAGTTTGCTTACACGAAAGTAAAGTCAACAACCCAGTTAGGCGCCGAATTAGATTGCAAGTTCTTGATACAACTTTGTTAAAGAGACTGCGTTGCAGGCACCATAATATTTTACATTTCCTTACTCCTATCACAAGGACACATCGGGCATCCACCCCGTATCTTGTCCTTCAACAACCTGGCATGTGTGACCTTGGATCTGACGTGAAGTCGCCCGCCAACGGTCTCTGTCGCCCGGAAAGAATCCCCATTCAGCAGCCCTTCGCTTCCGTCACTTGGCTGGTCTGGATTTATCGTCTCCAACAAGTGCGAGAGGTGGAAGACATGCCCACACGCAAAACCAACCAGTGTTTCCATATCCCACTCGTTGAAAGCCTCCAGGCACTTAGGGCAGTGTCCAGGAGTCCAAGATTTGGGTATCTTGGCCACCGCTCCGGATGCGTCAGGATCGGCAACTGGCGCGGAGCCTTGTGCAGATGCCAAAGCCTTGTCTAAAGCCGCCGCCGCTGCGTCTGCTACGTCATTTCCGCCGCGTCCCGTTGTGTTTGCGTCCATGTGTGTCTGGCCCAGGGGGGCGACTTCAAATTTCACACCCCGTCGCTGACCACTACGCAGCGTAGCCTGAGCCCCAGAGACTTCGGAGCGCAGGACACGAGCGACTCCAGATGAGATGCTGTGTTGTATCTCGTGCTCCTTCATGATGTGGGTTAAGCCTTCCCGCAAACCTGGAATTTCCAGGCCCTCGGGGATCCTTCGTACGAGTGTAATTGGATCGATGGCCGTCCCGACCTCCTCTAACAGCGCTCTGATAAATCGCGGCTTGTCCATACTGTAGTTGAGGAGGTCCTCCCACAAGTCCGGATCGTCTTGCGTCTTGGCAAAAGCGATTGCGCGGCTGACGTCGGCGAGCCGGTCAATGATTAGATACAATGCTCGCTTCATTTGACCCGTCTTTGCGTACAGATACACCAATTCAGGGATGAAGTTGTGCTCCTCGCACACCTTTTCTGCCTTCTCAAAGGAGTATGATAGTGAATGCTCAAGAAACTCCATCAGCAGTGACCGATCATATGTCGCAAACATCTGCACAGCAAGGTCTGCGAAATCATCGACAAGCGACCTGCTATCGTCAAGCATCCGTTCGCGCGCCTCAGCCGCACCCTCGTGTCGGTGAGGAGCAACTCCCTGCCCGGTCCACAAGCCACGAATGTAGAAAAAGAGATAGGCGTGTAGATCCTCCCGCTCTTGTAGTTGCGAGACCACAACCTCAGGCTTGACTAAGCCGTTCTGTGCCTCATCGACCAGCAAAGTTATGGCTTCAGAGGTTGCCGCTTCCACCTCCTCAAGGCTCATTTTTGTCTCCATACCCGAAGGTAGGCGCAGCAAGATAAAGCTGGGAATATCGTCAACTACCGCATCAGCAAGATGACCCTCCCTAATGAGACGGAAGGCATTTTCTGCGTCCTGGAGCCGAATGTTGCATTTTAATGCTTCGCGCAGACGCCCATTGGCTTCGTGGAGTCGAGCTAGGCTTTCCATGACAATGCGCCAGTCACGTCCTTTCTCTCCATCCTCGACACTATCCTCCCTGACGTCGCGGTATTTGAGCTGGTTTTCCAAAGTTGTGGCAATGGTGTTGGCATCAAACAGCTCCACAGGCCAGCGATCCAGCAATTCCCGGAAACGTGGTTTGTCTTCTCTCAGGTAGTGGCCAAGCATGACCTCGTAGACCGAACCATCGATTGGCGGACGCATTGGTTCAGTCGGTACGTAGTTTACTATCTCGTCAAACTTGTCGGCTCCCGCAAATGTCCATATCCATTTCTCCCAGCGCTCAGAGCTTCCGAGCACTTTGGCCGCAATTTGGCCAGCTTTGACCCAGTCGTTGTCCTCGATGAGATCCTGCAACCATAGCTCGCCGATTCTTCTCTTTTCCCTGGCGACTGAAGAATTGAACGCTCGGCTCACCGCATCTACGGTAGATGTAGTATCATCAAACAAGTCATCCGAGACTTGGGTTGGCCTCTCAGCGGTGGGTGTGGCAACCAGATCTGAGACGCTCGGGGACGTAGCCATGATTTCGGGATGTTCATCTAGTAGCTCCCATGCGGCTTGGTATTCCTGATGTTCTACAAGCCACGTGAGATGGTCTCCCAGGTCTCTCTTGGTCGCCAAGACACAATCGTATGGACTGTGCATAAATATTTTGGGACCAGGAGTTTCCAGCGAAGGATGTACTGCCTGAGTCTGAAGTTTGAAAGGAGCTCTGATACTGCTCCCCGCCAGGCTGACCTTTGAGCCTGAAGTTGCGTCATTGCTGTGGCCACTCCGTATGCTTGCTCCGGAGCTGAATAACATTTTGGGTTTGATGGCAGCATTCCACATGTCTGTCCCAAAACCTGCTAGAGCTTCCAAGGCACTCTTAGATGAAGCAACTGCTTCCTGATTTTGTGCTGGCAGTACTCCTAGATGGTAGTCGCTCGCCGACAGTCGTTCGTATCTGCTGATGCTGAGACCGTCTTTATATATCTCTGATTGCGATTTTAGGTCGATCAGCCTCAGCTCCGGGGGTTGATTATTTTGCCTGCGTCTAATACCCCCCGACGGTTCACTGCTGCTAGAGGCAGCTGACGGTCGTGAACGGTGACCTCGGGGTTGTGTTGGTGTCTTCTCCCCATCGCCATCCTCATCATCATCCTCGTCCTCGTCCTCCGGTAAACAGTATGCGAGAATAAGTAAAAGGCTTTGGGTATATAAAGAAATTCCAGAAATGATGCAGTCCATGCGAAGTCTGTATAGAAAAGTAGTCAGCATCTCAAAACTCGTGAACAATGGATGGTCCTGATAGAGTCATACTTTTGATGTATTTCAGCTCTGCCCACGGACTTTTCGCCCGCATTCTTCCCAACGCCCATTCCTCCAGGGTGAACGTGGATCACCCATATCGTACCTCCCCAGCCAACCACTAGTTTCTCGATAGTCTTGTCATGTTTCGACTGTTGTTGTTTCAGCTTTGCTGCTGCTGGCGACAGAGTACCAGATGAGTCTTGGTCGCTTCTGCTGTCGCCGACCAAGGTTGTGTCTGCGTTGTCATCCATCTCCACGGCCTGCTCATCCATCCATTCTGCCCGACCCCTCCATGCGCTTGCCATGGCATCCCACTCTGAGGACTGCGGCCGATCAATGTGGCCGATGCGCTTCCAAGCGTCATCTGCATCTGCGCTATCCAGTTTGATCTTGGACCTCATGATCTTGATGCCGTGTTCGTTCAGCCAGGCAACGTACTTGCCAGAAAGTGACCATTTGATGGTGCTGATGGTACCCTCTCCGGAATGAAGCACAGTATCCTTGCCCGCATTACCCGCTAGACCTATGGAACCTAGCCAGCTCGATGCCGTCGCTGCAGCTGTACCTATCGTCGTGGAGTTGCTCTTTCCGGTCTGTCCACCCACAGTAAGGATCAAACTCCCAGCAAGGCCTCCTGACAGATAAGTCTTGTCGCTTTTGTACTCTGGGGATAGAGCCACCGCCTGCACCGGCCGCGCAAAGTTGCGAAGTTGTACATCCCTTCTCTCCATGAGCGACTGTACGCATACGTTTCCATCCATCGACGATGTAGCGATATGAATATGGTTCGACGGCATATTCGGAACCGGAGGCGCTTCTCTCGGCTTCCTCGACGCTGCGGCGGGAGACGCCTCTGAATGTTTTGATGCTGGCCGGCGCAAGCTGGCGGTCTCGCTGTTTTGTGGCGCGGCTTTAAGAACATCGGGTCTAAGGGATGAAACTGGAGGAGGACACGGTGAAATCGATACCGAAGTGACGGATGCCGAGTGTGCATGATATACGAGTAAAGTTTGGAAAGAAGGCAATTGCACAGCATGCTATATTCTTGTCAGTAAGCAGATCATATAGACAAGAATAGGGGCAGCATCTTACAATGTTTCCGCTATGTGTGCCGATAATCTACACAACGCAAAAGGGTCAGTCAGCGACTCATCACAGAAGAAGAAAAATTGTCCCAGCGCAGCTGTAATATTTTCGCATTACCATTTTGTCGCCCGCAACAAGAAACGAACTCGTGGCATCACCATTCTTGTACACAGCGCCCAGATTCTGAGTCAAACGAGTATACTTCAACCGCGGCTCCTCCTCTTCCTCGTCGTCTTCCTCATCCTCGTCGTCGTCGTCTTCATCATCCTCTTCCTCCTCACTTTCGTCGCCATCTTCGTCAGGTGTTGACGCGACTTTTTCGAGCGTGCTTTCAGCGGCGCGTTCGTCGCTTACGGCAACATTCGGAGGCTGCGACGGGGTTTGAGGCGACGATTCGGTGTAGTCGCCTATTGACTGGATGCCGTTATTGACATTGGGAGTCTCCTCGTCGGACATGGCGATGGCAAAACCAGACACAGCCGCTGCGCATGGCGTAGATTTCAAACTCTTGTTGAGATGAAGCCCTTGACGAACAGAGCTCGACTACGTCAAGACACCCAACCTACCAAAGGAGCTTGGGATGGATGGTACCTTTGTAGCGACATTAGCAGCTATGCTAGTGTTCTAGATCACCGGCCGAGGCCCGAAGCTACGTCACGGCCCAAGCTGTGCGTGCCTCAGGCGTTGGAACCCACTAAAGTCGCGCCTGTCCAGGGTCACAACCAATCACAGTGTACCCCGCCAACCTTATTCATTGGGCAGCTGCAGGGTCAGGGGCAGGGAAAGCGCGTTACGGAATTGATCAGATTGTTGTGCGATGTTGACGCGAATTGCGATGCAGCGACCTTTCCAGTCGAGCTAGCACCAGGTCCTTCCGTATCAACAAGCTCCAGGCTCTCTACAGGGTCTTCGGAAAGTTCCAATTAGCCCTGCACTACATCGTGAATGACATAGTGCATCTGCAAGGCGTCGTCTGGCTCTCCACAGGGTCTGATCTATCCGCAGAAGCAATTATCTAGCAAACTCCGGCGGAATCGATTCGACTCTTGTAGCTGCTCAGGTACCCCTCCTCGGAGCCCTGCTCAGCTGAGGCTTATGGAGCCCATCAAGGCAAGATGGCTTCGGTGACCTCGTTCGGGATTCACCAGCCAACAGGACTAGGTCATGCCATTAGCGAAAATATTTTGCCGCCCGACCCCTCACCAGACCTATACAGCTGGGAGATCTTCCCAGACACCTCGCAAAGCGAGCGTGATGGCGAGGACGAGCTCTTGGTCACCAAAACCACCGTACTATGGTCTCGAGGTGGTATCTTTAGAAAGAGTTTCAATTTTGCAGCCGAGAGCGAACCGATAAATCAAGCTCTGATTACACAGTTTCCCACTCCAGAAGGAGACGCGGGGACCTCGTCTCCCCAAAATGGAGAACCTACACAAGACAAAACTCCGGCACTGTCCAAGGCGCTTGTGGTGTTCCTCAAGACTCAGGCTCACATATTCTTTCTGTCTGGTACCAGCCATGTAGTACACATGCCCTTCGAGGTTGAGTGTGCCTGTGCCGCACCCGTCGGAGTTGTTATCCAACGCAAGTCCCAAGCCGACAACTCCTCTCCGATTGCTCTCAAGTTCCCTCGTGTGCCGCCCAACTCGTTCATCTCGCCTCATGTTTCCCCGGTTTCCCAGCGAAGCACGCAGCTGCAGTTTTCGACCGAAGGCATGGGGAAGCCCAAGACTTTACCCCTCCGACTGAGCTCCACGCTAGAAGATCTACTAGAACCGGGGATGCATATCAACGAGTCACAGTGGCCTCGTTTGGTGTGCCTGACAGATCCCTTCTCGGAGCTCGGTCTTGTAGTCACGCAGCCGGACAAGTCTATAAAAAGCTACAAGCGGAGGAGCACCCCAAAAACCCCCTTTCTGGACCCGGCAGAGGAGATCCTACATATCGAAACAGTCAGACAGCCTGGACAGTCGGCATGTGACGGTGCAGAAGACTTGGTTTTGGCTATAACTGTCAATCGCGAGGCGAGCAACTACACCATCTGGAGGCTAGCATATCTGAATCCTGACGACATCCTCACACGGCGCGCAAAGCCCAAGCCAAGCGGAGGTCGCAGGAGGAGTTCGATGCAACCGGGACTTAGTGGTGCCACCAGTCCTGTCAACACAAACTTCCGCGAGAGCACCGGCGCCCAAATACCGATGAAAAAGACAAGAAGGAGCGAACGTGTTGAAAAATCGTTAGAACAAGCCCTCTCCATGGATGGTGACACAGGAGGCGAGGTGACAAGGCGCCAGTCTCGTCGCGTCAGCTCTCTCCTCGCAAGAGCGGACCTCTCAGCATCGCACGAGCGTGCGTCGTTTGCCAACGAGTCAATGATAACACATCCAGGGGGCCGGAGAATAGACTCCCGCAGCAGTTTACGAGGCCGTGTTAGCGGCAGTTATATGCCTTTGAACGTCAGCGGCAGCTACAGCGTAAAAAACAACGGCTTCTTGGAGGCACCTACTTCTGACATATTGGAGTCGTTACGGACTGGAGGTGACTTTGATGGATTCCAGAACATTGGATTGGATGATCTAGACCTCGTTGACGGCTTGTCCAAGGAAATTCACATGACCAAGATCCACAGCATTCCTATGGACAACAATAATGTTCGCTATTCCCTATCGAGCCGTCCCGCTCGAAGTCAGTGTAAAGTTTTTGTCGTCGTCGGTCCACCGTTTGCAGTCGACGAGGATAATCGCACATATCTTTTGATTGGTATCCAGGATCCGGTCGACAAAAGACTGCAACTTCAAGCTCTACATGTGCAAACACGGAAAAAAAAGAGTAGACCAAAGTCAGCCATCAAGTTTGGAGCCAAGCGAGCAGTTCCTCCGGATTCAGACATGGTGATAACTTGGGGTCCCTTGAGGAGAGCCCAAAGTGTCGTGGATTCGTGCAAAGTTATAGATGGCGATCAGTCTATGATCCTGATACTGTCAGAGGACATGGCCGGTGAACGCGAGCTGAGCATACAAGGCCCGTGGAGTGAGCTGACCAAGGTCATCCTACCCCTTCTCTACTATGACAACATCCACAGTCTTGAGTTTGCTGGTCGGTACGACGACAAGAAACGGAAGGGAAGGAGATCCATCGGCGCTGGACTTACGGGGGCGCAACTAGAGGCGGTTTGTCATAGCAAGGCTCATGGCATGGTGGATATCCGCGACAAGGCTGGTGCTTTCCATCGGATCCAAATCAAGCTCGAGCCTACTGTACCTCAAGCCCGACAGCTGCTTGATGTGTGCCGCAGCATCTTGCCCGACTCTCACGGAGAGCGCATGCTAGCTGGCTGGTGGCATATTATGCAATGGATGGCTGAGAATCATGAGGGCCAAGTTGCCAACGTTGAATGGTCTTGCTGCGTCATTGAGCTTTTCGTTTTATTCCTTGCGCTCGACCCAGCAAATGTCTCCCAAGACCGTCAGGGTGAACCCCGCACCACAAGAAATGCCACGGCAGCAAACAGCTCTAGCAATTGGAATCAGATGCAGGAGTTTGAAACTCCCCGCTCACTGGTCTCTCCTGCATGGATGCAATCCAAGGGCTGGCGCTGGCTTCTGGAAGAGCCCCAGTATGCATCGCTTGTAAGCCAGGATGGTAGCCGATCAAGCATTCAAGGAAACGATTTCATTAAGCAGCACATAGAACTCGCTAGAGGGTTCATGGCAAGCGCGACTGGTGTCCAGCTGGTCGGAAAAGATGGCTATCTGCCAACCGCCACTGGGCGCAGCCTTGAATCAAGAAGAAGCGCGGCCTGGAGCATTATGATGGGTCTTCATCTCATACTCGAGGAGAAGAAGTTGAACACCTTGGACTCGGAATCTGTATTTCCAGGTCCTGCTGATATAAGAGTAGTCGCTTGTCAGATCGCAAGGTGGTTGAAGTGGCACGATTTCGTGCAGCTTTATGAACTTGGCATACAGACTGGAGTTGATCCCAGTCGTGACTCAGGTAAGCAGCATTGTCTGCCTAAAGTTTTACAAATAGAATGCCTTTCTAATCATGACTGTACGTTACAGACTTGGACTTAAGCCCTCCCTTACCGAAGCCTGAGAAGATTCCTTCGATACTTGACTGGGTTCAAGAGCAGCTCGGTGGTAGTAGCGGTGAACCCTTTCCAACCCTCGCGGACGTTTATTCGACTGCAACGCAGAGTCATAAGGACGGGTTAGATGACCGCAGGTGGAGCAATATCACCCCTCGGACACTCATGCTGCGAAACTTCTTCAGATCTCTTGCTTCTACAAGAAGTCACGCCGAGACCGTGGAGA
Organism: Pyricularia oryzae 70-15; assembly: GCF_000002495.2. Classification (NCBI taxonomy): domain Eukaryota; kingdom Fungi; phylum Ascomycota; class Sordariomycetes; order Magnaporthales; family Pyriculariaceae; genus Pyricularia; species Pyricularia oryzae. Next base: position 2,299,189 of record NC_017851.1, on the reverse strand, counting down.
CTTTGCATAGGTGCGGGATCACTGGCGAGGTCTTGGAAACCCTGCCCGAAGCGATAGCTACGCCGCTTAGAGATGCCATATCCATGTGCCAATCTCACCCCCCACAGCATTGGCCAAAGGAACTCCTTGAACTGGTCAATCGCACCGATATTAGCTTAATTCTTCAGCCGGATAGGCTGTTCCGGGACACTGTTCTCTGTAATAGTGTAAGTCTTTGGAATCCGGCCTCAAATCTTGCCCCCAATATTGCCAGTTTACTTACACATGCATACCAGAATCCATCACATGTTGCCCAGTGGGATCTGCAGTTGATTTGCAGAAACCTGGAAGATTTCAGCAGCCAGGGTTTGGAGGATGGCGAAGGTAACGAACGTCAAGCGGTTGTTCGTGCACTGTTCAAAGATGACCGCCGTCTAAACGAAGCCCAGAACCTGCTGTCGACCAACAAACCCAGGGTTCTGCGTTTCGAACCAAACCCCAAATGGACAGATGCGGAATACCTCGAGAAGCAGAAAGAAGTCGTAACTACGCTAGCGACGGGTACACTGGCAATACCTGCCGGGCGAGGAATGCTTTATTACTCATTGCGCTTCCCACTCTTGACACAGAAATTCCCAATCAGTGGATTCCAGCTAAGCTGCAACATTAAGCCGGCGAACGTTTCTGTCAGCGTGGACAAATCTCTGTTCACTGAAGAAAAGGTCAACTGGGCCTTCTTCCATCAAGGAGTAGCTGCAGGACTAGCTATATCCCCCCAGGCCAAAGGAATCGACACTTCCTGGATTCTCTACAACAAGCCAGGCAATGATTTGAACCATAGACACGCCGGTTTTCTTTTAGCCCTCGGCCTCAATGGGCACCTCAAGTCAGTGGCCAAGTGGGTGGCTTTCAAGTATTTGACGCCGAAGCACACTATGACTTCTATAGGGCTGCTTCTGGGCCTTGCAGCGTCATATATTGGAACCATGGATTCTTTGATCACACGCCTTCTCTCGGTTCATGTCACAAGGATGCTTCCACCAGGTGCCGCAGAGCTCAACCTGTCTCATCTCACCCAGACGACAGGCATAATGGGTATTGGACTATTGTACTGCAACACACAGCATCGTCGAATGAGCGAGGTTATGATGTCAGAGATCCAGTACATTGACGACGAAGATGAAGAAGATCCTTTGCGAAATGAAGGGTACAGATTGGCGGCCGGCTTCGCCTTGGGCTTCATAAATCTTGGCAAAGGAGCTGATCTGAAAGGACTGCACGACATGCGCCTGACAGAAAAGCTGCTGACAGTTGCATCCGCTGCAAAGAGGGTCGAAGTGGTCAACGTTCTAGATCGATCAGCTGCTGGCGCCGTCGTGGCCCTGGCGCTCATCTTCATGAAGACAGAAGACCCCATTGTGGCACGCAAAGTGGATGTACCGGATTCCATCTTGCAGTTCGACTACGTACGTCCAGACATGCTCCTCTTGCGGACCGTTGCGAAGAATCTGATTCTCTGGAGCAAGATCGAGCCGTCCATCGAGTGGGTGCATGGCAATCTCCCTGCCGAGTATCGCAAGATGCACCGTTCTTGGCCTGCGTCGACCCTCAAGAGCAGCGATCTGCCCTTCTTTGCCATCATGGCAGGTCTTTGTTTTTCCATGGCACTGCGATACGCGGGCTCGGCTAACGAGCGGGTCCGTGATGTGCTGATCCACTACTTGGATGGCTTTCTGGGAGTGATGCGACAGCCGGCGACTACTTTTGATGCACAGATGGCAAGGGGCAACGCGCGTATGTGCGTCGATGTTCTGGCCCTTTCTTGTGCAACCGTCATGGCCGGGACAGGTGATCTGACGGTTCTGCGACGACTGAGATTACTGCACGGCCGTGATGACGCTCACACGACTTATGGGAGCCACATGGCTGCACATCTTGCTGTCGGCGCTCTTTTTCTGGGCTGCGGAACCATGACCTTTGGTACTAGCAACTTGGCTATCGCCGCACTCCTTGTCGCTTTTTACCCCCTATTTCCAGCGAATGTGCAAGACAACCGGTCCCACCTACAGGCTTTCCGCCACTTCTGGGTATTAGCTACAGAGCCGCGATGCCTTGTAGTGAAGGACATGGCGACGGGCCAGCCGATTTCCGTACCCATAATGATCCAGCTCAAGCAGAAAACCGAACCTGCTACTACGACCACAGCATTTGACATCAAGTCGGGTGCCAAGACAAAGAGTGATCAGGCCCAATCCGCTGAAGTCAAGGCTCAGAAAAAGGGTTCGAAGCAGCAAAAGTCTAGTGGCCCACTCGCTTCTACGGCCGCCTCGGACTTGTCAATGCCTCTCACTCATCTGCTCATACGGCGGAATACGCCTTGCCTCCTACCACCATTGGAGGACATTGCATCTATTCGTACCGACGCTGCGGCACTGGGGTACTGGGACTTGACAATTGATTTCACTGCATCGAACCCGGTCTTCCAGGACAACAGCAAATCAGGCCCGATTCCTCGAGCCCCAAGAAGTAATTCCAAAGGCGAGAAAGACAAATCTTCAAATGCCGATATGATGACGGCCTTCCGCGCCAATCCTTGTTTGCATCTTCGCCGACGGCCGGCTCGCGACAGTGTCTTTGGGGCAACATTGCAAGCATTGGGAAGACGTAACGACGGCGCTTTGGGCGGAATTGATGCTGGATCTGCACGTGCTGGAGCAGCTGGCGGGAGACAGGGGACAAGCTCTATTAGGGCCGGTAAGGCTGATGTAGACCCTCTCGAGTGGGTATTCAGCCTACCGTCACTCCGAGGACTCACACATGCAGAGCGTGCTGTAGTACTGGACCGATGCACTGTCGGAGATGAGGGCTCTAGCGCCGTTGATGCAAGACTCGTACTCGAGGAGGCACTGGAGGCTGGCGGACGCGATGAGCTTCTGGGCCTCCGGTTGCTGTTCGACTGGGCCGAAAAGAGGCGCGCTGCTGCGGTACGGGACAAGGCGGCAAAAACAGCCGAGGTCAGAGTAACGCATGGCAAGGGTAAAGGGGTGCAGATTTCCGAGCCTGTGCGGTCCATCAATGACGACGCTTTGGCGGAACCTATCGGCGATGGAGTCGCGGGTGAGAACGGTTGGTGGATGCGAGATAGTGTTATTGAAATGCTAAAGGGGAAGGCATGGCTGGCGAGCCAGGGCAGAAGATAACGGCGAATGACGAAACGAAACAATTACAGATGCTACACATTTGGGCCTACAAACGCATACAATACGAAAGCAAAGAATCAAAGTACCCGTGCTTGGTGCCTCGTTCAACCTTTTGACATCTGATTGGTGAATCTCGACGCCTACAGGTGTTGGTCTGAATGTGAGCAAGGCGTGACAGTGTGGCTTACACGTGTAGGGGCCAAACAGACGGCACTGGTCAACGGCAGTACGGTTCAATAGTCGTTTGTGAAGACAAAACGTTTCGCACGAATTTTGACAGCCTAGGTCAAGTCGGAGCTACATATCCGCCGCTGGCAACGAGTATGCAAGGGGCCAAAGAAAAGAAGGTTTGAACGGTGCCCGGGAGGTCACACTAAAAAACCCTGGAGGCGCTGGATCCGGCACGGCCCTTGAGAGTGCCTAGGCTGAGAAAAGGTGCCACAGGAGCCACATCACACTTTGGCTTGAGGACATGGCACTCGATCTGGTAACGGTGCCGATCGCCTAGCTCAGAGCCGGACAATATCAGAATCAGCTCTCCAAGCTGCCTGTAGATGTGATAGCCACCAGAATCACGATTGACAATCAGCTCCGGTTGATGTGCTTCTATAATGCCTGAATACAATGCTCAGGGTGGCGCCTTCAGTCGAGCGAGTTCTCGGCTACACAATTCCAGGCACGAGATTTGCGCCTCGAACCGGAGACTATTGGTTTTTCTTTGTCCTTTTGTATGTTCAATAGTTTGCTTTCAAGCAACGGTCGGGACCGGCAGCTATCGGGCTTTTGTTCAACCTCGACTATATCCAGCACACACTGATATCGCCACCGTGACGAGAGCTTGGTTTGAAAATGGATATCATGTATATATATAAAAGGCCGAGATGATCGCGATGATGTAGAAAATATAATGTGCCAGGCTTCAAACAAGAACGCTCCTCACACAGCGACTAGAACAACAGTCATGGCTTCATACAAGTCCTTCTTCATGCTACTCTCTGCCGTCACATCCGCGAGCGCACAGCAGTACAAGCTTGTGAAGAGCTACAATAGGTCAACCAACTTTTTCGACTTTTTCAACGTTCGGGATGTGAGTGCTAGACAATGCTTTTTTTTTTTTTTTTTTTTTTTCCCTCTTCTAAGAAATTTCTCACCGTGACGATGCCACAGAAAAATGCTTGCTAACGGATAGGACCTTTCACCAACCACAACACAGCGCGCGTTCTTCAACAACCTGGGATATGCCACGGGCGACCCGACGAGCGGCTTTGTTGATTATGCCACCAGGCAGGAGGCGCTCAGCAGCGGCCTGATGGCGTACCGCGGCAACCAGATGTACATTGGCGTGGACTCCACCAACACTGTCCCGGTGAATGGCAGGGGCCGTAAGAGCGTCCGGCTGGAATCGCGCGAGACGTTCAACGGAGGGCTGCTGCTTGCCGACATTGCACACATGCCTGGAAATGCTTGTGGTGTTTGGCCTGCGCTGTGAGTTGTGCCTTTCTATGTGGACATCCCTGACAAAGGGCATGTGCATATCATATCACGAGAGACCAGAGATTTCGCTGACTCTGGCGTTGGCTGTTAGCTGGGCATACAACATGAATGAGAACCCAATCAGCGAAATCGACTTTCTCGAAGGCAACGGTTGGACGGGGCAGGCTGAGAACACCGTCTCGCTGCACACATGTGGCAGGTGTGCTTTCCCCAACCTCAAGGGCCCAGAGCTGAGGAGGGATTGTGATCTCAAGGGATGCGAAGGGACGCCGAGCAATCCGTAAGCAACATTTTTTTTTGTTTGGATGGGGTTTTGCTGCACAGCAAACATTGGGCTGACGTTTCTTGCTATTTACAGAGCCGGGTGCGGAGTCAATGGTGGAAAGGGTTCCTTTGGCACCGGGTTCAACAACGGCGGTGGTGGCATATATGCCCTGCTCCTCGACACCACGGGGATCCGAGTCTGGTTCCTGCCGCGGAATAAGATCACGTCCGACATCACATCCGGAAAGCCCAACCCGTCGCTGTGGGGGACGCCACAGGCCGACTTTCGGTCCAGCTCGTCTTGTAACGTGGGCAAGACTTTTAAGGACTTGACTATTGTGAGAACACTTTGGAAATTTGACCAATAGGCCCCCTTTGTTTCTTTGACTGGGACCTGGAAGGCTGACTTGCTGCATTTCGAAATGGTCATAGATCGTCAATACAAGCTTCTGTGGTGCCATCATGTACGACTACAAAGCGCAGATGGAGGGTTATCCACAGTGCGGCTCGGCGCCGGGCGGTTCGTGCAACGCGTACGTGGGTGCCAACCCGCAGGCTTACAAGGAGTCGTACTGGCTGTTCAACTCTATCAAGATTTACAAATAGAGGGTCGGAGGTCGGAGGATATTGGATGCTTCTGGATGAGAAGGAGAGAAAAGGAACGAGAAATGAGACATGATATGACAGGAGTTTTTGATGGTTTTTTTTTTTTTTTCTTCTTTTTTTTTTGGCGTTTCGGGTCTTACGAAATGGAAAATATGGTATGGATTGATCGACGACCGAATTTTGAAGTTATTATTTTCTATTACAAAGTATAATTGTTTCTTTGTTTCTCTGGGTATACAATCGAACAACAACAGCTCAGGGCAAATACGAAAGTGGGCACGCTTTAATTCATTTCATCAGGGGCAGCCCCTCTACTCTCCGTGCTGCCCGGGCAGGTTTGATTGGTTTTTATGCACCAGGCTGGATCCACCTGCCTACACTGCGTGGTAAGAATCGGCATACTGCAAATCTCGTGTTGCCCTGTATCTCCTTGATGGTGGGTACCATCGGTCGGTCTTGGCGCTTGATCCTTGGTTGCCAAAGGAGCATTTTGATTTCGATCACGCACTTCTCTTGAACCAAACCCCGGGCAGCGTCTGTTTCTCCGGAATAGGCAGATATCTACGCCGGCAGTTTTTAATAGTGGGAACCGATCGCCTTAGATTAAAAGCAGCACGATCGACGCCATGTCGCCCTCCCCAGGTATTTGGAGCCTCTTTTTTTCCCCTTCACCTTCCTCGGTCTAGTCACTCGTTACACCTCCCGGAGCCTTTTGCTAACCAAGGCAACATGAGGATCTCAAGTCTGCTGGGCGCTGCCCTGTTCGGCACCTTTGCCACAGCCGCAGCCACGTCCACCCCGGTCCAGGGCTCCTTTGTCGTCGAGCTCCAGGATGGTGAGACCTCCGAGGCCTTGTACCAGACCCTCTCCCGCGAGGATGGCCTGGAGACGCAGGAGCGCAGGAGGTTCTCCTCCAAGTTGTTCAACGGCGCCTCTTTCCTCGTCTCTGGCGCCGGGGGAGACTCTGCGCGGCTCCTCGACATCATCAAGTCCAAGCCCACGGTCAAGGCGGTTTGGCCTGTGAAGGCCATGACCATTGACCGAGGCGAGGATGACAAGAAAAACGGCGGCGCGGTACCGGCTGCGCAGCCCCTGGACATCATCTACAAACGCCAGACCGCAGACGGGAACAGCAGTGATGTCGACACTTTCAGGCCGCACATCGACACCCAGATCGACATGCTGCATGCCAAGGGTATCAAGGGCAACGGCAAGCGTGTTGCAATCATTGACTCGGGCGTCGATTGGAAACACCCGGCTCTCGGTGGTTGTTTCGGTCCCGGTTGTGTGATTGAGGGAGGATGGGACTTTGTCGGTGACGCCGATTTCGAACCTGGTGTAGATATACCGGTTGAAGGTCAGTCGTCAGCTCGCGAATACCGACGTCCACGTCCCAAAGGAGCAACAAGTCCCGGACTGTTATTATTAGAGTACAGCCCTTTACTGACATGAATGGATTCTAGATCCTGACCCTTACGACAACTGCGAGGGCCACGGCACCCACGTTACGGGCATTATAGTTGCACAGCCTAACCCGTACGGCTTCACGGGTGCGGCCCCGGGTGCCAAGATCAGAATGTACCGTGCTTGGAACTGCCACCAAAAGTCGAATACCGAAATCTACATCGCCGCCTTCCTCCGTGCTTTCGACGAGGGCGCCGATATCATCTCACTTTCTGCCGGACAAGACGGAGGCTGGGAGGACGAGCCATGGGCAATGGTGGCCAGCCGCATCGCAGATGCCGGTGTGCCCGTCGTTGTCGCTGTGGGTAACGACGGCGGCGCTGGCATGTTCTACACCTTGAACCCCGCCGCCGGCCGCAGCGTCTTGGGTGTGGGATCTGTGAGAAACACTTTGCTCCCGGAGCTAGTTGCCGCCGGCTCCTACTCGACTGCAGAGCAGCAGAACGTCACCTTTGCCCTCCTCCAGGGCACCCCGACTTTTCCACACGAGATGACCCTACCGCTGTGGGCCGTCGGTAATGATACTGCGTCTATTAATGACGCCTGCAGCCCGCTCTCCGACAACACGCCAGACCTTAGCGATAAGCTTGTGCTGCTGCGAGTGCCGGATTCCCGCGCTACTCGATGCTATCCCTTGGACCAGGCGGCGAACATTCTCGCCAAGGGAGGACGCTACATGGCCTACTACGTGCCGGACAACACGTGAGCAAGCCGTTCCTGTCTACTCGTGGATCTCGTAACTGGTGCATTTAACTAACAAGGCTTTGTCTCACGCAGCTCTTTCAACGATCAGTTTGTTTACGCCGAAGGTATCTCGGGCGTTTTGTCTGTTGCGCCCTTTCAGGGAGCTCAGTGGATCGACCTCCTTAACCGTGGCATCGGCGTAAACGTCACAGTCCCAGGGCCTAGTGCACCCAACACCACTGTATGTACTTTCTGTATCGCCTCCCTGGTAGCTGGGTCATGAAACTGACTCCACGTCTCCCTAGCTCATTGAACTTGAGAACAAAGTCTCGGGAGGTTACATGAGCACCTTCACTACGTGGGGGCCTACCAACCAGCTCAGCTTGAAGCCCTCGGTTGCGGCTCCCGGTGGAAGCATCTTCGGAACATTCCCCTTGGCCTTGGGGGGATACCGTGTCCTTAGTGGAACGTCGATGGCTTGTCCGCTGACCGCAGGTGCCTTTGCGCTTGTAGGCGAGGTCAGGGGCACCATGGATCCCAAACTGATCGCCGGCCTGCTTGAATCAACCGCCAAACCCTTGGTGTGGTTTGACGGTACCAACAGCTACCCGGATAAGCTTGCTCCCGTTGCGCAGCAAGGGTATGTACCAACGCTCCCGCCTCACGCTATCATCGTCATTTCTCTAACATATCTTTCTCATGTAGCGCCGGCATCATTCGAGCGTTCGACGCGGCGTACTCAAAGACGACTCTCAGCAAGGCCAACTTCCCTTTGAACGACACGGAGCACTTTGTAGGGACCCACAAGTTCACCATCGAGAACACGGGATCCGACGAGGCAACCTACGCGCTTGGCCACACCAGAGCCCCCACGCAGCACACTCTCATGACGACGATCGACGGGAGTCTTTTACAGGATGCCTTCCCCAACCCCATGATCGACACGTGGGCCTCTCTTGAGTTCAGCCAAGACTCAGTCACCGTCCCGGCTGGTGGCTCGGCCCAGGTCGAGGTCACCTTCACCCAGCCCCCCACCACCAACGGGCTCAACGCCACCCTGCTCCCCATCTACGGCGGCTATGTTAATGTCAACAGCACCCGCGGCGAAAACCTTGTGATCCCCTACCTCGGCGCGGCCGGCAGCATGCGCGCCACGCCCCTGTTGACGAGCAATGCCGTATACCTCGCCAACGGCTACTCCACCGCTCCCGCCAACAGGACCTACACGCTCACCCGGCCCTCGGCCAATTCGACGCTGCCGATCCCAGGCAAGTCACCAAACGACGACGTGACCCTACCCAACGTCTACTACCGATTGCTGCTCGGCACATCCATCATGCACGTGGACCTGGTGTCGCTCGATGATGCCAAGAACGTCGGCCCCAAGACCCCTACGGGCATCGCCACCATGGGCGCCGTCGCCGGCTGGCCGCTGCGTCACCTCAGTCGCACCCAGCAGCGAGCCTACTTTGTCGGCAAGCTGGCCGACAGCACCGTCGTGCCCGCTGGCTCGTACAAGATTGTCCTCACCGCCCTGAGGGTGTTTGGAGACCAGACCAAGGTTGAGGACTGGGACTTCATCGAGACGGTGCCGTTCAACATCGAGTACAAGTAATTTTTTTTTTTTTAGTATATAACCATGAAAATGCCGTGGGCTGCAATCTGGGGGTTATAAAAAAAAGCGGTTGCTTAGCAGTCAAATATTCAGTAGAACTGGTTTATTTTGGTTGATAAAACTAGTTACAGAATAAGTTTGCACACATTGCAAGTGTTTCTTGAGTTGGTGAAGTATGTAGATAAGAGTTTGTTTTCATTGACAGGGTCTTTGGGCCAAATCTGAAGAGCTTTCCGTCGCCCATTTGATCTCTAAAAGAGGAAGAAGAGCCACAACCAAGTACGTCAGCTAGACAAAGCGCAACAACCATCTTCTCCCGTCGAAGAGTGACCAAGCTTTTGTTTGCCATCCTTCAGCCTCGCAGTGCATCTGCCAAATCGAAAAAAAAGCCAACCGGGACGCCCAGAACGCCAACCAGAATGCATTTAAAAGAAAAGTTTCCCCCGGAAAATCCCCATCGGCTGATCATCAACTTGACAAAGACATCAAACATGCGTAGCTACTTAAATCCCATTGTTGAAAATCCCCTTTTCTAAACAGGGGGAACCAGACTTGCGTGTCAGCCATTCACCTGGGATCCAATCTGATGTTTTTTCCCGATGAGGTTGACAGGATGGTTCCTTGGCTTGGAAGAAAGCGAGTAACGGGTGTAATTTCAAGAACAATCTTTTGGTTTTTGGTTTTGTCTCTTTTTTTTTCCATTACAACAACAGAACTATCGCGTCTTCTATCTCGCGACAGCTGCGCTGAGGACCTGGGTTCTGAAGAAACCGCCCTTTGTTCTCTCAATGACCTGCTGGTATACGCTGCTGTTGGGGTGGTTCATGACGACGGTTCCCTCCTGGAAGTCGATCTTTGCATCGAGGCGCGTGTCGCGGATGAGGTTAACGATCCACTTCTCGCCCTCGTCCACGTTGAGACCGAGCTGCTCGCTGAGCCTCTTGAGGTCGATACGAGCATGGATCTTGCAGTAAGACTCGAAGAAGAGGTGGCGGGCCGCGTCGACGAACGAGTCGCCAATCGACATGAGGAAGAAGTCGGTCCTCAGCACCTCCTCAGCGCGAGGAAGCTGCCTCTGCGCCTCCTCAAAGTCAAAGTCGATGTAGAGAGCGCGAACAAAATCCGTCACGGGGTCGGAGTACTCGTATCCCTCCTGCTTCACGATGCGGACAACATCCTTCAGCTGCTTCTGGTAGGCTCCAGTGTTGCGTGCGCGGCCGCGACCGGCGATGACAACGACGGCCAGGTAACGCAAGATCCACGGGCACGAGGTCTGGATAGTGTTGATGTAGTTGGGCGAGAAGAACATCTCGAGCAGGGCCTCGCGCGAGTTCTCGTCGTTGAACAGAGGAAACAGGGCCCAGTGGGTGAGCCATGTCCTGTGCTGGAGCTGCGCCAACGGGTTGTTGAACAACCTCGAGTCGATATCCTCGCGGACCTTTTTGAGCTCCTCCATAGCACCCTCCCAGTTTCCAGACAGAATCTCAGATGCGAGCTTGCCCCACGTTGCCGCCGAAACCTTGTCGTTGTCGGTCGAGAGGACACGGAACTGGTACAGAAGCTCAGCAGCTGCCGGATAGTTGCCGCAGCTGTACTGAAAGTTTCCAAAGTCGTACAGTGCTGTGACCATCTCGATGGTGACCTAATAAGGTTGTGTCAACAACTGTCAGAACGAATATAGGTTTGAATTCGGTAATCCCGATTTCGACACATCAAGAGCCGCAGGCGTTTCGAATCCTTACATCGTGCTCCTTCTTCAAAAACTCCAAGTTGGCCACCTTGTCGCTGCGCAGGTTGGAAATGACCTCCTCGCGGTCGAGCAGATCCCTCAGCTTGCTGACCGAGTCCTCAAAATCCTGCAGCTGCTTGATGACCTTTTGCCTCTTCTCAGCGTACTCTGCGGGCGGCTCGTCGGTGCCCTCGAGCTCGCAGTGGAGATTGGCGACGTAGTCGGTCATGTTTGTCTTCTTGAGGAGCTCAAACTTGGCCTTGGTCATCTCGCGTGCCTTATCGACGTCCCTGGGCTCATTGGTCTCCTCATCGTAGTACTGGGCGCTGGCGGCATCGAGGAGCGGGAAGATCAGGTGGCGGTCGAGGTTTTTGACCAGCTTCGGGAGGAGGTCGAACTGGGCGAGCGAGTTGTCCTCGCTTTCAGCGGACGGCGCCATGATGGGTGGGCTGTTTGGTGGGATTCGTGGGAATTGGCTATAATTTCCCCGTCGGGTGGATTTTTTTCAGTCGTTCAAGGTGCAGATTGTCGCACTCTTGTTTCTCGCTTTGTCGCCCTTTAATTTGACAGCAAAGCCAAAATCGTCGTCGTCGCCAGCCCGATTCCGATTTTCCAAATAGTGGGGGAAGGCGGGAGCAAGAGTTGTGAGTCGTGGGGCACCGTAATTTTTGGTGCGCAAACACAAAACGGGGCCCAGCGCGCCCAATCACAGTCGCCTACGATTTGCCTGCCAAAATTTCCCAAGTCAGGGTGCGCGCGGCCCCGAGGATTTTCCGGGTCCCTTTTTCTGCCAGGTCGGTGAAGACGACTTTCTTTGATAGACAGCTCGCCTTCGCAGCTAGTCCCAGGTAGCTAGCTATTGATTCGCGACGGTTTGGCGACGACGTCAACGGTTTGCCCGCTTGTTTGTCGCATTCACCAATTGACAAACAGAAGCCTCTAGACGTCAGATTTGCGACGCATTCATTGCTCAAACTCGCCCAATACAAAATGTCTGGCCGCTGTCTCCTACGGGCCAGGCCCCTCGAGAGGCTAGCCGCCGCCGCCGCTTCCCGAACCACCATCACGCTCTCTTCCTTCACTACCGCCGCCCCTATATCAAGGAGATGCGCCTCTACAGCGACAGTCACATCCAAGAGGCTGGCACCGACCTCCAAAGCAAGCGGGACTCCAGCATTGACGCGGCGGGAGCGCAGGCCTCACCCGCCCAAGAAGTCGATAGCGACGCCGCGCCCGAGCGACAAGACCCGGGGTCCATTTTTCGTTAACCGTACCGCTTCCAATCAGCTCCCGGTCTACCAAGACAAGAAGTCCGCCCAGCCCTGGTTGACGCTGATCCGCAAGATCGACGGAGACGCACATACTTTGCGGGACGAGCTCGTGGAGCTGCTCGGCACGCCCGAGATAGAGGTCAGGGGCGTGACAAACCATATCTGGGTGAAGGTAGGATTTTGAATTACTTGTTCATTGTGTAAGATGTATACTTTGACCGGTTGCTGACTGATTCCCTCGGCTCGAATTGCAGGGACAACACAAAACGGCCATTGTCGACTATCTGCAGTCTAAGGGTTTTTAATGCACTTCAAACCACGGTATTGATATGTAAGATGCTTCGTATGAGGGACATTGCCCTACTTGCCCATCAGACAGAAGGGTCTGCTTGACAAACATTGCGAGCGGTGGGAATAAGGCATCGTGGCCGGTCCACAGTGTAGAGCTAGAGCAGTCATCCTGTGGCACGGTTGTGTAATAATAGTACTAGTTCCAGTGTTGTATTACTACAGCTTGCGGGATATGTAGGCAAGATTTAGAACGAGCCCGTCTTATTGACGTTGGCATATGCCTACATGGGGTCACTGGCAAGAGTGGTGTGGTCGAGGGAAGTGAAACATAGGTGGTTAAATGTAACACAACATAGAGATGTACGCTAAATTCTTATACACAAAATTCTTCCCTACAATCATTGTAGAATTTTACATTTAACGGGAAGAGACAATTAACACCAACAACACCAGACCCCAAGACCCTAGGTAGCAACCAATTCATTTCTCAGACAATATCCTGTACGAATGCCTGAACAAAGCAGAATTGGGCGTGAGAAGAGCTTCTATATCCAAAAATCTTTATCGCCGAGCGAACTCGACCGGCCGTGTGAGAGCCAGAGTATCTACCTCAATCGAACATGATTCTTGCGACGGATAGACGCTGGAGTAGACAGTCGAAAACATGAGCCCAGCAATGATCTGCATCAGTCATCCAAAGAGGCCGCGGCAACAAGTTGCTGCAAAACACGAACATCAGGTTTTGTCCATTCCTCCGAAGGAAGCTTGAGCAATTCACAGACCAAATCGCTGCTTGGCACGACTTTGGGTGGTATGGACCCCTTTGGATCGGCCGGGTCTCTTGCCTTCTCGGCGAGCCGTCTTAATATCGAGGAACTCAAAGCTGCGAGATACAGACAGTCGTATGCTTGCTGTGGCAGCTGAGGAGGACCGCGGTTGCGACCAGTCCTCGGCTGTTGGTGAACTTTTTCTTTGATGTATTCGAACTGCTGGCACATGTGCCATGTGAGTCTGTGAAGCTTCTGAGGGAAGTCGCACCCACTCGACAACCAGGCTCGAACAATTTCCGAATCATGACCAGGCGCAAGGCTGAGGATGGTCTGCGCCACTAGCAGCCCTTGCATCAAAGCAGGCTTTCGCGCCTCTGGAACCGGCGCCCGGTTGACATCAAGGCTTTGCTCAGGTATTAATGAAACGGCGAGACCAAAGCAACGTGTCAAAAGCTCGTATGGCGTCGGCTGAGACATGTCTCCGGCCAAAATGGCCGCGAAATGACTTCTGTTCTGCTCTTTGCTGACGAGCAGCTTCGAAAAGGCCTCGATGGCCACTGGTAGGTATGTGTGAAGCTGAGGGTTGTACGGCGGAAAGTGGAGGTGATCAGCGGTGAGGTTAGGCGCAGGCGCAGGAGCAAAAGCTAGGGCAAACTGGAGGAAACAGTATGCGTGTTCTCTTTCCGAGATTTCGACGCAAGTCGATATGTTGGAAAGGATAGTTACGACGTCCTTCATCAAGTCGAGGGTATTGCGGTGAGTCCGAAGTAACATGTTCCTGGTACCGAGATATCGTATCAAGGTGCACAGGAATTTGACTACTTCTTCCTCGGCAAGGAGTGACCGGGTACGGACTTCATCCTGCTCGACAATGCCAAAAGACATGTTGCGAATGATTGTAGTAATACACAGCAAGCGGTCAACAGCTCGGTCCAGCTCGTATTCCTCTGATCCCGGCGTAGGCTCATCGTGCATAGTCGAGTTCTCGATATGGCATGCACGGATGACGTCCTCGTAATTGCTAATCAGAATCTCATCAGAAACCTCGACAGTGTTGTCCACCAGAACATCAAGTTGATCTTCGGCGCATTCCAATAAGCATTCGATCAGCTCGCCAGCCTGGTTAAGATCAACTTGAAACTGGCGAGCGTCACTTGCGGTGAATGTGGCGAGCGTATCAAGCGCCATGCGAACCTCGGCACGGATGCCTGACTGGAGGCTTCTGCAAAGGGCATGCAAATCAATGTTGCCAAGCGCAGCTAGAGGCGGAATGTCTGGGCGGAGCTCTCTCAGCCGTTGTGTGACAAGCTCAAAGGATTCACCATAGTAGACGCCTGCGTACTCGTTCTCCTTCCATTGTCGCACGATGGGCCTATAGATGGAAGGATCTTCGGCTGGAACAGGTTGCCTCTTGGGACTAGGGTCGAGAGGCGAAGGTCCCGAAAGTGAGGACCTTACGCCTTTGGCCGACATAGGGGATTGCCCTGGGAAGTCGTCGCGGGTTGGCGTCCCTTGAATACTCCGCGAAAGGCTGTTCCTCGCGTGGCCCTGCATCGCAGCTGGATGCGGCTGAGGCTGCACAGGCGTGCCGGAAAAACCATTCATGATAGGCGGCTGCCCCTGCTTCCCTGGGACCTGCGGCTGCCCCTGTTGGCTCATGACTGAGCCTGGAGGCATCTGCCCGGGAATACCGGGTTTGGTGGGTGTCCCAGGGGTCTGGGCGTGTCCAGGCATACCTGGATGTTGCTGTGACTGTTGTTGCGCCTGTTGCATCTGCTTTGCGCGGCCTTGAGCCATGTAGTCGTCGAACCTAAGCAGGTTTCTCTCATATATCTGTCGAAGTTGTGCCGGCGCCATCTGGAATTGCATGGGATGCATGCCCAAAGCGTTTGATACATTCGGCCACAGGTTGCTTTGTGTGACGTTTCGGTAGCCGCCATGCTTGCCAACGGCTTGCCTGAGATTCCATAGACTGATCGGTCGGTTCTCAACGATTGGGTTGGGGTCGAGCGGCTGCCCTTGTTTAGACATGAACTGAGAAAGCTTTTCTAGAAACTCGGGGGCGCCAGGAGGACCTCGTTGCATGCCAGGCTGAGACGGCATGGGCTGACCGGGCTGAGGACGCATCGCACCCGGCGGCATCTGGCCATTCGGAATTTGCTGCCTCGCCATAGCGTTACGGTTCTGGCCGGCCATCTGTGGAGACATCTGCACACCTTGCGGCTGAGCCTGTGGGGAGGGTGGAACAGGGGACTTTTGAACCGAAGGCGACTGGGCCACCTGTTGAGGATGTTGTTGCGAAGGGGGCTGCTGAGGCTGTGGTTGTCTGTGTTGGTTAGGTGGCTGTTGATGCTGCTGTTGCGGTTGTTGCTGTTGTTGAAATTGACGTTGCATCTGCATCTGCTGGAGGAGTTTCTGTTGGTCCCTTGCAGCCTGCGGCATTTGCTGCAGCTGTTGAAGGTGTTGCATTTGTTGCATTTGACTCATTTGCTGCATTTGACCTGGAAAGATCTGTTGTGGCATTTGGCCCATCATCCCCATTTGGCTCATTTGCTGCGGCGACATTTGCCCAACCTGGGGCGGTAAATGGCCCATCGGCTGAGGCATCATCTGCCCTCCCATAGGGCCACCCATATGACCAGGCATTTGTCCTGCCATAGGACTTTGAGTATGTCGCGCCTGAGACGGGCTTGGAGCAAACTGCTGATTGAAGGCAGGAGGGTAATTCCCTTGCTGCATGTACGCGTTCGGCTGGGGTGTTCCGCCTTGTTCAGAGGGCGCTGGCGATGCTTGATGTCCGAAATTTTGACCTGCAGGAGAATACGGATGGGGAGATGCGGTGGACACTCGTTGAGGCACACTGCCAGGTCGCATTTGGTTTGCCATTATCGGGGAAGGAGTCGCGTTAGCCGACCCATTTGTCTGAAGATGAGGATATGGGGAGGGTTGTCCTGAAGTAGTTTGCTGCTGTGGTTGCTGTTGTTGCTGTGACGCCTGTTGTTGTGATTGCTGTTGTTGAGGTTGTTGCTGTTGCTGCTGCTGTTGTGGTGGATAGTTCGCATAATGATTTTGCTGAGGCGTCTCGGCGCGCGAAGTGGGTGCCATTCCCGGGGCCGGCCTGGGCGAGCCCGCGAGGCTGTCTTCACGCGGTCGAGGTCGCTTCGATGGGATGACGGAGTTCGTTTGATAGACGGGGTTTGGAAAGCCACCGGGCTGGTTGCGCATATTTCCATTTTGCATGGCGAGCATTTGTTGAGGGTTCGCGAACTGCGCGGCGGCGGCGGGATTGAATTGGCCCGAATTGGTCATGTAGGCGGATGGGTCCATCATGGCTCCTGAAGACTGGGAAGGATCGGTAACGTGATGTGTAAAGCCGTTGCCATTATGATTGGGAAGAGCGGCGGAGGTGTCGTTCATCCAGGAGCTCATGGCTAGAGGCAGAAGCAGAGGGTGAGGAGCAAGAAGAGGAGAGAGCCCGACCCATCTGGCGACTACGATGGCGCGAAATTAGCAGCGATCATTGGTTTGAAGTCCGCAAATACACGTATGAATACAAAAGTATAAAAAAAGAGATGGAAAGTGACACGGCAAGCACTTGTCGCGATGGAGTCGTCGCGTCGCGGATGAGTGTGTGTGTGGTGTGTGTGAGTGCTTGTTCCGGGTATGGGGCGTTTTTTTCTGCGTTGCGAAAGTGGTCGGGGGGTAGGGTGCTGGGACGGAGTGCTGTGCTCGATCCTTGGGGCCAGGCAAACAGCAAGCAAGCACGGCACGAGTCGCAGCGGCTCTTCCTATGGGGGAAACGCGCGCGCGAAAAGACGTGTGGGTTCCGCTAGACTGGGGTTGAGAGACAGAAGCCAGGCAGAAAGGTAAGGCAAGAAGGAAGGAGGTGAGGGATACGCTGCTGAGAGGGTGAGGCAGAATTTTTTGGCGCGTTGGTTATTGGAGCCACCCGATCGCAACACGTCGGGAACAAGCAACCATCAACTTTTGCGACGATCAGAGCCTCGTATCATCTGGAAAAGGCTAGGAAATTGATGGGCAAATGTCACGGGACAAAATATAAATGTTATTGCATCGCCGGACGGCTGGGGCTGGCAAAGAATGACAGCAAGAAAAGGGAAGGTCTTACCTAAGGCGCGCGTTCAGTGTGTGGATGAACTGAACTGTGTGAACTGTGATGCGAGAGTTGCGCTCTTGCTGGCCGGCCGGGTCGGCTGTGTTCTTGCTCTCCTTGGCCCAACCCGCCGCTGTTCCCTCTTTTCCACTCGTGGATTAGCTCGGTTTTAAGCGAAAGCGTTTTATAACATGAGTCGAAGCCAATCATATGCACGCGATTGCTGAGACCTGCGGCAGGACCCACTTTTGATAGAAAGTAGACCCATCCCGTCGCATCAAGTCAACCGTCCCGATGGCTGCATTGCCACAACATGAACCTCGCTGTCAATAAGGCTGGTAAAATCCCAGTACTGACCTCATACGTCGCATGCATGCCAAATGGTAGGGCTTTGCCAGCCATTAGGGGGCAAGTTGACGGGTATTTTCAGCCAGTCTGAGTGAGTTACCATCAAATGAGTGATAACGGAAGGGTATTGAGGCGCCTGCAGCCACTGCAGCCGAACTCTTTTGGCTTAAGTTTGGCGTAGGTTATATGGTCTGAGAGCAAGATGAGTGCCAAGCGCAAAATGTCTGAACTCGCGTGAGAGACTCCTTGGGACGCTGCAGAGTAGACTGCAGGACACGCAAGTGGTTTTATAGTTGCAGTCTCATGAAATCGAGGACAAGCTGAACATTAATGCCTCGAAACTTTGCTGTATCGCCCTGGCAGGTTTTTTTTCGGGACTCTGGCTTGTTGATTCCATGTTTTCCTGAGCGTCCGAGGAATGTCGGATGCGACGCCAAAAGCCACCACAACCACCTGGCCTGGCAACTGGTCACAAAGCTTCCAAGGTGACTTTGCCAAAGTGACTTTGCCAAAGTGCTGCTCAGTCTGGAGAAAAGGTATCCCCCATACAACCTTTTGGGTCGTTTTTGTCTTGCAGCAAACAGATTCCATCAGCCCAGAGTTTTGCCCAATTGTGAATTTCACAGTGATTTTCGCTTGTCAGTCAGGCGTATAGCAGCAAGGCGCCCCGCCAATAAATGGCTGCTGCTTTGACCGGGCAGCTTGAGGCGTCAAAAGTGGTTCCATCAACTAGCATGCTCCGTCATTCCTCTTGGTCCAACTCTTGGAAAGAAATGCCACATCAAGAGGTCAACAAGCCATAGCAGATGGATTGATGCCTCCCTCGACCATAAATTGGCCAAAAGCCCATTTTGACAAATCCGCATTAACTGCCAGATTTGCGACTCTCATAAAGCCTGATCCGTTCGTTCGCTGGGCTGGTTGTAAACTGTGAAGGTTTCCATCCCAGAAGATGGCGTGTCTTGGTGGAGGGCGGACCCTGGTCCAGGGCCCCCGGCACCCCAAAACCATGACTGGGCCAGACAGACACTCGGTCCCTTGGGCTATTCTCGTCGATAGGCAACCAGAAAAGAAGATGTGTGCTCTTTTTTTTCGGCGGGCAGGAATCATCCATATTCTCTGGGAATGGAGCTTCCAATGTCGTTTCTGCCTCTTTTTCGCTCCATTTTGCGTTGTGTTGCTTGTCCTGCGCTAAGGTACGCCTGCAATATAGAGTGCCGGATCGGGACTGGGGTTGTAAGCAAGAAACTACAAGACAGGTTCGGCAGTAGACGGCGGCAGAACGAGGGAAAGAAGATATGAGTTTTAAAAAAGAAAACAATAAAACAGCATCAAAGACGAAGAAAACAGGACACAGATAAGAGCAGGAAACTATGAGAAAAGAAAGAGTGGGAGAACGTCAGTCCTGTGCGAAGGACGAGGGGGGGCAGTTGGCCATTTAACGAGGTGTGCGTCTTCATCTGGAGGGCCAGCCCCAACCAAGCCTGCCGCCCGCTAAGGAAAAATCTCCGCATGCGCACGAGGCAGGGTACCTACTTTGTTCGCCCAAATCAGCGACGTTATTGTGGAGGAAATGGATGGTTTGGCATCAAGATCATTTCATCTGGTTGAGGTTTCTCATCTATAATGTTTATAGTTGTTCATAAAAAATAAACAATAAAAAACTTTTCTTCATATTGCAAAATCATGTGGTAGATAGCTAGTGGCGGAAGACGAAAAAATGCTGCCAACGGCCAACCTCATTCACGACCATGCTATACCTCTCGCAGCTTTCTCACGCCTGGGCCGTTTCGTTTCCCACTTCCTGCGACCCTGTCATCCTTTCATTCGTTGCTGATCTACGCCTGTACGACACTGCGTTCCCCATCATGATCCATTCGATCTAGGAACTGGGTTTGATTCACTGTCGAATGACGGAAAAGGCAGCCGTCTTTGTTGGATAGGCTCTGCCGATATCCCTGCCTGTTCCCTCCGCGGCCTGTGTCTCCATTTGTGTTTCTGGTCTAAAAGCTGAGCGTCACCGCCGCCCTGCGCCCGACGCAACAACGCGCAACAACGGGACTCTTTGATCAATTTGCCTCCCGGTCAGCCTTTATTTCTTCCTCGTACTTTGCTTGTTTGTCGATGCCACGCTAATAAGGCCACTATAGCACACAAAAATCCCTTGAGTCGTCATGATGCGCGACCACGACGGTTGGGCTAGATTAGGGCAGCCACCTAACCTACCTACTCAGTCCGGGACCCAGGGGTGCTTTCCTCTCAGGTTCTTCATACCCTCCCGGGGCAGCCGGAACCCTACACTTCGAATCCCCATTCGTCTTTTGGCGCGTTTAAGCCTGATAGGCCCCGAATTTTAAGAATACTTCTTGGGAGCGCCCTGTCTTTGCATTGGCTGAAACATTACCGCTCCGAGATGAACGTAGATCAGCCTGTGGCAGAAGCGATTAGGTCAACTTTGGGAACAGTCATATAACAATCCAGTATTTCGTCCCAACTCGCGTGGGATGGACCCTACGGCCATAAGCTAGCGGTGGACTACGCCAGGTACCTGTTCAACTTTATACGCCGTAACGTCACCCACGACTGTAGGTAGGAACGGAGAGTTGCATGCTTGAACCTCAAATGACTTAAAGCTCGATATTGAAAATTACCAACACGATTCGAAAGCTCTCTCTTTTTTTCCCTTGCTTCTCTCTTCTTTGTTTCATTTTTTTTTTCGACATTTCTCAGCAGCAATCTAATTAGGTCTTTCATATGCGTTCTGACGCATGGCGATCAGAGACCCCCACACAGATGACAACTCCACTGCGCTACACCTCAGACGGCATTTGAGTTGGCGTCGTTATCTAGTTTTGAGATCAACTACCGCCAGACTTTCCCCGGCGTGGTGCATGCATACAATCAGAGCCAGCATCATGCCTCAAATTCAAACTAGTAGTGTCTGATTTACACACAGTCGCTGTAATCATACGATGAAAACCCAGGTAAAGGCAACGCTGTTGAGGAAACCGGGGTTTTCAAGTCCCAGACCCGAGTGACAACTGGGCTTTACTCGCACAGTGAAAATTCCAACTCCTTTCGATGGGGTCAGGATTTGAAGGAGGCGTTCACACCACACCTACAGCACAGCACAATGTTGCCACTTTGCAGTCCGGAATGGGCTGGCAGCGCATCCCGCTGCATGCTACAATAATTTATCACATGGCTACAGTAGCAATACCCAGTTTGAAATGATGATTAGGAATAACGTTGGCTCCATGTCCTCATGTTCTGTTTTGTGACTTACGACGAGCTGGTGAGAGAAGAAATGCGCGTGTGAAGTTTTATCCATACTTTTGACATGCAAATTTTTCATTACTCTCGGGGTCTATACGGTAATATTACAACGCGGTTGGGGATGCCCTTTATTAGGAACGGTGGTACCGAAATCAAAGAATTCGGGAAAGTGGCCAGTGCTTTGGTAGATCTGAGTTCGACCTCAAACAAACCCTGTCGTTACCGAACCTCGTAACGTCTTAGTGTATCATTTACAGGGCTCAAACGTAAACATTGGCTTGATACATTCAATTGCCTATCTGGGTTCGTGGCAGTGATTGGGCATGGCCCCCAAACGGAAATCAAGCGCTCTCCACGAGAGCAGCGTCGAACAGCCCACACTGCGTCGCTCTTCCAGAGCCAGGGGAACAGCGAATGCCGACAAGTCCTCGGCTACATCGTCCGCTCAAGACGGCGACGAGTCGCCCAAAGTAGTGGCCAAAGATGCCAAACGCCAGCGACCTAAAGGCCACGACAAGGCCATTAGCGCTGAAATCAAGATCGACTCGGTCCGTGTCCTTGCCCTTTGCGACAATGCCACAGCTTTGTCTGGCTATTTAGCCTTTCCCACCGGTCCATGACTGACACCTCTTATCAATGCATTTATTTGCTCAGGAATCACCGGCTGCTACTAGGAATACATCAGGGTCAACCGAGTATGTTGCAGGAGCGGGTGACGGCGACAGGCAGTATTGGCTCATGAAAGCCGAGCCAGAGCCCCGGTTTGAGCGCGGTGTCGATGTGAGCTTCTCTATTGATGACCTGGCGGCAAAGTCGGAGCCAGAACCATGGGATGGTATCCGCAACTATGTTGGTGAGTGCCCCGTATGTCATGCTGGTACAAGAACTCATGACCGCGGACGACTGACCCCAGAGTAGCACGAAACAATTTACGTGCGATGAAGAAGGGAGACCTGGCCTTCTTTTATCATTCAAACTGCAAGGAGCCAGGAATCGTAGGAACAATGGAGGTTGTCCAAGAGCATTCACCCGATCGTGAGTACACGACATTCCGTCTGCACTTTTTCTCCTCTCCCCATCAAGATATTCTAACATAGCCCAGTCTCCGCACATGACTCTAAAGCGCCTTATTATGATGCCTCTTCAAAGCCCGACAACCCCAAATGGAGCGTTGTTCATGTTGAGTTCCGCAGCAAGTTTTCTGTGCCCATCACGCTTAAGGAACTGCGAGAAATGGGTTCCGGGCCTGAAAAGCCACTGCAGAACATGCAGATGCTCAAGCAGTCCCGCCTGAGCGTAAGCAAAGTCTCGGAAGCCGAATGGGAACACCTTATGGGCATAGCAAAGGATAGAGGGCCTATTCAAACAGCTGGTTCATAAGGCTGCGATGCTGGATGATCTATCGTCGCATACCGAACTCCCCTGGCTTCTGTCCAACGAACCTCGGTGCTACCAGAGTTTTGCTCTTGATGATTCAGAGGCTCCCTCCAACTGGAGATTGCTGTTAAGCCAGCAGTCATGTGGCCATGACATCTTCTAATGTATAATTAATTCTCATGTAGCAATTAATATAGTATGCGCAACTCCAGAATTCGTCAGGACCCCCCTTTGCCCATGTCTTCACCACTTTACCTGGGGTATGGATTTTGCAGGTCGACTTTAGGCCTCGCGTGTACATAAATGTTTCACGTATCAAACTGGATCTATACTTTGGGCGAAGTCACGATGAAAAGGAGCATAAGTTGCGTCCTTATCATCTGTCCGGATAAACGTTAGGTCGCTGCCTGGTGGCACAGCAACAACGGAGAATATTTTCCGATCGATACAAAGTCAAACTCTATCTTCGGGGATATCCATGTAGTTCGTTTCTCTCTCCTATTTGATGCAGATAGTCTACATGGATGTCTGTGGTGTCCAAACCTGCGAGATTAATGCGGCGAGTGGATACGATAATTAAATAGATTTTATACTAGACCTAATATTTATTAAAGTAAATCAAGAAATGGCCTGTCTCGCTGCTGTATGATGATTAGATATAAAGATATATTTCCAGGCCGAAGGTGTTACAATCTAGCTTCATTGTCGTAGAGAAACTCAATATGTCGACTCGAGATTTTGCGATATAACTGTCGAGGCTACATTCTGGCTATGTGGTGATAATCACGTAACACCAAAAATTGGGGAGAATCCTCATGGTTGGCATTTTCCGCCAACCCTAAGCAATGAGCTATCGAAGTAGGCTACCAACGTCCTCAAATTATTATACAACAAGTTATTAAGACTATTGTCACTCGAGGAGCGTATAAAAGTGTCTTTTTATCACTATAAATGTTCAGCTGGTGTGATGCGATGTTGGTTGACCAACAGAACAGAACAGGGTCCCATGTGTTTGTTTGTATAAACAGCACTGGGGGCCCGTGCCCAAACTCTCTCACCCAGCTCCCCCACTCAAGCTTGCTTGACACCCACTTATTTCGTTTGGTTGACCAACAGAACAGAACAGGGTCCCATGTGTTTGTTTGTATAAACAGCACTGGGGGCCCGTGCCCAAACTCTCTCACCCAGCTCCCCCACTCAAGCTTGCTTGACACCCACTTATTTCGTTAGCTGTTGATCGCGACATCGCGTCACTTCGCGATCCCCCTCTC
Organism: Pyricularia oryzae 70-15; assembly: GCF_000002495.2. NCBI lineage: Eukaryota > Fungi > Ascomycota > Sordariomycetes > Magnaporthales > Pyriculariaceae > Pyricularia > Pyricularia oryzae. The sequence goes on along the minus strand of NC_017851.1, from coordinate 2,275,436 downwards.
GCATTTGCTATGCGAATTCTGACGTGCAGGCTTCCAACCGAATAATTACTTCATCCCCACATCAATTCCACATGGAATCTACAGTGCAACAATTCTACGGCCACTCTTAAAAGCGCTAAAACCGGCACCTGAAGCAGAACAGAGCTTCAAGGTTTACGCGAACGCGTCCAGACAGGGCCGCGCCAATCACTACAATGGCTCCCAAAGCCACCGCCCTCGAGGCGGCACTTAAGAATGCAGTCCGAAACCTTTACGAGGAAGTAGGCGACCAAATTAGTGTAAACGCAGTCCGCAAGCAAGCGGAGGATGAAATGGGCCTTGACGAAGGCTTCTTTGTATCAGAAGATTGGAAGGCCAGGTCTAAGACCATTATCAAAGAGGCTATGGTGAGTTTGTGGACATTGACTACGCACCGGAACCTCGTAGCTAACCAATTGAGCAACAGGACACTGTTCTCAACGAAGGAGAGGAAGACGATGAACCAGAACCAGAACCAGAACCAGCTCGTGCAAAGCCGAAAGCGCAAACAAAGCGCTCCAAAACCACCCTCAAGCGCGAGTCCAGCGGGTCCGAAGAACCTCCGGCGACCAAGCGGCGAAAGAGAGAGGCCGCGCCGGTTGCAACTAAGAAGAAGGCTATCAAAAAGGATACGTCCTCTTCTGATCTCTCGGAGCTCTCGGAGTTGAGTGACGCAGATGAACCACCGGCAAAGAACAAAAGGGCTACCAAGAAGGCTTCGACTAAAATGACGAAAGCAAAGCGTTCGGTAAACTCAGACGAGGAATCGGACAATTCAAATGGGGAGACATCCGACGTAAATATGAGTGAGGGTTCGGAAGGTGAAGCAGAACCGAAGCCCAAGCCTAAGCCCAAGGCTACAAAGCCCAGAAAGAGGGCAACTGCTGTAGCTTCAAAGAAGAAAGGAAAACAGCCAATTGCTTCTAAGGATGATTGCGCGGACGAGAAAGAAGAAGTCCCCGATATGGATGACAAAGTCGAGGAGGACAGTGCCAAGGAAGTGAGCCCAAAGGCAAAACCGGAACAGGCTGCCAGCCCCAAGCAATCAAAAGACACCAAGGACACGACGAAGCAAGAAGACTCAGAAGACTCGCCTCTGAGCGATGTGCAAAGTCCATCCGGCGACGAGAAGGAGAATAAACAGGCAGTTGACGACGACTCCGACAGCTCCATGTCCATAGTATATGACGAGCCCCCCAGGCGGAAGAAAGGAAAGTCCAAGGTGCCTGCAGAACCAAAGGCTAAGAAAGCTGCCAGGGGATCGAGCAGCAAAAAGACGACAGCTGCGGATGCCGCTTCACCCGACGAGCTGGAGATTAAGAAATTGCAAGGACAGCTGAGCAAGTGTGGCATCCGCAAGATTTGGGCATTTGAGCTAAAGCAGTATGGTGACGATTCAAAAGCAAAGATCAAGCACCTAAGAGGTGCGCTGCGTGATATCGGGATGGACGGTCGGTTTTCCGAGGCAAAGGCGCGTGAGATCAAGGAGATGCGGGAGCTTGCAGCCGATCTTGAAGCTGTCCAAGAGATGGATAAAGCTTGGGGTGTCGGAGGTCGGGCCTCAAGAAGCCGGGCAGCAGCCTCGAATACCAAGAAAAAGCTGGCAGAGGACAGTGAAGATAATGATGGCGATGGTGAGGACGGTGCCGGCAAGAAGAGCGATGCTGGCTCCGATAATGAAGACGACGAGAATGTCAAGACATTCTCCAAAGGTCGCGGGTCGGCCAAATATCATTCTGATCTGGCTTTTCTCGGGGATGAGAGCGAATCGGACTGAGCGCGGGAAACAGGACATAAAGAAGCGCATCGAGCCCGCACTTTCTATTTTTCTGCAGAGAATGCGCTCAAACCAGTCCACGGTAGAGGTCTCGCATACATCTTGGCAGTTGGGCATTTTGTCTCATCTAACGGCATTCATTCTCTGTGCTATTAAGCTGAAAACAGCAACCGAGCCCATAAATAACACGGCATTGTAAAACTATAAGACGAGTCAATGTTGGTTGTACGAGTTTGATATATGTATTCTCATGACCAGTTTCTTACAGCTTTCCTTGACACCTGGCGCTCTTCATTGTCTGTGCGGGCATCAGTAAAGAGCCGCCTCAAGTTTGGGAAGTTCGCCTAAATATTGAAGGTCAGGAACATGAGCCAAACGAAAAAGGGGTTCGTGTTGTTGTGGGTACACACTAAAGCAATGAGAACATACCATGGAAGCGCAGCGCAACTTAGTTGATAATATCGGCGGAGCTAGTTCCTTGATGTCGGGGAAAGAAGGGAGAAGGATAAAAATATGTAGGATTAAGTTGCCAATGGCATGCTAAATTAAGCTCTCTCAGAATTGCGACCAGGAAGATGAAAAAGAAGAAATATTACCAAAATGAGAAGAATGAGTGAACTGTATGTAGTCTGATGTTCAACGGTGTGGCTTTTCCAAATACCTTCGCCACACTGCCAAATTGCTAGTGGTAAATTCGTGGTGGGGTTGTGGCACGGACACCCACCCATCCCTGTCACTCATTGATTGCTTCGGTCCAGGTGTCAAGGTGGGACGGGGCGGCTGGGCGACCAGATACATTACCTTATCCCCATCTAGGGGTTCACTGTCAACGGCGACCCGTTAGAAACTCCCATGGTCAATAGCAGCCCGCGCCATTGCTGCATGCGACCACATCTTTGACGAAAACTACTGGACTTACCAGTATTGAAGTTCAAAAACAACCACCTGCCAAAAATTGGTCTTCGCAAGCCCGACCACGAAAACGACGCCCGAATAAAGACTTGGTCCCATTGCTCAGGTAGCTGGCCAACGCTGCCCCTCTCGACATCTAGATTGGCGACCGCACAGCTACGAACAAGATGTCGGCGGTGAACAGGATACGCGGGGCTCTTGCCGGCCCGAGAAAGGGTGAAACTTTCGAGTTGCGCGCCGGCCTGGTCTCGCAATATGCGTACGAGCGCAAGGAAGCTATACAGAAGACCATCATGGCCATGACGTTAGGCAAGGACGTGTCGGCGTTGTTTCCTGATGTGCTCAAGAACATTGCCACGGCGGATCTGGACCAAAAGAAGCTCGTGTATCTGTACTTGATGTAGGTCGCCCTCTCGATGGACAGTGAATATGGGAGCCGCCTTTGAGAAGCCTCAGTCGCAAGCAGCTCCCCGAGCGTGGTCGTACAGATGCTGACATGTTTGAATTAGGAACTACGCCAAGTCACATCCAGACCTTTGTATTTTGGCAGTCAACACGTTTGTGCAGGACTCGGAGGACCCAAACCCCCTGATCAGGGCCTTGGCGATACGGACTATGGGCTGTATCAGGGTTGACAAGATGGTGGACTACATGGAAGAGCCCCTGCGCAAGACATTACGGGACGAGTCACCATACGTGAGAAAAACCGCGGCCATCTGCGTTGCCAAGCTTTTCGATCTCAACCCTACAATGTGTATTGAAAACGGCTTCTTGGAGACGTTACAAGAGCTCATTGGGGATCCGAATCCGATGGTTGTGGCCAACTCGGTCCAGGCGCTCTCGGAAATTGCAGAGACGGCACCCGAGACCCGGGCGCTGGTCATCACGCCAGCAACGCTCAAGAAGCTGCTGATGGCCCTCAACGAGTGTACTGAGTGGGGACGCGTGACTATCCTTTCTACGCTTGCGGACTACCCTCCGTCAGACGTGAAGGAGTCGGAGCATGTGTGCGAGAGAGTTGCACCGCAGTTCCAACACGTCAACCCGAGTGTGGTCTTGGCGGCTGTCAAGGTGGTGTTCATACATATGAAAGTCATCAACCCCGACTCCGTTAGGCAATACCTGAAGAAGATGGCGCCTCCGCTGGGTAAGTTGAAATTCCGGAACAATGAATTATGCATTGATGAAAATCACTGACGCGAACCTCGCAGTGACCCTTGTTGCTTCTGCCCCTGAAGTTCAGTATGTCGCATTGAGGAACATCGATCTTCTTTTGCAGGCAAAACCCGATATTCTCAGCAAAGAATTGAGGGTATTCTTCTGCAAGTACAACGACCCTCCATACGTCAAGATGCAAAAACTGGAGATTATGGTGCGGATAGCAAACGACAAGAACTTTGAGCAGCTTCTTGCCGAGTTGAAGGAATACGCGCTCGAGGTAGACATGGACTTCGTGAGGCGAGCCGTCAAAGCGATTGGCCAGGTCGCCATTAAGATCGAGAGCGCCAGCGAAAAGTGTGTCAACGCTTTGCTAGATTTGATGGCAACCAAGGTCAACTATGTTGTCCAGGAGGTCGTCGTGGTCATCAAGGACATCTTGCGCAAATATCCTGGATATGAGGGCGTTATCCCCACCCTGTGTGAACACATTGATGAACTGGACGAGCCAAACGCAAGGGGTTCGCTGATATGGATCGTGGGCGAGTATGCAGAGAAGATCAGCAATGCAGATGAGATAATATCAACATTTGTTGACGGATTTATGGAGGAGTTCACACAGGTGAGTTAGCCAGAAGTATGCTTCCAAAAGCTCGAGGTGCTGACCATCCGCATAGACACAACTGCAAATTCTCACAGCCGCTGTCAAGCTCTTCTTGAAGAAGCCGAGTAATAACCAAGGTCTGGTCCAAAAGGTCTTGCAACAAGCAACAGCAGACAATGACAACCCGGACATTCGAGACCGCGCATATGTCTACTGGCGTTTGTTGTCAGGCGACTTGGATATAGCCAAGGTGAGAATTTCAGTCGCGGTAAAGCCGAAAATACATGATTACTTACAGTATCACTCATTTTTATAGAATATTATCACATCTCAAAAGCCCGCCATCACCACAACGATGACTTCTCTTCCTTCGTCACTCTTGGAGCAGTTGTTGACTGAGCTCTCAACTTTGGCATCAGTATACCACAAGCCACCAGAGTCTTTCGTCGGCAAGGGCCGTTTCGGCGCCGACGCTATCCAGAGGGCAGCTATCCAGGAGCAGCGGCGTGATGCGGCCGAGAACCCCATCGCAGCCGCTGTTGCAGCTGCAGCGAATGGAGCACCTCCCCAGAGCAACGTCGAAAACCTTTTGGACATCGATTTCGATGGCGCCGCGCCGGCCAGCGCGGAGGCGTCTGGAACGCCAGACCGCGTTGCAAGCCCTGGCGTGCCTGCAGCCCCGAGTGGAGGCATGGCAGACATGATGGGTCTCTTTGGAGACATGGGCGGCGGCTCATCGGCACCTGCACCATCTGCAGCCGCGCCGTCTAGTGGCATGGATGACATTATGGGCGGATTTGCGGGTCTGGACATGGGTGGTTCGAGTGCGCCGCCTCCGGCAACACAGCAGCTGCAAGGTGGTGCCGGCGCGGGAGCCAAGAAGAACGACAACGAAGACTTATTGGGTCTGTTTTAAAGGCGGTCTGTTTGTAAGGCGCTATCGGCAAAGCACGGAGTGAGTCTTGGTTGCAAATAGAGGAACATCAATTTAGGAGTTGAAAACCTGCGGCTTCCGGTGTAACATGTGTTTTGCTGCCCCCTGGGTTGTAAATAAGATTGTACCAGTATTCTCAAATACTCGAAATCTGGTAATGCGCGGTTATTCGGTACATTTAGTCGGCCATCTGCAGAATGTGATTGATATTGGATATGATTCAGTGGTGTTATTTCTTGCAAAATTGTTACCATGTATTGGTCATTGAGGCACATCCAACCCCTGTTTTTGGCACAACTGAGCTTTTGTAACAGTTCAATAAAAAATAGCAATACCGCAGGCAGATTCTTGAAGCCGGCAATGCATATACTACATCAGAAAATATCATTTCTTATATATGGGTATCGATATTAATTGTCATAAACGAACAAGAGACAAGTTACGATAATCAGCGTCCCTTGAAAGACTTGGTCCAGCCACCCTTTTCATACAGCCAAAGTGCCTCGATGGCATACGCCCTACTGCTGCGGTGACCCACTCCTTCCTCGACCGCAGCGGCTTCCTTGAGAGAGTCGAGGACCCTCCCCTCGCTCACGCAACGAAAGATGCCCATGCCCATGGTGCCCTCGCCGACGCCCCACTCACCCTTGCCGAGCCGGAAGAGGATCCTTCCCAGCGTCTGGAAGGCGATGCACCGCTGCGCGGGGACCGCGCTGCGAGCCAGCCGCGATAGCTCCCCCACAGTGTAGCCGGCAGCCTCGGGCGCCTCGCCATGGTGATGCAAGCCCAGGGACACGGGGATCTTGCGGCTGACACGGGGCGGCAGCAGTCGGCCCTGGAAGTCGAACCGCAGCTGCGACACGGCCAGAGACGTCTGGCCCGGGTAGTATGGCGATTCGCGGTCCGCGGGGGAGTCCTCGGTCGGCACGGGAGCCATCCAGGCGAGGCGGGCTGGGTCGGCGGGGAGGTTGGGAAAGTATTTTGAGTGCAGGGTTTCGAGGAAGTTGGGATCGGCTGGGTCGAGGTCTGGGGGGTTTGCGGGGTGTGGGAAGTGTGTTGTATTTGTTGGTAGAACCTGGTCTGGTATCTCTGGCCGGGGTGCAGGCTCCTCTGCATCGGGCTCATCATCCTCGACTGTCGGTGCGAAGGAGACTGTTTTTTTCTTGGGCGCAGGTGCCTCGTTTTCTGCGCTTGCTCCTTTTGGATCGCCATTGCTTTCGTCTTCTGGTTTACTACATGAGGTAGATTTTGGCGGCACCTGGCCAGTGGCATCCGATTTACTGGCCGCGGTTTCGGTGGAGTTGTCGCCAGCAAATGGATCCGGACCAGCTGGCTTCTCGTCGAGATTTGCCCTGCGCAAAAGCATCTGGATCAAAGAAGGATCAAGCTGCAAAATTTCACTCTGAGCTTCCGCTATATCCTCTGCTGACATGGCCGCCAGCCGCTCCCTGTTCTCCTTGTCTATCCTCCGCCGCTCCGAATCGAAGTGCGGCCTGTCTTGGTCGTTGTTTGGCCCGTCTTCGCTCGGGCTTCCTGACGGGAATGAAGACTGCGAGGTACCGGCACCAGAGTTTGGTGTTGCGCCTGACTGCTCTTGTTGTTTTTGCCTTTTAAATGCCGAAACCCTCGTCCGTTTCTTATGCTCGGGGAACCCGTTTGGTTTTGGTGTTGGAAATGCCGGAGGACGAACCTGGCTTCCTGTTTCCTTTTCACGGACATCGAGAACGCGGAGAGTTGTTTCCATATTTGCGACAAGTTTCCCGGGTAGCTATAAAATCGTAACAAAGGCTTGCACCAGCACTGGAGATGCTGGGTAGTTCCCGTACTATATTAGGTTCTAGGTTGCAGGTTACTTGTTGGAACTAGTGGCGGGCATCTTTTCCACCACCTTTATCGATAGTGGCATTCGAGAACGTGCAGTCACGTGGGGCTGCATATGCACGACGTCACCTAGCGCGTCGTCGCGTCGCGCCCAGGGAAGCCATAGCACTTCACGCCACTAATGCACAGTAGGCACGCACCCTTGCTCCGCATTACACCTCCCTCGAACCTTATTAGCAAGCTGACGTCCTTTCTTCATCTCAGCCACTTGCTTTCATTCTCAAATGTTTTTCGAATAACCGCCTCCATCATGATGGACGAGGAATGTCTTGTACTCACATTTCTTAGCACACAAGATTAAATATACAGAAAATCGCTGAGATGGCCCCTCAAACTCGCTCCCATCGAGGGACACCCGCATCAGTGCCGGCATCTAGTTCCAGGACGTATTCTCATGGCCCACTTTCACCACAGCAGAAGCGGTTCCCTGCCCGACGTCGAGTCGTCAAGACGTATGGCAAGGGAAAAGTGTCCGCTGCTGCTCAGTCATTGAAGCAACAAACAATGACTCAAATGGCATTTTTGGTTCCGTCGCAACCGGACGAGCTTAAAGATGAGGACATCGAAGATGACGAGAAGTCTACACTGCCGCTTCAGGGCTCACACCGTCCCAGTAAGCGCAGGAAGACAACAGGCGATGTCCCCAGCTCATCGAATTACAAAACGCAGACCCTCACTCAGCTTTACTCCACTGCTGGCAATGAAGAAGAAAAGCCCCTAATGATTAGTGATTCAGAGGATGACAACGACGATGTTCTGAGCACACATAGTCCAGTCACCATCCAATCAACCCCAACCGCTCATAGGCGACGCGAGTTGGTTGGAACACCATCTGTTGCCCCTCAAACGCCAAGCAACAGAAAGAGTGGCTACAAATCGAATCTAATGATGCTGTCCCCCAGTGTGAGGATGCTCATCAGGAATAGCAGCCCTGTCGGTCCTCGGAGATCGCCCTTGAAGGACAAATCAACCAACTCTGCCATCCGGCCGTCTTCGCTGGCTACGTTGAAGAAGCGAAAAAAGGAAAGGGAGATACCCGATTCTTACAGCTCCGATGCCTTGTCATCCATCGCACCAAGCGAGGCATCTCCTACCAAGAGGCGAAGCCCGTTGAAGGAGATTGATCTACCACCTCCTCCTCCACGCTCACAGAATTCGCTCCGTCGGACCGCCAACTCATTGCATGGGATTGGTCATCTTTCCTCCACGCCTGGGCCGAATGTGACGAGCAGGGCTCCTCGTCCCACAAACGACGAGATCCCCGATTCCGACGATGATCTGTTGAGCGTGGCTTCAACCCCCAGAAGGGGCGACAACTCGAGTTTGGAACCAGAGACACCCATACGATCATCGCGCGCTCTGTTCCAACGACTTATCGAAAACAAGGAAAATGCTAGCCCCGGGCCCTACGTTGGGCCTACTACTTCTAACCCTGCACCACAAAGGGGACAACCAGTGGAAGAAACGCCCAGGGAATCCAGGCCCAGTGTTGACGTAAGCGAAGAGACAGTTCGTGTTCCGGGCCGGCCCGGTTCGCAACAAACAAGTCACATGGCAGACACTGTTCTTTCGGATGCTGAGATTGGTGATTCGGATTTGGATTCAGATTCGGGGCCTGACAGCCCTTGCCCACCATCAAGGCCATTACCGACCCAGGAAAGCATGCCGGGGGTAGCTCTAGGAACAAGTCCTGCCAGGCCACAATCGCAAGGCTCCAAACGCGGCGTGTTCAACGATGTTGTCATCGCTTCTAGTTCTGAGATATCGTCTTCTGCTACCAAACCCAGAGCACACCCCGCCGAAATACCCACCAGTGATGGTCCTGAAGTAACGCCACTCTCGTCACCAGAGGACAGACATGCAACTTTGATATCTGTCCAAGCACATGCCAACAAATCAAAGGAACCTGACTTACCAACGATCCCGGAAAAGATGACACCTCGCCGTCGCAGCCCAGTAAAAGCAAGGAATACACAGAGATATACCCAGGCACACACCCAGGCCTACACGCAGATGCTTGAAAGCCAGAGAGTGCCCATGGAAATTCTTCGACAAATGGCACCGCAAACCGCACGATCGGATATAGTTGTCACCATGCACCCGTCCAAGGTGAAGGAAATTGTCGACGGTATCAGGAATCACGATTTCAGGACTGTTAAATTGCCGCGCTCCGTCCATCGTCTATGGATCTACGTTGCTCGCCCGGTCTGTGAACTACGTTATATGGCCACTATTGGTGAACCACATGAGCCAGGCGAGATCGACAGCAATACAGGACTGGGAAACGCTGAGTTCAACGAAGGCAAGACCAGCGCGAGATGGGCCTACGAGCTCGAACAGGTCTATGTGCTCAACAACCCCGTGTCATTGGAGCGCATGAAGGAGAACGGCTGGACAGACAACAATGTTAGTCAACGTAACAAATATCTTCAGCCAGCGGTTGTAGGCCAGTTACTGTCGAACCTGCAATGCGCTTTGTTTGATGAGGGACTTGCAGAGCCGGCAACTATATCTCAGGAAATCGATGCTCAAATTCTCAGTGATATTGCGCACTCAACACAAATAGCAGCAACAAATTCTCTAGCTGCCGAGGAGGAAGTTGTCAAGTCGAGTCAGCAGGAGCTTCCAGCTGCTATAGCCCCTTCATCCTCACAAACGAGACGGAGCACGCGGTTAGCGATGCCGCCCCCTTCAAGTGTCAAGCGTATAACCTTGCCGCGAAATCTGTCTCATCAAAGCAGCCCTAGTCAGTGGGCGGCACACTCGAGGCAGACGCGGAGCAAAAAGAATGTCTCCTTTTCCCAGGCAACTACTGCCAGCCAACCATCTACCCAGCTGCCAATCACTCAGATGCAATCACCTGAGAAGCCGGCACCCACCTTAATCCGGTCATCGAGCAGCGTCGGCGTGCTTCCAGCCAACCAGGCTGACAGCATGCCTGCTACAGGTTTAACAATGGGCAATGCAACAGGGTCTTCGTCACAAATTTTCCCTGAGAGCTTACTGCGGGATGACATTCGTCAACCTGCCATGATATTGGATTCGGAAGATGAGAGTGAGATTGAAGATGAAGATTTTTTCTAGGAATATTGTAATGACGGCCCGGATTAGGCGCGTCCAGCTACTTGTTTGGTTTATGGTTCAGGCGCATGGATATGGATAGGCGCTGTTTCAACGGTATTACGTTTGACGAATGCATGCACTTTAGCAAAATGGATTTATTCAAGTGGTTAACAACTTCTAACCCAACTAGGCTAAAAGCCCATGTACACAAACTAAAGCACGATGTGCGCATGCAAGTTTGTCCCTGTACCTACCTACACGTTGGAATATTTGATGGTGCAGCTCCAGATCAGATGACAGTTCTTTTTAATAAGATGGATAATGCAAGTACTGTAGAAATCTCGCCGTGACAATAATGAAACATATCTGTATTGATGTGATGAGCCAGTCAAGTAGAATGGTTGGCTAGACAAACGGCCAGCGATATTACACAGCGATGCTTCATCAGCCAAGACAACGTCGACCCATACTAATAATAAAAGCTCTGCTATCATCGGTAACACAGGTCCAGCTGCCTGCATAATCATGTAGTCTGATAAGTCTCAGGTAGGTACCTTACCTACCTGTAAAGGTCGACTTATAATTAAGGCGTATAGTAATAGAGGTGGCTACAACGGTTTATTATAATTGCCAACCAGCATACCTATGTATATAGTGGAGGGTGTACATTATTTGAAGAGTTTCTGCCTGCTTGATCTGCACAAAAATGTGTCAAGGGACCGAAGCGGGCGCGAAAGGTGATTAGATATGCATGTCAATGTTTGGATGTTTAAAATAAAAACGCATCACGCATTTGACTAGCGCTGGTAGAATCATGGAGAAACTCGAACATGCAGCCTCTTGTCTCTCTGTACCTAAATATCGAGCGGTGGCCGGCAGATCCTTGCACAACTAGCTCCCCGCCTCCTGTTGATGGTGTGAACGCATTGCGGCGCACAGACCTCAGTCAACCCAGATGCGGCCGGGGTCCGGGTTTTGAACGAGGATTGAAGGTTCGTATGCCCGACGTCAATCGAACTGGTTGTTGAACGCTACGAAAATATCACCAGAAACGAGTTAATCTCTACACAGCAAATACAGCCAATTCATTGAAGTGATTAAATCGCTGCTGTGGCACACGCACCCGACTAATCCTCCCGACCGACCGATTCGAAGGCACCAACGCCCCATCACCCACACGCTTACCCCGGGAGCTTGCTCCAATTCGGCTGGGCACCGAGTGACCACCTCTCCAGAGTCCCGGGACGACGCGACCTCGAAGATGCGTGGTGCTCCGTCGCCATCAACGCAGCCGCAACTAATCTGAGCAGCGCCTCGCCGCACCACCCCAACAACCCGAGCGTCTGTGACGGTCTATAGATGGACAACTCGCGCCCGAATGGCGCCTCCAATGGCGGCATGTCTTACGGCAGAGAGATGACGCGGGCCGAGAGGTTCGACGACGAGAAGCGCCGCCTCATCGACAGTTGCTTCATGAAGAAGGACGAAGATGGCTCCAGTAAGATGGACTCAGTCTCCTGGGGTAGACTTGTACCTTTTGCCATGTCGCAATAGTGGCTAACACTGCATTGCTTTGCTCTCCGCAGTCATGGAGACGTACATCACGCACATCAAGATCACCGAATTCTCGACACATCCAACCACACCTCCGCCGCCGCAAGCTCGAACCCCGCAAGTCGAGAAGCCGCGTGTCATCGCCGTGGCTGTGAGGAAATCTGGCAGAGTCCGGATGCATAAGACGAAGGAAAATGCTAATGGGACATTCTCCATCGGCAAAACCTGGAATTTGGATGATCTGAGCGCTATCGAATCCTTCACGGCTTCCTCGACCCCCCCAGACTACAGACAGTGGGCCGGAGACGTTGGGTTCACCGTGACACTAGGCAAGCCCTATTATTGGCAAGCCCAGACTGACAAGGAAAAGAAGTTTTTCATTGCAAGTCTGATCAAAATCTATGGCAAGTATACTGCTGGAAGAGTACCTGTGCTCACCGGATTCGACCCCGCGGAGCTGGAACAGGTCGTCGGGAGCGCCCAGCGCCGGCCAGGCCAGCCACAGTTACAGCAGTTCTCACCTCAGCCGGCGACCAATGCCTCGCCCATGCCCAATCGCTCGCCCGCCCCAGAACGGTCTGAACGAATACAGCCGCAGGAACGCCAGCCATACGCCGGAAGATCCGCCTTCCCAGACCGTGGCACTGCACAAGAGCAAGTTTCACCTCAAAATGCCATGTCCACTGCGTCAAGCAGCTATGGCCGTGAACGACCCGACTACAGTCGTCCACCCCCACGAGGGCCACTGCGACAAGATGGGGCATCATCGCCCTCTGCAAGTGTCAACTCTTCCAGGTCAGCCAACCAAGACGCTCTACGACGACTCGCAGGTGGAAACGTGAGCCAAGACTCGGTCGCAGGGAGGAGTGATGACGGCAGCATCTCTACGACCAGGTCACGCGAAAGGCCTATGAACGGGGCTACCTCTGCTTCAGCTGTTACGGAGCAGTCCCCTCGTGACGAGCGGCCTCCAGAGAGAAGGCGTCCGCCAGTGGAAGCGTCGCGCCAGCCGGTGCTTTCCCAGGGCATGACCGACGAGAGCTTAATGCCCGCGCCCTTGATGCGTCGTGACAGGGAGCCGACCGTTCCACCCAGGAGTGTCGCGCGGAAACCGTCAGTTGCGTCACGTTCCGAAACAAGCTCATTGTACGACAGGTCTGCTCCCTCACAGGAACAGAGCAGGCTCGAAGCAGTGCCGATGAAAAGTCCCGCGGCACCTTCCAGCCCCTTTTCAAAACCCCCAGAACCGAAGCCCGTCGTTGAGACACCAGCACCCCCACCACCAGAAGAACCGTCACCTATCTCGCCCGCAACGCCCACCGACTCTCCCGTGTCCCCAGAGGAGGAGACACGGCCTGGTCTCGGTCCGATGATAAAGAAGAAGATGTCAAAGGGAGATGTCAAAGGGATGTTCTTCAAGGCTGCCTCGGCTGGAGGAGCCTTCCGGCCGCGCCCCGGTGGAGCTGGTGAGAGGTTGCGTTTAGCTGCGACCAAAGCCATGGCAGCTGAAGGTCCAGATGGTATCACCGGTGTTGTACCAGCGCCTCCGAAGCCTGCTCCGGCCCCGGTCCCGGTCGAAAAAGAGAAAGAGAAGCCAGCACCAGCTTCATCTGTAGAGGCGTCGCCAATCAACGAGATTCCTGCAGTCACGGTCACAGCATCTCAGTCAAGCCAGGCAACCACCCTGGTGGCTGGTGGTGAGGCAAAGGGGCCCGAGGAACCCAAAGAGCAGAGTGAAGATGCGAAAAACCAATCCAGCCGATCTATCGTTGTCAGCAATGATATCAAGTACCTGACAAGCTTAGGGGTCGATCCTGCGTTGTTGGATAACAGGAGTGTTGAGTTTAGCAAATGGCTCGACCATTTCAACTGGGTGCCAGGCGAGCAGATGCGGTCTAAGAACTTTGACGAATTGCGGATCGACATTGATCGTGAGCTGAACAAGGCTCAGGCTGGCGGGTGGCTAGCTCGCTTCAAGGAGGAAGATGACAGAGTCGAGGGCATCAAGAAGGGCATCGACCTGTCGATACAAGAATGCGAAGAGATGGACAATCTTCTGACCTTGTACAGTGTTGAGTTATCAGTAAGTTGACATGCGTTCCTCGTTTTGGTTGACCAAAGACTGACAGTGGAACATCCAGACTTTATCGGATGATATTGCATACATTGAAGCACAAGGACAAGGTCTGCAGGTGCAGGCGGCGAACCAAAAGCTGCTCAAGAAGGAGCTTGAATCACTCCTCGACACTTGTGCAATCACGACTGATGACCTGGAGGCGCTCAAGAATACGCCTCTTGAGGACCCTGATGGTCTTCACGACATTGAGACTGCCTTGGTCACGCTCTTCAAAGCGATGATCAAGATTGACCCATCACTTGGAAACCCTGGCACCAAGAAATCTGAAGACGATGGTGCTGATACTGCCATGGGTCTCGATAGCGACTACGGCAAGATGCGCATCGTCCAAGAAAAGAAGGAGATGTATATGGCCGAAAGCAAGGCATTCATGCGGCGTCTGCTTCTGTTCACAGGCGATCGGTTCAAGGAAGCTTTCGACCAGACTCGGAGGGCAGTGGAAGGACCCACGTCCAAAAAAGCAGATCCCCGTAACCACGAAGTCGGGAGAGATATGCTCTGGATGTATAGCCCTTTGATGCTCTACGCCAGGGATGTGGACCTCCCTACGTGGGATAGGATCATTCACATCTACCAGGAGACAAGTCTGCCGGTATACAAGGATGAATTCAGGGATGCACTCGACCGCTGGAAGATCAACTCAAAGTCGGTTGGGGACGATGGCGACCTGCTCTTCACGTCTATACAAAGTGAGAAGCAACAAGAGGGTATTGCTGGCGCCGCGAGGAAGTTGACGGTGAAGCGAAGCGGGACGTTGGCGAGAACATTCCGCGGCGAAAGCAAAACAAGCCTTGTCGAGAAACCTACTAATACGCATGGACAGCCATGGGAGGCGTTCTCGGGTGCTATGGATGATCTTATGCCACTGGTGGAAATGGAGCAAAATTTTATGATCGACTTTTTCCACGCCACTACGCTCGAGCATCTTGACTTTCCTGATGCGGTGGCAGGATTCCGACCAAGAGAGCGACGAGGAGGCGATCTCAAGCGCCATAGGATGAAGGAGCCCGATCGTGAATTGGCTAGGCGCGTCACACGGGCGATGGAAACTACATTTGGCTTTTTGGAGGTCGAGGTCCAGAGGTTCATCGACTGGGTCCTGGCCAGCAACCCCATGTACGGATCCGTCTTTCTACCCGTATGCTTTCGAAACTGCAATGCTAACCTAAACCTCTTATTTATAGTCAAGGAATTGGTGTTCTAGCAACCCTGGAAAAGAAAGCCAGTGATCTTGGCACGTCAAACCAAGATTTCCTGATGAGCGTGCTGCAAAAATTGCAGGGTGTCCTCGAAGGTCGTTTCAAGCGATTCGTCGACGAGCAGATTCGCGCTATTGAAGAGACCAAGGTTAAGGTCAAGAAGCGAAAGGGAGTAGCACCGTTTATCCGCATCTTCCCCAACTTCAGCGCGGCGGTGGAGAACATGATGGCCGACGTCGACAGCGAGCAGAACGTACGCAAGCTGGTCGATCGTGAGTACGAACGCATAATCAGAAGCATGTTCGACTCGGTGAAGATGATAGCGCGCGACAACCCGTCGGTTTCGGCGGCAGCCAACAGCTCGCTTCCGGATCCAGAGGACAAGGAGGCACTCAACTACCACATCTTGATGATTGAAAACATGAACTACTTCCTCGATGAGCTCAGCAAGTCTCACGGGCAGAGTTCGGGCGGCACGCAGGAGCCAGACGTATTACAGCAGTGGAAGGAGAAAGCAAGCTCTGACTTGGCGGAGCACATGTCGATGTATCTGAACGCGGTGATGCGAAGACCGCTGGGCAAACTACTGGAGCATCTCGAAAACGTCGAGGCACAGCTGGCGAGCGGCAAGACGGCTAGCGCGGTGGCGGCGCAGCCCAGCAACAGCAAGGCCATCTTCAACAAGGTGCTTGGAAACTATGACGCCAAGGAGGTGCGCAAGGGACTCGAAGCGTTACGAAAGCGGGTCGAGAAACACTTTGGTGACTCGGATGAAGGCAGTGGGGGCGCTGGGCCGGGCTACTCTCAGCAGCATGAGCATACTCAGGGGCTGGTCAACAGGGTGCTGCGCGAGTGTGAGCGGTTCTACACTGACGTGGGATCACGTATCGAGAACATCACGACCAACGTATACGGCGGGGATGTTTTGTTTGAGTGGCCAAGGGCGGAGGTAAAAGCTGCATTTTCGAACCTTGGGAGAGGGTGATGAGGGACGTGCTGCGATATGGTGGAGGATAAGGACAGGACTAGGCGAGCGAATATACTTGCACGGTAACTGACAGAGTTCCTCTCTCAATTGTACAAAAGTAGAGACGCCAAGTGGTCTCGATGCCGTCTGTGTGGTTGATGCTTGTGTGATATTTTATGATGGATAATGACAACCAATTATTTTTTTTTGTTTTCATCTACTGATGCGCATATTATGTATGTATGTACCTATGTCTGTGTTTGGCATGAATGGTTGATTGCTTGGCTACAATGCTGCAGTTCTAGGTCTAGACTATCTAGTCTAGAACTAGAGAAGCTATTGTTGGAACATGCCCGCTTACCTAGGTGTATACTATGTAGGAGTCATTAATATTTTTCTGCCGCCTTCTCCAATCCCAGAAAGGAAGGTCAAGAAAACTTGGCCTCGAAAGCTCGAACGATGTTGCCTGCGGAAATTCGCCTCCGAGTCAGACCACCGAATCGGCTTTCGTCGGACATGATTTGCGGCCCCGCTAAAAACGGTCTTACTTCCACGGAAGGTGCCGACCTCCGCGACCCCTCGTGATCTTGAATGTCCAAGTAACCCCGATAAGGGGGTTGAGCTGGGTCATCTGACGCTTGGTGCGTGATCTTGTCATATTTGTTCTTTATCTTTGTCGTTGCGGATTTTTGAATTTTTTCTCCTTTTGTTCGGGTCTAAGGTCTAGACTTGAAACTAGTTCTAGAATAGTTTCTTGCGCACTGGTTTACAGATGTCTGCTGTTTCCCCGCATTCTATCTAATTCTAGTCTAGGGCCTAGGTTGTTTCTTACTTTCTGCACTAGACGACCAATTAGAAAAGAAACAAGAGACAAAAAAAGCAACGAGACCAACCATTAAAGTAGCAAAACTCAAAAAAAACAACAAAAAACAATCATGGATCTCCCCGTCATCGACCTCGACGTCTTCCTCCGCGAACCACGTGACTCACAAGCGGTTCGCGACGAGTGCGACAAGGCGGCGGCGGCGCTCGTGACGTACGGAGCGCTGGTGCTCCACGACTCGCGGGTGTCGGAGCAGGCCAACGACACGTTCCTGGACCTGCTTGAGGACTACTTTGCGCAGCCCGAGGAGGCGCTCCGGCGCGACGAGCGGCCCGAGCTGGGCTACCAGGTCGGCGTGACGCTCGAGAACACCGAGAAGCCAAAGTGCGCCGTCGACGAGCCCTGCCTCAAGGTCATTGAGCGCCTGCAGCCCGAGGAGCGGCCGCTCGACATCACGGCGCACGACCCGGACCCAAAGTGCCGATTCTTTTGGCGCATGGTCGAGCTCCCGCCGTACGAGACCGAGTTCCCCGCACTCAACGCTTCCAATGTCACGCCCGAGGCCCCCCACATCAGGGAGAGGTGGACGCCGACTATGGATCAGTGGGGCGGGTTGATGAAGAATGCGTGAGTCTGGAACTGTTCTATTGTGCCTTTTCTTTTTCGCGTCCTTGTCCTTGTTCTCGTATTCTAACTCTGGTTACAACTAGTGTATCTGAGCTCGCCGAGATGGCCGCGATCGGTCTGGGACTCCCGAGTGGAACTTTCAAGGACGCGGGGCGTTACGGGTGAGTGTCTCTTGTTAATTATGTGCCGTGCCACGTCCAGTAATTTGGTTCAAATGGGGCCCCGGAGCCTGCCGGCCAAAGAGGTCGCCAAATTTAGGCCGTGTCCTCGCTAATGCTCTCCCCAGCCCACATCTCTTGGCGCCTACAGCTTCCGATTTGAGGAAGTATGGCAAGGAGGATACGATCCTGGCCGGGTTTCACACCGATCTGAATTTCCTTACGATACACGGCCGCTCTCGCTACCCGGGCCTACACATCTGGGCCCGCAACACTGGAAAGAAGATTGCGGTCAAGATCCCTCCCGGGAACCACCTCCTCGTCCAGGCCGGCAAGCAGTTTGAGCACCTCACCGGTGGCCTCATCAAGGCTGGATTCCACGAGGTTGTCGTCAACAAGGCGACGATGGACGTGGTCGAGAGGAGGAAGCGCGAGAATCCCGATAGGCCACTGATCCGAATCTCTTCCACCCTGTTCTGGCACCTGTCGTCCGACTTTGACCTGGCACCAATCCCGCAGCTGGCCGAGAAGGCAAAGGCAGTTCGTGCCGAGCAGTTCAATCTAGGGAGAGATGAGGGTGAGGAGGTCGAGTACCCGCCCATGAAGGTCGGCAAGCAGGTCGAAAAGTAAGCGGTGGCTTTTTTTTTTTTTTGTCATCTTTTTCCTTTTCTACTTTTCTTTCCCAGGGTAATTATTGCCCAAACAGAAACGTAACTTCGCTAACATGTGTTCCCACTGGTGTTAGCGAGCTGAAGCACATTGCTTTAATGGCATAGCTAGTCGAGATGGCTGCGGATGGGCATCGAGTCATTTGTAAAAGAGGCTAAGACGCAAAGAGACGAATACACTGAAGCCACCTGACAATAGTGGATATAACATTTGCCACGCGAAGATGCCCGGCTCTCTTACTCTACTGTCTCTCTGGCTTACTTAATCGGGCTGGGGAAGACAACAGCCCCTGTTGGTCCCTGTTGGACTCGCAACCTCTAGATCATGCGTCTTACGACCTCAAGCAAGACGGTGGCGTTGGATAAGTAGGTAGTATGTGGGTTCATAGTTTGTAGGTGGGTTTTCATAGCATTGTCAACAGGTGCCTTTTTTTAGGCACGAGTCTAGAACCAGAACCAGAACCAGAGATATGAGCTGGTCCGTTCGTTCGCTTGGAATGGGTTTGGCATTCGTCTTTGTCTTCCTGGGTCCGGGGGCGGACCGCGGGAAATTACAAGCCGATGGGATTCGGTCATCTGGACCGCCGATAGTACTAGATGACTTTTTTTTTTTTTTTTTTTTCTTCGCTTCTGAACCTAATATCTCTTTTCATCAATGGTCAGACTTAGCGATAGGGGCGCCAAGAGGTTGAGCCTCGTTTGAAACCTTTGAGGATCCGCCCGGCCTGCAGCCCTACGTAGCATTTGCGCCGTGTCCCCGTGGCAGGCACAGCCCAGTCAGACCAGCAAACTGACTCGCAAACAGAACCATTAGGGGTCTGGAGGGAGCCAATCAGGACGGCAAGCAGCACTGAAAACGTTCAAAAAGGACTGTATGATCTCCGCTCGGTTGTCCGGCAGCCCCATACCGGGGGGTTGTATTTCTTTGACCGCTGGGAATCCGATACTAGGTAGCTCTCGGATTGGGGCTGACGGCTAGGGAGCTTATGCCTATTTTGCTCCTGTTTGTACGAATTAGATGTTCCGGTACCATGGGAGAAATGACCCGATCCCCTTTTCTCATAAAATCTCATTCATGCGAGCCGCACATGGAAATAGCAAACATACCCTGTCGCCCGCAAGCTTACCCTGCCGCCCGCAAGCTTGAATGGTGTTGGTGCTCCACAACCCAACTTGGCACCAAACCGACCCTCTGCTGTATCGCCGGCATTTAGCTGAGCCCAGCAAGTAAGATGCGGTCTCCGTACCTTTTTTTCTTTCTTGTTGGTTCGCTAAGGGGGAGGGAAAAAAAAAAAAAATGGTACCCGCCTTACGAGATGGCCACCAGGGATGGTACGACCAAAGCGGCGTAGGCGAGATCCTTGAAACCATCACCGCGCTGAGCTGAGCTGAGCGATGGGTTGGTTGGGACATTGTGGGTGGACGGCATGGAGCGAGCAAGCAAAGGAGCAGCCGCAGCAGTACTCCATCATGAAGTGAGGTAGGTATGGGGGAATTTTTTATAAAAGTAGACAGCCTCTCCTCCGTCGAGATGGGATTTTGGTCCTCTCTTTCCTCCTCACCGGTCTCTGCCATCCTGTCATTGCTTGCATATTTGTTTTCTTTTTTTCCCCCTCTTTCTTTTCTCTTTTCATTGTTTCCTATCTGTCGCTCTATCTTGAGCTTCCATTCTCTGGAGAAACTGAGTTTATCTTGCCTTTTTTTTTTTTTACCATATACTTGTTTTTCTTTACACCCGGATTCGCTTCTCATATCTCGTGTCTTTGTTACAGTGTTTGTTCAAGTTTTCTTTTATCACTTTAACCAACCGTCAAGATGCAGCTCACTCTTACTTCACTCCTTTTCGCCCACTCTGTGGCTGCCGCTGCCGTGGCCTCCCCGGCCCCGGCCGCGGCTGCTCCCGGTGCAGAGCCCGAGGTTCTCCGGGCCGTGTACAAGCGGCAAGTCGTGGTAGCCACCTCGCTCGTTCCGGCCAAGAAGGTCAGCCTCTTGTACGGTGGCGCTGGCGGCTCGTCCGCGCCGGTCCCCATCAGCAGCGGTTCCCTCTTGGCCGGAGCCCCGAAGGCGGCTGCCGGTACGCCGGGCGGCACGTCGGCTTCGATCGACGGAAACATGAAGCTGCCGTCGGTGGTCCTCGAGACCATCCCGACCATCAAGGGCGTCTCGTGCGCCACCAAGGGGTCGGTCATCATCCCCTTCACCTCGGCGGCGGACTTTGCGTCGGCCAAGAAGCAGTGGCCGGCCAAGGACTTTGTGGTCATCACGACTAGCGATGGCAGCTGTGCGGCCGACGGCCAGCGCGGCTTCTACTCGGTCAGCGCCCTGGCCTTTGACGACAAGACCACGACGGTCACGGCGACGGCGGTGGTGGCGGCCATCAAGGACGTCATGAACGACGCCCAGGTGCAGTGGAAGACCACGCCCGGCGGCAAGGGCAAGCGCAGCCTCGACATCCCCCTGACCATTGACCTGTCGGGCAAGACGCTCGTCAACAAGGGCCCCTTCTCCATCACGGCGGATGTGGCCAAGTACACCGGAGACATTGGCATCAGCGGCAGCCTGAGCTTTGACTTTTTGAAGCTAAAGCTGGGTTCCATGTCGGTCGACCTCGACTACAATTCGGCCCTGGCCCTGAACCTGACCACGGCCATCACCGCCACCAAGGACACCACCGAGAGCCTCAAGTTTGAGCCTCTCGATGCCACCGCCTCTGCCTTTTCCATCCCCGGCATTCTCGACGTCGGCCCGCTCATGTCGTTCGGCCTCGGCGTTGAGCTGTCGGCTTCGGGCACCGTCAAGGTCAAGACGGGCATCCTGACCACGTTTACCGACAGCAAGGTCCACCTCGACTTCCTCGACTCCAAGTCGTCGACCGCCACCGGCTGGAAGCCCGTCACCACCATGGACAACACCTTTAGCGTCGACGCCAGCCTGCAGGTGAACCCCTTTGCGGAGCTGACGGTCGGCATGGGCGTCAAGGCCTTCTCGGGACTCGTGGACCTGACCGCCTCGGTCGCCACCAAGCCCACCCTCGTCAACTCGTTCAACGCCCACGCCGAGGTCACCAGCACCTACAAGAGCGACACCGGCATCACCTTCACCGCCCCCAAGAACGTCGCCAAGGACTGCAAGAACGGTGCCTGGTTCGCCAGCAGCCTGCAGTTTGGCGTCACCGCCTCCATCGGCACCCTCAGCACCGACCTCTTCTCCACCACCGTCCCCGTCTTCCAGAGCCAGTGCTTCAACTTTAACCTCATCAAGCGCGACGACCTCCCCGCCACCCCTGCCCTTGGTCGCCGTGCTGTGACCGGCAGGAGGATCGCAGCTTACTGAGAAGCTGACGATTGGCATGGGAGGGTTTGTTTAGTGTATGATTTTGTTTGCTTTATGATTTGAAGTTTTTTTTTAGCCTTTGTTTTCAGTCGGGAATGGACTTGTAGGATTGCCTGTTAAGAATAGCAAATGATGGTTTTTTTTGGTTGTTTTGATAAGTTGTATAACTATAGACTAGAGCATATACCATAGCAAAAAAAAGAGAGGATTGCAGAGAGCCAACATCACAAAACTATTCCTGTTTCATTTTTTTTTTTTTGTTAAAACGTGCTTGTCATATAAAATTGTCCATGAATGCAGTTGACGTGCGTGACACAAAGCGTGGCTGACCCCCTGAAGGCTGTCGGTGTTGGTGGATAAGGGGGTATTACATGAAAGCTAGGCAAATGATGAAAACTTGATACTCGCCCAAAGATATATAAAAGGAGGCAAGGTCTACTCAAAGATCTCGGGGCATATGTCAGGGTAGATCGCGGTGAGCTGTAGATCATCCTGACTCTCAAATAGCTCCATTCCGCCCGGCCACATATATCAGGGCAAATAATTGCTAAAATGACTAGGATGTCTTCCAGGATACGTGTTGACAAGATGTAATGTGCTGTATCACATGTACAGTATTATAACCTACCCTCATCGACTTATATCGGAACAAATTTGAACAGGTGCTTGCCAGACTACGCCATCTCTTTATTTTATACTGACTATATCACCTTGCAAATGCCATTCACCACATCGGAAAAATAATCTCCTCCCAATTATGTGACCATGATCTGCCGGTGATCTTCTTCATATCCGCCAGTAAGATAATTAGTGCAGGGAGTAGTGACATGCCTACCTAGTCTTACATGACACGAGCCTATTGCATCTACCACGGTAGAACTAGTCCGGGGCTGTACAGTATTAATACAACTCCCTAAAATACGTTGATTGTTTCGGTGTGCGACTAACAGGACACTGTCCATTCTTACAGTGAAAAAAAAGTGGATTGTTATACATACCAGATTGTTACATGTCGATCATTAACCAACAAGACATAAAAGATCATCCCAAACAAGAAATCTGAGTAAACCAAAGGGCTCCGACCACGCTATGCCATGCCATACAGATAAATTATTGACCTGCTTGTTTTACGTCGGCCACCTGCCCGGTAGGGCGATACGGCTCCATACCCACAGCAGGATCCGCCCCCGCCCCCGTAGACTTGAGCTGCTGCTGCTGCTGCTGTGCTCGCCCCAGATCCGCAGCGCTCCGCGACCCGTACATGCCATTCGAATAGGCGGGCGGCGCAACGGGGGCAGGGTTCGGGATGGACGTATAGGGCCCGTTGTAGCCAGGGCCGGCGGCCGGGCCGTTGCCGTACAAGTAGCTGCTCTTGGCGGCGTTGGCGGCCAGGCGACGGTTCCGGCTCTTGACGGCCAGGACGATGATGCTGGTGGTGATGCCGAAGAAGAGGAGGACGGATATGACTATGGCGGCGATGGCGCCGGTGCCGAAGCTCTTGAAGCTTTCTTCCTGCTCCTTTTGGTACGCCTCGACTTGCACCCTCGTCTGGCGCGCGATGAGGTGGGCTGCGGTTTTGATGGCGGGCATGCCTTTTTTTGGTGGCTTGTGGTGCTTTTGGATTTTTATGGGACTTTTTTGCTGGTCTTTGGTGTTTTCTTGTTTTTTTTTTGTTTTTTTTTGTCCGATGGTGTGATTGGATTGTTATCGGCAAGATGCTTTCTTGTAAGAACTTCTACAACTAACTTTCTTACGGCGACGGGCATTCGTGATATCTATACTACCTCTGGGTAAGAAATTGACAATGACTGCCCTAAAATGGCAGTGGCAGAGACTCCGATATGCTGTGTCTTACTTACAGCGGGCGGTCAGCTCGCATCTTGCACCACCCAACTCTAGCCCCCGACCGGCCGACATGGCCAAGGCAAATACCAAAATTGAACGAAGCACAAAGACAATGGCGATTTGCTGTGCCTCAACCCTCCCGCAGTCTTTTTATTTTTATTTTTTTTTTTTACCCCAAGAGTTTTAATTGGCAGTTGAGCCACTCAAAAGGGGCCTCTCGCTCAATCAATCGACTCCGCCATCTCACATCAGCGATGACCTCTCCAGGCAGGCGTTTCAGCGACAAAGTTGCCAATTGGCTGAGATTGGAAGAGAAAATCAATTCTGCCAGTAAAATCTGCCGAATTTGAGAAAGAAACCGAGCAATCAATCAAAGAAAGGTAAAAGGTTAATACTTAGACTAGGTAAACAAGCGTTTTGAGAATTGAGAGAAGTAATTAATCCCAAAGAAAAAAAAAGAAAAGCAAATGGAAGCGCCTCGGAAACTTTCCAAGCCGACAGCGGGCGCCGCTTTGGCGGAGCCTCAAAAAGAAGTTTGTGGCTTGTTCAATGGGAGCTAGGCATGCGGGCGCTTAACTGCAGTGGTTAACGTGGCGCGACATAAAGATCAGGGGTTCCCCCGCACAGTCAAAATTAGATTGCACAAACCGATCTTTGTCAATGGCTGAGGATCAATCTGAAAAGGGGCGATTATTTACCTGCTTTTTTTAACAACAGCTGGACGTATAAAGAGGTCTCAGATGTTTCGGCAATCCGAACGTTCCTTGGTCTTACACAAGTCACCCCTCTCCACTGTGAACGGCTGCATTGGTCCAAAATCCAAATGCGTCTTTGGGCTGGCTTGCCCCTGGTTTTTGAGCCTCAGCATTCGGGCGGAGCCGTGTGTCGTCTCGATTCAAACCGCCGCCGATTAACATGGATCAGGATTTCCTCAGGGCCTGCTCACATGGTCCGATTTCAAAACGATCCAAACAGCCTCACACTGCATGACTGGGTATGCTTCGTATTTTGTAGATGAATTTTTTCTTCTTCGTCTTGGTTCGTCTTCTTTCTTCTCGAGCAAATCGCCAACGTCCCCAAGGAGAGTTGCATTAAACTTGAGCCGCGCAATTTCTACCTACCTACCTACCCGAGATCCGAGTGACAGGCACCCCACACCTCTTCTCGCTTGCTTAGCGCTGCCCGCAAAAAGGTTTCAGAGGCTACGTTGGCGCAACTTGGCCTGCAGTACAAGCTGGTGTGAGCAGTGACTCGCTACGAGTCTCCACAGCAAGGCCCCTGTTGTTAGTGCGACGTTTGATGAGACTTGAGAAATTTCTCCCATCTCCTGAGGGATTGCCTCGTTTAAATCGTTCTACGAATGACTAGAACTAGATTCAAATGATTAGTTCTAGAATAGTAATAGCAAACGTCTGTGCCTGCATCTGTTCTGTTGACAGACGAACTTGGCTTGCAGGAACCGTTTCGTCTAGTCTAGACTAGAGTAGGAAGGTGCTTAACCAAGCGGCCCGACCCTTGGAGCATTTATCCTACCGTATACCTACTTTGTACAAATTAATACTTGAGATGCGTGAGACTTTTACGGTAAATACCTACCTAGGTACCTAACCTAGGCAGGTAGGTAGGTAGGTAGGTAGGTATAACAGCTTGGCTGCATTTAATACTACCCGTCGCAATTGGAGTTCGTGCCGGACTTGACCTTGTGATCTTAGTAGTTCGCTCATCACTTGGAATCACCAGTTGATGCATTATTCACCCAACGCTAGGATCCCTGCCTGCATCTGGGATCTTCCTTCCCCAACTATGCTGGCCCACGATATCCAGCATTTCGGCTTCAACGGTAACTTGGGATGAATTCATCAAAAGATCAGGACGAATAAAGATTTTACCAAGACCACCCGTTTGTTCTATATCTGTAAAGACGCTCAATGTTATATTGAGATGGCAGCTCTTTTTAGGAAACCCAATTCGTCTCTAATTCTGATTCTGTTATTGATTTTTTTGCTCTCTCATTCACAGGGCAGGCTCAGAAACACTGGGCGACGGTTGTTCGGCTCAGGTCAGTCTGCGCCGGAGATGTTTGTGACGATGGCTCCGCGGCATCCGCGGCATTTTACCTTGCAAACTGGAAAACCTACTCATGTGCGGAGCGAATTCCTTTTTGGCGGTTAATCTTGAATGCTACACTTCGACAAGTCGGTCCCCCCTCAAGATTTGCAGTATGGGTAAGGTAGCGATCTACGCTAGGTATAGGCGACTCATTCGCTACACACAACAGACGAAACAAATTGGTATAAAAAAATAATGGGGCAAGACGACGCGAAGTTGAGATGCAAATTAAGCTCCTTTTTTCGTGGATCCGACCTTTTCGGCTGCGACCCAGGGGTTGGGGGCGATGGTTCTCGCATCTGCCAAAGCTGCATAGCATTACGTCGCATCGTCTTGACATCTTGACAGGCGCACCCTGCGAGACAGAGGCAATATGCTCAACCTGGCAAACAATCATCGTCGTGATTTTTGTCATTTTCATTTTGGTTCCTGGCAGTTTGTATATCTGAAATCATGGCAGTACAGCATTCGCTCTGCGAACTAAATTGAGACATATGTCACAACACTTGATGCGTATCTCGTCAAGTTTCAGGTTACCGGACTTGGAAAAGAGCGCCTCCACTCGCTGGATGGAGCATGGCCTCGGATTTTCGAAACCCCTTTAAACGCACCCTGCGTGAGCTTGGCCTTGTTCATGGGTGAGATCCACGGAGAAGGGAAGAGTTAAGCTTCTTTACTATGGGACTGTGAGGGAGGGAGGGAGAATCTAACCCACCTGGCTTCCTCAGGAACCACGGTGATGGGGCTCGCTCGTTGCCATGGCCCTGGTAGGCCGGTACGGAATCTGTATATAACGAACCTGATTCTCCTTCTTCGACTTCTTTCTTGTCCTCTTCCAACCCATCCACACCACAGCTTTTTCAATCATTTACTAGTTTCTTACACTTCATCGCACCGCCGGACGGACATTCATTTCTTCGACGATACACTCTTTTGTTAATCCATCAACTTTCTCTAAAAAAAAAACTAAAAACTTTTGAAGTCTTTCTCTCCACAAAAAAAAACCACCGTCAAAATGAAGTTCTCCATCGCCTCCACCTTCGTTACCCTCCTCGCCGTCGCCAGCGCCGCCACGGTTGAGACCCCCGAGCAGTCGCTTGACCGCCGTGCCGTCCTCCTCATGGAGCGTCAGGGCGCCAACGCCAACAGGCCCGTCCCTGAGGGATCGTGCTGTGTTGCCAACACCTCGCTGAAGCAGGACGTCTGCCGTCTCAACGGCCAGAACGGTCGCTGTGTGCCTTCTGGCAGCGCCAACTGTACGATAAACTCCCATTTCCCGATTTTCAACCAGAAAGAAAAGAAAAAAAGACCGTAAATACTAACACTCGAACCCAAAATAGGCGGTGCCCGTCTTACCTGCATCCAGGACAGCGCCCTGACCTGCGACGCCAAGAAGACTGAGCGTGGCCGTCCTTTCTGCCGTCCCACCAACGGCAGGAAGCGCGACGTCAGGTCGGCTTCCGACATTGTCGGCGCTGCTGCCGTCGCCGCCGAGCAAGACTAAACGCTTCTCGGGATGGGTGTACTTTATTCTTCTTTCTGACCTTTTTTTATTTCATTCTGGGGTGTAAGATTTTTTTCAGAGAAACTTGTTGGGGACACAGGGAGTCCTGAGAAATTGTTATTTGATTGAATAAAACAAGCTGTGGTTTCTTGGTGCAACCTCATTCTGATCGCGTGAATCATGTTCCTTCTTCCATTGAATGCTTTGTTTGACCCCTCCTGAAAAAAAACCCCCCAAAACTGTTGGCACCAAGGATATAGTGCAGTCGCTTTGCATCGTTGCAAAGCTGCAGCCGAGCCAAAGATGTCATCCGTTATTCGCAGAAAGCTGCAGGGATCCAAGGTTCAGCTGAAAGGTTAGCGCGCCCTGGCAATTGAACGGTCTGACGAACCGAGCCCAACGCTAAGCAACCTTTTTTTCTTTCCTTTGTCCAACCAACGACATAACCAGCACGTGCAAGCAGAATCCCGTCGTCCGTCTCTTTTTTTTTTAAAAAAAAAAATTGAGTTTTGACGGCGGGAGGCCTCTAAACCTAATCTGTCTTGGATGTACTCCACGTAAAAAAAACAAAGAGTCTGAATCCGCACAGCTTGCCCATTTCAGGGTCTTGGTCATGTCGATCTGTGGGGTTTATCCCAAACGGCTACCTAGTAGCACTATGTACAATATTCAGCTTGTTGCCAAAAAAAGAAATCACAAGGCATCTTGGAGCCTTGCTGTCAGTGTTGTCAGTTCATATATCGTGCAGCACGTCTGGGGCTGACTTTGACCAAAGAAAGCAAACACCAATCGCTGGATGTGAAGAATCCTGCACATGTGATTAGCCAAGTTGCGAAACAACCGAACCCATCACTTATACAGACGCGGGTGACGACAGATAATAACCTTGGCGTCTTTGTTCATTCGGTAGATCCAGAAAGCCCTATCACCCAAAGTCCATTCGTTATACGTACGTGGTAGACAAGGGAAGGAACAGAGGTCCAGTTTGGATGAACCCCAAGCTTGAACAAATCCCGGAAAGCTGAACAAACGCACATGGGGATCCGGCGCGAGGCAGCACTTGCGGATATCTCCAGGTCTCACTCACCCTACCAACCTACCTTTCAGCCGCTCTCCGCTAGTCAGTCGACTTGTGACACATACTTTAGTTAGCCAAGGACCAACAAGAATGAGGAACCTGGCGCTGTCTATTAAAGAACCGTGGGATCGGCCCTTGCGTCCAAGTTGGCTGATGGTTTGCGGTGTGTCTCTCATTCCTTTGACTGAACAAAAAGGTGTAGAAAAGACCAAGACATTCCACAAAAAGGCTGTTGCTACAAACAAACAGAGGAAACACTTGAGAGTTTTTACGACATAAATAACCAGACGTAAATAACCATCATCGGCCACACCAAGGACTGCCGGCTCTTTTCTATCCTGGGCAAAACCATTACCGGCAAACATATAACACAACAATTACAGCAAGAACCGACTATACGCCCCGCAGCAGTCTAGTCCGTACAACTCTATTTCCCCTCAAAGCAGGCGTTCTTCGACAAACATGACCGCCATGAAGAACAACTTTTGGGCCTTCAAGGATGGAGATGGCAATAACCGAGCTCATGTCCCGGCTACGCCCATGTGGATTGCCATCGTCCGGGCTGTGCAGCTGGTGAGTGCTGTTTTTGCGGGTTTAGCAAACCGTTCAGGGGGCAAGGAAAACCAGAAAAACAAAAGACAGACATGCTAACAAAACAAAACAAAAAAAAACCTCCCAAGGCTCTCGCGCTTCTGATCCTTATCCTGACCGCTGTTGCTGCAAACAAGTTTCGAGGAGCGGTGAGTGGCCCAACCCTGCCTCGGGTACTGTTTCCTTGTGTTACCACCCAGCTGGCTGACATTTACGATTTTTTGTTTTCCTATTCAGTTTTCCAGCTTCGCACTCACCTGGTTCACGTTTGCGTGGACCCTCCTTCACATTGGATGGCTGGCCATCAGCATCCTGATCGTCCCCCTGATCTACAACATCTGGGGCCAACTGTAAGTTCCCACAATGACACCCAAAAAAGACCACCACGACAAACAACTATGCAGTCCCTCTAACATTTTTTTGCTCTTCTTTTTTTTTCCTCGCGCAACAAAAGGGCCGTCGAAATCCTCAGCGTAATCTTTTGGCTGGCTAGCTGGGCCGCCCTGGCCGCCGACGCTGCCTCACTCGGCGAGTACGAGCGCATGTATACCGGCGATGCCGTTTTCACCGGCACGGGCCGCAGCTCCGGGGTCCCCAACGACTTCAAGACCGGCTCCAGCTGCACCAAGGCCGCGGCTGCTCTGGGTGCCCTCCAGTGGGTTCTGTTTGTGGTCACGCTTGTGTTCTTTGGTAAGACTACTAGGATCCCTTGCCACGTTTTCGCAGAGTTTGCAAAAAAAAAAGAAAAAAAAGAAAGAGGAAAGATACATTATGGGCTGACTCCCTATGCTTCTTTTTGTCTCAGTCATGGCCCTCGTCCGCTTCCAAAAGGGCCACACCACCACCACGACCCGCGTTTCTGACCCCGAGGTCGCCGCCGGCGGAGCGGAGCTCAAGACCGGCCCAGGCCAGTTTCACACCACCGAGCAGCCTTACCCCGATAACGGTGGCGTGCAGGCCCAGCAGGGATTCGCGGAGCAGCCCGTGTCCGTCGACCACGCGCCGCCGCAGCAGCAACAGCAAGGGCACCAGGTCCAGCCGACTGTTTACTCCTAGGGGGAAGCGAGCAAATGGCTGGAGAACGTGCTCCTCAAGTTCTGAGGTGACATTATTTTTTTGGCCTTGATGGGCTCTCTATTAGTCGCAACCCCCTTTTTCTTTTAGTCAAGAGGGCATGTGACTGTGAGTTCTACACGGTGATCTAAAGAAAGTTTGCTTGTTTTTTTTCTACTTTGGGATTGCAAAGGATTTCTTTGCTTCTTGGCGGTTGAGTTTTATACCCCCCAGAAAAAAGACGTAGCTGGTTGTTTTGGTTTGTTGCTTTGTTTGGGTTTTAGTTTCGGCTACGTTTACATTCCTTAGACGGCCGTTACGGAGCACTAATACGATATTGCATTTTGCTGCCTGTCAATCACTCCGAGGAATGTGTCAGCATCGGATTGCTTGCTGCTACTCTTACTACTGCGCAATTTGCCCGTTATTATTTATCTGATTTGCTGCACACGTCACTGCATCGCACCCAAGAGACCCATGATTTGTGGAAAGGGCAGTTGTCATTTAGTGGCTATGGACGAAAGAATTGATGAAATTTCCGGCAATTTCCGAGAAATCCCAGGAAGCCTTCCTTCACCCTAGATTCCAAATCCCGTGCAAGACTGCGTCCAAGTCAACCCGCTCTAAACAGGTTGGGCATGTCGCATTCACACGACTTGGAGACAAACTCCTCCAAGGTTCATCGTCCACAAGTCGCATCCACGCCGGCTCGCTCCGAACAAGCCGGGCAATGTCGCAAACTGTGGCTGTCTCTGGTCATCTTTCCTGTTGTTAAGAGACTCATTAAAAAATAGCTTCCGACGGAATGATTCCCAGTCCAAACGCTGTCCCAATAACCAAAACATCCAAACCGATCCGCTCTAAACAGATCAAAGTCTGGTGCCTCAAAAGGGACAAGCTAAAGGTTCTTTAGGCGGAACGTCGCCGTCTCGAATCGGTGTCGCGTGATGGCGAATGCCATCGTAGGCTCGGGTTGCCAAAGCCTCCTCTTCTGCGCATCGGCCCGTACACGCTCACCCGCTCCGAACAGGTGAATAATGCTGGGCTCGGCAGGAGAGCGAGGCGTGTCATCAGTCGTCAGGTCCAAGGCATCCTTTCCACGTTCTCAGTTGTTCTTTTCTCTTTTTTTTTGTGGGTTTCTTCACATCTCATCTCTCTATTTCGCCGGAATGGAGCTGATTGCTGCTGCATTATCGAGAAGTTGGATACTTGGCTCTTAGTGATGGCTTCTCAAATCCGCTCGATTATGTCCAGGCAAAATCGACAACAACTGATTGCTGTGTTGCTGTGCCATATTGTAGTGGCAGAGTTGGAAAAGAAAAAGTTCCAGGGACTGCTTGTCGAGATGGTGAATTTTCTTGGTATTGGGGTGGGTCTCGGGGGCAAAAGCCCCCAAGGAGAAGAAAGGAAGGGAGGAAGAAAGGAAGAAGGGACAATCCAGTCAGACTGGAATGGGCCGCCCTTAAATAGTTGATTTTTGAGGAGGCAACACTTAAGGTTTGAACAGGCCGCGATTATGCAGATGACACATGTTCAAGCTGCATAGGACAAGCAAGTGATGAGTTCAGCCTTGCATCGTTAGAAGAAGTTTGGCTTACGCTTGCCTGAAAAATGCACGGCACGCAAATCAAATGAATCGAATCTAAATGCAATGCTTTTCTAAGGTTGCAACTGTGGATAAGGTTGTCAAGAGGAAAAAAAAGCGATGTAAGCTAGGTGGTGAATGTCTCGGGGTGATACGTAATATTGACCTATGCCTAACACTATGAAGCTCTCCATTCGACAATATTTTCCACTTGAAATGGAAATGCAAAATGCAAGGAAAAAAAGAGAGGGAAACAAAAACATACAACACCCAAAGTCGGGCATGCGTGTTGATGTGCCCAAAGCCAACCGACGTTCCTCCGAGCAGGCCGTCGGGCTAGAAATCACACTAGGTAACGAATTAAGAAACAGTAGACAAGATGGGGGTTTCAGTCCCTTTACAAGCAGTGCACGGCGTTATGTTTCGTTCTGAACCAGCCAAGCCGTGAGCAGAACTTGACACTCAAGAACCACAACGCCGCCACGATCTCTTTGTTCTACCAACGTTAAATGTTAACCTAAAAATGGCCGCTCCTAGGTGAGAGAAAAAAAGTGATAGAGCTAAAACAGTGGAGAGGAGTCGGGATTCTGTTAACATGCGTGGCGCGTGAGCCTAGAGTCTTTGATAAACGCATTGCAGGGCGCAACCCAGAACTGTTTTTTTTTGAGCATTTCACCCGCCCACTTTCGCGTTGTGTTTATGTAGATTTGTTTAACTGACAATATATATGGGCGTTCGTCGGTTTTGTTGGGGAGAGCCAGCCGAATGAATGTGCCAGGAGCTGCTCGTATTTGAGACATAAATTTAGATACAGCGTACGCAGGCACTAATTAATCTTCCAAGTCTTGTTTTAGTCAGCTTGTTTTTTTCTCTCCCTTTGCTTCGTACCCTTCCAGTCTGTCCATGGCCCCTTGCCCTCCGCTGTGATTGATGTTGACCCTCCGGCCCCCTTTCCTGACACCACATTTACCTACATCGACTAGACTAGAACCAGATCGATCAGGTCAGGCCTACTAAATCCAGGCCCTCTTGCTCAGGTCCCGTTTGTGGTCCCTATTGGCCCGTGTAGGTCATCGATGTAGCCATAGATCGCCAAACAAAATATGACAGAAGAATTTAGTAACTTGCTCCAGATTCCTAGTCAAGCTAATAAAATGATGCTGACTCTGGTTATCGACTAACTTGCATGCGATTTCACTGGTCGGTTATGGAAACTGCACTTGTATTTGCACACTGAGTAACAAGCCCTGCCTGACTATTTTCTATTGGCTTCACGCTGTATACCAGATTTCGACCGTATCTACGTCTCCCTACAACCACGTTGCTAGACTGTGGCTTCGGCTTCTTCTCCCTGGGGCTGGGGTTTTGTTCAAGCTCGTTTCTAGGATAGCGACGTCCGGCCAGTTCATCCTAAAATAGAGCCGAGTTTTCATTTTACGACTTGTGTGCGGTGTATTCGGCATTGCACAGATGCTGGCGCCCAAATAACAACATTTTCGTTCAGTCGAATGGCCATTGTGACTCCACGATGGGCATATACGACCACTCGTCATTTTCCAGCGAAGGGGATAGAGGCTGCGTTTGATCCTGAAGACCTAGTGGCAGTGGTTGTTGTACAATGTCCGAGGTGGGGCTTCTTTCGAAATGCCGCAACTTTGTATTTGTTTCCGTCCCTGGCGATGCATTCGTCTTGTCCAGATTGGAGGAGCCATTATCGCCCATGAGCCCATGTGGCTTTCGTGAGGCGTCCATCGTTGCTGCCGCAAATATATCGGCCTCGTTCAGGATTCCACAGGTAGCCTTTGAGGTACCCGCAGCGCCGGTCCGTATTTGAGCGTTCCCCCCCGGGATATCGCTCTCGGTTTGTAGCGAGACGCGGCGTCTTTTTTTTCGCGGTTGTCGTGGTGAAGTTTCACCTGTTGCAATGATCTCATCCTTACAGGATTGTTTTGAGGCAGCGCGACCTTTTTTTGTGTGTTTAGTGATGGTATGGGGTGAGTTCGCCGTTTTTGCGGTAGTGGAGTTAGAGGCGGTGCATATGTTGCGTTTACCAATCCTCGAATCGAATTGTGTTTTGCGGAGCGAGGAAGTCGTCGCGGGGGTGTATGGGGATTGATCGAATAAGGTTTCGGGATCGGATAATGGCGTGCTCGGCGGCTGTGATAATGGCGGCGGATTATTGGCGACATCTCGGGTGGGAATTGATGGATTAGGGACAGTAGCGCCGGCCGGTATCGAAACGTCCAATTCGGGGCCAGCAGTTTTGTCCCGTGGCCCGGCCGTGGCGGTGCTGCCCTCGCCAACGCGCTTTTGGTCTTGGAGTTTTTGGTTTTGTTTTGCAGCGCGTCGCCGGGCGCCCTTCTCCCGACCCCGCTGCATTCTGGCCCTTTTTTCACGGTAATATTCGTCGCGCTTTTTGCGTGCTTTTCGCACAAACCCGTCGAAAAACCCAACCATATTATCGAACGACATTATTTGGATCATATTAAAAAAAAACTTAAAATGGAATTCGGGCGTATCGTTGGTCGATATGGGCTCGCATGGGGTATTAATATCACTAATGCCCGAATTATTGCACTGTTTGCACGTCCATATCCGATCCGAAGGAAGGCCCTTTTCGTCGAATACCATCAAATCCGTTACGTTATCCCAAATTTCTTCCAATTCAAACATTCGCTTGGTTTTTTGCGCTGCGAGCCTGGCGTAGAAATCATTTACATTGTTCGATTCGTTTGCGCACAAGCGCATATCGAGTAGAAAGGCGTAGGGGTTTTGGATAGGGCAGTTTCGCGTGTTAAACTTTTCGTGCAGAGTCGTGAACAATGCGTCGGGCTTCAGTTGAAATTTGTGAAATGGCCAGCTCCATTTGGTATCGTAAGAATCGGTGTAGTAGTTTTTCTCTGGCAAAGTACCGTTCATGGTGGAAAATGGGGATGATGGATGAGTCAAGAGACAAGTCTAATTTTATTAGCAAGTTTAGTCGTTTTGTTTGTTTGCTGTTCGACCATAGACCTGCCCAAACGGGAAAATGGCATGATCACCGTCGGGCGGTGACAAGAATAAGGTAGACACCGAGGTAGTCGAATAGTACTAACGTACAATTCAAATCTAGTATGGAGTCGCTGCCCCGCAACATGCAAAAGCAAAATATGTCATTCCGCTGACAATTGCCAAGATCTTAGAAAGTGTTTGCAAGCCACTTCTCTATCCTTGATTTTCAGGTTCTTGAGGTAGTTTCAACAACCAAAATTCCGAATGTCTAGAACACAGTAGATGTGATAATTACAATACAGTGCTACTCCAGCAGAGTTTGCAGGGGCTTATGCGTGTCAAAATATGCTCAAACTGTGACCCACTTTGAGTTTAGGTCGCGGACTTCTCCAGAAATTTCTAGACTCCACCAGAAAGTATACAGAAACGGCAACTTGCACCAGAATCATCTTCCATGACGTCCAAGTCAAGGATGCGCAGAACATTGCGGTTATCTCTAGAAACCTCGAGATGACACCGCAAAATTCCAATGAGAAGCCTATCTGGCCGTTTGGCGATGATCTATGGTCCAAATTTCGTCTATAAAGATGTCGTTCTTCGACGGGAATCAAAGATCCGTTTGATCAGCAAGACAGATCCAAACAACAGCAGAAAAACAACACAAGCCTTCACAAACGCGCTCAAAACACTACAAACTACCTAATCAACCGCCTACTGAATACATCACTACTTCCACCACTATAATCAAATCAGACATACCTTTTCATCAACCACACCTCTTCTTTTAATTACAGCACATTAATCAACAACCAAAATGTCGATCTTCGCTCCCCGCTCATCCGTCTACGAGCCTAGCTACAGCGGGCTCTTCCGACTCATTGACGACTTCAACAACTATGCCGTCGAGGCCAACAACAACAACTCTGAAGCCGCAACAACATCCAAGCGCGGCCGCTCCAGCCTCATCTCAGACATTGTGAGCTGGACGCCCAAGTTCGACCTGCAGGAGACGCCCAACACGTACATCCTGCACGGAGAATTCCCGGGCATGGACAAGAAGGACATCAACATCGAGTTCACCGACGACCAGACGGTGACCATCCGCGGCCGCAGCGAGCGCTCGCACACGCACGAGGAGCCCGCCGACGATGACGACGGCGACGCGGTCGTGGTTCCTTCCACCGGTGAGAAGAAGAGCGACAAGGAGGCCGCCGACAAGAAGTCGGACGACAACAGCAAGGACAAGCAGGTCGACAAGAGCAACGCCGGCCAGCACAAGGTCAAGTACTGGGTCTCGGAGCGTAGCTTTGGCGAGTTCTCGCGCTCCTTCAACTTCCCTGCCCGCATCGACGCGGGCGGTGTCGTGGCCAAGTTAGACAATGGCGTGCTGAACATTGTCGTCCCCAAGATGACCAAGCCGCAGGGCAGGAAGATTTCGATTGAGTAATGTAACTGATGGGCATGGAAACAGGGATCATAGGAGTTGGTTTGACACTGTACCACTTTTGTAACGATTTTACGACTATTGAAGCATTGTGTTTTTTGTTTGGTTTGTATCTTTTCACTCGCAGTTAATTCAAGAGAAATAAACAAAATTTTGTCAATCATGTTCTTATACTACTAAAAAGTGGTTATCCAATGCGCAACAATCATCGCCATCGATTTCTTGTGCACTGTAAAGTACAATGACAGTTGTAGGTAAAATCAGGGTCTCCAAGCCCACCGATCCTCGTCCACCTGCCGAATTCGTCATTTTCAGCACAGTTTGCACCATTCAGGGACTGCGCTCTGTCGTTACATCGCCCGACTAAGTGCCTGGCAGCCGTCCCGATTCAGCTACAGTACAAATATGCATGAGAATGGTAATCCATGTGGATCGTCCAATTTTTGACCCCTCGTCATTTTTTTTTTCTCGTCCATGATCCCATCACAACCACATTCTTTTTTATATTATTATTTTCTTTTGCTTCTCTCTTTTTCTTGTTTTGACCCGGCGGAAGCACATGCCTTCCATCAAGAGGGTGGCCGTCATCGGCGCCGGTCCATCCGGCGCAATAACGCTCGATGCGCTAGCCAAAGAGCAGGCGTTTGATGTCATTCGAGTGTTTGAGCGCAGAGAAGGCCCTGGAGGATGCTGGTGAGTGGGAAAAGACGGGTGGCCGACATGATTGCGACGAAATGCGCAAACCCGCGGCTCAAGTGCTGATTTTTTTTGTGCCGCCCCTCTTCTTCCTCTTGCACAAAATAAAGGATCGGGGACTCGGCGGAACCTCCGCACCTGTCTGGTTTTAAGCGCCTTGCGGACCGGACGGCAGACCTCCCGGTTCCGATCCCGGAGCAGATCCCAGCACACGGCGTCGCGGCCCTCACGCAGCCGCGCTTCGCCGACTCGTCCATCTACCCGTACCTGGAGACCAACGTGCAGGACCTGTCCATGCAGTTCTCGCAGGAGCCGATCCCGGCCGACAGGAGCGAGCTGTCCGTCTCGCTGTATGGCCCTTCCACGCCGTTTCGTCACTGGGAGGTGCTGAAGCGGTACGTCAGCAATGTCATCCATGCCACGCCTGGGCACAGCGAGGTTGTGTCCTACGACACGACCGTCGAGCTGGTCGAGAAGGTCGGCGACGAGTGGCGGGTGGTCCTGCGCAAGGCGGACGGGCGCGGGGGCGATCACTGGTGGGACGAGAGGTTCGATGCCGTGGTCGTTGCGAATGGCCACTACAACGTGCCGTACGTCCCCGAGGTCGAGGGGTTGGAGGAGATGCAGCGGGCTATGCCGGGGAGTATTTTGCACAGCAAATATTTCCGGGGTAGGGATCAGTTCAGAGACAAGGTAAGGGGCAGATGAGACGAGCCCGGATTTTCCCCCAGTATTTTGTGAAAGGGGGCGATTGCTTATCAGGAAAAACAACTGGGAAAACAGCGAGTTGTGGTGGTGGGCGCATCTGTGTCAGCCGCTGACATTGCGTTTGACATTGTCAAAGTTGCAAAATCCCCCGTGCACGCAGTCTTTCTGGGGCACACCGCCAACCCATACTTTGGCGACGAGGCTTTCCGCCACCCAAACGTAAAGATGCAGCCTTCGATAGCTAGAGTCGAAGTTCCACCCGGTGGCCAAGGGGCCACTGTATACTTTGTCGACGGCACGTCGGCAAGCGGAGTCGATTATTTGATATTTGGCACGGGATACAGCTGGACCCTGCCGTTCCTCCCGCAAATCCAACCGAAAAAGAACCGCGTGCCGGGCTTGTATCACCACGTTGTTTGGCAGCAGGACCCGACATTGCTGTTCGTCGGGGCGGTCGGAGCGGGCTTGACATTCAAGATATTCGAGTGGCAGGCCGTCCTGGCGGCTCGGATCCTAGCCGGCAGGACCTCGAGGCCGCTGCCGTCTCTTGACGAGATGCAGAGGTGGGAAGTCAATCGCATCGCAGAAACTGGCGATGGGCCCAAGTTCACCGTCATCCACCCGTACTTTGAAGAGTATTTTGAGACTCTGAGAGAGCTGGCCGGAGACGGTGAGCCCGGGCTGGGTAGGAAGCTGCCAAAATTCGACCAGAAGTGGCTCGATGCATTCATGGATGGGCATGAACTGAGGAAAGGAATGTGGAAGCGGATTAATGACCAGGCTAGAGACGAAATCAGACCGATACCGCGTCTGTAAGAGATAAAGAAATTGCCATTGACCGCAAATATTCCATCATTTGTCACATGTGTGTGGTGTGCTCTCTATATTGACCTTGGTGCTTGAAGAGCTTGCTAATCTTTCAGAAACCGTATCGTTTCGCAATTTATGCAATCCACACAGTTATGTGCTGTCTTGCGCCAGTAATCTGCTCTGACGTTCCTTGACCAACCTGCAGCAGGACGAAAAGCAGAAATTAAATCCCACTTTGCATAGTAGACAGTCTAGAGAGGCAACGTTATTTGTTATCATCTCGATATTCCGAACCATCCGAATTTAATTTGATTGCAGCGTCACTTTGGCGTTGTTACAAATCAGCACAAGATGGCAGTTTTAGCTTGCTGCTGGGAACAGTGTTATAGTTTGGATATATATATATATATATATATATATATATATATATATATATGTAAAGTAATCCGATGATATCAGCACATGTTGATAAGGATCAAAGTCAACACTCGTGGTGGTGATGCGTAAATTGAATATTGATTTGATGTGGTCGCTTTTCAAGACCGAGATTTGCTAAAATTGGGTCGATGTGACGTAGCAGCTTAGTGTACCCGCAAGTACCTGGAACCCCTCCACTCCAATCCCGAGGTCCGGCATCGCACCCACCGAAGCGCTACGCCGACCTTGAGGCGATTTCGCGCAACTCCACCAAGGAACTGAGGAGAGAAGCGCTAGCTACTGTCAACCGAGACGCGTCGCCTACGGCAATAAACAGAACAAACAACCAGAAACAAGCAATCGCAGTCGCCAAAAATGGGCATTATTCGCAAAACCCTGGTCGCGGGCACAGTGACCGCAGCAGCTACCCTGGGCTACATCGGCAGCGCCACCACTCTTACCAGGCCGCTCCCCGTCAACGATAGCGTATTCAAGTCGAAGCTGTACAAGAAGCACAACATCCACCGAAACCCGCCGACCCAGGATGTCGTGACAAAGCGCGTGCCCCTCGACAAGATACGACCGGAATTGTTGGAGAAAGAAGGCGACATCGTCCTGGAGTTTTGCCGTGGTGTTTGGACTAGCCCTGGTACGTGTGCCAACCCACAAAAGCAAATCAGCTCACCACTCGGAAGCTTTGGTCAATGATTCTCCTCCAGATTATATTTTTTTCTGAAACGAATTCTTTCCTTGTTTTTTTGTTCGCACAAAACCCTTGCAGCCTACGAAATCCAGCGTCGATACCTAGCACGCAAATACCACAACGCTTCGACCTCGACCGATCAAGACCTCTGGTCCAAGGAGCAGCTGTCGGCCTCGACGTACGAGCCGGGCACCATCATAACGGACCACTTCCAGGTGCTGGAGAAGACGCCAACGTCCATCACGGTGCGGTGCGGCGACTCGCCGCGCAACCAGGGTCCGCGCGACTCGGACGGCCTCTTCATCTTCTCGGCGGTGGTGGACAGGCAGCGCGGTGAGGTCGAGCTGGGGCTCAAGAGCACCCTGTTCCCCAGCTCGAGGAAGCTAGAGGGCGACGAGGCCAAGCCTCCCATGCCGCCGTGGATGGATGACCTGCACACGTGGTATGCGAGGTTTTGGATGATTTCTGGCTATCGCAGGTTATTGAAGTAGAACCCGGCGCCCACCCTTTTCCGGAAAAAAAGACCGGGGACCCTTTTTGACCATTGATTGATGTGTAATTGCAATCGAGGCTTGTACACAAAGTACCCAAGATACGATGTATATAAATACCTCCGAGTTCGCGGGGGTATCTTGGATGAGTCGCCACTGGCAATCTGCAAGCGCAAGCGCATTATCCACACTATACATATATCAATGAGGGGTAACGTAATCTATGGGGTATCGTGTTCCAACTTTGTCATGTTTTAAAAATCTCCATGCATGCTTGGTAGCAACAAGCGTCAAGGCAAGCGGGCAGGGCGGGGTCTCATGTCAAACGTGTCAACAGACAATTTAGAACCATGATTGACTTGTAGGCTAGCCACTTGGCTTCCTGATTTAGACTAGAGAACCAATCGGCTGTAGTTTAAATTCTTTGCCGATCATGCCCGGGTGGATCAACCAACATAGGACAGTTAGTAACAATGTAACTATGTACCACCGGCTATCTCCATTATTCCTATCTCACTTGCATGCTTCTTGCCTCCCCTCCAAGGCTTATATATAACCACAATGACCTCCCTACCTCCCTTGGCTTACCGTTGGGGGTTTTTTCTGGTTGAGAGATTTGAGAAACCCCCTATTGCGCCTCCCACGGACTTGTACATAAACGTCATCCGATCTTTTTTACCAAACATTTTCGATCCACTAACATGGGATCTCTGCCCGAATCGGCCGCTGCGGACCAGCATCAGAAGAATGGCACAAGTACTCAGTACCCAATACACCCACTTGGGCCGCTCTCTGCGGAGGAAATCAGCCGGAGTGCCAACCTGATCCGCGGTGCATGGCCTGAAGGAACAAAGTTTCAGTTCAAGGTCATCACCCTCTCGGAGCCGGCAAAGGTGCAACTCATCCCTTATCTGGATGCCGAGAAGAAGGGACAAGCGACGTCACCCATCGATCGGCGTAGTTTTGTTGGCTACTACATCAGGAACACGGTTCGTAAAGGGCACTATCTTGATCGAACACGACAACAAAGATCTTGTTTGCTAACGCTGGTTTCTTTTTTTTTTTTTTTTTTTTAAAAAACCGTTTTTGGTGGCGAATAGCACAAACTCCATGAAGCCATCGTCAACCTGACGCAAAATGTAGTGGAGAGCAACGTCCTTCTTGGACCAAACGTCCACGCCAATGGCGACGCCGAGGAGCTTTTGGCGATCGAGGAGATGCTCACCTCGGACCCCAGTGTACTGGCCGAGGTTGCCAAGCTGAAGTTGCCTGAAGGGGCAAAGGTAGTCGCGGATCCCTGGATATACGGTAAGTAGGAGGCTCGGCCTCAACTAGGCCAGTCAATAAGGACGTGACTTTGTAAGTTCTATGCTCGCAAGATACTGAACACTCTTCTCTGCAATCCAGGATCCGATGGCGTCAACGAGGGAAACTTTAGTGATGAGAAGCGTCTTTATCAATGTTTCCTGTACATGAGGGACCCGAATAATTCTTCCATGACTGAGAGCTGCCACTATGCTTTTCCTCTACCGATATCACCAGTCGTGGACCCCACGACTATGAAGGTCGTTCGCATCGACATTCTGCCGACGGGTCTGGACACCAAGGTCAAGCCATTGTCTCCTTGGGAGCCTGCACCTCCCAACGAGTACGTGGCTGAGGCGCAGGCAGCCATGAGGACGGACTTGAAACCTTTGCGGGTGGTGCAGCCGGAAGGCGCTTCATTCCAGGTCTCCAAGTTTTCAGAGACGGGCCATCGGGTATCGTGGCAAAAGTGGGATTTTAAAGTAGGCTTCAACCAAAGGGAGGGTATGGTGCTCTACGACGTTCACTACGACAGCAAGCCCCTCTTCTACCGCTTGAGCTTGTCGGATATGTCGATCCCCTACGCAGACCCTCGACACCCTTTCCACAAAAAGGCCGCATTTGACCTTGGCGATGTAGGTGCGGGCATCATGGCCAACAACCTGGGCCTGGGCTGCGATTGCCTCGGCTCCATCTACTACATCTCTGGAGTCTTGACAAACAGTGAAGGGCAGCCAGTCGACTACCCCAACGTCATCTGCATCCACGAGCAAGACGCAGGTCTACTCTGGAAGCACACCAACTACCGGACAAACAAGGCCAGCCTCGTGCGCAACCGGGAGCTCGTGCTGCAGACGATCCTGACCGTGTCAAACTACGAGTACATCCTCGCCTGGGTCTTCAACCAGGCCGGAGACGTGACGTACGAGGTCCGCGCCACCGGAATCCTCAGCACGCAGCCGGTGGACAGGGAGCTGCAAAAGACCCCCCACCCGTACGGCACGGTCGTGCACCCGGGGGTGCTGGCGACGCACCACCAGCACTTCTTCTCGCTGCGCATCGACCCCATGGTGGCGGGCCACGGCAACACGGTCGTGTACGACGACGCGGTCCCTCTTGCGCGCGACGCGACCACGAACCCGCACG
The DNA here is from genome assembly GCF_000002495.2 of Pyricularia oryzae 70-15. Classification (NCBI taxonomy): domain Eukaryota; kingdom Fungi; phylum Ascomycota; class Sordariomycetes; order Magnaporthales; family Pyriculariaceae; genus Pyricularia; species Pyricularia oryzae. The sequence goes on along the minus strand of NC_017851.1, from coordinate 2,233,147 downwards.
GCGTCGGCTACACGGTCGAGACCAAGGCCATCGAGACGTCGGGCGGCTTCGACCTCGACAGCTCCCGCGGCCGCGTCTTCCGCATCACCAACCCGGCCGTCCGCAACGCCGTCAACGGCGCCCCCGCCGGCTACAAGCTCCAGATCCCCTCCATGCAGCCCATCCTGGCCGACGCGGACAGCTTCCACCGGCGCCGGGCCGAGTTTGCCGATCGCTCCGTGTACGTGACGCGGTACGCCGAGGGCGAGCTGTTCTCGGGCGGGCAGTACACGAACCAGAGCAGGGGCGGGACGGGCGTGAGGACCTGGGCCCAGCGGCAGGAGTCGCTGGCCGGCGGGGACCCTGTGGTGTGGGCGCAGTTTGGCATCAATCACGTGCCCAGGATCGAGGACTTCCCCGTCATGCCGTGCGAGGTGCTGAGGGTCACCATGAGGCCGGTAAACTTTTTCGACAGGAACCCGGCGCTCGACGTGGCGCCGAGCACGCAGGACTTTAACCAGAGCGTGCTGCTGAATGGGGCCGGCAGGAACGGTGGCGGGTGTGGTGCCAATGGGAATGGTGCTAACGGGAGTGTGGGTTGCGCTAGGTAAGGCTGGGGCTGTGGGTTGGTTTTGCTGCTTACTGTAGCACAAGCGAGAAAAAGAAAAAAAGAAAGACTCTAAATTTGGGGGCTGTGACAGGGATCATTTGCCTGCCCGGAATTTTAGTGCCTGCCAATGCATGTCAACCGTCAACTGTTGTTATCCATCCATCCAATTGTTATGGTAGATGTGATTGGCGCCGTTATCGCAAGGGTCCATATATGTCGGTGATCAGGAGGATCAATCTGCACCAATATCTTTGATTACAGGGCCCGACCTGGTGGCCGTTGGTCGAATCTTGCACTCGTCTCCCTTGGGTATAAAATCCTTTCAGGTCATGGCATAGGACTAGTAAAGATTCTGATCCATTCCAACTAGACACCATTCTAGTCGATTCCAATTTTGGCAGCTTCCTATGCGGTTTAGACACATGAACGGGACTTTTTCTTCGCTCTGGCAAAGGCGTATCTCGTTTTTTTTTTTTCAAAAGATTATTTTGAACGGCCAGGCTTGGCAGGCTGCAGCCAAGTTTTGGCCCGCGCGGATGGGCCCATGTGGTACAGCCAAACACGCTAAACACAGCCGTAAAATGCACGGGGAGTTCAGCCCGAAAGATGGGTCCGTTGGCTTGCACAAGCAAGCGAGTGGCGGTCATGATTGGCAGAACCGCGACAAGACTCCACACCGCCCTGGTAGCTCAATTGGCTAGAGCGTCGGACTTTTAATCCGAAGGCTGCGGGTTCGACCCCCGCCTGGGGCGTGACGCATTTACTTTTTGCTTATTTTTTTTCTGGGTGCTGCTTTAGTAAATAAACAGTTCGAAAACCCAAAAAGCTATAATTTTAATATCTTTTGAACATAATACTCGGTCTTATTCATTTGAAACAATTTTGTTCTTGATATATTCTTTCTAATATATATCATTTATTTCATCGTTTATATTACAAGGTCAAATTGAAATACGCAAAACTTTACCCTAGAAAGCATGATTACAACACTGCTTGCAAGTATTTCGCGACAGATTTACTTAAAATGTGGCGTAGGCAGGCGGGCTCCACTTATGTCAATCTAAATTAATTCGGTCTTCAATTCTTGTCCATCGCGTCGTTCGCACCTCAGCTGCTGCAACCTATCCAACCCAAACGTGTTGGTCGCTTATTATAGCCGCGCTGGGTGTCTCGAATGCTTGATTCCTCTTTTGTCCATCGCGACGTGCCATCCACACCCTTCATGCTCAGACGATCCTACTCCCCTCCCACACGGTCGGCACATTGTTGGTAATTTCCCTCGAGATATGCGAGGATCGAGTGTATCTTGATATGGGGGCAGAAAGGTCACATTTGCTTGGATTGGTTGGATCAATATGACCACTTCACAGGGGGGGTCCTCACCCATTGCATCGTCTGGATTGGTTTTCTCGGAATTTCTTTGCCGGCATAACGCATGGTTGGGTACTTTTTACCGTTTAATTTTCGCAGTATTTTCTCTCTACACAGCCCCCAAAGTAGGAGACCCGTTCTTGCCAAGGTTATTTACCACAGCCTGCCCGCTTGGTTGTCAGCTCCGAGACGGTGCGTTGGTGATAGGCCAAGGCGGGTCCCTGGTTTGCTCGTTCTGCAGAGCCTTCCCTTGCGTACAGTCAGCACCAAAACTCTTTTTGACAAGCTTCTTGTCTTGAGGCCAATTCGCAGTGAGGTGCTCTACTAACTGAGTGTTCATGATAGTCGCAGATAGTGATCTGTATTTTCTACCTCGGTTGTTCGCTCATGGCTTTTGCATGAAGTAAACCGGTATCGAAAATGTTTGTTCACGGGTGCGGGCAAAGAAGTCGGTTCAGTGGTGATCTGGATGGTGTTCTGGGCCCCGATTTTACTCATTTGGGTAAGGTGCATACCCCTGCAGCCAGCTCCCGTGAACGACAAGGGCACTAGGCCAGGCTGCGGTGAAGTCAAGGTTCCCAGCCGCCCAGCGCTTCGGAGCAAGCAGTGCTACATAAGGCAGGCAGCAATCCTTTCGACTTTACTTGATTACTGTGCTTCTTTCGAGTCTGGTATCCCAGCCGAGGCTTTGGCATCTTGCCCAACCCATACCTACTACTGGACTCCTACAACTTGGACGACTTCTCTCCCAGTGTCTTCAGCTGCTGCCTGGCCACCGGTAGCTCTTTTCACGATGGCGAATTCCCCACTGGGCCAGTTCACCTCTACGTTGGACTACGTCCTTAAAACCTACCCAAATTGGAAAGAGACGGACTTCAGCAAACACTGCGAAACATATGGCAACTGGCTAACCGCATACACCACTGCATACCGGTTTGTGACCCTCGTGATAATCGCTGATGTTTCCCAGCTAACCCTACTTCCAAATTCTAGAGGAGACAAAAAAGCCGTCTTGGGGCCTACATTGGAATTGACCCCTGGCTTCGTCTGGATGGGCATGCCCAAAAACTTCACGCACGCCGATGGAAGCGTTTCCGATCTTAGCGATATTGGGCTAAATGGTGTCACCGAACTGAATTCATGGTTCTTGGGAAACCTACAAAAGACCGACGAAAATGGCACTGCGCTCAATGAAGAATTTTTGTTTCATACAATTTTTGGACCCTTCGACAAGTGTACAGAAGAGTATTGCAAGGCCATCGGTTTTCTCGGTAATGCCGACATGACTGGCATAGGCGTGAGTTCATTTCTCCAGAGTACCTTAATCACTCGGATTTCAAATCAGGTACTCATCCATAATCGTCCTTGGATTAATTAGGTTATGATCACCTATTACATCGGCGCAGTCTTTGCAACTGCCTACTTGATAGCATTCACAATCGAGAGGTTCAAGCAAGCGAAGAGACAACATGCCTCGCGACAAGGCATGCCCATGCGGGCCGCCACCTTTGGTCACATAGCTTCCAAACGCGTGCTCGAAGCGTTTCACGGCAGCTTCTTTGGATACATCACCGCTGCCATGATGCTTTCCGTGTCGATGCTGGTCGCTGGAATATACATCGCAGTCGACAAGGTTCGCTCATGTTCTTTTTTCTTTTTTTCTTTTCTTTTTTTTTCTTTTCTCCCCCGCTCAAATATTTGCACGAGGCTAATACACTAGTATGGAATAGATCGACAAGAACAAGTTGCCAGTTGACGAGAGAGAATCATTCTTCGGCAGTGCCAGCATGTACGACATGTCACTGTCAATGGCCAGCTGTGTGTTCAGTATCTTCCCCATCTTGGTTGGATACTGCTTCATGCGAGCCCCTGAACAGGGCCAGGGGGCTAACCACAAGAAATGGCTTCGAAGGTGAGGCACCAGACTTTCCATAGCCACCTGTATCGCGGTTGCCGAGATATGGCTAACCATATATCTTTGACAGGGCCGTGCTTTTTCTTGTCTGGGCTTTGATCACGGTCGTGCTCTTTCTCTCTCCCAGAGGAGAGATGGACTATGAGGACCGCAAATTGAATCCCAAAAGCATATCGGAATTTGAACGCAGAGAATACGAGGCCACCTACATATGTGATGCACGCGGAGGTAAAATCTACTGGAACGTTGTGAAGGTGAGTTGTGCAACCTCCTCAATGATGGCATCTTCGGAATGTTGCAAGCTAACATGACAAACCACCACAAGGCATTTCAATTCATGGTGATTGGAGTACCTTTAATATGGTTCGTCGCCACCGTATTTGTTTTCAAGGGATTCGCCATTGCGCGTTTCCGAGACAGTCCGACCCTGCAAAGACTGAGAAAGGGCTGGCATCTAATTCCTGCTTATGCGGCTTTGTTGTTCATGTGGGCGTCACTGGGTTTTCTCCAATGGTACCGACAAAGGATTAGAAACAGCTCTGGAAAGCTGGGTGACGAGTCGCAATGGGGCTTTGGCCAAATCCTCGCCCTCTTCGTCTGGGCTCCGACCATTGTCGAGTTTGCCTACATTCTCATATGTAAGTCCAGTCATCCATCACTCAGTTTACTTTTCTGCACAAAAAAAAACACCAGTTCACCTACTGACTCTCAAATCTCTCAAAACCAGGGGGTCTGGAGGACAGCCTTCAGAGCCACATGCCACCAAACCTCCATCTCACGGTCGAACGCAAGTCCAGCAACATCCAGCCTGGAAATATGGACTATCACCATGGCGATGGTGTCACAACAAACAATGACCAGCCTGATTTCGAGGCCGGCGGCTACAAGAAGGTACCGGTCATTACCTCGACAGCCACCACCGCGTACGACACGTCTTATGTGAGCCCCATGGCGACGCCTCAGCCAATCCAGGTCCAGCAAGTCGCGATCGCGGACGGATTCTACGCCCAGGACGCGAGTGGCAACTGGGTCTTGGTTACCAAGGAGCAGGCTGCGATGATGCCTGGGTGTATGCACGTTGTCAATGGGAAGGTGGTTCCTTGAGGAGCAACACCGGACGCATGTATGTGCTCCGGAGTGATTGAGGATGCGTTTGGTTATTTGATGTTTAGCGTACGGCGTACTCGTCAGTGTTTTTTTTTGTTACTGCATTGGATAAGTTGATAGTTATACCCGAGTCGATTACGTGCCTGTTGTGTTGCCGCACACGATCTTCTTTCTGAATTTACCATATTTTAATGCCGATGCTTTGTCACCTACTGTTTCAATGACGCTTGCTATTTGCGCTCCCTTTATTCCCCACCTTGTTACTCCTTTTTCGAAATCTTTGACTTTCGTTGCAGTGCGTCGATATGCTGAGCCGCTTTTCTTAAGCTCAAAGCATGAGTGCTACTTTGTTTGCCTAAAGACAACCAACCATCTCCCCAATAAAGAGCTTCAGAGCCATAAGTCCTGAGTCATTGATCAGGTACCTCCTCACTCTTAACCATGCTTATACGGCTCGACCGGTAAGGTTAAGCATTCATCCAAGGTGTGTAGCAATTCGTCACGTGGTTCGTAGGGGAAAGGTGCGGAAGGCAAGCCAGGTTCGCCTGGGGGCCCCCTTTTTGCATATTAAGGACTTGGGTCAGGAAAGCCCCTGGCAAATTCAAATCAACTACGCGCCTACCTGAGCGTTCTTTGATCTCAATGACCGGTGGTTTTCGGTACATATTCTTTTCCAGCTAGTTTTTCAACAGAAAGAGTAGTGATCTTCTTGTACCAAACGATGCAATGATTCTTTTTACCTGAAAAAAGAAGTCAGAAGCTACAGTGATTGGTCGATTGGCCAAAGCCAATGCCTGCAGGCCGCCACTGAAGCAAGCATTTTAGGTGAGCAATTGCTGGTCTGCCAAGGACTAATATCCTCGAGGGTTGTTCGTGACGTGCCCAACATGAGCCCGCTTCCCTACACTGTTACGCAAGCCAAGAAATCTGTTTGTCCTGACAGAATATGTCTAGACTAGCGAAAAGACCTATCGAATAAGAAAGAAATGGCTACTGAGCATGCGGTGGACTTGCATGGGTGAAGTTGGACGCGCGGGGTTGTCTGGACACAGGATGTCAAAATCTGTTTCAATGGGCCGATTGATACCTACCTACCTACCTAGGTACCTACCTACCTACCTAGGTAGCCACCTCCTGCCCATGTGTGTCACGCCTGCATTCTTTCGTCGCTGCCATTGTCGTGGCTGTCCGTCAGTCACCCTTCAAAAGGCCTTCCTTATCTCGTCGACTCAGGGTTACCGGCACATATACCGACGGGAATGGCTCGTCAGATGAGACGTTACATCTGCAGACGCCACTGCGAACCAAAATTGACGATCATTTTTTGGAAGGACCTTTTTGGGGGTTGTCCCAAGATACAATTCGTCCTCCTGCCCAACCCCGCACGTATGCCGAGAGCACACTGGAGACCCTGCGCATGCCTCTATTTATCACCTCCACAGTTGGTGTTGGAAGTTTGGGGAAACCATGCTGCCATGATTGTCTCGAGAACCGCCCAGTTACGATGCGCAGATGGGATCGACCCAAGGGAGCTATGCTGTGCCGATCAGCATGATGCGAGGCGATCCCCGCATTGTCGGGCAGTCGAGGACCGAAGAGGAAACCTGAGTTGTGAAAATTATTTATGGTTGGGTTGCTAATCGGAAACCGTTGGTCAAGCAACTTTTAGACTATGTGCTCCTTTCTTTTGGTTCCAGAGTCTGTACTGTCAGGTCTCCCCTTGCAGAGAGATTTGACAAGCCAGAGGTGTCTGCATCAGAGGGCTCAGCGAAACAACCGGCATTTTATTCCAAAATGACAGAGCCAAAAAAGGCCAACGAGGCCATGCCTCCTGAAATGGTCGACCTAACGCCATCAGACTCTGTCCTTTCTCCTTCGGCCACCAGGGTCGAGACGGGAACCGAAGAGAAGCATGCGACAGTACGGACCACAAGAACCTTGACTGGAAACACTGCAGCAATGTCTCCATCCACCACCCGAGATGAGCCAGTCGCCTTTGAAGAGATCGCAGCAGCGCCGACCACGGTGGAGTCGCCGCAGCGAGAAGACATTGAGGAGATTGTGGAAAAGATGCGCGACGGGGCCGCGGGCATCACTCCCGAGATGCGCGCCAAGGTGGAGGCTTACTATGGGCGCAAGGCCGAGGAGGAGAACCTTGCCCCGTCGGCCGATGTCGTGTACATCCTCGACAAGATCGCGCTCATGTCGGAAGAGCAGGCTATGGAGATCCTTGTCAAGGCTATTGACTTTCACAGCATCGATCCCAACTTTCCCGGTGCCACCATGGCAAAGATCAAGATGTTGGTTCAGGGGCAAAAGGCTTCAGGGCTAGACCCAGCCGACTATGATTTTGACCTCAAGACCGAGGCGGCTATAATTCATTATGTTAGTTACCGTGACATAGACATGCCGCGTTTTAACAAAAAGAAAGCCGGCGTACATATACTGACACTCCAAATAGCACTCGCCGTACCCCGAGGTCCGCTCAGTCACCATGCCAGGAGACGACCCAAACACACCCTGCGAAACCTTTAGGGCATACTTCCTGGGCCTCATCTTTACCGCTGGCTGCACAGCCATCAACACCTTCTTCTCCCCACGTCAGCCCAGCATCGAGATCAAGGCCCAGGTGATGCAGCTCCTGCTGGCGCCCTGCGGCAAGTTCATGGCAAAAGTCTCGCCAGATTGGGGCTTCACTCTCAGAGGCACCAGGTATACGCTGAACCCAGGCCCCTGGACCTACAAGGAGCAGGTGCTGGCCACCATCATGTTCACCATCGCCAATAATGTGGGCAATGTGTACTATGTCTACCTGGTCCAGCGAATGCCGCAGTATCTCGGAAACACGTGGGTGACGTTTTCGTACGAGATAGTATTGGCGTTGGCCACGCAGTTTTTCGGCCTGGGTTTCGCAGGGCTTCTGCGACGCTTCGTCGTCTACCCAGTGACTGCCATATTCCCCAAGGTCTTTCCCGCGCTTGCGTTGAACAGGGCGCTGGTACTTCCAGAGAAGAAGGGCGAGGTCATCAACGGATGGAAGGCGTCGCGGTACCGATTCTTCCTGACGGCATTCGTGCTCATGTTTTTCTACTTTTGGATCCCAAACTACCTCTTCAAGGCGGTCAGGTCCTTCAACTGGATGACATGGATCGCGCCCGAAAACTTTACACTGGGCATGATCAGGGGATTCTGGGGAGGCATGGGCTTCAACCCGCTGCCGACGTTTGACTACAACGTCGCGGGGAGTTCTATCCTGGTCACGCCCTGGTTCTCGGCTATTCAGCAGTACTCCATGCGCATTCTCTCGGGGCTGATCATCATTGGGATGTATTGGGGGAATATGTACTGGTCTGCGTACATGCCCATCAATAGTAACGAGGGTATGTGTCCATCCCTACATCCGTACCTACCTTGTACAATCACAGTTCCTGACTAACAGACACTCTAACAACAGCTTTTGACAATACTGGCGTCAAATACAACGTTACAAGGATCCTCAATGACGATCGCACCTCGATTAATCTGGACAAATACCAAGAGTATGGCCCACCATTCTTCTCAGGGGCCAACGTCTTTGGCCAAGGAGCCTGGTTTGCATGGTATCCCATGACTCTCTTTAGCGTGACCATCCAGTATTGGGACTCGATCAAAAGATCCGGCATCGACATGTGGAAAGGAATCCGACACCGCAAATCCATCTACGAGTCGTACGATGATCCGCACACGCGTCTCATGAGTGTGTACCCCGAGGTTCCCGACTGGTGGTTCCTCGCCGTACTACTGATCTCGTTGGCTCTGGGTATAATTGCCCTCCAAGTCTGGCCCGTGTCTTTGCCGGTGTGGTCACTGTTTGCCGTGGTCGGCATCAGCGCCATCATGCTTGTCCCTTCTGTGCTTATCATGGCGTCGGCAAACGTGACCATGGGCTTCAACGTACTATTCCAGCTCCTAGGCGGCATCTGGTTCGTCGGAAACCCAGAGGCTCTTATCCTGGTTGTTGCTTTTGGCCAAAACTTTGACGCCCAGGCCCACGACTACATCTCGGACCAAAAGATGGGCCACTACGCCAAGGTGCCACCGCGGGCCGTGTTCCGCGCGCAGATGATAGCCGTCTTCATCAACTGCTTCATATTTGTCGGAATGCTGGACTGGATGGTGCTGAACTACAACGACGGGACGCTGTGCCAGTGGAACAACTCCCAGCATTTTGTCTGCACCAACGCCGTGCTCGTCTACGCCTCCTCCATCGTCTACGGCGCCTTTGGAGTCCGCAACATGTTTGAGCTGTACCCAGTCCTCCTTTACTGCTTCCTGATCGGCGCTCTGGTCGGGATCGTCTGGGGCGTCGGGAGGAGGTTCGGTGGCCGGTTGCGCTCGTACCTGCAGCGCTCCTCATCCGAGCGCCGCTTCCACTCCCTCGACAGGTGGGTGCTGGGCCCGGCCTCGCACCTCTACTGGTTCGATCCGGCCGTGGCATGGGCGGGGGCTCTGAACTGGACCGGCGGCAACAACCTGTCGTATGCGACCGTCGGCATCTACCTGAGCTTCTTCTTCATGTACCACGTCAAACGGCACTACGGCGCATGGTGGGAAAAGTACAACTACCTGCTCGAGGCAGGGTTCGGCGTGGGGATCGCCATCAGCGCCACGATCCAGACCTTTGGGCTGGTGATGACCAGGACGGAGCTGCCGTGGTGGGGAAACACGGTCACCATGGCGGGCGTCGACTATCGTGCTTATAATCAAAACGCTACGCTGCTGCCGCTGCCCGAGGCTGGGTTCTTTGGGCCGACTTCGGATCAATACCCGATGAGATTTTCCTAGGGGGATGTCTGAGGGATGAGCGGAGATGTGCCTCCATGGCGGGGGTTCTGGTGTTCGAGTGGAGATAGTAATACATTTATCATCATCAGAGCTACTGCTCTACTTGCGGTTAGCTTTCCCTTTCCTGCACTGCTACGACGCCCAAGGGAGAACGGTGACGATGCAGTTCTTGACAAAACAAGTACCAAACGCAACCGCGATGAGCCCCAGCGCGGCGAAAGGCCCCAGGATGGCAAAAATGGTGAGCCCATACGAGGCCGACTGGAAAGCCTTGTTGTGATAGAGGAAGCCCCGCGCACGCTTGCGGTATTCCTCGAGTCTGTCGCCCTCCTTGGCCGTGTTCTTTGGTTGCTGCTCTGAAAAAAAGTGACCCGACAGGTCTGCCATCCAGAAGCACGGCTCAAGCAGAGCATGTACACCGCCCATGTGCCGCAGGGTCAAATAGATATCGAGTAGGTAGCACTATCCAACAGGAAAACCCTTTACCAAAACTCCGAGTCCGACCGATGCTTCTGATCTAAGAAGTCTAGTGCGGTACCGTTGGTAAGGGGTACGCTGAGCTAACGCTGATCTTCTTTTCCCCCACGATGAAGCAAGTCAGCTAACCAAGACACTATATCACCTAGATCGTTGCAAGAGATCCAGAAGATCAACACAACTTTGAGCACGACCGAGGCCTCCCCAAGTCCAAAAGTTTCTCACGCCCACCGAGTTCCAGCACAGGCGGCCCTCCAGCGGCTCGCTCCACAGCCAGCCAACCGGTGAAGGCCAGGACGGACAGGGAACCGGCGGCAATTTCAAGGCTTTGAGCTTGATGGCCAGAAGTTCGGATCGGAACTTGAAGGAAATGGCTCGTCCTGAGAGCCCAAAAGCGTTGGGCATGTTTAATAAGGAGGACAGTATGGCCGGAAAAGTAATTCTGTTTTACATTTACTCGCTTTTTTGTTAACCTGCTTTTCCAAAGCAGGGAGGCTGGAGTAGCTCTCGATGGAGAATAACCAGGAATCGTCCAGTGTTTGGCAGCGCGCAGAACCCATAGTAACCAGGCTGTGCTGTAAAAGGTGACCCGCGGCCTCGAGAGGATATTTTCGGAAACATTTTTTTTGGCCCCGGCAGAGAAGCTACCTTGGTTTCTCCGCAATGGAGAAAGAGCAAACAAATGTTCTGCAGCTCTGGAACAAGATCTTGGCATTGGTGCACGTATCTGCATGTTGGTTAGCCGTGTTGGAAAGACAAAAAAAGGGTCTGACACCACTTACTACTTTTATCCCAACTGTGCCACGAAGGCCAGTATTATGACAATTAATATAGAACAAGATAGACAGACCAAAGCTATAGAGCTAGAAAAAAAATCTGGATACCTTACCTAGTGTATTGATTTGTTTGCTATTGTATGAGAAACTGAGTTGACTATATTTCTTGCTGGCGTTGTCCTGGGAGAGGGAAAAAAGGGGGGAAAAGGGGAAAAAAAGAAACCAAGAGTCGTTAAGCATAGGCTGTAATCAAGCCAGCCCCTCCGTCACTGTGCTCGGCAAATTACTACCTCCAAAGGAACGTCCAGTTAGGCCACTCGTGCATCCAGCAGCAATACAGGTCCCCCTTGCGGACGCAGCCGAGGATGAGCCAGTCGGGACCATCCCAAGTTTCAGCCAAATGGTCGTCGGGGGAAGACCAGTCGCAGAACTCAAAACTGACATCCAGCCGCGAAAGCCGCGGAAGCGCGTCGCTGGCGGCGAGGAAGAGGTCTCGCATCCGGAATAGGTGCACCACCAACAAGTGGTCTATGCCAGTGACGGCCCAGGAAAACCGCGTGCTAAGGTTCGGATACAGAGCAATCAGGTGATCGGTACCTGGTGGTATTAGCTCTAATACCATCCCGTCGTTCTCAGGGAAGTAATTCGTAGGGCCTTCGGCAATCGGGAAATTCTTCTCGATCGTTTCAAAAACAGATTCGCTTAAAGGCGGATTTTCGTTAGTCTCAGTTATGGTGAAGCCGGTGTGGTTGGAAGACAGACCGTCTTTGTACTCACTAAACATCTCTCAACTTTTCCAAGGTGTTGCTTTCAGAATCTGAACCAGACGGGTTGACATCTCTATCAAAGTCCCAAAAGCTTGCTTTGGGCCAGTACACCCAGCCGCTCGCGCATACCATCTCCCCGGTCGGTCCTCTGATCTCAAAGTCCATCGTGATACGCTCAGGAGTGTTTCCAAAAAGCATCGTCACGATTGCGACGAGGTGCTCGGCAGACCTGAAGCGCCCACCCGAGATAGTCACCTCGGAGCAGCCATCATCATCGCCACCCTCGCCCCAGAGCAGGATGGACATCGGCCCGGCGCCCAGTGGGTCGTACCACCATTCCGACACGTACTTGAAGCAGCGCCGAGCGCTGCAACCCAGCTTCTTTAGGCGGCTCAGATGGAGGTCGCGGGCCTGCCGGCACGACGCAGGAATGGCGAAGCAGTCGACCACGAGCGCGGACGCGCCGTCATCGAAGGGAACCGGGTTGCCGTATTTGTTGATCGGGTTGCGGATCTGAGGAGGAGCGTTGGCGATGACATGATCGGTGTGGGATTCCAGGGCGTACACCCAGATCTTGGACCGAAGCTCTGCGGGGAGGTCGGAGAAGTGGGGGAATGTTGTGCCCATGGCGTGCGCTAGGATGATGATTATTGGGCAGTGTTGTTCTCAAGTAAGTACCTGCTGCTTTCTTTGTTGCTTTGATTCTCGCTCACTGTTTTTGGCGGCTGATGGAGCAAATTTTGACGTTGGAAGTGAGAAACCCTATGTGACAGGCTCTTCAATCTATTCCAAGGCGACCATGTTGGTGTTGTCGCTGCTGTCTATGGCGGGAAATTTTGTCAAGGCAAACAAACAGGCAGGAATACGGTCAGGCTAACAACCTTGACCGTGAATGTGCTCCATCAATTAGCAAAGGTGGGCGACTAGGATAGCCAGAGCCTTTGTTGGCGACCCATTTGGGATGCCTTGCACGATATGCACACAAGTGTGTTTGAAGAGGCGAGGGTGTTGGAGCCATCAAGCATATCTGGTTTCCGGCACCAAAATGTATGAGGGCTGCAGCGTTAGTTATCACCCAAGAGAAAAAGTGTCAACCGTTAAAGACTCCTCGTGGGAAACTTTTATATAGTTTTCGCAAAGCATAGGAACATCGCGTTCGTTCTTTAAAGGAAAAGTGTGATTCTCTCACTCAGCACAGTCGTACAGGCAATTGCTAGGTTTCTCAATGGAGTGAGTGCTTGTTGGTTCTGGATTGGTTTTAGTTAAAGAGCATTGTAGCCCCACTCAAGCCTATTCTAGAATTGGTCCGAGGTATGCCGCGCCTAACCGCAATGCGCTGTGGTACATCCCGCCAAAAGCCAGCGCCAATTCGCCGCAATACTATAGTTGTACCAACTATCCAGCAATAGCAATCGGGCTAATCGAGCTCATTACAATCCAACATATAACCAGTCCTGATACAATTGAACGACGAAATGCCGCCAGTCTCAAGGATACTGTCGTACGCCCCAAGGGTAGCCATACGACCATCGAGTCAATTGGCCCGTCCTGCCCGCGCCTTTGCGGTCGGCACTGTTCGCTACTACTCAGCCGAGCAACCCGAGGAGCCCCTTATCCGCGTGACGGATCTCCCCGCGCCCAACAGCGGCCACATTCGAGTCCTCGAGTTGAATCGACCAAAAGCACGCAATGCCATCTCTCGCGCGCTCCTAGCTTCTCTAAGGGAAGAGGTCCACTCGATTGCCCGGCAATACGATGCTCAAACCGGTGAGGAGATCCCGACGCCGTCGTGGAACAAGAGGTTTGGCGGGATAGCAGGCGACAGCGAAAAGGGCCCGACGCGCGCTCTGGTGCTCGCCAGTGCAGTGGAGAGCAGCTTTTGCGCTGGTGCTGATCTCAAGGAGCGGAGGGGTTTCACGCAAGAGGAGTAAGTTTCACCAAAGCCATCCTCGATTTGGTTTATTTCTATTATGGGATGAATGCTAACGTGTCGTGCCGTCTTGCTCAACAGGACCAACGAGTTCCTCGCCAATTTACGCTCTACCTTTGCCGCTCTCGACGCTCTACCAATTCCCACCATCTCCGCTATATCGTCCCGCGCCCTTGGCGGCGGACTCGAACTTGCCCTATGCACACACTTTCGAGTCCTCACCTCCAACGCCATCGTGTCCCTGCCCGAGACTCGCCTCGGAATCATCCCCGGAGCGGGCGGCACTCACAGGCTACCCCGCCTCATCGGCCTCGGTCGGGCCCGCGACATGATTGTGACGGGCCGGGCCGTGTCGGGCGCCGAAGCCTACTTCCTGGGCCTAGCCGACCGATTGGTCGAGGTGCTCCCGCCCGACGAGCAGGAGGCCGCAGACACCACGGACAAGGATGCGGCGCTGCTAAGTGCCGCCCGCGAGGCTGCCTTGACCGAGGCCGTGCGCCTCGCCTCGCAGATCTGCGAGGGTGGACCGATCGGGATCAGGGCCGCCCTGCAGGCGGTGCAGGCGCCGTCCCAAGAGACTGAGAACAAAATGTACGAGAGGGTGATTGGGACCGAGGACCGGAACGAGGCGCTCAAGGCGTTTGCGGAGAAGAGAAAGCCTGTGTTCAAGGGGAGGTAATCTAGCGCTTAGCAATTTCAGTGATTTTCAGCCCAGTGAAACTTGTGACGCTGCGAATGCAGACTGTTGGTTCAAACTGGTTTAGAAATCGAATCGAGCTTGGCTAGACCCAGATCGGCCTGGTCTGAGAGCCTCAAAAAAGTCAATCTGGGCCACTTTTGAACGGCTTTGACGGGCTACGCATATGCACCAGGGAAACTTGACAGCTTACGGCATTGATGTGTCACCTCAGCGCAGGATGATCTATTGGTACGTCACCGAGTGCTACGCACTAGCCTGGTGCGCGAAGAAAGACCGCCCGCGGCCGGCTCACGGAGCTCCAACTGGCCCCACATGAGCTTCGTAAAATGACATCATGACGTTAATCATTCGAGATCAACGCCTCAAGCCTTTGAGCCACCAAGATTAGGTATTTATCACGGGCAACAGCTGCAATTTTCATTTGTGATTGTCTGTTCTTGGATTTCCATTCATCCCAGAAAACAAATCCTTCTTCTCGGTACATCTATCGAAAAAAGCACACGAAACCTATCCTCGAAAGCAACTTAGCTTCTTACACGAATAGTCACAAAGAAACTCATCCTCCATCACATACACAATGTCTTTCGCCGTTCGCCGTGTCGCCCTTGCTTCCCGCACAGCCGTCTCGACTGTGCCAAGGGCATCATTCACCACTGGCTCGATTCTCAACAAGACCCCCACAGAGTCCGTCAAGGATGGCTTGAAGAAGGTCGACCGCGTCGTAAGCGACAAGCTCGTCGACGGAATCAACGTCGCTGGTAAGTCTTATAATTCTTGGTCTCGTTTCTTTGGCGAATTCTCTTGCTGATCAAATCACCACCAACAGCCAACGTTGGTCAGAAGGCGAAGGAGGTCACCGAAGACATGTCCTCGAGCGAGGCTGCAGGCAAGGCCAGCGAGCTTGCCGGAGAGGCGAAGGGCAAGGCTAGTCAGCTGGCGGGACAGGCCCAAGGAAAGGCGAGCGAGATGGCCGGCCAGGCCAAGGGTAAGGCCGCCGAGGTTCAGGGTCAGGCTCAAGGAAAGGCCGAGGAGGTTAAGAGCAAGATGTAATCCGGTTTGAATGAGGTTCTACGCGGGATGTGGTGTGTTTTCATTTTACGTATGGCGTTTCACGGATTGCATCGAGTCAGTTTAATTTCGTTTGGCGTGTAAGATAAAAATTTACAAATATGCCGCCCACTTGCAACTCGCCATCTCATCGGTCAATTTGGAAAAGTTATGCGGAATTGTGTTGCGTCGTCGTCTCTTTATACAATGAGTTGCGGTCCCACACAATAAATAACCCCTTTTGCAATTAACTTTCGGATGTTGAGATTTGATCCGAACCACCCGCAATATGATGATTTGAGTGATGATCGACTTAACCTAAAAGGTTAGTAGTACGTACCCTGGCCACCTTACCTACCCATATACGCACTACATCTGGTCAGTTCCAGGTACATGACATGGAAGCCTTCCCAATCAAAATACCACATTGAATCAGATCGGTTAATCTACCACCAACGATTGCTGACTCTGACGAGGGACTACCTGACTTTCGGAATTGGCCAAAACTTCAGCTTAGCTACTCAGTGACCGCCAGCCCATCTACTTTAGCTCACAAGCTTCCTATAGAATCGGCTGGCAGGCGGATGAGCGATCAAAAACTAAGATGAACGAATTATAATGCGATGTAGGGAAAGGTAGGGAAGGCATACCTCGCAAGGCTACAGTCCAAAAAGCTTTTTTTCAATATTATGCGCTGCGGTTTCCCAATTGCATCCGCCTGAAAGAAATCGCCCGTTATCATTGAGGAAGCCAAGGCTGTATCTGGAAGGTCTATATCGGAGTGCCAAGAACGGCAGGACCGCCGTGACCTAGTAACCACACATTTTATTGCTACCCCACCCTTCCATAGGTTCTCCAACACAGGGGCGGGGGGCTTCATTTTGGCCGCGAGTCACAAAATCAGTTTCAAACAACCATTTGCTCATCAACAACGTCGTCAGTCGGTATGAGATGTACCAAGAAATTCATTCAAACGAACCTGCCAACGGTGGCAAACACCAGGAGTGCATTGCTAAAATTTCTGAAAACTCGTTTGGCCAAACTTTCTTTGACACTTGAGGGCCACCCAGCCTACTCTGCACGAACGACTCGTTTCCGCGCGGCCTTTGTTTCGCGATGTTTCCGTGTTTTCACGGCGAGGCCACTGGTTCTGGTTTTTGGACTCTCTTACTAGTCAAACACTACATCCACAAAGACCAGCACAACCGCTTCGACTCGTAGCATGTTGCATACGCCGGCTGGCCACTACCGAATGCCTCGCTATCTTGGACCGCCACCTTCTCTAACTGTGGCAGCATCGCCATCATGGTCGCGCATTGCATATGCTCTAACAGCATCTCATAATGGTGTGTCGTCCAGCATCTAGCAACTCGAAGAAGATCATGGTGGCATGAAGTTGGCTTATCCATGGCCCCTCAAGGCTGTGAACTTCTTTTTCATTCGAGGTTGATGGGTGACGAATATTTCATGCCATGCCTAATGCGGCAACTGGTTTATCGACCAGACCCAGTCAAACAGCCCACATGGAACCCTAAGATTGTGCAGTCCCTTGCAATTACAAGGGTGTTCCTGCGAGTACAGTCCACTTTCACGGGGTTCGATGGAGATGGATCTGCATGGAGATAGCTAGGTAGTCTGCTATCACGCTGCGAAATGGTTACTCGTGTAGCTGCGGCTTATCCTACAACCACTCAGACTCTGCAGCCATGGAAGGTTATATAACTGGCCGCGCTCTTTTGGCCATGTCCTGTTCCTGTTCACTAGTCGATTCAGTATCAGTTCCAGGCCTCGCTTGTCACGCTTCCTATCATGCTGTTCCTTTCTTCTCTCCTTCTCCTGGCCCTGTCCGGGGCTCCGGCCTACGCAGTCCGCGTCGGCAACCTTTTGGAGCCGCCTATGCCCCCGCCCTTTGCCATCGAGGATATCGAGGATATAGACCCCAAGCAACTTACCAAGCGTAAGATCAGCAGCGGGTTCTTTGATCAATACATCGACCACAGCAATCCTTCATTGGGCACGTTTCGGCAGAAGTTTTGGTGGAGTGATGAGTTCTACAAGGGTCCAGGCTCTCCTGTGATTCTGTTCAACCCAGGAGAATCAAGGGCCGATATCTACACCGGCTACCTGACGAACCTTACCGTTCCCGGCATGTATGCGCAGGCTGTTGGTGCCGCCGTCGTCATGCTCGAGCACCGCTACTGGGGAGAGTCGTCACCTTTCGCAAACCTCAGCACCAAGAACATGCAGTATCTGACCCTCAACAACTCCATCTCCGATACAACTCGCTTTGCCCGCCAGGTGAAGCTGCCTTTTGACACCAGCGGGGCGACCAATGCCCCCAATGCTCCGTGGGTCTTTGTTGGTGGTTCATACCCTGGTGCCCTTGCCGGATGGGTAGAGAGCGTCGCCCCTGGAACTTTCTGGGCCTACCATGCGTCAAGCGCCGTGGTCCAGGATATCGGTGATTACTGGCGCTACTTTAGCCCAATTAATGAAGGCATGCCCAAGAACTGCAGCGCCGACATCGGCCGGGTCGTCGAGCACATTGACAAAGTATTGGGCACTGGATCAGACAGCGACAAGTCTGCCCTGCAGACAGCTTTTGGCCTTGGATCCCTCGAGCATGATGACTTTGTCGAGACTCTGGCGAACGGCCCATACCTGTGGCAGGGCATTGATTTCAGCACTGGCTACTCGGACTTTTTCAAGTTCTGTGACTATGTTGAGGTATGCTCGCTATCGCCTATCCTCTTTGTTAAAATTGGCAGGAAACTGTGGCGCAGTAATTTGCTGACTTCATCCTCTAGAACGTACCCCCGAAAGCAGCGACAAGAGTGCCCCCAGGAGTTGATGGTGTTGGTCTTGAGAAGGCATTGACGGGCTACCAGGATTGGATCAAGAAGGAATACCTCCCAACCGCCTGCGACAGCTTGGGATACCCCAAGGGTGACCTGGGCTGCCTGAGCAGCCACAACTTCTCAGCCCCCTTCTACCGTGACCAGACAGTATTAAACCCGGGGAACCGGCAGTGGTTTTGGTTTCTTTGCAATGAACCGTGAGTGGCGACGGCAGTGGGCTTTGATTTAAACTTACTACTGTCTTCTTTTGTACTGACACGAGTTTGCCCATCCTTCAGCTTCAAGTTTTGGCAAAACGGCGCCCCCAAGGGCGAGCCGTCGATTGTTTCGCGTATCATAGGCAGCAAATACTTTGAGAGCCAGTGTGCGTTGTGGTTCCCCGACGAGCCGCGTGAAGGCGGTGGCGTTTACACGTACGGCATCGCCGAGGGCAAGGATGTCGCCAGTGTCAACAAATTCACCGGTGGGTGGGACCACACCGACACGAAACGACTTCTTTGGGTCAACGGCCAGTTTGACCCATGGCTGCACGCTACAGTGTCGTCGCCCTCCCGCCCCGGAGGTCCCCTTCAATCGACAGACAAGGCACCTGTTCTGGTTATCCCGGGTGGAGTACACTGCACCGACTTGATTATACGCAACGGAGACGCCAACGAGGGCGCGCGCAAGGTCCAGAGTCAGGCACGCGAAATCATCAAGAAATGGGTGTCCGAGTTTCCCAAGAGCGGAAAGAGCCCTTGAATGAAGCAAATGAGATATATGCTATAATTCGTTAGACCTAATACTAGAACTAGAACATTAAAACTACCCACGCGCCGTGGCAGTTTTCTGTTTTGAACCACGCACGCGTTTGGATACGTGCCTGGATTCTCCAGATCAGAGATGTGACTGAAGCTGCAGCACTGGCCATCTTCTGTGGCTCCGCACGGCAGATCAAGACCACTGCGTGGTTTATGGCAGCTTATTGGTGGAAACCCACAAGTCGCATCTCGAACCGTCGCGACATGATTGAGATTGAATCTGGAGAAATTTTACACCAAGCGGATATAACCGGTCACATGGAGAATCCCTGCGACGATCGGCAGATGCAAGCAACCCTGGCATTATTCCCCACAAGGAGCTTGTCCACAATCAAGATGCGGAGGGTATGGAACCGATATACACGCGGAGAAGGACCATGTACACAGGCCTGGTTTTTTATTTTTCTCCGCTCTATTATACTACTTGCCGAGGAGTAATTTGGCGGGAAATGGAGAAAGCTAGACAGGCACCGTCACCCGCATATAGCCAGCCTATCCCAACGGTGGTCATTTTGTCCGCATCCATTTGTCCGAGCGATGGCCAAGAGAGATGAGTTCTTGTCAGACATGGGTTGGATGTTGAATGGGAAATATAAAATGTCCTAGCATCGTCCCTGTGGTTTGATATGGAGGCTTGGATCTTGTGCCAGTAGCCCATCGGTCAATTCCCCTGAAGCCAAGCAATCACCTACTCGAGGTACATACTTCCTTCTCAGCACCCAGCATCCAGCAGCAGCTGCAGATAACAATGCACTTCACCTATGGTCTCACGGCGGTGGCCTGCCTTGTAGGCACGGCGCTGGGTCAAGCCAAGGTCAAGTTCAGTAAGTCACCGGTTCAATCGTCAATCATCTGAAAATGAACCCCCCTCTTGTCCACCATCAACAAATTTTCTGACGCACTTCCTTCACTCAGTGCCACTCGGCGACAGTATCACCGAAATCACCTGCTGGAGGGCGACTGTATGGGACAACCTCGTCAGCGCGGGGCTGTCCTCCCGGACCGACTTTGTAGGCTCGTCGACGACCAACCCGCAAAACTGCCAACCGCGAAACGGCAACTGGAACAGGCGGCACGAGGGCCACTCTGGCTACCAGGCGGTCGACATTGTGCGCAACAACCTCCCCGGCTGGCTGAACCAAAACGTCCCCGACGTGGTCAACTTCATGCTGGGCACCAACGACGTCAACCTCGGCAACCGGCAGACGTCCGAGATCCTCAACGCCTACACGGGCATCGTGCAGCAGCTCAGGGCAAAGAACCCGCGCGTCAAGATCATGGTCGACACGGTCCTGCCCCTGCCGTTCAAGCAGGCGCCCATCACGGCGCTCAACAATGCCATCCCGGGCTGGGCTGCGCAGTTGAACACGGCCCAGTCGCCCATCGTGGTTGTTGATGTCGCCGCCGGATACCCGACCTCGGCGCTGAGGGACCAGGTCCACCCCAACGCTGCTGGTGATGCCATCATTGCTGGCAAGATCACCCCCGTGTTGACGCGCTTGATCAGGGACGTCATTGCCGAGAAGGGGCTGTGAAAAGACGGAAAGGGGCAGTGAATGCCACGAGGGAGGGGGTAGTTGGGCAAATCAGCTTGAGGGGGAGGGGGGCTTTGATATCGTGAATCGCCCTGAAGCGTTGCACGCGTTGGCGTCACTTTTCGGCGAATACATACCATGCCATACCGTACATAAAGTAACATCGAGACGGCATTTGTCCGCATTTTCGATTTTGCGCAGCCATTGTACTGCTGGCTCGGAATATCAAGGTCAATCTTTGCGCCAGGATGAGCAGCTATTTGCTAATTTATGGATCCAAGCGGTACCCTAGCGTCCTATCCAGAGATTGCTTCTAGAACTAGATACTCTCAAAACCAGATTTTAGTAGCGACTAGGTAAGTATGCATTATACATTTTATCAGTGTTGAGATGGCAAAAAAGGGCAGAAAAGGGTGTTCGTCTGTTGCCTACTGCGACACGAGGCCGTTTCTTCTAGAAAACCGAAATAACCAAAAGTTCCAAGGAGGGACGACAAGAGCAGTGCTGGTTCAGACCACGGCAGCACCCACCCTGTGGAATCATCCGTACTATTTGCCGCTTTGGGCAGCAACGTCGGCAACGGCTCAGGGGTCATGGTCCAAAAAGACCACCGGCGCACGAAAGAAGGGACGAGAGATGGCGCGTCTCGGCAACACCCGCAAAAAAGGGACTTGCATCTTTCAGATGCAGGGACCCAGGATAAATGTTCAGACTTTCTGCCAATTGATCACGGCAACTACAAAACTCTGCATCGTAACGACGACTTGTATCGTATCTTTCGTTTGAACATCTGGCAGAGTATTATTTGAAAGTGTTGTAAAACCAAATCATATAATTCCCCTGCCAGCCACAATTGCAATAGCAATTCTGGTTGCCTAGCCCAAGTGACCAGATGACTTTTCCAAGCCGTTCACATCCCATCCAATTGTTGCTTCACAAGCTCAGCCGAGGCGAATATAGAAAGCCCTGGCTATCAGGTTAATGATAAGCAAGCAATCCAGCTGCCGGTGTAGGTAGAGCCATGTTCAACATGGCAATTACACAAATGCGCCAACGCTTTGCCCATTCTCGAAACAAATTTCCCCCAAATCCAATCAAGAAAACAATCAGAGTTCGAAGCGTACCACAACAGAATAGCAAACTGAAATTTTCCTAGTCCCCCCGTCCCATACTCCCCACAACCACACACCCCTCATCTCCTCGACGGCTTCAGTCTCCCACTAGGATGCGTAACCTCCCACTCCTTCCTGACCTCGTCGGCGCCGTACTTTCCTTTTCTGCCCCTGACGTCCTGCAGATGCTGGAGGAACTGCGACGAGATCTTGAACTGGCAGTGGACCGAGTACACCTCGACAGTCTTGATCCTGGCACCACCACCACCCCTCGAACCGCGGCTACTACCACCAGTGCTACCGCCGCTGCTCTTGCTGCTCACGCTGCCGGCGCCGCCACCACCTCGCACATCCCAGGGGAAGCCGTCTCGGTCAAAGAGCTCTGCTAGCAAGGCGGCGTTGCGGGAGTCGGTGCAGTAGACAAAGACGTTTCCGGGCTCGGGGATGGTGACGTAGAGGATGCCGAAGCTGTGCGAGGACTCGCCCGTCAGCAGCTTGGCCGCCTTGAGTATGTCGGACCGCGCCGTACCGTGCGGTAGGCCGTCTAGGTGCACAACGACGCGCTCCACGTAGTCGTGCTCCGGCTCGCCGCCCAGCCGCGGTGGCGGCCAAATGTCGTCGCTCGTCCCGTGCGCGTAGCCCCACTCTGTTTTGAAAGGCGGAGGACCGACCTAGAGAAAGGGGTTCCGCCCGAGTGAGGACGGTTTCGGGTTAGCTGATGATGTATACATAACACAGTATATGATCGAGGGGTACAGGAGAAGAGACTAGGAGATCAGGATGAGATGGACCACATCCCAGTGATATTGGCTTCCGGCTATAACCCGACTCACACTTAGATTCAAGGCCTTTCTTGCCAGCTCCACCTCCAGTTCCTGGTGGTTAAAGGCGTCCTGATAGATCAACGTGCGGTGACCCATGGCTGCTACTGCTAGGCTTTGCCAGGTATCTTTGAAGATATAATGTGATGTGATGTGAGAGAGGAATAAAACAAAGTATGCTAGTCGACAGAATAGTAGCAATGGAGAATTGTTCCGTCAAGCAGACAAAGCGCAGTATGGAGATAACAAGGCAGAACAGAGGTGAAGATCCAAGGTGCCGAGATTTCGAGGGCTTCTATAACTAGAACTAGACAGACCAAAATCGCAGGGAGCCTACCCAACGCCTGCCCATACGAGACACCGCTCTATCGGGCTACATTATATCCTCGAACAGGCTACACGAGCCCAGCTGCCCAAGTCGGTGAAGGAATCTGAGTTTGCCGATGGGCTGGGGGAGGATGTGAGCGTTTCACAGCACTAGCTCCGTGCTCCTTCGGTGTGAGGAAAGACCTGCAACGCCCGCACTCCTGAGAGGTTGAGGAAATTATCCGTCACGGGTTGATCATCAGAGTCCAAGAACGGCCTCGGAACCAGAGAAGTCCATATAATTCCACGTGTTGCATTTGAGCGTTCATGGGATAAGTATGCGGCTAGTTTAGTCGGGAATCCCAGATGCGCCATATTCTCGGCAGACTCGGGACACCATCGCACGGGCTGAGGTTGCTGAATGGCTTCCAAGGCGTCCCGACCCGACCAGCATTGAGCCTAGTTGATGTCATTATTATCCCATGGGTTGAGTGGTAATCAAGCCAGTGGTCAGTTGCCAGGCCACAGGTGTGTACGTTGATTTGCTCACTGTCTCCTGTCAATACCTGTTCTGGATACTTCGTCTCCGCAGACAAGGTGTTGCCGGCCTACCATGTGTGACAACTACCACCTAGGTAACGCGCTCAGGGGCACCACAAGTTGAGGCTGGGGCTGGGTACACGTAGCGCAAAAGTCCATGACAGACACACGGCTTCTACGGCTGTGCCTTGTCGTGATATTGTTCCTGCAGGAAATCCTGAATTCTCCGACGCTGGTTCGTGCCCTGCGTTTGACACCAATGCCGTGATTTCATATATTTGCAGCCCAACCCACATTCGCTGAGCTCCCTCTCGTCAATATCGTCAGGCTGATAGGCAGATGCAATTTCCAGCGTCATATACTTGACGCCGGATTTGCCTCGCGTAGCTCGGGAGCCTGCTTTGCCAACAAACGGGCTGAGAAAAAAAAGAACGAACAGCAGTGGCAAGTCACAAGCCCACGCTTTCGCCCGACGGCATGTTTCCTTTCTTTGACGAAGCTCAAGCAATCTGCTGGAAGATCTCATTCACCCACCCATCGGAGAAGGGAGCTTTTTTGAGAGCGGCTGGTGCTCGCTCATATGTCGACTATGGCGAGCTCAAGCCAGTGAGTATTAGTTGCCTCCTGTCGGTGGCCCTCCATCCAACACCCACAGGCGGAATCCACGTCGGAAGCCTGAAGATTTTATGACTTCCTCCCAAGCATCGATATGGACCCGTCCAATCAGCCCTGTTATGCGGATACCCGCACCCCGGAGCGTGCGACGAGTCAAAAGAATCCTTCCACCGCCGGGACTAGACCTTCTCCCGCATGACACAATGTGTCAAACCTTCGCGGCCTTGTTTGACGACACGCTTGTTGCAACCACAGAAGAAAAAAAAAAAAAAAAAAAAAAAAAAATAGCCACCCAGTTTCACTACCTTATTTCTTTTTCTGTGTCGTTTGCTTTTTTCTGTCTTCTTTTATTTCCCAACCTTCGCGAGCGCGAAATGACCAGTCCCCTTCAACGAGACTTATCTTCGGCTCTGTGTGGTCAGCGGAGATTGCAAGCGGGTAATCGCAGAGCCAGCAGGCCCTGACCGCCCTCTTCCCTCAGCCAAGCCTTTTGTACGCATGGCCGGTACCGCCCGAGCCTTCCTCCTTCTCCATTGCCACCGGGTACTAGAAGTCCATTGATTGTCGGTAGCATGTCTGATCGAGGACGTTAGAGTCGATCACTCATAGCATTCGGGCTAAGGCTTGTGAACTGGCCTAGCTGCCCAGGTGTAACATGATCTGCAAAAAATAAAATGTCTCCGGACTGCTTCTTTAGCAGTGTAATGACAAACATCATACCATCGGCATAAAGGGCATTCAACGCCACCCGCCCGCCGCCTCGTATATGCACTCCGCAATCGACGTGGTGACGGTTGTTTTGGGAAATCTTTCAAAAAAGAAAGGATAGAATTTTAACTGTGGACATCGGGCGAGAGGGAAAGGATGGGCACATGGGTGACAGCGTTGAGCCAGAATAAGTAAGATAAAAAATATATTGACCCTGAACAAGTCAGGGTGTTGATCAAAAACAGTTGGTTTCGGCCGATGAAGCAAGCGCCATTCTTTCTTTTCCATAACAGCAAGACAACCAGTCTCCCAGGACCCAAAAAACACCAGATCTAACAATGACAAGAGACGATTAAATAGCAATAAGGGACGCAAAAACGCGATATGTAAAAAAGAAACGTGGGCAGGAACCAGCCATGGCTTGCTGCCCACAGGTAGTCAGTCGTTATGTTGACTTATCCTAGGCACATCCGTGAGGAGTGTCACCAGCGTAAATATCATGCCAGTCAACAGTAGGAGATATATCATGTGTGACGAAAGGAAAGTGGAAAATGGTGAGTAAAGAAGGACAAGAAAAGAAGTTTGTACTCCCAAAGGGGGAAATGTGAAAAACAAGCCGTTGCTCCTGCTGGGTACAAAGAGCCCTTCCATGGACTGCTTTCTTCCCGCTGTTCAAATGCTGCAAACGCTCCCGTCCGCCCCTGTTTTTCATTCCGGTTTTTTTGTTGGTTTATTTCTTAGGTTTGCGAGTATCGTCATTTGTCGACACCCGTAATTTACCGCACCTCGGTGACGCTGACGTTTTCTCTCCTCCAATCTTCGGCTTGTCGGCTGCCTGAAGACTTCGATAGAGATCCAAACCCGGGCATGGATGAGAACCGGTTCAGCTTCTTGCCGGGCTTGTGCGTCGGCGATCCGGAAGGCACGTTGTCTGTCGTGTAGGAGCTCCCTACAGTGTTCGACTTGCTGGGCGACGTCGAGGTCGAGTTTGTGGAGCTGCCAGTTGACGCCGGAGTGTTGTAAATGTACTCGCCGTCCACGTACATGGCATTCGACACAAAGGTGGACCGGCGGTTCCGCCTTTTGGTGTAGCGCTGCTCGAGCCTAAAGAGCTCAATCCTGGCTTGGATGCGTTCAAAGATTCCGGGAGCCATTTTAATGGGAAGTATATATGACTTTGACTTTTCTTTTTTGGTTCTGTCGTCTGCCTCTGGCGATCCAGTCGTTTCTGCGTGTCTTGCGTTGGAGGCTGTCGGTGCTGGGGGCGACGACCTTGTTGCGTCGCTTAATATAAATAGGCTGGTTCAGGCTCGCAGAGCTCTTGCGTCAGGGAGCGTGGAGACTATAAGCTACGTCGGAGGAATAGGCCGTGATGTCGTTGGCGCTGTTTAGGTCGGGTGTCAGGCGTAAAGGTCGCCGCTAGGCACAAGTCCAAATCCAAAAAAAAAAAGTCGCTGAACACTCGAGCTTCTTATCGAGGCTTAACGGGTGGCAAGCTGCTAAGGGTCAGGTGTCGTCACGAAAATAATGCGAGCGGAAGTGGCGCCAGCTGCGATTTGGTGTTTCAGCAAAGCAATACCACCGTTGAGATATCGAGTCAACACAATGCGAGTCGTGGCTGTGTCGTGTTTCGCGGTTGAATCGGTTTTTTTGGGCTGAGTTATCAGGAATTCTTTCTTGGCTATTTTTATTTATTTATTTTTTGTATTTTTTTGCAAAGAGCGGCAAAGGGTTGGTTTGATGTACGAGAATGAGAGGACTCAAGGATTATATCCCGAAAATTAGGCGAGCATTTGTCAATCGCCTGCCTACCTTGGTAGAAGAGGAGCGTGAGGAATCAACCAAGAGAAAAAAAAGAAGAGGCTGCGAAAGGGTTTCTTGGTAATAACCCAAGTGGTAGGAAGATATGAGATGAGATGAGCAGCACGCCCGTCCAGGGAGTTGACCAGGGAATCAATGAATGCATTGGGAAGTGGATCCAATTCATCCAATCGCTGATCCGACGGTAGGAGAGAACTGCCATCTTGAGGCAAGCTCCACGGGTTTTTTGTCTCTTTGGGGGGAGACCAGAAGCCAGGCAAGGCAGGACCCACATCCAAACACATCTTGGCAAGCAGTTGCCAAGCCGGCGTCGCAGTTCCCCTTGCTGCTCTTCTCCACTTTGTCGCACTCAGAGTGTTTACAGCAAGGACAATCCTTCGCGTTTTGTTCCTCCTCTAACCTCTTTGCGCCTGGATATGCGGGGTCCTTGCAGAATATTGGCCTGGGGTCGACATGCAGCTCGAGAAGGATAGATAGATGGTGCGAGGTCGTTGTACCTACCTACCTGTCTATTGCAGTAGGAAGTATGCCAGTAAAGTACTTTAGTCGCAACTCTACTATGTACGTTACATGAACATAATCACACCTACCCTACGCAGATAGTAGGCAGGGAGGTACTGTAGACCACTATAGAGCAGCAGATGTCCACATTAGTCTGTCTGCTCGTGCGTCAGGTCTGTAACAACACAATATTCATGCATAAAGGTATTGTCGGCTAGGGTACAAGCTAAGCTCAATTGCCAAATCTTCGATGTTCAATTCAAAAATAAAAACTAAGTCGCGTTAAATATCTTACTTAATACGAGTACCATCGTGGAAAAATATCCTTTTTCGCACGACGTTTAACCCCTCCCCTATTCCCGTGCTGGGATTACTTGCCATCCGATGTCACATTCATGCAGATTCACGCCTCATGAAAACCACGAGAGCAAATGCAGGGGCAGAGGGGCGAAGAGCTGCAGAACATTGGAACACTGCACCCGATGTCCCCCCATCACAAGTTTGAATGCGGGGCTTGTGGTGGATTCGCGAATAACCTTTCGGGCTAGGGACGGGATAAGCGCTAGCCAACTTTCTTTTTCTCCCAGATTTCGCAAACGATTTCCATTTAATTGGCGGCACACTGGCAGTAGGCGTTTTTTTCCACCACAATTCAGTACTACGGAGTACGTAAAGTGTTTATTATTTGGGTCCATCGGTCCGCAATGGGCCAGGCGACCGATTCGTTGTTTTCTACACTAATTACTCGCCTTTGCACTAGGGCTAACGTAGTCTACCCGACGAAGTACCTAGTCTTGCTAGTTTTACAGTAGTCTAATCCAAGACCTCAATCAATTTACGTGGTAGAAAGTCGCCGACTGGTGGAGGGGTGTCGCGTGGGGGGAGATCCAACCTTCAAAGGGGATTTAATTTGCGAAGGAGTGCGACAATGCGGGGGTCTGTCTACCTTGTCACATGCGGCGTCTTTATCTGTTGGCGGCAGCCGGCTCACCCGCATCCAAAGGAAGGGACGTACTGGTATAATCCCGACAGGCCGACGGCATATTATGTGCAGTTACTAGATAGACCAATTATGGGTAGGTAGCTAGGTACCTATCACCTCTCTAGCCCGATAACGGAAACATAAAAATATCAGCCGCCGGATGTGCCTTTCATGGCGAGATATTGACTTGCGTGAAAGCAAGATGGTGCACTAAATCAAGCCCAGTCTCCCAAATTTCCTCAACAGGCTGGTTGGTGGTCAAACAACAAAGGTCCTTTGTTTCTTGCAAAAGTCACGAATCATGGAATCACCAGGTATATTCGTCTGATATTTAACAAGCAAAAAGAGGGTATAAAATCCTAATCAAAAAGAAACGCCCCACAGCAACCTTTCCACGAAGCGATGGTGACATAACCTGAAAGTTCACATGCTCCCTTGCCCCCGTCCTACCAACTGATTAACTCTTTCAATTCGGTCACCTTTCAGGCACTCCGAATTCTCATCCCAACATATGTTTTGCATATCCTTTACCTGACGGTCTTGTCATCCCCAGGGATGGAAGGCTCCTCAGCGTGTTCGACCCCAAGTCTGGGACTCATCACAGGCTGCGTCTGCTTGGCATCGACCCTGTCGTCGACCTTGGCGGCTATGGGAGGATCGGCGAGGTCCTCATCTTCGGCCAACTGGTACAACGGCGGAAAGCTGTCGACGTCCTTGCGTAGGATGTGCTTCTTCAAGTACCACGGCAACTTGTCTGTGTAGTACTTGGCGTGGTCGCGGTTGCTCACTCCGAAGACCATGTCGAGCTCCTCGAGGGTGAGGTTCTTGGTTTCGGGCAGCAAGAAGTACGCAAAGATCCAGCCAAAGATGTTCCACGCCGCGTACCAGCAGAAAGCACCAGTGGGACCAAAGGCCGTCTCCAGTGCAGGCCAGGAGAAGGAGATGATGAAGTTGAAACCCCATGTGATGGCAGTAGCGCTACTCATACCGATGTCGCGGATGTGCAGCGGGAAAGCCTCGGCAGAGTAGGTGAAAGGAACAGGGCCCTCTCCAGGTGAATAAACCATCATGAAAAGCTAAAGGCCATCTTGTTAGTTTTTCTTTTGTCGTCGGATTTCCACAAAGAGTGCGCCTGATAGTCAACCAGAAAACTTACGTAGATACCGGTGGCAATGCATCCGAGACGCGCTGGGTTATCTTCCGGGATGAAGAATGAGAAACCGGTAAAGAACAGCATAATAGCCATGAGCGGGAAGGTAACAAGAAGTAGGTTGCGCCGGCCAAAGGTATCAATGGTGTATATGGCTGGTATCGCGAACAGGAAGTTGATTGCTCCGCCACCCAAGGAAGTAAGAAGCGCCGCGTTGCGTGAAAAGCCAGCGTTTTGGAAAATTGCCGTAGAGTAGTAAGCAATGACGTTAACTGTATTGGTAATTGGGCAGGGTCAGTATGAGATTTTTGTTGCGCCTATACAGCAAGCGCAAGGAGGTTTTGAGACTCACCTCCGCAGAATTGTTGCATAAACATGACAAACCACGACGACTGAGCGGCTCGGCGGTTACGGCGGACGGTGAAGAACTCCTTGAGAAGGTTCCGGCCCTCGCGCTGCGCTTGTTCAATTTCCAGGAGCTTGAAGGCGTAGTACATGTCTCGCGCGGCCTGGCATTCGAGGTACCGCAGTCGTCGCACCGACGAATACGCCTTTGTGAACTCTCCTCGCTCCATGTACCTGTTGGCACGCGAGTAGTTAGTTGTGATGTCCCGAGTGTTATAGAGCATCAAGATAGCCAAGTCTTACCATCTGGGACTCTCCGGGCAAAAGTAAACCTGGATCATGACGAGGAAAGGGGGGATTGAGGTTGAAGCCAGCATCCAACGCCACTGGGTGTTCTCGCCAAGGAAGTCGGTGTTGGCGAAGGCTACCGAGGCTACAAACCCCAACATGATGCCAAACGCAGTCCACATCTGTGAAAGAATTAGTGTCATGAATATTAGTTTGGTGGAGAAACCGAGAGTGTAACTAACCTGCCACTGCATAGTAAGTGCACCCCTAATGGCCTTTGGTGTGCATTCGGCAGAGTAGACGGGAGTGGTGCTGGACTTGGCACCAACAGCAAAACCAAGAGCAAATCGAGCGATGAGCAGGTTGTACCAGGTGTCGGCTGCTGCCATCCAGAACCCAGTCACCGTAGACACAAAACAAGAGATGAAAATTGTTCCCCTTCGTCCAGTCCACTTGTTCAGGATGGGGTTCGTCCAGCAACCAATTAAGGCCGAGCAAAGGTAGGGGGCTCCGTTCAGTAGACCTCGCATAAGGTCGTCGGTGATGTTGAATGTCTCATAGTAGAACTCCTGGTAGTCTGTCAATATGGAGACTCCATCGTGTCTTTCAAAGGGCCCAAGTTGCTCCACGTACCTGTGCTCCGTTGACAGCGGTTTGATCCATTCCTTGTACGATGGCACTTCCCGCACACAAGGAACAAAGGAAGTAGAGCATAAACGGCTGGTGCCATCTGTTCTTGACCTCCTTGCGAAGGGTTTCCTTCTCCTGCTCGGTGATGATATCTAGCTGCTCAAATGCCGTGTCGTTGTTTTGAACCCTGGCGAGCATGGCACCCTTCCTGAAGGCCTCGCGGTGCTCAGTTAGACCCTTTTCCTCGACGAAACGGTCTGCGTCTGCAATGATCTGAGCGTCTGTCATTCCGGCCAAGGGGTTCTTGAGCAAGGCCCCAACGGTGGCCTTCTGCTGACCGGCTATCTGGTTGGAGACGACACCGCCCTGTCCAGAAATGGCTCCGCTCTTCTCGGCATTGTTGTAAGTAGCAGCTGTGCTGCCACTACTGGACCTTCTTGGGCCTGAAGAGTCGATTCCGTTGTCTTCTGGGGGCATGGGAGCCTCATCGTCCACTCTTGGAGGCGGCATTTTATGAGGTGGTGTGTATAAAGACCTCTTGTCGCCTTGCTATTAAACTGAGATAACACGAAACCCTTTGATAACAAGGCAAAGGGCAAAGGGAATTTTCCTATGACCCTAGGGGTATCGATATGGAGAAGGGATGCAAAAGAGCAGATCAAATATTGGCATGTCCGCCAACCTGGGGAAGGAGAACGGCGTATTTGAAGAATCTGGTTCTTCCCCAGACCCCGGATCTCTCTCCACACTTGGAAGGCCCGATTATTTCTTCAGGTCACACGAGTAGGTCCAAGAAGAGGTCAGAATACGCCAAGATAGGCCAAGATGCATGATGCTGCTTGTGCCAGTCCGTTGGACAGGCTAGAGATGGGCACCGGCAAGGTCGGGCATATGCCGAGAAATGACATTTGGTGATTTGGGAAAATACTGTGTGTGGGTCACAAATAAATAGTCCCAGTATGTTACAGACCGACAGAACACTGGGAATCATCAGATATCTAGCATGGCTACTGTAGGGAGGTAGAAATGGTTTGCACGGGCGATGGAGGCGAGTTTTGCTTCTCCAGGCGTCGACCGTTTCCTGGCAGGCTTAGCCGAAGCCTTGCAACGAGTATACATGTACAACTTTGACGGACGAGCGAATCGATGAGATGGGCTTCCATGGTGGGCAGCCAGTACCTTCCAAGTGGACGGGGAGACAATATCCCAAGATCTTACCAAGGGCTTGTCCTTTCAGGGTCGACAGAAGCAAGAAAAAAGATATGATTGCCGTTGGTGGCGGATAAAGGGCCAGAAACCCTGAGAAAAGACCCTTCCTCCTTGGTTTCTCGTTGTTTCTGACTTTCCGTTGCTGACACCCGAGAATGACGCCGTCTCTTGGCACCTCTTAGCAAAGCATGTGGTTGCTTACGACCGTCGATGTTGGGCTTGGTTGGAGCAAAGTGCGTAAAAAATCAAGAACGGTCAAGATGAAAGACAGCCTTGACAGCTTAAAGGGCCGACAAACGTCATTCCCAGCTTCAAGGCGTGGGCCGCAAGCGGAGTCACAGTGCCGGTACCCGCCCGGTTGTGGTGGACACTCGGGACAGCGGCGACATTGTGGGCGGGGTCCGCCGGGGTTTGTAATGCGCGGCGATGGGGCGGTTGGGCTTGGTTTGTATAAAGATCGCCAAACGTGCAGATTGAATCCTTCCATATAGCAAATGGCATGTCGATGCCGTCAGCTTGCCTCTTATCGCCTCACCCAGTCCGACAGCCCGCTAATTAACGGGGGATCGGACTGGAAAAAGCCCAGCGATGACATTGAAAGGGAGTTGAAGAAGGTTGGTAGGCTTTGCTTGGCGGATGCCAATCGCGACGGGGGTTGAAATTTGCAGAACCGTACCGGGATTTCTCAAGCATGCTGAATGACGTCAGCGCTAAGATGGCCGCATTCGCTGAGTTGTTCTTGCCCTGCTCCTTTGTTCCCTTTTGCTTTTCTGTCCGTCATCTTCCTCATAATTACAGCACACCTAAAGACGGGAGTTTCATGGCTAGCAAGTACCCAGGTGGTTGATCAATTCATGTTTAAGCAAACCAGGCGTGGCGTAATGATCTCTTCCGCGCCAATAGAAAACACAACCTCACCTGGCAACCTCGTGGTATTTACTTAGCTGTGAGGCTTGGATAGGATTGTCTGAGCTTGTGTTGAGCTTTTTTCGATTCATCAGCCAGGGAATCTACGGCAAAGTTATCCCGCGACCTGGGTTGTACTGTAGTTGCCCAGAAACTCAGATCCAACTTTGCCACCATCTTCACACCATTAAAAACAAAAGGCTGCAGACATTAATATGACCCAAGAGACCAACCAAGTGCGATCGGGACCCCAATCCAACCCCAAGATCCCCCACGTTCCTGGAAAAATAAACAGCGGCTTGGTGGGATATCTAGTGCCTGGAATTGGACACACACAATCACGTATCCGCCTATTGCGTCAATCTCAACATGCAACCCTCTTCACAAAAGTGGTCCTGCATACCAACATGTGGAATGGAGAGCTGAGATCCCCAGACTACAACCGGATCAGGGTCCAGAGGAGAACACAATATTCCCCAGAGGCCTAATCTAGACCGTCGCCACATGTCTTTGCCAAGCAAATCTTGATGACTATCTAGCGGTTATCACTACGGACCAGCGCATAGTTTTAGACAAACCTCATTCCTCGGGGTCGCCCACCAGCTAAAGGATGGGATTTTGGGAGCGAAATCTGCAAGATTTCGCCGAGCCTTGGACGAAACCGGAAACAGTAGAGAGATGAACTGAATTTTCTATGTAGCCGCAGAGCAAAGACAACAGCGGAATTGCAGTCAAGTTATAGAAAATGACTTGAAGTACGCAGGCTCTCTCTTGATTCGACTTCTCATCGCTAGCCATAGCAACGGCGTCCAAACGAATGCGATGTCCTCAGTATTTAAATGAAAGCCGTCGCCAGGAGGATGGCCGAGATGATATGCCTTCCAGCCTCCAGTTGTGATTTCGTCTCTGCTGTTTGTGATCCCACATCGAAAGCAACCAAATCACGATCTCCAGGAATCGTGCGCCAGGCCGGTACCAGCGTCCCAAGGCCGCCATTAACCAGTCCGAACCTTTGACCTTTGATCACCATAAAAGGGAGTAAAGGTAGTCACGTTATGCATAACCTTCACCTGCTCTTGTTTCTCACCGCGGCCATCGGTCCCGCTGCAAGCCCCCAGTCGGGCGTGGTGTCGGCGATCTCATCGACCGGAATCTCTGCCTTAACCAGCTCCACCAACCTCGAATCTATACCCCTTCCTCCACCGCAACTCAGGCGAGAAACACAACCGTCACCCGAATGCCTCGAAGTCAACGGCGGTGAGCAACAGTGCTGCCGGGCTTTGCAATCAGGAGACCAAGAGCTGGTACGATGGCTTGCGAAGATTTACGGATACAACATGACGCCTGACGTTGTCAACGGCTTGAAGTGTAAGTTATCCATGCATTCTTGAGCAAATTAAGTGGGCTGAGCTGATGGCCGCTGGTTGGGCGTGCTCCAGGCGATGGAGACGTTGAAAACTGCTCTGGAGTCAAGATGTGTTGTCGAGTTACCAAGTTGGTGAGTTTCGCAAGTCCTTTGACCTCTAGACAAAAAAAAAAATGCCAAGAGAGTGTGTTGATACTGAACCCAATCACTGATAGTCCCCCTTACTGTCGATGTGGTGCGAGTCACCCAATGACAGGAAACCATAATACGCTGCTGGTTAATGTGGATGGAAAGCCGGGAATCAGTAGGAGACGAGAAATAATACAAAGAAATAATGGCAGGTGTTTGAAGTAGAGCGTTTCTCCTTCTAGATAGTCTTTCCCACCTCTATTTTGCCAATGCAGAATGTAGTAGTACAAATTGAACGGGCCGACCGTATCCCCAATCAACTCAACAGCAGCCCGTGACGTATATGCCCGCCGAACCGACTCCTAACACAACAGTATATGCTTTATGATGGTACATCATATAAAAACAAGAAAAGAAGAGAACCATGTGCAATGTTGTAAATGCTGACACATTACTTCTTGCGTTTCAAAGTCTTGGCGGCCATTTCAATCAGGCCGTCCTTGGCTTCGGAATCAGGGAAATGGCTGATGGCCTCAATGGCCTGCTCGGCATACCTCTGTGCAAGGGCACGGGTTTGCTCAATGCCGTCACTCGCGAGGACAATCTCACGTGCCTATAATATTCAGTCAGTAAATTGATCAAGGGCAGCATGTGTTGAGCGATATAAGCCTTGGAACACTCACCCTTGCAACATCACCCTCCTTGGAAAATTTGCGTCCAACAAGCTCACCGAGCTCCGGGTGGTTCTTCCAGGCAAACAGCAATGGGGCAGTTGCCAGACCAAGTTCCAGATCCGCGCCGGCCGGCTTGCCCAAATCGACCGCAGACACCGTGTAATCCAGCATGTCGTCGACCAGCTGGAAAGCCAGGCCGAGGTTTTTACCAAACGCGTATGCGGCGTCGACAGTTTGCGCATCTGCGCCACCCAGCAGAGCTGATGCGCGGCAGCTCTTGCTAATCAGCGACGCCGTCTTGAGGTACGTCTTTTGCAGGTAGTACGTCAGCGCATCCTCGCTCCAGACCGGCCTCGACTCGTCCCGCGAGGTGTTCTTCAACTGCATAAACTCGCCCTCGACGAGGTTTGCAATAACGGTGGCCAGAAGCTCTGTGACCTCGGCATCACGTAGCCGTGCCAGCGCAACCGATGCCCTCCCAAGCAGGAAATCTCCTCCCAGGACTGCCATTTTGTTGCCAAACTCGAGATTCGCAGAAGGTGACCCACGCCTGGACTCGGAGTGGTCAATGACATCGTCATGCAGGAGCGATGCGGTATGTATCAGCTCCGTGATCTCTGCTAACCGTCTTTGCGACGGTAGGATATCGGGGTCTGAGTGGGAGGACAGGTCGGATTGGTTGTCCAGGGCTTGAATCGAGGAGGACGGGTTCGCATCGCCGAGAATTCCAATGGGTGATATTGACGTGTCGATGCCAGCGGCGGACTGGATGTATTGTTGCCTTGGTGCTTTCGGACAGAGAGATGTAGCTCTTGACATGAGAAGCACGATTAGGGGGCGGACGTGCTTGCCCTCGGCCTGAGTATAGTATTTCGCGACTCGGTCAAGTGATGGGTGTCCGGATCCGAGAAGCTTTCGTATATTGCCGGTCAAGAACTTCATCTCCTTGGCGACAATACGTAAAGGATCGATCCCAAGGTCTGTTTTTGTGGCTCTGCTGATGGCGTTGGTGACTACATTGCCGGCCACCGAGACGGCGGCGGCCCATGCCGAAGATCTCCTCCTTGATGAGTGATATGCAGCTATCGATTGCGGCATTAATGGTGACCTTACTGCCGCCACTGTCCTTGCGCACTCAGAACATGTTGGCGTCCACCTTCGAGTTGAGGTGGTTGTGCTTCGGAAAGCCGATGCTCCCGATCGCAACATGGCGCGTCGAGTGAGGGCACAGGGAAAACAATTGATTTAAAGAACAGGAAATTATGGAACAAAGCAGGACAAGTGATTATACAGAAGGATTGTTAGTAAATGAGGGGATTGTTGGTCGTCATGTGCCAAAAGAGCGTTGAGCCGCTTTCACCAAGCCCGTACTGGCCTCTCCCTGAAATTTCCAGATCGAATTTAATGTGCTAATGTTTTTTTTTTCTCAAGCAGAATGCGGCTGCAAGTCCGAACTCTCCCGCCTAACTGCATTGAAGGGTCCATTATTTCCCCCAATCGGTGGCTGATAGCCCCACCATGGCGCAGTTTGCCTGAACATCATCCTTGTCTGCTAACTCGATCGGACATGGCAATCGGTAACGAAATGTCTTGATGGATTGAATACCCATCAAGCTTCACCAAATCCATTAAATTAGGCGCCAACTGGTGAACAAGCCCGCGTCATGGTATTGCTCACAATAACGCCCCAGATATCCGATGCGATACAAGCTTGGAAAGCGGCAGAACCCGACGACTCCTTGCGATGCGATGATGGAGAACCAAACCTCGATGGCGCCGAAGTGGGAAACCCCATCACGCACGCCCAAGTCATCGACCTACGTAACAAGTTGAAAAGTAAAGGGAACATGGAGTACACACTGGAGAATCTCCTGGTTGGATCTCGAGTTTACTTACCGCCTCCGCCGCCCAAGCCCGAACCCGTAAGCAGTCCACGTTTCCGAGCTGTTCCGGGAGACTCCGAACATTATGCTAACCAGCAGCGGTCTTACTCTCAGTCGGACGAATACAAAGCCTTGATGGCACGACTCCGAAGAGAAGAGGAGGAGCGCGCATACGAGCGCATGATCAACCCGCCAGCCCCAACCGAGACCTTCGGTCAGCAGTTTCCAGGTGCCCGGTCGTTCGCCGCCGTCAACCAACCCCACAGCAAAGCAGACTTGGGAGACGATGCCGAAGATGTGACCTATAACGACGTGCACCGGCAGCTTATGCTTATACTCAACTTCCTCGTCAGTATCATAGGCGTCGGGGCGACGCTGTGGGTGCTGGCGCGCTGGTGGAGCACTCCCGCGCGGCTGTTCCTCACTATGGGCGGGAGCCTCGTCGTGGGTGTCGCCGAAGTTGGCGTGTATTACTTTTACATATGGCACCTGACAGATGCTAGCAGAAAGGACAAGAAGTTCAAGGAGCAGAAAGAGGTAGTCCAGACGTGGGTTGTTGAAGGTCTGAGCGTCCCTGAGCCCGTAACGGTTGGTGGTCGGGAAGGACAGGTTGATCCTTTGTCGGAAGATATCGGAGGGGCACGGCGGAGGAAAAGAAGTCCCACAAGGCAGAAAGCATGATTAATACACAGGCTTTCCGTTTTCTCGCATTCGAACTCTCGACAATTTGTTTCCGGGGTGTAGGTGTCACGTGTTTGCTCGATTCGCCGTGATCCAATGACGCACGGTGCTCCACCCAAACACGGATCGCGACTCCACCGACACGCCATAAACATTCACGCGTTAAGCTGTGCTTCGCTGTGGGGCACACCTAGGATGGCTCTACCTGCCGTAATATTTGTAACCTTTGGAACCAGATCGACCTCATGCGGCACTTCAGTTCACCTGTATGAAAGAACTCTAGCTTATTTGGCATACCGAAATTTGTCGTTCTAGGATTTCAGTCAGGCTACTAACGGTGATTTGCGAACCTCTATCAGCGGCGCGCGCACCTGTCGTGCGCGAAGCTGAGACGCGCCTTTTATCCTTGGTTAGATCCCACTTCTCAGGATGAACCCCAGGCCCTCGATGGCTACAGAAGACATTGCTACTACGGCCGAGACTTCCTTACCCCCAAGAAGGCGACCGCTACGAACATATGGGAAACGAAAGGCAGTTATAGAACGCGACTCGGACAAGCCTCAGCCGAAGCGAATCCGGGTCCCAGAAGCTATACAGGCTACGGAGCCCCGAGGCCACCCACCAAGGATTGAGTTGCCGTTCGAGGAATCTTGCATTTACGTTCGAACGTCGCCAACTCCATCACCATCCCCGTCACCATCTCCATCTGCATCTCCGGCCAAAAAGGCTCCAAAATCCTCCATATTACGATATTTCAAGAAAACCGCAGCTACCCCTGCACCCCTTCCCAGTCCGACAAGGTCACAAACAGCCGACCATTCAGAAACACCCTCGTCGCCTGTGATCTCCCCTCCTCCCAAACGAAGCTTGCGCGCTCCTAGACGACTTACCACTCGGCCATCAAGAATCATCGACGCAAGAGATGACAGCCCATCTGATTCTATACATGATACCAACCGGTCTACTGAAACCCTAGACGCGGACCAATTTTCTCCGGGAAATGTTCGAACCACGATAAAGGAGGACTCGGCAAACCCGAGAAGGACGAAGCCATGCGACTGCCAATTCAAGCCCTGCTCGCACCAAAACAAGCCGGGCTCTAGGCGGGCCGTAAAGTCGCCCACTAGCACCATCCAAATGACACTTAGTCTGTCAGCACGGAGCAGCAGTATCACACAGTGTCGGGAATGTGACATGCTCTACAACCCACTACACCCAAGCGACGTCAAAAACCACTCAAGACACCATGCCGCATTGGCCAAGATCAAGGCTCAAGGCTAAGATCTGCATGTCACTCGGAGGATTGAGTGGAGGAGTGAATCAAATTGATGGCCAATATTTGTGCCTTTTCATGGAAGCATAGCGTGCGTACTTAGATATTTGCAATTATACCCAATTTACATTTATGTTCTCTACATGTTTAATCAAGGCTTGCATGAGCGTTTGCAACAAGAATCAACCTGATTTGCATGGTGTTCAAGGCTGGGTTTGGAATCGCTCACATGTCGAGATTGGAGGTACTGTGACGACCTGTGTTTCGTTCATGTTCCCGCCCTATTAAGAGGTTAGCAACAATTTTCAGATCCAGCAAAACACATCGCTCCTTACCCTGAAACTGTAGGTAAATGTCCAACCGGACCCGGCACCGCCGTGTTCGCCCTTGTTGTTGACCACCACGATGCCGGATGAGACGGCAGGGTACTTTCTCACCATCCGCCTCACGGCATCGGCGGCGGCCTGCTTGGGCGTCATGCCATTGCGCATATTCTCAAGCGCCTGGTAACATGGCAGGAAGCGCAGCATGATGTCGCCGTCTCCTGTTGCGCCGCAACCACCTACCTCGTCGTCTTGTCGCTGCGTGTCAGCAGTGCACAAATGATAAATGATGCAAAATCCAAGCAAAGGCAGACACATACCGGCATAACTCCCCGAGCCAACAATAGGTCCATCGCCAACCCGGCCAGGGACCTTGAAGCCAGCACCGTTGGTCGAGGTCGCCGCGGCCATGGTCCCATCCGCCGCGATGGCGATCATGGAAATAGTATCGTGCGACACCTGCGAGTCAGCACGGGTGAGGAGCGGCGGCGGACCCGCAGGCGTCACATACGGCCCGCACGACGTCTTTGGATCCGGCGTGACGTTGACGCGGTAGTTTGGCTGGCAGTTGTTCTCCCGCCAGGCTTTGCACCGCTCGCGGGTGGCGTCGGTGGTCAGATCCTCCTCGCGCATGCCGTTGGACACGGCAAAGGCGGTGGCCAGGTCGCCGGCCAGCAGGCTGTGGGTGGTGCGGTCGCGGACGGCGCGGGCGGCCGACACGGCGTTCTTGATGCGGCGCAGACCGGCGACGGCGCCGGATTTCATGGTCGCGCCGTCCATGATCATGGCGTCGAGCGTCGTCTCGCAATTTTCGTCGGGCGAGCCGCCGAAGCCGACCGAGCCGTCGCACTGGCGCGCCTCGCAGGTCGAGCAACCCACTTCGACCGCGTCCAGGGCCGCCGTGGCGGAGTCGGACCTGCGGATGAAGTCATAGGCTGCGTCCGTGGCGGCCGTAAAGGGTCCGCCCCATGTGTTGATGACCATGGGCAGACCGGGCGACGGCGCCGCTTGGGACAGGCCCAGGGCCGTCGCGGCCACGAGCAGCAGCTGCTGGTGCAGGCGAGAGGACATGGTCGCTTGTGTCAATGGGATTGGAGGACCGGGTTAGCAATTGACGGCTGGAACCTTGGGGTGCCAATTTGCAGCTCTCGACTTTGAGGAGAGGAGTCGCTCGATTGATATCTTGACCACATCGACCCCGCACGCTTCAACTGGATACAAGCCCAATCCGGGCCCCAAGATAGTCTACCTAGTCAAGGATCTTGGTACTACGTAGTATAGTAGATAGTTAGGTAGCATGGCGGTGGAGGAATGGATTGGCGCACTGCTTGATCTGGAAGGTCGAGCGGGAACCCATCGTCTGAACCCTGTTCCTCGCTCGGTTGAATCGACACCGGCATGGCGTACCAAGAGACAATCCACGGGAGGAATTGGGGGCCTTTGTTGGAGAATTAATTGCCAGTGATTACAGATGAAGGTCACGTGCGCTGGGGGAATGCGGGGTAATCCACCCGGCTGCCCAATCTGTCTGTTTCTCTCCGATTTTTCTGTTTCCTGTTTTCTGCTGTGGGTGAAAATATCATATCAAGTCTCAATGAGCAAGTTGGGCTGCGACTTGATCTTATTTTCTTGAAATAACTATTATTAATTCTTTTGGGATATATACTTGTCGCAACAAGCATGCGACGAGAAATCATAGCCTATTTTTCCTGACGATGGATATGCGCTCCCTGTCTTTTCTAATTCTTCGCAAAAGCCCAAACCCAAAAAAAGTGCCACCAGATGATCATAGTCTCGTTTCATTATGTACGGGAGTAGACTTCCTAGTCTACAAAGTGCCATGCATCCTCCAACAACACCTCCTCAAGACCGGCTGGGAATCGGCAGCCGACCCGCGACAATGTCCTTCTGGGCCTGGCGCGACAGGTTGATCTCCTCAATGATCATGTGCTGCCTCTCCTGCTCGAGGTGCTCCTCCTCCGAGGCATCACCGTACCAGACCGCGGCGTAGATCTCGATCCCGGAACCTTTGTCGGCGTGCTCGGGGAAGTCTGTGCCAGTGATGTCGCGCACTGCGATGTGCAGGATGCCAAAGATGGTGCCGTCAAGCAGCACCTTGTCCCCGGCGAACTGGATGGGAAAGTTGGGCAGCTTTTCGAGCATGTCGTAGTTGTGCTGGTTCACCGGCTTGAAGTTGGGGATCGTAAAGTGCGTGACGACGCCGCCCCAGCCCTCGATGATCTCGGACGACAGCGCACCCGTGGCAGGGTCGGCCACCGTCGCCTTGTAGTAGTGTTCGGCATTGGCGTCGTTGTTGGCCAGGTCGGCCAGCGGGCTTGCGAACCACATGGCAAAGGTCTGGGCAGTCACGTTGGGCAGGAACGCCAACGTCCGTCCGCTGGCCGCCTTCCACTCTTTACCGGATGAGCGGGCGACGATGTCGCGCCAGAAAACGTCGCCCTTTTCTATCTCGGGCTTCAGCAGATCCTTGAGCGCCTGGGGTCCGAGCAGGGTCTTGAGCGTGTGCAGGGCCGTCGACGATGTGTTGTACCAGTACTCGTGCCAGTGCGCAGCGATCGCGGGCCCAGAGGTAACGAACGTATGGCCCTCGACGACCTGGTCGACCTGTGCTGAGGCGAGGCCGGACGCTGTGGCCGCCATGGTTAATATGGTCGACAGGCGAACCATTGTGTAGGTATTTGGATTTTTTTATGGGACAGGGAGGGAGAAACAGATTAGCCGAATAAGGTAAGTTTAGTGACTCGGATTTCTCAGGTGAGCCACAGGTGACAATTAAAGGTGGGACTTGGACGGAAAAAGCGAGACAAACGAGGGGACTGCTGAATAGTTGATATTAACTGAGTCTCTTTGTTGAAGTGGCCGCCTTGCTTTTATATGCCAATCAATGGTGAATTAGCAAGTGGTTCACCGTTGTTGGAACGATCCATGAACGGTGTCTCGGCCGCTACCCCGGGATGTACATCAACTGGGATTGGTTGGTATAGGAAGCTGCGCAGGCTATTGACAAAGTGCCCAGTCTCAAAAAGTGGGATTGAAGGAAGCTAAGAAGGCCCCTGAAAGCAGGTCTCCCCGAAATGTTTGGGGGGGGGGGGGGGGCAGCCTTTTTTTTTTTTTTTTTTTTTTCTTCCACCAAGCTGGAAGCTGGTAAGCGGGTTGGACTTTGTACCGGGCTTGGCTCGATTACGACGTTGAGCCCGCCTTCAGCCGTATCTCCGCAAATCATGTCCCGTGCCGAAAAAGCGAAGTGGCCAAGCGAAAAGCCTCGCATCCATCCACCACTCACGCGTACCGAGATCCATGATACCGGTTAACCCCTTGTGAAAAATTCTAGCTTTGTTCTACCTAGCATGGATAAGTTTTCGACAAGGTGTATTTACTTTGGTGATAAGGAGGGTATTATGTGATAATACCCATTGGGATGGATTGGGATCCTTTCCCTAGTAAGGATGATGTCTACAAGGCAAGGAGAAAAAAACCAAGTCGACAATGAGAAAGTTCACAAGCCAGGCAAGCAACGATGTCTTTCTTCTCTGTCTGTTCTAATCAAATAATTTTTTATAGATACAAATCAACGGCATCTGTGGTCAGGAAGCTTGTCGAAACGCAGGAGATCGCCAATCTTGCTTGCGTGCATGCCTTTCCTCGCAAGCTGACCGCAGCTTTCACAACCCCTGGCCAAAGTGGGGTCTCCAACAGAGCTAGTCCTAGCACGCTCGTTACTTGACCAATCAGGAGCGCCGTTCAGCGGGAGGATTTCCTCTTTGAGACAGTTGGTTCGTGGGAGGCAAATCCTCGAACATTGTCGGATTGGGCGGTACGTACTTGAAATTGCCATGGTCAAGTTACGAATACCATCCTTTATTCTTGTATTGTTTCGTTTCTCTTGTTTCTTTTGTGCCGCTGGAATTCTCGGCGAGGTTTTGCCGACCGCCCAAAAGCCCGAATGCCGCGATTGGTAAGCCTTCGAGC
The DNA here is from genome assembly GCF_000002495.2 of Pyricularia oryzae 70-15. Lineage (NCBI taxonomy): Eukaryota > Fungi > Ascomycota > Sordariomycetes > Magnaporthales > Pyriculariaceae > Pyricularia > Pyricularia oryzae. Next base: position 2,190,198 of record NC_017851.1, on the reverse strand, counting down.
GCCCCGATTGGATAGACCATGTTTAAAACAGAGTATAGGAAATTTATGAATAAATAAAAAACCACCAGTCCTGATAGGTTTCCAACCAGAAACGGACTGCAGAAAAAAATGGGGGAAAATCCAGTCGTTTAAGCGCAGCTGTAACACCTTCTCCTGCTATGTCTACTCACAAGTGCAAGTCAAAAAGTGACCTGACAAACACATCAAATTGGCTGCATTAGGCCTTGCATCCAACCAGGACAGGTCCTTTCAACATCGGAAGCGCTGGATTGGCTTTGACTGATTGTGTTGTGGCAACTAGAGTCCAGGTGGCTATACGAGGTGCGTTTCGTGCTGGGCCTTTGATGCTGACGTACAGAGCCCAAAAGGTTGGCTTTACTGTTGGAGGGTTCACAAGTGGGAGACTAGAGAATGGAGGATAATGCCACTTCTACCATGCGATCACGAAGAGTCTAAGGGCTCACCCAAAGTTCTGCAAAAGTAAAAAAATAAAAAAATAAAAAAAAATCTCGCCTTAAAAGCTGATGGCACCAGGAAGAAAACTGAGTGGCTTTAGGTCTGATATGTCCTTAAGGTGTCTGTCTTTTCCGCGGCGCAGATGACGGGATGAAACAAATATAGATTCGCATAGCAAGCAAAGGGGGTGATTAAGAAACTGTTCGTACCATTTAACAAAGGAAATTGACAGGAAATCGAAAAAATCCGGAAGGACAGGATAATCAATACAAATACGACAATAGTATGAACAAAGAAGCCAGTGAGGATACATGATAGGTAGCGTTGCTCGCCAAAGTTCTCGTGTGACGCAGAGACTATCGTCAACGACCCATGAGAGATACCTCCGTGCACCTGTCCACATAGCTTCTTTGAATGCACAGTCACGGTTTAGATAGGTTCGATCAAAATGTCGACAAAATGAGGGTATTTGTATTAAGAGTCTAGAGGGTACATTGTCCGGATAGAAATCCTGAATGAGTGCGAACTCGAAGACGGACAGAGCAAAATTTGAAGCCAGTGGAAGCTTTTGTGAACGAAAGAAAGAATCGGGTGGCCCAAGGCGATCAAAGTCCCGGTCAATTAACCAGAGTAACCCCAGCGAGGAGCGTTGATGATCAGGCCCGTAAGGCAGCCGGAAACGATACCAGAGACGGGGAGGGTAATGAACCAACCCATGTAGATCCAGGCCACCATGCGCCAGTTGATGGTCCTCCAGGTACCAGAGCAGAGACCGACGCCGACGGTGGCGCCAGTGATGCACTGAGTGGTGGATACAGGGAGCTCTGTGCGAGACATGTGTTAGTTGCGAGGAATCATGAATGACCGAGAGGGAAAACTTACTGAGACGGGTGGCCAGGATGATGGTGCAAACAGCTCCCAACTCCATAGAGAAACCACGAGAAGGCGAGTGCAGGGTGATGCGGTTACCCAAGTTCCTCATGATGTTGTATCCGTATGTCCAGATACCTATCATGATAGCGACACCACCGAAAACGCTATACAGAAAAGCAACAGTATGTCAGTAGTTGCTCCATATGGTATTTAAAAGATTAGCTGAGTAGACTCACAGAATCCAGAACGGAACAGCTGACTTGCTACCCTCAATGGCACCGGATTGCCAGATGTTGTAGATGGTAGCGTAGGGGCCGATAGCGTTGGAGACATCGTTGGCACCGTGAGTGAACGAGGCGGTACAGGCAGTCATGACTTGCATGAAGGAGTAGAGGTACTCGGCCTTGTTGTCGTAGTGGGTGACACCGGCGTGAACCTTCTCTAGGTCACCAGTAAGCATGCTCTTCTTCTTTTGCATGTTGATAATGTCTTGGTCAACACCGCTGAGGAAGATTTTCTTAAGGAACCAGAACATGACCGGACCAGAGTGCCAGCTGCCCTCGGGCCTGGGACCGACAAGCGCCTTGTGCTGATATCCGGGTTGCGCACCGGGCTGGGTAGCCGTTTCTGCGGCAGAGGTGTTGTTGTTGTTGTTGTGCGAGCCAGAGTCGGAGTCGGTATGTGCAATCTTCCTAGAGGTATCCTCCGTGGTCTTTTCGTTGGCGATCTCGTCGTTGTTGGTGGCGCTGACCACACCAGTCTCGACATCCTGCTGCTGTGCAGCGCGCTGGGCCTCAAGCTCCTCTTGGGTCAGGTGTCCCTCGTAAAAGTTACGGATGCCGCCCGAAGCACCCTCGGGCTGAACAGGGGGCTCGGGGCGCCTGAAAAGAAGGGGACCCTGGAAAATGTGGTACCAACGGAGCTCCCAGTCGTTCTTGGCAACGATGCGGTACAGCCAGGGAACGAGGAAGATACCCATCAGAAGACCCCAGGCAGCACCGACACCAACAATCAGGCCACTGAGCTGAGGATCACTCCAGTCATCCAGGTCGATAGAGCCTCCCTTCCAGCAAACAAGCATGGTGAGCAGCCCTGCAGTGATGCCAAAGTAGACAGGAACAGTCATCAGGCCCCAGAGAACCGGGTTTTGGCGGAGCATGACCAGGTATTTAGTAATGGTAAAGATGATGGCAGCAAACGCGCCCGAGAGACCAGGTGCGATGATCCAAGCGAGGAAAACGGAGACGACGCCATTGTTGATTCCGCCCTTGGCGTCGTACCAGATGACGTTGTTGGCTCCAACAGTCGCTACACCCATACCAATAACACCACCCATGATAGAGTGAGTAGTGGAAACGGGCAGACCGACCCTCGTGCAGAGTGTGAGGTAGAGGGACGAAGCAACGATGGCGCAAGCCATACCCAGCATAAGGACCGTGGGGTTATTTTTGTAAAGATCAAGCGGGACAACCTTGGTACGAATAGTGTCTGCGACACGCTGACCAACACCAATTGACCCCGCAAATTCGAGAACGGAAGCCAAGCTCATAGCCTGGATGTATGTAACGGATCGGGATGAGACCGATGTAGCCCAGGAGTTGGCGACATCGTTGGCACCTACAAGCTCAAGGCGTCAGTGATTTAAGTCCAATTCGGTACTTATTTGCAATAATCTGCACAAGTCGTCGACAGGAGAAGGCTAGAAGAACGCACCAATGTTCCACGCATCGAGGAACGCAAAGATGGTGCCAATGGCAAAGATGTAATCAAACTGGTGAAGAGGCATCTTTACGATCAGCTGCGCACAACGCGGCGCACTCGAGGTTGATTCGAAAAGATGGGATTTGTCGAGAAAAGAACCAAAGTCTCTTGTCGATGAAGAGCTGACCTGCCGTCTCAAGGATCAGTTTGTTCGCAACGCCCGTGAGGCTAGCTTGGGATGCAGAACCAGAGAAATGAAGAAAACCCCGAGCCGATGAGGCATGCGAGTGTATTTTATAAACTGCACCTACGCAGCCTAGTTTGCCCCCGGACGACCAAATGGAACGCAAAGGATGCAGCAACGACTAGGGGGTGTCCTCACACCACTGATGCATGATTCCACCCATCATTGCATCAGGGCTGATAAATTGGCGCTGGTTGCGAAATCTCGAAGCGACGGCGGCCCCGTCCACTGCAACGTCCAGCCCAGGCAAGTTCAGGGATGTGCACGGTGTGCACCTAGGCAGAGATCTTTGGAGAACGGCGTCCCACGTGCTGCCATTGACACTGGCTGTTTGGCTGTATGCCCTTGGGAGAAACCATGTGTGTGGGTATTCTCAGGTGCCAGCAGCTTCGGACCAGTTACCAGCCTGACCAGAGCCAAGAACGTAACCGTATATCGAAAGATGCCGTTGGAAACACTGTGTAGCAAAGTAAATATTGGACAGACCGGCCGATGCCGGTAGCTGGAAGCGTTACCGAACAAGGTCTCTCGTCTTCCCTTGGCCGCTCAGGAATTGTTCCAGCAAACACTGCGGGATGCTGCCACCGGGACGGGCCCATTCCTGCACGTGTAGTGCTGCGACTGCGCTGTGAAGGAGCTCATTCGTTCGATGGTGCTCATGAGAAAAGGAGGATGAGCAGTGGGGGCAGCCATCAGCTCCAAGGCCAAGGATATCTCGGCATGGCTGGATTCGGGGTGTAGCAAAGTCTTGGAGGTCTTGGGAGTCTCGGAACGAAGCCCAAGCCCGCAGGTTTGCGAAGCTTGGGAAACTTTTTTGTCCTTTGTTCGCCGAGTGTGGTAAGAGAGAAAGGAAGTTGTTGCTGTCTAGAGGCCAGATGCCAAGTGTGCCAAGTTAAATGGCGATAGCAGGAGCTGCCAAGCGGGTGGGGACCTTACACACCCGAGGCCGAATCAAAGAGCTTAATTTCACCACGTGTAAGACCCTTTGGACGTGCTCATTTCTGTCGTCCTGAATTATCACCGATCAATCTGCTAGGCAATCCAACATTTTCAACGTGCCACTCACGGATAGGCAACCTGCATGTCGACTTCTGTCCCATGCAATAGGACGTTTAGTGTAACACGAAGCTGTAATAAGCGAATTCGCACTTGCCAATTCTGGAAGACGCACGCGTGGGCAATCTGCACCAACAACAGCAGCGACATGCAACAGGCAGGCACGTCCTACCGTGCAAGGAAAAAGAAACAAGGGAATTAAACGCCCGGAGCAAGAAACCGGGGTAGTCGACAAATCAATCTTTTCAACATGCCCCAGCCAACGGGCAGCCCAACCCAGGCAGGCAGGCAGGCCAGGATGGGATTTTTTTCTCTTTCAACTCCGCGCTTTCTCCCATGCCAAAGCAAATTCATCCCGCACTTCGGTGGTGACACTGACAGACATATTTTACCAAGGAATCGTTTAGTTCTGCAATCGAGATCATCAATCAAATGGTTGCTTTTGGATGCCAACCAACAGCGCAACGTCTTCCATGAAGTGACAACGGAGACTTTGAGGGCTTACGGCGAAGCCAACGAGTGAACCCAATACCCTGGGTCAATAACCCGCTTTACAGCAGCAAATGTGACTCTGCCTTGAAACCAGCCCATTATTAATGAAGAGCCTAGTACAGTATGTAAATGGATCATAACACTCCCATTAAAGGTCCCCTGCTCGATCTGAAAGGAGGAAAGATTGGAACCGGATAACTACTAGGATCTCCGAGAATGCGTAAACTAATAGTCCACAGCTCTTTCGATCTTTGCCACGCCTACCATCCTTGACCAACCAGAAAAGCGGACAAATCGAAATTACATCAGGCGTCCAAGACCTTTGCGGATTGTCCAGGCCCATGTGCACACCTAGGGACCTCATGCGAAATCGTGGATTCCCATCCGTGGAGAAGTGACTGAGGGTGGCGTGCTCGGCGGACACCGAGCCCATGGCGCGATACTATTAATGCCCAATGGCATGACAGACTCATTCTATTCCAGGGGGCGACCTGAAAATATTTTCAAATGATCCTGAAGCCTCGCCACTCGCCAAGGTTCTGCTTTTTCCGACACTAACTCTAATAGATGCTTGCTGATATACTTTGTAGAAGTCTATCCCTGATCGAGTTTCTGTCAGGGGAAACACGTGCTTGAAAGGCTGCCTGCAGTGTAGTGCTTTATCACAAATGGGCTGTCTCTATTTTGTCCCACCAACCGAGTTGGGCCAATTTTGAGAGACCCATACCGCAAATTTAATCCACGCGTTCACAAATTCTTTCCACAGATGCTGTTTCCTACAGGATTGCGCCTAGGAATTCCAAGAGACTCTGGAAGATATTCTTTTTCCGGAACTGAGGCAGATATCATCATAGAAATTTAGTACTATTTCTATGAGAAGTATGCAAGCTTGAAACTGGCCCTAACTCTTGTTGGCAGTTTCCAACATTCCTAGAGCTGGAATCTCCCACGGGCTCAATGTAGAGAATTACCGAGTTAAACTAAGCGGCTTTCAAGTGTGCTAGCGTCTACATTACATATTTACTTGCCCAAGCTGCCGGCAGACATATTATTCTTTTCTCACCCCGAAGCGACTTGTACGGGGTTACTAGGGTTGCTCCTCAAACTGACCCGGTACATCAGCCTGAGTTGCTTCTACTTCTTTATAACCTATGTCTTACAACTCCATTTCCGCGCCCAAATATATATTGTTGATATTACGTCCAGCTCCAAAAAGGTCTTTCACGAGCTGGAGTATACTATATACCAAATACGAATCACATCGCTTTGTAGCTTGCTTTCGGCATCACGTTTTCGGATGGAAACTCTCAGCTCGATTATATATTGTGCTTCTTGGAAGGTTGCAGCAAATAGCTTTTAGAGCAGCGTTCCTCTCCATTGGGTGAGTGGGCGAGTCACCCTATGTGGAAGAGGGTATTCGGGGATACGACGGCTGTCTCAGAGACCAAGTTGTGGTTCCATCCCTGAGTGCAAGCAGCTGGGGCAAGGTGAGATATAACCCTAACCCTGGGAATTACAGCTCTATTGCTAGCAGATCACCTAGACTTGGCAGTTCCCTTGGTACTTATCGTGATTATCAACGGCTGAATAATAATACGTGCGTCAAAACCTACCTAGGTTTTGAATTATGGCTTGGTTAAGCTACATTGCTGATAAAAATGATCCATGGAGTAAGGATGTTGCCATTATTGTAAATCGGCATGCTCGGTCAGCTCGCAACTCTTCTCTACCAGTGGATAAGGCGACCCGGTTTGCTCAGCTTGGTCGTTCTAATGCAAGGTACGGGTACTTACTGGAAAGGTACCTAGCAAGCCTAAGGTAAGGTACGAAGTAGCAAGGGTACCTAGGTACCTACCTTAGGTAGTACCTTTGATACGTCGGTGCCTAGCTTGCCAAACATCTTTCTATGCCAAGGCTAGAGATCCACATGAAAACCGAAGTGCTGGTATACCAACGTGCTAGCTCCACCTTAACCAGACAATCAGACTTGTTCAAGTTGGTGGTGCACTTTCTTACATTTGACCACCTTGGTTGAGCTTCCAAGCTTGCTTGGCTAGATCTTCCATCCCAACCTGGCGTATATGTAAATAGCTTGAGCTTTGCAACTAACAAACCTCGAATTGGCAAACGCTTCCGTGAAAACAGTTTTGTGAATTTTCAACCCGTAAACCGATGCAACTCAGCCTGAAATGAACCCACTCGTTGATATGAGGATCGGGCCCGCTAAGTGCCATGACGTCAATGACTGAGAATGTTTGCCAGGTTTCAACGCTTGAGCTCGAGCTTTTTGGTGGGCTTCTAAACGCCAAACCTTGACGATGACCTCAAAGAACGAAACGGGCTTTGGATTCCGACTTGGCATGCCAAACAACTCCCATAAATTTATTTCCAAATTCTGATTCTGCCCATTTTCAACTTCCAGGAATACAACACCCTTTCCTTCACCCAAATCCCGCACATCGCCCGCCGACGTTGCAAATCGCCACACAATGTCGTCTTCTGGGCTGGGGCCAGCCTTCATAGGCGCAATCCAGGCCTCGCTCTCCGTACTTCTCACCATATTCTACGGAGTCATCGCCTCTCAGTTCAAGCTTCTCGATTCGGACGCAGGACGTCAGGTCTCGAAAGCATGCGTCAAGATATTCCTCCCGGCGCTCCTCATGACCAAGCTCGGTGACCAACTGAGCATTGAAGTGGTAGGGCGATACCTGCCCATCCTGCTGTGGTCCGTGGTTTGCAACACCTTGTCCATCTGCCTCGGAAAACTGCTGGAGAAGACGCTGCCGCAATCCTGGGAGATGCCGGCGTGGACGACTCCAGCGATTGCATTCAACAACACCACCTCGATGCCTCTGCTGCTGATCCAGGCGCTGGAGAAGACGGGAATCCTGAGCAGCATCTTGATCCCTGGGGGAAGCGACAGTATGGACGATGCCGTCCAGCGGGCCAAGACGTACTTTCTCATCAACACCATGGTTAGTAATTCCATCACCTTTGCGCTCGGCCCGAAACTGCTCAGTGCGGATGCGGAGGATCCACCGTCTGGAAAACCTGCCGACCAAGATTCTGAGAGTGACGACGAAGAGGACGGCGGCGCCGATGAACGCACCTCGCTCCTCCCCTCTCCTGTCCTGCGAAGAGGTCGCCGGGCCTCGCGCAAAGTGCATTCCCATCTGCGCGCTATCCACCAGTCTCTCCCTCACCCGGTACAGGTCGTCCTGCATCACGTCGCGCCGTTCGCCAACGCACCAGTCTTTGGTGCCGCAGCAGGATTCATCATCGGCCTGACCCCACCGTTGAAGATGGCCTTCTTTGCGGATCCCTTCGAGGGCGGCTTCTTCAGCGCATGGATAACCACGTCGCTCCAGAATATTGGAGATCTTTTTGCATCTCTGCAGGTCATCGTCGTGGGGGTGAAGCTGGCAGAGGCCATGCGCAAGGTCAAGCGCGGCGATGACTCTGATTCGGATGATGACGACAAGTCTGGTGCCGTGCCGTGGCGTGCCACCACCATCGTGCTGTTGATTCGCTTCTTTATCTGGCCTGCCGTCGGTGTATCCGTCATCTACATGTTGGCAAAACACACGGGAGTACTCAGCGAAGATCCGATCTTGGTATTCTGCATGATGCTCATGCCCGCTGGACCACCGGCATTGAAGTTAATGGCGCTGGCCGAGGTCAACAACAGCAGCGAAAACCAGAAGCTCGCAGTGGCCAAATTTCTCGCGTTTGCCTATGCTGTAAGCCCGCTGATGGCGCTCACGGTAGTGGCCAGCTTGAAGGCAACTGAGAATGTAGCCTGAGGTGCTTCATTCAGCCAGCTCCACCGTGCGGTGAATCGCACTGGCATTCCAAAAAAGGGGAATTAAAAGCTTTATTTGCGGTATACAAAATGTCGAGTTGATATTAATAAAGTCCAACTCCGCAACCGAGCCTTGACCAAATGCTTCCCATGTTGACCAAACCAACGCTGATGCACATTCCTTGCAGTTAGTGACAAAAGAAAACAGACCTTTTGAAACCCCTCCGTAGATGTATTTTATTCGTGGCCGAACCATCAAACACCACGCAACGCCTTCATGAAGCTCAACATGCGCCTGGCATGAGGTGCCATGTTATCTTTGTTCATTGGCCGATGCTTCTCGTCTGCTTTATGTCGATCCGGATACACGGCCACGAAATTCGAACACGCGAACCGCGTCGTGTTGGCAAAGTGAATCACCACGCTGCGGTTTCCCACAAAGGCGCCAATTCCCTCCGCCAGGGATGTGTACATGTCGTGGAACCTAGAGGTGTTTGTTCGGACTTGAGTCAGCACAATGGTGATTTTTCGGACGACAAATGTCTTTCTTTTTTTTTTTTTTTTTTTTTTTTTTTGGCTGCTTGGCAACGTACATGCGGTCCTGGACGTTGGTCCCTTCAATCTTTCCATGCTTGCCGGACAAGTCCCCAACCTCGCAGGTCTGGGGCTCGCCCGCGTCACAATCGGGCTTTTGCCCTCTTTGGTACGGGTCGAGGTGCGCCAGCGTCTTGTTGCAGTTGCCATCATCGGGCACTGGCTGGTCGTGTATGTGATAGCCTTTTAATCTTTGGTGTTAGTGCATCGGTGGGGTGGCTTTCATGAATCGGATACTTTATGGCTAAGATTAAAAAAGAAAATGGGGGGCAAGGCAGCTCACTAAAAGGGCCTCCCTGGGCAGGCAAGTTCTCAAGGTTGACAAGGAAGATGACGCCCTTGCCGTTCGGGCTGCTGATGGCCTCGATGGAGCCCGAGAAGGGGTTCGACGGCGTCGCCATCCATCCTGCCCGGTACCTCCCCGGCGGGTTGTTGGTGATGGAGGCAGCGTCGCCGAGCTTGCCCGTCACGTTTGGAATGTCGGCTGCGCCGGTGGATGCGCCGGGTGCGCTGCCCGCCGCGCTGTCGGCTGTTTCTGCGGCGCCGAGGCCGCAAGCGACAAGGAGTAGCGCCGCTGAGCGGGCCAGATGACTGTGGAGCACCATTGTGTGTATATGATTATTGGCGCGTTGTGAGGTACTTTTTTTGTGTCGTGGTCTTTTGCGCGCCGGAAGCGGCACTCCCAAGGGCCTAGGTCTGGATGTTCTCTCTTCTCTGCTGGCTGAAAGACAAGTGGGCTGGCCTAGGTAACGAACGTGCTCTCCCCCTGGCTGTGTAAGTGGTAGCCCAAGTCCTAGGTGCTGCGGTCTCTGGGTTTATATTATCGAATGCAAAGGGGTACAAGGAGCAAACAGAAAAGGGGTCAACAAGATGCTTCCGTCGCCCAAGTTTTATCTTTTGTTTGTTCTCTTTTTTTTTCTTCCCTTCTTTTCACTCTTCTTCGTCCGGAGGAGCGATGGAATGGAAACAACAGAGAAAAACCAATCAATATCCGGGTGAACAGGGTACAAAATCTCGGCTACTCAGGGTCGGCCCGTAGCGACGGTGGTGTTTTGGAATTACTCGTCGGTTCTGGCTGGTCTTTTTTTTCTTTTTCCCTTCTCCCTTGTTTTTCTTTCCTTCTATATTCTTTTTTACCTTTGGACAAAAGACCAGGCCGATGTGTACAAAGTACTTCACATCTGACATTGGTCATTATCATGTAACGATTGACAAAATCTTAACATGAGAGTACCGAAAGGCAACACTACGTGACATGAGAAAAAATTGATGAACCCCTTTCAGAGTTTCTTTGGGCCGACAAGACCGAAATGACCTGATCCAGGAACCCAAAGTATACTCGACCGCATAAAAAGTGCAGATAACCCCCATGGACCGGAGATGTACTTTGATCGGCACCGTTGGACTTTGCGTCCGTCCACGCACGTTTGGTCCCATGTCATGATGAGCCGGACGTAACAAACGGACCAGACGCAGTCGTCTGCGATCAGCTCAAAAACAAAAGAAGAAAAAAAGGGGTGGGGGGAATAGGTCCCAAAAGTCGGAGATACCCTTTCTCCACCTCGCGTCCAAAGAGAGCATTTCAAGCGAAGACTATTTGGTTTGTGTCTGAAATAAATTGGAGAGAAAGAAGAGAGAATATGTGCATGTGTGCGCGTCGTTTTGGCCGACTTGGTGGTCAGCTCGAGACCCAGTAGGATCGCATTTTTTGACTTGGACCAGGTCGGTCGCATAGTTTCATCCCAATTCTCTACAGCCAGTACCCAGTCAAGACGTTTTCGATCTCTCCTCAACATAAATGAGATCATTTCGGCAGTAATTCTTCCCAGACTAAGGAACTGTAATTGCAGAGTAACTGGTTGGCGGTCTTGTCCACGTGCTGCTATGTGCTATGCTAGTTCCAGGGAGAGAGTGTTTCCGGGGTCATTTTGCCAGACACCTCGACAAAGTCATTTCTTCCAGTGACGCGCACTTTGCAAGACGTAGATCTAGTATCTTTTATTGTCAAAGGGAAAACAGTCCAATCCCAACAATTTTATTCCCGCAGCTATTGCCATACCCCTGCCTCCTTTTACAAATCATGGCCTCGTTCTCGACTGCGCAGCGCAGCAGAATTGACTGGGCGGACCAAAAGAAAACAAGGTGATAGATTATTGAGACGAGCCTGGGAGGGCTGACTAGCCTCCCAGGATGTGCCTCGTCCCAAGATGATCAGATCCGACCCGGCGCTCGAGCAGGCGGCCCATTTGCAGCGGGGTTTCACTGCATGCGTACCTGCATTTTCCCATACACGTCATTTCGTTTTGTTTCTCTCTCTGTATCTTTCTCCCTATACTTTTTTTCCCTGCACAGTTAGTAGTATCATGCAGAAAAGGGACGTACAATGAACAAATGGGGTGGCGAACGTTTAGCACATGCCGTCTGGGGTTTTACATGGTATGCAGTATCCGCAGTCAAAAGCCCGAGGGCGATCCATCCCCTCCCAAAAAAAAAAAGAAAAGAAAAAAAAAAAAAAAAACATACAAAAGGGGGGTCGCTCAAAAACCTTCTTCACATGGAGAAACTTGCATCAGCGGTAGCCCGAAACACCGGGTCATGACGTAGGTTTTCTGAGGCGGGAAATGTTCTCGATCTCTGAAGGACGGACGAGACTAGTCAAATCTCCAAAGTGGTCAGACGACGGTAGTGAGACCGAGGCCGTGGTATCACGTCTGGATTCTTGGTTTCTTTTTTGATGCGTTGACATCTCCCAGAATCCTTATCTGCAAAGTATTCCCAACTTCACGACTCAACACGGTATAGGGACATATTGTTTCTCAGGGCGCTAGGAAAGTGATTGGATATAGATTGACAGCTAAAAGTGTTTCAATGTCGCCGGGTGCAGGACGAAATACACTTTTTCATATTTTGTGAAACGAAACATTTTGGCTATAATCTCCGAGTTACGTGTGCGTACTAGAACTAGTCTAGACTAGACCCTGGAAGGAATCGCCTTGTGTCCTTATGTGAGGGTTCCTCCTTGCTACTACTAGGACTTGAGTACGGAGTACCACTCTACAGTCCGCCTGGAGTTACCTGTGATAAAGATGGGATAGCCTGGTTCGCCACTTGTATAGGAGGATAGTCCTGCATGTGCTTTTACTATGAATGATACTCCATATCGCGTAGGTGGAAACGCACATCTCCATGGCCCGTTGAGCCCGCCGGTCTCGCCAGTGGTGCCGGCACACCTTTTGTCGCAAAACACGCCGTGCTGATAATGTTCAGAAACCAATATCGCAACTGTAAACACTTTTACTTGACCGACGAAGCATGCAAGCAGTCCGATAGTGCGTCGGTCTTGTCTAGTATTTCCATGATCCGAATTATCCTTGTCAAAGCCAGGAATCGTTTCCAACAACCACTAACAGCTTCGAGTAGGCAAACCGCCTTCAGCAAACTTGGCCTAGTGCGGCGCCACGTCAGTTGCTTGAATGGTGGTGTTTGGGAACATGATGGGCGAAAAATCTGTATAAGCTCGCAACTTTAGTCTTTAGACAGTCTTGGCATCTGGCCCAAAACTTCTGGCTGGGTAGAGAATGGAAATTTTAATTCTCTTGGAGACGTTGGGCACTTTAAGTCCAAATTTTATTGGGCTGGATTACCATACCACGCTTGGGCTTGGCAGATGTGTCTGTCACATCTCTGGCATGATTCAGTAACGACCTAGATTCTCGTTCTCGATGACTTTGACCTCCTTTAACTCTAATCACAAAAGTAGTTAGTCTTTGTCAGAGCTATGGAGTACTAACTATATGATGGGGGTCATTTGTGGAAAGGGTGGCCGGGGATCTGCAAACAAGTGACCGTAGGCTGACACCTCCCAAATCGAGGTTTACAAAGTCAAAACAGAACAGGCAGCCACGTTGCCAACGCCATGGCCTACCCAAACCTTCAAGTCCTGTTTTTTTTTTTTTTTTTTTTTTTTTTTTTTTTTTTTGGTCTCCTCATCAGGCCCGCATCGCCCGGTCACTTGCGCATGTTCAGCCTTGAACGTGAGGCCAAAGACGCACGATCGCGTGTTGCCAGCCGGATGTGCAGATAACCCCTCCCAGGACGGAGATCGCAGCGACGAGGAAGAGGCAGATCGCGAGCACACCCACAACAAAGACCCGCAGGCACGTGCGACTGGGCGCGACGGCCGAGATGAGTGTGCCAGGACTGAAGATGTTGCGTCAATGTAGCCGATAGTCTCCCGAAAGAAGCCGGCACCCCGAGGGTTCAAGAACAGCCCTTTAATATGGTAAGGTGCGCGACGATGGACCGATAAGACCCGTGGTAAAATTTGAGCAGCCTGTAGTAAGGTGATGTCCAACTCGAGAAGCTGGTTAGATGCCGTCTGGGACAATGCAGGATTATGAGTAACACTGTACCCTCGATGAGTCATCAATCAAACAACCAGCATCAGTGGTTTAGTGGTAAAATCCATCGTTGCCATTCAACGAATCAATTCGATGGGCCCCGTGTTCGATTCACGGCTGATGCAATCAAAACAATAGGAGGCCAAGCGGTCTCCTGTCCTTTTGTTTTTTTGTCAATTGCAGTAGGGAATTCAGAGCCCTTCCGACTCAAATTAACAGCTCCTTATTTTTCTCTTCTGAGCGGAACAGTTGTCGAAAGTGGTATTTCTGACAAAAATAAGCCAAAATCGTGTGTGTTTTAAAAAGATGTAGTTTGTGTCGGCCAACATGACTGCGGCCTGCTGTTGTCTTTGGGTATTTTAGACATATAACTTCTATGGCAAAAGAACAAAAGAGATGGACATAAAACAAAGTTTCGCTCTATTACATGGGCGTGCTCCCGGCCGCCAGCCCTTTTCATTAAAATCTCATTCAACCCGCAAAAGCGTCCCGCTGCTCGCCGGGCTAGGCGGAAGCGGCCCCGTCGTCCAGTTGCGTGGGGTGCTTCCCAGCACAAAGTCAAGGGTGCCGCCGTTCTCAAAGACGTCGGACCACGTCAGCCACGACTTGTTCCAGTCTTGGCCGTTGACCTTGAGCGACTGCACGTAAAAGGCCGACTCGGAGCCGCCAGTCGTCGTGATGGTGAGGTTGTTCCCGCCGACGTCGATGGTCAGGTCTTTGAACCAAGGCGAGCCGATCAAAAAGGTCGTCTGTCCTGTTATCGGGTACAGACCAATCATGTTCCAGAGCAGCCAAGATTCCATCGAGCCCGCATCGCTGTTGCCCGGAAGTCCCGCGGGCGTCGGGGCGTAGTAGGACTTTGCGACGAACCGGCTTCGCTGCACCGAGAGGTCCTGGCGGTTGACAAAGTTGTACATGTAGGGAGAGTTGAAGCTCGGCTCGTTTCCTGGGTTGAACATGGTGTGGCCAAACTGCGCATTGCCGCCAAAGAGGCCAGGGGTGAACATCTTTTCCAGGCGGTCGACAAACATGTCCGGCCCCCCCATCAGCGTCACCATGTGGGCGACGTCGTGGTGGGCGTTGAAGGAGTACTCCCACGGGAGAGCCTGGTAGTAGTAGTCGCCCCAGTAGCAGCCGCCGCAGCTCATGGGGTCTTGGGATATGAAGCCGTTCAGGTCGCGAGGTCCAAGGAAGCCCCTGTGACCGAGGGCTTCCATGTCGGGATTCCAGTGGTTGCGCCAGTTGCGGGATCGCTGCATATACTTGTCTGCATCGTCACTCCGGTCCAAGCCCCTGGCGACCTGATGCAAAGCAAAGTCGTTGGTGGAATACTCGACAGCGCGGGTGACCGATCGAGTGAATTTGGGAGTGATGAAACCATGCTCCTTCCAGTCAGGAAGCGCACCTCGACCCTCTTTGACTTGGCCAGACGGGTCGCGACCATCGCCGTCGGTCTTTGGAGGAGTTACCTCGGCGTTTTGGACCATGGCAGAATATCCGTCGTCCCAGTTCACGCCGCCTCGCACGCCCTTGACGTACGCGTCGGCTAGAACATTGTCGCAGTTACTGCCTCCCTGGACAGCTCCATTCCAGTTGGATGATCGTGCGTCGCTGACGTAGCCCTCGTTTCGCCAAATATCAATCATCGACCGGATAAACTCTTCGTAGGCTGTTGGCTGAAGGACATGGAGAAGCGCTGTGGTACATCGGTGCTGAAAATCCACAAGAAGCTTTTGTCAGTCTACAAGTCCAACCCGGGCGACTCGTAGTTATTGCTGTCAGAAAGTAGCAGTACAATACATACCGTGTCCCAAAAAGTAAAGATGTCGTCGAAATAAGGCTCACTTGACTCCCACAATGGATTTTCTCCAGTCTTGTTGGTCGGCAGCAAGTTCATAAAGTAAAGCGCGGTGTACAGCTGAGTTTTCATGGTCTCGTTGGTGTCGGTTGTGGTGACCTTTGACAGAACCTCTGTATTCCAAGCGGCCCTTGTGTTCTCCTCAAGAGTAGAAATAGAAGTTCCCTCTAGAATTTCGCTGTCGACACTGTCGCACGCCTGGCTCTCGGACATGAACGAAACTCCTACTCGAGATATGACCTGAGCATCATTAAATGTGAAAACAGCACCCATCCTAGCGGTGGTGGACTCGTAGCTCGTTTCTTGGCCAAAGAATACGAGGTTGTCGCTGGTGAGCCCGTCACTGACAAAGGTTTTGAAGGTGGCATTGTTATCGAAACGACCACAAAAGTAGATTCTCCACGGTCCAGCGCGGTTCCATCCCTGGAAATAGTCAGTAATCTTTTATTGCCCACCTGCATCTCTCGCCGTGCTTGTAACCCACATTATCGTAAATGCCGTAGCCTTGATAGCTCGGTCTTCCAGACTCGGAAGTTTTGACCTCGATACGACCGCCCAGGTAGTTCTGTCCTAGTCCCTGACCACGAAACGACGGCAGAACATGCGAGACATCCACCACGACGTTTCGAGGCTGACCCGAGGATGGGAATGTATGGCTGTACATGCCGGCCTTGCGGGTTGCACTGAGCTCCACCGTGACCCCGGAGTCGAGAGAGCTTCGGTAGTAGCCAACACGAGTCACATCAGGACTTGCCCTGGTGGCAGTCATGTCCTTTAGCGGGTTGGAAATCTCGCCCACCATGGGCATCTGTGAAACGACGCCGTACTTGGGAGCGCCACCTGTGCCGGATTCATGCAGCATGGAAAATCCGATAAAGTCGCCGTCTGGCTGGTAGCCCGAGTAGCTGTCTCCTCCGTTGTAGAGATCTGGGCCCAGCTTGACCATACCCAGCGGGTAGGACACGCCGGGGAACGTATTGCCTCCATTGACAGAGCCCGTCTATATTAACAGTTACAGTTAGGCCTGGGTCATTTGCATAGGCCCCAAAGATTCGGCAGACTTACATCAGTCCGTACGTATGATGCCAGGTCCCCCGACTGAGCAGAGGCCAAGGTAGCCCACCCGAGAGCTAGCCTAACAAGCCTCATCGTTGCTAGATAGAGCACCGGCGTGTAGGTGACAAATATTGACTCTAAAAACCCTAAGCCAACTGTCATCCTGGTGAAATGAGTCTCCTAACCGACTTAAACATTGTACCTAGAGATGGCGGCTCCCCTCCATCTTTTATTTACATCCACCTTGTAAGGCCCTGGCGGAGACAAGACGGCAAGAAGTGGACCCATCAAGTGCTAGCAACACATGCCTAGGCACTGGGTAGCAATGATCTGAGACTGACATCAACAAGCATTCATTGGCTGCGTACCTGGACACGTGAAAAGTTCCTCCAAAACAAGGTGCCAATGTGTACGTGTTTTCCAAGCCCGGATATGGTGGCAGTGATGTCTTGAGGCCGGCTGCCGGCAAGTCGCTGACACTCCATCAACGTGACGGAAATAGCCCATGTGAATGGCTGACCGCCAATGCATGGGCGAGATTGACGTGTTTGGGGTACCCCACATAAAGCGTGGTCTTTTGTTAAGGATGCCGACCCATCCATCTGGGTGGGTGCTGGCTTCATCATTAGTGATCGTCGCAATTGGAACGAGCAAGCGCCTTGCTTCTCGGCGCCTACCGATTGAAGGGAAGGCTGATGCAGGCTGCGTAGTAGCAAATTTCAGTAAGCAAAAAGACGTTCTACTAGAAAGCCTTCAAAAGTAACCCGGCCCCCCACTGGAGTTCCACTGGAGTTCCCGATCAGTAGGGGCCTTGAGAGTCGTGACGTCTGTTTGCGTCGGCGTCGAGGCATTTGCGACCGTTGAGCAGAACATGTGGAAGCATGACTGATGCTCGTTGGCCAGACGGCCTCTGCATGCAGTATATAGTCCTGCGAACTGAACCACGAGATTGTTGACAGTGGAGGGCAGATGAGAGACATCTTTTTTTTTCCGAGTTCAAAGTTCAAATTAACCCGCATCAAGATTGCAGATCTCGATATCTGACAGTTATTCCAAATGCTCCTTGTCCTTGTACAGTGCCGTAGTTCTCCCGATTGAACCGAAGCGGGGCTCAACCGGCTGGTCAATCCTATTTGGTGGGTACCTAAATACAGTATACCTTGAAGCGGTCGGTCGCTGTTGAGCAAATCACGTCTCTCACGTCGACACGCGTCACCGTCTCCCGTGTTGAGAGGAATCTTGTCGCTGTGCCACAACCTGCAAGTCAAAAATTGCCTCGCAAACAGTGCGGCACCAAAGGCCCTTGAGGCGTTTTGATTTTGCTTCCCAACCCTACGTCAACTTCCGGCTTGGCATTTAATAGGCGACTGGCTGCTAGCCCTCGGCCTCTAACCTGTTCTAGTCGTCCAAGTCATCTTCACGCCGACGCTATTTTTTCTTGTCCCTGACCTATTTTCTTGTACCTCCCAAGAAACCTTCTTGGCTCATGTCACACGCGGCATCTGTCATCCGACCAAAACTCTTTTATGCCTAGGCAACACTCATTCCAATAAAATCGAGGTCTCGCGGCACAAACAATACCTTGTATGGCCGCGGAATCGCTACCAAGCTCGTCGGATCGCAGTTGCCCGACACCGGGTGGCAGTCCACCACGTCGATGCCATCACAACCGTCTTTTGCCGGCACCGGATCGATTTTAAAGTGAGCAATCAGACGCATATAAAGCAAATAAAGCTCCCTGTTGGCCAACATAGAGCCGGCGCACATTCGATACCCTACGCCATACGTAAACAGTGGCGCGTCCGGCTGCTCTAGCCAGCGTTCTGGGCGGAACACCTCGGGATCCGTCCAGACCTTGGCATCTGCTCACAAAAGGTCAATAGTCAGCCATCTTTGTCGTATCCGGGAATTTCTCTCGGCGAGGAAGAAACAGCAGACGACATGTTCCTAGATCAATTTTTAAAAAAAAAAAAAAAAACCTACCCATGTTGCACGCCCATGCATTCAGGAAAAACACCGTCCCACGCGGAAGGACCACGCCCTCGTGGACGACTTCGCGCACAGAGACACGTGGCAGGGCCAGGCGCAGCACCGTGTAGTACCGCAGACTCTCACGCACCAGCGCCGCGACGTACCGACAGCCCTGGTCGTCCTCGGCATCGCACAGCCCGAGGGGGTCAGACCTGTCGGGCTGCACTTGGTCAATCAAGTGTTTGCGGATTTCGAGGTGGGCCTTTTCCTGTATGTCTGGCCGCTGCACCAGAAGGGCAATGAACCACGCGACATTTGTCGTTATGGTGTCCAGGCCACCGCTCAGCATGGTCAGGCTGATACTGGTCATCTCGGCCTTGGATAACCGCTGAGCACTGTCTGCCTTGATATCGTTGTCGTCGAGGATGATGTTGGCCTGAATACATGGTCTCTGCGTCCCCGCCGCCATCCTCCTGCGGAGATCATCGTCCAGATGCTTCAGGTACACGTCCCGCCTGTTGCGCATTTCACGTGCGCGTGCCGAGTGGCCGTTGAATGGGTTTATGCGCAGAAGCGGGACGTAGTCTTGCAGGTTCCCAGTGGTCGAGCGGAACTTGGATATCTCCTCTTCGACGTGGGTGATTTCAGAAAAGAGTCCATCGTGCTGCGATGCAACCCTGCTGCCCCAGTTCAATGTCAGAGCAAGCGACAGCGACAGCCTCTGGATCATCGGCATCGGGTCGATGGCTTTGGTACCATGCTTGCCGTAAGCAACCATCTCAAGCACAAAATCGCGCGTTTCCAGGTCCAAAATTCCAACGTAGCTGGCCACCGATGGCCTGTTCAACGCCGACGCCGCGGCCTTGCGACGGCGTTTAAGAGATTCCGAGTAGGGCGACGTTCCGATTGTCGTGCCAGCCGTGTCAGAAAGGACCTTGTGAAAGGTATAGAACTCTGGCCTTGAGGAGAGCGCCTGCGAGTTGTGGCCGAATAGTGTCCGCGCCGACTCGGCCGAGTTGACCACGACGACAGTCACGTTGCCCAGTTGGACCTGATAGACGTCCCCATACCGTTTCGCCCATCTGCGGTACTGCTCAGCCGCGTTCGTCCTGATGTCCCAGAGCACGCCGATGAGGGGAAGGCCTCGCGGGCCGGCCAGGCCCTTGATGCGGGACTTTGCTCGTATGATTTCATTGATGACGAAGTAGAGCACTATTGAAGTTACGGCGAGGGTGCAGATTCGCACACACGAGAAGCTAGTGGCGGGCCCCGCCGCCCAAGCGACGAGAGATGTGATGGCCATGTGAAAATATGGTTGCTGGGCCGCCGTGATCGATGAAAAGACTTTGCCTAAAGATGGAATGCCTCATGGAATCAATGTCCGGTCAGTCGGCTCCAATTCTTGCTTTATTCAAAAACCAGGCGGCATAATCTACCTGTAGGTAAAGGTGACCCGGCCGATATCAGGCCGGCACCTGACCCATTTGCACTACATAGATGCGACGAAGTGGCAACCAAGACTTCTGTAGCTCATGTAGCTTGACAGCTTCTATCCGCCTAGCTTCTGCGAAGTAGACCTGTCGATGATCTTGCGCCATGCCATTAGTGATCTGGATGGCGCTAGTATCGCCTGGTCGTCTTGATTAGCACGTAGGCTAGAGTCTACTGTACTACCCAAGAGACCAAATAGCCAAACATTCTACGCTTGTTCAACAAGCCGCTCTTTAACTAAGCCCAGGCCGCAGCCCTGACAGCAGCTTAGCTCTCACTAATAGCATTGTTGTATGTAGATTCCTGGATTCTGTGCGAGGCGAGTACAGTAAATAAAGTTAAGTGCGTAAAAAGTGGTTACGCTAAGATCGCAATTGTTCAGCAGAACCACGCGGGGAATTAGACGTATCCGAACACACCAGATCTTCCCAGCTCATCTGGACTCCAACAAGATAGAACCAGGCAAAAAGCAAATTGCAGTCAGGCAAGGTAGTCCCCAAGGGAACACAGGGGATGGGATGCATCTATCCTTCTTCGATAAATACAATACAACTTGGGATCTTGCGAGAATATTGTTCAGGCAGACATGGAAGCGGTAATTAAATATGTAGAGTCTTTCAAATTTGTATGCCGAAGCACGGATCAGAGTCTAGCCGACGCAGCCCTGTATACTGCACTAAAAGCCTTCTAGCTGAAGCCTTTGGGTCGCCGTCAGAGTTTGCAGCGACTAGCGCTCTGCTTTAGATCGTTTCCGCACGCGAAAACATTTGCGTGGCGGTGTGGCAGGCTTTGGACTATGACGGCCTACATGACATGAAGAGAAGTTTCCGACGTCGGTAAAGGTGAAAAGGAAGAGATCAAGGTCTCAAGTGACTCAATACTGGCGCTGTTCGTGAACAGGAAGCACCAAGAACATCAGGATGCTACACTTATATTCGTAGCGCCTTGGGATTTTATTTGACTACATACAGTACATATTTTGGTGGAACGAAAACAGTGATTGTCAAACCGGCTACAAAGATATAAAACGGAACAAAGTGCTACATCACAAGTTCCTACTGTCAGTTGCCATTCTGTTTCTGCAATAGTTGTTCGAATTGCTCAAAATGACGCATGCCTCTTACAGTTGCTTGCATGTACAAGTTGCACGGAAAATTAATGACCACGTGAAGTAGCCGCGAGACGGCACAAAGATATCGCAAGGTATCTACAGTACCTTACTCACGAGACCAAAGTCTAATGGTAGACAAAGCACTCTGTATGGACAGCGCAGTCGGCATTAATTGCATTTAGGTTCTACAGCATTTGGAACATCCCTGCCTGGGAAAGTATAACCGTGCTACAGTAAACCCGTTGCGACCTGGGGTTGGAGTGGAGGCGGGGTCCCTCAAACTCTGAAACACCTGGGACGAGTCGAGACAATCCCCATCCAACAAAGGAAGGAACAGAGCAAAAAAGACCCAGGACAGAAAATCGAAAAGCTGGCCAGGCGAAAAGCGCAATTGAATTTGACAATTGACGCCAGGCTCAATTCAGCATCGGGACAAGACCTTGGCTCTCGATCCCAACTCCTGGGGAGAGGGCTTTTGTTTGCCTTCAACGTATATTTCCATCGCCATCGATCACGACGGGAATAATGCGCAAAGCCGCAGCCAGCACAATCGCATCATGGTCTCGATGATCAAGCAATCCGGCGGAGCGAGCCTGGTGCTCCTCCTTCTGGCCCTCTTCGCCACGCTGGCCAGCGCAACACCCGTCCCGGCGCCTCAGCAACCACAATTCGACCAGCAGCAATCACTAGGCCCGACGCAAGAGCTGGAGGTAGCCGCAGAGCCGAAGCCACCGATCCAGGCCCCCTCGCCGGGCAACGGCGACGCGACGGTCGACCAAGACACCGGACAGGTGACCATTACGAAGCCGCCGGGAGACAACGGGACGGTCTCGATCCCGATCCGAGCCATGATATACCACGGGGTCCCGGGACCCAAGGACTGCCGCGGGGGCCCGATGGGGGTGGTCGAAATTCCCGGGCCGGGCAAGGCGCTGGCCGGGCAGGGGGAGCGGTGCTACGACCTCGCGGAGACGGCCAACTGCGGAGTCTTCATGTCCAACAAGGCCGACGGGTGCGAGGCGCGGCTGTTTAGCGACCTGGGCTGTCGCAACGAGGATTTTGTCAACATTGTCGTCTTCATGCCAGAGTATCGCTCCATCGGAGGCGTCTGGAAGAGCATGGGGATTCGCTGCGGCGTGCCCGAGCCCGACCCGGCCACGCTCGGAGAGCCGCCGCTGGCTCAGTACATGAAGAAGATACCAAAGAAGCCCAAGGGGGGAAAGGGACCGGGGGTTATTCCAGTGCAGCCGACTACTTAGGTTGATGTGTTTCTAGTCTAGACTTGGTGCTTTATAATTGCGATAGAATGGACACGTCGAATGCAAAATATTATTTTTGGCGCCAACCGATGGTCGACAAGAGTAGACGCTCAATCGTGCCAATGTCGGAAATATCAAAGTAGGGTGGTCATGGGCCAATGTTGTATAGGTAGTTTTTGGAAATGTACCCAAATTCCACGACTAACAATGGCGTGTTCTGGCTTGTGATGGCCCCAGATGTACTTCTTGGCCTCAAGGTTGCGGTCCGTGGATGAATTAGGAAGTTGCACCTTTCGGAAATTAACATCGGCTTCTTGGGTTGTGACGCCCAGGCGCTTTTCCAGATTCAGCGATGCTGACAGGCCGCTGGATGCGGTTATCCAGGGTTTGACAGGCGCCCAGATTCTCACCGATGCTTTTGTTATTTTTGTTTATTTTTATGTTTCTCACTTGATCTTGTTCCCTCCTCCATCTATTTCTCCTTGTCGTTCCCAAGAAATCATCTCGGCCAAAAAAAAGTTCCTACCGGTAGCTTCCTGCACCAGGTCCGACTTGGCGACCATGGCGCTTTGAAGCACAAAAGCGACAGCCAGTGTAGCATGCAATCTCCTGCCTACAGTACGCCCTTGGCGGCAATCCACTGCTGGCAGGGCGAGCCGTTGACCCGAACGAGCAAAATGTTTCAAAACAGTGGACGTGGGGCAAACGTTTTCAGAGCCCGTGCACAAGGTGCCATCGCAATTACTATGTGACAGCTGCCACTGAACTTACATGGTGACATGCGAGAATATGTAGAAGCAAGGCTCAAGAAAAAGTTCAATTAACAATGTTTCAAAGCCCACGACAAAACAACGTGGCGCATCTATCACAGCAGGGTTGTTTCCACGAGCTGTGATGGGTGACAATCGCGCTTACATAGTATTACATACCGGTACATGTACATGGGACAGTTTGGAAGCCCAGACAATGGATTGCATCCCCCAGCCGCCGTGGCACGATACCTGCACAAACAAGAGATGTGATAATCTTGTGCAGTCGCCGGCCAAGCCTTTTTTGCGTCTGTACCTGCATCGACCTTGGGGGCGGCTCAGTCCAAGCTCCTTAAAATTGGCCCGTCAGCGTGCATGCAGAAATGGCATATTATTGAGGGGGAAGGGATCGATGGAAAGGTACACCGCATCCATCATCTACCCAAGCAACCAAGACTTGGCCTTGATTTTAGAACAGGGAAATTACATTGCTTTGCTGTGCCGCTCTCCGCAAACAGTAGTCAGAGGTGGCGAGCAGCGAGTTGTCAGCAGCAGAAATTACACGATACCGAAATAGCTACCCTCAGTCGCTCGTTGTTAAAAACGAGAAGAAAAAATACGACTGTCATTGGAGGCGGAGTACCATCCAGATCTCAGCTGTCGTGTTTAGCCTGGATTTAGTAGAGCGAAACTGACCAATACGATTTAGGTTCGTATATTTTCCAAATTCGCGACCATGAGGGAATTGCAGTACCTAGAATCCAGGGGTGAGGAGGACGCAGAAGGAAAAAAAAAGCACCGCACAACAGCCTGGCGGTTGTGTTCCTGTGATGAGGCGTGCCAACGAAACGCGCTCGAACCTCTTTCCCCCGGATCTGCTGTTAAGGGATTGGTCCCAAGCCAGAAGCAGCTTGACACCTTCCAGGCTGGGCAGGTCAGGGTCACCATACCGAAAAACCCCACCGTGGGCCTTTTTTTTTCATTTGCTTGCTGACAAGCTCAGCCTTAGCATGGAACATTGTTCAAATCCTTCCTTTGCTGTTTTCAATCATGGAAACTCGGCAGCCTAATCAATCGATCGGTCTTTTCCA
This sequence comes from Pyricularia oryzae 70-15, assembly GCF_000002495.2. NCBI lineage: Eukaryota > Fungi > Ascomycota > Sordariomycetes > Magnaporthales > Pyriculariaceae > Pyricularia > Pyricularia oryzae. The sequence goes on along the minus strand of NC_017851.1, from coordinate 2,165,994 downwards.
GCTGTGTAACTGCTTCAAGATGCTCTTTCATTTCTTCCAAATCGCCGCTCGGAAATGGTGATGTTCGCGGCGCGCCACAAACCCTTTCGGCGGCGCGTGACTTTTACCATGATACTCGATTGTTTGGTCGTGGTTGGCGCTTCAGTAAATTAAACAAAACAGGGGGCTGTGATGTGCTGTTCCGACCCTGCATCCGCACCTGCGCCAAACCACATCTTGCACATAACGTAACCCCCTGCATCGTCGTGGTGTCCGGGCTTTCGGCTGAGTCGAGCGGTTGCCATGTTGCTTACCAGTAGGTACCCCTAAGCAATACCACCTCGCCTTACCACTCTGCAAGGCCGCCTCCCTCCAGTCCAAACGGGGGTCAGGGGTGCTCGTCAGTGGCATATCGCATCCCACCAATACCATGCAGCGCAGCACCACCATCACAACACCGGGTTTAAAGTGTGATAGAGGGGTGGTTCTGACCGGGGGTCCCGTCGGACCACTCACATACTCGATGAGGAAAAGGCTCATCCAAGCGGTTACGGAAGGATCATAGCCAATTTCCCTTCACTCGAGTGTGCATCGTATCTAGATGCCAGCCTGATTTGGTTTTCTATAAGGATGCAGTGACCCCGTTCGCTTTGTGTTTCGGTCTTTTGTTCTTTTTTGATAGACAGACAAACATCACCACAGTCACTCGTTCAGACTTGTAATAATCTTCGCTTTCCTTTCAGGCTTCACTCGTTTATAAGCCTTTTTTCCAAGCCAACATAACATTATTGTTTTGCAACTTGCAATTATATCATCAACAAACAAACAAACATCAGTCAAAATGCGCTCTGCCATGATCATCCTCGGTGCCGCGGCCCTGGTTGCCGCTCACCCTCCCAAGCCGTCCAGCACTCTCACCTCGGTTGCCACCTTGACTACGACCTTTACTCCTCCGACGGTCACCCCTCCGGCCGTCAGCTCCACCGAGGACTGCGACGACGAGTCTAGCACCGTCGCCCCCACCACCAGCAGCAGCAGCAGCAGCAGCAGCAGCTCTGTCAAGATGACCACTTCGACCACCTCCAAGACCCTCATCGTAACCGTCACCAGCTGCGCTCCCACCGTCACCAGCTGCCCGGGCAAGCCTCACGTCACCACCACCGTCATCGTCGAGACCACCGTCTGCCCCGTCGACGAGACCACCCCGACCTCCAAGCCCCCCGTCGGAAAGCCCACCACCTCGACTCCCTACCCCACCGGCACCAAGACCAGCCAGAAGCCCCCGGTCGGCACTGGCGTTCCTCCTACCCAGCAGCCTCCCGTCAAGCCTCCTGTCGGCACCGGCACCGGTCTTCCCCCCACCCCTCCCAAGCCTACCACCACCCCTCCTCCGGTCACCGCCGGTGCCGCCAAGATGGCCTCGGGCTTCTCGGCAGTCGTGGCTTTCATTGGCGCCGTTGCTTTCTTGTAGATCTTTTGAGTTTGTGAAATCACTCTAGATCTTTGCTTTTTTTTTCTTCTTTCCCTCTTGGGATGCAAGATATCCACCAGATTTTGTTGGGTGTTGGTTCTTTTATTTCTTTCTTGGGTTATATCCATGGGTGGTTCCAGAGCGCTGCTTTCGAGCCTAATTATTATCTAATCTGAGGTTAATGTTGATGATATATGGAAAAAATAAGACATTTTCTATTCTGCAATGTGATTGTGACTATGCTATTCAATGGCCTGTGAGCATCTCAGAATGCTTGGGTTGGGAGGGATTTATCTTTTTTTTTTTTGCTTGGACTTTGGCCGTACCGTCTGTAGCTTCCATGTCGCCCCTCATCGCTACCAGAGTCTATGGCTTCCTATAGTCCCGCTTTTAGCAACAAGATACAGTATTACGACCACTGCGGTTGTTAAGATGTCTCGGGTTCATGATGTCCAGGTACCTTGAGAACATTATAAAGACCTCTGCTTTTGTGTTATCACTCTTGCGCCCACATTCATCAAGGAGTAAACTAGATCACCAGCCCTTGTTTGGCGTGTGAAGTGCAGGCTTCCAAATTGTAACCCAGTGAGGGATTTACTCACACAAAAAGCTCCGCGTCGATGGAACTTGCCATGCAAATCACCACGCAGCTATCATCGGCCTCGGCCGTGTACCACTTTCCACACAGTCTAGTCGTGCCGTCGGCCACCCTGGACCCGTCGGGCGGAGGCACGGTGACGCTGGAGTGACCGTCGCTCACCCGAGGTCTGTTTGCACCTTGGCCGCCATCGGGAACGCCCGGATCGCAGTCCTGCTCAAGGAGCTGGCCGAGGCAGATGACGGCGCCTTGGGACATGCTGAACTCGTGCATTTGGGCGCACTCGAAGCCGACCCAGGGGTTGTAGAGGGCCACGTCTCATTCCAGCCAGCCTAGACACGAGCCCCGTGGAGGACAGAGGGCCCGCTACCGGTGGCATCAGTTTGGAAAAGACTGTAAGTGTACTCGGTGTTGGTGAAATGCAAGTGTCGTGTTTGAGAGTCTTGAGCTGACTGATAGGAATTCCAGTCTGTGCCAAGGAGAACTGTGTCAACAACTGTGGTCGCAAGGCAGATTGTGACCCAGGCTCATTTGGAAAAGATTGGGTCAAGTATGAAAAGCGTCCACTAAGTGGTTTGGACAAACAACGATGCAGAGCTGCGTACAAACAAACAATATCGCGTAGCTGGTCTTTTGCTGACTGACCACCCTCCGCGTCAAAACAGTTTGCTGTTCCAAACATGGATACTGTGGTACAACCAAAGACTTTTATGGCAAAAAGCCCAAAAGACCTAGCTGTAGTGTCAACAAGCAGGCCATTTCTCGTGTTGTTGGTCACTACGAGTCTTGGGCACCTGGCCGGGCATGCAACAAGTTCTACCCCAAACAGATTCCCAGGGGCGTGTATACTCATGTCCATTTTGCATTGGCCATCATCAACCCGGAATTCCTTGAGCTACAGCCAGGAACCAAGGCCGAAGTTGCTCTATACAGCCGTCTCAACACTCACAAGCTTGCCGACCCGAATTTAAAACCGTTTATCGCCGTTAGAGGCTGGACGTTCAACGACCCCGGCCCGACGCGAACGACCTTTAGTGATATTGCTCAGAATACCGAGATCAGGACAAGATGACCAAGGCCGTCATTAGGTTTTTACAAAAGTATGAATTTGACGGTATCGACCTCGATTCGGATCACCCGGTGGCTGATGACCGCGGTCGCCGTGGTGATGATTTCGGCATTTTTTCATCCTGCTCTTGTAGCGTTCTTCGTAATCCAGCTCGATTAGGATGACAGAAAGTCGACGAATAGCATCGACGGCATGTTCAAATTTATCGTTGTATTTATATGATGTGCGCAAGAGTGTACTGCCCCAGCACTTGGCATGCTGATCGCAACTGGTTCCCGCTTCTTTCTGCGAACGGGTTGATCCAGTCTGTCCAAAATTGACGGTTCGTATGGCCAGGAAGTTCTTCACTGCGTACCGTGCTAAAAAAAAAAAAAAAAAAGAAAAAGAAAACGCGCTGTCTTCGGATTGCTGTGGAGGAGGGTCAGTTTGAGCCATTTTGGGCATGGGATTGGAGTTTGTTGGAGGAAGGGAAGGACGGAAAGCTGATTGTTACAGGGCAGTTGCCAACCACCTTTGGGGCAAGCGGGGTCAATAGTCAATAGCAGCTCGGCAACCCAACCAACCAAATTATCGTCGACACACAGAAAGATTGGAAAGAAGAAAACTTTTCGCTGGACTTGTCAGTATTGAGATTTTCAAGCAACAACCTTGGTTGTCTGCCTTCATGTTTTGAAGGCTTATTAACAGTCATTTCTGATAGTCATGTCATAATTCAATATGCATCCCATTACTGTACCATGACTACCTAAATACAATAATAGGCAGCGAGCGAGATCCTCCGATTCATCACCAACCCGCCATTCAAACACCTACAGACAAACATTCTGCTCATCTAGCAAAGGGCTCGCTGTCCATTGCCAGTCAGGCTCCAGTTCACGTTGGTACCGCAGGGCGACTCCCTCACCGACGTGTTGTCAACCCTGAGCGTGATCCAGAGGTCGCGGTTGTTGGGGAACTCGGACCTCGCAGCAACACGCACCTCGCCACCTCCGTTGACGGTGCCGCCGCGGATCGACAGGTTATAGCAGTTCTCGATCAGGATGGCGTTGTTGCCATTTTTGGCCAGATCGACCGTCCGGATGACGGCAGCACCGGACTGGGACACGCAAAACACGCCGCGACCGCCGCCCCGAGAGATGACCTGGTCGACCCAGATGTTGGTGTTGTAGTTACCGTTGGGGTTCTGGCCATTGTTGTTGGCGAAGCGCAGCGTCGCGTACCCGGTTCCGGTGCCGACGTTGTTGCCGTCGACGATGCCGATCTGGGCGTTGCGAGTCTTTTGCACCAGCAGGCCAGACTCGCCGACGTTGCGCGCGATGACACGGTCGATGACGAGCCCGTCAATGTTCCACGTCTCCACCGCGTGGCTGCCCGCGCCCGTCACCGTGATGGTGCCCATGCGCACGTTGAAGTTGTCTGGGTTGTCGCGGTCGAAGCGAATGCCCAGGCCGCCGCTGAGGTTCATGGTGATTTGGCCCAGCGTCAAGTCGCGGGTGCCATAGAACCGGAGCCCAAAGTAAGGGTTGCCCGTCATGGTCAGGTACGGAATCTTTACACCTTGGGTGTTGAGCGACTCGATGGCACCACGACCATTCCGGTTACCCACGTTGATGGTACCACAGCCCTCAAAGGTCTTGCCGCTGCTGATGCTGATGGTGTTGGCCCCGATGGAGCCCGACGCGATGACAGCAACTCGCTGGCCACTGCCGATCGAGTCGAGCGCCGCCTGGATCGCCGCCCGGTAGTCGGAGCCCGAATACACCGTGTTGGAGCCCCGGACAGCCTGGAAGTTATTGCCCGAGCCCGTCACACGGGCGTCTGGGTTGCCAGCTCCGCACTGGGCCTTGACGGCACCAATGGTGGCCAGAACGGCGGCAATGAGCGAGGTGAAGCGAGCCATGGCTTTGGAGCTGTGATGACCTTCAACACAAGATCTGGCGACCTTGAGTGACTGGACTGGACTACAACGAAGTCCAACCCGAGCAGCGTATGAGGTTTGCGCATTTTATATGCTCCGCCTTGTTGAGTGAGGGGTTTGCCAAGGACGCTGTCCCGGCCGATTTACCCCAGAGAATACCACCTTCCGGTAGATGAACCCAAGCTCCAGCTCTTGTTTTAGATACTGATTGGAGGATCAAGTTACCCCGGTTCTTCACCTTCCGCAATTTCGCATCAAATTTTCCGGCTGCAACGACGACGGCTTGGACGGGTCGGTCCATGTCGCATTTGTTTCCTAGTCAGCTCATAACCCCGTCGCCACTTGGATTGAGCACTGCTCAGAATCGCATCAGGATTTACATTCGGAGTCCTAACCAGGAAGGCGCATCGTATCTCTTGGCGATGTGTCTTTCATTTCCTTCTTGTACGTTTCTTTCACATGATTTGCTTGTGGCCGTAGTACCCGGAGAAACTACTCCGCTCAACCCCAAGACTACGCCTATTGACTTGTTCAGAATTCCACTAGTTCTAGAATAGTCAGACGCAGTCACAACGGACGCAGGCTATTCGGTGCCACTTTCACCACGTCCCAGCGTTTGAGGACATTTCTCCAGCGACCCTGATCGCCAAAATATCAGCACTCAGTTCTTCTAGCAGCTACATGGGCCATATTGGCAATTTCCAAAGGCAAAGGCTATGCTATGCATTGGTACATATGTGTACTATTCCCTGATGAAAACACAGATTCCATCCCAGACAACTCCAAACTCCATGCCCAACGACCGTCGATAACCAACTCCAGAAATGCAACCAAGAACATTACAGCCACGAGTCCTAGCATGAACACTTGCCCTCCTGCCCGAGGAACCATGTGATTTACTAGGCCGACCCCCTCGACGACTTCTTGTGAGAGTCCTCGCGCGAATGTCATCTTGGTTTGGTTTTGAATGGCTTCTCGTCCAAGTGACTGGTTTGAAGATTGGCGCGGTCCAGGGGTCGCCCGCCCTTGGACTGAGCGGGGCTGCCATCCCGCTTCGCTGTGGGTGACGACATGACGGGTGTGTCGACCCTGGAAATGGTGTCGACGTCCTTGAAAGCCGTCTTCTTCTTTGGGGCCCACATGTGGTCGGGCAAGGTGGTCTTGGCCTGGTTGGCCACGAGGGTAGTGAGGTTCTTGGATTGAGTGCTCATTTTCTCTGCTTGGTATTTCTTCGAAGTCCGAGCTTCCCAGATGAAAACAAGGGCGGCGGAGACGGCGAATGCGGCAGACTGGTGAGTTGTGTGCGACGATGGATGCCGACAGGTTGAGCTTGGAGAAATGGAGGTTGGCTAAGTGGATAATCTCCCGGTCATGATAGACTTTTCGGTGTATAAGTAAAGCATTTTCTAGACATGAAGGGTTTTAAAGCTAGCTCAAACCTTTTTCGGGTAGCGAACGACACGTGCTCCTCAAGCCATGATAAGAGCTACTGGGTGAAGCAGGTTGTGTTTCTTTTCGTTGGCATGAGAGGAAGGAATCTTACACGATCTACAAGGAAGGCGTCGTCGGATAACGCTGTACGGAGAATCACGTCAGGAAAGGTCAAGAGTTTGTTTGTTCGTATCTTAGTCGGCGCAGTGGCTGCGGTGATGTATCTCGGCCGCCTCAGAAACTTGATGCCTAACAACTCGGTCGTTGGTGCTGGCCTGCTCTGGACAGTCCGCTGGGATAAATGTAGGAAAGATATGCAGGTTAGCACCAACAACTGAGTTGTTGCGTTTCGGGTTTCCGGGCCCGACCATTGGAGGGCAGGGAGGACACTTGGCCGAATAGAGCGTACGCTGTATTGTTGCCGCCCAGCAGGACAGGGCATAATGCATCTTGGGGCAAGTGAGACTGGTCGCATACTGCCCTCCTCAGACATTCGAACATATCCAAAAGTTCTCGAGCCGTATATTGGTTTTCAATTTATATATATCAGAGCATTCTTTTGCTTAATCTTTCACATACGACCATACCCACTGGAATATACGGGATCCCGTCCGGTCTCCCCTAGTCAAACCAGTGAGGGCCGAACTAGTACTCAGGTGGGTGACCACTGGGGAATCCTCGGTGTTGTATGTTTTTGCTGATTTTGTGGCAACTGCATATTGTTTATAAATTTTGTTGTTTTGAAAGCCGCAGTTCGAGCTAGTTTCAGTGCTCAGACTAGCCCACCCTTGCTTGCAAGGGTGGCCCGCGCGCTCCATGTACCTTACCAGCCATATGGCTTTTCCACCAATTATATTGGCGGAAAAGATAGCGCGCGTTCTACGATCTGTGGTTGGACCCACAGGTACAATACACAGCCGCAATTGAGCCACAGGTTCAATTGTGGAGCGCGCGATCAGGGGTGAGCCCTGAGACTAGCTTTCCTACCCAATCAATTTGCCTGCACGTGAACGTTGGTGTGCGTCAGGAGGTACCTACCTTATTTACCTACCCCTACCTACCTTACCTAGGACCATAAAGCTGTCGGAACTTGAGTTGAGGCAGACAAAAATTAGCACGCTTAAGCCATGATAGATATAATAGGATACTCTCTCTGGGGCTACGCTGAGGCCAAAGACCAGTACTACAGTGGCGGAAAGGCATTTTCTATCCCGGCTTGGTTGTCGTACCTAACCGCCTGGCCCCGGAGCGAAACATGTCGGACTAGCAGCGCTCGCGATCAGACCGGAGACGGCGACTACGAGGATGCCCATCCGTGATGCCCGACATCAGCAGAATGCGATGTTCGCGACTAGGTCTGCCCATTATAGGGCCGCTGCAACGCCTGGTGTGAAGCGGACACTGATTCCGATTATTCTTTTCACACGGCCACACCCAGATCTTGACAAGCATTACCGCATGGGCGCAGCGAAACTCTCAATACTCTTGCTATTCAAGTCATGGCGCGCGACCATCGCAAACCCTCGAGTCCCTTCCGATGCTGTCGGTGCATTCGCGACCGACTTCCAGACTGCGCGCTCTCTGAGGAAGTTGTGCGAAGGGACCTCCAAGTGAACCCACTGGAAGCTCTGGTCAAAAGTTGGCCTAAACTGGCAGGCCCCCTTTTTTGCCGTAGGCAGCATCTCGAGGGTTTTGTCAGAGTGGTATAAATTTGAAGTCGCTGCTCTATGGGGTTGGGCAAATTCTCCAAATTTTGTGCTTTTTAAACAACGAACGCATTAACAGTTTGTATCCGTGTCCGCTGGGCTGCAAATAATCTAGCCGTGGTCATTAAAAAGATTGAATTCTGTTGCAATATGTTACTACTTCGTAGCCTGCAACAACTTACACCTAAAAACGGTTTTGGAAAACAAAACGATTGATTAACGATCAGACAGAGTCAGATTCTCACGACCGAGGTGGGTGCTCTGGCTGATCCAGGACGATCCCCTTCCGGATGATCACCTGACCTAACCACCACACTCGATGCCGAGAGCGTCCACCCGAGCAAGTCTGCAAGTTGCAATGCAGAGGTCACAGTGTCAACTCCAGGCTTTGTCTTCAACAACAGCTCAGCTCGCTTAGCTCAGTTGGTTAGAGCGTCGTACTAATATGTCTAGAAAACATATCAAGTAATGCGAAGGTCGCCAGTTCGACCCTGGTAGTGAGCATTCATTTTTGCATTTCCATCTTTTTCTCTGGGCTTCGTTTTGACAGCAAATGCCTGAGAGAGCGGTGGGAAAGAGCTTTTCTGACTTGTTTTGTGCGACTTGAAAATGCGGCGATGCTATGTTTGTTTCTATAGCCTTGCGTGTTTCTAATTTTTGGGGGCGACTTTTAGTTTGCCATGATTGCAGCAAAACTTCCTCCTTGTTTTTCCCTTCCCTTTCGTGCCCTTTGACAGCAACCTAATTATCTGACAGAGTGTGGAGAAATGTGTCCGACTTTCTTGCCAAAGGTTTCGGGGCTCCCACCTGCTCAAGAGCTATCGCCCAAGTGAAAGTGGCAGCTATTGACGCTCCAGCCCGGTCATAGTTTCTACGCACAAAACACGTTTCTCTAATTTCCTCGAATACTAAAATTTATGAAATTGTACGGAAATATAAAAAGAGACACCACTTTGTGAAAGTGGTATGTTGTAATAATACGATGGGACTGGGCCCGTATGCCTTTATAGCTAGGTAGGTGCCTCGTTTTGACGATCCCTTGGTTCTTAATGTATTATTTTCCTCGATTCCAAGGTACTGTCCAACATTTACAGCTTGCAAAAAGTAACTTGAATAGTCCCCTTATACTCGAAAGGAGCCAGGCTGGCAAAGGGCCTTGTACTTTTACTTTTTTATTCTTTTTCTGAGGACGTTCTGGGTCTTTTATATCGCTAGCCTCCGTCCTCATCCTGTTTCCACTCGAGAGCTTTCAGCACTTTTCTGGCGGCAAGCAATATCCAACTGGACAGTTTCCTCCTCGAAGCAACAAGAACCGGAACAATATCTAGCCAGACACTCAAGCTTGCCACCACAACCTGCTGTCTCAGGCAACATGCTCCCAGGAGTCATTGCTCATCTGGAGGTGAGTTGCATGACACCATGTTTACCCTCAAATAAGGAGTAGTTTCTCTAGATCATTAACCATTGCTTCTGTTCTTTCAGATGGCTAAGGTTGTTCTGAGAAGGACACGACGTGAACCTGAGACTGTTTCGATTCACGGGTGCTTTGCCTTACCGATACCAGTACGGGCAACAACTATCCCTCTCTGCGTTATCTTGCGAGAGTCGGACTTCCTTTCTACGCCATCGGGTCTGCTTAGCTCAAGATTATTAGATGCGTCATTACAGGGAAGCTTCCATGTGCAGGCGTTCTAGGTTGCATCGAGCAGAAGCAGCATCTACGTCAATACCAGTGGAAAATGGCACGGACAAAGGACTCCGACTCCCTCCCCAAACTCTTTATTATCAGGCTCTTACTCGTCGTGAGTATCTACGACATCTGGAACTGGGCCCAAAATACATCGCGTTGGGTGGTGGGTCTGGAAAACTGTCGGCGGAAGGACTGTTGGGCACTGGCAGTTGGAACCTAACTCGAGCGCGGTAGATGCAGCCGGTTTGGTCAAATGTGCAACAGTCGGAATGTCGCCTGCCATTCCATTTGTGCTGCCCGAACCAGACAAAATGGACGTGAGTTCCTCGCTCGTCTGTGTAGCCTGAAGCCCGATATTCCAGTCGTGGTAGCCCTACATGGATTTGTCCGACGTGGTTGGAGCCTGAGACCCGTCCATCCGAGCGTCGACAACTTTCCTGTCAATGTCTATGAGATCAAGGAAGCTGTCCGGGGGGCTGGTAGGTCTCCGCCACTCTGGCCTCTAAAACGCCCACATCCTCAGGCGCCACGTCATCCAAGATTTTTTGGCTGGTATTATATCTTTAGGTCACATATCGTGTAGGAGAGTAGCGAATGCTTAAACGCGTGTAATAGTCGAAAATACAGATTCGTACCCGCCTTTCACCTATCATTCCTTTCATTTCGATTTCTCGTTCTGTCCCGGCACTCACCTATCACTTCCCAATACTAATTCGGATCTTCAAAGGGTGGAATCTCCTTACCCAAAATAAGCATTTATTTAAACATTCCTAACCCCTACAGACTAAAAACTTCATGAATCTTTTCGGACTGCGCCAAATGAACCCCTTGGAGTGAATAAATGTTGACCATGGAAGCCAAAGCCCAAAGACAGTAGGACATTTTAAAATACCTGTTTCACCTGGCGACATTCTTTTCCCATTGCCATTTTTTTCCAGATGTGGCACAGTTAAATCTGCCAAGCGATAGTCTACTTCATCTGATGGATGATTAGCGAGGGTTCCGATTGAAGTGTGCGTCAATTTCGAAATCACTAGTAATCGGTCTATTCTACAAAGTTTTCTTCCTTTTTTTTCTGTTCACTTTTGACACCTCTTTTCTCGGTTCTTCCTTTCCTTCTTGTTTTTTTTTGCTGCCTTTTTCTTCTTTTTTCATCATTCCAGTCAACCACGTTTGTTGGCAAACGGAACAGATCAGCTCCGATCCTTGTTTCCTCACACATGCGCAGTCCATCCACGACAACGCACGACACTAGTCTACCCAGTCGACCCTCGACGGTGCGACGTATTCAGCTCCCTAAGAGGCCTGGCAGATGCAAGATCAGAAGTAGGGCTGGGCATGTCGCCAAAGGTCGGCGACAGGCAAAACCCAGAGTATGGTCCCGACACTTGGGGTCTAGTCTGGTTCGCACCCTGCTCCGGCTCGGGCGCCTCTGCCTCTACTTCTGCCTCAGGAAGCGGCCGGTTTTGCAGTGACCTCTCTCTTCGAACGGTTATGGTCTCCGGCTTGCCTTCGGCAAAAGAAACAGTCCTGGTGCAAGGTGAGGTTGGCATGAAATGGTGCAGTTCCTCGACCGGAGGAGGCACAGAGTCTCCTTCGCCATAGGTTTGCTGCGCCTGGCTTGATTGTTGACGTTCTGGACTAGCATAGCCTCTGGGCGCCGGTTCGAACCATGGGATCCGATCTTCTGCGCCCTGCGAGACTGGTCCCAAGTGCGGCGGCATGGGGAGCCTTTTCCAGGCCTCACCCCAGCTCGAAATTGACGACGATCTCGATGGCGTTCCAGAGCTGTCCTCGTTCTTGTATTTGCGAACCAGTGAATCTTTTGATCCACGCTCTTTTATATGGACCGCCTTTTTTCCGCCAGCCGGAATTTTCTTCAGATCCGGCTGCTCAGCCATGTTTTCGGGCTTTTCCCTGTTGCCACCCGCAACGTGCGCCTTGGAAGGTTTGGTAGTCTCCGGAATTACCTTCTTCTCTTGCACCTTGTCATCCAGACCTTTTTCTTTGTGAGTGGAACGGGCCTTGTCCGGGGGAATGAGCTCGTCGCGCAGCTGCGCCCCCGCGAACAACATGGTTGCCGGTTTGAACCTGGTCCCGATGGTGCGCGAGCAGCAGGCCATGGTGCTGAGGACTGCCAAGACAACGGCCTCGACAGCGAGAAAGAATGACAAGATACCGATAGCAGCCGAGGTGACACTGGGCTTTATTATCGAAGTGCCCATGGCAGAGTGTATTGCCCGTGGCGCAGCCTCGTTTACTGGACCCGATTGTCTTTTGGGAATTGCCGGCGTGCTTGTAGCTGGCTCTGCAGCTCCGGTAAGCAGAGCCTCGTTTGCGAAAAATAGTCCGGCGGCCAAGGCAGATTCGGCCATTGCTTTGCCTTGAGGCCCACCGGGGTTGAGGGCGGCGAACCAGGACGCGACTAGTACGTCGAGGCGGAAGCTTGGGGAAGTTCTCAACTGAGGTGATGCACCGTTGGGGTCGATAGCCGCATCATACAGACCGGTGCAGGCATCTGAGATGTTCTGCTTGGTGAAGGACGACAAAGGAAGACCTCGTGCACATATCGACGCAGCCGCAGCCAAGCGAGCTGCATCGTTGCGTTCATCCATACCCTCAGCACGGCTGGCTAGTCCCAAGAAGGAGTCGTTGCCGAGAGCGGCGAGCAGCGCAAGCACAAGTGGTCCTGGAGCTTGTTGCATGGGAGGAGGCGTGCTTGCTTTGGTGGCTGGCCTTGTTTTGTCACTGACATGGTCAGCTCACAAAAATTCCGGAACAGATTATATCGGCAACTAGCCACAGCTGACATCAGGACAGGAATGAGAACATACGTGTTATTTTCACTAGGGGTCTCATCATCACCAACACTGACTTCACGAACATCATTGCTCTTCCGCTCCAGTATCTCTCCCATACCGTCCGTGGTATGCAATGGCTCCGCCAGTCCTCCTCCGTTGCGCAAGTTTGGCAGCTCAAAGTAGTCTCTTGTACTATTGGCAACGCATCGGGCAGTATAGTTGGCTCGGACTGCCATGTTCCTTATCTCACTATCGCTCGGGATTGTACTGTCCAGGAAGAGCTCTTCGCGGATTTGCCGGCGATCTCGTCCCGGATCCAACGCCATCGCCGTTTGCAAGACGCAAAACTTGACCTGGACGCCCGCGCTTCGAAAGGCTCCCTCAAAGGCCTGTGTCCCGCTACACGCTGTCGGATATGATCTGTACCCGATAATATCGCATGTAACGGAGGACTTGAGACGCATGGCTGATTCGCGCAGCACGCCGGTGTTTGTGGTTGATGGGAGGGCAGACACGAAATAGCTATTCCCGCGATTGGGATGCTCCAGGTAGTTTGATAGCGTATGGGGCTGAGAGTTTTCGGGCTTGCTCCCTGGACCCTCTGTGAGGTCATACCACAGGTAAGGCTGTTCGGTGGCGCTCTGCCCAGTAACCAATTTATCTGCAAGTCTCTTTACAATTCGGTCTCGAGGCACCTGGTCGACAGAGGTTGGTGTTGGGTCGAAACCCAGCGTCACAAAGGTGGATGGTATCCCTGAGTCGCACCCTGGTCCGTCGTATCTTCTAGCGGGATCGTCAAGGCAAGAAATGACCCTCATCTCTTGGGGCTTTATTGCTACAGCTCTGACAAAGGAGAACAAGACGCCTGCGACGGTCGGTAGAATTAGTACAGTCACAGCTTTTGTCCAAAGACAGACAGAAAGCATCTTACAGTAGGTCACCAGTATCAGGCCAAGCAGAGCAAAGCCAGAGGTATGGTTTGCTGTGAGTCTAGCCCAAGGTTCATCGGCCAGCGAGAGAAGCTGCCGGGGACTGAGCTTGTTGGAATCGTTCTGCCTCTGGGCGTAGACAACAGCAGCATGAGCTAGAATAGCAGAGACGACAGGAATGGTGGAAATGGCAACCACGGTGTTGAGGGCCCTTATGGCTGTCGTCCACGTCGTGACCGACTGCAAGGCTTCTGGGGACAGCTTTCCCTGGGCATCCTCGTAGTCGCTCGTACTAAGTGATGGTCTCAAACTGTAGACACAGGCTGCCACCCAGGATATGAGTAGCAGGATCAGGTAAACCATGAAAATCACCAGCGTTGTAAAATGCCTTGACTTGTTGCGCGTCATTGCTGGATCCACCTCACTACGCAAGCCTGGGCTGACTTGGTGCCAAGAAAGGGATACCATGATGGGCGTGATCTGGAGGATAATGTGATTGTATCATGAAAATAGATTGGTTTTCCAGGGGAAGAATACGAGCCATTGAAATACGAGCCGAGAAGGGGGTGGGCAGGAGGATGGCAACCCAACACTAATGAAGTCGAGCATCCAAGCAACATATTTGTGCTTATGTTTCTCTGAACCTACCAAACCACGTTGCGGGGTTTCTCTGCGATAAAACACCAAACCGAGGCTATCAGCAATAGAAGTTTCTGGGATTTCACCTTTGTAAAAAATGAAAGCAGACACTGTGAGTGTTGGGCGTATATCCGTCAGCACACGGAGTACAACATATAAAAGCTTTAGACTTTGCACAGGGCTGGGGCTGATGCCTCGATGCATCCAAGGATATCGATGCGCAGGCCATGAAAAGTATCTGACTGTTTGACGCTTGGTTCAATGTACGTGACCGGCAAGGCGTGTTTTGGTACCTCAGCTGGCTGCCGAGGCGCGAACTCAGCCTTTCGTCAAGGACCAGGGCCACGGTGCAGACTCGAGAATTTGCGGTTCTAGAATTGACAAAGTCTGAAGAAGAAGGGCATTCCCCTTGTCCGATCCCAACAGATGGATATAAGACCAACCGCGACATGTTCCGAGTGTTTGGGTAAATTGGAAAGCTTGTCCGGTCGATATGGCGAATACGGTCGTATAAATTCGCTTACCAAATGTCAATCGAGCCAACCACCAAGGGTGAAATATAAATAAAAGTCTGCATTGGTAGCGCTGCACTGGAAAGCATCATGCCATTGATCCGATTTGGCAATCACAATTCGCATTTCAATTTCACATGCCTGCCATGGATTTTATAGAGTTTGTTGAATGGCACCTGCCATTCGAGCATGTGCACGTACCTGTTGGGTATCGTGGGCAAGTGCGAACCGAGATCTGAGGTAGGTAGACACTGTGCCGGCAGATGCGATCCAAGATAGGTAGGTAGGTACCTTAATCATGTGCCATCAGCGTTGCCGCTGGCTAGTAGCTTCGGCATTCGACCTGGCCTTGATGCGAAAGCTTTTGATTGCATGGCGGGCCGATCTGAAAGAGTAGAGAAAAGGATGTTCTCGTTGTGAGGGTCCGTCTACCATGTTACGCGTTCGAACTCCGCCTAGGGTACATCTTTTTGCCGGGTTTTTTCTTTCAAAAAAAAAAAATCTTTTGTTGAGATGACCTGTTCGTACTCTTGATGGGTTAACTTCATCCCTTCATAAAAAACAACAAACATGTGCTGCACCATTAGCGTTAAATATGTTACAGGGTTGCAGGATTGAACCGTTTAAAGATGGAGAAATCGCGAGTTGATGCGTCCAAGGTAATTGGGCGATTGGGCGGCTCACGGTTCACCGGTCAAAGTTGGTACTGTAGCATCAGGGCTGTATTCGACATGCCCCGCATCGACAATGGGCGAAAGGCTCGTTGTTATTTGACAGACCAATCAGCGGATCTTTACTCTTCTACTTGGTGTTGGTTCGAGTGGAAGCTCGGCAAGACCTCTGTCGTTCAGCAGACCCTAAATAGTGGGTGGTATTCCATTCTAGCTAGCAGATAAATGCAATAGCATCCAGATCGCTTGGAGCAGAAGCGGTTCCCAGTTGCTTTCCTTATACATGCGGCACTCTACCTCGGGAGTGATGGTAGGCAGTAGGAGGTAGGTCGTAGGATATGGTAAGTGGAAAGTGGCAGGACGTAGTGGGTGACAAGAGGTGAAACGTGTTGGGATACGGGGAACAGTGAGTAATTCGGGATGAAAGGGATGAATTGGTATGGGAGAGACAAAGGAAGGCGATAGGAGGTTAAAGGTATTAGGTGATGATGAATAGTGAGCAACACGAGGTGTAGGTGGAGCAGGATAGAGAATAGCAAGTAAAAGGATATAATTGGGCTAGGTTGTAGGTAGGAGAACATCGCAGGTGGTATAAGCCTAAGTTGTCAATGGTAAATTATAAGAAACAGTAGATGGAAGGTGAAATGGGCGAGTAAGTGGGAAAGCGCGACAGGTGGTAAGGGGCGGCAAGCGGAAAACAGGCCATTTCCCGGCGCAGATGTAATCCGTGCTGTTCGAATGCTTCCGCTAAGTAACGATTACAGTGCTTCATAGCGTCGCCCTGTGCAAACATGCTCTGCCGACAAAATCGATGCAGACCACGAATTTCGTTCTTCTGCTTGGCTCCGGCACACGATGGCTGGACAGCCCTGGACCTTACAGGGTTCGGTAACATAAAAAGGCCGTATCCTCTATAGCTTGCTGGGTCGGAGAATAACGGGCTCTGTGGCTACTGGTGGTCTACAAGCAAATGCGTTGGATGGACAAGTTTTCAAGGCAGGCTTGCAATGAACCTACCCCACTATCTAGAGCATAGGGATGCCTGCGGTGAACACTGGGAGGATTATGCTGCCAGGAGCATTGTGCTTAGGGGACAGCTGAGTACTCTCGTGGTACTTGATGTGCTACACCGGGTGAATGATCTCGAGACGGGTTGCAGGGGTCCACCTCCGCAAGTATGTGGCAGGATGGCCGTGGTACGCGCCTTGGCGATAGTTGACCTCGACTGTGATCCAGGTCTAGATGTACTTGTTCGGGATTTTCGGAAAGTTTTCTTTGAGAGTTTCGATTTCCTTGAGCTTGGCCCTGATGCCAATTCCCTCACTCTTTTTTTTCTTCTGTGCTTGGCGACCTGAAGCTTCCTGTACCACCCGCAACTAGGTACGCATGAATATTCTCTGTTGCATCGTACCTTTGGATAACCAGTCCTGGAGGTAAAATTCGGGCGAAAGTTGAAGTTGTCCCGTCATGTCCAATCCTGCATCTGGGCTGATAATGAGGGTGTGAAAACATAGCTTGGGACAGGGCTCGAAGCTATCGATCTACTCGCAAGTCGAAAGTCAAGGATTCGGGTACTGACGTCGCTCGTAGCGTTGTCAACCTTGGAGCTGCACTCACACGATTCTGCCTTTATCGCCATGTCTCTTGCAGAAATAATTGCGGATTCGAGTCCCGCGTTGGGTTAATTTTTTGCCTTTTTATTTTCTTCTGCTTTTTTTTTCTTTTCTTTTTTTTTTTTTTTTTTTTTTTATATGAGATGATCTGGTGGGATAACTAGAAATCCGGCTAGACTGCAACACTCAAATTCACCATCACCAGAACTCATGAGCTAACAGCATCAGTTCACAAAAACCAATTGCTTCGTTGTAAACAATAATTGCACGCCGAATATGTCGCCGAGTTCACCAAGTCGGGTCGACCTGTGGTCTGCTGAGCTGAACCTTGCAGCACTGAGGACAAAGGCTAGCGCTAATTCTTTTGCTGAGGACCTGGAGAGGCTGATCCGATGATTGATGCCGTTTCGAGTTTTCTTTGGATTGATAGGTAGGTCCTCGTATCTTGAAGAACGTCGTATTCTGGGCAGACACAGTTTCTTGAACATGGACATACACGATGGTCGCTTTAATAAGCTAGAGCTGAAGGTCTTGAAATAATCCCAGGTGCTCCTGGTTTCCATTTTGTTGGTATAAATATCATCCTGTCATATCCTGGATAACCAGGATCAATAGACTCAGTGTCAGTCTCTTTGACAGCTTGATCGTGAGACTGATGTGATCTTCTTGGAAGGGAACTTTATGAGCACAAGCCGGCGAATTAAGCAAATTAGACACCCAAAATTTCAACAGAAAAAGAGGAGCAGAAAAGCTACTGTTTCAAAGAGCGTAATGGGAAGCTGAGCCGGCAAGGCGGGAAACGAAGCCTGGGTTACCCATAGGAACGTCGCCAGGCTCTCCAGGTACCCTCGTCTCTTCGGTAGCGAGGGCTTTCCTCTCCTGCGTCGTGAGGACCCTCCTCTCCTCTGTTGTCAGACAACTCCCTTCTTCTGGGTCCTGCCTTGAGAGACGGTGCGCAGAGCGCGGGGAATCTCGACGAATCGGCACCCTATCTTGGGCTCTTTGATGGGCATTTTGGCGGCGGCATTGAGTGTTTGTCTGGTGTTGGGTGGAGCCATTGCACTTCAGGATTGAGAGACTCAATAGTTTTATACAATAACTGGCTGGGTATACTATGATCATGACTTGGATGTCGTGGCAAAGGTTTACACGACCAAACCACCAAATGCTATCGCGAGCTTGATCCAACAAATGTCCATGCCAGCGGTCACGACCGAAGACAATATGAGAGCTATGTCCTATCCATCGACATGGTCCATAACCGACTCATAGCTTTTACTCCTCGGATGTGTCCTGTCGAAAGAATATGCTATTCAGATGTCATAATAGAAGCTAAGGTTCTAAAGACGTGGCTGTACGGATCTTTTCTTTTGTTGATATCGTCATGATTTCCAGTTTTATCGACGGGGAGTGAGGAGCTTGGTCCTGGGTTTCTTTGTTGGGGCCGCCACGCAGTCCTCGACATCGGCGTGCTCGTAGTTTTTGGTTTCCTTGTCATCATCGGGAGTATATGGAGCGTCGATGTGGGCAGCATAGAGAGACCACTAGTCATCTCGGGAAAGCTGCACAGTATCCTTGCCCTCTTCGAAACGAATGGCGCGGCCGGTGCGCAAGGTTATGCTGCGATCCATAGTGTCCGGGTGCGTTGCTTTGAGTTGGTCTAATGACTGCTCATGGCATCGCTGACATAGTTGGCCATGACATAGCTTTTGCATGCGATCTGGGCTTGCGCATTCTCGTCGCAGCTGGTCCAACGAAGCGGGCGCTTTGTTGATAGTTCGTAACGATTCTTAGCAATCTTGAAACCGCAAACGACTTTGCATCTGCCATCCGACGTGTGGCCTGCTGGCTCCGGCCCTGGCCCTGGGGTGGTCGTATCGGTTATATATATGTATATATACTGGGTGAGAGGTGACGGGCAAAACAGCAATCTATTTTGGCGTGGTAGAAGGGATCATCTTCGCGATCCAACCCAGGCCAATGAAGGCTCTACTTAAGGTCGGCTGGGTGGCTGCAAATGGGCGGACATCCGATCCAGGAGCTATTCCGTTGGTAAGTAATGTTGAAGTGAAAAAATGGTGAAAACAACACCAAAAACGCAAAGGGCAAAATATTGAAAGTACTTTGGTCGTATTTTAGAAGGGGGAAGATGGCGCTGGTGATGATTGTACTGTCATTGCTCACCTAGGCGAGGAATCCGTAGGCTGTTGGGTGACGAACGGAATATTTGGTCTGGCCTGGAAGGATAGATCAAATTTATAATTCAGCCTACCCAAGCGAAGCTCTATTTGAGGTGGTCAGAGTGCTGACCAAAAGGCCCAAGGTCACCTGACGCCGTGAGTCAAAGTAAAGGTATTGATTGGGCAAACAATTTTCCAACTCAAGCAGCTTGGAAATCGGCCATCAAGGTTACGACGTGATCCGGCTTGTTGTCTCCCTTTGTTCACCTGGGAGTATGAAGATTGGTATTATTTAAAGACCGCGCCCGTTTGCGTAAGCAAACTGCAGCTGCAGGAGGGCACGAATCTTCTTATTTCATCTCTTCTAATCTAGTAGGCATAATGAATGTACATACCATCCGTCTACAGATTCCACCGCCTGTTGTAGCTTATACGTTAATTACGTTGTCTGTAAGGTCCATGCTACTTCGTTGGCCGGTCCTTGATTTACAATGACCTTTGCGGGCTCGCAGTTTTGTTGGCATACAGGCATGAATGGGCTCTCTGTTATACCTATCAAAGGAGTCTGGGAAGGAACGACCCTTCAAACAAGATCCATCAGTGCCTTCCCAATTATTATCGCAGGCACCAATAGCATACTTTGTCAATTCAACTCGGAATGTAAACCCAAACACTTGGTTTTTTTCTCGCCCAAAAAAACGTTTATATCGCACCAAAACAAGCGCAAACGCGAACGCACAGTTATCCCACCAGATCATCTCAAAAAAAAAGCAAAAAAAGGCAAAAAATCAACCCGACGCGGGACTCGAACCCGCAACCTCCAGATTACACAGGCTGGTATCCAATTGGATGGATCCGAAGACTTAGAAGTCTGATGCTCTACC
The DNA here is from genome assembly GCF_000002495.2 of Pyricularia oryzae 70-15. NCBI lineage: Eukaryota > Fungi > Ascomycota > Sordariomycetes > Magnaporthales > Pyriculariaceae > Pyricularia > Pyricularia oryzae. Next base: position 2,145,903 of record NC_017851.1, on the reverse strand, counting down.
ATTGAGCCAGCCGGGCATTTGAAGTTGCATTTCCTGGCTCGACTGCCAATTCATATAGCCAAAATCTGACACGCAATTCTAGAATGAATCGCACAACCATCATCAACCCTGCAATCGCTGTCTCGGCACATTTTAATTTTTCGATTGACTGCACTTGGATGGTTTTCACCTTAAATTTCTCGTAATAACTAGTAGGCAAGCCCGATAATTTGGTAATTTGTTGAGCCACTCGGCCTTTAATTGTTGAACCTCAAGCCTTGAAGCAAGCCTTTGGAAGTAAGATTATATGCCGAGCGCCACCTGCTACTTAGCTCCGGTTGCCTAGCTGTGTAAGGAATACGGTAATTTTTTTGGAACATTCACAGGTCTAGAACTTTGACAATTCATGCGCCATACCCCTTGGTGGCAGATTCTCATGTCTTCTTTATTGCTCTCTCCTCTCATCGCTTATCTCATTCAATACGATACACTCCATTTATTACCCTTTTGCAGCGAAACAATGGTTTCTTGGCGCGCTCCATATTCAGGTCGGAGCGTAGGTCACCTGAAGTTCAAATTCTGCAAAGTTGGCAGGCCTTCTGATGCTAGAATCCACATGCGGCTCAGGCTGCCCTGGCCCTTGTGGACCGCTGCAGGAAATGCGCTAAACTTTTTTTTTTTTTTTCAAGGTGTGCGTTCTTAATGTTTGCTCCACGTGGCCTGGGGAATATTACGCGAACACGTCGCGGTCAAAGGATTGTGTAATTGAATTTGAAAGTCGACTGCGACAGTGGTTCAAAGTCTTGGTTGTCCGTTCAAAACATCACATACGTTCGATACCTCAATTTCATAAAGCCTCGCCGCGTGTCGAGGGCTCCTATCAGCCAGTGTTGGACCTAGGATCGCCAAGACCTCTGGGCACACCTCGAACCCGTCTTGGTGGACGATCTGAGACTTGGCCCGGCGGGAAGACCGCGCACTTCAACGTCGCACGTATTACAAGGCGACCCTAATAATGCTTGAGCTAGCACAAGACGTGTTTGGCGATTGCTTGTTTGGCTAGGCTTTGTTGGCATGTGGACGTGGGCGTCCCCGGATTGCTTTTCTACAGCGTGCTGGGTAGGACATTTATTTTCCAGTTCCTTCATGAACGAACGGGCATGGATCAAAAAAGGCACAAGTGTCCAACTCACGAACGATGCACCATCGTTGTACGGATAACCGCCCCCTGCGGTTTGTCTGTTGCCGGCTTCCTGCTCGGCACCGTGGTTCGCAGGCTCAGGTGGGGCACCAAACCGAAAATAACAACAACAACCTTGTCAAGTTGTCAGACTTCTCCATCTCGCACAGATCACAGGAAGAACAAACAACCCGACCGACCCCGCGAGAAAATTTTATTGTGACGACTGGGCCAACCAAGTCAAACCCGCCCACAAGGTCCTGGAATGAAACCTCCTTGCCTCCCCACCTTTTAGCAGGCAGTGTCGACCAGGTAGCCAGGCGCTGGCAGGTTTCGATGGCCCAATGGCGGGGGACGTAATTATCGCCGTGCGTGGCCATGCGAACATGATCCGATTCCCCCCAAAAAATCTCTCATTCTCCATGGGGGAAACTGACATTCCCCGCGCTGACCCCAAACATTTCCTTGTCGAAGTGCTAAATTTGAGATGAGATCAACGAGCCAAAAAGGCTGATAAACAGTGCGAGTCGTGACCTTGTGACCTAGAGATCGTCGGTCACCCAAACCGGGCTGTTGGCTTGCATGTTTTCCATGTCACGTCGCGACGGTCATATCACAAAGGTGGATGGATGGATGCACGTGTCTTCTTTCTGGAAGCCCAAATTATACAGGCTAGCTACCATGGCTTGGTTAAACTTACCAAAAGCAAGCACCTACCTACCTGTCTCTAGTAATACCTCCGCACGAAGCAATGTAAGCATAAGTCACCTGCAGCGTCGAGAAATTCAATTTCGTCCATCTGGGATCATCTTAGATACCTACCTACCTTACCTACCTAGGTAGGTATACGGAGTACACCTTAGTGTTTGTGTGGCTGTTGCATAATGAATGCACTGCAACCATACTCTTTATCCCCCCTCTTCATATTCTCTTGGCGTACAGGTTCTGCACTTGGCCACTGAGAAGCATTTTTTCAAGCTCTTCGAGCCGCGAAAGAGCCGTTTTTGCCGAGAGCCCAAGCTTTCTGACCAAGTGCCGCCGAGTACCGGATTGATGAACATCAAAGGCCTGCCGTTGCGTCACACTGGAGGGCGGCCAACTGCAATTTTCTTTACACGAGAAAAGCATTACGGAAGGTTTCGCATCGAATCTGCCGGGGGATTCCGTCAATTACGACATGTATACGACGAAACCACTCATTTCAGCTCAGCCTGTCCAATTTACACTGGGTGCTCGAGCTTTCATTGACGGAGACCTCCCCCCGACAGCGAGGACTGCTACTGTAGCACTGTAATACCGACCCAACCTTGCTCACCCACCCAAGCTCGTGCAGAACCCCACAAGTCGCTCTGCCATACGGTCCAGGCCTTTGTGTCCTTATCATGGGTCGCTTTCTTTTGACGGTAAAAGCACCGCCTAGCGTGAACATGAGATTGACTCAAGCCAAGCAAGCCACATACAAGCAACATACGGAGTACAGAGCAGAAAAAAAGAGCAAAATAGGAATTACAAGGGGAAAAAAAAGTATCAAGCTTTTATGATATTCACCGCAACTCTGACTCCAGAAAAGCCTCTCGATGTAGTGTGGTGTAGATCAACAACACATTCTGACAACACACATTCTGGCAATTGGCTGACGGGACCGGAAATCGGCCGAGCTGAGGATGCCCGGCGGACCCGTTTGCCATGACTTTGCTGCGACATGTAACCGGGAGGTTCAAGGCTTGGCGATGGGGTTCGTGCCACCACGAGGAAAAGAACATCCCACACTACAGCAAATATACCAGGCCGCCAAGTGGCTAAAGAAGCAGGGGTACCAAGTGGAAAGTGCAAGGAGGCGTGTGAGATAATGAACAGGACCCCTCTTTCCTTGTCTCGGCGGCCTGCCTGAGAACTTTAAAAAAGGTCTCAGACTCCCGCGTTCTTGTCTCGTCAATGTTCCTGGGTTGCTTTTTGTGAAGTGCCTGTCCAGCGCGAGAGAAAGGTCAAGTCTTGCCATCTTCACCTTCCACAGCTGAATTGTTACCCTCCTTCCTTTCCTCTCGCCTAACCTCGAAGCAAGACGAGAAAGAAAAGAAAGAAGAAAAAAAAAGAGACGAAATGGCTTCCCCTTCACAAAATGAGCCGGCGGACCCTATCGCAAGGGGCGTCTTCCCGGCGGCCAAACAGGCGTTTGGCGACCTGTTCAAGTGGAAGCAGCGCGTCGTGGTGACCAACGAGGTGGGCGAGCAGCACACCGAGTGGCAGTCGCCGGCGCCGCTCAAGAACCCCATCAGCCTGATGGCGCAGCTGTCGGCCAAGGACTGGCTCTTCTTCATCGTGGGCTTCGCGGCCTGGAGCGCCGACGCCTTTGACTTTCACGCCCTCTCCATCCAGACCAAGAAGCTGGCCGACTACTACGGCACCACAAAGACGGAGATCACGACGGCTATCACCCTGACCCTGCTGCTCCGCAGCGTGGGAGCGGCCATCTTTGGCCTCGCCGGTGACAAGTGGGGACGCAAGTGGCCCATGGTGGTCAACATGATTGTGCTCGGTATTTTGCAAATCGCCACCATCTACAGCACGACTTTCCAGCAGTTCTTGGCCGTGCGAGCCTTGTTTGGCCTGTTCATGGGTGGAGTGTAAGTTGTGTTTTGTCCAGTCTCTTGCTTTTTGGCCATTGTGTGCCCATCCCTCCTGAAACCGTCACTGACCTGTTGCATTCTAGTTATGGCAATGCTATCGCCATGGCTCTCGAGAACAGCCCAGTAGACGCACGTGGTCTCATGTCGGGTATCCTCCAGCAGGGTTACTCTTTCGGCTACGTCTGCGCAGCATGCGCCAACCTCGGTGTTGGTGGCGCGACCGACAGCTGGAAGACGGTGTTTTGGATCGCCGCCGGAATCTCAATCGGTGTCGGCCTCATTCGCTGCTGCTTCCCCGAGTCGCAGCAGTTCATTGAAGCACGCAAGCTCGGCAAGAACAAGGCCAACCCGGTTGCTTTCTGGGAGGAGACGAAGAAGATGCTGGCTGCAGAGTGGAAGCTGTGTCTCTACTGCATCGTGTTGATGACTTGGTTTAACTGTGAGTTCTTTAAGGGGTTTTCCGATATTGCTAATTGGTCATCATGCACAAACAAAGCTAACATGGAGACTTTTCCCCCATTTAGTCTACAGTCATACTTCTCAGGACAGCTACACCACCTTCATGCTCTCGGAGAAGGAGCTCGACAATGCCGGCGCGTCGCGTGCCTCCATCTTGATGAAGGCTGGAGCCTGTGTTGGCGGCACCATCATCGGCTACGTCTCGCAGTGGCTCGGACGCCGTCGCGCCATCATCCTCAGCGCCCTGATCAGTGCCTGCTTGATCCCGGCCTGGATCCTCCCTGCCGGCGAGCGCTCGCTCTCGGCTTCGGGCTTCTTTATGCAGTTCTTTGTGCAGGGTGCCTGGGGAGTCATCCCCATCCACCTGAACGAGCTGTCGCCAGCCGCCTTCCGTTCGTCGTTCCCCGGTATCACCTACCAGCTGGGTAACATGATCTCGTCGCCGTCGGCCCAGATTGTTAACGCCATCGCCGAGACCAACTTCATCCGCAACCACAAGGGCGACATTGTCGAGGCCTACGGTCCGACCATGGGCATCGCCACCGCCATCATCGCCATGGGCATCGCCACGTGGACGGCGTTTGGACCCGAGCGCAAGGGTCGCAAGTTTGAGCAGGAGCTGCCGGCCGGCATCGCCGACGTCCCTCGTGAGAAGAGCATTGACGATGACCTGGAGGCTGGCCACGGTGGGGAGAAGCCAGATGCTACAACTGCCGAGAAAGTATAAAGACTTGTGGCCCGGCTGGTGAATTGCGAATCATTAAATAGGTTTTGGAAAGGGAAATAAGGGATTATTTTGTTACAAGGGCAGGGTTTTTTGCGAGTATTCTTTCTATACATTCTTATTCTTATACATTGGGGAACCAAAGCATCCATAGATACCTAAGTGCGCGTCATTTATTTCTTCATCCTTTGTCCGTATTACTATCGACACGGTGATTTCTCTTGCATTTGATGGGACAATGAGGGAAGTCTTTGTGTCATTGTATGGGGGGCAGGAGACGGAGTTGGTGATGAAACTTGTGCTATATTCCTCTTTTTGTCTCGATGTTTGTATGTGCCAGTTGACTCACATTTCACCCAGTTGGTGTGACCTTGGATCAATGCTTGCATACCTACCTACGTTGGGTTGTAGGTGCAGACAATACGTGGCGGTCCTGAGGTGGAACACGATGGATTTATTTTCTTACGTCCCTGGAACAGAGGTAGAGACAGACAGGCAAGTCCCAGAACCTACCACGGCTCTAATGTTGAAGGGCTTGAGCTGACGACGGAGAGCAATACGGCAGTCATATATGGTCCTCGCTCCATACACGAACCACAAGTAAGCAGGCGACATCAGTTTGACGCAGTATCAGCATATTCATCACAAGAAAATCGTCTTTCTCAAGGTAGGAACTCAAATTCAAGATGGTATTCTCGTAAGAACCCCCCAACGCCAGCCGGCCCTAAACAACTAAAAAGACAAAAAGAAAAATAAAAGGAATGTAGTAAACACTGTTGCGTGCCAAATCTAGCAAATTCCATATATACCACACCTCATGAGATGCTAATCCAGGTATTTACGCACAAGCAAAAAAAAAAGGTTAAAAAACAAAGAAGGAAAGTTCAAACATGGCCGTCCAACAGTCCCATACATCAGAACTGGCGCGACGCTATCCTCTGCTGCTGCTCTTCTGACGACAGGCTCTTGAACTCGGCAACGTCCCTGTCCCACTTTGCGACGCAGACGGGATCCCAGTTGCAGCGCTCGACCTCGCCGTAGGCCGGGTGGCTGAAGCGCGGGTGTCGGCTGGGCCAGTTGGAGGCGTGGTAGTGGTGCTTGACCAGGGCGCCCCTCGCGTTGTGGTTGCCAGAGTCGGAGTGGCCCTGGCCGGCGGCAAAGGCCTCGACGTCGAGCACCAGGATGCGGCTGACCACCTTGGACTCGTCCAGGTCGTGAAAGTCGTCCCACGTGATCTCCTTGCCCGACTTTGAGGGCCTCTTGGCCAGGCGGCCGCCGGCCTCTTCGAGCTTCATGCGCATGTTCATGTCCTCGAGCACGGCGATGGTGAAGGCGGACGGTCCGGTGCCCGAGATGACCTTGTCAAAGTCGAGCTGGACCTCGGAGACGCCGACGCCCTGCTCGACGGCGACGTCATTGAGCCAGCTCATGATGTTCTCGATGAGGTTGAGCATGACGGTCAGGCGCGGCTTGGCCATAAAGGTCCACTGGCAAAAGGACTGGCTCTTGGAGCCGAGGATGGGGTGGCTTCGGAACTGCGGCTGGTCAATCTCGACGCCGATCACGAGGTCGATGTCCTCCTCGTTGTACCTCTCGGGGATGAAGCGGTGCACCGGCTTGAGCGCCTCGACGTCGATGTCGGCATAGACGCCACCCTCGGCGTACATGACAATATACCTCAGCAGGTCGGCCTTGATGATGGTGGCGTTGACGTTGCGGTAAAACTCGACAATGTCGGGCCTGTCGAAGCCGTCCGGCCCAAAGTGGTACTCGACGTAGCCCATGTCGTTGTCGTCGGTCAGCACCTCGTAGCGAAAGTTTGGGTTCCGCGCCGTCCACGTCCTCGCGGTGAGGGAGTCCCGCTCCGCAAACGACATGGGGTCCACCTTCCACGTCTGCCATATCTTGCGCGGGAACTTGGCCGGCACGGATCCCGCCCCCTGGAGCTTCTTGCCCTTGCTGAGGTAGTCCTTGTAGGCCTCTCTCCTGATGGCGAGGCCCCTCCCGCGTCCGCCCACGCCGGTCCCGGGCACCGAGATGCCGACAATGTCGGCGTTGAGTATGAGGAGGATGATGCAGATGCACGCCAGATACAAGGGCAGGCAGCGCCTGATTTGTGTTGGTAGGCGGTTCCGGAGGCTGATGGCCGGCTTGAGGTTGCCCATGCCCATCTTTGGGGAGAGCGGAGATAGGGGCGAGCCCAGAAGTCTTGGGGAGCCCATGATTGAAGGATGAATGTGTGTGTGTGTGTGAGTGTGTGAGTGGGTATCAAAGTGCGAATGTGGCCGCTGGCCCTGTCCTCACGAGGACGGTTTGTATAAAAGAAAAAATAAAGATCTGTCTCTTTTGGCTCGACCTCTTCCAAGCCTCTTCCTAGCTGCCTCTTGTAGTTTTATTGTTCTGCAATGTTGTAGAAGCTCAAGACAGACGTCAGAGCCCAAGATATCGACTGCCAAGGTTGGTAAACAGGTTGATGCTTTTTGTTCTTTCCTGGGGATGGTGTCAACTCAAAAAGAATGATGAGTTGAGGGATAGGATAGCTGCTTCTATCCCGACCAGCACCTTTTTTTTTGTCCAAAGAATAGAGAAGAATGCCTGGGGATGGATGATGGATCAGAGGGACGATGACGATTTTTGACAAAATGCCCAGCAATGAACTTTTTTGAGTTTATACAATCCTGTAGCACGGACGAAGAAGGACGACAAGGCGAGCAAGCACAAGAGGCATCAAAACGTGTAGTGCAGGACACGAGGTGACACTGTAGAAATCGAGACGATTAAAGGACCAAAAGTTTCGAGTCTGATATTTTCGAGTCGGAGGCGCAACGCGCGGACCGGACGGGGGAAACAAAGGTGGGAAAAATAGCAACAATAACGTCACGCCCCCAAAGGGCCATCTGTCTCTCTCTCTCTCTCTCTCTTTCTCTCTGGCTTAGGTTCCCCCGGGGGGTGGCACGCCATCAGGTCTGTCAGGGGTAACCAACGAAAAGAGGAAAAAAAAATCCAGCTTTTCCTTACCATCACCCGGGTCGCCGATAAGCGATGCTAGGCTAGGACTACGATACTAACGAAAGTAGCACGTGAATGACTGCCTAAAAAAATTAATTCCGCATTAACCAAACTGTTTGATGTAACCCGGCACCATCTCTGGAGGGGAGTTTGAGCCGAGGGGGGGAGAATGGACGTACGACGTATGGGGGAGGGGGATGTGGGTAGCAAGCATGCTTCGGGAAGCGCATTACGCCACAGGATACGAGTGAGTTGAGTTGGTGCATCTTCAATCTCAATGGTACCTTGCGAGCTTGGGCAGACCAGAACCAGGCTTGAGGCTTGCAGATTTGGACCCAGTAGAAATTGCAGGCGTTTTGCGGGGGGCGGGGGACCGCCATCGCAAAGGGTGACAAGAACCCCGACTGGACAACAGATTTCCCAACATGGAAATTGATGTTTGTTGCGCTGCGATTGTAGACAGGGATCTTGTCGCGCTTCGTGGGCGGTGGAGTCTGTCCCTGGCCAATCGACTCGGCTGGACTACAGCGGACTTGCAAAAAAGGTACAGTACTACTGAACACTAACAACTCGTTATCCCTGTACTGTACCCCATACGGCACGACGCTGAGTGAGGGGGAATGCCGCGGTGCATGAGTGTACAGTATCACTCGGTACGGGGACTAGCACAAAAGTAAGCACAGTAAACCGACTGTGGTACAAAGAAACAGCAGACCGCCGCTCGAGAGGATTTGGAAGTTCAGTTCGGAAAAAAAAAGGGAAATAATTGGCCGCATCTATCGAACCGCCCTGGCACTCCAATGACGTGATGTTTTATTTTTGTTTGTTACTCTGTAGGGGTTTTTTTTTTCTCTTTTTTTCTGGTGTGCACAATTCGAGGTCGGATTATTCAACAACACCCCTGCCTTGTTATTTTAGCGTGACAGGCTGATAATCGTATCGACGGCAAAAGAAGAGGTAAATTTCTTCGAGAACAAGGAACGCGTACCCTGGGAACCGTTTGCGCTTCTCAGGGCAAGCAGGGAACTCAATTTGGGCCCCACGTTCTCGGACGCGGACGGATTCGATTAACCTTCAAGGCTGCACGAATCAAAACGACAAATTGGATGATTTTGATTATGTCAAGGGCTGGGTTTTTGACTTTCTTTTTTTTTATTATCTTCCTTTTTTTGACTTCTTTTTGGAGTGACATGGACAATTTAAGACCAAGGCAGCTTAGGGCCCCTGAGTGGCCACCCGCAGATGAGATGCTTTTTCAGGGCCGTTCAACGGTGGCGGTCTGGCATGTGTGTCGGGGGGTGGGGCTGGAGATGGCGAGCGTGGTGTGAGACACACTACTGGCGGACTACGAAGTACAATCTGTCAGGGACGAGCGATTTTCTACGGATCGAGTGCCTGGCAGGCTCAGAGCGTATCTACCTTGGGGCAGGTACCTAAGATTGCTAAGCTGCCTCCTTTTGGGTGAATTGACGAGCTAAACGCCACGCTAAGTGGGTAAGGTAGGAAGCGATCTCTCTCTCGCAAGCATGGATCGCCCTCTCGGCTTTCTAATTTGTAAAGTCTCTCCCCTTCCTTTTTGTCTACTACTTACTCCACTGGTAGGAGATTTTTCCCGACACAGTATGCATGAATGTTCCTCTGTCAGCGACTCTCGGATAAATGACCCAAGGGCATTTGTACTGTAACAAAGGCAAAAAGTGTAATTCAAGGTCGTCAGATGTAATACCAGAGTAAACGACGTCTGAAATCTCATGTCAGGTTCTTGAGCTGCTGTACAGTAAGTAAATCTCGATGCAGGATGCGCGGCGCTTCCTAGTCAGAGCGCGAGGGACCAGCAAGCACAGCAAGCAGCAAGCAGCAAGCTGTAATTCCCCGTTACACCCGCCAATGCGAGCAGGCATTCTAAACCTTGTGCAAATGTTTTTGGATCACCCACGCTATTGCCGCAGCAAGTAAGCCGGCCCGCCACACACCCCCATCTTGATAGCTCGCTTGGCGAAGACGACATGCTGCAGTGTGACAAGCAAGACCTGTACTCTGGTACTACCTTGCGAAGTAACTTTTGTTGCCAGTAACCACACAACTTATCTACCGGTACCTACCTACCTACCTACCTGGTACCTACCTCGCATACAGTCGTTATTGGGTCACAAACAAACATCGATAACCCCTCATCAACCTCGGCAGCTTTTCTTTTTTTACAATTCAGTGGGACCACTTCCCCGGCATTGTCGAATCCGTTTTGTTTGACGGCCTCTTTGGGCCTATTTCCATTTTCGTTGTCCAAAAATCCACGGTGGCTCGCTTACGCACTTTTTTGATTTCAACTCGCAAATCCTGGCACTTGTCAGCAAACAAAATACGCAGAATAAGCGGCTTGCCTTCGATCCATCCGATTTCCTCCCGCCCGTCCCATCCTACCACTGCCACAATTGTTGCATCGCATCCCGTCACTCCGAGCGGTGCAGCTACCGAGACACGGCGTGGTTTCCAACTACAGACCTCGACTGTTTTAGCGTGACGTAGGCCACCCCCCTTCTATAACGTTTACCAGTCGGCCGGGTGGGTATGACCATTGCAAGCTTTCTTACTATCAAGTTCGGAGTGAAAATGTTATGAGTCGTATTCAACAAAGTCTGGGTGAATGACTTTAACAAAAAAGATAACAACCAAAACCAAGGGCAAACCACCACCAACCAGTATTGATCCGCTCGGGCCCTTTGATTGATCTTTTGCTCAGCCACTGCAAAAGACGTGTCTTCCGTCTGAAGAGGGCTTTTTTGAGTTTTTTTTTGTTCTCTCTACTGGACCGAGACAGCAGATATTCCCCTCCAAAACCAACGGTTGCTTCTTCCCGTCTCAATCCATCTCGGCGAACAAACTCACATTTTGACACATCACATTACCTTCCTTTCGGGGAGGCATACATTCGCTACACCGAAGAAATCAAGAAATAAAAAGGAAATGCCGCCAAACCAAGGCATACTCGACGGCGGTGGCCAATGGGAGGAAACAAAGGATGAGCTCTACTACGACAACCTGAGTAGCGCGTCCAGCGATGGCAGCCTTAGTCCCATCGGCAGCCTCAAGGGCGGCATTCCGGCCGGCGGCGGCAAGAGTTTTCTCGGCCGAGCGGCATCTTCGCTCCTGTGGCGAGCAAGAAGCCCTCAGACGGCACGGGGCGACCTGAGACGGACGGCGTATCTCGACGGCGTCCGTGGCTTTGCCGCGTTCATGGTCTACCTGCAGCACCATCAACTGTGGGCGCACAGCCAAAAGGATCACAACGTGCTGGAGTCCTCGTTTGGCACCAACGGCCAAGTCTACCTCGCCACGCTCCCCGGGGTGAGGGCATTTTTTATCGGTGGCCACTTTGCCGTCGCCATATTTTTCATCATATCCGGCTACGTCCTGTCGACCAAGCCCCTGTCGCTCATCCACGCCGGCGACCATGGCCGCCTCTCGGAGAACGTCGGGTCCGCCCTCTTCAGGAGGTGGCTGCGGCTGTACATACCGCTGATCGTGACGACGTTTGCTTTCATGGCGTTCTGGAACGTCAGCCGGATCTGGGTGTACGGCATGGTGCACGAAAAGACGTTTAGGGACGAGCTCTGGCGCTGGTACTCGGAGGGCAAGAATTTCACCTTTGTCTTCACGCAGGGCGGGGACCCCTGGTTTCGGTACAACCCTCACCTGTGGTCGATACCGGCAGAGTTCAAAGGCTCCGTGGTGGTGTACACCACCCTGATTGCACTGTCTCGATGCACCCGCAACGCGCGACTCTTGTGCATGGTTGGTCTGATGTACTACTTTATGTACATTGCCGACGGGTGGTACGGGGCCATGTTCATCATGGGCATGTTTCAATGCGAAATCGACCTGCTGTCGGCGAGGGGGGAGCTGCCGTCGCTCCTGGCGAGGTATAGCGGCGTCGGGCCCGTCAAGAAGCTCGTCATGTGGCACCTCTTTGCCCTGGCCGTCTACCTGGGCGGCGTCCCGTCCCACGACCTCAAGATCGAGACCCTCCGGACCAACCGGGGCTGGTACTACCTGTCGTTCCTCAAGCCGCAGGCAGTGTTTGACTACAAGTGGTTCTACCTCTTCGTGGCGGCCTCCATCGCCATCGCCGTGATCCCGCGCCTGCCGCCGCTCAAGCGCTTCTTCGAGACGCGCTTCTGCCAGTACCTGGGCCGCATCTCGTACGGTCTGTACCTGGCCCACGGGCCCATCATCTGGCTGGTCGGGGACCGCATCTACACGGCTGCCGGGTGGCACGGCGAGGAGCAGGTCAAGAACCTGCCGGGCTGGGTCGACAAGTTCCCGCTGCCCAAGACGGGGCCTTTCGGGATGGAGCTGGGCTACCTGCTGCCGCACCTGGTCCTGCTGCCGCTGACGCTGTGGGTGTCGGAGCTGGTGACGCGGTTCGTGGACGAGCCCAGCGTGCGCTTCTCGCAGTGGTTGTATGGCAAGACGCTGGCTCCCAAGCCTATCAAGGCGATAGGGGAGGCGTAGTGGTATGATGTCATGTTTGCATTTTTGGGTGGTCTTTTTTTTTTTCTATCTCTTTTCTTTCTTATTAATTGGGGCTGTATTTGCATTTTGCAACAGCCCAGTCGTTTCCTAGACGATTGTCAAAATTGAAGCGTGGTCTGTTGCCTATTTTGCTTTTTTCTCTTTTCTTTTCTTCTTGGTGGTCTGGACTATTCCCACGTTTGTCTTTTTGCTCCCGATCTGCCCCCTTTCTCCATTTCCTGTGGAAATTTACATACATGGCACGATAGTCTTGATTGGTATACATGACGTACTTGTATGAGGAACGATAGATACACGCAGTACAATCATAAAAAAAAGGAACAAATTTGCCGTACAGGATAACGAGTCAATATCACATGCCGGCCCATGTCGGGACATTCGAGAAGAGCGGGTACGCTTCAATACTTCCCCCACACCCCGGCGTATTTTCCCCGCATGATCGAACACCCCCGGTTCAACTATTGGGGGGTGATTTCCATCTTGGGAAGCGAAGAGCATTTGAGATCGTCAACCCTCCCCCCTGTTTCCCACTCCACGCCCTGTCCAACCAGTCAGTGGTGGGGGTTCAAGCAGGAACCAGGGCTTGGTCTAGTCCAGAATCGGCCTAGTCTAGCTCCAGTAGAATGCACATCTTTCGGCTGCCATGGTTTTTGCAATTCGCACGTCTTTCCCACCTGCCGGCCATCATTCGTCAAAAAACATTCAACTACCATGCTGCCTCTGCTGCGTAAATCGATGCGATCGGCGGGGGAGAGAGAGGGGAGGGGCTTTGCCTACAAACCACATGTCAAAACGTTTGGGGTTAAACAAACCCGAACCTGCCACCCGTGTGGTTCGGGTTGAATTACCAGGTAAGGAAGGTTATGTACCTACCTACCTTATGTCTGCAGTGGGTCGTTGCGGTAGATCTCAATCAGCATTTTTGCGTTTACTACGACGTACGGTATCTGCGCAGTACAAGGTACTGGGCACTCCCGTCCCAGAAACCTTTTGCAAAGCTGTGCAGCGCTAGTGAAAGGGAGCTAAAGAACCGAGTTTGCAAATCATGCAAACCACGCAAACCACGCAAACCTCGAGGTTAGTGCAGGGGGTTTTTAGCAGAGTTCGCACGCTACAACGAAGCTTCCCGTCAAGCCGTCCTTGACAGGTGTCCAGGCCGCTTAGCATCCCTACCCAGGTACCTTGGGTAGGTACCTAGCTGGATCGTCGGGACCGTACAGATCCGTTTTACCCGTTCCAGAGGGCGCCAAATCTCTGGGAGCTGTCAACTGTCGCTGCTGCAGAAATGAGTAGTGGTCGTGACCTATTATTGTAATTCCGCTACTCATTTCCGTCGGCACTGGGGGGACGCAAAACACACTCCCAAAGCAAAGCAAAGAAACCTCCTTGAGCTCAGTAGTCAGTCGCCCCATCTGAAAGTTTCTGTTGGGTCGAGTCAAAAAAAGCAAGAAAAACAAAAAAAGACGGAAATAGAAGCTGGGTTCCTTGATTTTCTTAGTCAGTTAAAAAATCGAAAGACAGTGTGAAGGATCATGGTTTTCAGGGAGGCAAGGCGATTCTTCGTCCTATACGTGCCCCTGATCACAGCCATCTTCCTCAGCATTCGTCTGATCCGAAAACACACCACCGTCCAGCAGCCGAGCCAGCAGCTGCTATGGGCACACCCGGTGTCGGCGAAATGGGGCGCGAGGCCGAATCTCCAAGACGCAGCTGTAGCAAAGCACATTGAGACAGACGACGGCAGCGACATTCCCGCAGCAGGGGGAGCAGCAGCAGCAGCCGCAATCCCGCAGCGACATGAAGAAAAACCTCATTCGCCGCCCGACGCAGCTCAGATGGTCACCACGCAGACGGCGCCCGAAAAGCTCGGCGATTTGCTGCCGCCGATTGATGCCTTTGATGGCGCATCTCAGGCGGTCCCGGAGACGCACGTCGTCGTCTCTTCTTCGGGGGCCCTGGACCCTGTCGGGGCACCCAAAGCGCCGGGGGCAGGCCTGAAGGAGGCCAAGAGGCCCTTCACGCGGCTCGTGTTCGGCGGCCGCAGCGCCATCAACCCAAACGTGCTGCCGCACCCGACCAAGAGGGACACGTACGTCATGGTGGCGCAGGAGCACCCGCCGCCGCCCGACTCGTTCGGAAGGTTTACCGAGCTCACGTGCGACGCGGCCGTCAACCGCCGCGGCGAGCTGGCCTGCGTCACCTTCCCCGTCGCGCTGGCCATCGAGCCGACCAAGACCAGGGGCAATGCCTGCGACGATCCGGCCAGGCCCGCGCTGGAGCTGCTGCAGATCAACCAGGGCCCCCACGACGCGCGCGTCTTCCTGGGCCCCCGTGGCGGGGTCCCCCTGGTGTCGTACGGGAGCAACTCGGGGTTCACGTGCTTTGGGCAGTGGATACAGGATTTCCGGCTGGTGAGCCGCTGGGGCGAGCAGCAGCAGCAGCAGCTCGACGACGCCGACGACGCCCAGACGGGTGTGGCGCCGGTGGACAAGACCATCACGATGGCGGGCGAGCTCTTTGCGCGCGGCACCGAGATGCAGCGGCCGCTCGGCGACGGCTACTCGCCGGTTGAAAAGAACTTTTTCGTCTTTTGGGACCGCGACGGCGCCATGCACGCGCACCACGCCATGCACCCGAGGCGGGTGCTGGGCCGGCTGAACGCGGACGGCAGCGTGGGCAGGGACCTGGGCCCGGACACGGCGGCGGCGGACGGGGCGTGCATGGGGCGCCACCTGCCGGCCCTGGAGAGGGTTTCGTTCCTGTCCGGGCCGGGCGACGAGGACGACTCGGTGCACCAGTCGACCAACTCGCTGGCCGTCACCATGTGCCGGCGCGGCGAGGCGGGCTGCGAGCCGTCGGCGGGCAACACCTTCATCGCGACCGTGGTGCAGCACAAGCGCTACCGCGGGTTCCGGAGCTCGTACGAGGCGTACGTGGTGCTGTTTCGGCAGGAGGCGCCGTTTGCGCTGCACGCCGTGTCGCGGCGGCCGCTGTGGATCCCCGGGCGGAGGAGGGCGCCGGAGAGGACCGAGATGTTTTACATCACGTCGCTCAACTGGATGAGGCCGGGGCAGGGCTACCACGGGTACCTGGACGACGTGATACTGGCTGGGTTCGGCATCGAGGACGCGAGGCCGGCGGTGCTGGACGTCAGGGCTGAGGATTTGTTTCAGGACATGGGGCTGTGCTGATCTTGTTTTGTTGTTGTTTGTTTACTTGCACGATACCATTTGCTATTATTGTACACGAATGCGAGAGCCACTTTTTTCCCCAGGGGGCTCCTCTGCCAAGATGCTAATTACCGCCTTTGGTCATTACTTGCGATCCCACCCTTTTCAAGTCTGGAACCTGCCGTCTTGTATCCGGTGCCGAAACGCAACTCAGCTGTGCGACTCGTGTTAGCAGTCTCTCCATCTTTCCACCATGTTTCCACCATCGTTTCTTCGAGGATGCAGCAAACTCACCACTGCCCAGACGACCGGCGCTGATCCGTAAACGCAATGGTCATGTCGTCGGTCCTGAGACTCGCCAGCGTGGCGCCGCCGCTCGTGGTGAGCAGGTCCCTAAAGTTGACCACCATGAACACATCCCGACTGGTCGAGGTGGCGGACACGGCGGTGGAGATGCGGTCGGTCTTGAGCCAGGGCTGGCCAAAGACGTAGGCGGCGCCGCTGAGGCTGGTCTGGGAGGCGGCGGACCCGACGATCCTGCCGGGGGTGACGGCGTAGGCGGCCTGCAGGCTGCCGACGACGGCGGCGGGCAGCTCCGCGAAGCCGTGCTGCGTGTTCTCGACCACGGCCGTGATGCAGCCGACGGGGTAGCGGGCCTGCACCACCACGGCGCACGTCTTGTCGCGGTCCGACGCCGGCGTCAGCTCCGCTGCGAACTGGTCAAAGCCCAGCGTCACCGCCGTCCGGTCCAGGCTGACCTGGCTGGTGAAGGTGCCCGGCGGGCAGCCGTTGCCCGCCACCGTCACGCTCTGGATCTGGATCTGGTCGCCCACCGGGAGGGTCTGGCGACGCTCGAGGGGGCTGGTCGGCGCTGCGGTGGCCAGGGGGAGGAGGAGGAGGGTGGGTGCCAGCCTCATTTTTTGGAAGGGTTGGGAGGGGTTTGTGGAGTGGGAGGATATGTGCAAGGTGATGTGGTGATGTGTGTGGAAGGTAATGTGTGGGGGTGTTGCTATGCAGTCTGTGGGAATGGAGAGATGGCTGGTTCGTATCACCAAAAGAGACACGATGGCCTGTCGGCTTGACCCCGTTTTATACATGATCTCGGTCGGTATGGAAGCCCTTTGGACTAGAGCTAGAGAGAACAGGCAGCACTGAAGCATCCCACGACATGGACGACACCGAGATCGGCACTCCCTGGAAAGTTAGGATCAACGGGAGTCCCGGGGTGGTGCAATAGCAGGAAGCGAAAAGGCGCAGGCATCTCGTGAGTGTTCAGCTCTGGTCTTTTTTTCTCTCTCATTCAGGGTGGGCTCTCAGACCATACCTAGCGCCGCATGTCCCGTCCTTCCAAGAACCAATATTTGCGCCTGAGGGTGTCATCAAAAAGTCCGAGTGTGTGCCTCTGGGATGCGACTATTGGTAAAGGAGGATGGAGAGTCCTAAAGTGGAAGCCGCAATGGCGACGTACTGGTGCTGGACTTTTAAGCCGAGTTGAGCAATGTACCTAGAACACGAGCATCTGTCAAAGTAGTATCCTTTATCTCGTCTGGGCAAATATTCTAGATCATGGCGTACAAGAGGAGCCGCAAAACAAACCCCTGGTTAGACTTGTTTGCTGCAGCGGCCGACGGGCGTATCCATATTGGATTCCGTCGCTTGTCGGTCGCCAATCGACCCATTCCTCGCTACCACCACTTGTCCAGAAAAAAGTACAGAAATAATTACATGCTCAAGTTACGTACTCGGGAGCCCTCGCCGACAAAAGTGTGGGTCAGATACCCTCTGCCGTGTCCCCCATGACCCCCCTCGGGGGAGGATTTGCTGACCACCAGAGCAGCGTGGGCTAAGCCTCGACGAGTCCTGCGAATACACACCATGCAGCAGGCGGCCGGGTTGCATCGTGAGCCGTCCCGTTTTTGGGTAGGATTACGTGCGGGGGAGACATGATGCTACCTACGACACATGTATATTTTAAAATACCAAACTCACCAGGCAAGTGCTGGAGGGGTAGTCTATTGGTTGTTCTTGCAGTTTTTGTCGGCTTCTCCTGGATTTCTTTCCGGGGAAAGAGCACTCCAACGAGGCTTCTTTTATGGGTGGAATTCGCGCACGAATGGCCATCTCCGCCACCTGAAGCTACAACCCCCATGGGGATATTTGGCAGTCAAAAGCGTCGCGGTCGATTTCCCCGCTACGGTGCAGCGACACTTTGACAGCGAAACCGGGGTCGTCTCGTCTTTCCGCCCTGCTACGCGTGCAGGTTTGCGGCGTTTGCCACATGTACCAAGTCACATTCTAGAATGACAAACATGAATCACGGGACCATCCTCTGCTGTATAAGCACAATTGATTAAAAGAAACAATATGTGCCCTTTTCTGGTTCCTGCGCCTCGTCTCGTTTCGTGGTCGTCTACTCTTTGGTTCTCCAATTTCACGCCGCTGTCACCGAGTTGAGAATTATATAAGCTTAGCTGACAGCATATTGCCGTATATTAACCATTTGGGCAGGGCTGAGGCGGGAAAGAAAATAGATTACGATTGCAAAGGTACGGAAACGGGAGCAATTAAAAATGCCGAGGTGGTCAGCTAATATATCTATACGACGGTTCCGCCTCTGGGCGTGCATCAGCTCCGCGTATCTCGCTTCCAGCAAAATGAAGTGTCAGGTCTGCTGTCTGGGCGTTTTTGGCATTTTGCAGTCAATTCCCCGTAATTTGGCACCCTTTTTTGACATTTTCGCCCGCGAATGCTTGATGCAAGATTGAACTTGGCAACTTTTCAACACGAGGATGCAGGATACTTGCTTGTTGGCAAATTGAGCCGGGAGAAATGATTACATCTGATTGAGTGGATGCAAGCAAAGGAGCGTGCTACATACCTTTTGTAGACTCGAGTCTCAAATGATCTGACACCACCAGGGTTAGTCACTCTCGGTACGTCACTCCCGTCACTCACCTGGATTCACTTGTTGGCCGGGTCCAGCTGCCGAGAACGCTGCCACGCCTGCCTCAACACCGTCGCGGCGTCCCTCTGCTGCTGGCCATTCGACGCCGCACCAGCACCAGCACTTGCCCCCTCGGCCAACCTCCTCGCCAGCTCCTCCACCAGCCGCAGGTGCTCCTCGTGCTTGTGGCGGACGAGCCTCTCCACGGCGGGACCCACGTCGGCGGCGCGGAAGCCGCCCACCACCGAGGCGCGCAGCTCGGGCCACTGGATGTAGTAGTCCCCGCAGCGGGCGACGCACTCGGGCGCCCAGCACGTGTAGCGCCGCTCGTCCAGGCGGGCCGTCAGCAGGTTGGTCGCCTCGAAGACGCGGTCGCACTCCTGGCACAGCCGCAGGTTGATGCCGGGGAGGTCTCGGTCCTCGATGGCGCCCAGCCCGCACCCCACGGCGAGGCGCTTGATGTTGGCTGCGTGCCAGGCGTCGGCCGAGGGGAACGGGTGGAATGGCGAGTTGGGAGGCATGTTCTCGCACTGCAGTCTTTGTTGTCTTGTCAGTGATGGGTTGGGTGGTCGGGTACCTACTAGTTCTAGAGTACAGCGATTCAATCTGTCCAAAATCCGAGATGGCTCTATGGGCTCTTGTGAAAGTTGCGAGGAATCTTGTCTCCAAAGGAGCATCGGCCCGTTGATATGTATCCGCCAGCGCCTTTGACTGGTTACGGATGAATCCAGAGACAAAGACATTGTTTTGCGAGAACAAATGGATTCTTTGTTCCTTGGACTTGTGGAGTCACTCAAGTGTCGAGGACAGCCCAAAACCTCAATGTGGTTATTGTACTTTTGAAAACGTGGTTTCATTGATCAGGTCGATGCTGTGTAGATGTCGTCTCCCTGTTGCCAAACAAAACAATACATAGCAAGAGACATGGCAAAGCCAATCTGTCGCATTTTGAAAAATCATCGCCGCGTTGCCACAAGGACATCAAGGCGATATCTTAGCGCAACGGCGAGTAATCAAAAGGTTATTCTTAAATAAAGCTGTCATATTCTATCAATTCAGTGACAGTCAATCAAAATAGAGCGGCTTTTCTCTGCACTCCCAATTATGACAACTTTTTACTCGACAGTAGCAACAACTCAGTCCAGGAGTGACTACTGAGGAGTTATCTTCATTATATTGCAAGGCGCCCTTGGCTTCACGATATGTAGGTAGGCTTGGAGTTGATATCAGAAAGATAGCCAGAACTTAGAAGAGTGAAAGCTTGAACGATCCTGTTCCTGGTGGCTTTTAGCTCTAGGTAGCAGTATTTTGATAAAGCCGTAGTTTGGATACTTGACCAGGAATTATAAATACGAAAGTCACAAGTGAAAGTGCCTCGGACTCAATCATAGACTATAGTTTTTTCAATAACGGATACAAGTAACATATGGCATGTCTGACGAACCGATGGCCATGACTCATGTTAGCATTGCAAAGACTACCATAGTAGGAAATCTTTATTCTCAGACCCGCCTGTATTTCGCAGGGTATTCCTTTCTAGATTTGTATGTACACACCGTTTTCATGTCACCAATCGCTAAAAGACTTTCAAAGTCTACTAATGTTCTCTTCTAAAGGTAGAGTTTCGATGCTATGCAAATAAGATTCATTATGTCCAAAAAGACATGCGATAACAGCAGCCTGAACGCGGCTTTCTCGAGACTTTGAAAGCTCTAGCTTCGCAAAAGAAGGAGTTTGGCCAAGACGAGGTCGTTCCCATGAGTTCTCGCCCAGCTTACAGCTAGATTACTTGAATACTATCCAACCTTTTTAATACTGTTTCAAGCTTTGTCAATTCCATTTTCACATTTCGAGGTAAAGACGCAAACAATCCTATTCATTATTTTAGAAACTACTCTTTGTTCTTGATTAGAGTATTACATGTTACAGGAAACGAGCAACCTGGCTCCCTTGCAGCAATTGTAATCCTCCAACTGCATAAAACTCGACGGATCGCGCATGTCATGTAGAGACGGCGCAGTGTTTTACCCTGCCGGATGCCGATATTGCTTTTTGTCTTTGACAAATGCCAGCCCACCACCCCCGCCCCCCCGTTCTTTTGCGACGTTGCCAGTGGCACTCCAGACGCGGGTCTAGACCATGATACCAAGCACGGGACTTGCTGTTCTCTGTCGGCATTGCACATGGCAGCGGGGGAGGCTGAAAAGGGCTCAGCCCGGTTGACAGGTGGTCGCACTCGGGCGCGAACATGGGGCGCAAACTCTGATGTATGTCCTTGACAGCCCGAGCCCTACGGGAATTTTTTGACAGATCCTCAAGAGACTTGCCTCATTTGGAAGTCGAGGAAAAAGGGACCAACTACCCGTGGGACGGGGACGAGATCGGCCGCTGATGTACATTGCGATCGCCGCTGCTTGTACTGGAGTGGCCAAGATCAGCCATTGTCGTGGGCTCTGAGACTGCCAGACTCGGAAAGTAACTAGTTCTAGTTCTAATTAAAAAACATCTACTGTGGGATTTTGGTGGTGTAGATTATCTAGGTTCTTTGGCTGCCAATGGATGTAAAGCTCACGCTGAAGCTGCATGTAAGCCCCCGACTTTTACAAGTCAATTGTGCACACCCACCCTTGCCTTCCTTCTACGGTCAATCCTATCCTCCCATCTCAATCCAGTCAAATTGATGGCTGTTGATCCAACTTTACAGAAATGTTAGAGTCACTTGTCTCTTTGCAGATGTCGAGAATTCGGGCGAGTTCTATGATGGCATCTGAGCCAAGCAAGGGCTGGTGAGTATTGGTGGTCAACACGAACAGAGGGCAAAGGCAGAGGGCAGGCATCAAGGGATGCATCAATCAGAAATGCAAAAAGTCTAGCCAAGACCATAATTCTATCAGAGACAGCGGGGTTTTGTCTGTATAAGTCGAGTATGCTCGCCATCAACCGACCTCGTTTTGCTTCTTGGGTCCAGCCTCCGCTGCCAGCACATCATCCACCCGCCATCGCCAACACACATTCTAGCCTCTAGACTTTGGGAGTCGATAATCCTTAAATATCTCGGCTTTTCGGCATTCTTGGCAATATTTTTTTTTCTACTTCATCATCATCAGCAGCAGCAGCAGCAGTAGCAGCATCAAAACACCCCTCTCTCAAAGTCTCAATCCTCCATCAACCAATACATTCTTCCACACCAACTCACCAACCTTCAACCCAAACCTCCACCCATCCAAGATGCGTTTCTCCATCCTCACCGCCGTCGCCTCCATCTCGGGCGTCCTGGCCGCTCCGCCGCTGTACGGCAGCTCCCGGGCCGACAAGATCGTCTTTGCCCCGACCGCGCCTCGGGTCGCCATCGGCGCCGCAGCCGTCAACGCAGCAGCAGCAGCAGCCCCGGTGGCGCGCGCAGCCCCCGCGGCGCCGCGCGTGCAGCAGGCCAAGGAGATGGTGACGGCGCTCAAGGCGGACGTGGAGGGCGACCTGGCGGACTGGAAGTCGGGCGACGTGGCCAAGATGAAGAGCAAGATCGGCACGGTCACGTCAAAGGTGGACAGCGTGTCGTCCATGGTGTCGAGCATCCTGGGCGACGTCGAGCTCGGCGGCCTGTCCGAGGCGGACAAGAAGTTTGCGCTGGGCATGTTTGCCGACGCCCAGGAGCTGGCGAGCGAGGTCGAGAACAGCATGGGTTCCATCGACTCTAGTGAGTCATCAGTCTAGTTTCTTTCTTTTTTTTTAATTTTTTGTCGCTAACACCAAAACCCCCAACAGACAACCGCGCCGCCCTCAAACCCGAGCTGGACATTCTGCGCCTCGACCTGGGCGGCCTCCTCGGGCCCCTCTTGAACCTCCTCATGGGCCTCCTAAATGGCCTCTTGGGCGCCCCCAAAGAGGACCCCGCCGGCAAGCCCGGCGGCGAGAGCGATGGTCTGCTGGGCAGCCTCCTTGGTGGCCTTCTCGGCGGGCTGGGTCTGTGATGAGATCCTGTAGATGCACTTTTTTTCGACAGATTGCCAGAAAAAAAAAAGATCAGGTCAAAGAGTGATGATTGGAATAATGAGGGATTGAACTGGGAAACGCGCGGTACGACATTTTGTATATTTCATGAAACTACTTGGGAGTCACGGCAAGGAAGGCAGATGGATTTGTTTTGGCGTCAGGGCAGCGAGCGGAGCAGGATCTTATGTTTAGTTGTTGGGTATTTCTAAGTCAATTGTTTTTTCTTCATTTTCAGCAGTGACGTTTAGTTTCGGATTGTTTGCGAAAAGGTTGCAATTTGCAAGTGACCGGGGCACCACCGGGAAAAGGTCGAGCCGCGATATATTGATAATCCATCCCCTCACCACGCCAACAAAACCACAGATTCAGCTTGCAAATCGCCATGTTGCATGATGCAAGGTTTTTAATCAGCAGGATTAAACCAAGATCCAATCAGCTTACCAAGATGGCTTTCGTCATCCCTGTTCGATTGATGTGATTTCAAGGCCAAGCTTCCCCGGAGCACCCAATCTTTGTCGTCGCTCCACCGGCATGCCGGACTTGTTTCCTCACGGACTTTTTGGACACGGGGGCAGTTTATTTCTGGAATACGCCAAAGCCCCATACCTCCGGTCCGTCGAGTTGGCTTACAAAAAAAAAAGGAAACAAGAAAAAAAAAACCAACTAGTGTTTTGCCTTTGTTTACGGGGAAAAGATGCCGTTCCATTAGTCATCGGACGATGGGTATCCATGTTGCTCCCGCCGGCTCCCACATTGGGGGGAAATTCCAGCTTCGGTTGTTGCTTGGCGCTGGATAGCAAAACCATCCCACCTGCGCCCGCGTTGTTATCGGGAGGGGCAACTCGCGACGACTTCATCCGTAGTTTGCGTATTCGTGGTCCGGTGGGCTTATTGGCGATGGCCCGGTGGGCTTGTTGGCGATGGCCGGAAATGGGTATAAATATAAATCACGGCGGACTTGTCGGTTGTGGGAATGGCTGCAATGTTTGGACGGGTATCCATCTACTTGTGTAATAGCTAAATTAAACAACAATTCTAACCACCAAAAACCACCAAAAACCACCAAAAACCACAAGCACCAAAAATGGTCGAATATAAGCGAGTTGCACAAGCCGGAGTAAGCACGAACCACGCAACCCACGAGTCCAAAAACACCTTTTCCACTTCGACATGCTCATTTCCTACCTCTTCTACTAAATCCCACTGACCAACATCCCTTCCCAGGCCGCCGGAAGCCTCGGCGCCACCGTCTTCAAGGCGCTGATCGAGGCGGGCTTCGAAGTGACGGCGCTGGTGCGCACGGCCGGCAAGCTCCCGAGCGAGCACGCGTGCAAGTACAAGGAGGTGGTGGTGGACTTTTCGTCGGTGGCGTCCCTGACGGAGGCGCTGCGGGGGCAGGACGCGCTGGTCAGCACGGTGGGGGCGACGGGGCTGGCCGGGCAGGACAACATGGTGCGGGCGGCGGTGGCGGCGGGGGTCAAGCGGGTGCTGCCGTCCGAGTACGGGTGCGACATATCGCAGCCGGCGACGCACGGCCTGATGCCGTTCCTGGACAAGATCAAGACGGCGGCGCTGGTCGAGGCCGAGGCGGCCAAGCAGCAGCAGCTGACTTATACCTTTGTCACCAACAACATCTTCCTCGACTGGTGCCTCGAGTACGGCCTGCTCGGCGACCTGCGCACCAAACGCGCCGCCACCGTCGACGGCGGCAACCACCGCGGCAGCCTGACCCGCCTCGCCACCGTCGCCGCCGCCGTCGTCGCCGTCCTGCGCAACCCGGACCTGACCGCCAACCAGCGCGTGCGCGTCCACGACGGCGCCCTCTCCCACAACGAGGTCCTCGAGGCCATCAAGGACGCCACCGGCCCCGACGGCTGGGTCGTCGAGGACGAGGCCTCGCCCGACGTCAAGGCCAAGTCCGACCAGGCCCTGGCCAAGGGCGTCTTTGAGCCCTGGGTCTTTGTCGGCTACATTCGCACCACCGCCTTTTCCCCCGCCGCAAAGGCTGACTTTACCGGCAGGACCTGGAACGAAAAGCTCGGCATCAAGGAGTACTCGCCCGACGAGACAAAGGGCCTGATCAAGGATATCGTCAAGGGCATCTTGGCAGCGTCAAAGTAGTGGTGACATGGTTTTGTAGCGAGACTGGAGTTTGACGTTAGGGGTGGGCTATCTGGATGCTGTCTTGTTTCTTATGTTCTGGCGACCTGCCGTGCTAGCCAATCCCCGCTCTCATTGCCCTGTAAATCTGGAATATCAAAGGCAAATAAAAAAAATAAAAATAAAAGAGTCCAAAAAAACATCATGATTCATGCCACCAAGTTCCTACAACTCACACCCACACCACTCTGGCCTGCCAACTCTAGCGACAAAGTGTCGACGAGACCGACGCGGTCTCCATGTTGTTCTTGGCGACGGGCAGGACGGTCTCGGCGTTGCGGGCGGCGCCAGCACGACGCTTCCTAAAGACCAGGAACGCAACAACACCAACGACGGCCAGCGAGCCGACAATGGTGCCGACGGCGATGCCGGCGATGGCGCCGGTCGTCAGACCAGCGGCGGGCTGCGAGTTGGTGGCCGGGGCGGCGGGGCTGTTGGTGGTCTCTGGGGCGGCGAACTCGTCCGACGTCACGTTGAAGCAGGGGATGGCCGTCTTGAAGAGGCTCGTCTCGACGTATTGCTGGCGGGAACGAATTAGCCCAGTTCGGATTCAGGACGGTGTATACGTCTCGACCAAGCTTAGTACGTTAATACTTACAATGTCGGCGCAGGCATAAAAGGTCTGGTCGTTGCCATTGTTCTCGCCCGGGAACTTGGACCGGTACTTGAGCTGGATGGTGGCATCGTCGCCGGCCTTGACGGTGCTCGGCGGGGCGTTGAGCTTGTAGCACTGGTGGCCCGATACGATCTTGCCGACCGACGACGGGATCGCCTGCTGGGTAAAGTCGCTGTTGCTCTTGGGATCTGTTGGTTGTTGAGTGTTGGTGTATGAGGCATGACAACAAGGAAGCATAACCAGCTAACTGACCTTTGGCATAAGACATGGTAAACTCGACATCGTAAGCATCCGCGGCGATGGAGAGGGAGACGGCACCAGCGGCTGTAAAAGATAGAGAGCGTAAGCCAATTGATCAGAGTTTTAGCAATCGAGCTGACGCTCCAGAGTGAGATCAACATACACAGAGGAAAAGGCGTCCGGTTGCCAACGCCCTGGGTGCTTCCGCAAGGCTCGGTGTTGTCGGCCCCGGCAGACCACGGGCGGTCGGCAGGCCACAGGAAAGCGACCGGCCCCATCTCGGTCCCCATGGCGCCGACGCCGTGGGCCGTAGGAGCGTTGCGTTCACCAAGCGCCGCGACGCTGCCGGCGGCGAGGAGAATTGTAGCGACCTTGGACTGCATTGTGGAGTTTGTGCTGAGACTTGAACCTGACAGGAAGAACTTTGAAGTCGACAGTCTGGCTGCAAGGGGGGGAATAAACGAGGGGAATGAGGAGGTGAGAACGGTCTTGTCTGCCGCTTATATAAATCAGGCAGCCCGCCAAGCATGCTGTGAGTTTAGCCCTGTACCGTACCAGCTGCCCTCGGCTTTCCGAGGTGGTAAAGGGGTGGGTGGGTGGCCAATCTTTTCCTTCTCCCTTTCTTACTCGTTGTCTTGATAAGACCCGTCGTGTTGCAATGGCCAAGTGCCGAGCAAAGAGAGTGCATTCGGTTGGCAGTGTAACACGGGTTTATTCGTACTTTTCTCTCGGCCCATCCTTGGTAATTGCGGCTGGGTTACAGTCTACCATCGTTTCCAAGACAGTCATGCTGACCAGAGTAGAAGCTCACGACAGACGGACGGGCACCTCAAGAAACCCCGCAACCCGCGAAAATATCGCCCAGATTCTATAGCGTGGCTCTCGGCCTATTTCTTGAGCAGGAATTCCTCCCAGGAGACGGGACTATTGGTTGGCACGCCGGCATCATGAAATGCCAAGCCTGCCCAAGAACCACAGATTGGAACGCCAGGCGGAAAGGCTGGAAAGGGCGATCCATGAATCTCGTGTAAAACTTCAGCTCGGTTAAACCTCTAACCCTTTCACATGCGCCAGTCCACATGCAAACAGTCTTGGACATCAGGCCAACACATCAAGCTCGGGGAGATATTTCTTTTTGGGTCGGTGGGGTTAAAGAGGGAAAAAAGCCGGATGGTACCGTCGTGGAAGAAAAGGAGGGTAGCAAGGCCGAACATCGGACCTCCACGTCCAGGGTATGACAAGACCAGGGAGTTTCGAGGGTGATAGGGCTGTTGATTGGCCATAGATGAGCAAAAATCAGATCATCTGATAAGATTAGATTCCGGAAAGCGCAGGGGCCCCAGGCGGGGAACCACCCACGCCGACCTTGAAAACGGCATGGTGTGATCTGATAAGGAGCAGAGTGGATCTCGTCCTCCTCCTCTCGTATTCTTGCGTAAACCGTCAGGTAGCATTCAATCATCTTGGCAAACTCTGCGCACTCAATGAAATACGACGGTCCGGCGGCGAAATGCTCTCACCGACCAACTTGACGGCTACGTCGGCACTTCCTTTCGGTTAGCAACGAAGCTCGCTGCCCCAATCGGGGCATCCCGTGCCGACCTGCCGCCTGGCTGGGAGACTCCTCTTCGGTACAAATGTAGTAAAAGCTAGGGGCTGGTGTATTTCAGGGCCCATAACGAGGTCTTTTACCATAACGAGGTCTTTTGCTCTCGTGTTCGATTCCATACTGTTATTGATGCCAAGCCAGATGTGCCCGGTGAGTCCCGCTCAGGCAAGTCCGAGTAAGTGGTCCATTTTGGCTACGCCCGCTAGGTACGCAAAAATCCAGCTCACAAGCCTTGATTCCTGGCCTCCGAGCCGCGCTGCATGTGAATGGGCCATTACCCCGGCTGCACTGAAGCCTTGCCGGATAAAAGCCCTCAGCTCGCAGTCTGCTCCGTGGACTCTGAAGTTGTTCAACTGGCCCTTTCTTTTCCAACAATCAACCCAGCTGCCACCCGCATCTCTGAATTCCAGAACTCGTTCGTTTTTGTTAAGCAGTCGCCAGCACAATGGTTTCCGTTCGCTACCTTGTCGGTGCCGCTCTGGCCATCGCCAGCGTGTCGGCTTCTGTTCTCGAGCCCGAGGACCTCCTGGAGCAAGCATCCCGTCTGCTCAAGCGTCAAGAGCCCGGCACACCTGCCTACAACTGCCACAACACCTGTGGTAAGTCAATTTCTCGCTTTTACGCCATACTTTGACAGAGCTCAAGGGTGCTGACACTGACGTTTCGCCCCCAAACCACAGGACAAGCCCTTCGCCAGGGTCGCTTCAGCGGCGACGCCCGTTGCTCCAACGACGTCTTCCTCACAAACTACAAGAACTGCCTCCAGTGCTCCGGTCCGGACAACCACAACATCTGGACCTTTTACGGCAACAGCGTCGGCAGCTTCGGCCGCGCCTGCGGTCTCTCCACGACCCCGCTGTCCGGGAAGCAGCCCGACGTGCCCGAGGCCATACCCGCAGTCGATCCCGGCGCGGCCGTGACGTCAGCCACCGCCTCGTCGGCTGCCGCCTCGTCGACCGGGCCACGCGTGACGGCCACACCCCCTGCAGCTCCATCTTCGACCTCGGGCGCTTCGTCTGCCGCCACTACTAGCCCGGTCAGTGTCCCCTCGTCGGCTTCTGCTTCTGCTGGTGGTGGTTCCGCAACCCGCACGACGGCGTCTGCTTCGGGCGGTGCTTCTGTCGGCGGAGGAGGCAGCTCGACCTCGCGCGCCAATGCTCCGGTGAGACGTGATGTTCTGGGAAAGTCGTTTGAAATTATGGCAGGTTCCTTGGCTAACTAATGAGTGCTTTTCGCTTTGCAGACATCGGCGCCTGTGCCTGCCGGCGCTGCAGCTGTGGCCAAGAACATGGCGAGCTTGGCTGTGGCGGTTGTGGCTGTTGGAGCCCGGCTGTGGTGAAAAATAGAA
The DNA here is from genome assembly GCF_000002495.2 of Pyricularia oryzae 70-15. Taxonomy (NCBI): domain Eukaryota; kingdom Fungi; phylum Ascomycota; class Sordariomycetes; order Magnaporthales; family Pyriculariaceae; genus Pyricularia; species Pyricularia oryzae. The sequence continues at coordinate 2,117,315 of NC_017851.1, read as the reverse complement.
CGGGTAAACCTTTGGTGCAGTTGAATGTGTAAAATAGCAAGCCCCAGGACTAATGTAACCAGACCTGTTTTTTCTCAGGTACAGCATATCCAGACATGATTCCAGGCTGGTAGTGAAGCATCCCATTCATTGTCTGCCACGGTCTATTGGATACCTTTTGGAAGCACCCAGGACCAGCGCTGGGCAATTTTGGCCTTTAGGGTTCTCAATTCATGCCCTTTGTCGGCTTTGTCCATCTAGGGAGCCGCCCAGTCTTGTCAAAATACATGGCGTCATTCCTGCGCGGTGGGTTCTTTTGTCCGACTCGACGCCAGTTTGTCTGTCAGCTCTGGTTTCTAGACGCGTATGTTTGTCGATGAGGTGGCCTGGTCGGTTTTGATTCCTCAGGGCGAAAAGAACAATCATCACATGAATCGAGTTGATTTCTGAACGGCATGGAACTAAAACTCTTTCCGTGCGTTAATATAAAAAAAGTCTAAACAATGACAAACATGTCGGCATCGCACTGTTCAATTGTGCGACTGTCCGACGACCAAGCCGCTAACCTGCATTTTTTTAGGTAATGAGTAAGGCACCGTTTACAGTAGCATTCTGGCCTGTCAGGAACCCGGTGAGCCCCGCCAGATCGGCAAATCCCCGATCCCCCAACAGTGCGCAAGCCCAGAGAAGTACCCAATGATCAACGCAGAACCACCAGACAGCTGCAGCAGCTGGAGCCTTCCCAAGCCACCGTCCCCAGTTGTTCAACTCCCGCCGTCCGTCTTGGCATCTGCCGTCCAGCGACATGCCGCGAGCTGGTCACCTTAAACAGCAATATGCTATGTTAGCATGACGTCAATCGTGCTTGACGAATGAAATCCAAATGAAAAGTGAAAAAAAAAGCTCCGAGAAGCGCGCTCTCGAACCACGCGGTCAATCAGAAATTGGCAAAGGCAAACATCGGCAAACGGGGGATTTACGATGGCGCACGGCGGATGTAATCGAGCTGTCATCGCTTGTCTCGCCAAGGGGTAGAATACTTGGGGGTGTTTGGATCTGATATAAAAGCGCTCCGGGAATTCAGCCATAATTCTCACTGGTTGACGGGTCTGGCAGCCATCGACAGAGCCGCACCTCGACAGCACACTAATTAGACTTTTCGAGACATCCTTTAATCATAATCTCCCATCGCAATAATGCCTTCAACCAAAACCATCCTCACCGGCCTCCTCGCCTCCACCGCCGCCTTGGCCAAGAATGACACTTCCTCCGTCCCCAACACGGTTCCTTCTCTGTGGGACGGCGAGTGCTTCTACCCGACGCCCGACATTGGCTTCGACACCAAGTCTTACCTGGGCCGCTGGTACCAGGTCGCGGGGACCGTTGCGCCGTTTACGGCAAGCTGCAAGTGCATCTATGCGCAGTATGCTCTGAACGTGAGTTTCTTTTGTTTTTTTCTTTTTGTTGTTTAATAGCCCATACCAAAATCTTTGGCTAGTCACCGCTTCTGTACTGACATCCTTCCCAGGACAACGGCACAATCCAGGTCAACAACACCTGCGAGGCCGGGGGCCGCGCCGTCAACATCCTCGGCACCGCGGAACCGGCAGACCCCGGCTACGGCGCCAAGGGTGCCCTCCGCGTGCAGTTCCCGGGACAGCCGGGACCCGCCTGCTCCGGGCCTAACTATGTGGTTCAGGGTACGTACCATGTGTGATCCGCTGGTCAAATCTGACACAGGAGACAGACTAACAATTGTCTGTTTCTAGATTACACTGGCGACTTTGCCCTTGTCCAGACCTACAACTTTAGCACCCTCTTTGTCCTCAGCCGCAACCAGCACCCAGAGGAGGCCGTCCTTGATGTAAGTCTTTATCCAGTGTGCATTCCCGGCACACAAGCACCAGTGCACGTTTCTGAACACAGACTGACTCGGAAATTTACACATGACAAAAGGCTTGGATTAAGCGCGCTGGAGCACTTGGCTCGGATCTGTCCGACGTCATCAAGAACGACCAGACAAACTGCTCCTTTACGTGACTGGATGGTCATGAGCAAGTGCGGTTCGAACAGCTGGTGATGGAATTATAAAGTTCTCATCTCCTTGTTAGATTTAGCAGCGATGTCAAGTCCGCAGTGACTAAAATAAAATCAACATAAGAGAATATTAATGTGACTAGATGTCTATGCAATGATCTAAAGTCCTTCCAAATTCCATCATACGAACCCACCAACACATCCCCACGTCCTTTCCACCACCATTTCACAGCGTCTTCTTCAGCGCCGCCATCTTCCTCTCCCTCCGCTTGGCGTTGGCCTCAGCGCCGGCCTCGGTGTCCATAAAGTAATCCCACCACCTAAACGACGAGGCGTAGTTGCCGACAAACTGCTCGTGGTGGATGTCGTGGTGCTGCGCGCCGGCCCAGAACGGCAGGATGTGGTGCAGGCTCCAGGGGAACTCGTAGCCGCTGTGCGCATCCACCGCCTGCAGCAGCCTCAGCACGATCCACGCCTGCATCGTGAAGAGGTGCAGGTCGCCCGTCAGGTACACCCACAGCAGCGGCGTCCCCGCGGTGCCCAGCCCCAGCACCAGCACCTCGATCGGGGATGCGTACTCGGCCGTCAGCCCAAAGGGCGCCGTGTACGTGTGGTGCAGCTTGTGGATCGATCGGTACAGCGGCGGGTAGTGCATCAGCCGGTGCGTCCAGTAGTGCCACGCGTCCTCGAGCACGAAGAAGACGGCGATGTGCAGCGCAATCTTCCAGGCCGGAGGGAAGGGCACGTCAAACGCCATGCCGCAGTAGATGGCCACGGGGTGGAACACCCAGATCTCGGGCAGCTCGACGGTGAAGTGGCTCAGGAGGACCAGCCCCGCGCAGTGAAGCTGCTCCTTGATGGTTGGGACTTTGGTCTGTTTTGGGGTCAGCGGGCTGCATGGGATGGAGGACTCAGTCAAGGCTGTGCCGGAATGTGTCACCTACCTGCTGGATTTTGTATTTCTGGAAGATCGGCATGCTGTCCATGATGATCCATGGAATAGACCTCCCGAAATACACTACTTCGTGGATGATAAATGTCAAAAGCCCCGTGGCCAAGACATCATTTTGCATCCAGGTGTACCAAGTCTAAAGAAAAGCCTCGTTAGTGGGACATTTTGCAGCCAACAAAAACAGGTGTGCTGCTTACAGCCCATAGCCGCTCCATCATTGTGAGCTGCTGAAAGTGCTGGCTGACTTCGGCAAAGACAGCCTGTATCGGCATATCGGTGGCAGAAGCCACCCCGGTGACGTTGGCCATTGTTTCGAGCATTTCGACAACCGTGCCGCAGTGTCAAACGGCGTCTTGCAAGACAGCAGCAGAGCCCAAGAACGTTTTGGGAAGCCCAACTCGACGAAATTAGAAACAGAAAACCAAGTCCCGTAAAAGGGTTGCTTGTAGATCAGTCAGTGAGGAGTACATTTCGAAATACAAAACAAAACGCAGGATAACCTCTTGTATTTATCAATCCGTTAATCAACAATTCTCCAACATCTCATCTTCTTCCAGCAGAATGGCACGACAAACTAATGGGCGTTCCCGCATTCCGGACAGGGTACGTTGGACCCACAATGACCTGTTTTAGTCCCGATTACACGGAAAGATCCAGTGCCGCGTGGCCTGATAACAACACAGCGTCCGATTGTTAGTGAATTTGCCAGTAAGCCCACAATGCCAGATTTGTTGTGCGACTGATTGGGTTAGCTCATTGAATGCGGCAAGGGATTGGCCCTCTGGGTCGTTTTTTCTTATTCGTGGCGGGGTGGCACCAGTGGCACGGAAATGGATGGAGCCGTGATTTCGGATCCGGGAACTCGGGATTTGAAATCGAACCACTCCATCTCTATTCAGCCCATGTAGAAAAAACTCTAGCAATGTAGTAGCTTCGTATTCTTAACCCGGCATTCCACCCATCTTACGAGCACGCTGAGCACGTCTGTTGTGGTTTGCTCTCGAGCTTTTGTTGGCCTCCTTGCGCCGCCTCGCCTGCTCGGTTCCGGCATCGCCAGTCGGTCCAGACGCATCTCCACCGCTGGATGGCCCGCCTCCTCGCCCGCGCCCTGAGCCTCTTCCACCACGTCCACGGCCCCTGCCTCTTCCGCGACCGCCGCTCCCGCCCGCATCTGAATCCTCTGCCCCGGATCCGCCCGGACTTGCGCGCCATGCTGTGGAGGCCAGCTCCGTCTGCGCCCCCGTGAACATTGTGAACTTGGCTTCAAGTCTGCGCTGCTGCTGTGGGTTTCTCGACAACATTATCGCCCAGCCCTCGATCGCCTCGTCTGTCAATCCCGTCTCTGCTCGTAAACTCTGACGTGCGGCGCTGTTCCGCGTAGCGTTATCCCGACCAAAGACGCCAGCCTCGGCTTTCCATGCCTTGAAGAGCACCTCGTCGTTTAGTGACTGATCCTCGGCTCCACCAGCGGCGTCTACTGTGCCTCCTACGTCCTCCACGTCGTATGTATCATCGCGCTCGTCGTCGTCAGAATCAAAAGTGGCAAGTGCTGCTAGAATAGCGGCTTTGTCTGGAGCTTTGGACTTGTCTTTGAGAATGTCGTCGGCTGTCCTGCCTGGGTTGTGCTTGCCAAGGTGGAGTTTGCCGGCATTTCCAGACAGCATATCAAGTTCGTCGTCGTCAAAGACATTGTGACGAACCGGCAGAGCTTGCTCCTTAAATCGGGGTGGCGTTGATCTAGGTGCCATATGATCTGTCAATGGCGGTGTGCGATGCCCAGTATTTGAGGACCTGATGCAACATCAAGTTAGAAATCCCGCAAATTCTCAATCAAAACGCCAAAAGAAAAAATTGTTCCTCGTAGAAGAGTTGGGGTGTACTCACAGTTCTTCACTTCTATCCGCATCCTTGAGATGTTCGGGTAGCGAATCGTCCAGCAGGTGCGCCACGACTTGCTCCTGGTCCTCGCCATACTCGACCAAAAGCTTGGCAACAAAGCCAGACCCCAGCTCTGGGAAGAGATCCTGTATCTGGGTAATCTGCCCCATGCGATGGATATGCATCTCTTGCGACGGGATTCCCAGGTCCAGAGCAACGCCCTTGCCCTTGTCAACCTTCTTCTGCAGCCGCCTCGCGGGCTGCCTGAGACCGACACCAGGCTTCTTGAAGCCTGCCAGATCTTTGAGAATCGACTTGACCCTTGTGCTTGCGGATTCGGACGCTCCATTTACCCGGCGTTCCAACTGGCCCAACAACGGCGTGGAGGTTACAAGCTCGGCGACAAGAGAATCGTTCACGTTGAGAGGTCCGACGCGGTGCGCCTCCGCCGCCGCCCTCAGGGCGTACAGCTGATCGGTCAACACGCCATAGCCGCCTCCGCTGGTCTCCGCCAAGCCTATCACACACAGATAGACAGTAGCCACGATGACTTTCCGCAACGGCGGGTTCATGATCCGGAAGCACGACACCGGGCCGTCCAAAAAGTCGCTTCCGGCCAAAAAGAATGCCGCAGCCCAAGGTATGCGAGCAATCAGGAAGTTGAGCCTGTCCAGGCGAGCCTCGAGTTCGCGAAGGGCAGGCGTGTTGGCGAGCCCGGCTTCGAGATCATGGATCAATGACTTTTTGAGCGCGGCCAATGATGCCTCCAAGACTGCCTTCCTGTCATCTGGCAGTGCTGAAAAGAAATCCGGTATCCTTTTCCTGCTCTGTGTACGGCACAGATCTGCAAAGAACTCCCATTGTAGAAGACGGAGCACAGTTGGCGGAATGTCTTTTTGTTTAGATTTCGACCCGGGCTTTGTGACCAACAGCCTGCTCGTAAGCATAAAAGCACCTTTGAGCAAGGGCTGTTGGCCGACTGCAGGGCCTAATATGGTTGATCCATGCGTAGCAACCTCGTGAGAAAATGATGCAAGAAATTCCGGGATGGATTCGTCGACAAGTGAATACTGTATAAAGTCACCTTCCGAAAGAGAAAGGTGAGCCTCAATCAGAGATACCCAAGCTGTAATACAGGCGGTCCATTCGTCTGGTTGTATTTGGTCCCTGAGCTCTGCGTTGAGAAACGGTGCAAAAGGAGGAAGAGGAAGGGATGGTGGGGAAACCATAATTGGCTGTAGGTACGGTAAAGCGACCGTTGGCCTTTGCTTGCTCGGGTATTGCAGGTTAGCTGTTCTGCTTGCACAACAGCCTGACGTCAAAAACAAGCTCAAAGTTGTATGCCAAGGCAGGCGTGTCGAGATTTGATGGAACAAACAAGTACTGCTGCTATCATGAAAGCCGAATTTATAAACTGACTACATGCGGTTATCATGCCTCAATTCCACAGACGTCAGCCTCGAAGCGGGCAAACTCATCCTCCAGTCACCATGAGTTAGTTCCACTCATCGTTGGGTCTGCCACACTGGCCTGTCTTTGCGCCTTGATGGCTAAATTCACCCCTCAAGAAAACCACAGTGGAGATGGTGCCTAAAGGGGACTAGCGCGGCTTCCTTCCAGTGCCCTACCATGACCCACTCAAAAAGTTCTACGCACATTATCGTCGTCGCCGCCCGCAACCGCATCGCGAAGCATAACTCTTCCCCCTCTCCATCCAAACCAAACAACCCATCACTTTGCCGAGACCAACAGTCCGAGTCGTGGGAAACCAGTCAAAAACAACAAAAAATCAAATCAAAATGTCGTACAACAAGGACAAGGACTTCGGCGGCGAGGCCCCCGTACGTATTTTGACGATCAACCCCTCAGTTTGTTCGAATGGAATAGCATGCTAACAAGCTACGGATTCTTGCCCCTCGCAACAGAAGACTCACAAGATCCGCATCACCCTGACCTCGCGCAAGGTCCAGTCCCTCGAGAAGGTCTGCACCGAGCTCATCGAGCGCGCCAAGTCCAAGGACCTGCGCGTCAAGGGCCCCGTCCGCCTGCCCACCAAGACCCTCAAGATCACCACCCGCAAGACCCCTTGCGGTGAGGGTTCCAAGACCTGGGACTGCTACGAGATGCGCATCCACAAGCGCCTCATCGACCTCAACGCCCCTACCGAGATCGTCAAGCAGATCATCGTCAACATCGAGGCCGGCGTCGAGGTTGAGGTCACCATTGCCGCTTAAATGCGCGCCGTGCGTGGCTTTGACACCATTTTTTGACGGAATGTGTCGTGAGGGCGTTTGAAGGATTGGGGGAGGATTAACGCTGCATATGATTTTACCGACTCGACCGGGTTAATGATGATCACTCTGGGACAGTTGAAAAAAGTGTTCTGGGAATGATCACGACCTTGATGGGTATGATGGAGCGTCTAGAGTAGCTACCGACAACCTTGTCCACAATCAAATTTACGACATTGACGACAAAATCTTGTGCCTGAAGTTGCAGCTTGTGACATGACTATAGCATCTGGAAATCAGAAAGCCGATAGAGGGGTTCTGACCCAAGTCCAATTCGATATATAAGGGGGATAATTTTGCATTCATCCACCTTGGCAAATATTTCCCCTGACTCCGCCCATAACAATAAAACAATAAACCCAAGGCTAATCCATTTCATTCGACTATTAGTCGTTTGCTTTTCATTCTACAATCCGAACGCCGGTTCAAATCACCTGTGATATGTACAGAGGTTGTTTTCCCAAGAGATCAAGACAATTACATCGTTTAGTCGTCAGACAAGACCTTCTCAAACGTCTAAAAATCCCAAGTACACCATTCCCTAAGCGGCGGCACTTCCGGGATCGTCGCGTTCTGGAAACGTCCCGTGTTGATAAATGGCTCCCACGCAGCTCTTGTGGCGGCATCGTACGCCTCGGGTGCGGCCTCAGTATCGCTGTAGTACGTGGGCGGTCCATTGGGGTTCCATATCCGCGTCACACTGCCATCAAAGTTCCGGATTGCTGGGAATGGCGCTGTCTCGGCGGCTCCCGCCTTCGGGGTCTCATAAGACACGCTCTTGCCTTTGAACGTGTTCAAAGTTCCATTTGGATTTTTGGTAATATATGACGACGCGGCAGGATGCTGACGCGTAGCTCCGGGAGCATAGGGTGATGGCCCGTCTGGCGCACTTGCCGCGGCGGGTTGTGCAGCACCAAAAGGGTTGCTGGCGGCAGGCGCTTGTCCAAATGGATTGGATGCTGGCTGCGAAGGCTGTCCAAAGGGATTGTTGTTTGCAGCGGCAGGTGGCTGAGCAAAAGGCGCTGAAGTTGCTGCTGGTGTTGCCGGCGGTCCAGACATGTCCATCGACTGTTCAGGAGCGGAGGAGGGCTGCGCTGGTGGGGCTCCAAAAGGTCCAGCCGAAGGGGCCTGGCCAAAGGGTGAAGCTGAGGCCTGGCCAAAACCAGAGTTTAGTTTGGAGGGCTGACCGAAAGCATTCGGTGCCGAGTTGGTCGAGGCTGCCTGGGCAAACGGACTTGCATTGTTGGTTTGTCCGAACGGGCTTGGGCCTGTGTTGCCCGCCCCAAATGCGTTCCCGTTTGTGGTCGACGGTGCGCCGAATGGATTTGGTTTCTGTCCAAGGGTCGACGGTTGGCCGAATCCAGAGTTGCCACCCATAGGCGTTGCCGACCCGAATGCAGGTGCAGGCTGTGACGGTTGTCCAAACGCCGGCGCGGCAGCGGCCGACGGCTGACCAAATCCAGAAGGGGCAGCAGCAGACGGTTGCGAGGCTTGCCCAAACGCTGGCGTGCCGAACGGACTAGGCTTTTGTCCCAAGGCAGATGCTTGACCAAAGGCGCTCGGGGTCCCTCCCAGTGTTGAAGGCTGCCCGAACGCGCTGGGCGTCCCTCCCAAAGCCGAAGGTTGTCCGAAGGCGCCCTGGCCGCTGCCAAGGGTAGAAGGCTGACCAAAGCCTCCTGCAGGCTTCGCAGGTTGCCCAAAAGCAGGTGCTCCAAAAGGGCTCGGAGTCTGACCAAGCGTTGATGGCTGACCAAAGCCCCCGGTCGAAGCTGCCGATGGCTGTCCAAAACCCCCCGGTGTGCCTCCGGCCGCAGCTCCGAAAGGTTTGGGTGCTCCGAATGGGTTATTTGTTTGCTGCTGTCTGCCAACAGCAAATGTGCCATTGGTGTTGTTTTGCACGACTGATAGCCTATTGGGATTCTTGTTTTGGGCGCTTATTATGTATTCAACCGCGCCGTCTAGGTTTTGGAGCGCGTTCTGAATCTGGTTGTCGGCATCTCGGTAGATGCCCTCGATCTGGCTAAGCTGTTTGCAGGTGACCCAAGTCAGCCACCAGCGCGACATCCAAGGTTCGCAGTCAGCAGCTTCGGGGCATACATACCGCGCCCTGGGGATTTCCCATCAGGACACCCTCCTCGTATACCAGGCGGACCTCCTCAAAGCTTTGTTCGCGGGGAAAGCCGCCAAACAGCTGCTCTGGCGCGTCCCGGCCGGGTCCGTAAGACGACAGAATCCATTGAGGCTTCTCTGTAGTCAGGTCTAACTGTATCGTTTCTTTGCTCAGGTTGAATGGTAGCTCTGTTTGATGTCATGGCTGTAAGCTCCCAGCCGCAAATACAGTAAACCAAGCTGCCTTCGATGTATTATTCGTACCTTTGGTGTTGCGGTTATTTGATGCGCCGCCGCCGCCGCCAAAGGCGGAGAAACGATTGCTGTTTGCATTTGGGTGCTCAAACCTGCAGTTATCTGAGCTGTATCGTAAGCCTGGGTCCTGATTTGTTGTTGCGCCGATTGATTGCGCACTGGCCGATCCCGCATTGCGAGACAACAAAGAAATGCGCAGGCGCAAGAGAGGATGTGGCGCCAGGAAGAGCGTGTTTGCTACTTACTGCCGTTTTTGCAGTATCCCTGCTGAAAGAATTTGCACAGGGTCATGATGCTGCTGATTTTCAGGATTGAACCGTTATAGTGTTTGTCGCATGTTGATTGTGTCGGTCTTTGTGGCTCGGATGTGTGCGGGGACGGTGAGAAAGTGATCTTTTGCAGTGGAAATTGTGCCGCGTCGCGGTCGGGGATGCTGTTTTTGGATGGCGCTCTCCATTGAAGCTGTCAAAGCTCAGGGACCTCAATGGCCCACTTTCCCTGCAGATAAGGCTTGATAGATGACTAATCGGTGTGCGCCCCACTACCTTAGTGCACTTGCTCAGTTCGACTACCTCTCCACTCATATGATTGTTTACGATCTACGAATAAACTTTTCACAGGCTGTGTTTACACAAATGAGTTTACTACGAAACTTCAAATTTCCAAGGGCCTGCCAATCACTCAGGCGGTATTCATAATCGCCTGTTCCACGGTACTGCGAACAAAGAGAAAAACTCACACCTGAAATAAAATAATTTTCTTTCACATGCTTCTCCATTGTCGCACAGGTCTTTACTTATCAAGTTCCCTGGCAACAGAACTAGACTTGCACAATATACCACTAATCTTCTGTCATGGATTACGGAGGCCAAAAGGTGCTCAAGTTCAATTGCCGATAAGTTTTGGTTCGTGAGCTGATGAAATGAGGCTTAGCAAAACCTTCAACATAGCCACTACGATGGCACTGCCCAAAGACCAAAAGCGGATTATATAGAGCGACATGTCCACTCATGTTTTACCCCGCATGGGGGCCAAAATTTTGAGGTAGCATGGCGAATATGAAACAAGTTCACGTTTGAACTTGTTTAAAGCTTGTCACTTGAGGAAATATATCTACGATCCAAACGAACCCGGCAATGATCATCGAGCGATCAAATGCGCGCAGCAACTACCTTAGTCAGTGCTGTGAATTTTCCCACTAAGCCAAATTTACGCATGCGAATGGCATTTCGAAAGGATTTCGAAAGGGTTTGGTCAAATTCACAGACTAAATCCGGCCGAGTTTGACGGCGTATAGACGACTCTATTCAACGATTGCTGTTATATCAAGTCATCAGTACCAAGTGCTTCCGCCACTCAACTTGAAAGGAAGATATCGTCGTCAAGGTCCTTTCTAAAATTATTATTATTATTATTATTATTATTATTATTATTATTATTATTATTATTATTATTATTATTATTATTATTATTATTATTATTATTATTATTATTATTATTATTATTATTATTATTATTATTATTATTATTATTATTATTATTATTATTATTATTATTATTATTATTATTATTATTATTATTACTATTATTATTATTATTACTATTATTATTATTATTATTATTATTATTATTATTATTATTTCTCCCGTACGAAAGCAAGCATTAAAAAAAGAAATTGCGCGACCGGTACAGGAATAGGATTTTCCAATCCCAAGAATATTTGGGGGCCATCGGCAAAATCGACCCGATAAGTTGGCATCAAAAATACAGGTGCAATCTCATGTAACGCAGTCTACTGGGGCTGTTGTCACAGCGCGACATGATCTCCGGAACTTGAGCTACTGATCTGCATAAAAGTAGACCAAGTGTGCCAAAGACCCATTACCCATGCCGCACCAGTGTCTGTTCGGCTGTTTTTATTTGTTCATCTGGCCGTACTATGTAAGGACACAACATTGTTTACGGAGTAGTGGGAAGACTGAGAGCCAAATCCCTGGCTGTCAAGTGTCATGATCGTCCGGGGAATCCCAGCCGCCAAAAAAGAATAGTAGTGGCCTGCTATAGCCGCTGATCCAGGATGTGGACGCAAGATGAGAAAGTCATGGATGGCATCAGATAAACTCGTATTCATAAATTCCTAAAACAGGCTAACATTAAACAAGGAAATAACAACGCTGGAGAACTTCAAGCTCCCGATCACTGGGCTTCTAGCCGGATTTGACTCATGCAAGAGTAGCCTTAATCTGTGGAACGAGCTGCTGCTCCACGTAGGTAGGGTTCCTCCAGTCGGACCAGTCGTGGTTCAGGACGCCCCAGCTCTCCTCAAAGTCCTGGGTACCCTGTCTGGTGTAGTAGCTGCCGGCCACGACCCAGATGAAGAAGCTGGCCTTCTGCGCGGGCATGTATTGAGCGATGCAGGTGGCGTAGACGCTCTGCCAGCTGTTGTCCATCATGTTGAAGCCATACTCGGTCAGCATGACGGGGAAGGTGGTCACGCTGGGGTCGGTGAGGGCCTGGAAACCGTTGTTGTAGAGGTTGTTCTGCAGGTTGGTGCAGTCGCCCTGGCTGTTCTCGTAGTTGTGGAGCTCGACGACGAGCTTGTCGCGACCCCAGTTGGGGAAGTCGTCAAAGGAGAACTTGCCGGTGCCGGGCGTGAGGGCCTCTCCCCTGACGACGGGGGTCATGTACGTGTCGTAGTTGAGACCAGACAGGAAGACGAGCACGTCAGCGTTTGCGGCGTGCACGGCGTTGGCGCCGCGCTTCATGTACTCGTACCACGACTGCCAGTTGTAGTTGTTCAAGGCGGGGCTGCCTGCGGCGGGCGTGCGCGGCTCGTTGCGCAGCGACATGGAGGTCAGCGCCTGCCACTTCTTGCCGTGCTTGGCCATGTATTCGAGGCCGCGGACCCAGAGGTCGGCGCTGAACTGGGTGTCGCCCCAGAATGCGTTGCCGTCGTCGGCACCGCAGCACCACTTGCCGGTCGAAATGTGGTTGTCCAGCACGATGTGGATCTGCTGGCGGGCCAACTCGGCTGCCACGGCATCGTAGACCTGTTGAGTGCAAAGCAGGTTGTGTTAGGAACGATGACTCTTGTTGGGGGGAGCAAAGATGTCCGAAAACAAAAAAGGCGACTTACTTGAAGACGAGTTGACTTGGCTGTGAATTGAGGGTTTTTGGCGAGGAACTGGTTCAGAATTTTGGTGCCGTTATCCTGACCAAGACCCTGGGTAAAGGCCTTGTCGAGGGGGATGTCAGTTCCGCCATTGTCGTAGATCTGATCAACCATTTCGATAGCAAATGTCAAGCGGACAGCGTTCATGCCGATGCTCTTGATCTTGGAGGCGATAAACTCGATGCTCTGGTACTGCAGACCCTCGGGGATCATAACCTCGCCGTGACCGGGCCAGTTGATGCCGGCAAAGGTGACGGTGTTGTTCGAGGCATCCTTGGTCCAGCGGCCATCCACGTGGAAGGGCGTGTTGGGCCAGGCCGCCTGGCGAGGCTTGACGGAGACGGGCTCAGAAGCCGGCGCGGCAGAGGCAACGCCAACTAAGGCGAGAAGGTAGCCGAGTCTGACCATTTTGATGTTTCGGGGCTTTGTATTATTAAAGAGAGACTGCCTTGCAAGCTATTGTCGACCAATATGATGCAGGCTGCAAAGTCCGTTGGGATGCTAACAATCGAAGGTGATCCTCGACGGCATGCCATCTCCAAAAAATCTCCTCATGCACACTGGGGAGAGTGCGGCTCTTATATCCCCATCATGACAGTTACCATGTCCACGTGTAAGTGACATTTGCTACCGGTACATCGGTACATTCAGGAGGTACCTTAACCTTTTACTCACGCGACTCGCGATGCTACAAGCACAGCCCATTGACTAGGTCTAAACCCAAGTCGCACATCCACCCTTGACATGTTTATTTCGCCGCTCCAGGAAAAGAAACCAAAGAACGGCCCACCTCCGCAGCATGCCAGACAGGTACGCAGGTCAAAGTGGAGGAGGGAGAGGAGTAAATGGCGACGGTTCCTGGATCGGCTCCGACTCCCCCATCGTCCAGTGTTTGCATGTGTTCGTCCCATCTTGGCCCGAATACTTGAGATGACAGCTCCTCATTGGTTCGGCTCGGGAGGGTGTCTTTCTTCTTTTCTCTACCGAATTATTCTGCTTCTGCCGGCACTAAGACATAAAAAACCAGGCACCCCATGCGCAAAAAATCAAGATTCCTCCCCGCACGCACCGCACCGCAACTCTTAAAACCCCACACCATGATTGACGAATTGAAAGCTCACTGACACTGACAGCCTGGGGATGGGAGATGGGAATGGGGTTCGGTTAACTCGCCCCCAGAGTCCGTTCCCCGTTGTTCCCTCGGCTTCATTGTCGTAATTCGACATGGTCTCCCGCTATAACCTCCACATCTGGGGTCTGGTGATTAGTGGAATCACATTCTCACTTCGTCACTTTGATGGTTTGATCACTTTGGGGGTCGCTTCACGAGTCTTGTTCTCCAATTTTGGGGGGCAATCAATGCCCCAAGCACCAAAATAAACGATAAATGTCACCACACAAGTAACAAATACTTACAAATACTTCGTACAAATGTCGTCACGAGGCTTTCTATTCTGATTATGCCCCCGCTTTACGTGTTACGCGAACGAAATGAGCCTTTCTTTTTTTGAGCCTGCGTGTTTTCTCCATATCTGAAACTAATACTTGCTATTTTTCTTTGATGCACGTTTACGTCGCGACCCTCGGTTTTACGGTTTACCTTTTGACCGAATTAGACCGATTTATATGCGCCCATAACCCCCATATGTGGGCTCTGCTAATTGTCACATTGTCACTAATGAATGACAGCGGGCCCCCCATTTTCGTGTCTAAATTATTCAACTTTGCTTCATCTTGGCGAAACCATCCTCCAACAGGTTTTTTTCTTTTTTGGTCTTGTCGCATGATGCAAATAGTCAAAAGGCTTAACACCTGCCTTCTACAGACAATCTCCGAGGTGGTCCTGGGGACTATGATGTAAGAGAATTTTTTACTCGTCATGATCTGGTCTATGCGGTTTGTTCTGTTACTGCTTCGTAGACCTAGTCTCGATCCAGATTTCGATGACAAAGTCTACCCGCCAGCTCAACCGAGTGGAAAGAACATTGGCTCGGAAGGGCCCGTGAGACATTGGTAACGAAGCCTTGGCAATATGTTCGAGTCGGATGTTTTGTTTACATTATCTGATTTCTTGCCACTTTTTTTCTCTTTTTTTTTTTTTTTTCTCTCTCTCTTCACATGCTTGTTACATTCCAATATGTCATTGCATCACAAGACGTGATCGTAAAAATAAACTCCATCTGGTTGCCAAGAGTTCATATGCGGCCAGGTGCCCATCAACAAGTGAAAGATCGACAACAGCATGACAAAATACCCTTCCTGCCTGGGGGAATTTCTTTCGATCAGCACTCCCTAACAGAGTTTAACTATATACGTAGTACGTTCATGCAAACCCCAGAAAACAGTCTCTTCAAAACCCAACCCCACCTTTTTTACGCTGACAGATCCCTCTCCCTAAACTCGCAAATAGGACCCTCCTTCAGACTGGTAAAAGTATCGACGAGCTGGAACTCAGATTCCCTGTGCCTTCCCCACTCGGCACCGGGCTTGCCTCCCTCGGACGGGTCCTCGACCCCGACGGCCTTGCGCATGTCGTACGTGAACAGAGTCCTAGCCAGGGTGGTCGACATCTCGACATACGCCAGACCCTTGCCGATACAGCCCCTGGGCCCGACGCTAAAGGGGCAGAAGGCGCTCTGAGCGGCCTGGATGTCGGCCTCGCCAACGGTGCGGCCCGACTTGAGGACGGAGCCGGCGATCCAGCGCTCGGGCGCATACGCAAACGGGTCGGGGTAGTAGTCCTCGTTGTGGTGGATGGCGTAGTGCGGAGTGCCGACGACGGTACCCTCGGGCAGCGTTTCGCCATCGACCGTGATGCCGCCGGCCAGGACCTCGCGAGGCAGGATACCGCCGACCGATGGGGACAGACGCATGGCCTCGTCGATGCAGGCGCGCAGGTAGGTCAGTCCGTTGAGCTGGGGACCCTGTTTGATGTCCTCGACGCTGGAGAAGGCGGTACGGACCTCCTCGGTCACGCGAGCGAGAGCGGCGGGGTTGCGGCAGAGGTAGAAGAGAGTGGCGGCCATGGCGGTGGAGGTGGTGTCGGAACCGGCGATGATACTAGTTTCGAGATGGCGCCAGATTAGCACGTTGCTATTGGATGCAGACTTGGACACGACAAAGGTCGGCTAAACTTACAGCAGGTTGGACTCTCCCCAGAGCTCGGGAGTGCTGAAACCCTGGCCGGTCTCGGGGTCGCGAGCGCGCAGCAGGTGGTAGAAGAAGTCACGGCGGTCCGTCTCGTCGCCAAGCTTGGTGCGCTCGGTAAGTTGTGCGCGGCTGTATTTCATGTACTTGGCACGACCGGCTGCGATCTTGGGGAACAGAACCTTGTCGAGGCTGAGCTTGTCGATGATAGGCATGGTTCCGCACTGTTTCCATGTTAGCCTCACTAAATCTCTGTCTCCCGCACCCCACTACAAGACACTTTAGGCCAAGCTTACAATTAAATGCCTCTGCGCCGCAGCACCAACCATGTCCAAAGCGTAGCGGTTATCCTCGCTCTCAAGCATGTGGAAGGCCTTTCCGAAAGCAAGGTCACCGAGGATGTCCATGGCGAGGTAGTTGCACCAGTCCGACATGTTCTTAGGGGTGCTCCAGCCCTTGCTGTCGGGGGAGGCGCCGCGGCCAATCTCGGCGCAAAAGGTGCGCTCGTTGGCCAGGATGTAGCGCTCCATCTGCTTGATGGCATTGTCCGAGAAGGCGTGCGACAGGACGCGGCGCTTGCGGGCGTGAAGGTCGCGGTCGCGCGCGTTGTGCGTGTTGGGCGCCGGGTGCACAAAGGCGTCGTAGAACTCGGCCTTGCGGACATTGGCGCGGAAGCCGTAGACGTCCTTGAGGGCCGTGGCACTGTTGACCGAGATGCAGTTGGGCCCGAATCGAACTACCTTGCCTGTGAAGACGCACGGAAAGCGTGTGAGCCGCGTGCCACCTCAACTAGATCCGTCGATCCGTCATGTTGTAAAACCCCAGATGAGTCCCGACGGAGCTGTTACACTGCTGCGAACCACAACATACCGTATTTTTGGTGCATGCGCCAAAATTCAAGATGGCGGTCTCCTCTCCAGGCATGGTAAAGCTGGTAGACATCTGATATCCTAGCCAGGAATGGTCCTGGGTATTTTGCCAGAGGGTGAAAGTATAACCTGTACACTACCAGGCATGATGTCTGCGAGACGCACCCATCTCGTTAGTTTCCTCGGATTCTTTGGGTAAATTCAGCAGTTGCGCCAACTCACGTAGAGGAATACGGCTCCTGCCAAAAGGCCGAGCCAGGTACAAAGGTTCTCCATGCTGAAATGCACGTTGAGAGTTAGCAGCGGTGTTCCTGTTGACAAGACACACTGCTGTCAAATGATTGTATGCGTACGACCCTACTGCCGAGAATAATCAATATTCCCAAGCCAAGATGGAGACAGAAAGGAGTTGAGAGGAGATAGTCGGGGTCACAAAAAGTAGAAAAGGAATCAGAAGTATAGGGGAAAGGGTATGCGTTAGATTTGTGATTCGATTCAAACAAATACGAAACCCCAGACCAGACCATAAAAAAGATTTAATACGTCAATCACGAAATGCATTCCACAGTTTCCCCCTCTGACAACTTGGACGCGGCCTTTTCCTCACTAAAAGTACTAGGTAAATTCACCTGATCCCAGAAGAAAACACCGAGCATTCCCTCAATTGGCAATGCCTTGGGCCGCGTCAAACCGAGCTGGGTAATGCAAATAAAGCATATCGGGAAAGTCGCATGCAGCTTGTCAAGGGCTAACCCCGCAAAACATGCACCGTAGGGAGCCGAACAAAATGTCGTCACTCTTGTTTGGGGTTTTCGGGCCACATGACCAGTGCACACAATGGCTTCCTGGCTTGGGCTAGGCTGGTCAAGGCTGGTGTCCCAATGGCGGCCAAGGCATTACCAGAGGAGACGAGAAAAAAAAAAGCCAAGAATCTGCAGAGTCAACTTCCCCACATGCCAATTCTCATTACCTCAGCCTGCCCCAACTGAGCGGCCAAATGTGCATTTTCCGTGCTGAGTAAGGTGCAGCGGATGTTATTCCGTGAGCCGAGTCGGTTTTCTTGGTTCGACACAAGGCGATCTGTTCGTAAAAATTCGGCCTGATTTGTGTATATAAATGATCAATCGGGAAATTTCAACATAAAAAGAATGAGAAATAATATTTTCAAGTTTCATACCCGATTTGATTTTTCCGCATCTACTACTAACAAAAGAGAAGAAAAATTACAAATATCGCCTTGGTGATGTATACAAAAATTGCGAACAAAGACAACGAGTGGGGCCGCTGCTTGCCGGTCCGACCTGCATCTCGGGACCAAAACCGCGCGGCTTTTTCGGCAATGTGTGGAGCACAGCGGCACCTGGCTGAACCCAGCCGCGTGGAACTAGCAGGAAAGTTCGTGGTGTACTTACTCATACACCAAATTCAAAAATCCCACAGCGGATGCCTTCTTAGTAATTGAAATACCTTGGTTCGTCAAAGACGTGGTACCGGTGGCCCCTGACGCCTTCGCCGCGGAAGACCGCCGGGAACCGCAAACCCTCTGGCACCTGGGATTCTTCGACACGGCTGTTGCGCGCTTCCGCGTCCACCTCCCAAGCGCGCGTGGCTTCGGCCGAACCGGGCTCGGGCACTACAAACTTGCCCACCTGCAACTCCGTGTCGGTAATGGTACTGCGGCTGATGCGGGCATAGCCGACGCGCTTGAGGCCCTTGAACAGAATGTACTCGCACCATCTGTCCCAGTCGGTCGGGTCCACGTCGTGCATTCCCGACTGCTCGCTGACGTACGTGTTGTAGTTGCCCTCGAGTGGCCGTGTAACCAGGTAGCTGAGAAGCACCGAGGGTCGGTTGGTCGAACCCATCAGCTCGCGCATATACTCAGACTGCAGACGACGATCCTCTGGGTCCTCCTCCTGACCCGAGTGGAAAACGAAAACGTCCACCATGGTGCCATACACGTCGAGCGTCGCGTGGATAGCCGGCGCCAGTTCACCCACGGGACTGGGAAGGAGGTGATGTGTCGAGTTGATAATGGGAAACTTGGAGAGAAGCGCTGCGCCCCAGGTGTGCTTGTTGGGCCCTGGGCCGTAGTCGACGTACATGCCGAGATCCTCGGCGAGGTACTGGGTCGAGTCGCGGTTGCCCATGATGATACGCTGCTGGTCTGACTCGACCAAGCCAATAACATCGAGCTCGGCGTCTCGTAAGAGGTCACGCATTCGCCGCTCCGAACTCCACATGTCATTGTCAAGTCCGAAGTGGATGGTCCACATACCTGCCGTGATGACCCTGTCAGGTGCGTGGTACGGCTTGTAGTCGTTGGTCGGGAAGCGCAGGTATGCGGCAACCAGGAACGCGACGTTGATAGCGCCAAGGACCGTGATGTAGTGCTTGCGGTGCTGAAGCGTGCTGCGCGATGTCTGGGCCTCGTTCTTACCCTTGGACTTCTTGGCGGCCTTGCCGGCGTTCAAGTTGAACACACCGCAGCCGATCAGGACCATCATCGACGCCATGACCCAGTCAGTGTGCTCGCGCACGAGTGGGCCACCGGGCACGAATGCATAGGCAACTACCCAGACGTGGAAGAGTACCATGAAGTTGTAGATGAAGAACCCGAGACCAAAGACCAGGCCAGGAGAGCGTTTTGCCGCATCTCTCAGCAGAGGCACGGCGACAGCCATCAGGTAGGTTGTCAGAGCAAGAGCTCCATAGTAACCCTTCCAGTGAGGGTATATCGTTACCATACCAGCGCCAACGCAGCCGATGAAGTAAGAAGTCCACAGGCTAGCCAGGCCGGGCTTGTAAGCACCGATCAAGACTCCTGCAGTCATGGCGAAGATGGTGTAAAATGCAGTGGTGTTGGAGGTAGGTCCGCGGATTGGGTATCCGTCCCACACCCAAAGAATCATCGTGCTAGTGTCGGACAACAGCGAGTGGAGGGCAAAGAAAAGACCACCGATGCTGCAAGCAGCAAGGAACGACGAGCCAGACTTGATCTGGACGCCGTCCAGGTTCAGAGGGCCCCTCCGAGTGAAGCGCCAGGCGGCAATAAGGCCAAGGAAGAGACCTGTGTAGTTCCAGCCGCCAGTCTCGGCCCGCATGATGGGCCAGATTGGGTTGAGTGTACGGCAGGCAAACTTGACCGTGCTCGAAAGAATGAGACCAACGGCCCAGGACAAGATGCGCAACTCCAGGCGACCCTCATGCACAGATTCCGAGTGCAAGGTTGCGACCCAGGCGAGACACTGCATCCCAAGACCGAACCCGACGGCATATAGACGCTGGATCGGATCCTTGATCAGAAATGCCACAAGTCCAGTCAGAGAGAGGAGATGGAAGAAGCGCTGGAATCGAGTGATCAACCACCTAAAGGGGCTGATACCCAACAACAGCGGAGAAATCGACACCATGACAAGGGCTTCGTATCCGGAAATGCCCATATACCAGAGGGGAAAGTCTATTTGCTTGTTAGTGGCTTACCTGGTACAAGTCATGGTGGGAAAGAAGCACTTACACCAAATGGTGACCCCCAGGCTGGTAAGAATTGACCAGAACACAAACTGGTGCATGTTAGCATTTGGCCATTTGCAGTACGGCGTCGACATGCCAAAAGAAACCAACTTACGCCGTGGTAGACATCAGCAGCAATATCAAGCATGCCCGATGGGGTCACCTTCTGATGCATGAGACCGGCAGTGGCCTTCTCCTTCCTGCGATGGTACGTCAGCACGTAAATAGGCGCCAATTACACTGCATTTTGCGAACAACTTACTCCTTCTCCAGAACAGCAGCCTTCTGAGGAGAGACGTTGGTACTATAGATAACATTCATGTTTAGACTCATGACCTTCAAAGCTTGATTGTTTATCTGAGGCGTCGAAAGGTACTCTCTGCGCCATTACTGCACCAAAAAGCACCCCAGACTATGCAGGGAGCCATTTCACGTACCCCTGGCTAGCACCATGTACATCCTTGATGATGAGCTCAAACGAGTCAAAGTCCAAAGCCGTCACAGCGTCAAAACCCACGTCAAACAGGATCAGGGACCACTCAAAAAAGGCGTAAATAGTGTAGGCTAGGGAAAGGTTAGCGACTTCTGCTAGGCGAGAGCAGCATTTTGTAATGCAGAGGCAAGACAAACTCACCTCCTGCAACCCGGTGGACCTTGTGCTGGATGAAAAAGTAGATGAGCGGCACTAGCGTTCCAAAGAAAGCCGAGCAAAGGTACTTCCTGTACTTGATCGCCTTGGCGTTGGGAGGGCTGAGGGCAATGCAACCAGCCGTCCAGGGGATCGTAGCGACGATGTACGAAATCATGAGGATGTCGTGCCAGTCATGGTCATCCGTCGAGGTGATGTAGGTCCAGCCACCACACGTCAGAGTTCGTACAACGCCAGTAATGGCAACGAACTTAGGAAGCGCCTGGCCATTGCGGCGTGTGAGGAGATACCAGAGGCCGACGAGCGCAAAACGAGGGCCTATGCGTAGCTGCGTGGTCAACACTGTGGTCCATATCTCCAAAGCCTTCCTCATCTAGTCGGAAACTAGCAGTCTGTCACCCAGATCCCCTGTATATGGTATAAATTTGTTCGTACCGGATGTGATGGCGATCAGGAGCATAAAAACGGATCGCTCGGGATACTTGTCGCCGATGGTCGCCGACACCGAAGGAAACCATTCTTGAGGGTAGCCGTACCACTCATTTTGGACGATCTTGTGGTAATGTAATGATAGGCCCACGATGAGTGCGAATATGAAGGCGGCTGTTTGCAGGGGGAAACTTCCGAGTCAGCCGAGAGTTGCGCGAGCACGCCAGAGTGCGCGGGGTGATGGGAATTGTACGAACAGTATGCAATCACTGTATGCGTCCAGCTGATCCAAGCGCCATTGAAGGATAGAAGAACGCCGGCGTCCTTGTCTTTGTATTTTGCGGGCGCCATAATGGAAAGAATAGAGGGCGTTTAATGGGGGACGAGGGGAGCTGCCATGCAGCAAAGAGACTAGAGCCCTCTGGGTGAATTATAAGGTGTACACCGAGGATATGACAAAATGAAAGAATACCAGTGTAGCCTTGAAGAAAAAAAAAGTTAGAACAACAAAATGGAGATCCAAGACAACAATGGATGGCCGCAGTAGACTGTGGTCAGCAAAGGATCTCTCACCTGTCCGATAGGCAGAGCTTCAGTTGCAAGCTGTTGCGCCAAATCGAGTTGAGCTACTGTCATGTCGCACCCAGTGGGTCCTATGCCTGGTCGATGGAGTCTGGAAGCCATGGCTTTTGACACGTGATACCCCTTTCCCAAATAGGCAATGGCACTTCTTGTGCGCGTTTGAAACGGTAACCAAGCTGGCTCTACAGTTCACCATTACAACTAGGTGGCACCAAGGCAAGAAGTCCTCATCTGATTTGCCAATGCATCATAATGGCACTTTTTTATACAAAAAAAAATGATTTAGGTCGACAAAACGTGTCAAATCAGCAAACGGGTACCTGCTGCCGGCCAATCTGTCACAACACAGGCCCTGACCCTGAATCACTGATACGATTAGACCGTAGCAATTTCCACGGATTCAAAGCTATGAGAGAAGCACTCGTCGAGTCCTTGCTGCCAAATGTAGGGGAGCACTTTTTCCTTTTATTGGCTTGTTTTCTCCGGTATTCTCAATATGCAACTTACTGCGGCGATGGACACTTATACCCGGGACATGGTAAGCATCGGTGTAGACTGACAAGGGATGCAACATATTGCAAAAGGAGAGGAAATAGAAGCAAAACCTATTCAAGGCGATAGAACCGTCCGAGCCAAACGCCGTCGCTATGCAGCAGGGTCAATAAGGTTGCAACAGGTGATATATACAACTGATCGCCAAAAGGACCTCAAGACCTCGAAAGAATACAAATCAGAAAGCGCTGGGCCGACCAAATGCTGCCAAGTGGGCGCGGAGGTTATCGTCGCCCAACTCAGACATGCGGTTAGTCGCAATCTTTCTCATCACCCAAGTGTCCCTTCCGTTCTTTAGCCGTCGGCCCTCTGGTCCTGTAAGGTATTCGTCCAGCCATCTCTCCTCATCGCGGTCGAGCGGGAGGCTGGCAAGTGTTCTGGCCCTTTGCTCCCTACTTCCAGGTCCTGCCAAGCCTGCGCTGCTGGGGCCGTCATGTACAGATGCAACGAGTTGCTCGAAGAAAAGACGCCTTGCGGACTCTGGGTGTGTTCGGGAGTAGAGGAGTGCTTCAGTCACGCTGGTCCGCGCAAGGGCGATAAAGTATAGTTCCAACGCCTCTGGAGTCTTGAGGACTGGGTTGACCGTCTGGTAGTAGGCAAGAGCCCAGGAAAAGTCATCGTCGCGCGCATGCCGCACCAGGATGGTAATGATATCGTCAGCGAATTCGGGAACAAGCGAGGGGTGCGCCAAGTACTCGAGTGCGACCTGTAGATAAAAGAATAAGGCATATATCAGTGATATCGTTCATGCAGGATCAGGTGCGTCGCATATATCAAGGTGGGATCGTCATACCGGGAACTGTTGCCGATCCATGTGCCATAAACCCTTCATGAAGATCTGATACTTCCCCGGCACGCCACTCTTTTCCGCAAACTCTTCGGCGAGACGGGATCTCACTCCGAGTATATCGTCAAAGTCGAGGAGGAGATAGTACAAGACGGATAACTTTTGTTGAGCCGCTGACTTGCTCTGGCAGACCTTCTGGTGAAGCTCGCGGAGCGCATTGTCACCTCTTGGGGGATAGGATTTGGCTGGAGTACACACGATGTTAGAAAATTTACCGATTGAGTTTAATATACTCAGTACGCGCTTACCTTTTGTGACACCCAACGCGCTGAGAACTTTGTCAACGAAGAGCACGCCACCGAAGCCCTTGCGGTAAGACTCTATCTCGCGTACCAGGTCTGGCGCATATGGCGATTCGAGATCAGGCTGAAAGACCTGCTCGTAGTGTGTGAAGTCGATCGAAGTCATTTTGAGCTCTGAATAGTAGAGCGCGGGTAGAGATGTGTGTGTCCTCGGATGTCGATGCTGGCGCGAGCTCAATTCGTGTTCCTCACTTCATCAGGTACGATATGCAGGCCTTGGGTACCCTGGTTTCTCGTGCCAGGCAAGGTGCACTTCCTGAGCTATTGTGGGGCCAGGATCAATTAACACGAAAGCACGTGAATGGGGAGGTGGGGCAGACAACATCCGAGTGGCGCCTTGCCTGCCCGCCAAGTGGCTTGTCAGGTTGTTTGTTTACTTTGGCAGCGCGCCCAGGTGCAAGTCAACAAAGCGGGGGATCGGTCAGGGCAACAATTAAACGTCCAACGCCGCCATCACCAATTTTCCCTCTGCGGGCGCAGCCAACGCAGAGTGCGCCAACATATAACTCTCGTCTGTTTCGAGCCGACTTGGTGCATCTGATTATATCCACGACTTTCTTTTGGACTTTTATTAGCAGTACAACATGTCTGCCCGACCTAGTCGCCGCGCCGCGGCATCGCGACGTACCGCCGTTGTGGACTCATCAGATGAAGACGAGATCGCAAACACTACAAAAATGCCTGAGGACAGCGAGGAGGAGTTCACACCCGCACCCAAGCGGAGCCCGCGCAAATCAACCGCGGCTAGCAGCAGACGCAGGACAGTTGATCCAGATGCCAGCACATTGACCACTGCCAGCATATCGAGTACTCTCCCTCGTCGCGGTCGTCCCAAGAAAAGCCTCGCGCCGCCCGAGGAGCCCAGTCAAATCTTCAACCCTGACGAATCTGTAGCGACTGTGACTGAACCGCAGTCGCCGCCCAAGAAGGCCGCTCCGCGCAAGCGCAAGAGTGCTGCACCTCGAGCCGTTGAGCCAGAGACCACACCGGAGCCAAGCCAGTTGGAGCCAAGTCATTTGGCCACGCCTACACAAACGCCCAAACCAAAGGTCTCACCAGATGTCTCCACGGTCTCGGCATCGCCGCTGGCTGATATTACCAGCACCAGCATAAACGAGAAAAGGCGGCCTTCCGAAGAAACATTGGCAGCCGTGAAGCCGATACGGGCAATGGACACAATATTGGAGAAGCCCATGGATATTGTGCTCAAGTCACGAACCCTGACGGTACCGATTATTGAGGATACAACCCCCAAACCGCGGATAGTGATCACCTATCTCATTATGACAAACTTCAAGAGTTACGCCGGGAGACAAGAGGTCGGGCCTTTTCACTCATCCTTTTCCTCCGTGGTCGGTCCCAACGGCTCTGGCAAGTCTAATGTCATCGATTCTCTCCTCTTCGTCTTTGGTTTCCGTGCCAGCAAGATGCGTCAGGGGAAACTCTCTGCCTTGATTCACAACTCTGCGCAGTACCAGAACCTAGACCATTGCGAGGTTGCAGTCCACTTTCGTGAGGTCTTGGATTTACCCGGAGGTGGACATGAAGTCATCCCCAACTCTGACCTGGTCATCTCCCGAAAGGCCTTCCGTAACAACTCAAGCACATACTACATCAACAATAAGACTTCAAACTTCACAACTGTTACAACTCTGCTCAAAGAACGTGGTGTTGATCTGGATCACAAGCGTTTTCTGATTCTTCAGGGTGAGGTCGAGTCCATTGCTCAGATGAAACCAAAGGCCGGTAACGAGCACGAGGACGGGCTTCTGGAGTACCTGGAGGACATCATTGGTACTTCCAAGTACAAGACACCTATTGAGGAGGCAGCAGCTGAGGTTGAGACGCTCAACGAAATTTGCACCGAGAAGAATGGTCGTGTTCAACACGTCGAGAAGG
Organism: Pyricularia oryzae 70-15; assembly: GCF_000002495.2. Taxonomy (NCBI): domain Eukaryota; kingdom Fungi; phylum Ascomycota; class Sordariomycetes; order Magnaporthales; family Pyriculariaceae; genus Pyricularia; species Pyricularia oryzae. The sequence continues at coordinate 2,091,853 of NC_017851.1, read as the reverse complement.
AAAAGCACAGCCTTGAAGACAAGAAGAACAAGGCTTTGGCGTTCATCCGTGACGAAAATGAACTTGTGTCTAAGCAGGCGGCCTTGTATCAGCTATACATCAGTGAACTTGATGACAACTTGGCTGTCACCGAGGAGGCAATCACACAGCAGCAGGCGCAGCTTGATCTCGAACTGCAAAAGCATGAGGGAAGCGAGCAGATCATCAAACAACTCCAGAAAACGTATGGCAAGATCAGCAAGGAATTTGAGACTCAAGACAAGGAGGCCCAGGTCTTGGCCAAAGAATTAGCCAAGTTCGACCAGGAGCGGGTCAAGTTTGAGGAGAAGAGGAAGTTCCTGACGGACAAGCAGAAGAAGCTGGAGAAGACCATTGCAAACGCAGAGAATTCGGCTGCTGAAGGGGAGGAGACGATTGAGAAATGTACCGAGGAGATTGAGCTCCATGGCCGCGATATCGAGTCCTTGGAGGAGCGTATTAAGGAGGAGGAGGAGGAACTGGCCACGATCCGCGACAGCCTCAAGGGCAAGACTCAGGCCTTCTCCGACAAGATTGCCGTTAAACAAAAGTCACTCGAGCCTTGGAAAGAAAAGATCAACCAAAAACAGTCTGCTATTGCTGTTGCTGAAAGTGAGCTGACAATCCTCAAAGAGAAGGCCAACTCTGGTGCTGTTGCACTAGAGGAGCTTGAAGCCAAGATCGCCACAATTGAGGGAGAGCGTGTCGCCAAGTCCAAGGAGTTGAAGCAGTGTCTAGCCGAGAAGGCGGGCCTCGAGAAGGAGGCACACGACATTGAGGAAGAACTCAAGAATCTCGCCGGACAGGAGCCCAAGATCCGTGCTAAAGTGTCCAACGCGAGGCAAAAGGCTGATGAGGCCCGCTCCAGCCTGGCACAAACACAAACTCAAGGCAATGTCTTGACTGCTCTGATGCGCATGAAGGAGTCTGGTCGTATCGACGGCTTCCATGGCCGTCTAGGAAACCTCGGTACAATCGAGCAAAAGTACGACGTGGCCATCTCCACAGCATGCCCTGCTCTGGACAATTTTGTTACCGACACAGTCGAAGCCGGACAGCAATGCATTGAATATCTCCGCAAGACGAACCTCGGCCGTGGTAATTTCATTTGCTTGGACAAGCTCCGATCACGAGACCTATCTCCAATCCAGACCCCAGAGGATGCCCCCCGTCTGTTTGATCTGATTAGGGCAAAGGACGATCGGTTCAGACCTGCATTCTATCACGCTCTCCAGGACACATTGGTTGCCAAGGACCTCACTCAGGCAAACCGCATTGCATACGGCGCCAAGAGATGGCGCGTTGTGACCCTCGACGGCGAGTTGATTGATAAGTCTGGAACCATGTCTGGTGGTGGCACAACGGTCAAGAAGGGTCTGATGTCATCTAAACTAGTTGCTGATACCACCAAGGAGCAAGTTGCAAAGCTGGAAGGAGATCGCGACGGACTGGAAGCCAAATTCGAGGAGTTCCAAGAGTACCAGAGAGGTCTAGAAACTCGCCTCCGTGAGCTCAAGGACGAGATTCCTCGGTTCGATACCAAGATGCAGAAGTTGAAGCTCGAAATTGACAGCGGCGCCAGGAATCTTGCGGATGTCCAGCGACGCATTGAGGAGCTGAGCAGAGAGCACCAGCCGTCTCAGACGGATGACAACCGCGCTGCCGTTCTGGAAAAGGAGATCGCAAAGCTTCAAAAGGAGGTCGAAAAGCTGTACGGTGAGACCTCCAGCGTCGAGGAGGAGATCAAGGTCCTGCAAGACAAGATTATGCAAGTCGGTGGAGAGAAGCTTCGGGCACAACGTGCCAAGATCGACAGTCTAAAGGAAGAGATCGCGACACACAACGAGGAGCTTTCCACCGCAGAAGTCAAGAAAGTCAAGGCAGAGAAGCAAAAGGTCAAGCTTGCAAAGGACCATGCCAAGGCAACCAAAGATCTCCAGGCTGCAGTGCGTGACCTGGAATCACTGGATGACGAGATTCAGAATCAGGGAGACAAGTCGGAAAGCCTCAGCTCAGCTGTCGAGGAGGCGCAAGAAGCCCTCAAAGTCAAGAAGAAGGAGCTGTCCGAACTCAAGGCAGAGCTTGACGAAAAGACTGCCGAGCTCAATGCCACAAGGGCGACTGAGATTGAAATGCGCAATAAGCTCGAGGAAAACCAGAAGGTTCTCAGCGACACAGAAAAGCGTCTTCGCTACTGGGATGACAAGCTCTCCAAACTCGTCCTGCAAGATATCAACGACCTCACCGGTGAAAGCACTGCCGCTGCTGTGGCCGGTGATGAGGATGTTGCTATGGAAGACGTCGCCATGGAAGACGCTCCAGCTGAGCAAGATGATGAAGAGGCTGAGGCCGACAGGACGGCTGTTAAGGACGGGCCGCCTTCGTCACCTGCTCGCAGAGCTAATGGTTCCGAGCCACTGCAAATTCCTCGCTACACCAAGGATGAGCTTGCAGACATGGACAAGGAAACCCTCAAGAGCGAGATCGCGACCCTGGAGGAACGTACACAGAACGTAAACGTCGATCTCGGTGTCCTGGCTGAGTACCGGCGTCGTGTCGAAGAACATGCTGCACGATCCTCCGACCTGAACAGTGCGGTGTCGCAGCGTGACGCCGCCAAGAAGAGGTGCGATGACCTTCGACGCCTTCGCCTCGAGGGCTTCATGGAGGGCTTCAGCGCCATCTCACTCAGATTGAAGGAAATGTACCAAATGATCACAATGGGTGGTAACGCCGAGCTTGAGCTCGTCGACTCCCTGGATCCTTTCTCTGAGGGTATTCTGTTCTCCGTGATGCCTCCCAAGAAATCGTGGAAGAACATTAGCAACTTGTCTGGTGGTGAGAAGACGCTGAGCAGTCTGGCGCTGGTTTTTGCTCTGCATCACTACAAGCCAACGCCGCTGTATGTCATGGACGAAATCGATGCGGCGCTGGATTTCAGGAACGTAAGTACACAATCGCTGCTTTGGCTTGCCACTTGATCCAGTAGAATCACGCTAACTCCTGAAATTAGGTTTCTATCGTTGCCAATTACATCAAGGAGCGGACCAAGAACGCACAATTCATCGTCATTTCACTCCGCAACAACATGTTCGAACTGGCGGCGCGACTCGTCGGTGTGTACAAGGTCAACCACATGACCAAGAGCGTGACGATTGAGAACCAGGACTACATCAAACGTCCCGCTTCCCAAAGACAGCAGCAACAACAGCCGGCAGGTGCTTGATGGAATTTAGCTTTTTGGATTTTCTGGTCGGTGTGGGTTTTGATCCGAGGTTTATGAAGTCATGAGCCTGTTTTCTCTGGGTTTACTGTTTTTGTAAAGAAAGAATATGACATAATGCCTAACCTTGAGATGATCATCAGTCGGTTTGTCTGTTTCGTTTTACTTTGTTGTGGAGGAAGAAGGTGATGCAATGCCAATTTTAAGTCTGATCTGATGCTCGGTTGGTTTTGTTGTATATGGTTTCACACATCAGGTGTCGCCCCTGGGACGTGTCACGACAACAAACAGTCCAGAAACAATATTTCAATGTCCCGAATTCTTGGTCGCTACTAGGAAAAGGAAAGCAAGAGATCTTGTGATTGTGTATAGGCAAGCAATTTGAACGAATCGCCAGGATGAAGATGTAATAATGTATGATATAGAAAATGATGCTAAAAGCAGGCTATGCAATGACTAATATCAGCAAACAACAACAACCTGACGCACTGTCTTGTGGTTGTGCAAACGAATAACAACTTCCTACCGTGAAACCCATAACGCCTGAACATTGCTTTCGATGGACACACACGCTGTCTTATAGCCTCCGGAACAAACCATACAAAACTGAACGTCTTTTTTTCCCCTCGGAAGCCGTTACACACTAACTGCTTCTCTCAGATTAAAATTGATGGAAGAGTGCACATCGTGGGGAAAGAGCCCAGACTTTCACTCTTCTTTTGTGCATACCAGTGTGGAGGGTACCAAACCTCTCTATAATTGGCCGTATACTAGGGAAATAGGATTTGACCCAGCGCTCTGCGATAAATAACGAGGCTGTAGTCCACATCAAAGGCCAGTATGTCTTTTTTTCATTGATTTTGCGTCTTTTTAACAACATCAAAGACACGCTGCTGCCGTTGCTGGCGCATCTGCGGCTCGTCCGAGTTACGCAGTCCATAATAGGCCCCCGTCGGGGTGGGGACCCACGACGGCTCGGCGCCGGCATCCATTTCGACCGGCGTCATGCGTGCCGGCGGCGACATCAGCGGAGGGTTCGAGTCGAGCTCGACGGCGCCCTCGCTGACGGATGGTAGGTCCGGCGGCGGTATGTAGTAGTACATGCCGTCTGTCCCCAGCATTATCCCCGGCGACGGCGTTCGTAGGGTTTCCATCGACGGGTATTGGCCGACCGAGGCTGGCGATTCCCACAGGGTCGATTTGGGGTCGTAGGGGCTTGAAAACGTGGGTAGTAGGGTTGAGCTCGAGGTCGGGAATGCGGATTTGAGTCCGGCTGAGGGTGGTGCCGATGCATATGGATCCATGGATTTCCCAAAGTCGGGGCTGGGCTCACCGCCGTCGCTACGTGTCATCATGAGGCCCGTCTCCTGCATCGCCGACCTACGCGCCGCGCGGGCTCGTTTCCGATCAGCTTTGCGCCGGCGCATGACTATGAAGAGGCCGACGGCGAAGAGCAGAGCAAGACCAACCCCGGCACCGAGCGCTATACCGGCGATGGCACCAGGACTGAGGGGATCTTGACTTTGCTGCTGCGAACCTCCCAGGCGGCCTTCTTCTTGGCCGTCCGGACCAGGCATCCCTGTCCGAGCCGGGCCGTCGCCTGCCACGGTCACACCGAGCACATCCATCCCTGTTGTTGCGGCTCCGCTGGCCAGCGGGAAGGCGGCTCGGTATATCGTTATAGCTTCGTCGTCAGCGCCGGTTATTGGTGAGTTCGTCACTAACTCGCGGACCGTCGTGCTGCCAGTCTCTTCCTTGACCACCCACATGGCTGTGGCGGTCTTGAGCCTTCGATAGCAGTTGCGGGCCCCGCCGTCCATGGTGCAGCCATCATATCCGTCCGGGCAGCACATCTCTTGCGTTTGGGTCGCAAGTCCACTCGCCAGGGTGGAGGTGCACGCCTTGTGCCAGCCTTGTGGGCATGCGGTTCCGGGAAACGCTAGTGAGGTCAAGTCTTCGTATGCGCTGCCTTGGTAAAAGATATCCTTGTAGCCTGCAGGATGGCAGGCCTCATCTATGTATTGGCGTGCGGATGAGTTTATTATGTCGTAATCCCAGCATTCTCTTCGAGGCCCAACCTCACTCCCCTTCATGCTGCAGAATATCGAGGCGCTACACGACTCTGGAGCTTTCCATGGTGTGATTTGTGGCTCGAGGTTGAAGGTTTTGGTGACCACAGTACTGCCTGATGTGTATGCGTGCGTGGCTGTGGATGTCATGTAAGTTGTGGATGGTGCGAGCGACATTGTCGCGGTTAGGTTTTGTTGTATTTCTCGAAGCTCGCTTCCCTAATATCGTCTGAATTCCCGTATTGTGTTGTGAGGCCAGGTCCGTTTCTCAGCCTTGCCAGATAGTTCGCAGAGACCGTGGATTATGGTCTTCTTATTACAAGCTCATATCAAGCCACAACTGAAGGTCGAACAAGTTCCCTAGCAACTCTGAAAAACAAAAGAGGGAATTAGGGTATCATAACAGCGAAGAGAAAGTAGGAAAATGAGATAGTGAGAGGAACAAATTCACAACGAGGGGAGAAAGGCCAACATCTTCGGCAGTAAATACGACATCTGAGAAGGTGGAGCTAAAGGGAGGGGTGCGTGTTTTTATTTGTTACGCTCTATGATGAAAAGAGAGGGGGGTGAGATTGAGCAAAAGCACGCCGTGGTGGTGTCCCGTATTGGACAAGATGATGTGGGTGATGATTTGACAAGATAGATCAATCAATTAATCAATCAATCATCCTTCGTTCTCCACATAAGCATCATCCGCACATACAGTATGGGAGAGCAGGGGGGCCACCTGAGAACCTTGCATAATGATACTGGATGGTGTGCGTAGCTCAGGGTAATTTTGCAGCCCAGCCGACATTATTGTTGGTATCAGAGCAAGGCGCAGCTTTTGCCCAGCTTGCCTAGCTCCAAACTGGGACCAACTCGTCTGCAAAAGCAGACGGCCGACGGGGAGCTGCGGGCGCCAACTCGTCGGCACGCATCGGTGCGAGCTTTTGAGTTGTGGAACAGGTATTTAGGTGTTTCTCTGCAGCTCATGGTTATTCCCGTTGAGGAAAATGTTCCTGGAAACTAACAAGGTTCCGACACAGCATGTTTCCCGGCCCCTAGGGCGCTTGGCCGATCCCAGAAAGCCTAGACGCGATCTTTGCCATGGGCAAAGACCATGTTGCGTTTGGTGTCCAAAGATGTTTGAATGCAAATAATCCAATGCAGATATGTCCAGGCAAGGCTCACTTTGCGCTGCGCGACAGCACAAAGAACCGTGGTGCGGGTACTCACTCAGCGTGGGTAAGCAATCTGCCAGCTAAGCGGACGAGTTTTTTTTTTTTTTTTTTTTTTTTTTCGATAGTGGCCTTTTTGATGACAGGACACCCCCAAACAATTCCCAGTAGGGAAATCACTCAACGGTCGGCATGGACTTCCACACTTGGCAGGAACTCGAAGATTTGGTAGCGGCCATAGAAATCGTTCTCGCCCCCGTTTGTATTGGCACAAATATCTCAACTCGTTCGTTGGAGCTGCAAAAGATCTGGGGGCAATCAATTGAGCGACCCCAACAGCTTGGGATCACACTAACCATTGCAACGTCAAACGGAAGCCAAGAACGCCGGGAGTCTAGGCAAGCGGGAGTTTCTATTTCTTACGCTATCGCAGCTGTGATGGATGTGAGATAGTGGGAGTGGAGGTGATGTTTAGAATTCTACCTTCCTTTCGGTACGTGGCAAGCAGGCAGAGAAAGTTGACGGCTTGACGGGCAGGCAGAGACAGGTACGACACTTGGGTTTCGTACCAAAATCTTACAGCTTTGTATCGCCGCCAGAAAGTGGATCCAACGCTTTCCATTTTTGTACAACATTGCAAGCCCTGCGAGTCTAGACGTGGGGTGCTGTCGGCTAACCAGGCCAATCGTTCTGTCCATCTGGGTCGGCTACGCGTCCATTAAGGGAACTCAGCCATCCCTGCCAAAAGAATCTGCCTGCCTGGGCTGGGTATGTACCTTAGCCACGCCCATTCAGCTCTTCATCGTTACACGCCCATCGAAACTCCCACGTTTTCTCCTGCACTGCGCCATCCCATTTTTTTCTTCTGTAGTACCTCCGCAAAAGTAGGTACCTTAGCGCCCAGGGGCACACATGGCAATCAACCCCACACACTCTATCCCCTTTGGCTGCATCGTAATTAATACTTTGCCTTACTTCTTTGCATCTGAGAGGGGGACAAGATCATGAAAAGTCCAACATGCTGTGCCCCTGGAAAACCCTTTTCCCGTCGTGTGGTCTGGTCGCGCCTGTCGTAGATCAATAAAAAGCCAACGGATCAAACTCCACACCGCATGGCACCCAATAGGCTGGTGCCTTGGATGTGCACCGCACGCCCAGGCCGAAAGCTCGCAAGCAAGCTCCTACGTACCAGTCCGTTGTCATGGACCAACAATTAGGAGGGGCAATGATTAACGGTACAAAAATACAGGTAGGTGTTGGTTTTCGAAACATAATCAGCTTGCCTTCAATGTGTTCCAACTTGCACATCGATGTGGCTGAGTTTTGAAAAGGTCAAAAAATAGTAACATACACCATCTTGAAATCGAAAAGGAATCGAACGGGAATCAGTCCATGACCTAGAACATTCTAAAGGAACCAGCCGCTCTGGCAGTGCTATGTCCCAAAATATAATTCAACACAAAGGGCCGGAGAACCAACACTGTTTGTTCGTTGCCAGCCTAAATCTCGCCACTGCGGGCTCTAAGATGGACAACTGTTGGTGTCAACTTTGAGACGTTCCTACACCACTATCTGGGCTGTGCAGAACTCGACTCTCGCACAAAGTCACACCGGTTGCATGTCGTTATTCAGGGCGTCTTCTTCAATGATCGCCGTTATTTGCTTCGGCCTATAACCGCCGTTGGCGACCCTGCCATTTTTTGCAATCCTTGCAAACAAGTGTCCCGAGGGTTTGCAAATGTTGCAGGGGTGCCGATGGATGTTCACCTCCGAGATGCTTAACGTCGGAGTGACCTCATAACTTGCACTCCCATGCGTCGTTTCGTTGAAGCCCCCTTCTAAAGACGGCGTCGACGAGGACTGGCCACCATCGACATTCATGCATAGCGATACTTGGGATGGTCGCCTGCTGCCGGTTCCTAGGTAGACCGCGCGCTCAAAGCAGCGCATGCAAGTCGGGTAGACGGCGAAGGGGACATATGCCTGATCCCAATCGCCTTCGAACTGAGGAAATTTTGGCAATGTTCTGCTGCCTACACTTCTCGTAATTGTCGTCAAATATGTCGGCGATTGGCGTGAAAATGGTGTGTGGGGGCCCGCTGCTCCAGTACTGGTTGCAACCCCAGATCTGCCCAACAAGTTCGTTGCTGTCGCCTTTGACGCCCGCACCTCCTCGAATCCAAGCATCTTCATCATCAAGGGACGTAGGCTCTTGGATGAACCATTCTCGAGTCGCATACCCTGTGCCGTTGGCCAGGTCAGTCGAAGATAGATATGCCGGGATCTCACAGACCTCGCCTTGCTGATAACCTCAGGTCCGGGCCGTAGTGATGACCATACCGCCTGGAACGCTCGATCTGTAGCAACTACCGGGACGTTTCTGACAGACCCTGTCACTGTAATTGAGCCACACTGGACAGACACTGATGCGGCAGCCGTAAGCTTACGTAGCATGTTGGCCTATCGTGGCCGGTTCGATGAGATAAGCGACCAGCAGGTCACCACAAGAGGCGGCTCGGCGTCTGTTTCCTCCCAGTAGAGGCCACGGGATACGCGAACTGTCTTCAAATCGAAGCCCGATGTTGCGTTCACGGTTCCCAACTTGGATGAGGAGCCTGCCGGGGGTATCACCATGGCATCGTGGCCTTCATTCCCACACAGATCTCTGTCTTCTGGTGAGGGGTGTCCTATCCACGTTCTCCTGCTCGCTAAAAGCTTCCACAAAAGGGTGAAAGTTTGCAAGCCAGAAGTTAGCTCCATCTAATACCAGACTAGGACCCAGTGTGGCTATGAAGTCGTCATTGGCAGCACCTATGCTCGCCCATGCACGGCTCCGTGTAGCAGAATGGGTTTCTGGGCCAGCAAACGTCGTCTGGGTTCTCCTGGCTCAGGCCTCTAGCCAATGTCATAAGCCGCTCGACTTGTCCTCTGGAGAACTCGAACGTGGCATGTGGTTCGTACAGGGGCGGCAGCGAATCCCCCACATGCTCCCTGATTGCATCTTTTGTAGCCAGGGAGATTTTGTCTTTTGTCATTAGACTTATATGGCGGGAATTAGGGTGCTGCTCCTTGCCGCCTTTGCATACGCTGATGACATGGGCAGACCCGCATTGTGTCTGGAGGAACTTCCAACGCGGACCCAGCTGCTGGCACGCGGAAGAGGTAGGCTCATGGTGAGCGCTGAGCAATCCCCTAGAACACCGCCGTTGGGCAATGGCAAGCGATACAGGGATACGCAGTTCAACGGGACCGTAAGCTGGGGAGCCTCGTTACCTGCGTGGGCGCAGTCAGGAGAGCGACCCCGAACGGCAGGAAAAAAGACTACATCCGGCAGCCGAGGAGTGACAGCAGCGGGCTCGGCCCAAATTCCGGCGCAGTTTCATCTCCGGAGACGCACTAAGGAGCGTGGGCCCGGAACGGAGGAGGGGGCTAGTATTGCCACGGAGACTCCGCCGCTCTTCGGAGCGGTCAAGTGGGTAGCAAGCGAAGGAATCCAGCGTTTTGGAGCAGTTAACGTACCTGCTCATCCAAGATGATACTGCAGATATAGATGGGTGGGGTGGCCAATCTAACAACCATTGCAACATGATGTGCATCTTGCGCGACATACTGCAAGTGGAGGCTGTATCAAAACCACCTAGAATGGGTGCGCCGAAATTGGAAGGGATTTCTCGCCCTCAGTTCAGCATTTGTATCCTGTTTAATAAGCAGGATAAGAATTGTGATCTGGAGAATGCTACTCCCTAACGAAAAGTGGTTCTTTCAAACTGCATTACCTCTAGCATCGGCGGAGAATTGATCCAGAACTTTGCAGTAAAACCCAATTTTTCCTGATTTCTCAGCGCGGTTGACAAACGATAATCCTGTCTGCTTTCTACCTCGACCTCCCTTGCGAAGCGAGCATAATCCTTTTGATATTGCCACGATCCTCTCTCCTCTGGGTCCTTGGGAAGTCCGTTCTCGTCATAGTCCGACGGCAAATTCATCGGGGCCGGTACCGTGCTGAGGAACAGTGGTGCTTGTACAATTTCTCATGGCACTGTCGAAGCATTTTCCCAATCGATAGCACTCAGGACATCGCAGTTGGTGTCGACGATGATGTTACTGTGGCGGAAATCGGGGTGATATAGCGGGAAAGGCCCGTTGAGGAGGGGGCAAAAGAATAATCAGAAAAGAGTAGACGACAAACAAATCTAATGAGGGACGTAGACATTGGCTGGAGCTCGCAGACCAGCTTGTTTCCGGAAGTGAGATTAAAGCAGAATCGAGCCATCATGTTCGATGGAAAAGCCGGAACACCAGATCAGGAAGTGGGTCACCAAAAGGGGATATCGAGCCGGGGCTCATTTCTCCCATCTGGCAGCCTGAGTTCGCTTCTCTCGCGCAGATCCGCAGCTGTTTCCTTCAACTATCGACGCTGTTATTGGCTGGTGAACGCAGAGACTCTCATAGTAGCGTGTGTTGGCTTTACCGACTGCAGCTTGGAGTCGCAATCTTGATCATTCTAAATGCACGTCAACAACTACCGCTGCGCAGGTCATGACCAAAGTCCACACCGTCATATACGTCCTCGCTGCTTGCCATGTCGGAGCAAATCCGCTTTGCACGTCATTTTGGTGAATTCGGAAAATCAGGTATACTGCGTAAAAGCCAGTGAAACCGGTCACGGTGTCAGTTTAGCATCTTCTAGGCTGATATAAAGCTCCGGTGACCTTGGGATTTCCATTAACAATGGGTAAGAAATGTTGTAAAAAGCCTGCAGCCTAGTTCTATTTATTGTTCCGTGTGGTTCACTCAGCCATAATCCCCCAAACCTGCCGACGAGGTGATGGCTGTAAATTCACATTCTGTCCACTGGCAGTATTTCCGTCCTGCTTTCCCCCCCTCCTCTCATCCTTATCTTCTACCGCTTGAGCCATTTGAAAATACAAAACCTTGAATTCTTTCCCGATTATCGTATTAGACCTTAACTAATCTACAGCTGCCCGTCATGTCTAGGTACCCACGTTAACTCCAACACCGCAAAAAGGCGGGATATTGCAGGCACAATCAGTCTCGATATTGCTCCATCACCCGGGTCTTTCTGTATACCTTATGGAGAGAGTCGCATTCTGACACACCCAGACGGTTCGTGCCTTCCGGGAAAGGGATACGGTATAGACTAGTGGAGGGCACCTAATGGCAACTCTGAAATTTTCCAAGAAGAGTGGAAGCCATTGGTGCTTTCCATAATTGGCAGGAGCGACAAAGAGTTGCGAAGCTTTTGGATTTCGGAACATTTTGCATTTTGCATTTTGCATTTTACATTTGAGCAGACAGACAGTAAGCTAAACGACAGCCAAACCATGACTTCGAAACATTGAAACTCACGCAACCTAAGATCTGGTTTACCTAAGATTAGCATCACTTACCTACATCTTAATTAAAATCCTCGATATTTAACATTTAAAACTGCAGCAGTTAGCAAGATCAGAATCCCATTTCAATCATAGCCACACACCGCCACAAACCTACCCATGGCTACCGAGATAGCCACAATGCCCAGGCTCTCGACTGGAAGCGGGAGCCAAAGCGGCCTACCGACGAGCGCACCCGGCCTGGGTCAGTACGCGGCCAGCTGCTGCGTGATGCGCGCCTCCTTTGCCATCTACAGCACCGTACCCGGTATGACGTACGAAAGGCTGGAGGACATTGCGCTCTACCTCTCCGGCGAGCAGGCAAGGTTGGTGCCTCTGGAGCTACACACGGGTGAGCTCATTGACCTGATGGATCCCGGCGAGCCGCTACCCGAGGAAGTTGACGAGGATCTGCTGGGCTTGCGGCCGTGCCCGTTCAGAGTGAGGGAGGATGGAGAGGAGGGCGACGAGGCGTGTCCATGGACTGGTCTGCTGGACGGATTTTGCACAACTGGAGGAAAGACCGCTCAAGGTGCCGTGGCTCAACCGCCGCTGAAGAATACCGAGAAGGAAGTGAAAATGTTGGTCTCAGCGGACGAGAACAAACCGACAACGGTCGACTCAAAGCCCTCAAGTCCCCGTGTGACCTTGAGCGCTGAGCAGATAGCGAACATGCATTGTCCAATCAAGAGGGCAAAATTGACAGAGTCGATGGCAACTGTGGGCTGGGTATACCTCGACGACATCCCGTGTCCTGAAGAACGGGCCCGGCAAGAGGCAGCCCTTTTGGCATCCTCTATCGCCCAAGTATCTTCACGACTCGAGCCTCAGTCAGGCACAAAGTCACAACCCCAAGAGCCTCCAGCCAAGCCGCCTGTAAAAGTTACACTGACTCCCGAACAGATTCGCAATATGCACTGTCCCATCAAGCGGGCAAAGCTAACAGCCTCCATGGAGACTGTCGGTTATGTCTACCTGGATGACATCCCCTGTCCAGAGGAAAGGGCTAGACAAGAAGCTGCCCTCAAGATTGGTGCTGGCGCTGCTGTGGACTCGGACACATACAGCACTGACACTTCGAAAGGGGCAGTCCAGGTACGTGAATTGGACGAGTAGTCCACTAATTGTCAGAGAATCAATAATACATAGAACCATAGACTGCGTTCGCTAACCTTGTGTCCACTACAGAAAGAACAAAAGAACTCTATATCACGTTTTGGATCCGAGCCAGCTCGAAACAGGAGCTCTTGTCGACGAGCTTCAGTGCTGCCTCGAATTGATGATGCACTTGGTATGGATGGTGCCAGCGACATTGGGCCGGCCAGCGAGAGACGCAAAGGATTTCGCCATGTCAAGTATGACAATAGTGTTGACTCTGAAAAGCCAAGCCGGCGCTCAAGAGAGTCAACAAGTGCACTGCCTCGGGGAAGAAGCTCCAATAGCTCGACCTCGTCATCCAGCACCCGCAAGTCTTCAATCAAGCAGATAAAACGATCCAGAAGAGAATCACAATATCCATCCTCGCGTGTCGAAAGGTCTTCCTCTGCCTCTCAGAAACAGCTGTCAAAACTAGACAAGACATATCAGACCTCTCGGCGCACCTCGGTGGTCTCGTCGGCACAAGGTACTTCATCGCGCTCCCCAAACGCCTCCCGCAGGTCTACAGTCGAAATGGTCCGAATTCCCCGGCCTGCAGAGGATGAGAACTTTTGGCGACCGCCATTGCTGGTTCGGCCCGCAACCCTTACGCCGCTGATGGGACCGGTAGGACTCCGGATGGTGCTCATCACTCACATGGCGAGCGACAAGGACCCGCAAAAGTGCAAGTTTGGCGGGCCCGACAACCTGTCGATTGTGCCATGGGCGTTCCTGGTTGTGGTCGAGGACGATTTTGACTTGACTCAAGAAAGCCAATACACCGGATCAAAAACACAGTCGCGACCGCACTCGCTTTTGGTGGTGTACGGTGACGTTACAGAAGTGGTGGAGGGGCGTTCAAACCGTGTGCCGGTTGACAGCTTCTTCTTTGATCCCAAGTTTGCGCAAATGATGCTCTCGGCCGTGTTGCTAGGTCAGCGAACACTGGGGGCGGCGAAGCAATACTACAACGTTGATGGTCCTGGGTATAACGAAGAAGTCTGCTACGACCTGGAGACTTGGAGTTCTTGATGCTGATGCACCTGCACAGAATTTTTCAGACCTCGCTCTGGCTGAATCTGGGTTCAAGGATCAGGGGTTTCAGTTGCTGACGGACGTGCACCTTTCGGGATTAAGTACCGTTTGGTATGATCTACCAGCCTTACTTTGAGGTAAGTCACATTACGAACCACTACAGTTCTTGGTTCCGGTGACTTCCAAACTGTTTCAACATGCACCTATTCATCACGTGTGGGTCGACCACGAGCCGTATACCTATTGTTCCCTACTGAGTTGCCATTGGTGGGCGAGCTTGGTCATTCGAAGCAGATGATCTGGCAGCATTCGTCTTAACACTGCAGCTTTTCTAACGTTAGTTTTAGTCACGTTCAATTTGCAACAAATTCTCCACTGTTTGCCCAATACTGTCTTTTACCAAGTGGAAACAATTTCTGATTCTGCCTTTTCTCCTGTCTATGTGTGGGGAAAATGTAAAGAATAAGATAAGAAAGAAAAAGGGTATGAATGCGGCCGTTATAGGTTTGCAAGGAAAGAGCCTAGTCTTGGTAAGGAAGCTGATTAATCGCCTGGATCACAGGAGCTCCGTCCCAACTATGCCATCTTGCCATCCCATGTTAACATTATCTTTGAACGCCAGTTTTGGATGAGAGCTGTCACCCATGCTTCCCTGTCGTGGACAAGGAGAGAAGAAAAAAAATACAAACAAAAAAACACACTAAGAAATCCGGTTAATACAGATTCCTGTTGCTAGTTCTTTTTTTTTCGTTCAGGTACTCGGCTCATTTCTGAGTGTGGCCTCGAACAGAAAAGTCATGAATACCACGATTCATGCGCCGGAAATCATCAATATAGCCCGACGATGATGTCACCACGTACTCGGGCGGTTAGATGAACTTCGGCTTCTAGATCCAACTTGATGCCGACCATGAGTGCTGCGTCTTTGAGCTGGCCGTTGGGACCGACGGGGCCCTTGAGTAAATTGCCTAGATTAAGGTAAAAAGTTGTTTAGGAGATTGTGTCCTCTGCTGTCTGACCAATGAATTTCCTCGATTCCCACTTACCGACGACGCTGTTGGCCTGGCCAGAGAGACCGGGGAGTGGTGCGGCAACTGGCAGGCCGGGCTGAGCCATGGGGGCCATGCGCATGTTCTGAGGGGGCTGCTGGTACTGCTGCTGGGGCGAGACCTGCTCGACGCTGGGGGTCTTGGCCCTAAAAGTGGGCACTTTGTGTCAGTCTTGCCAGGTCTTTTTTTTTCCCTAATTGGATGGTTTCTTTCCTCTCATTGGGTTGTACTCACGGCTGGGAAGACATAGTGGCTAGGTAGCTGGTGAGCTGCGACTGCAGAACGGACTGAAGTGCGAGGGGGGATGGGATCTGCTGAGAGGGCTCTTCGGGGAGGAGGCCTCGGTCGAATAGGAACTGCTCGGTCGGGGAGCGGCTCGAGGTCGGTGATGGTGCGGCTGCGGGTTCCGGGTCTTTGACGGTGACCACGGGGCTGATGCTGTCTTGGGGCGGAGGTGAAGACGGCGAGGCGGGGAGGGGAAGCTGGTGAGGAACCGGGCTGGTTACTTCACCGATGGAGGAGAGGGAGGCGGTTTTGGATCGGGTGCGCTGGTGGAGTGGCGAGGCGGTGGACTTTTCCGGGTTGTTATTGTTGTTGTTGGAGTCGGAGACGGCGGAGGAGGCGCGGGACCGGTTTGGCGTGGATGAGGTTGAAGAGGAGCCGTTGGCTGTCTCGGTGTTGACTTTTAAGGGGATCTTGAAGGATAAAGCTCTCCTGAGCGGTGCCGTACCAGGGTCTTTATCGACGGGCGAGGATGACGAGGAGGCGGGTTTTGCTGTTGTTGCTGGCGCAGGTTCCTTTGTCGAGCTGCTTGAATCTTTGGACGACTCTCCAGCTGGTGCTGACTTTTCTCGTTGGGACAACGTGGTGGGTGGCCGGGAGGGGGCGGGAGGTTTGTTTTGTGTTGATGGGGATGTGAGAGATGCTGATGGTGAATCGGATGAAAGGGGTGTAAGAGAGGGAGCGGGCTCGGGTCCTTTTGTATCAAGAGTCAATGAAGAATCCGTCGAGGATTTGGCGGTATCGGCCTGCTGTGGTCTAGACTCCTTGAGAGATTGTTTTTGCTTAGCAGGTTGCGATATTGGTTTGGTCTGGACAGAATCGGCCATGTTATTTTTTGACAGCGGGGTCTTTCTCCGTATGTCTCTTATGCAGATGACAGGGGCGGAGAAAGGGTATCTGGTCGTCAATACTAGTAAATGGAACGAGAATCTACAACGAAAGAAGGCAGCATGTAGCTTGGTCATGGCGGGATAATCTTGTCAGGGGTCAGGTAATCCCTGGAACGTTAAAAGACGATGGCGCAGGGGTCTCGGCCCAGTGCAACGATCCCGGGCTCTCTCGAGCGAGACATCATACGAGCAACTGGCCATGATGCTCCATCTGCGAAACGAGTTTACCACGGCGAGGGTGGGAGATCTCCATTGCCAGGACTGGACCGGTAGGGGCACGGCATTTGTATATCGCTATTTACTATGTATAGTAGTGCATGGGCTTGATTGCAGAGTTAACCTCACTCAACCTGAAAGGTGGGCCAATTATGTGGCGAGTATTTTGTATTGGTGTAATCTTTGTGAATTGGTTCACCTGCTTGTCGCCAGATGGTTTCGAGAATGACCCTGTGTAAACACCCCAAAATAAGAGGTCCGATTTGTCTGCTGGTTTTCTCTAAAAACCCTTGCAGGGTGTTTGCTATGTTCCGGTGTTCGGCTGCGACCTCCTTGACATTTACAAATGGCCTGAGATGCTGTCGTCTTGTCGACAACGACATTTCGCAACTCTGAAGTTGGGGGATCCAAATGTGGACTCCAATGGGCGTGCTACCCAAAAGCTTCCACTACACTACTCTAAAACCCCTGCACCGTGGTTGTGGTGTGGCCCCACTACAGGGTCCTGTTCCTACTGTTCTCCGGGGAATTTTCCCGCGAGCTTATCCCGGCATTGAATTTCCCACTTCAATGACTGTCTGATTGCCCAAAGCGAACCAAACTGTTCGATTTTGGTGCAAACTCGCAAAGTGCCGATGTTGCTTACCGTATCACATATCAGAATCTGTGGTTTTCAGGGAACTGACTTGTTCATAGTCTAGCAGTTTTTATTGTCTGTATTAGTTTTATCTTTGTTCATTCCCGGCCTTTTTTTACGTTGGCTATTTTAATAGTGTACAGTGCAGTGCAGTGCAACCCTTTTACCAAATGTCGCCTAGCCTTGGAAACAGAGCCTCAAAAGCTCCTGTGGAGAACTAAGGCCGTGGATAATACAACCCACCCACCAGGTCCCGATATACAATGTACGATGTACCACAGCAGTAGGCCTGCAAAATATTGATGGCCGACCGTTCTCCTTCTCCACCATAAGACCATTTGTTTCGAAGATACCAAGAGAAATAATATTTGTTCAATCCTTCCATCCAAGTCGTTGCTACACCAAGCTGGGACAATTAAATAAATACTACAGCACGGGCTTCTGATCCCAAGCCGAACTCCGACCTTTCGATGATCTCCGTACCTGCAACCCCCGGCACATCCACTTCAGGGGGACCGGGCCACCCCTTCTCCCACTCCCCCCAATGGTCCCGCAACCGTAACGCCGCTGCCCGGGACCCCATGAAACACCACAAGCTTAAAAATCGAATGATTTCCACTGACACCACCAAACCAACCCAAGTTGGACAGGCAATAGGCCCCGAATTTGATATCCTGGGCTTGAAACGGGTCCCAAGGAAAATCGCACGATGTTTTTTTTCTTGTGTTGCCAACAACCAAAACTGTTTTGCCCACCTTGGGCCATTTTGGCTAGGCCTGCTAGGGTAACACACTCAGCACGTAATACTACTGGTAGGTATTGTGATTTTTTTGGGCCTCTTTTTGTGGTCTGTGTTCATGGCATCTTGGAAGAGATCCACAGAGGCATCAGAAACGGGGCCTGGTCTCTTGTTTTCTTTTTTCTCATTTGTTTGTCTGCCACTTCATCTTCGGACGAGCGGCAGTTACATTTCTTCACCACTGATCTCAGGGGTCCTACGTACGTACCGTAGAAGTGTTCAGAAACTGTTCCCGGGGTGTCGCCTGCTGGTAAAGGCTTTTCGACTGGGAGAGAAGAGACCACGCGCTGTCGTGATCTGCCATAATTTTCCGTAAGCCCAACCTCGCGACGCCATGCTTGTTTGCTTGCCTCCTTGTCTGACTTATCATTCCCTCTGTTCTATTCCAGGGCCTGACGCCTTCATCCCATTTTTGTTCTGTTCTTGAGACTCCGATCATCCCTTTCCCCTCATTTTGCGGAGTTGCATTGAAAAAGCGGGCGACGTTATCGAAAGATCAAAGAGGACGAGCCAACAGTCTGGTACTGGTGGCCCTCTAAGCGCGCCTCTGGGATCTCATGGACTGTTGGTCCCAGGACTCTCTTGGTTATCCTCTTTGTTCACATGCGATCTCCGTGAGAGTGCCCGTCTACACTAAGTCACACTCGCTGTGCTGGGTTTACATTCGCTGTGCTGGTTTTAGTTTGGTCCGTCAAAGGCCACCCAACCGGAACACACCAACACAATGGTGCTCACATTCATCGCCGGCTTCGGCGCCGTCTTTGGCGCGGCCGAGGGTATCCGCGCGTCGCAGGCCAAGTCGCGACGCGAAGAGCACCGCAGCCGCAAGAACAACCTCTTTGTCCACTGCATGAAGTCGACTCAGTACAGCCACCTGCTGGAGGGGAAGCAGGTCGTCCTTTCTGGCCACATGGTACGTCTAGCCTCGTGCCAGCCTACGCTCGCAAGACCACAAACCAAGTTTCGACAGACAGACTGACAAGCAGTCACTACAAAAAAAAAAAAAAACAGTGCTTCATCGACACGGGCATGGCACACGACACCCCCTACGGCCATCCCTTCCTGGGCTACTACCTCCCCTACCCGGAAGCCAAGTACTCGGGCCTCGTGAGCACCATCACGGACGAGGCCCCCATCATGAACTGGGTCTTTGTCCACCACGAGACCTACCAGCTCATGTACGGCAACCGGCAGCAGTCCGAGGGCCAGCTATGCGGACCCTGGGACTGCACCCGCCAGGACAAGCGCCTGACCTTTGCCGGCTGGGAGGGCTTTTGCGCCGTGCTCGAGGACGCAGGCTACTGGGGCGTGTATTTCGACGTCGACGGCGACATGCTCCGCCGCCGGCTGCCGGGCAAGATCGTCATTGAGATTGAGCTGGAGCGCCGCGAGCAAAAGACGAGGAAGCCCGTGTTCGAGGAGGACATGTCGGCCGAGGACAAGCTCAAGGAGGCTCAGGCCGAGGCCGAGGCGCTCGCAAAGGTCCGCGAGGCGCAGGCCGCCGCCGCTGCCGAGGCTCAGGAGAGGGCGAGGGAGCAGGCCCGGAGGCAGGCAGAGGCGCAGCAGAAGAGGAATTCTCAGCAACAGCAGCAGCAGCGACAGCCGAGGCAGGCTCGTGCCAAGTCACCCCCGAAAGGGGCATCATCTCCTCCGGCAACACCAAAGACGCAGTCAGAAAAGGGCAAGCAGGAGCAGGAGCAGCAGGCACGGTCGGAGGGCCAGCCGAGGCGACGGCGGAGGTCCAAGGACAAGAACGGCGGCAGGGACGGCGCAAAGAGCCCACAGTCCGACAGCGGCGCACCGGGACCTTCGTCGACTTTTCGAAACGCCAAGTCGCCCTCCAAGCCGAAGCGGCGGCCGGATCCGCTGCGGTCCCCCAGCAGGGCGCCGAGCCAGACGCACAGCCAGGCCTCGTCGCGGTCGCACCGGACGAGCAGGACGGGCGACGAGGGCAGCGTCAGCACGCGCGCCTCGACGCAGCGCAGTCGCGGACGTCCCCAGCACCGCCAGAGCGCAAGCCGCGGCGGTGGCGTGGGCGGAGGAGGAGGAGGAGGTGGGCAGCACGCGGCGGGGATGAAGAGTCCGGTCTCGAACCCGTCGGTCAAGGCCCGGATGCAGAACCGGCGGGCGTCGATGGCGTCGATGAAGAGTCCCGTTCGGGAAACTGAGGCGCCAAAGATGCTCGGGGTGAGGGAGGAGCTTGATGTCAGCTTTCCCAGGCTGGATGAGCTGATACGATCGCTCAAGTACCAAAGCCCGAGTGTGGAGGACTCGGACGAATCCGAAGACATGCCGCCGTCGCCAGATGTGGACTAGAGCAGCTTGGTTGTTGTGTGGACAAGTGTACAGAAAGTTTGGCTTGGATCGTGGCTTCAGCATGGTGTTACTGGCGTCTTGATAGTTGGCTGAGTAATTGTATCTCAGTACGTGTCACAGTAAAGGTGCTCTGCGCCCGTTTTCTTTCTCTTGACTCGGAGTAGAAACACCTTAGATGGCATATTTAATACTTTATTTATTCGTACGGGTATAACAAACGCCAGAGTATAAAGATAACCTCAATGCAAAACGCCGCCTAACAATTAGTTCCAAAGGCTAATCCAACCTTGCAGGGTCGAGATCCAGTTGCCCAACCCACTCATCAAATTATCCCCGCAATCACCGTCATGACGGCACCGTACGACCCCATGGTCAGGACAATGTCCCTCGTCGACAGGTTGCTTATTATATCCCTGGCCGGCTTGGGTAGCGCAATGCCGCTCCTCCCGTCGCCGCCGTAAAGACGAAGCAGCGTGAGCGCCACGATCAGCACCACCACCACCCGCCCCATGAAGCTGGGGATCAGGGGGAACGTGAGAACAGGCACGAGGACGGATGCCGCCGCTGCCGCCACCAGGATCTTGAATCCGTTCTTTTCCTCTCCGGAAGCGGCGCCGGACGCTGCCTTGGATTTCTCAGGAGACTGGGCGTCGTGGGACCCTTCGTGCCGGTACGACCATTTCGCAGGGCTGTGGGAGAGAGGCGGTCCAGAGGCTGGCACGGGAGCGAGCGCGTCGTCGGACATGGGTTGGTGGGAGGCGTAGTGCTGCTGTTGGCTCCGGCATATGCTGGATCGTGGGGACGCAGGCCGCGGTGGGGTCAGCGAGACGAGGTCGTCGGCCGTGTCCAGAAACCGGGCTTCAATTTCGGCAATCGGGTTCTTTGCCGCCAGGTATGTCCGATAGTTCTCAACGTCGTCCGCGGCCGGGATGGGCAGCTTTTGTGTCTCGGCGAAGGACGTGAGGACATGGTCTGCAAATAATCGTGTTAGCAGGGGGGAAATATGGTTGTGGTGCTGGCTGTCACTTGGCTCATGATCCGCCAAGCACAAGAGTCAGAAGCCGGTCAAAAGTACTCACTGTATTGGGCCAGTTTATATCCAATCTTTGCCAGCACATCGGTCCGGTGCCACTGCAGCTCACCCCCGGCTACGCTCCCGGCACGTCTTGATGCTGGGAGGATCTGGTTCTGGACGCGACGAGTCTGAGTGTCGGCCGTGTCGAGGCGATGAAGCTGCTCCTCCAGCTCGCTCAGCTCGTCCTGCAGCTGCAGGAGCAGCCTGTGGTTCAAGGCCTCGAACCTGCGATAGATGGGCTTCAGTGGTGGGTGGTTCTGAAAAGGCGTGAGCGGCGCCGTGGACACTGCCGAGACCGAAGATCCGACGCTGCCTCGACGTGCCCGCGAACTGCGTCCATGGCCGTGATCGGTCTGTGATGCGTTTGACACGCGTGCCGCCAGGAGTTCGTACCCGGAGAGGGGCAGCTTCTCGGCACGGGGCAGATGCATCGCCTGCGCTTGGCTCGGCGGGCGTGACTTTAACGCCTTTGGTGGGATGTGCGGGAGCTGCGCCTTGCCGCGAGGCATCTCGGGGGTTCCGTACTGCTCGTGGCTGGGCCGCCTGCCGTGTTTTCGCTCTTTGGACTCGGTGGCGGTGACGACGGATGCGCGGTTCACGCCACTTTGCAAAGAGGGTTCGGCCTCGTTGACGCTTCGAGCTGGGCTGCTGCTCCGGTCGCTCTCGTGGTCCCGTACGAGGTCGGATGACCTGCCGCTGTCGCCGCTTGAGGAGGAAGACGAGCCGGGACTCGTGTTGGGCGCAGATGGTGCCCTGCTGGACTTCACCGAAGATGCAGACGACAGCCTCCAAACTGCCGAAGCCTCTGCCACGGAGCGCCGGATGCTCTCCTCGGTGATGTCGGGGGAGTCTTCGTCGAGGTACCGCAGGGCGTCGTGCACTTTGACTATCGGTGGCGAAACCCTGGTGGAGATGGTGGAAGATGCCAGACGCTTTCGAGGGACTTCGTTCTTTGGGCTCTCGCCGCGGTCGACAAATGTGGACTGTATAATGGTGGAAGGGCTCCTTTTAGAGCTCCGTGAACTGCTGTTTTTCATTGCCGGCGAATTCCGACCGTGAGACATAGCAGACTGGCTATGTCGTGTTCCAACGGCATCGGAGTCTTCTTCATCCTCTGACAAGTTGTCGTCGCTGTCAATGGTGTGATAGGTTGCGTGGCTAGGAGCTTCAGACTCTTCACGAAGCGGAGACCGATGATGAGACCAAGGGACAGAGTGAGACCGCGGCGGACGTTGTACAGCGTTGCGGCTGGAGTGGCTGATCATAGAGTTTCTCTGTCTGCTCCGGCGGTATCTCTGGGAGCTGGCGTCCGTGTCCCCGTCCGTTGCGGAGCGGTCGAACCCTCTCCCTCTCTGCCTATCGTCATGACTATGCCGGCTCAGTCGCCGCGAGTGTGTCTTAGTGATCTGCTCCATCGGCGTCACGCGGTCGTCTTCAAAGGTGTCTGTGGCCTCGGCATCCTCGTGCACCAAGTTATCGACATGCCACGCATCTGCCCCAAGATCCCCTGGGGACTGCATCTGTGCAACAACGGGGCACATCTGCCCTAAGTATTTCTTTTGAGACACCAGCCCGCATTAGCTCCTCGACCCGAATAGAATGTGCCAACAGCCTGCAACGTTGCGATCAGACCTACTAGTTCTGGATAGTATAAGAAACGGTCAGATGAGGTGCAGCTTAGTATGCTTCAGTAGTCTAAGCCGGAGACGCTGGACCAGACTGCGGCGGGTTTTAGGAAGGAAAAAAAAAAAAAAAGTGTCTCGGTTGTTCGTATTGGTTGGTCTTTTTAGTGACAAGTGAAAGTGCAAGGAATGGACCTTTACGAAAGGATGAAAAAGATGATGTCTAGTTTAGTTCAGTTGGCTAGTATTACCGGAGATGGGTGGAAAAGCAGAGATTATAGCTTGGCATTTCACAAGTAAAGTCAAAGAGAAGCAGGAGAAGAAATCAAGTCTCAACTTTGTCCGGATGGCATTTGTTTGAATGGGACCAAAACTTTAGGCTTTCGCATCCTTTCATTGCTGTCAAACACCTTTTCGGACAGTGCGGGCTAGACCCCATGGTCCAAGGTCCGCGGGTCTCAAATCCGCATTCTCCATCACGCGAGAATTTAGTTTTGTTGTATTATTCTCTGCTAAGCAAAAGCAGGCAAAAGCGGCCCGCCAGGGCGACAAAGGTGGTTTTTTTGCTCTCGATTATGGCCTGATTCTGCTGTCATTCATGTTTTATATCGGGCTTGCCCCTGGTCGCCTGGGGTCGAGATCGCCGGGGGGTGCATGGGTAGTCGACCGAGGTGGAATGCCATGTTGGAAGGGCGAGAATTGCATTCTTTTACGTGGCAACGTGGTAAGCTTCGAGTTTGGGAGGGAGACTTTTGCTGGCGGACAGCGACTGTCTCATCCATGGCGACCCCGTGTTTCAGCGACTCCAGCAAAGACAAATGGTGAGCTCTGCCTGCTGTGGAGGCGGGCTTGGCGGCAGTGAAAGGATAGGTGGGGTGGGGTTCTTTGTTCTACAGCAGGGGTTCAGCACGTGATGGACTGCGGGGGTGAGGGACTGTCAGTAATTTACTACTGTACTCAATCAACATGCGGCGTGCTGGAGAAATTATGGCGGAACCAACCAACCGACGCTGTTATCTTCGCCTCGACTTTCTGTCTTGGCATTCTTAGCTGCAGCTCGCTGACTTGGCGATCGGTAACTCACCCACGTTTCCAACCCGAGTTCTCACCAACGCCATGGATGTCAAATCCTTCCGTCCCAAATATGAAGTATTTCGCGCAGATGGCTCGTGAGTATAATTACTTTTGCAATTTGATCCATACAAGTCCGCTAAAACTTGACTTTTTTTTTGTTCCAACAAAACCCCTGTCTCATCAATCAGGACATTGACAAAGTTGACGAATCGCTCCCCATGATACTATGTAAAGAGCCATGGTCTCAAGGAGGTTGTTTCGATGTTCTGGAGCACTGGCTGGAATGCCAAGAACAATGCTGCCGTCTTATCGGCTACCTCTCTTTTCCAAAACTCTGGTCTACCAATGCACTTAATGCCAATTAGCATCTAAGCTAAATTGGAAAGCCAAACAGTTCTATCTAGTCAGTTTCCAAGGAACTCTTGGCATCCTCTTGTTTTGCTCGTCTAGGCAATGATCTGGCGCTTACTATTCGAGTCTATTTGACCGGCTTCGGCCTTGAGTCAAAGCATGGTCCCATCGCCCACCGTGATTGATACTGCTACTGTTGTTACCAATACATAACAGTACTCTCAAACAGGTTATTCTGTAGCCGTCACACACGAGCGGCCTCATGAACCAGAAATATAGTCTATATGCAGGGATGACTTCTGACTAGCCGTCGAAATTGCCCCAGAACTCAACAAGGAAAGCAGAGCACATTCATTGACTTTGAGTTCAAGCAGTCTTTTTGACAGACTCATACCAGTAGGATACCACGGTAAGTTAGCGTCGGGTGTTATCGTTGTTTCGAACCTTGAATAATGGTTTGTTGTTGCCCAACAGAACCATGCTCTATTTCTGGATGCTTCTATAAAACACGAGCAGACCGATAAAGGAATGGGCGATCTCGAAACGACGCCTTGTTCAATACGCGTCAACCCTCTCTCTGGTCGCTAAGCATAGGCTCTGTCCGCCCCTTGTTTTTTTTTTTTTTTTTTTTTCGAATTTTTAAATTACGGGCGCCGCGGTCCCGGCCACGGTCACCCCCGCCCCCAAGTGCAACAAGCACCGCATCCACAGCTCGGTCGCGGACCCGTTCACACCGCGCTGGCCGAACCGATCCTGTCATCCCATATGTTTTGACAGGGGGAGTCGATGGAGATTTGAGGAGTTGCGGGGAGGCTTCGAACTGGAAGCTGTGTGGTATTTCTTTACTCCGGCTACTTCAGTAAGCCATCGGTTCGATGCCCGCGAGTAGATTGTTAACTGGTAATGCGAAGACTGCGTGTGAGATGCAACGGCTTTGATGCCATTGATTTCATGCCGGTTTCGTGCTCACATTGCATCCAGGCCTTGCTGCCACGACCTCAGAGGAACCACGTTTGGATGCCGTGGAAGACAGGATACCGCGGCGGATAACATCAAACAAAAGGTTCCAATGGTTGAGGACGAAAAAGATGGTAGACCTATTTTGGGTGAAGCCTGCCCGAGTTTCTTGGTGAGATCTCGGCAATCTCGGCGGCATCTCTACATATAGTTTACCCGCTCGTCCACAAGCAGTGGGAGCAGCAAACCTTTGCCATGCACGAGTCGAGTGTTTCGAGTTGCAAAACAAAACAGTCGGGATTTTTACTCTATCCAAATATTAATACGACACTGACCTTACTGGGCTGCATAGAAGTAAACGTTAGATGTTTTAAGCTTTCAAGACTCGAGGGCTCTCACCTTGGCGCATTTCGGCATTTGACATGACATGGCACTGGGCGTTTCTTCAACTTTTTCTCTGGGCCCCTTGGTTTAGTTAGTTACTACGCAGTAAGGGAATCCCATACGACTTTTGATACAAGCTGAAACTGGACCGGGAACTGCGTATGCTTAAATCTCGCTTCAGAGTCAAATTGATGAGGAAAGCCAAGATTATAAATATAGGCGAAAGTTCTTTGCAGCTTGTGTCGATAGCCCCATGACGATCGCCGTGACTGTTACAATAATTTCTTTGCAATTCGAGCAAATCCAGACTCTGTTGTTATCACCTACAATCACATAAACTACGCCAAAGATCAAGCATAATGAAGTTCTCAGCTCTCATCCTCGCCATCGCTTCTGTGGCTCTCGCGGTGAATATCGACCTCCCTCCCATCAGTCCTGGCGAAGGTGGCAACACCCAAAGGGTGAACAACAGGGCCGTCGAACAAGACGACACCCCGAGCATCGAAGAGTAAACGCGGTACTCGAAACTGCAAAACTCATTTCGACTCCACGGCACCGACACGTACGTGTTATCTCGAGAACTCCCATGGTCGCGAGTTGGTATTGCTGGGAATGGTCACGGCAGGGCCACATGATACAATCCTTATGCTTTTTTTTACTCGCTAGACTGTCTCACTATCGTATATGCGATGGGAATAAAGAATATTGGAGAAAGAGAATATAGAGGCTTGAATCGAAATTGTTTGTTGCAAATAATATCACCCAGACTGATAACATCACAATGCCGATCAACAGGGTTTTGCTTGGTTGATATTCGCTCCAAGCCTGTTGAGATTTTTCAGGGTGGAAATGGAAACCCGAAAATGTTAATACTTGCTGTTGTACAGATGGGCATCTAAAGAAACCTAAAGAAACCTAAAGAAAACTGAAGAAAGCAATTACGATGTAACAAGAACACAAATGTTTCTTGCCCAAAGCCGACAGTCCCCCAATTCGGCATTTTATTTGGCCCCACAGAGCCATCAAAGCCCAGCAAAATCCCCAACCAAATCCGCGAGGGACGACTCGCTCGCGGACGAGGAATCGCTCCCGCCCGGCACCATGCCCTTGGTGAAATCTATCTTGCCGTTCTCGACCAGCTGCAGCGTGCACCCGCGGAGGTGATTCGCCTCGACGGCCGCTTCGGCTTCCTCTGCGGTTCTGTAGCGTGCGGGTCGAGGGACAATCACAAAACTCTGCAGGACGGCCTTGACAGAGCCGATGCTCCCCGCGACGGTGTCGAGGGCGTCCTTCTCGAGCCGAGCCGCCGTTTCGACGGCCTTGTTCAACCGCTCGGCAAGGAACGTGGCGAGTTCAGGGTCGTTTGCCGGCGCTCCCGTGCAGACGCTGCCCAGAACGGTGGATAGCTGATGATGAACAGTCGGGTCGGCCGCATGCAGCTGCGTAATCTCGTTCAGAATGCCGTCGAGCCTCTTGAGGCTCTCTTGGACGCCATTGAACCTCTGCCGTGGCCTGTTCTCGGGCTGGCTGTCCCCCCAGTCCCCGAGGTAAAAGTCGGGGAGCTTATCGTCCCCGCCCGGCGGAAAGTGCACAAACACGTTGCTGCTGACAATGTCGTTGTGCAGCAGGCCCCCCTTGGGCGTCACGAGGCTAGACTTGATGGCTATCAGCATGTGTCTTGCGACACGGGCGGCCATGGCCGGCAGGATGCTCCTGCTCGCATTGTTGTCCCGAAGCTTCAGCAGGAGCCCGTGCAGCGAGCCGAGGTTGTACAGCTTCCAGTAGCTGGACTCGACGGAATCTGGATCGTCATTGGACGTTTTGCGCAGGAGCTCGGCGATGTGAGCGGCACCCAGCGACAGGCCCTTTTCCTTCAGATCCTGCTCCAGCGATGCGAGGTTGGCTGCCTCGTCTCTGAGCGCCCTCCGGCCATCTTGGTCGTGCTTCTCTTCGGGACGCTTGCGCACGCACGGCTCGCCGGTCAGCTGGCTTCCTCCGACATAGCGCACGACAACCTGGGCTTGGAAGGACTTACCGCTCCTGAGTGAGCTGTGGAACATGTGCATCCATCGTCTTGCGTCCTGGTAGAATATCACCCAGTACTCGTTCTGATTGCTGGGGGTTGACATGTTGCCGCCACCGTCTGTTCCGTCCTCGAGACTTGTCCACGATGCTATTTATATCTGCTGTATGAGTCGACCGATGGATGTAACGGGGGGCTTGGGGGATTCGGTGTGATGTAGGGTGTGGTTGTGTATGAGAACATTATAGTCTGTGTCATCATTAGCCAATGATAGGAAATCCCCTGTGCTTTTATGATAGTGTATTGACTTTCTTTTACAAAGCAGGTCTTGGTCATCACGGACTTGGCGTTTTGCGGATAATGACATTGTGTTTGCTTCTATTCCATTGTCCATGGTGAGGTCCTTTGTTTGCGACAGTCCATGCGCTTATAGTGGGAAAGGGGTGACATGTCTTCTTTGTTGGAAACTCGTCGTTCTTTTCCTCCTTGACTGGTAACCGGCGTGTATGGAAATACGCTGCCTAATAATAATTGCCTTAGCTACCTATAATCGAAACTCTGTAGATGGTTGTTGATGACGAGTGGGAATAGCGATTTTGTGGACAGGGAATGCAATTCAGGGGCTAACCGACATTGGAACAAGATGGTTCAGTGGTCACTTTTTACAGAAATTTTAAAGATTTCCAGCACTACAAATCTTTTCACAACTCTCAAAGAAGTAGACAAGAGCCAGTCAACTAAATTTATCATATCCTACAGCGCCAAACATCCCAACTACCCAACAGCCCGAGACACTCAACCTACCTCCTCGGGATCTCCACCCCGTGAACCGGATCGACCGCCTCCCTGCTCCACCAAACCACCGCCCACTCGTCCCCGCGACCGAGATTCGCCCCAGCCCACGCCTGGACCTCGCCGCGCGTCCTCCAGAACAGATTATCCCCACCCGCCCGCGCCTGCTCCCAGACGAGGGCGCGGCACGCGTCCGAAAACAACGCCAGGTCGCGCCTCTGGCCCGCGGACCGCACGTGCGCCTCCTCGCAGCCGCGCAGCCTGTCCGCCAGCCAGCGCAGGTCGCGCGCCACGCCGGCGCCGGGGTCCGGCGTCAGCAGCGCCGTCAGGTCCGCCTCGACGGCCTTGAGCGCCTGCAGGTCCGGCAGGTGGCGCGGGTCGCTGTGGCTGAGCGCGATGAGCTCCTGCACCACGATCACCAGCCTGCTCTTGTCGGCGGCGGCGGCGGCCAAGCGCGCGGCCAGGTTCGCGTCGCCGTGGATCCGCCTCGCCCCGTCGAGCCCGGACAGGCAAAAGTCCACGTTGCCGTCCTTGTCCACGTGGCCCAGGATGCTCTCGAGGCCGATTTGCCCGTGCTCAAACGCGTCCGTCTTGTCGTCGGCTGGGTGCAGAGCCTGTATCGCCAGCAGGACCTGCCTGACCAGACGGATGGCGATTGCTGTTGGGACGGACACGGGCGTTGCGCCGGGTGCTCGACACCTGCGTAGCAGAGATGCGACGGAGCCTAGGTTGTTGTGCGCGTAGTAGACTGCGGTGCGGGAGTCGTTGGCGCTGCTGCCCATTACCCTGGCGATGTGCTTCGGTTCCTCCTTGTTCTGCATCTCCAGGCACTCCTGGACCGTCAAGAAATCTGGATCTGGGTAGCAGACGCGATCCAGGAACCTGGGCGGCTTGTGTTGGTTTGCGGTGTTGCGCGCCTCGATGACGACGTGCACTGGGTGTGCGAGCCCCTGGCAGCTGGTGCTCCTGAGGAGGTCATAGTCTCCAAACGGCTCCTTGAAGCGGATGGAGAACCTCTCATCGGCTGGCCGCCTCCGACCCTCGAGAGCTCTATCGAGGCGGGTCTGTAGGGAGCGGCTACTGGCGGGAGTTGACTGCGTTGCTCCCATTTTTCCAGTAGGTTATCAGTTGGTTGTTATTCTTTTTATATTTTTTTTCGTAGAGGTACTGTGGATTCAGTAGTGACTATACTGGGCAAACTTCCAATACAGCAATCAGAGGTGAACGCACGTTTGATTCAATCAGAGTTTATGTGGTAAACCATTCGCCAAGGAGGACATTATATGTTGACGTTGACTGAACCCAACATCTTTGTCCTTTCACAAGAAACATGCAACCCCCTGCGTTGCCTGTCAAAGCCACACGATATCAACCAAAGCCTTTGTCGCCCAAACCACACCAGCTCCCCTTTACCCAAAAAGCTTACAGAACTCCTCCACATCCCCAAGCAGCGCCACAGGCTGCTCCATGGCCGCAAAGTGACCGCCAACCTCGTGCCGACGGAACCAGACGAGGTCGCCCGTGGTCTCGATCCACGACTTGGGGATCGGCGCCAGGTCGAGCGGGAACCAGGTGAAGCCAAACTTCTTGGGCGCGCGAATGTGGTAATCGGGGAGTTCGTGCCACTTCTTCTTGCCCGAGCCGACGTCGTACGTCTCCCTGTAGCTGTACAGGCAGCGGGGCGGCGTCCCCGTGAGCCAGTACAGCGACGCCGACAGCAGGACCTCGTCCATGAGATCGGTGCTGTACCCCGTGCCCTCCTCGGGCGGGTAGGATTTGGGGTCGGACCAGTCCACAAACTTCTCCCCGACCCAGGCCAGCAGCGCAATGGGGCTGGATGAGAGGACCAGCCCCATGGTGCTCGGCCGCGTCGCGTGGGCCATGGCGTATGCTGTCCCCACGCTGTCGAACCATTTACACCGCTCCAGCCCTGCCTTCTCTTCCTCCGACAAGGCCTCTGGCCCAGCCGACCCTTCGGGCTTGCCAATGCGGTTGTAGTTGAGCAGAGTCCCCAGGCAGCGATCGTACTTGGCGGCCAGGACGCGGCAGACGCGCGAGCCGACGTCGCCGCCCTGGGCAATGTACCCAGACTCGCCAAACCCGAGGTGTTCCACCATCAAGCTGTCCATCAGGCGCGCGACGTCCCTCAGGCCAAAGTCCCGATCCAGCGGCGGGGCTGATGAAAACAAGTAGCCGGGCAGGGACGGTACGACGATGTGGTACGGCAGGTCCTCGGGCGAATACTTGTCCTTGAGCAGGTCCAGCATCGACAGAAACTCGAGAAAAGAGCCGGGCCAGCCGTGGAGCAGAATGATCGGCTTCACAGGCTGACGAGCCTGGGAAAACAACGCGACAAAGTGTATGTCGAATGTCTGTCCCAGCTGCTCGTCGGCCACCTTGGCGATGAAGTGATTGTACCCATTGAGCCTGGCCTCAGTCTTGTTCCTAAGCAGAGTGAGCCAAACCCACAATGGTTAGATATCGATGTAGCCAGGTCAAGTCTTTGTTTAGCTTGGCTTGCTTTGTCTCTTCTGAAAAGTGCCAATGGATTTAGTTTGAACCAACCAGTCAAAGGAGTTTGCCCAGCGTTCCTTGGCCGCAACGAGCCAATCTCTTCCGAGTCCATAACTGTTATCGCCGTTTGGCAGCGAGTTTTCATAGCAGGCTGAAGCAATCGGTGACATTTTAACAAGTTGCTGCATCTGAGCCACATCGTGTTTGGGAATTTGGATCGAGTACGGCTGTACACTTGCCGTGTTGGCCGTTTCCGGCAACTTTCCAAAGCTTTTGCTATCCATTTTGACTCGAATCGAGAAAAAAAGAGGCGCAGAGAGGGACCCGTGACTGCCAGGGAATCAGCATACAAACAAGTTTGGCTTCTCTTCGGGTACCCAAGGCAGATAGGTAGGTAGGTAAGTTATACGAAAATCTCCACTGCCAGCTCGGCGATAATAAGGTCAATAGTCGTAATACCGACGCGGGGCTTGTATGACTGCTCGTGCTTATTGCAGTTTAGGCAGCTGCACACACGTCGCTTGCCATGCATTTATGACATCACTGCCACCAGCAGACGCCATGAGTAGGCAGGTACCTAGGTAGGTACGGTAGTTAGGGATGGTCATTGGAATTTGTCGACCTCTGAAATAAATCGTGTTCTCAAGGTGGTTAGGAAGCTGCCGGGTTAGTTAGCTTGGCGGCAGTCTACCAACTGCGTGGGATTCGCAAGCTGCAGATCCTCCACAAGCACGAAATCAAAGTTAATACGCGACCCATAGCAGCGCAGTCATTCGTGCCTTTAGGACCGACTTCCATGGTATATTTGCTCAACCCCCGAGAACATGGTGGAGACAGAAACAATGTAGACTGCATCATCAGCTCGAGTCACTTCGATTCACTTGACAGCCTTGATCTGTGGGGGGAAATCGCAATGGTATTCATCTTGTCTAATGCACTATAACCCGGAGCATAAAAGTATGCTTGATGGATTAGTAGGAACCCAGTCCACTGGCCCTGAACATCCATGTCGACTTCTTAGTGTAAAAAGTTGACTTGGATGTATGAAACCACGACCGACCATCGCTTGTGATTTGCTATGACATCCCCCCAGGTTTTTGTTTTTCTAGAGATTTTTGATTTTTTTTGTCTTTTGTTGGTGACAATGATCACGCTGGTCTCCCCAGAATGATCTTCGAAACGACGTCAGTATGTTTGTGCGACTGTGGGTAAGAGCGAACAAAGGCATGAAAAGAATTCGAATGCCGTGCCCAAACCCACGCCCGATAAGGGTAGTATCGTCGATTGAGAAGAATGTTGCGCTGTTGGGTAGAAAATTGTGAACCAAGCCAGTCCGCAATGGTCCTGCAACGGCTCATGCCATGGATGCAGGGTGCGGGACGCTTTCGAGATATTTGTGTTTTGTTGTTTCGAGAGAGGTAATAGGGATGGATGCAATGCAGTCATGGCCCCATTACGCCTCTGCGGTTGAGACGTGCCCTTGAACCGGACTGATTAGTCGAAAAGGGTATCGAGTTTTATCGAAATGTGGTGTTGCCTTGAGAGTGTCGAAATGATGAGATGAGGGGAGAAAAGCCTGTTGATGATGTATGCAGGCAAATCGCGTGTCCTTGTCGTGGGTTCTGATGAACCTTGTCGAGGAGAAATATACTAGCCAGTGACACGCGCCTGACCAGTAAAGTGAAGACAGAGGCCGCTGATGATAGGCAGTCTTCAGCGCGCAGTGAAGATGGCAGTGACCCAAAGCCAACCTCATGAATACATGATGTCGTCCAAACCGCCGTTTGGTATCAAGAAAAGTCCCCAACGCCAGAAAAGATGACATATGCTCCAAATGACCCATCCCAAAGCCAAATCCATCCACGTGTGAGCATGACCCACGTGGGTCATTTCAACGCCTTGTGCGCCTAGAGACTCCATGATATAAAATAAAAGGAGTTGAGAGAAAGCATGAGAGAAAAAGAAGACGTATCTAGTCAACCAACCGAGCCCCTTGAACTTTTATAACTTCATGCACCCAGTACAGATCGATCTGGGGAGAAAATGGCAAACAACCAGATTATGAAGTAATGAGACAATGAGACAGGTTCTTTGCCAAATGTGAGAACATGGAAGTGTGGTAGGCGCAAGTGGTGGTGCGCCACGCCCTCGAATGCTCGAGGTTAAACTGGCTCAAGCGCCCGTGTGCAGCCCAGAAAACATTGGATTAATTCTCTGGTTGCAACCGGTGAAAGCGAGATTTTGAAAAGGCGGTATTTGCAGCCAATGGGATTCATGGCTGTGTCCTCCGTATGTGTGCTGAAGAGTCGAAAGTCGTGATATGGAGTGAGAGGGATTTCAAAGATCACCGAGGCTCCTCTAGCCCTGCTGCTGAGACGTTGTAAGAGATAAAAGAAAAGAAAAAGAAGCTGATATGGGACCAAATCAATGGTCTGCCATGAAATGACTTAAAGAAAAATAGACAATCAAAGAAAGGTGGTATCAGTACAATCCAATAGCGTTGCGTAAAAGCAGTGAAGTAAATCCAATGCAGCCACGCATGCGCCTCAAGCCCACGGTAGCAATGCGTGGGTTGAGGTCGCCATATGCTTAGGACTGCTGGTTGGGCATTTGCTGTTGATGCTGCCCTTGGTTGTGGCCACCACGGCCACCCCTGTAGTTGTTGTTGTAGTTGCGCTGTCCCTGACCCTGGCCTTGGAAGCCTCCACGTCCGCGCCCACCGCCGCGGCCCCTGTTTTGGTGGGGGCCACGAGGCTGCTGCTGTTGGCTGGAACCGTTGTGCCTGCCGTTCTGGTTTTGCCAGTTCTCTTGACCTTGATGCGGTCTTTGCTGCTGGGGAGGTGGGCCCTGATTGGGTGCAGCGCTTTGCGCATTGCCCGCCGAGGAAGGCTGAGCGGGGATGTTGATGGGACGGGGAATGGTCTCCGGGTTGTCGTAGACGTACAAGCTCTTGTCGATCGTCGAAGGGATGGGCTGGATCTCGGTACCCAAGTCACGCTCGATGTTGTAAAGGTTGAACCGGTCTTCCCAGCTGATCAGGTTGATAGCCAGACCGAGGTGGCCGTACCGACCAGATCGTCCGATACGGTGCAAGTAAGTTTCAGCGTTCTTGGGGAAGTCAAAGTTTATGACAACGTTGACAGCCTGAATGTCAATACCTCGAGTAAGCAGATCAGAGCACACCAGGTTCCTGCAGACTCCGTTTCTGAAGTCGTGGAAGACACGGTTTCGTGCCTGCTGCTGCATCTTGGCATGACTGTAGAAGCACGAGTAGCCGAGCTCGGTGATCTTCTTGGCAAGAAGTTCGACTCGGTTCGTGGAATTGCAGAAGATGATGGATTGGTTGATCTGCAATTTGGAGAAGAGAGTGTTCAGGCAGTGGACCTTTTGCTTCTCCTCGACAAAGGCATAGTATTGAGTGATACCCCTGAGGGTAAGCTCGTCCATGAGGTTGATCTCGTAGGGGTTGGTCATGTTCTTGTCGGAAAATTCCTTAACAGAAATAGGGAAGGTAGCGGAGAAGAGCATCACCTGTCGATCCTTGGGGTGGAACTGCAGGAGCTGCTCGATGACGGGGGTGAATTCGATGGAGAGAAGCTTGTCGGCTTCGTCCATGATGAACATTGGGCATTCGCTGAGGTCGGCGACATTTTTACCCGCAAGGTCGAGGATACGACCCGGCGTACCGACTACAATGTGTACAGGGTCTTGCAGACGCAAGATGTCGTCCCTCAAAGTCGTACCACCAGTTGTAACCATAACGTTGATGCCTAGGTGCTTGCCCAGAGTCTTGCAGACTTGCGAGGTCTGCATGGCCAGCTCTCGTGTTGGTACTAGGATGAGGCATTGGATCTTGGATACCTTGGGGTTGATCGTCTCGAGGGCTGGTACGACAAAGGCTGCTGTCTTTCCGGTACCGTTCTTGGCGCGGGCGAGGATGTCGCGTCCGGTGAGGGCGACGGGGATGCTCTCCTCCTGGATGGGTGAAGGCTTCTCGAATCCTGCCTCAAATATGCCCATAAGGAGATCTCGTTTCAGGCCAAAGTTCTCAAATTCTAGGCCTTTCGTGTTTGTCACATCCTGTAAAATGCGTGAGTCAAGCGACAAAACAAGAACCCGACCTTGGTGTCACAAACCTCAGTTTGTTGCCTGTTGTCCCTGGCGGGAATGTTCAGATTCCTCCTCCAGTCTTCATTGTTGGTGGCGTCACTACAGAATACAGTTAGCATGCAGGTCTTGTGCGACTCGGCAACCGATGGGGTAGTCCACAAACCTCAATGTGGCTGACCTGAGTTGGTCTGCTAACACGTCGGCCATTGTGTATGGTTGTGTGGGTTGTATTTTGTGTTTGGAGGGGATTTCGTGGACTCGAGCAGTAATGCTCTTTATGCGCAGCTTATTGGGTACACGTCGAAAGGCTACGGAAGGCTGGAAGACCTCGTTGAAGGCAGTAGACCGTTGGGGTGGTCTCGTGTCAAAGTGTGCCGCTTGGTCTAGGGTGCTTTTGTCGGATGTGACGTCGCGAAAATGAACGCAATTCTGAAGAATGCGGACAATAACTTCTTCGCTCTTTCAAAGGCCGAGAAGATGGGGCAGTTGTCGTCGGATTTACGGTCGAGGCCGTGGTTTTCGGGCGGAGGGGAGCTTTTGTTTGGTTGCGGAAGACTTTTCGCGCCCAGATTCTGGTGGTGGTGGGGGTTTACACGTAACGGATGTGCAAGAGGACTAAAATCGCACACGGAAACTATATCCGTCGTCCAAGCCGTTCGAAAGATTACGTTGATGAGAAGGGTGAATGTCAAATGATGCAGAGGTTGCGGGTAGGTAGGGAGCAGATTTTTGGCGGTGGAGCTGGAACATCTGGCGATAATCCGATGGTGTTCACCAACTATGCCCGCCGTCGCACGTGATTTCAAGGCTCCCTTGGCGGAACGCACGTCGACAGGGATCATGGCTCCGACGTGGCAAGCACCCAAGCTCGGAGAAGCAAGGAAGCACAACTATCTAGCATGGACTACAAGCATCAGTTTGCGGGAGAAATTATGCGATGGGCGTTCTGATGTGTTCAAAAGCCAATTTGGAGGCCTAAAATCAAGCAAACACGAAACGGATTTGTTCGCTTCTTAAAGTCGGTATTGAACTGTGACTGAAGAGTGTTTTAAACGACCCTCCCCTGTGTTAAGGGTTGTATCAAGCATGTCATCAACGGACAAGCGGGGTTTGTTCTAGTCTGGGAGCTCCGCACTGGTGCTAGCACCAAAGCTTCTGCAGACAAACTTCTAAGACACTCCTCTCGCTTTAAGCTCAACGTCGTCGTCATCAAATACGGAATCCAAAGACAACCTCTATGAATGATCATGAGGCGCTCTTCTGATGCGCCCATGATGACCTTCTCTTACTTGTCATGTTTTTGAAGAACGGAGCGCCCTCTTTCGGCTCGAGCAAGTCTCTTGCCAGATCGGAGTTCCGGTCTCGTATACCATTCACTTTGAGCCTGACCCAACAGAAGCAATTTGGGCCCCAATGCTGCCCTTACAATCATAGACGTAGTTACAACACGACTTCGGCCGATGGCGAACCAAAACAGGACCGATGCACGCCGGCCATGGTGTGGCCCAACACCGCGAGGCCAACACCTTACGAGATCTTCAACTCGAAGCCAGGGGCGCCGTACAGCAAGGGCAAGTTCTACGAGCTAGCGAAACAGTACCACCCCGACAGATATACCGAGCAAGGCGATCATCTGGACGAGAATGGTCTCTCCCGAGCCACCAAGCTCGAACGCTACAAGCTCGTCGTGGCGGCGAACGACATCCTCAGCAACCCGGTCAAGAGGCGTGAATATGACCAATTCGGGCTGGGATGGGCTACCGGCGAGGTGCGAGACTTGAACGAGGAGCTACGGGCCAAGGACCAGGCGTGGCGCACAGCTCCCAATTCTCCGGCCATGAACTCGTCATGGCAGGACTGGGAGAAGTGGCGGCATCGCCGAGACGGCACTGCACCCAAGCAAGAGCCTTTGTTCATGTCCAACGGCGGATTTGCCATCGTGCTCTGTGCCTGCGTTGTCGTCTTCATCTGGGCCCAAGCGTCCCAGGCAAGCCAGCGATCCTCAAGAGTCATGCAGGCCAGGGATAAGATGCACCAGGCCGCGACCGACAATCTATATAACACTAGAATGCAGCGCGCCACCTTGAGTCAGAACAGCAGGGTACAGCTCTTCCT
This sequence comes from Pyricularia oryzae 70-15, assembly GCF_000002495.2. Lineage (NCBI taxonomy): Eukaryota > Fungi > Ascomycota > Sordariomycetes > Magnaporthales > Pyriculariaceae > Pyricularia > Pyricularia oryzae. The sequence continues at coordinate 2,054,609 of NC_017851.1, read as the reverse complement.
GCATAAACGGGAGTTTGGAGACAACCCTTTTGAACCGGTGGGACAGTTGCCTGCAGAAAGCCCAAAGAAATGAGAAGAATAGACTATGATCGATGATTTTCAGATCGCCGATCCAGTTTATGCTACGGAGCTGCCAATTCATTGGCATAAGGGAACGTGGGCATCCCCCGGCCTTTTCAAGCTCACCACTAGGCATTGGCCTATCATCTTTGGCTTGGGAGGACTGGAGTCTGGTGCAATAGATGTTTGCGTACAGAACAAGATCCGTCTCTAGAATGGAGGCAGACACTAAGTACTATATCGCACGATCAAAGGAGACCACATTTTGATCTTCGGATGGAATGAGCGCCAGGCGGCATGGAGCGGAAAGCCAAGGATAGCGCAATTTAAATCCGATCTCACGTAATGTGAGGAAGAGCTTGGTCTTGCTTCAAAATATACGGCAAGACCAAGGCGATTTGACGCTAGCTAAGCACTTGAAGGCAAGGACGCTCAACAAAGACCTCGTGATTCGATGGAGGTCACAAAGCATTGATACCAAAATGCTCTTTGTGTACGAACGGATGGGTTTGAGCCCGGTACGTTACTGTTAACTTTAGCTCATGATTTTGCAATCATTTAATGAAAGATATTTGGAGACGCATGTCCATATCGCTTGATATCATTCCTTGTGGCGGGACGAGGATAGAGGTCGACATCTTTGAGCGAAAAAAGCTCTGCTGGAAATGAGCAGATTCAAGTGCTGAAGAAAATTCCAGGGCAAACAAGGAAATCCGTGGCTATCAGGCCCGTGCACGACCCCTCACGTGAGCCCCATATCACAACCAGCTGCTGCCGTCAGGCTCAGGCGAGGGGCAATCTGCATGCCGAGCATGAATTGGAAACCTCCGAAACATATTTAGAGGAATCAGCACAAGATGCAGCTTTTGCCAGCAGCACTGTATCGAATTTATTAACTATTTCATCGCCGCTACCCTGGTCTCCACCACATCCCGCATGACCTTTTGCGCCGTGGCGGGATCTATCCGCTCCCGGGCACCCGACTTCATCATCATGCCCACCAGAAACATAAGCTTTCCCTGCGGGTATCTGGCGCCCATGAACTCCTTGAGCACGTGCTCCTCCTCGTCCAGCACAGACTCGGCCAGCTCGCTGTACTCCTGGGGCGATAGCTCCGAGAACCAGAGATCATTGTCCGTGATGTAACGCTCGATCCCTGCCGGGGTACTAATGTACTGTGCGGGCATGACTTCGTTGAACATGGCAAATAGCAGGTCCTTGGCCGTGCCCTGTCGGATGCGGCTCGTGTGCAGGAAGAAGAGAATGTCGGCCAGGTCGTCGGCGGAGATGAATGCGTCGCCCTCGGATGTAACCCCTAGGTCTCTTTCCGAAAGACCCGCGGCGGCCCGGTCGCGCTGGTTGTTCTCCGAGGTCAGGCTGCCAAGCACATGCAAGATCCAGTTGCCCGTGAGAATCCTAGCCTGGACGAGGCTCTCTGCTGTGACTTTGGTACTATCGCCCTGATTCTGAAGCCTCTGCTCCAAAGCGTCAACGGTCTTGTAGTAGAACTGCAACCGCCCGCCGTCCTCCAGGAGCATCAGGGACATCGCGTCCTTCTCCGAAAGGCCGTAAGAGCTAACCAGATCATCGAGCTCCTGGTCCGGCATGACTCCCATTGTGCTCTTCAGATGCTCCACGACATCTTGACCGACCAGGACGGGCCCCAGATCCGGATCAGGCATATATCTGTAGTCGACCTCACCCTCCTTTCCACGTAACCTCCGTGTCTCCGTGCTCCCGAGCGACCAACCTCTCGTCTCGCCCAGAACAACGCCACCCTCGTCCAGGAGCTTGATCTGCCTGTCCCTCTCGGCGATGATGGCATCCTCGACCGCCTTGAAACTGAACAAGTTCTTGATCTCGGTTCTCTGCCCCAGCTTGGCGGACGACGTCTTACCATCCTCCACCCTCCTGACCGAAACGTTCACGTCGGCACGCAGACCACCCTTTTCCATGCCCACGACGCAAGCGTCCGCTGCGCCGAGCAGCATCTGCACCTTGCGCACAAACGCAGCCGCCGTCGCCGGGTGGTGGATGTCGGGCTCGGATATGATCTCGACGAGAGGCGCGCCGCAGCGGTTAAAATCAAGCCAGTGGACGCCGTCCGGCCGCGCCAGCGTCTTGGCCGTGTCCTGCTCCATCTGCACCTGCTTGACCCTTATCCGTAGCGGCTCCCCACCTCCCACATCCTGCGCCGCTATCCCATCCCGCGCCCGGAGGTCCACGTACCCGTCCCTGGCCAGCGGGGCGTAGTACTGCGTGATCTGGTAGCCCGAGGGCTGGTCCCAGTGGAAGTAGTGTTTTCTGTCGAAGCTACTGACGGGCTGGACGGCGCAGTTGAGGGCGACGGCGGCGCGGATCGCGGGGACCAGCGTGGCCTGTTGGAAGAGCGGTTGCGTGCCCGGGATGGCGAGGTCGAAGGGGGCGACGAGCGAGTTCGGAGCCGGGGCACGGGTGTTGTCTTCGGTGGAGGCGAGGGGCGCTGGCGAAAAGAGCTTGCGGTCCGTGTTGAGCTGCGCGTGTATCTCGATGCCGACTGTGAGCTCCCAGCCCGGAACGGTTTGGTTATCGGCACTGCTCCGCTTCTTCTTCCCTTTTGCCTGGGCCTTGGATGCTTTGGCCTGGTCCTTTAGGATCTTTCGTAGATGGGGGGCTGGTTGGCCGGGTGGAGGCTGCGTCGTGGTAGTGTGGCCGGCTTCTGGTGCAGTGTGGTTCCATCGTCGCTGGGCGGGCTGCCCTACTGCAAAATGCTGTTTGCTGATATTCCTGGCGGGCAACCGTTGGAGTCGAGTACAATCGCGAGAGAAGACACGGCCTGTGAGCAGGTAGCTCGAGAGCTCTCTGGTGGGTATACGACCCATCTTGGAGCAATCGAGTCAAAATAAAATGAAAAATCCAATTTAATTCACTGGTGTTAAGTATTTATGCATCGCTTTATGTCTAGGTCTAGATAGTCCAGACCGTTTAGAAAAGAAAGTTGCTGATAAGCTTTGGTAAGGGAAGCTTCGAAGCTATTTGGGATTTTTTTTTTCTCCCATTGAGTTCAAACGTAGTATGACGCGACCGCGATTGAGATCCACCATAGTCCCCGAGCTATGGCAGATTATGTCATCACTCAAGTCGTTCATGTCAGGACTTTGGTAAAAATCCCCCCAAACCAACATTTGACTCCAACCCATTTCCGACTGCGCGGACCTAATCCCTTGACCATTTCCTCTGTGACTATTCGCTCCTGCAAGCAGTCAGGTCCTCCGATCGGTTCAAGTCCCCATTTGGCTGCCTCGTCCAGAACGCTCTCCATCGTGTGCGCATAGCTCGTTGGCCTGACTTTTTCCCCAGTCGTCTCGTCCACGAACCCCGCTTGGCTGATGGCACCCATGTCGGAGTGCATGTTGGTGAGAAGCAGCACGCCGCCCGGCTTGAGCATCTGTGAAACGTGGCGGAAGAAGTCCGGCAATGGTATGTGCTCGACCACCAGCGTGCTGATGATCCCATCTGCATTGTCGGCCTCTTCGGGGGTTGTAGGCGAGTTGATGAGGTCGAACACCTTGAGGGTAAGAGTTGCCAGCTTCTTTTGGTCCGTAGCGTTACTCCCGTGGAGTTTCTCGAGACGTACTTTGGCGATTTCAAGCATTCCGGGGCTGGCGTCAAGTGCGACAACCTGAACGTCTTCGAGACCAAGCAAGAGGGCGGTGTTGCGGCCAGTGCCGCATCCCAGGTCAACGAGTCGCCAAGGCTTAGACTTGTTTACCTCGTTTATTGACGAGACTAGATGAGGCAACAATCGCGTCATTTCAATGTCGTCGATGGCTTGCAGAAAGTTCCCATCTGTGTCGTAGATTTTGGCCCATTGATTATAGGCCTCAACGGTAGGCAGGTATTTGATGTTGTTCGCTGAGTTCTTTTCCATTGCGTCGTTTGTGTGTTTCTGCAGAGGTAGCCTCTGAATGCTGGAAAAGGTCGTTCGCAAGTCTTCTGCGCCAGGGAGTTATTCCTAGGGCTGATGATATACTCGGAGATTGGATCCAAGACTAGACCAAGTGGTGCTCGGAATCCATCACTCAGTCTGAGTCATCGATCGAGACCCGCGTCCCAATGATAGCTTGGCTGGCTGCAGCTGAGAAACAGGACAAGCTCATCCTGCCTCATTACCACTCAGCCATCATAGCAAGGTGATCTCGCGCCGAGCCCCTGGCCTCCTAATCAGTGACTCTACACGTGAGGCATCGTACAGTCCTACGAAGCCAATCCTCTTGTACACGCCCGAGTCTCGACCATCCTCTTTCTCCCGTCGGACCAGCAGTGCGGTGAGAAGTCGTCGACCTTGTTCTTCTGGAGGTATCAGCGTCCCAAGGGGCACAAGAAAGACTCTGTGAAGCATCACCGCTTCTCCATGGCCATGTTCTACGATACGGTCCCACTCCCGTGGTCTCGGGTCTATACACACCTCGCCGTCGATGCTCCTGCCGCCCACTCCGATATGCACTGCCACCCGTGTCTCCCGCATCCTCACCATAGGCCCGACGGTGCAAGGCAGCAAGTGTGCCCTGAGCTTCAAAGATCCTGAGCCTACCATACCGAACGGGTTATTTGCCGGGATGTTATCCACTTGCACTTGAACCACGTCCGCGAGAGTATGCTTGGCCGTCTCGGTCCATAAATCTGCCCACTCCACGTGCCCTTCGATGGATGCCCACGACCAGTCCGGCGCCGGCCTCTTAGGCCAGCCCCTGAGCGTCCTCAGCGGTTCGGGATGATCACTCACGTCGCGGATCTTCTTTTGACTTATATGCCGCCACATGAGGTCTTCGATGAAGGAGTCTGACCACAAACCAGCCCAGTACGACTGCCCTGGCTTCGCCTTGGCAACGCATTGCGCCACTGCTCCCAGGCCAATGAGTCTGTCCATGTGCCGGCCTATGTCGCGAGCCATATACTGCGACACGACCCGATGCCAGACGAAACGAGCAGACGGTGAGTTCCTGTCAATGTCGGAGTAAAAAGTCTGTTTCTGTGTCCTCCTGGCCCAGAGACTATTGGCGGTACCTTGACACTGACAGGCGGCACTCGAGCAACATTCCCATATAACCTCGTGCTTGCCAAAGTATATCGTCCTGGCCGAGACCAACCTCTCTGCAAGACCCCACGCCCGACCTAGTAGTGGCTCCGGACCGGAGATTGGCGCGGTTCGGTCTGCGTCTTGGTGGACATCGTGGTCGAGGGAGCGCGCGAGCCTGCGGGCAAAGAGGTCGTACCTGCGCAGGCCATGTCGGAACTCGGTGAGGTGAAATTGAAGCGATTTATCGGTTGGCTCGGTTTTGCAGAAGAGGCCGCTGTTCGCATCCTTGCCATGCAATGAAGCGATAACCACGTGGGCGTTGTGATAGATGTCGTACATGTTCCCTGCCTCAGTCGCCCAATCTATAGGGTCGTCCTGCATGATGCAGAGGGCATCGATCCAGATGTATTCCAGGCCGAGTCGTCTGACCACCTGGAAGGCGTCGATGAACGTCTTTGGTATTGTACTAACACCGATCGACACCATGTTCTGGCCGTGACTGTCCCGTGTGGTACGGCACACTGGGACAACGTTCCCCCAGCAGTAGCTCAGAGCAGCGTACCGGGCACCGGCTGGTATTCCAGTTCTGGTGCGCAGGGCAATGTCGCAATTGGACTCGGACGAGCCGACGTACACAAGTCTGCTGGGCCTGAAAGATGGGTTAGGGCGGTGGCACCTCTCGTGGCCTTCCAAGCACGCCTCGAGCTGTCTTCTGATAAATGCCAGCGTCGTATTTGAACTTGTGTCACCCTCCAGCAGCGGTCTCCTCAGCTCGTTCTCGTTGTGGCCTGGCGCAAACAAGGAAAACTCGAGGACATCTTCCCCGGGCACGTGCACCTCGAACTTTCCAGGGAGCGGATTCGTCACCTTGACGAGCCCTAGCAGGTCACCGCGAACGGTGAACGTGGCCAACTTGGAGCGGACCTCACACGACACGCAGCCCGTAACTCCTGGCGGCGACCAGCCCGTCTCAGCACCGCTTGGGTGGCCCACATGGCCCGGTAGGTCTGGCGGCTTCTGCAGTATGTAGTCGATATCGCCGTTCCAGCCGCAGATTGGGCAGGGTTGAAAGCGGTGTCGCCCAGCGGTGATGCTCCGGACGCGGCGGAGAAGTGAGGTCATGGTGAGGCCAATGTGAGGTGGGGATATGGTGTCTTGATTGATGCGATTGGAACTTCTTTTATCAGGTCAAACAACGAGGATACTGGCAGTAGCTATTGGGTTTCAAAAACAAAAACATTGTTGGGGGTTATTTGAGATGCTTCATTATGCGCTTGAATTCGATTGCATTTTCCTGGGTATGGGAGCTCTGTGGTTTTGTTTGTTGTTATTTTGTTTTCGTTTCGAGTTCGTGCTCAGGTATTGTCTCGTCGTGGTTGCCAGAATGGTGCTTGATTGTGTAGAAGGATTTTAGCTTGGTTGCCGTCCTCAGAAAAGACGGAAGGCAGCACCGGGACAGAAGCTAGGCGGATTAGACTGTTCGTTTTTGTTCTGGTGACTTTTTCAGAAGCCTTGTGGAAGGCGCCTAGTCCTTGAGGTCTGTGTGAGACTTTACATGCTTTCTCGTCAATGTTCAGGGGGATACCTCTTCATTTGAAGGAGAAATACGCGGAGATTAAACTGGACTCCCACTTGGACAAACAGTCAATCAAAGCTGGGCAGACCTGAGAGCATCGTCAATAAGTTGAATCATGTGTTTTGTTGATAATTTTCCACGCTTTGTTTGATATTTAATATCTGAGTAATGTGAGTAAACAAAGCTCTCTATTGGTGCTAACAGTGGTCAGACCAATTGCTAAAATTAGGTAGGTTTGCAGGCACGCCAGTAATAACTTCAACGAAGTTCCATGTATCGTACAACAAGCCAATTTCGGAATAATAGAGAAACGTGACCAAGGTAGCCCAGGCGATGCTACGAGCCTCCGTTTTCTCGAGGCTTTCCTTCACACCGGCGTCTTTCTTCGCGAGATTTTGACATTCATGTTCTTTTGGATAAAGAATGCTGCGTTGAACGAATGCCAGGGGTTGGACGGGTCGAGCAGTGTTATGTCAAATCGCCGAAGGAGCTAGGAAATTGAATCACATAATAGGTAGGTAGTTAGCAATCTGAACTTTGGAGAACAACTAAAAATTCGTCTTGGCCCGTCCAATCGTTTGCTCACCTCGACATAAGCTTTGTTCAACTCAATCATGGCAATCGTCTTGCCCAGACATTCCCATCTGCTCCCCGTCGCAAAGTCCATCATGACAGTCTGATCCATGACGCGCCACTGCTCGGGTGCAGCCTCTACCCACCGCTCTGGACGGAACAGGTCGGCATCGTCTCCGAACACGCCCCTGTCTCGCATGACAGGCCACACTGCCCAGCCGACATCAGTGCCTGCCGGGATGTGCTTGCCGCACAGGATCTCGTCCTTGCTCGACACCTTGGGAAGAAGACCAGTGGCAGGAGGGTACATCCGGAGCCCCTCACGGATGACTGCCTGCAGGTATGGGAGCGCCCTCGCCTCTGCGTCCGTGATGGGTGACGAGATTCGTCCCTCCGCTGCAGCGGCATCGATCTCAGCTTGGAGTCGGGAATACACGGCAGGATTGGTGATGATGAAGAGGAGCGTCGACCGGATCGCAGTGGCAGAGGTGTCGGACCCAGCAACAATCTGCACCATCGTCTCGCTCTCCGCTTCCCCTTTGGTCAGGCCGTGAGCCACGAACGAGCCGAGCATGTCCCGCTTGACGACCTCGGGCTTTTCACCGTAGCGCTCACCGACGACCCTGCGGGCGATAGCCATGACGTCGCCGATGCCCACCATCTTGCGAGCATCTGGGAAGGCCCATCGGAGTCGCGGGGATTGCCAGACTGCCGTGAGCCACGGCACCAGTGTCACAAACATGAGCATGGGCATCGATTTTTCCGTTGTTGAGATGTAGCCAAGTGCATCGTCGTCTGCAACGAGGTTGCCAAAGGACTCGCCAAAGGCCAGGGAAGAGATGATGTCCAACGTCAAGAACTGAACTTTCCTGGCCAAGTCGACCGGCAGGAAAGACTTGCCCTCGCTATCTTTGCCGTCAACCGACAGATACTTGTCTTCGAGCAGCCGCACGAAAAGCGAAATCTGCTCGTCGATGATCTCATGCACCCCATCGACGTCTTTGCCGCCATATCCGGGCATCAACTTGGAGCGGAGTGTCTCGTGAACCTTGTCGTCCATGAGGGAGAAGACATTGTCGCTGTACGGGTCGATCCGGAGTCCCAGATACCACCGAGGGCGTTTCCAAGTTGAGCGCACTGCCCAGATTTTGCGTAATTCTTTGACGTCTGCACAAACAATAGTGTTGGTGCCGATCCTCGCGACAGGTCCTGGGAAGAGGACGAACAATAATCAGTCACGAGATGCTCAACATTTTGTAGTTCCAAATGTTCAATCCAGGCCAATCATCGATCTCCGCAAAGAAAATATCATCTTTCGTATTATTGTAAAGTTGAGATGACGTTTTTGAGACACCTCGCCCGAGGTATTGTCTCTAATATTTGTGAGACTGAGCCAAGAATGTGGCTATCGATTGTGCAATGTGAAACTGGGGCATGGATAGATACAAGATATTGGTACACACCGTATTCACGAACAACGTCGGCTAGGTCTAGGTTCATCCGGCCGCTGAGTTGGCTCCTTATCATCCAGTAATCGGTCCAGCCGGCCAGGGAGGGTCCATCAATGTGCTTCAGGCGTCGCCAGTCTCGGAAGCGCGCAAATACGGCATATGCCACCACGGCAGAGATGCCCCAAATGGCCGCCGTAGCCAGCATGGCGCAACTGCTACTGCTGCCGGCCGAGAAGCTCATATTGAGCATCGTGTGGCACGATGTGCCCGAGTGCGCCAGAAGAAAGCTACGCCTGAACTTGAACCCCTGATGTTGTTGCAAGTATTCCGTCAACTATAGCTCGGGTTGGACGAGCTTGATGGGGTTCCAAACTGGCTGGATTTGCAAGTGCGCGCCGGATCGTATCGCGCACGTGGTATTATGTTTCTAGCGTACCAATAGTAGAGCCTTGTCGTAAAGAACTAATGCTCCTGGTCGGAAGCGGACAGACGCACGATCATGCAGGCGTCGGGACAAAAGGGGGCCAAACGGCGGTTTCTTATACGATATGCAGCTCAACAGAAGTGACAAAGAGCCTCCCGTCGGTCGAGATCATGTGGCAAAGACACAGGGAGTTTGTGACAAAGGAATGCAGTCTTATCCAGATTGCGACCAAAACATTTTGAGGAGGACCAAAAGTGACAGCGTCCGAACAGGGAACTAGCTTGGAATTATGCGAACTCAAACTCCAGCTCCCTTCCGCGATCCCCGCTGATCTTTTGACGAGCCCACATTTGCTTTCGCTGGCTACTAACCTGAGTCGTTATGGTTCCTTTTTTTCCATCACCCAAAAGGTGTCCCTGGTGGTCTGCCACCCCTGGTGTTCTCAGCAAGGGCACTAAACTAGCGGGCAATAAATAGTTGGGATCGTCAAGCTAAAGTAACAAGGGTGAGTGGGGGGTGACGAATGTCAGGGTTTTCCAATGATATACCTAGACTAGAGAGAGTACTTTGTACAATGTTCACAACATACCTTGGCGTCTTTGCATGCCACTCGCTTACCGTGCGGCTTTTGACCGGAGTAATAAAAAAAAAAGACTCTGCATCGGATATTTGCCGTTCGGCGTTATCAATTCATGTCAAAACGAGGATACGAATGTCGTGGTAAGCGAGGGAGCGAAAAGGGGGGGTCAGAGGTGGTATTCACCTTGCATGGCTCTGTTCAGCAACAGCGTATGAAGGATTAAAAAGAAAGAAAAAGTCTCACAAGGTCAAGCGTATAACTCGAGCGGAGTTTCGCCCGAGATTGTGGAGTCGATTACCAAGATCAGGGGATGCGCCAAGCGAAGTACGAAGTACCATAAAGATACCTACCAGCTTTGGCCACGCGACCTTGGCGTTAAACATAGCGCACTAGCTTTTCTTTTTTTCTGGAGACGCAGGGCCACATGTGTGGTCACCTATCTCCATATTCTGTTATCCTTATCCTGGTTTCTGGGTTGGTGGGCAGAGATTTGAACCATTTTGCGTACCCGTCGATATGGGTGGGATAAAAAGGCCATGGCAATCTACCAAGAGTGATTAAACAGAGCGAAATAGGTAAAGACCTCGCAAAGGAGTAGCGGCCAACAAATGGACCCTCCCCGTTCAATCACAGTACTCCATACAAGAAAAGTAGAAAAATCGTTTGCATGCACGAACCGGGTCAGCAGCCAGTCGCGATTGCAAATCTCCATTCGCGAAAGCTGCAAGGTGGCGCACTACTGCACGGTCTATTAGCAACAGCTGCAGATATATCAAAGGATCGAGCAGGGAAGTTTAGGTCGGTAAGATATCCTTATTCGCTTTTTTTTTTTTTTTTTTTTTCGCTGACAATCGCCAAGACCCAATCGTCGGTGATTTATTGTATTTCATGTTTGCTGTGCCTTTTGCTTGCAATTCATCTGCCGGACTTGCCGTCGCAGCGTACAGCATGATGATGTCGACCGGTTTGCTGACATGCCAAAGGTGATTGGAGATGTGGGGGAAGGGGCATTTTACATAGTACCTACCTTACCTACCTAGATTATTTGAACAAAAGTCGAACAAACTTAACTTGCCAAATTTGCCGTATTAGGCAAGTCATCTGTTGCTTTGTCCAAGATGTGGATTTTGAGGGGATTTTGTGGCCATGACCGCGGCTTGAGAACCAACAAGACGCACGCACTCCACCCAAGCACCTCGGAGCACAACGACTAATGTACTATAAGATGAGCACTAGCAACCAATGACATGATACCTTCCATGGGTACTATGCTTTCCAGCTCCGTCCCTCTCTCTCGTTGCCTTGGAGTATGGTACGGAGAAATCCTTACGCGGCGGTTTTCCCCTCTGTTGTTCCTGTAACCGCCCATTCTAGGAAACTGCAGCTGTCCGCTTTCGAGCTAGGTAGATCTTAGCCTCTTTCTGATTTGATGGCTTGACATCCCCAGCCGCACAAGCCTGGAAAGACGTCAGAAGAGACTAGTTCTAGACCTAATCTTGGCGTCCGGTGGCTTTTAACTGACGGGATGAATATATGCATTCGCTGCACCTTTCCAAGCCACCTAACAAACTTGTCCTTTACGATTCCTTTTTTTTTCTCCTTAGCTGCAAGCACCCTCTTAACTCTTCCCTTTTTCCTTTTGGCTTTTTTTTTCCTTCCTGTTTCTGCGGTTGCCCGACAAAAAGAAAAGAAAAGAAAAGGAAACAATTTTGTGTCAAATCAACAAACAACCCGTTCACCAAGACCCCGCCATCCACACCCTCTCCCCCTAAGGTGAAGGTGTTTATTTTCCCTTCCAGTCATGGCGGAAATTGTAAGAGGCACTTATCTCAGGCGATGTAACGGTCGGGGGTGCTGATGCATGGCGGAGAGGCCCTGCTTTTCTTTGCTGATCTCAGCACGTCAGCATGTTGTGGTGTTCAAGTGACCATGGTGGTGGTGGTGGCTCCCTTGCTAACTCGAGTTTGCCATCCGGCCGCAATTAACGGCAGGTTCCCGATTTTCAAGATGATACCGACGGCGATTCTGCCATTGACGTTGTGAGTTGCTCAAATCATTATGTCGTTTGCCGGGTTTCCCCCCCCCCCCCCCCCCTTGTCCACTTCATGAATCGCCGCAGGTGTCAATCTTCTCCGGTTCCTGATCAAAAAAGGGGGGTGGGGGAAGGTTATGGGCTAAAAGCCCCCAAGGGCTGAACTGAATCATTTCGCACAAGTAAAAATGCCAAGCGCTAAAGTCTTGGAGTGCCCAACTAACACGTACTGGTACTAGCCTTTCGAGGAGTCTCTCACGTCTGTCAGATCGAGCATCTTTGCTTTCCAGCAAGAAAATGGTCGCACTTACCATGCGATGAGTGCGGGGAGTATGTTGATGGCCTCTGACACCAAAAAAGGGCAAATTATAACTGGTACAAGGATCCTTACTGACTGGCTGTTGTGTGCATTAGAATATTTTTTGCCCAACGACCATGTGAGTGCATGTATACGCCAGCCGGGTATCGGCATTCTTGAACTATTCTAGCCGAATTAGATTAGTACTCACCAAGACTGTTTATTCCCGGAACAGGAAGAAGTTCAAAGACTTGGTTAGTCAATTCAACATGATCAGCTTCAGCTCAGGATTCAAGGGAACAAGACTAACAGGGCAAAACACCACAGATCTGCAACACTATGTAATGATCAAAACCTTGAATGGCAGACACTGCCTTTGCCCCAAGAACGAGACTGCCACATCAGTGCTCGACCTGGGGACCGGGACAGGCATATGGGCCATAGAATATGGTAAGTTTATATATTAGCCCCGGTAAATATTTAAGCATATCAATACTAACCATCAGCCGTAGCCGATGCCCATCCCGAGGCGCATGTCATCGGTGTGGATCTCAGTCCGGTTCAGCCGGAGTTGTAAGTTGAATGACTCGTCCTTGAGGTTCAATGTGCTGTCGAGACATGCTAACAAATTCCCAGTGCACCTCCAAACTGTACATTCGAGGTTGGTACCTTTGGTTCCTAGTTCTAGAATGTCTCTCTTGAGATATCAAATCGAGGGATGCCAACTGAGTATTTCTTGATTTTCAGATCGATGACCTCGAAAAAGAATGGACTTGGTCAACCAAGTTCGACTTTATTTTCGCCCGGATGATGACTGGCAGCTTTAGTGAAAACCGAAGCGTAGTCGAAAAGGTTTTTGAGTATGTCAAGACCGGTCACAAAAAACACTTCTCCCTGATTTTCTTTTTTCTTCTTCTTTTGTTTCTGACGCACTCTCTGGGCTTTTGGCAGTCAACTTGAACCCGGTGGCTACTTTGAGGCCCAGGACATGGCTTTGCCCCTTGGCTGCGACGACGGTACCCTCAAGACCGATTCGGACTTTTGGAAATGGTGCAACCTAGTTATGGATGGCATGAAGGCTTTCGGCCGCCCGGTCGCGGCGGCGCAGGAGTGGAAGAAGCTCATGGAGGACGTGGGCTTCGAGGATGTGGTCGAGACGGTGTACAAGTGGCCCACCAACCAATGGCCCCGTGACCCCTTTTACAAGGAGCTCGGAACTTGGAGTCTGATGAACATGGACGCCGCCCTTGAGCCTTCCACCATGGTCCCTCTTACCAGGGCGTTGGGATGGAGCAAGGATGAGGTCACTGTGCTGGTGGCAAAGACCAGGAAGGAGCTCAGGGACCCGCGTATCCATGCTTATTGGCCCATGTGAGTTGATACATTGCCAGCCCCGAGACTCTGCTGACTGCGGAAAAGAGTCTGTCGCTAACCGAAGTATCCCTACAGATACGTCGTGTATGGACGAAAACCCTTTCGGCCGAGTGCGCCTGCATGGTCACCAGAACCCGTGCCTATAGCGACCCCGACAGCAGCCCCAGCGCCTGCCCCTGCTCCTGCTCCTGCTCCTGCGTCGAGCGCTGCGCCGGCCCCTGCCCCTGTCGAGACTGAGAGTGAGGCTGCGCCACCCAAGGCAACAGCTGAGGCTACAGCGTCCAAGGAACAGGCTGAGGCTACTTCTTCCAAGGGGGCAGAAGCGTCTGAGAAAACAGTGGAAGGCAAGGACGCAAAGGAAGAGGTCGGCTCTTCGTCTGCGGCAGATGCAAAGCCAGAGTAGGGGGCTTATCAGAAAAAGCAACAATCTTGCACGATCTGCTTCTGCAGGCGGTATCCACGGGATCCCAGAAGCAATATTGCGAGTGGGATGGGTGGTCAATGCAGCCAACGGATGTCGGGGAAAGGCAAGAAGGCCCGGCAAACGACCATGGTTACCGAGGATATTATTATTCATGGCGATCATTTTGTTCATAACCCAATTTCCGCTCATATCCCCTTTCTTCATTTTGGTCTCTCCCCCATGGCCGGAAGGCTGGGCTCGTCGAAACTCGCCATCAGGGCTTCAATACCCTTGTGCTCATCGTCCTCATCCAAAGCACCATAGATGTCCAGGACCTTCAAAGCCATCTCGGCATACTTGATCGCCTTGTCCTTGTATCGTATCATGTGAAATATCCTCGCCAAGATTTCATACTGCTCTGCGAACAGCGAGGGGAGATGCTCGCTCGCGAGTAGATCGAGGATCTCCAGGGAGAGGCGGACGGCGACTGGTGCGTCTGCATTGTCGATTGAATCGACCAGCTCTTGGCGCTTGGCTTTGATGTCCCTGCGGCGCTGGTCCGACACTGCCCGGGAGGACTCGGGGGCGGTGCAGGCTGCGCATGTGCACTTGAACCCCCATGTGTTTTGGAGCTGGGTCTGGCGTTGTTGGAACTCCATCCCGAGAGCGGCGTCTGGCGAGTATGAGAAAGTTTTAGTGGTGCGTGGCTTGAGAAGAGCGGGTATTTTTCTTCTTTTTTGTGCGACTCGAATGATTAGGGAATCAGGTTAGACTTGCAGCTGATGTTGATCTCCTCCCCAGCCTCGATGTCTTGAGCTGCTACGGCAACGGCAACCATGCTCCGTCGAGAAAATCGGGTAAAGGCACTGCGAAAATGTTAGTGGACGAGCAGAGACATCTATTCAAGTCGGACACACGTACTTTGGCTTGCAGGCATGGTTCATCCGCTAGAGAATTTTGTACACTGTCAGCATGGCCTTTCGGAACAGGACGACAGTCGAATTCGTCAAAGCCAAGTCACTCTTCTTTTTCTTGAGAAAAAAAAAGAAAAAAAAAGAAAAAGAGAAGGAAGAAGGACAAAAACCTCACAGCAATCAAAGGAAACAAGACCATATGCGGCGCGCCATCCAGCTCGCCCGCAAACGAATTCGTCCTCAAAACATTCTCGACCGCATCCCCCGCGTGCGGGCTGCTCCTGGCCAGCGACAGCACCCTGTCCGGGTCGGCCAGTCGGCCCACGGCCTCGCGCAGTAGGCGGTATCCCGCGTGCCGCTCCACCAGGCTGGCGAACAAGTTGTCGGTCGCAAGGGCGGCCCGCTCTAGCATGAAGGGCTCGAAGCGCCGGATCCGCCGCGTGGCGAGCACGCCCTTGCCTTTGCCGGGCACGTCAACGACTTTGTACGCCGGGGTGGTGCTGGCATTGTGCAGCCTACTGCTGCTGCTGCTGCTGCGGCTGCTGGGGAGATGCAGGCTCGGGTCCTCCAGCAGGTGCAGGCTGCTCGCGGCGTGCTCGGGCGTGGTGATGATGCTCATGCCGCCGTCGCCGGCGTGCGCGTTGGTGTAGACGCAGAACTTGGTCCTGGGAGGAGGAGCCGTCGTTCCGCTGGGGCCGTCGTCGCTGCCGCCAGACGGCTGGGTCTTGGGCGCCGCGCCCTCGACGCAGAGGGGCTTGTGAGTCCAGGGCGCCCACTGCGACGGGTGCGGGCCCGAAGCGTCGTCGGTCGGGACGGCGCACTGCGTGTAGCCTGGCGAGTCCAACCTTCCTTTGAAGCCGGCGGGGCATTCGCTGGTGAGTCTTGGCAGGCCCAGAGCCGCTGGGAGAAGGGACAGGAACCACACGGGTGGAATCTGATGGGTCCTTTTGCGTCCTTGTGCCATGTTTTTGTTGGGGGTTTTGTGCGAGAGGTTGGTTATTCATGGACTTGCGCTGCATGCAAGACGGGCACTGGAAAACAGACCGTCTACAGTCATGTCTAGCCAGGATCCCGCTCTTTTTATCTTGTATGCAAAAAAATGCAGAAAAGTCAAGAGGCCGGTCACGATCGGAAGGATGGAATAAATTGCCCAGCGAAGCCAAGGCGTCGGAAATACTGCGCCAAGACTGGTGACATACTTACCCGCTATAAATATCCCCGGCGGAGAATTTGCCGATCAATTATGCCCTGGGATTTTGCTGTACATGAAGTAGTCAAGGCAACATGTGAAAACGGTGCAGACCAAAAGCAAAGATTTCAGTGTTTAATTTGTTCCAGCAGACGCTCTGGTGGTCTGAAGTGGCTCAACTGAGCTAACCACCAGTATATAAACCAAGATAAACACTCTTTTTTTTTTTTGCCAGCACCGGGTGCAGTATACGCAACTGGAAGTAGCCCATGCATTGCTGCCGGTAAAGACACCGGCTAATCACCCTCACGATGTCATATATAAAGTGCCGTGTGCGACGTGCGGCGTCTTGTACAGGAAGGATCGCCTTCTTTTAGATCCCTTGGATGCTGGTTCCGGTTCAACGTGTAGGTACACAAATTAGTACCATCATCCAGCAAAGAATGACTGGGATGCCGCCTATCCCGGAACACTATCAGGCAAATCACGACATTTACATGTCAAGACTCGGCCAAGGGTTAAGCTCTGATTTGTACATGTTCGTATACCCAAGGTACGAATAGGAAAATCTCCTATGGAGACTTGTCATTAACATTCAAATTAAAATACAACATTATCTTTTCTTTCCCATTATGCTCACTCAGACAATTCCCTCAAGACGAAAGCATCCCTTGGTTCCCTAGCCTAGACAAAAGAACCATCAAAAGCACAACGTCAGCATCGTATGCAACATGTCGCAGAAAGCAGACAGGGGGTTCCGCGTGGCCAACTTACACAACAAATACCACAACGACCACTATTATAACCACAACCAGGGTGGCCGCACACCCGATCCACAACTTTTTCGTCCGCCGGCTTCGCTCCTCCAGCTCCCTCCGTCTCGTCGCAGCCATGGACCATATAGCTTCTTGATCCTGCCAGGGGGCTGCTGTCGATCGGCTGCGTCCCCGAGAGTCACCCTTGTCGTCATCGTGGGGATTGATCTGCCATTTGTAGTAGCCCACCAGCTGGTCGGCCTCATAGCGGTCTTGGATCGGCTGAATTGGGTCGTCGTGCGTGTGGGATAGGTGTGCTTCTGCTGGTGTTGTGGGGCAGTCGGTTTGGGGGGCTTGTTGGGTTGGAAGGCCGGGTTGCTCGACGATCGAGTCTGTCGATTCTTGCGACTCTGTTGAGAAGCGCCGTTGGTTGCGCCTGGAGCTGGCTTGCGAACGCATCTCGCGGGTGTATTAATGGTGAGTAGATCAAAATAAGCGGGTATATATTAGACGTGGTGATGCTGGTATGTCATGATCGAACACTATATCTGTAGACAAAACTCCTTGCATGCCATTGAAATAACCAGCGGCCCGCAACGACTATATAAGCAGATATTCTAGGTAAGGCTACCGAAGCATTTGTTGCGACATCCCTCCAGTTGACGCGGGGCTGATTTCGCAGAAGGTATACATATGGCTCATTGTTAGCTGCGCCCAGATAGAGAAAAGATCAGTCAAGAAGACCAAACAAATTGTCATCGGGGCGATTTGATTTATCCCAGCGACCAACCACACGACTGCGGGTAATTGGTTGACCACCCGAGGGACCTTCCCCAGCAAAATTTCAAAGGGCACCCTAAAAAAGGGCCGCAGAGGTTGACGGTGTGAATCAACAAAGAATGCGGAACACGCGTTCGACTGGTTGGTCGATAATTACCGGTGAGACTGGAAAAGGCCCGTCTTGAGAATACCGACAGGTGACGACGACGCGGGAGAGGGCCCTGCAGGAAGGCTGGGAAGCTGTGTAACCGTTTGGCAGAATATGATTGATGGATGTAAGAAGCTAGTATGATATTTGAACAAGTCTAAGAGAGAAAGAGCTCCAAGAAGGCAGGCATCTTGCAGCGTCCAATAGCGGTTCGATCGAATAATGTACCCGAACAGGGAAAGAGACAAATAAAAAAATGACACATAGTGAATGTAAGCCGACAGAAGAAATGGGTACAGCGAGCGAAATCCCACAAAGATCGTACAATCATATCCAAATCATCAGACAAAAAAACGAACGAGAATCAAAAGTCCACATCCTCCTCGTCGAGAAAACCCAGACCGCTGTCATATCGGCGGCGTTTCTTTCCTTTGGCAGTCCCATCCTCCGGGGCGATGGCAACAGCAGAATCGTCGCCCTCGCCCACACTACTCCGCCTCCGCGTCTTGGCTGCATCGAACAAGCCTCCGGAGCGAACCACAGTTGTGGGCATCCCATCAACTTGTTGGCTTTTTCGGGCTGAAGGGGTGCGAGAATACCTCGCTGATCTGCTCGAAGTGGATTCTTCCAAGTTTTTATTCTGGGGGGTCGAGGCCAAAAACTCGCGGCTCATCTGAACGACACGCTCGAGCTCCTCCTTCATGGCATCGACGGCCTTTTTGGCAGCAGTCTTCTCATCCTCAACGCGCCCCTCGAGCCTGCTCTTCTCGACCCTGAGCTGGCAGACGGTATCGTGCGCCGCGCGAAGGGCACCGTTGACGCGGTCGACCTCGATGCGGAGCTCAGCCACGCGGGCATCGCGAAGAGCCAACTGCCTCCCGTGGGCCATGTTGAGCTTCTTGGTCTGGTTGGCACATTTTATTTTTGCCCCAGCGGCATCCGCCTCTGCGTTGGCGAGCCGGACACGCAAATCGCCAGCTTCGGCTAGCAGCGTGGCCAGCTTTGTTTCGAGCTCGGCAACGGCGGCGTCGTGAGCTCTGCGCGCCTCGTCCACCTCGGTGTCCCTGGCTGCGGCAGCGCCCCTGAGCAGCTCGCACTCGTCGAGCGCGGCTATGCGTTGGGCCTCCACTCGCTCCGCCAACTTTTCCAGCTCTGAAATGTCGCGCGTGTAGCTCGCCGCTGCCCCCTTGAGCCGGTCGAGGCCGACCTGTAGCTCTGCGACCTTGGCATCGCGGTCCTCCAGCTGCTCCTTCAGGTTCTGGACCTCCGCCGCCAGCTCACCCGAGACGTCCACCCGGGCGGACAGCTGCTGCCGCAGGGAAAGCTCCTGTGCGTGGTACTCGTCGATGGTCGCCTCGTCTTCGCGGGCGCGCTTTGCGAGATCGCGCAGCCGAGTCAGCAGCAGGTCGAGCACCGCGGCGCCCGCCGAGCTGAGCGGGAGCGTGATCTCGCCTGGCGTGAGGTATTCCAGCTCCAGGCGGGCGGTGCGGAAGGCGCTGACCATCGAGATCAACATCTCGCCGGCATCCGAGCCGGGGAATCCGAGGTCCGTGATGGAGGTTGATAAAGAGTCGAGCGCTGCTGTGCGGTCGGAAACAGTGGTGAGCAGGTCCGCGAGCCGTGCCTCGATGGCGGGCTCTGGCGATTGGTCCGTGATGGTTTCTGGCGCGGTCGTGGTGGTGGTGCTGACGGTCACCAGCGACATCCGGTCGGATACTCGGCCTGCTAATGATTGGTAAGACTGCAGCGCTGCAGTGAGCTTTGAAACCTCCATCTGAAGCGATGCTAGTTGTTCTTCCAGCTGCTGCCTTTCTGGGTCGGGCAGTGAGGCCTGTACGCCAATGTGCGATTCGGGAAGCGAACAGAAGCGAAGAGAGCTCGGCGTCTGCAGTCCCCTGGCCAGAGGACTGGTTGCCGGCGGTGATGGGAAGGACGCTGCAGCGGCCTCGTTGGCAGTCTTCCTGGACCCCGCCCTCCGAGATGGGGTGCTGCATTGCAGCTCTGCCATGGTGGCATCACCAAACTGGTCGTCGTCATCTTCGTCATCAATATCCATCATCGAATACTCGCCCAAGGCAAATGGGTCTCGAGCTGCCAACGTCCATTCATAGCTGCGTGTGTTTTCTATTGTGGTCTCGGTTCGGTCATGGAGCTGCTGCCGAAGTCTAGCCACTTCTCTTTCCAGGTCGAATATGCGCTCAGTATTGCCAACCATGGTATCTATGGTCAGGTCAGGATCAAGCTCCTCGTGAACGTGTAGATCTAGACATTGTGTATCCTGGTGCTGCTGTTGCTGTACTGCTCTGAGCTGACTTATTTCCGCATCCTTGGCTGACAGGTCATCCCTGAGACGCTGGAGCTCTGCCTTGGCCTCGGCCTCCTTCTTCCTCTTTTCCGCATGGATAGAGTTCATCTCCTCGCTGAGCCCGTTGCGGCGAAGCCTCCGCTTGACACGGCCATCCAGAACCTGACGTAGAGGTAGAAGCTTCACATCTCCACTCAAGGGGGATGCGTAACTGTCATGGTTCGTGTACAAGTCCAAGCCGTTTCTTGACAATGAAGATGGTGATTTTGCTGGGGTAGAGTGGCGCCTTCGAGAAGATGCAATTGGAGCAAGGGAGGTCTTCTTGACCATTGGCGTGAGTCCTGTGGACAATGGGTGGTCTTCATTTTGCAGTTGATCCAGAATTGGGCCTGGGTCGGAAAACCTGACCTGTTTCCGAGGGCGGCGGTTCTTTTTCCTGGGAGTTGAGGAAACATCCAATGAGGGGGTGCATGGCTGCTTTGATGATTTGGGTGAGGCTTCAATATTAATCCGAACTGTACATGATGATGTCGTGCCTGTGAGAGGGCCTGTAGTGCTTCGACGTGTCCGCCGCAGCGCGATTGGAAGATCAATGCCGTCTGTCATCGCCTCTTGTAACAGAAAATACAAGCTAGTAAGCAAGGCAAGAAACGTATCACCGTTTTCCCAAGAGTGAGCTACCAACCCGTACAGAAGGCCGAAACAACCATATAAAACTGGGAGAAAGAAACACAAAAGCTCATGTACAGATACAGGAAAATTCTACTTCTACCATCACATTGTTGCCAACCGATCCGGGTGCAGCTCTTGTCTTTTTGTTTTGTTCAACGTCAACTGTTTACTTGGTTGCCTCTTCAGGACTAGCGCTTCCCAACCCACTATGCAACGGCACGAAACCCCACCACCAGTCTCCGCTCCAAAGCTCCAACAGCCGCTGAAGGCCAATCATTCCAGAACTTCCAGGGACCTCGCGAAGCATTGTGACTGGGTTGTGCGTCCCGGTTCACTGGAGCGTGAACCGCGACTGGCAAACTCGCCCGCGAGATTCACATCCCCAATATTTTCTTTTGTCTGGTGGCAAACACATGAACGCGTTTGGTGTGTCCTCCCAATATCCGTCGAATCATCTCGTCTCTACGGAAACGAACGTGTATCTTGGACTGGACGAGTTTATTTGCTGGACGGGTTTATTTGAGGAAAACCTGACGAACCCACCTTTGCGCCCGTCCGAACGTTTTCTTGTCAAACCAACTGACAAGCCATCTTTTATTTCAATTCAACGTGTTCATCCCCCCTGACAGCTTCACCGCGTGAACAAAACGCCAAATATATCCCACAAAGATGTTTTTTTGTGGATTGGATGAGATCCAGATGGATCACCGATTGCTTTTTGTCCGAGCTAGCCAAGCGGCATAGCTGACAGTTCACGTTCTATCCTGGGACTGCTGCAGTACCTTCACCTTTGTGTACGCGTCACGCATAGACAGCAAGCCTCCCTCACACTAGAGGCGCAACTAGGGCAAGCTCGGATGTCCGGTCACAACGGACAAGCGGGAAGCAAAGGGGATTTCCCACCAGTAACTCAATAAGCATTTCTAACTATTTCTTCTAGAAGCATGACTGCAAATTCTTTGTCGCGTTTTGTTTATAGGTTGAGCAGAGTAATCCAGGACTTTCTCAAACAAAATATTCTTCATTGTCAACAAACACAGCACTGGCCACCCCATCTTGATACTAGCTCTGGTTCTGGATCTAGTTCTGGCAGATCTCTGGCTTCTAGTCAACAGAAGATCGTCCCTCGGCAAGGCAGTCTAGTGTTAGCTCAATCCACAAGGCACGAGCACCCATCATGTCGTACACACCCAGTCCGACCCCTTCAGCGGACGAGGAGACTCTCGGCCTCCCCCGCATTCTCTGTCTCCACGGCGGCGGCGTCAACGCGGACATTTTCCGGTTGCAGATGCGCCCCATCATCACGCGCCTGTCAAGCCGGTTCCGCTTCGTGTTTGCAGACGGGCCGTTCATCTGCCCCGCCCACCCAGCCATCGGCGCCGTGTACGGGAACCACGGACCCTTTCGCCGCTGGCTGCGCTGGCTGCCCGAGCACCCAGAGATCGACGGCGAGACCGCCTCGGAGGAGATCCAGTACCAGCTCAGGACCGCCATGGAGGACGACAACTACCGCGGCGGCAGGGGCGAGTGGGTCGGCCTGTTGGGCTTCAGCCAGGGCGCCAAGATCGCCGCGAGCTTGCTGCTGGCGCAGCAGACGTTGGAGGCCTCAGGGCAGACGCAGGACTGCAATTGGAAGTTTGGAGTCATCATGGCCGGACGCGCGCCCTTGGTGACCCTGGACGAGCGCATGGGTTACATCAAGGGCGTGCAGGATGCGTCGGGGATCGGGGCCGAGTTTACGGACTGGGCTGGGAGTGGCGACGAGGGCCACATTTTGAGGATACCGACCATACACATCCACGGCTTGAAGGACCCGGGACTTCACCTCCACCGGAAGCTGCTGGACAAGTACTGCTTGCCAGAGAGCACTACGCTTGTTGAGTGGGAGGGCGACCATCGTCTTCCGTTCAAGGGACCAGACGTCCTTGCTGTTGTGGACCAGATATCAATCGTTGCCAGGAGCCTGGGAATACTAACATACTAATGGGTAGGAATTCACGCATTGGAATGTGGTCTTTAGTTTCTCCTATTCCCCCTTTTCTTTAACCATTTAATCACCGGTACGATCATATAGAGTAACGGAGTGGAGGCCATGTCCTATTAAAAGTACGCAGATAGAGTAATCCATAGAAAACCAACTAATCACACTTGGTCGCGCTCGGGGAGCTTTCTCTCGCCTACGGAGGCTGTTGAAAGGGGTGAGATTGATGATGAGGTTTTTAGAGTTCTAGTTCTAGACACTATGGTAATATTTGCCAACCATGCAATACAGAATCTTTTGCCCTGTGACTTTTTATTTATTATTTCTGCTGTACATGAAAGAAATGAACGAGGTAAACAGGTTACACCAGGAGTATTGCCATTCTCTCGTGGTTGCAGTCACATCATCTACCTACCCTGCACTGACCCACCCGCTGTTTCTTGTAGGCAGCAATTGCAAATGTGGATTTAAATCCAAACCAGTTCACTTTCCAGTCACGGCATTTTGTCATGTGCGCCTCGAATCTTAGCGCCAGAAACCCCGTTTTGTTTCTTTGGCTCTTACCTACAGCACAACCGGAGCGAGGGCATATGCTTCGGACTCCGTTTGGGTAGGTAGTATTACCGGATGCTGAAAGCTGCCTTCAGCCACATCCAGTAAGCATGTCAGCAAACGAAGCTCCGGCTGACCCAGCTGCAGTCAAAGACACACCGTTGCGCAACAACACCAAGGCCAGGGATAAGGCGTCGCGGGTCAGGGACAGTCAGCGAGCCTCTCGTGCTCGCAAGCGCGAACTTGTTGAATCGCTCCGCGCCCGCATTGCTGAATATGAGCGCCAGGGCGTCCAGGCCACTCTCGAGATGCAACAGGCCGCCCGCGCCGTCGCGGAGGAGAATGCGCAGTTGCGGAAACTCCTTGCTATGCGCGGCGTCGGTCAGGCTGAGATTGACGCTTTTCTCCAGCGAGGCGAGGTCACGCACACTGGGCAGCTGGCACCCAGACACTCTCGTGCCGCGGAGCCGCAGCTTGCTGGGCCACCACACCCGATTGCGCATTCCCGGAACGATGCAGGGGGCCAAGCTTTGGTGGGTGCTTCTTTGATGAGCGATCAAACACAAGCAGCTGGCCCGACCTGCTCGGATGCGGACCCTGCTGTCCGGCTCCCGCTCCGCTCCATGCTGGAAACTCCCTGTGATAATGCAACCGCAATCCTGGTGCAGGTTCGTGGGGATGAGAGCGAAGTCTCTATCCGCAAAGCGCTTGGTTGCATTGGTCCGGGGAGCTGTGTCGTGAGGAATACGAAATTACTGCAGCTTATGGAAGAGGCTGGCTGAGCTTGTCTATTCACTGTTGAATATGTGGTCTTCTATTCAAGGGCACCCTCTACAACTCTATTCTATATCCGTCAAGACTTGTCTAGACTACCGAAATGTCGGTTATTTCCACGTCCAGCGTCTGCCCAAATACTTGACAGCATACACCAACGCCAGCAGCACGGGCACCTCAATCAGCGGACCAACGGTAGCAGCCAGCGCCTCGTCACTCTCTGGCCCATATGTGGCGACCGCGACCGCGATTGCCAGCTCAAAGTTGTTGCTGGCAGCCGTCAGACTCTGCGTGGTCGCCAGGGCATACCCGAACCGGAGCCGTCGCGCAACCAGCAGCGTGGCGAAGAATATGACGAAAAAGTACACCGTGAGCGGCGCGGCCACGCGCACAACCGAAACGATCTGGTGCACGACCTGCCTTCCCTGCGAGGCGAACAGGACTACGATTGTGTAGAGCAGGCCAATCAGCGACCACGGCGAGATGAAGCGCAGAAACACCTTTTCGAACCACTCGGGCCCCAGGGTGGCGCGTATGGCGAAGCGGGTGATGACGGCAGCGCCGAACGGGATGCCCAGGAAGACGGCCACGCTCGTCGCCACCACGGTGTACTTTGCCTCGAGGCCTTGGTTCTCACCGCTGATAACGCCAATGAACAGGACGGCCAGGGGCGCAAACAGCACCATTTGCAGGACCGAGTTGACGGCTACTAGGATCGCGCAGTATTCTTCATCGCCGCCAGCCAGGTTTGTCCATATCAAGACCTGTTGGGAAGAAATGGGGCAGGTTTTGTTAGCTACTGAGCATATGGATCCTTT
This sequence comes from Pyricularia oryzae 70-15, assembly GCF_000002495.2. Lineage (NCBI taxonomy): Eukaryota > Fungi > Ascomycota > Sordariomycetes > Magnaporthales > Pyriculariaceae > Pyricularia > Pyricularia oryzae. The sequence goes on along the minus strand of NC_017851.1, from coordinate 2,029,891 downwards.
AGCACATAATCTCAATGACAGGCAGGCTTACCATGGCAATACACCTTCCAAGCCCAACCATTATCAGCCCACTGCGCAGCTCGCTCTTGTCCGGAAGAAAAGCCCAAGCCAGGGCAAGCATGAGCAGCGGGGCGATGATCCAGTTCACCACGACGCTGAACCCAATCTGCTTCCATACCCCGCGGTGCGCAAACAGCTTGTGAAGCGACTCGTAGCGGACCTTGCAGAGGATCGGGTACATCATGACCAGCAGGCCGATGGCGATGGCCACCGAGACCCCGACGAACTTGCCCCTCTGCAGCGCGGGCCCCGTCTCGGGCACAAAGTTGCCGAGCAGCACGCCGAGCACCATGGCGAGGAAGCACCACACGGCCAGGTAGCGATCGAGCCAGCCTAGGGACTTGAAGGCGGATATTCTTTGCCCTGTAGCGTTGTCGTCGGGGGTTGCTGCTCGGTCGTTTGGTAGTTGCGGCTCGATATCTTCGCGCGGTGCTGTGCTTGTGGTCGCCATGTAGGCGGCATTGTCGCTTTCTTTATTGATACCCATGATGATCCCATCAAACAGTCCTCGGCTTATTATTTCGATTTAACAAGTTGTAACAAGTGACTTTCCAGCAACATGCCATGAATTTGTCAAAATATATTTTTCGTTCTATGGTATAGACCGTCTTATACCTTCATCTACGGCAACCGACCCACAATTTGCAACATCAGAATTTGACCAATCAAATCGGGCGGTTGACATCTCGAACCGCCTAATTTTTACGTCCAACCCACACCGACAAGCTTGATGCTCCGAGTACAGTTTTTACCATCATGATCGGTTTTGGCTATTGCCCTTGCGATCAAGGTAAATTTTAGAAGTCGTTTGCTGGTCATATTCTGGTGTCTCATTCACGATTTGATCATCTAGTACTGTGCAAGGCTTCAGTCAACCCTGGCGCAATTTTGGGCAATGTCGAGGAAATGATGAAGAAGAAAAGCATCATTCGTCCTCTTCATACGTTGGGCATCTTGTTATCTTGATATTTCAGCCGTTTGTCTCGAGAAGCCTAGTGGCTTGCAAGGTTCCTCGAGGGGTGGCCTAGACCGGAGGTTCAGTCGCCTGCAAAATAACTATCTGGCCTTATCTACCTGGTCGGTCTTGGACGGAGCATTATTACCTCTCTGGCACACGACACTGTGGCGCCAGCTACCCTACTGTGTGCAAGTGAGGCGCCAGCCAGTCACTACAAGCCTGGGGGTTTAACAGTACGGGAAATGTTAATAAATGAGGTACTCCTCGGAGACCGAAGTTGCCCGTCATGACTGCCCAACAGTCCAATACCAGTTCGGTGAGTGTCGGGGTTCAGGGGTTAGCTGCACGAAGCGTCGGTAGTACAAATCCGTGAGAATGTGGGCCAAAGAGGGCATTGTTGGTCTCTGTAATTGGCACTCTTGGCTGGCAATCATGGAAGTGCTCATAAGCAGCAAGGAGGGTATGCATGACTAGTCAGACGCCTGGATAGACAGGCTCACATGATACGCCCAGCCTTGTTCCTAAATGTATTCAATCGACCTCACCAACTTCCCCCTGATATTTTTGCATACGAGGATCAAAATGCCACAGAACGAACCTCTTATCAGATGGTCAAGACGGAGTCAGTGTGGCTGCTGTGGCTGATGATTTTGACTCGGGCATCTTTTTTCAGCTAAGCCCCGCCTAGTTGCCTGGCTGCCACGTGGCGACGGCCTGGAATTAAGATCTTCCAACCGCTTGGCAGCGGGTCTTTTCCACAGATGAGTTAGTTCGCTGGTTGGCGGCCCCTTTTCAGCGCAAGCGCCCAATCCCACCTGCCCTGTCCGCCCGCCCGCTGACCCGTGCGCTGGCCGCTGCCCGCTCTTGATCAACTAACTGCCCGCCAAACATGAGCTCAGTCTTTGGACAGGCGGCATCGTGAGCACCCTACTCCCTTACCTTATCTGCCTACTCCGTACCTTACCTTACCTCAACTGTCTACCTACATACCTACCTTACCCTAGCTAGCTGTAACAACGAAATATCATTCTGTCGCGATAACCGCATCTTCCTATTCTGTTTGATTCAACTGTACCATTCGACGGGCAACAGGACTAAGACCTGTTTCTAAAAGGTCAGTGTAATTTGCTCCAATTTGTCCCCGAGACCCCCCCGGAACCCCAATTAGAAACACTTGTTTTGCCAAACAGCCCGCCTTATTTGCGCTGGCGGTGCTCTATTATTGCCCATCAGGTTGGGCTTCCGCCTACCCTAGTCCTCTCCCCCTGCCGTCCCGCTCACGCTGGGCTCATCAATCGATCGCGAAAACTTTGCTTTTTTTCCCATAGAACTTCACAACGACAACAGTCTCACACCGCTTGCGCATAGTGGGAAACACTCTGCGAATACCCTCTTGTTCTTGTTTTACACGGGCTGTTTTACTTCTGTTCCCTTTTGCGTCGCGAGCCAACCGCCCACCCTCGGGGGACTCGAGACGGCGCATCCTTACATCATCACTTTTCGCATTGCGGGAAGCTTGACTGCAACTGACTTTTGCATGGCCACCCCCATCGAAGACTAGACGCATCGAGATACCCCTCAAATTCTACGACGGAAAACGATATCCACCGTAGCAAGTCAGCATTTGCATTTGCTTCGAACTCGTCATTTTAGCATCCTGCCCTGAGAGGCCGTTGATCGCACCTGTGGAGCCCCGGCGGAGAAATATCCCTCCCCCTCCATCCAATTGACCACAGTCAGCCTCAACTGTGCGTCTAGCTTCCAAACGTCCGAACTCGACGCTTACCGATCGCCGCATGCCACAACAACGGGAGCCGCTGCTGCTCTCCTCCCCTTGCCAACGACACAGTCACTTGGCTGCGACATTACATCCCCCCGACACACAGCCGCCTGCTTGAGTGCGCGCCAAGATGTTCTGGCGGTTTGGCGGCTATGCCAACGTGTCGGCAATCGACTCCATCTTGGAGAAGAGCGAGTTCACAACCGAGGAGCTCCTCGACGAGAGCGATTTAATACAAGAGCTGAAGCAGCACAACACAAAGCTTCTGGAATACATAAGGAAACGGGAAGTCCTCGAAAAGCTGCTGGATTATGCTGTCGCCCCAAAGCTTGAGCCCGTTGCAGTACCTGACAAGAAAGAGGAGGATGAGAAGGGCAAGGCGCCAGCCTTCTCTTTCTCCCGTCCAAGAGCGTCATCGCGAGCTACCGAGCCTGGCTCTGAAGAGGAGGAGGCCGAAAAGCGGCGCAACAAATATGCGTTCGTTGCGAGCGAGATCCTCTCCTCGGACAACTGGTCCGTAATTGAGGCCCTGATGGATGTGCAGAACAGAGATCTACTCCACACCTTCTGGAAGTTCCTGCAAAGGCCGTCGCCTCTGGATCCTCTGCAGGCCAGTTATTTTACCAAGGTCAACGAGACGCTTTTTGACAAGAAGACGGAGGAAATGATCACCTTTCTAAAGACTGTGGATGGCGCTGTGCCAAACATGCTGCGCCATGTCGATAGCCCGATGGTCATGGATCTGTTGCTCAAGATCATCACCCTTGAGAGGACAGATGCGGGACATGGCATTGTTGAGGTGAGCTTTGATATTTTGTCCTATCAAGCTGGTGGTGCGTAAATGCTGACAGACTTGGATATCTAGTGGCTTTTCACCAAAGATGTAATGCCATCTTTGTTGTCATTCCTCGGCCCCGAAAACAGCTGGGCAACCCAAACATCGGCGGGCGACTTTATGAAGGCCATAATCACGGTGTCTGCGAATGCCTCCCAGAACGAGCAAACATGCATCGGCCCGAATGAGTTGACTAGACAGCTCGTGTCCAAGCCCTGCGTCGAACAACTGATCGGATATATGCTCGGAGGCGGCAATGCGCTGACAGTTGGCGTCGGCATCGTCATCGAGGTTATCCGAAAGAACAACTCTGACTATGACCCGGATGTGGGCGCCGAAGCAAACTCTGTACCCTCTAGTCGCGACCCGATCTATCTTGGGACTCTGCTCCGAATGTTTGCTGAGGGCGTGCCCAAGTTCATGAACTTGATCATGATTGGCGAGGAGAAGCCTCATTTTGAATCCACTTTTGGGGAGAGAATCCAGCCGCTCGGCTTTGACAGGTTCAAGACGTGCGAACTCATGGCCGAACTTCTTCACTGTAGCAATATGGGCCTACTCAATGAGGTTGGTTCAGAGGCCTTGATAGCAGCGAGGGACGCAGAACGCCACAGATTGAGGGCTCAGGGAAGCCTGACTGCCATCCGAGGAGAGGAGGCACCTACCAGCGGAGACGATTTGACTATGCGCCTGGGCTCTTCGCCTCCGGAAAGACGGCTCGAAATCACAAACATATCCGACGACGACGGCTTCGAGGAGGTCATCAACGCAGCAGAGATGCGGGAGGACACGTCTCACGAGTTCGTCAAGGCTGAGGAAGAGATCCCTCAGTCACTTCCTGCGTCGTCATTCCTGGATAAGGACGAGGATGATTTTGTGGACGAGCCCCTCAGCTCCCCGCGACTCAATGTCTCAGACTCAAAAGTGGAGGAGCAGCACTTTGAAGAACCCGATATGGTTGTTCAACCGTTGTCCCCTCGTAAATTGGCAACCGCAGAACTGGCCAAGACCGAGCCAACAGACTCACCCGAGTCGAACCCGACCTCCCACAAAGTTACAACCACAATTAAGGAGATTGAAGGAATGGTACTTGGTGGTGAGAGCGGAGACGCTCAATCCGATGGTTCTGATGTGATGATGACCGATGCTTCGAGCCTTCCTATCCACACTCCCACTTCTTCCGTTTCAGAAACGGCTCCTGGGAGTCCCAAACAAAGTGAGGCCAGCGCATCAGATGCCAAGCCACCAGGAACAACATCTGGACCTCTCGAGCCCCAGCCAGAGGATATTCCAGCCCCTCTGTTCTCCAGCTCCCCGACAAAACCGACTGCAGATTCAACTACACAAGGTTCATCATCGACATCCACCGAAGAGAAGTCCACGGACACCAAGGCTGACGATGCCTCTGGAGGTGTCACAGCCACGACCGGTGCACAAGAAAGTGGCGATGAATCCATTATTGTCGGCCATGAAGTCGAGCCGACTGCGACGGATAGTGATCAAATCAAGCCGGTCGTAGGCGACTTTTTGAAAATGCAGTTTGTGGACTACAAAGTCGTGCCCACAATATTGGTGAGTACTCGCTTCAGTCATGGCAATTGAGTTTAAACTAACCCTGACCTTCCTCATGCAGTCCTTCTTCTTCAAGTATCCCTGGAACAATTTCCTGCACAATGTGGTATACGACGTTGTTCAGCAGGTTTTTAACGGTCCTATGAACAGGGGCTTCAACCCTACTCTGGCAATCTCGCTCTTTGAGTCTGCGGACATCACAGCGCAAATCATCAACGGCCAGCTTACTAGCGAGCAATCCGAGGCCAAGACAAAGACGCGCATGGGCTACATGGGTCACCTGACTCTGATTGCCGAGGAGGTTGTTAAATTTAACGAGAGGCACCCACCGGAGTTGCTCTCAGAGACAGTGCTCGAAAAGGTCATGTCTCCGGAGTGGAGCAACTACGTCGAGGGTCCGTTGGCGGAGACTAGGGAGCGCGACAATGCGATTCTCGGTGGCGTCCGGCCGGACGTGGCCATGTCCAACAGGGCCGCTGCTCAGAGCAGCGGGCTTGCTGCGGTAGGCCTGTCCAGCTTGAGTGCCAATTCTCAGGGCTCGTCGGCCCTAGCCGACGCTGGGTTGAACGGAGGTCTTGACCTTCAAGAGAACGGCGGTTCCAACCTGTCACAGTTTGCTATCAGCGCAGGAACCATGGGAGGGCTGTCCGGTTTCGGAAGCTCAAGTGACGAAGAGGATGATGATCAAGAGGATAACGACGACGACGTCGCAAATGAGGTTAGTGAAGACTTGCACCGCGAGAACATAAGGGAGCTTGCTTGATTGCAGGGAGAAACGATTGTCCCCCCTTAGCTTTCTTGAAGGCGAGGTTGGCGTCGATGGGATTTCAGCCACAGGGTCCAAGTGGATTCCGTGTTGCAGTCGACATGAGATGATGCTTCCAGCTTGGTGGTACATATGGTAACCTTGCTGGGACATTCGTCTGGTACTGATACAAGTGCAAGTGCAAGTGACTTGTACTGAGACCATGCCATGTTGGAGTCTTGAATGGGGCGCATAGAGTTGTTTGGGAGAGACGAGTCTACAATGTGACTGTCTTGGCACCAATGGTTTCGGACAGGCGAATGTTATGTTCCCTGCATGACATGTTATGTCATTGGTAGCCTCGGGGTTGGAACAGATCAGTTATTGCGGGCACGTCGACACGAGAACCCGGGCCGAGACGCTCCTGATACATATCAGTCACTGCGAGCAACACGTGGAGGCTGATATGTCATCATATCACCTCGCCAAAAACTGAGCAGCTCAACAACGCTCGTCTGCGGGTGACCTCGACTCGAAGTCTTTGTTGACAATCACCAAACTTTTGGGACTGTCGCCTTTGGTTTTTCGATCCGGCGTGTATCCCAGCGGCATCAGCATTCAGCATCAATACCAACACGTGATACGCATTAGCTGTCAGGAGAGGTCCAAAACACAGCTAACAGCCTTTCAGGATCGTGTGGAAACAGATTCATAATGGCAGCACCAGCTGGTTATAAAAAGAGCATGTATATGTCTGAGGTGTATTGGAACATTGTGGCGGAACGTTAATTGTCAGCCTTGCAGGAGTAAGGTGTTTTTGTGTGTCTGCAGGATGGGGGAAAGCGGGCTGCGGCGTTTTTGTTGTACAACAGGGAAGTCGTGGATGCCGAGGGGGCACGCAGCAGGTATAAGATTTTGAGGAGGAACTTATATCAGGCCAGTCTGGAAGCAAAATTCGCTTTTTTGGACTGGGTTCTTGATTCAGTGCCTCTTCATCGTCTTCCTGCGTGTCTTCTTTGTCTCCACAACTGGCCCGCGATGTGATTATGATGATTCGATCCTTGTTGGAGTGGAATACCCTTGGGCTGGAGTTGGGTTGGATGTTCAAAATACGGGAAAGGGCCCTTGAGGATACGACCCAGGCCGTCGACACGCGAAAGTCAACCGACCGAAACCAACTGCAACTGCCATATTCTCGTTATCACCTTCCATCGACTTGTGGAGCCTGTGTTCTTATTTCTTTTTGTTGAGAGATTTCTTATTGTCGGATGTTCTTGGGGACGGACCAGCCGTTGTTTGGACAAGTGTCTTTTGGAATGGGCAGTGTGGCTACTCATTTACTGAGCTCAATGATGTTGGGCGATAGATAGAAGGCTGACAATCCTGACCCTCCAGTTTCGTGCCTACACAGACCCGCTGAATTCTTCCAAAGCTAGCGGACCATCACTGAATCCTCCATCCATTCCACCACCGCCTCCTCCGCCACCGCCATTGAACATCCCCCCGTCAAGGGCACGACTGCAACTTGCGGCGCGCTTGGCGATGAACAAGAGGAACGCGGCGTCTTCGACTGATGGTGGGCAGGAAAACGGGGCTTCCGGATCCTCGGGTGATCCAAGCGACGTCAACAGAGCCGCAGACGACGACAGTCCAAACCAAGGCCTCCTGCACCAGCCTCTGCACAACATGTCTCTGGCAGAACGGCTCAAGGACCCGTTCGCCGACGAGGTGGAGGACGACGAGGACGAAGACGACGCCGACGGTGCCTTTGCCAACGCCGGGGACGACAAGGGCTCGACCTCGACCGGTGGCGGGTGGAACCGCGGGAACTGGTGGCGCGGCGTGGTTCGTGGCGGCGGCGGAAGCAGCACCACCGCCAACGCTCAAAAGTCCGAAAAGTTTGGAGATGGCAGGGACGATGACGACGACGAGGAGTTTGGCGACTTTGCCATGCCCGAGGTCATGGACCCACCGGTGCGGGCCTCGGACGGACCGGCGGGCAAGTTCTTCGACCGCGAGAGAGAAAAGGTCCTCCTCAAGCCGCTGCCGGTTCACCCACCCCACGGCGCCGGTTCTGGAGGTGCGGCGAGTGGCAGCGGCGGCGGCGGCGGGAGCAAGTTTGGCAGCCTCTGGCCATTTGACGGGCTTGGGTTTGGAGGTAGTGCCGAGGGGTCCAAAGAGGCTACTGGCGAGAAGAAGGATGCCGGTGCGGGAGTCAAGAGCGCCGACGGAGCGGAGGGCTCGGCAGCCAAGGCGTCCGGGCCGGCTAACGGGAAGGACCAGGAGGAGCCGGTGGTTGTTAATGAGGACGGGAAGCGGGTGGAGCGCACAGTAGAGGCCAAGAGGAGGACAAGCATTGAGGATCCGGACGATGATGATGATGAGGTTGTGGTTTAGACGACAATATTATCAGGTACAGGCATGTATCAAACTGGGGCAATTGACCCTGAACCTTCAGCGGTCCTACGACAGTGGACTTATGGCCGGATGCGACGATCTGGAGTCGGTGCCTTTGTTTAGGGACGAGATAGGCATATACACGCTTTTTTGGTCTTGTTTGGTGAGTCCTTTTGTAAGTTAGTTGCGCAACTCGAGTTTGTAAGATTTATACGTGGAAGCATTGCGTTTTATTTTCCCATGTGAAGCATCCCCAATTGTACGCATTCAAGAACGCGTGCATAGTCCTCTCAACAAATGCTAGGGCACACAGCAAACCAACGTCAACGACTTTGCTTTTTTTTGGCTGTGGCAGGTACGTAATTTCGGTCGATGTGCGGATTTAATGCTTTGTTTTGCGCATCTGCCAAGGTGGGCATCAGGGACGAGCCCACGAGCTACCACAGGTAGCATGGACTATCCAGAAGCTACCTAGCTAGCACGTGTGTGATATGACGCTTCCTAGACGCAAGCCCCGCCATGGAGCTTTTTTTTTTTTTTTTTTTTTGTCTCTCTCCATTGCGCGGAGGTTGTGCCTGAAAACGTACCGTATGGGATAGCGGGGAATCGATGACCGGGAAGTTCCACGATTACAACAGACGCACCATCCGGAACCACACGACATGTCATCGGAACTTGGTATGCCACCATCCGGGAGGAAACAAAAAGGTATCCAACCATACGCAGGTCTTATCTCTCATTGTTTTCTCTCTGAATTTCGATCAACGCGTTGCACCATCTGAAACTGAACATCTGCCGGATATTGAACCCGCATATCCCGCCCATATTGCCGAACCGGTTTCCTTTTTTTGTTCTCTGTCCCATTAACCATTCCCGTCTTGTCCGGGTAAATATAACCAATCGACCCCTCCGTCGAGAGCTTGCGACATCACGGAGGCCTAGATAACGACATATTATTTCTTTCATCTCACGATGCTCTGCCGAATCGTGGCTGGCGTTGTCGTATTTTTATACGTGGCCGTATATCTTAGGGTCGGTCGTCCTACTTTTTGGTTTTTGTCCTTTCTTTTTTCATCTTTTTTTCATCCCATCTCTCTATCTCCATCGCCTTTTTCTTGTCGGCGACGGATCGACAAGGTGCTAAAGCGCCAAACGCCAGGTGACGCACGAACCAAGATTTGTTCAAGCCAAAGAAGAAACTTACTGAAACGAATAACTCTTGCAAAGCACAGATGCTCAATCTCTCCCGCGCACATCCTCGGGTACGCACCTAGAACTAGTATTTCCCCCCCACCAGATAGCCGTCGAATATAGCTATAGCTCATTTTGTTTGCTTTTTCGACGAAAAAAATCCCCTGGTACTTCACCGCCCTCATCTTATAAACACCCCCAAAAAGCCACTCGCAGCTTTCACGCTGTGAAGTTTTTTTTTCAATCAAAAATAATCGTTCTGCTCATCGACCACCCAGGCGGTTGGTTCGAAGCAAAGAAATGTCTCCCAAGGTGCGAGAAAACGGCGCCCAGCCCAGGATGGATTCCAAGGGCGACATGAACAAGATTACCTACGTGGCACCCTCGATGATAGAGAGATTGGTCTACTGTTGGTACATGTGGGCCATGAAGGGTTTCAGTGCCCCCTTCATCTGGTACCGGGACTGGATGGAGTGGTACTACCCGCCCGATGGCCGGCCTGATATTGTCAAGGCTTATGAGTGCCGTCCGCATTTGCCCGTCCGGTATGTCGATACCCCCTTTTGGATGACATTGTTTCCTGAAAACGTCAGACATGGGCGAGAGGAGGCACATCCTAGTCAAGGAGACATTGAGCAAAGATTTAAGGAGTGTTTGCTGACCGTGTAACCTCGATCAGAATATTCTTCCCAGCATCTTATGACCGGAGCTCGCAAACTAAGCTCCCTGCTTTGGTGGCCATTCATGGAGGCGGTTTCTGCTTCGGCACAGCCCGCGATACAGACGAGTGGGCACGCGCGTTTGCCGATCAGCACTCTACCTTGGTCGCCTGTCCCTCGTACTCAAAGGCGCCCTGGTCACCTTTTCCTGCAGCTCTCAATGACATCGAGGCCATCTACAAGGCCATAGTGGCGGACGAGTCTCTCCCAATCTCCAAGTCGCAGGTCGCCATCGCAGGCTGGTCTGCAGGCGGCAACCTCGCCATGGCCGTGTCGCAGATGCCCAGCATCCGGGCTCTCTCCCCCGGTGCGCCCAGCGGCGCCATCACCATCTACGGCGCCATGGATATGAGCGTGTCGGCAGCCGACAAGGCCAAGACGCGCTGGTACAAGACTCGCCTGCAGCACCCGCGCGGACAGACCGAGGACGGTCTCTTCAAGCTCGCGCCGCTTTGCGACTGGGGCTACATTCCCTTCGGCACCGACCTGCGCCACCCTCTCCTCAGCCCGGGTTTCGCCGACGAGCGAAACCTGCCGCCGTACGTGTGCGTGGTCGCGGCGGAGCTCGACATGCTCGCGCACGAGAGCTGGCGGTTCGCGGTGCGGCTGGACAATGAGCGCTTCCCCGATCGGCACCGCGACGTGCCGGACCCCAACAGCGACGACCCGGAGCTGGCAGTGGCGGGGCGCAAGGCGCCGAGCCGGCGCAGGGGCAGGCTGGAGGAGGAGGACGGCGGCGACGATCGGTTCGGGTGGGAGGATAACGGCGACGGCTTCGGCGTCAAGTGGATGCTCGTTCCGGACGCGCTGCACGGCTTCGACTGCGCGTCCATCCGGCTCATGACGGGCGGGTGGGACGCCGTCAAGGACGCCGAGATGAAGACAAAGGTTGAAATCGAGCGGCTGGGACGGTGGTTGCGTACCAAGGTGTGGAAGCTCGATGAGGAAAAGAAGAGCGCCGAGTCGGATTGAGTGGTGAAGGTAATGTTTTATGTTTTGGGGGTCAACTGAGGTTTTGGTGTCTTTGTTGTTTGGTAGATGCTGCGATCTTAGCGGTGCAGTATTTTGTTTTTGTTTTTGAGTATTGACCTTCGCAGCATTGTAGTTGGAGCAAAGCTATTGGATGTCATGACGTGGACCGCGGTGTTCACGTTGGCGGAGCGATATTTTAGAGTTGAGAGGAAAAAAAGAGATATCACGTTACTCGGCTCAAATATACCTCTCTAAATCATCATATCTGAGCTCTTGGATAACAAATTACATGATCGGAAAAGTCATGGCATCTTTCCAACAAAGCTCTAGCTCGGACAGCCATACACAGCACGTTTCTAGTTGCCGGACGGGTTACGTCGAGCACCATGGTTAACAGAGTTTCGGTGATATTCTCCATAGGACGACGATGTTGTCACCAAGCCAATTTAGGAAGTGTGATGGCATGTGGAGGATAGATAGACGAGAGACATAAGGAATTTGTTTTGGCACTTGTTCGACATTTATTAACTGTATTACTTGCTATGTGGTAAAGGTCGGTTACATATGGGATACAAATAAGAAGTGCATCATTATTTGATACTGTTGCCAGTGTACTGAAAACTGCCATTATTTCTGGGCAAAGTATAATCCAAACAGAAATACTATGGTATGTCCTAAACATAACCGAGACCAAGTCATGCGACCAAGGAATTTGAGTAAACCACTTACACGGACTGTCGTGCAGATTCACGGCATGGATACGCTTTAATTTGACACAGACCCTTTCTCTTGCATAAAAGCACATTAACGACTTGTAAGCAGTTTCACCTGTGTTGTTATCGGCAGACCGCAACCTCGGGAAGCCATCTTCCCCTGAGGAATCAAGAGGGAGGACAACAAGGTGTCGAAAGAAATGGCATTCGGTAATTCAATTGATCAGGTCCAGTTGCTGGTCAACTTCGAAAACACACATTTTTTGGCAATTTGTGGCATGCACAAGGGCGATCAACTAACGATTCTGTGGGCTTATTTTGCTGCGCAAGGTTTCAGTGGGAGCAATTTCGCATTGAATTCAACTGTTTGGATCGGCTGCCGACTGCCGGCTGCCTCAGTGGATGGATGACTTCCATTTAAGAATAGAAGCCTAAAGAACGATATAGATTTTTTACCTGCAAGTTTGGTCTAGCAATCAAGGTGACGCTACATATATCTGAGGTTCCTTGCATACCTTGGCCTTTAGCGTGGTTGAATCTGTGCAATTGCATCAGGTACGTTGAAGAAGAACACTAAAGGGATTAAATCTGTACGCGCGCCAAGCCATCCTGGCAGTCGGCTTTTGAGTTTGACAGCAGACAAAAAAGCCCAAGCTATTGGAAAAAGTCAGTGCGCAAATTGACAGCCGACCATAGTCGCGTACAAGGATTAATTGAAGGCATACGAAGCCAAATTTGACTTAGAACTTAAAAACGGGAACCGATGGTCAATGGCCACTCAGTCAAACCTACCGCGTAGTAGGTTATGTGGCACCATTCAGAGCTAAGCGAAGGGACAAGAAAAGTTGATTGGAAAGCTGTTGGAAATTGAATGGACAATGGCTCAGACTTGGAAGGTGTGGAACCTCAACTCCGTAAGCAGATGACCCTGAGTTTGAGGATGGTGGGCTGTTGTGTGCTAGTGCAAAGTAAAGCTCTGGCCTTACTGCGAGAGCTTACTGTGTACGTACTTGGCACGGTATTGGTGGTTTCAGCAGGCAACATACTGTAGGTAAGGACCCAACAGGTAGTCAGGTACAGTAGGTACTGTACCTATGGTAGCGATGATTGCCGATTGGATATTCGATCTTTGACTCCGAGCATTCGACTGAGATTAGTTTTTGAGAATCGAACTTTGGGTTGTGAAGTTGGACTTTTAAATCCCGAAAGACGTTTTTTTTTTCTTTTTCTTTTTCTTTTTTTCTTTTCTTTTCTTTTCTTTTTCTTGCACATGTCTGCAAGTCAGTAACCTTACTCTTTACAAGTTGGAGGGATGCAACCATGAACGAGTCTCCTTTTGTTCACCTCTACTTTGACCGGATCGGCTGGGTGTCAGATTTGTCCAGGGCTGGGTGCTTGACTCAAAATCCATCAACACGACGGTGCGTGCAAAGCGGAAAGGCCCGTTTAACTGAAGTACCTCGCGTGCAATTTACCTTGGGACCTTCCACCTACCTGAAGCATGTTTAGGGAAAATAGTGGAATTTTCTACGGTCGGCCTTGTTTCTGGTTGAGAGAGTGGCCAAGAGAAGGAGGTCTTTTTAATGATCTTTTATTATTATTATCATTATTTCCTCGCGGTTTGCCCGTCACTTGAATCGCATAAACGAAAGGATCCCGATGTTTAATTGATCACCGATGGCATTGGGGCGATGCCTAAACGTAAAGGTACGTACTCCAGGTACGAGTGCATCTCAAAGCCGCGAGCTACTCGCAATCCGGCAAACCGCGGGTCTAAACGATTGGAGCCCCGGTTATGATTGGTCACTTATTCTCCGATGCAACGCTCCTCCCTTCGAATTTGACCACCTATACCAGGTCGCTTCTTTTTAAAGAAGAAGAGTGAGTGGGCACAGGAGACACAGCCCCTCTACTAGGCTCCGCAAATGGCATAAGCCTTACTGGATTAGCACCTGCGCACAGCCGATTTCTTCCATCGATTCACCTTCAGAATCAAGCAAGTCACCTTGGCTGCCTTGATCTTCTTGTCTTTTCAACCCGTTCCATCATCTGACAATTATGCTTTGGCGCCAACGTTAACCTAGCCACCGTTGTGCTAGCACACAGCAGCCACTTGAACCTGTCCGCCCCATTCAGACAAAAGAGATCACCCGGTCCATCCGTCAGCTTTGAGCAAACAAACAATTGCGCTGAGTGACGGTAGCGTCGGCGATACGTACCAAGTACACACGTTCCAAATTGGGACGACTTTCAAAAAGATACCTACCTTGCGGTCTACATATCTCGATGCATGCGGCTGAGCTCAGCCCGGTAAGTTAGCCAAGGTTAGACGGCTACAGTACAGTACCTACATACTATCTAGACCTAAAATCGATTCTTCAGCGCGTCTCTCTGCCGTTACATGGGCTGCGGCTGCGGCAAGTACAACGGACGAATCGTCCTGTGAACTTGAACAAATCCATGCAACCCACCGCGGCTGGTTTTGACAAGAGGGCTGTCCAGGAACAGGGTGTGTGGCCCATTCCCCAGATCCAGAAAGTCATCCACCCACCCCCATCGGCGGGACCCTGGCCCTTCTCTCGTTCTAGGAGTTGCGTTACAACCCTGCGGCGCGGCCGCGTTTGGTGCTGTCCCGTTCTCCCCACCCCACCCGCATTGTACATGATGCCTTTCACTCCCACCTCTTGGCCCCAGGCCTTGTGCCTGCCTCTGTTTCTTTCTTCCCTTCCATGTTCATTCCGAAAATAATTTGGTGATTCTCCGCATTCGGGGATTTCTCTTTTTTTATTCCTTTCTTTTTTTGCTATCTGTTTTCATATTTCATTTTCATTCTTGATACCCATTTGTTTTGTTTTCTTTCTTTCTTGATGCAGTGATACTTGGTTAGCGTCAACCGCCTTTGAGCAGACAAACATCTCCTACTCTTGATACCCGCGAGTCTGCTTTTAGGTATTGGTATGCGTTGCAGTATCCCTACTACTCCTTCTTTGTGAAAACATCTTCCCCTCCTCCTCAGAAAATATATTTTATTTTAAGTTTTCTTTTCAAAATGTCCGCCTTCATACAACCAGCCCTTGGGTCCCCCAAGCCTCTTTTACCCCGTATAGATACGACGAACACACGCTACGAACACGAGAGCAACCCGAAAACCTTCAACTCTGCGAACGAATCGGTCGAAGCGCGCTTGGTATGGGCCATTGGAGATATCCTGGGAATAGACTCAACCTCAATTCAAATGGTGGACTCCTTTACAGACCTCGGGGGTTGCGAGAGGACGGCCGCTCGCTTGAGCACCACGTGCCGGGATTTAGGTTTGGAGGTTGATTCCAGTGATATCATGAACTGTTTTACGCTTGCAGAGCTGCAAACTCGCATAACACCGTGTTCACGGGAGGTGTCACCCCAAAACGTCCCAACTAGTGGCTCGCTCGCAATACAGCCGCTCAAGCTCCGAACGGATAATGTGGCCGCCTCACAGGCTCGTTACTCAGTAGCACCTTCGACAGCCATCTCCGAGGTTCACTTTGACCATGAAAGTTTCATTTGCGACGAGGAGTCAGTTTCTAGGGCTGTCATCATTAAGCCAAGGGCGGGATTCTTCGATGGCAAGCAGGTTGTGTTTCTTTCACTTGCTGGTCTCCAGGTCCCTGGAACGCCCACCTCCGATATCGAAGTCATACCGCAGACAAAGATGTTTCTTGCCGGCACCAAAGTCGCATCAATAAGGCATGACCTCGAAGCAGCCGCTATTGCCACCGACCTACCGGATATTTGGATTGTACTTCGGCAACTGCCCGTAACCGAACATGGTGCACTCGACCGGAGAAAGCTGCGCACCTGGCTTCAAAATATCAACCAAGAGACGTATCAACACATCATGAGCTTGGATACGGAGGAGACTTTGCAACAACCCTTGACAGATAGTGAAAGGGCTCTTCAGAAGGCTGTTAGCAATGCTTTACAGGCTCCGCGTGAGGAGATCGGCATGAACTTCTCCTTTGCCCAACTGGGCGGAGATGAAGTTAGCGCGATGCAGGTGGTGGCCAGGTCCAAGTCCGACGGCATATTCCTCAGCGCAACTGAACTCCTGCAAAATAGCTCCTTAGCACAACTGGCCGCGATGGCAACATCACGTGGGGAGATGCCTCGCGGCTGGGACGGGGAGCCGGAGGGAGAACACTTTGACTTGTCACCCATGCAGCAGCTCTATTTTATGACTACAATGGGAGGTGATTCTAGATACCGTGTGGGCAAGGACGGCAACTACCGCTACAACCAAAGCTTGTTGCTCAGAGTGAAGAAAAACTTTGGTTTTGATAATATATCAGCGGCAGTTCAGGCGTTAGTTGGACACCACACCATGCTGCGCTCGAGATTCTACCGGACCGCCGAAGGTGGATGGACTCAGAGAACCGTGGCTCCGTCCAACAACTCATACGCGATGCAATTCTCCACGATCGGCAACAACAAGGAACTCGAGATTGTCATAGCGAGGAGCCAGGCAATGATTGACATCGAAAGCGGCCCCGTCTTTGCGGTCGACCACATCCAGACGACGGACGATTACCAAATGATCTATCTGGTCGCGCATCACCTTGTGGTGGACTTGCTTTCTTGGAGAGTAATTTTGGACGATCTTAACGAGCTTCTCATGAGCGGCAGCCTTCTTTCGCACCGCTCGATGCCTTTTCAGAAATGGAATGAGCTCCAGAAGAAGGAAATCGAGCAGACCGAGATCACCAGCCCCTTACCAGCAGGCACACCAGTTGGTAATTACGCCTACTGGGGACTGCAAGATGTGTCCAACACCTACGCTGATGCTTCTGAACTCGGATTTTCGCTAAGCCCAGAGTTGACCACAATTCTCCAGAGCACATGCAACCGTGTTTTCCGAACTGAATGCGCGGATATTTACCTGGCTGCCATTCTGCTTTCCTTTTCACAAACTTTCCACGACCGTTCAGTACCCGTAATCTGGAATCAAGAGCACGGCCGGGAGGTATCCGACCCGTCCATCGATATTTCTGATACCGTGGGGTGGTTCACCACTTTGAGCCCGGTCGGCTCAGTTTTGGCTGGAACTGGCAATGACTTCATCGACGTCTTGCGCCGACTCAAGGATGTACGACGGGCGTTGCCCAGGCGCGGCGCGCAATACTTTGCTTCTAAATTCTTCAAATTCGGCGGGCCGGACCTGTTTACCGAAGATTGGCCATTTGAGCTCATCTTCAACTACGCTGGTTCGCTGGAGCGTCTTGAGGAGAGCAACGGTGTCCTGGAGCAGATTCCCTTCCCAGGGCGGACGCTGGCGTCCAAAACATCCAACATAGGCCCCAACGTCGGCCGTATCGCTCTCTTCGAGGTTAGCGCCATGGTATCGCAGGGCTCGGCACATGTCAAGCTTGTGTACAACAGGCGATCGCGCCATCAGGATCTCATCTCCCAGTGGATTCAGAATTTTGAGCATCTGTTGCTTGAAGCAATTGGCCGGCTTCGCTACCATACACAGGAGCTGACTATGTCTGATGTGCCACAGCTGGATGTTACCTACGACGGTTTGCGTAAGCTCAACTATGAGCGCACGTCGTTGCTCAACCTGACCAGCGTGCGCGATATCGAGGCTGTGTATCCAGTGACGGCTGTTCAACAAGGCATCTTGGTGAAGCAGGCAGTTGACCAGGAAGCCTCATACCTGCATGCCATCTACGAGTTTTCATCCCTAACTGGCCGGCCAATCAACATATCGCAGCTTTGCGCTGCATGGCAGAACGTCACCACAAAACATGCCGCGCTTCGCACAGTGTTCATCGACAGTGTTACTGAGACCGGAGTGTATGACCAGGTCGTCCTGCGGAGAACATCCCCAAGCATGCTCTTCATCGATGTCACCTCCGGCGAAGACCCGAGCGAGTCGTTGAACAATTTACCTGCGCTACCCAGCAGGACTTCTGGTCAGACTCAGCACAGGTTGGCAGTTTGCAACACACCCACGAAGACGCTGGTAAAGTTGGACATCAACGAAGCTCTCTGTGACCCCCAGAGTCTTAATGTCATCTTCCTCGACCTCCGCCGGGCATACACCACCAACCAACCGCTTCCTGAACCTACCGGCCTTACTTACCCTGACTATCTGAAGTTCCTTGAATCCGCCCGTACCAGCCAGAGCCTCGATTTCTGGATCGGCCGACTTGCAGGGGCCGAACCTTGCTTGTTCCCGCGGCTCACACAAGAATCTCCGAAGCCTGTCTTTGAAAACTACAGCTTCGATCTAGAAGTTGACGGCAGTATGTTTGTCGAGTTTGCCAGGTCCAGAAGTGTTACCCCCGACGCAGTCTTGCGGCTTGGGTGGGGCCTGGTACTACGCGTCTTTTCCGGCAAGGACAATGTATGCTTTGGCTACCGCGCCACCGGACGTGAGGCTGCTTCTGGCGGTCCAAGCATGCGAAATGCAGTCGGCTGCTTCAGCAATACGGTTGCCTGCAACTTTGACCTGTCACCTTACAATTCTTTGGCCAATGTCTTGGCTATCGTGGAGGAACAGTACGTTGCCAGCCTGCGCCACCAGCATGTGTCTATCCCAGAGATTCATCATGTTCTTGGCAAACGTGGCAACGATCAGCTCTTCAACTCGGTGGTATCATTCACGAACGAACCTTCAGAGCTCAGAAGCCGACACACGGGTCAAGCTGATTTTGAACTTAACAGCGTATCCCACAGGGAGACATCTTGCTATGACCTGGCCATCAACGTTCGACTTGGCAGTGGCAGGCTCGTTGTCGACATCGGCAGCTTGTCTCTGGTCGGGGAAAGAGAGGCCCCCAACATCGCAAACACGCTCAGCAAAGCCCTTCGCACCATCATGGAGGACCCTGCATCCTCCATTCAAGGCATCAATCTTTTTACCGACCGCGATTACGCACAGGTTGTCGCATGGGCAAACGAGAGAGCTCCACCGGAGCCAAGGGTTGCCGTGGTGCATGAGCTTGTAGAGACGAATGCTCGAGGCAACCCCCATGCCATGGCCGTATGTGCCTGGGATGGCCAGCTTACCTATGGCAAGCTTGACGATCTTTCCACACGGTTGGCTCAGCGATTGTCCGAGGCCGGCGTCACCACTGGGGTTACTGTCCCTCTATTGCTAGAGAAGAGTGTCTGGTCGCCTGTCGCCATGCTCGCGGTCCTCAAAGCGGGTGGTGCTTTTGTGCCCATCGACTCTGCCGATCTCAGCATGATCCAGCCCATCTTTGACAATATCAGCTCCAGGGTGGCTATTGAGTGTGACAACGCTGGTGGTGTGCTCCGCAACCTTTTTGACACCGTCATCGTCCTGAACGGCGAGCTCATGACGCAGCTCAAGTTGCAGGCTCCACGTCACGTCGAATCTTTGGCAACAGAGGATGATGCGGCTTGCGTCTTCTTCACCCCATCCAACTCAAGGGAGGTTAGGGGTACTGCTTTCACCCATGGCGCCTTGTCGATCGCCCTTCTCACTCAAGGACCTGCAGCCAGCATCAACTATGGCAGCCGAGTGATGCAGCTCTCGTCTTACAATATCGATATTGCCATTTCGGAAGTGTTCGCGACACTTGTGAATGGTGGGTGCGTCTGCATTCCGAATGAAACGGAACGGGTATTCGATTACGTGGGAGCTGTTAGGCGGATGGAGGTAAATTGGTCATACATGACGCCACATCTGTCTCGCAAGCTCAATCTGGAGCACCTGCCCAGCCTCAAAACTGTATGCTTCAGGACACGTTCTCTAGATGAGGATACATATGCTCCTTGGGCCGGCAAAAAGAAGGTGATATTCGCATATGGCGCACCGGATGTCTGCCCTCTTGGTATTTCATTCATGGAGGTGCATGGCCCGCATCAACTCAACCGCATAGGCACACCCCTTGCAGGCAACTTCTGGCTCGTCAACCCTGAGGATCACCGCAACCTTATGCCCATTGGCAGTATTGGCGAGCTTGTCGTTGAAGGACCAACCCTGGGGTGCTCATTCGCGCGGGGCCAAATGGACCGGACACACTGGAATGCCGCCGAATTCTCCGGCTCGGCCCCTGGCAAGAATACTAGGTACTTCAAGACCGGACACCGTATGCGTTATACGGATGGCGGTGCTTTGCAGCTCGTGTCGCAGAAGAGGGAGGATATCGAGATCGATGGCAGCTTGGTTGTACTTTCTGAAGTGGAACAAAGTCTTCGCCGTTGCCTTGGTCAGGGCATGGACGTTGTGGTCGAGGCCATTGCCTTCAAGGGCTCCAAGGCCCCTCCGGTATTGACTGCCTTTGTTGAGCTTGGCTCGATGTTCGACGGACCAGAGGATCTGCAGCGGTTAAGCCATGTGACGAGAGAGCGCATCTTCAAGGCCAAGCGAGTGGCCGAGACCGGTATGCGCAACAAGGTCCCGCACCACATGATCCCCCAGATTTTCGTTCCGGTGAAAGACTTGCCAATCACGTCCTCGCTCAAGGTCAATCGTCGCAGGCTGCAAAAGACCATTCATGGACTCTCGCGAGAACAACTACTCTCACTTTCGAGCGTCCCCAACCCTAATGAAGTGCAGACTGTTGGTACCACGTCTCTGCCTTTGACGCAGACTGAGGAACGGATGCGGAGGATCTGGGCTCATGTGCTTAACATTGAAGACGAAACCACCATCTCAGCTGTTGATGGATTTATCAAGGCTGGCGGTGATGACATCTTGGCCGCTAAGCTGGTTGTGTGTTGCCGTCAGGAGGACATTGCCATTTCCATTGCTGATGTCTTGCGCGACATGCCATTGACCGACCTGTGCCGACCGGTTACCGCAGGAGACTCACGATCCAATGTGCAATCTTTCTCTACGGCTTCCTCCACATCCACCAGGCCGACCTCGACATCACAGGCCGGCTCGGAAGACATCACGCCAACTCAAAACAATTCGCACGCCTCCGTTGCTCCAGCAATCGTTGACCCCGAGAAGAAGGCCCGTGATGACCGTCTCAGGGGAGTACTGGCAACCAAGGTAGGCGTGGAAACAAAAGAAATCAAGGATGTTGCCGAAGCTTCGTCAATGCAATCGCGTTATATCGAGTCGGGTATGCTCCGTGGCCGTGCCAACATCAACTACTTTGTGTTCTCGTTCCATGGACCCGTGGACCACCGGAAACTCGAGGAAGCCTGCCAAACGCTCATCACCATCCACCCTATCCTCCGCACCGCCTTTGTTCCGTACAAGCGCAGGATGTACCAGGTTGTGCTCAAGACGCCTCCGGCAGACTTCAACCGTTACCTCTGCCCGAGCTGGCGCTTGGCTGCTTTTGCCGAAAAGGTTATCAAGAAAGACCAGAGCACGCCAATCGCTTTTTCTGCACCAATGACCAAGTTCATCCTCTTGGATGGTGGCAAACAGTCAACTCTCCTCCTGCGACTTTCCAAGGCACAGTATGATGACTTGTCGGTTGCCTTGCTCGTCAAAGATCTCAAGAAGCTGTACGATGGCGCCCAAAATCCACCGCGGCGCCCAACATATGCCGAGTTCATACGATGCGCCCACATTTCCAACAAGCAAGGAGCAGAGGAATACTGGAAGCTCCTGCTCGATGGCGCAAACATGACTAGGGTTGTTGCCCACTCCAAACCACACCAACTGACCAACCACGTCAAGACGATCCGCCAGCGTATTGCGGTGCCTTCGTTGGCACACCTTGGCATCTCGTTCGAGACCATCTTGAAGGCTGGCTGGGCGATGACACTTGCAGAGCTTTCCGGCACTGCCGATGTTGTCTTTGGTGAGATCGTCGACGGTCGCCAAATCCGACTCTCTGGTGGACAGTCAGTCGCCGGTGTGTTGGGCCCCACGGCTAACACAACGGCCGTCCGCGTTCGTTTCCCAGAGGGAGATGGTCGCCTGTCACCACTGGACCTGCTACAATATGTGCACGGACAGCGTATTGCAGGAATCCCCTTTGAGAACTTTGGCTTCCTCGACCTTGTTGAGCGCTGCACATCCTGGCCATACTGGATGCGCTTCAGCACTGTGGTTCAGCATCAGTACGAGGAGACGACAGTTGTGCCCTCCGAGTCAAAACTCTTCCACCTGGGCAAGGGTGGTGATGCAGGCGCACTTTGCAAGTTCAGCATCATCGAGAGCCGGGCGCAAGATGTGCCTGACATGTTTATTCATTCAATGGCCCGCGGTGGCATCACAGCGAACGACAACAGCAACATCGAGCTCAACATTACTTTCTGCGAGAACAGGATACCTGTGAGCTTTGCGGAGGAGACACTTCGCATTCTGATTGGCAACGTGGCTGTTCTTACCTCTGGGTCCATCATGCACGTTGTCATCCCGTCGGCCGCGCAGTACAAGTCGAAGCGCCCACAAATTCCGCTCCCGCAAATGCCATCGACTACTTTGACACCAAGCTCGCCAGTCTCGCACCGCCTCCCGGCTAGCGACATGGAAGCTATCCAGAGAGTTATCTCCAAGTGTTGGGCTGCGGCGTCGCTGGATCCCTCTTCATTGGGTGTTCCAGAAGAGCACCGTGAACACGCGGCCTTTTATGACCTCTGGGGCTCGTTGGTACCAGCCTCGCAGCTTGCGTCTTTCTTGACCCGCGAAATCCCTAAGCTCGGCCTGCTTGGAGTTGGTGTCGATTTTGGGGTCACAATGGAGGAGATCGCTGATAACCCCACCATGGCTCGACAGCTTGATTTGATAGTTCGCAAGGCGGCATTGGCGCTGCCCAAGTCCGCTCCTCTCCCTTCCTCACCGTCGCGCAATAGCCATACCTATCACCTGTCGCTCGACAGCTCCAGGAAGGTGGCGGCTCCGCTCAGCTCCCCGAGTCGCAACATTGCATCAAAGGCGGTCTCGAAACTGACGAGCAAGCTCAAGGGCTCATCTGCCGACAAAGAGGCTTCTCGCAGCAGCTTGAAGCTTCCCACGCGGCAAGACCAACAGGTGCCATTTTCAGCTCCTCCCTTCAAGTCATCCTTCGATACCTCTGCGCGGACTCCATCGCCGCCTCGCGAGCAACCTCCTGTGCCAACCGGTGTTGCCGAGTCACCTCGTCTTCCGTACTCTGCTCCCTACAACGCCCAAGACGAGCTGGAGCGACAGCTCGACCGTGTCTTGAATGAGATAACCGCTGCCAACGAGAACGCACTCAACACAGGCAGAAGCACCAGGAACGCCTCCATCGACAACGATGGCGTGCAGATGCAGCGCGGCGGCAGCACGGGCACGTACAGCTCGGGAGTGGACTACAGCTCGGGAGTGGACAGCCTCACCGATGGCAGCAGCACCACGACCCACAGCACAACCTCTTCAGACTTTGAGAATGCCGTGTACGCCAGCCTGCCCGGCTACTTTGGTGGTGGCAGCAACGTCACCGTCCAAAAGGCCCCCGTTGTGTCGCCGGCTAGTAGCTCAGCACGCACGCCCCGTACTCCGCGATCAACGCAGTACAGACAAAAATTCTACGGTCAAAACATCTCCATCAAGCCCCTACCGCATACTATCCCCGAGGGCGGCATTGATGACGTCGTCAGCCCGTTGAGCCCGCCTCAGGGCCACAGGAGGTTCTTTAGTGCCGGCGGTGGTCATTCGAGATATCACCACCAAAGGGGCGATTCGTCGCTCGTGACGCCAATCACTACCCAGGGGCCACCGCCGCCTTATATGGACTATCCCCGCCGAGGCTGAGCTTTACTCGTTGCTCTTTTTATTTTCCTTTGTACCATCTTTCTGTTTTGAATGTATATATATACGCGAATCTTGAGGAGCTCGTTCTTTGATTTGCAAACACAAAAACAAACTCAATTTTCTTTTTGTTATCTGGGTCGGCGGAAAAGCATCGTATTTTAGCAATACGGCGAGGAGTTTTGAAATTATACCACTTTTAGAGTTTGTCTCTTTTTGTACACAGGTTACAGGTTGGCATTTACAAGATACCAAAAATTGCACAGTTTTGTATCCCTTTTTTCAACTCGACCACGATGCTTGATTTGACTGGTGAGTTATTACTGAGAAATAGTTCAAAGTTGGTGGAAATAGTTTCACAACAACCCACTTGGCTCGGGCTGGTATGAAAGAAGTTTGGTTGGGTGGTTATGGACTCCGCGTCTGATTCGAATCCCAACGCCTGGTTCAAATGATCAGCACCCGCCCTTATGGCTCAGTGGTAGAGCGCATCACTAGTAAGGTGAACATCCATCCCTATGATGAGGTCCTAGGTTCGATCCCTGGTAAGGGCATCACAGTTCGCACATGACAGACACCATGTCCGTTCCTTTTTTTATGTTCATAGCCATTGTCAACAACATTCATTACTCGTTCTTTTTTCCTCTTTTTCTTTTTCCGGTAACAAACGAGGTACCTACCCTACCTCCTCCTACCTTTTTACCTACTAAACTTTTAAACTTTCTTTCTTGGCACCTAACCCCGCTTGCCTTAAGGAAGCAAAAAAACTGTTGTGCGTCGGAGAACGGGAAGGTACCTACCTTATCTAATTAATTAAGTTTTGATATTCATCCCTACCAAAAACAGGTTTTCATCGCTTCCGTCGCCTCAACTCCTTCCATTAATGAATGGGGTCGTTTGTGTTCTCGACCCTGACGCCCGTCCAGCTTGCAATTTTACAGGTTTGAAACGACGATCTGTCCTCATTACAATCCATCCAACAAAGCTCAGAGGGAAAAAAAAAGGACATTGACAATCTTGCTCGTGGATTAAACCCCTTTTTTCTCTTCCTCGCGTGTTACCCTCCCTCCCACGGGAGACCCCTGTCGCAATCCGTAGGGTGATCCAGCCCGCGTGGAATGTTGTTTGGCATGTGCTACGCCTTTTAAGTGGTACGGAACTTCTCGCTTTGGATCCGCTGGAATCGATCAAGTCTTGGGAGAATCCGTGAATTTGGCGAAATTTTGCAGCAAGAGATTTTTAGCTGGCTTGCTTTGTCCTTGGTCTGATGTCATAGTTCTGCAGCGATGATAAAGTTACTTTTGTTTCTTAGTTGGGGGTTGTATCTTCCCCATGGAGGAGGGGGAAGAAGAAACTACCAGCAAAGAGGACACAATGTGAGGGACAAAAGCAAAGGGAATATCAGTGATAACCAAACTAGGCGCAACCAACGACTTTGCCCTTGCTCAATTTCCATCCCAGCTTCATGGACCTTCGTAAAAAAAACGCCTTGCAAGCTCCATCCAGGTCTGGACCCTACCCGAACGGACCGGGATGCTTGGAGCCTTGGACCGATAAGAGAGTGGAAAAGGGTCCCCTTCCTGTCGCTTCATTTCCCGGGGTCTCCACCTCCCCTGTAGATTCCCCAGCCCCGCCGCAACCCCCCGAAACTGCCGCATCGGGTTCCTACCAGGGAGGCGGTGAGCGCCTAAAACGACTGGCATTTTTTTTCTCAACAAACGGCCCTTTTTTTTAATTTCTGGATTCGTGTCATCAAAGCTCCAGTGATAATACCCTGGAAGCTGCGCTTCGTCTTTTTTTATCATTGCTTCACCCTTCCATTATCCCAGGTGAAGCTGTTTTTGAACATTTCTGTTCTCTGGGAAAGAAGCAAAAGCCAGCAGAGCCAGCTTTTTGCCCATCATGGCTCCCCTCACAGCAGCCGACATCGATTTTATCGACACGCCGCCTCAGCCACCGTGCACCATTGAGCCGGTTGGAGACTGCGGCGTGAAGACCACCACTGTGAGTTTTTGTTTTTTTTTTAGTCCCGTTTGTGTCGCCGTGGCCGTCTGCTTTGTGGATGCCCGGCATTGGTTGGACATGATTGGTTGCGCAGAGTGCGACGGTTTCGCAGCTTTTTGCGCAGCTTCAAAGCTCCAAAAATGACAGCCTTGCTTGAATATCGATCGTGGCAGAAAATAGAGTGCTGACACGTACCTTGCTTTCCATTAAACCAGTCCCCCACAATCTACAACCCTCCGCTCCCGGCTGACGGCCCCGGTGCCGCCGACTTCAGCAATGTCGTGCTGGCCTCGCTCATCTTCGGCCTGCCGACCTTCCTGGCGTGGAAGATTGGTGGTGGCACCAAGACCATCATCTTCTTCATCATAATCTTCTTCCTGCCCATCCTGGTCGCATACTGGGCTTTCAAGTCCAACTTCAGCCCGCGCATCAACGACAAGGTCAAGCTGCCCGGCCGCCCCATCGACCACTACCTGACCTTCAAGAACCCCGAGGACCAGGCCAAGTACAGCGCCCGTGGCGCCAAGATCTCCATGGAGACCTTCCACGAGATGTACTTTGCCGGCGACGTCGACATCAAGGGCGACATGCTCGATGTCCTCGAGTACCGCCACGACTGGGCCACCTTTGACTTCACCGTTGGCATCTTCAAGTTCCTCCTGCTCACCTTCTTCCCCGACGTCCTCTTCCACTCGCGCTCTCAGGACGAGAACCAGGTGCGGGACACCTATGACCGCGGTAACGACTTTTACGCCTGGTTCCTGGGCCCCCGCATGATCTACACCTCTGGTATCATCTCGGACCCCGACCGCGAGGAGACCCTCGAGGAGCTTCAGGACAACAAGCTCGCCGTCGTCATGGAGAAGATCGAGCTCAAGGAGGGCGAGCGCCTGCTCGATATCGGCTGCGGCTGGGGAACCCTCGCCCGCTTCGCCAGTGTCAACTACGGTGCCAAGGTTACCGGTGTCACTCTCGCCCGTGAGCAGGTCGCCTGGGGTAACGCAGGCCTCCGCGCCGCCGGTGTCCCCGAGGAGCAGAGCCAGCTTCTGTGCTGCGACTACCGCGACATCCCCAGCGACAAGAAGTTCAACAAGATCACCGCCCTCGAGATGGCTGAGCACGTCGGTGTCCGCCGCATGGTTACCTTCTGGAGGCAGGTGTCTGACCACCTCGAGGACGACGGTATCCTTTACGTGCAGGTCTCTGGTCTGCGCAAGGCCTGGCAGTACGAGGACTTCATCTGGGGTCTCTTCATGAACAAGTACATCTTCCCTGGTGCCGACGCCTCCACCCCGCTCGGCCCCTACGTTGATCAGCTCGAGTCTGCCGGATGGGAGATCAAGAGCGTCGACACCGTTGGTGTTCACTACTCTGCGACCCTTTGGAGATGGTACCGTAACTGGCTCGGCAACGCCGACAAGGTCAAGGCCAAGTATGGCAACAAGTGGTACAGGGTAAGATATTATCCCCCAATTTCCGCTCTTCTTGATCATTCAGAATCCGTTTGCTAACACAATGTCTTTCAGATCTGGGAGTACTTCTTGGCTTCCGCTACCATTGCCTCCCGCCAGGCCAGTGCCACCTGCTTCCAGATTGTTTGCGTCAAGAACCTCAACTGCGTCCACCGCATCGAGGGTGTCAAGTCGCAGTACGGTCTCTTGGGCGCCCTGGAGGCGAGCAAGGCTGCTGGCAAGAACAGGCTGCCTGACCTCAAGAAGGCTTAAGAGGTTTTTGTTGTAGACGGGGGTTACACCACGAGGGCCCACGCTGGACCAAGTCGCGTGGATATGTAGTAGTAGTGGTTGTCGATTTTACGGCCGCTGTTTCTAGAAGCAGCTTTGGGTTTTTCCGGCCGTGCTGGCGACACCACAGGCATATAGATATTCGGTCGGATTCTCAATCACGGGATATATGGAGGGAAAAACAAACTTAATTAGAGCTAGACAAACGGGGTGGGCGGTCGGGCTTTTCCTCTGGCTTGTGTCATGAGCCGACTATCTAAAAAGGGGCCAAGCCATTCAATTGGCTGGCGAATGAGAACGAGAGTTGAGACATGAACGACCATATTTCAGACGTCCTTTGTGTAACACGGATGACCGAATTCTTCTTGGGTTTCTCTGTTTTTGACAGAGAGGGAAACTAAAGCAAGCAAGATTAGCTAACTCACAACTAGAACTAGACTAAGCCTTTCGCGTGGTTGATGTGGCCCGGGACGTTTCGATCCCGTCCCCGCCAAGATCTTGTTCTTCTCATGAGCTAGGCTGGGGCCGAGAACGGGCTACACATGCCTCGTGGTACAGTGCATGGCTTTCCAGTGGCTAACGGGGGGCGCCTTCATTTTTGTTTTGTTCTTCTTGACTCCATCAAGTCTGGTGGCTGGAAGTGGATTTCATGGCTGGCAAGAGCTGGTCGCTCGTGTGGACTATTTTTTTCCCCTAGAAATAGGGGAGCGGGGCTTGTTCTCAGCTCGGGATCCCCGGTGCTTAAGTACGATAAGAGTTTGTGGAATCCGAGGCGTACGCAGGGGGCTTCTTGAATACTTCTCGAGGCCCGGGGAAGATGCCAGTTAGGCTGGAAGCGGTGAGCTTTTTTTTTTTATCCTACGAGAGAAACGGAGGGTGCTATCATCAGCTGAGTGCACGGATATCTACCACTGAATGAATGTGCAAGTGGGCCACACGAGGTTGGTACTTGGAGTCCCAGTTTAGCTGTTTTCTCAAGTACATTCAGGGGTTGAACTCTATAGTTTGGAGCGAGGGACGTAAAGTAGTATATTTTTCACGTAGCATGTGGCTTGTTAGCATCAACGGCGACGCAAAGAAACCTAAGGGATTGTTTGTTATCCTGACGGTTAGAGCCTTATATAGGTACAGTAATATTCAATACTATGTGGACCAAGTCAAAGTGCTGCAAAAAAAAAACCCCAAGTTTGGATACCGAAATCGACAACGTTCCCTTGTCGCTTACACCAAGGCTATAAACTCCACCGGACAAACAACTAAGTAGATATGCATGAACTGAATAATTTTTTTAAGGCTGGTCACCCTCCTGGACGAGCTCCTCGTCGCTGTAGTCCTTCTCAGCCAGGGCACCCTTGCCCGGCTTGGCCCTGGGCTCGTCGATGATGTTGCTCGTGTCGATGGCATCCTTGTCATCGCGCTCTATTAAAGTTGAGCATAAATTCAGCTTTGGGTAAAAGAAATAGGATATAGTGCCGATATCATGAGATCAAAACACGCATAAGTAATCTTACCAAGAGTAGCATCGGAATCCTCCTGTCCTGGGTTGATGGACGACTCGACCTCCTGGGCGTCGCCGACGACGGGCACCGGGTCGCTGGCTTTGCTCATGTACGAGTTGTCCGAGACGTTGCCGGAGGGGACGCTGTCGTTGCTTGGAGACATGGTTGTGGTTTAAGGATGTGCTGGTATTGCTTAGAACTTTTTGTGTTTTTCACAGGAATGTTGTTTGGATGGCTTGTTGGTAGATGGTTTGTGCTAAACACCAACAAAACCTGAGTGACGAGAGGCAGACTTCATTTATATATAAAACAAACAGCTGCATAGAACTCGATCGACAACGAAAAGCCTCTTACGATCTCGACACAGACTCTACCGCCCATGCCCCAGCCTCTTGCTCCTTCCGTTGGCAACAGTAACATTCGCCCGAGACACACACAACGATCTCAACATCATTGTAATGTTAGATTGAAGTGTCATTTCGATCCTCCCCGAATCGGCCAAAAAAAAAATGTCGTGATGCAAAGAAATGAGATTCATGACGCACTGGATCGGGTTGTTACCCCAGGGAGTAATAAGTAGGTAGCGTCTACAATAAAAACGGCTGCAGGTTCGATCGAAAACCCAGCCCCAGCCCCTTGCAGCCAGTTCCGCCCCGATCTACTGGGAATCGAATACCGGTACATGAATGTCTCGGACTCTAGAAGACGCCTAGAAAAGAAGTATTAAGAAGAAGCAATTATAAGCAAATTTCAATCGAAAAGCCGATGCGATCTGCATTGGACCTGGCTGAGATTTTGGGAATCAATCAATGGAGAGGGAAAACGGCCGGGGGGTTTCTAAATGACGTCCTTGCTTTGGCGGTAACGATCGAACAAAAGGGCGCTTGCTCTGGTGCCAAAAAGGACCCCTTACACAGGTTTGAATCAACGGTTTCTTGCAGCAACAATGTTGGTCGCACAAAAACAGCCAGCCGGTAATACTTGAAAGATCGTTTTATAATGTTACACACGTCAATTAAAACCTAGTTCGGATGGATGATAAAAATAATTTGCGATTGAATTTTACCAAACACAGAATCTTCAGACAGTGAGGCTTGAATGAGCTTTTATTGGGGGTATTTACCTGTCAATCAGTTTTGTTGCCAATTGAGCAAAAATACCGAAGTTTCAAGAAACATCTGCGAGCTGCATCATAATCAATCTAGCTACAGTGGGTATGCTAACAAGGTAAATCCAGTGAAAATAAGATCATAAAAATCGGAAAAAAAAGGTATCCGCAAACTCCCGGTGCGCCAATGCTAAAACTCTTCGTGATAAAGTCAGTGGGTGGTAGAGTGTAAACTCAGGCCAAAAGAAAAAAAGGGGGCAAGAATTGCGAATAAAGGCCACTGTGCTCATGGTGTCCGAACCAGCCTCCTCCGCCAAAAGCTCCTGGATTTCCTCTGCTGGACCTTGCCGTGCTCGATAAAGTAAACCACCTGCTGCTTCTCGTCCTCGGGCAGATGGGAAATGCCGTCATTCAGGAGGTCCAAGCATGCTCTTGACGCTATTTGAGTAAGTCGTCTTATGTCAGCTGCACATGCTTTTTTTTCTTTTTTAAATGACAAAAATTACAAAACAGGAAACACAAAGGAAGTCAGTCAGACTTACGAATGCGCTTCTGCAGCACTTCATTGTCCAGCGCTGCGCTAATGCGGGCCGAGTTGTAACAGTGGTAGATGCGCTGGACGGCGAGCATGCGTCGCCAGAGGTCCGCAGCGTCGACTGCTGGACACAGCGAAGATGACGACGACGATGATGTGGCCGTGCTGGAACTTGAGCTCCGGCTGTCCATGGAGCCTGCCGCGGAGGCCGGGCGGCGGAGCTCCAGTGCTGGAGTCTCGGAGGCGGCAGGGACAGCGGCGGCAGGCATAGGAGGAGGGAGAAATGAATCTTGCGTGACGGGGGTTATGGCGTCGTCGTCGCTGCTGGATGTTGACCAGGTCGTCGATCGGCTGGTGTATGATGTGGCCGACTCGGCTCGGGATCGAATAAAGGATGGCATTTCGTTAAAGAAGAGGAGGTAGTAAAAAGTAAAAGAAGAGAATTGTTCGGATTCTGGTTTGTGGTTTTGGATGTGTTTCCAGCTCGTCCACACTCCAGAGTATAAGTCTTCTCGAAGAGGCCGTTTGTGCCAAGACAGCAGAGTGACACAGACTATTGCAAGGCCGGCCGATAGAATCCTTCCCAACGACGGGGGTCCAGAGCCGTATAAATGGCGTTTTGCTTCTAGGTCCCTTTTTTCTCTTCGCCGAATTGTTGCGAGACAAGACAAGAGAAACAGGACGCGCACACCCGAGACTAGGCAAGGGCGTTAGACACGAGCTAAAAAAGAAGTAACAGCTTCACCCCCAAGAAACGGCGTTTGGCTGTTTGCTTGCGCCTAAGAAAAGCTGGCCCCAAGTAACAAAGTAATAATCACACTCGCGCCCTGTCGCTGCTTTTCTTTTTTTCTTTTTGCTAGCACCGTGCAACCTCCGTTAAGGTATGATGAAATGGGACCGGTTGAGCGGGCGCTAGAAGAAGGCAGGAAAATAAATAAGAGTGAGAGAAGAGCAAGTGGAAAAAAACCGGGCTTGGCAAGCTTACAACCCGACTAGGCCAAGCCGAGTAAAGTAAGATGGTCCGTTTGTTTGTGTCTGGGCGAAAGATAGGTCGGGATGTTTCCTCTCCAGGAAAAGAACGCTTTGCCTGTTTGTTGTTTGGCGTAAGGCTAGATCAAAACTAGGGCCGAGTCTGTTCTTTTCGGATTTGCAAGCAGCAGCGTGATGTAGTTGAGCTTATATATCGAGGTTAAATAAAAATGTGACTTCGGAAAGGCCGCGTTCAAAAAGGAGAATAAAAGGGGGGAAAAAAGGAGGAGATGCCGGCAGTCTTATACAGGGAAGCTTCATTGAGAAAAAAAAAAATCCAAGCAAAGGTACCACACAGGGTACCACACAGGGTACCTCTTACAGTGCCTTACTTTCCCTACCCAAAAGCCCAACGGGGCTGATGGCCATACGACAACTTGGGACCAGGCCGCCAAAAACCTTGCAAGGGGAGGTGAGGGGTTCGGTCCAACCCCATTCCAGAAAGAAATGTCATGATCAGCTAGGTTTCTACCTAGGTAAGGTACTCAATTTGCTTTTTTTGCTCCCCTTGTTTTTGTCCCTTGTCTTGCGATTGTATTTCTCATCCTTTTCCCTGGTCCAGGTTTAGTCGATTTTCATCATGTCATTGCCGCCCAACCCCCCCCTCCCTAGCCCTTGTTTTTTCCCACCCCCTTGTCCCTGCGGGATTTGCAGCCGGGTCTGTCTCCCGCTGTGGAACCTCCAATCGACTGCCGCCCCACCGGCAACCATCACTTTGCATTTTGCAACTCAAATACCGGGCAAGGTGCATTAAATCCGGTCAAGTGGTGCATGGTGGTAGAATTTGGTTGTGATGGGGGGGTTTTTGAGGGGGATAAACAAACGAGAAAAAAAAATCGAATGATAAGGAAACAAAAAGTACAAGACTGAAAAGCATCATGCGGTTCGCCTGCGTGTGTCTGCCGACTGCCCGTTTCCCGTTTGTCTGAGACATAGATTTGGACGATAAACAACATATCGCGATATGAACAAAAACAAAAAATGGGGGTTTACGGTACGGTACTTCGTACTTTGCTTTCCTCGCTTGCCTCGGACGAGATTTTTTTCTCAACTTTTTCTATGGTTAAGCTTGACCATGTTTTCTTGGCCAACCCCTGCATCAAGCGAACAAGCAATTATTATGAATGAAATTAAACGAGGCTTGCTTCTTAATTATCTTTTGCTGTTTTTGATAGTACGGAGTACAGTACCTGTTTCGTTTCAGCGGTCGGGGGATTTTCTTCTTCACGTGAATTCTTCAGTCACTGACGCGATGCTATCAATAAATTCATCATTCAATCACCAACCATCAACCATTGGTTATTCCCGGATGCTGCGCATTATGACACACACGCGCACGCACGCACACACCGCAGGGGGTGTGGGTTGAAGAAATTACTGTATCTAAGACTATCCGGATGTGGTCAGCACGTGTTACGCGGTAGCACACCCACTCTCCCTTTTCCGTTCTTTGTTCTCAAAAGCTGTCCGCCCAGTATTAACCCAAATCTGGAGGGGCTGTGCTTGCAGAAAATTTGGTTGGCATCACAAAGTCGGTGATGATGATAAGTGATGCGTGTGCGTGTGTGTGTGTGGGTGCTTAAGTCATCATACCTTTCTTTGTTGACGATACAAAAATAAAGTTCTGGATCAAAGAAGAAAGATACCAAAAGATGTTTCCGTCTAGTGGCGGTGACGATTTTTTGTTGCTTTCTACTTTTTCTCTTACGAATACCGTAGGTACATGCGAATACCAAAGTACAACCCCCCTACCAAACTTCGTACCTACAATAACCTAGCCTTTTTCATGTGTTGTTCTTATCTGCCAGGGATCATCGCATTTTTGATCACACGAGGGGTCCATGCCTACCCGCCTAATCCCGATTCGATCCTGCATTAATCCAAGCGACAAGCAAAAAAAAAAAAAAAAAAAAAAAAAAAAAAAAGTGAGGCCAACATACTCCGTACAGATAGCGTTCCAACATGACATAATCCGTACTGTACCTACGTACGGAGTATACTACGGAGTCCATCCTTACGTGCTATGGAGTACTCCGTAAGTTCGTGACCTCTCAGGCTTTTTTTTCTTGTCGGTATGCATAAATTCTTACACATGTATATCATTTCCTGATAAGCCCAAGCACCTAATTATCCGGCACCCCATTCATGATTTTATGATCGGCACGAGACGAGCAATGGCGACCGACCCTGGTCTCGATCGGTCTGTTTGTTTGTTACCAAGGCTACCTTATAACCACCCACGTAATACGACAGCCACTGATGTTCTGTCGCTGATCTTTTTTTTTATCATTTTTCTTCTTCTCAAAAAATTCGGAACATATCATCAAAGATCTTGTTCACAAAAAAATGACCGGACTATAAGCCAGTTTGCGGGGTCCTACTATGGTACGTAAACCTTGCAATGACGCGGTGACCACTAAGAAAAAGGGGCCAGTCAGTAATTTGGGGTGGTTTTTGTCGTCATGTGATGCACTATGTATACTTTGTCGATAGATATGTACGGAGTATATTTCTTTTCTAGAACAAGTTATCTTATGTTTACAATATCTGCAGCGCTCAGCATATCTGCACCTCTAAACGAAGTTCCGGGAAGCAGGCTCAAGTTCAGACTTTCCATTTATGTTTCTGTCTCTTCTTTTCCTGCTGTGCATGATCGCTCAAAATTAGAAGTCCATCAAACACAGTCAGATCTACACTTGCATACTCCGTATGCGTCTGTTATACATGGCACCACTCCATGGCGCGGACCTGTCCGAGCACAACTCCTCTCCCTCATCCATATTCTTATTTCAATCCAAACTCCTGCGCTTTTACAGTAGTACGGCGATCCCTTTTTTCCCCAGACATGATCCAATGTCTGAAACGCGGCAACGTGGAATATGTTCTCTGTCGGGCAAATGTGACTTTGTCTAATTCTTTTCGTCTGACTTCGAGATCAGCCGATTACGAACCCAAAAATATAGAAGGCGGACCGGACGAGATAGACTTTTTATATTTATTCCAGTAGCTATCAAGCAATGTTTGCAAAAAAAGACGTGCAGTGGTCATGCTCCTTGGCAAGATAACCATCATCTCTGTTCCATTTGGTCACCTGTCCCCCCTGACTGATAAGACGACGAGAGCATTCCCGGCAAGACCCCCACGCCAAAATAAAACCTCGAGACCAGAAAGTTACAATGGGCCGTAGATGCTCCAACAAAAGGGCCTCCGTCGGCTGCAGTCCCCACGCCGTAGGAGGCCGCTGTGCAGCCCGGCGGCGAGCCAGAGGCCAGGGCGAGATATCGCGACTCCACGTCCAGCAGTCGATGCCGGATTTTGACCGCCCTCGGCCGCTACAGCGAGCGACAGCACTACAGACACGGGCACCGGAACCAGCACCAGTGCCAGCAGCGGCATCAGCGCCAGCAGTCGAGGAGTTCAGAGCGCCACCGGCCCCGGCGCCGTCCGGCCCGCCGCCCGCATACAGCGTCGCGCCGCCTCGCAAGCTCTCCAAGACCTTCTGGCCCCTGCGGGGCGAGGAGTTTGACGAGGTCCCGGTCAAGGACCGGGGGTTTTTCCCGAGCAGCGGCGGCGGTAGCAGCAGCAGTAGCAAGAAAGCGGTGGGCGCCAGCAGCAGCGGTAGCGGCAGCAGCAAGGTGCTGCTCAAGTCTCCCGAGAAAAATGCCATGGATAGCCGCTTTCCCCAAGGCGGCGATGAAGAACACGAGCAGGCCCAAGAAGCGCTTCTGCAACCCTTGTCCGATTATCAGTCAGTGCGGGCGCGGAGTGGGTTCCGGGGCCGGTTCGTGGATGCCTTTCGGGCGGCGGCCCACGCTTGGCGTCGGCCGCCTCAGGGTCGGACATTTGTCTGAGCAAGGCGGCATTTTTTTTCTCTCTTCGATTTGTCTCAGTTTTATTTTGGGGGCGGTGAAAGATGAAAAGACGGGTAATGATAAGCGGAAAGTGAGGCGGACGATTTCTTACAGATCTGTCGACAAGGGTGTGGCCTGTAATTTAGTTGGCAAAATGCCTGTAGCTCGCTACGTTGGCGTTTGCTGGATGGCCAGACAAGAAATATTCCCCCCTAGCTTAATAGAGGCGGGTAAGCACCCATAGAAAAAAACGGAAGGGTATAATGTGCAGTCTCTATAAGGTGCCGAAATCAACAAAGCAAAAAAAGATAATCCCAGTCACATGTCGGGAGAATATCCAGGATCAGACCGCTAATCTATGTATATGCAAAGACGCCAGCTGCCGGCACCATGTACTTCGTATGCCGGACCTTAAAGCGCCCGTACCAAAACGCCGTCAAATGCAGATTCGCACATCCGGCCGGGATTATGAGAGTCCGGTTCATCTAATGCGCCAAGAATTCACTATGATCTGGGGCGACCGCTCTTATCCGGCACTTCTTCGTTTTTCTCCGACCCATCCGCATTGAACAGTGTTTCTTGTGCTGCGAAGACGGTAATCAGGTCAGTAATGGTCCCATGGGTGGGGTCAAAAAGTAGCTGGGCATGGTCTAGAACCTGTTCAGGCATCAGGGGAGAGACTCACCACTCCAAAGCTCAGAATACAGACCACCTCGGTCAATCAACTCCTTGTGAGAGCCCATCTCGGCTACATGGCCCTCCTTGAGAACAATGATGAGATCAGAGTCATAGATGGTCCGCAATCGGTGTGCAACAAAGACGCTGGTGCGGCTCTTTTCACGCAGAATCGAGTTGATGTTCTGCATCAGAGCCTGCTCCGTATGCGTGTCCAATGCACTCGTAGCCTCGTCGAAAAACAACAGCGGCGGGTCCTTGAGCAGCAGCCGCGACACGGCCAGTCTTTGCTTCTCACCTCCCGATATCATCAGCCCCCTCTCGCCAACCTTGGTCGCATATCCGTCAGGCCATGACTCCACCGTATCATGAATGCGGGCACGTTTCGCCGCTGCCACAACCTGCTCTCGCGGCGCCGACATGTCGCCATATCGGATGTTGAGCTCCACAGTTTCGTTGAAGAGTGGGGTGTCCTGCGGCACAACTCCGATGCTTTTACGGAGCGAGTCAAGCTGCACGCTGCGGATATCCTGGTCGTCGATTAAAATCCTGCCAGACTGCGCGTCATAGAACCTAAACAAAAGTCTAAGAAGCGTCGACTTTCCGCAGCCGCTGGGGCCTACTATAGCCACCTTCTTCCCGGCTGGGATGGTAAGGGTCAGATCACGTAGGATGGGACGATCAGGGTGGTAGCCGAAGTTGACATTCTCAAACCGAATCTCGCCGCCCTTGCTCAAAGAGAGTGGCTTGGCATCCGGCTGCTCTTTGATAGTAACGTTGACCTTTTGCAGGTTGAAGAGCGTCTCCATGTCAAGCAGAGACTGACGCAGCTCACGATAGACGGAGCCAAGAAAGTTCAGCGGCACTGACAACTGGAAAACGAGCTGGTTGATCATGACCAGATCACCAACCGAGAGGTTTCCCTGAGCAATGCCATTTGCACCCAGGTACATCATGGCAGTCAAGGCGGAAGAAAAGATGATGTTCTGCCCGCTGTTGAGGAACGCGAGCGAGGTCGCGACTTTGATGGAGCTCTTCTCGTACTGTTTCAGAGCATCATCGTAGCGTTTGACCTCGTACTTTTCATTGTTGAAGTATTTGACGGCCTCGTAGTTGATCAAAGAGTCCACAGCTACGGTCGAAGCCCGGTTATCGGCGGCATTGGCTTGGCGCCTAAACTTTGTCCTCCACGCTGTGGTCCAGATCGTAAAGGCAGTATATGCGCTCATGGTGACGGCTGTTATCATGGCGAACTGCGCCCCGTATTGCCAGGTCAAGATACCGCAGACCATGGTGATCTCTAAGGCCGTCGGGATGACGTGAAAGACCATGCTGGTGAGCAAAAAGCTAATGCCCTTGGTTCCACGGTCGATGGCTCTCGTCAGACCACCAGTCTGTTTGGACAAATGGAAAGCCAGGTCCAGCCGCAGCAGGTGATCAAAGACGTTGGCTGCAACCTTACGGATCGCCTTCTGCGCGACTGAGGCAAAGACGGCGTTGCGAAGCTCCTGGAAAACAGTCGCGCCGATTCGCGTTGCGCCGTACGCAAGTATCATAGAGCCCGCGACCGCAGCCGCCGTGCCACCCATGGCGCCAACGTCCACGTTCATGGCGTCTACGATGCTCTTAAAGTAAAAGGGTACCTGTACATTGAGGACCTTGGCGCTGATCAGCAGAGACACGGCCAGAGCGACGCGCATCTTTGTGTTGAAGCTGTCCTTGGGCCATAGGTAGTGGGACATCTCCTTTATTATAGCCCAGTCCGCCTTCCTCTGCTCCTGGTTGGTCTTGTCCGGCGTGGCCAGAAAGTCCTTCGAGGGCGTCACTGCGGGAGACCGTGGGGAGCCGGGGCCGGTGGACGATGACGGCGGAGTGGGAGGAGCGCTTGCCCGTCGCGGGGTCGAGGTGATGAGCGCGCGGATTCGGCTCGAAGGGAACCGAGGCGGCCATGGTGGCAGGTGTCGGTGCTGACAGCTCGAGAGCGTCGGCCTCGAGGAGAGCAACGCTGCTCGGGGTATGTTTCGTGTGATCATGATTGCGGGTGGGATCGACTGCTGCTGGCATTCATCATGTTGTGGAAGTGGACCAAATGGCGGGCATCCGCGATTTCATCCGTGCCCGAGATCGGTGCTGTCGCGTGAATGCGGTCGCGCCGATTGGAAAATATTTTGACAAGCCAATTGACGAGCTTTCGGGTCGGTCCCGAGAAGCAATTGGTCTATTTGTAGATGTGTCGAATCTAAACAAGAAGCATTTTATTGGAGTTGTAGGTCTTGCGAAAGAAAAGCCACTTGGTTCGGCGTTCACGACAGTTTCAGGGCCGATGATGCAATCAGTTAATCCCAAGCACGACCGAGTCAACCGACCGAGGCGGGTTAGGGTTTACATGGATCCCATCCCTGTGCATGGTAGGCGTTAATTGCGAAATCGATCAAAGTAATCGCATATTTTGACTAGCATAGGTATTTTCCAAGTCCTTCATCTGACCTTTAATCGAATGCAGTAGTTGTTGTTTCCGGGAGCTTATTTTTTGATCCGAGGAGATATTCCTTCAATTGACGCTGAAAATATGAGAACCGGTAGGAATGAGTACCACATGTAACAGGTTCAGGGTACATACATCTCTGCCAGGTTGTGCCCGGATGTTCCTGTATTAACCACATACTTAATTCTAGTCCAGTTCTAGACTAGGTAGTAATTAATAGATTGCATACCTAGTTTTCCATGAAGGAATGATCTCAAATACATTTTTATTGGGCTGGTGGAATAAGCATGAACCATGCTTGGGAAAACCAGTATAATAAACAAACAAGCCATCAAACAGTGGCAGAGCGTCTTATTCAACCCGAATTTGGAAGGAGGCCAACTCTCAGGTTAAAGGCTCGCCAAGAAGGTCATGTTACGAAGTAAGAACGAAGAAAACCAAAAGCAATTCAAAACATCGAGAAAATTCTCCATTGATAATTGTAACCAAAATCCGTTACTTTTCAGATTTGCGCCAGTGTGGCTACACCCGCAATTGATGGAACTCCAACTACGACAAGACGCCCGACAAGCAAGCCAAGACCAGCTCTTTCAATTATGCCTAAATATGCCTGTTCAATATTACTTTTACATGCCCGCAAAGCCGCCAGAAAGAAAATAAATACTCCAGCAGAGAAAGAGGAGACTCAAGAAATAAATCAAATTTCCCACGAATAGGCTGCTACGCAAACAGTAGGTACCACACTCGGCTAAAGTTCAAAATCCCCAATCTTTTTCGTCCGGGCCCCCCTTTGCCCACCACGCAAAATCTCGGAAATGCTGCCGAACAAGCGACCCTCCCTCGGCCCTGAAGAAAGTCTGGAAAGAGCCGTCTTGGGCAGGCGAAAAGTCTGGACCTGATGCGGGGACCTGCATAACAGCAACAAGGGTTGTACAAGGGGGCGATTGCAGGACTTTGGCGACGTTCATATGATGTATATATAGATCAGCACAATGCGCGCTATACCTCACCTCCCCAGAAACCCACCTCCAGGCACCGGCCAACCACACTACCCGACATGGTGCGCAAGTTCACTCCCTGCGCTCTGCTGGCCGCGGCCTTGGGCACAGCCCATGCGGCCCTCCTCACCTTCACGGCCGGGGAGAGCGACTTCAAGCTGGCAGCCACGGGCCTCGCCCCCGTGATCCAAGTCGCGAGCAACGACTGGCCCGCCGTGAAGCGTGTAGCCCAGGACCTGGCCGCCGACTTTGGTCGCGTCGTGGGCACCAACGGAACCGTTTCCGACTCGGACTCATCCTCCGACGGCCGTCCCGTCGTCATCGTCGGCACCATTGGTAACTCGACCCTCATCGACGGCCTGGTGTCGGCCAACAAGATCGACGTGTCGGCCACGGCGGGCAAGTGGGAGTCGTACGTCTCCCAGCTGGTCAAGGAGCCTGTCGAGGGCGTGCCGTGGGCTCTAGTCATTGCTGGGAGCGATCGCCGCGGCGCCGTGTATGGCATATACGATGTCTCCGAGGCCATGGGCGTGTCGCCGTTGTACTGGTGGGCTGATGTCCCGGTCAAGACCAAGCCCGATGGCGTGTGGGTGACGGAGGAGAAGAAGGTTCAGGGGCCCCCATCTGTCAAGTACCGCGGCTTCTTCATCAACGATGAGGCGCCTGCTTTGCAAAGCTGGATCAACCGCAACACAGGCGGGTTCAATTCCCAGTTCTACCGGCTTGTGTTTGAACTTTGCTTGAGACTCAAGGGAAATTGTAAGTCGTTGATTCATGCCACTCTATACCGTTGCATAATATGCCTTCATCAGTTCTGATTGGACTAGACATCTGGCCGGCCATGTGGGGTCGCATGTTCTACGTCGAGGATCCAAAGAACGGACCTCTCGCAGAAGAGTTTGGCGTGGTGATGGGCACAAGTCACCACGAACCGATGTCCAGGTCCGAAGAAGAGCAAAAGCGGTACAACCAAGGCAACTGGGACTGGAGCAGCAACCGTAATTCCGTCACAAACTTCTTCAAGGATGGCATCAGTCGAGCCAGGAACTGGGAGACCATGTGGACGATGGGTATGCGTGGTAGCGGTGACGAAGCCTCGCCTACCTTGAACCCCCAGTCGCTGGAACAAATCATCCAGGTCCAGCAGCAGCTCCTGTCCGAGGCTTATGGCACTACCGACATGGCGACCATCCCGCAAACATGGGTATTGTACAAGGTGAGCTTCGGCTTCTTTATGTCAAGTACGCTTCAATACCTGATGGAACACTAACTCTTGTGTAGGAGGTTCTTGGATACTATACCGCCGGCATGAAGGTCCCAGACACCGTGACATTGCTGTGGACGGATGACAACTCGGGCAATATCCTGCGCGTGCCGACTGCCGCCGAGAGAGATCGTGTCGCCGGTGCCGGTGTTTACTACCATTTTGATTATGTCGGTTCGCCTCGAAACTACAAGTGGATCAACTCGATCCAGTTGGTCAAGACCTGGGAGCAGATGCAGCTTGCGTACGAGAAGAATGCTCGACAGATTTGGATCGTCAATGTCGGCGACATCAAGCCCTTGGTAAGTAGGCACTGCAGGACAGTGGGCTGTTGAGGAATGCACAAGCTGACATGATTGAAACAATAGGAAATACCGCTGCTTCACTTCATGGACATGGCCTACAACATGGACGCCCACAAGACCCCCGACAGTACGACGGCATGGCTCAAGAGATGGGCGTCCCGGGAGTTTGGCGACGCAGTGGCCGACGTGACCGCCGAGATAATGAACGAGTACGGTATCCTTCTGATGCGTCGCAAGTACGAGCTCCTCAGCGAACAGCCATTCGCTTTCAGCACAGCCAACTATGACGAGGCTGAGCGTCACTTGGCTCAGTGGGAAGACCTTTTGACCAAGGCGCAAGCTGCATATGAGGGACTTGACAGCAAGACGCAAGTCTCCTATTTCCAAATGGTCTACCACCCAGTGCTGGCCGGCAAGACTGTTGTCGATCTGTACATCAAGGTGGCTCTGAACGACTGGCGATCTCGCCAAGGACGCCTCAGTGCCAACACTCTCGCGGCACAGGCTCGAGCTTTGTTCGCGAGGGATGAAGAGATCACGCAGATGTATCACTCCCTCAACGGCGGCAAGTGGAATGGCTTCGTGAACCAGCCTCATATCGGATACGACAACTGGCAAGACCCGAACAGCAACATTATGCCCAGCGTCAAGAACGTGACCGCTGGGCAAGGGCAGACTGCTTTGGGGGTTGCCATCCAAGGGTCATCAACCTCGTTCTATGACGGTGCACAAGCGACGCTGCTGGCGATGGACCCATTCATGTCCCCGACCGAGCAGAGATACATTGACGTCTTTGCCCGGAAGGACGGCAACAGTAACTATACGATAGTATCCAACGCCACATACGTAACAGTCAGCAACGGCGTGGGCTCGATCACGTCGCCAGGAGACAGCTCGGAAATTCGCAGCATCCTTAGCGTCGATTGGGAAGCGGCTCCTGCTGGAACGTCGTACGTCAGTCTGAGGGTAAGGAGCGATTGCAAATTGGTGGCCACCGTACTTGTGCCCATCACCAAGACCGAGGTGCCTGCGACCTTCCGCGGACATGTTGAGTCTGGCGGGGTCGTATCAATGGAGGCTGCACACTTTTCTTCTGCGGAAGAGAAGAATGGTGTTTCATACATCGAGATACCGCATTATGGCAGGACACTCTCGGGCATCAAGCTTTGGCCGGTGACGGTGGAGACGCAAACCGCAGAATCCGGCCCTGCCCTGAAGTACTCGGTGTATACGACCACATCGTCAAGCCAAGCGCGTCTCGTTGTGATGCTTGGTGCAGCGCTCAACCATG
Organism: Pyricularia oryzae 70-15; assembly: GCF_000002495.2. Classification (NCBI taxonomy): domain Eukaryota; kingdom Fungi; phylum Ascomycota; class Sordariomycetes; order Magnaporthales; family Pyriculariaceae; genus Pyricularia; species Pyricularia oryzae. Next base: position 1,987,471 of record NC_017851.1, on the reverse strand, counting down.
ACCCCACGCGACTGCTACGGCTTGCATGGTCCATGGACGGAGGAGCGCCGGCGGTGGTGCAACCCGTGTCGACACAACCGCCTTATCAGGAGGGAAGGGAATGGCGTACAGCTGTGGTGGGTGGTGGCTGGAACGCCAACATCCAAATAAACGGAACTGTAGCTGCCGGTGCTCACACCATTTCGCTGTGGCTGATGGAGCCGGGTGTTGTGGTGCAGAAGGTGGTGCTTGACATGGGTGGGATGAAGGCGAGCGCGCTTGGTCCGCACGCAAGCAAACGGGTGTGAACGAAGAGTGATTGATTTAATTGTATGTGAGTTGATGGTTGGAGCTAAGCATAAACATTACTGTAAGCATTGGAATGCCGAGTAAATCGTCTGTTCCCAGAAGGCATGCGCAAAAAGTAGAATGTACCACGTAAGTGTCAAGGTGTGATCCAATCGTAGAGCAAATCGTTCGTTGACTTCAACAGTCATTGGATTGCCCACCTGCGCAAGCTTGCCGAGGGCTTTGGCGGGCGGATAAAAACGGATCCAGTCACGTGTGTCAAACATTCCGGGCCTGACGGTCGCTCGCTAATTACAGCAGCCTGCAGGGTCGTTGCCTGCACTGCCCCGCTCTCAGCGGCACTTACAGTAAGCAGCAGCGAGCAAGCACTGGAATCGTGTGCTTTAGGAAGACTTCGACACCAACAACCTTGACATATTACTACAAGGCTGCGGGCGCGCAAGTAAACCGATCCTGACTTTCTTGTCGACTTACTATCCAGGTCACAGCCATGGATTATATTCTCCAGATGGTCTGCTCGCATTGCGAGGGACGTTTCGATTTTCCTGCGATGGACTTTTCACACCATTTTTCCACGCCAAAAACATCAGAACGAGAGGTGCCTTGATATTGCACCCGGTCTCTGCGAAAGGGACAGGAAAGAAATAAAGCACTGAAAATTATCACACGGAAAGCGAAATCCAGAACTCAAAAAGTTCTGTTCGATAACGTCGACAAACGGCAAAAATGCGGCTCGAAGCCGCCGCCTTGTTGGCCTGTTCGGTCCTGTCATTTGCATTGACAGTGCCTTTGAAACCCAGGTACATCAAGCCAGAACATGGAGTCAAAATGAAGAGAGTTATCCTCGATGCACCGATGGACGGTGGTGGCTTTGTGGTTGTGGGCACACCTGCATTCCTCAACTATGCGGATGCGAACAGGGAGCGGATCAAGAAGGCAAGCCCGGGTGCTAATGATCGTCAGGTGGAGGAGCTCATCGACAAGGACTGGGAGAAGCTCAGTCCTGAAGCCAAGGCCGAATGGAAGGACAAAAAGCCTGACGGCCCAGGGGCAACAGCAGGTGGCTCAGGGATAACTCCTCCAAAGGTGTCAAATATCACGAGCTCTTCGGGCTCAGCGATGCGGACTCCAACTTTCGGAGCGGGGAGAAACAATACCATAACTTCTGCATCCACATCCACATCAACAAGGACTTCTTCAAGCTCACAGACACCCCCGACAATCACACCAGCGCCAGATCTGAAGCCTGGAGGCGCCGGCGGACCCGCTGGGCCAACCTCGACCAGCACACCCTTCAAAAACAGTACATCGAGCACGAGCACAAGCACAAGTTCTAGCTCCACAAGTACCTCTAGCTCGTCTACATCCACACAACCTGGATCTACCTCTACGAGCACCAAGACCTCACCAACGCAGCCGCCCCAGAATGGACCGACTGGCACTCCCGCCAAACCAGAGCCTAAGCCCGGTGACCCTCTCAAACCCGAGGGAGATAAGAACGGTGTTGGAACCCCCTCTGGAAACCCTGGAGCTGGTGCTGGCAATGGACCTGCACAGATGCCTCCTATAGACGTGAATAAAATTGGCCTCGATGGTATCCCGCAAGGTCTCCCTGGCTCCTGGAAGCCGGAACTCCCCCAAGACTTGAGCCCCATCAAGCCGGCCCAGCCTGTTCCTAAGTCGCCTGGTTCTTTACCTGGCAGCAAACTTCCTCCTTCCGGGCCTATTTCTAAACCGAATCCTGATGGGCTAGACAACAAACTGCCTCCTGCTGGTCTCGACAACAAGCTGCCACCTGCTGGTCTCGACAGCAAGTTGCCTCCTTCAGGGCCTGACAACAAACTTCCTCCTCCTGGGCCTATTGATAAGCCGCATCCTGATGGGTTCGACAACAAACTGCCTCCTGCTAGTCTCAACAACAAACTTCCTGCAGATATCAAGGTCAATCCAGTCCGAGGTGGTCCGCTTGATCCTACAGCAAAACCCAAACCTGCACCAATAGGAGGCTTGGGTGACGACAACTTTATGACGAATCCTCCCTTTGGAGGTCCTGCCGCACCAAAGCCAAAAGGCCCATTACCTGGTCCTCTCGACGATGGAGGATCTATAATTCTCACGCCAGTTATTGTGGTGGGTCCACCTCACATCGACGGCCCGCTTGGTGGTCCACCTCGAGGCATCCCAGGGAACCCAGGTGGGATGATGGATGACGACGACCATGACCAAATGCCATTCGGCCATCCCGGCAAGCCAAAGGGTAGAGGCTCATCCCCCAGCTCGCATAAGGGCCCCCACGGCAGGAAACGACCGGGCCCGGTGGTGATTGGGGAAGATATCCCGGTCACGCTCGAGGACCACGACGACGCACCGCTGGGTAGGACGCAAAGAGGCAAGCCGACGCGCAGCGGCGATCGAGAGGTTGTGCTCGAGGATGGTGACCTGTTAGATGGGCCTCTCCCCGGTCCGCGCGGCGGCAGGAAGAACCAGGGCGGACCGGGTCTCATCACTGTTGATATAATCGACACGACGAAGCACAGCAACTGGCGCAGGGGCGAGAGGGCTCAACGGGTACGGAGACGAGAGGTCTCGGCAGTGTCTGACGACAGGAGGCATGTTCGCCACCAGAACATGAAACGCGAGCAGCAACAACAGCAGCAGTAACAGAATGGACATGTATTTGCTCGTGAGTAGGGATGAAGGGTATTGGGAAACAGCGTGGGCGTTCGGATTCTTTTCAGTTTGATTTTTCATCTTTCTTGTATATGTATACCTTCTTTGCTGACATTGGCCAAGTTGCTTAGGTCAAAGGCACAATAACCTTCATTCGGCTTCGCCTTGCTCTCAAGTATTCCATCATGCCTCTTTTCAGTAGTTTGAAGTGTACTCGAAGACAACTGACCGGTAAGATCAGTGAAAGCAAGGCGTCCTTTGCTGACGGGAGATTCTCGGTCAGATAAGCTTTACTCCATCCACGGGACGCAATCAAACGTTGAATAGAAACACCACACCTCTATTGAAAGACGCAAGAGCGTTGTCTATGTTGTCCACCGAATTATGTGGTCACAGTGCATCATCCCACAGCGAAGAAAGGAATTCGGCGTGCCAGTCACATCCACGAAGCTGCGATCCTACCCTGATAAGAGCCCACGCGCTGCAGTGCTGGGACGTACCAGGCTCGAGTTGATGTTATTCTCAGCGTCTGTTGTTGCGTACCGTCGTCACAACGGCACATAGGCTAAACACGGCCCTTGGCCTTGACAGATGCAGGTGCGAACTCAGCTCTTGGAGCAGCTGATGCAGGGCAACAAATTAACCGGCATTAGCTTGGGCAGATCGAGGTTAATTGCTGGAGCTTCACTGCTGCACACGCCGTTCCCCCGCATGCTTCTTTGCTTGCGGGCATAAAAGAAGCACCGGGATCACAACCGAGACCAATAAGAAGCCAAGCTCATACCATTTTGCAAATGCTATTTGGCGACTACGAAATTTGCTCTGGACCATGCATTGTGTAACATTGGGCCCCAACACTTCGGGAAGCCCTCTCAAACTTTATATGCGTAGGTCTTGCTGATCGAGCCGCCATAGTCGACAAGACGGGGAAGTCACGCGGTAACATTTTATCCAGACCCGACAATCTGGAATGTGCAATTCTGCTATTGGGGTCCATGAAAATCAGTATACCGGGGAAAGCAGAAGATGGAGATGATTCTGAGGCAACACAAACTGAGCTTACCGCACATGCAAAGCCGACGGGATTCAGGAGTCAGCTGCCGTTGGGCCGGAAACCCATGCCCATTGAAGCTTTTGGCATTTACCGCGACTAGAATAGTTCGCAAGAGATCCTGACACGAATTACTTTCGTACTTGACGATACTAGCGGCGATTTGAGAATTAAGCTCGAAAACGGTCTGGTTGGCAAAGCTTGGAGAACTGAATACAAGCAGCTTGGTTACAGGCATACCAGTACACGTCCAGCACGCTGCTCCGAAGACGGAGTTGATCGCAGCACCACGCGAGCAAAGTTTGACCAAGGAACGGGAGAAGCGTGAGATACCAAGCCTTGGCCTCAACCCTTATTGGCTTTGTGGTTCGAGCCATTACGCTAAAGCGGCAGCAAACATTAACCCCATCGAGTCATTAACAAATAGTGGCCATGTGCTGTTTACCCCAGGATCTCAGTCATTCCCCAGAATCCAAGATGTTATCCCCACATTCACGAGCAAAGAATGAACTTCCATTTGCTTGGCGTGGCCTTTTTGAATGCCATCGTCTAAAAAGCTCTCAGGGAACCAAAAAAGATACTGACCCCTATCGCGATGCCCACTGCTATGCAATTTCACAACAGTCCATGCCAAACAAAAATCCCATCAGTGACTGTGCCGTAGAAGCACGGTGAGACTGCTCGTTTGTACACACCTTCAACCTAGCCACCCACTCCTTCCCCAGACCCCCAAGACCAGCACGGCTCGGCAACATGTCAAAAGGTCTTGGTGATTCCATGGCGTGCGGAGAAGCTGCAACCAAGAAGGTGAAATAGCCCGAATAAAAACCGTCGCGATAATACCAAGCTCGGAATCTGGGTGGTAGTCCAGTCTAATATCCCGACTCTGATGCCGTCTTGGCTGTTGCTGGTTGCCGTTGACCAAGCCCAGCCACCCCTCCAACTTTCGCGGGGGTTGCATGTAAGTGAATGCTAAGCAGACCGAAAACAAAAGTATGAAAAGGAGACCTGCCCCAATCAAGTTCCCTCTTTTTGAACCTATGTTGTTCAACTGCCCAAGTGTTTTCCAAACCGTCAGCCTGTATAGAAAAAGAATAAGAGGCATTTGGTCTAGCCTCTGGGTATAGCAACAGGGAAGAAGCCCTATTAGCCGCCGTCATGGCAGCGGCACAGCCCACAGCACCCCCAGGGAGGGAGCCTGGCAATGATATACGGATTGAAGAAGAGCAAATCGGCCACGCACATACTAATGAAGAGGGATTGTTTAAAAATGGCCCCATGGTGGACAAGGTCGATCAGTTTGGTTCGCACATCAAGACCGACCCAAGAGAGATAGCGTTGGTCAAGAAGCTGGATTGGCATATTCTTGTAAGAGAGTTTGCTGTTTAGAAAGTTGAAGAGTATTTGAGGCTGACCTATACCAACCTGCGCAACCAGCCCATCCTCTGGCTCATGTATCTCTTCAACTACCTCGACCGCAACGCCTTGGTAAATGCGCGACTCGACGACCTCGAGAAGAGGCTGAACCTGGTAGGCACCGAGTACAACACTTGCGTGTCGATCCTGTTTGTTGGGTGAGTGGTTGCCATATCCATAGCTACATCACAGGGGGTTACTGACAAGAGCAAAAGCTACATCGCCTTCCAAATCCCGTCCAACATGATCCTCACCAGGGTCAAGCCGTCGTGGTACATGGCAGGCTTCTGCCTCGCCTGGTCCATCATCAGCCTGCTCACGTACCTGGCACACGACTACGCCACCATGGTGGCCTTCCGCTTCCTCCTGGGCGTGACCGAGGCGCCCTTTTACCCGGGCGCCCTGTACGTCATCAGCATGTTCTACACGCGCAAGGAGATCGCCGTGCGCATGTCGTGGTTCTTCACGGCAAACATGCTCGCCAGCGCCGTGTCGCCGCTCATCGCGGCGGGCGTCTTCTCGGGGCTGGGCGGCGCCCGCGGGCTCGCGGGCTGGCAGTGGCTGTTCATCATCCAGGGCGCGCTGAGCATCGTGGTGGCCATCATGGCCTTTTTCATGCTGCCGGACCACCCGCTCACGACGCGGTGGCTGAGCGAGCAGGAGAGGCAGCTCGCGCACGCGAGGATCTGCATGGACACGACGGATCTGGCAGAGGGCACGAGCGTGTGGCTGGGGCTGAAGCAGGCGGCGGCGGACTGGCGCACGTGGGTGCTGGTGCTCATGTACAACTTTCACCTGTCGTCCATCAGCTTCCAGAACTTTTTGCCGACGGTGCTGCAGACCTTGGTGCAGGACAAGATTATGAGCTTGGTCTTGACGTTCCCTCCGTACCTCTTCGCCGCCATCATGGCTGTCATCATGGGCAAGACCTCGGGGCACTTTAACGAGCGGACGTGGCACATAACCGTGTGCAAGTCCATCGTCATAATCGGCTTCATCCTCCCCGTCGCGACCTTCAACGTCCCGGCCCGGATGGTGGGTATTTTTCTGTTTGTGGGCTTCACGTTTGGCATCAACAACATCATTCTGGGTTGGGTATCTTCGACGCTCGGTCAGACCAACGAGAAGAAGTCGGTTTCCCTGGCCATTGCCAACTCGCTCGGCAACATGTCTTCCATTTACATGCCGTACATCTGGGATAAGCAATTTGCACCGCGGTACATCCCGCCGTGGCTTGCGAGCATTGCCTTTTCGGCGGGTTGCGTGGCGTTGGCCTGGTCGCTCAAGGTGGCGCTGAAGAGGCAGAATAAGAAGATGAAGGAGAGGGACCCAAACGAAACCAACTTTTACGTGTACTAGTCTAGACTAGTTCTAGAATAAATCTAGATCGACCCTACGAACCTAGAAATTATAAGGTTTATCTCAGTTGCAGCTGAGATGAGATGACTGTCCCAATCAAATGAAACCAATACGTAGTAAATACCGTGGCCAGGTTGCCCTCATCCCTAATGGGGCAAGTGGCCCTGCGTTCCATCCGGTTCGTCCGAGCCAGGCAGTGAAAGCCAAGGGACAGTGTGAAAAATAATATCAGTGCATGACTGGCGACATGATGAAACTCTGGTAACCACAAGGCATCAAAAGATTAATGTGATGGGTTAATCTAGTTCTAGTTCCAGACTATGTGGACCAAACCCAGGAACTACTAGCTCTAGTACCCAGGAATAGTGACAACAAGTTCAAGCGTCTCGTGTCGATATTTAGCCACCTTTGCTAGCCACAGGTTTGTTGCCGGCCAGAGGGATGCTGCAGTCTTTCTGGAAATAAAAGAAAAGCGAACAGACCAAAACGCCTGTGCGTCAACCCATTCCCCATTTCCACATGGAGCGACGCTTACGACAGATGAGAAGCGAGGATGACGAGTGTTGAATGAACCACGTAACATCTCTGAATTCTGCGAGTACAGAATAGGGGTCTTCCATCAGCTCAACTCAGAAGCCCGTCCTCAAAGCTCTCATCATGTGGACGGCCTGAAGTGACCTATGACAAGTTTTGCCATATTCTCAGTGGTATTGGGCTGTCGCCGCATACAGCTTTCATCAGATATCAGAGACGAAGCATGATGCTTCTGTTGATCGGAACGCTCAGGGGTTAACATCGAAGAGAAAGACACACTCAAACCTCATCCTGGCCTGGTATAGCCTTTCTTACTTGGGAAAAGCACAGCAGTCTTCCAGATGAGATACGTCCGAGAGTGTTGCCTGCGTTTTCTCTTTTTCTTTTTCTTTAGCATTCAGCCCTCGCTCGTTCGCTTCCATCACCTCGTGGAAACTCAACTTATCTCCGCTAGGTAAGGCGGTGGAGACCTGCTACGTATCGTCGGCTTTAAAATGCTGGGCTGATATTCCGCCGCAGTAAGAAAACACCACCCGCTCAAACAGAAAAAAAAGCAATCAATGCCGGAAGTCTCTGGAATGTTGAGATGAAAGATGCCGGCTGCTGAATCGGCGCAGGGAACAAGGCGGTAACGACCGCAAATATCACGGTACCCGACGAGCCGATAAGTCCAGCTTTCGCGAATAGCGTAAAGAAGCACCATCGTGTGCTGAGTCCCTATGCTTCTGGTAGTTCGTCAATGGCGTGGAATAATTTATGGTTTATTTTTGGTTTCAAGTCCGAGAAAAGCGTGATAGTGACTGCAAGTCTAGACTGTTTATGATTACCAATAGCAGCAAGCAGCCCTCGGCGCAGTCGTTCGCAAATCCGAGATATGTCAGCTTTGAGCCTCGGGGATCAATGCCATTTGGTTGGGGCAGGGGTGAGATTTCCCTGATGGTTAGGGGAATTCTCCGATTATTGCCATGGTAATCTAGCAGCGGTGTGTCACCTAACCCCCTTAAATCCTCCGTAGATAATGGAGGTGCCATGAGGACATTTTCGACGACATTGACCTTAGCCTTGAGTTTTTGAGGATTTTTGACTGGTCCAATGACTCCCTCTGTTGTATTATGCAAAGTTCCATTCGGATAAACAAAGAGGCACTTGCTGAGGTGGTATTTGTTGGATGTTGAGGAGATAGATGCAAACCCGCCATTCCTTCCCCATTGTTTCGATGTGATTCGCCAATCTCTGCAGGTCAGGATTAATAGCTGGCAACGATCAAGATACAGGAAAACACGTTTCCTCGCTGACAAATTACGAACTACAAGGTACCTTTTAGATAGGTAGGTCAGTCGTTGAATATTCAACTTTAGCGGTGATACGTACGCATGTACCTAAAACTTCCTTTCAGGCATTGGGCACCAAGGGTTCAAACTTGAAAATAATAAGAGATGTGTTGCATTAGATAATCAGTAGAATCTTGGTATCACATAACGACAGGAGCTTAGTCAGCGTTAGGAACACTATAAAAACGTTGTTATGCTCTTTAGGCTAGATAGCACCACGAACAACAATATAGGGCTTTCCTACCCAATTAATTTGCCTGCACGTAAACGTTGGTGTGCGTCAATTATAAACCCGGTACAGCAATAAATTATTGCAATTTTTATTTTACGCAAATTGCGTTATAAAATTACATTTATAACGTCCATAATTATCTATTTTTTTTTTAAAATAAAAATTATTTTTAAAAATAGCCCCTATTTTCCCAAAATCCCTTTAATTTATTATATTTTATAACGAAAAATTCCAAAAACCAATTACCGTTTTAAATTTCCGAACAAAATGGTTAAAATGGTATAAAATTTACCGTTAAAATACCGAAATTTTACGCGTTTGGAAATTGGTAAATTCCGACCAATAAATTTACAAAAAACTCGTAACGTTCGATAAATTTATAAAATTAATTACCGAAACGTTTAAACGTATAAAATTCGCAATATACAAAATACGATTTAAAATTTGGAATTTTAAAAATATATAAAAAAAAGCAATTTTCCGAAATTATATAAAAACGTTTTAAAAAAAACGCCCTGTTTTTAAAATATTGGAAAAATTTATTATATTAACAAACCCTATTTTTTCCGAAATTAAAAACGTAATAAATAAAACGCGTAAATATTAAAAGGTTTTCGACAATTATATAAATAAATAATTTAAAAAAATTAATTTATTGCATTAATAAATTGTTAAAAATACAAATCCCATATATTTTAACACCGTTTTATTTACCGCGCACCGCAACGGTTAAAATACGTTTTAAAAAATTGTTAAAACGTTTAAAAAAAATTCGCGTTATTAAAATTTTACGTTAAAAAACAAACCATTAAAAATTACCGCGTTATTTTGATATTAACTGTCACAGACCTGAAGGACAGCCACTGGGCTGTCGCTTAGTCATGACCCCTGTCACGTGAAGGCGCGAGGGCCGAGCGCCTCGCGCGCGTATATCTACGCGAAATCTCTGCAGTCTCCGATATGTAGCTCCTCGAGCTACGTCTTCGTCAACAACCACCTGCTACCCCGTACCTGGAAGACTAGATAGCCAATATACTCTGTCCTGTTACCTGATCGCCCGCACCTACCTGTCCGCCCTGCCAGCCCGTGACATTACGTAGCTCCTTCATTAGGTGCCCGCGATGCCTGCGTCACTGCAACCCCCGATCTTAACCGATTCGACCGAGGAACTGATCGAACACCTACAAGGACACCCTGAACAATGGGTGTCTTACATCTCCGATTCCTACCAAAAGCTGCAACTATTGCACGATAGCAACGTCCGCCTGAACTCCTGCCTAGAAATGCAGGAAGCCGAGACCCAACGCGCCCGCGCCGAGACCCAAGGCGCCCGCGCCGAAACGGACCGTGTCCGCGACAAGGCGCAGGCCGACATCCTGGCCATGGCCATGGAAAAGGCTTCCGCTATAACCTCCCGGGACGCCGCTTTCGCCGAATTAGAGAAAACACGGTCCGAATTGAAGGAAATTCGGACCGCAGCGCTGCCCACGGTACATATAACCACCCCCGCCCCAACTACCAACACGCCTGTTGAACCCCTTATGGTTACTCCTATGGGAACGACTCCGCCGCCTGCTTCCGAACATCCCGCCTCCGCCCGCCTTTCTGAACGACTTCCAGACCCCGATAAATTTACGGGCGCCCGCTCCGACCTCCGCCGCTTCGCCACCCAAATCCGGGGGAAAATGACCTCAAACAAAGACCGCTTCCCCAACCCCGAATCACGCCTGATTTATGTAGCCGGTCGACTGTCCGGTAAAGCGTACAACCTGATCCTGCCCAAAATGGTCGGAGGCACACCCCAATTCGGAGATTATACGGATCTCCTCCAATACCTAGAGGAGGCATTCGGGGACCCCGACCACGTCCAAAACGCACAAAACAAACTATATGCCCTGAAGCAGCGGAACGTAGATTTCGCCGAGTATCTGTCGGAGTTCCAACGCCTGTCTCTGGAAGGAGAAATGCCGGAGGATGCCCTCCCCCCTCTTCTATTCCAGGGAATATCGGAAGAGCTCCAGGACATGCTCCTCCACAACCCCGCCCCATCCCGCCAGTACCACGAATTTACCCGACACCTGCAAAGCTTGGATAACCGCTACCGCCAGCACCAGCAGTATAAAAATAGACAGACACGTACCCCTCGGGCCGCAGCGCCCCCCGCGCGCGCGGCTCCCCGAACCCAACCCGACATACCGCGGGCCGCCCCCAAGCCAAACGCGGAGCTCCCGCTTAACGACCCTATGGACCTGAGCAGCCAACGCCGCCACAACCGCAAGGAAAACATGCTATGTTACCGTTGTGGATCCCAAGAACATTTCGTTGCCAAATGCCCGGAACCGGATACCCGCCGCACGCGGCTGCACCAGGCCGGAATCGAACGATCCAGGTCCAGGTCCAGGTCCCCGCGCCAAATACAAACCAAACTCCCTAAAAACCCCCGCCGCGGCTCGGACGCCAGCCGCTCCAGCAGCCGAAGTTCGAAAAACGGAGCCCGCCTGGGATAAGTCGCCCCCAGGCCGCCAAGGCCGCGCATAGACCGCCGGCGATCCGCATCTCTGCCGCCGCCGTTCACGGGTTCCCCGTTGAAGAGGAATATAACCAACGATCCGACCTGATGATCCTGCCTGCCGAACTGACAGTGGGGGGCCAAAACCTCCCAACCTATGCCCTCACCGATTGCGGTGCGGAAGGAAAATGCTTCCTCGACCAAGGATGGGCCGAAGAACGCCAACTACAAATGTATCCGCTGCGAAACCCATTCGACATCGAAGTATTCGACGGAAGGACCGCCGAAAGTGGGAAGTGCACCCATTATGTCCGAGGACAATTGAGAATCAAGGACCACATCCAGAAAAACGCGCTGTTCTTCGTCACACAGCTAGCCCACTACCCCATTGTGCTAGGAATGCCTTGGCTAAAGCAGCACGATCCAACGATTGGATTCGCGTCACACGTTATTACGTTTGACAGCGACTATTGCCGCCGACACTGCAATATGCCCGACAAACCGGAGAAGGTTAAAGCTTTACACGCCGTACCAAAAAAAAGCCGCCCCCAGTACCAGGCTGACCGACCGCCGTCCCTCCGCGAAATGGATATCGCCCCTATCTCCCTGCAAGCCGCGAGCATGTACGCCCGCCGCCGATCCTGCCGACTGTACGCCGTAACCTTGAAACAGATTGATGAGGTCCTAGCCGCCGACCCCCAAAATAGGAACGGGCCGACCCTGCCCGAAACAATCCGGGAATTCGCGGACGTATTTTCCCCGCAAGAAGCCGAGAAGCTGCCCCCACACCGACCGTCCGACCACCATATCCCGCTTATAGAAGGAAAAACGCCGCCGTTCGGCCCCCTGTACGCCATGTCCCGCGAAGAGCTGATAGCCCTTAAGGAATGGCTGACCGCAGAGTTGAAAAAAGGGTTTATCAGACCCAGTTCGTCATCCGTCGCCTCGCCCGTTTTGTTCGTGAAGAAGCAGGGAGGAGGGTTGAGGTTTTGCGTGGATTACCGCGCGCTGAATAACATTACCGTAAAAGACCGTTACCCGCTGCCGCTAGTCCGAGAGACCCTGAACAACCTGGCCGGCATGAAATTCTTCTCGAAAATCGATATCGTTTCCGCTTTTAACAATATTCGGATTAAAAAGGGGGAAGAATACCTGACGGCATTCCGCACGAGATTCGGCTTATACGAGAGCCTAGTCATGCCTTTCGGGCTAACGGGAGCCCCCGCGACGTTCCAGAGATATATAAACGACTCCCTGCGCGAATATTTAAACGTATTTTGTACAGCCTACCTGGACGACATTTTGATTTATAGCCGCACCCGAACAGAACACGAAGAACATTTGAAACTCGTACTGGAAGCCCTGAGGAAAGCCGGGCTATACGCCAACGCCGCGAAGTGCGAATTCTTCGTGACGGAAACCAAGTTCCTGGGCCTGCTGGTCGGCGTCGAAGGCGTAAAAATGGACCCTGAAAAAATCACCGCTGTCCTGGACTGGCAAACACCCAAAAAGCTTACTGACGTACAAGCATTTTTGGGGTTTGGCAACTTTTACCGGCGCTTTATCCGAGATTTCTCAAAAATCGTAGCCCCTTTGACGAGATTAACCAAGAAAGACGTCGCATTCGAATGGAATAGCGCCTGCGAAACCGCCTTCCAACTGCTGAAGAGAAAGTTTACCGAAACCCCCGTACTGGCGCACTTCGATTGGGAAAAGGATGTAATTCTGGAGACCGACGCTTCCGATTATGTTTCTGCGGGAATATTGTCACAATACGGCGACGACGGAATACTCCGCCCCGTCGCGTTCTTTTCGAAAAAACACACAGTTACCGAATGCAATTACAAGATTTACGATAAAGAATTGCTAGCTATTATCCGCTGTTTTGAAGAATGGCGCCCGGAACTCGAAGGGACGTCGTCCCCGGTCCAAGTAATTACGGACCACCGCAACCTGGAATATTTCACGACGACGAAAATGCTTAACCGCCGACAAGCCCGATGGGCCGAATTCCTGTCAAGATTTAATTTCCGTATCACTTACCGACCCGGGAAATAAGGAGCGAAGCCCGACGCACTAACCAGGAGGTTAGAGGATATGCCTGAGGAGGGGGATGAACGACTTAAGCACCAAATACAAGTTGTACTGAAAGAACACAATTTACCTGCCCGCCCCACCCGGTTACAACCTATAATCCGCCAAAACAAACCCCTATTGCCAAGACACCTGATAGAGCTACTAAACGCCGGATACGAATCCGACCCGATAACGCAATCTGCCCTAGAAGCGTTGAGGACAGGCGCCGACCGCCACCCCAAGCTGCAATTGGCCGAATGCGAAGAACGATCCGGCTATTTGTATTACCGCAATAAACTGTACGTACCCGATTCGAATAATCTGAAAGCCGAGATCCTGCGCCGCTGCCACGACTCCCCCGTCGCCGGTCACCCCGGCAAAGCAAAAACCTACGACCTGCTGTCCCGAGAATATTACTGGCCCGGAATGCTACATTACGTATTATTATGGGTAAAGAAATGCCAGACCTGCCGCCGAATCAACCCGTCCCGCGAAGGCCACCAGGGCCTCCTGCGACCCCTGCCCACTCCTGAACGCTTATGGCAACACCTGTCGATGGATTTTATCACACATTTGCCGCAAAGCAACGGCCACGACGCCATCCTAGTGGTCGTAGACCGCCTGACTAAGATGAGACATTTCGTCCCTTGTAAAGGGACCTGCAATGCCGAGGACACCGCCAACCTGTACCTACACCACGTATGGAAACTACACGGGTTGCCCCTGACGATAGTTTCGGATAGAGGCACCCAATTCGTGTCGAAGTTTTGGAAACACCTGACAACCCGTTTGAAAATCGACAGCCTGCTATCCACTGCTCACCACCCCGAGACTGACGGACAGACCGAGCGTTTTAACGCGTCCCTGGAACAATATTTGAAAGTTTATGTGGCCTACCTGCAAGATGATTGGGAAAGTTGGCTTCCCCTCGCCGAATTCACAGCCAACTCCCACAAGTCCGAGACCACCGGAACCTCCCCGTTTTACGCGACTTACGGATTCCATCCCCGCATGGGATTCGAGCCGGTACCCCTGAACCAGCCTTTGCCCGCCCAGCGGGATGCCGAAAAGCTAGCCGCCCGAATGGAAGCCATTCTGGAACAAACCCGCGCCGAAATAACCGCCGCCCAAGCCCGTTACGAAGAACAGGCGAACCGACACCGTACCCCGGCCCGCCGGCTTACCGTCGGCCAATATATATGGTTAGACGCACGGAACATCCAGACCGCCCGCCCGCAGAAGAAACTGGATTGGAAGAACTTGGGACCCTTCCGAATTTCTGAAGTGATTAGCCCGTACGCCTACCGTTTGGACCTGCCGTCGTCTATGAGAGTACACCCTGTTTTCAATATAAACCGACTAAAACCTGCTGACGTTAAGCCCCTGCCGGGCCAACAACCTGCACCGCCACCCCATTTGGAAGTGGAAGGTGAGAGAGAATACGAAGTCGAAGAGATCCTCGACTCCTTTTGGGAAACCCGCGGCCGAGGAGGCCGCCGGCTGAAATATATCGTCCGTTGGGCTGGATATAGCGAACCCACGACTGAACCCGCCGATTACCTGGAAAACGCTGCTCAATTGGTAAAGAATTTCCACCGTCGATACCCCCATAAGCCCGGGCCCCGGCCGTGACGGAGCTCGGCCTGGAAGGGGGGAATACTGTCACAGACCTGAAGGACAGCCACTGGGCTGTCGCTTAGTTATGACCCCTGTCACGTGAAGGCGCGAGGGCCGAGCGCCTCGCGCGCGTATATTTACGCGAAATCTCTGCAGTTTCCGATATGTAGCTCCTCGAGCTACGTCTTCGTCAACAACCACCCGCTACCCTGTACCTGGAAGACTAGATAGCCAATATACTCTGTCCTGTTACCTGATCGCCCGCACCTACCTGTCCGCCCTGCCTGCCCGTGACACTTTGGAATTTATATTATAATAATAAATAAACAATCCGCCTAATAATCGATAAAAACTCGCGTATTAACACCAATTTGCACTATATTAATATTTAAAATATATGGTTTAAACAGGAATACGCGCGAAAAAATTTTGCAATTACGTATTTGGAAATTAAATCTATACCTGCAAACGGATTTACAAAATTCTTTTCCATAAACAAATTCGAATATTTTAAATCGTTTTTAAATTTGTACGACGTATAATATAAAGTGCAAGGAAATTTATAAATAAGGTAAAAAATATAATAATAGGATAATATAACGTTTTATTTTGTTAAAAAAAAACAACGAGGTAGGGCAGCGGTTTTTTTTACAAAAAAAAAAAAAAAAAAAAAAAAAAAAAAAAAAAAAACAAAATAACAACCATTAATTTGGGCCGAAATCCGCCCGTATATAAAAAAAACCTATTGGCCGGCGCCAGCGCCGCCAGAAAACGCCATAAAATAAATATCCGTAATGGAACAATTATTTATAATCGCCATTACTACCGCCGGTACGTTATTTATAAAAATTACCCCAAAAACCGCCTAAATATTATTAAATAATACCGTTTATATATTTTACGGTATAATAAATATACCAAAAACCCCAATAACGGGTTTTGGCGCAAACAAATTTTTCGTTTGGAAAATTACCAATTTTTCCGCCTGGAATTTAATCCAATTCCGGAAATAATACCGGACCACATTCCGAAAAAATTAAATTTTTTTATTATTGGCGCGCGGTAAATAAAAAAACGTATAACCTAATTCGCCCGCGGCGCGTTTAAAAAATTCCCCGGCGGGGAAAAAAAATAAATATATCCGCCCCGGTAATTTTAATAACGCGGAGGGCGCGTCCCGCGAATACGGGAACGTACGCCCGGTTAATTCGCGTATAAATCGGTCGCATTTCCGGCCAAAAATATTTTCGTATATTCGAAATAAATAATTTAACGGGGAATAAAACCGTTAAACCGTTTACGACGGGGGCGAATTGGACGCGGTTAAACGTATTGCGTTAATATTATATACATTTAAAATAAAAAAAAACGTAAAAATTTATAAAAAACGTGGGGCGTTGATTTTTTTTTTCACCCGTTTTTTTTTCCCTATTATCCCTTTTATTTTTTTTCCCCGTATTCCCCCTCCTTCGTTTTTTTAAAATTTTTTGCATATTAAATTAATATAGGCGGTGCATAAAAAAAATATTAAATATTTACGTTAATATTAAACGATAAAATTTCGGAATTAACCCAAATATTACCGTTATTAAAAAAACCGCCAAAATTTTTACGGGCGGCGAAATTGGCGTTATTGTTAAATTGTTTTAAAACGTTAAAAAATTATATAAAATACGGGAAAAAAAATATTAAAAAATTAATTGGAAACCGGAACGTTTTTAACGCCCGGTAAAAAACGAATTATTTAATTTATTCGGCGTAATTATATAAAATTAGTAAAATATTTTAAAATTCGGGAAAACGCACCCAAACGGAACAAATTTACAATTTTTGGCGTTTGCCGGCGCGATTGGTTCGGTTAAACGGAACCGCAAAAAAAAAATATTAAATAATTAGAATTAACCAACGCCCAATTACCGCACCGCGCACCGCGCCCGCGCGGGCGCGATACGATAAACGAAAAAAAAAACATTAATTTATTATTATTATTATTATTATTCATAATATGGGATTATATAAATTATATTTGTTAATTATATGCATTATTTTGCATGTAATAAGCCCACTTTTATTTGTATATAGCCAATTTTATTTAGTGCCGAAGTGGAGTGGGGAATGGTGGAATTCCGTTACTTTGTTAATGCAGGAATGCAATTTAAAGGTCAGCGAGTGGGGTTAGCTACCCTGTACCGGGTTTAATACCCACCCTGCACCTGCGAGTCAGCTACCCTGTACCGGGTTGAAAATTTCACCAAGTCAACGTTTAAATGCAAACCCAGAGATGGTTTGTATGCAAATGAGGGTGTTTTTTCAAAAACCCATACAAATTAGTTTTTCGGAAATTCATTCGCGGCACCGGAACCTTTTCTGGCGTGCGGACCCCCACTTCGATGTCGGAGAGTATGTAAGGGAAATAAAGCAAAATCTCCCCCAACCAATTATTTATCAGTACCAAAATTATAGTGCATTT